>NC_136064.1:71301422-73701422 GCF_964261635.1 Lissotriton helveticus
ACAGGGTACGCCCGGACGCCCCTCCAAGGCTGGTGGTTCTCTGCCATGGGGACCAGATAGGCTATGCCTGGGTAACACCTCCCTAGGCCACCCGTGGCTTCCTTCCGCCAGGCCGACGGCATGTCAAATTGCCCAGGACGGGCTCCATGGCTCTTGGGCAGTCGTCCCCTGGGCGCCCGGGGCTCCATCCACCCCGGCGGCATGGAAAAGTGCCCAGGACGGGCTCCATGCGTCTCGGGCATTCGTCCCCCGGGCGTCCGGGGCTCCATCCAGGCTGACGGTATGGCAGAGTGCCCGGGTCGGGCTCCATGGTTTTCACGGTGGTCCTCCCCTGGGTGTCTGGGGGCTCCAGGCCGAAGGCATGGAAAAGTGCCCAGGACGGGCTCCATGCGTCCCGGGCATTCGTCCCCCGGGCGTCCGGGGCTCAATCCAGGCTGACGGTATAGCAGAGTGCCCGGGTCGGGCTCCATGGTTTTCACGGTGGTCCTCCCCTGGGTGTCTGGGGGCTCCAGGCCGAAGGCATGGAAAAGTGCCCAGGACGGGCTCCATGCGTCCCGGGCATTCGTCCCGGGACGGGGACGGGGACAGGGACAGGGTCGGGAGAGTCCAGGCGGCTTCACTTCCGTGTCCAGCCATCTGATCGCCCAGATTCCCTCGGCCATCTGGTCGCCCGGATCCCCTCGGGCATCTGGTCGCCCGCAACGCTTTCCTATAAGGGCGACCAGATGGCCGAACTTCCCTGGAAGTCCCGATGAGGTGCCATTCGCCGCCCGGATCCCAGCGAGGGCTCCAGGAGGTCGGGTACATTCGCGCCTTGGGTCCCCTCTGTCACCTCGCGTGCACAGATTACAAGAAAAGGGGGTAATTTTCCTCCGGATTACTAGGGAGAAGGGTACGCCCGGACACCCCTCCGAGGCTGGCGGTTCTCTGCCATGGGGACCAGATGGGCTATGCCTGGGCAACACCTCCCTAGGCCACCCGGGGCTTCCTTCCTCCAGGCCAACCGCATGTCAAATTGCCCAGGACGGGCTCCATGGCTCCTGGGCAGTCGTCACCCGGGCGTCCGGGGCTCCATCCAGGCTGACGGCATGGAAAAGTGCCCAGGACAGGCTCCATGCGTCCCGGGCATTCATCCCCCGGGCGTCCGGGGCTCCATCCAGGCTGACGGCATGGCAGAGTGCCCGGGTCGTGATCCATGGTTTCCAGGGATGTCCTCCCCTGGGTGTCTGGGGGCTCCAGGCCGAATGCATGGAAAAGTGCCCAGGACGGGCTCCATGCGTCCCGGGCATTCGTCCCCTGGGCGTCCGGGGCTCCATCTAGGCTGACGGTATGGCAGAGTGCCCGGGTCGGGCTCCATGGTTTTCACGGTGGCCCTCCCCTGGGTGTCTGGGGGCTCCAGGCCGAAGGCACGGAAAAGTGCCCAGGACGGGCTCCATGCGTCCCGGTCACTCGTACCCCGGACGTCCGGGGCTCCATCCAGGCTGACGGCATGGCAGCGTGCCCGGGTCGGGCTCCATGGGTCCCGGGCAGCCCTCCCCTGGGCGTCCGGGGCTCCCACCTCCAGGCAGACGGCATGTCAAAGTGCCCAGGACGGGCTCCATGAGTCTGGGACAGTCCTCCCCCGGGCGTCTGGGACACCCGTCTCCATGAGGCCAACGGCATAGGCAAAGTACCCAGGACGGGCTCCATGGGTCCCGGGCAGACCTCTCCCCGGGCATCCGGGGCTCCCACCTCCAGGCCGACGGAATGTCAAAGTACCCAGGACGGGCTCCATGGGTCCCGGGCAGCTTCCCCCGGGCGTCCGGGGCACCCACCTCCAGGCCGACGGCATGTCAAAGTACCCAGGACGGGCTCCACGGGTCCCGGGCATTCCTCCCCCCAGGTCGTCCGGGCCCTAGAGCTCCGGTGGTCCAACCTGCGCCTGAGGCCCAGCCGGGGTCCAAGAGCCCTGCCTTGCGTGGGCAGGAAGTCAGGAACCCTACCGCGAAGGCTTGGGATGGATGGGGAGCTGGGAGTCCTTTCGATCCCGGCCATCTGGTCGCCCGCGATGCTTTCCAATGGGGCGACCAGATGGCTGGGCTTCCCTGGAAGTCCCGATGAGGTGCCATTCGCCTCCCGGATCCCAGCTAGGGCTCCATGAGGTCGGGTTCTTTTACGCCTTGGGTCCCCTCTGTCACCTCGCGTGCACGGATTGCAAGAAAGGGGGGTAATTTCCCTCCGGATTACTAGGGGCAGGGTACGCCCGGACACCTCTCCAGGGCTGGTGGTTCTCTGCCCGGGGGACCAGATAAGATATGCCTGGGCAACACCTCCCCCGGGCGTCTGGGGGCTCCATTCTCCGGGCCAACGGCATGGCTCAATGCCCAGGACGGGCTCCACGTGTCCCGGACAGACCGCCCCTGGGCGTCCGGGGCACCCATCTCCAGGAGGCCAATGGGATGGCAAAGTACCCGGGAAGGGCTCCACGGGTCCCGGGCAGCCTTCCCCCGGGCGTCCGGGGCTCCCACCTCCAGGCCGACGGCATGTCACACTGCCCAGGACGGGCTCCATGGGCCCCGGACAGACCTCCCCCCGGGCGTCCGGGGCACCCATCTCCAGGAGGCCAACGGGATGGCAAAGTACCCGGGAAGGGCTCCACGGGTCTCGGGCAGCCTTCCCCCGGGCGTCCGGGGCTCCCACCTCCAGGCCGACGGCATGTCACACTGCCCAGGACGGGCTCCATGGGCCCCGGACAGACCTCCCCCGGGCGTCCGGGGCACCCATCTCCAGGAGGCCAACGGGATGGCAGAGTAACCGGGAAGGGCTCCACGGGTCCCGGGCAGCCTTCCCCCGGGCGTCCGGGGCTCCCACCTCCAGGCCGACGGCATGTCACACTGCCCAGGACGGGCTCCATGGGCCCCGGACAGACCTCCCCCGGGCGTCCGGGGCACCCATCTCCAGGAGGCCAACGGGATGGCAGAGTAACCGGGAAGGGCTCCATGGGTCCCGGGCAGCCCTCCCCCGGGCGTCCGGGGCTCCCACCTCCAGGCCGACGGCATGTCACACTGCCCAGGACGGGCTCCATGGGCCCCGGACAGACCTCCCCCGGGCGTCCGGGGCACCCATCTCCAGGAGGCCAACGGGATGGCAGAGTAACCGGGAAGGGCTCCATGGGTCCCGGGCAGCCCTCCCCCGGGCGTCCGGGGCTCCCACCTCCAGGACGAAGGCATGTCAAAGTGCCCAGGGCGGGCTCCACGGGCCCCGGGCAGCCCTCCCCCCGGGCGTTCGGGGCACACATCTCCAGGAGGCCAACGGCATTGGCAAAGTACCCGGGAAGGGCTCCACGGGTCCCGACCAGGCTTCCCACGGGCGTCCCGGGCACCCTCCTCCAGGCCGACGGCATGTCAAAGTGTCCAGGACGGGCTCCATGGGTCCCGGGCAGCCCGCTCCCGGGCTCCCACCTCCAGGCCGACGGCATGTCAAAGAGCCCAGGACGGGATCCATGGGTCCCGGGCAGCTTCCCCCGGGCGTCCGGGGCACCCACCTCCAGGCCGACGGCATGTCAAAGAGCCCAGGACGGGATCCACGGGTACCGGGCAGTCCTCCCCCGGGCGTCCGGGGCTCCCATCTCCAGGCCAACGGCATGGCTCAATGCCCAGGACGGGCTCCATGGGTCCCGCGCAGGCCTCCCCCGGACGCGTCCGGGGCAACCATCTCCATGAGGCCAACGGCATTGGCAAAGTACCCGGGAAGGGCTCCACGGGTCCCGGGCAGGCCTCCCCCGGGCGTCCAGGGCACCCACCTCCAGGCCGACGGCATGTAAAAGTGCCCAGGACCAGTTCCACGGGTCCCGGGCAGTCCTCCCCCGGGCGTCCGGGGCTCCCTTCCCCGGGCCAAAGCATTCCAGAGTGCCCAGGACGGGCTCCACGGGTCCCGGGCGTCCAGGGCTCCCTTCCCCGGGCCAACGGCTTGTCAGAGTGCCCAGGACGGGCTACGGGCCCCGGGCGTCCGGGGCACCCTTCCCCGGGCCAGCGGCATGTCAGAGTGCCCAGGACGAGTTCCACGGGACCCGGACGTCCGGGGCTCCCTTCCCCGGGCCAACGGCATACAGGAGTGCCCAGGACGGGCTCCACGGGTCCCGGTCGTCTGGGGCTCCCTTCCCCGGGCCAACAGCTTGTCAGAGTGCCCAGGACGGGCTCCACGGGTCCCGGGCAGTCCTCCCCCCGGGCCAACAGCAGGTCAGAGTGCCCAGGACGGGCTCCACGGGTCCCGGGCAGCTCCATGCCCAAACCCATTTGAAAACCCGCCGCAGCGAAGGGGTTAATTTCAGGCAGTGTGGAAGTTTGTAGCCATTGAAGGCATAATTTACCCACACTGTAGGTGGTTATTATCCCTGGGTGATGTCTTTGGGGATATCTAGGGTCTGGCCTGGTCATTTTGAACCCCTGTGTTTTATTCAGGAATCTGTCTTGACAGTTATTAGTATCTGTTGGCCAGATCAACCACTGTTTCCAATCAGGATGTGTTCTGTTTTGGTTTAATATATGGTTTACGTCTATCTCCTCATCTGTATCAGAGCTATTGCTAAACATTGTTGGCTTTGGAATAGACGGTTTATTTAAATCTTTGATTTTGGCTAAGCCAAGACAGGTGGTTTGTTGAACAGTGTCATTTAAAAATATCATTTGTTCTGGGATCATGCAGGCTCTAAACAAAGCTTCTAAACCCTGTACTTGCCATTCTTTTGTACCCCAAACACTTTTCAAATCAACATTTTTGTCCCAATAATCAAATCCAAAAGTATTCATGTTTTCAAAGAACGAGTCAGAATAAATTAATTTTGTGTTGGTTATCATGGTTTTCATCCCTGTCTTGTTTGACAATTTAAAATAAAATGTTTCAGCATTACTTGTGTTAAAACCTGAAAAATATGAATATTTGTCATAAACGGTTCTTGAGCTCCCTTTTGGAGGTGTAGCACAATGTTCCCATTGATTATAATTTAAAACATTTCTAGGTTGTGCAGATTTATGTAAAAAATGGTTACCATAATGGTTATAGCAATACATACTATCATAATTTGTTGAACCTTGCAAATAATCATGTTTTGTAAATTTAGCAGACATTACTAAGTCAGACATCATGTTATTAATGCTTTCGAAGTCCCAATCATCAGCAAATGAGTTTAGTTTTGCAAAGTCACTCAAGGAGATCTTAATTTGGTGTGGATATTTCAGGATCTCGACCGGACCATAAATTTCATAGTCAGTGTTGTCCCAGGCTACCCCACCAGGTATCGGATTGGCTGTGAAGTTGGCTGAAGAAAGTTCTGGAGAAAGTTCTCTTTTCTCGACGTGTGAAGATGTGTGTGGTTTGAGGACCAAGTTGATGTTCTGACTTGCTGTGTCCATTTTAGCATATTTTCCCTCAATGAAGCGTCCCAAAGTTAATACCATGATGAGCCAAAGTATGAGGATAAATGCACCAAAACCCACCCAAAATTCAATCCATGGTGAAATCAGATATGTTTCTTTCAGTTCTTTCAAAAGTTCCTTCGCTTTGTCTTTAAAGGATTTGGATGATGGCTGTGTCTTTGGTTCACTGAAGCCTTCAGAGGAATCATCGAAGTTGATGAAGTAACCGGATGCAGTTCTGTCAATTGTTCCAATTGGTTCAGGATTTTTGTTTCTTGCATTTTCACTTGGTACTTCAGTATAGATTGGTGTGTCTCTGCTAAATGTCTTTATTTGGGTTTTCAGAGGTCTGAGTTCTATTGCATTGTTGCATAGTCCTTGTTGTTCTTCTGTAGGCGTTTCGAATGTGATGAGCCTCTTTGTTAGGACCTCTGTACTGGTAGCAAACCTTGGTGTTCTGCTACTTATTGGGAGTCCACTTGGCCTACTGTTTGTTATCGGCCACATGTTGTGGTTTTACCAGGTCGATGGATACAACTCGGTTCTCCTTTTTTCCAGCAAGTGGCGGTAGTATAACTGATCTTGTCCCGTTGACAGACAAGACAGGAACTGCTTTTCTGTAAGAAGGCCCAAATTCCTTCTTTACCGCGATCTTCTCCCTGACTAGATCCCCGACTTTTGGAATCCAGACAGGTCTTGCTGGGACAGGTGGTGATTCTTCAGTGGTTGTTGGCTGTTGTTTCAACTGTATGTTGCTCAGGTCTTTTCTTGTTTTGTTTAAGTCCTGCAAAATAGCCAAACGGTCTTTGACATCAAAGCTTTTTTCTTTCACCACTGAAGTCTGACTATCAAGGTCAGAGATAATCATTCTAGTTCCAAATAATAATTCGTACGGACTGAATCCCTTCAGAGAATTTCTTGGCAAGTTATTTAGACTACGTTGGACACTTATTAGATGTTTGACCCACCCAGCTCCCGAACCTAATATCCTTTCCATTATAGATTGCTTTCTGCCTTGGTTTTTTCTTTACACCATCCCATACCCTCAGGAAGGAAGTGAGAAGATTCCCGCTGGGCTGTGCTCATTTGGCCATGTTCTCCCCCCCGCCGGAGGGCTAGAGTGAAAACAATGGTCAAACGTAGCATGCTCTTAGCGTATATGCCATTTAGACTCGCAAATCTTATATAACAGTCCGGACGTCAGCCGAGCGCTGGTGATCTACATTATAAGTGGTAACTAGCCTGTATATGTTAATCGCAAGCCCTGATTTTTACTGCTGATATTATCTGCCGTAATACGACGAGGTATCAAACTCTTTCTCTCCCCACTGCGATCTCTATTGCAGTTTGGGCAGCGTTTTACAAACATGGTATGATGCAAGCTCATGCCTGGCCACCAGTACCGTGATTGTAAATCTTCCAGAGAATCTTTTAGTTTGAGGTGTCCAAGACCCTCACCCATATGTGCGTCTGCGATTAACAAGCTTCTCCTGTCCATGTTTGGAATCACTCTATCCCCCACTCCAGGGATTCGAGCAAAAGGAACGGAGTTTGCATCTATGATGTATGTGTAATTGAGTGGATAGTTGATCGGTAACGCTGAGCAGTCGCCTTTTGATGACGTTTTCACCGCCAGCAATGTTTCACCGTCAATATATTTTAATGTACGCTTTTTTCGAACTACGGGAGCCGATTTAGTGGCTGCCGCTGCGGCTGTTTCAGCCAATGAATTCCCTACAACGTGAACGCCATCACGTTGATGACTCAGTGAGTGAGTCACGTGAGTCTTTGGTAGTTCTTTTTGTAAAAGAGCTATTTGTTCCCAGAGCAGTTTCTGCTTTATTGGTGCATCTGTGTCATCTTTGTAACCGTTCTGAATCCATGTCTGCAAATCGCTGTTATATGATTTGACGCAGTAATATGAATCTGACACTATAAGTGTCGGGAATTCGCGATCCGCATTATCTAGCGCCATTTTCAATGCGATTATTTCAGTTTGTTGTTCTGAATTAGTTTCTACTGAGTGTGATTTTGTTAATAGAGGTTTTAATATACCTCCGCGCCACACTTCTTTTGTAATCTCACATGTGGGGTTGTATGCTTGTTTTCCCCAAACGGACGGTTGAGCATGTCCGTCTGTGTAGATTATACAGGCGTAATGTCGTAGAGGCAGAATGTCGATTGGCAGAGGATGCGTCTTTTCATATTTTAGATTTTTCAATTCTTCTATCTTTAGAAAATTGTCAGCCAGGCTATACTTGATAATTCATATCCTTCGTACAGGACTTTCAGATGGGCAATTCTGGATTTTTTGAAGTTGAACTTGTAACCCTCTGCAGCGAACCCAAGTATTATGGTGTTCACCCTTTTCAAGTGAGTCTCCAAGTCATCATCTGTTAAGTAAATGTCATCGACATAAGATAATGCTTCATCATCATATAGTTGTAGTAATTCTGTTACTCTCGCTGAGAATACCCCCGGGCTGTTCTTGTACCCCTGGGCTAACCGACAGAATTGTTTTTGAGTGCCATTTACTGAGAATGCAGTTAAATATCTGCTCTCTGGTGCTATGTTTTGACAAAAGAATCCATTGGAGATGTCCAAGGTTGTTTTGTATTTTTTGCGCACTATGTTATTCATTAGTGCAGCACTGTGTGAGTTTTGCACTGCAAAAGTTTTGCAACATGTGTTAAGGTGTCGGTAATCCAAAACTAGACGGTATGAATTGTCTGGTTTGGAGACCGGAAACAAAGGATTGTTCATTTGTGAGGTGCAAGTTTCAATCACCCCCTGGTATTCTAGCTGATCTAGTATTTTATTTACCTGTTTTTTAGCTTCTTGCTTAATTGGGTACTGCCTTTGTGCAGTTGGTTGTGATTTTAACTGGATTTTGTGAGGAGGAGAATCCTCATCCCATCCTACATGATTTTTATATAAAGCAGGTGCTAAGGCCACTGCCCACTTTCTAGCAAGTGTATATTTTTTATGAATCAGGATTTGATTCGAGAAGGCAGGCATAATTACTTCTTCGCCATGAGGGCACTCCCTGACAAACTCTGGTGGCCAGTCTTTTTCAGCTAGAAGGATGTCATAGCCCTTGGAGAGGTTATCCCAAAATAGTCCCCTTATTTTCCTAGTCTTATCTCCCTCTATACGTAATGTTATCTCGTTTATCTTGTGGGGCTTGCTAACTCTGGTATCTGCAGTTTCCACTTGAAGATATTCATTCGTGTCCACTGTCTCCAGATGATTCATAAGGACTTTGCGAGCTATGCTCACCTCTGCTGCGCTGTCTAGCATTGTCTGAGCCCACTCTCCGTTTTTCAGTTGTGTCCTCAGTATTCTCGGCATTGTTAACTACCTTGATACTGGCTACCTTCTTTTTTGGAAATTGTAATTTCTTTTTTTGTTGAGCAGGTTCCTTGTCTTTGGACTTGGCGTGCTCTTCTCTTTGTTCTGATCGTCCTCTTCTTTCCGATTTCTGCGAGGAAGTCTGAAAAGATTGAGAGGGACGTGTATCAATGTCTTGATATCTATCAGGTTTTTTAATATTATCCCTATTTCTAAGGTTATATCTATTCCCAGAGGGGTCACTCTGCGGTGACCTCTGTCTTCTGTTTGGAGATTTTTCTCTTCGCCTAGGAGACCTTCCTCTGGACTGGAATTTCTTTTCTTTAGGATTGGATTGTTTATTTCCATCCCAGTTCTTTTTTGGTGAATTATTATTAAAAAATATTTTTTCTGGACTTTCAGTCAGTTGCGGTTTTACTGGTATTCCACCTAAACTATCTCTGCCTAGTTCCTCATAGGATTTTTCTATGATTCTGGCTATTTCAGCTGGTTGGTCTGCTATATCTGTCTCTTTTAACCTTTGGCGGATCGCCACGTTTGCTGCTTCACCTTTTATGTTGGCTAATAATATAGCCGAGACCTGCTTGAAGTCTTTTAGTAATTTCATACCAAGAGTTAAAGCAGGTTCTGGACCGTATTCATCTTGAATTTGTTTTAGCACATCTGGTATTACCGAAATGGATGGAACACCGTGCGTTTTTGTGTAGATAGAAGCAAAGACTGTACCCCAAGTGTCACAGTCCTCAATGTGTGGTGCGATTCCCATTGGGAGACATATAGTCAGAATCCTGTGTTTTTCTAGCGGGGTGGTGTCAGGAAACACCGCCTCTATTTGGGTGATTTTCTGTGCCAACCAGAATGGTATTTGTTCCCGTTTAGCCGGAACTTTCCCTAGGCAGGATTGGATGTTCTGTGGTGTAATTTTGTTTGTGTTCCCCTGGTGAGGGGTAAGCTGTGGTAGTTTAATCGCTGGCTGAATTGTAGAAGTCCGCATCACATACTGTACTAATTGTCTGTGAATTTTTAGTAATTGTTTTAGCTGTATTAACAGCTGTGGTGCAGGCATCTCGTCGATGTCTGGATGTGGTGTGTATCCGGCTAGGACCGGCCACGTTGCTCCTGGTCTACCTAAAGGACCGAGCCTGGTTATGTGATTATTATGTTTTAGGGCGCCATCAAATAAGAGCAAATGCTCTTGGAATTTGAGTGGTACTTCCACTTCCTCGAAAGGAGTGTACATTTCTGGTGGAACCTCTATTTTGTAATAGTGGAAGTACTTTGTTACAGCATTTGCTGCTGGAAAATGTATCCATGTATAGTATACCTCTGTCTGCCGATATTCGTGTGCCTCAATTACGAATATGACTGTTCCACCTCTAGGTGTCAGTCCATTTTCTATAAGTTTTAGAGTTATAGATCTCCTTTTGGCGACCGGGATGAGTATTATATCCGGGTCTGCATCGAGTGCTGTATTATCAGCTGCTGCTATTTCAGCTGCTAATCTAACTGCTTCTCTTTCTTCATCACTGTCTCCCATTTTACCGACAGGATGGTATTATGTTTATTTTGTTGTTTGCAGATCAGGTTTCTTTTGGAAACAGAGATTAGATGCACAATATTTTGGAACTGTTTATCCTTCAACGTTGACTAGACCAAGAACCATACATAGGAGTTCCCTCCTGCGAGGTTTTGGAGGATATTACCTTTCACCCACTCCAGACGTCTTTGGAGTATGTGGGAAAAGGGGTCTGAGTGAGAAAGCACGACTGAGTTACTCTAAATGTCTTACGTTAGTTTTATCGCCCTTTCCAAACGCGTTGGGCGCCATGTAGTGTAGTTCCTATTTTCCCAATAGGCTCTGCGCATTGGAATAATACCTACAGCAGTAAAGGCCTAGACCAGACGTTAACTAGGTCTACTACTGTCGATACTAGACTTAATTTTTGGGTTTGCCAGCTAAGCTCAGAGTTCGCTAGAAACTTTCTCGAATGTTCAGGAAAGAATTACCTCCCCTGATTAGACAAGAAGGGATTTAGTTTCTGACAACCATAGAACATGACAACTTTGCTCTCCCCTAATCAAGAGTCAATCTCAAGAGTCGTGTGAGCACAAGGCAATTTTTTTACTCAGTCAGTACGTGCATTCTTATTCTCATCAGAATGTAGAGAAAAGGAAGAGACGGGCGTGTTCAATAAAAAGGTGTTATTTATTGATCAGTCTCTTTTCTCATACATGAGAAATGGATCGATATTATTGCAATACTTATAGTTAAGTAAAGTGCATACATTAAAAGCAATAGTATAAAATAATACTGTAAAAACATCGATATGGTTTCTGAGCCATATGATGTTTAAAATGATTAAAATATATTTACATACACATATACATTTGACTAAACGTACTCAACTGGTGTTTCTAAATACGCCTACCCCGTGTACCTGACCTAAGTCTAATGCGTGGGCGGGAATAGAAAGTTACAGTTTAAGTTAAGTTTGTTTTTGCCAAGTGAATAACTAAAGAATTCTCTGTGAGGGGTTATTCAGTTCTGTACCTGGAAGTTAGGATGAATGAGGAATGGTATCTCTTTCTCTGCTCTCGATATTCCAGGCTGCCTGCGAGGGCTGCCCAGAAGCGCCGGTGCTGGGTCTCTCGGCAGGAGATAGCAGCGCGTCTCTCAGCGCGTCAGGAAGGCGGGGCTGCTGCCAGCGGGGTCTGCTTCTGCTCTCGGCTTCGGCAAGTATGGCTGCTCCGTCTTGTCACCACGCGTGTGTTTGCATAGGGCAAGATCGGCAATATTTATACCTTAAAGGGGCCGAGATTGACGTAAGGATGGACATAGATACGTCAATAAAGATGTCATACGACTTGCTCGTTAGCACATTCTTTACTAAAGTTCTCTGTGAAATCAAAACAATGGCCGCACGGATTTTCCAGGTTGTCATAGGTTTGATTTGTTATGAGAACGTCGTATGCCTTATCAGGGGCTGGAGGAATGTCGCTTGTCTAATTAGATCTCAAGCGTTATGACCTAATCAGATAACACGTTCCTGTGCCGTAGTGTGACTGCGTCAGATAACGGTATCTGCATCATGGGGGCTGTTCTTGCCTCATGGGCTGACTGCTAGTTAACTTGATAGTTAGTTTAACCAGAATAGGGTCAGGAATAGGGGGATCGATTCAGAACCTATAGGAATACACAACACAGCAATGAATACTTAATAATTAAGTGGAGGGAACATGCAAAACCAATACAAAGTATCAAAGGACATCCAAAAAACACCTAAAAAGCAACAAGCGATCAAGAAAACCATCAAAAACAGCCAAAAAACATATCATCCAGATGGAGAAGAAGAGGTATCCATGCCACCGTTATTTTGCAGAAGAATGAAGTTCTTAAGTTCGCCAGGATCCTGAAAGGTCCAAGTCTTATTTTGATGCGTGACTTTGAAGATACAAGGATGGAACAGGCCATAGCGCGCACCAAGGGAGCGCAAAGCTGGGCGAAGAGAAAGGAACTCCTTCCGTCTTGAAGCTGTGGCATTAGAGACATCTTGAGCATGAAATACACGTTGACCCAGCCAGGAAACCTGGCGTTTAGCTCTAGCCGCAGAGAGGACCGAAAGGAGATCAGTGAATTAAAAAAAAAAAATTATAACTCCACGCGGCTTTGCAGTGATGGTTGAACGAGGACCAAGTCTGTGAGCTCTCAGCTCTTTGAATACTGATGGAAGTAGATGGCGGCATGTCCAAGAGCTTAGGAAGGAAGGAGGTAAAGAAGGACACCGGGTCATCCCCTTCAAGGGATTCTGGCAAGCCATAAATACGAAGATTGTTCCTCCTGTTCCTATTTTCCAAATCTTCCGTATGCTGCTGGAGAGAGATAACAGACTTCTCTAGAGCGGATATACGCAGTGAATTAGACTGTATGTCAGGAAGCTGTTGTTCAACTGAGGTAATCCGTTCGCCCATAACCACCCATTTTTCTTTCAAAAGTTGCATGTCCTTACTAGTCTCCTCAATGAAAGGACGCAAAGCCCGTATTTCCTCCAAGATTAACTCCATAGAAATGGGAGACGCAGTCTTGTCAGGGGAAGGAGGATCTTGCTTTAGGCGCTTGGACGAGGATGCAGGAGATGAAGATTTGTTAGAAGTGGCATGTGTCACTGATGAGCGATGCGGTGCAGAGCCAGCCATATTTGGAGCTGAAGTGGAGGCGCACTGCGCCACAGAAGAAGAGTCTGGATTGCACTTGGAAGGAACAAAAATGAACTTAGGAGTGCGTAATTGTACCATATGAATGAAGAGTCTCAAAAATTGGGTGAGAGGCTTACAGAGCAGACGATCAGAAAATAAGGACCTAAGCTGGACAGTCCCAACAGTGCGACGCCTGGGTGGTATAAAGGGACTTATATGGGGGGATACACTTCAAAGTAGTTGGGTATGAGAGGAAGACCATGAAACGAACACCAGCTGGTGTAACTAGCTGATAATGAGTCCCCAGGCAAAAATAAACAATGGCGCAGGCAATACTGTAGATATGATAGATCCCTCCACCATAAGGAGCAAAAAAAAAGAAAAGAGAGGCAGCCAGCAGCATGTAGAAGCCAAAGGCAGTACAAGTATCAACAACAAGGTATTCTCGAGGCCACCAGTAGGTGAAGAGGATGTTGGCAGCACTTAAACTGGTATGAAAACAAACATGAGTGAAAGGATATACATATTAGTGGCTTTAATATGAGGATGGAGGGGCCATGCGAAGAGAAACAGCTGCTTTTTAATCTGATTGACATGTAAATACATAGCGCATCACTGACCCGTTGAAAAGCACTGAAGTCTGGTGTAAAAAGTCACTCTGCTGCTTCCTGGCACCCTGACACAGGCACACTATATATACGGTCCATTGGTGCGTGATTCAACATAGGAAGAGCAACATAAAGAACAATGAAAGGCAGCAGGCGGCGTTAATAAAGACATCTGAATGGGAGGCAGTCTGTGAGGAAAAACAATTACAGCCTTGAAAATGTACAACTAAGATGCCGCTCAGTGAAACATCAGTGCTTCTTGTAAAATACTACTTCCACTCCAATACATTGTGGCATCAACTATAAAATCCAGTCAGGAAGCTCCTGGTGAAATGCTTCAATAAATGTGTCTGTTGCCAAGAAGACGTGCTTAATTAAAAGTAGGTCAGCATGCTGGTGTTATCAATCTAAAGGCACACGCTGCACAAAAATGGCTCACCATTGATGAAAGGGTCCCAGATATCGACCCTCAGAGCGAGCGGCAGCGCGCGTGCAGCTCCGTGAAAAGAGTCACATGAAATGGCGGCGGCCTGCCTCCGTGACTAGAAGCAGGTCGCGGCCGTAGCACAGAGACACAGCATCACCGGCATCCAAAAACGGCGTCAGCCACCGCAGCAAATGTTCCGGTATCGGCCTCCAATGTCCCACATCGACGGAAAAGGCAGATACACAGCAAAAGACAGAATAGAAGGTCCCGGTGAAGCGGAGACCCCACACTAGGCGGCCATCTCACTCGGCACCTAAGCCACGCCCCTTATGGGGAACTTTTAAGGGTGTCACTTCTGGTCTTTATAAGACTTTCCTACAACCTCTATTTTCGCAACCCCTTTCGAAAGCTCTTCAATTGAAATGGCAAACACGCCTCTCGGTGACATGCTCAGATACTCAATGGGATCTCATTTTGGAAGGATTACATAAGGGTGTTCGAGAGGCTCGCCTTAAATTTTGTATTTTTAAAATTCTCCATGAATGGCACTGATCTCCGGTTAAATTACATCATGCTAAGTTACTTTCGCATTCCTTGTGTTGGAGATGTTCTGCTTCCGGCTGTGATATAACGCACATTATATGTGAGTGCCCTCGTACCAGATCATTTTGGCTTTTTGTACGAAACACTTTGGCTCATTCTATGTCATTGCCCTTACCCTTTACCTCTGCAAATATAATTTTACATGATTTTCGTGGCCTTTCCAAGTTTACTAAACCACAGACCTGTCTCCTCCATACTGCTTTAGCCACGGCAACAATTTGTATATTGCGTCACTGGAAGTCTTCCTTATCTCCTTCTCAGGAGGAGTGGTTGGTGGCAATGATACAAACAGCTTCTTATGAACGTATCATTTATAGTCTACAGGACCAAGCTTCCATTTTTCTTCAAGTATGGTCCCCATTCCTGGAAACCACAGTGGATAATGACTCTGTCTCTACTTCTTCTTCTTCTACGACTACTCTTCCTTCTTAATTTCATCTTCCTTGAAACATGATTCCTTTCTCTTCCACCTCTCTTTTCCGCTTCTTATCATTTATCATGCTTCTTGCTTCCATCTCCCTTCACAACTAGTTTGTTACTCTGGGGCTTCTTTTCTTTTTCTTCTTCTTTCCTTTTCTCCTTCCTATCTCTTCTCTTTCTTTTCTTTTCTTTTTTACCCCAAATTTCGCCTTATGAATACTAGAGGATGTGTTGTTTTATGCCTCCTTTGTTATATTTTATGAATGGTTTCCTCATTTATACTATGTTCCATTTTTTCTTCTGCATATGTATCCGCATCTGTGATTTATTTGAAAATTTCTTAATAAACAATTTCTACACAAAAAAAAACCTTATTTAAAAAGCAAACACATGAATGGGGGTCTACTGGCCCGAGCAGGCCACCATCCCTTTGATTGTAGCCCATTCCTAAAGGGTCGCACATTGTGACCTGCCTCATGAATATTGATGAGGTAGGTCATTTGCGAGCCTGTTGGGAATCGCAAAATGTGTCTGGGACACATTAGTATTCGTTTTGCGAGTCGCAAAACAGAATGGTCGTACATCTGGCCCATTGTTCATTCTTTTCTTGCCTGTTTCCGGTTTGGAAAAGAAGGGCTGACATGGCGTCGGAAGGCCCTCCCTAAGCAGGGCTGAACTTCTAGCACCATGTGATCCAGCGGTACGATGACAGCAAGGATGTTTCCATAGGTAGAGGCAGTGATGCCACCTCCAGAAAACATACATCAGTATCTTCACTTCTAAATGAGGTGGGAGAACAAAAAGTGGGGAAAAGGAGTGTCTGCCCAATGTTGGCCAATGCTGTAGTAATGTCCAGCTGTAAAATACCCCCTTAGGTATCTTTGTGAAGTATTCATTTTAATGTGTGCAAGTCATAGATTTTTATCTTTGTGTACCTAGCCTGTTATGCAGGCTGACTACCTGGAACCAAAAGCTAAATCCATATTTAGACTACGGGTTTGATTTAGAGTTCGGCGGACGGGTTACTCCATCACAAACATGAATGATATCCTGTTATTACAAGTTACATTGGATATAAGGCACTTGTAAAACAGCGAACTGGATGTCCAGCACATAGTGGCAGAGTAACCCATCTGCTGAGCTCCAAATCAGGGTGGAAGATACTAAAGTGACTTTTTGCTGTACAGTTGCCTAATAAGTGCAAAGATCAAAAGTTGGATTTTTAATGTCATGTTTTTATTTGTGAGATGCAAGTTTATTGTTTTAATATTTTCAAACCCATTAATGGATTATAGGGAAAAGTGCATCTCCTCAGCTGGAGGAAATATCACTTGCCAATAATAAAAATGTTACTGTGAGCTGGACTAGTGCCAGATTTCAAAGCTCTGTCTAGATACAGGCAGAAAGAGAGGGTGAATTATTCAGTGTAATTTATATTGTGCCAGGAACATGCGATGAGCATTTTTACGGGGTCATTTCACCAAAAAGCCACCCCAGCCATCACTGTGATCTGTGGAATTTCTGGAGTTTTTTGTTACAGAGATGTGTCATCTTTCTCTTGGGGTACTGTGTTACTTACACTGAGTGGATTGGGTTTCAGGTTGCTGGGAGCTCTTTGCCAAGAAGGATGAACTCCACAATCTTCACAAAAGTACCTTGTGGGATTTGCCTGGCAGGCCTGAAAGCAAATTTAATAAGACTTCACTTATATCTTAATGTAATAATGTTTTGGCCATAGTGGATTATCCCTATCAATGGCCTTTCGTGACTTTGCTTAAAAACTGCTAGCTCAGCTGCGGTTCCGCAGATCAAGATTTGGAAAGGGACTAAAGAAGATTATATCCTTGGCCTTGGTTATGGAGAACCCCTATCTAGGCGCAGAGGAACAATGGAAAGAATGTTCCTAATTTGTAATTGTATTTTTGCTTCAGTGCCTTAGCCAGGAACTGTGAACTTTGGTTTCTAAATTATTTTCCAGTGATAATGACATGAGCTGCTGAGAGTCTGTTTTCTCTTCTTGAGAACCAGCTCCTGATAGCTGTGTCTGATGTATCCTCAGACTGCTGGTTTGTGGAGCACTCCCAGGTACCTGGAAGTAATGAGAGTACTGAGTGGAAAGGTACCAGCAGAAGTGGGACCATTAGGGCCTGATTCATAAATGGTCTCCGCACTTGTGGCTTAGGCCCTGCAGTCATGGGAGAGTCTCCGCACTCAGGGCGGAACCTCCACAATGAGAATAATCATTGCGGAGATTCTGCCCCATGTGTGAAGACTCCCCTACGACTGTGCGGCCTTCCCCACGAGTGCGGAGACTCCCTCACAACTGCGCGGCCTTCGCCACGAGTGAGGAGGCCCTTTGTGAATCAAGCCCACAGTCTTCAATGGATTGCTGG
Source organism: Lissotriton helveticus (assembly GCF_964261635.1). Taxonomy (NCBI): domain Eukaryota; kingdom Metazoa; phylum Chordata; class Amphibia; order Caudata; family Salamandridae; genus Lissotriton; species Lissotriton helveticus. The sequence goes on from NC_136064.1 coordinate 71,318,812, forward strand.
GAATTGCTATGAAGTTTATTCTTTGAGCCTTGAAGTACATGGGAATTAAGAAAGAGTGTGAATTGTAAGTTAGCTAGTGTAGTGGCAGAGGCGTTGTCTGTTGAGACCAATTCAAACATTTTCCCAAATGCAATAGATTACTTGAGCTCAGTTCAGATGTGACCAGAAACAGTAACTCCTGCTGGAGTGGCAGCTTGCACATTTGAAAGTTAAAATCCCCACAGAGAAAAAGCTTTTAAGATCTACGTCATGAAGATTTTCCCAGTAACATTGACCTCTATCCATCAAATTGGGTTACTCTTGATGTGATGTGGCCTTCGGTGGCCTCCTTTGATGACAGACTATTTTCCTGGTAGTGAATGATCTCTCCTTTCTATTCTCCTGAGGACTTAAGTTAGTATTTGTTTACCCCAAACAAATCATGTAATTGTAGGAATACAGAACAGGGTATATTCCATACGTATTGGAATGGGTTAATTTTATTCAATTAATTACTTTTTCCCATTTTTCTCATAACTGTTTTCTTCATTTTTTTTGTTATATAAAATTGTATCTTTTACTTAAATCAGGTAAGAAATAAAAGCAGTTGGGGAACTAAGAGTATTAGGGATTGGTGCAAGATGTCCTCTTTCAATATACCATGTCCCCTAGTGGCAATACTAGGGCATTAGGATAAACATGTGCTTGATGCAATTGTAACTTTCATGGGGTTCTCAAGAAGGTAGAATAGAGTGCATAATTAAAAGTTCATCTTTCACATAGCTTATATTTCATAAGAAGATTCCAAAGGACAGTCAATACGTTTTTTATGAGTCTTTACAATACAGCTTTCTCACAACCACCACATTTATATTGTCCTATTGATATAGGAGAAAGATATAGGATTATGAGTTAGGCATTGAAACTCATGAAGGAGTGAGGATGAATACTTGTAGCAATTAGGATTCAGATTGAAATCTTTCTGCTGAAAGAACAACCTGTTCAGGTGATAAGAATTCCCATGATATGGCATCAGGGATATGACAGTTTACTGTTCAACAAAGGTTTATAGTAAGTTTCAATACATAATAGACAGTTATAGGAACTTAAATCACCTCAGCATATCATGTGTTGTTTCTTATTTTCCTGTGAAAAAGTACAGTGCCGTGCAGTTCAGAGTTGACTACCAATTTTGAGAGGGGGAAAATTAATTCTCTTTTGGTCATTGTGAAGTTCCCATCTTAATTTTTTACTTTTGGCAACAGTTTGTGGGACACCTGATGATTGGGACCACCCAAACTGCAGATCTGATGGTTCTCATGGACACTCTTAATGTGAGTACTGAGAAACCCTTTGCTGTTCTCTCCCTTCATGAGTCTCTAGAGATATCCCCTAGATCCCTTATGCGTATACTCTGGCTTTTGGTAGCATTATGAGCCAAATGTATCATAGTGTTGCTTCACTGTGCAGTACGCTGTGGAGGCAGCCTGTAATCCAAATAAAGAGTTTATTGTAGGTACATCTTCATAGGCCCCAACCACATGCACAGCCAGAGACAGGTCCACCTTGTCCAGTGTCTACCAAATGTCAACTCAGCCCAGATTCAGAGCCCCTTACATTCCAACTGATGATCATACCAGGTTACGGAATCTCACATCATCACCTGGATGCAGAATACTACATCACCTCCCTCACTCAAAACAAACCAACAACATACTAGGAAATAAAAAACATTCAAAGTATATGCAAGCAAAAGACATGGTTATAAAACAACAAATAACATGCAATGTTACCAAAATAACTTTATGATTAACCAAAAATATAGCATGTAAAAGACTTTGTTCAAACAGTCTTCCTTTGAACCTGTGGCGGTCTAACATTTTGGTTCCCTAATGGATTCTGCAAGGAGACATTTTATGCCTCACTCACAGGATCCAATAATGAGCTACCCAATTCCTGCTCCACAGGATAGAACTTGGCTACCCTGTTAAGGTTCCATATCCTGTGATCACAGATTTTTACTTCATTTATAAACAATTTTACTACAGTTGACTGAATTTAGACGGCTTCTCTTCTCTGCGTGGGGATTTGGGGGCATATTATCTAGATGTGCGTTATATAACGCACATCGCACATTTCCATATCTCCGGCTATCGCCGGATTTTTTCGCTGTGTTAGCGCGTAATTATCAATGCGCAACACGTAGGCGAAATTAAATCCGGCGATAGTCGGCGATATGGAACATTAGCGCATGAAAACAAACGTTGTTTTCACGCGCTAATGTGTGCCTTGATAATATGGTGGGGTGGATTCAGCATTATGATCCACACCCCCATGTTATCAATGCCTTAACACCTGGTCAGAGCAGGAGTTGGGAGACCTGCGATAAACGAGTTTATCGCAGGTCTTCTTCTCCCAACGCCTGCCTTGGTAATAGGGTGTTCCCACCTCCAACCACATTTTACATGTGGTTGGACGTGGGAACGCCCACTTTGCATGTCATTAGCGATGTTTGTCGCTGACATGCAAAGTGGGCTTGAGGCAGGCGTTAGCATGCCCTTGTTAATAGGGTGCTAGAATTATCGTCGCTTTCTCGACACAATTCGCCGAAAAAGCGGCGATACTTCAGCTTGCTAATATGCCCCAAGATTTTTATTAGTCGCCCAACTGTACCACAGGTTCCTTCACAGCCTTCCTCACATCATAGAGTATTTTTCCTTGCTGCTTCTCGTGCTCTCTCTCTCCACCCTCCAACATTACCAACCTGATCCTCCACTTTTTTCCTGCTTTCAATCACCCTCCCTGGAACAGTCTCACAACTGGACCCCCTTCCTCTTAAACAACTGAAAAGGTGGGACCTCCATAGTTGAGCACTGGATGGTGATTGGGCAACTGGATTGCTTATGTTTCTCTTATGTTCATCTGAGATGCAGTTTTATATTTATAGTTGTTTCATTGGCTGTTGTGATAGATACAGTAAAAAAGAGAAGCATAATCCTTACCTCCATCTCCATAATAGAATTGAAAATTCTTGATGTGACTGCTAGAAGTGTGTTTTTGATTTTGCTGTTGGCAAAAGGAGCTTCGGCTGAATGAAGTTATCTCCCATCAAATGGGGTCACTTGGAAGTTAAACAGCAGGCACCTACTCCACAGAATTATGGTGATATGGTCAAGAAACAAATGAATGGTGAAATAAGTAAAAACGTTAACAGATATGTTCCGAGTCCGAAAGAAATGCTGAATCAACAGGAAACAAGAATGTGTGCACAAATCAGATTCTGAGTTATACAAAAAAAAACAACACACCTAAAATGTTCTCCTCTTGAATTTTTGCATCAAATACCAGTACTTGGTTGTGCCTCGACTACTGGCTTCTTTTGCTTTCTACACTCCCTTGGCTAGCAGAGGTGCGATGTCAACTTTGCATGCTGTCGGACCGTGCACCGGTTTGCATGACCCTATGCGTCCCATTCCCGGGCGGTGTGTTGAGACAATGGTGCTGCCCTAACCTGTGCATCACTGATCCGATGTTTCAGGACAAACTGCTTAATTCCATTATGAATTACTTTGATTTAAACGTAGGGTCTGTGTCTTCTAAGGCCACTCTATGGGAGGCCTTTAAGGAATACATCTGGGAAATAGCAATAGCCAAATATTGTGGAATACTGCGTGAAATTCATCGTTCTTTGGAACGGGTGGAGTCTACCCTGAGTCGCTCAGACTCTGCTCCCTCAGGCACTCCCAAGGCTGATGTTCTGCATCAATGAGCAGTGGCTATGGGGGAGTTCAGTGAGCTCGTTGACCGTTAGATCTGCTTTCTCGAGAAATTTGCACAGGCCCGTTGGACACAGTGAGGGGGAGCGGATGGGCTGCACACTGACCCGTCTCCTGCAACCAAAGAGAAGGAGTGAATACATTCCGGAGTTTATACTTGAAGACAGCACTTGTGCTTCTGACAACGGCACAGCCTTAGCAGAATTACTACATTACTATACGTCTCTCGCTGTGCTGGTGTGGGGCTGAGATGCCGGAATACCTATCGGAGGTGGCCATAGTTTGGCTATCCTTCCCATTTATTTGCTGTAACACTTTTCACCCTAAGTGGGATGGGTATGCCCAGACATGGGTCCCTTGCTCACTGTTCCACTGAATTCAAGCTAGCCTGGCTGAAGAAGGGTGACATACCCTGAAACCGGTCCCAGGATGCTTGTTTCCGGTCCAGGGAGGACCTGGCCTGGCAGTTTGGTCTGGACTGTTCCCATGGGCCAAAGGGTCAAGACTGATTTGCATATGGCTGGGTCCAAACTGGGATGGCGTGGTAGTAGGCAAAAGAACGATGGATTTAACCCAGAATTTTTGACTGGGTGAGAATGTTTACATTGTCAGCATTCCGTCCATCATTTGTTTGCTGTAACACTTTTTGCCCCAAGTGGGATGGGTGTGCCCAGACATGGGTCCCTTGCTCACTGTTCCACTGGATTCAAGCTAGCCTGGCTGAAGAAGGGTGACATACCTTGAAACCGGTCCCAGGATGCTTGTTTCCGGTCCAGGGAGGACCTGCCTGCCAGTTAAGTCTGGACTGTTCCCAAGGGGCACGGGGTCAATACTGATTTGCTTATGACTGGTTCCAAACTGGGGTTGCGTAGTGGGCAAAAGAACAATGGATTGAATCCAGATCTTTTCACTGGGGGAAAATGTTTGCATTGTCAGTAATCCGTCCATCATTTGTTTGCTGTAACACTTTTCGCCCTAAGTGGAATGGGTATGCCCAGATGTGGGTCCCTTGCTCACTGTGCCACTGGATTCAATCTAGCCTGGCTGAAGAAGGGTGACATACCTTGAAACCGGTCCCAGGATGTTTGTTTCCAGTCCAGGGAGGACCTGCCTGGCAGTTCGGTCTGGACTGTTCCCATGAGGCACAGGGTCAAGACTGATTTGCATATGGATGGGTCCAAACAGGGGTGGCATAGTGGGCAAAAGAACAATGGATTTAACCCAGAACTTTTGACTGGGGGAAAATGTTTGCATTGTCAGCATTCCATCCATCAGTTGTTTGCTGTAATACATCCTCCCCACAACAGCAATCGCTCAGTGAACAGATTTCAGTCGAGAAAATAACCGCTGTCATAGACTCAATGAGCGGGTCCATGGCCCCTGGCTCAGATGGGCTCACAGCCTTGTTTTACAAAACATATAAGCATCTCTTAGCCCCTCATTTGATGGAACTTTATGCTGAGTCTCTAGATGCTGGAATACTCCCCCCCACATTGCGCGGGCGGTTATAGTCCTGCTGACCAAACCCGACAAAAACCCACTGTGATGCCAATGGTATAGGCCATTGTCTCTAATAAACTTTGATAATAAGATCCTTGCAAAGGTGCTTGCAACTCGGCTGTCTCTTCTCCTGGAATCTTCTGCCCTCTTCAATCGGGATTTGTTCTGCATCGGTCCACGTCTATAAATTTGCGCGTGCTCCTTTCGGTGTAAAACCAGATTTCTTTGGACATCCCCGAAGCTGTGGCCTTTTTCACTACACAAAGACCTTTTTCTCCCTAAAGTTGCACTTCCTAAATGGTGACCAATCTTACATGCTAAACTCCAAAAACGGGGCCTTCTGCATGGAATTACGTCTCTAATACAGCTTCTATACTCTCAGCCTACTACCCGCATCCAAGCTAATGGTTCTCTTTCAGCCTCCTTTACGCTGACGAGGGGCACACGGGAAGGGTGCACTCTCTCCCCTTACTTTTATCATAGCAATGGACCCCTCAGTCCACTATCTACAGGAAAAAATACATGGCGCGGGTTGCTGTTTTCCACAGGCTCGTTGTTAGTATCACTTTACATTGATGATATATTGCTATTTCTCAGGCATCCAGCTACAAACGTTCCCTCTGTTAAACAGGAGATTCAACGAACTGGTCTCTTCTCCGGCCTCCACATTGACTGGGGCAAATCTGAAATGTTCCCCACGCCCTACTTAGCCCATTCAGTGTGAGTTCCCCTTGCAATGGCGGATGGACACTGTTCAGTATCTTGGGATTCATGTTCACCATGACAAAGAACAGATCCTCCACCTGAATCATGGTCCAGCCATCAGTACACTAACATCACAAGTTGAGCGGTGGATTAAACTATCGTTATCGATGGCTGGCCGTATTGCTATTATTAAAATGATGATCCTCCCCAATTTTTCCTCTCTGCTCCTCAATTTTCCTATCCCCTCACTAACGTCTTCTTCGCCTTACTGAGGGCTGAGGGGTTGCCTTCTATGTCTTGTCTGGGCTGGTCGCAGACTGCCGGTGAGTTGGCACGCATTAGTTGTACCATATGCCCAGAGCTGCTACGGGGCACTTCATTTCAAACAGTACTTTTTAATAGCGCAGTGTCAGTATGTGTACCATTGGTACCACAGAGATGTTCGCCTTACATACGACTGCCTCGACCGGGACCTGGCTGATACAACTCCCCTGAATGTTCTTTTACCCGCTGGCCTTCCCCTTGACCCTAGGGATATACAACCACTCTCCACCACATGTTGGGCCTGGCTCCGGGTGCTGCGCTTGTTGGGGAAGGTGCATTTTTATTCCTCTGCCCTTCCGCATGTGCATAACCGCTGGCTCCCCCGATGGCAGAGACCTCTGATAAACCTATCCTCAATCAGTATGCTCTATGCACTACTGGCGATTTGCATCCGGATGGCCAGGCCATTTCTCGGTCTGAAGATAGCCGCTTTACTGATGCAACACTATTCAGCAGATTTTTACTACACTGCATAAAAAGTGCACTAAGGGCCTAAATCCCTTCATACCCTATTGATCCTGATGACTTTACCCCCCCTTACGATTCTCATCAATGATGATTCCAGGGAGCATTTGATCTCTCGGCTCTACCGCGCCTGCCTTGATCTACTCAGCCGCGGTCGGTAATGGGGGTACCTGCAGGGCATTGACGTGGGGAGGGGCAGGGGGGGGGGGAGTAATTTATGGATTACGGAGCTTTACAGGTAAGTAAACATTTAAATATATAAAACAAATTTTTTTGCGTGCATGCATCCCCAAATGCGATGCAGTGCACGCAACGAAATTCATTTTATTTATTTTAATATTTACTTACCTGTAAAGCTCCGTAATCCATAGATTACTACCCCCCCCACTCTGCCCCTCCCCCTCCCCACGTCACCGCCCTGCAGTACACCCATGCTCGACCGTGGCTGGATCTACTTCCTTCCATGGATGAACGCCTGCTTGAGACATGGTGAGAAGACCTTCTGCGTCCTATACCAGATGATGTCTGGTCCTACAGTTGTTCACAGATTAAATTGGTATCCCCTAATCATAGGCACAAACTGCTGCATTTAAAAATGTTACGCTGCACTTCTATGACACCATGCCTCTTGGCCAGGTGTGACCCTTCTCGCTCATCAACCTGCCTCAAATGTAACACTACGGATGCAGACTTTATGCATCTTACCTGGACGTGCTCCTTCGTAAACTGCTATTAGGACATTTTCTCCAAAATGTCCCCGATGACTGAATTAACACTGGTCCCTGACCCTCTTTTGGCTCTCCTGGGTTACATGAGGGATGTCCCACAGGGAGTGCGTCGATTCATAGCGATTGCTCTTCTCCTTGTGTAATGTGAGATTGCGATGGTAAACAACCTTTACAACTAAACTTTTACAACGCACTACCATTACAACGCGGTCATTACAACGCAAACTATTACAACGCATTGCTCTGGGGGGCGCTCTAGGATAGGGAATAGGTTAATTTACTATCCAATAACCTTCCCTAGTGTCCACGGGGACTGGAGTTGGAATAGTAAATTAAACTATTCACTATCCAGCACCCCAAAGCGCTATGCGTTGTAATGGATTGCGATGTAAAAACTGCTTTGTAAAGGCAGGCGTTGTAATAGCCTGCGTTGTAAAGTCATACATCCGATTGCGATATGCTGGTGAGGTGAGAGAGGTTCTACCTATGGACAGTGGCTTAAAAGCTTAACTTTTTGTGATACCACTAGAGAATTGTATGTACAGATACAACCGCCAGCGTCCCGTGACCTGTGGCTGTCTTTTCTCACCTACTTACAGCACACTGACATCTCAGGATTGACTGCGCGTGCCGCAGGATTTGCAGATCGCACCCACAACGCACATATTTTCACCTGGGCAATACGCTGCATCACACATGTATTCAGGGCACAAGTCCTAAAAAAAGAAGTGGGGGTATGCTGACGTCACGACAGGAAGTGACATCACGAAAGGTGGCTTGCACCATCAGGTTCATTGCCTCCCCTCGCTCACCCCTTAGATGCGATTGCATCAGAGAAGCCAGCACATGAGCAGCGTTCTGAATGAGCTCTGATCTCACCCCAGAATTGCCAAAGAGTGAATGTGTGGCTCCATTTGCTCCAGTAATCGAGCTCCTGGTAAAATAAGTGGGGGGACGCCGTCCACCCGCGTGGTACCCCGACTCGAGCCCTGCATGTATTGACACCTCTGATCCATTGCAGCTGCTGTTGTGCACCACACAAATGTTCCATGGCAGGGTTTCGAGATTTAGGAGTAACACTGTCCGGAAACGGACGGAAACGGACTCAGATCACCCTATATACTCTGTTCCGCCAGTGCTTCATTCCTTCTATATACCATTGTTCTATATGATGTCTGTATTTGGCATGTATTACTTTGTTAACTCTGGTGCATTTCTTTGTTAATTGGAAACGTTTTAAATAAAAACTTTTACTAGTGAAACGCTAATATGGAACCCATTTTTTGCATGTTATGCCTTATTCCAAGCCGCAATATTTAGCGCACTTCGGGACACATGTATCGGTGCGAATAGGTAATTTTGGTCATTTGCGAATGCAAAATAACCTTTCAAGATGTACAAAAGGCTTTGTAGTTGCAATTTTAGGTAAAAGCAAAAATCGTGATTACATAAAATTGCGATTACATAAAATTGTGAATACAAATAAGGAATCACATTTTGCGATTCCCTTAGCACATGTACCAAGCATTTTCTAAAGGCAAATTTTCCATTTAGGCAACTGCTATTACCATTGGCTTGAAGTTGATGGTAACCATGTGCAAATGTGCATTTTTCAAAGTGCCAGGCAAGCCCGGACTGGCCATAGCGTGCACCGGGCGTTCCCCCGGTGCGCCGCACGGGTGGGCGCCGGTTTTAGGCCCCTGGGGGCCGTTTTTGTTACAGGGCCGTTTTTGCACCATAGCTGCAAAATCAGCCCTGTAACAAAATCGGCTGAAAACCGGCCCCGGCAAAGTGCTCGGCCGGCCCCCCTCCTCCCCCCTCCGAGTGGGGGAGGGGGGGGGGGCTGCCGAGCACTTGGCCAGGACCGGATGTGGTTCCCAGTCCGGCCCTGGTGCCAGGTAGCTCACGCATGCCTCTAGGGCATGTGTACGCTTTACATTTTTTTCGGGGGGTGCTTCAGGGCGCTTTAGGCCCCAGGCACCCTTGACTTTGCATTACCTAATTTACAATTACCAATCAGATAATAGCACATTAGATAATGCAAAACCATTCCGAACGAATGGAGTAATATTACCTAATAGCTTTTACCTATTTAGAGAATCACTATTTGTTGATATTAAGGAATCGCTAAATCTTTGGCGATTCCTTACATACATAGCATTTTAGGATTATCAAAAATCGATTCGGTAGAATTCGGTGTTTGGCAATCATAAAATGCTTTTTTGATACATGGTGCCCTTCGTAAATACCACACCCTAAGCTATCAGTATTTATTTAAGGCAGTATTAAGGAAGACTACTAAGGATTAGCTAACCGGTTGAGATGACCAAAGATTGGCCCTTAAGACAAAGAACAAAGGAAGCAGAAAGAGATAAGAGATAACGAAATAAATATAAAAATAAGGGAAATCTGGAAAAAAAAGCACATGAAAGAAAAAGTAACGAATGGGAAAGATGCTCAAAGAACAAATGAACGAAAGATAAAAAATCAAAAGTGAAACAATAAAAAAAGGAATTAACAGTTTATGGAAGATGGAAATGAGAGGACGGCTTTCGTTGAAGTAGTGACGCAAAACATGAAAGAAGGAAACCTTGTGGAGGGAAGGAAAGAAACCCGAGCAATCATTTAATTATAGAACCGCATACTTTCATAAACAGGCCTAATTGGTTACAAGGGCGGGCGGTGGAAGTGCGCCGCTTCCTTAATGCGTCCCGTGGCTGCGATGCTTATCTGCGGCTGGGGCAGGGATGGAGGGGGGCGGCTGGCACTCCGCTGCACGCCGCTCAGCGCCGTTTGTTGAACTTCGGGCTGACGCGGGCCTGCTGCCCACAGATAAGGACAAATGAGAAACAAACCCACCGCGAGGGCCTGCCGATTCGATCTGCCCCTTTCACCTCCCGCGCAACAATGGCATCCCACCAGGCCCGCCCTGTCCCGGGCTATTTTCTGCAGCCCTTGTTCTTTCTTGCTCTTCCTGGACAACACAGGGCTTTCCTGTCTTACACCCAGCAGGGGGGAGGGATGCTCGGTAAAAGAGCATGCTTGCACGGGTCAGAGGTCGTCGCACACGCATCTTGCTTTTGTTTCACAACATTAGCCATGTTTGTTCCTTTTCTGAAGTTTAGAACTCCAAATAGGGCTGCAAGAGCGGTCCTGACCACAGCTGCCAACTGGCCCCTTCTCAGGAAAGTCACCCCACAGCCAGTCTTAGGTTTATAGGTAACAGTATCCTGCCTGCTGAGGCTTGGAGGGCCACCCACCTTTATAATGTCAAACCTGGAACTACCAGACATCTCAGGAACTACCTGGAACTACTGGTCCCAGCATGCAAAGTGCTCTGTATGAAAAAGAAAGGACTGGATGGTGGTAAACTTCATGACACTGCACCGGCTTCTTTATTTTAGTGTAACGTATTTAAATAGCATACTCTTAGCCCCCTGGGAGCATTAGAGGACTTTACAGAGCACAATTCGTTTGCATGCTATTTCCAGCTGGATAGAAAAGCACAGGTGATATAAGATTCATGCAAAGGTATCAATAGAACAGTGACTGAGGGGGGAGGGACAGAAAGGCCTTGTTGAGATATGTTAGGAAAGGCCTCAGGTGCAGCTGGAAGCTGTTTAAACTTGTTTAGCCATCTCTGTGTTCTCATAAGAACTGATGAGAAGTGTGCTCACTGAAGATTTCTATGGTGGCAGTAAAATACCCTAATAGTAGCTGCACTAGGTATATCTTCAAATGTTGTTTTATTGTTATTTTTTATTTACTATTTGTATTTATATATTTTACATTATTATTGTATTTGTTGCTGTTGTTTTTTTTGTTGCTATTATCATTATTTTATTTACTTTTGTTCCTGACATTGGAACTCGGGATCACGGCCAGACTGGAAACAGAAACCAGCAGTGGCAATTCTGCTCTCCTGGGAAGGGGGGTGGGGTGCTACTGAGAAGTGCTGGCCAGGGTGGAGTTGGTGGGGAGGGAGGGGGTGTTGTGGGTGCTAGTGTCAAGCACTGCTGCAACTTCTGTTACATGGGCCAATATCGCAGAACTGCTGCAAAATCGGCTCCCACTCATCCGGGCCACCGGGAAAATACCCAGTGCCCACTATGGCCAGTCCGGACCTGTTGGGGTTTCACGTTCAAGTCCCAGCTTCGGCTCAACATCCTGTGAGTCTGAACAAGTCACTTAACCCCTTGGGCGCAGCCGCGATTCTGCGCCTGTGCGGCCGTTTTGAAGAGTGGGCAGGTTCATGACGGCCCCCAGCCGTCATCAGCACATGAGCACTGTGATGCATGACAGACGGGGGCCGTCATCAGCACGCAAGGGGTTAAACTCCCCACTCCTAAAAATAATTTTTTTAAAGTTTAAAGTTATCTGGTTCTCATGTAAAGCACTCTAATGTATTTGGGCCAAGATTGCACTATACAAAATTAAAAGAAAAATAAATGAAAAAGATATTTAGGGACTTTGTAAACTGCAGCATGCAGTCTTCTGTTTACTTGGGAAACAACTGCCCCTTGGAAAAACTGCACAGTCACTGGAAAACCATGAGTAATGTGACATCTCTTATTGCACACTGTGTTCTAGAAACCTCCAGTTTAATGCAATAACCACAGCCATGTAAGATGATTCACAACTATCCCCACACAGACTCCAACAGACCCCAAGGAACAGGAGCTAACGTAGCAATAACACACAAGATTGAACACCACATGACCAAACTATCCCTTTCTGCCACCAATCCCCACAAAGCCTTAGCCACATCCCTCACCTCATAACTAACACCACTCTAAAATCCTTCATTCTTGTGACCAACCACCCCCTCTCCCAAGTTCTATTAATATTACTAGCAGCGGCTCCTCTGCTAATGTGGAGTAGTGTCGCCCCTCTGCTCTCCGAGTAGTGCAAAGTAAAATTAAAAATGAAAATAACAGAACAATATTATCATTTTATTTTTAGTATGTAGCTTGCAGCCAGGCTAGAGCGGGGATGGGCTCGTGTGGCGTTAGAGGGAGGAGTGGTTGGTTCACCTTAAGTGCACATCACGGTTTGGCTGGCCGTCTTGGGCAGGCCAAACCGTCATGCACACTTAGCATGTTCTCTGCCTGGCTGTACTGTACAGCCTGGGTGGAGAACATGCACAGGCTCTCACTCCCTGTCTGAGCGCCAAACTAGGCCACTCAGACCAATCACAACACTGCTGTCATGCTGGTGACAGCAGCATTGTGATTGGTTAGGGGAGCCTGGGTGCTGCCGGGAGCCCGGAAAATAGGGAGGTCCGAGGAGAGGTGGCGGCTGGCTACCAGCAGGTAAGGCTTCTTCTTTATTTTTTTCTTCTTTTTGTCGAACCTCCACTACCCCCACCTCCCTGCCACCGTTCCCTACTAGCCGCCACTGATTATTACTCTCATTTACGACTGACCTCTTCCTTCCATCCAAGCACCTCTTAATCCTCGGCAGTTTTAAATTCTGTCTTGAGGTTCAAACGGTCATCCTCATTATAGAATTCATTGATGCATGCAACTGCTTCTGCCTGGCCCGCTACTGCATAGCACACTGCAGGCCATTGTTGCGACCCGATTTTAGTCATGGATTCGAGATAGTTAACCTCATCAACTCCCGGTCATTTGGTCAGACCATTACACCATGCCCTTCACAATCTTCTTACTGCTCCCTCTCACAGATATCGCAATCATCCCCTTCCTTATTCTGGTTAGAGACATATTAGCAAGAACCTTGTTAAAATGATCACCGTTTTAGCGGCAGGAACCTGCAGCAAAAATGGCGATAATGGGCTTGCTAATATGCCTTATAGAATTTCAATGAAGCCCAGGTTAGATCTCCTGCACATCTAACTTGGGCTTCTATTGGAATTCTATAACGCATATTAGCAAGCCCATTATCGCCGTTTTAGGGGCAGTTTCCTGCCGCTAAAACGGCGCTAAAACGGTGATAATTTTAACAAGGTTCTTGCAAATATGCCCCTAAGTGCCTTATTTTTACTTACTGGAAGAGGTCAGGTGGCGTAACAATAGCCCCCCACTGCCCCTGCGGTGGGGGGAGGGTGGGGGGTGCAGGCGGTGACTGAGAGCTGCAGGCCTTGCTAGGTGCACCCCAAATGATTCTCCTTCATCTTGTGAGTTGCAGCCTCCCTGTGCCTCAATTGCAGTGAGCAGAGTCCAGGAAGTGGTAAGGAGACAGACTAGTGCTGTCTCCTGCCCAAAACAAAAGTTTAAAAAAAAAAAAACGATTTTCCCTTTCTTTGATTTCTATCTTTGCCTGTGGTTGTTAGAGTTCAAAAATTGTAGTTTTAACCTGCCTGTGAATGGATATTTTATCACCACTTTTGTGTTTTAAACTTGTGTTTTTTCCTGCCCATGATTGCTTCCATTTAACGTGTTGAATTATGGCATTTGCTGTCTAAACTCTGTAGTTTTTCCCTCTCATTGCTGATGACTTTCAGTTTTTCCTCCAAATCTCTCCTCTGCTCTGTGCTAAGACCTGTATGTTAAAACAGTGCACCCCAGCCACCATTTTGTGTTCACAAGCCAGTGGAACCAGGCCCCCTGCCTCCCCCCCAGCAACATGGATATTCTACATCAGAGGGTGCTTCTGTGAGCTGTTTAAACTGTGTTTGCTAGGGACTGTGCACTTCGTTTTTTGGCCAGTAGAGGGAGTAAAGTTTTATTCAAACAGTATTGTTAGATTTCAAGTTAGTGAGGCCTTTACCCGCAGAAGTCCAAAGTGTGGATTGAGCCTGTCTGTCTCCTAGGAGATTCTGAACAGGAAAAACAGCCCCCCAGCTACCCCTCCCAGGCCAGCAGACCCAGGACTGGGGATTGGCTATTCAACTACCAGGCAACTCTGAGCCGCCCCCTCACACTAGCCCAGGCCCCTTAAGGCCTTGCTGGGTGCATCCCAAATCATTCTCCTCCATCTTGTGAGTTGCAGACTCCCTGTGGTCCAGATTGCAGTGAGCAGAGTCCAGGAAATGGTAAGGAGACAGACTAGTGTTGTCTCTTCCCCAAAACAAAAGTTTTCAAAAAAATCAATTTTCCCTTTCTGTGATTTCTGTCTTTGCCTGTGGTTGTTACAGTTTAAAAATTGTAGTTTTAACCTGCTTGTGATTGGATATTTTATCACCTGTTTTGTGTTTTAAACTTGTGTTTTTCCTGCCCGTGATTGCTTCCATTTAACGTGTTGAATTGTGGGATTTGCAGTCCAAACTCTGTAGTTTTTCACCCTCTCTTTGCTGATGACTTTCAGTTTTCCCTCCAAATCTCTCCTTTGCTCTGTGCTAAGACCTGTATGTTAAAACAGTGCACCCCCAGCCACCATTTTGTGTAGTAAAGTTTTATTCAAAGAGTAGTGTTAGATTTCAAGTTAGTGAGGCCTTTACCTGCAGAAGTCCAAAGTGTGGATTGAGCATGTCTGTCTCCTCGGAGATTCTGAACAGGAGAAGCCGCTTCCAACTCCCTGGCCAGCAAACCTTGTCTAAGGTTGCTGGGACCTTATATGGTCTGATATTGTTTGTTACATGTGTTCACTGATTGGTGGTTGTAACTGATGTTTCTATTGGATTAGGGTTAGTGTCCTCATTGGTTGTGTATTTGAGTGTTCTGATTGGTTTCTGGGTCTGTGATTCAGTCAATGTAGGGTGGGGACTAGGGCTAGGGTTAAGATTTCTATTGGAAGTAGTGATTAGGGCTTCTGGTGTGATTGAATGCTGGACTGGTTATAGGACTAAGAGTAGGGTTAGGCTTTATATTGGAAGTAGGGACAAGGGCTTCCTGTGCCATTGGTTGCTTGGACTTGGGGTGGGACTACTGCTAGGGCTAGGCCTCTATTGTACGTAGAGATTAGGGTTTTTGAACTGATTGGGTGGTTGGACAAGGCTAAGATTGGCTGTAAGGTCCTGGTCTCCTATTGGTTCTCGATTTTTAGGGCTAGTGTTGTGATTGGATAGTGTTAGGGCTAGGGTTCCCATTGGCTGATGGGGTCACCTGATTACTAGGGCTATAAAAGGCCAGGCTTAGGGCGTCTCAGCTAAGGGTGAAGAGGACAAGGGCAGCTGCCTGTTTGATCCTGTTAAGGGCGGAGAGGAAAAGGGCAGTTGCCTGTTTAAGCCTGTTCGAGACTGGTTGGGTCCAGGGCCAGAAATGCTGCCCAATATATATATCCCCATTATACATCTATATACTTTCAATGTACTTATGGATCTATATATTTATCACTTTCTTCTAATTTAGCATTTCCAATGCACTTCCCTATTTCTCAGCCTATACTTCGCTCAATATATCCTCTACATCCACTCTCTTATTTAACCCCATACCCCATACCACTACTATGATCTCCAAAATAACCAGTTCTAGACTCTCTCCTACTCTACCCCTCCTTCCATCATCTTACACCTCTTTTACTATACCGATTCCCCCAAAACAAACCTTTCTAAACTCTTCCCTCTTTTTTACCCCTCCCCAACCCTTCTCAATCCAATAACTGACTAACATATCCACCACTAAAATACTTTCAAGTTTCACCATACTAATTCAACACTAATCCTGATGGGTTCCAGAGTAGTGTGCTACTTGCGCTTCAAAACCCCATCAGGGGTAGCAAGCGCTAAAGAAATACAAACCTCTTTCCCTTCACTATCCCGCCACCTACCCTTCCCTACCCAAATAACTGAATAACATATACACTACTCAAATTACTTCATATTTTACTAAACTAATTTTCAACACTAATCCTTTATGAGTTCCGAAGTGGCTTGCTACTTGCCAGAAAAGCGCTTCAACATCCATCAGGAGTAACAAGTGCTATATAAATGCAAACCTTTCTTCCCCTTTTATCCCTCCGCTATCCTTCAAACTCCAAATAACTGACTAATATCCACCACTGAAATTACTTTAATTTTTTACCATATCAATTCACCACTAATCCTTTATGGGCTTCCTGAATAGCATGTTTCAACACCCCATCAGGGGTAACAAGCGCTATATAAATACAAACCCTTTTTCCTCGTCTATCCTTCTGCTATCATTCCAAATCCAAAACACTGAATAACCTATCCACCACTTGAAACATATTTGCATGTTTCACTATACTAATTCAACACTAATCCTCTATGGGTCCTGGAGTAGCGTGCTACCTGCCGAAAAAGCGCTTCGGCGCCTCATCATGGGTAGTAAGGGCTATATAAATACAATTACAATACAAAACAATAGGGCAGGGGAATCTGTATGTGTTTAAAGCAGACACATGATGACCTGGCCCATCAGTGGCGTAGCAAACCTCCTGCTTTAGCAGCTTAAGCGGGCTGTTTCTGGGCCCCATGGGCTAGTGAGCTCGATCCCTCTAAAAAATGAACTATTTATAGACCTCATGTGTCTGCATGTTTGCCGGAAAAACGGTTATAAATAGCACCCTTCCCTACAGGCTCAGAACAGACCCATGACTGAAGTAACCTTCTTGTATACTATCGCCTCCTTTCTTTCTTTCATTATCATTTTTCCCCTTTTCATCCACTCCTATTCTTCTAGCAAGATAGTGGAAAGGGGAACAGCCAAACATATATACCACTTACCTGTATCCTTGACAAGGACAGCCAGTTTGGGCTAGTACCCTGTAATAGTAAAGCGATGATAACTGTATGTTTAATAAAATACTTTGAGAATTTTTTTTTACAAAAAATGTTATATCAGACAGCTGTGTCCTTGGGCTGAAAGGCATAGCGAAGAAAGCAAAAAAAGAAATGATGCAAATAGGGAACCACAGATAGAGGAAAGTGGAAAATGTAAGTGATAGAGATAAAAACAAAATGTATAAGTAAAGAAGGGGCGAAGAAAGATGAGTTAGATATAGATGGGAAATAAAGAAAGGGAAGAAGGGTGAACGAAAGTAAGAAAACATGAAAGGGAAGAACGAAGAAAAGTTGAAAGGTAGGATGAATAGGTGAAATGCAAGGGAAAAACGATAAATGGGAGGGTGAAAAGACGAATATAGGAAAGGTAAAAGCATGGACTGAAGAATAAAAGGACCGACAAATGAGAGTCTGAGTGAATGGAAGAATGTACAGGTATGAGAAATGATGAGAAGGGAAGAGACAAAGAACTGACGGGTAAAAAAATGGATAGATAGAGGTATATATTGATAGGCGTATGAATGAATGTATGAAACAGTGAAAGGATAGAGGGCCTGACGAAAGGTTGGTTGGATGGTGAGTGGATGGAAAGATGAAAGGAAAAGTTGATTAATGAATAGATGAAAAGGTGAGAGGATGGATAGATAGGATGGTTGAAAGGAGGAAGAATGTGTGAATGAAACTCTTCTAAGTAGGGTTGGGTTTGCTAGCTTTGCAGGCTCTGTGTGACTGGAGGTATGGCTCAAGTAAGGGGTATTTTAGTTTTCTGTGCCCCCAGATACGCTGGAATTCACGGATCCTTAAGATGTATCTCTTTTACACGTTTTAAGTGGCTGGTACTTGTGCATTTTCAACTATGTGCGGGAAGAGGTCTGTGCATGTGGCACAAACACAGCACCCTTCGTATGTGCACCCATTAGCATGCTCGTTTCATTTGTGTGTGCTGCACATGTGTCGAATGCCTGTGCATCTGTGGTGTGCACTGGTGCATGTATCTGTGTGCATGTGTGTGCCTGAGTGTAAACATAGATAGATAGCGTGGGAGAACCCAATATACCCATGGAGGCTTGGGTGATTCAAACAGTGTCAGGTCAAAGTGCCAACAAGGGATTTTATTTGAGAGATATGATTTCTAATTAATTATATTGAAATAATTAGGTAGTTCAGTCTAGTCAGATCTTGAACCAAAAATTCACCAATTTACACATTCAATAAATGTGCAGAAAAAAACAGAACAAACACGGGGATATCTTTTTGTAAATGTATAAATGTTTTTTCATATGTAGATCACGTTAAGAAGGGTACAATTAGAATGAAAATTAATTCAGCAAAAAATCAAGAAGGAGTTATATTGCAATTTATCCTACAATTCATGAATAAAAACATCCATTCCCAAATAGTCAAAGAAGTGACAAATATGCATGAAAATACATTATATATAGGGCTGAGTTAGTCCACAAGTGATCTTGTGAAACTATCTTATCTTGTTATTTAAACGCTTATCCAACAAGTGCTTTAAAAGTTATGCATTAGATCTTTTCCACATTATATTTCTTTTCAAAAAGTGGATCCTTTGATTCTAGTTACCATAAAATGAAACAGAATTCATACTAACAAGCTGCTTTATGGGCAAAGGTGCATTAGGAGCTTATTACAGAAAACAAAACAACATGGGGGAAAATAAGACATGTGTTGTGAATGACAGACCACAGCTTCTTTACTGTTCCTCTGCAGTAATTGGGACCAGAGGAGGGTTGTATCCCATTCCCGTATCCCTTCATATTTCTATGCACTGTTAAAGTCTAATATGTTTCCTATTTGGCCTCATCTCATTGTATGCCCCAAGTGCCTGGAAAGCCTACCAGTATCTAATGTAAAGTCTTTTGTACTGCAGTCTGACTTAAATTCTTTCCACCACTATCAAATGCTTTAAAAAAAAAAACATTAAAGAAACAAATGCTGAGTTGTAAAGAGGCTGCCCTGCCCATATCGCAATTCACCCTGGTACATTTTTTATTTTTATTTTTTATTTTATGCAATTTGTAACGCGCAAACTAAACCCGAAGGTGTCAAGGCGCCTATCAAAAAGATCAGAATAGCAAAGCACCACTACAGGTATGCACGTACAAAGAAATGGGTCTTTAGGGCAGGTCTAAAAGCTTGTTGAGTGGAAAGAGACCTTACTTCAAGAGGGAGAGCATTCCACCATTTAGGAGGCAGATTGGAGAGAGCTTTACCCCCCCATCTGGTCTTCCGAATACGAGGAACTGAAAGAAGAAGTCTGTTGGAGGAACGGAGGTTCCTGCCAGGATTATAAGGTGACAAGATAGCTCCAATGCCAGTGAGGCTTGTTTTAGCTAAAGCCTTGTAGACCATACACAAGGTCTTAAAACAGATACGGTCCACAACGGGGAGCCAGTGAAGCTGCTTCCGGGCAGAGGTGGCAGAGGCACGTCGGGGTAGATCGAGAACAAATCTGGCTGCTACATTCTGGACCACCTGCAAGCGCTGCAGCTGACTTTTATTCAGTCCTGCATACAGCGCATTGCAGTAGTCCAGACGAGAGCTCAGGAGTGCAACAGCAAGTTGCTTTCTTGCCTGCAAGGAAAGGTAGTGCCTAATTTTCCTTAGTATATGGATAGTACCCCAACAGGTCGATACAGTCCTGTTGACCTGTTGGCACATGCTAAGGATAGGATCAATCAAGACCCCCAGATTTTTAGCCGAGGAGGTAGGATCAGGGCAGGCACCCAATGAGTCCGGCCACCACTCAACAGACCAGATCTCTTCCTTTCCTCCGAACACCATCACCTCAGTCTTCTCCCCGTTCAGTTTCAATGAATTGTGAATCATCCATTGGCCGACTGCCTCCATACAAGATCTAAAATTGGCGGCAGTCGACGTAACTGACTGGGAGAGAGAGACGAGGATCTGGGTATCATCCGCATAGGAGACTACCTCCATCCCAAAAGATCTAATAAGTCTGGCAAGGGGGGTCACATAGATGTTGAAAAGGGTAGGACTAAGCGCTGACCCTTGCGGGACCCCACATTGCACAGACAGGGATGGAGATAGAAACTGGCCCAGCATCACTCTTTGCTCTCTATGGTCAAGAAAAGAGGAAAGGAGCCCCAGGGCTGCCCCCCGAACCCCAATCTCCCTCAGTCGAGATGTTAATACCGAGGGAGAAAGGGTATCGAAGGCAGCCGTGAGGTCTAAAAGGATCAGGAGGGAGGTCTGTCCCCCATCAACTCGCGTGCGGATGTTATCAAGCACTATGGTGAGGGCAGACTCGGTGCTATGTTCCCTCCTGAATCCATGCTGGGATAGATCCAGACAGCCCGAACTCTCCACGAAGGCAGCCAGATGTTTATTTAAGTGGGCTTCTAACATCTTCGCGGGAGCCGGGAGCAGTGAGATGGGGCGAAAATTTTTTAATACCCCAGGATCAAGAGAGGGCTTCTTGAGCAGTGGTTTAACCACAGCATTTTTCCACTGCTGGGGAAAAATGCCCTCCTTCATCGCCCTATTCATGATGTCAACCAAAGGGGGAAGGAGGGATTCTCTACACTGCTTAAGGATCTTTAGCGGGCAAACATCCAGCGGAGAGCCAGATTAAGGGGCCGATTAGGATCGCGGTTTTTCCGCATCCTCCGTGCCGGCGGAAGCCACCGCCGGCCCGGAGGATGCGGAAAAACCGCTGCGGAGCCTCCAAAGACCCACCGCCAAATTAGGATGGCTGGTGGGTCTGGAATTCCGTCCGCCGCTTTTCCGCCGCGGTCGCTTTCCGACCGCGGCGGAAAAGCTCTAACATGGCTGGCGGTGTCTATCAGACACCGCCAGCCATATTAGGATGGTGGTGAATACATTCTTTTCCGCGGCGGCTTTTCCGCCGTGGAAAAGCATACGGACTTTCACTTCGGGGGCCCGTTGCGGGCCCCCTGGGTGAAAGGGGGGTGGGGGGTGCACATGGGGGGTACCTATGGTACCCCCCTGCATTTGCATGCACAAAGTGGCAGGCACTGCGCAGTGCCTGCTGCTTTGTGCATGCAAATGCGATGCATGCATTTTTAACATTGCGGCGGGTGCAGCTTGAAGCTGCATCCGCCGCAATGTTAAAGATAGAGGATGTGACCGCCACCCTGGCGGTCACATCCTAATCTGCTCGGAGGGAACGCCGCAACCCATGCGGACGTTCCCTCCTCCTCAGGGGTCGCGGACGGACTCAAGTCCGTCCGCGATCCTATTCGGCCCCTTAGTTTTGTTAAGAAGGATCTCAAGATCCTGGCAAGAGAGAGGAGGAAAGGATTCCAGACCCACATGCTGAGATAATTCTACAGAGTTAGAGCCCAGAACAGCGGACACCGGAGGCTCAGCGGTAGAGGATCTTTGCGACTCCAAGGCAAAATAGATGTTCGATATTTTGGACTGAAAGAAGGATGCCATCTTGTTACAGAGCTCCTGAGATGCAACAACAGGATCTGGGATCTGGAGAGAAGTAAGAGAGTCGACAATCCTGAAGAGCTCTCTAGGAGATGAGAGTGAGGATGTGAGGACCGTAAAGTATTCTTGTTTGGTCTTAATCACTTCCAGCTTGTATCTTTTTAACAGGATCTTGTGAACTTCTCTATCCTTTTGGTCCCAGCTAGTATGCCATAGGCGCTCCTGTCTCCTTACTTCTTGCCTAAGGAGCCTTAGTTGTTCTGAGAACCAAACTACAAACTCTCACCCCACGTCTTCACTCATGGCAGTAATCCAACTGTTTTAGGCTGCCAACTCTTGCTCCACCTCTTCGCTCATTGCAGTAATCCATCTGCCTTAGGCCACCGATTCTATCTGTACTTCTTTCTTCACGGCTGTAAGCCAACAGTCTTACTATACAGACTATTGCTTTTCCGTCGTTGCTCCTGGCAATAATCCAACTGGTTTAGTCCACCAACTCTTGTTCCAGCTCTTCGCTCATTGCAGTAGTCCATCTGTCCTATGCCACTGACACTTTCTGTACTTCTTTGAGCATGGCAGTAAGCCATCTGTCTCAATCCATAGACTCTTGCTCCACCTCTGTACTCATGATGGTAATCCAACCGTTTAGGCCACAGACTCTTGCTTCACATCTTTATTCATGGTGGTAATCCATCTGTTTTAGTCCATTGACTATTCCTGTACCTCTTCATGCATTGCAGTAATCCATCTGCCCTAGTCCACAGACTCTTTCTGTACCTCTTCATGCATGGCAGTAATCCATCTGTTTTAGGTCACAGACTCTTGCTCTACTTCTTTGCTCTTGGTGATAATCCTACGGTTTTAGTCATCCAACTCTTGAACCACCTCTTCGCTCAGGGTGTTAATCCAACTGTTTTAGGCCACCGACTCTTGCTCTATTTCTTCACTGATGGCAGTAATCTATCAGTTTTAGGCCACATACTGTCACCCCGCCTCTTCGTCTATGGCGGTAATCCATCTGTTTTAGGCTACCTAATCTTACTCCACCTCTTTGCGCAAGGTGGTAATCCATCTGCTTTAGGCCACCTAATCTTGCTCCACCTCTTTGAGCATGGTGATAATCCATCTGTGTAGGGCCATAGACACTTTCTCTACTTCTTTGGGAATGGCGGTAATCCAACTGTTTTAGTCCACCAGCTCTTCCTCCACCTCTTCGCTCATGGTGGTAATCCATCTGCCTTAGGCCACTGACTCTTTCTGTACATCTTTGCGCATAGCGGTAAACCATCTGTCTTAGTCCACTGACACTTATTGTACCTCTTCATGCATTGCAGTAATTCATCTGCCCTAGGTCACAGACTCTTTCTATACCTCTTCATGCATGGTGGTAATCCAACTGTTTTAGGCCACCAACTCTTGCTCCACTTCTTCACTTATTGCAGTAATCTGTCATTCTTAGGCTACAGACTATCACCCCACCACGTCGCCTATGGCGGTAATCCATCTATTTTAGGCCACCTAATCTTGCTCCACCTCTTCGTGCATGGCGGTAATCCATCTGTGTTAGGCCCCAGACTCTTGCTCCACCTCTTCGCCCATAGCAGTAACTCAACTGTCCTAAATCCCTGATTTTGTTCCAACTCTGCTCGCATGGTGGTAATCTATCTTTGTTAGGCGACTGACTATTGCTGTACCTCTTCTCGCATGGCTGTAATCCATCTGTGTTAGGCCACATACTCTTGCTCCACCTCTTTGCCCATATCAGTAACTTAAATGTCTAAATCCCTGATTTTGTTCCAACCCTGCTCGCATGGTGGTAATCCATCTTTGTTAGGCGACTGACTATTGCTGTACCTCTTCTCGCATGGCTGTAATCCACCTGTGTTAGGCCACAGACTCTTGCTGTACCTCTTCTTGCATGGCGGTAATCCATCTGTGTGAGGCGAACAACTTTTGCTGTATCTCTTTTCGCATGGTGGTAATCCATCTATGTTAGGCGACTGACTCTTGCTGTCCCTCTTTTCGCATGGCAGAAATCCATCTGTGTTATGACCCAGACTCTTTTTGCACCTCTTCTCGCCTGGTGGTAATCCATCTGTATTAGGCCTCTGGCTCTTGCTGTATGTCTTCGTGCATGGCTGTAATCCATCTGCGTTAGGCGAGCGAATCTTGCTGTACCTCTTTTCGCATGGCAGTTATCCATCTGTGTTAGTCAACCGACTCTTGCTACACCTCTTCACGCATGGGGGTAATTCATCTGTGTTAGACCACTCCCTCTTGCTATACCTCTTCACGCATGGCAGTAATCCATCTGTGTCAGGTGAGTGACTCTTGCTGTACCTCTTCTTGCATGGCGACAATCCATCTGTGTTAGACCACCGCCTCTTGCTGTACCTCTTCGTGCATGCCAGTAATCCATCTGTGTTAGTCGACCGACTCTTGCTGTACCTTTTCTCGCATGGTGATAATTCATCTGTGTTAGACCACTTCTTCTTGCTGTACCTCTTTGCGCATGGTAGTAATCCATCTGTGTTAGGTGAGTGACTCTTCTGTACCTCTTTATGCATGGCGGTAATCCAACTGTTTTAGGCCACCAACTATTGCTCCACTACTTTACTGATGGTAGTAATCTATCAGTCTTAGGCCACAGACTATCACCCTGCCTCTTCGCCTATGGCTGTAATTCATCTGTTTTAGGCCGCCTAATCTTGCTGTACCTCTTTATGCAAGCTGGTAATAAATCTGTTTTAGGCCACCTAATCTTGTTCCACCTCTTCGGGCATGGCGGTAATCCATTTATGTTAGGTCACAGACTCTTGCTCCACCTCTGTGCCCATTGCAGTAACCCAACTTGCTGCACCTCTTCTTGCCTGGTGGTAATCCATCTGTGTTAGACCACCACCTCTTGCTGTACCTCTTCGCACATGGCGGCACACCATCTGTGTTAGGCGACCAACACTGGCTGTATGTCTTCTCTCACGGCGGTAATCCATCTGTTATAGGCAACCCACCTCTTGCTGTACCTCTTCACTCATGGTGGTAATCCATCTGTGTTAGGCCACCGCCTCTTGCTGTACCTCCTCACTCATGGTGGTAATCCATCTGTGTCAGGTGAGTGACTCTTGCTGTACCTCTTTGCGCATGACAGTAATCCAACTGTCATTGTTCGCTAAATACAGACTTTTTTCATCCACTGAGTTGTACCACAAGCAGGGCTTTAAGTGGGGGTGGTCTGTGGGGGGCTGAGCCCCCAGTTTTTTTTGGAGGGCCTCGAAAGGAGGCTCTTGGGGGCTCTATTTTCAGGCCTCAAAGGTCAAAGGTAAGGTGAGCAGACGTCCCGGTTTTTGTTTGGTGTTACTAGTGTCGGTAACATGTCTTGATAGTGAAATACTGCCAAATTCGTTTTTCACTATTGAAAGGCTATCTTGCCCATAGGATAACATGAGGAATGCTGTGTAATATGTTTACCTGCATATCTCCCCATAACAGCAAGATAGACATATGGAATCTGGGGGCATATTACCAAGTAATAGCGAAAATTATCGCTATTGCTTGGTTAGAGAGAAAATTTTACCGCTGAGCTGCGGCGATTTTTATCACAGATAAACCTTGGTATTACCAAGGTTTATCGCAAATGCGATAAAAAACGGCCGCAATGCATGAATATCGCTGAAAAGTCAGCGATATTCATGCATTACCGAGCTAATGCTCTTAGCCATGTTATCCACCTCCCATTGGATAACATGGCTAAGAACTGCTCAGGGCAGGTGTTAGCTTTTGGAGATATTCGCGCTTAGCGCGAATATCTCCAAAAGTTGGTAATAGGAGATAGCGATGTTAGCGACTGTTTCCAGTCGCTAACATCTTGGCACGCCCACTTTGCATGTCATTAGTGATAAATATCACTGACATGCAAAGTGGGGCCCAAGATGGTCGCCATCTCCTACTAGCTGTCGCTAACTGGTGTTAGCGACAGCTAGGTAATAGGGAGATAACTTTATCTCCGCTTTCTTGGCTTTTAAAGCCAAAAAAGCGGAGCTAAACCCCCTTCATAATATGCCCCCTGGTATCCCTGAATTCCTGAACTCAGGCGCGCAACACCCATTGGACTCAAAGGGCTTCAGCCCCCCCTCCCCCCCACCCCCCCCATCATCATGTTTGGCAGTCCGGGATGAGGCGCTTCTCGGGCACACACACAGCTGCACCCGAGCACTTCCAGGTCTTTAAAAGACCATTTGCATATTAATGAAGAATTGTTGTTGTCTCACCCCTTCTAAGAGCCCCTGCAGCTCCACTCTGACTATTGCTTAAAGATTCAGCCCCCCACCGAATTCTTTTTGTAGCCCCCCGAAATTCGGCTCTAGTTGCGCCTCTGCCTGAACTTAATAACACATCCTTTAGTGAAGATGGTTTTTGAATTCTAAGTTTGGAAATAGCAAATGTTTTTTTAAAGTGGTTGGTATTTTATGGCTTATACTTAATAAATATACTTTTTTGCCTATTTTATTAACCTTAGCTGGATGCGACTTCATGATTTTCTTAAACACACAATGCTAGTTATCTTGATTTAGACGACGCCCCTACTCGGATAGACCACACCCCTTTACGAAATTTGCCACGCCCCCTTTAGAGCACCCCCAGTTGTTTTTCCCCACTTAAAGCCCTGCCCGCAAGGTTAATGGCATCGTCAAATATACAGACATTGCTTTCTGATTAAAGATGGAATCGTTTTCAGGCCAAGACAGGCTGTGCCAAAGAGAGTGGATGCGTGGGAGGTTGCGCAAGGGTTTCCAAGGCCCCGATCTTTCGAGTCCCTTTCGGCATGCTCTTCATGGAATATAACACTACTAGCATGCCCTGCTGGTATGTTTTTTTTTTTTTTTTTTTTTTTAAAACCTTTATTGTGCACAAAAGAGAGAACAGATACGGGCCTACAACCATCAGGCCGGCCACGAAACTTTAAGCACAGGTGCGAGCAACGCGGTCCCACAGCGGCATCAGGCAAGATAGCAGCAATCAGTAGCAGTTACATTGAATAGAGTCATGTCGCCAAGGAAAAGGAGTATTGAAGGTTAAATTTTAAAAGTTGTGAAGAAATATAAATCAGTGGAGAATAAAATCAAGAAGATCTGAGTCCAGACATTAGTTACACAAACATGAGCAGGCAGCATCAATTTGAACAACATTAGGAAGAACACCCCGTTAATATGGCAGTACCATACAAAACAATAAGAGCTGCAGTCCACATTTACGTACTACCCTCAGCGCCACCCACTCCCTACTAACCTCTAATGCAGACCCAGAACAGAAACCAGAACAAGAAAGCGCAGAAATTAGAAAAATAAGGCCCATAGAAACTAAAAAGGAAAATTAAATCTACCCCCCCACCCTACAACAATCCGGAGGCTACGGCCTACCCCCCCCGGCAAAGTGCCTGTCGCCCAGTAAAGAAACCCGAAATACAGAGAAAGAATAGAAAAGAAGAAGAAAAGATAAGAAAAGAAAGCTATCACACTTGAAGCATCGGGAGGAAGAAAAGAACAAGCTAGTCTATCACTCCCGAAAAGAAAGGAAACGGGGGAGGAGGAGCCCTAACATTAACAAACTCTCGGTCCCCCAGCCATGTATAGCCCCCAGCACCGAGTGAAGCAATAATATCAAAAAGTACACCACCAAATGAAGAATTGAAACAGATGCACCCCGGACCCCGAGCCAGTACTTGAATGATCACCCCGTCCATATGGGCCATAGCAGGATACACCCAGTTCCACCCCACGTGCGAAATCACCAGAATGAGAAACAGTAGCAGAACAGATGTGGGGAGCTACGACCACTACATTCGCCAGAGAGAAGGCACAGTCCGAAACATAACAGTAGTCCAACAAGAGTGAAGCCCCGGAGACCTCCATCTTTAAACCGGTCGCGAGCGACCAGTACACTATGACGCCCAGCAAAAGCCCTCCCCAGTCAGGACAAAGGGACAAGATGGCCGCCGTAATGAGAGTGCAGACAAAGGAGAGCAAGATGGACGCTACCCTATACAAATAACCCCCATGTCACAATAAGCTTCCAGGACCAGCAAACAGGAACCAGAGAAAACGTGGCGGAGCCGATAGCCAGCAATCAATCAGGGTAGCCAGTGTATGACGCCGACTGTGCCATTGACAAAGGTCGCAACACCCGAAGGATGCCGTGATTGGAAAGCAAAACAACCACTAACTATAATAGAGACAGACGGGGGAAAACAATCTACATCGTAAATATAAGCCATGCAGCCAGTACGTACCACATTCTAACCCCAATCCCCACCCGGCAAGACAGTGACACAACCAGGAACCCGCCCAACCCTGTACCAATTGTACACGCTCGGATACCGCCGACACAGTAAGCATCCTACACCCCAATATCAATTACCAGAGAACTTCACCCGGGATATAATCATTGGGGAGAGACAGCAAAGAATACCCAGTGTCCCACACACATATCAAGTCTGTCTTAGCCTCCACCCGCCAGTATAAGAATGCAATCAGGGGGTCGTCTAGCCCTGGCCCGATCTAGGAGGCACTTTGGAACCCAACCAACTTGGCAGTCCGCTGCAGTCCGTCTCGACGTGAAAACATGGCCGCCTCGAGGATGGGGGAGGCGCACCATCGCTGAGGGAGCTTCGCCTGTCCCCCGTAGATAGTAGTCCAACAACAAAATGTACTTCCAGAGCATATAGGTGACAAAAGTCGCTGAACGACGAGATGGAACTAGTCAAGGAAGGAGCAGGGGACAGGGCAGGAGAACAGGCTAGCGATGCACTGCGCAGCCAGGCTGGTACACGAGGCAGACAGCCAGTCGAAGAACAAAGGGGAAACACTTTTGCAACAGCAGTGTCGACGAGCGGCAACAAATCTTCAAAGGCTCCAGCAGTCGTTCCATCGGTTGACACAGTAGTAACAGGAGGTCCTGGGTCCTGTCGGGAGTGAACCCCTTGCGTTCGGCTCTCAGCAGGGATACATGCCTCAAGTTTCTCAAACAGCACAGCATAGGTACGCCGCATCTCCGACCGTACCTCATCCAGGATATTCAACACCTCCCTGTAGGTGCAGTCCGGCTGCGATACTCGAGGTTCTCCAGCCTCAGTGGAGGGCTCAAACACGGTCCCCTGTACCAATGCACACGTGCCACCCCAGGAAGAGGTCCCAGCGCCATCTCCACCCCGTTGGTGATCAGGCATCGCCATCTTAGCAGCAGTCCACGGGGTGTTGGGAGGGGGGAGAAACGGGGGTCACAGTCCCCGACAGGGAAGTGGATGTTTGCCCTACAACACTCTACACCCCCTCCTGTGCGCTGCATAAGCAAGGGGCATCCGATGGTGCGGCGGGCAGCCAGGGCAGCTCGAGCTCACCGGCAATCAGCGCAGCTGGGAAGAAAGCAGACCGGCATCATGGCGGCCACAAACAAAGGAATCCGTGCGAGCCCTCACATATGCGTGCCGGAGCTGCTCCGTGTGATCTCGGCAGGACAGTGAGCGCAGGGCACGGGCCAGGCTGTAGACGGGCGAAAACACTCCTTCAGTACAGGCAGCCATCGCAACAGAGTATCTCTTCGAGACTTGCGAGGTCCGGCAGGCTCCAGGGAGCGGGCGGAGGTCCGGGGCAGAGACGATCCTCCCAGAGCTCGAAACTCCGGGCGGGCTGAGAGGTCAGAGGGACACCGTCAGGATCAGCTCCGTGTCCCGCGCATGTCGGGCGAAAGAAACCCCAGGATTACAGGCAGGATATAGGCGCGGGTCTTCAGGGCCGGTGGAGCCGAGCGACCACACGTCCGTTCAGGTCGCCATCTTGGCTCCTCCCCTCCCTGCTGGTATGTTGACTAGTTACAAATTGCTGGCACTGGCTCGTGCTGGGGGGGTGGAGAGCCAGGGGTGGGGGGGCAAGTTTATATATACTGAGAACCTTTCTCACCCAAGATAATTCCATTGATTTCCATGGGACCACCTCTCAGCATCCATGGAGGCTCCAGTAATGGAGGTGTTTGTATACATATGAGATATTCCATAGCCCCTTATTCAAGGTTTATTTGATTGATGGAACGGGATTTTGAACAATCAATTATGCATGCCCAGTGGGAAAAAGAGAAATTATAGATTCCACGAAATTCCCCCAAAAAACAACACACCTAATTAGGGGGTAAGAAAGAGGTGTTGGGTCACGTGAAGGTGCACAAGCAGCAGCATTTACAAGGGCTAAATGCTGAGCCTGAATCAAAGCCTTTACCTCATAAATGGATCCGTGCTTAGAGGCATATTATCAACGGCCAGCGATAATTATCGCTGGCTGTGCTTAGTGATCATTATATTATCGCAGGCTATCTCTAGGATTTGTCGTCCTGGTAGCACGTTATTAACAACTTGTTACTCCAGGACAATACAAATTCCAGAGATAGCGAGGTTATCTCCTTTTTGCAGGGAACATCGCTGGTTTTCCAGTAATGTTTCCTGCAAAACGGCGATAACCTTGCTGATACGACCCACAGGGTCGTATCAGCATAATCCACCCCCAATGTTGGGGATAGGTAAGTCTGCATTTTAGCAGACATTCGTTTTTGGAAAAAACAACTGTTTTCTCCAAAAACTAACGTGTATTAAAATGCTGGGGCAGCCTTGTAAATATCATGATGTGAACATCAGCGATATTTGCAAGGTTGTCCATCCGAGGTACGCCCAGTGACGCCCACTTTGTATCTCATTGGAGATGCAAAGGGAGGCGTTGGGAAAAAGGGTGCTAACATGCAATTATGCATGTTAGCACCCTCTTGTAAATAGGGTGATGGTTTTATCTCCACTTGTTTTGCTTTTTATGCCAAAAAAGTGGAGATAAAGCCCTTGTAAATATGCCCCTTAGTTAGAACTCCGCCAGTAGGACAGAATTTCATGTGAGTACCACAAGGGTGGGCTATGGGCATTCCAGGGGTAGATCACATGAAAAAAGGCAGTGAAGAGCCCACAAACATAAGTTTGAAGGTATTCACAAAAGTTTGTAGATAGTTTCTCCATTCTGCAAACATTATGATATTTACTCATATCAAGGACACGAGAAAAAGCATTTTAGAGTGGAAAAGGAAAGCAAATATTTCACAATATTCACCACTTTTGCCGTTTTGGTGGGGGTTTAGGTAAAGAGGTTTCTAAGTAAGCAAACGTGTTTTTCCCAGGGAGTAACAAAAAAATGTGAATGAATTTACGACTTACATTTACACGTGCAACAACATAAATGTGTAAAAGCTTCAATGAGGTCAACAAACCGTTCACGTCCACAACATTACATGTGTAGTGCCGTGGATGCAAACAGTTCATCCATCAAACTGGCAAAGAAAATAGTTTGGGTCCAAGCAGAGAAAAATGTTTCACTCGCATCCCGAGTCTGGGGATTTTTTGGGCTACTGCGATTCTGTGCAGAAGAGTTACCTCTGAAAAAGGTACAATGTACACATTCCAGCGATACCTCTGCCAGGTGCATCCCTGCTTCGGGATCGCCCGGGACCGCAATCTCCAAGCAAGGATCCACCCACTAGACAGCATGGAAGCCATATGGGAGGGGCGCGTGCCCCCGGGTATGGGCTAGTGCTCTTGTTAGACCTGACAACTTTCGGCGTGGTTTCCACTGTCTTTGTGCTTCTGGCCTCCTGTTTTTGACTATATGCTGAAATTCCTTTTTTTCTGTTTTTACTCTCTTGATCAGTGCTAAAGTGCATTTGCTCTGTGTCTAAAATATAATGGCATTTGGTTTCCCACTGATTGGCATATATATATATTGATTTACTAATAAATCTCTACTACAGTGCACTGTGTGTGCCCAGGGCCTGTAAATCAGATGCTACTCGTGGCCCTGTAGCACTGATTGTGCCACCCACATGAGTAGCTCTTCAAACCTGTCTCAGGTCTGCCACTGCAGAGTCTGTGTGTGCAGCTTTAAACTACCATATCGATCTGGCAAGATGTCATGCTTGCCAGGCCTAAAAAGGCAGGCTTAAGGTAGGAGATAGGTAGCCCTATGGGCAGGGTGCAGTGTATTTAAAAGATAGGACATTTTTGGGGGTTTACTTGTCCTTGTGTGAAAATTGCAAAATGAGTTTTTCACTACAGCAAGTCCTCTCTCTCCTATAGGTTATCATTGGAACTGCCTTGTAACATCTTACAAGTGTATCTTCCAATAGGTAGCAGATAGAAATTTGGAGTTTGCTGTCTTAGGACTCAGAATTTAAAAATACATGTTAGTGAAGTAGGTTCTTAAATTGCAACTCTGAAAATGCCACTTTTTGAAAGTTGGCATCTTCTTACTTAACCGTTCTGTGGCTCTGCCTATCCCCAGAATACACGTCTGGGTTTGATGACAGTTGTACTTTGTGAATTCACTGTAGACAGTAACACACAAAAGGAGCTGAGGTGTGCCCTGTATATCCTAATGGCCCTTCATCCGGCTGATAGGTCTTCCTGAGCTAGAGTGGTGGGTGGAGCTGACACTTACACCTGTCTAGGGTTGTGCCTGTCCCCACACAAAGAGCTGCATACCCCCCTGTAGTATGTCTGGCGCAAGGAAGGGCATGGTCTTGTGAACCGCGAAGACCTTTATTTGAAGTGTGCCTTCTTCAAAGGCTAAACTTGGTATAAGTACTGGACCACTGACACCATATACTCAGAGCACTTCTGGACTGAGGACATTCTGCCAGGAATAAGAGCTGGTGTGCTGAAAGGGTCCCTCCTGCTGCCACTTTGCTGTGTTGGCCTGCTGTTTGCTGCTTGTTGCCTGGGAGAGGACTGGACTTTACTGGACTTTACTCTCTGCACCCTGCTTTCTGAGGTTCTTCAAGGGCTTGTCTGAGCTTGCCTCCTGTTACTGAAGTCTCAGGAACATCAGAGATTTTACCTTCATCTTGCTACCAGCACCTGGCCTATATTGCAGTGAGTCCTGTCCTGCCGATTGGGGGTGCAGCCCTGGGCCCTTGGAGGTGAATTTGGTGCTGCAACCAAGAAACCTGCTGCAGCAACAAATGATGGACAGAATGCTGTATAAATCAGACAATCACCCCCAGTCATGAGATCTGGGTTAAATCCATCGTTCTCTTGCTCACTATGCCCCTCCACCCCCAATTTGGACACAGCCATATGCAAATCAGTC
The DNA here is from genome assembly GCF_964261635.1 of Lissotriton helveticus. Classification (NCBI taxonomy): domain Eukaryota; kingdom Metazoa; phylum Chordata; class Amphibia; order Caudata; family Salamandridae; genus Lissotriton; species Lissotriton helveticus. The sequence goes on from NC_136064.1 coordinate 71,351,543, forward strand.
TTGACCCTGCTCCTTGTGAGAACAGTCAAGCCAAAACTTCCAAGCCAGGTCCTCCCTGGACCAGAAACAAGCATCCATGGACCGGTTTCAGGGTATCACCCCTCAACATCCAGGCTAGCTTGAATCCAGTGGCACAGTGAGCAAGGGACCCATGTCTGGGCATACCCACCCCACTTAGGGCAAGAAAGACTGTAGCAACAAATGATGGACAGAATGCTGAATAAATCAAACATTCACCACCAGTCAAGAGATCTGGGTAAAATTCATTGTTCTTCTGCTCACTACGCCACCCCAGTTTGGACCCAGCCATATGCAAATCAGTCTTGACACCGCTCTTCATGGGAACAGTCCAGCCAGAACTGCCATTGCAGAGTCCTCCCTAGACCGGAAATAAGCATTGTGGTACTGGTTTTGGGGTATCACCCCATATCAGCCAGGCTAGCTTGAATCCAGAGGCACAGCAGGCAAGGGACCCATGTCTGGGCATGCGGTATGCTAGGTTAGTCTGTTTATGTGTGTAAGTATGCTAACAATTAACGTTTATATAACAATAGTATACAATATACAAACTGAATGTTTGGTTCTTAATAATAAATGTTTATTACTACCACTCTGAGATGATTTTAAAACGAACTTTTGAATAATAAAATATTGACTTAAAACCTGTAAGGTTTAAAACATATGACTTGCAGGTTAAACAAAAGCAAAGGTGCACCACCAAAGATCTAGGCAAAGAATTTTTAAATTGTGCCCACAAATATTTTCTTCAAGGTTCTACTTTATTTTTGGTACAGGATTAAAACACGATTCAGAACGATAAAAAAAACAGCCGGTGCGTTTCGTCCCTACAGTGGGACTTCTTCAGGGCACAGTAAGTCTCTGTATTAGGCAAGGCGAGGAGCCATCCAAGAGGTGAGATTAGCCAGAGCATATGGTATACTTCCGTAAACTTGTCTATTTTATGGAGCAGACAGAGAGATCCTCACATGCATCAAGTGAGGAAGAATGGTCTAACCAATCCAATAAATTGGTGCCAGATTATCTGGTTATTAGAACTCTTCATGTAATTTTATTTTGTATCTAGTTAGTGCCTTGTCCAGAGAAACAGTTCCTTTATATACTCATTTTAAGATAGCAAGACCCATGGACCTGAGATTTTTGGTAAAAGGACCAATGTGGTTGGCAAGACTGCCGTGACTGACCCAGATCAGTCGGTGTCCAAATTCCTTACGTCTGCTCATCAGCGATGTCAGGACCTTGCTATCTTAAAATGAGTATTCAAAAGATATTAAAAAATCTTTGTCTAGATCTTCGGTGGTGCACCTTTGCTTTTGTTTAAACTGTGATATCCCTGAATTGGAATTACATAGTGACAGTGGGTGTTTTACAGTGTGTAATGTAATGTAAGGGAACATTTTTATAGCGCACCTATCACTCCAAGGAGCATCTTGGCGCTGAAAACCAAAAAAAGATGAAAAAGATGGTCAAAAATGCTCTTATCAGTGGGGTCTGACACTTATACTAACGCTTTGCACGCTGTGTCCGTAAGACTATATATCCAGGTCTAAAGTGATTTTCTGAACTGTGTTTCAGAGGGGATTTGACGTAGTTGGGAGGGGAGTTTGTTCCAGGCCCTGGACCCAATCACTGCCAAGGATTTCCCTCCCTTAGTGACAAGCCTAAACTTGGGAATGGTTAGCAGGTTCGCGTTTGAGGATCTAAGGTTACGCGATGGACAGTAACGCCTAAAACCTTTCTGAAGATATTTAGGGCCTTGTGAATGAAAGGAACCTTTCTGAAGATATTTAGGGCCTTGTGAATGAAAGGCACTAAAAGTGATGACTAGTACTTTAAACAAGATGCGCTTGTGAATTGGTAACCAGTGGAGAGCATCAAGCACTGCCGAGGCAGAGGACTTCCTAGGCCATCTAAGCACGAGGCGGGCGGCTGCATGCTGGACCATCTGCAGCCTGTGCAGGACCGCTTTATTCAATCCCACATACAGGCTGTTACAATAGTCCAATCTCGATGTTATCAATGCAACCACCACCGTTCGTCTGGCTGCTAGTGGGAGTAGATCAAAGAATGTTCTCAGTCCTTGTAGGATGTTAAAGCAGGTGCCTGCCACAGCCAATGCCTGTTGTTTAAAAGACAAAGTGTGATCAAACGTAATTCCCAAATTGCGGGCAGCACTAATTGTATGAGGGGGCGCTTCTGTATCATCAGGCCACCAGTGTTTAGGGACAAAAAGATTTTGTTGTCCAAACAGCAGGATTTCTGTTTTACCCGAATTACATTTTCGGTGATTGTTTCTCATCCATTCGAAGGTGGCTGAGAGACAGTTCTTAAGGTCTTCTTCAGCACCCATCACGTCATTGTCCAGGACTAGGATCAGCTGCATGTCATCCGCATAGGAGATGGTACTGATCTTAAAGGACGAGATTAATTTGATCAGGGGGACCATATAAAGATTGAAAAGCGTTGGGCTCAGACTAGAGCCCTGAGGCACCCCTGTCGTCAAAGCTTTTTCTTCCGAGCAGAACTGTCCTAGGGTAGTCACTTGCCATCTATGTTTCAGAAAATTCTTCATCCACTCCAATACGACTCCTGCTATGCCAGATGTTGCTAGGCGGTCTATAAGGATAGCATGTGAGACCGTATCAAAGGCCGCCGACAAATCTAATAGAATCAGGACAGCCTTCTTGCCCTGATGCATGGCGTCCCGTAGGGTTTCCACCGTGAACAGGAGGGCGGACTCTGTCGAGTGCTGGGCTCTAAAACCCGATTGATTGGTATGTAAGATGTTATTGTCCTCTAGAAACGTGGTAAGCTGCCTGTTAACAAATATTTCCACTAGCTTACATAGTACCGGGAGGAGTGAAATAGGCCGTAGATTCGAAAGGATTGTCGGGTCTGCTAGTAGTTTTTTCTGGAGCGGTTTCACTGCTGCAAGTTTCCATTCCATTGGAATCTCAGGGGAGGAAAGTGAGGAAAGTGAGGAATTGATTATACTATTAATAATGGGACTAACCATATCACTATAGCTTGTAAAAGCATATGGGGGCAAGGATCAAAAGGAGAGCCCGATTTAATAGATAATATGGCCTGGCAGGTTTCCTCCAGACTAATAGGACAAAAAGTCCTCATAGAGGCAATATTTATACCTTCCAAGGTCCCCCCATCAGAGATAGATGAGACAGGATGGGGGAATCTCTGGTAAGGGCTTGTAACTTTTGTTCAAAAAAGTTGGCTATGGTGTTACAAAGAGTCTGAGCGGGTGGGATTTCCTGCATCAATATTTTGGGGTTCCTAAAAATATTTACGATCCTAAAAATCTCTGTTTATTTTTGGTAGTTTCAATAGCTGCCGTATAAAAATCAACTTTCGCGAGTTTAATCAAGGCATGGTAATGTCTCCTAGCCATTTTATAGATGCTAAGGTCCTTGTTATCGTAATTTCGGCGCCACCGTCGTTCTAGCACACTAACTTTGCCTTGTTTTTCTCTTAGGGATCGTGAGAACCAAGGTGCAGACATTTTCTTACAGCGAGATATATTATCTACACCTGTGAGGTCTGCCCGCTCAGTTAGTTCACAGATCCAGTCCCCAAAACGTTTATTGTCTGCTATAGTGTTGCCCGTCCTTATAGTTTTACTTTCATTGGCTCTCATCGGAAGATCAGGGTGCTCTGTGATCTTTTTCCAGCCGGGTTTGCCCAACCGACCAGTTTTCGCAAAGTTTTTACCTGTAGCACTACATTCAACTAAGAAATCAAAAGGGATGAATTTGTGGTGTGACCATGTTTGCGTGAGCGGGGGTTTTACTTTAAGCGTGTCTAAATTAGAACAGATGCAGTCCAGGATGTGGCCAGTTCTGTGTGTAGAGTCCAGGGTGAGTAGTGTTAGTCCGAGCACATTCATTATATCCCTAAAACAGACTACCCCTGGATCTGTGGTTGAGTCCAAGTGGAGATTTAGATTGCCTAAAAGCGTAAAGTTGGGGAACCTGAGCGTAAGGTTACTGAGCACCTCCCCAATGCTCTCCAAAAACTCATTTTGCTGACCTGGCGGGCGATAAACTAATGCTCCTGCAAAGGTGAAGGACTCATGAGCCTGTAGACAGACACCGATACTCGGTAGATAATTGCAAGACCCCACCACGTTGTTCCAGTCTGTCCACCCTTGGGATTAGATAGCCTGGGGGGAGGGCGTGCACAATATCAGGATTTCACCAAGCCTTCAACTATGTCTCAGTAATAAAGAGACAATCGAGTTCCCCCTCTATTATTAAGTCGAAAATGTGCAACCCGTTTTTGCACATTGATCTGGCGTTTATGAGTCCCCCACGTAGGCCTTTAGGCAGGCCTTTTCCCTTTGATACTTGTTTGGGTTCCAGGACTACTTTACAGTGGTAGCAACTAATAGGTCCTACCCACGTAGCCACGTCCAGGGCCTGATGGCATAATTTGGGCTGTTTGTTTAGAGATAGTATAAAATCTCTGGTCAGATGTTGTTTTGGGTGCAATTGGACAGCATGTCTGGCCCTGGGCCCGACCGCAGCGCGGACGGGCGCAGACTGGCTTGCCTTTGGCGCGTCCACTGCGCGTCGGCACCATGTGAGCTTTAAATAGGAGGCTGAGACCGGTCCTAGCGCAAACACTAGACCGTCACCTCCTCCAAGATGGCCTCCTCCAATGTGCCCCCGGAAGTCTGTATCCTTCACTCCCTATGTACCGCACTATCTGCCTCCCTCCACGCAAACAGCACAAGCTGCGGTGGACCGGGGAGAGAAGCGGTGCCCAAGACAGTAAATTCCCCCAGAAATAAAAAGGTTATAATGTGCCTCATAACTATAAGCTATAAGGATTAAAAATACAGGTACTGTGCACACAAACCTCTGGGTAGTTCCAGGATATACATATAGGATTTAGGGATAGCGGATCAGGTGCTGTGACTTAAAGGGCTCCACTGTTTAACCTAACCTTTTCATATGACTTGCAGGTTGCATCGTGATGTTTAGAGTTCATGATTCTGCCAGGACTGTAACATGTAACCTGCAAATAACACAAGAATCTCAACTACAATATTAACCCACTGAGCTACTTTACATAACATACAAATGTGTGACCTACATTTCCATGCTATGCTGTGTAGCAGGACCATTTATCCTCTGAGCTATTGTATGATGATTCTAACCCATGACAAGGGAGTGCACACAGATTTCTCAAGCCAATAAAGTATCCACAAGAGTCTTCTAGTTATATACCTGGTGCCTGCTGGTTATACATAGATCTTTGTAAGAGGTGACTTTCACCGTCAACGAGCCTAAAATGCATGCATGTAAACAGTTTTAAAAAAGACACAGAGGCAGACTAACATAGCGTCTACCCCTCATGCCCCCACCCAATGACACCTACTCTCAGGATTCTATACCTACATGAGATTTAGCTGTCCCCAACGCTAATGTTCGCATTGCCAGAAAGTTTATATTTCAAATACTGCAAGCAGAAGTTTGGAGCAGTAGAAAATACTAAGAAAAGGAAGCAGACGTGGGAGGAGATCATGTGTTTGGCTCAGTCCCAGTTAAGAAGACAACATGTTTTAGACAAACTAAGATGTCAATAAGAGCTATATTCAATAGAATGATCCACATCCAGTGATAGTGAAGAGGACTCAATGGTCTAAACATAGTTGGCATGTCAGACATGGACACATAGGGGAACCCCTGTGAATCCCCCCTTTGTCCTTTTTATATGCACTTTATGTCTCAGCCTCCCTCCCTGGTCACCAATTGCCACATGCTCCATTTCTGTATCTTTCCCTCATGCTTCCTGCTTTACCTTCTTTCCTTCCCTTCTGCTGTCTTTCCTTACATCTCCCTCTCTTTGCAATCAGTTCCCACCTCCACATGCTCATGCTCTGTACTTTTCCACTCCTCATCAATGACGGCTTCACCCTTCCTCCCTCAGAACCCAGTTTGCATGTGTTGAGCAAGGCGCAGCCAACCCGCATACATATTCTCCCCCTGCCATTTCCACCCATTACATCCGGGGGGATCCAGGGCTGCATGAATACTAACTGCACCCTGTGCAGAATCTTACCCCATTTTCAATGGAGAAATGAAAGTGGCCATTGCACCTGAGATAGGACTAAGCAAGAGCGGCTCGTGCATGGGAACCATTTCTGGAACCATATGTGAAATATTATAGTGAATCCAAGAAGCATAAATGCAATTAAAGCACATAATCCGTATGCAGCTGTACCCATCTTCTGTGTTTCATTTCTAATCCATGTGGTTAGCCAGCTCCTTCCTGTGCTCTTCAGCAGATGTTTAACATTAAAGTATATTTGAGAAACTCCTACACTTAATCTATTCAATGGAGGTATCCCAGCAGCCTCGTTCCCAAATCACGTCCTTCTCTGCACAAATATTGGATGTGGCCAAAGGCGACGCACTAAACCCCCGTCGGAGACTGTTCTTCCGGATATTCCAAAACCTGGTGGTTCACAAATATTGCCACTGTATTGATGTGACTCAGAGAGATGTATGTGTCTCACCATTTCAAAGATAGAGCTACGCGACGTAGCACTTTTTGTATTATATCTTTTTTTACAACTTTTGCCAGAGTTCCATTGAAAACTTTGCAACTTCCCATTCCGTAAAATTATCATGATTTTTGCTGCAATTTATGTTCAATATATGTTTTCAAGCTGAAATAAATAGCCCTGCAGTGATATATTTTGCAGAAAACAGGGCATTCTGCCATCTGTAACAATGTCAGAGTTTAAATATCCAATCCACAATATCAACTGCCTTTATATCGTCAAGAAAGATGTGGAGTTGATAGAAAATCGATACTGCCCTGCATCTGCTTACCTTGATGATATGTCGGTAGTCAATACTGTGGAGTCAATATATGTTAATTTCAATTCCCTTGATCTCAGTTCTGTTGCAAACTCTCTAAACAAAGTCTTCTCTCTTTGCATTATCATTGTCCACAGACAAAACTTTTTACATTTTCATTATCTAGCATGGAATGATTTCTCGGGGTAGGCAGGATGGTATTATACCACCTGCAGAATTGGCAGAATATTTCAACTCCTTGTATTTCTTGTAGTTATGGCCAAATTTCGCCAATCGCAGTGTTGGGGATTATTTTCCTGCGAGCGTTCAGAAATGCGAATGCGAGTGAAACAGGCATCCCCTGGCGCAATTTTCTAACATGGGCAGTCAAAAGTGGACGTGCAGTCAGATGGCTGTTTCTCTAGTAGATTTGCTGCCTCTCGAGTAGATTTTCTTCTGAAGCGGTAGCAAAATCAACTTGAATGGCCGCGCACTCTTGTGCACCGCATAGTGCAGTTGGGGCTGATTTTTCAGCGCTTCCCACACTACTGCTGCCAAATTACAGCACAAGATGCATATTTCCACCTGTTGGCGGAACTCCACACAATCTCGCATTATTATGTAGCTCCACGACATTCTGTAGAGTGAAACTCTGCGAGTTAGGCTCACCCCTAAGATATCACAAATATCCAGGCAGCATGGCTAATACCCTATAGATCTTGTTTGGATTGCCTGGGTTCTCTTAGCTTGCCCGGGTTCTGTCAGCATGATATGTGGTAAAATTAACTTTCTATACTCCTAAGATAACGAAGGGGCATATTATCAATGGCCAGCGATAATTATCGCTGGACGTGCTTAGTGAGTAATTTTATTATCGCAGGCTATCTCTGGAATTTATCATCCGGGTAGCGCGTTATTAACAACGCGTTTCTCCAGGGCAAAAAAAATTCCAGAGATAGCGAGGATATCCCCGTTTTGCAGGGAACATCACTGGTTTTCCAGCAATGTTCCCTGCAAAACGGCAATAACCTTGCTGATATGACCCAAAGGGTCGTATCAGCATAATCCACACCTATGTTAGGGATAGGTAAGTCTGCATTTTAGCAGAGGTTAGCTTTTGGAGAAAACAGTGGTTTTCTCCAAAAACTAATGTGTTCTAAAATGCTGGGGCAGCCTTGTAAATATCGTGATGTGAACATCGGCGATATTTGCAAGGTTGTCCAATCGGGGTACACCCAGTGACGCCCACCTTGCATCTCATTAGAGATACAATGGGAGGCGTTGGGAAAAAGGGTGCTAGCATGCATGTTAGCATCCTCTTGTAAATAGGGTGATGGTTTTATCTCCAATCTATTTGCTTTTTAAGCCAAAAGAGCGGAGATAAAGCCCTTGTAAAAATGGCCTGAAATCCTTAAAACTGCAAACTTGAAGAGCAGCAAAACTAAAAACGTTTGTGGAAGAAAAAAAACACACTTATCTAATAAGAATATGTTGCTCCATATACATAAGAATGAAGCCACATGGCCATGCATATTCATCTAAAACATTATCTTTTGTTGTGTGCACGATTGTTTTTAATTAACATTGCCTGCTGTCAATCATCTAACTTGTTAGTAGTCTGAATTTGCTACTCTAAAGTAGGGGTTATCGATAATATATAAACACTTATTCAATCGTAATTGTGAAATACAAATAAGAAAAGGAAATCAAATGGGGCAACCAACAGAATATAAAGGTGTGCCTGCGATTGTTTTTGGGTTGCACAAGCAATATCCAAGCAAGGTATTTTACTTAACGTTACGATTTTACATTTGTTCAGGTTCACAAAACTGAACAATTCTGCAATGTCAATTTCCCGGATTTCCTCAGACATAATGATAAGCAAATCCATAATCATTCCCATTTACAAGAAAGGAAATAGATCCGAGGCCAAAAATTATCGTCCTATATCACTTTTAGACTCATCTGTCAAGATTATGAGTAGGGTGTTGTTAGTGAGGTTAGAGGAATGGGCGGAGGACAATGGGATTTTAGCCCAGTCACAATATGGGTTTAGGAAAGGGCGGGGCACTCTGGAACAATGCATTAACTTAGACCTTTTAATAGGAAAATATACACGCGCAAAGCAGGGGTCTCTCTTCCTCTGCTTTGCAAATCTAAGTAGTGCATTCGACCTAGTGGACCATGCTCTGCTGTGGCAGAGTGTACTAGAACTTGGAGCCCCTGAGCCTATCGTCTGCTTTCTCGCCAGGCTCTACAATAAACTATCCACACAAGTGCATTATGGACAGATGGGTGAATGCACCCCCAAATTTAAGGTTAATTTAGGTATCAGGCAAGGATGTGCACTTGCGCCACTCCTTTTTACCCTTTTTATTAACGCAATCGATGCTGAATTAAAAACGGTAAAGTCCGATGCACCCCAGGTGGAAGGCAAGGATGTACCGGTACTGCTATACGCAGATGACGCGGTACTCCTATCAGGACACCATTAGGCTTACAGAGGCTAATCGACAAGTTTACACTTTTTATTAAGGGCAGGAAGTTGCAGATAAATAAAACTAAAACATATGCCCTAATTTGTGGCCCAAGTGCAGGGAAAACGAAAACCTTTCATGTAGACTGCCAAAGAAATTTAACTGTCGAGAAGTTCTGCTACCTGGGTATAATCTTTTCGAGCAGTGGGATGTGGATACAGGAGGTCATGAATGTCAGGGCCAGAATGGCAAAAAGTGTTTACAGGGTTTTTAAATTTGCTGCTAAACTTGGGGACCGCCGCATCCGCGACATGTTGCACATTTACCAATCTAGATGCACATCGGTTGCACTGTATGGAGCTGGGGTTTGGGGTCACTGGTGCCACACAGAACTACAAACAGAGGAAAATAAGTTCCTTAGAAAGTTACTCTGTCTACCCAAGTCAGCTTCCACTGAGCTTATACATAAGGAAGTGGGATTGGACTATCTGACTGGTCTAATTGGGCTAAGACCTTTGATGGTATGGAGATCTATTTGGCTGAAGGAAGAAACGGCTTTTAACAGAAGTATCATTAACGATTGCCTTCACCTGGACAATTGTTTAAAATTCCCATGGCTTAAATATGTGGTTTCAACATTTAAGGATATACTAAAAATTAATATCTTGGCAAACCCCGGCTGTGCAAGTGAAATCCCCAAGAGGTAATTCAAATATACTTACCTGAGGAAGAAAGCCTGTGATCGCCAAACTAATACTGGGCAGTTAACAACGTATAAGTTTTACACAACACATGTGGATACTGTAGGCTTCCAACAATACCTAACAACGGTTACTAGAACTTCACACCGTTTCGTCCTCACTAGAATGAGATTAGGTATTGTACATCATCTAGCCGCATTTCCATGTATTAAAAAGTACCCCACTGCCCCATGTCCCTGTGAGGGCGTCACAAAACAGAGTACCCTGCATTTCCTCCTCAAATGTGATATATATTTGCACCTTCGTATCGCTTTCCTTCAACCCCTGTTCAAAAAGCACGGCACTTTATCTGTTAACACTGCTATGAATTTGCTGCTTTTATTACATGAACCTGATTACTGTTTTTTTTACTGCAACATATATTTTAAAATCAATGGTTGCTAGAAAGAGTTTTTTTTTATATTTTAGCTATGATGCTGTTATTCACATGTAATGAACTGTATACGATGTAACTGCTTTTATGTGCTTTTATGATTGTTTTGCAATAATCGAATAAAGCTGAACTGAACTGAACTGATAAGCAAATCTACAAATGTAGCTGTGATGAAAGAGAAGCTGATTGGATATGTGAAAATCCAAATGCTCTGCAAATATCATAAAGAAGTGTCTGAAGGAATGAAGGAGAACTTCACCTTGGCAAACATTATGCAGACTGCACACTTTGAAATTCGCATTACATGCTAGATCCTAGTGCACTGAGGCAGCCACAGAGATAAGATATGCAATGAAATAAACAATGTACACATTGTTAATGCATTCTCTCTTTCCCAAAGAGCAGCCTTAAAGGGCACTGCATAATTCCAACCCAGGTAGGACATCTCAGCTGCTAAAATGCATTGGACCTGATTACAAGTAAAGGTGCTATTTATTGAACCAGGTGCGTAATGATAACCTGGGGTTTGTTATTGATCTGCAGTGATAAAACGCACCTTTTATGAGTTTACAAGAACACAACAGTAATAAAACAGTAAAGATATAACAACAGCATTCTGCTCTTTCACAAGGAACACATCCACGTGCACAGTATTTACCTTCGGTAACATTACTATTATGGCAATGTGTTCTTTTTCAGATGGAGCAGCACAAACGTAGCCCCATCCTTACACATCACAGAAGCATAATATATACGTACATTTAGCGCTATTAGCTGTGTGTGCCTAGCTTTATTAATGAGTAGTGAAGGGCGCAAATGTATTACTGAAATGCAATCTCTGTAGAAACTAGATATTCATGAATGTGTGTGCCTTCATGTTTGCCTAACCATGAAGAAATGTAGTTCTCATACATATTCACACTTATATTTCAAGTTATGTTGCGTTTCTTTGAAATTGTACCGCATATTTAAGAATAAATTAGTTTACCTATGTTTCCATTTAGATTGCTGCATTTATTTTGAAATCATACGTACACATATAATCATGTACCGGAAGTGCACATCATGAAGCTTCATCATATTCGCCATATTAATTCACCACTAATCATTTATGGGCTTCCCGAATAGCGTGCTTCAACACCCCATCAGGGGTAACAAGCGCTATATAAATACAAACCTTTTTTCCTCCTCTATCCTTCTGCTATCATTCCAAATCCAAATAACTGACTAACCTATCCACCACTTAAAATGTACTTGCATGTTTCACTATACTAATTCAACACTAATCCTCTATGGGTCCCGGAGTAGCGTGCTACTCGCCGAAAAAGCGCTTTGACACCTCGTCAGGGGTAGTAAGCCCTATATAAATGCAATTACAATACAATACAATAGCTAAATCGAGTAGCCATGAAGTTGAAATGGATTTTGATTGCATCGCACATTCTCTCCTCTGCAGATGTGGTTTGAAGGCTTCAGACCCTAGAGAAAGGAATGATGTGCATTAGAGATAGTGAGGCCTGAGAAGAAAATGTTGGCAGAGACGTATAGAGCTAACAAGATGAAGAAGCTACCTATTCATCCCGTAGCATTAACGGTGTACTACCCAAGGTTGTATGAATGTCCAGGTTTCGTGGGATGAGAAAATCTGGAGATGTTGCCCCTGTGCAACATGAAGAGCAACATCATTGGTCCCTGGAAGGGGGGTGTGAGGATCGGATGATGAGGATGTATCTGTATGCTTTAATTAAGGTATACACTGTTAGACTTTGGAGCAGACCCCTTTTGGACATTGAGAGGTACAGACCTCTCTGCTTGCCCTATTCTTGGGAGTGTAAAGCTGTATGCTAAAACCTTGTTCCCATTTAGGAGAGTTCTACTGAAATCTGTACTAAGCTGACACCTTCTTGCTATTTCAATTTCTTTGAGATTTTCATTCTGAACCACCCTCAATCTAAATTTAGAGCCCTTGGTTGGATGAGTTTAAGATGTATACATGATGGGAATGGAGAGTTTGACTTTCTTTAGGGAACTACAACTTTTGTTTTCCACATTTTGTACTTGTGTGTCTGTACTGCTGTATATCTAATGCTATCAAAACTGAATTTACTTCATTGACTCACGCTTCGTTTTTGAATTCTGTATCTAAATGATGCTCAGTTTGCATTGATTTGTATTAATGTGTAATAAATGCACATACCTTTAGTTTCCGTTTCCTGGTTCATGTAGTGTGGTCAAATCGGCTGCACAAACTCTAAGGGCCTCATTTATGAAAAGTGACGCATCGCTGCGTGAAAACAGCGATGCGTCACTTTTCATTGTACCCTCCTTGCGACACCAATGATGCATCATATTTACAGTATGACACATCATTGCACAAGGAGTTACAGATACATCAGTATGTCTGACGTATCTGTATGGCGCAAAAGTGACGCATTGCTGGAGTGTGTCACAAAAGTGACGCAACTCCAGCAATGTATCCTTTTACATGGGGCAAGCCCCATGGGAAAGGGCCTGTGGTCAGTCTTACGCCTGCTGTGAGGCAGGCGTAAGAAATTGACAAATTTGCGTCCTAGAAGTGACGCAGTGAAATCTTATAGATTTCACTGCGTCACTTCTATGACCTTTTCTTTCGTCAGAACGCCCACCCTGCATACATTATACCTGGCGCAGGTATAATGTAGCGCAGGGGTTTACAAAGTGACGCATCTACCCAGATGCGTCACTTTGTAAATATGGTGCAACAAGGCACATTTTTTACGCTGCTGGTGCGTCACAAAAAGTGACGCACCAGCGGCGTAAAAGTGATGCATGGCCTCATAAATTAGGCCCTAAATTGCTTTATTGACTACTATCCTCTTTGCCTCTCAGTCAAACACAAATGTTAATTGGGCGGAAATGGCAGACACGTTCCAATGTGCCATTAAGATCAAAAATAGTTTAGCCTTAAGCCATTTCTTTTTTTTTAGAATAATGACGGTCCTTTAGCCTACAATAAAGTTTTGCTGAAAAACATCAAGAGACAAGCATTGCAAAGTGACAAGTATGCGGCCAGGACAGATCTGCTGTTTTATCATCATAGGTAGATGCGTCACTTTGTAAACCCCTGCGCTATATTATACCTGCGCCAGGTATAATGTATACAGGGTGGGCGTACCCCCGCAAGAAAGGGTCGTAGGAGTGGCACAGTGAAATCTATGAGATTTTGTTGCGCCACTTCTAGGACACCAGTGCGTCAAAACCTTACGCCTGCCTCATGGCAGGCATAAGGGTGACACAAAGGAACATTGCTGGAGTTGCATCACTTTTGTGACACACTCCAGCAATGCGTCACTTTTGCACCATACAGATACGTCAGAAATACTGACGTATCTGTAACTCCTTGCGACTTAATGCGTCATACAGTAAATATGATGCATTAATCATGTCGCAAGGAGGGCGGATTGAGAAGTGACGCATCACTGCTTTCACGCAGCGATGCGCCACTTCTCATAAATGAGCCCCTATGTTTTTGCAAACCAACCACTCAATGGAGTGTCCATATGGCACAGTTCATAGCGTGCTCGTCCCATTCTTTGTAATGTCCCCAACTAGGCGCTACAGTAAAAATGTCCTTGCATTGTGTTGTCATAATCCAATTTTGTTTTGCTGGTTTTTTTTTGACAGTGAACTACCCTTGATGTAAAGTTAAGAAAGAAGAAATTTGAGAAGTAAAATAATTAGCATTTAAATGATCGAGGGTATAGTTTTGCAGCACGTTCTGTCATCTGACATTTTAAAGACTATAGCCGCAGACAGTGTTCAAAATGTCGATGCTCGTTTATTCTCAAACGTCACGCCGCACTTATGTTCATAATTGCATTTTGCGTCGAAGACACCTCATCCTTGAAACATGAAAAATGTAAGCTTCGGCGTAAACTACCTATTGCAACTTTTATTCGATGCTTTTTTCTCATTACAGGGCATAACGCGCAGCTTTATGCAAGTATTTTATTTGCACCACGCAGACATAATGCCATCTTTCTGTGCTGCACAGATGGTTTGCATGACAAATGCAATGCAAAGCCTGGGTGAGGTTTGAAATAACGTCCCCGAGGGGAGCAGGGTAATGTGTGCAACAAGTCACTTTTATTGCTGCATTAACTTTCTCCCTCTGTGGTTGTTGTTAAACACATTCGAGCAGGCTGCTCCAAGCAGTCGCTGATGGTGAGTTACCGGGAGCTCCAGCTACCTGTGAGTAACTCTCCTGTGAGCAGCCCAGCCTACTAAATTAGAAGATTTTGCTTAGTTGAATTAATATAGACTCATCAAAATTAAAATTTTCGAGAAGAAAATGTGTGTATTTTCAGAACTCATACGTTAAAGTTTGAAGAAAAATGGATGAATTTTCAGCATATATTTAAAGCTGATATTTGAGTGATAAGACAATAAGAATTAGGGAAACGTCCTGCTAAAAATATTGGGCCCGATTCACAGAACTAACTTAAGACAATTTCCTAAATTTACTACCATTTTGGTGTTCACAGAAGACACTTACTCATTTCGATATTCACAGAAGTTAGGAGTCCTAACATTAGGACTCCTAAATGCCTTCTGTGAATACTGAAAGTCTTATAGGATTTTTCTCAGTTTAGGAGTAGTAAAGTTAGGACTCCTAAACTGAGAAAAATCCTAACTTTAAGACTTTCGGTATTCACAGAAGGCATTTAGGAGTCCTAAAGTTAGGAGTCCTAACTTTACTACTCCTAAACTGAGGACAATACTAACTTTATGACTTTCGGTATTCACCGAAGGCATTTAGGAGTCCTAGTTAGGACTCCTAACTTCTGTGAATATCGAAATGATTAAGTGCCTTCTGTGAATACCAAAATGGTAGTAAGTTTAGGATTTTGCCTTAAGTTAGTTCTGTGAATCGGGCCCATTCTCTGCGTGCCCGGGGCTGTGGCTGTCATGCATTAAACCTGATGAGGCATTCCAAGTTGATGCAGCCATTTTCAGTTTACTGCTTGCAGCCTTGCACGACAGACTGACCAATCACTGCTGGTAATTTAGCATTGGGAAGCTGCTAATGAAGTCTTGTCTGACATTGTCACTATTACCACACTACTTTTATTAGTAGCTCTGTATGTTTTTCATTGAGCATAAGTAGCTCTTATTTCAAACAAATCTGGGGAATGAGATAAGTGGTAGGGGCTGTGATGCTTTGTCACAATGTAAGAATGGTGGGGGTGCTACATACCAATGCTGCGAAATTTTGTTTCCACTTAATGTCCCTTTCCTTCACCATCAGGCAATCTTTTCTGAAGTTCCTTTTCATCCCTGATTTCCTTGTTTGTAAACTTTTTTCCATCTTCCTTCTCTCCACTTTTTGTGTTTTTCTCTCTCTTGCTCTGGATCAAAGTCTGAGAAAAAAAGTGCTGGTCCCCAAAAACAAGTTTCGGTGAGCCTCACCTGCAACCACCAGCTCAAAACTGCAAACATGTGGAATCCGCCCACAGAGAATTTTTGCACTGACTTGCCACTTTATGCAAATGTGTTCCACTGGGCGGAATTCCAATTTCTGCATGGCATGGAATTTTGCAATTTTGTAAACTTTCAGTAACTTTTGGCTCTTCTTCCCCCAACATGAATTGCCAACGGATGTATGATGTTACAACGCGATCAAAATGATCGAGGTACATCACAACGCATCTTTTACAACGCAAGTCGTTACCACGACTTGCACTGTAGGGTGCTGGACTTAGGAATAGTAAGATTTACTATTCCAACTCCAGCCTACGTATAGTAGGGAAGGTGTTGGAATAGTAAATCTACTATTCCTTAGTTTAGAGCGCCCTCCAGCGCAAGTCGTGGTAACGACTTGCGTTGTAAAAGACGCGTCGTATTGGCACCGCGGTGTTTTGACCGCGTTGTGAAGGATGTTTACCATGGCCAACCAATGTAAACAGGTAAAGAAAGTTCATGCACTGAAAACTGACTTTAATGTTCTTTTGCAGATGAGCAAAATGAGAAAAACATGTAAATATGTAAACGTTTGGGGCCTCATTTATGAAAAGTGTTGCATCGCTGCTGTAAAACAGTGATACAACACTTTTCAGCGTGCCCTCCTTGCCACACCATGGATGCGTCATATTTAAACTACAGCACTCCATGTCGCAAGGATTGACAGATCCGTCAGGAATCCAGACATATCTGTTGGCGCAAAAATGCTTGGAGTGTGTCTGAATATAGACACAACTCCAGCAATGTGTCCCTATGTGAAAGGGCCTGAGTCAGTCTTCCACCTGCTGTGAGGCAAGCATAAGATAATGATGCAGTGGCGTCCTAGAAGTGTTGCAGTGAAATCTCATAGATCTCACTGCAACACGTCTATTTTTGCAGGGAACACCAACCCTGCATACATTATACCTGATGCAGGTCACAAAAAGTGACACAACAGGGATGCAGCGGGCTCATAAATAAGCCCCTCAAGGCTTACCCGTCTCTTTGTTGTGGCAACAAATAGTGAATAACATCTGCAGAAGGAAAGGACATTTAACATTTATTTTGTGCATTAGAGGTTCTAGTTTGCCCACTATCTGTTGTGGCTCATATTATTTTTGCATGATGCTGACAGAAGCCTGGCAAGGCTTTGCAGGTGGGTTCGGGACACATAGGACACAAGCCAATGCATGGGTGACTCAAACGTGCAGTTAAAATCAGACCAATTCTGAATTTTCTCCTTTACAATGAGGAATAACGTGAAGTAAAGGTACACACAACTGGTACTACCTACCTGTATTTACCTTAGCGATCTGTTACAGCAGACAAATTCCTTCAGATGCTACAGTGACAAATTTGTAGGGCCAGAAACCCAGGTTCAAGCACAATTTACAAAGAAACCATAACCTGAAGTCAAAGTTCTCCCCGCTCTTGGATTGAGGGGGCAAGTAGGGTTGGGGCTAATGATTTTCTCAATAATATTATCTGGGTGGTATTAGCATTTCTCTCTAAATACTCATCTAAGTTGCTGCTCAACTTTGATACATACTCCCACTGATCAAATAATTGAACAATAGGGCTAAACCCCACTCTATGGCCAAGTGAAGCATCTCTTTGAAATCTTTTTTAGTACTGTTCATTTCTCTTTGCTCATATTTAAGTATCCACTTCTAGATTCATCAGTCACAAAGAGGCGGAGCCAACATCCAGACCATACAGCAGGGTAAGCAGTAGTGCAGCAGGGTAAGAAGTAGCAGAGCAGATGCACAGACCTGCAATGCTTAATTTGAGCTGTTGGGTGCCAGTGGGGGCCACCTGGGCTAATTATCAGAGACTAGCACTTATTTTTCTTGCAGGGGAGGGAAAAATACACAACGCTGAAAGAGGAAGGAAGAGAAAGATGGAAAACGTGTCTCAAAGGGAGAAATCAGGAAACAGCAAGACTGAGATAAAGGGGTAGGGACTGTCTGGTAGTAGATTTCAATCTGTGTAGTCTTGGTGTTCAGCCCGCCCAGATCGGCTGCGGAATTCTGAACAGAGCCACGCCCACCAGAACTCATTATTTTACCTATTAAGCACTGGAGACCTGAGTGTCAGTCTAGATGCTCGGTGAAAAGAGGTAAGAGCCGGACTGAGGCAGACGGGGTCATGTGGGCATCGGGTACAGATGAGCATGATGGAAATAATGAGGCATTGTTAGGCACAGAGGTCATATAGGGGCGTTGATAGCAGAAGAAGATGGTGAGAAATGGAGATGCTGTCTGGCAGAAAGGTCCTTCGTGAACATCAACCACATGAGAAGCAGCGCATAGGAGGGCTGCAGGCCCATAGGGCTTCTCACAAACATTGTCTCCCCTTAGCAAAGCTGTCGAACAGTAGCAGAAGATTGCAGCACACAGGATTGCAGGGGGCACTTACAAGAGAAAATTGAGGGAAGGCTGTGTAGCTGTTCTGGATCCAGTCCTTGGCAGGCTCGGCTTCTCTAGCTGTCACACAACAGGCCCAGCACAAGAAGGGAAGCTCATCGCCTTGTCTCCATCAGCATCTGACTGTGAGCTCTTGCTGAACACGGCTGGGCCAGCTCAAGAAGGGCAGCTCATATCCTGAACAAGGTAAGTCCAGTACAAAAAAGGCAGACAATCTCTTTATCTCCATCAGCATCTGATCTTGAGTTCTACGACTGGTCCAGTACAAGAAGGGCAGCCCGTCTCCTTGTCTCTGTCACCATCTGAGCTTGAGCTCTTGCTGAACATGGCTGGGCTAGCACAAGAAGGGAAGCCCATTGCTTTGTCTCCATCAGCATCTGACCGTGAGCTCTTGCTGAACACGGCAGCTCCAGTACAAGAAGGGAAGCCAATTCCCTTGTGTGCATCAGCATCTGACTTTAATCTACAGGGCAAGTCCACTAAAAGAAGGGCAGCACGTCTCCTTGTCTCCATCAGCATCTGACCTTGAGCTCCACGACAGGTCAAGTACAAGAAGGGCAGCCTGCCTCCTTGTCTCCATCAGCATCTGACCTTGAGTTCCTGCTAAACACGGCAGGGCCTATACAAGAAGGGCAGCCCATTTTCTTGTCTTCATCAGCATCTGACCTGGAGTTCTTGTTGAACACGGCATCCCATCTTATTATCACCATCATCATATCACCTCTTGCTGAATATGGCAGGGCCAGCACAAGAAGAGCAGGCCATCTCATTATCTCCATCAGCATCTGACCTTGAGCTCCACAGCAAATCCAGTACAAGAAGGGCAGCCCGTCTCCTTGTCTCCATCAGTATCTGCCCTTGAGCTCTTGCTGAACAGAGAGGGTCCAGTACAACAAGGGTAGTCCATCTCCTTGTCTCCATTGGCACCTGGCCTTGAGCTCTTGCTCAACATAGCAGGTCCAGTATAAGAAGGGAAACCCATACCCTTGTTTCCATCAGCATCTGACCTTGAGCTCTTGCTATACACGTCAGCCTACAGTGAATGATCTTTTCAGTGGGCCACCAAAGCTGGTTTCAGGCGAAGCCGTTACTCTCAGGACTTGCTTTGCTTCCAAAACCTCCAAGCTTAGCAGCACAAAGCAAAGGACATGGGTCTGGTTAGGCAGCTGATCTTCTAACCAAGAGTTCTTGCGATGACTAGGTCACAAGCTTATCTGCTGGAACAGACTTGCTTCCTGGCCAAATGGTCCTCCATTGTCTCGGATGATGACTCAGTCCAAACAGGTGCATTTGAGGGAGGAGGGCTTTGAAGTGTAAGCCTTCAGAGAGAGATGATCGGCTCACATTACCGTGCAAGTCTTCAAAGGTGTGTAACAATCTGATCATTCACCTTTGAAGACTTACAAGCTGCTGTGAACATTTTATCACGGTGAGAATAGCTCTCACAACCTGAATCTTCTATCACGGCCCCATGGACATTAACATTGTACTTGTGAAAATTGTGTTGACTGGTGCTCAATTAGTCAATTAAGAATTTATGGCTGATGCCTCAATAAAATCAATTGGATCTGCTAAATGAAAGATTGGGTGGAGACGAAACGTTTCCTTACCATGATCGGCAACTTGATTTTGGAACTGAAAAGGTTTGGTGACTCCTGAGAAACACTGACTTTAAGGATTTCCCGTGATGCACCGCAGGGGTTCATGTGTTTACGAGTGCATCGACTCAGCACTCTTAAATTTCCTCTATATCAGTCCTGTGCCGGAACCTGTTTTATTTTTATATTTAAATATTATTCTTTTCATTTATGTTCAGAAAACCTTCATGATTTGCTGTTTCTGAGCAAATTTATACAATCAAAATTAATACTAGATATGGAGTTCCTAAGAGAAGATGTTCCTCTTCTGATACAGTTGTGGTTGAGAGTGGAAGTTAGCTCAAGAGATGAAAGAGCACTTAGGGGCCTATTTAGGATATGGTTTGCATCGCGTTTGCACCATGCAATGTGGTACATGTGCATTGCAAACCTTAAGTAAGATTTATGAAGCCAAACAAGGCCACGTCACGTGACCTTGCATGGCTCCATGAATCTGGAGTGAAGCAACTCAGCGCAAATAGCTGCGTTGCCTCACTCTGTCCTGGGAAAGCATTCCATGGGCGTTACGTGGGTGTTCCCAGACAACTCCCATGGCTTTTGATGCATTCCCAGATTTACAAGAACTGGTAGACCTGGGAATCTGACAAAATGATTTTTCCAGGAGAGGAGTAACAAGGAGAAATATCTTTATTTCTCCTTGTTACTTCCTCTTTCTTTGTGTACTCCATTCTAGAAAGAGGAATATGCCTATCAGAATTGTTTTTCTGCAGGAAGGGGCCCCTTCAATCCTGCCTTCAACACCAGCATCCTTGCACCATGCTGCAAGGATGCCTGCGCTGGCGCTTGGCTGCCAAAAGGGCTCCAGCATTGGGAAAAGGCATAAATTCTCCATATTGCCTTACATATGCCACATACCTGCCCTTTCTCTGTCACACAGTGCAGCGCAGCAAGGTGACTTGACTTGCTGCGCTGCACTGCGTGACTTTTTCGTAAATAGGCCTACCAGTGTACATAACTATTGGCATTGCAATTGGCAACTATTTGCCATGTTAAAACATTCCAGATACAGAAATTATTTAACCCAGACCTGTTGGCTGCTGGTTTAGAACTCTGGTACAGGGCACAGTGTATGCCAGACTTTCTAGGCCAAGCAACTTGAGTGCGGAACATACTTTTCAACGAAACCCTAACAACGCGGTACCATTACAATGCAGGTTTTAGAACGAAAGTCGTTACAACGACTTTCGCTGGAGGGCGCTCTAGGATAGGGAATAGTTTAATTTACTATCCAACACCTTCCCTTCTATCCACGGGGACTGGAGTTGGAATAGTAAATTAAACTATTCACTATGCAGCGCCCCCCAACGCAAGTCGTAACAACTTGCGTTGAAAAATCTGCGTTGTAACGGTACGCGTGGTAATACCACGCGTTGTACCGTCATACATCCACTTGAGTGACAGTCTTGTGGGACCATTCAGGAGCAGTTACAGCGCAGCTGTTTCCATTGAATGGGAAATATGTTGCTGGGTGGAAGTACAGGGGTTTCACAGAATTTTGCAATTTTCCTTGAATTTTAGTTATTTTTTGCCATTGCCCCCTAAAGTGAACGGCGTACAACAGTGAACTAGTAGAGAAAGGTCATGCGCCGCATAGTAATTTGAATTTTATTTTTGGAGCTGCAGGTTGCTTTATTTGTGGGTGCAAAAAGTTACATATTTTGCACTGGTGCGGAGGGCTGTGTGTTATATGGCACATTATATTTAGTTCCATCCAGTAACTGCCTACAATATAATAAAGTAATGATTTGACAGAACAACAACGCCTCAATATCCTGACCTTTACACAAAGCATTGCTCACTGGGAACAATATTTATGCCACCGTGTTGAACCTTGCCCCTGGTTGATGCTACGCCCTCTTGTAAATATTGTAACCTGGTCCTGATGATGACCTGAATTCAGAACAGGTCGAAACGCCGTCAACACTTCAGCGCAATTTTTGGCTCCACCTTCATGGTTCCCTCAAAATCAATTGTACCTCAAAATGTATTAATGTACAAAAGCCACTAAGAGTTTAATGTAAATATTCATGTTCGTTATCTGCGCCGTCCTTCCGCTGTATAAAAACCCTTCACTTGTCATTCGCGCCTTTCACTTTATGCCTCAAGAGTACTGTTGTGTACAAGTATTAATGAAATTATATAATCTGTAATTTTACATTTAAATTTTTTATGTAGTTTTTCACCCCAAATGTACATTAGTTTTAACTGAATTGTAACTCGAGAACTGTATCAGTTGTGGATATTAAGTTGCTGTACAATGCTATGCTTTTAAAGATATGTTTTTATCGAAATAAAGCCTTATACCTACAAGTATTCACAGGTTACATGGACATTGAAAGTAACTGAGTGCTGTTATTTTTTCATTTTGCCCAATATATAATTAAACATCTACATTCATTGGTCTCAAGTAAAATAAATATTGTCTCCCTTTTTTTGTTCCCCCTTCAAATTTTGTGTGTATTCTTCAATGTAAGTGAAATTGTCCTCGAAATAATATATGTTGAGACATTTTTTGTTTCATACTATTCACCCACGTCTCAACTGGGTTGATGGGTATCCTCCTGTGGTTTGTTTCTACCCTTTTTACTGAAGTCAGCTTTAATTAAACATTTTTGTTTCCATTTCTTAAACTCTTCAAAAAGTGCCATGGTCGACGCTCGTGCGGACATATACAGGTACAATTTCTGCGAGAGCTCTTTTACTTCATATTGAAAGTTGTAGCAATCTGATGTATTTTGTTCAATTATTCACAAAAACACAAATGGAGACACTGCACATGGGTCTTACACCCAAACTCTCAGTAATCAGGCATGCAGAAACATTCTTTCAGCGTCTGAGAATGTGCGCTGTACAATTGGCTGGTTAAAATATAAACGGGATTGGCTGGTGCATTTAGCCCGTTTTTCATTGGCTGCACCCCTTTGACCAAAGTGCAAAAGACATTGGTAATTCTTTTTTTTTGCAGATTTATATATTGCGCGAACTCGACCCTAAGGTATTGGAGCACATAACATGAGCACCAGTTACGCTACACAAGGACACGTTCATTTTTGGTAGGCACTGGAAGAATAAGTGATTTGCCCAGTATCACAGGATGCTGAGCCAACGCCGAGGTTCGAACCTAGGGGCATATTACCAACAAGTAGCAATAATTATCGCTAAATAGGCTTAGCGATGATTTTTTTATCGCTGCCTATCGCTGGATATGTTAGCGGAGAAAGCATGCTATTAGCAACGTTTTTCTCCATTGTGCTTAAATATCCCGCGATAGCGGCGAAATGCGTGAATATCGCTGAGAACACAGCGATATTCACGCATTAGCGACTAAATGCTCTTCGCCATGTTATCCACCTCCCATTGGATAACATGGATAAGAACTGGTCTGAGCAGGCGTTGGTTTTTGGTGATAGCGGGAATATTTCCATCGCTACGCCTGCCTTGCTAATAGGCGATAGCGACGTTAGCGACTGCTTTCAGTTGCTAACAGGTTGGGTACGCCCACTTTGCATGTCATTAGCGATAAATATCGCTGACATGCAAAGCGGGCCCCAAACCGCTCGCTGTCGCCTAAAAGCTGACGCTAACATCAGTTAGCGATAGCTTGCTAATAGAGCGATAGAATTATCTCCGCTTAGTCGGCAGCTCTGGCCGTGAGGCCACATTCTCTCCCTTCTCAACTGTTCTGAAGAGTCTTACTGCTGGAGCAAGAGAGCAGTCAGTCACACATGACACAATCAAGGAAAAATTGGGAACAGTTGGCCCTTGTCCTCATCCGAAAATTTCCAGCCATCCACGGAAGCCAAAAAAGAACAGATACCAGGAAGGAACCATGGTTTAATATCGAATTATGAGACCAAAAGAGAAGGATAGCAGGAGAGATGCAATTACAAACACCGGTGGCAAGAATGGGCAGTAAAATTGACAAAGGTAAACTGAAGAAAATACGGAACAACTATAAGAAGATGTTGAGGGATGCGAAAGCAGCGTACAAAGAAACAATCTGGACAAAACTACTGTGCGCAAGCAAATTGCCATATAGTAGGGACTTTGAGGCATTATAAATAATTTGACTAAAGGCTCAAGACTGCGACAAGAAGCAGGAATCGGAGAAGAAATGTGGATTCAATATGTGCGAAAAATGTACAGCAGCACGAAGCAGGAAAAGAGAGCTACGGTACCAAGGACCATAGAAGGGTCCCGAGTGTCATACCTCGTTCCGGGAAAAACACAAACAATAGCCAGCTTGGACCAGGCAGAACATAAAAAACCAGGACTAGAGATGTGTAGTAATGAACTAAACAACTTGACTGGCATTAAACAATAAAGAGGCATAATACCACAACTAAAGACCGAGGGGGCGGCAGGTCCAAACGGGCTTCCCAACACGCTTGTAAAAAATGATCCAGATTTCTGGTTTGACTATCTTACGCCGCTCTTCAATAAGATTTATAATCAGAACAACGTCCCCAATTCCTGGAAAGGGAACATAATCCATCCAATATTTAAACAAGGAGATCACTGTAAGCCTGGAAACTACAGATTGATATCCCTGATTGATGTAGAGGCCAAGCTTTACGCTTCTTATCTACTAGTCCAGCTTCAAAATTGGATGGATGAAAATAACATAATTCCCAAGTTCCAAACGGGTTTTAGGCAAAGGATGGGCACAATAACAAATCTGGCCACCTTGGCGCTTTTAACGGAAAAAGCGGTAAGAAAACACAGCTGTATGCGTGTTTTGTCGACTTAAAATCAGCTTTCGACCGAGTGAGTACAAACCGTCTCTGGGAAAAACGAAAAGCATGGGGATTGCTGAGTAAATTACTGAAGGCAATAATTGCCTTACACAGCGATACCTGGGCAAGAGTGAAATTGGGCAATGAGTGCAGTGCAGTCTTGAGCATCCATACGCAGCAAGGCCTAAAACAAAGCTGCGTCTTGGCACCAAGCCTATTTAACTTGTTTCTCTCAGATATTAGTAAACACATGCAAGCAGCCTATTGTCACCCACCGAACATGGTCAATGAGCCAATTTCCTTTCTACAGCACGCTGATGACATTGTCGTGTTGAGCCAAAGTCCCATTGGATTACAAAGAGCGATAAATAATTTAGCAATCTATTTGAACCAGGAAAACTTGGAACTAAACAAAGAGAAAACTAAAGTTGTTTGCCTTGTGGACACTAAAAAAATTAAGTTTAAATGGCTTGTAAAAGGGGCAACAGTGGAAGAGCAAGTGTCCTACAAATACCTTGCCATAAAAATAGGGTGGGGCACATCACACAAAGAACACAAATTAGCCCAAAAAGCCAAATTGTAATCGTTAATCTTTGTATATGGATTACTATATTAAAAACTAGACTGCCTGAATCAGAACCACCTCTTAAAAGTGATGGAAGCGCAAATCCTGCCCATACTGTCATACGGTCTAGTCACTTGATGCGGCAAGGAGGCTGATTTGTTAAACGAACTTCAGACAAAGGTTTATAAGGCCGTTTTCAATCTTTCAAAGTCTGCCTCTCTATCTTAGGTCTGGCTGGAATTCGGCCTTCAAAATCTGAAATTCTGGGGTATGAGTGGCTTCGTTAAGCTATGTCATAAACTTTGCTCCTCCGATCCAGACACTTTGAATAGTTTATGCTGGGAAGAAATTAAAGATCAGATGGATCAAGAAACACCAAAGACATGGGGAAGTTACTTGAGAACATCACTGGCTGAGCTGGAAATACAAACAGCATGGGACAACATGGCAGACAGAGCAAGAATTAGTAAAACTGTCAATGACGCAGCAAAGAAGAAATCTTTTCTGGAAGACAAAAAAGCAATTTCCAAAAGTCGGCACGGGTGGATCGGGATCAATTCTTACAAATCCCTAAAGCCTCAAACTTATTTACCAGCTCATTTTAGCATGCAGGTATAAAAGAGCTTCACAGACTATCGGATGGGCTTGCACGATTCAAAAGACCTAGAGCCATCTTGGAAAAACACCCAACAAGCAGCGCATTGTTAAATATGTGGCTTTTTTAAGGAAACTCTAACGCACCTGCTATGTATATGCCCAGCAGTTATTGATCTGAGGAGACAGTATTTAAATCCCATTTTCAATTAATTGAATATTCGCACATGCAGGCAAGCCATGATACGCTGGATGGAAGGATCCTCTATAATCTTTGCCTGCAGGGGAGTAAAATACCTGGCCGAAGTAAGGAAACTTTTTCGCCAAGCTAATCTGGAAGAAAATAAAAATGTATGATCAATGCCTGTATGGCCTAATTGACTCATCTATGTAACAAACGGACTAAATGTAAAATTCATCAAGAGACAATTTAATTAGGAGGACCTCAGAAGTTTGCTTTTAAAACACATTTTATACTTTACTGTATAATTGCACTTTCCCCAGGAACCTGCTATTTTAATCAGGGCTTTTTAACTTTCCAGCTTGTTGTCTTTAAAAACACTGATTGTAAGGTCGAAAGCAATATCACGGTATTAGCAATGAAAAAGTTGTATTCAGAAAATGTTTTTATAAACGCATACATAACATGGTTCAGCACCTGCACTTTAGCTAATAACCTAAGGGATCCCATCAACGTTGCTTGGATTTGAAAAAACTATATAAAAAAAAACCTTAAGGTTGTAACATAAAGGGATGTTTTTAATCATCTATGTAAAGATATATTTTTATTTTTATGATTCCGAAATTAGTAAAGATTTTAATTAATCATATACAATAAACTATGACTGACTGAGAGCAGTAGGTCATGCAAATTGTAGGACTGCTGGTAAGTCGTCTCGTCACAAAGGGTGGCCCTGCCTGCATGTGTTCGGTCTAATAACGTTGCAGAGTCGGTGGCACAACCCGCTGCTGGGAGCTACCAGGGCTTTACCTTTCACACTGAGTGCATCGCCCTCTGCTTCCCTCTGTCCCCATCTACGCGCATACCTGTCCTGTTCAGTTGTCAACGCTTCACAGCACAGTTGTGGGCTGAGAGTTCGGCTTAATGTAAACATCCCAGCTTTGAGCTACATTGTAGTTCTACACCACTACACACGGCTACACAATTGTACAGGAACAAAATCTTAATGACATTGCTTTTGCCAGATGATGGAAATGGGAAACATCAGTTAATAGTCTACATCAGGGCTTTAAGTGGGATGACAAAACTGGGCTGGTCTCTCAAAAGGGCTTGGCCAATGTGATTAAGGGCATTGCTTAAAAACATGTAAAGTAAAAATCTGTTTTTAGCATAGTGTTCCGCTTGGCTTGTATTTTGCTGTTTCTGTCATTGCATCCAGATGTATGATACAAAAAGTAACATCTTACCTTCAAGAAGTCAAGAATATTGCGTTTGTCAATGCTTGTTAGTTGCGTCAGATAAATAAGCAGCAACTATGGCTTGCATATACTATTGAAAAAGCTTCCACTGAAAGCCCCGTGAGACCCAGCCCACTTAAAGCCCTGGTCTACATGCATATGTAATATGTATTGCACCCATGGGCAATAGCATCAGGGCCCTAGTCCCTCCATCACTTCCCAACCTCTTGCGTTCGTCCAACCGTTTGGTCAGGAATAAGCAATGTAATCGAAGCATCTGCTACAGTAATAAAAAGTGTCATTGATAAAAATGAAATGATGTATAACATACACTGAAATGATGCTTTGCTCTTAATACAGCTGTTTTTATTCCGTCCCTTGACCCTTCAGCAAGACAAGCTGCACGTGTTTAACTCACAGATCCATATCAAGTGAATGTGATGTTATATAATGTAATTGGTGCTCGTGTAAAACTCACCAGTACTTCTGGGTCGAATTTGCGCTATATATATATAAAAGTACAAAAAAACTGTAGCTTGGGTCTTTTTTTCAGTTCCATGCAGACGCTTGTAAAATAGTAGTCAGTTACTTGCTGCATTTTCCGATAGGTTTGCTAACTTGCATTATGTTGTCTGGAAACTAATGTCCATTCTTGGGCTTTTCTGCCACAAATGAATATTATTGGATTTGCAAATCCAGTTGGTTAGTGGGGGCAGCATTGGCTGATGTGCAGAACTCACTGAATCAGTAATATCTGTCTGCAGTGTCAGCAACTTGGAGCAGTGAGAGAAAACCAAAAAAAAAGCCCACTAGAGGAGCCAGGGAGTCGGAACTTTTGCGGAAGCAATTTCTTTGGGACCTTAAAAGCATTTAGCCATCACACCCAGTAGGCCGGTGCTGAATGTGGCGCATCATACAGAGCTTCTGACTTTGACCCTGGGGACCCGGAATCGAGCCTTGGCATCGGCTCACACAGATCATAACAAATTAAATAGTAATTAAAATTAAACAACATCTCACAACAAGAAATGAAACACTTCCTTAGAAGTAAATAAATGATTGGTAAAACAAAAGCCCATCATGAACAACTTAGAGGATCCAGTGGCGGCTGGTGACATTTGAACCTGGTATGGCAGAAAATGATTTCCGCACTGTAGCTCGCGAGCGTGGCACGCGTGTCCGAACACCCCCTGCCCAACCCACCCCCCCACCCCCCACCCTGAGAAAAATGTGAAAATCGAGTGGACAAATGGTGCATTTGCAAGCAATTTTGGCCCAAGGAAATGGAAGCACAATACGTTTGGTCTGGGTTTATCTACATATTTTGTTTTTATTATCAACCCCCACCCCCTCCTCTGCTTTCCACCGGATCCGGACAGGTAAAACATATACTTTGTGTAAAGAGCGCAAAAATGGATTATGTGGCCATGGAGATACTAGTAATTTGCTGCGGCAGCGGCACTACAAAACATCAAACCTGCCATGATAGGAAGCTCTATATTTAAAAAAAAACTTACAGACCGAATGATGCCCAAACCCGCCATGGCACTCTCAGGGGTTCAGCTGTGGGGGATCATGGGTAATACTTAACGGGTCACGGGCGGGAGTTTAAAATACAATACAATTACAAAAGAGCGGTAATCACCAGCAGGAGCAGGATATTATGGCTCACCTCAGTAGTACTAGTTCTCGTTAGTAGTCCAGCTCCACGACGACGAGGCAGGAAGAGTTACCATCAGGACAGGAGCTGAGGAGCACGCACACCAGGTGTGATTGTGAAGCGGGCAGCACTGTGTGTGGCAATGGGTGCGGGTGCGGGGTCACGGTGAGACTAAGGATTAGCTGACGTCACATCAGGCGTCATCAGGCAGGTCGGACTGACTCTACAGGATTGGCTGGAGCAGCCAAACTCGTTGTTGAATGGTGTGTGATTTAACACAGTGTCGGTCCCGGATGGCGGCAGTGCGCATTGGGAGGGCAACGCCCAAACTTCCCAATGGACGCACTGCCGCTGAGAGGATCATACGCGGTGTCATGAGGACCCTTGCTTTGTGATCAGATGGCCAAAGAAAGGATAGGTTGCATGCCCAGTCGGGTGGAAGGGCCATCGCGCGCTGTGCAAGGAGGAAGTGTGCGATGGCCAACAAAAAAATCACTTCGTGAAATTGCCTCAGCTGAAACAAACACCCAAAGGAGGGACAATTGGTAGCAATGGTCCAATAGAAAGCCAGAATTTCTGAATGTCACAAGAAAGAACCAATGGCAAACGATGGGTGTGCCGAACCCCAGAGAAGAGATATAACAGTTTGATTGTAGTTCAACCTAAAAACTCAGAAAGAAATAGGTGTTCATTAAAGAAACTTTGATTCTCTCTCTTAAACATGAATGAGTTCTAAAGTAATTTAATCAAGGCTCTAGGTTTAGAATAAGAACAGTTTGTAGAATAGAGACTCAAGGACATTTGGAAATTGTGAGAATGTGTCAACATAGTAAAAATTCCAGTAGAGGTCTTTCAGAAAAGTGTTTAGCTTGAAGCTTCACATTTGAAAGGATAAAGGTAGCATAGAGGTACAACTCAAAGCTGAAGGTATTTGCCTTAACGTCTAATTGTGTGAGTACTAATTAAAACCAGTAAAACGTCAATAACAAACATATCTCTTCCCACACCACCAGGAACCAATCAATTCTCTTCTTCGGCTGTGCATCTGCAACATTCCCAGACTTTCCCATCCCTAGAAGGTGGACAATTACTGCAACCTTGAACAGCCCTCCGTTCCTGATACATGAGGAATATGAGGCATCGTCTGCTCATTAGATCTTCAATTTTCATGCCAAGATTTCTATTCTCAGGACTTACTATCAAGAAACTAGTACAGACAACAACAATCCTTCTCTCTAACTAATGAACCCTTGAGAATGTACCGGCAAAGCAAAAGGACAAACTGGCTGAGCACTTTACATTTCAAAATGAAGGCCTTTAGTCAGGCTAACTTTAACTAAGCATTTAAACGTGTGCTTCAAATACACGGTTAAACTTGTATACATGTAACTATAAAATAAATGCAATATGTGAGTCAAACTGTACAAGATTACACTATCAAGGGTAGCTTTCAGTACATATGAAAATGTAACTTACAGTGTAAATGCAAAAGTGAATACAGAATACGTCTTCATGTTAAACTGAACATTAGTGCACACGTTATAAAACTCTGGTTTCTACAGTGAATACATTTTATTAATGCTTCTTAATGTCCACACACGTTAATAAAGTTTTGGCACACCGTAAGTCTAGTGTTAGATGTCTGTGCAAAAGTATATTCCTGTGATGTGTAGGGGTGGAGTCCATATTGCGCTGCTCTACTATCATGTTAAATGTTGCGTACAAGTCGCTCAATGACAATGAATCGCAGAACCTCCACAGCAAACCAAACTCTATGGTGGCCTGTGTGGGAGAGAGCGTCTGATTTAAGGCACAGAAGCTGTTTGTCATAAGGGTCCAAGTTTCCTCATTTTTTGTGTCAACAAATACCAACTTTCCCATTAACAGTAGACATCTAACAAAGATCTACATTGAATTCCCCACCAAAGACATGCCATATTGGGTGGTTAATCGTTTTCTGTGGCCTGTGCCAGATGATGGCATTCACTGAGCATGAGAGAAACTGAAAGTAAACTGCATCTGAAATGTAACCTGCAGTCTGCTTCTTAGCACAGACCTATTCAATTATCCACTAGAGCATAGCTGTCGAATATGTCATAATAGCACCTGGTATTATTTCAGTGTCAACAGGCTGCTTGTCTGCTCTACTACAACCTAACCTAGCATAACAAAGCATATAACATAACATAAAATCTAGTAACAAAGCATGACATAACATAACAGTGTGGCGCAGCGGCCAGGGCGACTGACGCTGGAATCTGGGGACCACGGTTCGATCCCCGGCTCCGGCGGCAGGTCAGCCCAGCACCATGTGACTCTGGGCAATAGCTCGCTTAATCTTCCCGACGGCCCCCCAGCGCCTAGAGACCCTTACGGGTGATTGTGCGCTTTACAAAAAAATGTGGACTAACAGTAACATAGTATAACATAACATATATAATATAGCATAACTTGACGTAACATATCATGAAATAACACAAGATTACATACCATGACATGACATGACATAACATAACATCTGAATCAAAGGTCCACATTCAACATGACATTACATAACTTAACCAACATAACATAACAACTTGAATGAAGGGTCCGCATTCTACATAACATAAAATATCAGATCATTACTAAACATAACATAACTCTGGTCCCCAGCCTCATAACAGGAGCCTCCAAAAGGATGACATGTATGTTGTGGTGATTTCAGCCACTCAGGTCATGCAGCAAGAATGACCTTGGAGGATAGGATACTGACGACATTGCTTAACTCATCATGCCGACCACGCACAGCTGCACCAGCATGCTGAATCTCACATCCCACACACCAGGACGCATTGACTGGTCGTACCACACTGCCATTGCCTCTGACGTGCTGCCCACCTCTGCTGCCCACCGAGGTGAGCCGAGGCCAGCTAAGATCACTGGTAGACTGCTGAAAGGTTCCCAGCTTCACCCTTCTCCCCTCTAATTGATGGCCTAGTTATACAATTATGTTGTCACATGTATTGTATTTATCTGGTTACTTTCTCCCTAGCTGCTCAGCCCATGTGAATGTGATGCATGGAATGTGATGCATGGAATGTTGGTGTTAAGGTCATGAATGCAATGTTTGGGTGCCTGGATTCTTGAGTGTGTCAGCTGGAGTATGGGCTGAGCAGCAGGCACACTGCTCCTGGTGGGGCTGCATCTTTACAACTCATCTACTTGTAACTGAACCTAATAAATCTACGTAAAACTACATCTTGGCTTCGGATCTCATCACTACAAAATCTATATGTGATTTAGTGAGTTCTCTTTGGCTGTTTAACCCCTGGGCCGCTGCGGTAATTCCGCTGCGGAGCTGGGGGGGGGGTGGGGGCCCGCATGGCGTCGCCATGCTCGTGACGGAACCACTCCGCCACGAGCCGCGGTGGCGATGTGCTTGTGACGGAATGGTTCCGTCACGGTCCCGCCCGCTCAATAGAACGCGTCGCGCAGGCGTGAAATCTGCACAGCGCAGGCGCGGCTGCAGGCGCCGTGACGGAACCATTCCGTCTCCAGCACAGCCCCACCGTGGCTCGTGACGGAATGGTTCCGTCACAAGCGTGGAAGGGGTTAAGTTCTGTTACTAACAGATGGGTCAGTGGGTTACAGGGGAGCAGAGAATTCATCCCTGCTCCGGGTCAGAGATGTAGAATGTACATACGTAGGATTAATTATAGAGTAACTGGCGTAAAGTATTTATGACTCGACCTGCCCTCTAGAGCAGCGCGCCTCTTCAGACTAGGACTGATCATCCATGCCTCTTCCCACATTATTCCCTCTTTCCTTGCCTTTGTTCAACTTAGAAACACCCTTGCCACGTCATCTATCTTTAACCGCTTGACCGCGGTGTAAATTCTCCCGCAGAGTGGTAGAATTAATGAGTGGGCGGGGCTGCGTCGGCCAACAGACGTGCGCAGCACCAGCGAGGTAGTGCTCGAGACGGCCATTGGCCGACACGAGCACGGAATGGGTTAAGGAATTCACAGGACTGGGGGGGATTTCTCCTGAAATCCAATAAGCCAATACTCCCACAAAATGGTTTGCCAATGTATTCTTTTTTACTTCATTATTTTAATTAAATAAACAAATTTCATTTAAAAAAATGGGACCAAAATGCGTAAGATTCAGCAGAAGCTGTTTCCATCTGCAAAGAAGCTGGCGCCAATTCTTGCTTCCTGCGTGCGCCTTCTTTGGGCCCAGCTGCAGCAGCCTGGGCTGTCTCGGGTTTGGGAGAGATGTCCTGACCCACGTGACCTCGGCTCCTCACTGTTGTCAGAAGGTGGTGATTACCGCTCAGCACCAACAATTTCAGATTCCCCTGGACCGTCCTGTGACGAGCCAGGAGCACAGACTCCATTTCTTTCTCTTTCAATTTAGTTCAGTGTCCCTGATTTTATGGGATGTATTTATGGGCGCTAAGGAATGTTATACACTCGAGTATTTATACAGCGAGGAGTGTTTGTGATTAAAAGCGCTGCCTCGAGGCACAAGGCGAGCAGCAGCAGGGGGGCGAGGCGAGGCCCCCATCGCACTCAAGGCCGGGTAACTTGAGAGCGGTCCCCCCAACCTGTGTCAGCTGATGAGAAACACAAGAGCGTCCCTTAAACCCGCCCAGCACCGCTCGCCACTGGAGCCCTTCATACCATCAACAGCTGGGCTCTCAAAAGGGACCTCAATCAAACAGGTCTACTGCTTCCCAAAAAGTAGGGGGGCAATCAGGTGATGAGCTGAAGCACAGCCACGTTGGTAACCGAACTAATGTGTTTATGTCTAACTAAATAGCGAAATCTGGCATGCTGATGGCATTGCGATAATCTTGCAGCAAAACAAAAGAGCCGAAAAGAATAACATGTTCTTTGTAAGGTCCAGAGCAATCCTTAATTTGTAAAAAAAATTTTTTTATGGCTCTTGTCAGGAGGCCTCTGCAGCTTGAACCACCCATTGCCACTGTTGTGGGTGCCAATGACGGTACCTACCCAACTACTATTAACCAGCACTTGTGTAACAAGTGTGTAAATCCAGCCTATTCCAAGCCCCCAAAGCTATAAAAATTGCTTGGGTAGCAGGTATTAGTTGTTTGTAATCCAAACTGAATTAATAAACATTTTATGGTCGACTTATCTCTAATTTATACAAACATCGCCACCATGTGACAGCTGCCACAACTGCCAGAGTCGGCAATTAAGTGGCAGTGTCCACAATAAAGTGCCGGTGCTGAGCACCAGAAACCACCAGCTCAAATTAAGCACTGACCCAGAGGTCTTTAAAAGCTGCTTTTTTCGGTTCTGTGATCTAAAAATGGAATGGACTGGAGGACCGCATATTATCAGCTCTTCAAAAAAGTAGAAAGAGACGATAAAGACATAAATGCACTTATCAAGAGAGGGGTTTTAGGTCGCCCCCTTTGTTTGATGTGATTTTATTGAGTTCCATGCTTGGATGGTCTGTCCATTAAGGCAATGGCATTTTGAGGCTGGTTTTGTATTGCAATTAGGTTTTGGTGATGAGGGTATAATGTCATCAATTGTTAGATTTCAGTTGCAACTTCGAAGCCTATTATCCCACAAACTGAAGGAGTTCTAGCTTCAGCTTGAGGTAGTTGGCATTAATCCACCACCAGAACAGCTCCAGTCCCGGGAGCAGTCTCTCAGCTCCTGATCTCTCGCTCTCTCCCAATGTTCAACTGAATTTCGGTATTGTCAGCATACATCAGCAAGCACTGGCAAGGCCAATATATCTTGACTCTTAAAGGCTGAGCAGTTTATTTTGCCAGTGCTTTTTGATCGAAATTTGAATGGAACGACACACATCTAGACATATGCAAACTTGCAGTGAGTTTGTGTTAGAAATTGGGTGTCTGGTTGGCAAAGGTATGCACGCTGTACAAGCATAAACCACAATCCTAGTCAGGTTAAGTCAGATAAAAAACATAAATTAACCTGTCTTCACCCTCTGGTAGCTTGGCACAGAGCAGACAGGCTTAATTTAAGAGGCAATGTGTAGAATATTTGTGCAATACTTCAAACAGTAACACAGTGAAAACATCAGAAAGAGTCCATACCAGGTTAGGAAAATAGACTACATGCATATGAACAAAACAAGACCAACACAACATAAATCCAATAAGTAGAACAGGAGTTAGGAATTTTTAAAGAATAAATGAAAATATAGTGTTTAACTACTTAAAGTGCCACTCTTGACCGGCGTACATGCAAAAGTTCAGGTTGACAGCGATGGAGCCCGGGTCAGATACAGTGAATACCATGGCCTGCTGAAACAGTACCTTGGATGCATCGACATTGAAGACGATTCGAGGAGCGGGAGAGCGATGCGTCGTCGCTGATCCTTTCAATGAAGGCGATGCATCAGTTCCAAGCTGTGCAACGTCAAACATGCGTCAAGAGTCGAGATGCAAGGAGCACTGAAGTGAAGCATTGTCGTCAAACCGCTGGGTTGTAGGTGATGCCAACAGCATGAAGTGATGGGTGAACGCTGAGCCGAACAAAGCCAGGAATGCTTCAGGACCTGGAGTCAATGCACTGCACAGTAGGCGATGCGTTGCGGGGATGTAGATGTGAGGTCCGCGGTCCATGCAGCAGTGGTGATGCCTCAGCGTCGAGGGAGATGTGCCAGTTCCAATTGGCGCAACATCATTAGTAGTTGCAGCACTTCATATCCACTTCCAAGGGTCCCGGACTGTATTGGCACCAATTGGAAGGGCAAGAATTGATGCAAGCAAATTCTAGGTGCTATTGCAGGGTGATGAAAGGTCTTTGATGTCCCTGAGAATTAGAACAGGGGGCAAGCCAGCATGCCCTTGGAGTCACACTGTGTTTAAGTGAGATGTAAACTAGTAGAATTTCTAGCATCTCATGTGCTATCCACAGAGAATTTTTTCCTGATAGGGGACTTCAACTACCATGCAGAACTTTACTGCCAACCCTGCCGTGACGCTACTACTATCTGATTTTGTAATGCCAAGCCTACTCCTGAATAGTTACTGGGCCTACGCATTCGGCGGGTCATACATTAGACCACATTTTCTCTAATTGAAGGCTCCTTTACATTGACACGCCGGAACCTTTAACATGGACTAATAATTTTCTCAGTTTTCAGATCTCTATCAGTATCTACCTTTCAAAACACAAAACTGAAAATGGCCTGAGATGAATACCATTGATACAAGTCACCCTTGAGTCATTTAATTTTGCTTTCAGCGCACCCAACTTAGATAAGACACAGGATATCAATTCTGCCTTAGCGTTGTTTCAAGGGTCCCTCTCACAAGCACTAGACATTGTCGCACCATGAAAGCAACTCTCCTCTAACCCCTTAATTGCTGCCGTCGGCCAACGGTCGTCACGGCCACTACCTCCCCAGTGCTGCGTGCGACCGTTGGACGTCCATTCAGCACTAGTTCCAATGGACAGCGCAGCACTGGGGAGGGATTTACAACGCTCTTAAGGTGCTAAAACTAGCAGACAGTATGCCCCCTGGTACACTGCCTTATTGAGGCTTGATAAATCAACCTGCAGAAGATTGGAATGGAAATTGGTTATCTATAAAGTCAAGTACAAATTAGCATTAGGTGGCTATCACAATAAAATTAGGACAGCAAGTAGACAATATACCATCAATAGCATAGATCATGCAGGAAACTCTGCGAAAGAACTATTCAAGGTCATCAAGGAATTTACCAAACCGCAGGCCTGCACTTTTGCCATCCCCGCCTCTCAGACACTGTGCAAAACTTTACTGAGCCATTTTGAAACAAAAAAGGAAAATATATATTGGAACTTCCACACCAATCTCACACCTCCCCCAACCCACGCCCCACAAATCCTTCCCACAGTGACACTTTGATGGTGCTTGAATGGTTTTAGCCTATTTCTCAAACTCAGTTACTCGATCTGCTAGATAAAGCCAAATCTGTCTCTCCCTCTGATCTCTATCTCCCTACCATCACTTCACTGTGCAATAGGTAACTTACCCTAGCTGCAGTTCCTTGGGAATGAAAAGCTGCACGTTATACCCATCTTAAAAAAGCCCAGTGCAGATCCTAAGGAGCCAGCTAATTATCACTCTATATCCCTCCTCTCTTTGATGACCAAAGTTCTGAAGTCCTACATTAATAAACAGTTTTCCTCTTATGTAGAGAATCACCATCTTTTGGATGCCTCAAAGTCGGGCTTCAGAGCTTCCCACAGTACAGAAACTGCTTTACTAGCTGTACTAGATTCAATTTGACTGTCCTTGGACGACGGTACTCCAGCAATGCTGGTACTCCTTGAGCTGTCAGCAGCATTTGATACCGTCTAACATACCAATCTTATTCAACGTCGCCAAGAGATAGGTATCCAGGGAATTGCCCTTGACTGGTTCCGGGACTTTCTTAACTGCAGGACCCAAATGGTTTGCATTGGAACCTTTCTATCTAAGATCCTCTCTCTGGGCAAGAGGGTTCCACAGGGCTCCTCCTTAAGCCCCTACACGTTTTAACATCCACATCGTACCACTTGCCCAGATAGTTAAGCCCTGCAGTTTTGAAATCCTTTCCTATGCAGAGGATACACAACTGGTCATCTCTTTTGGTCATGGCATTAAAAATATCAAACATAGATTCATCACCTGCATGAGAAAAATTGTCACATGGATGTCCCTAAATTGTCATCAGCTAAACAGAGACAAAACAGAGATCCTTATGTTGGGCAATGCTCATCTACACTTGTCATAGGAATGGTGGCAGACTGAGCTGGGTCCAGCGCCTTCTCCCAGAAAAATGGGTAGGAACCAATGTGTCATTCTGGATGATGACCTTTCTATTAAGGATCGGGTTGTATCCACATGTGGCACCTGTTTCAGAATAATGCGCCTTTTTACGAGAATCTATCAGTGACTTCCATTAAGCTCAAGGAAGACTCTCACTCAAGCATTAATAATCAGTCACCTTGACTATGGAAATGCTTTAACGCTAGTGGCCAACTAATCTCTTCTCTCCAAAATACTGGTCGTATAAAACACTGCAGCACACCTGGTCAAAAAAATGCAGCCAAGCACGCCATCGGCCCCTCTGCTCTGAGCCTTTTACTGGCACCCTATCAGGAAAAGAGCAATGTTCAAACTGCTCTGTTTGACTCTCAAGTCCCTATTTGGCAAAGGGCTTAGATATCTACAGGAGAAACTCACATTTTAATGGACAGATAGAAGTTTAAGATAAAAAAACAAAGTGCTACTTTGTCCTCGCCATCTGTATGTCTAAATACAGCAGTCAGGCTTTTTCTTACATGGCTCTCTACCATTGGAATAGGCTTCCCTTGTATATTTGCTCAGGCATTGACTTCACCAGTTTTAAAAAACATCTCAAAGCGTGGTTATTTTGATCTGCCAGCTTCCTCCTGACTTCCGCCACAACACTGAGATGCCCTTTCAGGGGCGAGTTGTTAGTGCAATATCAAGTACCTATTAACATAACATTACTTAGCATAACATAACATACATGGGTCCAGTCCTTCCTCAGCAGGGCTGAGGGTAGCAGGCAACAGGGCAGCACAGCAGAAAAGCAGTTCTTCCAGAGCAGCAGTCCAGGAGAGTGGCAGTCCTTGTAGCATCACAGCAGTCCTTCCTCCTTGCAGAGTTTCTTCACAGGTCCAGTAGTGCCTGATTTGTTGGGTTCGGAGACCCAGTACTTACACCCAGTTTTGCCTTTGAAGTGAAGGTGACTTCATAGAGGAGCTTTGAAGTACACATAGTTCCTCCCTTTCAGCTCTGGCTCCAGACTCATTAAAGCAGTCCTTTGTCTGGGGAAATAACTCAGCCTATTCAGGTATATTAGCTTCTCCCTCCCATCCTGCCCAGGATAGCCCATCAGGATGTGGATGGCCAAGTCACACCTAAGCTCCCTTTGTGTGTGTCTGCCTAAAGAGAATGCAGCCATGTCCAGCTGTAACGCATCCCACATGTGCATTGAAGACAGGCTGCATGCACACAACGCTACATGAAGAAGAATGCCATATTTCTAAAAGAGGCATTTTTAAAAGAGTAGTGATAAATTCATCTTTACCAGTAAAGAAGATTTATCAATACCATTCCAAAGGTATGAAACATGACAGAACTACTCCTTCTCAATGAGGAATTACAGCGTATACATGTAATAAGGAATTCCCAATGTTAACCTATAATTCGGGTAGGCCTCACAGTAGTGACAAACAAATTTGGGATTTTTCACTGCCAGGGCATCAGAAATTAAAAGTCCATTACTTACCTTTTGAATGCACAGCACCCTGCTCTATGTGCTACCTAGAGCATACATTAGGGGTGACTTATATGTAATAAAAGGGGAGCTTAAGGCTTGGCAAGGGGTTTTAAATGCCAAGTCGACATGGCCGTGTAAAACTGCACACACAGGATCTGCATTGCAGGCCTGAGACATGTTTAAAGTGCTACTTGTGTGCATGGCACAATCAGTGCTGCAGGCCCACTACGAGCACTTAGCTTGCCGGCCATGGACTCAGGTGGTACACTCTACTAGGCACTTATAGAACAATTAAATATGCCAATTGTGGATAAGCCAACCAAACCATGTTTAGGGGAGAAGCACATGCACATTAGCACTGGTTGTCAGAGGTAAAGTGCTCAGAGTCTTAAGGCCAACAAAAACAATTCAGCAACATTGTAGGAAAGTAGGCAAACATATTTGGGGAAGACCACCCTAAGACAGTCAGGTCTAACAGTTCTTTCTATTAATGAAAAACAGTACCAACACAGGCAGATGCATGGCATGTGGTGTGATGTCTGCATACCTGTACACTGCCATGCATGTGCTTGCATGCCTTGTTATACACAAAACACACAAGATGATGGACGGAATGATGCACAAAACATTCACCCCCAGTCACAGATCTGGGTTTAATCTATCGTTATTTTGCTCACCAAGCCACACCCAGTTCAGACATGGCCATGTGCAAATCAGTCTTGACCCTGTGCCTCATGGGAACAGTCCAGACCGAACTGCCAAGCCATGTCTTCCCTGGACCGGAATCAAGCATCCTAGGACCGGTTTCTGGCTATCAACCGTCTTCAGCCAGGATAGCTTGAATCCAGTGGCGTAGTGAGCACGGGACCCACGTCTGGGCATACCCTTCCCACATAGGGTGAACAGCAAAACACATAAGATGATGGACGGAATGATGCACAATGGCAAAACATTCAAGTCTGAAAATGAGAGAAACGTAATATTTTCTTCTATGAACCTCTGTTGTCCGACTAGTAGATATGGCAGGGATAACAGCTAAGAAGGCTAATAAAAGATCATATGACAGTCAGGAGTGGACATGTGCGTGGGACAAATGAGAATAGTGGCAATGATATAAAAGGTTAGTAGAAGCCAGGAGTGTGTGTGGAGTAAATGTGGATACTGGCAATGGTATAAAAGGTTAGTAGAAGCCAGGAGTGTGTGTGGAGTAAATGTGGATACTGGCAATGGTATAAAAGGTTAGTAGAAGCCAGGAGTGTGTGTGGAGTAAGTGTGGATACTGGCAATGGTATAAAAGGTTAGTAGAAGCCAGGAGTGTGTGTGGAGTAAATGTGGATACTGGCAATGGTATAAAAGGTTAGTAGAAGCCAAGAGTGTGTGTGGAGTAAGTGTGGATGCTGGCAATGGTATGAAAGATGAGTGGCAGCCAGGAGTGTGAGGAGTAAATGTAGTTACTGGCAACGGTATGAAATGTAAGTGGCAGACATAAGTGTGTGGAGTAAACATAGATACTGCAATAGCATGAAAAATAGGTGGCAGCCAGGTGTGTGTGAGTGTGTAGAGTAAATGTGGATACTGGCAACGGTATGAAAGATCACATGACAGACAGGACTTTGTGTGGAGTAAATGTGGATACTGGCAATGGTATGAAAGATTACATGACAGCCAGGGGTGTGCATGTGTGTGGAGTAAATATGAGTACAGGCAATGGTATGGAAGGTAAGTAGCAGCTAGGCGTGTGAGGAGTAAATGTGGTTACTGGCAACGGTATGAAATGTAAGTGGCAGACAGAAGTGTGTGGAGTAAACATTGATACTGTAATAGCATGAAAGATAGGTGGCAGCCAGGTGTATGTGAGTGTGCAGAGTAAATGTGGATACTGGCAATGGTATGAAAGATCACATCACAGCCAGGAATGTGTGTGGAGTAAATGTGGATACTGGCAATGGTATGAAAGATTACATGACAGCCAGGGGTGGTTGCGGAGTAAATGTGGATACTGGCAAAGGTATGAAAGATCACATGGCAGCCAGGAGTGTGCATGTGTGTGGAGTAAATATGAATTCTGGCAATGGTATGGACGGTAAGTAGCAGTCAGGAATGTGTGGAGTAAATGTGGGTACTGGCAATGGTATGAATTGTAAGTGGCAGACAGAAGTGTGTGGAGTAAACATTGATACTGCAATGGTATGAAAGATAGGTGACAGCTAGAAGTGTGTGGGTGTGTAGAGTAAATGTGAATACTGGCAATGGCATGAAAGATCACATGACACCCAGGAATGTGTGTGTGGAGTAAATGTAGATACTGGCAATAGCATGAAAAATAAGTGGTGGTGCTGGTATGAAATATGAGTGGCGTCCAGGAGTGTTTGGAGTAGATGTGAATACTAGCAATGGTATGAAATATCACATGACAACCAGGAGTGTTTGTTGCATCAATGTGGATACTAGCAATGGTATGAAAGGTAACTAGCAGCCAGGAATGTGTGGGAAGTAAATGTGGATACTAGCAATCGCATGAAAGGTAACTAGCAGCCAGGAATGTGTGGGAAGTAAATGTGGATACTAGCAATGGTGTGAAAAATAAGTGGTAGCCAGAAGATGTGGAGCAAACATTGATACTGCAACAGCATGAAAAAAGGGGGCAGCCAGGAGCTTGTGTGTAGAGTAAATGTAGATACTGACAATGCTATGAAAGTTAAGTGGCAGACAGGATTGTTTACAGAGTAAATGTGGATACTGACCTGACCTCGTCAGAGCCGGTCGCTCCTCCCGCCGCGTGCCTCCTGAGTGCGCCGGTCCCCCCTGCTCTTGCCGCCTGTTCGCCGCTTCCCCCAGGGCTTAGGTGCCTCTTGGTTGTATTTTATTTCACTCTGCTCTGTGCCTAATTTTGTGTTGTATTCTGCTCTGTGCCTTATTTTGTTCGCCCGCTGTGCCCCTGTACTTTCTAATTTTTGCGCTTGTTCTGCCGCCTGTTTCCAGCTGTTTTTTCCCGGCTCCCCGCTCCTTGCCACTGCTCCCCCGCGGCCACGCCCCCCTTTTCTCTTCTGTACCCTCTCCCCTCCTATTCGCCACCCCGCTCCTGCCTCCCAGCTGCTCCCCCCTTCCTCCTCCCTCCCACTCTGCATTATGGCAGAGTCCGCATGTACGCGCAGTGGGCGCCCCGATTGTGCGTCAAAGGCGCGCCAAAGGCAAGCCCGTCTGTGCCCGTCCGCGCCTGGCCCGCGCCCAGCGCCAGGAACCCTGGCACCCGAGGAGGCCAGCCCACGCGACGGACCTACGACACCGCCACCCTCAACGCACTCAAACCCGACCGGAACCCCGCCTGCTACCGAGCCACTCCGAGACGCACCCACGGACCCTTCACCTGCCAAGCCTGCAAGTTCACCTGCCTCCGGACCTGCACCGCACCCAAAAGGCCAGGCACCAGCAACAACCATCTCAAGTGCATCCTGCTCAACACCCGCTCCGTC
Source organism: Lissotriton helveticus (assembly GCF_964261635.1). Taxonomy (NCBI): domain Eukaryota; kingdom Metazoa; phylum Chordata; class Amphibia; order Caudata; family Salamandridae; genus Lissotriton; species Lissotriton helveticus. Next base: position 71,394,281 of record NC_136064.1, read on the forward strand.
CACAGACACGCCATTGAACTCTGGAACCTGCTCGACACAACATCACCGGACGTCGCCTTCCTCACGGAAACCTGGATGAACGCCTCCTCAGTGCCCGACATCGCAATAGCCATCCCAGACGGATACAAGATCACCCGGAGGGACCGCGTCAACCAGACCGGAGTAGGCATCACCATCGTTCACAGGAACACCATCCGCATCACAACCGTCGCCAACGACTCCTTCACCGCCGCCGAACACCTCCACTTCCAGATACACACCGACCCCAAGACCACCCTCAGAGGCACCCTCATCTACAGACCCCCGGGACCACGCACCCAATTCAGCGAAGACATCGCAGACTTCATCAGCCCGCACGCCCTCCCCATTGCTGACTACATCCTCCTTGGGGACCTCAACTTCCACCTGGAGAACACCAAGGACTGCAACACCACCACCCTGCTGGACAACCTTGCCTATTTCGGACTCAAGCAACTGGTGAACACCCCCAGCCACTACGCCGGCCACACGCTTGACCCCGTCTTCTCCTCCAGCAAGCACATCTCCTTCAGCCACTCCACCAGACTTCATTGGATGGATCACAGCTGCGTCCACTTCAGCTTCAGAAGAACCACGACCCACCACCACCCGCAACAGGTTCCTCGCAGGAGCAGGAGCAAGATCACCGCCGACCAGCTCACCACCTCCCTCAGCCTGAATCCTCCAGCCAGCGCAACGGACCCCAACGAAGCAGCCCGCACCTTCACACAGTGGCTCACCAACTGCGCCGACGACCTCGCACCACTGAAGAATCCTCCCTGCAGACCCGGCAGAAAGAAAGCCTCCTGGGACACTGACGAACTCAAAACATCCAAGAAAAACTGCTGCATCCTTGAAAAAACCTGGCGCCACGACCAGACCACAGAAAACATGACTGCCCTCAAGAACGCCACCCGCAAACACCACCAGCTGATCCGCACCACCAAAAGGACAACATTCAAAGAACGACTGGACAACAACACCCACAACAGCAAGGAACTCTTCAGCATCGTCAAAGAGTTCTCCAACCCCAACGCCGGAAACAACGACATCTCACCCTCGCAAGACCTCTGCGACTCACTCGCCACCTTCTTCCACTGCAAGATCGCCGACATATACAACAGCTTCGGCGCACATACCACGCACCCAACCACCGAACCAACGCCCCCCACCACCACCCTCTGCAACTGGACCACGGTCAGCACCAAAGACACCACCCGCACGATGAACACCATCCACTCCGGATCACCAACCGACCCCTGCCCCCACCACGTCTAAAACAAGGCCGACTTCATCATCGCACCCCAACTCCGGGACATCATCAACATCTCCTTCAACACAGCCACCTTCCAGGAGAGCTGGAAACATGCCGAGCTCAGCGCCCTCCTAAAGAAACCAACAGCGGACCCCACCGACCTCAAGAACATCCGCCCCATCTCGCTCCTCCCCTTTCCTGCCAAAGTCATCGAGAAGACCGTCAACAGACAGCTCGCCGCCTTCCTCGAGACTAACGGTTCCCTCGGCCCTTCGCAGTCCAGCTTCCGAGCCAACAACAGCACCGAGACCGCCCTCATCGCAGCCACTGACGACATCAGATCCCTGCTCGACAACGGTGAAACAGCAGCCCTCATCCTCCTGGACCTATCTGCGGCGTTCGACACTGTCTGCCACCGCACTCTAGTACAGCGCCTCAGCAACATTGGTATCCAAGGGAAGGCTCTGGAGTGGATCATCACCGGAAGAACCCAGAAAGTCCGCCTCCCCCCGTTCAGATCCAAGGCAACCGAAGTCATCTGCGGCGTACCACAAGGATCCTCACTCAGCCCCACCCTCTTCAACGTCTTCATGAGCCCCCTCGCAGCCATCGCACGCCAACACAACCTCAACATCATCTCCTATGCCGACGACACCCAGCTGATCCTCTCCCTCACCAACGACCCCGCCACCGCCAGAGCCAGCCTCCAGGAAGGGATGAAAGTCGTCGCTGAGTGGATGAAGAACAGCCGTCTGAAACTGAACTCAGACAAGCCGGAAGTCCCCATCCTGGGATCATCGCCCTCCGCCTGGGACGACTCCTGGTGGTCGCCCGCCCTGGGCACCACCTCCAAGCCAACGGACCACACACGTAACCTGGGCTTCATCCTGGACTCCTCCCTCTCGATGACCAGACAAGTCAACGCTGTATCATCATCATGTTTCAACACCCTGCACATGCTCCGTAAGATCTTCCGATGGATCCCCACCGAAACCAGGAAGACAGTCACCCAGGCACTCGTCACCAGCCGACTGGACTACGGGAACACCCTCTATGCGGGAACCACTGCCAAACTACAGAAAAGACTCCAGCGCATACAGAACGCCTCCGCACGACTCATCCTGGACATCCCTCGCCACAGCCACATCTCGACCCACCTGAGAGACCTGCACTGGCTCCCCGTCAACAAGAGGATCACGATCAGACTCCTCACCCACGCACACCAGGCTCTCCACGACATGGGCCCGAAGTACCTCAACAGCCGCCTCACTTTCTACACACCCACCCGCCAGCTACGATCAGCCAGCCTCGCCCTCGCCGCCATACTAGGCATCCGCAGAGCCGCCGCTGGAGGAAGATCCTTCTCCTACCTGGCGGCCAAGACACGGAACTCCCTCCCCATCCACCTACGGCTGACCTAGGACTACCTCTCCTTCAGGAAGCAACTCAAGACCTGGCTTTTCGAACAGTAACGGACCCCCCCCACCCCCCCAGCACCTTGATACCCTACTGGGTGAGTAGCGCGCTATACAAATTGCTGATTGATTTATTGATTGATTGATTGATTGATTGATACTGGCAATTGTATGAAAAGTAAGATTCAGCCAGGAGTGTGTGTGAATCAAATGTGGATACTGGCAATGGTATGAAAGATAAGTGACATCCGGGGGGGGGGTGCAGTTAACGTTGATACTCTAATAGCATGAAAGATAGGTAGCAGCGTGGAATACGTGTGTGTGTGTGTGTGTGTGTGTGTGGAGTAAATGTGGATACTGGCAATGGTATTAAAGATAAGTGACAGACAGGATTGTTTAGAGAATAAATGTGGATACTGGCAATGGTATGAAAGATTACATGCCAGCGGAGAGTGCATGCATGTGTGGAGTAAATGTGGATACTTGCAGTAGCATGAAATATGATTGTCGTCCAGGAGTGTATGGAGTGAATGTGGATACTAGAGCAAGTATGACAGATGAGTCGCAACAAAGAGTGTGTGTAGAGTAAATATGGATACTGGGAACAGTATGAAAGATAAGTGACAGCCTGGAGTGTGCGTGAGTGTTGAATAAATTTTGATACTGGGAATGGAATGAATTATCACAGGAGTGTGTGTGGAATAAATGTGGATACGAGCAATGGTATAAAAGATCACATGACAGTCTGGAGTGGGCATGTGCATGGGATAAATGTGAATACAGGCAATGGCATAAAAGGTAAGTAGCAGCCAGGAGTGTGTGTGGAGTAAATGTGGATACTGGCAGTGGCATAAAAGATAAATGCCAACAAAGAGTGTGTGTAGAGTAAATCTGGATTCTGGCAAAGACATGAAATATAAGTGGCAGCTAATAGTGTGAGTGTGTGTGAAGTAAATGTGGCTTCTGGTGCTCGTATGAAAGATGAGTGGCAGCCAGTAGTGTTTGGAGTAGATGTGAATACTGGCAATGGTATGAAATATCACATGACAACCAGGAGTGTGTGTTGCATAAATGTGGATACTGGCGATGGTATGAAAGGTAAGTAGCAGCCAGGGGTGTGTGGCGAGTAAATGTGGATACTGTCAGTGGTATGAAAGATAAGTGGCAGCCAGAAGTGTGTGTAGTAAATATTGATACTGCAATAGCATGAAAGAGATATGGCAGCCAGGTGTGTGTGTGTGTAGAGTAAATGTGGATACTGCCAATGTTATGAAAGAATACATGACAGCCAGGAATGTGTGGAGTAATTATGGTTACTGGCAATGGTATGAAAGATCACGTGACAGGCAGGGGAGGTTGTGGAGTAAATGTGGATGTGGGCAATGTCATAAAATATAAGTGGCTGTTAGTAGTGTGTGTGTGGAGTAAATGTGGATACTGTCACTGACATGAAAGATCACATGACAGCCAGGGGAGTGTGTGTGGAGTAAATGTGGATACTGACAATGGTATGTAAGGTAAGTGCTAGACAGGAATTCTTTTACAGTAAATGTGGATACTAACAATGGTATAAAAGCTCACATGACAGCCAGGGGTGGGTGTAATATAAATGTGGATATTGGCTTTAGCAACAAATGTAAGTGGCAGCCAGGAGTATGTGTGTGTGTGTGGGTGGGTGTGTGTGTGTGTATGTGTGAGGAGTAAATATGGATACTGGCAACGGTATGTACGATGACATGATAGCAAGGAGTGTGTGCAGAGTAAATGTGGATACTGGCAATGGTAATGAAAGATAAGTGGCATTCAGAAGTGAGTGTGTGTGTGTGTGTGTCTGTGGAGTTATTGTAGATACTGGCAATGGTATGAAAGATAAGTGCCAGCCAAGATTGTGCGTGGAGTAAATTTGGATACTGGGAATAGTATGGAAGGTAAGTAGCAGCCAGGAGTGTGTGTGGAGTAAATTTGGATACTGGGAATAGTATGGAAGGTAAGTAGCAGCCAGGAGTGTGTGTGGAGTAAATGTGGATACTGGTAATTGTATAAAGATCACGAGACAGCCAAGGGTAGTTGTGGAGTAAATGGGGATACGAACAATGGCATAAAACATGAGTTTCGGACAGGAGTGTGCGTGTGTATGGAGCAAATTTGGATACTGGCATTGGCATAAAAGATAAGAGGCAGTCAAGCTTGTGTGTGTGGAGTAATTGTGGATACTGGCAATGGTATAAAGATCACGAGACACCCAGGGGTATTTATGGAGAAAATGTGGGTACTAACAATGGTATAAAATATAAGTAGCAGCCAGGAGTGTGTGTGTGCAGTAAATTTAACCATTAAGCAGATTCTTTTTTGTTGTAATCTTTTGGTGTCTTTTCACTGCATATGTGATGTCACCACTGATGTATTGACTGATGACTTAGCTGACAGGATATGACGTTAAGGATGGCTTCAGCGAAGTTGTGAACGGTGTCAGTTGTGATGAAATTAAGGCCACTTAGGCAATTTAGCATGGCCATTTGGGGGATTAGTAGGGTGCCGTCACCATCACATCAAATAAAATGGAAGATATATATACACACAGATATAAAGAGTTTCTTATGAAAAGACTGAGATTGTTGCAACGATACAGTGACTGCTCATCGAGTTTGTCTGACTATTAATCACTTCCATCTGCTCATTGCTACCCGGGCTGTGTGCTTGTAAATCTCAAACAGGCGCCCATGTTCCAAAATCAACATAAACTCAAGGTTCAGAAGTACCCGGATGCTCCTGGCAGCTGCAGCGTTTCTTTTATCATTCCACTAATCACAAACAAGCTGTGCATCTTTCTCATGATAAGGAGGAAGCCAGTCCTGCCTGGAAATAATGTCTCTACCTTCCCTTAGATGTGGTTGCAGACTGGACTATGAGTTAGATTGAAACGATGGCTTGTTTCATTGCAATAACAATTAATGATAAATTATAAACTCCCCAGATATTTGGAAACGTTTCAGAAGATTCCTCTTGTCGATCAGAGCTTAGTAAGAAAGATTCATGAGTTTTATTAATCAGTTACAAATGTGTTTTAGCATCAGGAGAGATCCAAACTTTCAAGGAGTGGTATTTATTTATTAGGGACATGGTGGCTCAGTGCCCAATCACGAAGAAATCAGTCATTTATCTTCCGCCCTCTAGCAGAACACGCGATAAAACATACATTGAAAACGCACTAACAAACAGCTATAGCTATAGCAATAGCCATTACGTGGGGTCAAAAACAGCACCATGGAAATGAATTCCCTGCCTGTGAACTGGAAGCGGGTCACCTGTCCAAAATGGCGACTCAGATGTTGGAAGACCGGTCTCGTTGACCTCTACAGAGGTGAACCAATATGTCAGTGGATGAGTCATATCCGTTTCCTGCCCACACTCCAGACAATTCAAACTTTAAGCGCTTGAACCGAGACCTACACAAAGATGAGAACAAAGGAAAAAAAGGATTGTAACCATATTTGTGTTTTAGCAGGCTGTCTACAAATTGATTTTTTTTTGTGGGGGGGAGATTATAAGGGAGGGTTCGGCTGTTTCGAAAGTACATTCTTGGCCAGAAAAATCAGTTTTGGGTAGAGGAAGTGACATCACAACCCATTCAACTTTAGTGCCTTCAAATGACGGGCTTTAATTTAAAGATCATAGTACAGTTCCTCTCTAGAAAGACAGAAATACCCAATTGCAGTGGCTTCCTTATGTTCAACTTTAAGTTTGAGAGGCGAACACTTTATTAATCATTAGTCTGCAGTCCAAGATGTATTTGACATTAATTTTATTACTTTTGTCCCAGAAAATGAACTGAAGCTTTGTCCAGCCAAGACGAAGAGAGTGAATTCATGCCAGCCTGGGTTTACCCTTTGTAAAACCGAGACACTATTCAGCAGGTTGAAGCCTGTTGTATGAAGGTCTCAGCAGCACACCTCCGATTGAAGGTGGGAACCACCAGCAGGTTTGGTCCGCCAGAGTCTGCTTGGTTCATGAATATGTGATCGCTGCTTAGCATGCGAGGTCCCACAGAGTGTGCGATACGGATCAAGCAAGGACTGGTAGACAGTAATGTTCATGGTAAGGTCCTTGTGTGTTCATGATGACTTAAGTGACTTTGTTTTGCACCACTTGCAGTTTATGACAGCTGGTGCTTCGTACCAGCACGTTTATTTTCAAGTACCTAGATTTGCTGCCTCAGCAGTTTTACTTATGGTGGATGACTTGGATTCCAACAAAAAAGGTCTCACAAGCCCTAGAAGTCTCAGGTAATCGCAACGACTCTGTACTTACCTAAACCACTAAAGTCACTTAAACATGCAAGTTCTTACCTTTGTTAAGAGGTGGTGAACCTTGAGAGGTTAGTATTGCTTCTGTGCTGATAGCAATCTATGCAGGGTAACTCAGAGCGCAAAGTTATCTTTTTGCATCATTTAAGCTGTGTCAAGTGGCTTGCATTCTTTACTGAGAATCCCCATAGACAAAGTGGAAAGTAACTGAGTCTTCAAAGGGATCCCTGGTGATTGCAGTATACGTTGCATGTGGTTGGCTTCGGTATGAACATCTATGACCAAAGATAGCAGCAGCTCAACCGATGGATGTTGATGTTGAAATGTGCGGCAAACAGATATGACTCTGGCAGAAATCCATAGGCTACGTTGGACCATATGGAGTTCAACTTTCCAGATATTACTTAATGTTCCCAGTTTTCTTATTTAACTAATTTATCATTGATATTTTTGTGAAACACACCCACTTGTTTTAATAGTATAATTGGCACTACTGGTGATCTAGCTGCCTACCGGAGGAGCTCTGCTTAATTCCCACTATCCTTAAGTAGCTGCTGGGGTTTCGACAATAGAGTGGTTGGGTGAGGCATGGGGGGACGGATGACAAGACAAAAAAAAAAACACTTACTCTCCGCATCACACTCCTCTCCACTGCGGCCAATCCTGATGCTGCTTTCAGCAGGATTGGCCTCAGCCCGATGATTTTCTCTCCCAGTTAGACTGGGAGCCTGCATTCTCCAACCTGGCAATGCAGCTCGTGTTGGCGAGAGCCTCAGTGCGCAGGACCGTTTGACCGGACTCAGACGGCCGGTCCGGACCATCATGCGCACTGAATAGCAGTGCAACCACGCCTCCCCCAGCCTGTCATCCCCCTTGCCCCACCCCCAAGCCTCGAAGCCAGAGCAAAAATAAACCAATATAAACAACAGTGAATTATCGTTTTCTTTTTTTAATTTTTGGGCTGCTGGCAGGTGGGGCGGCGCTCTCGGCCATAGCGGAGGAGCCGCTGCTGCTACCAGTGTGAGTGAAAACTTGAAAAGCAGCCCTTTCACATTGCATTGTATTGTGTGGGCATTAGCATATGTCTTTCCATACCCTTTGAGACATCTAATGTGCTTTATTTATTTATTTATTTAAACTTATAAGGCGCGCAGATACCCGCAATGGGTTTCCTGCCGCCAAGGGATAGACTAAAGAAGAAAGAACTACAATGCTTTAAAGAATGGGACGGCTAGAAAGAGACTGTTCTGAAAATTATTGCTGGAAAAGCCAAGTTTTTAATCCCTTGCGAAACCTGACAAGATCAGTTTCCAACTTCAGCCTAACAGGCAAAGCATTCCAAGTTTTGGTTCCGAGGTGCGAAAAGGAGAGGCCGCCCGTCTTCACCAGCCTAAATCTAGGAACGACAAAATCTCCTTTACCTGCAGATCTGAGGGTACGGCTAGGTGTGTAGGCATGAATAAGACTTTGAAGGTACCTGGGGGCAGAGCCCTGTTTTATCTTAAAGATATAATATAGAGCCTTAAATTTAAATCTATTTTTAATTTCTAGCCAATGCAAGTCGCGAAGGGCTGAGGATGCGGATACTTTCCGGGGAACATTACGTAACAACCGTGCGGCCGCATTTTGAACAACCTGAAGTTTCCTCACAGTTGTCAAATCTGCACCAAGATACAGTACATTCCCGTAGTCCAGGCGCGATGTTATCAAGGCCTGGACCACCGTCCTTTGAGTGGCAACCGGAAGCATCCACAACATTTTCTGGAGCCATTTTAGAGTGGCAAAGCAAATAGCAGCCACTTTAACGGCCTGTTGTCGCATCGTAAGCTTTTCATCAATTAAAAATCCGAGATTGCGAACCTGGGCCACAGGCTTCGGGGTAGGACCCATACTCTCGGGCCAATGTTGAGGGCCCCAGAGATCTTTGTCCTTACCCAGGACTACAATCTCGGTCTTGTCACCATTTAGCTTCAGGAAGTTTACCTGCATCCAACTTGCCACTTGTGACAAACCCAATTTAAGAGCTGAGATATTGCTGCCGTCCCTTCCAGATAGAGAGAAAATAATTTGTGTGTCATCGGCGTACGAAAATAAAGTGCATTATTTATATAGCTTTTCATACCACTTTTGAGGTTCTGAATAGCTCTGATTGCCCTGCATGCCATTTGGGTGCTTTGGTACAAAGGATGTTGTTTATGGATTGACCTCTGTGGAATCTCCTGATTGAGGGGAGTGAGGTTTGGCGCTATGGTGGACACACGTCTTATTGAGTGTTGCTGTGCATAATCATAAGTGTTGCAGGAATATGTGAGAATAGACCCTGTTGTGCATTCAAGTGCATACCCTGTTAGGGTAGGGCAGATTCATATGTAGAAACTAGACTTCATGGGCATCAGTAGGCCTGATTCACAAAGATTAACTTACACTTTTATGTAGGTTTACTACTTTTTGGTGTTAACAAACTACATGCTGGTTCTGTGTCCCAACTGTGGAGTCCGGGTGCAGAGAACTCCACACAGTTAAGTATAGGGAGTGTGGAGTCATCAAACTCTGCTCATAGATTGTGAATACCAAAAATTAGTAAACTTACACATAAGTGTAAGTTTACTCATGTGAATCGGGCCCAATGTGTTGAGTCTACCCAGGAGCAGCGTATGAGCTAACCATTGAAGCACCAAACACTAAGTAAGTGAGGGCATATTTACAAGCCCCGTGTGCCGCCAGTGCGTCACTTTTGGTGACGCACTGGTGGCGCAGTGTGCTGCCCCATTTTTACAAAGCCACGTAAAGCCAACATTTGTGGCATTTTGTGGCCTTGTAAATACAGGCCCTTATCAAGCATCACTTTGCGTTAAACTTGGATGCTATGGGGTGTGCCACGAGGTCCATGTAAGTTCCATTGAAATGAATGGGAACTCCATGACGAGTTACCCTTGTCATTAGCAGCCAAGTGGTTAAAGGGGCGTGCCAGTGCTGTGATTGTTCCCACACAATGCCCATGGATTCTGCTGCAGTTCCAGATTTACGAGAAATCGGAAACCTGGAAATGCGTTAGAATGCTATGCCTCCCCAGGCGAGGCGTAGGGAGGTTCAACAAGGAGAAATGTTTTCATTTCTCCTTTTTTATTCCTCTTTCCTTGTGTGATGCATTCTGCACAAAACAATCATCCCCTCAATGCAGGCACCTTGCACCATGGTGCACGGGTGTCTGCATCAGTGCATGGCAGCCAATTGTGTGCCAGCGCAGTGAACAGCAAAGGGATCTGTCATATTTTTGTACTCCAAGAGGAATACCAGCACACACATTGATTCTCTATTCTGGAAGTTTCTAGCATCAGTCACATGTTTATAAGTCCTGATTTCCTTATGAACAGTTGGTGGGATGCGCTTGTGAGAGCTGAAGGAACTGAGAGCAGACAATCTGTAAAATTATCAAAATACACATGTAGTTTCTACAAGCATGGATGTTTTTTGAAAATCGCAATTTTGGAATTAAAGAGCACCCCTTAGCTAAGAGACCGGAGTTTTGGTTAACAGGTTTCATCATTGTCAATAAAACATAGCCATGGCTCATGCATTTTGCAGCTGCGGCCCAGGTAAGAGCAGTGGGGCCGGGTTAGGGGGGCATTCGACAGACGAACATGAAGGAAATTTAAATAAATGATTTTCCCTAGGTGTTGTCTGTCAAAATCACAGGGTTTCTACATCATATGCTGGATACATCAGGCATGACAAATGCTCTTTCTAATCCCTGGAGAGACCTGTAGGCAGTAATGTACTGTGTCCAGCCGCCCATGAACAGTGGCCTTGGAAGGTCATCTAGAAGGGCATCAAGGTCCCACAGGTCTGCAAAGAGGAAGCACAGTCAGTGGACATTCTTTTGGAACTGTAAGGATGTAGAGTCAATGCATACACTGATCACAGCAAGTCAGAGTAGGAGCTCTGAAGGATACCAGGTGTACATCCTTGAGAAAGGATGGACTAGTTTCCTGTAAGAACAGAGGAGGAAAGTCTAAAGTTCACTGACTACACATAGTCATCATGAAAATACAAATTGTTTTGTTACTGACATATACTAATAATTTTTCATTTTATATTTTGTTTCATACTAGTGTCTGCTGTTCCTAGGTGCAGTACATAGCAGGTGCCAACATTACCCAGTTTAATGGTAATTAGCCTAATGGTCTCAGCAGGATGGAAAGCTAGACTGGTCTTGCTGGGACTCAAAGTTGAGACGTGTGTATCTCACAGAGGACTCTCCACCGCTAAGGTGGAAGAGCGTCTCTCCAGTACTCTCTGAGCAGTGCAAAAAAGGAAAAATAAAATGATAACACAATGAAATTATCATTTTTGGAGCCAGTTTTGGGGCAGGCTGGGCTGTCATCACAGCCAGCAGGGGGAGGAGTGGTTGGTGTAAAGTGTGCATGATTCTTTGGCCGGCAGTCCTGGGCTGGCCAAACAGTCATGCGCACTTAGTATGTTCTCTACCCGGCAGTATTGCACAGCCTGGGTGGAGTACATGCACAGGCTCTAAGTCCCTGTTTTGAGCCCTGAACCAGTCCACTTAGACCAATCACAATGTTCCTGTCATGCTGGGAACCTCTATGCTTTTGAGAGTCGAACAAGTTGGTGGCGAGGTGGCGGCCGTACAGCGTTAAGTGTTTTTTTTTATCTCACCTTGGCCCGCCCAGGCCCCACCCCACCATCCTCATTCCATATTCTGCAGCACACATAGAAACAGCAAATCCCCTTTCGAGATTGTTTATGGGCAGAAAGGTGTCCCTTACTGCAGATTAACAATCGCCCCTGCAGCGCAGGCACTTCTACAACATGGCGGGAGGGTGGCTGTGCTGGTGCTAGGCAGATTTTTTAGCACCAGAGCTAGGGGAAACACAGGGGTGTGCCATAAAAATGTCGGAGTGTGGCGTTGCCAAATTTGGCGTAACACCACGCTCCGACATTGTTTTGTAAGGTAGTGAGACAAAATATCGAAATTAAAATATCGATATACAATAATATCGATGTTTTAATTTCGATAGTATAGAATATCGATGTCCAAAATATCGACAGACAGAATATCGTTTTTTTAAGGTATGTATGTTACTAATATCGAAATTTACAAATATCGAAATTTTGTTTAGTGTTATGTATTTTATTATGTTGTTTATATGTTTGTTAAATATGTTTTTTATGTATGTTTGAAAATTAGTAATTTTGTTTACATTTTGCGTTTTAGTATCAGAGCGGGTTGTGGGTGTATAGGGGAATAGGGTGGGCAGTAATTTAATAATAATTAATCAATAATATATTTTGTAAATATGTTTAATTAATAATTAATTGGTAATTAATTAATATTAATTAGTTAATTAATTAATATATAATTGTAAATATTTTTAATTGGTAATTAATTAATATTAATTAGTTAATTACATTAATTAGAGTTAATGTTTTAATATATATAATTTTTTGTAATTGTTAATTAATTAATTGGTAATTAAATACTATTAATTAGTAAATAAAATTAATTAGAGTTAATGTGCTAATATATTTACTTTTTTGTTATTGTTAATTATTAATTAATTGGTAATTAAATATTATTAATTATTTAATTAAATTAATTAGAGTTAATGTGCTATTATTTAATTTTTTGTTATCGTTAATGAATAATTAATTGGTAATTAATAATTATTAAGTGATTAAATGATTTGATTAATTATGTGTAGTGGGTTGTGTGTTTATAGGGGGATAGGGTGTGATATAATTAAATGTAATTAATTAAAGAGATTGTTTTTATTTATTGGGATTTATTGGTAATTAATTAGTAATTAATATGTGTTAATTAGTTCATTTATAATTACATCAATTTAGTAATATTAATTTTTATTAATTGATTAATTGAAATTTATATTAATTGTGTTTTTGTGTATGTGTAGTGTGTTGTGTGTTAAAGGGGGAGTAGTGTGGGAAGTAATTTTTACCCCCATGCTATCCAACGCTTTCCCTACTGTTGCACCCTCTGGAGTGGGAATAGTAATTTAAACCCCTACGCTATCCAACGCTTTCCCTACTGTTGCACCCTTTGGAGTGGGAATAGTAATTTAAACCCCTACGCTATCCAATGCTTTCCCTACTGTTGCACTCTCTGGAGTGGGAATAGTAATTTGTATCCTTACGCTATCCAACGCTTTCCCTACTGTTGCACCCTCTGGAGTGGGAATAGTAATTTTTACCCCTACGCTATCCAACGCTTTCCCTACTGTTGCACCCTTTGGAGTGGGAATAGTAATTTTTACCCTTCCGCTATCCAACGCTTTCCCTACTGTTGCACTCTCTGGAGTGGGAATAGTCATTTTTACCCCTACGCTATCCAACGCTTTCCCTACTGTTGCACTCTCTGGAGTGGGAATAGTAATTTTTACCCCTACGCTATCCAACGCTTTCCCTACTGTTGCACCCTCTGGAGTGGGAATAGTAATTTTTACCCCTACGCTATCCAACGCTTTCCCTACTGTTGCACCCTTTGGAGTGGGAATAGTAATTTTTACCCCTATGCTATCCAACGCTTTCCCTACTGTTGCACCCTTTGGAGTGGGAATAGTAATTTTTACCCCTACGCTATCCAACGCTTTCCCTACTGTTGCACCCTCTGGAGTGGGAATAGTAATTTTTACCCCTACGCTATCCAACGCTTTCCCTAATGTTGCACTCTCTGGAGTGGGAATAGTAATTTTTACCCCTACGCTATCCAACGCTTTCCCTACTGTTGCAATATGTAGAGTAAGTATATATATTAATTTATATGCAGTTTTTTAATTTATTTTACATGTGTATGTATTAGTTATTCATTTTTTAATATGTTTTAATGTTTATATTTTTAATTTGCTAAGTTATATGTATTTTAAAATTATTTTTACATTATTATTAATACATTTACAAAAACGATATTTTTAACTTCGATATTTTTGTACTACTATATTTTTTTTCGATATTTTTGTACTTACCTTTATGTAGATAGAACTCCGATATTTTTGATTTCGATATTTTTGTGTCGATATTTTTGTATGTCTATATTCTGTCTGTCGATATTATGTCATAGATTCGTTTTGTAAATATGTCCGATAATATGCAAACCTTGTATCTCAATGAGCCTTCTGAAATAAAACATAAGGCAGAACTCTGGCAGTCAAGAAACCCCAGTGGTGGAACTTACTGAACTCACACCTAAGGACAGAATCAAACTAAAAACTTCCCAGGATTTCCTGAAAACGCTACTAGTTGAGCATCATTCCAATGAACACCACATCACTGGAGGCAGAGACGGAAGAATCTCATATTGGAACACTCCTTTCACTGACCCTAACTAAGGAACATAATATCGAAAGGTAATTGTGTTAAAAATAGCAATGTGTATGTACATAAGCGGCGTTCATTTATGTTCACAGTACCCCTTGGTGTAAACAGAATGGATATCGTTAAAACTCTGACTGTGTTGTCCCACTAGCATAGACCCATGCACACACGTACACGACAGCCACTTTAGGCACCATGGTCTCTCAGTTTGCGGTCGATCGCCAGCGCCCCTTCCCTGACCCTGCAAGCTTCCCCCATGCACCCTGGCTGCCCCTCTCCCACATGCGCGAGTCATGAGCCCACCCCTCCCGCATGACTCTGTCCCTAAGAATCGCACCCCGCGCCTGACCAACACCTCCTGTCCCTCCATGAATACCCCTCCTTTGATGACCTCTTCCTCTGAGCCTGAACGTCAGCACTGACTGCTGGTCATCCTTTAGCCCGAGGATACAGTTTATTGCCCACTACTTTATGCACTCGTCTCTCTTGGAAGAAGCTACTATTGATCATGGCCACCCCACCCCCTGAGACTCGATCAGGCACACACATTCCAATGGAATCAGCAGAACACTCAGCTGCGTGACAGCCCCTCCTATTGCATGGAGGATAAGGGCCCTACTGTAGCCACGTGTTGAAATACCTTCATACTATACAAAGCGTTGATTGTAATAAAGGATGCCTGTGTGCCACAAACCTGTGTATAAAAGACGAAGCCTCAGAGAAACTTGTTAGAGCACCTCCCGAAGACACTATGCGAGTGTCCCAAATGACAGGCTCTCCTCATGAGTAATAAACCTTTTTCCTTGTCTTCCTACTTCCAGTGCCCGTCTCTTTATTTGGTAACTACTCAAGAAGGAAACAAAGAGTCGCCCTGCACCAGCAGCCTGGGCATCGGGTGCGATCGGGGCTGACCCTTTTTACAATTGCATATAGAGAAGTATAGATTTAGTGTTCCTACCTCCACATATATGTACCTTGAAGATATATATACTGCATAGATATATGTATGTGTGGATTTAGGTAGGCCGGGCCACTGAAGTTATGCGATTCTACGGCTACAGCGTTTTTCAAATGATTACATATTTGCCGCATTTAATACATAATCCACCATCTGCTGCATAATCTCCAGAATTCAACCCCCCAAAAATGTGTATCTAATTCAAATGGTACAAAGGCGATTAAAATTGCAGCAACACATCTTGCAGGCCAATGGAAAGGTCATTTGCAAAGCTTAACTGTTAACCATTCTGCTGCTTATTGTTTTATTTGAGTGTTAAACTGGAACTAATGAGGTGCAACCAAAGCCCAGTCAGTGTTAACAAGTGTAAAAATGACAAAATAAAGCTGTAATTTTATCATAAAATGTGCTACATTACGCCACACAATTTGCCTCTTATTGTCGCATAATTTACTCAACCCTGCTACATAATTTCCCAGCTGCATAACTCCAGTCGCCCTGGGTATAGAAAAGCTAGACTTGTTTAGAGAGGCACACTAGTGCATAAGTGCCTTGAGCCTGCAAAGTAGAAACCTTACAAAGTGCAGGCGCTAGCTTATTCATTTACCAAGCACATTTTATCTGCTCTTGAACTACTGAATAAATTAATATTTCATGAAAAACTTCTAAGGGGAAGATACTTTAATCATGTAACATAAGTCAAATCGAAGAACTTGCAACTGTTAGGCCCAGCAGAAGAAATGACCCACAAATCCAGTTAATAGTCTAAGGTGTATCAGCAGGAGGGGAGCAGAGGCATGAGATGTTGCTGCATAGCCATCCAAAGCAGGCCTGGCCCACTGAGAGCAGCATGAGAGGAAGCTGGCACTGCCAATGCCTGCACAATGCCCAGGGAGTGGAAAACGGATGACTTTAATTTGCAAAGCTGGCAATGCAACACCTCTCACAGCACCTACATTTATAACTGAGACTGTAAACAAACACACACCACACAATAAGTTCACAAAGCCCCTTAGTGTATTTAGGTATCCAGCTGCCACAACAGCTGAATGTGCTTAGGAGTCTGCTTTGAAATAGCCAGAGTTTGGCACAAAGGAACCATTCCCTAACAATTGGAGGCAAACACTTCCAAAGGTTTTCATTTTTCAATGTCAGGATTTCATTTGCGCCTAAGATTCAAAGCTGCTGTGTTCTCTGATTTCATACAGCTGAGGCTGTAAAGCTTGGGCATCAGAAGGGAGGAGGTGAGTGGCTCAAACATCTGTACTGCTCCTCTAGAGGAGTTTATCTATAATGGTACCTGCCACCTACTGGCCTCTTCTGGGCATCATGCCTTGTTTGGCAGAAACAAAAGGGCAAGAAAGAGTCAGACATATCATTGCTGAGGCATGGTCAGTGAGTGAGCAGGAGAGTGAGTAAACAGGCAAAAAGTGAGCGAGCGAGCAGTTGAGTGATTGAGAGAGTGAGTGAGTAAACAAGTGAGCAATTAGTATGCAAATGAGTGAAATGTGACAGCAAGCATGAGAGTGAGTGAGCTGTCAAGTGAGCGAGTAAATGAGTGAGCAAGTGGGTGAAAGAGGGAAAGCACGAGTGGTAATGAGAGTGAGTGAGCAAGCCGGCAAGTAAATGAATGGGCAAGTCATTGAATAAGTGGGTAAGTGAGTGAGGTGGTCAGTGAGTGAATGAGTGAGCAACGAAAATCGAATGAAATGTGTGTGAGGCAGTAAGTGAACAAACTAAAAAGATACTGAGTGAGCGGGCAAGAGAGCGAGTGAGGGAGTAAATGAGTAGCGAGCCGGTGAGTGAATATGTGGATGAGGGAGCAAGTGCTCGAATGACTGAGAGGGTCAGTTAGTAATTAATAAGTGAATAAATGAAATATGAATGAGCAGCCCTGATAGTGAGTGAGTGAGCGGTGAAGTGAGTGAGTAAAAGTACCTAGCAAAGAATAACTAAGCCCTGGCTCTAACCTGAGCAAAGGATAAACTATACAAATACATTTATCTTTCAGGCCTGCCTTAAAGATCATATCAGCAGGATGCACCTGAAAATACCTTTCTCTTGTTTTTTACATACAGACACTAGCAAATGCTTACCTGCAGATCTAGAGAGCCAAAAACGGCAGCCCAGTGACCCCTCTAGAGTTTGAGTATTTATATATATATATATATATATATATATATATATATATATATATATATATATATATATATATATATATATATATATATATATATATATATATATATATATATATCCAAAGTAAATTCAAGTAATGAATGTCTTGCGCTCTCAGGCAAAAAGACAGCAGGGGATCCAAAATGTCAAGAAAGCAGTTTAATACACAACGCGTTTCACCAAAAAGGCTTGTTCACGTGTACCTGCACACAGGATCACCAACTATTAAATAAAGTTTCCATGCTACAACCCAATGGTAAACATGAAGGTCGGACTACCAGAGAATACATGGCAGACATCTTGGAATGGTATACAATGCATGGTTCTTCACTGCGCAAAACACAAAACATAACACACAAGTGATTGCTCGTATTTGTTGAGTGTCACAAGCGGGCTTCCCAAGTAAATAATATTTCATAAATGATTCTCATAGGACAAATTGTTTAACCAATATTTACAACATCTAAGTAATGTCACTATTACAGGCTGACATGTTAGAGCGTCACGACTAGTAATTTGGAGCCCCAAGGTACTGGTCTGTCCCGGATTCGCCCGGCAATGAAACACAGAGTGTGACGAATTTATCGTATAGGCAAATTCAAACAGTTAAATGAAAACTGTTTTCGTGGTACATGCTAAAAATATTATGAGACAAAATGTGACATGCAATGGCTCAGAAAAAAGAGTTTGACGTTTGCGCAAATTCTAACAGTTAAATGATAAATGTAATCATGCTTCATGCAAAAAATATTGTGAAACAAGATATAACATGGAATGTACATTATAACATTGTTAGGTATTGTTGCATATAATCAGTCGCCCAGTGCGGCGTGTAGTGTCTATATAAATATACGACAGACTCTCCGACGGTGTTATTACACCGGTGTGGGCATGAAATAATAAGCACAGTTATGCATGCAGCCTAAAGGAGAACACACAAAAATGCATAGTGCAGGAGCAGGGACGACATAGTTCATTGCTGCAAGTGTCATATGACTGGAGGGTGGCAAATCTAGAGCAAGTATACCAATGATAGTTCTCATAGTGAGAAGCCAGTAACAGTCTTGTTACTGCCTGATTGAGTCAAGAGTGCCATGTCAGGCGTGGGCTATCATACTAGGAAAGTTCCAAAATTGGGAAGGTCTGACCTTATAAGTTGGTGTCTCAAAGTGTGATATAACCACAAGCAGTGATTCCTGGAGTGCAGAGGTTGGGTACGCCCGTGCAGGTGAAATCCAGTGATGGGCCCCCTCCTTTCCTCCTGCGGAAAACAACAGAATAAGATAAAACGTGAGTTAAGATTCACACAAATTGAAAAATAATTATAAGAAAAAATGCAAAACTTGAAAATACAATGTCAGAAAAGGATCTATACACAATTAGAGAATGATTATTGCAGATCTCAAATGCTGGTCAGTAAATGCTAGTCAGTAACATAGATTATTCTCTTAAATGAATTGCTAATTCCTCATCAATATTGAGGCCTCCCGGGAATCTGGTTTGAAATTCAATTATGAGTTTAGACTCACGTTGCCTCAGATTGAGTAACCTGTCACCCCCTCTCGGATGCCTGGGGACCTGTTCCAATATGAAGAAATTTAAATCAGCAATATTGGAAAAATGTTGTTGTTCGAAATGACGTGCCACCGGGTATTTGGGGTCTTTGTTCGTGATGGCCCTGAGATGTTCCAGGATTCTTTTTTTAGCAGCACAACTAGTGCTGCCAATATACCAAAGTTTGCAGGAGCATTCAATGGCATACATAACAAAAGTGGTACTGCAAGTAAGGAAAGAGGTCAAGTTTTTGGTAACGTTGTTGTATTCCACAGATCCTCTGTATTTGCTATGTTTGCAGGCTTTGCAGTGGCCGCAGGGATAGAAACCTACTAGACCATGATCTGTGTCTTTCTTAGTATATTGGGTGATGTCATTTCTGACCACTAGATCACGTATGTTCCTACCTCTCTTGTAAGTAATCATGGGTCGATCTGGGATGGTGTTACCTAAAACATATATATACACTGAAAAAAACATAGGTTTTCATGGACATAATAGTTAGAAATTCGCATTTAAAAAACCTTAGAAAGTCACTCATGACATCTCTGATTACATCATCCACGTAATCAGCTGATGCACCTTCTCCCACTCTAAAATACCAACTGCCAATATCAAAACCATAGGCACTCATACATACAGTCATTCATTAATACAGCCAGATATATCCACTCATACACACATATTAATACTCACACACTGCCACTCACCCAAAGAGTTACTAAAAATCCTAGTCAGTAACCCAAAACATTAATGACACTGCCATTTACTCACCTATACAGTTATACAAACCCCACGTCACTTATTCATACAGAGACGTACTGGCTTCAACAATTACTGACATAAGCACGCACTTATCCATGCAGCCACTGTCACAATGACTCACTGGCACATATATTCACTTATATACTCCAACACTCACAAGTTCTGTCTTTCACAGTAGTTACTTACACATATACCATTAACATATCCATTCACTCACCAACATAGCTATATGTACAATTACTCACCCATACACTCCCTAAAACATGCACTCATAAATGCCCACACCCAGTGAATCACCCACTCACACATCCATGCAGGGAGTCAGACACCCGCGACCCACACAGACACTCAGGCACTAATACAGGTTTTCAAACAACCAATCATTCTTCAATATACCTTGGCATATATAGATTTAACATTCTTGAAATTTCAGGGATGTCATCAGTGATGTGACTGAGTATGTCATCAGTGATATGTGACGTCATCAGCAGTGCATTGTTACGGTGGGGCGAGTTATGGTTAGCTCTACTAACTATAACAGACAAATTTCTTGTTTTGTATGAGTGAAATGTCCAACTAACTATAACATTCCTGAAACCGGTGGTTTCTTTTCAGTGAATTACTAATATTTTTTAAATGCTAGTTTCTAACTATAACGTCCCTGAAACCTATGGTTTTTTCAGTGAATTTCTAAGGTTTTTTAAATGCTAATTTCTAACTATGACATATCAGTCGCGTTTGCAAAGTGGTGGACAAAGGTGAGTGTGGTGCTGAACACCTCTTAGCAATCCCACTGTGTGTGATTTACTGGAGGTCCCACAAAGGGTAGTTAGCTCCCAACGTCAACCTTGGGGGCCAACTACTCCTCCTATTTCCTCCAGTAAGTCCCACACAGCAGGATTGCTAACTTCTCATACCAGGCCACGCCCTTTTCTCCACCACTCTGCAAAAGCGCCCCCTGGCACGTTGTAAGTTGGGGAATTAATTCCCGTTGAATACTGAGGTTCACTGGGGGCCAACTAGCCCACCAGGTACCTCCTGTAAGTGCCACAGAGCTGGATTATAGAGAGGTGTTCCGAGGCCATGACCCTTTTTACACCACTCTGCAAACGCAGCTCTTGGCGCACTGCTGCTCGGAGGATGAAGTCCACTTGTATCCTGAGGTCCTCAGGACACAAGAGGACCTCATTGCCCCACCAGCAGAGTTCGCTTAGGGTCTCTACTTGGGTGTTGATAGGATATTTTGAAGTCTATAAGATGCCTGACGTGTCTTGTGGAGCCCCATTAATGCACCCCCCCACTGACCTTCCCTTATACCACTGGCCTAATGATATCAAATCGGTGTTCAAGCAGCAGAGTCGAAACCAGTATAAATACATTCAAAGGAGGGATGCACCCAGGCAAAAGCTTACACACTTGCCCAATCCAGTTGAGCGGTGTCCTCTGCTGTCAGATAAGTCTACCAGCCAATAGCACCACTGGAGTCAATTAGCTGGTATGTTTTATTTTTTGTTTTTTACAGAGTTTTATATAGCGCGAACTAGACCCGAACTGAATCGGGTATCAGAGCGCTTTACATAGCACCAATTACGTTACATGAGGACACGCATTCATTTTAGGCACGGGGAGATTAAGTGATTTGCCCAGAATCACAGGAGGATTTTTGGCGTCGTTACCGAGACTCGAACCCAGATCCCCAAGTCCGAAGTCGCGCGCCCTAGCCGTTAGGCCAGCTCCTCTCCCCAGCTGTTGAGCGATGTCCACCATCTGGAGTATGCATGCCTTTTTACCCATGGGCCAACACCATCATTGCAATTAATCTGGCCATGATCTATATGTATAGTTGAGAAGACAAAGCTTACCTCAGACTTTAGCAAGGGCTACGTGCAATTCTGTTCTCAGGACTTTAACAGACCCCAGAAAAACAAAACAATTCGATCTGGCTCCCTCGCGTGGACATTTGGCTTTAATTTAGCATCATCTCTGGTAGCAAGCAACAGTGAGATCATGTATGAGTCCCAAATAAATGACCAAACCCAGATGATTTGCCACATTTCATCTTAGACTTCATAGGTGAATGCAATATCAGAAAATCCACCTAATAATTTTGATTACTAATAATCATCTTTTATCTTGAAAAAAAATACAAAAATTTCTACCTTCTTCTTTGTCTCCTCAGTTACTTTTACTCATCATTAATAAACTCTACCCTTCTTCGATGGCCAATATTGTAAATGTAAATGTATTGCGACTTATATAGCGCACATATCACCCGAAGGCATCAAGGCGCTTGCTTAGGGAACCCGTCCTGGTATTCCCCTGTGATATACCCCGGCAGGGTATCCACAAGGTGAAAGCCAGGCATCCCCGCCACGAGGGGCCGTAGTGGAGATTAAGCAAGCTATTGCCCAGAGTCGCAGAGTGTGACCCCGTGAGTCGAGTAGGCACCAGAGCGAGAATTGTCAAGTCTGTGGAATTTTTGAGCCCGAGACCCGCCGAGGCGGGGAATCGAACCCTGGTCCACGGCCGATCTCAGCTTCCGGGTCTGCCGCCTCTAACCACTGAGCCACGCTTCTCCAATATTGGTCTCTGTTATGCACATTTTATCGCTTTGTCTGATTGTAGGCATAGAAATTAAAATAAATGTAAACTACTACCCTCGTGATGGTGGTTAACATCATCCAAACACAGATGTGACTTCAGAGAAGCACATTGCCCAACTCTTCCAAGTCCTCCAAACAATTTATAACTTCATTTGGCTTTTCCATGGTGCCAAGAGGCACAGATGTCTATTGTTGGACCTGTCTTTGTGATAAATACAAGAGAGCATAAGGGACAATCCTAAATACATAGCCATGGATCATTTGCAGAACAGTGTTGCCAGTTGTCAAGGCAGATTTTGGACCGTTTGTTCAGTATTTGTTAATTGTTCCACTATCCAGGGTGAATATAGACTGAAAAGCAACACCCATGTCATGTATTTCTTAACACATGTGAACATATTAGAAAATTATTAAGCAATGTAGATTCCTGTTCAGATTAAGTGTTTAAATGTAAACATGCCTGTACCATATAAAGTCAAAAGATAGTGCCTTATGGGTTGTTCTTTCATACGTATTAGGTGTTAAAAGAAAAAAACTGAATAAAGCACTATTCTACATGTTAAATAAATATACAAGCAATTCTTTTTCAGTCCCACACACGTGTTGCTTATGTTGAACATTCTAATGCATCACAAAATGTTTTAAGCCAAAAGCGTACATTTTAGGCAACTTTGCAAGTTTAATCAGATTTTATACTACTTCCTCTAGGTAAGGAATGTCAAACTTGTAGCCAGGAGAGCTGGATCCATGTCATGTTTTCAGGATACCCACTGTCTATGTAGATGATTCCCATTCAGATTCATTATATATGGGAATAGGTACCCTATGCTTTACATTGTATGGATATTGCGAGTCACTGAGGAGTTTCATGACCATGCGGAGGAATGAGACTGAAGGCCGAATCACTTTATAAGGTTATGGAACTCCAAGGTGACCTGCAATATCCTTATCATGTACGGCAGGTTTTACTTTATCCCTTATAATACATGGTTACACCATCACCAACAAACCACTTAATTTCTTGGATGTAGCTCTTACATATAAAGGAAAGAGCAGGCTTTTAAACATAAAGAATACAAATAGACTCTCTAGTGCAAAAGTTAACACATTCGAAAGGATGAGAGATATTTTGTTGCGAGAAGAAATAAAAATAGTTTCATAAGTAGTCTATTTTTTTTTAAAGGCGCAGTAGCTCAGAATGTGTAGAAACAGGCAAACAGTTTCTAACTTTTCTATAATTACGATAGGAGTGTAGAAATTTCAAAAATTATATGTGTAACAAATCCTAGGCAATTAGAATAAAAACAAAGGGAACTAGTAAGTGGAGGGGGAGGACAACCAAAACAGCCTTATTACAGTCAAATAATGTTTAATATACAATTATTAAAAAATAACATTCGTTTCAATATAAAATACACATAAATGTATGCACAAAATTATTAGACAAAAATAGACAATGATCAATAAAACGTAAAAAAAGGGGTGGCAAAAGAATATTTCTCGACGCGCGTTTCGGCGTGTACAACAACGCCTTCTTCAGGAGCCACACAATGTGCTGTAACATATAACAAAAAAAGGAAATCTTATTATAAAATTAATACGGCATAAATTAGTTTATACATAATAATACAATTACATCATGTGCAGTTAAACATGTCCTCCACAATGAGATTACTAGTCCCTAATTATAATTAATAAATTCAGTCTAAATCTTTAAAGATTTAGACTGAATTTATTAATTATAATATATACACATATATATTATTTCCCTGTCCTAGGAATTTTTATCTCTGCTCAGGGGGTCCTTGTTTTTCACACATGAAATTTCAAAAATGACCATTAATATCTCCTTACTGCTTGTCACTGTACAGCTAGAAAAACAGAGCAGAAGAAAGAAAAACATAATTATCTCTGGACTGCTGACAGCAGGTAAGGCATTGTGACGTCAGAACTCAACTGTAATAAATTATTATATCATTGGTGACTGAGTGCATCAGAAGTTGCTGATTAAAAAGAAATTAGAGATGGGTTTTTAATCTTGATTTAGAGATTAAGTGCTGGCAAACCTTCTGTATATCATAAACGTTCACAGGTCCTGAATCTCTAAATCAAGATAGTCTGTTTGCTCCCAATTTGTGGCATATATACTGTGCACCTAAAATGAATGTATTGTTGCAAAAAATAATGTGAATTGTGCCCCATAAGATTTCACTTTCAATGAATGGCACCATAAAAGTGGGTTCAGTATTTTTTTTCGTCTTTTTTTTCAATTAGTTACGATAAATCCATTTACTGAAACATAAAGAAAATCATTGTTAAAGACCGCAGATAAATGACAGTGTGTTCCATAAAGGAAATGGTCCCTCTACTTATCTATAAGAGTCCTAATTCTGTCGGAACCCATAATGAGTTCTTTGGAAAAGGGGAAGACTTTTGGAGTTTGAAGTTAAATTCTATAAGATGTTGAACTCCCCATAAAGAACAGTTCTGGTAACCCAGCTGAGTCTCCCAAACAGTTGCAGTACAAACCATCTAAATCAAGTTAAAGGATAGAAATTTGCTTACCCCAGGTTTATAAATGGTCTTTTATGTGTGCACTATTTGATTCAATGCCTATGTATATTCCCTTTTTGACTCATGTACTGATCTGTTACCTTCATTTCCCTCAAACTGTAAAGAGCTCTGACATCCTTCGGGATCAAGTCCGCGCTATATAAAACTTTAGAAATAAATAAATAAATAGCAATAGCTATGATCATCAGCATATGCGAAATAGTCATCTAACAAAGTGTCAGGCAACAGCAATCACAGTCAGCAGTAGCTTACGGCAATTGAGCGAAAGGAAAAGAAAGCACAATCAAGAGCATAGCATAGCAGTGCATAACACAGCCTCACTCTCTCTAGCTAGGGACACGTATTATTATGAACCTAAAAACATATGTATTCATGCTGTGGTGTATGAAGGTATCTCGAAACAATGGAGAAGAATCTTCCGATGGTCTGCAACTTCTTCCTTCGATTCCCACTGTAAACTCACAAGTCGACACAGCGCTACTTAAATGCTGCTAAATATTCATATATTTGTTACACCCGAGTAAAGTTCTTATGAGAATCTAGGGGCATATTACCAAGGGGGGCAATAGGCAATTATCGCCGATTTAGCGGCCGTTTTCGGCCGCTAAGCGGCGATAATTCTATCGCCTTATTAGCAAGCTGTCGCTAACTGATGTTAGCGACAGCTTTTAGGCGATAGCGAGCGGTTTGGGGCCCGCTTTGCATGTCAGTGATGTTTATCGCTAATGACATGCAAAGTGGGCGTACCCAACCAGTTAGCGACTGAAAGCAGTCGCTAACGTCGCTAACGCCTATTAGCAAAGCAGGCGTAGTGATGGAAATATTCGCGCTAAGCGCAAATATCTCCATATTCTAACACCTGCCCAGACCAGTTCTTAGCCATGTTATCCAATGGGAGGTGGTAACATGGCTAAGAGCATTTTGTCGCTATTGCGTGAATATCGCCGTATTCTCAGCGATATTCACGCATTTCGCCGCTATCGCTGGATATTTTAGCACAATGGAGAAAAACATTGCTAATAGCATGTTTTCTCCGCTAACATATCCAGCGATAGGCAGCGATATAAAAAAATGTGCTAACCGCATTTTGCGATAAATATCGCTATTCCTTTGTAATATGTCCCCTAGTTCGCTATTCAGTGTCCCACTGTGTAACAATGGACTACTCTAAGGAATGAAACATTTTCTATTTGCAATGACCTGGTTAGATCACGAGGACCATGATTTAAGCAAACATCCTTTGTTCTAATATACTTTCCTTTTATGCAGCATTATAAGCAATTGGTAGACGAAACAATCTAAAATACAAAGAAATCAAATAGCACGAGGAAGGAAAGGGTTAGTTTTCAAACAGCGCAGTTAACGGTGATGTTGAGTTTTAGCAATTCAACTAAGATAGATCAGCATTCTTTAAAATGGCCTTTGTTTTTAGTAAAGAAAGAATAAATTAGGCCTAATTGGGCCTAGCAGTGAAAACACGATAGAAATGAGAGTTGTCTGCAAAACAATAAAGCTGCACGTTAACAATGTGCACATTTAAAGAGACACATTTCCCAATGTTTTACTTTATTATGCACTTTCCACGTTAATGTGGTTATTGTGATCTACATATTCCACTCAAACAAACCTAAGGGAAGGACTGTTCCCAGAAGAAGACCTTGGGGCAGTCATTTTAATAAAGTCAACACTCATAAAGTCATGTTTGTGGGTATTTACATACTTTCTCAATGTATGTCTTTCTCTATTTACTCGCTTATCATCATCTTAATCATTTTCTTTTATTAGAGTTATCAACACCCAAACTCCAACCTCATTCTGAGGAACTGATGTCTCCAGCAGGGAAGCTATTTTCCTTGGAATAGATTAATTTCCTATTCCAACTCCAGTGTGTGTAATGGAGTTAAATCCAACGCCTTCTACCCACTGCTGCACACCTTTTGCATTGCAACGACATGTGATGTAAAGGCATGCGTTGTAACAGTTCCGTTGTAAAGGCTGTTTCCAGTACAAGAAAGGCACTGTTTCTGAATAGGTCGCCAAATCTTCAGTTCTGATAATCTAAGGGCGGCCTTGGTCCCTCAACTCATCCCCTAAATCCACTTTGGAGGATAAATAACCGCAGCACCAGGTCTGTCATGCCGTGGCAGTATGGTGGAACTGCAGTCACAAATGTGGGTGCTGGGAATGGGACAGCTGGCCTGATGCAATTTGCAGCAGTGTTATGGCTGCCATATCTCTGTGCCTTTAGGAGCACTTCTAAATTAGACAGGGTAGGGGCATCTACAATGGCCTCCTACTCCTGGGCGTGTCCACAGGGGAGGAGCAGTCGTTCTATGTCTTGTCCTGTGGATGTTTGTGAATTCCCAAAAGGACATAAATCGACTCAAACTGTAGGAATAATCCTACAAGAGTGATTTGTTCTCATCTTTAATCTGTTGCTTTTCCCTTTCGTTTTTCTCAATTGCCTATTAATACCATATAGGTAGGCTTGCTATGAAAATAGATCATTAGATGAGTGGTCCAACATGTCACTTTTGCTATGGGGACATTTTCATCCTTAGGACGGCTGTAATATGGTTTTCATTTACTTTGGATAATTTCCTTGTTGATACCATGTAAGTGACCAATACAAAATTGCAGCCAAAGGGTTACATATATATTGGGCAAATTTGCTGAATTTGTTGGAAAATTCTAAAGAATTCCAAGAGTAGGTCTGAAAATCTCTCAGACGCTGTTATGATGTCAAATAGGGGAAATGCTTAAGCATTTATATACAGCAGTGTTCACCACCTTTTCCTGTTGTCTCCACCCTGGTGCACCTACAACCATCTCTTGTGAGAAAATATACTCACACTAAGATCATATTATGCTGGCATTACTTAGGAGTTAATTGACTTATAAAGACACAATCCCACCGTTCCGAATTCTGTAAATCAGGAACTAATTTTGCCCCGGTTCATCTCTTAGGTTTCACTAGGGTGCTCAAAAATAGTACATCCCTCAAACTGCATTTGGATGTATTATGCTCAAGTAAGGAGTAGGTTGTTGCTCTTAAGACTGGTTTCTTGGTGTTTTATTCTCTCCTGGACTGCTGTGTTCTTCAGATGATTCTGCATGAGTTGATGCTTATAACATTGTATCAACAACTGTGAGAAATGCAGAGATGCGGCATATGTAACCTCTTTTCCCATTAAACATGACAAGTAGTTGTGCTTACACATCCTGTCTAATATTTCAAAAAGTATTATCTTCTCATTGATTTTTTTTTCTAATTTTAAATAAAAAAGAAAAACAAATCTTCTCATTGAAATGAAGTTGGTTGCATTTTTATTTTTCAGTGTCTTCCCAGTGAGTCTTCCCAGTAGTCATTTTGACGTTTCTCCTTAGGTCTATTGCTTCAGTAGTCATACTGTAATACACCAGTGACAAAAAGCGTTTGTGGTGCGCACACTAGAAATAACTGTTGCCAAGTGAGGAGTGACCCCAAATGATGAAGGATGTCACCTTTTGTGGTTAGGGGTAAAGACCTTTTCAGCCATTTCTGATGTCAAGTCAAGTCAATTAATTTATATAGCGCGCTACATACCCAGAGGGTCTCAAGGCGCTGGAGGAAGGGTGGGGAATTACATGTCGAATATCCAGGTTTTAAGTTGCTTTCTGAATGCTAGGTGGTTCTGAGTGAGGCGAAGGTGAATGGGAAGTGAGTTCCAGGTTTTAGCCGCCAGGTAGGAGAAAGATCTTCCTCCCATGGTGGTTTTGTTGATGCGAGGTGTAGCAGCAAGGGCTTGGTTGGAAGAGCGTAGCTGGCGGGAGGGGGTGTAGAATCAAAGTCGTGTGTTGAGGCATTCGGGTCCAAGTTCATAAAGTGCTTTGTGTGCGTGGGTTAGGAGGCGGAATGTTATCCTCTTATTGACGGGGAGCCAGTGGAGGTTTTTCAGGTGACCAGAAATGTGGTCTTTACGCGGGATGTCTAGTATGAGTCTGGCTGATGCGTTCTGGATGCGTTGGAGTTTTTTCTGAAGTTTTGCGGTGGTACCGGCGTATAGGGTGTTTCCGTAGTCCAAGCGGCTTGTAACCAGTGCGTGGGTGACCGTTTTCCTAGTTTCGGTGGCGATCCAGCGAAATGTTTTTTTGAGCATGCGAAGAATGTTAAAGCAAGATGATGAAACGGCGTTGACTTGTCTGGTCATCGAGAGTGAGGAGTCCAGGATGACGCCCAGGTTCCGTGCGTGGTCCGTCGGGATAGGTGCTTTTCCAAGAGCCTCTGGCCACCAAGAGTCGTCCCAGGCGGAGGGGGAGGTACCTAAGATAAGGACTTCTGTTTTGTCTGAATTCAATTTCAGACGGCTGTGCTTCATCCACTCGGCTACTTCTTTCATTCCTTCAAGTAGGTTGGTTTTGGCGGTGTTAGGGTCTTTGGTGAGTGAGAGGATCAGTTGAGTGTCATCGGCGTAGGAGATGATGTTGAGGTTGTGTTGGCGTGCGATAGCCGCGAGGGGGCTCATGTATACGTTGAAGAGGGTGGGGCTGAGTAAAGATCCTTGTGGCACGCCGCACATGACTTCAGTGGCTTCTGACTTGAATGGTGGGAAGCGGACTCTCTGAGTTCTTCCGGCAAGGAACGAGGTGATCCATTCCAGTGCTTTTCCTTGGATTCCGATGTTTCTGAGGCGTTGTAACAGGGTGCTATGACAGACTGTGTCGAAGGCTGCGGAGAGGTCGAGGAGGATGAGGGCGACTGTGTCTCCAATGTCCAGTAGAGTTCGAATGTCGTCTGTTGCTGCGATGAGTGCGGTTTCAGTGCTGTGTTTGGCTCGGAAGCCGGACTGTGAGGAGTCGAGGGATTTGTTGGTTTCGAGGAAGGCGGCAAGCTGGTTGTTGACAGCTTTCTCGATGACTTTGGCCGGGAATGGAAGGAGCGAGATGGGGCGGTAGTTTTTGAGTTCGGTGGGGTCTGCTGTGGGTTTTTTCAGAAGGGCGCTGAGTTCGGCGTGTTTCCGGCTTTCCGTGAAAAAAAGTGGCGGAGTTGAGGGAGCAGTTGATGACGTTTCGGAGGTGTGGTGCTATGATGGAGTCTGCTTTGTTGAAGATGTGGTGAGGGCATGGGTCTGTTGGGGATCCTGAGTGGATTGAGTTCATCAGGCGGATGGTATCCTCAGTGGAGATTGGGTTCCAGTCATTAAGGATGTTCAAGGGGGGTGAAGGTACGGTAGAAGGTTGGGTGGGTTGGTCTCCGGGTTGGTTGTCGAAGCTGTTGTGGATGTCTGCTATTTTGTCGTGGAAGAACGAAGCTAGGGAGTCGCAAAGGGTTTGAGAGGGAGTGATGTCGTTGGAGTTGGCAGTAGGGTTGGTGAACTCTTTGACGATGTTGAATAATTCCTTGCTGTTGTGGGCGTTGTTGTCTAGTCTGTCTTTGAATGCGGCTTTCTTGGCGGTCCGGATCAGTTGGTGGTGTATGCGGGTGGCGTTTTTGAAGGCGTCCCTGGTGCTGGTGTTTGGGTCTATTTTCCAGGCCTTCTCAAGGGAGCGACAGAGTTTCTTGGATTTGTTAAGATCATCGTTGAACCAGGGGGCGTTTTTGCTGCCTAGTTTGATTTGACGTTTTTTCAGAGGTGCTAGGTTGTCAGCGCTGTTGGTTAGCCATTGAGTGAGGTTAATGGCTGCTTGGTTGGGGTTCGAAGAGTGGGCAGGGGGTTTTGAAGAAGCGATGAGGAGATCTGGTCGATGGTGATTTTGTTCCAGTTTCTTCGCAGAGTAGGTTGAGGATGGTTGTGGGTTGTGGTCTTTTTGTAGGCAAAGTGAACGCAGCTGTGATCCGTCCAATGGAGAAATGTGGTGTGACTGAAGAAGATCTGTTTGCTGGAGGTGAAGATAGGGTTGAGTGTGTGACCTGCGTAGTGAGTGGGGGTATTAACAAGTTGTTTGAGTCCGAGGTTGGCGAGATTGTCCAGAAGGGTGGCGGCGTTGCTGTCGTTGCTCTTTTCCAGGTGGAAATTGAGGTCTCCTAATAGAATGTAGTCCTCGGAGGGGAGGGCGTGTGGGGTGATAAAGTCAGTGATGTCTTCACTGAATTGTGCACGGGTCCTGGTGGCCTGTAGAGGAGGGTGCCTCTGAGTGTGGTCTTGGGATCGGTGTGGATCTGGAAGTGAAGGTGTTCGGAGCTAGCGAGGTTGACGTCTGAGCTGGTTGAAATGCGGATGGAATTCTTATGGACGATAGCGATGGGAACTAAGCTGGAAATACTTGGATCATACAGATTTAGACCACTAAGGCCTTCATCAGGATTTACATTAAAATCATTGGTGGACCCAGTAAACAACAGTACAGTTTCTTTTAGGGGACTCTGGCTATTCAAAGCAGCCAAAATGTCTGGATTAGAATGAATACCTGCAACGAATGATGGACGGAATGCTGAATGATTCAAACATTCTCCCCAAGTTAAGAGATATGGGTTAAATCTATTGCTCTCTTGCCCACTACGCCACCCCAGTTTGGACCCAGCCATATGCAAATCAGTCCTGACCCGGTGCCTCATAGGAACAGTCCAGACTGAATTGCCAAGCCAGGTCCTCCCTGGACTGGAAACAAGCATCCTGGGACTGGTTTCAGAGTATAGCACGCTTCATCAGCCAGGCTAGCTTAAATCCAGAGGCACAGGGAGCAAGTGACCCACATCTGGGCATACCTCACACTTAGGGTGAAAAGTGTGCAACAAATGATGGACGGAATGCTGAATGATTCAAACATTCTCCCTCTGTCAAGAGATCTGGTTAAATCCATTGTTCTTTTGCCCACTACGCCACCTCAGTTTAGACCCAGCCATATGCAAATCAGTCTTGACCCTGTGCCTCATGGGAACAGTCCAGACTGAACTGCTAAGCCTGGTCCTCCCTGGACCAGAAACAAGCATCCTTGGACCGGTTTTGGTATAAGAATGTAGCCATGAAGAAGGAATAATCAGTGAATTTGGATTCAGTGACTTCAACACTTGATGGCACAGCTTTATGGCCCCCGCAGTTATAGTACCAGCCAAACATATGCAAAAATGAGCTGGGAGTGCTTGTTTTATCTCAGACTCAATCAGAAATTTTAATCTTCAAAAGAAACATACATCAATTTACAATTCAAAAAATATAGTATTATTCTTGATGTTCAGTTCACAAATACAGTTTTATTCTTGATGTTCAACAGCCGACGCGTTTCGTCCTAGAGGCAGGACGTCATCAGGGCTGCAAATGCAAAACACATAATACAGATGCATCAGTACATATGTACAATCTCAATCATATGCGTACAATCTCAATCAGTAATGACCTGAAAACATAACTCAAATCTCTTAAAAACCAATCATTGTGATACAGCTCAGGGTGCCGTGTGGTACTTTACAAAGAATTTAATAACTTCACACTATTAGAAAAAATAATAACAGATAGATAAGCGGGCACTTCTAGCCTATGATTCTCACTCTAGATACAATCTGATGTTTTTCATTTAAACAATCAAATTATGCATTCACATCCTGGGAACAGAAAAGCATGCAAACTGCTGCATAGTTATATTATTTATGTCATTGATGAATAGCTCACCTCGTACTCTTATCTTGTGGTTCCTCTGATATTACGATTTAGACTTTCAAACTAGGCAATTGTGCTACAAGAGGTCAGATCCTTCATCACAGTACCGGAAATTATCATAAACTAGGGTGGGGCAGAAGAAAAGGAAGACCAATAAATTACCAAACATAATCTTCATATCTACCCGATTGTGATTCCCAAAGCTCCACAGCTCTCTGAACTTAGAGTCACCCTATCTGTCATAACGACATTTTATATCTACAAGAAATGCGTACCTGGAAAACCCTAGATCACTGTATTTCTCAAATCGATTAATCCTTTATTCCTTTAATCGAGAGTCCTTTAAAAACTAGTCAGCAAAATGGTATTCACACCTAGAGAAGTCAAGAAAATGCCTTAATGTGTTAAGTTGCTCAGCCCACCCTCTCTGATCTTAAAAGATTTCCATATTCTATCTTGACTTACCATAATCCAATACAATGTAGCCCAAGAAACAAATAACATCTATTCTCCAATGATCCTATTAATCCGTTCTGAACAAATCCATTCTGCAAAAATAACAATAAACAGAATTTGTAGCCTTCCCATCTCTTGTTCTACTATTGCCTATTACCCCAAAGCTCCGCCTGCACTCACCCTTAGCAACACGACCTCCTGCTCCACACCATCCGGACTCGATAAATTCCGAAGGTGTAATGCTCCGAACTCCCTATGCTTAAAAAGAACCGAGAGCCAATCAAATCGCTCTCAATTCCGCGCGCATTCTAACTATGTGCATCTGTAAGAAACGGAACGTTTCCAATCAGGTCCGCTGTCTGCGTGCCTTGTTACTTAGTATATCCGCTCATGCGCATTGAGCTGAATCCTTGTCACTCTAAATTTCTCTGGTTTATCTAGTATTTCCGCTCATGCGCTCTTCGTTCAAATTACCGATGATGCGCATTGAGCTCATGCCAGTTACTGTTGTCAGCCATAGAGCACAACCATTTCCGGTCTTGCGCAGCTCACCATAACATCTTTGTATACAAGTTTCCAATAAGGTCCGCACTGCGCATTTCGGTTAGCGTTTACCAAGACGGTCTGCTTCGCGCATTAGACTACATATTAATCCTTCCGATAACCTCAGTATTTCCGGCTATTCAAGTAAACAGTATCCGGTCATGCGCAGATCCTTCTTATGCCTCAATCAATAAATGTTCCCATCAAGTCTACCAAATACGAAATCCATTACTCATTAACACCGTTTCCTACTCATTGCAACAAATGTCCCTTTCCCAGATGCCCAATAGAAAGAAAATAGTAAAAAATGGAAAATAAAAGATAAATTAAAAGCTGACTACATCTATAGGTCACCGCGACTGGCAAAGATCAGTCTCCCCTTCTCTTCCTCCAGTCTACCATATCCTCTCTTATTGATCATACCTATGCCTGCCCCTGTTATGTTGCAGCAAATTAACATTATATTTAATTCTTATTGCTTGATAATTGAATAGTGTATTCACTTTCAAAATATTGGTAAAGAAATGATTTGAAACACGGCTGGAAAAAAAAATTTTGTTACTTGGGAAAGCACTGACCCATACTTAGCCATACTGTTCGGAGCCATGTCATATAAACATAATTTAAAATGAAAGAAAAAAAGAAAAAGCAGCAGTTTGTTTGCTCCACATCCCAGAATGTTTACAATAAACATACAAAAAATGCTAAAAATGCCTGTTAGGACATCCCTTATTTAAACAGGCTGAATTAAATCACATTGGTCTATCACATATCATGTTTTACTCTCGACTATGCCAAAAAGTGATGTAGTTCAGAATCAGTATTTAAACCACACATTTTTGTACGACATTTGATTATCCAACGTGCTTCTGCTTGACGAATTCGTAATTCCCAATCTCCACCTCTCACATGTTGAGACACTTTTTCTATGCCATGAAATTTAAAGTCAATGCTGGAACCATGTTCCTTTTCCATATGTGCATAGAGTGGAGATCTCGTATCTCGGTTAATGACTGCTCGTCTATGCTCCTGTATTCTCAATTTGAGGGGTCTTTTCGTACTCCCTATGTACACTTTGTTACAGCAACATATTATGGCATAAACTATTCCTACGCCCCAGTAGTTGGTGGAGTGTTATCACTAATTTGATGTACTATCCCTAGTGCACCTATTATACCCTACGTCGTCCAAAAATCTTTCTGTATATACCAGCCAAACATGGTAACCTAAAAGGCTGGAATAACCAGTCCTATTCTCAGGGACCATAGTACTTTATGAATGCTGTACAGTGTTTGGTATGAAATGCTGTGTCCAGCGCCCTCAGATGGTATAGAACTAAAACTGCAACTGGATCAATAACTGCATAATTTGTTCGTATGGAGGGAAGAAGATTCATTGTGAACATATTGATTTGGTTGGGCGTAACATGTGCAATTACCTATAGCCCAATCACGCAGAGTTGCCTAAGAATTCTGCTAGATTACTCATGAATTATGCCAAAATAGTATTTCTCCATTTAGTGCCATTTCTTAGCGCAAACATTTGACACCAGGATGCATTTTCAGCTATGAAATAGCGCAAAATGCAACAGTACATGAATAGAGAGCACTAGCAGTCGCTCACAGTCACTAAAGGTGCTATTGGGGTAAGATTTCCCCCCAACCTGATACCTTCATTTAGTGCCATTTTCTTAATGCAAAAATGCATTCTTGCATCCAAAATGGACGCAAGTGTGCATTTTGCATTCAAGAAACAGTGCTAAATGCAGCAGAACACGAATAGTGAACACGAGCAGAGGCATTTCTTTCCACCAAATGGCTTTTGATTATGTGAAGAGGAGAAATCACATAATTATCACTAATTCCACGTCAAAGAGTAATGCAGAATTACTGAACTTACTTTGATTACTCCTACGTAATACATATTCTGCCCAGGGCTAATCTTGATTATGTGAAACAGAAGTAGATAAAATTCCAGCTGCACTAAGTCAATTTCCCATCTTCATTTCATTTTTTATTATCTATTTAAGTTATTAATTAAAGTCCTATAGCCCCTGGTCTAAAGCTGCTCCTTTCAATTAAGACCTAAGTGGTAAGTGCAGGTGTAGAAATGGCATGGTTTCTGCAGGAGGCCTGGGTCCCAGAGAGCCCTGTGCAGAAAGTACAGCTTCTTACATTCCAATAAGGGCTCTAGTGGTAAGCAGTGTGGAGATTTAGGATTGGCTCCTTGTGTTTTCCAGTGTTCAGGCTGCACAACAATCCTGTTAGATCCCTGCTGGTCTTGAAGGCAGGCCACAAGGTCCTGATAAGATGTGTCAGGATGGTGATTGGTCCTGTACTGGTTGCTGTATCAGTGTCTAGGATACAAGCACCTGACACACTTACTTTTTGTAATTATTTACTCTGTTGAAACAAAATGTCTGCTGTGTGCAGGAAGGTGCAATAATAACCTATGTGGAGGCTGGTGGGTGATGGAAGACAGATGGAGAGAGGCATCTGTCTCCCAGAAAAGACAACCTCTGACTGGTGACAAACAAAATGCCAGCTGCAAGAACAAAGAGCAGGTACTGCCAAAGCTAATAGATCTGGCTTTACTGCTCTAATACATTCAAACTGCATCTGTGCATGCCTGAGATAAAAACATGAATGATGATTAAGTGTACTTTTGAGATATACAATAGTCTTTACTGCATTCTTTATTTTTGAGAAAAATTTGTTGATTTTTTGGAATGTCACAAAGCAAACCAACAAGTACTAAATGGGTGAAGTCCTGGGTACGAGAGAAGACAAAGCAAGTCTGTGCTGCAGACACTACAGCAAACAGGTATCAGAGGCAATAACAACCTATACACAACTCAGAAATTGAAACACACAGCTGAGAACTGGTCTTCCAGAATAATGAATAACAGAAAGCACAAAGGGCGTTATGGGGGTGGAAGGGAAGGGCAAAGGGTAGAGGGGGTCCAGGTTGTGGTGTGGGATGCACTCGGGCAGTTAGAGAGGGGAGTAGGTGGTGTTGTATCACTGAGGGTCATCCAAGACCGTCATGTACCACAATAAGGGTGGCAAGGAGTGGTCCTACAGCTCCAAGGAGAGGGGAGAACATTTGCACAGCCTCAGATCCGGGCAGTCTTGTCCACCAAAAGGAAAGGGCTCCATATTGCATTAAAGGCAATTTGTAGGTGGTATGCTCATACCTAGCCACCCTATGGAATTCTATCCGGCACTTATTGCACGAAGGTTTGGGTGGTTTCCTTCAATGACGAAGAATTTAGGGCCCGATTGACAGAACTAATCTGAGACAAAATCCTAAACGTACTACTTTTGGTATTCACAGACAGCACTTACTACTTTTGCTATTCACAGAATGCACTTACTTCTTTTGGTTAAACTTACTACTTCTGGTATTCACAGAAGGCAATTAGTAGTAGTAAACTAACTTTACTACTGCTAAATGCCTTCTGTGAATACCAAAAGTAGTAAGTTTAGGATTTTCTCTCAGATTAGTTCTGTGAATCGATCCCGTAGAGTTTGGCCCCAGCAAGGGAGGTCGCTATCCACCGGTGCTCCTGCATCGTTAAATGAGGTAAGCCAAAGATGTTGGGTGACAAGCTGGGGAATGAGGAGAAGAGAAAGGGGCTGTGATGGCAGAGATGGGATCAGACATCTGTCCAGTAGCCGGTGAGTGTTCGGCATGACCAGAGAATATAGTACATGTCACAGTGGCCCACAGCACAGTTCCAGCAATGGTTGTGGGGAGGATGTTTGGTTCTTTTGAGTTTCCATGGTGACCAGTACCAGTTGTGGAATAATTAAAAGTACAGGACACTCTCTATGGGCCCTGTCGTGATTCACCAACAAAGTCACCCTCTTCTCTGGTGAGTAGTTTTTACCCAATAGGAGTTGTCATGCCAGTCTAGGTGTGGTGTTGGAAGGGCCCAAGTGTGAAGATTTAATGAGTGAGTATTCCATACAGGCTGGAGAATACCCCTCAATAACACCCCGGGGCTAGTAGTTATTAAAGGACAGGAAAAACGGGGACCTCCACCGCTTGCAGTCTGAGTACAGTCAGCAGGCATTGAGTAAGTTGACGGAATTGTCACTTGTACCTGGGTTTGAGCCCAAATTCTATCCGCAATGCACAGAAGGTATCAGCAGGCCGTTTTCATACCTTTGATCCACAATGACATGCTATTGCTTGTGGGCAATGGCATGCATTTGTTCTTCCTGCGGGGATTGTTTTTGGAAAGACCATAGAAAATATTGTCCCACCAGACCATAAACACAGGCCCACAAACAGCCCAAAAATGGCTCACACACTGACCTGTCACACTAGCCCTTCGGGAGCTGCCTGACTGCCCGATAGGCCAATCCTACCCTAAAAACTGCTACCGATAAGTAGACCCAATAATAATTAGCCTGCCATTTACTAGAGTATGGCTTCTGGGGCTTGTGTGCAGGACTGTTGTTATGCTCCGCCCCTGTTGTTGGCATGAATACTTTGTTCGAAGTAAGAAGACATCTTAGACATTTCTACAATAAATCCCAAAGGACATTATGGTACAGGTTTGTGCATTTTTTCCTGTATACGTTTTTGATAAATTTTCCTTGCTTTTGACAAAAGCATGCAAAATGAGTTGGAACTCTGAGTTTCCACATCTAACACACTCCAGGGGAGACAGGGAAGAGCCGAAGATCACAAGCATGAAGGGTTCAGGGAATGTGCTTTGTTGGCAAGTGAGTTGCTCCCCTTTTATCCCAATCTGTTCAACACTCTAACCCAAAGCACACAAGGCCTGACTTTTCAAGTATGTGGTATCTGTAGCCAAACACTTTTATAAATATTAGCAGCAGCAGTCCATCTCCTAAGTATTAGTCTTGGTGTGTGTCAATCACACGCATGACTCTCTTTCTAGGCCATAGCAAATCACTGTCAAGTGCCTGGTTCCGCCCCTTACAGGAACGTGTGACCAATGGCTAATAGATTTCAGGTGCATGTTGTTTATTTTAATCTTTTTATAGGTTTCTATGGTACACAGAGTTTGTTTGCTGAGGGTGAAGGTGAGGGGCTGGCTTAGCAACTCAGGGGCATATTAACAAGCTGAAGTATCGCCTCTTTCTCGGCACAATTCGCCGAGAAAGCGGCGATACTTCCAGCGCCCTATTAACAAGGGCATTGCAACGCCTGCCTCAAGCCCACTTTGCATGTCAGCGAGAAACATCGCTAATGACATGCAAAGTGGGCGTTCCCACGTCCAACCACATGTAAAATGTGGTTGGAGGTGGGAACACCCTATCACCAAGGCAGGCGTTGGGAGGAAAAGACGTGCGATAAACTCGTTTATCGCAGGTCTCCCAACGCCTGCTCTGACCAGGCGTTAGGCATTGATAACATGGGGGTGTGGATCATAAAGCTGAATCCACCCCCCCATATTATCAAGGCACACATTAGCGTGTGAAAACAACGCTTGTTTTCACGCGCTACTGTTCACTATCGCAGGATTTACTACAGCCTACGTATTGCACGTTGATAATAACGCGCTAACACGGCGAAAAAATCCGGCGATAGTGAAATGTGCGATGTGCGTTTTGTAACGCACATCTTGTTAATATGCCCCTCAGTGCTTGAGGAGAAATGTCTCCTTGCAGAAACTTGGAGCGCCCTCCCAGCCCCAAGAACTTGTGCTTGTGTGGATGTGAAGCAGATATCCCACCATTGCTGTTTGAGAAGTATTGAAGTATTGAACCATGCTTTATATTCAAGGTGCTGTTTCAGTCAGAGTCACCGGAATCATACGACTCTGAGTTCCTTGTGTTTTCCTTATAATTATGGATTTACCACATGAGACACATATGTGAAAATTTGCAGTACAATTTGCAAATTTTACCCCAATTTTTTTTTTTAAATGGTTCAAATGAATAAAAAGTTACCACAAAAAGTTACTAAACATGTGCAGTATATGGTACCATTCAGTACATTATGCAGGTGTTAAACTGCCGCCAAAAAGCTGCGACGTACAACTAGACATTATTCCCTTCTTCCTGTTAAAGTGACAAAATATCGAAATAATGCGGCCACTTGCAACTCAAAACAGCCAAGAAAAAAGCCCTGGTGTCCCACCTCGAAGCCAGCTCCAACTAGAGCAAGGAACTATTCTGCATCATCAAGGATTTCTCCAACCCCACAGCCACTGAGAACAAGATCACCTCTTCTCAGGAGCTCTGTGATACCCTCGCATACTTCTGCTACCATCTACGAAAACTTCAACCCCCAACTCCCCGTAACCAGACTCAACATACTCTTCAACATCACCAACTCTGAGAACATTTCACTAACTGCAAGGGACCCACTCTTAGTGCACACAACAGCCACCATCATGGGCTCGATCCACTCGGGAGCACCAAAGGATCCCTGCCCCCACCATATGTTCAACCTGGACTCTTTCCCAGAGGGATGGAAACAGGCAGAAGTCAAACCGCTCTTCAAAAATACATTGCGACCCCAAAGACCTCAAAAACGATTGCATCACCTCCCTACTCCCATTTCCAGGTAAAGTGCTGGAAAAAGCAATAAACTTCCAACTCACCACCCACCTGGAAAGCAGCAACCCACTGGACCCCTCCCAAGATGGGTTTTGCTCAAATCACAGTACGGACACTACCCTGATCGGGGCCACAGATTACATCAGGCATCTTCTTGTCAGGGGAGAAACCACAGCCCTTGATCTCTCTGCAGCATTCACACCGTGTCCCACTACACACTAATGCACATACTCTACCAAATAGGGATCCAAGGGATGACCCTCAAATGGATTGTGCCCTTCCTTTCCGGACCAACCCAAAGCACCGCCTCCCACCTTACACCTCTGACCCAAAAACATAATCTGTAGCATCCCACAAGGATCCTTGTAAGCCCTAACCCATGCAAAACATACATGGGCGCTCTGACCACCCTAGTCAAATCCTACGCCATGAACATCATCTCTTTTGCAAACTAAACCCAGCTCATCCTCTCTCTGTCCTCAGACCCCACAAACACCCAATCCAACTTCCACAGTTGGATGACCAGCATTGCAAGCTGGTTGCAAAACAGGTGCCTCAAACTCAACACAGAAATATTGATCTTTTGGAGTAGCAACTCCCCATGGGGTGACTCCTGGTGGCCAACAGCCCCTCCCCCACACCCAAAGAGCCTGCAAGGAACCTTGGAATCATATTCGACAGCAAGCTCTTGATGAGGAAGCAGATACAAGCTACTTCCTCCTCCTGCTTCCTCACCCTGGCCATACTAAGGAAAATCTTCAAGTGGCTCCCCATCAGCATCAGACGAACCGTCACTCAGATGCTTATCCCTGGCCACCTGGACTACGGCAACTCCCTCTACGTGGGAATCACCTCACAACTACTAAATAGACTCCATACCCTTCAGAATACTGCATCCAGGCTGATCATAGACCTACTGAGAGAAAACACATTACCCCCACCTCAGTTGTCTGCACTGGCTCCTCATCCGCAAACGACCCAGTTTAAACTGCTCAAAGCCCTACACAACAAGTGACCATACACTTCAACCAGAGGGTGAAATTCTGCTGCACACGTACAAAGAGGAAAATGCCTCTCAGGATTGTTTTTGTTCAGGAAGGTGTCCCTTCCTAGCTACAATGCAGGCACCCTTGCACTGTGATGCAAGGCTGCCTGCATTGGCGCTAGACAGCCAAAGTGCACCAGCGCTAGGAAAGGACAGACACAAACACAATACTGAGAGGCATTTTTCTCTTTCTACGTGTGCAGCAAAATTCAACACTAGTAGAAAGAGAACAAAATGAGAGGAAATAAAGATATTTCTCCTTGTCACGCCTTTCCCTGGGGAGGCGTAACATTTTGACACATTCCCAGGTCTACCATTAACAGTAAATCTGGGAATACGGCAACATTCCTTGGTGGATGCGTGGAACCACTCACAAGCGACCCATGGAATGGGTCCCTGCAGCAGAGTAACGCAAGTTGCTCCAGATTTATCAAGCCATGCAGGGCCGTGAATGACGGCTGTGCACGGCTTGTTAAATCTGACTTTTGTGCTACAAAGTTCAGCATGAGGATTCATAACAACCCGGAGAGCCCAGTGACAGAGCACACACACTGAACTTGAGCGGTGTAATACCGAAGTGCAGCCTGAAGCAAACAACCTGGCCAAAACATACGATTGTATTATTGAAAAACAAACGTGGGAAGTTGCAGACCCTACCAGAACACGGGGCTAACTTTGGAGGAAGCATAAAACGGAAATCAGGCGTGAGGCTTGTTTTTAAGTAAACAAAGGAAAAGCATATTTTGACATCGTACACACGAGTCAATCATACACTGCAGCTCCCGCAGACGGTGATACTGTTATGTTATGTTATGTTATTAAGGTATTTGTTAAGCGCGCTAACACCGATTGGTTTCTTGGCGCTGAGATCAACAGTAACATAAACGTAGATGAGAGATAGAAGATTATTGAAGTGCTTGTCTGAAGAGCCAGGTCTTCAAGGCTTTCCGAAAAGACAGGAGGTCTTGGCAGTTCCGAATCTCCAGAGGGAAGGTGTTCCATAAGCAGGGGGCAAGTGTTGCAAATCTGCAGCCTCCAGCACGCTTAAGTTTAAAAGAAGGCGTCTGGAGGAGGCCCTGGTGGAGTGAGCGTAGGTTGCGGGGTGGTATGTATCTGGTGATTAGTAGGTCAATGAATTTGGGGCTTTTGAAGTGCAGGGACTTAAATATCATACACCCTGTTTTGAATGCACAGCGCTGGGTGACAGGAAGCCAATGCAGTTTCCTGAGTAGGGGAGTAGCTGCATGTCGCCTCGGGTGGTTCAGGATTAGCCTCGCGGCATAGTTCTGTACCATCTGGAGACGTTTAGATAGGTAGTTGGGAAGACCTAGATAAATGGCATTCGCGTAGTCCAGATGGGACAGAATGGTGGCGATCACGACCTGTGTGATTGCCTCGGGCGTGAGTAAACGCCGAACCTTCCGGATTTTTTTTAACTGGAAGAAGCATTTGGAGACCACCTGGCCCACTTGTGCCTTTAATGAAAGGTCACAGTCCACGATGACTCCAAGTGTTTTGGCCGATGGGGAGGGTGTCGGGGCTTGACCTAATTCCGGAGGCCAGTAGTGGGGGCCCCAGTGCTTGACGCTGTCCCCAGTAAGGACCAGCTCGGTTTTTCCTGGGTTCAGTTTCAGCTGGTTTTGGTCCATCCAAGATTTGATGAACCTCATGGTTGACTGGAAGTGCAGGATAGAATTTTCAGTGTTGTCGATAGTGAAAAGTAGCTGTAAGTCATCGGCATAATTGTAGACCCTCACCTGTTCGTCTCTCAGGGTCTGGATCAAAGGGAGTATGTATAAATTGAATAGGTTGGGTGACAGGGAAGAGCCCTGTGGCACTCCGCATGTGATGGCCTGTTTAGTGCCAGTTGGATCTCCAAGACGTACTGCCTGCGTGCGGTTCTCCATACTGCTTGCACAAACTCAACGATATCTAG
Source organism: Lissotriton helveticus (assembly GCF_964261635.1). NCBI lineage: Eukaryota > Metazoa > Chordata > Amphibia > Caudata > Salamandridae > Lissotriton > Lissotriton helveticus. Next base: position 71,437,351 of record NC_136064.1, read on the forward strand.
GACATTGACAAATAAAGAGGCCACGGCCTATAACAACAAGGGAGAAGATACACAGCAATCCCTGGAATCATTAAGACAACGAAAAATTTTAAGATTTGATAAAGATGGAGATAAGTTTATGAAAACCATTGAAACGCGTCAACGCTTTCTTTTAGGCACAAGCAAAGAACTGATACGTTAATGGTTAAATACTGATGTAGACAATGTGTTAACTGACGTATCTAGAACTGAAATTAGATATGCAACTGTATTTGACAATAGTTAGGTCTTACATGTCGTGTTGTCTTTAGTATGCTGGTCATAATTGATTGTTTGTGGCACTAAGTAATCATATGAACTATATGAGTTTCCTGTGTAGGATTTTATTTTGACTATAGTACTGTTTTTATTGTTATCATTTTGTAAGAATTTTTAAATGCTGTTTTATGTACAATGAGCTGTAATATAATTGTTTTTGTGATAATAAAGAGTGCTTTTTTAATCGGATTATAATACAGTTTGGTAGGTGCATTATTGCATGCCAGCATTACAATACAGTGGGTCAAGGAAAAAAAATTCCCTTGTCTATTCTAAGGGGTCCCTCTCTATTTTGTTACTACAGATAAGACTAAGGGCCAGATGTGCTCCATCAGGGTTTGCGACTCACAAATTGTGATTTTTAGGGACTCGCAATTAGCAAGTCGGAAAACCTGATGAACAACAGTGTCTGAGACACTGTCTGTGATTCCCAAATGGGTCGTAAGGGACCTGCCTCATTAATATGCATGACACAGATCGCAATTTGCAACCCCTTGGAAATTGCGGGCACTCACAGGGTTGTCAGCAGACCACCATGTCTGTGACTGCTTTTTAAATAAAGCAGTTTGTTGTCTTAAATTCAGCCCATTTTCCTTAAAGGAAAACAGGATGCTTTTCAAAAATAAAAATGGAAAGTTTTCTTTTCATTTTTCAGACCACTACCTGCTCTGAAAAATATTGGTTCTCCCATTCACAAAGGGGTCCCTTGGAGAATGTCTGTAGGTACTGCAAATTCAACTGCCTCCTTGAGACAGGAGCTGGGTTTACGTAGCAGCTGGGTCCAAGGTTTGGCAAGTATCATACGTTGGGTAGTAGCTTTATCTAAAGGTGAACCTAATACTTTACGAGTTCTTATAAAAAATGAATTATTAGGATCTCTTAATGACTTCTCACTGATTGTAAAAAACTTCAGATTTGCCGTGTTAAAATTGAAATTGGATGAGGAGACTTTATTTCTATTATCCTCTCTCCAATTAAAAACGGTTCTGAAGTCAGCCTCTTGGGATTTGGGGTTTTGTCAGGATAGAGACCTCTGTCTAGCAAAAAAAGGTTGTACGCCTGTTATTGAATCTTATACCCTGCGGAAAGCTCAACCATATATGTATTGGAATATCTCTCATGGCGCCAGGCGCCTAGTGTATTTATTAAGACACAACCTGCTTCCGCTGAAAGTTCTACATGCCAGCTGGTTTGGTCATTCGGCACGCTGTGATCTTTGTCAATTGTATGATCAGGACTTAGATCACGTCATGTTTGTCTGTCCGACACTGATGCCTTGCAGGCGTAGATGGTTAAGACCAATTTGCCTACAACTCAACATATTATCTGCTTCTTTGTTTAAGGCTGCCTTGATTAACCCACCTAATGAAATGTTTGCTTTTAAACTGTACAACTTTTTTAAATGTTTTTTGGACTTGTATTAAGATGTCTCTTGTAATTTCGATGGAATAATATTTTAAGTATTTCTTGTTTGTATGTATATGCTGTTTTATGTGGACCTCATAAAGAGTTCCTTATCATAATAAAATAAAAACTTGAAACTTGACAAATGATTCTCTTCTCTCCCTGTTTGGGGATGGCTTCCTAAAAGTTTGAAATTGGTGGTAAACTGTGAACTTTTTGCAACTGCATTCATGTTAGCAAAACATTCCTACTTACCAGTGTGAGCCGCTATTAGAAAGGGACGCCCTTGGAACTCCCCTTCCTAATAACGACTCGAAAACCCTATTTTCTGAGTCAGTAATGGCTTACCCACTCACAAAATAGGGTTGGTACATTTGAAAATGCATTTTACCAGTCACAAACAGACCGATGGACTATTTGTGAACTGTAAAATGTGTTGTACATCTGGCCCTTTGAGTAAAAACCATTAGTGGTTGCGTGGAATGCCCACGTACCACCCATGTTATGCGTGTTTGAGGCAAAGAAACACTAGAACAATTTACATCACTTTAAGACTACTTTCCAAGGCAAATAAACTTTTGTGCAGGAAAGTAAATCCCAAATCAACAGCTTTCACCAGTTTGTGCCAATTTTGTCATACAGAGACAGCACGCGTTGTCAGTTGATCTGCCCCTTAGTGCATGACATTTGCTCCAATATGTGAAACTAAAACTCAGGGGAAGAATTACAAAATTGTCATGCAATGCACTGCTTTGTGTCAGAGAAATGAACAGGACAGTGCCATATCAACTGAGATATGGATCTTCAGCTCTCTTCTCTATCACTGGTACACAATCAGGTTACCAAGCACCACAGACACACATTTGCACCATTAGTGAATGGTTATCTTTGCGATGTCTACCACGCGTTTTGCACTGGAAGGATACTCTTCCAGTGCAAAATACTATGCTTAAGCAATTTTTTTAAGTTTTTCTCACTTTCGATTTGTTTTTACACCAGCCTCAAAAAGGCTTGATTTTTTTATGCAAAGCCCTGTTTACACATGTTAGTAGATAGGGCTTTATGTCAATAACCATGGGTAGTTGCATAGGAACACCCATGTACTACCTTCCTGGACCTCTTTGAAGCATTTGACACAGTCTCTCACCTCATCCTCATCCAAGGACACACATTCTAATGGAACTGCTCCGCCCTGACTTAAAAACCCAAGCAGTTAGCCTGACATCATAATCCTTGGATGCCCACTGCCTCATTTGCGGAGTTCCGCAAGCCTCCTACCTGAGCCGACTCTCTTCACAAGAGACCTTCTTCACCACCCTCGCCAAGAACCACAGGATCATCATCGACATCAAACTTGACGTAACCACCCAAGTTAAAGCCATCACCACCTCATGCTTCCATACCCTGAAGATGCTGAGGAATATTTTCAAATGGCTCCCAATCAGCACCCGGAAAAATGTCACACCCACAAAACTGTCACACATGCCTTGTTCACACACAATCTTGACAACAGTAACACCCTCTAAGCTGGGATCAACAAAAAAACTCACCCAAAGGATGAAGGCCATTCAGAACTCAGAAGCCAGAATCACTCTCATCCTCTTATGCTGCACTCACATCACATCACACCCGAAGGAGCTCCACTGGCTCCCCTTTCACAAAGAATCACAAGTCAAACTCCTCACCAACACCTTCAAGGTACTTCATGACACTGTCCGAGCATACCTCAACAATTGCATCTGCTTTCACAAACCTTTAAGACACCTCTGATTATCTAGACTCTTACCTACACAAATCCCGTGCATATGGAAAAGCAGATCCAGCAGTCGAGCCTTCTCCTACATCCCTCCTAAAAAGACTTGCTTCTACACATAGGAGAATCCTCCTCACTGCTTGAATGCCACTAGAAGCTGAAGTCCTGGTTTTTTGAGTAGACTCACACCTGCTCAGTGCCAGGATACCCTCCCTCATGATAGTGCCTTCTACAAATCTGCAGAATATAACATGACAGACACACAAGATTCACTTTCATGGAAACACAGACAGACAATAAGAGTTTGAAGGACAAGTATATAATACTCATGGGAACACTGGGTGACCTATGCATCATTCTATTATACAAGGCAATGGTACATTGCCATTCTATTATACAAGGCAATGGTACATTGCCTTGTCGAGGAAGAGGTGTGGCGCCGCGGCCAGGGCGACTTACGCTGGAATCTGGGGATCAGGGTTCGATCCACAGCTCCGGCGGCAGATTAGCCCAGCACCATGTGACTCTGGGCAATAGCTTGCTTAATCTTCCCGACGGCCCCCAGCGCCTAGAGACCCTAACGGGTGATTGTGCGCTATACAAATGTGGATTATTATTATTATTATTACATATATGTCCTTGGTCTGCAGTGCTCCACTCATTTTTAAATTTAACTTCACAAATGCCTAGCTCCTAATCTCATTAACTACTGTGAGAAGGTAATGTTAATACAATACTGGATCGAAATTGGGTCACATCTAGTTCAACCAATGACCACTCTGATTGTCCTCAAAAACTATACTAGATGTAATGAACAAATTGTCACTAATGGGACATCTATAGTCAAAGACATCCGACTGGCAGGATCAGAGAACATACTATGCCACAGTACATGACAAAATGCCACAAAATGAAACGTAGCTCGTGGTGTGCTATGTATGCATATAATTTCTTAGATATATATGCGCTAACTTCTGTATCTGACCCAAGGCAAATCCCTTCTCAAGCACTTCTGGATACATTATTTACAGTGAATGTGAAATGGCCATTGAAAAGTACTTTCAGTTCAATGTGGGCTCAGTCCCTAGAATAGGCATAGTCTAAAAAGTGTTTAAGGCATATTTAGGGGGGTTGTTGATCTAAATGCTCAGGAGTGCTCATATTCTTATGCGGCAGACTAGATAGACATGAAAAGGCATTACCGGACCTGGTGTACCAACATGTTGCGACTGATAATAACATTATTTTGATAGATCTGAATGCCAAGAGTTCATGGATGATGCTGGAAGTTAGCTGAAACTTCTGGTCAAATGCCAGGGTATAGAAGAGAGGGTAAGTGTGCAGGTCGTACCCTTGGTAAATTAGCATCAATTCCAATGGCATCAGGTGAGGTAGTGGGGATTAAGAAGATGACTGGAAGCTGGGTCTATGACACTCTTGATAAACTAGACAAATTAACAACATTTAATGAAGACTTTTACTCCTCTAGAACCTCCCGTTTGGATATTGATATAATTTATTATATAAATTAAGTCATGTTAGCTTCTCTGGATTACAGAGACATAAATAGTAACCCAGCCCATCTCACCATCATGGATTAAAATGGGAGGGAGGAGGAGGGATTGTAGAATTTTGTAAAGAATACACACCAATATTGACTCCTAATTTGCTGACAATATATGAATGGGCTAGGGTTGAGGGAACGCTGGGCACTCCCTTCGCTAAAAAGAGGCTCTAGTGCTTCTAAGGTTGCACCTAAATATGAGTCCTACCAGCTGCTTTTTATCCTCAACATTGACAACAAAATACTCACCAATGCTTGCAAAATATAATGCCCTTGTTTCTATTGAGAATATCGCTAACAGGACAATTTAGGTTTCTGCTGCGGCGCTCCATGATGTGTAATGTGTGCACACTGTTTGCCTTGCATTGTCTGCGCCCTGAGGTAGAACCAGGGCCGGAATGGGAACACCAACCAGCCCTGGCAGATTGCTGCTCAACCGGCCCTGGGAGAGGGTGAAGGGGTGCTATTTAAGAAGCACTGCTCCTACTTTTGTTACAGGGGGCGATATTGCAGCAAGATTACATAAATACATTAAATAATGATAAACCTGGCAGTTAAATCATAAATAGAATTCTTGGCCACAGTTACCAGATATATCCATATCCTTTACAATCCAGCAGACATTTTGTACTTGTACTGGGATACCCAGTTAAAAAAAAAAATCCAGCTCCTCCTCCCGTTAGTTTTCCCCCTCTTCCCCTTTCATTCACAAAGTGCTTTTTCTAGATTATAAACATATAAAAAGCGCCCCTTCCATTGCTGAAATGTCGGGGTAAAGGATCAAGCCAGGCAGAAGCAATACAAAGCTTAAACACTGCCATTGCTATAAAAATTAACTCAACCCCATCACCGGGATTTGATTCATCGACACCCAACATCATAAGCTGCATTAACAGGAAAACATTTACCTTGAGGACTTCACCTAAAGAGCCTGCGATTTCTAAACTGACTGGCTTTAGGAAAATGCATGAAAAGAACATGTGAACCAGGTCTGCACTGAAATCATGACACCTAGGACAATGGGTACCAGCCAGCCCACCCCATTTAGCAATTTTGGCAGGTGTTATATATAAATCGAAGATCGTTTTATAGTGTTGCGTTTGCAGGTTTGATGAACATAAAATTGATTCACCCAGCTCCAATGATTTTTTTTTTAAAACAGATTTTTCCAAGTCTAACAATCATCATGGAACATTGCGGGCAGTTGATTGTTTCCGTAGCAGCGGAATGTACCAGCTAAACCGACCAACCCCCAGTTATTCTCTTATGCCCATCCAGTTCCAGAATGCCGCCATCATGGTCTTAAACCGTGTCCACTTATAGTAACTTGACTCAAAAATCTTCAGCAGACATCCCCTGACCACTGCCCCAATCAATGACTCAAAAATCGAAGGAACAAAACTTTCATTTCCAACTTCAGTTACCTTATTATTGAATAAAGGGTGATAAAATTGCATGATATAATTTAAAATTGGGGAGCGCACAGCACCCCCTGTCTCTCAGTAAGCACAGAAATGTATTTGCCCTCATAGTCTTCCTATATGCCCAGAGAAATCTAGCAACATTTCTTTCAATTATTTTAAACCAAGCATTATCAACCTCCAATGTGACTGCACGAAAAACATACAATAATATAAGGAATACTATTTTAACAAGGTTACATCTTCCCATTATTGAGAGATTTAAATTATCTGATCTCCTATAATCCTTCTTAATTTTTTCAATAATAGGGCTAAGGTTTAAATCGACTTATCACTCCAAATCAGCTGTGATACTAACTTCCAGATACGTATCCTCCTGTACTATGCAACTATCATTAGCCGGTGGGTTTCTTTTTGTGACTATCTGCGTTTACACTTTATTTAGCAAGAAGCCTGTGTAGGTCCCAAACTCATCCATTATCCTTTCAATGGCCCGAACAGCCCTATCTGGATCACTGGTAACTCTTGCCACATCACCGGCACACAAGAGAATTTCCATGCCCCAACCCTTTAGGCTGACAGGCAGAATGTCCCAAGAGGCTTCCAGTGCCCTAAGGAGCGGATCAATATATAGGGTGAATAACAAAGGTGAGGCCAGACAACCCTGCCTTGTTTCCCATTTTATCGGAAATGAATCTGACTCAACTACCATTATCTGTAATTGGGCTATGGGGCTCAGATACATCACCTGAAGTGCCAGGATGAAAGGCCCTCTCAAGCCACTGGCCTCCATAACCTTCCAGAGGTACTCCCACGACACCCTGTTGAAAGTCTTCTTTGCATCCAACAGGGCGGCCCCCATGATGATACCGTGAGACCACAGTAGCATCAAACAACTATATTGCCCGCTGTACATGATCTGAGGTCCCTCTCTCTGGGATAAACCCTTGTTGTCTAACTGAGACTAGTCTGTATATTATACCTCCCAGCCTACTGGCCAAGATTTTAGAATAGAGTTTAACATCACTGTTTAACAGTGTAATTGGTCTATAAGAGCCCAAAGCAATGGGTCCTTACCTTTTAAAAAAAAAAAAGAATTACACTTGCTGTACCCCATGACCAGGGGGGTGCCCCATTTCTAAAATATGTAAAAATCTCCAGCATTTCCTGAAGAAGTACTGCAGGGAAAACCTTATAAAATTCCAGTGGAATAGAATCCATTCCCACTGCCTTCCCAGATAGAAGAGCCTGAAGGCCCCCCTGGAATTCCTCTGCCTAGATATCTGCCCCAAAATGTAACCTCTTCTCCTGGGTTGCTTTAGCAAACGACACCGGATCCAGGTATAGCTTTAATACCCAGGGCATACTGTGGGGGACGCCTTATAATGGTCTACATAAAATTCCCAGAAAGCTTCTCTAACTTTGGTGGGATCCATTACCAAACTACATTGCAAATTCCTAATCTAACTGATATACCCCACTGCCAACTTTTGTCTTGACCTAACTGCTAACATTTGCCTCACCCGTTCATTACATTCATAGCACTCATGATCTCTGGTCACAAATTTCCTGACGATCTTCTCGGCAGTAAATTCCTTCAAGCGTGCCTTAGTTAATCAGGTTCAGCACTGGAGAAAGATCTTTCCCAAGGGCCACAGCTACAACCAATTCCATAACTCCAAGCTTTTGATAAGGTTCTTCAATATGTCCCAGAGCCTGTATCTGTTTAATGATACTGAACCTAAGGGCTTCCCCTCTAATACCTGCCTTGAAGGCGTCCCAAACGATCTCGAGAGAGGAGATACTTTTGTTAAATTGAAAAAACTCCGGAATCCAGTCCATTATATGTTCTATGTACTCTGGGTCTGACAAAAGAGCCCTCTCAAAGGTCCAACTTCTGGGCACACTACGCAGTCCATCAAGAGAGAGTTCCAAGACAATGTGGTTATGGTCCGACATTATGCTTGCAAAAAGTTCTACCTGAGCACCACTAACAAGTAATTGCGAGACCAGGAGATAATTCAGCCATGCAAATTTACCATGAGGGGCTGAATAGTAAGTGTACCCAGCATTGGGCGCTCTCAGGCTGGGCCAGACAACTATTAGGCCAATGCCATCTTCTAAATTTCTAAAAGATCTAAATGATTTAGCATTGCACCCAGCCTGACAAGCTACATTGCCCCCAAGCCCTCTTGAACCATTTAGATTGAAATCCCTACATACAATATACAGGGCATGCCAAGATGGTCCTAAACTGGAACGCTTCTTCAAAACAACACCCTTTCCCCACTCCTAAAAACCTGTTGGGTGGGAGGGTGGTCAAAACTTTTCTTGGCCTATTCCCTGAGACGCTGGGGACAGGAAGAGGAAGTACTTCCTCCCATGCCCCCTTATAACAGCTACCCTAAACCCCCACCCACTACAATGCCTAACACCCTGTCCCTCTTGTGGGAACTTTCCAGGGGAAGACTTGTCTGCCCACCTCACTTCCCCTGGAGGCCGCATTCTCTGTAGATGAAGCAAGGTGAGGTTGAGCCGGAAGGGGAGCACGACCGCGGCACTCTAGACAGTCGCCATCTTGCTTCCTCGTGGCCTATACATCCTAAGACCATTAGTGTCACATAATGATCCATTCTGATTCTGTGGCACCAGGAGGTGCGGAAAGGGAAGGGGAGCGAGGCCCTGCTTTAGGGGGAGGATTGTGCCACACTCCGAGACTCAACAAGCTTGTTCTCATAGTGTCAGTGGCTTGTGGAATCTACAATTATCGAGGAAACATTTGCCCTTCAGTAAAGCTAGAATGTGAGGAAATACATTTTCATAATAGTATAAACATGAAAAAAAAGTTACCAATTTTCCTTTAGCAAATCATCCTATTCCATATGCCAAAATGTATACACTCAGGGCTTTAAGTGGGCCGGGTCTCACCGGTGCTGAGCACCAGCAGTTTTTTAAAGAAGGCCTCGAAACGGGTCTGGCTCTGTTCTGTGCCCTGGCACAGGTGGTCCATTTTTTTGCGAACTGCAGTGACAGCAGGCACATCGATGTGTGCTTGCTCACACTGCTCACTTCTCACTAGTGGAGAAGTTACGGCATGACGTCATGCCAGGTGAGGCTTGTAGGGGAAGGGGAATCCTCTAAAGAGAGCCATTTTCCCTCTGGATTTCTCTTCTCTTTTTGAAACGCAGGAGCAGCAACATTGTCGTGGTGTCACCAGGGCTGTAAGTGGAAGCTTTTTCAATATTATATACAATCCATAGTTGCTGCTTATTTATCTTATGCAACTAACAACCATTGATAAAGCCAATAGTCCTGATTTGATGTAGGTATGATGTTACTTGTTGTATCATATATATGGATGCAATGACAGAAACAGCCAAATGCAAGTCGGGCAGCACACTATGCTAAGCACACATTTTTAGCTTACGTGTTTTTAAGCTACGCCCTTAATTACACTGGCCAAGGCCCTTTGAGAGACCCCCCAGTTTTTTCATCCCACTTAAAGCCCTGTTTACACTGTTTATATAGATGCAGAAAATAAACGGTGAACTCCCAAAAGTACAGGTGAAGATTCTACAGCCTGTGCTTGGGCAGGTTCTTTTTTTCTACACACGAGCTGGGTTTTTGCCTTTTTTGACTATGGCAGTTTGTAGCAGCTATAAACAGCTGGCTTAGACTTTGGAACTTTTAAGGCACTCCACTTACCACCTCTTTTCAGGTCTTATCTGCAGCCGGAGCTCGGAGATCCTTGGGCCGATAAACAGAGCATAACTGCATGTTTCCCAGCCTGTCCTCTCCCTTCTCTGTATACTGAAGGCTTTGCAAGAGAGCCGGGGCCCTCATTTAAATTTAAAACAGATTGTCATCTCTCTTCTTTTCATAACATAATTTTAACTTTCCTTCCAAAAGATTAAAATATCTTCTTTCGACCATTTATGATCTCAGTACACTTTTGGTCAATTAACGCCTTTTAAAGATATTTAATATGTCATGGACAAAGTCCCAAAGAGTGGGAGGGCACTTTACAGGGAATATTTTCATGATGGAAGCAGGACCATGGGCATCAGTGGGGGGTACAGCTGCCCCCCTGTCTTGCCCTTAGATTCCACTATCATTGCTGTCCCTGGTTTCAGGGGTCATGGAGGCAGTGCTTACTTCCAGGAGGACTTCCAACATCTAACCCTATCTCCAGCTATCCAGCTGCATCAGCAACAGTGAGCAGTAGAGGGGATAAGAGTGGGACAAGCGGTCAACCCTGTGACGTCACTGACAGAGACGCTTTAAGGCATGGACAAAGTGGGCAACTGCCCAGGGCTCCCACCTCCACGGGTCCCCTGGTAAATGTTCAGAGGAGTGCAATGGTTTTCACCATCAAGAATTCCTGCAATAATGTGGGATTTATTTGTGACTGCCATTGTCCAGAAATTACAGCTTCAACATCAAGCGTTATGTGCATGTTTTATTTTAATATTGTGTAGTAACCCACTGCACAGTTACCAAGCTGCACCTACTGTGCCTTTTCTACAACGGGAGCAACTAGCTGTTTGAGGAGAATGATTTCCACATAAATTATATGTTTCCAGAAACAAATATAGACCCAAAAGGAGAAAGAAATGGCTTCATCAACTCCTGCTCAAGTTTTTATTTGGTGGTATTTGGCTGGCAGACACCCAGCAGCTTTAGGTTGTTTTGCGTGTTATCGGTTCTGAAAGCTGAACTTAGAACTTAAAATGATTTGGCATCAAGATAGCTTGCATTAGCTGAAATTAGAACATTGTCAAAGTTGTTCCAAACAAGTGTCCCGAAAATATAGCTTGCTCAGGGCCTGAGGTGTGTCATGCCACGTTCACCATCCCTAGCATTTCAGACTTGAGCTGCTGTACACACAAGAGTAGGGTGCATGGAAAAGTAAGAGGTGCTGGCTGTATTTGTACCTCATTTTGTGAGTTGCCGCCACTCTCTGGTGCCATGTTATTGTTACTTTGGGGTAAGTTAATCTGGGAGTGTGTCTCTATCGTAGAGGCTGTGGCTGTGGCTGTGTGAATAGTTGCGGATGCCTCAAGAGCTATTACTGCTTTATTCCGCGGTGTCTCAGCATTTATATAATTCTCTCCCCCCTCAAACACAGTCTCAAACACAGTCTCAGTCTCTATCTCACTCACCGGTACATTCTCCATATTATCTGTCTGGGCATTGAGACCTTCATTATCTAGGTCAGCATTATCAGCGTTATCAGCATTATCAAGGCGATTTTTAGATTGAGCGGCTGCTGCCACGAGTTTACTTTCCCTTTTTGCTTCTCCTCCGCAGCTGAAAATATCGCTGGAATCGTTCTGTTATCTGCCGTGTTTTTACTCTTACTGGCATAGTTCATCCTCTTCTCCGCAGCGCCAGCAGTCTTACCAGACTTATTCCCCTCCTCCGGTCCGTTTTCCATACCGGTACCAAGTGTCTCCTGAGCCCGCCTTGCTCGAGTTCCCTTCGGAGGCATACTCCGTCCGCCAACCTCTCTGCCGTTATTCAGAGTACCGGTAGCAACGCTGCTCAAACTCCGTAGACCGCCGGCAGCTGCGCTGGTAACCGCCCACCAAACACAGTGGTGTCTAATCGAAAAGACAAGGAACGCCACAAGAATACCCAGCCTCGGGAAACGCTCCTCTCTCTGCTACACGCCGAGAATCAAAACGTGAGCACTTCTGAATATTAATGTTCGACTTCAATTCATCCGTTAATCCAAATGCAATCTCCGCCGCATACGGCACAAAAGCCGTGAAAAAATGCTTTCTCTTAGAATCTCCCTGTGGGGAGGCTGGAGAGGCCAGCTTACGCGTCCACTCGCGCGGGCACCATCTTGCCTCGGTTAGAATCTCCCTGTGGGGAGGCTGGAGAGGTCAGCTTACGCGTCCACTCGCGCGGGCGCCATCTTGCTTGTACAAATACAGCCAGTACAAGCATTGTCAGTACTACAATCGTCAGCCATTGAAGGGGAATCAGGGGATTTTTACTCCCTTTCTGAAGGCTCAGCTTCATCTTGCGAAGATTTAACAGCGCAGTATTCAAGACAAATGCGTATGGCTGATGATAGTGACTTTGACTTGGAGGACTCCGCGGATTTTGTTGAAGACAGCCCAGCAACAATACGGGAGAGGGGAGAATCAATGATGGAGGATAGGGTTAACGGCGCGAGTCATTCACAAGCTGCATACAGTGGCACAAAAGCATCATCGACAGAGGAGGGTATCACTTTGAATACCATTTATCAAACATTCCTATCACATATGGATAAGACGGAGCAAGAAAGTCAAAGAATACAAAACTTCTGTCGCAAGTTACAACACTCAATAAGGCGCTTGGTAAAATCACAATCCGACTTTGGGGAAAGATTTACTGAAGCAGAGACTGGGATTTCCAACACTGAAGACGAACTCGCTCAACAGAAGACTGCCACTGAATTATTGAGTCTTAACAAGGAGGACATACAGTGGAAAATGGCAGACTTCGAAAACCGTGCTCGGCGCAATAATTTGAGACTCATGCACATCCCAGAAGGAAAAGAGGGACAAGACTCTCGCAAATTTATTGTAGAGTTATTTAAACATGCTTTTCCAGAGATAACAAAGTGGGATTGGGACAGAGAAATAGAGCGGGCACACAGATATACATTCAATATCCGCTAACACCCAGGGGCAACTGATACTAGACCTAGGACTTTTCTTGTCGCATTTAATAGTTTTCTTGCTTGGGAGGATGTGTTTTTAAATACTCGGCCCAACAGGAAAAGAATGGGTGTAGGTTTTGAATTTTTTGCAACACCTGATTTCTGTAAATACACGATGGATACTCGCTGGCAGCTACGCCAGTTGGTTACACAGTTTCAGAGTAAGGGCGCTCAAGCCTATATAATGAATCCAGCCAAACTCAAAGTAGTTTATAAGGAAAATACTCGCTATTTTACCAATTTGTCTGCAGCAAAGGAATATTTACATGCTATGTAGGGTGTTTAAAGTAGATGGGTTATACAGTCATAATGGATTGTAGACTCTGCTTTCTCTTTTTACTTTGGGTGATGACATTTTTTCATGGGTATTTGTATTCCTGTGGGATTTGGCAGGGGGCTTCGGGAAGCTTCTCATCCAAGGACCATGAGTCCTAAAGCCTCTGTAAGAGGGGGGGGAAGGGGGGAGGTGGGGAGGGGGGTGGGCGAACAGGGTGGTGGGGTTTGGAAGAGGTGGGCAGCACGGTGAGGGGTAAAAGGGGAAAAAACCTCAGTTGGCACAAGACACAGCACAAGAGGAAAGAAACTATCAATATAATGTTAATTTTTTCAAGGAGATTTGAGACCATATGCAATAAGTGCACTCCAGTGTTGAGCATTAGGATAATCTTCAATGGCTCGTAGCATTAAATTATGTTCTTTAAATGTGTCTGGTCTCAACAATTTGAATAAAAGAAAGAGGGTTGCATCGGAAATTCGCTATATACAACCAGATATTTTATGCCTTCGGGAGACACATCTATCTTGGAGTAATCGACTTCTAGTAGCAGATTTAGGATATTCTCTTATATGTGTGTCACAACAGACTTCTATGACCCGGGTGGTGATGATATTATCGAAACCACGAGTAGCCACAACCACACGCAGCTTAACTGATAAATGGGGGAGATGGGCTATCGCTGAGTTAAAGATCAATTTCTCTCAATTCACTGGATCAAAATTGGATGAAGCTGAGGTGTTAGAAAACTTGAATATGGAATTAGCATCCTGGGCAACTCCTTTGATAATTTGTGGTGATATGAATATTAACGTAAACAACACAGAGTTAGCAGGAGGGTCAGATAATTATAGGGGACGTAAATCCCATGTCTTTAAAGCTCTTTATAACTTGATAACAGACCACGGTTTAGAGGATACTTGGAGTAACATGAATCCTGCTTTACCAGGTTACACTTACTATTTGTTTTCACATAGGAAAATGGCTCGGCTAGATTCTTTTTTTGCTCCTTTATCGTTATTAACTGATGCTCAGATTGAACTATACCCCAAAGTAACATTCGATCATGCTCCAATTGTTATAAACATACCTGATTTAAAGATTATTCATACGGGTAGAACCTTTACCTTTGACAGAAAACTTTGTTTAGATGAACAGTTTAAGTCTTAAATGTCAAGCTGGATAATGGAGTTTATTAATTTTAATCTGCACTCGGCCAGTATTGACATGGTATGGGAATCATTTAGAGCCTGCTTCAGAGGGGAGGTGTTGAGCTACGGCAATTATCATCAGAAGAAGCTAAGGGCGGAAATACAAGATCTTTAGATGGCGTTAAAGAATTCGGAGGAGAATTTAATAAAGGAAATTCAAAAAGGGGATAACCAAGGGAATATTGGAGAAGCTGAGGACACGGTAGCTAGATGTCGGGCTAGGATATCGGGTATTTGGAGTAAAGAAAATGCGAGAAAGTATTTGGTGCATAAATGGCAATCACACGAATATGGGGTGGCAATCGGGAGGTCTCTGGCATTGCGTCTAAAGATGCAGGCAACATCTAGATCAATTGTTAAATTACAGGATCAGTATGGTATTTTACAACACGATCCAGATAAAATTTTAGATATTTTTCAGCAATTCCATAATGAATTATACACGCAACAAAAGGTAGATGGAGCAGATTCAGTATTTGATTTAGGGAGTTTTACACAATTATGTGAGAATGATAAGGAATGGTTGGATAGCCCTTTTATCATGGAAGAATTAGAATCGGCTGTAAAAAGTTTGGCGAATGGAAAGGCTGCAGGCCCAGACTATATTCCTGGAGAAGTATATAAACTGTTTTTGAACAACTAAAACATATTATGCTTGATACTTTTAGAGCAGCACAACTGGGTAAAGCACCAAAATCATGGAATGATGCAAATATTGCTGTTTTCAGTAAAAAGGGTAAGCCTCCAGAGTTGCCGGGTTCATATCGCCCGATCTCCCTACTCAATTGCGATAGCAAATTGTATTCAAAAGTGTTAGCTAATCGTATATCTAAAGCTATCACCCCATTAGTTTCTTTAAATCAACATGGATTTATTCCTAACAGAGGCACTGTGACACATATAAATAAAGTTATCCACTTTTTGATATTGCTCAAGCAGAAAATCGAGAACTAGCCTTAATATTACTAGACGCTGAGAAAGCGTTTGACCGCGTAAAATGGCACTATTTGTGGGAGGTTTGGAGACAACTTTTTAACTGCAATTCAAGTGTTATACTCTGCGCCGAACGCAAGAATTATAGCTATGGGCAGAAAATCAGAAATTATCAAAATCACAAGAGGGACCAGGCAGGGGGGCCCCTGCTCCCCGTTACTTTTTGCTTTGTTTATAACTCCTTTCTTAAATAGATTATCTAATAGTCCATTTATTAAACCATTCATTGCTCAAAATATACCGCATACAGTATTTGCTTATGCGGATGATGTCGCTGTGGCGACGGTCAATCCGAGGGAGGCCTTAGTAGAAATTGAGCGGTTAGCTCATGAATTTGGTTTAATATCAGGCTACAAATTAAATTCCTCAAAGACGCAAGTCTTATGTACTGGTAATATTCAAATTAGTGACCCCAGAGTCGTATCGGAAGTAATATATCTGGGTATTATAATTAAGACCTCAATGAAAGATATAGTGGATATCAATTGGACCACCACATTGCAACAAATCAAACAGTCGCTAGACAGATGGGGACGTTTACAATTATCAATAATTGGAAGGGGGAACATTATTAAAATGAGCATTTTATCAAAAGTCTTATATCTGTTTAGAGCGATACCTTTAGAGATTCCACTAAATTATCTTCAACAGCTGCAATCCATAAGTGCGAGATTTCTTTGGGCCCCTGGGAAATCCCGCCGAGCAATGAGATTAATGACACTTCCGGTTGATAGAGGCGGCCGTGCAATTCCAGATTTTTTGTTATATTTTTATGTATGTTTTGTACAAAGATTGCGAATGCTATTGACTGCGGAGTCTGTAGAGGACCCGGCAGAAGCACCATCTATATTTTATTTACTTCTAGGGTCTCAAGCCAGACGTAGTTTATTTAAAGAATTTGAAGGAAATTATTATGAAAGAACACGATTCAAGGTCCTGGAATCGGCCTTTAAAGTGTGGAGGAAGGTATCCAGAATGATAAAATTAGGGAAATTGTCTTATTATACACCGTTTAATGCAGAGAAAATATTACCCCCTGTCTTTTGGGATCAAGTTGCAGGAGAATGGTCGCATAGGGGGATAATGCAAATTGGGGACTTGTATGAATCGGATGGGCTAATAGCAAGTTACGAAAGTCTGACATTAAAATATCAATTAACTAGATCATCTTTTTTTAAATATCTGCAAATTAGGGACTTTTTAAACCGAAGGCACATACAATCAGTTGTTAATCCTATTGTAGAGGCTATTCGAACTCGGAAAAAAATTGGGTTTCTATATAATATGTTAATGGAGTATAGATCTGATGATTTACAGAGGTATAACATGTACTGGCAAAGTCAGTTGGGGGAACCCGATATTTTAATAGAAGATGCGATCTTGCTGTCTAAGGAAGCTTTCCTATCGGCTAATTTGAAGGCTCAATTCTTTAAGACTGTATTTAGACTATATTACACTCCAGAGCGAATGGGAAATGCTTCTGATGCAGATCTGACAATGCTGATAGTATTCATATATTTTTTAGTTGTATTAAATTGCACCAATTTCTGATCAATATTGAAAAGTTTCTTACTACGATTACTCATACCAATATGATAATTTCTCCGGCACTTATGCTATTAGGTATAGGAGATAAAGTGAAAAAGGGAACACCTTTATATAAATACAGATATTTTTTATTTGTTGCTATGACGGTAGCTCGATTATGTATCGCTTCTGATTGGCTACAAGAGAAACCCCCAGCATTTGAATTTTGGCCGAGCTAAATTATATAATCTTTATGAAATAGAATGGAGCCTTTATGCATTAAAGGAGGCAAAAAACGAAGACTTGGTATGTTAATTTGGGGTGCAATTCAAGAACATTTAGAGTTGTGATATGTTGAAATGTTAACTGCTAGTACAAATGGTGTAAAATGGAATTATGTGACTTGTGATATTCCGGTTCTGTTTGTGTTGTTGACTTGTCCCTACTGGGGAATAATAAAAAATAAAAAAATAAAAAAGGAAAAGTAAGAGGTGTACGGTCGGGATCACAGAAACGAGGAGGTGATGGTGAGTGGGACAAGAAAATGTCATTGTGACTGTGACAGTACTACACAGAACATAGTACAGCTGTACTCAAGCCTTCATGTTACACATATGTATAATGCAACAAATAGAAAGATAATGCTATTTCCCAGAAATACAGGTTTTCTGAGGCAGATGTTGCAGCTGTTAATAGTATTCACGACACCAGATCAGCAACGCAGCTGCTTTTCAACATCTCCTTCTAAGGTTGATCCAAAAACAGAAGCTGACAGAGATGCACTGCAGCGTGACTACCTTTCTAGAGACGTGAGTTGCAAAGATTTTTTCCTGCATCCTTCCGAAGTTGTATGGAAAGATTTGTTAACTTACGAAATTGCAATTTTACACCTGCCACATTTGAGTGAATATCGAGACGTTTCCAACGATGTAAGCTGCAAAAGGTAAACTTGAAAAGCAAAAATTCTGCATACGATTGCCATTGAAAATGAAAATAAAAAAATAAAGTGGCCTTGGTTATGGTAAAAGTTATCTTGCGGTACAATGAAACTTATCTTACACAAATAACTTACGTAAGGTTCATGCTCTAACTTTGATCTACGCGGGGTGAACCCTATCAAATTAATTTACATACAATCACTCTACTTCAGAATAATTTACATAGTCAGCTTGAGTTAGCGTCTGATGGTCAACTCTGGGAATATACCGCTCTCCTAGTATGTCAATACAGTATGTCAGTTTCTAACAACATGGAAACTGAGGGGCATATTACCAACAAATAGCGATATTTAACGCTAAGTAGGGTTAGCAGCAATAATTTTATCGCCACGCATCACCGTTTTTTATCGCTGAGATAACTTGCTATTAGCGAGGTTTATCTCAAAAGCGATAAAAATCAGGCGAAATGCGTGAATATCGCTGAGAATACAGCGATATTCACGCATTAGCGACAAAATGCTCTTAGCCATGTTATCCACCTCCCATTGGATAACATGGCTAAGAACTGGTCTTAGCAGACGTTGGTTTTTGGCGATAGCGGGAATATTTCCATCGCTACGCCTGCCTTGCTAATAGGCGATAGCGACGTTAGCGACTGCTTTCAGTCGCTAACAGGTTGGGTACGCCCACTTTGCATGTCATTAGCGATAAATATCGCTGACATGCAAAGCGGGCCCCAAACCGCTCGCTATCACCTAAAAGCTGTCGCTAACATCAGTTAGCGATAGAATTATCACCGCTTAGCGGCCGAAAACAGCCGCTAAACCGGCGGTAATTGCCTATTGCCACCCTTGGTAATATGCCTCTGAGAGTTTTAAGATTCAGTTTAATTTCTTCGGAGAGTCTCAGTTCACAATCTCTCGCCTGTTGATGAATTAAGTCATTGGGGAAGCATGGGTGGCTGTGCCCAAAACCTTCAACTGAATTAAACAAGCAGCATCTTAGCTGCACAAATGCACAAGTAAATAGACCCTGTGGATGGTAGCCTGAGCTTGGCCAGGTGTCAAATAGGTTTTCACTGACTTTCATTTTAGACACCATTTATTTTCGAACTTCCCGATTACCTGTGAGTGAACGTCCAGGGGCCCACATATGACATTGTGATGCTATGAAAGTGCCTTAGATAACAAGATAATTTATGCTGTTTTTCTTTGAGAGCAGTACGGATGGGAGGAGGGCAGAGGCGGCCTACACAATGAATAGGTGGTGGGCGAGTGGAGGGGGCGCGGGAGGAAGAGCGCATGAAGGGGGGTAAATACTTAAAACAAAACACTTACCTGCAGCTGCCGGCGGCATCGCTCCTCGTGCATCGGTATTCTGCCGCTTCCTGGTCCCAGAAGGACACTGGGATAGCAACAGAGACTCCCTGTGCAATCCTCATGCTGCTCTCATCAAATGAGAGCAGCGCTGGGATTGGCCTGAGGGGGCTGGTTTGACACTCCGCTCAGGCACAGGGACAGGGAGTCTACCCGGCTGTTCAATACAATCCAATTGGAGAAACCTAAGTGTGCATATGAGTTTCAGAAGGTCAGACAAATGCACATGTGCACTAATAAGTGCACAAATCAGTCCTCCACCCCCTCCAATGGCCCTGGCCCCGCCCCTCCCTGCACACGCTGGCTCAAAGCCTGCAAATGAAAAATTAAATGATTATAGTATATCTCCTAAACCAGTGGGGCGATGCTCCTCCGCCATTGCCGTGCAGCCGCCCTGAGGTTCCGTGAATTCTGAACCCACTTTATGAATGTCATGGTTTTGTTACGAATTTGATAGTAGCGAACCGTAACTAGTGAGTGCGACAAGTACGAGTGGTTTTGTCATGTTAGATCAATGGATTCACTATGTATTTGGGGATTTCGTTCTGAACCCTGGGTTCCATTTTGCGTATGGCAGACATTTTGTGGTTGCCCTCACATAGGCCGATGATTGTGGCTGAACTAGTCTTTTAAGGACATGTACACCTTAGCTCGAGTTCATGCTGACTCCTGTTTGACCTGAGTGAACTGACCCTGTTGCCTGAAGCTGACCTTGTTAAACCAGTTCTTTAGCTGATCAAGATTAAGGATCAGAGCACAGGACATCATAAAGTTTTACTGCACACAAACATACCTTATCCTACTTCTATCTGTTTCTGTTCCTTCTTTTATGGGCTGATATGTGTTGTGGTCCTTTTATTATGGGTTTGTCCGGCTTGTGTAAGAAGGAATGTTGTGCTTTTCTGTATAATTAATGGTGGGCCGGACAACTGAAAAGTGGGTTTGTCGTCATGCAATACCTTGCGTAATAATACCTATGATTGGACAATTGTAAATAGTGGGTGTTTGTCCTATTGGCTAATGTTTGGCAGACCTTGCATGTCCATGGTAGGCATTTTACATGCTTGCAAAAGCAAGGACTGCCCCTTACTTTTATGCTGAGTTTTGTAACCCTGACCATATATAAGGCCTCTGTTCTCTGTACTCATCAGACCACCTCATTCAGTTGTTACGGCTTCTGTGTGACGTGGCCTCACTTATTACATTTAATAAAGATGTCTTTTAATATTTTCAGCTTCTGTGCCAAGTTCTTTTTTCTATTAGCAAGTATTCCCTGAGAATGAAGACTACATTTCTTCAAATGGCGCCGCCAACGTGGGCTTCATCAGAGAAGTGACTATCTGTGGGAGTGCATAAACAATAAAGAAACTTGAAGGTCTAAACTAGCTGAGTAAAAATAGACTATCACCAGACTCGGCACAATAAGAGTGCAGTGCATCAGCTAACACGTGATGGAGAGACACTCAAAACAATAGTTTAAGTCCTATCAGCCCACCCATGTGGCGGAGCCTCATCATGTAGGACATCTTGAACTAGGTCTGTGTCCCCAAGCCCTGATGTATTGGCTTTGTATCACTAGGCCATAGTTCAGAGAATGTAAGTGTCCTCACCACTGGTGATGCTGATGTAATGCAGTGCAATGAAGATATGCAGAGCGATTTTTGGTGTTCTGCCGGCCACAGCTAGTGAATTGAGTGTGTTTTGGCTTCTTGGATATGCAGCAGTCTGTTTTTGCAGTCTTTTGGAACACTATTGAGAAGCGTTTCTTGTAAATATGACTTACAACTAGTATTTGCAAATAGTTTGGTTTAAGTACAGTCTGTGGGCTGTCCTTTATTTTTGTTCTGAGTATTGATTTGTGGGTTAAATGTGTGTTTAAATGTCTATGTGGTTTTCCCATTAGTGCAACTTCTGTAAGTACATAGCGATGGCGCTATTTATGAAATGCATGGCTAAAGCGCGCCGTATTGTGCGTCCTGAGTGTTTCACCCCTTTCTGTTTATGTCTGAAATGAGCTCAAATGTGTGTTTGTGTTTTTTTATGTTTTCAGTCTATTAAGCAAAATGTCTAAATGCTTAAAAAAAATAAAATTAAAATTCACATTCACTAGGAATAAAAAGGCCCCCAAAAATGAATGTTGTGTTTTTGTAGAAAAACCAACTTATAGCATTTCTTCATTATTTGGTATTACAGGAAGACATTTCAATTAAGGGTTTCCTCTCTTTAAGCATTGTTTTACGCATATTCTTGGTTCTGTTGCTAAATTAAATTGTCCTTTTTAGAAAGAAAAATGTGGCGCCAAATTTTGTCATGTTTTAAGTTAGGCTTCTGTGCTTAGGCTTATAAATGAATGCGTCTAAAATTGATAGGCAAGGAATGCAGCTTGCTTTTATATGTGGTATTATCAAAAAATGATTGGGTTTATTAAAAATAATTATTAAATTATGAAAAATAATTATTAAAAATAAGTGCTACAAAGTTCGTTTTTTACTATTCATGAAGCTTAATGCTCATACTGTGACCTCCTAGCATTATAATTTAATTTGAGTTGTGTTGCACTGCATAATGAGGACATTAGCATATGAAATCTCACTTAGCGCAGGCGTAAAAAACTCATTTTTCTAAGGATTTACATGAGATATGTCTAATGTCTAATATCTGTAATGTGTAAAGAACATTCTGACGATGATTAATATGTTAAGAAGACGTGAGACTAGAAGGATTCTGGTCCCATCCCTTGTTTGGCACACACATTCATGAAGTGACTTTCATAGAAGAAAAGCTACTTCTAAACAATGTTCGTTTCGTTTCTTTGAATTTATTTAATGTTCATTTTTTAAAACATATTCCATTGGTTTCTTAGCTTTCAGAAAACTCAATTAAAGCTCGGGCTTGTTTATATTCCACATTTCCAATGCATTTCGAGCATTTGATATGCTCTTCATCAGGGAAATAGACACTAAAAATAATAATATATACAAATGAGTATTAGTGATAATCGAATTAACTATTTGCAAAGCATTCAGTAATTAAGCATTTCAACGAAAAAAAGCATTTCAGCGAAAAAAAATAATAACAATGCAAGAATCTGTTTGACTGTTGTTCAAAAAAACGATACAGGAATACATTTCATTCATGTTATCTATATGCATGTGTTAAGCTGTGTTTCAAATCACATTTTAGGTTTAAGAAAGCAGTGGTTATCTTACATGCCCTTCGTGGTGCGTTGTTTTGGGAATCTGTGAATGAAACGGGAGAAACAAGGAAGGATTTATGAATGCCTGTAGGCAATGCGGTGGTTCGTGAGATTAGTGTGATTCTAAACGGCAGGGAACACTGACCTGTTTCGTAACGGGTAGATGAAAGCTATCCGGAGATCTGCTCTGAAAAACGCCGGCGAAGCAATGGCTTCCCGCGTTTCTTACATTCAAAAAATCAAGTGTCATGTGATCTAGCTCGTAGATAGAAGTAGACGACAGACTGTGTCGATTAATGTTAGGGGCTTAATCGTACATAAAAGTAACTTCACGAACCAGGTATTCTAGCGGTTAACTTCGTTGAAATGCTTAATTACTGAATGCTTTGCAAATAGTTAATTCGATTATCACTAATACTCATTTGTATATATTATTATTTTTAGTGTCTATTTCCCTGATGAAGAGCATATCAAATGCTCGAAATGCATTGGAAATGTGGAATATAAACAAGCCCGAGCTTTAATTGAGTTTTCTGAAAGCTAAGAAACCAATGGAATATGTTTTAAAAAATGAACATTAAATAAATTCAAAGAAACGAAACGAACATTGTTTAGAAGTAGCTTTTCTTCTATGAAAGTCACTTCATGAATGTGTGTGCCAAACAAGGGATGGGACCAGAATCCTTCTAGTCTCACGTCTTCTTATCATAGTTTTGACGTCGTAGGACTCTCGACGCCTCCTTGCTGTGCACCACCAAACTGAACAACAAGATTACATGTTGAGTAACTTTACAGCTGTGCATCTATCCATAATCTATGATGATTAATATGTAACATACTTATAGGATATTTATTTTTAAGTGCCCCAAATATCAAAGTCGAATTTGGGTATTTTTGCCATTTATAATAGCTTTAAAGTGCTTTAGGCTTCAGTAAATGCATACATCTAGGTATAATACAAATTTGCAGGCTGTCCCCATTTGGGGTTTGCTTTTAAATGACCCAGTGAGATCCATTTAAGGTTGATGAAATAAGTACCATTGCAACAAGCATTTGTTCTAAAAACTGGTATGTGTGTTATTAGGTTCTGTGAATTATTCACAGTAAATGTTGTTTAATAATCTGGAAACAGAGATAATTTTTTAGCGCCTAAAAAGGAGACATTTTTTTTCAAAATAGAGTGAATTATTGCAGGTTAGGAGGAATTATGAAGGCCTTTTGCCTTTGTCAGCCTCAGAATGAGCAGAGGGTGGGGGCTAGTAGAGCTGCAGAGGCTTGCTCAAGTCACGCTGAGGTGTTATCTTTAGTTTCCCTGTAAACAATGGAAGGAGGCTGTCATGTTGACATTCGTGACCTTTTAAATTAGGGCCTTGTCTCTGTGAAATGCAGAATGACCTTGCTAAACAGGCCTCTAAAAAGGGAGGGTTTCTGGTTTCTCCATAAGAACATCAATAAAATTAAAGAACTTCATTACAAAGGAAAAATATGAAAAAGGGTTTCTTTGAAAGTCCCAACATCATGCTAAATGCTCAGCAGAAATGATACATTTGTATTTCTGCTCTGAAAAAATGATGTCCGCTAGTTGCTTTTATTTGACAGAAAATGAGGCATTGCATTAAGTTTTAGACAGAAAATAAGAGAAGCTCTTTATTCAAATATTGAAGGCTACATGCCTAAGTGAGAACGATTTGCCAATTAAGAATTATTTTTCAAAGTGAAAATTGTGGCACAAAGTTAACATGGAGTGTCAGTGAAAGAATTTTAGTTTTAGCTTAATGTTGCAAGCTGACCGACAAGATGGTAACAGTTATGTAATGGAAATTTATTTTTGTGTCTGTTAATGTGTATCATGCTTTGTCTTCTGATTACAAGTTATAAAGGATATTTGTTTGTTATGAGAAATGTCTCTCTTTTGTGTGTTGTGTTTTTTTTTGGCTTCTGCCCGCAGATCATTCATGGATTGTTCTGGGTGAT
Source organism: Lissotriton helveticus (assembly GCF_964261635.1). Classification (NCBI taxonomy): domain Eukaryota; kingdom Metazoa; phylum Chordata; class Amphibia; order Caudata; family Salamandridae; genus Lissotriton; species Lissotriton helveticus. Next base: position 71,461,997 of record NC_136064.1, read on the forward strand.
TTTAAGGCTGACAAGACACGTAAGTTTGGTTGGTTGAAAAGAGATGTGTTTTTGCGTAACTCCTTTGGAAAGGAATGTTCAGGTGGTTTTCAAGTGACACAGTAGATTGTCTTGCCAGCCGATCATGACTGACTAGTGATCAGCTGTCAAAATGAGGGTAAGGAAAGTAAAAGTAAGTGTGAGGAAAGTAAGGGAAAGTGTGTAAAAGAAAGTGTAATTTTGATTTTAAACCTGACAAATTAAGAAGACCTGAATAGTGGGTTTTGGGCTGCAGGTTCACAGTGCATAAAGTACAGGACTTGAAGTGTGTGAGTCACTGCTCATTCACACATGCTATTGTTTGTCTATGTTTTTTTGTGCTTGATATACAGCAAGTATATCTGATGGCTTGACATGTCCGTTCTGTGCGTTTTTATTTTTATGCATGTTTTTGTTTTATATTGTTGCTTTAGATACTATTACAAGTTCACCTGTGTTGTGAAGGGTTCTACATGACGATGTATATCGCTGTACAACAGTTGGGTGAATTTGCGCTAAATTTCACAGATATGATATTTTTTTCATCCTGTGAACGAGACAGACAACACTTCACCAGTGCATGTCTATGTTGGCTACATAGTATTGAAGTAAAATAAAAGAGATATACAGGAAACAAGGTTTCACCTACAGTTAGTCACATTGCTGCCCCCTTTCCTGTAAGGAACAGGCAGCCCTAAATTTATGTATCCTGAAATGGACATAAGGATAAATTATAGATCTGTGACTTTTGTGCATGGTGACCTAATTTCTATATTACATTAGCCAGTTTTGTTCTGCTTCCTAAGTAGTGTATGGCTTTGTACCATAAAGGAAACAAGGTTTCATTAGCTGAGATTACCGTATATGGTGTAGAGGCCAGCGGTAGAGTTAACATTCATGAACTATTTTTGATTTTTGTGTATCACCCCCCCACTTTTGGTGTTGTGTCACATGCTTGACTATCACCCAAGAAATTTCTTGTTCTTCCTATAGATTTTTCTTTCGTCACTTCTCCCCTGATTGATGTTGCATCATGCCTAGTAATTGGGGATATTAGCTATGTCCTAGTCCCATTTTCCCTTTTCCATATTCCTTTCACCAGTTAGCCTTCTTTTATTGTTATTATTGTATTAGGTTCACACTTCCAGATTGCAGTAATGTACTAGGAACCCCATATTATGTATAAATCCCTTTTGTATAACAAGACTGGTTTTTAAGAATTTTCTTTAGGCCTACTTCGCTGTTTTCCAGTCTGACCGTCATGGTAGTGATGGACTGGTTAACTGACTCAATGCTATTATAAGACGAGTTCCCACATTTTGATCATTAGTCTGTGTATTGCACAGTGCACATGATGCATAGTTATTAAAAGGGAGGTATTTACATGTCCCTGATAATCTATATCATGCAATTTCTCTTTTGAGATGTTCTAGATAAGGAATTTAGGAACACCTAGGCTTAATCATTGAGAGAAAAAAATGTGTTTACCCCATTAGACGATGTCACTATGTGTGAGGATATCCATTTAGATAAAATTCTCATATAGTTATCTACCCTTAGATGGTAGAGGATATGCTCTCACATGGAAATGAATTGAAGAGGCTAGAGACACTGTTTTGCTTACTGCCTTTGTCTTTGTATTGCTTTTGAGAATGACAGTGTGTTCTAGACCAGAATTGTCTCATGGCGTATGGCCACTCACTCGCAGATTGCAGACCACCTGCTTGCAATCCTCTTGTTAAAAACAAACTGTTTTTGTACTAAATTGAAGGAAAATAACAAATGTGTCCCATTTCCTACGTCACTAGGTTCTGCGGGATTAAGTCATAATAACCTGCGGACCTTTGATGAAAAGCCAATTCCCATCAGTGACAGTCCCAGCACCCAGAAAAGCAGCAAGGCTGGACAGTGATCGCCAGAGCGCCATCCATGGTATCTCCAAAGAATCGTACTTGCACCATCAGACGACATTGGACATCACAGAACCAGTTTCAGTGCAAAAGAGCGAAAGAGAAGGATTCCAGTTGTTTTGAGGTTTTAGTTTTTCACCTGTCATGTGCTGGTAACCTCTGACAGTAGGAAGTCCATTGAGCCCCTTGGCCTGAGTTTTGGCAACACACCCCTTTTCTTTGCTCCAACGGAAAGGCAGTGCACCGGAGGATCCAAGACCGGCAAAAGGCACTACATTGTGGTACCTATGATTAAATGAAAGAGCAGCCCGAGCATCCTCTGACACTGAAAAGCGAGTGTTGGAGTCTGAAAGTGTTGCTGAGTATGAAAGCCTGTTGCTCTTTCATGATTAATAGTACTTGGGTCTGCATGAGATGATCTGTGCCCCTGATCAATGACTTCCTGGTTACAGGAGACGCGCAGAGACGCCGTCCTGAACCCTTCGAAAAATAGCAATCTTGATCCCCTCGGATAATGACTACGGATCGCTCCAGTGTTGAGCCTTGAATACTTACACCTTTTCCCACATGACGGAGGAATGGAGGACGATCGTTACGTTCCCTCCTTTCAATCCCGCTATCCTGAATGACGAGATACGGATAGCGGAGTGATTACCTACCTTGTAACCAACCATTCAATGCTACAGATTGTCCACGGACCACGTTTTTTCCGGCCGCACTCGACAATGCTCGCCCCGCCTATTCAACATGAATCAGCCCCTGCCCCACCCCCCTCTTCACGTCCTGACAAAGACCCGTGCAGTAAGGATCTACTATCCTACACCTTCTGGGTCGAAACGTAGACTGCTATCTACACCATCAACTCCAAACAATAGCATGATTTGTACAGCTGATTAGGAGTCTGTTTGCTATGAAATTGTTCTGATTTATGCTCATTCTTTGTTTGGCCTCTCGTGTGGGGACCAATCAGTACTTATCAACTGTACTCGTGAATCTGTGTATATATGAGTAAATTTATGACTAGTGATGTACAACTATCTTACATTTTTTCTTGCACCCCCCTTTCCCTTCCCTATGTGGGCGTATTGAATTTTGTATATACAAATGCTTTGATACATATCTACTAATCATTGATTGTTAACGAGTGTGCAGTGAAAATAAAAACACTGTACATGTTCACATTTTGGATCAATTTTCTATTAATATTGTAAAAAATTCTTCATAAATAATTCTGTGTCTGGTCTGGGACCCTTCTGCATATATCGATTACTTACCCAGGTCCCACTGACTAAATGGGTTTAACCCAATTATTTACAACATGATCAATGGAGAGCACACTATCTGTACTGCCTGCCGCAGAGGAGAGATATTGGTGCACTGCCTTGAGACATTGAGACTTTCAAATAAGCTGCGAGTGTTTGCCAGGAGGGCACTCCAACGGATACTAAGAAGGACCATTTTCTTGAAAGGCCTGAATGAAGAGGCCCATGCGGAAGAAAACAACAGAAGAGGATTTGATGAACAATAGAAGCCTGCCGGAGAGGCTTGGACGGACTCTGGGTATTTCCCGTGCGATTGCATAAAATGGGTGTTAGGAGACTGATTTTTGCTGTTTTGCGGGCATTGTTTTAAAGTAGTATTCTGTTTAGTAAAAGCAGAATAAAGTCCATTCCCTGTGGAAGAGTATCCCTTTTCATCTGAGAGCATTGATAAGGATCGCCACTGTTTCACCTGAACATATAATAAGTTACGGAAATGCATAGGAGCCATAAAAATGTTACTAGATAATTTTAGGATTTGCTTTCTGTTTAGGGTTGTGAAAAATGATAATTTTGTTTGTAATAGTGGTCATTACTTTCTCCTGTTGTCTATATGTTCTTAATAATGTGTTTTCTAGTATTTTTAAACATGACGTTGTCTTTTGTGGGTTGGATTGTTTTTGCTACCCAATTGACATCTGTACCCACCTCCCAACCTATGGCTCTTCCTACTACTACTTCTTTGCATTCTTTCCATACTTTACCTGAACATGAACTGGTTAAGAGGTCAGAGTTTACTAATAATTCCTTTGTACAGCTTCTGCATCAACACCAGTTAGTAATGAACACCACTAACGTGGGTGTGTGGTCTTATGCCACATACTACAGATAGAGGTGTTCCCTATCTGATCTTACCGTTTAGTCAGAATGGGTCTTTATGGGCTTTTCAGATGATGTTAATTTATGCCCTCGAAGTCTATCCCTTGCGTTCCATGAAAGATAACTCGAGTAATAATGCCTTAGTGAAGGGAATAACGGATAACATTGATATCGATTCAGACACAGACTGAGTGATTGCCTATGTAAGGGCAAAAGGAGGGTCTGAGGTTCCGTGAATTCCGAACCCACTTTATAAATGTCATGGTTTTGTTACGAATTTGATAGTAGCGAACCGTAACTAGTGAGTGCGACAAGTACGAGTTGTTTCATCATGTTAGATCAATGGATTCACTATGTATTTGGGGATTTCGTTCTGAACCCTGGGTTCCATTTTGTGTATGGCAGCCATTTTGTGGTTGCCCTCACGTAGGCCGATGATTGTGGCTGAACTAGTCTTTTAAGGACATGTACACCTTAGCTCGAGTTCATGCTGACTCCTGTTTGACCTGAGTGAACTGACCCTGTTGCCTGAAGCTGACCTTGTTAAACCAGTTCCTGCCCTTTAGCTGATCAAGATTAAGGATCAGAGCACAGGACATCATAAAGTTTTACTGCACACAAACATGCCTTATCCTACTTCTATCTGTTTCTGTTCCTTCTTTTATGGTCTGTTCATGACATGGGTTGTGGTCCTTTTATTATGGGTTTGTCCGGCTTGTGTAAGAAGGAATGTTGGGCTTTTTTGTATAATTAATGGTGGGCCGGACAACTGAAAAGTGGGTTTGTCGTCATGCAATACCTTGCGTAATAATACCTATGATTGGACAATTGTAAATAGTGGGTGTTTGTCCTATTGGCTAATGTTTGGCAGACCTTGCATGTCCATGTTAGGCATTTTACATGCTTGCAAAAGCAAGGACTGCCCCTTACTTTTATGCTGAGTTTTGTAACCCTGGGCCTATATAAGGCCTCTGTTCTCTGTACTCCTCAGACTACCTTATTCAGTTGCTACGGCTTCTGTGTGACGTGGCCTCACTTATTAAATTTAATAAAGATGTCTTTTCATATTTTCAGCTTCTGTGGCAAGTTCTTTTTTCTATTAGTAAGTATTCCCTGAGAATAAAGACTACATTTCTTCAGCCCCTGGAGGAGCGCAGTCATTAACCTACATGGATTTTTAAGTCTGCTTGACAATTCAAGTATTACCTGACATTTAAACCTATACCAATACTATTCAACAATTATTTGCTTCCACACAAATACATATTTGTTCCTATACTATTCACTTGTATTGTCTTATCTTGCAATGCCATACAGCATTCTTGTAAAGTCAGACCTACTGGCATTGCCAATGGTTGTCCTAACTGTGAGCTATTATAGCTTAGTAACGAGTCCACCAACCTAGAGGTTACATTTTTTAAATAATAATGCTCCTATATCTGAGTAGTCAAATACATTTCACACAGGAGGCATCCAAATGCCGCAGCCACACAGTAGTGTCTGGCGTGGAAGCTGGTTGTTACCCGTGACCGGCTTCACAATGTCTGACTTTTCAAAGTATTGCGGTGCTGCGGACTGTGTGTGACAAGCACTGGTAGTGTCCTCAGTGCTGGAGGGCACAAAAGCTGCTTCTGCGTGTGCCAGCACCTGGCATGCAAGGGATGTCGTACCTTGTGGCACCTGGCATGCTGCAGGGTGATCTGCCTGTTGGCACCTGGCACACTGGGCTAAGATCCTATGCCTCTAGCCTGCTGCAGTGTGCATGACAAGTTTAGTGACACAGGGTGCAGGTGCTGCTCCGGTGTGTCCAAGTGCTTGGTGTGGTGGGGGGGTGCGAGCTGCTTGTGCCTGGGGTGGTGGCTGGTTTCCAAGGCCAACTCAGGGCATTTTCAGGGCATCAATTACACTGCATCCTTCTATTTCACAAACTTTATTCTACATCCTTGTGGACGCAGAAGTGCTCGCCACATAACAAATCTTTTCTAAGCAGCATGAACCTCAGAACCTGGTATCCCATTTAATAAAGGTATGGTACAGTTTCCATACATTATGAAAAGTCATGTTTACATCACAGTACCAAGGTTTTAAGATGCCAGACCCGGTTACAAAAGTACTGAAAACCTTTAACAGTAAATCTAACCATTCATAAGCATCTGCGCATCCTTTATATTAAACAGCGGTGGTCTATTTTAAACATAATGCATAGTATTGTTTCACACAATAAATGGAAGTCATAAAAAGTCAAACAGCAACACAAATATTCAGTTATAGGATACTTTACTCAAAAGGCAAACAAAACTTCAAGAAACATCATCTTAAAAATAAATTAAAGGAAACAGCAGCCCCGCTGACCTCTAATAAGTGTTTTGGTTGTTCGTCCAAAACATACATACATTCAACATAGTTTATTTTACAAGCCAGAGCAGACTGGAGAATCAGAAAAAAAACCAGAAAAGAAAATCAAACATCTTCAAAATAGAAAACCAAATGAAAACATTAACTTCTGTTTTTTTTCGGGATGAGACAATGATATGAAATTCAATGAGAAATCACTCAGTGCCAGATATTCTGTGCGTGCTTGTCGGCAACGTGTCAACAGTGAACACACAAAAGGTGATGGGAGGAAAGCTTGCACTTTGTCTAAACCCTGGCAGTCGCTCGGGGTAGCATTTATTTATTTATTTGAAGAGTTTTATATAGCGCTGGCTAGACCCGGAGGTATCAGAGCGCTTTACATTAGGTTACACATTGTTACAAAGTTACATCAGTTACAAGTTACATCTGTTACTAGAACATTAGGGACCTGATTCTGATGCGGTTAGGAAAGCATTCCCACATAGGGCCTGGTACTGATGCAGTTAGGAAGGCCTCCTAATGGCATTTGCGCCTTCCAAATCGGATTGGGAACGTGTCTTCCGACCCAGGGCCCAATTATGATGCGGTTAGAAACATATGCTCTCATTGAAGTCAATGGGAGTCCAACTAAATCGTATCTGGAAGCATCCGGAAGCATCGCACTCCGTCAGTTGGACTCTCCCGATCCGAGTGGGTCGAAAACTATTTCCAAACCGAATCAGTCAGGAAGCTTTCCAACCCGCAACAGAATCAGGCCCTAAATAGCATAGAATCTCAACCCATTGTTCTTATGCTCACCATGCCACCCCAGTTTGGACCCAGCCATATGCAAATCAGTCTTTACCCTGTTCCTTATGGGAACAGTCCAGCAGGAACTGCCAATCTAGGTCTTCACTGAACAGGAAACCAGGACCCGTTTCTCAATAGCAAACTCCTGAGACGTGAGTGAGGCATCAGCTAGGATGTAGAGCACCCACCTATGTATGCTAAGGTACGGGGTCGGCCACTAAACCCAGACATCAATACTTTATAATCAATTTGATTCAGTAGTACGGGAGGTGTTAGGCAGACGTGTCAGACAATATGACAAGGATTTTCATGGTATACGGTTTATTAACCATGCTGATGGTATTATTGATAATTGTTTGTTTTCTAATAGTGGCACAAATATTGCATCGTAGAGCATGATATTTAAATAAACATTGTAAACTTCCTTTGTGTATCTTTCATATTTTATTGTGGATAAGTTCGAGTGAGAGAGCAAAAGGGTGTGTCCTGTTACCGCGATCCCTGAGAGAGTCGTGAGTGCTGTGTTCTAGGGTGCCAATCCACTTGTTTCTCTGGTAAGGTTAGGAGGGCAAGTGAGGCACCTATGGCTAGTCAGACTCTGGATCATTGGTCCTGAGGTGGTCTGGTGACTCAGTCCCTACATGGCGATGTTCTATGCTCCTAACATTGCTCTGTTCCCGAGCAGAATCTTGTAACACCTACACTGATCTGATAGTTTCTAAGTGTGATGCTGCTCTGTGGAAACTAAAAGGTAGAACTGCAGTGAGTGGGATTTTAATTGGGATGTCCAAAAAGGTTCTCTGAGTGGAGTTTAAAATGATAAGACTGCACAGAACACTCAAGATAAGCGGAAATACGAATAAAACCATCTTTGAAGTTACAATACCCTGCTATATGTGATCATCATCTGTGGGAAACAATTTTCAGAGGAGGATGATGCAAGCGAAGTGTGGGATGTACGACGGTACGACGCATGGTTTTACCACGCGTACCATTACAATGCGTTTTTTACAACGCAAGTCGTTACCACGACTTGCGTTGTAGGGGTGCGGACTTAGGAATTTTTTAATTTACTATTCCAACACCAGCCTACATACAGTAGGGAAGGTGTTGGATAGTAAATTAAATTATTCCTTGTCCTGTAGCGCCCTCCAGCGCAAGTCGTGGTTTCGACTTGCGTTGTAAAAGACGCGTTGAAAGGGTACTGCGGAGTAAAATCCGCGTGGTAAATGATGTTCCCCGAAGTGTGTGTATCTATGTATGTGAGTGTGTGTGTTTTCACCAGGGACTGCTCCTGCCATGCTGCATCTCTTTTGTGAGTGTGCAAGGAAGCTTACACTGCTGTTGTCTGTGCTCTACATTGACTTTGGTGCATGCCTGTTGGCTCTGCTGCTGGCAGCTTTCAGTGTGAGGGATCCTTGCGCTGCTGCCTCTTTACTTTACCCTTTCTGGGTGTAAAGACGGCATATTGCTGCTGCCTGTAACATGCCTGTTTTGTGTGCATGAGGAACGCTTTCATTCCAGCTGCACTTCTAAACACTATTTGTGTATATGTGATGAAGTGTGAGCTGCCGCTTACCATATTGTTCTTGCTGAGTGTAAGGGAGGAAGGCTTGCAATGCTGTTTTCTCAGCAAAATCCTTGCATGGCTGATAGCTATGCTGTTTTCTACCAGAAAATCGTATATTGCTCCTTCTTGTAGTCTGTAGATGCTTAAAAAAGTTGGTGGTGGAGCTTCTGCTCAGACTTTTACTGTCATCTGCATATTCTTGTTATGTGAATTTCTAAGGAAACATGCCCTATTGCTGCCTATTATCTGCTGGAAATCCTGAAGACCACAGACACCCTGGGGCAGATTATCAAGGGGTTTATCACCGCTTTTTTGGCTTTAAAAGCCAAGAAAGCGGAGATAAAATGATCTCCCTATTACCTAGCTGTCGCTAACACCAGTTAGCGCCAGCTAGTAGGAGATAGCGACCATCTTGGGCCCCGCTTTGCATGTCAGTGATATTTATCACTAATGACATGGAAAGTGGGCGTGCCAAGATGTTAGCGACTGGAAACAGTCGCTAACATCGCTATCTCCTATTACCAACTTTTGGAGATATTCACGCTAAGCGCGAATATCTCCAAAAGCTAACACCTGCCCCTGAGCAGTTCTTAGCCATGTTATCCAATGGGAGGTGGATAACATGGCTAAGAGCATTAGCTCGGTAATGCATGAATATCGCTGACTTTTCAGCGATATTCATGCTTTGCGGCCGTTTTTTATCGCATTTGCGATAAACCTTGGTAATACCAAGGTTTATCTGCGATAAAAATCGCCGCAGGTCAGCAGTAAAATTTTGTCTCTAACCAAGCAATAGCGATAATTATCGCTATTGCTTGGTAATATGCCCCCCTGTGAGTTACAAGGAGAGGTCCTTAGTCAGTATCATGAGGTGACCTCCCAAGGCTTCTTATTCCATGCCCAATTGGAGATCTCCTTTAATTGGACCCGTGATGGGGTCGCCCCCTTCGGTGTGAGGCATACCATGGTACACCCAAGGGGAACGTCTGAGGCAGGAAGCAGAGGTGGTCTTTCAAGTCCAGGGCCTATATCGTATATAGGGTGCACTGCTCTGGTCTGTGCTGTGACACACATTTTACAGGGTGCCCAGGTGAAGACAGGGTCAGCGTGCCCTATCACCATGAATGCACTGCCCCCTGCTCGCTGCTGACTCGCACTTGCCCTCGGCCAGTGCATTAGTCAAAGGGAGACCAGCTATTTGAAGCCACCAGTCTGATTTTCACTTTGCAGACCCAGGTTGCAGTAAGGTGAGGAGCGATCCCATCTGAAAGCGAGTGCAGTATGACCGCACCCACCTGTAGGGGGATGTCTGGTGATACCCTTTTCCTTCTATCCTCAGAGCACCCTTGGGTTGAGGGGGGCGTACTGATTGTACAATATCTCTTTGTGATGCACACTCAGTGCATCTCCTGACAGCTCCTTTGCCTCTGCACCTGCATCTAGAATACAGCCCAGGTGCAGAGACAAAGCATTTCCTCTTTTGTACACCCCCATGCAAATGAGGAAACACCCCCTTCAGATCATGCCATTGCTTCATGTGTGAAAACACAATGTGTATTACAGAAGGGGCTGCGCAAGACGGGGAGCCACTTCAGTAATACCAAAGTGCCCCCTGGGTGCAAAAAGCAGGCTTGCATACCAGTTGCACCCCTGGGCACTTTTGATAATAACATCCCTGATGTCCCCAAGCTTTGTCTCTGCTCTTTCCCTCACATCCACCCAATGCACCAGTCTCCTACCCACTGGTCCCAGTCATTCAGTAGGACTGCAAGTTTTAAAGACAGAAATGTGGTAAAACAAGGACGACGGGCAAGCTTTGGGCAGCTGCAGTCCATTTAACATTGGTCTGTAATAACTTGGGTGTGGATTTCAGGTTGCCTTGCAATGAAGGGGGACCTGATGAGCTTTACCGTCTAGTTCTATTCACAAATATTCCATATGACTCTTCTATCATGTTGGTTGCACTTAAGAAATTGCATAGAAGTTAAAGTTGACATCTGTTCATGCACATGTTGATCTTAAATCAACAAAACAAACCACTGACTATTGCTCTGGGTAGCATTGCAGCCCATTCTTTTTCACCCACTGTACCACTCTAGATAGAAGCACCTCTTGTGCAAATCAGTGCTGACCCTGCTTCTTAAAGAACAGACAACCACATACTGCCCTTCAGAAGGGAGCACAAGCAATCATTCCCACGCCCGTTTAGGAACAAGGCTGATTTGCATATGGAATAACTGAACCCTCCAACATTCAGAAAGACATGTTCGGTATTGTAAATGAACTTTCCATTGCAGGCAGAGTAACTAAACAATGTACTCCTTCCCAAGAATTCTGCGAAAAGTTTGACTTTTTTTATTGTTAAAATCTCAGTAATTATAGAAAGCGTAACCAAAGGATCAAATCAAGTTGAATTGGTACATAACGAATTTAACAATATTTTTCAGTCAATGTTTCAGTTAACAGACATGCAAATGTTAAAAAGTCTAATGATAAAAGTAAAGTCTGGGTCCTCTTTAAACCCGGGCCACCCTGCAATAATGAAAAAGATGGACTGAATAACCAGGAGACTTCTCCTGGCTGTCTTTAACACCTCACATACGCAGGGTACTGTGCCCAAACATTTTTAAAGATGCTATTGTGATACCACTTCTAAAGAAGCACGGGGAGGACCCTTTAATACCCCAACACTATCAACCCCATCTCTCTGTTACCTACTGCACTGTGGAAGTTCATGTAGCAAATCTTATATGTCGTCACCTCCAAGCCTCTAACAACCTTGATCCTTTGGAAGCTGGTTTCACCCGGCATATCATTTTTAAATGTTATTATTTTATTATTTAATGTACTATTAATTATTTTTATTTAAGAGATTTGTAGTGCATACTGCTACCCCGAAGGGTTTCCTGGAGCAGTTAGAGGCAGATAGGCTGTTTCTTGGTCAGTCTTTAAAATAACTAAGGGGTCGACTCACAGAACTAATCTGAGACGAAATCCTAAACTTACTACGTTTGGTATTCACAGAAAACATTTAGTAGTAGTTAAGTTAGGATTTTGTCTTAAGTTAGGATTTTGTCCTAAATTAAATTTAGGTTAAACTTAAGTTTGTCTTAAGTTTTGGTCATGAGACAAAATCCTAATTTAAGACAAAATACTAATTTAAGACAAAATCCTAACTTTACTACCACTAAATGCCTTATATAAACACCAAATGTAGTAAGTTTTTGGATTTTGATTCAAATTAGTTCTGTGAATCGGCCCCCACATTTTCAGGTTTTTACGAAAAGCAAGTAGAGAATTAAAATTCCGGAGGTCAGCAGGCAAGGCGTTCCAAAGTTTGGGGCCTAAATAGGAAAAGGAGCGACCTTTCATACAGGGGAGACGAAATCTAGGTATGAAGAACAGTGCCTGACTTGAAGATCTCAGTGGCTGAGTGGGCGAGCAAGGAATATGGGTCCAAAGTTGCTTTATATATTTGATGATAAAAGGGAAGACATTGGTAAGGAAGTAGTATCAGCTCTTGTGCTTTTGTGGTTTTGTGTGCCGCTTTCAACATGGTCGACCATGATATTTTGTTGAATTGTGTTGATGCGATGGGTATTCATGAATCCCTACTGAACTAGGTAAAATCTTACAAGATTGCGCAAAGGCTGTACAATTGTCACCATTCTTGGCAGAAACTGTGCCAGTAAAGAATGGAGCCCCCTGAGGCTTCTCTCTGTCCCCTCATTGTTTATCACAAATGCCAGCCCTTTAGTAATGGATGTAGACTATATATCTATGCAGATAGTTTGCAGGTCCTTTTGCGTTTGGATGGTAAAACAAAAACACCCCAGAACTTCAAGAGCTAAAGCTCTTCACCTGGGCGTGGATGGGAAATAATCACTTAAAATAAAATGCAGAAAACACTGATGTTGTTGTTATAAGCAATTGAATTGATCTCCTGACTTGCCACTTTGGCCATCGAAAATGATCCTCACCCCATACCGATAAACTCACCCGGGGCCAAAGAGGAGTGGCTGTAAGGTGGGGGGGTGGCTCTACCAGGCCAACTTCCAAGTCCTGCTCTGTCCAACACTAGAATGGGAGAGCCAGCTCTATAGCTGTCTCTCGACTTGGCAAGTGGGAGACATAGAAAGTGAGGTTGAGTCCTACATCACGATCCCCCACCTGACAGGCCACTCCTCTTTGGCCCCGGGTCTTCCGGGGCCTGGAGGTTCAATGTATTCCCAGGGTGGTGGCCTTCCCACTGGAGTCTTTAGAGCTAAGAGTGCATCTTGTGGTTGCTCTTCACTCCCCATGGAGATGGGCACACCAGGAATGATCGACATTAAGGGCACGGCGATGAGCATTTCGTTTTGGTTTTGGTTTCTTTGTTGCATCATTCCCATGGAAGACAGGGGCCCCGGGGAACAATTTACATTTATATGGGGAAGGGCTATGCCACATGGCCCGTTGGTCTTAATTCTTATGGGTATGTTGCGTTTTGCTCCTGATGGCTAGCTCTAGCCACTGAGAGCATGAATTTCTGGCCTCCCAACTTTTTCCTTTTTTGTGGAACATGATTCTTACTGTTCTACCTTCTTGTCAAGGACCTATCTCCTTTCTGGGCACCTTGCTCTTATCTCTAACCTGGGGTGTTCCACATCAGCACCCTAGGTCCGCCAAAGTACCCATATCCTTCGGGATCTTGTTCGCGCTATATAAAACTTTATTACAAAATACCATCCTGCTTTCATCCTTCAAGTCCCACGACCCGCTATGGCCATGGGCATGGCACCTGTGTGACAGGAAGTCAGGGGCCTCCTCCTGTTAGAGGTCACAACTGCAGAACTGTCCCACAGAAGATCTAGGGGAACCTCCAGGGTCCCTGCTTGCTGTCTCTCTCTCCCTGCTGTCCCCCAGTGAGTGTAGAGGGAAGCACCATTGATGCTGGGGAACCAAAGTCCTAGTGCATAGGTGGAGGTGGAAAGTTCCAGAGGGTAGGCACCTTTGCCTATCCTAGATTGACACATCATCACTCCAACTCTGCCTCAACCCTCTTACATAGCAGTTTGGGAATTTCCAAGATGGCACCTTCTAGTGGTCTGTTGAAAGACCTTCTCTGAGACCTTAAGCCCTACATCTAACTGCCGCAACTGACTTGTCCATTAACTCTCTGAGAAATTGGGTTGTTGGTTGAGGGAGGGTGAAACCCTACTCAAGTAACCTCCACAATTCTTATCAGAGTGAACCACAAAAGGTCAAAAGTATCCCTTTGGTTGCTTGCGACAAAAGCAGTCAAAATTAACTTACAGTGGTGTAAAGTATTTCTGCAGCACGTAAACAGCAACAAACTGAAACCACAACACAAGAAAAATCCCACACCAATGTTGAAAAATAGAGTATATTTTAATAAATTATTCGACACCAACATGACAAATATCCAATCAGTAATCCCGGAATAATGATTTTTTTAAAGAAAAAAATATTGCCTAAAATATCAAAGTGCCAATCGCGGACATCTAGTTGCATGAGACCGGGTCAAAGACAAAGGAAATGGGCGACTGATGAAGCACGGTTCAGTTACAGAAAGTGAATATGACCCGGTCCCCGCATCTCAAATGTGACAGATATCCCGTGATCCGTATTACGAGTTCTATATGACATAATGGAATTGTAATTTGGCGGAACGAATATCCGTCAAGTTTGTGACGGGCTAACCCTGTCCGCCAAGACCATACTCAGGCCCTTATTTTCTAAGGGAAAACCTTGAGGGATTTACACATATGACACCTTGCTAAATTTCGAATTCTATCTACTTTTTAGAAATCTATAGCTTTCCTTGATCACCCATTGGTTTCACACTAGTTTCCACTGCAAATTGCAATTATATTGAGAACACAAAAAAAGGAAATATGGGCTACCTCTTTGGAAAATACCAAAACTGTGGTTAAAAAAAACATACATTTTCTTTTTCTGCTATGCGTGTTCCTGAAAGTTGGGAAGATGGCGACTGTAGCACAGTAAACCGTTCGTTGTTGCCACTTTTTTAGAGAAAAAAACAGACACTTTTATCCAGAGCCCTTTTTTTCCTATTGTTTCCCAAAAACTCAAACTTTAGCTATATGTTTGCCTATTCTCTACATTCCCTCCAGGGAAATCTGCACGCCCTGGGTACCTTTAGAATTCCCAGGATGTTAGCAACACAGGCCGCAAACTTGGTGTGGATACCTTATGTAGGAAAAAAGGTATAGAGCCTTAAGCATGAATTATCTCATATTGCGAAAAAAGGGCTCAATCCTGCCTGCTTTTTTGTTTTACTGTTGCATGGATGTGTTTTACTTCTTTTGCCTATGAAAATACGATTTACATCCACATTTAAACAGCAGTGATATAATTTGTGATAGCATGGTCAATTAAATGTGCCTGATTAGAGAAGGCAAATATCTATGCTCACACATGACAGCAGCCAGTCCATGTCCTTCAGCTTACTAAATCTAACAGAATTACTGGGCCACTTACCTAGTGGGAAAAGCGTGTTTATCTCCTTCTTGAACTCAAGTTATAGCAAGTCAGGTCAATTAGTGCTTTATTCGAGTAATTACTCATAAAAGCAAGACATACACAAGATCTTAAAATACAATTAAATTTACAGTCAATCACAAAGACAGTGCACTAATAAATCCATAAAATACACTCAATAAAAAAGCTTCTCACAGTATTTGTTAAGTAATTAAAAAAAATTAAAAAAGGGATTAATACATTAATAAGAAATAGCAAGGTTATAAAAACATTAATGGTCTAAAAAACAATAATAAAAAATTCATGGAGACAGATTTTACAGACAGAGAATAGTTAATTAACTAGCAGTCTCTGTCTGATCGCCCATGCCCATCCAATATATTTTGCTGTGGCTATTAATATCCATGTAAGTGGGCTTGAACATATGATACGCAGGGCAACAGAACTACCGGTGGTCCCAAGGTTCCTACACATAGGTGCAAGCCAGACACGTCTTGGAGTACAGTAAGCTTTACAAGAGAACAAAAAGTGACCAAGTGTTTCCTTCCCCATTCCACATGCTGGGCAGGTGTCACACCCCCCTGTACCCCATTTAGCTGTTAAAGATCTTATGGGGAGGGCTCCAGCTCTCAGTTGGAATAGGAGCTTTCTGTCGCCCAGCTTTGAAATAATATCCCAGTACGACTCCAAAGCGGGATACAGTTTAACCTCAAAAAAACCAGCAGTCATAGACCCATTGCTAGATCTACTCAAATTCCTACTAGCAACGTTTTCCCAAAATATGTTTTTTAGGACAGACATGGCGGGAAATATTGCACCTGCTGGATCCAGCCATATTGAACTTAACCCAAGCTCAAACAATATTGCTTTCAGTGAATTGAGCCAGCTAATTTTATGGAAACAGTCCGCCTTAATGATATCAATAAAACCTTCAGCATAGTGAGAAAGCTCTGGAGTAGTCCAGAGCCTTCGCCAATACAAGATTGGTCGTAGTCTGGCTAGATCCTTGATTTGATTCCTACCAAGATCATATCCTAGAGGCAACAATGGAGTACTTTTCGGGGTACCAATGAGTAACCGTAAGAATTTATTCTCCGAGGCTTGTAAAGAATTCAAATTTTCAAAGCCCCACATCTCCGCACCATAGAGTGCGGACCCAATTGCCTTTGCTTCATAAACCAGCAATGCTGGCTTGACAGGTTTGGTCAGAGACTTTCTATGTTCCGAATTAATGGCACCGGCTAATTGCTTGTGTCGCAGGGTAGCAATGTTTAAGTGCTGACACCACCTGTTATTATCTGCAATATGGATACCCAAGTACGTAAATGAATTTACCACCTCAAGAGGCCGACCACTCATGACAATTTTAGACTTGGAACTGCGAAGCGGCTTAAAAATCATGAGTTTAGTTTTAGTTACGTTCACCTCCAAACCATGTTCCCCACAAAAATTTTCAAAAATGGACAGAGCACGCTGCAAGCCACTAGGGGTTTTAGATAGAATAAGCGTGTCATCCGCAAACATTAAAATAGGGATTTTTAGACCTGAAAGAGAGGGAGCATCTACTGGCGCTGTTACCATACGGGGGACAACACCGTTTATGTACAAAGTGAACAAGGTTGGGGCCATTGAGCACCCTTGTCGAACCCCTCGCTCAACGGGAAAGTCAGCAGTGACCATCCCATAACCGCCCCACTGAATTTTAGCAAAAGTAAGCTCGTGGAGGCGCATTATGAAGGTCAGTAGCTCCACAGGGACCCCCAGACTCTGTAAGACTTGCCACAATTTAACCCGTGGCACCAGGTCGAAGGCAGCCTGTAAATCGACAAAAGCCGCATATAGGCTGCCTCCTCCCAGCACCACAGTCTTCCATTGTAGCAATTGAAAGCGGAATACTTGGTCCACCGTGCTTGTTGCCCTTCGAAATCCCGCTTGGTAGGGAGATAAAATGTTATTATCCTCTGCCCAGTAGCCCAGGAGCCTATTTACGACCACACGACCAACTATTTTTTGCACGGTGTCGATAAGGCTTATTTGCCTGTAATTGCCTGGCTGCGCACGGTCTCCCTTTTTAAACACTGGGATGATCACAGCTCCCCTCCACGATGCCGGGACCTCAGCACCTTTAGCGATGAAGTTAATAAGTAAATGAATATATTTACACCACCGCTCTTTGTCATTTAAGAAAATATCGGCAGGGACGCCATCTAAACCAGGAGCACGCCCTTTATTCACTGAATTTATGGCAGACATAATCTCTTTGTAAGTAAAAAGATTACCTTGGGAAAAAGACATACTAATACTGTCCTCACCTGTAATCTGAGTATTAACAGCATACTGTGAGCTAAAAAAGGCTACCCAGTCCTCTTGTGGTACATTGTTGTTAGGGGGTTCCTCAGCTCTCTCGCTACCCCATTTAACGATGTTCTAGAACACTCTGGAATCCTTTCTGTCACTAGCTTTTTTCAGTTTACACCAATGCTGCTCATCCCAGGCTCTCTTAGCTTTCGCTATACAGGCTTTATAACCCTTTCTGGCTAGGCGGATGGTCTCAGACTCCCACTTCTTAATAGCATGACCTAGAGCAAGTCGTGCCGCCCTACATTCGGCATTATACCATTTTGCACTTTTACAATCTCTAGCCCCATTGCGCTTAGCAGGTTTCAAAAAGTGTTTTTTGATCTTGCCAAAGAGGGTATCATGGATGTTGGCCACATCCCCCAAGCCAGAGGGAGAAACGCTAGTCGATTCCATAGCTAATATAGCTTTGTCAGTTTCATGATTAATATTGTCGATGGCCTGTTGGTTGGTCACTACGCTAGCCCATCTGAGCCTGCGCATGTTATTTTCTGGGATGATCATAGGTGGAACAAGAGCATTCAAGCAAGTTGTATTAATCCCAGCGGGCCACCATTTATGCTCCACACATAGGGGATTTGGTCACTCTCAGGTCTCACGACAACCTCCATGTCACAGACAGATGGCCATAGCATCATGCTACAGATTACATAGTCTATTCTGCTTTTGTGTCTCCCGTTATCAAAAGTCATAGAGCCTTTTTTATCCAGTGCTGTTCTTCCATTCAAAGCTCTCAGACCTTTTTCGAGACACATAGCGTTCAGATCTATTATGTCCTCGGTCCAACGTGTGACTGGCTTCAGCTCTAACTCAGGGATACCCCAGTGAGAGTCCTCTTCTGCTCCAAGGAAAGCCTTGCACGTGACCAAAGGCTCAAAAGTCCGATTAAGATCGCCTGCTATAACAATATTGTTGTCGTGGGAAAATGTATCAAGGAAATTACCCAGGGCAATTAAAACTTCAGAACGACCACCCTTAGCACTTCTGGCATATATGTTATAGATATCAAGTGACCCTGAAGTATCATTAGTTGTCCTGATCAACTGGATATCATTATGGCTAGTCACTATACTTTTGATTGTTAATTTAAGGGACTGTCGGACCCAAATTGTGAGACCCCCCATTGGTCTCCCTTTTGGACCCTTTATAGCTGGCACAAAAAAATTTAAATAACCCAGCAAAAAGACAGGTTCACATGCCCAAGTCTCCTGGAATATGCATACATCGAATAAACTAACAAAGCCAAGCCAGTCCCCACAATCTAATTTAGAGCACAGCCCGGCCAGATTCCAAGAGATTAGGTTCCCCGTCCCAGTTGAAGAAGCAGCTAGTGCTTCAGGAGTAAGGTTCGGATTACTAGGCTCACCCGCTGCTGTCACTACAGAACTTATCTGGGCTCCATTACTTATGACATCACTATTACCTGCCCCCTGCGAACCAACTACAAAGTCGCAGCATGCAGATGATAAGGACGTTACCGTTTGAGGATCCTTCTGGCCGAACATGGCCAAAGGCCTAAGCGCCATCTTATTTCTGTAACAATTGCCATTCTGGGCAGGCAAGCTACATATACTCTGGTCGGTTAAAGCTGATGGTACAAAACTTTTGTCCCCAAGAAGTCAGTCACAATCATTCAAGTTAGAGAGAGCTGAGAACCTATTCTCCAGATTTAATCCCCACTCAGTGGATTGGGCATCCCTCCTCCCCTTGGTTGATGTCACATTCCATTTAGTCCTAAGTGTACACCGGTTAGGACGCCTCCGACTCCGGTAGTAGAAGAAGTCTAAGTTGAGTGGAATAATGTCGGTGGATCTTCGCTGTGGCGGTAGGAGGTTGGGCATAATGTTGGTTAATACATCAGGGTCTGAAAAATTCAAGACAACACAATCACCCCTAAATCTTTTTGGACTACTTCCAATCCACTCCACCCTCCTGGCCATAACTAATTCTTCTGCCAACTGTTGCTTACCCCATGGAGTTATCACCATATTGTTAGTCAGCCAGTGTAGGGCCTTGGACAACAGGGATGAGGTAGTTTCATCCTGTCCTGGAGCCAATGTGGGGACATTAGCTAAAACAAGGACTAGAGGGGAAGCCTCAACTATAAGCTCCACCGTGCCTTTCATGGGTATCGGAGCAGTAGATACAACAGGAGGGGCAACTTCCCCTGGCTCACCTTCCGCTATGGCTACCTGCGGGGCTGCTGGTTGATTAAACAAAGGGAAAATTCCACCACCACCCACAGAACTAGAGGATCCCTTCTTCATCTCCACTCTATTTGCGACTTCATCAGGCAATTTTTCTACTTCACCTAGAGTTTTATTCAATAAATCCCCTGATAGAGCAAGCTTCGCATCGCGACTTGCTCGAGTCATGAACCTCGCCCCTGTGTAATCAATTAATAAATTTGTACGTCTTACTAATCTTTTATTTTTTATATTCGAACGAAGTAGATGAAGCTTGCACATGTATTTCTAATACAACTAATCCATGTCCCTAAAACATGGCCGCCGCTTGGAAAATTGCTTCTGCGCATGCGTCAGTCACACTCACGTGACCTGACGTAGTTATAAGTTTGGTGGGAAAAGGTGCGCATGCGTAATACACAGCTTTCGTGAATAACGTGGTGAATGCTCTTGTGTTCGTGTATATGTTGCTAATGTTTAAACTGCATAGTATATTTTTATAATGATAAGTTTAAAGTACAAAACCAATTATGTGTTTTCCATACCGTCACTTCTATGTTTTAATTTGTTTTCGCTTACTTTTCATGTATCCTGGACTCGGAGGGGTGCTGGGGCTGGGGAGTCCATCTTGGAGGGTATTTCTGCGCAGAATCACTAGAGGCTGCCATTACATTGAACTCAGGCCAAAGAAGGTTGATGCCAGAGCCACCCCGGGAAAGTGCACCTTCACCCAGCAAAAGCATCATGATTATGTTCTATTGTATCGAAATGTATTCTTTCCATTGTATTCTCTGCGACTTCTCGTGGGAACCCCAATCTTGCTAGGCGGTACCCAGAGATGCAAAATAGGCCTCCAAATAGTCTGTTCTGATTGGTGTGTTACCCAAATCCTACCTTAGGACCAATCCAAATTGAGGGATTCTGACACTTTGCAACATCGGGGGGTGGTACACCGTCCCAAAACAGTATATCTACCCTGGGTTCACCTAGGGAAATTGTCCAACGTGTCTGGTTTAGCTGACCTGTCACTGACCCAACGCACTCAATAGGTGACTGAAGATACAGAGAGCTGCGGAGCACTCTGTCCGAAATTTGACCATAGACTAAGGTTTTACTAAACCTTAAAGTGCTGGCGGAGCACTTTGCTGGGAGTTCGTTGACCCAATCGGGGTCTTGATCGATAGCTGCAGAGAGGGTGGAGCGCAGGCGTTGCTTCCGAACTGCGGGTGCTGGTCCTGTCCTGAGGGTCCTGTCCGAGAGGTCCTGTCCTGATTCCTAATCTGAGGGTTTCCTGTCCTGTCCTGGGTGTCCATTCTGCACCTGCTGTCCATTGAGGGGTATCCTTCCTTGAGGGTTTTCCTGTCCTTATCTGACCCGTGGCCAGGGTTTGGTTTCCACACCAGTCTAGGTAAATATTCCTCTGAAAACTCTGAATCTTGCACCTTTCTAAATTTCCTGTCTTTTGCTTCAATAAAGACATACCTTTGCATATGTTATTTTTCCATGCTTTCCGCAACCATTTAATCATAAAGTCATTTGCATATTGGTTTTATAACGTGTTCCTATGCTACCTTACTTGTTAGAAATTATATTCTGCATTGCAGTTTATCACTTTCTCGTATGGTCTAGAACCTCCTTACTTAAATTGTCTAAAGAACTTTTGCCTTAAAGCATAGCGTGTCTCTCTTCATAGACTCTCCTATAGTTATATAGGATCTTTGAATTTACCAGAGTATAAACTCTTCCAATAGGGAATCTCTAGTACGTGCATAAGATTGTTTCCTTAATGAATGTCCATTCTTAAAACTTTCTTCTAAAATCTGCATAGCATATTCCCGTTGCATCTCATATCAGAATTTCAATGGTTACCCTGACTTTATTTCTCTATAGTTATGTACTTTTCATTATTTTGATTATTGATTGACTTATTCTTGTAAATCTAATGATTTCTGAGAACGAACTTTAGATAAAGACTTTAAAACTTCCAGTTGTCCGTGGTCATTTACAAAGAGAATTTGAATGTTATTTGTTGGGTTTGTATTTTGCTGCCTTTCCTTTTACAGCTAGCTCCCTGATCCATTGTGGTCATAGGTACCCGCATCGGTGGATGGTAAGTCGGGTATTCTGAAGAATAACGAAAGGAACTCACAAATTATTGATAGTAGACCGTGAGGTCATCCGATCAATGTATATGGTGATTTGAAATATATGGGCCCGAAGACCGGAAGTGGCGAAATTATTGGTCGGGTGACCCGCGCGCTCTATCAGTATTTTCTGGTAGCAGAGTTATGGTTAGGGAATAGTTAAAGGTTAGGTAGGACTAGTTAGGCTAGCCAAGTCGGTAGCTGCTAACATTATTGCTGCTATAGGAGCGGCCATTTCGGGGACTCGATCACTCTCTTGAGATGCGTTGCTTTTGAAATTTATGAATTGTTTGAAAATTGTTATTCTTGTTCTTATATTGTTATATGTATTAATCCATGCGTATGTAAAACGGTTTGTTAAGTGTTGTCGGAAATCCCCGGGGGAAATTGAATGGCAAGTGGTGAATAGAATCTACTTGCCTCGACGTCGCAGGCTCAAGGAAAGTTAGGAGCAGGTTAGGTAGAACCGGAAGCACTAACTAGGGCTTTTTCTGAATACATGTGTGAATAAATGTTAGTAACGAGGTTCATTGGCAAAATTCCCATAGTGGCGTAACCTAATAAGGGTCACATCGGAAGAGTAGCAGGTTCATCGGAGCTTGGGTGAAAGCAAAGGGGTCCGCTGGGAAACCTTAGACTCGGATATATCCCGGAATGAGTGGATGGGTCTAGGGGAGTAACAGGTTCACTAATGCTAGAGTGAAGGGTAGGCGGAAGAGATCTACCCGTAGTGTGTGAAAAGTAAATGGAAGTAGTTTACTTGCAGTAAAACAACTCTTTCCTGTCTAGACACTTGAGCACTGTGGCGAATGTGTATTCGTCGTAAAATAACCAAGTACTAAGCACTTTAGAAAGAAAGAAAGTTTCCGTTACCTTGTGAAGGGAGGGAGTCAGTCGCGAAGCGTCTCTGACGTCACTCCGTGCCGCGCTGGGATTGGTAGAAACAGCGGGCGGGTAGCAGGGCTGGAATTGTGAAGGAGGGGTGAGCGCCGAAGCGTGAGAACTGTCTCGCGAAAAGGCCGCGCACCCATTGGCCGAAAATTATTTGAACTCGTGCACCCCATTGGTCGCACGGAATTACAAGACGCATTCTGATTGGAGGTAATTTTGTAAACAAAGTTAGGCGTAGGAATCGTATGTGGCACTCGTATACTCCAGAGACTAGACCCGATCCAAGAAACCTAGGGTTTGAAAGGGATCAGTGGAAGGCTAATAGATACGGCATTATGTACGGAAATAAGCGAAAATTGTCCCTTGTAAATAAGGTAAAGAATTACTTCAAAAAGGACAAGCCGTTCAAAACTAGAGAGGGCATTGTTATTCCACCACCAAATACTCCCGCCTCTTTCATGATGTTAGACAGAGGGTACAATACATGTGTGTGGTTAGAAAATTGGGCGAAATACACACAAGATGACGGAATAATGGCCTTTCCGTTAGAAGGTACCTTTAATGGTAGGATCCTATTCAATTTAAGAACCCGAATGAATGAATTACATCCCAGACCGAGACTAACGCAGTATGAGGCATTAGAGGAATGGGAGATCGAGGCTTTCCAAAGAGAGAAGCCCCGAATGGACAAAGGGCTGACAAAGTATTACCCAAAACTGAAACAAGAAACCCGAGACAAAAAGATGAAAGAGTGGAGACAGAGCATGATTGTTGAGGGACTGTTTCCCATGATGCCAGCAGAAGATCCTCCTGGGGGGGGGAAAGGACAGAGAAATCCAAGCACTGGGGGCCCCTCGGAGAATCAGATGACGAATTGTTAGATGACATATGCATGAGATGTCCGCCTCCTTATAATGAGGGACACCGACCTTCGAGTGCAGGAGATATTCCCCGGACACCCCTACAAAGGGAAGAGGTCAGGTCCGCAAGTGTAGGAGGGGATTATCTAATTCCTCCTTATACTGAGAATCTAGGACCCGTAGAAACCAGAAGTATTTACCCAAGGAGACCAATTGGTGGGGAGGCGGGATATTCACGTGAAGGAGATTTTTGCTCTCGTCCCCCTTACGGAGGTGAGGTGAGGTCCTTAAGTTCAGGAATGCCATTATTACAGCCACGGGATGAAGAAGATCCGAGAATTCTAGGCACAGGAAGTTTGTTTCAGAAACCTAATTATGGCGGAGGAGCAAGTGAGACACATTCCCCTGCCCCGAGTTATGCTCCCATTCTAACACCGCAGGTGTTACATGACAAGTCATTGGACAGGTTATTAGAAGAGAAAGAGCGAGAAGCGCTAGCAAACCAGAGAGCTGAGATAATACAGAAAATGTCACAGCTAAATGCAAGTCCTGAAGCCTTGACGATCCCAGTAACTATCGGACCAGTGGTTCCGTTGTACGGGGAACGTCAAGGAAGTCCGAAAACTCCAGTAATTACTCCTGTCATTGCACCGACCAGACCAGAACCATTAATTGTAGATGACCAGACAAGTGAGTGCGAGTCGGAGGTCTCGCTGCTAGATCTGCCCGTTAGAAATGCCGGAAAAAGGATACAGAAAAGACATAATCCTTTTAACGCAAGGGAAATTCAAATGGAATCGACCTCAGGTACTAAGAGTGTCACCTTGGTGACTCCTGAAGAAATCGAAAGATGGAGTCAAGAATTTGAAAAACAAGCGTCCCCAACGAAACCTTTAGATCTCTACAAGCTGAGAATAGAAATAGAGGAATTGATGGCAGGAAACGTAGGATTAGATAGATTAAATACCTACTCTGAAGACGAAATGCTGTTTATCTGCAAGAGTCTCACCCGAAATACTCGAGTACTTCATGAAAAACTGACAGACACTGCTGCTAGCATGGGAATAGATATTTCAAAATCGAAACCGCTGCAGAAACCATACAGGGCAGATTTCTCAGACAAGGATTTGGAAAACTTGAATGTTTCAGGGAAGAAAGCACAGGTCAAAGAACTATTGACAGTATTGCAAAAATGGGGAGATGTGGAAAGGTGGAAAGCCAGATGGGCCAAGAAAAAGGATGAGGCCAGGTCTAGGCAGGCAACTCCCGAATTCGCTCTAAGGGAAGCTGACAAACCAGAACAGTTATGCCCTATGCGTGAAGTACCAGGTGGAAAATACGTACATGTTCCATGGTCCAGACAGGATATTGTATCCTTTACTAACGATTTCCTGAAATTACGAGAAAAGCCCGTGGATTGGTATAGGCAGGTGGAAAGGTTCGTAAAGGTGCACAAATGCCTGTGGAAAGACCTGGATGGGTTTTTCGATATAGTGGTCCCTGTGGATCTATGGACCGAGTGTAAAATAGCCATAGCTTGGCCTAGTGAGGAATACCCAAGAGATGACAAAACAGGGGAACCATCCAAGGAAGTAATGAGAAAATATGAGCAGGTAATACAGCATCTGAAACTAAAAGTGCCAGCAAAGGAAACTGATTGGACCAAGATAGATAGAACCACGCAGGAAAGAGAGGAGACAGTGCACTCCTTTTATGAAAGACTGTTGCAGGTGTTCAAAACATACAGTGGTATAGATAACATCGAGATGAAGGATATGACACATTTTATTTACAGGTTTGTAAATGGTTTAAGACCCGAAATTTGTCAATGGATAAAAGATAACAAAATCTGTTGGCATACTAAAAAGATGGATGAGGTCCTACGGTACGCAAAGTACTGTGAGGACGAGATGGCAGAAAAGAAAAAGGCTCTCAAGGAGAAGGTTATGTGGGCTCAAGTGAAGCTCGCAGAACAGCAGGAAAAACAATTGAATAAAATGGCCAAAACTACTCAGAATCCAGGTCCTGGGGGTGGGGGTGGAGGAAAGCACCGGCCCAAAATGAGCAGGGAGGAGGCTAAGAAGAAATTTCCCTGCCACCAGTGCGGAGAAATTGGACACTGGCGAGACGAGTGTCCCTATTTGCAGGAGGATAACTCCCAAACACCTGATTTAACTCCACAGACGCAGAATGAAAGACCAAGAAAGACCCAACAACAGGTAAAAACGATTCAGTTGCCCCGAGCACCACAGCCAGTATTTAAGGGAAAATCCACGCAGGGTGAGGACGTAGAAATCTGGGGGAGCAATGAGAACAGAAATGCAGCAACTTCGCAGTATTTACTAAATGATACCTTCCTTTGGGATGACCAGTACTGACGGGGCCTGAGAGGGGAGGACGAGGAGTGCGTACTTGGCGCCTCCTTGCCGGTAGACCAGTCAGGGCCATACATTGAAGGAAAGGTTGACGGAAATGATGTCACTTTTCTGTTGGACACTGGCGCTACCCGTTCTACTGTGAGAACAGTGGACGTTCCAAACCTACCCCTCTCGGGAGAAGCAATCCAAGTAGTGGGGGTATCTAATCAACTGATTAGTACTCCTGTTACCGAGCCCATGGAGATCTCAATTGGAAACTTTAGAGAAATGCATAGATTTGTCGTTTGTGACACCAGTCCAGTGAACTTACTGGGACGTGATTTGCTGTGCAAAATGAACTGTACCATCTTTTGCACACCAAAGGGTGTTGAAATTCAGACCCCAGATGAAGATGGTATTTATAAATTAATGTTAATCAGACCCGACTCAGAAATTAAACGAATGACTATGCAGGATTTGCCCAAAGAACTCCAAGAAACAGTGAAGCCAGAGGTATGGGACTTTACCGGGAAAGATGTAGGATTAATGAAAAACGTAGACCCCATACAGATAGCAATAAAGGACAATGCAGTGTACCCTAATACTAAACCCTACAGAATGAATGCAGAAGTAAGAGCAGGTGTTGCCCTAGAAATACAGAAACTGCTAGAAGGAAACATCATACAGGAAGTAATGAGTAGCCCATGCAACTCACCGATTATGGGCATCAAGAAGCCTAGTGGCAAGTACAGAGTAGTGCAGGACCTAAGAAAGGTAAACAAGATAGTGGTTCCTTGTTGTCCTATTGTACCGAACCCAGCAGTGATTCTGTACCAAATTCCCTGGGATGCTGAGTGGTTCACTGTGATAGACCTATGTCATGCATTCTTTTCCATTCCCTTGCATCCAGACAGCAAATTTCTTTTCTCATTTGCTTTCAACAGTCACGTGTATGTCTGGAACAGGGTCCCCCAGGGGTACACAGAGAGCCCCTCTATCTTTAATCAGATCTTGAAAAAATGCTTGGAAACTTTGGTCTTACCTAGAAATTCTGTTTTGGTGCAATACATTGACGACCTCTTGGTGGCGTCCAAAAGTCATAAAGATTGTGTGATTGACACCATTGCCCTACTGAATCACCTGAGTGAAAAGGGACATAAAGTGGCCCCTGAAAAATTACAGTTCTGTGCAAAATCAGTGAAATATCTGGGGCACCAGATAGAGAAAGGCATCAGGAAAGTAACGTCAGAAAGAGTGAGAATAATTCAAAAGATGCAGTTACCCCGTACTCAGAAAGAAATCAGAATGTTCCTTGGGGTGATAGGATACTGCAGGCAATGGATTCTGGGATTTGCAGTCCTAGCTAGGCCTTTGATAAAAATGACCAAGAGAGGAACGCCGGATATCGTAGAATGGGATGATGAAAGCTTAACAGCCTTCACAAAATTGCGAGATTGTCTGTGTACAGCCCCTGCGTTGGGAATGCCAGACTATTCCAAGGAATTTGCCCTGTTCTGTGACACTCGCGATAATTGCGCGTTGTCAGTCCTAACACAAGAGCATGGCACGACCAGAAGGCCTGTGGCATATTTTTCTGCCACCCTGGATCCAGTGGCTGCTGGATTACCAGGATGTCTGAAAGCAGTAGCTGCTACTTGCACAAGTTTAGAGCAGAGTGAATCCATTGTCATGGGACATCCTGTAACTGTGTATGTTCCGCATGGAGTGGTGATTTTACTAACAAGAACGAAAACTCAGTATCTCACCCCTAGTCGGCTGACTAAATACGAGAGGATTCTCGTGGGTGCTGCGAATATAACCATTGTCCGGTGCAACATTCTGAACCCCGCCACTCTGCTTCCCAACTCAATGGATATGGAAGATGGGGAGGAAGATGAGCATAACTGCATTGATTTAACAGAATTTAGCACAAAGCCACGCCCAGACATTAAAGAAACACCTTTGCCTAAACATGACAAGGAATTGTTTGTGGATGGTTCATGCCTAAGACATGAACAAGGAGGCCTGAATGCTGCCTATGCTGTAGTCTCCTTAACCAAAATTGAAGAAGCAGGTTATTTATTTGGAGTAAAGTCTGCACAAGTAGCCGAATTGATCGCTATGATAAAAGCTTGCAAATTGGGGAAAATGAACGCCTAACAGTGTATACTGACAGTCAGTACTGTTATGGAGTTGTGCATGACTTTGGCCAATTATGGCTACAGAGGGAGTTCCTGACTTCATCAGGTACCCCTATTCGAAATGGAAAAGTTGTTCAAGACCTTTTAGAGGCAATCCAATTACCAAAGGAATTGGCAGTGGTCAAGTGTGTTGCTCATAAGAAGGACTTTGACCCTGTATCTTTGGGAAATGATTTCGCTGATCGAGTGGCAAAATTATGCGCCAGGGATCGACTGATCATAAATCCAAAACGGGGGGGGGCCGGAAACAGCTGCCAACTTCGAGTGTTTGAAGAAGTGCCTACATGGGATGAAGTGAGAGAATGGCAGCAGGCAACACCCTGGCAAGAGAGAGAGAAGTGGAAGGAAGAAGGGTGTAGACCAAGACGTGAGGATGGTGTCATCTTGGGCCCAAATGGTATGCCTGTGTTACCCAGACACTTGCTTGGCACAATGGCTAGACTGATACATGAGGGATCACACATTGGTAGGGACGCCATGATTCTGGTATTCCAACAGACTTGGTACAGCAAAAAGTTCAGGAAAGTAGCAGAGTCCCTCTGCCAGAGGTGCTTGTCATGTCAACAGTTCAATGCAGGCAAGAGAACAATGGTGGAACTAGGGAGAATTGGGAGGTCAGGGGGTCCCTTTGTGAGAATACAGGTTGATTTCATCACCATGCCACGTTGTGAAGGGAAACGTTATGTCCTTGTCATTGTCTGCCTATTTTCAAAGTGGGTGGAAGCTTACCCTACTCCCCAAAGTGACGCACTGACAGTAGCAAAGTGTTTACTGAAAGAACTGATACCTAGATTCGGGGTTCCAGTCACTATTGAATCAGATAGAGGCCGACATTTTCAGAATGACGTGATCGACCAACTCTGTAAGGCATTTGGGATCTCGCAAAAACTCCACTGTGCATATCATCCAGAGGCTTCTGGAGTGGTGGAACAAATAAACGGGACTATCAAAACAAGACTAGCGAAATTGTGTGATGCATCTGGCATGACCTGGGTAAAGGCCCTGCCTCTGGTTTTGATGGGACTCCGAAGTATTCCAGACCGGAAAACAGGCCTGAGCCCCCATGAAATCCTGATGGGAAGAGTGATGAGACAAGCGTGGGTACCAGGAAGCAAACTGTTGAGTATTACTGATGATTTGGTGCTTGAATACTGCAAGAGATTAGGTGACCAAGTGCGTTATATCTCTCGCCAGATCGGAGAAGACGCCGTCGCCAATCCAACGACTCCTCTCCACAAACTGGTTCCAGGGGACTGGGTCAAAATCAAGAAGCATACTCGGTCGAGCTGCCTGGCACCAAGGTGGGGACAGAAGCGCCAAGTAATCCTGGTAACAACCACAGCAGTGAAGTGTGCAGGTGTTCCCCATTGGATCCACGCCAGCCACACCCAGAAGGTACTACCAGACAAGGAGCCTGGAGAAGAAGGCCGTCCAGCAGAGGGGCCTGCAGAAGCAAGACCAGAAGTAGCTGACAACGTACAGCCCAGTACCAGTCAAGCTGAGGGGTCCGCAGACGTTGGTCCAGGGGTAGTTGATGACGAGCTACCAAGAGTAAAGCCTGCTGAGGGGTTCCCAGACGTTGGTCCAGAAGTAGCTGATGACGAGCTGCCGAGCATATGGCCAGAGGAGTGGATACCCTTGATTGACCTCACAGAAGACCCAATCAGAACAAGAGAGCGAATTTGGGAAGGTAGAGAGTGGAATAGAGAGGAAAAGCAAGGCACAGGTGAAGAACCTCAGACTATTGAGATTCACATCAAAACTGAGGAAGGAGAAGGTCAGACAGGTACTGAGCAAATAATTGATACACCTCCAATGACTCCTGATGTCGAAAAGGGACAGACTAGACATAGTGTAATACTTCGAGCAGAAGAAAATCAAGGGATCGAAGTGCTCGAACAGGATCAGATAGGGTTAGGAGAACGTGTTCAGGACACAGAAACAGAGACATTTGAAAAGCAAACACAAAACTCTCCTGAACAAGGCCAGTTTAGTAACCAGGCAGAAGAAATAGATACGAGCCCTGGAACTAGTCAGATAGGAAGGGAAGAAAAGGAAGCAGAATTGCCACAAGCAAATGAAAATAAAAGGGCAATAAAAGAAAACGAAATCCCAGTGCCAACTAAAAGACTTAAGAAAAGAAAGCACCTTGAGCCTGGATTCATAAAGAAATTGAGGCTAAGGATAAAAACGGTAGAAGAAAAACGTGCAGAAGAAAGGAGGAGTTCTCGCATAGCAGAGCAACCAGAAGACACTTCCAAAAGAAGGAGCGATCGAATAAAAAGACAAAACAAAAAGTACAAGTCTCCTGAATGGACGCTCGTTTTGGAAGAATTTGAAGATCTTGATATAACTGACGAAAGCGACGGAGAACGAGTCGCTGAGTACTCTGCCGAAGAAGAAGACGAGCCACCGTGAAATTGCTCAAAATAAACTACTGGTGCAAAGACACAAAGAGGGGTCGAGAAACTTCTTCTGAGCCAAAATGTCTGATTCAAACGTGAGTGGTAGACCTAGTCGCAGTTGTTGCAAAACATGCTGCAAGGTATGTGTATGTAGTATAATTATAGTGATATTAGTTTGGATAGGACTAACAGTTTTCATTCCTTTTGCGGTGAGCAAAAATACTAATATTGACCCTACTGAGATTGTAAATACTGACATTGAAGAACTGACAACACAGAGTGTAGCAAGACAACAAACAAAACGAGACCTAGAAGCATCAGATGAGGGAGGACTACATTATCATGGAGTTAAGAATAAGACACATTTAAATGTTTTCGCAAACTTGTTAATACACTATGTAGAGACTATGGAAATTGAAGATTGCTATGTCTGCATGAAGCTACCTACCTCTGTGGCTGAAGGCGTGACATACCATCACTTGCCCCTGACATACGGAATATCCTGTAGCATTTTAGCAAGCTTATTTTACAAAAGAGGACCATTACAGTACTATTACTCTAACAATGACGTGATCTTTTCTGAACTTCCTATACGTGGGAACCTGAATCCTGTACATACCAAAAGTGACGTTACTCGCTATATGGGCGAATACTTTCTGACTATAGGTAATATAGACATAGGTGACGCACACAGAGATAACTTGACCTGTTCTTTGCGTGAGCAGGAAAAGATGTTCCTGAACATGGCAGAGAAGAGGAGAATAAAAATACAAAGAAAGGCAGATGACGAAAGACAGAAAACGCCAAAATGGGCTGGGGACATGGAAGGCACCTCAAAGGGTGGGGCGGACCTGCTCTGTTGCTGGATTTTGAAAGGAAGGGAAAGCTATGTCTTCACCGCGAGAAGACTAGCTATTATAATAACATTTTCATTGGTTCCAGTGAATGTGAACATAATTACAAGGTAATTGGAGGATGGGGTTTCAAAAATGGGTCAGAGCCTGTGTTTCCTGGAATTTATTATATATGTGGAGACAAGGCTTATTTCAAATTGCCGGATCACTGGTATGGAAGCTGCTATTTTGGCATTGTCTTCCCGAAAATATACCATGTGAATGAAGTTGCTGGAAGCAGTGAAAATACTAATGGCTTAGTGCGTAGTAAAAGAGAAAGCGTAGGTGAAATAATGGGTAGTATTTTCAGTGCACTGATACCTGGAGTGGGAGTGGTTCTGAACACTCACAGAATTTGCAAATTATCCACAATAGTGGATGTGTTGTCTACTGACACATCTCATGGATTTCTGCTGGTCAATACCGAAATGGTTGCGATCAGATCAATGGTTTTGCAGAACAGACTTGCTCTTGACACCTTATTAGCAAAAGAGGGCGGAGTCTGCCGGATGTTGAAGGCGCAACATTGTTGCACTTATATTCCGGACAAAAGTGTGCAGCTCAAAAGATATGTGAAAAACATTACTAATTTGGAAAAGGAACTCAAACCACTCGAGGTTGACAGTGCCTGGAAGAGACTGGTAGATGGTCTCTCAAATGTAGGTCATTGGCTTGCTAGCTTAGGTAAAAGCTTATTGTTTAAGGTACTGATGCCAATTGGAATTATAGGTCTTATCCTATTTTTCATATTTGTTTGTTGCAAATGCCGTAAGCACAACAGAAAGCATCAAGTGAATGCCAGAGGAGTGAAACGGAGTGTGGATGAGCTTGAATTAGAGGAAATGAATAATCAGATATACAAAAAGGTGAAAAATTCTCACCCTACCAAAAATGAAAAAGAGAAGCTGAATCGCTTGCTGGAAGAGATAGAGTTGTATAAAGTGTGAGAAGTTGGCATCTGGTTCCATTATTTTTGTGATGATAGTAAATATCATCAAAGAGGGGATTGATAGAGCAAGCTTCGCATCGCGACTTGCTCGAGTCATGAACCTCGCCCATTGTGTAATCAATTAATACATTTTTTTTTTAATTTAGAAATTTTATTTTTTATATTCGAACGAAGTAGATGAAGCTTGCACATGTATTTCTAATACAACTAATCCATGTCCCTAAAACATGGCCGCCGCTTGGAAAATTGCTTCTGCGCATGCGTCAGTCACACTCACGTGACCTGACGTAGTTATAAGTTTGGTGGGAAAAGGTGCGCATGCGTAATACACAGCTTTCGTGAATAACGTGGTGAATGCTCTTGTGTTCGTGTATATGTTGCTAATGTTTAAACTGCATAGTATATTTTTATAATGATAAGTTTAAAGTACAAAACCAATGATGTGTTTTCCATACCGTCACTTCTATGTTTTAATTTGTTTTCGCTTACTTTTCATGTATCCTCGACTCGGAGGGGTACTGGGGCTGGGGAGTCCATCTTGGAGGGTATTTCTGCGCAGAATCACTAGAGGCTGCCACGACATTGAACTCAGGCCAAAGAAGGTTGATGCCAGAGCCACCCTGGGAAAGTGCACCTTCACCCAGCAAAAGCATCATGATTATGTTCTATTGTATCGAAATGTATTCTTTCCATTGTATTCTCTGCGACTTCTCGTGGGAACCCCAATCTTGCTAGGCGGTACCCAGAGATGCAAAATAGGCCTCCAAATAGTCTGTTCTGATTGGTGTGTTACCCAAATCCTACCTTAGGACCAATCCAAATTGAGGGATTCTGACACTGCAACATCGGGGGGTGGTACACCGTCCCAAAACAGTATATCTACCCTGGGTTCACCTAGGGAAATTGTCCGACTTGTCTGGTTTAGCTGACCTGTCACTGACCCAACGCACTCAATAGGTGACTGAAGATACAGAGAGCTGCGGAGCACTCTGTCCGAAATTTGACCATAGACTAAGGTTTTACTAAACCTTAAAGTGCTGGCGGAGCACTTTGCTGGGAGTTCGTTGACCCAATCGGGGTCTTGATCGATAGCTGCAGAGAGGGTGGAGCGCAGGCGTTGCTTCCGAACTGCGGGTGCTGGTCCTGTCCTGAGGGTCCTGTCCGAGAGGTCCTGTCCTGATTCCTAATCTGAGGGTTTCCTGTCCTGTCCTGGGTGTCCATTCTGCACCTGCTGTCCATTGAGGGGTATCCTTCCTTGAGGGTTTTCCTGTCCTTATCTGACCCGTGGCCAGGGTTTGGTTTCCACACCAGTCTAGGTAAATATTCCTCTGAAAACTCTGAATCTTGCACCTTTCTAAATTTCCTGTCTTTTGCTTCAATAAAGACATACCTTTGCATATGTTATTTTTCCATGCTTTCCGCAACCATTTAATCATAAAGTCATTTGCATATTGGTTTTATAACGTGTTCCTATGCTACCTTACTTGTTAGAAATTATATTCTGCATTGCAGTTTGTCACTTTCTCGTATGGTCTAGAACCTCCTTACTTAAATTGTCTAAAGAACTTTTGCCTTAAAGCATAGCGTGTCTCTCTTCATAGACTCTCCTATAGTTATATAGGATCTTTGAATTTACCAGAGTATAAACTCTTCCAATAGGGAATCTCTAGTACGTGCATAAGATTGTTTCCTTAATGAATGTCCATTCTTAAAACTTTCTTCTAAAATCTGCATAGCATATTCCCGTTGCATCTCATATCAGAATTTCAATGGTTACCCTGACTTTATTTCTCTATAGTTATGTACTTTTCATTATTTTGATTATTGATTGACTTATTCTTGTAAATCTAATGATTTCTGAGAACGAACTTTAGATAAAGACTTTAAAACTTCCAGTTGTCCGTGGTCATTTACAAAGAGAATTTGAATGTTATTTGTTGGGTTTGTATTTTGCTGCCTTTCCTTTTACAGCTAGCTCCCTGATCCATTGTGGTCATAGGTACCCGCATCGGTGGATGGTAAGTCGGGTATTCTGAAGAATAACGAAAGGAACTCACAAATTATTGATAGTAGACCGTGAGGTCATCCGATCAATGTATATGGTGATTTGAAATATATGGGCCCGAAGACCGGAAGTGGCGAAATTATTGGTCGGGTGACCCGCGCACTCTATCACCCCTAATCTGTTAACCTCGCTGGTGAGCTTCTCAATCCTGCCTACCAGCGGTTTTACAATGCCCTTAATCTTAGTGTCTATCATACCCAGCAGCTTCTTAAATTGCTCGTTAGTTAAGGACATGCAAACTTCATCAATTGACCCTCTTCCTCCTCTACATCAATATTGCTAGGTGGAGGATCAGGCTTTTTCCGGCTCGATCGTAGCCCACCACGCTTAGGCAGGCCCTTTCTAGCTCCTCTGGTGGTACGCGGTGCTGGCACTGGGGTAGGGGCTTTTTCCTCAAGTGGGTGTAGTTCGACCTCCTCCCCATTATCGCTATCTTCTGCTACACAGTTAATCCAATCCGAAATGGCATTGTCAGCAGGGTCAAATATTGCAACAGTGCTACTACTGTTATCTAAATCAGGGAGTTGGGCCAGCTCAGATACCGGCAAGGTGGATTCAGGTGATTTAGGAGATACACCCAACCCAAGTGAGGATCTCCTCTCACTATTGATTTTAGCAACTACTTGGACTAGGTAGTTGTCCATGGTGTTTTTTGCCGGGGATAGCTTTTTACTAGACATAGCTCACCAGTGTACAATAACCTCCCTAATACACTGTGTAGAGGCGTGAACAGCGTATATCACAGACCCACAATACGACTTAGGCACAGTTCATACAAAGTCTATACCAGATAATGTCCAGAATGGGTCTCGATCAGTGGCAAAGTCTCACCTTAAAGTTTCGGACAGAATAACTAGCCCAGTCCAGTCTCTGCCAGTCTCGGACTGTCTTAGACTGTCCGCCCTTTGTCCGGGCTTCGTCCGGCGCGTCCCGCGCGCGTCCTCGCGGGACGAGGGACCTGCCGGTGCTTTATGCGCCTCCTGGCGCGCTGGTTACTGGCGTCGTCGCTACCCCCCAAGGGATGCTGGGGATTGTAGTCCGACCGGCGGAGCCAAGCCCGGCCGGTCGGTTTCTGCAAGGATGTGGCGGGGCCAAGCCCGGCCGCTGAACTGTGAGGTGAGGTGCCTCGGCGAGTCTGTGAGTCTGGCAGCAGGGGTAGAGAGGAGAAGAACAGGGAACTCGGCCCCTGCCGGTGCTTTATGCGCCTCCTGGCGCGCTGGTTACTGGCGTCGTCGCTACCCCCCAAGGGATGCTGGGGATTGTAGTCCGACCGGCGGAGCCAAGCCCGGCCGGTCGGTTTCTGCAAGGATGTGGCGGGGCCAAGCCCGGCCGCTGAACTGTGAGGTGAGGTGCCTCGGCGAGTCTGCGAGTCTGGCAGCAGGGGTAGAAAGGAGAAGAACAGGGAACTCGGCCCCTGCCGCTGCTCTATGCGCCTCCTGGCGCGCTGGTTACTGGCGTCGTTGCTACCCCCCAAGGGATGCTGGGGATTGTAGTCCGACCGGCGGAACCAAGCCCGGCCGGTCGGTTTCTGCAAGGATGTGGCGGGACCAAGCCCGGCCGCTGAACTGTGAGGTGAGGTGCTTCGGGGGGTCGGCGAGTCTGCGAGTCTGGCAGCAGGGGTAGAAAGGACAAGTTATAGCATCCAGTACATACTTTGCACTATATATGTCTCCATCA
This sequence comes from Lissotriton helveticus, assembly GCF_964261635.1. Taxonomy (NCBI): domain Eukaryota; kingdom Metazoa; phylum Chordata; class Amphibia; order Caudata; family Salamandridae; genus Lissotriton; species Lissotriton helveticus. Next base: position 71,498,267 of record NC_136064.1, read on the forward strand.
AATGCTTTTCTCCCTTGCAAGAGTAACTTTATTTAACATTATGGGGCCTAATATGATCTCGGTCATAAAGCCTCTGACCTTTACAACCGAGATCATCGGTTTCCATTCTGACCAGCAAATTACAATACAATTGAAACCGGCCGGTCATTCCAGCTGGCTTCCGACTGGCTCAAAGAGCCCTTCGGCCAGTCGGAACCGGCCTGTAATCCATATAGACAGTGTTTACGCTGTCTGGATTACAATGCACGGTTTCCGTCAGGCTTTCCATGCTGGGCTTTCCGACTTGGAAAGTCTATTGGAAAGCGTGTTTGGGGGGCCCTACCAGTGCCCCCTTCTGTTTATGGCCTCCAGTTGGGGGCTGAGGGGGCACCATACATCCCATCACCTTGTGGCAGGCACCTTTAGGTGCCTGCGGGGGAGTGCAGGGATTAACACAACCTTCCATTTCCCTATGGGAGCCTGTCATATGGCCAGTTTACGGCCGTAACACATGCTCCTATAGGGAAATGTGGGACTGCGGCTGCACCATGTGCGGTTGCATAATAATTAGGTGGTCGGGTCCGGACTGGAGGTCGGTCAGTCCCATTTCCACCATGGTGTCGGTCAGCCTGTATGTCTTTGACATTATGAAGGGTGCTAAACATGGGTGTAGCACTCATTGTCCACAGCTATAAGTACAGGTGTCTAAGATTCTTGGGAGCAAACTGTAGAACAGATCAGCTGCCTGAGGCTATTCTGTGCAGCACATAGAAAACATTTATCATACCATGAAGATATGCACTATATATCCTGGTAGAAGGACAGCCAATACCACACCTGTGTGTCTGAAGGTTTTCCCCAGTTTTCAGAGCATCTTCTCTGGAGGCAAATACTTTAACCAATGAAATCCAGAAGTAAGGCCTATTAGTAAAGATAACCACTATTAGGCACAACCTAATCACTGTCCCATTCACAATAGCCAAGAGATGCTATTAGATTAGCATAAATATCACTCTAGTCCAGAAGCAGATCAAAAAGCAGTCTTTGTATTCATAGTCGTTTCGGTATAGCAATAATGAGTCCCAATTTTTATAACCCTTACAGAGTAGAACCAAATCAAATTAAAGCTGCCATGCCTAAATATGATGTGTTTAGTTTCAAACGTTATTATTATTGGAATGGAGTAACAATTACTTGAACATTCATTGTGATGTCATAGACAGTGTCAATGGTGAGATCATATATAATACCACCAGTGATGTCATCAATAATGTCACTGGTGATGATTATGTGCAGCTAATTATAGTTGCGTAGCTAACTATATGTGGCAAATTTGAAAGGTTAATAGGCTTTTAACAGAAATCTTATAAGAGATTTATTTTAACAAATAGTGTATTTTCTTCTGAGTAGGTAAAGAAAGCATTCCCTTTAACAACGTAAAAAGAATATTGTATGTACTCGTCACAACCAAAGGCACTTTTAAGACACAGGGCATTAGACCTTACTATGAAAAGTAACATATTTAACATCCTTCTAAACATTGAGCACCGCCTTGAAATAACTGCTCTATATTGTGGCGTAAACACAAGAATTAGATTGAAAAATGATACAAGAATATTTTGGTTTAAATTTGTTTTATTGATTTCAGAAAAAAAGACAAACACATAGCAATACAGTATTGAGTACACGAGAGAACGCCAATGCCAGGCTGACGTAGCCACTGTACATAAAGATGCACGTAGCTTCAAGAGATGTCGGGTCCTCAATTTTCATGACAAAGAATTGATTGTTGTTTTCCAACCTCTTCCAGTTACATTGAATATGTATTTTTCTCATGCTGTAGACAATCCATCCGATGATGACATTAATACCATCTGGGCAAAATCCTCATGTCTTTATTACCAAGTTAAATCTGAATAAAGTTATCTTTCAGACATTTAATCTGTTTGAGTTAGAAACAAATTAATTTTGTTGAAATATGCAAATGTTGAAGCAGATGGTAGATTATGTGGTAAATATAGCAAACCCATCATTTAGTGCATTTGTTCCATCAAAAGATCGGTGTAATTTCAATAGCTCTGACTGTACGGAACACCATCCGTGCCAGAACAGAGCTCACTCCAAATCAATCGACCCCTCTGTAAAGATAATCCAGCCATCTAGTCAACTGCTACCTGCCAAGGTGGTAAGTCTAAAACTATGGGCCTCATTATGATGGAGGATTTTCCGCCTCCTCCGGGCCGGCGGAAGCCACCTCCGGCCCGGAGGAGGCGGAAAATCCTCTGCGGAGTCACCAAAGACCCACCGCCGCATTACGATGGCTGGTGGATCTTGGTTTCTGTCCGTAGCTTTTCCGCCGCGGTCGGATTACAACCGCGGCGGAAAAGCTCTCATTTGGCTGGCAGTGTCTATCAGACACCGTCAGCCAAATTAGGAAGCATTTGTAAATATGCTTTTCCGCGGCGGTTTTTCCGCCGTGGAAAAGCATGTGTACTTTTGATTTTGGGGGCCCGTTGCGGGCCCCCAGGGTGTAGGCGGGTGGGGGGTGCACATGGGGGGTACCTATGGTACCCCCCAGTATTTACATGCACAAAGCGGCAGGCACCGCGCGGTGCCTGCCGCTTTGTGCATGTAAATGTTAAACATGCACTTTTAACATTGCGGCGGGTGCTGCTTGAAGCTGCACCCGCCGCAATGTTAAATATCCAGGATGTGAATTTGCACGGAGGGACCGCCGCTGCCCCTGCGGACGGTCCCTCCACCTCTGGGGTGGCGGACGGACGCAAGTCCGTCCGCCATCCTATTCGGCCCCTAAGTGTTGATACCAAAGCCCCTCATTGGATATAGTACTGAGACCCCCCTACTTGAAGTCTCATTACATATCAAAGTCATTCTTGACCTAAATACTTCGGTCATTGTTATGCGTTTGGATCCCTTCTCGGCATTCAATATGGTTTCTCATACTATCTTGCTAGAGAGACTTGAAAGGTTCGGTGTCAGAGGTCGAGCCCTACGCTGCAAATGATAGACTCTTAGATTGTGGAGTCCCACAGGGTTCTGCTCTCAGCCCTACCCTTTTTAATATTTATATGGAGCCCCTGGCTAAGGTAGTCGAAACCTGGGAAGTGAGAGTTATATCCTACACGGATCATACTCAGCTCCTCCTGGCCTTCCAGGAAAACATGCCCGCATCCCTCGACTCCTTCAAACTCTGCCTTAATTCTATGGTAAAGTGGATGAATTCAATCTGTCTGAGACTTAACTAAGACAATCATGAGATTCTCTTTTTTGGCGCTAAGTCCACCCCTTTATCCAGCCTCTCGTGGCCATCACAAGTGGATGTTCCCCACTCCCTTCCTTCTCTGGTGGTAAAAAATTTGGGGTGAAACTTGACTCAGACCTGACTTTCGAACCCCAAAGTTAAGGAATTATCTAACCTTCTGTTTCTTGACCCTCAGGTCTTTGAGAAGGATGCTACACCTCAGTCCTGTAGAGCATCATAAGACGATTGTCTATGTCTTGATAATCTCTAGGTGGGACTATTCCAACAGTCTGTACTGGGGACTCCCAGCCTTGCTAATTCAACGCCTCCAAACCTTTCAGAATGCTGCTGCTTGGCTGATTCTCAAGGTCCCCCTTTGTGTCTCGTTATCAGGTCATTTATGTGATCTTCACTGGCTTCCTGTCAACAAGAGGATCCAGTTTAAAGCATTGATCCTGACCTTAAGGGCCTATAACCACAAGGGCCCTCTTTATGGTAAGCGCTGTTTCAGACCATATGTCCTGGAGAGATCTTAAAGGTCCAACAACCTCAAACTTGTTCAACCCCCCCCCCCCCGTATTTACAAAGCCAGAAGAGGAGCTAGATCGTTTCTCTTCCTGTCAACTAAGCTGTGGAATGCACTTCCTCTTGATCTGAGAAGCAGCCCATCTGAAACTGCCTTTAGAAAGTCCTACGTTTTGATTCCTTTATATGAATCAAATAGCCTCTGCTGTCTTTGCTTTGGTGATACTTGCCGACAGCACTGAAACTCATCCTTGGAGGTTGCTGTGCGCTTTGCAAAAGGATTGTATATTGTATTGCATTTTCATGTCTAAATGCTGAGTTAATTAATATGTTTAAAGTACACCTCAGCGCCTCCCGCATGCAAGAAAATTCAAGCGGTCATATCCCACCCTCTTCCAACTCTCCCAGCCATGTACGTAAGTTTGTACTCGCAAGTAATTCCAACTAATGCAGACATGCCCTGATACAACTAATCAGACCAGCTAGCAGCTAATTGTGTACAGGGTATGTTCCGCAAATGGGCATGCTGCTTCTCTGCCTTTTTTAATGCACGCCACTCGCTTGTCATGTAGGTGTGGTTGATAAATCTATGCACTATTTGCAATTTAATTATCTACTTTTTAAAAGTGATGGAGCAAGGTGGCAAAACACATTTTTGAGTACCCCTTGTGAAATCAATGTTCCAAAACATCAACATTTACTAATAGTGTGTTGCGGTATATTAAACAACAAATAAAATAAGATGCACATACATGAACATGTGGGAATACTAATTTTGGCTGCATGTAGCAATATCATTTAACTAATTTGTGTCGTTATTGTGTTGTGAACTAATGCACAGCTTAAATATATATGCAATATGAATGTGCTTATTGTACACGTTATTGTGCTGAAAAGTCGTTGGATATGTAAGTATAAAATGCATTTATGTGGCTTACCTGCTAGGTAATAACTAATAGGGAAACATTAGTATGGTGGGAGGTAAACAGCAGGGCTTCAGTACCATAATTAACATGAATTTGTGTATGTTTCTATGATAGTTCCAATAGTGGCCTCTGAGGCCTACAAAATCCGGTTACTCTGGCTAACTGTGAGCAAGTGCTGGACTGCGCATGTGTGCCTAAAGCCTGCCAGCGAGAGTGAGCTGCCTGTACTCGGATGGGAAGTTCAAGGCTGCTTTGCCCTGAAGTTAGGATGATTGCCAAAACATGGACGGTCAAGTGTTTGAAATGTGGGAATATAGTTCAACGTTGCAAGTCAAGGAAGTGACCAGGCCAAAGACTGTCCTAAACAAAGCTGCATTATAATTTTGCTGATTGGCCGTGAATATGATGTTGTAATGGTGAGGAGATGCTCACCAACCCAAAATTGTCCAATCAGAACCCGAATTGGTGATGTCAGATATTTTTTAGATAGATTAAGTTAGAAAATTAGTGTATAAAAAACCCTGATTTTGCTTAGAGGTAGGCGCTCTTTCGATTTCCTCTCGAAGTGCTGTCGGATTGAAGATCGATTCCTGGATGTAAGACTCTTTGAATTTTTTCCTTGTTTGCTTTGCAGGACTAAAGGATAAGATGAGGGCGTTAGTAAGGGATGTTAGTAGAGAATGAATTTGGAACTATCTGTTCTTTGCTAAACTTTTAAACTAACTTCTAAATAAACGACTGTTTCTGAGCTCTAAATAAAATGATCATTTTTAAATAAAGTTTAAGATTTTTACTGAATAAAGAATTAATCAATGCCTAAATGTCAGACAGATTAAAGCTTTGCTTTTAATAAAATTGGGAAAATTGAATTTTAAAGCTGGTCTTGTGATTTTCCTAAGCCTAATTTTCTTTCTAGCAGATCCATTGCCACTATGGTGGTGTGTCTGAATAAAATTCATGTTTGATTAAACCATGGTAAAGTGTATAAACTGTAGGTGTAAATAGTAACTGACTAAATAGGTTTTAGACACTCCGCCAAATGTTACAACATTACTCCTTTGTATGTCACCGAAATCCCTGAACCAAATTAAGTGAACAGAGTTAATGTGCAGTGGTATGGGCCCCACCGATGAATGAGTGTGTGTTCTGAGGTTTCAGGGAAATGGTAAGTGCTGATTAGAAAAGATTTCTGAAGTTCCGCTGTAGCAAAAGCTTACTAGGCAACACCATTTGAATATTGAATGAAAAGTTTAGCTGAAAGTCAATTTGAGGCTTCATGTTCAGCAAGAGAATTTCTTCACATAAAGGTTTATTCAGAAATGCTACTTTTCTCCTGAAATTTGGAGAGGTTGAGAAACTTGGTAAACTTCCCAAAGTTTGCGAAATGCAAAGCTTTGTTGGAAAATGCAGACACCCAAAGAGCACAACATTTTGTTTACATCAAAGTTCTGCTTCATCCAATCAAACCGCTGCCTCTGATGGAAATGTAATGGTTTACATATGTGAATTTAGGTATTGTTAAAGGATTAGCTTCACATCTCCTATCCACACATACACACCTATACGCAGATAATCAAGAATCTGAGGTTGTCCCTGAGATGTTGCATACAACAGTACCCTGTAATACCCTACTCTCATATTCAAAGTTCTTGTTTTCAGAAGAAGTATTACTTACTCCGCAGAAACTTCTCATGATATAGATATTAAAATAGAGCGTACATTTACTGTTTCCAGGATTGAACATATGGAGTAGGCTAGGGTACAAGTCCTAAAACAACAGAAGTGGCGGGGCTATCCTAGTTAATCAGAATGCAAGTGGCATCGCAGCGCGTGGCGTCACAGATTGTGACATCACGACGTGTGACATCACGGCGCATGACATCACAGGAACTGGCATCACAAGAAGTGATATCAGATCTTAAGCCCTCACATATAGGGTGAGGTGTATTATGAGTACATCTGAGCACATTTCGAGTATACTTGTAAACCCTCCTGATTTAGGCAGAAGATTCACACTTTTGTAGCTACATATAAAACAATGTTACCTTTTGTCAGCGTTAAGCTTTCTATAGCCATAGTGCTTTAAAAGAAATAGTGATATTTAAATTATTACAACGCCTCCTCGAAGGGTAATAAGCATATATAAATGCAATATTTTTGTGCAAATACTGGGAAACATCAACACATCTGATGTTCTAACAGTGCATGCATATCTCCTAAACAGAGCCAGAACAAAGTGAAAAGCTGCCTCTCTTAAGCATGTGTGAAGTGCTAACAAAGTGCGAGCCTTTGTTTCCCCTCTGCTGCATTTGCATCAGGTGTGAGGCTCCTGACTGCTCCCAGCCAAGAAACTCCAACAAAAGGAGGCTTGATGACCCCTGCGACTCTGCCTTTGTTACGGCAGAGTATCCCAGCAGGAGTCAGAAATAAGAGAGCCCCGTCCCCGCCTGCACGTTGTTGTCTGCTTTCGATCAAAACAGGCGCTGCTGAATGTGTCCCGGTGTTTGGAAATTACACTTGGACGAATTCAGCATCTTTTTTAGTGGGGCCCAACTTCTTGGCAGGGTGGTCAGCATCCACCCTGTGAAAAAAGTGGGGGGACGCCGTCCACCTGCGTGGACCCCCGACTCGTGCCCTGGAGTAGGCCACTTGTTTGAAGTGTGCTGTGTATATTAACACCCGCCATGTTCACAATGTTCAAGCTGTGTGGAGTACATGCATGCTGTGTGCATCATGGCTTGTCATGTGAGTGCCTTGTGCTGCTTACGTCTCTGCTGTTCATGGTGCCCTGGTGGTGACCCAGTCCTGGGACACCCCCGCGCCGCACGGCCACCAGCTGCTGCAGTGCTTCCCCGCCTTCTGCCTCGCTGCCCCGGCTCCGCCGCGTGACCACGCCCCCTTACATCGAGCGGCGTGGTCTGTGCTCGCTGCTTGCGCTGTATCACTGTTTCTGACTGTATTGTGTCTCTGAGTAGTTTTGTTGTCTATTTAGCACTTTTGTCCCCCAATCTCTGCCTGTTTAGCCTAGTTTCTGCCGCCGTCTCATCCCTCCCGCTTCCCGCCTCCACCACTGACCCCGCCCCTTTTCTTTCTGTACCCTCCCCGCTCCCGCCTCCCAGCTGCTCCGCCCACCCGCGCACTTCGCCATATATGGCGACCGTGCGAACGCGCAGCGTTGACGCGCAGCGGGCGCGCCGATTGTGCGCCGAAGGCGCGCCAAAGGTAAGCCCGTCTGCGCCCGTCCGCGACCGGACCGCGCCCAGCGCCAGGACCCCTGGCCCCCACCGACGGAAGCCGACCCGAAGAACCTACAACGCCGCCGACCTCCTCGCACTCAATACCGGCGGCATCCCGGGATGTCACCGAGCCACCCCGAAGCACACCCACGGACCCTTCAGCTGCCACGCCTGCAAGTTCACCTGCATCCGGACCTGCCCCGCACCAACACCCGCCAAGACGAACACCAGCAGCAACCACCTCAAGTGCATCCTGCTCAACACCCGCTCCGTCCACAGACACGCCATCGAACTCTGGAACCTCCTCGACACCACAGCCCCTGACGTCGCCTTCCTCACTGAGACCTGGATGAACGCCTCCTCAGCGTCCGACATCGCCATCGCCATCCCAGAGGGCTACAAGATCACACGGAGGGACCGCACCGCCAACCAGATGGGAGGAGGCATCGCCATCATCCACAGAGACACCATCCGCATCACGACCAACACCGACGACACCCTAACCACCGCCGAACACCTGCACTTCCAGATCCACATGGACCCCAGAACAACCCTCAGAGGCACCCTGATCTACCGACCCCCGGGACCACGCACACGATTCAGCGAAGACATCGCCGACTTCATTAGCCCGCATGCCCTCCCCTCCGTCGACTACATCCTCCTGGGAGACCTCAACTTTCACCTGGAGAACAACAGCGACCGCAACACCAGCACCCTGCTCGACAACCTCGCCAACCTCGGACTCAAGCAGCTGGTATCGACCCCCACCCACCTCGCCGGACACACACTCAACGCCGTCTTCTCATCCAGCAAAGACATCGCCTTCAGCCACGCCACAGGACTCCACTGGACGGACCACAGCTGCGTCCACTTCACCTTCAAAAGAACGACGATCCACCACCACCAGCAACAGGCTGCCCGAAGAAGCTGGAACAAGATCACAGCCGACCAGCTCTCCACCGCCCTGAGCCAGCACCCTCCCGCCGGCTCAACGAACCCCAGCCAGGCCGCCGACAACCTCACGAAGTGGATCAGCAACTGCGCGGATGAACTCGCCCCTCTGAGGACCCCGCCCAGCAGACCCGGCAGCAGAAAAGCCCCATGGTTCACCAACGAACTCAAGAGCTCCAAGAAGAACTGCCGAACCCTCGAGAAAGTGTGGAGAAGGGAACCAACAATGGACAACATGGCCAACCTCAAGCTCGCCACCCGGAAACACCACCAACTGATCCGCGCCACCAAGAAAAATGCCTACAAGGACCAGCTAGACAACAACGCACACAATTGCAAGGAACTCTTCAACATCGTAAAGGAGCTCTCCAACCCCAACGCCGGAAACAACGACATCACCCCGTCGCAAGACCTCTGCAACTCCCTCGCCTCATTCTTCCACAACAAGATCGCGGACATACACAACAGTTTCAGCACCCAACCGACGCACGCCACGACCACAGCAACACCACCCACCACCACCCTCCGCGCCTGGACCCCGATCAGCACCGAAGACACCATCCGCACTATGAACTCCATCCACTCCGGATCTCCAACCGACCCCTGCCCTCATCACGTCTTCAACAAGGCCGACACTGTCATCGCACCCCACCTGCGGGACATCATCAACACCTCCTTCGACACCGCCACCTTCCCGGAGAGCTGGAAGCACGCGGAACTCAGCGCTCTACTCAAGAAACCCACAGCAGACCCCACCGAACTCAAGAACTACCGTCCCATCTCGCTCCTCCCGTTCCCGGCCAAAGTCATCGAAAAGACCGTCAACAAACAGCTGGCCGCCTTCCTCGAGACGAATGGATCCCTCGACCCATCACAGTCTGGCTTCCGAGCCAACCACAGCACCGAGACCGCCCTCATCGCTGCCACCGATGACATCCGAACCCTGATGGACAACGGAGAAACAGCGGCCCTCATCCTCCTAGACCTCTCCGCGGCGTTCGACACTGTCTGCCACCGCACCCTAGTACAGCGCCTCGGCAACATCGGAATCCAGGAGAAGGCACTGGAATGGATCACCTCCTTCCTAGAAGGAAGAACACAGAGAGTCCGCCTACCACCGTACAAGTCAGAGGCCACCGAAGTCATCTGCGGCGTCCCCCAAGGATCCTCGCTGAGCCCCACCCTCTTCAACGTCTACATGAGCCCCCTCGCGGCCATCGCACGCAAACACAACCTCAACATAATCTCCTACGCCGACGACACCCAGCTGATCCTCTCCCTGACCAACGACCCCGCCGCCGCCAGAACCAACCTGCACGAAGGGATGAGAAATGTAGCCGAGTGGATGACGACCAGCCGCCTGAAACTGAACTCAGACAAGACGGAGGTCCTCATCCTGGGCTCCTCGCCCTCCGCCTGGGACGACTCCTGGTGGCCCCCCGCCCTGGGCACCGCACCCAAACCAACGGACCACGCACGCAACCTGGGCTTCATCCTGGACTCCTCCCTCTCCATGACCAGACAAGTCAACGCCGTCTCCTCATCATGCTTCAACATCCTACGCATGCTACGGAAGATCTTCTGGTGGATCCCCACCGAGACCAGGAAGACTGTCACCCAGGCCCTCGTCACCAGCCGACTGGACTACGGCAATGCCCTCTACGCCGGAACCACCGCCAAGCTCCAGAAGAGACTCCAGCGGATACAGAACGCCTCAGCCAGACTCATCCTCGATCTCCCACGAAACAGCCACATCTCCGGACATCTGAGAGACCTGCACTGGCTCCCCGTCAAGAAAAGAATCACCTTCCGTCTCCTCACCCACGCACACAAAGCCCTACACGACCAAGGCCCGAGCTACCTCAACAACCGAATCAACTTCTACGCTCCCAAGCGCCACCTCAGATCAACCAGCCACGCCCTCGCCGATGTCCCGCGCATCCGAAGAGCGACAACAGGAGGAAGGTCCTTCTCCTACCTAGCCGCCAAGACCTGGAACTCCCTCCCGGCCGACCTGCGCCTGACCCAAGACCACCTCGCCTTCAGGAAGAAGCTCAAGACCTGGCTGTTCGAGCAGTAACGGCACCCCCCCTCCTAGCGCCTTGAGACCCTACGGGTGAGTAGTGCGCTATATAAATGTCCTGATTGATTGATTGATTGATTTATTGATATTGTGGTTCAGCACCACAATACAGGAGGCCTGCTTGTGACGCGGGACCTTCCATGGCTTAGGCACCACGATACTTCAGGACTCACGCTTCTCTCCTGACGTCATAACACGCCCTTTACTGTGCATTATGAGGATATTGCACGTCACAGACGAGTTCCGGGAACAGCTACAGGAATGGGAGTCGACAGCACAACTCGACAAGAAAGAGCTGTGGTTGTCTCTCCCTGTTGTTGAGCTGTGATGTCCATAGCTCATGCCTTACCTAATTGAATTAACAAACCAGTGTAATATCCTGAACGCCCACAAAAAGCTATGCCCGGTGCCAGTTCACGATATAACCCCAGGAACACATTTGTGTTACCACACATCTAAATCCACAATAAACACTTTGGAATTGATTTATATAAATTTGCTTAAAACATTTGTTTGCAACAAATTGCAAGCTGAATTATTGGAGTATTCATTTCTCAGTTAAATTCCTCACACCCTCCCATTATTTGCAACTGGTAGTAACTAATATATAAGGGGGAGCAGGAGGCTATTAAATGAAAGAAGAGGGAGTTTGAGTGTGACCATGTATTATAAGGAATAAAGTAAACCTGCATCAGGGTAAAAAGGGTACAATATTTATTTTTGGAGGCAGACAACTTTCTAAAGGAGCTCTGCTGTATATCAATTATCAGCAAGGACATCAGGGGAACTTGCAGGGTCCTTACAACTTTGTGCCTGTCTACTGTATTTTAAATTACTTCAATCTTCAATATTCAAGACTGGGCTGCCTTTAGGGTTAAGCTGAACCGAACTCTGCAGAATTACTGCCTGAAGATGTGATGAAAACAAGTAAGCAGTACTTTCTTAATCTCTGTGTCTCTACTGAGGTCTTAAAAATAACACATGAAATTACATTGACTTTTTGAGAAATTTCCCCAGAGAATATGTGGGATTTGAGAGTCTCCGATGTGTTCTCTTTGATGAAGAATTACACTAGTTTGTTTTTCCTTTCTAAACGGATGTATATTTTGGTTTCACTAAAATAGCTAGGACTGTAAACAATATCTTGCAAATTCTACATTATCATTGTCATTATCATTGTTAGGAGAAAGGAGGATGTGGGATGTTTAGGGAAATTTCCCACACCCTTCTGCTCATTTATAGTGGTGTACAAATGTCGAAATAGTGCAATTAACAAAGTAACTAAGTATTTTTCCAGAGCATCATAAGACAATTGTCTATGCCTCGATACCTCTAGGTTGGACTATTCCAACAGTCTGTACATGGGACTCCCAGCCTTGCTGATTCAACGCCTCCAAGCCATTCAGAATGCTGCTGCCTGACTGATCCTCAAGGTCCTCCTTCGGGTCTCGTTATCAGACCGTTTATGTGATCTTCACTGGCTTCCTGTCAACAAGAGGATCCAGTTTAAAGCACTGATCATGGCCTTAAGGGCCTATAACCACAAGGGCCCTCTTTACCTTACGTGCGGTTTCAGACCATATGTCCTGGAGAGATCTTAAAGGTCCAACAACCCAAACTTTTTCATACCCCCGTATTTACAAAGCCAGAAGAGGAGCTCGATCATTTCTCTTCCTGTCAACTAACCTGTGGAATGCACTTCCTCTTGATCTGAGAAGCAGCCCATCTGAAACTGCCTTTAGAAAGTCCCACTTTTTGATTCCTTTATATGTATCAAATAGCCTCTGCTATCTTTACTTGGGTGATCCTTGCCGCCAGCACTGAAACTCATCCTTGGAGGTAGCTGTGCGCTTTACAAAAGGATTGTATATTGTATTGTATTGCATTTTCATGTCTAAATGCTGAGCTAATTATTATGTTCAAAGTACACCTCAGAGCCATCCGCGTGCACGAAAATTCTAGCGGTCATATCCCACCCTCTTCCCACTCTCCCAGCCATGTATGTAAGTTTGTACTCGCAAGTAATTCCAACTAATGCAGACATGCCCTGCATACAACTAATCAGACCAGCTAGCAGCTAATTGTGCACAGGGTATGTTCCGCAAATGGGCATGCTGCTTCTTTGCCTTTTTTTAATGCACTCCACTCGCTTGTCATGTAGATGTGGTTAATAAATCTATGCACTATTTGCAATTTAATTATCTACTTTTTAAAAGCTTACTAGGTAACACCATTTGGATAGTGAATGAAAAGTTCAGCTGAAAGTCAATTTGAGGTTTCATGTTCAGCAAGAGAATTTCTTCACACAAGGGTTTATTGTCCGAATGCTCCTTTTCTCCTGAAATTTGGAGAGGTTGAGAAACTTGGTAAACTTCCCAAAGTTTGCAAAATGCAAAGCTTCGTTGGAAAATGCAGATACCCAAAGAGCACAACATTTTGTTTACATCAAAGTTCTGCTTCATCCAATCAAACCGCTGCCAATGATGGAAATGTAATGGTTTACATATGTGAGCTGAAGTATTGCTAAAGGATTAGCTTCACATCTCCTATCCACACATACACACTTACACTCAGAGAAACAAGAATCTGAGGTTGTCCCTGAGATGTTGCATACAACAGCACCCTGTAACACCCTGCTCTTATTTTCACAGTTCTTGTTTTCAGAAGTATTACTTACTCCGCAGAAACTTATCATGATATAGATATTAAAATAGATGCAACATTTACTGTTTCCAAGATTGGACATATGAAGCAGGCCACTTGTTTGAAGTGTGCTGTGTGTATTAGCACCCACCATGTTCACAATGTGCAAGCTGTGTGGAGTACACGCGTGCTCTGTGCATCATGGCTTAAGTCGTGTGAGTGCCTTGTGCTGCTTATGTCTCTGCTGTTCATGGTGCCCTGGTTGTGATATTGTGGTTCAACACAACAATACAGGATGCCTGTTTGTGACGCGGGGCGACCCATGATTTACGCGCCATCATACTTCAAGACTCACGCTATAAAAACTAGGCGCCCCCATGACGCCCAGCGGTGGTTTACGGACCAACTAAAGCTGGTCAAAATGGTCCTACGCCAGGCTGAGCGCCGTTGGAGGCGTAACTATGTCCACCAAGTAAAAGTCGAGTTTGTGGACCGTCTGAAAGCCTATAAAAAATCCATCCTACTGGCTAAAACAACTTATTCCTTCCAAAAAATTATGGAGTCAGCCTCTAAGGCAAAGGATATCTTTTCCATTGTGAATGAGCTCTCTTTGCCAGACCGTGTCACCCCTCTACCCCAACCCTCACAGTCTTTGTGTGATTCACTTAATGCTTTTTTCATTGATAAAATTACCACCATCAAGAACAATATTCCCCCGCCCTCATCCTCTTTTCCTCCTTCTCTACCTCCCAGAAATCCTTGCTGCCTGGACGTTTTTCCCCCGATCTCCCCCTCAGAGTTCTACTCACTACTGCATAAAGTAAGCTCTGGCTCCCCCAATGATTGCTGTCCTCCCCATGTTCTCAGGGAAATCTTCTTGGCCTGCCCCGACCCTCCCCTGGCACTACTTAATAACTCATTGGCGACGGGAGTGGTCCCGGACTCCTTTAAACAGGCAGCTGTGATACCGATCCTAAAAAAGTCCAACGCCGACCCTACGGTATTGAGCAATTATAGGCCCATCTCCCTTCTCCCCTATTTGGGGAAAATTTTGGAGACATATGTCACTAGCTGCCTGGGCGCCTTTATTGAGAGCTCGTCCTTCTTGGAGGCCCAGCAAGCCGGTTTCCGTCCTCTTCATTCCACCGAGGCGGTCATCGTGGCTGTTATGGATACCCTGAGAAAGGGCGCTCAATCAATCAATCAAAGACATTTATATAGCGCACTACTTACCCGTGGGGTCTCAAGGCGCTTGGGGGGCGGGGGGGTGCCGTTACTGCTCGAACAGCCAGGTCTTGAGCTTCTTCCTGAAGGAGAGGTGGTCTTGGGTCAGGCGCAGGTCGGTCGGGAGGGAGTTCCAGGTCTTGGCGGCCAGGTAGGAGAAGGACCTTCCTCCTCGCTGATAATAACATCTCCCAAGCACTTGTCTTGTTGGACTTATCGGCGGCCTTTGACACGGTCGATCATGCAAACTTGATCGACCGTGTCAAAAATGCCGGCATTCAGGGCAGAGCCCTTGAATGGGTCAGATGCTTTCTGGACGGGCTTCTCAGGCAGTGCACCTGTCTACTTTCTCCGCCTCTTACTCCTCCCTATCCTGCGAAGTCCCACAGGGCTCCGCTTTATCCCCTTTATTATTTAATTTGTACATGCAGCCCTTGATTGTTTCCCTTCACAAATCCGCAGCCACTATCTTCAATTACGCGGATGATTTGCAGCTAATTTTTCCCATTGATACCTCCCTTTCCTCCCGTACCAGTTTCCAATTCACCATGCTTGAGATATCGGAATGGATGTACCACAGCCAGCTTAAATTAAACCCCACCAAGACCGAGCTTGTGCTGGTGGGTGGAGCAGCCAACCCATGGAAAGACAGCTTTTGGCCTCCCTCACTAGGGCCCCCTCCCTGCCCTGTCAACTCTGCGAAAAGCCTTGGCGTAGTCATCTCCAGCGACCTATCTATGAGGCCACAGATTAGTGCTGTTACGTCATCCTGCTTCTTCCATCTGCGCAGGATATGTAAAATCTGTAGATTTCTCACCAGAGATGCACTCATCCTTGTCATCATGGCCCTCGTCACGTCGAGACTTGACTACGCCAACACTCTGTATGCTGGAGTTCCTGCATACCTTCTTCACAGGTTGCAGCTAGTGCAAAATCAGGCAGCACGCCTGGTCTACCATCAACCTAAGCACCAGCATGTTTTGCCACTTCTGCGGAGCCTGCATTGGCTTCCGGTGGCCAAGCGTTGCATCTTCAAATTGGGCTGCACGGTATTTAAAGCCCTGTCCGAGTTGGCCCCCGTTTTCATCTCTTCTAGTCTGAAGCGATATGTCCCCTCCAGAGATCTCCGCTCCTCCTCCCACAACCTGTTAGTCATCCCTAAAATCAAACGAAAAAAACACGGCGGTTCGTGCTTCTCTTTTTTGGCCCCTAAGACCTGGAACTCCCTCCCGTTTACCTTCCGACATTGCCCTACCTACGACTGCTTTCGTAGGATGCTGAAAACGTATCTCTTCCAGTCAGCCTTCGAGTAACATCTGTCTGAAACCGTTTGGTGACCGAGCGCGGTATAAATTTTTTTAACATAACATAACATAACAACGCTTCACTCCTGATGTCATAACATGCCTTTTACTGTGCATTATGAGGATATTGCACTTCACAGAGGAGCTCTGGGAATAGCTACAGGAATGGGAGTGGACAGCACAGCTCGACAAGAAAGAGCGGTGGTTGCCTCGCCCTGTTTTTAAGCTGTGCTGTCCATAGCTCATGCCTTACCTCATACAATTTACAAACCTGTGCAATATCCTAAACACCCATGAAAAGCTATGCCCGTGCCAGTGCACCCGTTCACGATATAACCCCAGGAACACATTTTTGTTACCACACATTTAAATCCACAATACACATTTTGGAAGTGATTTATATAAATGTGCTTAAAACATTTGTTTGCAACAAATTACAAGCTGAAATATTGGTGTATTAATTTCTCAGTTAAATTCCTCATACACTCCCAGTATCTGCAACTGCTAGTAACTAATATATAAGCGGGAGCAGGAGGCTATTAAATGAAGAAGGAAGAGGAAGTTTGAGTGTGACCATGTAGTATAAGGAATAAAATATACCTGCATCAGGGTAATAATGGGTACAATACTTCTTTTTTGAGGCAGAGAACTTTCTAAAGGAGCTCTGCTGTATATCAATTATCAACAAGCACATCAGGGGAACGTGCAGAGTCCTTACAACATTGTGCATGTCTGCTGTATTTTAAATTACTTCAATCTTCAATATTCAAGACTGGGCTGCCTTTAGGGTTAAGCTGATGTGAACCCTGCAGAATTACTGCCTGAAGATGTGATGAAAACAAGTAAGCAGTACTTTCTTAAGCTCTGTGTCTCTACTGGGGTCTTAAAAATAACAGATGAAATTACATTGACTTTTTGAGAAATTTCCCCAGAGAATATGTGGGATTTGAGAGTCTCCGACTTGTTCTCTTTGCTGAAGAATTACACAAGTTTGTTTTTCCTTTCTAAACGGATGTATATTTTGGTTTCACTAAAATAGCTGGGACTGTAAAATATAATATCTTGCAAATTCTACGTTATCATTGTTAGGAGAAAGGAGGATGTGGGATGTTTAGGGAAGTTTCCCAAACCCTTCTGCTCATTTAGAGCGGTGTGCAAATATCAAAATTGTGCAATTAACAAAGTAACTAAGGGGCATATTGCCAACGATTAGCGATATTTATCGCTAACGAGGCTTATCAACGAATTTTTTATCGCTAAGCATCGCTGGAAATTATCGCAGAGATAACTTGCTATTAGCAAGGTTTATCTCAGAAGTGATAAAAATCCTCGCGCTAACTGCCAAATGAGAGATTATCGCTGGAAAACCAATGATAATCTCTCGAAGTTTGGCGTTAGCTTGATGATAGAGGCTCACAAACTTAGCCATGATATCCACCTTCCATAGGATATCATGGCTAAATCAGGAAAATACCAGGTGTAAAAAAAGCAGCGCTAACCGCGGTTAGCGCTGCTTTTTTTATCACTAACAGGGTTAGCGAAATCCTTGATAATAGGAGAAATGTTGCTTAACAACATTTCTCCTATTATTTTTCTCTGGAACGCCCCCTTTGCATCCCATTAGAGATGCAAGGGGAAGCGTAGAGAAAAAGGGTGCTAACATGCGAATTTGCATGTTAGGACCCTGTTGCTGATACGGAGATAGTTTTATCTCCGCTTTCTTGGCTTTTAAAAAAAACAGCAAAGATAAATCCCTTGACAATATGCCCCTAAATATTTTTCCACATTTCCGCAATTTTTTAATTTTTTAGTAGAGGCGTAATCTGATGCAGTAAAATATCATAGCAGCACAGAGATCATGTACCGAGTGTGCACTTGCCACGGCTTGTTCTAATGCAGTGCAAGTAAAAGCACACGAATATCGTTACCGCATGTTATTCCTCATTTGTATGCGTGAAACATCAAATCAGGAGGTAATGTCAAGTGGTGGCCTTATTGCCAGTTTTGCAAGGGTTTAAAAATTACTTGTACGCAAAGTTACTGACTAATAAAAAGTATTTTCTGAGCAATATCTTTTAGTTCTTAAATAGATTATATATAGAGGGCCCGTTTTCCGTTTTTACTAATTTTTATAGAAAACATTGCTTTTCTGTTTGTATTTATTTTTAAAAGAAGAAAAATACAGATAATTTGGCTTCTTTGGAATGACGTACCGTGTTAAGATTAAGGACTGTCAGGCCAATAGCTCTACATATTGGCAGCATGGGGAGTTACATAGCTCAATGAGATGTGTGTAAATTACTGCATATCTCAACATGTATATGTGCTATTATGCTCTTTTTTTAATGTGGGTTTAATTATTTTATTATGTTTGACTTTGTAATATAATAAAACCTGACTAGCACCAAAGTGCAAGCACATATTTATCTGTAAATAAATGCAGAAATATATAAGTATCATCTCAGCTGTTCAAAAAACACAAAATAAATATCGTTAAATACCAATAGGATGACCAAAAAATAAATATGGATAAATGCAGAGAGAAATGTTCAAAAAACATAAATACCATAAAACCTGGGGCCCCAATTATATATTAAAAACACACTTATATAGAAGCTTAACTTGAGCATCACACTTAAAATATGCACTTTCCACCCATCCATAAATAAGCATGAAATATTGAATGAATGAGTGGCACACCTACACTCTGTAAAAATATAATACAAGCTATTGTTTCATGCTTACCTCACATACCTCTGTGTATATTTCAGGGTAACTACCCAAAAGTTGTGACTGACAAGTTAATACCCCAAAGTTGGCCACGGTACAGGTTTTAGGGGAAGACTCAATCTAGTTATGAGATTATTTCCATTTCACGAACTGGTTAGGAGGGTCTTGAGTCAAGTTTTATTTTACCAATAGGCTGGTCTGAGATGAAGGTCCTGAGTTAGAGAGATCTAGAACTTCGGGCTTGGAATGTGGCGTAATGTACCACCTAGTGTTGCTCTTGCACACTGCGATTTACAAGAGCATTTCCAGTCTTAAATATATGTACAAGTCTGAAAATGGCTTGATTTATGGTTTTCAGTGTTTCATTGAAAGATTCCTGAATTATTTTACTAATGCCTAATTCTTCACCATAAACATGTAAAATTGTTCAATAGTAAACCCCACGCAAGGGGTTGGGAGTGGGTGAATCATGGCTTGTATGTTTGCCAACAACAACAATTTAGTGAATTTATGGCCATTGACAACCTCTGATCCAACCCTCAGCAGCCTGTATGTGGTTTGGTTTTACTACAGTATTGGCCTGGAGAAAATCCCCTTTCTGGGGGAGATGGGGCACAGGTCACTCACAAACTTGGATGTAATGTCGGGGAAAGCTTTCTCCATGGAACAATTTGTATTGCCTGTGGGAACAAATTAGAAGAAACAACCATGAATGTGTACATCAGACTGCGTTTCCCTGTGCATACTTTTATGCTACGTACACTTATGCATATCGGTCAAAGCTATGTACGACAAAGCAATGACTCCGGATCTCACTATTCTCACATTACTACATTTACCTTACCTGGGGTTCCAAGACTTTGGACATTCTCTACTTCCACTGGGATTAGGGTTTTTTTCCAAAAACATGTCTATGACATCTGACTTCTGCTTCCATAAGAAGGGGCCAGCCTTTTATTGACTACTGCTGTGTAATAAAGTATCTACATACACTAATCGGTGTGCCTGGATGTGTGCCATTCCTTACCCTCTTTTCAATCTCCATTGACCACTGCAGCTTATAAAGTTTGCCAATTAGACAAAACATGTACTACACAGGGGACATTCTAAATTGTGTTATTGTCAAAATGATTAATGTTGTTTTATTGTAAAGTAAAAAGTACTCAAATATACATTTTCTCCTAGGAACCCAAGACACGCTTGCTATGCCAAAAACCGAACACAAAAAGTCTACAGCTTCCGTGTGAAAATTCAACAATGGATTCATATTACCTATTTTGTTTTTATTAATATTGCAAAGTGCAGCAAAAAGTGGCCAAACATAAAACAGTTTCTGACAGATTCTCCAAACTCTCGAAACTTAAGCCTAAACGTATAGATGTTGAGGGCTTTAAGAACCAATCACTGCACATTTTGCACGTTAAGCGTTTCTTGAATTTCTAAAATGTTTATTGTAAAGCACGTTTGAGGCGAGCAATGCATAAGTTTGTCAGTGCTCAAAGTCATGACTATTGGCAGGCCAACTTGTGAATATTGAAGTGGTGTTAAATGGGGAAGTACAGAAGTGTGGAGAAAGTTAACAGCAAAGATAATTTAAAATACTCTGTGTATATGGCACTTCAATGCAATTAAATGTCCGAAAAAGATGTAGGGTGAATAATCATAAGTACAGCAATTTTAGAGATATGGGGCACAATCACAAAAACTTTTTTGACTGGTGTTATTTCACATCCTCGGTGGTAAGTTAAGGCAGTGCTTGCTCTAATCAACTTTTCCTATCGTATTATGAAAATAGGATTCAGGATGTTGTAGTGTGTGTAGGGAATATTTGTGCATATTTGTTACATGGCATTTTGTTGTGATGGCCATGAGTTCTGTTGTTTTTTGTGCAGCTGGGTCTTTGTGAGTTATCATATCAATATGATTTAGTTTTGATGTATTGCATTCGGTTTTGTCTGGTTTGCTGTGAAGTGCCCTTTTCTTTTACATTTTTGTTGTTAAAAGGCCTGGGAGGAATTTTTAATTTTGCCAGCGAAATCAGACGAATTTTGGTAATTTCATGTTACACTTGTAACCCATGACTACTGGTAAACTAAAAATCCCACCTATCCGCTGACAGTATTAAAACTTTGAAAGTGGTTTCTAAAGTTTAGAGCTCACTGCATATCAATCGGCACCCATAGTCTGCAGTGATTAAAAAGTTGTAATCATTGCAGAGTTCCTATGGGGCATGCGCCGAGTGATATGTACTGGTCTCTAAAGTTTAGAAACTACTGCATACAACTAACCAGCGGCAACCTTACATAGTCTCTACTCACTGCAGAGAATGCAGGGTGCTAAGTGGTATTTGGCTGCACTATTTTCTTAGCACAAAATTGATCCTCGCATCCTTTTTTTTTGGACACAAGGGTGCATTTTGCACAAACAAAATAACACCAAATACCAAGTCGGCCCCATCGCAACATTTTCTGAAATCTTACAGAATTTTAAAGTAATTCCACTGAATTCTGCAGAGTCAAACTCCGCAAACTCCGTCCACCTTAAGTTGTTCTGTTGTCTTGTGTATGTTATTGCGTTATGCTCAGTTACTTACTTCAGCTGCATCAACAAATTCTGCTATTTTTCCATCCAAAAGCAGCCTTGAAAGTTACTGTAACAAGCAACCATGTACCACTGTGTAAGGTGATAAAGTACCACTGCTCTACCTCTTTAAATGTTTAAGTCACCAGTTAGCCCAAAACTGTGGCAAATGCTGTCTTAATTTAAAATGATAAGCACCATGACATCTTCAGGATGTGTGACGATTGCGAGGAACGTAACGGTAAACAACCTTTACAACGCAACTTTTACCACGCAGTGCCTTTACAGCGCAACTTTTACAACGCAAACTATTACAATGCATTGCGCTGGGGGGCGCTCTAGGATAGGGAATAGGTTTAATGTACTATCCAACACCTTCCCTACTATCCACGGGGACTGGAGTTGGAATAGTAAATTAAACAATTCACTATCCAGCGCCTAAAAGCACTATGCGTTGTAAAGGTATGCGTTGTAAAACTTGCGATGTAAAGGTAGGCGTTGTAAAAGTATGCATTGTAAAGTCATACATCCGAACGTAACAGCTGCAATATATAAAACTGACTATCAGCAGACGTCTGTAATTGCAAATCACATGCCATGTGCACAACTTACACTCCACAAACCCACAAAACACCACAAATAGCTCATACGGTTGGACACCACTGTGTCCACAACAGCACACATCTTTCATCACATATCACATGCACAATACACAACCAGACAATAAAAATTACGCTCACAGACTCAAAGTTAACTTTGCTTGAATTGGTGGCGCTCAGCCATCTAACTGTTGTGTTGGGCCGGTAAAAGCCTCCCATGAAAGGAGATGGGACTCTCAGTAAAAGGTAAGTATGCTGTCCCGAACATCATGGAAACACCTGGAGCACATTACACAGGTATGGGGTAGCAGCAGCAGCTTAGTGGCGCATTTTTACCGACCATATTTGGTGGAAAAAATTCAAACAAGATTGACAGTAGGGGATAAATGCGCAAGTAGTGTACTATTTCTTACAATATTTCAGGCAAGCAAATGCGCACAGGTAAAGATACAACCACTGTCAACATTTGTAAAAACAGACAGGCAAAGTCTACCCTAAAACATGAGCGCAATTTCCAACCTGAGCAAAGCTAGCATCTATCATTAACAAACTTTCTTCAGCAATTTTGAGTTTCTTTTCTACTCTTTATTGTTGTTCCTTTTTCAAGGTTTCTTCTGAGTAAAGACAGTTCTCATTTCTATTCAACCACACGGTAACTAAAACAAATTCTTGCCACAGTTCTTAATTTAGATTTCTTCAGTCAAAGGGTAGCACAAAGATCTTGCCAACACGTGTTTCGTCCGGCTAGTATGCCAGAGGACATCATCAGGGCAAGGTTATTTATATATTTCAAAAAGAACAATTAAAATTGTCAATCCAAGAGCCTTATGCCCAACCTTGGTCAGGTTCCTTGAAGGTGAGGTCGTCACTTCATATAGAAGAAGAAGACTAGACGGGCATATTTTGAGAAGATCTCGGTAAATAACCAGAGTATGAACCAAAGTATCGTGGTAGCAACAGTCGCAAGAGCGTGGCTGTGAATGGCGTCTAGCTTTAAAAAGGAACAACAATAAAGAGAAGAAAAGAAACTCAACATTGCTGAAGAAAGTTTGTTAATGATACATATTTGGTGGAAAACATTTCACTAGCAGACTGACACAAGTCATTGCAGAATTTCCCCCGAAATGACCCCCTTCCTGCTGGGTTGGGTTGTCCCAAGCTGGAGACAGGCAATTTGATGCTCTGACTGAGCCCCTAAAATTGAGAACCCCAAAGCCCCCCCCGGCTAACCCATTACCCCACTAACTAAACCATTTACTGCCTCATCATTTTCAAATATAAACTAAAACTCCTCCGGCAGAGCAGATCTCCCTTCATGCTCTGTACAACAACATTTTGGACAGTGGACCACTTCAAGGAAAAAAGGCACCAATCCCAAAATCACCAAACAAATTAATTTTCCAATCCTAGCGTGCTCTTTCCAAATGCTCCCTGCCCCAAGAGCATCACCCAAAACCTGGGATTAATAGTCAATTTTTTGTCCAATATGGAAAAGCACCTCTTTGCAAAAACCTGCTTGAAGAAACTGAACCACTTTTTTGGTATCCTTATACACAAATGCTGAGTCTTGATGTCAGTTTGCAATGTTCATTTAATAATCCTTTTTTAGGAAACACCAGCCAACGCGTTTCGTTCTGAAACCAGAACTTCTTCAGGGCGAAATCGTTGTTCCAAGGAATATATTGGATTCCAATTTTTTTGACGGTAACGAGATGCACCAGCTCCGTGGAACACAGCTTATTTTTATCCCACACCGGTATAGTTCCTTATGTTATAGTATAGGTAGGCCCAAGATCCGTTAATTTCCAAAGATCTTTAGATATATTAATGTATATATTTAGCAGACAGTATCTTGACGCAGAAGTCAATCCTATGCCTTATAGGATATATTTCTTTAAGTTCCAGGTATTTTGGTAAGTAGTCATACGGTAGTCACCTGATAAAGTTGATCACGATGCATCAACTCTGCGGCATTACGATAAATTCAAACCGCCGCCATCTCCGATGCCCTGTCAAGACGAAAACTGCTTTTGCAGCTCAACTTCTTTGTTCAGTTCTACATATTTTTCATATCCCCTTCTTAACCCACTTCATATTAATATCATTTTGTTGTCTTTGGCTCTTTCCATATTTCTCTCCTTGTCATCTCTTCTTGGCTTAATTATCCATTTTTCGTTGCCTCTATATTGTCCATGACCACTTTTTTATTTACGTCACCTCCATAGTTTTTACTGATTATAAACCCTTTTAATATGTCACCTCCATAGTTTTTACTGATTATAAACCCTTTTAATATGTTACTCATTTCCCATTGTGTCCTCCAAGGATGTCTCATTATTTTTGCTCTGCTCTTTATTCCAGTTGATTAATGAGTTATATCTATACCACTTTGTCACCCTTGTAAATTGTTCGTACAGTGCAAAACGTCATATCTCAGTTAGTACATGAATGGACTGACCTGCAGATAATTCTGTGTGATGGAGAACATACAGGGGTGGACAGAAACTCTGCCGGCCAGAATCTGGCCTTCCTTATTTAACAGTATAACTTCTTCGTCTGTTTGCACCTGAAAGGCATTATTTATTTATTTATGCGTTTTTATATAGCGCAAACCTTACCCGAAGGTGTAAGAGCACTTTACAATAGAACCAGATACATTTCATAAGTACTTCAGAGTACATGAATAACATAAAAGATACAGATAAATTCTAAACTCACATAAGAATGGTAGTAAGTACACAAATCTACTACAGATACTAGTGGTTAGAGTTAAATATATACAAGTTGCAAATTCACTCAAAATTTAAGAAGCGATTAGGGTTGGACAATTATATATGGCATATTTACAGATGGGGATGACCCAGATTGTGTTCATTATGTTCCAGGAGGCGCCAGGCTTTGGTGTCATAGTACCATGAAAGGAAGCCTGCCTTAGAATTACGCGCCCTTGAGAGGGTTGTGTACTGTGAGATGTCTTGAATGACCCTTCTGTTCAAAATGGCGGCCTCAACCAGAGGACGAAGGGGCTTGAACTCTGAAAGAAAGAGCAAACCTTTCAAAAACCGCAAAAACAAACAGGCTGGTTACTTAGGAAACTGAAAGGTGACAGCGGTGCGCGCGGGTGACAGCCTTTGATTTTTAACACCATCCTGTTTCATGAAAAGGGGATTAGCAACCTTGCTTTGATTTGGTTTTGGACCATTTCCAGAATATTTGATCACCAATTTTGCGCCGGCCTCCGGGTAGAAAATTGGACTTGTTAATGAGGTCCTCCCCCCTCCCCAGCCCCACTTTTTTAGGAAGGTCTGTGAATATCACTGCCTTGCTAAGTAGCTAAATGCAGATATTTGCATAACAATCAGCCGCCGGGCCATTAATCCCTTCACTTCACCCTAAAATTAAAATGGTGATTCGTCCCCTACTGGGCCCAAACTCTGTTTCAGGGTCTGGTTTCCATGTATTACTATTCCATTGTGGCTTTCATTCTTTAGAAACCACTTTTTTATTGCTGAGCAATGGGCTACAATCAGCTAATCCGCTGCTGCTGGAGGGGCGCTTTCACACCGCGACATATGTGAGAGCGAAAGGACATTTTTATGCAAAATGGCCCCCATTATGTGGCTAATGCGCCATGTTCCCTCGCGCCATTATGAAGGGTGTTTGTGTTCGGAAGGGGAGCCTTTTCCCCTCGCTGCCCCGGCTCTTGTTCCCGCTTCAGACCTCTAATGAGGGACGTGGCCTCTCGTCCTGGAAGCGTGCTCCTGCCTCGTTGCGCTTTGACTGCCGCGCGCCCTCCTGGCCTCTCCTGGGCGGCTTCGGGACGCGATACACCACTTTACCGCGGCCGCCATTGTCCTGGCCGGGAACCCGAGCCCCCTTCACCCTGGGAACTCGCAGGGCATCGTTTACCGGGGGGAAAGGGCGCCCTCCTCGACCTAAAACGAGCTCAATTCTGTTTAATTGAGATGATAAAAAGTGGATGCGCTCTTCAGCCCCGCGAGCCGCTGGCGCGCAATCACGGTGCGCCCAAGAAACCTTGGAATTTGTTTTGGCTGAAAAAAGAAAGCACATAACTTTGAAGCCTAACTGAGATGAAGATACAACAGAAATGTGTTTAAATGGATTACCAGGAAGAAAACTATTCACTGCACATGCTACCTATTGTAAATATCTGTACTTACTAAATAAGTGGTGTCCTGTGTCTGATTCACTTCCATGCCTTCATTGCTAGACGGTTTCATCACTTATATTTCGATACAAGCATCCCTTGTTCTTGTTAATTGATGAAATCTGAAAGGCACAGCTACATATGCAATAATATTAGTTTCTTTTTCGATAGTGCTCTTGGTTCTGCAGTTTTCATAGCACTATAAATACATCGACGTTGCTATGTACCAAATGAGTTGTACTTATCAACCAAGGAAGAGTGAAAGATGTGGGTATCGATAGATGGAAAGGGAATTATGAAGTATTAATGACATTTTATTAAATAAAAAATGAAACTGCTAAATCTTGTTTTAAGCGAAGTTTTTGAAGTTTAAAAAATCAAATAGTGTTAAAAAATCTGGTAAGTGTTGGTTTGTGGGATACATTCCCTGTGAAGTTGGGGGATGCTATTTTAAATAGATATAAACTTCACTTTCGAGCAGAGAACTTTTCTGCAAGTGAATGGAAGGCCGGGTAAACTTTGTCAAGGGCAAAGAGTCCAAACTTTGCACGAAGATGAGGCCCCTCCCCTTCTGCTAAACCTTTACTCGCCCATAGTGAAAGACTAAAGTGCCCCTTCTTGGATTCGAAACCAGGATTTTGTATACTTGCTGACAAAATTGGACCAGCTCATCTAATTTCAAGGTATAAGCAGGGTCACTGGAATTATGTGATTTTCGGACTGCTGCATTTTCCACATATTAATTGATTTGCCACATAATCCATAATCTGCAGAGTGTAACAAAAAATATTTGGTTCTTCCTCAAACCAATCAAAAGTTACTAAATATGTAGCGACACGTGTTGCTGCATAGTGGAAGGACCTTTGCTAAGATTGACCGGGTTACTTCTCTGTTGCTTATTGCTGTATTTGGGAGCTAAACTCGTGTTTGCCCAGACAGTGTTAACCTGTGTAACAAGCATTGGCAAAGCTAATAGGTTTCGCCTATGGAAGAGCTATTGCTGTGCCAATATGTTTTAGCCCTGTTGTACATCAGCGTGTGCTTTTCAGCATGGCTAAAAGTTATTGGCATGGTGGAGAGTGGTGCGGAGTGGTGTGGAGTGAAGTGTCAGAGTGGAGTGTCGTACAGCAGAGTGGAGTGAAGTTGAATTGAGTGGCACAAACTGTACATACTGCCCTGACCAGCCCAGACTTCCTCAGTACCACCGCCGCTGGCCGCTGACATCTTGCCCTCGCTCTCCCTCCGCCGCAGCGCCCTCTGGACCGCGGGTGCAGCCGCAGAGTGGGGGAGCGCGAGAGTGGACTACAGTCCCCGGCGGCCATAGCGACCGGAAGTCGTACAAACGTAGGAGGACGAACAGCGCCAGGAGGCGTTAAAAGCAAAGCATCACTTCCCGCGCCGCGGGAGCGCGCGGGGCAGCGCGGGCGGAGCCCAGGCAGAGGGCAGGCCGCCTGTGGCCGTCCGGGGACGACCAGGGACGGGACGGGCTACCCCCCCCTAAAAATCATCTCTATAAGCGCCCCAATGTATGTCGCTCTCCATTAATTAATTATCTGACTGCTTGATCCATTTGGATGGACTCTGGGACCTCTCTATGTTTTACGTGAAGGACAAAGCGCTGGTTTGAACCTAACCAATTAGACTTTACTCTATTGTACGGCGCAGAGTCTACTGCATCCTATATTTAAGACTGATTGACTGGAGTATCATTTATATTGTGATTCTGTAAACACACTGTCATCCTCAGTATGTCTACCAGGGGTTCTCGAAGTAAAACTGCAGCTGGGGGACCTCCAGTGATAGGCCCCATAGATAACTTCATTACAAGGGCCAATGATGCCATAGATCAGGGCATCTTACTCCTGGAGCGCAGGGTTTCGCTAGATCTAGCCCAAGCTAAAAGATTATCCCTCGGATCTATTGTATCGGCAACAACACCTATCCAGGCTAGAACTAGTAACACCAGAGTTTTAACCGATGTTTGTGCCGATATTCACAGTGTACCAAATGAGGTAAACTTATCTGCATCAATCCCCCTGTTAGACTCTGACTCAGAATCTAGTACAGATTTGGAAATAACTCCTAACCTATCCATCAATCCCATACCAGAAGAAATAAATACAGACATTATGAGGCAATTAAGAGGCAGGTGGGAGGGTGCCATACAAAAACAAGCTAAACATACTTTCAAGCATTGTATGCCTAAGGTCAGGAAATATAGCGCGCCCAAACGGAAACCCAGGAAAGGCACTAATGCACACTTAAACACGGGCGGAACAAACGCACCCATTGAGATTGAAAGTGAGGAACTACAGGGGAAGTTGCTAAGCACGGAGGATAAACCTGATGCAAATACTGTAAATGACCTCCTGTTGGAAAAAATGGGTGAACTGCTTAGTATTTATTTGTCACCAATAGAATGCAGATTAACACGCAATGAAAAGCAACTAGCTGAACTAAGCACCCCTATTAAGAATATCCCTAGAGATGGGGTGTCTACGAGCGTGGGGGCTAAATCAAGTAACTTAAAATCCACAGGCCCTAAATCTAAGAACCCCGTAGCTCCAAATACAATCACAACGTCCAAAACTGTACAGGCTTCTGGCAAAGGGACTACTGCCAATCATTCTGTAGCAAAGCCTAGTACTAACCACATGGCTACCCATCATGCCACTAAGACAGTGTCAGAGCTAGGGAAGGACCAAAATATTGACCAGAGCAAGGGGATTTTAACGAGTCAAACCCATAACCCTGCGCAAAATCTCCCCATGGTTCACACCGCCCAAAACACGGTAATTAACACGAGGCAGACCCCACCACGTATTAATTTACCGCCTGAATGTGGGGCGTATGTGCTGGTCCTGGTTAATGTCTCTAAACTTAGGAGGGATCAAGAAGAAACTTCCATATCCCTTAAAAACAAAACCCTTCATTGGCTAATTGCAAATTGCAGTTTCCCTATGGAAGGGGCAAGGGAGATTATCCATACCCAGAGAGTAGGCTGGATAGGCCCACTGCGCAAAAAGTTCGAGGGGGATTGTATAACCATACATTTTAAGAACCCCCAATGGGCCCAAAAAACACTGGCTAGCGCTCCATTACCCTCACCATGGGAATTTAATACCACCTTGCTCCCACTGGGTTACTTTTATAGACATCTGATCCCCCCTAAGCCAAACATGGCGATCAATCTCGCCACTTCTAACCAGGATTTGAATTTTAGTGCTAGGATCAAGTCTCCACTTTTTTCTGTGAACCAAGATCCTAATCACCTGAATGGACCCACCTGGCGTCACCAGGCCTCAATGTCAGCATACCCTCTGCACTACCTTCAGCTCCCAATAATGCCCCAATATGACCATAGGGAAAGGTCATATTCAGCATTTACTTCAAATCAATATATGCAGCCAAATGAAGTCAGGCCTCTATTTAATATCCCAACTCATAATCGGTTCGATTATTTTTCAAATCTAGATGAGCAGGACTGACTGGATAAAACGGATGGTAATAATACCAGATGTTTAGCTACAGACAATGGTAACAAGGGACACACACCATCAGTTGCAGAGAGAGCAACTCAGAATAGTTTAGCTGACGATCTGCATGCCAATAGCGGTCCTCTAGTAATTAATAACATCATTGAGGAACGATCATCTGTAACGTCAGCCAATGATGATACTCGGGACTTACTGGCTTATGATCATACTGCCATCTCTCTGCCCAAACATGGACACAAAACGCCCATGTCACTTGAACACGGCGCAAACATAGTGAGGAGTGCTGGGAATAAACCCACTATACATCAGAGCAATTGTGGGTTATCAATCCTTAGCTGGAATGTGGCGGGATTGGAATCTAGACTCTGAGACCCCTTATGGGCTAAGATAACTGATGGTATAGATATTGTCATGTTTCAGGAAACGTGGGCTGTCGGGAATTTGTTCATAGAGGGCTACCACTGTTTTAGTATAACATCACTCAAACCTAGTTTTGGTCGAGCAGTGGGTGGTCTGTTCACTGGGATTAGGATTTTGGCTGGTGGTTCAATCAGAGATCTGTCCACTGGGAATCCGAATATTCAAATTCTTGAATATAAGCTAAAGTCAAAGACCAGGATTTATTTAATCAATTTTTATAATAATAATTTTTACTGTGTACCGAATAAGAATTTTGAGGCTTTATCAAAGGTTCTACATAATCTGGAATTTAGCCCTCTAATTGATATAGGATCAGGGATTCTAATCGGGGGCGATTTTAACGCAAAGTTATCAAAGAATCACGGAACTGAGGATAAGCCTTACTTAGATCAGGCTGAACGGAGGGGCACTGAATTATCTAGCATACTGGCTGAATTTGCGCTTGGTGATGCTATGACAACAAATTATAGTCTCAGTGCACCCCACGCCCCCACGTTCATAGGAAGGGACAGTAGCTCTACCATTGACTATATCTTTATGTCACCTCACTTAATAGATTGTATAGTAAAGTCAACTGTGATGGTGACATCATTCAGCGACCATAATCCACTTATGGTAACTCTGAATTTTGCCCCCAGCCCGGTTTATACGGATCTAAAAGGTGCAAGGGATATTACACCCTCGATTGATGGACTGAGATTAAAATGGAGGGGGGTTGATAGCGGGGCAATCCTGGACAGTGTACAAACTAAACACCCGCACCTAATTAAGTCCTGCCTATCCTTGGACGGCAACCACCGTAGGATAATTGCTGATTTGGAAAAACTGTGTTCAATTATAAAAACTCTTCTGTCAGTCCCACTACCTAAGGAAGATAAAGAACCTAGGTGGTTTGACTCAGCCTGCTCACTTGCGAATAAGGAATTAAGAAGGGCACTCAATACCAAACCTAGATGTAAAATGACCATCCAGATAACTAGGAAACAGTATAAAACCAAAATAGCGGACAGAAAGGCTACTCTACTATCTGAACAATGGGAATCACTAGTGACCAGCGCAAATTTGGGGGGCAGCGGACCCTTTTGGTCTGCGGTCAGGAAAACAAGGGAAATGGGCAAGAAGCTTACAACGACTAGCTGCAATATAACTAGCAGTGCCTGGGACACCCATTTATCAAATATTTATGCTGCATTGCCTGAGGAATTGCCGACCCCAACTGCTGGACAATTGCAATTGCAATTGCGCGGTCTACAGATTGAGGCCCATGAAGTAAAAATAGCTATAAACGAGAGCCTTGGAAACAAGGCGCCTGGCCCTGATGGCTTGCCCATTGACATTATTAAATATAATTTGGATTTATGGGCACCAATTCTCCTAAATGTCTTCAATAGTTTACCAACAGCAGCCATGCCCGTCACGTGGGCAACCAGTACCATCGTCCCAATCTTTAAAAAGGGAGACAGGTCGGAACCGGCTAATTATCGCCCGATCTCCCTTTTGGACAACACTTAAAAAATTTTGGGATGAGTAATTTATAACAGAGTACTTGAATGGACTGAAGACACAGATTTACTGGACCCGTGCCAGATGGGATTCCGGAGTGGGGTGGGGACAGTGGAGCAATGCTTAAATCTTAAATTAATAATCGATGAGTATAGTATTGCCCGATCGTCCCCCACCTACCTTGCTTTTATGGATCTCTCATCCGCTGTCGATTTAGTGAATAGATCCAAACTCTGGACAATCCTATTGAACTACGGGCTAGATGAGGCTCTTGTTGGCTTTCTGGCCTATCTCCATACTGATTCGAAAGCACGAGTCAGAATTGGGATGGGCGGTGAAGTCTCTGGAGCCATTGACATTGGCAGGGGGGTGAGACAGGGGTGCGTTTTAGCACCCCTGCTGTTTATAATTTATATTCATGGTCTATCTAGCAGTCTAAGGAAAGTCACCAGTGATGTCCCGACAATCTTAGGGAAACCTTTACCAGCACTTTTATACGCAGATGATGCGGTGCTCATGGCCCGCACACCTAATGCCCTCCGCCTTCTTGTCCATAGTTTTTTCATTTTATGGAGGAATTAGATCTGCGGGTACATTTAAAAAAATCTTTTATAATGTCATGTGGCCCAGGGAAAAGGAAGCTCAACACTATACAGATAGGCACAGATAAACTTGAATCTGTGCCCACATTTCCCTATTTAGGAGTGGTTTTCGCTGCGAACGGCTCGTGGAGTGGGCATTTGGCCCACGCCACGAGCAAGTTCTTGAAAGCCACCAATTCTATATTAAGCTTGCCCCGCCCGAAGAAAATAGGTGCCACCAGAGTTATTTAAAAAAAATTTAAACTACAGTGTTTACCCGTTGCCTCTTATGGAGCGGAGGTCTGGGGACTTGGAGGTAGCTCATGCATTCAACGGGAAGAAAGCCGTTTTTGCAGGAAAATATTGGGCGCTCCAATCTCATCCTCTGATTATATTTGCCACAATGAATTAAATCTCCCGTATGTTAGTGATTTTATTAGAGCAAGACCAGCATTGTTTTGGATCAGAGTCTGGAGGAATGATTCAGCCATCCTCACACAAAATATTATAAAAGACTGCTTAAACTGCGATCATGGTATGGCGATTCCTTGGCTCTCGGGAGTTTTTAAAACATTGTGCGCCGTGGACAGAGGCAATTTATTCTCAGACCCAACCAGGATCGAGCCCAAGGATAAAGTTGAGGTCAAAAATGCACTGTATGCACTTTACAACTCTGAAAGGATGGAAAGAGAATCATCAAAATCAACTGTCGCAAAATACTTGGGAAATGAATTGTGTAGGCAACCACTCCCGCCTTATCTCTCTCTACCTATGACTAGCTGGGAGAGATCACTATTGTTTCGTTTAATGGCGGGTTCAGTAACATTTTTGTTGTCTTTTCCATTGGGTTATTGTCATAGTATTGACTATAAACCTTGCCCGTGTGATGGTGTTAGTTTACAGGATGATTTGCACTTCCTATTCTTCTGCAAATTTTATGTGAGATATATTAAATGGTTTTTAACTCCGTACTTTAAGAAACATAGACCACTGTCACTGAAGGAGTCCTATAGAATGTTGGTTTCCCTGGATTCTGATGAACTAATTTTCCGTACTAGCACTTTTCTGAGACTGATAACAAGAGTGCGCAAAACGATGGAAAACCCCTGAAATTAGCCTCAAAAGAGTATAACTTTATTGTATTTTTATCATGAAATTTTTTGAACTAATGTATAATGTAAATGAATTGTTGTTTTTTAATCACGGTACTTTTATGAATTTTATGAAATTCGAATAAAGGTCTTTTGAACGTGAGTGGCACATAATGGAGTAGAGAGTTGTAGAGTGAAGTGGCATAGAATGTCGTAGAGTAGAGTGACATAGAATGTTGTA
Organism: Lissotriton helveticus; assembly: GCF_964261635.1. NCBI lineage: Eukaryota > Metazoa > Chordata > Amphibia > Caudata > Salamandridae > Lissotriton > Lissotriton helveticus. Next base: position 71,531,810 of record NC_136064.1, read on the forward strand.
GAGTGTAGTGGCATAGAGAAGCATAGTGTAGACTGGTGTAGAGTGGTCTAGTAGATTGGAGTAGTGTGGAGTGGAGTAGAGGGTTATGGAGTGGAGAGGAGTAGAGTGTTGTAAAGTGCAGTAGAGTGGAATAGCACAGAGCAGAGTAGTATAGAGTAGAGTGTTGTGGAGTGGTATAGAGTGGAGTAAAGTTTTATAGAGTGGACTGAAGTGCAGTAGAGTGAAGTAGAGTGGTGTGGTGTAGCATAGAGTGGAGTAAAGTGGAGTGAAATAGAATGTCATAGAGTGGAGTGGCATAGAGAAGCATAGTGTAGACTGCCGTAGAGTGGTCTCGTAGAGTGGAGTAGTGTTGGGTGGAGTAGAGGGTTATGGAGTGGAGAGGAGAAGAGTGTTGTAAGGTGCAGTAGAGTGGAATGGCACAGAGCGGATTAGCATAAAGTGGAGCGTTGTCGAGTGGCATAGAGTGGAGTAAAGTGTCATAGAGTGGAGTGGAGTGCTGTAGGGTGAAGTGGAGTGGTGTGGCATAGCATAGAGTGGAGTAAAGTGTCACAGCACGTAATGGCACAGCATGCCGTAGAATGGAGTGTCATAGAGTGGAGTGTTTTACAGAGTTGTGGCATAGAGCGGAGGGTCACAGAGTGGAAGGGCATAGAGTGGAGTGGCATAGAGTAGAGGAGTGCAGAGTCGAGGGGTGCAGAGTGTAGGTGCGTGTTGTAGAGTAGAGTGATGTGTCGCAGAACAGCATAGAGTAGAGAGGCACAGAGTGGAGTGGCATAGAGTGTAGTGGCATGTCGTACAATACATTGGAGTGGCATAGAATGGAGTGGCATGTCGTAGAGTGGTGTGTCATTGAGTGTCTTAGAGTGGAGTGGCGTAGAGTGGAATGGCATGTCGTATCGTAGAGTGGCATAACATTGAGTGGCATAGAGTGAAGTGGCATAGAGTGGAGTGGGATAGAGTGGAGTGCCGTAGAGTTGAGTGGCATGCCGTAGAATAGAGTGAAGGGGTGTAGAGTGGAGTGGCGTGTCATAGAATAGAGTGGAGTGGTGTGTTGTAGAGTGGCATGGCATAGAGCAGGGGCCGAGGGGGCTCTTAATTGATCTCTAAGGGCACCAGATTCTGGCCAAAAGAAGGATTATGCTTTGTTTTCAGTGGGGAGGGCAGGAAGTGGTAGCAAGCAGCTCTGTAATGGACCATCACTAACATCTTTTGTCATTTATATCCTGGCTGGTAGAAGGAGTGAAAAGGGAAGGAACTCTTAATATTCTTCAAACGCACACCCCCATTTCCAACAATCAACTTGTTGACACCCCCACCCACGTAGCCGGACACACACTCGACCCTATCTTCACCTCCAGCAAGAACATCTCCTTTGACCGCACCACAGCTCTCCACTGGACGGACCACAGCTGTGTTCACTTTAGCTACAAAACCACCCTGACCCACAACCGCCCACAACCTTTTCCCCGGAGATACTGGAACAAAATCACCTCCGACCAACTACTCACATCACTCAACCAAAACCCTCCCACCCTCTCACTGGACCCAAACCAAGCGGCCACCCATCTCAAGCAATGGATCACCCACAGTGCTGACGAATTAGCACCCGTAAAAAAGCACCAGATCAAATCAGCCAGCAAAAAGGCTCCCTGGTTCAATGATGACCTTAAAAAATCCAAGAAGCTATGCCGCACCCTGGAAAAAACATGGAGAAAAAACCCAACCACCGTCAACATGGCCACCCTTAAGGCAGCCACCCGCAAACACCACCAACTGATTCGATGCGCCAAGTAATCAGCTTTAAAGGATCGTCTCGACAACAACACTCATAACACCAAAGAACTTTTCAACATCGTCAAAGAATTCACCAACCCCACCGCAGCATCCAACGACATCACTCCCTCCCAAGACCTCTGCGATGCGTTATCCTCCTTCTTCTACAACAAAATTGCCGACATCCACAACAGCTTCGAGAATACTCCCAGCGATCAACCCTCCCCACCCCCTCAGATCCTACTCCGCCTATTAACAACTTAAGCGCTTGGAACCCAATCACCACTGAAGACACCATCCGCCTAATGAACTCAATCCACTCTGGCTCGCCAACCGACCCTTGCCCCCACCACATCTTCAACAAAGCCGACTCCATCATCGCTCCCCATCTCCGGGATGTCATCAACTGCTCGTTCAACTCTGCCACCTTCCCAGAAAGCTGGAAACACGCCGAACTCAGCGCCCTTTTGAAGAAACCCACAGCAGACCCCTCTGAAGTTAAAAACTACCGACCCATCTCCCTCCTCCCATTCCCACCCAAAGTCATTGAGAAAGCCGTCAACAGCCAGCTCGCCGCCTTCCTTGAATCCAACAACTCCCTCGATCCCTCTCAGTCGGGATTTCCAGCCAAACACAGCACCGAAACCGCCCTCATTGCAGCAACAGACGACATCCGAACATTACTGGATAACGGAGAAACAGTGGCCCTCATTCTACTCGACCTCTCCGCCGCTTTCGACACAGTCTGCCACAGCACCCTCACACAACGCCTCGGCAACATCGGCATACAAGGAAAAGCCTTGGACTGGATCACCTCGTACCTAGCTGGGAGAACTCAGAGAGTCCGACTTCCCTCATTCATCTCAGAGGCCACTGAAGTCATCTGCGGAGTACCACAAGGATCATCACTCAGTCTCACCCTCTTCAACGTTTACATGAGCCCACTCGCATCCATCGCGCGCCAACACAACCTCAACATCATCTCTTACGCCGACGACACCCAATTAATCCTTTCCCTCACCAAAGACCCCAACACCGCCAAAACCAATCTTCAAGAAGGCATGAAAGAAGTAGCCGAATGGATGAAACATAGCCGCCTAAAACTCAACTCAGACAAAACGGAGGTGCTCATCCTAGGATCCTCCCCCTCTGCCTGGGACGACTCTTGCTGGTCTTCCGCTCTGGGCACAGCACCCACACCCACAGACCATGCACGTAACCTTGGCTTCATCCTAGACTCCTCTCTCTCGATGTCCAGACAAGTCAACGCAGTCTCATCCTCCTGCTTCAACGTTCTTCGCATTCTCAAAAAGATCTTCCGCTGGATCCCCCTCGAGACAAGAAAGACTCTCACCCACGCACTGGTCACGAGTCGACTTGATTATGGTAACACACTATACGCCGGAATCGCAGCAAAATTACAGAAAAAACTCCAACGCATCCAAAACGCATCAGCGCGACTCATATTGGACATCCCTCGCCAAGATCACATCACCGGACACCTAAAAGACCTCCACTGGCTTCCCATCAACAAAAGAATTACATTCCGTCTTCTCACCCACGCACACAAGGCCCTCTACAATCTAGGACCCGAATGCCTCAACACTCGACTGTCCTTCTACAAACCCACCCGCCAACTAAGATCGTCCAATCAAGCCCTCGCCGCAGTCCCGCGCATCCGAAAATCCACCATGGGAGGAAGATCCTTCTCCTTCCTGGCGGCCAAGACCTGGAACTCTCTCCCCACTCGCCTCCGCCTTACTCAAAACCACATCTCCTTCAGGAAAGAACTTAAAACCTGGCTATTCGACAAATAATGAACCCCTTCATTTTTCAACCCCTTCCCAAGCGCCTTGAGACCCTCTGGGTGAGTAGTGCGCTATATAAATGCCCGAACTTGAACTTGAACTTGGATACTTTTACTCGCTAGTAAAGCCTGTATGATCAGAATCTTATTTTTGCCAATCATGTATTTGATTGAATTTATAAAACGGTACAGAACTTAACTGCAATGATTAAATAAGTCTAGACATATTTACAGATTGCCAGTTTAATAGAATTACTGTGAAAGATTTTGAGGGGGGGGCAATTATTATGTTTTTATGGTGTTCACAACATTAAAAATGTTTGAGTCCACTGTAATAGGGTATCTTATAGTGAAGGAGTGTAGAGTGGGGTGGCATGTTATAGAGTAGGGTTTAGTGGTGTGTAGTAGAGTGGAGAGGCGTGCCAAAGAATGGAGTGGTGTTTTGTAGAGTGGCTTGGAGTGGCGTAGTGTGAAGTGACATGGAGTAGAGTGTTGTAGAGTTGAGTGGAGTGTTGTAGAATAGAGTAGCATGTCGAAGAGGGGCTGGGTAGAGTAGAGAGTTGTAGAGATTCAAAGGTGTAGAGTGGAGTGGCGTAATGTGGAGTATGCATGGTGTGGTAGTGCACTTTCAGACAACTGATTTTCAATTGAAATGACCATTACATTTGCACAGACAAACAGTTATACAGTTAGTTTTTCTGATAAAAGTATACAGCACACAAATGATATTGTGTGGAAATGTCATCATCTAGTGTATTGATTTGTTTTGATCTTATTAAAATATTTGTTTCCACCACACTTACAATTTACAAAAAATGGCCATCATTTGTGCTTTCCTAATTCTGATATATTCTAAATATCCGGAACAGTTTATTTACAGACATTTAAATATTGCTGTGTACTAGAAAAAAACCTTTCCTTTCAAAGCAAGATTGTCAAATAAATCCCCTCGTTTTGAAGTCGGAGAAAGTAAAGCAAACACCTAGCTCAGTCAGAGAACAGAGCCAGACATTTGACCTCTGTCTTTCAGCAAATGTGACAAGATCAGAACAAGAGTTAAAGGTAGGGTGACCAACTGGCATAGGTGCAAATTCAGGCTGGTGAGTGTAAAAATTCAGGCCTAAGGGACTAAATTCAGGGCAAAAATTCAGGACAAAAGGTTAAAATTCAGGACAAAACTTCGGGACAAAACGTACGTTTTACAGATACATCAGAGGTGGTCGCGCAGTAGTACATAAGTAAATAAACAACCACCTAAGTACAAGTCTAAATAAGTTTATATTTGGTTGAGACAATCGTGCACTTCACGTTTTTTCAGTATGGCCGCAGCTTGCTACCTTAGACGATTCAAAATTTGCATCTCGCTCCAGCAGTTACATTTGTCACCTGACAATGGTGAACGACACCTGAATATAAGTGAGGCCGCTTTTATTGTTGATTGAAAACTACTGGATATACAAGGATTTTTGCAGTGCCAGCCCCCAGTAACAAAACCGCCTCCCCCCACCCCTCCCTTCCAGCCTCCCAGGAAAACACCTGATGCCCAGTCCGGCCAGTCTGGCCTTGCTACCATCCTTTAATGGTGCCCCTCATCTTCACTTAGAAGGTCTCTCATGTGTATTTAATTTATTTTATAGTGTTACTCATCCCAAGTATGTGGGGCAGGGTGTCAGAGTGCGTTACATCACACACACATGATATAGAGATAGTGACTCATATTAACATGAAAGTCAATTATAGGAAATGTTACTTAAGATAATGGATGCTACGAGGTGTAATCATTCTTTCATCCATCATTCAGTCTTTCACCATTCATTCTGTCCTTCCATCTGTGTGCCCATCTATATCCAAACATATTCAAATATTTGTAAACCTATCCACCATATATCCTTCCATCCATCATTTCACTCATCGATCCCTCCATCCACCCTTTCACTCATCCATCCATTATTCATCTACCCACCCTTTCACCCCATCCATCCGCAAGGCTGGCTTTAGTACTGGTGGCGCCCTGTACGATAATATTTGTTGGCGCCCCCCCCATGACCACCTCGCTCCGGATTACCTCACTACCACCATTTGACAATGCCATGTAACCACTGTCTCTTAGATTCATTTAGTTTTAGTGTGCTACTCATACCAGTTTAAGGTGTCAGAACACTTTACATCACACATATATTGCATGGCGACAATCATATGTGTGTAAATTGGTGTACAGGAAATGTTACATAAGACAGAGGCCTAAAAGGTGTTGGAGTCACATGTCATCCATACTGGTAGGCAGTACAGGTTAAGAGTCCTTGGTCTGGAAAAGCACAAATTCAGAATTTAAAATGTAACACCATTCTTAGGGGTTTTCTTTAATAATAGGAATTGATTTCTACCTAAATGACCCCTTCTTGCAATATTAGGATAAGGAAAGACTGGGCAAGAAGAATATATGTAGCTGTAATATATTCCTTGCAGTTTGCATGCAGCTCTTGGATGACAGTCAAAAGCTCACTGCTCTGTATTAAGATTTTAACTTTTAAAGGGCAAGTAACAAAAGGATCTCTTTTACTAAAAGATAACCCATTGACCTTTTTATAGTGTTTGAATGGGACACATTGTCTGCAGCAGGCACATTAACCTTCTGTGGCTGCACTATGATGAGTCAAAACTTTCTCTACCGGACAAAGCTCCGGTCTCTCTGGAGGAAGAACATTAATCACCGGAATTATCAAGACATTTTTAATAATGCTTGAAAATTGCTGGGACAAGGAACATGCATCTGGTGCTTTCAAAGCAATTAACATGGTGCCCCCACCCCAAGTCAGTGCCCGGTGAGGTGGCACCGATCGCACACCCTAGAGCCGGCCCTGTCCATCCGTACAATCATCCATCTACTCTTCCACCCATCCATCTATTCACTCACCCATCCAGCCATTTACCATTTTACCCATCCAGCCATCCATTCACTAACTCATCCATCCACCCATTCACTTACTGATCCATTCCACCCATTTACCCTTTCAGTCATTCACCCTCCCTTTCTCTCTCCATTCCCCTTTCACTTATCCATCCATCCACCCACCCACCCATCTACTCATTAATTCATGAATCAATCCATTGATCCCATTATTCATCCATCCTTTCACTCATCCATACATCCGTTCTCTCATCCATCCACCCTTTCACTTCACTCATCTATCCATCCTTTTGTCCATCTACCCCCTTTCACTCACTCATCAATCCTTACATCCACCCTTTCACTCATCCATCCATTCACCCTTTCACTAATAAATTCATCCACCCATTCACTCGCCCATCATCTACCCTTTCACTCATCCATCCTTTCACACACCCATCCACCCTTTCACACACCCATCCACCCTTTTACCCATCAATCTACCCTTCCACCCATACATCCATCTATTTACCTTTTCTCTCATCCTTACTTCCACTCATTCACTCACCCATCCATCCTTTCTTTCATTATCTATCCATTCCCCTTTCATTCATCACTTCATTCTTTCAGTAATCCATCCAGCCATTCACACATTCCTTCACTTATTTGCTCGCCCACCGTTTCACATTATGAGCTGAGCCTTTGTCTGCAGAGTTGCATACAGAAGAGGCCCATCAAGAACTTCAGCTTGCTGTACTTCCCAAAGCAAGGGGTGGGGTGCGTTGGGGGAGAGTTCACTATGCCCCTGCACAAAGGCAGTCTGAAAACGTAGAAGTCATTATCCATGCATGATGCACAGTGCCAGGATGTGAGGTGACTGTGACATGGTGTTGTTTCCAAGGCTTTAAGTGGTGCAAAAATAACTGGGGGGTCTCTTCAAAGGGGGTGTTTGATGTAATTAAGAGCGTGGTTTAAAATACCTAGGCTAAAAATCTACACTTAGCATAATGTTCCGCCCGACTGGTATTAAGTTATTTCTGTCATTGCATCCAGATATGTAATACAGCAAGTATCATCACACCAACAACAAGCCAGGACTATTGGCTTTGTCAATGGTTGTTAGTTCCTTAACCGGTTCCGTGCTGATGACGGAACCGCTCCGTCATCAGCCGCGGTGGCGCTGTGCTGATGACAGAGCGGTTCCGTCATGGCCCGCCCGACGCGCCTGCGCGGCGCTGATTTCGCGCCTGCGCGGCGCGTTCTATTAAGCGGGCGAGGCCATGACAGAACCGCTCCGTCATGAGCACAGCTCAACCGCGGCTGGTGACGGAGCGGTTCTGTCACCAGCATGCGCCCGCCGCGCGGCCCCCCGCCCCCTTAGCGCTGCGGCGTAATAGCCGCCGCAGCGATGTGGTTAAAATAAAAAAGCAGCAACCATGGCTTTGTTGAATATAATATTGATAATACTTCAGTTCTAAAATGATGAGACAGTGAAAGAATGATAACCTGCTTCTTTAGCTGTTTTCTAACATTGCAGCATGGGCGTTTTACCTTTTATCCATCAGAATGCCCTGCTGTACGCTGAGGCAGGAGGAGGCCACCACATGCTGTCACACCCCAGACGGCCCCATTGTCATTCTGTATGTGGCAATTACCCGGCATACAGAATGACAATGGGCAGGTGGGACTGCTCTTGTGCTCCAAGGATGAGTGCTTGGCGGCCCCCTCAGGGGCTGAGGCCTCTCACAGGGGAGCAGTGCTGCTCCCTGTGATGGCCAAAATTACGGACAAAAGGCGTCCGTAAAAGGGATCCTCACGGACAACGGACGTGAGGTCCCAATTACGGACGTTCCATGAAATTTACGGGCGGTTGGTCACCCTAGTTAAAGGTTGGTATACAGAATGCGGGCACTTGTGTAGGATTACAGTAAACGGGCTATGCTCCACAGGAGAGGGATGAATTCAGGCTGGAGCGCATAAAACAAATAAATCCAGCAAATAGAAAGCAAGAAAATATGAGTTACAAACCACAAAGCCAATAGTAAGCAATGAACGGAAAACATTCACAGGGAGGCTTTCAATATGTTTCCAAAAAGTCGCTAGCAAACCAGAGAGCAGCGCTGTCTGGTAGACTTCGAACTTAAAAATAATAAACTAATGAAATAATACACAAGAAGTGTTGCATTATGCTACATAATTTGCCTTTTTTTGCTACAAAATGTAATCAGCTCTGTTGCTTAATTCGGTGCTCACCTGCTACATTATTCCACGGGCCCCCGGCCCATCCTATAAGATGTTGAGTGTGAGAACAGCTATGTATCTTTTTCATTTGCATTCCCGGAAAAGGGCTTGACGGCTTCCATTGTGACACTACATAATGATACCATTAATCTGTTAATGATTAAAACATTTATCAACCAGCCAGTACTTATAGTGTACTATGAAGTAGAGAAAAAAATGATTGTTTATGTGTTCAGCCGGGAAACATCCTTAACAACGCGGGCATTACCCCGCGCTGCTATTACGACGCTGCCTTTACAACGCAAGTCGTTACGACGACTTGCGCTGGAGGGCGCTATTGGATAGGGAATAGTTAATTTTCTATTCCAACACCTTCCCTACTGTAACGTGGGCTGGAGTTGGAATAGAAAATTAAACTATTCCACTATCCAGCCCTTACAGCGCAAGTCGTTGTAACGACTTGCGTTGTAAAAACAGCGTTGTAACGGCACGCGGTGTAAAAGCCCGCGTTGTAATGCTGTACATCCGTTCAGCCTCTCACTGGCCTCCATCTCAATAAAGTGTCAATCTGGTCTTAGACTGATGACATTCTCGCTTTTAATTACATATTTATATTATTAGTTTTGTCTTTTGAACAATTGTTTTGCAAAAGTGCCTACATCAGTTTACAAATAGCACAGCGATCGTGATGATAAACGTGACTATGAACAGAAACCCATTAGTTTTCAGAATTGATGGTTTGAAATGTACATTATGGGTGATATTTGAATGCTTGTGCTACTTCTTACTCCGTAGATATTTTTAAGGTTCAGATGAAAAGTTATTACTTCTTGAAAGATAAAGCTTTGGTTGATTATTCCTTATTTATTTTAGTTATAATGGATTTAAGTTCAGTCTCATCACATCCCACAAGCTAGTTCTAGATTGCCTTGTTATGAGTCTAACCTTTCTGTCTGGAAGCAAAGCCCCAGCATCCTAGGCATATTAAGTTCCCACGGATGCACAATGGGTCTGCTGTCTGAGCCCCAGGGCACTCTGGTATTGCTCAGGGGGCTTCGGGTGCTTGTGTGGTCCCTTCTGTAATACTGATAGTGGCAACGCATATATTGCTCCGGCATGATTTTAAGGTGACATTCTCTTAAAATGGGGGTGTGGTCCCATGCTAATGAGGGAAAAGCTTTGCCTCTTCGTCAGTGCCATATTAAAGACGCGGGCAGAGCAGCAAAGAGACTGCAAGGAGGAAAACTACAAAAATAACAATTCTTTCAGTCAAATATCTGGGCGAGAGGAGTTGGCTTAACGACTAGGGCAGTCAAACTCGAATTTGGGGAACTGAGTTAGAGTCTCGACAACGACACTGAACATCCTGTGATCTGGGCAAATCACTTAATCTCCCTGTGCCTAACAAAAATGAATGTTTCCTCATGTAATGCAACTGGTGCTATGTAAAGTGCTCTGATACCCGATTCTGATCAAGTTCACGCTGTATAAAACTCCATTAAAATAAAAAAAAAAATCTATGGAAGCCCTGATCACTTGGGCTGTAACTTCCCCTCCAAGTCCTTGGACTGCATAATGATGTCCCTTTTTGCAATACACATTTTGTCAAGAGCCACATGATTACTTTGATGCTGTAGCATGTTCTCTGTTCATCTATAATTATGCTCGTTACCAAATGTGCTCGTTAACAAATCTATAATTATACCAGTAAATAAGAATGCTACTTTCTGAAAAATATATTGTTTCGCTTTCCCCTAGACCTTTTTGTGCATGTGCTTTTTACACAACGAACGAGCAGTGCTGGTGCAGAACTTAGTCACACAGACTGGTGCATGTTCCTTGCTCATGCCAAGACCATCGTCCCTTTTATTCCCCGACATATCACTCACAGTTTCCAGCCACTTAAAGGTTTTAGACATCCCACCACATCCCTTTTTTGTAAATCTACCCGCACATGTACTTTAAACACCTCCCAGATCTGTTGACTCAATGTTTGCTTTAAAAATGATGTCAATGTTTTCCACTCGATTCAATGGAACATATGCCCTTTTAAGGTGAATATCTGAAATGTCCAAATGCCAGGTATAATGATTCCAAAATTGACAAATTCATTGACAAGTGATTTTGAAGACATATTCAATTTCACAGAAATGCTACAAGCCCATTGTCTAGAATGGTACAAGTGACTCTATCTTTACACATGAACATTTCTTCATAGCTCTGAAAATTTAAATTCATGTCTATGTCTTATATGTAAAGTAGTAGTAGTAGTTTATTGCGTGATTATTTAAAATCATTACAAAATTGCCTAAAACAAATTTCACAATTAAATACAAGATGGTTTGACTAAGATCGAAAATTTCTTTTTGTATTCCACTAACATAATAAAAAATCATTATCACAAACCGCAATTGACTCATATTTGGGGATGCGCAGCTAGTGCTGGTGGATGAAAACCTTCCAGTTTAAAACCAACCATGCGGTTTAAATGGCTTCAAAGTGCCTAGTGCTTTATAACCTGTAATGTTTGGACGACCTATAACTGTGTTTTCCTCAACCAGTGTTCATATTTGCTTGATCTGCTTGTCGGAGTAATTTCCTAATTTGGGCAAAATATTTAACACCTCGACAAGACAGAATGATTGATGAGCCCTCCATCCATCTAATCACAGCTTGTCTGCATGTACGAATATTTAGCTTGTTAAAGATCAATTTTAAAGAGGATTTCCTTAACTCCTTTGCGGCTGGGAACACACACACAGCAAATGTATTAGTGTTTCGTCCGAATAACCACATAGGCGACAATTCTCAACTTGATGATTGCGTTTCCATGATGGCATTAAGTCTTTCGAGTCATGGATTCCCAGCCGATAGTGAATAAAGCTCTTTTTTATCTTGGAGCTGAAATGGGCTGCTAGGTAGGCTTTGGGTTTTGTATGAGTATATGAATTTATTACTGTCCATGCATGGCATCGTTTGGACAAGATGTTTTTGTCTCCCAGGAGCGATTTCTTCTTGGTGGACAGATTATTGACTTTATTAAATGTTGAATTTTCTGCCGTGCCCTTCCATACTACTTGGGTCTCTAGCTCCACCAGTGATTTCCTCAAATACTCTCCGCAAGATGTAGGTACTTCTTGCACCATTTGTGCTTTTATCTCATCCCAGCATAGGTTGTTCAGTGTACCCGGCTCTTACGATCAAAATTTATGGCAGAGCTTCGCAAAGGAATTCATGCTCCGGAACGTCTGATTTTGAAGACCAAATTCTAGCCATACCTGTGCGGGAGATGCTGACTTGGGAAGATTAAAGACGGCTTTATATATCTCGGTCTGGTTTTCATTCAATAACTCTTCCTCCTTGCCATGCCATTTATTTATTTTATTTGTGTATTTTATAAAGCGCGCAGTGGCCCCAACGGGGCATCCCGGCGCTGCCATGTTTCTAAACCACAGACAGAGTAGGTAAAATTTGTGCTGCCATCACATTTAGGAGGTGAGTATAAGCCGGACAGCTCAATTTTTTATTCCGCAGTCGAAAAGCAAAAATTAAATATTGGGCTTTAGCATTTAGACCCTGTTTGTGGTCCTTGTATGAAAGAAATGCAGCGCCCCAGTTTTATGTCTAGATATTTCTAGGAGGCTTGCTCTTCCACCTGATCTCCCTTAACATACCATTTAAACTTATTTTTCTTGGGGTCAACTAGGAGTACCACCTTCGTTTTCTTTTTATTTAACTCTAGATTTTCCTGGTCCAGGTAAAGTACTACGTTGTTTGTTGCTCTTTGCAGCCCAATCGGACTTTGACTTAGCACTGCGATGTCGTCCGCATATTGTAAAAACGGTATAGGCTTTTTGGCCAACATTGGCGGATGGCTCTTTGCTGATTGCATATGCTCGGTCATGCCTGCTAAGAACAAATTGAACAAACTTGGCGCCAGGACGCAGCCTTGTTTTAAGCCATGCTGAGTGTTTATTCTTGTGGATACTCTACTTCCATTGCCTAGTTTCACTCTGGGCCAAGTTTCCGTGTAGAGGGCAATCATTGCGTCCAATAGATTAATCGGTAGCCCCTGGGTTTTTAATTTATTCCAAAGTTGAGTTCTAGTTACTCTATCGAACGCAGCTTTCAGGCCGATGAAGAATGCAAATAATTTTGTCTTCCTTTTTAGTGTTTTTTTGCTCAAAAGAGCCAAAGTTGTCAAATTTGTGGTTGTTCCCATTCCTGACCTAAAACCTGTTTGAAACATTGGGATTATATTCTTCTCATTCATCCATTTTTGAAGGTGAATAAGTAGACATGATGCGTATAATTTGGCTTCTACGTAGATCAAAGATATCAATCTGTAATTTTCTGGCTTTCTATGAATGCCAGTTTTTAATATTGGGTGAATTATGTTCCCTCTCCAGGAGTTTTGTACGATCTTCTGATTATAAATGTAGTTAAAAAGGGGTGTGAAATAATTTGCCCAAAACTCAGGTGCATTCTTAAAAAGAGCGTTTGGAAGCCCATTTGGTCCTGCTGCTCCCTCCGCCCTTAATTTTGTTACTATTCCTTTCAATTATTTGGTATTGACAAGATTTTCTAGCTCGTTACTGCTGATCTCTAGCATTTGTTGAGAGCGGCCATCATGAGGTTGGAGACTAAGATGTTCTCCTCCAGGTTCTTTCAAGACCGTGGCTGCATTGACATGCTTATAGTCTAATTTATTGTAATATTTTGAATATATTTGATCCACGTGTCTTCTCCTATTCCGTTGTCTTGTTGGAGTCTTGAACTCTTAGTCAGGTTATTGATTATTCCCCAGAATTCCCTGCTTGTTGGCAGTTTGCTTGCCCATAGTAGTTTATTCCAGATGGATTCTTTGTACTCTCTTTTTGCCTCCCTTAAATTTTTCTTATATTGTTTCAGCATTTCCTTGAGGTTGCCATTGTCAGATTTTTTTCCCATTCTTGCTGCCGTTGCTCAGAGGCGCACCTCTCTGCCAATGCTCCTTTTAAGATCTCGCATTTGGTTATTAAACCATGGATCCTTCCTGGTTTCTTTCTTCTTTTGTCGGCCTGGAACTGCTGGGAATTTTTGAATGAGAAACTGCCCCAAAAGTTCCCAATTGTTTTGCGCTATTTCTTTATGTGTCCCTTGTGTCTTCACATAATCCTGGATTGTGTCCATTATTATATTTATATCTTGTCCTCGCCATTTCAGTTTCCTCAGATTATATTTTTCTGGATATTGTGCCAGAGACTTTAATATTTGTGTTTGGGTTAGAGTAATGTTAATTTTCGTAATCTGTGGAAAATGATCACTTTCAGGACGTGGGAAAATTTGGAAGCAATTTATCATAGGAAAGAGATTGTTACTGGCGATGGTAAAGTCTATAATTGATTGACTCTTTGCACTCAGAAACGTGGTGGCCGCTGGTCTGTCTCCAGTTACATTACCGTTCAAGGTGATTAAACCTAGAGCTTCCAGCTCTTGGATAGTTGATTTGATTCCCGGGGTATCCCTCCTCTTACTTCTGGACTGTTTGCAGTTTATGAAATTACTATTAAAGTCTCCTGAATTTATCAAATTACTGTGCTCGTGGGTCTTTTGTAGCACCTTGATCAAGTTTACCAATGTTAGAAATTTCACCTTCTGTTGCTTTCTCTCTGGGTGAATGTATACATTAACTGTTATTAGTTTCCAGTTTAACTTATTGGTATGATGTTTGCCAGTCAATTTTAACGCTTGCAGCCTGTTTTCTCCCGCGTCTAGTTCTTCTATGGACCAGTCATATTTTACTGTTGCGAAAAATGATAAATAAATTAAACATGCCCGAACTTCGTGAATTTTTCCGCCAGGATGTTATATTCTGTGTAACCCGGAATTGGAAATGGTTTCATGTTCCATGTCTCTTGGAGCAATATTAGATCTTGATTTTGAATAAAGGACAGGGTTTCATGATCTTGACCCATTACTCCAAATCCATGGACGTTCCAAGAGCAAATCTTTATTAATTCTGGATGTTTTTCTACTGAACCTTGGTTGGTCCTTGTTATATTCTTTACTGCATTCCCTTTGTTCCTGTCTTGGTTCTCCTTCATTATATTATCAGAGTCGATCCATGTCTATGTCTTATATGCTGTTAATGCATTTAGAGTTGGTCCTGAAAGTAGGTACTGCTACTCAATAATAATAATCTCTCTATATATATAACTCCATCTTATTCACCTTGTTCTTATTGTTATCACAATTCAACTGTATTTTAGTCTAGCCTGTAATCAATCTAGGTGGTTCAGTGTACCAAAGTTTCACTGTAGGTGTTTGATGTCACAGATGATTACATCTGGAAATATGACCAGACAAATTAAGACGTTCATCCTTTCAAGGTTAATAAACTGAATGCGATTAAACTGGGCAATAGCAATGCCTAGTATATAGCTCACTATATAAAAACAAGTTATCACGTATACGTATCACAGTACTCAATCTAGTATTCATGCATCAGTTGTCGGCTACATTTATTAATGAGGATGCAAACCCCTCAAGTACTTGGAGGATATTAAATCCTCACCAACTCTTGAATTTGCGGTGGTTGAGCCTCCTGCAAAAACCTCTTAAGTGCTTCTCTTAGCTGGGATGTTGCTATTTCATATGATTATTTAAACCCTTATGTTGAGGGACATCTATTTAAAATATGACATTTCTTTCTAATATTTTACACAACAAGTTTTTGCATTATTTATTTAAAGTTTTATGAAGTGTGAAGTATTACTTTCTAAAGGTATGAGGCCAGTGGCGGCTCCTCAAGGGAGTACTGCGGGACAGTGTGGCGGGGCGTGGGAGGGGCAGGGTGGGAGTAGTAAACTCCGGCATACGGCCAAACGGAGTTAAGTAAATAAATAAATAAATCAAATGAATTACATTGCTCGCGCTGCATCCTATGCCGGAGTTTACTACCCTCCTTCCCCTCCCCGGCCCTGCCCCGCCTCACCACCCCACACTACTCCGTCGAGGAGCCACCACTGTTTGAGGCATGTACCCCTCACAAGCGGATCTGTAGTGGCGCCTCTCTACACTATTAAAGGACCACTGCTCGACAGTATATCAGGCTGAAATTTGACAGCAAGTACTTCTGGCCATTTCTGCAACAGATACCATTGATACCAAAGGAACTGAAATGAGACAGTAGGAATATTGTCATGTCCTTATAGTACAAAGGGATGTATGGCAATTCAACAGCCCCACGTCCAGACTTTCCATGAGAACTGCGAATTCCAGAATGCACTGCTATTGATAATCTGTATCTCCAGAACAACTTCGGATTAAATCATGATAAATCCCTCTGGAGAATTATTGTAAGCTGGCACACATTTAAGTCAATGGAATCAGCCAGAAATAACCCCCAAGGAGAGCTTCAATGGACCAAGATAAAGTGTGGAAATGGGTCAAAATAAAGGAAAGGAGGTGAGGGACCCAAAGTAGGGAGGAACAAAAATCAAGAGAACGTATCTAAAAAAGGTAGAAAAATAAGGCAAGATATGGAACAGGGGCATAACGCAAGCCCCTGTAGACTCCTGCAGCCCCTGCCAGGAGGTCATTTTCAGCCAGACATGAGCACCAGTTTCGTTACATGAGAACACATTAATTTTTGTTAGGCACAGGGAGATTAAGTGATTTGCCCAGAATCACAGGATGTTGAGCGTCGTTGCCAAGACTCGAACCCAGTTCCCCTGCTTCGAGGTGAACCGCTTTAGCCATGAGGCTACATCTTCTCCCCTAAAAAGTTTGGCATGTACTTTTAACGTTGGGAATTTTGGGCATGAACTAGACCCAAAGTTATCAAGGTGCTTTACAAGAGCACCAGCTGCATTGCAGACAGACACATTAATTTTTGTTGTTTTTTTTTGTTAGGCACCGGGAGATTAAGTGATTTGCCTAGAATCACATGATGCTGCGCGTCCCTGCCAAGACTCGAACCCGGTTCCCCAGCTCTGAGGTCGACCGCGCTAGTCATTGGGCCGCATGACCTGCTAGGAAAAACTCCAGAATCCGTTTTCCATTACTGGAATTAATATCTTCCTCCAATAGGATAACATTGTTTAAATTATTACATTTAATAAGTTATAATTTTAATTGGGAGCAGGTAGGCATGTCAACTTTTCTGTTTAGAGAATTGTAATTTAAAGTCCTATTTGATGGTAAAGTCAGATTTTAAATCACAATTCTAGAAATGACACTTTTATAAAGTTGGTATTTTCTTGTCCTAACCATTGGTGCCAGCAGCCTGTTTCCTGGGTCACATAAATAGGTGTAGCTGCCAGTTGGTCTTTGTATATTGCTCACAGACAGTGAGATGGAGCAGCATAGGTGTTGGCAGGATGAGCCAGCTCTAACGCAGTGGGGGAGGAGCTATCCCCTACCACACTTGCACATCACAAAGGCTATGCTTGAGGATACTCACAGTTTGACACTCGTCTATTGTGACCCCCGGAGAATATGGGGCCAGGGCAAAGTGGCAGGAAATTCCAAACGCGTTAGGGGTGCAAACTTCCAGAACTTTGTAGTACAACGTGGCCAACAGGTATACATAGTGGACCCTCAGACCCAACATTCACTACAACTCTGGACCTGTGGGTGACTCGAAAGGACTGATGTGCTCCTCTCTAAGAAGGACTGTTAATCTGTTGCCCTGCTGCTCTGCTGCCATACTGCCTCAGTGAAAGAATTGGACCTACACCTTGATCATAGTGACTCCAAGGGCTTGTTGGTTGGCCTCTTGATTGGAGCCTAAGGGAAAGAAAAGGCTCCAACCACCTTTAACCCATAACCTGGACTAAGTCTGCTGTGAGTTTCCCACCCTCCCCACAGTCCCCTCCAGTGGTGCCACCCTAGTCCTGGACCTTTGGAAGTGGACCTGAAGATGCTCTTTCAGCCCAGCTGTGGTCCTGTGGGCAGAGCCAACACAGCACAACACATCTTCTCGCAGCTCGGCTTTGGAACTGCCATTGCATCTCTGATGCAGGTATTGCATCGCAGCCCGAAGTGTCCCTGAAACTGTAGCTGTGAAACGCATCTCAAGCCCTTCGTCGATGCAATCCTCGGTGACAACATAGGAGGCCACATCACAGCTTCTTTGGAATCAGTGGTGCATGATGCATCTTTGACATCGGATTTGACATCGAAGCCCCCTGTCAACGGGATCCTCAACGACGTCGCAGGACGACTCATCACAGTCTTGCTGCTCCTTGGAACTGCTGTTGTGCAACCTCAACGCAGGATCTTGCAATGCTCCACAATCAGGATTTAAGGTAATTTGTGTTCAACTGACCTAACTTAGACCCTGTATCTGGCCTGCACTCCATCGTGGTTGGGCTGAACTTGTGACTTTGCCCTAGTCCGGCACAACCAGATACCCATATTTGGCACTTTGCACTTCTAGGCAGTATTTTTACTTAAAACCTTGAAATTGCATAGGTCTGATTCCACTCATTGGATTTTTATTGTTTTGGTCTCAAATAATTTATTCATTTTTAATCTATCTTTCCAATTTGGTGTGGGATTTTTCTTCTTTTTTTGTTTTCACTTCATAACAATTTGAAGTGCTGCATTAATACTTTACACATTATCTCTAAGTTAAGTGTACCTACTCTGTGTCAAGCTATCAGAGGTTTAAACACAGGTTAATTTGGTTGCTGCCTGAGTAGGTTTTCATCCCTCTAACCCAACTAATAAACCGATTTCCAACAGACCCCTTCATTTTGCGCTACACCAATGAGCTGAAATAAGGTCAGCGCGAAGCCTAAGTACTTAACAGCAACAGCGAAGAAGTAAGTCTAGTCAATAAAGCAGTCTTAGCTGTCCATCTCTCTTACTGAGAAAGTTGCATATTACAATGCATTGCAGAGTACACAAATGAGAATTTACATTACAGCTTCCACTATATGTCAATGGATACTAAAAACATTGTGTGAGTTCACTTCCTTAGGGCATATAATCAGGAGCGGCCCATGCAGGTAAGAGCAGTGGTTTGAGGGGGTGGGATTAGGGGGAGTTGACAGATGACGATGAGATAAAATTAAATAAAAAAATTAAAAACACTTACCTTGCGCTCGCTGCATCGCCAAATCAGCAATGCGGCAAGTGCAAGGTAAGTGTTTTTCTTTTTTAGTCTCATTTTACATCGTCCTCGTCAGTCGACACCTCCTCAACCCTCCCCTCTTACCTACACGGGTCGCTTCTCTATATAATGGTCCATTGAACTGTCAGACCTGAACCGTTCCTAACGGAAATGGACTAGGACTAATTTTCATATAACTGGTTGTTTTTGTTGTTGCACTGGCAACCTTGTGTGCACAGGTATGCCCAGAGGTGGATTCCTTTTTTTTTTTTTTTTTTTTTTTTTATTGAGCATGATCTGTAGTAGTCAAACAAAGACGTATTTTGAACGGTAGAGAATAAATTCTTAATAATACAATACAACATCCGTAAAATTTTAACGAAAACAATACAGAGAAAAAAAAAAAAAAAAAAGGAAAACGGAAAAGAAAATAAAAAGAAAGAAGGTAACAAAAGAGACAGAGAAAAATGAAAAGAGGGGTCAATTATAAATTATACATTTTTTTCCATTTTCTTAACATGTAGTTCCCTGTCAGCCCTTATCATATCAGGTGGAGGATCTTACATTGTGATACCAATTCGAAATTGGGGCCCAGATCTGAGTACCCCTAGCTCTTGTTTTCCTACCCCTTGTGCGATATATAGCCATCTCCTGCTTGTAGATGGCAAGAAATCGGCCGAGCCACATCTGAAAAGTGGGAACATTAGAATCTTTCCAACATGCCGCTAGAAGAATGCAGAAAACGGCAGTACCCAGAAATACAATTCTCTGTTCCTCTACGCTATGACCTAAAGATTCATCGTGACCCAAAAGATATAAAGTGGTGGAGGATCTGAGGTTCCGTCCAAAAACTTGAATCCAGAATCCTTCGATCATTGTCTGTAAGTTATTTAGTTTCGGACATTCGGAAAACATATGAATCAAATTAGCTTGTCCCTGTCTACATCTGGGGCATCTGTCATCTACTCGCATACCCAAGTGAACAGTTTAGCCGGAGTAAAATAAAGGTTGTAAATGGTTTTAAAGTATTGTGCTTTAAGGTTAGGTGCTAAAAATAAAGTTGTGTAAAGAGTTATACTGTTATTAATATCTATATCAGAATTACCAAGTTTTTGTGCCCAGGACCTCTCAACACTTTCTAGATCATCTTTAGAGGATTGAGAGAATAAGTTATATAGAGTACCTATTTTGGTATCTAGTTTCCCTATAACAGAAAAAAAGTTAAAGCTATCTAGGTTGATGATGGCTTTAGAGTTACGAATGTTGGTGTAAACTTGAAAGTATTTTAAGTAGTCTGTAGTTGGTATATCAAATCTCTGCTGAAGTCTCTCAAAGGATGGAGCAACGTTCTGTCCAAAAAAATGGCCAAGTGTGTATATACCTGAATTTTCCCATCTCCTAGAGACAGCATCTTTTAGGGATGATGATATAACCTCACTATGCCAGAGAGAGATATACCTTGTTATTTTAGGTATACCTAACTGTTTAGAAGCAAGTTTCCACACCTTCCATACATCTTCGATTACTTTAAACTTTGTTTTCTTATAATAAGATGCTTCAAGCTGTTTCAACAGTAATCCTCGGCATTTATCTCCTAGTCCCAGTTCAAAAATAGAGGGGATGTAGGTGTTTGTGATAGGTGAATTGAGAGGTTTTAATTTAAAAAGCAAGCCCATTTGTTGAAGTAGTGTAGCCCAAAGATAGAATGTCAAATTCGGGATTCCTAGACCGCCTCTATTCGGGGGTAGAGTTAAAGCTGGTAATGCTCTCCTTATCTTACCGTAATTCCAAATGAATTTAGAGATTGTTGAATCCAGGATTTTTATAATGGTGTAGTCGGCCATCAATGGGATAGCTCGGAATAGATAGAGTATACGAGGAAATATACTCATTTTAATATAGTTAGCCCTACCTATTATTGTGAGGTGTAGATTATCTACCCTCTTTAAATCTGTTTTTATTGAATTAATCAATGGATTGTAGTTGAGCTGATTAATTTCTTTTATTTCCGGAGAGATATTCACCCCAAGATATATTGCGTTTTTCACTTTATAGGGACTGTCATATGTGATATTATTTGTACATATTACCATGGTTTTGTCTCTATTAAGTGAATAACCAGAATGAAGTCCAAAATTTTGAGTTAATTGTTCTATTTCAGCTATTGCATCTGCTGGTTTGGTTGTAATAACAGCAATATCATCGGCATAAGCCAATATTTTAGTAGAGTATGGACCCACATTTACTGGTTGGATTTGGGGAGAATTAAGAAGCTTTAAGATTAAGGGATTGATTACTAAGGCAAATAATATCGGGGAGCACGGGCAACCCTGCCTAGTACCTCTTTGTACCTCGACATATTCTGACTCAAAACCCTCAATTGATAATTTAGCCTTAGGATTAATATATAAGGCTTTCAAGGCTTTAATAAAGCCAGGACCAAAGTTGTTAAACTTCATAATTTCCCATAAAAACCGCCAAGACACTCGGTCAAACGCTTTTTCAGCATCTAATAGGACCATTGACATCTCTCCCCCCGTGGCGCCCATGATGTCGAATAAGGCAATGACTCTACGAGTATGATCAGTTGTTCCCCTCCCTGAAATAAAGCCATGTTGCCACGGGGATACGAGATGTTTGATCACTCCCCTTAGACGATTTGCGAGTATCTTTGAGTAAAGCTTTGAGTCTGAGTTTATGAGTGAAATTGGTCTATATGAGGAGGGAAGATGAGAGGGTTTACCTTTTTTCGGAAATATTGCTATGTTAGTGTACTTCCATGAATTAGGTGTATCTGAGTGATATTGTACCCCTAGAAACAGATCTAGTAAGTAAGGTAGTATCTGTTTGCCCAACAGTTTATATAGCTCTAATGGGATCTTGTCGGGCCCAGCAGCCTTCCCGTTAGCTAACTCTGCTAATGCGTTTTCTACTTCCTCCATTGTGATCTCTTTCTCCAGTTCTTCTCTATCAACTCTGTCAAGTAGTCTAGGTATTTCTGATTCCGGTACCCACTCTCTAAGGAAGATGTTCATATCTCTTGAAGATAGATGTTCATTCTCTTTTTGGTATAATTTTTGATAATATTTCCTAAACACTTCTGCGATGTCTTGAGAGGTAGTATATTGTTGACCCTCATATTCAATATTTTTTATTCTATTATAGGTTTGTTTCTGTCTGGTTTTAAGAGCTAATTGTTTCCCTACTTTTTCTCCTGCTTCATAGATTCTAGCTCTATTCGCTTGATAAATTTCTGACACTGTTTTGGACATCATTGCCACATCTGAGCCCTTAACGGAGGAAACCAGCGATAGCAAGTAGTCAGAGCGGCTCACCTCGCCTTGTTTTGTCTTTGCCTGGCGTCCAACCACTTCTCGGCGCACCCGCTCCGCGGGTGCCCCTTCGCCTGCCAGAGGAAGGAGACATATCAGCAGCTGCGTGTGTGGAGCGTAGAGGCAGTAAGGAGGTAAGCGGCTTGGGCGTGTGGCTGCAGCGGGGCTGCGAGCGTGCAGGGACTTCAATTTCCAGAAGTCCCTGCTAGACCGACGGAGAGCTTCCGGTCCGCTCTCCCTGCTGGCCCGCCCCCCGCCCTCCTGAGGCCTCTTAACGCCGGTCAGCAGCAAAAGCGAGTGGGACACTGTTTTGGACATCATTGCCACATCTGAGCCCTTAACGGAGGAAACCAGCGATAGCAAGTAGTCAGAGCGGCTCACCTCGCCTTGTTTTGTCTTTGCCTGGCGTCCAACCACTTCTCGGCGCACCCGCTCCGCGGGTGCCCCTTCGCCTGCCAGAGGAAGGAGACATATCAGCAGCTGCGTGTGTGGAGCGTAGAGGCAGTAAGGAGGTAAGCGGCTTGGGCGTGTGGCTGCAGCGGGGCTGCGAGCGTGCAGGGACTTCAATTCCCAGAAGTCCCTGCTAGACCGACGGAGAGCTTCCGGTCCGCTCTCCCTGCTGGCCCGCCCCCCGCCCTCCTGAGGCCTCAAAACACCAGCCCACTCCCGCAGCGCGGGACGCAGCCCGGGCTAAGACTGGGCAAAGACAGGGCCGTTTTAGGCCGTTAGAGACCGATCGAGACCGGACCGGGCCACCCCCCTTGGTCTTATCCTTTTGAGTCTCAGTAGTATACCTGCGCCAATTTAATTTAAGTATTATTTTATATCTCTTCTTCCTTCCTTCCCCATTATGTCCTCACGTGAAACTAGGAGTAAGGCCACAAAGATTCCTAAAAAAGCCACTGGCACATTAGACGACTTTATCACCAGGACCAGCCTCTCTATTGACTATGAAATTACAAAACTTCAGCATAGAGTATCAACTGAACTTGAATGCGCCAGGAGACTCTCTACTGAACTTGCGCTTAGGAAAAAATCTTCTTTAGGCAGTATTGCCTTATCTAAAACTCCTGAGCGCATTTCTGGCCCAAAACCAATCATAGTCTTAGCTGAGGTGCACTCGGTAGTAGAGGAATTAATTCCTCCCACTAACCCGGAGCCCCATGGGCCTCTAGCTAGGGCTGAGCCAGGAACCCCATCTCAGCTGGCACCCTCAAAGGAGACTGTTGAAGTTCTCCCAGATGGGGTGTCGTGTAATTCATTAGCAGAGACGATTCCAACTGCATGTCCTATACCTACCAGCCAGTTGCCAGTTGAAACAGAGTCCTCTAAAAACAATTCATTAGCCAAAGCTCCACTAAAGCATAAAAGAAAGCGTAAGCATCTCACCGCTTTTGCTAGGAAAAAAACAAAAATTATTCTTAGTCATAATATCAAGGGTGGGACTCCGAATACGCCTGCTGTAATATCTGAGAGTTCTGCTCACGATACAGCACTAGCAAACACTGACATCACTAACATCAGTATAGATGAGCACATTTCGCTAGATAAGTCTGATCACTCAGGTAGTGAAGGACAGAGAGCCCCTTGCGTCATGGTAGAACCAGATGGTGGAAGAGAGGAATTTTTAAAAATAGTATGGGAAACGCTCAAGAGATTACTTAAACCATTAGAAACCAGGTTAACTGGAATAGAGAATCAACTTCTAGAAGTTGAGAAAAGTGTTATTACTCTTTCCAGTATAAGTCTTAATTGTACTGAAGTACCTAGAGTCACCCAGCAAGTTCCGGTCCATGTCCCGACTATATCGAAAGACTCTCATACTAAGCCATTAGATGTGCAACAAAAGAAGGTAGGGATAGTTAATAACACAAACATCACTCAATCAAGTAGTACTAAAAACCAACCAAATCCAACCTCTTTAACTTCCACGGCTACAGCTGTAAATATTATTAATAAATCGATTCAGAAAAACCAAGCACATACCAACTCTCCCTTACCACAAATTCCCTTTTCTTCTCACTCTTTCAATCAGGGCACATCCACGTTACACAAACCTCAACCTAACACTCCTACCTATCCCTACATTAGTGCTGCAGGCATTCAATCCATGCAGGATAAAAACTCTTCTAATGCCCCCCACAAACCAAACTACCAGTCCAACCATACTCGTAATAATTTCAGAGGGGGATACATAGATTTGCCACCAGACGCCAGTACATTTGTAGCTGTTCTCACAGGGGTGCCAGAACTGGACAGTCAATACGAAGAAAATTTCCAATCGCTAAAAAATAAAGTGATCTTTTGGCTAAATAAATATAAACCTATTCCTAACCATTTGAAAAGTAAGATCCTCATGGTTAGGAGGGTACCATGGGTAGGGCCAACTGCAAAAACAATCACGGGCGATTGCATTGTCATATCCTTTGAGGAACCCCAAAGTGCTGAACAAATCTGCAATTGGAAATCATACGGTATGAATCCCCCCATTGAAGCCAGACCCCTATCATTCTTCTACCCTCCACCAAGACAAATTCATCACGGCCCCAACTGGAATCCTGCTAAGCAGCATTCAGATACTGCTCCAAACTTGGTTAGGTATGGAGATTATAATACGTGGTCTGGTGTTTCTAACTTGGTTGGACACGGTGATTACAACATGTGGTCTGGCATTCCAACCTTCAACAGATTCAGTTGTTTAGATGCTGTGGACTGACTTGCCACCATGCCTGACTGCATCCACAAATTATACGATGGCTTCTGTAACTTGGGCAAAGGCTACCACAAACTTAAATACGCCGCACACTTCAACGATGATAAACAGCCCAAACAGCCAAAAAGGATCATGACGCACAAGCTTAATCCAGCTCTCCAGAAAAAGGGATCATTCTGTGGAGCTGGAAATATATGCTGTGGCACAGCTGAGGGTGGTCGGGATGAGAGTGCAACCCCTGCAGCTGGAGTAAAGACAAATGTTACAGAGAAAGATATAACATCACTGCAAGTAGGCACTGTGCGCAATTTGTGCACAGTGATCCCCCCCCCGGCCACTCCGAATACTGATCCTTGTTTACTTATCTTATCATGGAACATTGCAGGTGTTCACAAGAACTTAAAAGATCCTGAGTGGGCAAATTATATTGATACCTGTGACATTTGCCTACTACAAGAAACTTGGGCCTTAGAAGCTCCACACCGGGTAGGCTACAAAACCTTTGGCACTAAGGCAGTTCAGTCTAACCGAGGAAGACCATCAGGGGGTTTATTAATCTGGCTAAAAATCACCTTAGCCATTCAGGTTGAAACTGTGGACACAGGTTCCCCGGATATTCTAGCCTTAAGGGCTACTCCATCGTGTGGTAATGAATGGTTTATTGTCAACATTTATAACAGACCAGCCAGTCACTCGAAGGTATCATCAACAATTGAGGCCCTGGAGCACCTGCTTAAAAACGTAATTGGAGACACCCCGGTTATTTTAGGAGGAGACTTAAATTGCAACTTTGAACCTGTTTTGGGCCTCTCTGAAGTGTTCGAAGATGAGGACTCAGCCTATAACATCCCCCAGCTTGAGACCACCAAATTTGTTAAATATACGACATTGGCTAGCCAACTTTTAAGACTTGCTGCAGATCACGGCCTCAGAGCGGGCAATGGCCGACTCCCATCTGACCTGCAAAAACATCCAACCTTCTCTAAAGCTAACAGCAATTTAGACTTTGTACTTGTTTCTCTTAGTATATGGCATTTTTTGACAGATCTGAAAGTAGCAAGTAGGGGGGAAAGTGATCACTACCCTTTGGAACTTTACATTAACAAGAGCATGATTAGTGATATCACTTTATCTACAATTGAATCCACCGAAGTCACCTTATGTGAGGATGTCCACATAAGCAATAACAGGCGTGCAGTGAGATGGCCACGTGTTCTGGCAGATGGCAAAGCCTTAGCACTGGTTTACTCCCTTTTTGAACAAACATTTGCACATGTAGCTGACTATGCCTTCCTACCGGAATACTTTGAACATTTTATTGATATACACAAAAACTTCTTTTCGGAACTAAAAATGCTCTTATCGAAAATGCCGAAAAAGAAGCAGCAAAATCAAAGAGTGGCAAATCATGGAAAGTTATGGTATGACCACGCGTGTAGAACTGCCAAATCAAACCTACTGTTTGCTATTAAAAACAAGTCCAAAGAAGATGTAAAAGCTGCAAGGGCAGAATATAAATGCACGTTGGAAACATCCAAAAAACTTTGGGAGGAATCAATTTGGGCCGACATGTTATCTGCCGCAAAAACTAATGACAATATTGGCTTCTGGAGATTAGTAGCCAATGGTGGTCACGCTGGGAGAATCGTGAAGGACGTATTCCTGGATGAGATGACCTGGGTATCCCATTTTACAAATCTTTACAAACAATATGACAACGATAGCCAATGGAGCCTAAGGTCCCCGGCGCCTATTGAACCGCTTAATTTCACTCTGGAGGAGACAGTAAGGGCGATAAATGATCTTAAAAACTCTAAAGCCCCCGGTCCGGACAGAATACCGGGGGATCTTTATAAACATGAACCTGAAGTTTGGGCCCCCTATCTGAATTGTCTGTTTAATGCCCTATCTTCAAATTGCAATTTTCCTGAGAGCTGGCGGGCAGCAGAGGTTGTGCTAATATTTAAAAAGGGGGATAGAATGATACCCTCCAACTATAGGCCAATCAGCTTGATGGACACACTTCAAAAACTATATGCCAAACACCTTCTATTCAGAATTAATGATTGGCTTGAAGCTACTAACATAATTTCCAAATTCCAGGCTGGCTTTCGGAGTAAGATAAGCACAACAGATCAAATCTTTCGTTTCTGTTGCCTGATTTGGAAATATGTTCAGCTGAAAAGAGGCCATTTGTATGTAGCCTTCGTTGATCTGAGGGCTGCATTTGATTTAGTCCCGCGTAGCCTACTTTGGAAAACACTGCAAGACCTTGGGTTACCGGGATGCCTCCTCGCTCAAATAGTTGAGCTACATGCAGATAACTTTGCAAACATCAGGTGGGGTCCAAATGGTGAGCTAACTCGTAATATTCCCATTGAACGTGGGGTTCGCCAGGGGTGCGTCCTGGCCCCTACCTTATTTTCCTTGTTTATAAACGATGTTCCTGACTACTTAAATGCTTGTGTCAATGATTCTCCGCAGCTGAATGGTATAAGGGTGCCTGCGCTGCTTTTTGCAGATGATACTATACTCATATCCCAAACAAAAAAGGGTCTCCAGGTACTCCTTAACTCATTCAGTTGCTATTGCCAGACAAAGGGCTTGGAAATTAATGCAAATAAAACGAAATGCATGTTAATAAATCCCAGTATGCCAAATAGAGGGTCTTTGACCTTAAATAGCCAAAAATTAGATATTGTGGATAACTTTTCCTATTTGGGTGTTGTACTCGATTCCAAACAAAGCTGGAAACCCCAAATTGAGAAAAGTAAAATAACTTATGCCCAAAATGTCAAACCAATCATAAACAAATTGAATTCCAGTACAAGCAAGAGTGTTACCCCGGTTTTAGAACTTTTTAAATTCAAAATACAATCTGCTGTACTATATGGAGCAGAAATATGGGGCCCTTGGGCAAAGAATAGTTTCCACGTTCTGGACAACAAATTTATGCGTACTTCCGTCAGGGTACCAAGTAGTACACCGCTTTTACCACTCCAACTTGACTTGAACTTTAGGAGAACAGATCATCTAACTATGTTACGGCCATTACTATTTTGGGTTAGGCTTTGGACTACACCTGAATTGATAGATTATAGACATGGCCTGCAAGAATTGATGATGCTTGATTCTTTTAACTCCCTGCACTGGCTAGTGCATATTAAAAAATGGCTTCTACTTTTGGACCTACGTTCTATGTGGGAGACTCCAGATAAAATGCCTACCTTTTCCAAAATGGTAGTTAAGCGAGCATTCTGGAATCATATAAGTAGGAAACTAGTGGATGGAATTAGTGTTGGTTCTGCAGTCCAGGCTTTTTTGTTATTTAAAGATGAACTTTACTTCGAACCATTCCTGGACGAGATAGAACCACCTATTGCAAAAACTCTTTTTCTAAAGTTTAGATACGGGACACTTATGTTGATTTACAATACAGAAAGATGGGCACAAAAAAAACTGGGGGCTTTACATGTTAAAACCAATGGCTGTCCTATGTGCCAAACTGACTGTCTCGAGAATGAGGTCCACATGCTCTTTGTTTGTAGCGCATACGCAAAACCGAGAAAGAAATGGTTGAAACCGATGTGTAACCTCCTAGGGACTAGGTCCTGTTCGATAGCTTTTAGGATCATGAAAAGTAACACAACCCAGTTCATTGTATTCAGCATAAGTAAATTTCTACACTCTGTTTTTATAATCCGAAAGAAACAAGGATATTGTCTCTGAGTTGGGAAAGCGTGTATGTCTATCCAACTAATGAGGTTGTGACACCTTTTAATTAATTCGCTTTTATATCTTTGAAATGAAATATAATGTATGATTGTCCTTGTAAAAATGAATGAACTGTGCAAACTATTCCATGACCGTATAACACTTTTTTCCCTTTTACAAGAATATATTGTTATATTTATGGTGATTTTTGTTATGTATGTACATGACTTTTATGGCCAAAATGGCCGAAATAAAGTTAATAAAAAAAAAAAAAAAAAAAAAAAAAAAATTTCTGCCGCTTTTTGAGTTAATGAACTATTGATTTCTGTTTTTAGAATCAGTAATTTTTGTAGTATATCAGAGGTTGATTTTCCTTGCTGAATCTGTTTGGCATGTTCTATTTCCAGATTGATTAATTCAGTATTTAGTTGTTTATTAGTACGATCCTGAGTTTTCTTATAATTAGCCACATATGCAATAGTCTCTCCCCTAATTGCTGCCTTAAAACAGTCCCATACACTAAATCTGGGTGCACTGTATTGATTATTATCAAAGAAGGATTGAGCAAATAATATGATATGATTAATATAGTCTGGGTTGGTAAGGAGCTTTCGGTCAAATGACCATTGAGTATTGGGTCTATTAAAACTGTCCAGTTCAAAGGTTAGTGTTAATGCATTGTGATCAGAGATGGTTTTGGGGGATTTGGTTATATTTATTAAAGCTGTCTTGTGTAGTGATGTCATGATATAATCTAGCCGGGCATATTTGTTATGGGGATACGAGTAATAAGTATAGCCGTTCGCATTATGCTTCAGCATATCCCAGACATCCATTAAATCGTGACTGTCCATCAGTTGTGAGACTGCCTTATATACTTTGGGTTTACGGCCACTATAATTCTGCGGGAGTCGATTATTTACTAATTTTTCAATATTTATATTGAAGTCTCCACACAGAATTAGCGGGCCGACCCAAGAGGCCAGTTCTAGTTCTAGCTCGGTGAAAATCTGTGGATCGTCCAGGTTTGAATCATAAAGTGAGCAAATGGTTATATCTGACTCCATTTGAACTACAACCCACCTGCCTTGTTTGTCAACTAGTTGGCGTCTGGGGTTCCCTAATCCTGGTCTAGCCAAGATTGCGACCCCTCGTGTTTTAGCTGTTTGTGTTGTTGCTGCAAGCAAATTGAACCCGGGAATTTTTAACAGATTTTTATCGCAGCCAGCTATGTGAGTTTCCTGAATACAGAGGATGTCCACAGGATCTTGGCGCAATAATTGAAAAAGTTGGGCCCTTTTCCTCCCATCATTAAGACCTGCTATGTTCCAGCATCTCAATTTTACTCTCCCCATTTAATATATAAACCAATTAAACCTGTGTCATCTCTATAGTTCATTTTAGACCAATAACATAGATTGCCATTTCTCTCCCAATTTAGGTTAGTCATGATATAGCATACATTACTTCGGTTACTCACAAACACAAAATATTCCATGTTCACTTTGCCACAGAACTCATGCAATGCCTCACTGATGATGCCTCAGTAGTCTGGAACAGGTCTGGGGTTGCTTGCGTTCCCTTCTGGAAGTGACCTGGCATGGCAGTTCAGGCTGGGCTGTTGATAATGGAGCAAGGCCGGGAGTGATTTTCATATAGGAGGTCTTTGTTTAGAGTAGCAAAATGTGTGTAAAAAATGACCTAAAATGTATTCCAAGACATCACCAGTGACTGAGAATAATGCACAAATCCTAAAAAAGAGAGCCTCTCCTCTAAACCAAGGGGACAGGGTCTTAATTGACCCTACAATGAAGGGAATCCCTGCAGTTACTTATTAGGAGAAGTATAGGGCAGTGTGCGTAGTGTGCAATATAACATCACAACAAAGTTACAAAAATATACATTTCATTGATTGCACACAATAAAATAAAAATATGTCATTCAAATGAAAACAAAATCTTATGTTAAAATTCATAAATGGGAAGACAAATCCTAAAATACAATTTAGACCAAATTCACTGGTCAAATCTCCTACTAACTAATCATCATAAGAAAATAAGAAAGAGTCGATAATCAATCTTATTCACACCAAGTCCTTGTAGTAGTAAGATCACATTAATCGTCACCGTGTTTCGGTGGTATTTCTATGTATCAAGCCACCTTCTTCAGGACAATGCAGTTTTTTTTCAAAACAGAACTTTCCCGCTACACAGATATACTTGTAGCACGTATAATCAAAATAGACTTTAAAGAAAAGACTTATTAAAATACCTAAAAAACAAACATACAAATGCATAATTATTAATGTACAGGTTGCACTGCACCACATATCTTCTGTTGTATCAATATGACAAGCATGGAATAATTAATGCTGCTTTTACAATTAGGACAAACAATATAATAACTAAGACGTATCCTGATAGAAAGAAATCAGATGTATAAGATAAGAGATAAGATATATAACGGCACACCAAAATGATATTGTCCAACATATAGAACCGGTTGGTTTTTAGGTACCTAGGCACTCTCCTATGTCTGTAATGACAACTTGTTTACCTTCATCGCATACAAAAATAGTCTATACAAACCATTTTCGATCAGTCATATAATGCCACCATA
Source organism: Lissotriton helveticus (assembly GCF_964261635.1). Lineage (NCBI taxonomy): Eukaryota > Metazoa > Chordata > Amphibia > Caudata > Salamandridae > Lissotriton > Lissotriton helveticus. The sequence goes on from NC_136064.1 coordinate 71,562,998, forward strand.
GCTTTACTAATAGGCATTTTTAATGTCATACCCAGGGTGTATAGGTGTGACTGCAATAGGAGAACCTTGCCCTATCCTTGTTATTTTGCTAGTACTAAAATGATACAAACATATTTTGTCGTGCTACCAATGCTATACAACTGTTTTTATAATATATGTGTATTGCTACCAGTTTTCCATTTTGATGGTTGGGGAAAGTTTCAAAACCAGCTGACTCTATTTATATATTTTGATAAAAACTGAAAAAGCTGTAAAAAATAAAATAACAGAAAAGTATATAACTAAAACTGTTCATCCACTAAAAATACACAGGTGGGGTGCCACTTGCAAACTAAATATAGAAAATAACTGACTGGTAGAAAAAACAAAATATGGATTAATTTCAAGAAGATAAGCAAACAAAAAATCTGAACAAAACCAAACTGAAATTGAAAATAAATAAATAAATATCATTTTTCTAGCTGAATTTCGGCAGTGACTTTTTTCCCCTCTGTGGTGCAGTAGTTGTGTTTGCAGAACACAATATTTTTCCCTTTGTTAAACCTACACTATAAAGTGGGCAGTGAGTAGGGTGAACAAAGTAGCATAGGAGAACGCACCTGGATAGTACAGCAGAGGTGAGACTATCCAAAAATAAGACAAAGACTCAAAACTTCTGAGTAGATAAAGAATATAGAGAGGTACATAGGGCCCGATTCAGCAAGTTACTTACGTGTAGTAAAGTTATGAGTGCGGAGGCTGCGCACTAGTGATGGAATCTCCACACTCAGAACAGCATCTCTGCATGACGCACTGCAGAGAGGGCATTGTGCGTAGATTCTGCCCAGAGTGCGTAAATTCGACCGCGAGTGTAGAGACTCCGCCTCGAGTGCAAAGAATCCGCACTCATAACTTTGATGTTTGTAAGTACCTTCCTGATCGGGCCCTATGAAGGCATGCACATCCATCTGTAGAACCAACACAGTCGCCAACTTAAGTGAAACATCATAGGATATTTTTCTGGTATTTCTGGTATTTTTAATAAAGCAGCAACCTGCCTCCAAAGCGTAGACTGCGGGGGGGGAGAGGGGGTATAGTCAGGGCCACTGAAATTTTGAGGCAGGGGAGTGACAAATTATGTGACAGAGTTGGGGAAATTATGTGGCAAGAAAAGGCAAATTATGCACCATTAAATGGCACATTATGGCTTAGTATTACTTCATTATTTTGCCATTTTTAACTTTCTAACACAGTCTGGGCAGTGGCTACAACTCACAAGTACCAGTTTAACACCCGATCACAGCAATAAACGACAGAAAGGTGACCAGTCAACCTTTGCAAAGGGCCTTCCACTGCACGGCAACTCGCGTCTCTTTGTTTTCAGGGACTTTTGAACCGTTTGACTAGAAACAATTTTTTGGGTTAAAATCTGCAGATTATGCAGCAGATGATGGATTGTGTGGCAAATGTGGCAAATCTATAATTATGTAAAAATTGCCACCTCCGCACCATCGTATAATTCCAGTGGCCCTGGGCATAGTGTGTGTGTAGAGAAGTGTACAGGAACACTTGTGTAGAATGTCGGGTGATAGTGTGCAGAGGCGCAACTAGAGCCACATTTCGGGGGAGGCTAAGAAGAAATTTCGGGGGGGGCTGAATCTTTGAGCAACATGCAGAGTGGAGCTTGAGGGGCTCTTAAAAGGGGTGAAGCAAAAGCAAGGCCTCAATAACAAGCAAATGGTCTTTAAAAGACCTGTGAAGTGCTCGAGTGCGGATGTGTGTGCGACCGGGAAGTCTTTCACCCCGGGCTGCCACACACGACGGGGGGAATCTGAAGCCCTTTAAGTCCAATGGGTGTTGCGCGCCTGATAGTGTGTCCTGCGTAGACGTTTACATGATTCGGCGATAGAATAGTCTCAATTACGGGTAGTCGGAGAGGGTAGCTGGTTACTCTTGCTTGCCCTTCGGTATCCATGACACTGCCCTTTCTGCCTTTGGTCTTGGGGTTTATAAAGGCAGCAGCAAGAGCAAAATGTAAACAAGGCTCTGGAGCCCTGTTTATTTTCTTTAGTCTCCATCTCTTGCCCTTCTTTTAGCTCCTGAGCAGAATAAAGGAGGTTGTTGGTTGGCTAAGGAATAAACAGGGTGTCAACCAACCCTGTGGTACCAACAGGGTGTCCAAGGTGTGCAATCTGCCACTTCCGGCGTTATCACCTTTCCCACGTTGAGTGAGGTTGCAGGTATGCACATCCTGCAACATGTTTCAGAGTGCAGTACTTCAACTTGAGTGCACATATATATGAGCATTCAATGACATTTTCCAATAAGATTCTCGTCAAGTTTTACCAGTTCAAATAATTGTGTCCAAATAGAGCAGGCTTTGGAATTTACGCATGGGCAAATGGTACATGTAGATTTGGTTCATGTAGTACTTTAAGCATGTCTCAGGTCTGCCATTGCAGTCTGTGTGTGCAGTTTTAAGCTGCCGTTTTGACCTGGCAAAATGAAACTTTTGCAAGGTGAATACCAACCCATTTTGGGTGTTAACAAGCATTGGACACCTAGACTGAATTAGCTACATACTTGTAACCATGACTTTAAAGTTGTCTACTGAACATTTGTCGAATTTTCACCAAAAGTGCTCTCACCGACACGGCGAAAGCATTTTCGCTCGGTGGAGTTTTCGCACAATATGTGGGGGACGTTGTGTTTTTCCTGCAGCGGATCACCATGAGGTGCGTGCCAGTCTCAGGCATGCAAGAACCACTGTGGGCGTGTCAACCTTAACAGGGAAGGACTTTCACCATCATAAACCTGGCAGTCCTGGCCAATGCAAAGGATGTCTGCTGTCAAAAGTGACTTAGGCTCCACCCTTTGAATGATAGAGGTCTCCCCATTTCGAAACGTGATGGGGAAGCGAACAGGAGGCGGATGTGACATCTTCAGATTTTTGGCAGATACCCTGTTATCATCTAACTCTAGATAATACCCTTCGTTTTTTCATATTTTGTGAAGTTTTTTTTATAATTTAATAACTAGGTGAACTTCTAGAAGTCTCTTGTCGTTCGATTTACAAAGGTAAACTTAGACCAAAGTATAAGTTTACAACTTTCAGTATTCACAAAGGTAAGTTATGAGTAGTATCTTTATGTTCGTACGTGGGGCGGAGTTTCCGCACTCGGGCAGAATATCCGCCCGAGTGCGGAGAGTGCAGAGATTCCACACCGCACTCTGCTGGATATTCGGTCCCAAGTGCGTTTGTGAAGATACTATTGGTAACATACTTCTGTGAATACTGAAATGTTAGACTTTTGTTCTAAATTTAGACCAAAAGTCTAACTTTACCTTTGTGAATCAGACCCTTGGTGTTTAATAAGCAAAGCAGGCAAAACAAACAAAAACCTCTAAATTCGTACTTGTAGCAGAAGAATTGTCCCACAAGTAAGCTGTGTCGTAAAAACTGCTGCAGGTGTTTTGTTCGTTGGCAAATTTGTGTGAAGTGCACAAACTTTACAACTTCACAGGGTACAAAGCTGTCAGTGTTGCCCTCCTCCACTATAGAAATTCTAGTTTTGCACACTTTACTCTTTTTGTTCCTATTGATTGCTGGTGTGGAAAGAGTCTGAGGGGTGGGGAGTGGTTGTTCTAGGGTCCTGGGACACACGAGGAGAATGTCTACCTCTTAATTCTCTCCTAGTCTGCTAATTGAATTTCAAGTCGTATAAAGGATTCCCTTGTATGCTATGCAGCTTCTGGCTTTTGAAGTTGAAAAGGTGCCTGTATGTGGGTGGGGGAAGCTGTCTCTGGTGGCATCAGTCACCCTTTACTCTCCTCCACCTTGCATTCAGTTGACACATTTTCATGGAGATCTTTTAGACTTTGAAAAGGATGTTGGAGGCGACCCCACATAAGAAGCAGCGCCTGCCAGAGCTCTCAGCATCAAAACAGGAAAAACAAAGAGGGACCCTCATTAAAAGGGAGCTATGGCAAAGGGTCCTGAAAATGATCACCTAATTAAATTTAACAAGCATCATCTCTGCCAAGGCCAAGTCTGCCTTTCAGATGTATTAGAGTTGTTTTTCTGTTTCTGAAAAAATAAACAGTTTAGTTAATTTTGAAAAGAGAGTTGATGAGTTTTTTTTAATTGAAGATTGCTCACAGACATTTTGCTAGATTCCTCTAATTAAGCTACTGAAAACTTTTCAGGATAAAATAGTGGTGGAGGCTAAGGCCTCTGCAGTGAGCTTCCAAGGGGCGTTGCTATGGGGCAGCTTTCCGCCAAGTATCGGCCCAGGAGGGCGAGACGCACCTCAGATTGATGCAAGATGTTCATAATGGCCACCACCTTCCTATATGGGCTTTATTTTAATTTCTTATAGGTGCATTTAATTTAGGTGGAAAAGTAGAAAATCTGACAAGGGTCTAGTGATCCAAAACCGATGTTAGACACACCTGCTTTGTCGAGTTGTAATATTAAGATTAATGCTAGAGAGCTTCCTTGCTCTGCAATATGTGCTATTATTCTGAAATAACTTGCTCAGATTGAAAGATTGATTGTCTGGGGTCCAATATTTATACCTGGGCCTTCTTTTGAAGTGGAAGTGCACAGGTTTCCTGCCTCCCTTTCCCTGGATGTAGACTCACTACAGGGGGTATGCAGTCCTGCGCGTGAAGGCAGAACACAGCCTATTCAAGCCTAAGTAGGGCTGTGCCCAGCTCTGCCCTCCCATCCTGGTAGCCCATCCGGGGACTCCCAAGCTCTCTATTGTGTGTGGCTGTCTAAGAGGAATACACTGAGCCCAACTGTCAGCTACATCCTGTAACAGGCTGCAGGCACTACATGGGTAAGGAGGAAAAATTACAACTTTCTAAAAAATGGTGTTTCTAAAATTGTATTTTTAAATCCGATTTTACAGTAAGAACGAATTTTTCCTTACATAAGGCACAAGACATGAACTGGTTATCTGCTCCCATTTGGAAATGATCATTCATTGTAGTAAGATAGCTCTGGTTATGGGAGAGGCAGACCTTGCAGTAAGAAAAAATGAATGTAAAAGATTTTCACTACCAGGACAAGTAAAACTTAGAAGTACAAGTCAAACTGTTTTAGTACACTGCACCGTGCCCTCTGGGCTATCCAGGCCTATCACAGGGATAACTTCAGCTGCGACCCCGTGCAGGTAAGAGCAGTGGGGCTGGTTTGGGGGACGGGGTGTTTCAACAGACGACCATGAGGGAAAACTAAATAAATAATTCATTTTTCCTCATCGTCGTCTGTCGAAATCCCCCCCCCAACCCGGCCTCAGAGCCGCACCGTTCTTACCTGCACGTGCTGCGGCTGGGTAACATACATTCATTGTATAGGAAGGTTTGTGCCCTACAAAAGGTTTGTTTTGCCTGGTCAAAACTGCAGCTTAAAACTGCACACACAGGCTGCAATGGCAGACCTGAAAAGTACTACTTAAGTGGGTGTCATAATTAGTGCTGTAGACCCACTAGTAGCATTTAATTTACAAGATCTTGACACAGGTAGGGCCACCTTACTAGGGACTTACAAGTAAATTAAATATGCAAATCTGTTATAAGCCAATTCTGCCTTGCTTTATGGAGATAGCACAAGCACTTTAGCACTGGTTGGCAGTGGTAAGGTGTGTAGAGTCCTAAGGCCAGCAAAAAGATGTCAGCAAAACAGGAGTATTAAAGACAAAAAGTAAGGGGGAAAGCCACAGCAAGCATTATTATCATTAATATTAGTTTAGAGTTTTATAAAGAAGGGTTTCCCACAGCTATGGCATCAGATAGGGGATAGCGGCAGAGGAAGGATTAAAATAACCAGGTCTTCAAGCTCCTTCAGAAGGGGGTCAGAGAGGAGCAATTTCTGAGGTGCTTGGGTTAGGCGTTCTAGAGCTTGAGGTCCAGAGATGAGTAATAACGACCTCCCACATGGGCTCGTTGACTCCTGGAAACGTGCATAGGGATTGGTCACTCTAATGCATAGAGGAAGTAGGCTGGTGGGGGCCACTAATTCTTGACTCTATCTCTGCCAAGTGCTTGTCCTAACCTTGTGAATATAGCATAATGTCTTGAACTGTGTTCTCTTTGACACCGTGAGCTCACGGAGGAGGCATGACACAGAGGCACATCTCCGGAGTCGGAATGGCAGCCTAGCAGCAGAATTCTGTGCTACTAGACAACTGATGCAAGCCTTGTCTGCCCCAGGTAGAGGATATTCTTGTAGTCTAATCTTGAAAGGATCAGGGCTTCGATAACCAGTCTTTAGGATGAGAAAAGGAGCATCCAAACCATCTTTCTCAGCCTCCAGGAGTCCAAAATCCAGTCTGGGTAGGCCTTGTGCAACAGGTGGGGTATCGTATTTCGAAGGCGTGCATTTAGGGAAGAGACATTAAATATGGACCAGTTTCTAGACATGACTTGCGTCCCGGCTGCGACTGTGTGGGGAGTTGAGTGAATTACAATAGAGAAAGGCACTGTGTAGTGGTCCGACAGAATAGGCGCAAGGGAGGGTCTGTAGTAAGGCCCTTTATTTTTTAAAAGATGCGGAGATGTCCTACCTTATGTGTAGGTGTGGAGGCACTAAGGTCTTTTATGATACCATGGCCAACCTTCACATGGGTCCTCCAAATGAATATTTAAGAACCAGAGAAAGGTGAAATCGATGCACATGAGAATGTACGGGGGGATCAAATCAGGGACCAGTGAACACCAGTTCTCAGCATTTCCAGGGGTGGGGGTGCGGTAGATCAAGGCACCAGATACAGCGACAATTAATGCTAAAAAAATGGAATTTATTTCCTAACATATTGTGCAAGGTGGTGGCTTCCTTGCTGAGCGATACCAGGGCTCTAGGAGCCTTTGCGGTGATGGATTTGAGGGTGATGCCAGGAGGGCTGAGCACGAAGTTGCAATGAGTGCAATTTTATGGGTTGAGTTGAGGGTCGAGAGAGGACCTGCAATCTTTTGAGCAGGCAGGACAGAGTGCCAGAAGTTGGTCAGTAGAGAACATTGTACTTTCTGGATGCAGAGAGGCAGAGTTCCTGGCCCCTGGTGACTGCATGTGTGTGTGTGTTTGTGAGCTTGACTGTGCGCCACACCATTTTTTAATGCCACCAACCGCTACCGACTGCAACTTTTTGTGTATGTATGTTTGCTTGTATGCCTGGGAGCGTGTTTAAGTGTATGTATTTGTGTGTGCGTGCGATAGATTAGAAGGCCTGTTAAGGGGTTGGCAAGTTCGGAAGCTGGGTACTTGAGAGTGCTTTTGGGCTTCGAGGAGCCTCACCACTTCCAAAATCCAGCGGTTTCTACTGAGAATCAATGAGATAATTAACTACAGGATCAGTAAGAAGAGAAGACTTTGAAAGGGAACTTGTCAAAGCCATACCTTATAGTATAAGGTAATCGACAAATTGTGAGTACAAGATACCACACCAAACAAAAGAGGAGTGAAGCGTTGGAAGGACAAGTGAAAGAATCCACGAAAGAGGAGGTGGGGATCGCAATCTTAGCTGAGACGAACAGCATACAAGCCACTCTAATTAGAGACACAAGCATTACAAGCATGTTCTGTGAGCAGACTGTGTAAATAGTTCCAGCTGCTGCCTACCAGGGGCAAGAATTAGGGACCAGGATAAACATATTTTAGTAATTATGGAAGAATCAGTGGAGAATCCATCTATTATTCGATACATTGGTACAAACGACATCAAGAACAAAAGAAGCAAACATCTGGAAGGACTAAAGATCTCTCGGGAAAAGGCTGAAGAAAACAGAAGTACAATTTCTATCCTGAGAGATCCGCTCTGATACTGGAGAAGGTAATGAGGAGGCTTAAGGATTCAAGACGCAGGCAGACGCAGATGACGAGTCAAGGGGACAGGATGCGGATTCACAGACATAGGGACGTCCTACAGCCGACAGCAGCATTACCAGTGAAGGCCACACCTGAACAGTGGGCATCAAGTGAACTAGAACTGGCAGCAGATGTCCTATGAGGGGAAGTGCAGGATCAGATTCAGGAGGGAGGAGCATGATGCTGGAAACAGAGAGAATGAGTTCCAAACCACGAACGCAAGTCTCAGCGTTGAGGTGTAGGTGAGTGGGAACAAGGATGTGCCTAAGTTTTATGAATAGCAGGACATGAGGAGGCGTTTGGATTGATTGACAGCTATCTGGGCATGGATGAATCGATGAGTAAATTAATGTAGATGGCTGGAAGTGGTATCAGTATAGATGTTTGAAAGAAAGGAATGCCTGTGAGTTATTGGATTGGTTAATGCATCTGGAGGGGTGTGGATGCCTATGGATGTTTGTGGATGAGTGTCTATGAGTGTGGGTAGAAGGGTGGTGGTGAGTAGATGGATGGCTGCATGCCTACGCGTGTCTGCACAGATAAATGAAAACATGGGATTGATAATCGTCCGTGTATGCGTGTGGGTGAGTGGTTTCTCCCCACCTTTGTTGCATCTTCCCTTTCATTTGTTTAACTTTTTATCTTTATCACACTCACAGAACTGGACCATGTGCTGTATCACCCAACTCTTTCAGTGAGGTTTAATACTCATAACTGTGACACTGTCTAGTCATCCATAGTCCAGCACACAAGGCTCATGGTGGTGGGTTCCAACAGAGAGGGGCTGATACAAGATACAACCTGGGCTGTAGTCTGCGTGCTGACCCACAAGGAAGAGTGTGCAGGAGGATATGAAGATCACTCATGTACCATCCCTGTGACATGTACTTGAACCAGGGCAAGTGATGTTGAGTTACCTGTATCATCTGTGGGTACCGCAAGCTTGGAACAGAGCGCTATCGCAGGACAGTGGGGTATTACAGAATGGGTCTGACCCTGGCGCTGTGCGACAAGAAGAGGTATGTGTGGGGGCCATGTGTGAGGAGCCTTGTCTGTGGAAGGTCCAACAAAGGAAGACTAGGGGCCATATTTATGACCCACTTTACGTCCCTCTTGCACCACTCAAGGTGGTGCAAGAGCGACGCAAATCTTAAGTCATATTTTTGAAGCCATGCAAAGCCACTTTGCATAGCTTTGAATGACTCACAAAATATGGAGTAATGCAACATAGCACGAATCACTGCGTTGCATTACTTCAGGAAAGAAAGCCATTCCATGGGCATTGTGTGGGTGTTCGCATGCAACTCCCATTGTTTTGACGCAATTCCAGATTTACCAAACCGGGTAAACCAGGGAATGTTCCAAAAAGACACCTAAGTGGGGCGTGATGAGGGGAAATATCTTAATTTCTCCTAGTTTTTTTCCTCCTTTGTGCAGCACACATAGAAAGAGCAAAAAGCGCCTCAGGATTGTGGGCCTCATTTACACATTTTTGGCATAGGGGAGTGCAACTACATCAAAAGAAAAGGGCAGGAATGCACTGTATTTATAAGATATGGCACATTCTTGTCCTTTCTCCCTGCACTGGTGCTCAAAGCCCTGACTTGTACCAATGCCGACACCCTTGCACCATGGGAATGTGGCAAAACGCATGCATGTTACGTGATAACACCTAACATAACACCATGGCATGCCACCCCATCGTAGTGGGGGCAACGTAGCGACCAGCATTGCGTTGCGTCACTCCATATCTACAAGGCCATGTAAAGCCTTGGAGGGTGACTTTACGGGACCTTATAGATATGGCTAAGCCTTGTGTGGCATAGGAACATCGCAAAAAGTGACGTAATGGTGGCGCACAGGGATTGTAAATGAGCCACTGTTTTTGTTCTGGTAGGTCCTGCCTACAAAACCGACACCCTTGCACCTTTGGTGTAAGGGTGCCTGTGTTGGCGCTAGGTTGCCAAAACGGCAGCAGCGCAGGGGGAAACTACAGGAATGTGCCATATTGGATAAATATGGCGCATCCCTGCCGTTTCCCTGTGATGGAGGGCAGGGAGCGAAGCAAGGTGACCAGCTGCACTGGCCTGCGCCACAAGGGTCATAAAGATGGCCCAGATGTAGTGAAACAAGCCAATGGGAACTGCTGAGCATAGGGGATTTTTTTATCCTCGACTGATCAATTGTCATGAGATAAAGATAGAAAGGTGAATTTGGCCACAACAAAAACCTGGGGAATTCAAGACAAGTGAGGGAAGGAACTTTCCTTTTGACCTCAGTGAAACTGTCATATGAACAAGTGAAGGCCATCCAGGCTCTCCTAGTGGATGGGAAGCTGGAGGCCCTGACCTCTAGGAGGACAGAAACGGAAATATCAGTGGATTCCCTGGCGCAAGAGGTTCTGTCAGAAGAAAGTGCCACAATGAGGTTTTAAAAGATTCTCATGATGGGTTTGGGACATCAGCACTATCTTGGCCAGATGTTTGTGAGAAGGGTCATAGACTTGAGTGACTACACCATCCGGGTTTTGCAGATATCCGTGGGTGTAGCGAGGGATGATATTTTGGACTTTGGGCAAAGGACTGCATGTGGGGACTTCTTTACGTTTAGTACAAAAAGGCATGTGTCACTATATTTTTAGGAGGTGGCGCATTTCTGCATCCCTCAGGGCAGCCACTGTAAGTGAGCCCAAGGGAATAAGTGTCCTTGCAGCCCTATGTGGCAGGAAGGAAGGAGGAGGTCATCAGGTACACCTAAGCCGAGGCTGGACCAGCAGTGACAGGGCTTGAATGTTCCTGCATTTGGAGGAGGCTGCAGGAGAGTGTCCTGGGATATAAAATGAGGTAATCTTCTAAAATACTCTAGTTACTTTGTAATGGGACATTGACACTCAGGGCCTGGTGTTTGTTGCCAGAGTAATGCACCCTTGCTCTCGAATGAAGGTCTTTGATTACTGTTTGAAGCATTCAAGATAGAGCAACTGGTGAAAAGATGAACTTCTCTGAAGACCAATAAAAATTGTGAATACCCTGGGGTCTCACCGAGAACTGACCCATGAATATTAAAAGAAACAAGAAAAAGACGGCAAGTACCAGAATACACTATCTAGAGGCTTCGTTTGAAAAGCAATTAGACCAGTGGGCAATTTAGAACCATTGACCAATCTAACTGGCTTAAGTTTTTCTTTTTTGAACTATTAGTACTTCCAAACGTTTGGCTAAAATATATAATCAGACAACTTCCTGTGGGCCCTGAATCCAGAAACACAGATAATTCATTGCTTACAGAAAAATATAAAGATGATAGTTATTCTATCGGATGGGGCAGCAAACGACCTCCTCGATTTAAGGACTGGCTTAAAGATATGACATATTGCAGGAACACTTTAGAGGTCTATTCAGAGGAATTACCGCTGGCATCCAGGCTTAGGGATTACTGGGAACCCCTGCTGCAGTATCTCCAAAATGCACAGACGGATGAGTGAACACTAGTACAAAAACATTATTGCTGTGCATGGGGTGGATAGGTCAGTTATTTAGTGGGGTATAGGCAGGTGACACTAAATAAACAATGTCTGTTTTAATGTGTAATGTGATAATATGCAATGTGTAATGTCAGAATGCCAGCTTATCAACATCACGGTGCACTGAAATGTAATGTAAATGATCGCCATGACTGTGACTCAAGATGTGAACAAATAGATAACTGAGACTGTTAAGATGATAAGGGATGTAATTATATGTTACTTAAGAATTTTGGTGATGTAAAATGGGAATTGTATGTTGATGCAGACTGGACTCAATAAACAAATTAACACAAAAAAAAAGATGATAGTTATTATGAAATGTTTAAGCATTTTTGTCGAAGTATTAACGAAATACTGTGAGATATGACTTTGACCTGCATGCAATGAGTAGGTCTAATCCCTCACCAAGTTTACCTGTTTCACAGAGTTTACCTGTTTCCCAAAGTTGCTGCAACTTTTTTTGAGGTGTTGGGTTTAAGAGGGGATTCACAAATAAAGGGGTATATTATCAAGGGGTTTTATCTCCGCTTTTTTGGCTTTAAAAGCCAAGAAAGCGGAGATAAAATTATCTCCCTATTACCAAGCTGTCGCTAACACCAGTTAGCGACAGCTAATAGGAGATAGCGACCATCATGGGCCCCACTTTGCATGTCAGTGATATTTATCACTAATGATATGCAAAGTGGGCGTGCCAAGATGTTAGCGACTGGAAACAGTCGCTAACATCGCTATCTCCTATTACCAACTTTTGGAGATATTTGCGCTAAGGGCGAATATCTCCAAAAGCTAACACCTGCCCTGAGCAGTTCTTAGCCATGTTATCCAATGGGAGGTGGATAACATGGCTAAGAGCATTTGCTCGATAATGCATGAATATCGCTGACTTTTCAGCGATATTCATGCATTGCGGGCGTTTTTTATCGCATTTGCGATAAACCTTGCTAATAGCAAGGTTTATCTGCGATAAAAATCGCTGATGTGCGGCGATAATTTTTGTCTCTAAACAAGTTAGAGACAAAAATTATCGCTAGTTGTTGATAATATACCCCAAAGTCTTTTTTTCTATCTCTTCCTTAGAAAGGGGCTCGTGGATTCTCCAAATTTGCATGAACACCCTCTGCACTATTGGTTTTAATCTCTTGCTATTCATGACAAACAACCACTGTCAAGGCCTCCCCTTTGTGTAACATTTTCTTTCACTTAGATGATGATCTAACCTGACTACCAGATCTATAAATATAAATTCTGTTCATTCTTTGGGGAGATCAACAATTTGTTAGGCAGCATCTTTCATATTCTCTCTTAGACCTCTAAAAACAATGAGGACCTTTCTCCTGTGGTCACTTAGTTACAGAGAATAGCCTATTGAAATCAGTAATATGCACAAGAAGATCTTGGTTTGCTTTCTCAAGTTTAGTAACTCATTGTCGCTTGCTTGCATGAAAATGTGTCTGGCAAATTGTTTCCACATGGCTTACTTGTATCCCCAAAAATAAAAAATAAAGTGTTTTTCAAAAGAGATATGGACTCTGCTACAGCATTACCCACCAAGTAGGACAAAATGAATGCAACCTTGGATGTGTCATCTGGATGCAGGCCAGCAGAAAAATTGTAATTGAGATGAAATCATAAACATATTATAATAATAATAATAATAATAATTACATTTATAAAGCTCCTGGTTACACTGAGGCCAATGTGTCCCCGCGCTGCGGAGCAAAGACAACAACAATCAACAGACAGCTCAGCAGAACAGATTAGAGGGCAGGGAACAAGTGCGTTTTAAGACCCTTCCGAAAGGTGGATTCTGAACACTCCAGCCGGAGTGTCTGAGGGAGAGAGTTCCACAGTTGAGCTGCCAGATAGCAGAACGAGCAGCCACCCATTCTAGGTCTTTGGATTTTAGGAACATGCACCTTCCATTGGAGGCAGGCGACCCCGGTGGCAGTGGGTTCGCGCCTGCAGTTGGACACACGAGACTGTAAAAACGCTGACGCCCTGCTGAGTGAGAGCAGCGGCGCCGATCTTTTAAAATCATTTTGCACCTTTTCAAAGGCAACTGGAGCCTTACCTTTTAGATTTCCTTCAGGGCTCGGTGGAGTGTGGGCGCCATCTTCAGTTGGGCAGGTCAGGCGACCTAGCTCGACGCCACACCCCCCGCGCTCTGCCCCTATTTAGGAGCAGCGTTTGCAGAGCTCAGCATTGGAGGCAGGCGACCCCGGTGGCAGTGAGTTCGCGCCTGCAGTTGGACACACGAGACTGTAAAAACGCTGACGCCCTGCTGAGTGAGAGCAGCGGCGCCGATCTTTTAAAATCATTTTGCACCTTTTCAAAGGCAACTGGAGCCTTACCTTTTAGATTTCCTTCAGGGCTCGGTGGAGTGTGGGCGCCATCTTCAGTTGGGCAGGTCAGGTGACCTAGCTCGACGCCACACCCCCCGCACTCCGCCCCTATTTAGGAGCAGCGTTTGCAGAGCTCAGCATTGGAGGCAGGCGACCCGGTGGCAGTGGGTTCGCGCCTGCAGTTGGACACACAAGACTGTAAAAACGCTGACGCCCTGCTGAGTGAGAGCAGCGGCGCCGATCTTTTAAAATCATTTTGCACCTTTTCAAAGGCAACTGGAGCCTTACCTTTTAGATTTCCTTCAGGGCTCGGTGGAGTGTGGGCGCCATCTTCAGTTGGGCAGGTCAGGCGACCTAGCTCGACGCCACACCCCCGCGCTCCGCCCCTATTTAGGAGCAGCGTTTGCAGAGCTCAGCATTGGAGGCAGGCGACCCCGGTGGCAGTGGGTTCGCGCCTGCAGTTGGACACACTAGACTGTAAAAACGCTGACGCCCTGCTGAGTGAGAGCAGCGGCGCCGATCTTTTAAAATCATTTTGCACCTTTTCAAAGGCAACTGGAGCCTTACCTTTTAGATTTCCTTCAGGGCTCGGTGGAGTGTGGGCGCCATCTTCAGTTGGGCAGGTCAGGCGACCTAGCTCGACGCCACACCCCCCGCGCTTCGCCCCTATTTAGCCGTCCCCCAATGAGGGAGCGCAGCGGGCGCGACGAAGGCGCGCCGAAGTCGAGCCAAAGTCTAGCCCGTCTGCGCCCGTCCGTGGCCGGACGGGGCTAGGGGCGCGACCTCATGTCCCTCCTTACTCCCCCATGGCCCTTAATGCTCTCCGAGGCCCTTGGCCCCTAGCAAATTCCACCATCAGGCGCATTACTGCTTCTGGCATCTATATAAATCCCCATTATCCTACACCTCCCAACTTGACTTTCTCTCTGTCCCACCCTCCTGACTCTAGTCTCGTATCCCTTCCCCCCCCTGTCTCTTATTTTACTTAACACCAGGTCGGCCGTAAAACACCATCAAGAACTATTTGTGCTGTTGGATACTCATCAGCCTGATATGTTACTCCTAACAGAAACATGGTTCTGTGATACCTCATTGCCCTCTCTGTTGGCCGCCCTTCCCTCCCCTTATGTGGCCCTCCGTGCCGACCGACTAGGGGGCAAGTCAGGAGGTGGCGTAGCCCTTATTGCTCGAGCCGAGCACAACTTTCAATTTCTTCCCTCCCCCACTATTAATTTCACCAAGCATTTGGTAGCTCGATCACTGGCCTTCTCTCCCCCGCTCACCTGTCTTTTGATGTATCGCCCACCTCAGTCATCTCATTTATTCCTGCCGGCCTTTCAGGATCTGTTGGCCACTTTAGCAATAAACCATGCCTCTATCCTGGTACTAGGGGATTTCAATTGCTGGCCCTCAGACCCTCAGGAAAGCACAGCTTCCAAACAATTCTCTGATTCACTCACATCCCTTAATTTTATATCTCATTTGCACACCCCTACGCACATCCACGGCCATGTACTAGACCAGGTCTGGTCTCTCAATGCCTTGGTCTCCTCCATGACCGTGTCCCCATGTCCCTGGTCAGACCACGCCTTGGTATCCTTTTCTCTCCACCCTAAGTTGGCAACAAAGATTCCACCTGCCAAAAACATCTGGGCACGAAATTGGAACAGGGTGGACCTTCCTGCCCTGTCATCCTCGATGTTGATCTCCGCACCAAACATAGAGGGCCTATCCTCCACCTCTCAAGCCACCGCTATTGACACCTGGCTTGCTGGAGGCTGTGATAAGGTAGCCCCACTACGACGGATATCCACCCAAAGATCAAAGGAATCAAATCGTTGGTTTGGTGACGATTTAAAGACAAAGAAGCTGACTCTCTGGCGGGCTGAAAGGCATTGGAGAATGGACTACTGCCCTCTATTAAAAAAGTGCTATCTATCTTTGCTGAATGATTACAAAAAAGCCATATTGAGTGCCAAAACAACTTACTTTTCAGCGAAAATTTTGGCAGCGGAGAACAAATCCAGGGAGATCTTCTCCATTGTCCAGGACTTGGCTTACTCTGACAGGGCCACTCCCAAACCCTCCCCTTCCCAGTCCCTCTGCGATTCTTTGAACACTTATTTTTTAGAAAAAATTGTCAACTTCAGAGCCAACATCCCACCTCCTTCCCCCGCTTTTCTTGAGCCTTCTCCCCCGATTGCCCACGGCTCTCTTTCTTTTTTCCCTCCGCTCACTGAGGAGGCATTCCTTGCAATACTCCCCAAAATAAAATCTGGTTCCCCGGCGGATATCTGTCCAGCTTACATTCTGCAACAGATCTATTCTGTCTGTCCCAAACCGCCTATATCCTTTCTTAATAGCTCACTGGCTCAGGGCGTGGTAATCCCAGCCCTTAAATCTGCCACCATAGTCCCCATCCTTAAGAAGCCTGGCGTGGACCCTTCCATCCCAGCCAACTATCGTCCCATCTCCCTCCTGCCTTATTTGGGCAAGGTGCTAGAGCGACACGTAACATCAGTCCTCAGTGCCCATGTGGAAACCAATGGTGGTCTTGCGTCCCGCCAGGCTGGTTTTCGGCCCAGGCACTCCACCGAGTCCGTCGTGGTACCGGTCCTGAACCATCTTAGGGAAGGCATGGACCAAAATAACAACCAGGCCCTGGTGCTTCTCGATCTCTCCGCCGCCTTCGACACGGTGGACCATTCCATCTTATTGTCCCGTGTCGGAGCGGCGGGGGTCGAGGGCTCAGCCCAGGTGTGGCTATCGTCCTTCCTGAGGGACCGTGCCCAGGCGGTTCGGTTGGGGGATTTCTCGGCCACCCAACTTAAAGTCACTTGTGGTGTCCCTCAGGGTTCTTCTCTTTCTCCCCTTCTGTTTAATCTCTACATCTACCCTCTGATCTTCGCTCTTCAACAGCCGGAGGTCACTGTGTTTAATTATGCAGACGACCTCCAGCTTATCTTTAATCTGTCCTCTTCCTCTCATTCTATGTCTAATTTTCAGTCTATCATGATCTTCATCAGGGACTGGATGAACCACAACCATCTGAGGTTGAACCCTGACAAAACAGAACTGGTCCTTACAGGTGGTTCCTCCAGTCCCTGGAACTCTCTTTTTTGGCCCTCTTCCTTGGGATCCCCCCCTACACTGTCTTCCTCAGTTAAAACTCTGGGTATCAAACTCAATAATCATCTCAACCTTCATTCACAAATTAGTTCTGTGGTTTCCTGTTTTTTTGTACTCCGAACTATCCGCTCTGTTTCCCGTTTTTTTTCTCCTTCCGCTCTTAGGTTAATCATGTCCGCTCTGGTTGTCTCCCGGCTGGACTATGCCAATGCCCTTTACAACGGTATCCCGGCGTATAAACTGCAGAAGCTCCAGCTGGTCCAAAACCAGGCGGCCAGATTGATTTATGGTCTCCCCCGCTCTCATCACTCTACCCCCTTGCTGAAAGCATTACATTGGCTTCCTGTTAAGGAGCGATCTCTTTTTAAGACTGGATGCATGGTCTTCCAGGCACGCCAAGGGACTGCCCCTGCCTTCATTTCTTCTCTAATAAAAGAGTACATCCCTGCCCGTGAGCTGCGGTCATCCACTCAATCACTCCTCCAGGTTCCCCGGTATAGACGCAAGAAATGGGGCGGATCCAATTTTTCTGTTTTGGCACCCTCCTTTTGGAACTCCCACCCTGATCAGCGGTCAAGCATTATCAGGATATTGCTGATCTTATGGACAATGACCCCCCTGACATCTTCTGTCTGACAGAGATATGGCTGCAGGATACCGATTCTACTGTATTGAATTTGGCGCTCCCCGCGGAGTATTCCATCTACACGCTCAACCGCTCTTCGAGAGGGGGAGGAGTCGCTCTTGCAGTTAAATCTTGTTATCCTTGCGCCTGGAGAGTGCAGAACATCACGGGATGCGAGAGCGCCCTGTTCAAGGTTGCAGTTACATCGCATTTTACCATGTCAGGATTGCTTATTTATCGCCCACCTGGTAGTTCTGTGGCATTTAGGGAGGCTCTTCCCGAGGCAGTTAGTTCACTAGCAGTAGGGTCTGCCAATTTTTCTATCATTGGAGACTTGAATCTCCATTTTGACACTCTGTGTCTTTCTTCAGTGGGAGGGATGGTGGCGGATCTCGAGGCCCTTCAACTGTTCCAGCTGGTCTCGGACCCCACTCATAAGGGTGGCCACATTCTGGACCCCTTTTTCTCCAACTTAGAGGGGGCTACAGTGGCCCCCCCTCTCCCCCTGACCTGGTCAGACCACTCGCTCGTGACTATCTACTGTCCTCTTATAGAAGCCCCACTTAAGGCGCCACTGCGAGCTATGCCCAGACGGCGCTGGAGCAAACTTAAGGCGGAAGATCTCCATCGCCTTCTCACTGATGATCCTCTGGGTGCAGTGGAGAACGTGGAATCTGGTTATGACCATTTCTGCGGATGGGTAACCAGAGCCCTCGACTCCCTTATCCCGATGGTTTCCAGTAAGTGTGGCCTCCTCGCCCCCAGCCCCTGGTATGATGGCAATCTGAGGGCTCTAAAAAGTGTCTGTAGACGTGCAGAGAGAGACTGGAGGAAGAGGTATGACAGCAGCAAAAAAAACCTGTATATGGCTGCGGTTAAGTCCTATCACCGCGCGGTCTGTAGAACCCGGGCGGCATATTACGCTCTGGAGTTTCGCAGCAGTGGGAATCCTGTTAAAACCATCTTTAAGGCCCTTAAAGACCTTGTGGCTAGGAAGCCTGCCGGCAATTCCATCAGCTCCAATACCCATTGTGAAGCGCTGGCGGCTTTCTTCCTGGAGAAGGTCCAGACCATCTATAGGGCCTTCCCCACCACTGCACAAACCAGTACGGGGCCACCCATCCAGCAGGATCAGGTGGTGCTAGATTCTCTCCCCTGTCTCTCTTTGGAGTCTTACACGGCATTGGCCCTTCGAGTCAAGTCTGGGTCGCCTGTTGACCCGCTCAAGCCACCAATGTTCAGAGACCAGACTTTTGCTCGCCCGGTCTGCGACTTAATCAACATGTCGCTATCATCTGGCCAGGTGCCTTTGAAATGGAAGCATGCGGTAGTTATGCCCATTTTGAAAAAACCATCTCTCGACCCCTTAAAATCGGAGAACTACCGCCCGATTTCGCTTCTCCCGTGGCCAGCCAAACTCGCGGAGGTGCATGTTAACACCGCCCTCACTGATCATCTGTCGCGTGCCAACATTCTGGACGACACCCAGAATGGTTTTCGGGCCGGCCACAGTACGGAGACAGCATTGTTATTTATGGTCGAGCACCTGCGGGCAGTTCTGGATGCAGGTCAAACGGCGGCGCTTGTTTTGTTAGACCTAAGCGCCGCCTTTGACACGGTCTCCCATGAAATTCTCCTGCAGCGGCTGGAGGAGATAGGGGTGACTGGCACTGCACACCAGTGGTTTCGTTCGTTTCTCAGGGATCGTTCCTTCTGTGTGGCGTCCCCGCCCTATCAGTCCAAATGTCATCCTCTGTCTCTTGGGGTTCCGCAGGGTTCCTCGCTGAGTCCCACGTTGTTTAACATCTACGTGAGGCCGCTGGCTGAGGTGGTGAAGCTCTGTGGTATGACCATGGTGTCATACGCAGATGATACCCAGCTAGCGGTCACGATCAGCGGGGACTCTGGGGTGGATGCCCCAAGATTCAGAGAAGGACTTAGGGCGGTGGCTGGTTGGATGACGTCCAACTGTCTCCAACTTAACGCCAAAAAAACGGAGGTGATGGTCTTTGGGAAGCGGACGGACCTTTGGGGAGATACCTGGTGGCCCCCTGAGTTGGGTCCCACCCCCACTCCGGTTGCGGAGATCAAAAATCTTGGTGTCTGGCTGGACCCTTCCCTCAACTTTGTTGGTCACACTAAAAGGACGGCGGCGTGCTGCTTTGGCATCTTGCGCAATCTGCGACCTGCCCTTAAATATTTTGATGCCGCAACCCGTCAACTTGTGGTACAAGCAACGGTTTTGGCTCGGCTGGACTATGCCAGCTCCCTTTTCATAGGGTTAAACCAGGCCGAGCTAACCCGACTTCAAAGAGTGCAGAACGCAGCGGCCAGAGCAATCGTAGGTCTTCCTAGGTTTTGCTCGGCCGGTCCAACCTTGCGAGCCTTGCATTGGTTACCCATTAGGCAGCGGATCCATTTTAAAGTACTGTGCATATCTTTCAAGATTCTGAAGGGCCTACCGCCTCCCTTACTGTGCCAACTTTTGTGCTCTTACATCCCGGGCCGCACTTTGCGTTCGTTGGACCAAGAACTAGCGGCAGCCCCTCGGTTCAAACTCAGTCGGGCGGGGGGTCGCTCTTTTAGGGTGCGGGCAGCCGCGCTCTGGAACGCTCTCCCCTTGAAACTCCGGACCCTTGGCGACTTGCTTACCTTCCGCAAGGCCGCTAAAACCCTTCTGTTCTCTGAGTTATGTTAAAATCCACACC
Organism: Lissotriton helveticus; assembly: GCF_964261635.1. Classification (NCBI taxonomy): domain Eukaryota; kingdom Metazoa; phylum Chordata; class Amphibia; order Caudata; family Salamandridae; genus Lissotriton; species Lissotriton helveticus. The sequence goes on from NC_136064.1 coordinate 71,583,177, forward strand.
CCCATTTTTAAATAATATTTTCTGTTTTCTGTTGTGTTGTGTTCGCCACCTTGTCGGTGCGCCGGGACGCTCCTTCGCTGGAGCAGCCGTGCGCAATACAAATAGCCCTAACATAACATAACATAACATCACTTGCGTTTGGCCACACACTATTCTGCCTTCCGTAAAGATCTTAAGACCCTTCTTTTTACTCAAGCCTTCCCAATGTAAATTCCTATTCTTCCCTGTTATCCCACCAGTTTTTTTGTTTTACTGCTAATTTTTGCCTCCATAGCGCCAAGAAACCACATGGTGAACGTTGCGCTCAATAAATATTTTAAATTCAAAATTCAAATTCCATTTCCCACAAGACCTTAAGAGTCTAGACGATAGGGGATTAAGAAGTCATGCAGGTACCTTGGCCCCTTTCTCTGTAAAATCCGGTGGCTCACGCACAAGGCCTTGAACTTTACTCTTTCCCTGATAGGGAGCCAATGTAAAGATGCCAACGCACCAGAGGCAGAGGCCCTTTTCGGGAGCATAAGAACTAGCCTTGCTGCTGCATTTTGAATGGACTGCAAATGTTGCAAACATTTAACATTGGGTCCCAGATACAGCAGATTACCGTAGTCAAGTCGTGAGGTTACCAGAGCATGCACGAAGATTTTCCTAGATGACATAGGTAGGGTGTCCAAGGTTTTCCGTAGCCCCTTCAAGATACCAAAACAGGCGCCTGCCACCCACCTGGTGTAGTAATTGAAGGACAACTTAATGTCCACCCAAATCCCGAGATTCTTAGCTTGCACGCACGGAGTCGGAGTGGGGCCCAATGACTGTGGCCACCATGCCGAGGACCATACTGATGGAGCCTTCCCTATTACGAATACCTCGGTCTTGCTGCCGTTCAATTGTCGGCAATTATTTGCCATCCAAACAGCCAGTTCTTGAAGGCAGGATACATAATTGGAGACAGCATCCGACTGGGCTTGGGTCAGAGAGACCACCAGCTGGGTATCATCAGCATAGGACAAGGCATTAATCCCAAAAGTGTCAGCGATCTTAGCCAGAGGGGCAACGTAAAGGTTAAACAAAGTAGGGCTCAAAATGGAGCCCTGAGGCACCAGCTGGGCCAACTTAATACTCTTAGAGTAATGGCTGCCTTGCATATATTGCATCTTTCTAAGGTTGCCAGTAGTATGTGTATATGCGTTAAAACTGTTAGATTCACTGTGGGCTTTCCAGGAGCAACTACGGTCATGGGGTTCTGGAGATTACCCATGGATTTGCAAACCGTGACGGTTTTTGGAATTGTGCCTACATTACTTCCCAAAGGACCGAGTTCTGGATTTGTATCTTATTCCACTAAAGGTGGATCTTAGGCTAAGGCTTGTGGCAGGTCGTGGGTGTTAAATTGCTCATGCAAATCCACCTGACTCTGGCTTGTGGGCTTGACTTTCTGTCAAGGCCACACACCTGACAATCAGGTCTTCTGGAGCAGCAACTATTGTCCTCTGAAACCTTTAGAGAATATCTCACCAGACAATTAGTAGTGAGTCAGCTCCAAACTTTCCCCTTTTCCCTCTAATACAGCATCTTTTGTTTTGGATTAGTGATGAGCCAAGTATCTTTGAACACCACAATTTGTCTTGGTGATTTGAAATGCCAGCAGGCTAAATTCTTGAGACCCAAAGTTATGGTAAAAACATAAAAAGATGCCAGTGAACTAAACTTGCTCTAGTGTGTTCTTTCCTTTTCCTTTGTGGAGTGTATATCTCTGGTGTGAGCACGTATTGCTTAGAGGGTGTATTTTTGTTTACCTAGCTGTGAAGCTCAGATTAATCTTTATGCTACCATTTCTTCCAGTGGTGCAGGAGGGGGATCCAGCTTGTAGCAGCATAAGGGGAAAAGTCCACAGAGATGCAGTGGAGCAGAGATGAGGCCCAGTGTAAAGATATCTGTTACGTCACTCAGGCCCAACAAGAGCATCTTCTCCGTTTAAGAGAAGCGAAGCCAAGCAATCAAGACCAAGTAGGGCGCTAGATAGGGCCACCAAGACGCAAGAGATTGCAAGATCTCGGTTTGTTGTTCTTTTTGATTGCAGAATATAATCTGGAGATGTACAGCCAATATTTGTATCCCTTACTACAGGGATCTGATTCAAATAACGAAGGTGGATTTACAGATGGAGCGGAGTCATCATGGGGAACATGGAAGCATGGGTGGCAGACCATTCTTATTGGATATCGAGGTACTGTGGAGGGTACTAACGAAAGCAACAACAAGAGAAGAGGGGGTGCCAACAAGTGGAGCAGTTCACAACAGTTGCAACACTATAAAGCTACTGCAAAACCTAATACTCATCTGCAAGGTAAAGGCCCATGATCCCGCCATAAGGCTTTACAGGAAAAAATGGCCAAAGTCGCTGCTCTCCAGAAGAATGTTGGTGCTCTAGGTGACAAACTGCCAATGCTTACCTTTCCTTCTAGTTGCAACAAAATTAAACAGTTGTAGAGCCTCCTGCTCACCTGCAGGGTAGCGACAACACTAGAGGCGAGAGGCATTCCACATCTTCAACATCATTCACTGCCATTTATATTTTGTTCTGATTATGCACCTCTGAACATCACCAGCAAAAAATAAAGTCACCCCAATCCTAGCACAAACTAAATACTGGGTCCTTCACAGATCGTACTGGACGCCAGATCGCCTGGCGGCTGTCGGGCTCCGGAATAGCGATCTGTGTTGGAATTGTCATAAAGAAAAGGGAGACTTAGCGCACCTTATCTTTTATTGCCCTAAAGTCAAGACATTCTGGGGAGAATAAGGGAGTTCATATATAACATAATTGGGTACTTGCCACAACCAGACTTCCTAGGTATAGTCACCGCCTTCATGGCTCCAGAAATCCAGTCAAAAAACGATATTCAACTGATTGACCTCCTGCTCACAGCGGCTGTTAAAACTATCCTAGCTAATTGGAAAGACACAGGGAAAGCATCCTTCAAAAGTTGGTTCAACTGGATCACTTTCCTAAGAGGGGCGGACAACATAACACTAAAACAATCACCGAGTTGCAGCTCAAAGGGCGAGATGTGGCACTCCTTGGACAAATACCTGGGCTCGCACAAACCACCTTAGGCAGCACACATGTCTCGGTACCCCGCCCCCAGCCGCCGCCCATCGCAAACCCTGGAAGTATGCCTGCTAACTAACGCGCTGCCCTAACTGTCCTCTTTTCTCTTTCTTTCTTTTCCCACTTTCGCTTCCCTTTCTCGAGGGCAGTACATAGGCCCATCAAGGCAGCAAACGCCATAGATTGTAAATGCCTACCCAACGTGTAAGTGTCCAATCATATATACTGTACGCCATCTGTAACCCCAACGGCGTTATAACGAGACCAGTATTGCCTTCACTATCTCTGTACTGATTATGTAAAAAGTTTGTCTAATAAAATCTTTTGAAATACATTTGAAAACAAACAGACACTCACTTAAATAGGAACATGGTTGTGACGCATGCAAAACAGATAGTTTTATTTCATACTTGAGAAGTTTAAATAACGTGTATTTGTAAAGGACAATTTCACTAAAAATAGCATGTTGGTGCAGAATTCCAGATGTTCATTGTTACTTAATGGTGCGTAGTGGCAGATGTACGATCACTACGTCTTGCGACTCGTAAACTCGACTTTTAGCCACCCGCAATTTGCGAGTCGCAAAATGAAATGTACTAATGTGTCTTAGACACGTTTGAGATTCTCAATGGGGTCTCAAAAGACCTGCCTCATCAATATTCATGAGGCAGGTCGCACTTTGCAACGCCTTGGGAATGGGCAATAACACAAGCATGGTGGCCTGCTGGGGACAACAGATCACATTACCTGTGTTTGATTTTAAATAAAGCAGCTTTTAAAAAAGAAATGCAGCCCATTTTCTTTAAAGGAAAATGAAATGTGTTCAAAAAGAAAAATGAAATGTTTCTATTGCAGTTTTTTAAGAGTAGGCAGTGGTCCCAACTGTTAAAAAACATGTTCACTGCCAGTCACAAAGGTGAAGGGGTCCCCTGAAGACCCCTTCCGTTTTGCAAGCAGCTTACCGCAGTCTGGCCTCAAAACAATCGTACATGCGCTTGTGACTTGCTATTAGGGGAGGATGCTCTTGGTACATACCTTCCGAATAGTGACTCGCAAACCTTATTTTGCAAGTTGTTAATCAGTTTATGGCTCGCAAAATAGGGTTAGTACATGCTAAAATCCTTCGCAAACAGCCTGATTCTCCATTTCCAACTGCTAAAAACAGTCATACATCTGGCCTGTACTACTGCTGGGAATTGAACCTGTGACCATGAGGTCACACACAGATACCTGCAGTCGATGCAGTAGTCCACTGAGCCTGCAGTCACAGTAAGGAAGGCGGGAACGGTGACAATGCAGAACTTCCTTCCTGTGGCAAAAAAACTGTATGATTTTTCCCCAAAACGTAGAGTGGAAAAGCACACCTGTTTTAAAGATTTGGGAAACGTGGTGAACTTGGTGAAGTTATTTAAATAATAGTAAAATGAACAAGTTTGCAAATTCCTCCACTCCTAATTGATTTTCTCTCACTTAAAATGAACTTATCATTGAGAAAGAATAATACGTATGCTTTTAATTGCCTGCACTTGTGCCATCAAGAGTATTTGTGTGGAACAGCCACTCACCACTTGGCACAATCAGCCACTTTCTCTCCCCAACCTACCTAAATCCCCCACAAGTGTTGCTTTGTGTAGGTTCAAGTGGCACTCTGAGCACTGAGTGGGCATTAAAAGCTCATTCCATTGTGTGCCCTTTCCTTTCACACGCAGTGCTTACTGGAACTGAAAAAAGGGGTATTACACTTTGTAAAGAAAATGCACAATAAAATACTGCAGTAAAATATTTATCGAGGAAATAAACAGAACTTTTCTTTTTTTAAATGTATTTACATTAGCCCTTTTTGACCTAATAGAAAAATTGCAACAAATGTACTCCTAGTCCTCTACTTAGACAATGGGAGTAAAGCTGGTGGGATGCGGCACTTGTTCGAAACCTTTCAGAGAAACATACATTTAGTGCCAGATGTAGGTAATTCCAGATTGCCGATTCTTAAATACCGAATCATACCGATTCGTTATTTAAGAACTGGCAATCGGGATTTAGGTAATTTTACCGATTTCATTACAGAATCGGTATGATTCGGTAATTACCGAATCGGTATTTACCGATTCGGTTATTGCCATTCATTCCTATGAGCCCATAGGCCCATAGGAATGAATGTCTATTACCGAATCGGTAAATACCGATTCGGTAATTGGGGGAAACATTGAAGGGTGGCAAAGTGTCACTTTGACACCCTGTTGCACCCCTCAATTGTGCATGGGTGCACATGTTGCAGACATACATGCCCTTAGGGCATGTATGTCTGCAACATGGCACTGTTTAAAAAGCAAAAAAAATGCTTTTTAAAGGGTTTTCATTATTTACCACCAACTTCTAGTTGGTGGTAAATAACGAATTTTTAGACCCCTGTAGCACTGATTGCAGTGCTACCTACATGTCAAAATACAGAATCAGTAATTTTACCGATTCGGTATTTTACAGAATCGGTAAAATTACCGATTCGGTAAATTTACCGAATCTGTATTTTACCATGCCCCTACATCTCCATCTTCAAATACCGGTCGGTAACGGCCGAAATCCTACATCTGGCCCTTAATGCCATATGAGAAGTTGTTTCCCCTGAATATTAAATCAGCAATATCGATGGGCCAGAATATTAAGAATAAAATATTGCCAGGCACGTTTAGATTTTCAATACCTAACTGCATAAATATTTACCTACGAGGTACATATATCCTCAAGGTATGAAAATATGGAGTTAGGGACTGTAAATCCATGCTTCTTAATATGCACTTTCCATTCCATATTTTGTTCCTTGATGTTTTGTCCTCAACAGTAGTATGACACAATACTGTTTGTGTCGATATTCTTTTTTTTTTATTTCTGTAATTTTTTATTGTATAAAAAATATATATTTACATGGAGCATAGAATATACATGGGTGGAGGGAAAAAGGAAAAGAAAAGAAAAAAAAAAGGGGGGATGAGAAGAGAAAAGAAGAAAACGCCTGGGGTTAGTCCGATTGCCAGTCTTTCAAGTTCTGCTTGTCGATGTCGTCCTCCGCCCCTTTGCTTGCTTGGTTGACATCCTTGGTCCCACGCCCCGGAGGATAGAAAGGATAGAGAAAGGTCGAAGAAGAAAACAGAAAGGAGCATTGCAGGTTACATTCCTGTTGTGTGCACAGAGACCGGCGAGGTGTACCGCTTCGCTGATTGCCTAGCTTCGCCGCCTATGGGGGTTTATGCGATGATAGGTAGTTGTCTAGGGAACCCCACATATTCGACTGCCTGTGTGTTTTCGGCGAGTGTATCGCTGTAATGTTGTCAGCCCTCGTAGGAAGGTGATCCAGTTAAGCCATGCTTTAGGCGTGGCTTTCGCTGTGTCTTTCCAGTTGCTTAGGACTGTTTTGACTGCCGCAGTCAGCAGTAGGTCGATGAGGTCGCGGTGTTCTATGGTTGTGATTGATGGGGATGTAAAACCCAGGACCAGGCTGTGGAAGTCTATGTGTATGGTTACCCCTGTGATATCGTTAATTAGTGTACCAATTTTGTTCCAGAATTCCCTAACCTTAGAACAGCTGAAGAGTAGGTGTTCCAGGTCTCCCTTCCCCTTGTCACAGTTCCAGCAAGAATCGCTCTCTCGGATTCCCATGGATGCTAGGCGGGCTGGTGTCCAGTATGCCTTATGTACTAGCCAGAATTTGGTCTGGTTTAGAGTTGCCGTTACCTTTTTCCTGGAGGTGGATCTCCATAGCTCGGTTCTCTCGTCCTCACTTAGCACCCTACCCGCTATTGTTCCCCAAAAATTCGTGACTTTGTCGTTGAGTTTGGTAGATTTGGGGCCTACAGCCTGATTCATGAAAAACGGGATTTGCGAGTCTCAAATAGCGATAAAATGCGACCCGCTATTGAGAACTCGCAAATCAGAATTCATGAAGATTACCGGGAAAAAAAAACCACGCGCACGCGGGCGCAAATTCCGTTAGCGACTAACGATAATCGCAGAATAATCGCTATTTCCGGCTACCTGCGTCGGGAATGCGAATCGCAATCTCGCGAGATCGGGAAAACAGGAAGTCGCTTTTCGAGCTCAGTGATGACATCACAACCAGGAAGCAGGCAGTTCCCACCCCCATTCACCACAGTGAGGCAGACCTCGAGGGAGCAAGTTGGAAAGCTGCAGCTAGTCTGGTGATTGCGAAAGTGCTACTACTCTGCTCCCATGTCAGAGGAACCTGTTCCTGGCCCCAGCAACAACACAGGGCGGAAGAGGAAGCTAAAGTTTTCTGAGCAGGAGCTCGAAAATTTGATTGAAGGGGTGGTGGCCAACCACGAAAAACTCTTCGGCAAAGACTCCAGGAAGGTCCCGGAGCAAGAAAAACGGAGGATCTGGCTGGGAATAGCCTCCACTGTGAACTCCGTGGGTGTGGCCGATAGGTCACTTGTGGTGCTCAAGAAAAGATGGTATGACCTCCGAGGTCGTGCCAAGGAGAGGGTGGCGGAGCGCCTTGGAGAGTCATCGGGCACTGGAGGTGGCGGACCTACAGTCCCTCCTAACACACCCTTGGAGGACCAGGTGGAGAACACCCTTGAGAGGGAGGCGTGCGTTGGCGTCACACTTCTGGACTCCTCCCGCCCCACCCAAGACACCCAAGGTAAGTGGCATGCGACTGCGACCCTGTCCCCTATGACCGTCCCTGACCAAATAGGCTCACATAATGTCCCTTAGTCATGCCATTGTTGCGCATCAGGAAATGCCCTGAAGCATTGTGGGAGATGTAGTTTGGCCACAATGTAGTAGTACCACAATGCAGCCAGACAGGTTCCAAAGTACGCAAATCCACAGCCATCCAGGGAATGTCACCCAGCATGCATGTAACATCAGCACGTCTGACAGTCACATGCAACTAATGAGTGTCCACTTACCCTCACAGGTGGCGCAGAAAGCAGCGACAGTGAAAGGCTGCAAATAGATGAGGAGGCCCAGGAGGAGGATTTTCCACCACAAACCCAGGCACCAGCCCCTGCCGCTGCAACAACACCAGCAGCCAGGCCCCCCACCGTTGTGCCCCCTGCATCTGGCGGACCACCCACAGCCAAAGCCAGGACCCCCACCGTTGTGCCCCCTGCATCTGGTGGACCACCCACAGCCAAAGCCAGGCCCCCCACCGTTGTGCCCCCTGCATCTGGCGGACCACCCACAGCCAAAGCCAGGCCCCCCACCGTTGTGCCCCCTGCATCTGGCGGACCACCCACAACCAAAGCCAGGACCCCCACCGTTGTGCCCCCTGCATCTGGCGGACCACCCACAGCCAAAGCCAGGACCCCCACCGTTGTGCCCCCTGCATCTGGCGGACCACCCACAGCCAAAGCCAGGACCCCCACCGTTGTGCCCCCTGCATCTGGCGGACCACCTACAGCCAAAGCCAGGCACGCCACTAATGTGCCTCCAGTCCCTGCCGCACCAGCAACGCCTGCTGTGACACCACCTGCAGCTGGTGCTACAACATCTCGGCCTGCGACAGCGCCAACACAGCGGCCAGCCACAGTGACAGGCCAGCAGAGCAGGCGTGGGAGGTCTCGCCATCACACCACTGCTGCAATCAGCAGGAGGGGCAATGGACAGAGTCATGCCTGTTTGAGCGTCGAAAGACGCATGTTGAGGATACATCAGCGCCAGTCACAGCAGCAAGGTGCCATTCAGCTCCAGCTCCACAAGATTGGGCGCAATGTGGCCGGAGTGGGAGACCGCATGGACCGCATGACGGCGGCCATGGCCCGCATGACTGCAGCCATGGAGGCCAACACCGCTGCGATGATTAAGCAGCGCAGTGCAGCAAGCCGGCGCCACCACCAGCTCATGAGCCGGCTGGCCTCCTACAGCAGGTCCAATTATGTGGCTGCAAATGCCACTTCACAGTTGTCGCGGCGGTCACTAACACAGCAGCACCAACTTGTACAGTGCTGTGAGGACATGACCAGGGTCCTGGAGCACCTCACCACGGCGGTTACGGCACTACACCCTCCTGCTCTACCTGCCACTGTAGGGGGTGACGATGGCAGTGAGGGGGCATCCAGCATCAGCAGCCACTCTGCCACAGTAGTCCCGCCACTTAGGCGCAGCACCAGGGCAACGCCAGGTACAGGTGCCCCGGAAGAGGAAGAGCCTCAGAGGCGCTTGGGCATAACGCGCGGGAGGCGCAATTGACTCATTCAGACAATCACAGGCACAGGCTGACTATAAGCCTGCCCTGTCCTTTGACACTGCAGTATGAAGGAATACTGTTAGTAGTAAATAGTTGTACTGTTGACGTTTTTTGTGAATGAAACAAATATATTTATTTTGCAGCACACATTAGCGTTGTGTAATCATTACATTTTGCATGCAATTGTGATTTGTGGGGTGAGGGAAGAGGGTGGGCTAGAAATTGTTCTCTGTGATGTGGTTGCGACGTCTGTGGCCTTCAGCTGGGTTCTCCCCGCGTGCATGGTGCGCATGTGCTGGTGGCCGGTCGTCCCCTTCTGATTCACTGCCTGAGATGTCAACAGGTATCCGGCGCTTGGTTGCAATGTTATGAAGCATTGCACAAACAGCCACAATGCGGCAGCACACAGCAGGACTGTAATACATGGCCCCACCTGTCTTGTGCAGTATACGGAACCTGCTCTTGAGCAGGCCAAATGTCCTTTCTATACAGTTCCTTGTCCGGATGTGCGCAACATTGTAGCGCCGTTGCTGAGGTGTGGCAGGGTTGAGGTAAGGGGTCAGGAGGTATTCCCGTAGGGCGTAGCCACTGTCACCTGAATGAGAGGAGCAGATGTTGATTGCCTGTGCAGCGCAGTTACTTCATAGCAATGTGGCATTGTCGACAAAGTGTACTTACCAAGTAGGTGTCCTTCCCCAAACTCTCCCCTGAGCAGTCGTGTGTGGAGTCCGCTGTGCCTGAAGATAAAGGAGTCATGGGTACTCCCTGGGTACTGGGCGACAATGTCAGTGATGATGGTCTTGGCATTGCAGACCATCTGTATGTTGAGGGAGTGGTAGGACTTTCTGTTGCGGAACATATATTCCGTGGCAGCTGGTGGGCAGATGGCGACGTGGGTACAGTCTATGCAGCCGAGGACATGGGGAAAATGGGCTACATTGTAAAATTGTAGCTTTGTCAAGTCCAATTCCTGTTGGCTCGTGGGAAATGTGATGTGACGGTGGAGCTGGGTGAGCATGGGGTCAACGAAAGTGTGGAGGCAGCGTGACATGGTGGGCTGGGATATCCCCCCAGCAGCCGCTACTATGCCCTGGAAACTCCCGGAGGCCAGGAGGTGCAGGCTACACAATACCTGCACATGTGTAGGCACCGAATTGTTTCGCCTTGTTGGGTGCTGCATGAGGGGGTCAAGTTCATGTATCAGCCAGATGATCATTTCCCCATTCAGCCTGTATTTAGCAAATATCTGTTCTCTGGTTTGGCCCAGCAAGGTGACCCGCTGGCGGTAAATCCTTTCCTGCATCATGCGTCTCCTCCGTGCTGCTCGCTGTAGCCTTCGCCGCCTCACCACCATGTACATTCCTGGCATTGTGGAACGCCTAATGCTGCTGCTGAATGTCCTTATGTGTGATTGGTCAGGCCTGAACCTGTTGGTGATTGGCCAACGGTTTTTCAAATTTTACTTATTCATGGCTTTTATGGTTACCACCTGCTTTGAGTTGTCCTTAATTTGCGCCGCGCAAACTGCGATTTTGGGGTTTTTCGCAATTGGAGATTTTTCATGAATGCCGATTGAGAATATATTGCGATTCGCTATTTATTTCGCAGATTCCGTGGTTGGTCGCTTTTTCCGTATCGATAATGCTCGACTACCGGGAATCTGCGACTTTTATAGCGTAATCGCTATTATGTTTTAGCGTATTCGCTATTATGTGTTAGCGATTTCGCTATTTTGTTCTTGAATGCCAATTACGTACATTGCACCCGCAATTGCATTTTCGCAGCGATTGCGGGCGCTATTTCGCTTCATGAATCAGGCTGCTACTTGGTGTCCCAGAGTGTTGAGGTTGGCGGCGTGTTGTATGAGTGATGGTGTTAGACCGTTTAGGTTTGCCTTTCTTATTGCTACCTTGATCTTCAGAAAGTTGTACAGTTCTATGCTCTGTAGGTTGTGCTTTTCCTTGAGGGTGTCAAAAGTTAGGTGTGTGCCTTGTTTCTGAAGGTCGTTGGCAGTGGAGATGCCGTGTCTATACCATGAATGCATGTTCAGAGTCTTATCCCTGTATTTTATTGTGGGGTTGTGCCAAATGGACTCGAATTGACTTTTCCTTATGCTTGTTCCCATTTGTTTGTCAACACTTAGGAGCGCAGTTCTTGTGTTCTTTAGGACAGGGTTGTCCTTGATTGCTGGGTGTCGGGTGGCGGTGAGAAGGGTGACGGGGTTCATACCTTTTAGTAGTCCCCGCTCAAATGTCAGCCATGCGGGAGTGTATTCCAGTCTCGGGTCGAGCCAGTGGAGCCCTTGTCTGGCTAAGCATGCCTTCTGGAATCTTTTGAAATTGGTTAGGTTGAGGCCTCCCAGGTCTTTTGACAGTCTAAGCTTGTGTAGGCTAATTCTGGGCTTTTTCTCCCTCCACAGAAAGTTATTCAGCATTTTGTCAAGTCTCTTGTGGAAGTCTTCTGTATTTATTAGTGGCAGCATGCTCAGCATGTAATTAATCATTGGTGTGAGCATCATTTTAATCGCTTCCACTCTCCCCCACCACGTTGTGAATTTGGGAGACCACCCTTCTACTTTATCCTTAATTTTCTGGAGAGTGGCTTGCTCGTTGTGTTCCAGTGTGGCTCTTAGGTCCCTCTCGAAGAGAAGCCTAAGTATTTTGTGGGTTTCTGTTGCCATGTTAGGCCTGACGTGCATAACACCATTTTTGTTGTGTGGACGTTCAGCGGTTTGCATTCGGATTTGTCCCTGTTCAGTTTGTACCCCGAGACCTGGGCATATTGTTCTATCGTATCCATCAGTGCTTTGATGGATCTCTCTGGGTCTTCTGTGACTATTAGTACGTCGTCCGCATATGCCGCTAACTTGAAAATTTCTCCCTCTACAGGTATTCCTGCTATGTCTTTGTTGGTTCTGATCATGGTTAGGAGTGGTTCTATCGCTAGTAGGAATAGGGCTGGTGATAGCGGGCATCCTTGTCTGGTCCCCCGTCCTAGGTGAAGTATTTCAGATGTACCTCCGTTTACTACCACCCGTGCTTTAGGGTCGTTGTAGAGGGCCATTACCATCTTCCTATAGTTGGGTCCTAGCCCAAATTTCCCCATACATTGGTCAAGGAATGGCCATGACACCCTATCAAAAGCCTTTTCAGCGTCCAAGGCTATCATGACTGCTGCGTTGCTACTTTTGGAGGAGTGGTAATTATGTGGCATAGCAGCCTTGTGTTGTCGTTGGACATACGGTTTTTAAGGTAGCCTACTTGGGAGCTGTGTATAAGCTTAGGTAGGTATGCATTGAGTCTGGTTGCTTGTATTTTTGCGTATATTTTACAATCTACGTTTATGAGTGGGATTGGTCTAAAATTCTTTGCCTGGTTTGTGTCCTTCCCTTCCTTTGGTATTACTATTATGTTTGCTTCCGCCATTGATTGTGTCATGCGTCCATTCTGGACACACTTCGTGAAGACTTCTTTCATGGTGGGTTTGAGAATGTGCAGATACTGCTTGTAAAATCCGGCCGTGAAGCCGTCTGGCCCCGGTGCCTTGTTGTCTTTCAGGCTTGCCGTGGCTATCCCTATTTCGTCCTCCCTTATGGTTAGTTCGAGGATGTCTCGTTCCTTGTCTGTTAGCGTCGGTGTGGATATGCTTCCTAATAGTTCTTTGCCTCCATCATCTTTTAGTGTTCCGTCTCTCGTATATAGACCCTCGTAGAAGTCTCTGAAGACCTCCAAAATGTCTTTGTTTGCAGTCTGTGACTTGTTATGTCTGTCTTTGATGGCCCCTATCGAGTGCTGTTTCTGTTTCCCCTTTAGGTAGGATGCTAGGTTTTTCCCTGCTTTGTTTGCGGTGCACAGGTCAATAGATTTGTATTTATTAATCCTGGTCCCTGCTCTCTCACTCAGTATTCTGTTGAGTTCATACATCTGTTTAGTTAGGCTAGTGAGGGTGTTCTTATCTTCTAGGTTGGCTATGTGGCCTTTCTCAAGGTTTTTAATTTCTTTTTCTAGGTCTGCAATTTTGTTTCTTTCTTTGTTCAGCCTGCCCCTGATTGTCATAGCGGTCCCCCTGATGGTGGCTTTTAACCCCTTCAGTGCTAATGACAAGGGTAACTCGTCATGGAGTTTCCATTGATTTCAATGGAAATTCAATGGTCCTTATTGCACACCCCTTAGCATCCAAGTGGTTAAGGCATCCCATAGCAGTTCTCTGTCTGTCTCTGGGGTGTCATTAATTGTCATGTACTCTTTTATTGCCGCTTCTATCTCTGCTTTCGCTGAGATGTTGGTGAGCAGATTGTCATCAAAACGCCATCTCCGAGTTGGCTTTTCGTTGTGCTTCCCTGATAGGGTTAGGCTTATATGCGAATGGTCTGAGATTGTCCGAGGCCCAATTTCCGTGTGGTCTATGAGGTGTGTGTGTGTTTCTGACATGAGGATGTAGTCTATTCAGCTGTAGGTGCTGTGTGGGTTGGAGTAAAAGGTATATTCTCTGGCGCCTGGGTTGCTTAGGCGCCATGGGTCCTTCAGGCTGAGTTTGGAGCATAGGTTCTTCAGGATGTTGCTTTTGTGTGTCGCTTGGCTCGGTCTGTGTGGGTGCTTATCAATCGCTGGGTCTAGAACCTGGTTCATGTCGCCGGCGACAACAAGAAGGTCACCTAGTGGTAGTGTGTGTAGTTGTGCTCCCACCCCATCCCAGAAGGGTCTGGCGTCAGTGTTTTGGCCATATATGTTGGCCACGTGGAATGTTTCCCCGGCTCTCCTTAGGCTAGTCACAAGAGTTCTCCTCTGGGTGTCTGCCTGTGAGTCTACCACTATTAGCTTGGAGTTTTTGCTAGTTATTGTCACCACCGCATTTTTCTTGTTCTGTGCTGGTGACCCTATAACATCGCCTATCCAGCTGGCTCTGAGGCGCTTTATGTCCTCGGCTTCTAGTCTTGTCTCTTGGAGTACGTATATATCGCTCTTCAGCTTCCTGAGGTGTTCGAGCACTTTCCTCCTTTTCACCGGACTGTTGAGACCTTTGACGTTCAGGGATACTATCTTAATGTCAGTTGAGAGGTTTGTCTGGTTGTTGTGTGTCATTTGTGTTGCTTTGCATTTCGCGGTCTGTGTGGCCTTGCTCTGTGTGGATTGCTGTGTCCCCCTCTCTCTGGTCCTTGGGTTATTTGTGGGTGCCTGTGCTTACGCCTGCGTTTGGTGCTCCTAGATGTAGGTGTGGAAGTTATAGAGAAAGAGTAGTAGAAGAAGAGATAGTGAAAGAAAGTAACGCCATGCATGTGCTCCCCGCTCCCTCCTCCCTCCCCTGCCTCCCCTGCCCTCCCCTCCCCTCCCACCCCCTCCCTCCCTTACTTGCTGAGTGGGTGTGCGACGACAAAGTTCCTTTGCACCGCATCGTCCCTGAGGTAGAGTTTGTGTTCTTTATTTGGTGGAGCCTTGAAAGTGGAAAAGGTACAGTCTGTCTCGGTCATTCTTGCAAGGTCAATTGTTCCGGTTGGTTTCAGACTTTCTTTTCGCGGTCCTTCACCGTGCTGAGGTGGGTTTGAACGAGCTCGTAAGCGTGGCTTTGCTCCTCAGTTCTGCACTCCGCCACCCTGCTCGTACGTCCGAGCTGAGGTAGATTTTCCAAACCTGTGAGGCTATTCCTTTCTCTTGGTGGTCAAGGATCATTTTCGTATGTCACTTGGTTGTTTGAGGTAGACGTGTTGTCTGTTGCTTGTGGTGCTCTTTACTCCGATTGTCCGTTCACGTCGGGAGAAGCGCTTCTTTTCGCTGCACCGGGGCTTTTTGTTTCCTCCATCTCCTCTGTCGGTGGGCCTTGCAGATACCGTCTCAAATCTCCTGGGTTTTCGAACACCATTGTTCTCCATTTGTCCATGACCCTGAAGCGAGCCGGGCCAACGAAACTGAAGCTGGCGCCTCTTTTCCGCAGGGTATCTCTGAGGGCTAGAAACCCTTTCCTGGTCTCGACCGTTGATTTTGAGTAATCTTGGGTCAGCACGATCTTGCAGCCTGCCCATGTCAGGTTCTTATTTTTTCTGGCGAAAGCAAAAATGGCGTCAGTTTGGCTCCCTCTCAGCGGATTGCATATTATTGGTCTTGGTCCTTTGCCCGTCGTTGGTTTCCCTGCCGGCACTCTGTAGGCCTTTTGCACCTCGAACCGCCTTTCGAAGTTGATGCCTGTGAGTTTGGGGATCATCTCCTCAAGCATGGCTGCACACGAGCCTGCTTTATCCTCTGCCCCCTCCGGTACGCCCAGGATCCTTACGTTGCTTTTCCTGGCCCTGTCATCCTGCTCAGCTAGCAGTCTCTGTATGGCCTTCGTGGCCTTCTGACATTCTGCTATGGCCTTAGTATTCTCCTTGGTTGCATCCTCCACAGAGCTGATTCGGCCATCTGCTGCTTCCATTCTTATGTTGGTTTTGAAGAGATCAGCTCTTATTGCCGCCAACTCAAGTTGCATGTTCTACACTTTTAGTTTTGTTTCTTTCGCCACCTCATTCCCTTCATTGATTCTCCTTAGGATGGTCTCTAGTGTGGCTGTTTCGCCTTTGGTTTTCACAGGGGATCCTTGATTTTCTATTTTTTGCTTCTTTTGGTCTCCTACCGTTTTCCCCTCATTGCTTGCCATAGTTCCGATGCCTCTTCGCGACAGAATGTTTCCTATGCGCCCTCCCTTTTGGGCCGCTGCTGGGGTGCCTGCTATGGTTGCTTTTGATGTTGAGGCACAAGATCCTTGCGCTCTGTATCTGCTTGGCTCTCTAATGTGCCTTGTTCTGGTCTTGGCTTTGAGACCTGCCAGCGTGTGCTTTGTCTCGTTCGCGGCTTATGTGCCGTCCGCTTTCCGAAGCTGTGAGCGGGTGTGCGGCGTGTGTTGCTCTAGGTGTTGTCCTCTGGCCCCTCTGGTGTCTTGTTATCCTTATTAGACACCTACTGCTCGCAGGTAATGGGGCCCACGTAGTTGCCTTAGCGGTCTTTATTCACATAACTTGAGGGCTCAAAGATTGAGCTGGTTAGCACTGTCTTCTTGTGGCCTTGTGAAGTGTGGCTATGCGCTTCCACCTTGCCTCCGCTTTCCCCCTCGCCGTAGGTGGGTTGATGTTGCCGGGAGGTGCAGGTTGGCCGTTTCTGTATCCCTGCTTGTGTGCGTGCTCGTGCGCTCTTGCGTCTCCCTTTGCCTTCCTGCGCACCTGCCTGTGGGGGGTCGCGGTCGCGGCGTTTGTGCTCTCGTGCGTTCCCCCTTGTGTTCTTGCCGCAATTCCGCACTTGTGCACTCACGTGGGCAGTTGTGGAGATCTTTGAGCCCGCCTCGCCTTCGTGCCTCAGCTCCTCTGTGCCCCCGCTTTGGCCAGCCGCTGCTCTCTCTCGAGTATTGTCGCGGAGAGCCCCGCTCTACCTGCACACCTGCCGCTACTTTAGTGTAGCCTCGTAGCTTGGGTCTCTGATCGTGGTCGCGGTGTTTGCTTTCGGTGCGTCCTACTGGGCGTTCACCACTTCCGGCGTTTGTTGTTTACTCCCAGCTCCGCTTCCGATGATGGCGGCCCCCATGAGCGGTGATGGTTTCGTTTTCGTTACAGGTCTTCGTTGTTATGGGGTGTTTTTGGTAAGTGTCAGAAATTGCTGCCGTTTGCCACCGTTAGCCGCTTTACTGCTTGCCGACTCACTCTGCGGACCCCTCCGTTTGCTTACCGTTGCGCCCGTCCTCTTTATGCCCTGCAGCCGCTCCGCTCCGCGTCGCACCACTCCCCCGTTCACCTCCGGTTTATCTGCTACCGCACCCACTGGTCGCTGTGCCAGGGAGCCTGCTGGGGGTGTTCGTGCGCGGCTCACCTCCTTTCCTACTTCCACGACTTCTCCGTTTGGGCTGCAGTGGCTTCTCCTCCTCCTTACTCGCTGGGCGCCATTTTGGGGTCTGCACCTTGGCTGGGTACCGGGAGCCTCGAGGTCCGATATCTTCGTTTTGCACCGATTCTGTCTGGCAATTCCTCGACTCGCTTGTAGCCTTGCTCTTCCCTTACATGAAACTTGTTCACTGGGGCTGCACAAACTTGTTTGGCGGGTAGTTATGGCCTTAGTTTGCCTCAGGGATGCGGAGCTATTGGACTCAGACGACCGTCCACATTGCCGTCCAAGCCACGCCCCCTTGTGTCGATATTCAGTAGCACAATCATATATACGTTGCTATGGTATACAGACAAAATATCGAAAAAATATCGAGGAGCAGAAATATCCAGTTTTAAATATCGTGATGCACAAAGATTGTGTGCAAAAATATCGTTGACAAGAATAGCGATTTTAAGGTAAGTAATATTGATGCTAAAAATATCAATGTTGTTAATATCGATGGTAAAAATATGTATGTTGTTAATATCGTTTACAAAAGTATTGTTATTATTAATATCAGTTTAACATTTTTTTAATGTATTTTAGTATACATTTTAATTGTACATATTATAAATTGTTTGTATAATTATTGTTAATGTTTTTTAATATAGAGCCTGATTATGAGTACTGTGCTTCTTGGACTGGCGTACCCACATTGGCGGTCAGACTGCTGGCAACTCGACAGTCAGACAGCCCGATTACAAGTCTTAAGGTGAGACCACTGCTAGACAGCCTCCAGACCGCCGTCTCCAAGAACTGAGCTCCCAGGGCAGTGGGGGTGGGGATAGCGGTGGAAAACAGGTGGTGGTACAAGCATGGGCACCGCTGTTTAAATTACGACCTGCTGTTCCGTCGACCTTTTCATGGTGGGGATGCCACCTTAAAACATTACAGAAAAGGGGGTGGTGATGAACAGAGTGTCTGAATTAAGCAGACCACTCTTACCCAGTCCAAAGATCAGGGCTTGATCCATCACCGTTATTTATCTCACTGCCCCATCCCAGCTCAGAACCTGGCTATATGCAAATTAGTCTGTCCCTGGCCCAGTGCATCATGGGAACAGGGCAGACCAAACTACCAAGCCAATTCTTCACCAGAAAGGAGACAAGCTACCGGGGACCGGTTTCTGGCATTTCAGCCTCTTCGGCCCGGCTTGCTTGAATCCTGATGGAGCAGTGAGAAAGGGACTCATGTCTGAGTATACCCTGCCACACCTATAGTGGCCAAAAACGATACAGAAAAGGGGGTGGTGATGAACAGAGTGTCTGAATTAAGCAGACCACTCTTACCCAGTCCAAAGATCAGGGCTTGATCCATCACCGTTATTTATCTCACTGCCCCATCCCAGCTCAGAACCTGGCTATATGCAAATTAGTCTGTCCCTGGCCCAGTGCATCATGGGAACAGGGCAGACCAAACTACCAAGCCAATTCTTCACCAGAAAGGAGACAAGCTACCGGGGACCGGTTTCTGGCATTTCAGCCTCTTCGGCCCGGCTTGCTTGAATCCTGATGGAGCAGTGAGAAAGGGACTCATGTCTGAGTATACCCTGCCACACCTATAGTGGCCAAAAACGATACAGAAAAGGGGGTGGTGATGAACAGAGTGTCTGAATTAAGCAGACCACTCTTACCCAGTCCAAAGATCAGGGCTTGATCCATCACCGTTATTTATCTCACTGCCCCATCCCAGCTCAGAACCTGGCTATATGCAAATTAGTCTGTCCCTGGCCCAGTGCATCATGGGAACAGGGCAGACCAAACTACCAAGCCAATTCTTCACCAGAAAGGAGACAAGCTACCGGGGACCGGTTTCTGGCATTTCAGCCTCTTCGGCCCGGCTTGCTTGAATCCTGATGGAGCAGTGAGAAAGGGACTCATGTCTGAGTATACCCTGCCACACCTATAGTGGCCAAAAACGATACAGAAAAGGGGGTGGTGATGAACAGAGTGTCTGAATTAAGCAGACCACTCTTACCCAGTCCAAAGATCAGGGCTTGATCCATCACCGTTATTTATCTCACTGCCCCATCCCAGCTCAGAACCTGGCTATATGCAAATTAGTCTGTCCCTGGCCCAGTGCATCATGGGAACAGGGCAGACCAAACTACCAAGCCAATTCTTCACCAGAAAGGAGACAAGCTACCGGGGACCGGTTTCTGGCATTTCAGCCTCTTCGGCCCGGCTTGCTTGAATCCTGATGGAGCAGTGAGAAAGGGACTCATGTCTGAGTATACCCTGCCACACCTATAGTGGCCAAAAATGATACAGAAAAGGGGGTGGTGATGAACAGAGTGTCTGAATTAAGCAGACCACTCTTACCCAGTCCAAAGATCAGGGCTTGATCCATCACCGTTATTTATCTCACTGCCCCATCCCAGCTCAGAACCTGGCTATATGCAAATTAGTCTGTCCCTGGCCCAGTGCATCATGGGAACAGGGCAGACCAAACTACCAAGCCAATTCTTCACCAGAAAGGAGACAAGCTACCGGGGACCGGTTTCTGGCATTTCAGCCTCTTCGGCCCGGCTTGCTTGAATCCTGATGGAGCAGTGAGAAAGGGACTCATGTCTGAGTATACCCTGCCACACCTATAGTGGCCAAAAACGATACAGAAAAGGGGGTGGTGATGAACAGAGTGTCTGAATTAAGCAGACCACTCTTACCCAGTCCAAAGATCAGGGCTTGATCCATCACCGTTATTTATCTCACTGCCCCATCCCAAAACATTTGGCATAAAAGGAGGTTTTGAGGGTAAAAACATGTTCGCAGGGCAGTGTGCCTTGGAAACATGTTCATGGTGATACCTATGTGTGCCCCCGTGCCATCAGCACGATTGCGATCACTGTTGCTCCTGCAGACCGTATTGCAGGGAAACAGTGCGCCAGTCCACACAGATGCACTTCAGCATGGCCAGAGCATGCCGCTGTTATGACTGGGCCGCAGCAACACCACCAGCCCCGCGGTTACATTGTAATGTGGTGGCTGGAATGTAACCGACTTGACGGCGTTACCCGACCGTCGCCACTGCGCGCTGGCATCCTTCCCGCCAGGGTCGTAATCTGGTCCATCGTTTGTAATTTTATGGGTTGTTTTTAAATTTTATTTATTAGTTTATTTGTGTTTTCAATGCTGTAGTGGTCTGTGGGATTAATAGGGGTACAGGGCAGGAAGTAAATTAATATTAATTATTTAATTAATAATTAATTATGGTAATTGTGTAAACAGTGGAGCATGTATGCTGGACCTTTATGAGCTCTAGGACCCCAATTTTTTGTGTATATGATTTTGCCAGAATCACACATTTAGGGCCTGATTACGAGTTTTGCGGTGTGGGAGCAGAACGCCATACCGACAGCCCGCTCCTGCATCGCCAATCCCGTCTGCCCACCACCCACCAGATTATGAGTTTCCTCATGTCTGGCAGGCTTTCATTGGTGGTCACTGCAATGTGAACACCAAAGAATGTTCCAACATCACCTGGAATATAAAGTCCATGCTGTGTGGGAATTGGGGTGCATGCTCACAGAAGGCCACATGTTGTGCACGCCTACATGTATCCCCATTCAAATGGACAACAGGGGGTCCTGTAAGGCCCCCTTTGTTTCCGGACAGTCAGCCTTTTTATAGAGAGAAAAGCTCCATGATGCAGCTGGGGGCCCTGAAACACATAATATGCATGGCCGTGCACCAGCAGCATAAGATTGAGGCCCTGACCACCATGCCACCGCCAGGGAATGGCGGTTCCCTGGTAGTTACAACAGTGCAGTAGCGTCTGACTCGCAACTTGTAATGGAGTGGTCGGACCGCCTCTGCGGCAGTGACTCGACTGCTACCGCTGCACCCCGCGAGTCTGGCAGTCCTCGGACTGCCAGACTCGTAATGAGGCCCTCAGATCCTGGAATGCCAGACTCCAAAGTCAGCTGCTCAGCCACTATGTCCCATTTTGGCATCGTGGGTTTTATATTTATGGATCATGCTTCAAATGAAAATATAAAGACCGGACACTCTTTAACCTAGAGTACCCGTTATCTGCTAAAAACTGCTGGCACTCTGCTGTTGGAAGTCATGAGCTCCTGCAGAGAAGCGCTATCCACTTCCTTTCAAATGTAAGAAGTACAGGTACCCAGCACCTGACAGTACCAGCCTATTTACCAGTGGTCGCTGCTTTGCAGTTCTGTAATTTCTGCATTAATTAACTGAGTTGTGCTCAATTTAAAGACCAAAAATGTACAAAAGTTATGCTTGTCACCGGAAATCTCTAACTTTTCATAGGTGCAAACGCTGACTCTGGATGCACTCAAGAGGCAGGTGCATCATAGAGGGCTGTTTGACAATATGTTCGTTTAATTTGCTTTTACATACAATTAACATAATTGTGTGAAATAAAAATCCATCATTTAGCACTAAAATTCTAGCACTAAAATTCTTCTAGTGCTAAATGCATCTTCACACTGATTTTTAATGAGAGGAGGCATGTCATGGTAAAAGATAGCAGAAAAACACGAAAGCACCGCGAACAACAGTTACTCACATTCTGTTACTAGCATGTTGTCGAGGTAGTTTTTACTGCAGATTATGCAAAATTATGTGGTTTAGTGTCATTTGTACAAGTGTATTGTGAAATTCCCCAAATTACTCAAATTATACTTGCAAATTAAAATTGCGTCCAGGCCAAAGTTGAAAGTGCTGAACACAGAAGTACATTCTTGCCACCAGATCAGAGAAAATATTATATGAAGCTTAAAAAAAAAAAAGAAATTGTCTTGGTTAACGGTTTTATTACAACTAGGACGCCTGGTTTTATGGTATTTATTTAAAACATTTCCACCTTCATTAATATGTATTTCTTTGTTTAGCCATCTTGTCGGTATTTTTTCCATATTTATTTGCGTGCTGTATAAAAAGCTGGAAGCCACGGTACTTCCACCCACACGTGTACACTTACACTTGGATGCCTGTCGGATTGACGCCCTGGCGTCACCGATCAATAAAACACCAATACACTCATCAAAAAGCATTAGAGTTGAAGTGCAAACGCATGAGTACACCTGCAACTATTTAAGGAAATCTCATCACTTTTTGACTCCTTATCCTGTCAATCTGGATAAATATTGACCCAGCATCCGTGCGTGACAACATGGAGAGTAAGTAAAAAAAAAAAACTACTATCTATAGTTTTCTGTTTTTAAAAAATAAATACAAGCGCATTGCTTTCCGCCTCAATGCATAAGTAAAAGTAAATGAAAATGCAAAACGAGCATTGAGTCTTACACGCGTTCTATATGTAGGGCCCTTTCCAGAAGAGGCCTGTGGAGGGAGTTCCGTGGGGTGGTGAGGCGGGGCGGGTGGGGGGCAAGGTGGGGGGTAGTAGACACCGGAATATGGATGAACGAGGTAAGTAAACAATGAAATAAATAAAATGAAATTTGTTGCATGCGCGGCATTGCAAAATGCGATACAGCGCACGCCGCTACTGGCCCTATCGATCAAGGGGTTGTGTTGCTTTTGAACCTTGCAACATGGTGCATGCGCGGCACCCCCTCTCACTCCCCAAAAATACCATTTATTAAGCTGCGTGGCACTGGGTGACTTGATAATTCCAGATTAACATACCGTTCCATGGCGTTGTGTAGGTATTCCCATGCAACACCCTTGGATTTTGACACATTCCCAGATTTGACATTACTGTTAGACCTGGGAATGTGTTAAAATGTGACACCTTCCCGGAGAGACACAAAGGGGCGGATTATGATGGCGGACGGACCTGAGTCCGTCCGCCACCCCGGAGTAGGAGGGGCCGTCCGCAGTGGCAGCGGCGGTCCCTCCATGCCAATTAGGATGTGACCGCCACCCTGGCGATCACATCCTGTATTTTTAACATTGCGGCGGGTGCTGCTTGAAGCAGTACCCGCCGCAATGTTAAAAATGTAAGCTGTGCATTTGCATGCACAAAGCGGCAGGCACCGCGTGGTGCCTGTCGCTTTTTTGCACGCAAATGCATGTGCACCCCCCCTTCACCCCTGGGCGCCCGCAACGGGCCCCCAAACAAAAATCCGTAAGCCTTTGCACGGCGGAAATGCCGCCGTGTAAAGGCATAGAACACCAGACATCCTAATATGGCTGGCGGTGTCTGATAGACACCGCCAGCCATGTTAGTGCTTTTCCGCCGCGGACGGAAGGCGACCGCGGCGGAAAAGCTGCGGACAGAAAAAAGATCCCCCAGCCATCCTAATCTGGCGGGGGGGCTTTTTTCAGTCCGCGGCGGTTTTCCCACATCCTCCGGGCCGGCGGAAGCGGGAAAACCAATATCATAATCGGCCCCATAATGAGGAGAAATATCTTTATTTTTCCAAAGTCCTCAGGAAATTGTTTTTGTGCAGGAAGGTGCACAAAAGCAATCCTGCATGTAACGCAAGCACCCTTGCACTACAGTACAAGGGTGTTTCATTGGCACTAGGCAGCACAATTATGTGCCAGTGCTGGGAAAAGGCTGGAATGTACCATTTTGTGATAAATATGGCGCATTCCTGCCCTTTCCCGCTAACGCAGCGCATCAAGGTAACTTGCTGCATTACTTTTAGATACTTATTGTTTTTCCATGTAAAGATGAAGGGGTATATTTACCAGCACCTTGCGTCACTTTTGCGTCATTTTTAACATGGGAAAAGTGATGTACGGGTGGTGCCAGGGGTTTGAAAATAAGCCCCGAAAAGTTTAATCAGTCATGCCTATAGTCTCCAGATGCCCCGACTTGTGACATTATATTTTCATGGGTTTCTTCCTATCCTTCAAACCACTTTTTGGCTGTGTGCTTGCTTCAGTCCACTAGATGGCAGAAGGTAACTAGGAAATGCACATGCAAATAGGTGCCTCTGTAAGGAGGGAGGATTTTGTACAGAGGCCACGCCCCTTCCTGTTTGTTAATGAAGGGCCCACTGAGACATCAGGCCAATTCCCCACTGCTGTATATTGTGCCCCTCACAGTAAGTGGGGCTTCCTGAAGGGTTGTGGACTTGCAAAGGGCATTGCTTACAAAGAGACCCCCCAGCCCTGTGACATTTTCAAATACCCATGAGAACAGGAAAGAAAGAGGCGGGAAGGGCATAGTGGGGAGGAAGGGAGAGTAATTATAACAATTACAGAATTTGCATAAGAGCAGCTGCTTAAGCGCAGAGGCACTGAAAGGGACCTCTGGGTAGAAAGACTTCATTAAAGACGCTTAGTTCTGTATCAGCCTGAGCACAATCGGTGGTTGCTGGGCCCTCCCCACCCAGGCCGCTTCACTCGTGGGACAAATTGCAGAGGAAGCAGTGTTCCTGCTTTCTAAATTAGAAAGCACTACTCGGATAATGATCCCTATTACAGCTCCTGGGGCTGTTCATTGTCGGATTCCCCCGGGAGGTAGACTGTATCTGCCAGTGAGAATGCTAATATTGTGTGTGTCAAAGCCGCCTCTGTGAGGTCAAAGATGGTGCTCTTTAGGGTTGGATCATAGGGGGGTGAGGTACAGGCAACGACGACCAAAGAAAGACCAGAGACCTCGTCTGAAAAATTAATCTGGACTTTCTTTTAGAGCGCTTGCTGCCTCGTACACTCAAAGGGGCATATTCTCAAGGAGTTATCACCAAGTTAACGGCACTTTGTCGCAGCCAAAGTGGCGATAAATGTCACAAGCTGATGCTAACAGCGTCCATATCACCAATTTACCTGCGATAGCAGCCGCAAAATACATCGCCACACATGACACCGGAAACTAACACTAATGAGATGCAGAGTAGGCATGCACGTGCAAAAAGCAGCGACAACACCACTCCGCAACATTCTCAACGACCAGCCAGATAGGCGATGAGATTGCAATAAATGCAATAAGGCGCGTTAGCAGCAGGAAATTAACACCTCCTCTGACCTGGTGCAAAGTCAGACGGCAGCCTGCACCACAAAAGGGAGCCGAGCGCAGAGCCACACCTGAAAAACAACAGATGCAATGGAGCCAACGACCATGCAGCTCGGAGCCCCAATAGGGCCACAACACCCACCGCCAACCCCCCCAGGATCCACTCTGCCTCCCCGGACCACCACAGAGGCAGCGCAGACAAAGACAACAACCCTCAGAAAACGCACCAACCTCACAGACCCAACACCAGAGAATGTCTTTGCCCACTGCAGGCTCAAAGAGACAACCATCTTCTGCATCCTGACCACCATTGACCACAGGCTGACGGTACCAACACAGCAGACAACCAAGATCCCACCTCAGACAAAGCTGCTGGCCGTGTTGGCCTCTGGTACCCTCCAACCAACAACCGCCTGAGTCGGAGGAGTCACACAGCCAGCCCAATCCAAGTCCATCACAGCGGTCATGGATGACACCATCAGTTTGGTACCCCACTATCTATACTTCTCCCACACTGCGCAGGAACACCTGGGGACCAAGTAATGCGTCTACACCACAGCTGGCTTCCTGCACATGTGAGGGGGCAATTCACTGCACACATATCCTACTTGTGCCCCCTGGAAATACTGCACACAATAACCGCAACAGAAAGTGCACGTATCCAATCGATGCGCAGGCAATAGCGGACCACCCGGGAATCTCCACCAACGTCGCCGCCAACCACCCAGGCGGTGTGCATGATCCCTACATCTTCCGACAGTCCAACATCAACCAGCGCTTTCAGGATGGCACCCACGGAAATGCACTGCTTGTTGGCAAATACCACATGAACACACCACACACCTCAACTCCACAATCATGCAACTCACAACACTGGGAATGCACACGCCACAAGCTCATATACAACATGCCAAATAACATGCACACCCACCCGACATAAAAGCACAACCTATTTTGAGAACCTGGGCCAGCCATATAGGTTAGCCATCAATGGCAAGGCACCTCAGCCACACAATAGCAGAATGTGGGAAGAGGTAGGAACCAAGCATGCATGAAGGAGGCAAGTGACCCATGAATAAGAATGTACACAATGCCAAGTGTGGCATGGATGTGAGGGCCAGAATGCAGTATGCAGACCACACACATATCCACACACCGCTGGTGTTTGGAGTGTAGTGGACAGTGGACGCAACTATGTCACCCCAGCCAGTGGGTAATATAGCTTGTTACGTCCCCTCGTAAGCATGCGCAGAGTGGGCTGGCCTGGCGTACGCCAGACGAGCGTAGGGGTGTGAATAAAAGGCACGTAACTCTAAGCGTGGTCCTCTTCCGGAATGCCCAACGTCTCTGCCAGGGTTGCGCCTCTCACCCCACCATGAGGCCGACACAGTCGCTGTAAGCAGTGTTGCCTGCGATCCTGTGCGCCTTCTGCACCCGGGCCGCTGGTCCCCGAACTAGACTTCCCCGCCCCTGCGCACCCAGGCCTCAATGTCCACCTATCGACACCGGCGCGTGTCAAAGGGGGCCCACCACGTGCCGGTGCAAGCTCCAATCCCAAGTGCCACGACCCAGGCAGCCTCCACAGATCAAGGCCTCCGTGACATGGGCCCCCAGTACTCCTTTCACGTTGACGTACTCCACCAGCATACCCAGCAGACTAGTAGGTCACACATTTGTAACTGAGTCTTGATTACACTATGGCAGAGAACATTATTCATGGAAGAGGGTATATCACTATACTCCCTTCGATGTGGTGCCACCAAGTCTGTGCATAGCATTACAACCACACTTGTCTGTGGGCCCACGCAGACTACTTCCCTCGGCCTATGCTGCGCTCAAGTAGGTCACACAATTGGAACTGAGTATCGATTGTTCAATGGCAGAGTACATATCAATGCATGCAAGGAGAGGTGTAAGAGGATGACGTGTAGTAGTCAGTAGGTAAAAAAGGATCATCGTTACGGAGGTGATCGAACACTACCGACAACTGCCCTGGTGTCACTGACTCTGTGCATCGCGAGCCAACGACACGTGGCTGTGGGCCACTGCTGACCGCTACCTCCGTCCTACAATGTGGTCGAGTAGGACACACATATGTAACTGAGTCTTGATTTAGCAATGGCCGAATTCATATAATTGTATCGGCATCATCGCAGACTGCATCCCCTCTCACCCCTGATGCCACTAAGTCTGTTCCCCGACATTCATGGACACTTTCTGGTTGAACTTTGGCCATGTCTGAGTCTATGGAGGTTGTCTTCATCCTCATGTAGCTGATACCGATTTGGTGGTGAAAACAAGACTGTAGCATTCCACCCCTCAATTTGCTGCTTCCGGATAACTTCTGCCCTCTACATCATGCCCTGGAGGACACCTTCCACTGTCCCCCGCAACCCTCCATCACATTCACCTCGGACATCGATGAGGACCTGCTCAGTCCAGGTGGCCCTACCTCAGTGCACCGCAAGTCACTGGCCCCTGGCGGTGTGCCTGTGCCAGCCGCAGTGCATCCGGGGCCACTACTCTGTGCAGCTCAAGTCAGGGTCCCTGTCTTCTGAGATATCGGATGGCCTCTGAGACAATGGCCTCGGGGTCATCGACACAATGTGTATGTGGCCCTGGCCTGTCTGCTGCCTCCTGCCGCAACTGCAGTCCACCAGGGCTCACACATCAAATTGAGTCCTGACCGGCCCGGATGTTGCATCACCACAGGAGGCACACACCACCACCGCCAGGACCACCTCCAACCGCCAGAGTCGAAACAGTTGTCCTGACAGACTAACGGAGTTGCTCACACCTGTAGTGGATGCCATCATCTGCCTGATACACTGCTCAGCACTCCAGGGTCCACTAACTCAGTGCACCACAAGCCATGGTCTGTTACTGATTGACTTTTGTGCTGTGGGGAGGTTATGCAGCGATGTCACCTAAGACAGTTCGGGAGACCTGGGACGATGATGAGGAAGATGATGCAGGTGTAACACACCCCACTGCAGCTGCATTTGGTATATCCTGAAGGGACACAATCCTAGACAATTCATTCACATGTGCACGCTCAGCACTAGTGCCCCAACCTCAGTGCACTGCAACTCACGGACACTTATGTTTGCATTTTGGGTCACCTCTGTACTTGCTCGGCTACCACCATGATGCTTTGCAGTTGTTTATGTTATGCTGGTGTTTTTTAGTTCTGTTTTAGTGGTGATCACAGTTCAAGATGTTGCCAGCACCAACCACTCCGTGTGGGCTGCTTTACACTCACCCCACACCCATCCAGCACAGGCGTCACTGTACATGTGACCCTGGCAATAAAGGGGCAGGGCGCATTTGTGCCCGTAGCCAGTGCCACATACTATGCGTGTGTCCGTGTGGGCATGATGTATGCATGAGGGCCTGGGCGCTACAACATTACTATGTGCTGTGTACAGTGGATGCAAGCAGTGGGTTAGAGCTTGGACATGTAGCTTTGTCATCACCCACGCAATACGTAAGAGTAGTGGGCTGGGCCGTCGTATGCAGGTCCAGCACAGGTGTGTAACTGGTAATAGTGGGGCTCTGGGCGTGGTTCAGTACAGGAAATGTGCAAATGCATGTGTCTCTGTCACAGTGTGGGTCTCCTTTGTGGTGTGTAGGTGGTCCCTGAAGGGAATTAGACACCCACGTATGTGATCTAGTTCGCCTTCCATGTGTTCGGACCCCACCCGCACATGTTCAGCCACCTCCTTTTGGCATACTGACACCTAGCATTAGGATGCCATGTGTGGATCGGTGAAGTGTTGGGAGCCAGCAGTGCTGGTGGGTGCTTCCTGCTGTGTGGTCTGTGCAGGGGGTGGGGTCTCCCCTATGTATTTTGGCTGCCCTGCTTCTGGGAGTGGGTTGCATAGGACGTCCATGAGCTGTAGTAGGGCATCTGTGTCAAAGGTGTGGTGGTCCTCTCCAGCATCACTGATGAGTTGTCTGGTCCGCTCTGCTGGAGGTGTTGTGTGTCCCTCTGCAATGTGAAGGGGAGATGCATGTTGACATTGTGTTGACATGTATGTTGGTGCATTGTTCTACATGTGGACTGCATGAGAATGTACATTGTGACTGTTTTGGAGGTGCTAGATTTTGATGCGGGACAGTGGACATTTGGACTACATGACGGATGTGAGGTTTTATGCGTACATTTTCATCTCACAGTTTCTAGCTCTGTCAGATGCAGTTGGCCTGTTTCTGTACATGTATGGAGCCAATTGTGTCCTCTGTTCTGCAGTGTCGGGGTTGCACATTGTACCACATAGTCGTCAATGTGGATGTGCTGTTATTGCTATGTGTGTGTGCTGCAGTGTGCCACGGGAATCAGGGACATGATCCAGGATCATTGGGGGTGAGCAGTGTGCTACACATCACTGTGCATTTGTGCCATTGTGCCCATCTCCCTATCCCTCCAGTCCCTGGTCGTTACTCGCCCTGTTGATGTTGTGTCAGGTCCTCTCGAGCTGTGTCCAGACACCCAGCTCCTTACACCGTTTCCACACTGATGACTGTGGCCTCGGTTTCCTCCAGCTCCTCCTGTGGTGCAGGACTCTAACCTCCTGTCGCCGTTGCTGCCTTCCTGTTGTCAGCTGGTTTGTCCTTGGTTTGGTTCTCACATCATGCCAGCGCCTCTTGGCCTCCTCCATTGACCTCCTCGACACTCCAACTGCATTCACGGTAGTCAAATTGTGGCTCAGTTGATGGTAGTGTTCTGTCACCTCCGTGACGCTGATATGGTTTTTCTGTGGACTGCACCCCGTGTTCCTCTCCCTCCTCTCTTTGGCCTTCCCTGAACCCTTTGTTCCTTGCTGCTGGTGTGTGGAGCTTGTGAGGTTTGCGTTGACCTTTGCACGCGGTCCGGGTGCATCCATGTTGCTACGCACTTTGGATTGTTTTTAGTGTGGTTTTATTGTTGTTTTACAGCACATTTTCCTGCCAAACGTATGGGGTTTGCAGGCCTGGCACTGGTTTTCGCTCCTTTGTGTATCGCGATTGGCCTCATCGCAAGTTACTTTGTGTTCCTGTTTCGCATTTTTGCGGAGTTGCATTGACTTTATCACGGACATTTGACGCGTTGTCGGGGGCCTATTGCATGGTGCTTCCGTGTTGTGAATAATTAGTTAACACAGCGTAATTTTTCTGCAAAAGACTGCTGAAAGTTGCATTAAGTTTATTTTGCGATGGTTATCACATGTTCGTGAGAATATCCCCCCAAAGTTTCATAGCTCTAAACATAACTGACCTTACTAAGAAAAATGAACACCAGGGCCCTCATTTACAAGAAGCCTGTGCCGCTGGAGCATCACTTTTTAATGACGATGCAGTGGCGCGGGCCTCTCAATCATATCTATGAGGCAAAGTCACCCTCCAGGGGTTTGCATGGCCTCATAGATTTGGAGTAAGACAGGGCAGCTCATAGCGCTGCCTTGCCTTAATTTAAGTCAAGGAGGCGTTCCATGGGATTGCTCTGAGTGTTTCCAGTCAGCACCCATGGATTTTGACACTGCCCCAGATTTACAAGAACAGGCAAACCTATGGCTGCACTAAAAACGTATTCCTCCCCAGACCAGGCATAACAAGGAGAAATGTTTAGATTTCTCCTCATTTGTTTACATTTCTCCTCATTTGTGTCCTCAAATGTGTGCTACATTCTGCAGCACACATAGAACAAGGAAAGTGCCTCTTGTGATTGTTTTTGTGCAGGAAGGAAGGTGTATACTTACTGAAGTGTTAATTCCGCGGTGCAGCAGTAACTTTGCGGTGGGGTGACGGTCCAGGACTGTCGCTTTTAATATTTCTCTATATAACACCACAGGGAAGGAGAGGAAGAAGCAGTCCCCGCCCACTTGGGTAGTACTTACAAGGATGGACTGCTTCTGTGAAAACTCGCAGTGCCGGGTTTTAGCGACATCCCCCTTGCCTGCCAGAGTGCTCCGACCTATCAGAGTGGGGCACACTGTTCAAAAATGTGAATTGATGTGAACACTTGTTATCAAGGGGCATTTGAGAAAGTCTACAACGAAGAAGCGTGTCATGCCTGCTGTGTTCAGAATAAAAAGAAATGTATTCCTGGTACCCGCGTGGGCTTGATTCTTTTCATTTGAAAGGAATTCTGGCAGTGGATATATATATATATATATACCACCCGAAAAAGACGAAGAACCAGACGAGGTGGTTGGCAGAGGAAGAGGAAGGGGCAGAGGTATAGGACAAACGATCAGCAAGAAAAGAGGCAAGAAGTGGTAGATGCGGGCCTCACCATAGTCAACCTCACTGAAAATCCCTTAACACCAGCGGAAGAGGACACTCTAAAATTGGGACTGAGTTTTTGCCCCAACAAAAGATTAGAGTACACCCAAACCCGCATTGACCTGTTCAACCTGACCCGCAAGATCAAATTACATAAATTCCACAAACTGAAGCCACAGACTGAGATTTCAAAGAAAACACGAAAGAAAACCACAATCTATCCAACTGATGCATTATCCATCAAAGATCTTAATACAGTACGGGTGCTAGAAGAACTCCAAGCAGAACAATCTGATGAAGTTATTGATACAAATGTCAATATGCCAGAAGTGGGAAATATTGAACAACAATCCCCTATTACAAACTTCAAAGCTCCATCACAATTCAATCCGCAAATGCCATATGATGCAATCGATACCTTTGCGGATTCTGTAACACGAGATCTGATGCATCACAGACAGTCCAGCAGTAACAGAACCTGTAAAAAGAACAACTTAACTCTGGCACAATCCAACATTTTGACTAATCTTCATAACAACAAAGGAATAGTGGTTAAACCCTCAGATAAGGGTGGCAATGTTGTTTTATTAACTTACAACCAGTACCATAAGGAATCTTTGAAACAACTAGAGGATCCCGGATACTACCAAAAAATAACCATTGAACAATACAAAGAAAGTATCCAATCTTACCACACTCTACTTACGAAATGGCGCAATAAATCCATGTTAGATACAGATGAGTTCTTATTTTTACGCAATCCAGAACCAATACTGCCGACCTTCTACCAACTACCGAAGGTACACAAAGACTCCAAGAATCCTCCAGGACGACCCATCGTCTCCTCAAAGGGGAGTCTGACTGAGAACCTATCTATCTACATCGATTCTTTTCTCTCCACCTTTGTCACTGATTTACCATCCTTTGTGAAAGACACCAAAGATTTTATT
This sequence comes from Lissotriton helveticus, assembly GCF_964261635.1. Taxonomy (NCBI): domain Eukaryota; kingdom Metazoa; phylum Chordata; class Amphibia; order Caudata; family Salamandridae; genus Lissotriton; species Lissotriton helveticus. The sequence goes on from NC_136064.1 coordinate 71,615,487, forward strand.
CAGCAAATTGACCAGATCACGTGGGATCCATCCTACCTGCTTATCACTCTAGATATAGCCAGCCTCTATGCTTGTATCCAACATGACCAAGGTATAGAGGCTGCCAAATATTTTCTGGACAAGAGACCAGCTAAATTTGCCCTACATGGACAATTTTTGATTGAATGTTTGAAACTTTGCCTAACTAATAACATCTTTTTATTTCAGAATGATCTATTTAGGCAATTGAGTGGGACAGCGATGGGAACCTGCTTCGCCCCCAGCTACGCAAATCTTTTCGTGGGCTGGTGGGAGAAGCAGGTTGCCTTAGCAGGTGAAAACCACAAATGGGCCAATCACATTGTTGTCTGGCGTCGATATATCGACGACCTCTTCCTAGTGTGGAGGGGCTCCTCCACACAGGCTGAGGAATTTGTTGAAGGACTCAATACCAATAATCTGAATCTTAGATTTACATGTGATATCAGTGAGAGGGAAGTGCATTATCTCGATTTAAGAGTCTATGTACATGAGGACAAATTAGAGACAAGTCTGTACCGCAAGCCAACAGCTGGCAATAGCATCTTGCACTTTGACAGTAGTCATCCTCCCAGTCTGATCCGTAGCATCCCATACGGGGAGTTACTGAGAATACGACGGAACTGTACTTTGGACTCTGAATTCGTCAGAGCAGCACAAGACAGTATTACTAGCTTTCTAGCAAGAGGCTATGAACAATCTCTCCTTGATAATACCTATAGGAAAGTTCTGAGAATTCCCAGAAAACAATTATTTGCCCAGAGGTCTCTCCCAACTGACAATTCAGATGCCAAAATGAAATTCCGTCTGATAACCACTTACTCTGATGAGGTTTCCCAATTAAGACAAATCCTCACGAGGAACTGGCACATCTTAAGAACAGATCCTATTATAGGAGGTGATGTCCCAGCCAAACCTCTTATAACCTTCAGAAAGTCTCAGTCGATCAAAGACATTTTGGTGCAAAGTCATCTTATGCCATTGCCTCCTAAATCCACAGGAACATTAAAAGAAATGAAAGGATTCTTTCCCTGTGGGAAATGCTGTGCTTGCGAAAACAGCAGAAGGACACTATCCTACAAGGTACCAGGACTGAATAAACCGAGATTGATAAATACATTTATCACATGCACGACAGCCTTTGTGGTGTACTGTTTAGTTTGTCCCTGCGGTCTCCAGTATATCGGAAGCACTATGAATAACGTGAAACTCCGGATACTGGAACACCAAAGGGCAATTATGAACAAAGATGCAACCTACCCCGTTGCTCGTCATTTTGCCGAAAATCATGGAAGTAATAGGGATCTATTACGTTATTTCGGCATTGACCACGTGCCCCTGCATCCCAGAGGAGGAGATAGATTACTTAGTCTGCGTAGACTTGAATCCAGGTTTATAATAGATCTGCAAACCAAGCACCCACTGGGATTAAACATAGGGGAAGAATTAACAGTACATCTCGGCAGATAATCTATAATCCATCTTTGATCCAAGAACCAGATTATACCTTAATACATTATGAAACTTCCTAATTGAACTCAATATGAATATACGTATATAGTTTTCTCTACCTTCACGTCCTCATCCTTTCCTTTTCAATTAACTCTAATTTGATTCAATTTTGCCTCCTGCAGACTAGCACACCAGAGAATTATATGCAATCTACCTAGTATTGATCGAATAGTACAATGGAAATAGAACTCTGATTTCTGATCCTAGGAAAATGATCTTGTAAATAAGACATGACATGTATATTTGTAATTGTTTAATGATCCTTGGAACAATCTCTTGTTTTTTGTGATTATTTTTTGTAAATATTATCAGATGTGCCATCCTGACAGGTTATTCTCCGGACCATAATTAATTGTATGTTACCGGAGCCATGCCGATCCACGGCTAGATCTTATTCTGTCTCTGATGTATATTATGCAGCTCTCCATATCCTGGTAATAGAGTTAATTCTCTTGGGTTATTTATGCCAGTTCAACGCCGATACACGGCGAAATAGTACTGTTTTCTGGCAGTGGTATTAAGTCAGGATGAGATACATAATTTATCCATTTACTTTCGCAATGGTGCGATTTTGAAATGTTTCTCATATGAGAAAAAGCGTGCATTCTCTTAGTTTTTACACTGATTGTTCATGGATGACTCATATAATATGGCTGCCACATTGAACCCATTTTCTCGATCACACGTCGAAATGTTTTTACTTTACAAAGTCCGCCTTTTGTTTCATTGGGGACGTCACAAAAAAGCGTCACAGAATGAATGCCGGCGACACTGAGGAAGGACTATTGTCCGAAACGCGTCTGTCATCACTGCTGTCGTGTGTTAAATAAAATTTAATGCCAAACCCGGAGTGCTTATATTCTCTTTCCATCACGGGAGGGAGATTTTGGAGCTTTCATATATATATATATATATATATATATATATATATATATATTTAACCTTTTCGATGCTGATGACGGAACCGCTCCGTCATCAGCCGCGGTGGCGCTGTGCTGATGACGGAGCGGTTCCGTCATGGCCTGCCCGACGCGCCTGCGCGGTACAGATTTCGCGCCTACGCGGTGAGTTCTACTGAGCGGGCGGGGCCATGACGGAACCGCTCTGTCATCAGCACAGCTCACCCGAGTCTGGTGACGGAGCGGTTCCGTCACCAGCGTGTGAGCTCCGCACGGCCCCACCACCCCCTTAGCGCTGCGGCGGAATAGCCGCCGCAGCGAAGGTGATATATATTATCCCACCTAACATGGGTCTCAATTCATTTTGCTCCGATTGTAGCCCAGACTCCCACTATCAGGTTTGACCTGATGTTATCTGAATGCCCTAAATATTAACAGAATTAAAATGGGGTGGGAAGGGGTCATAATGCTGCTAAATGACTGCCAAGGGGGCTTGGACGGAAGCTGACATACTACACTTCAGCCACATCTTGAAGGCGGAGGTAGTGTACCTTTTGCAACATCATGAACTCTTTCAACATGCCAACAGATCACTTTTCTAAGTACCTGCTTTTGTAAGTAGCTCTTAAAAATAATAATTTTATGTGACAGAACCATGTACGTGTTTAGCCTAAGGATCCCTGACTTCACAGCGCTTGAAGATGAGGAGGAAACCCACACTCTGCCGGGTGTGGCGAGAGACCCGAGCTGACAGTGGAGGCATCAGTGCACCTGTAAGATGGGCACAGCATCAGTGACCCAATGTAAATCAGATACAGCACACAAGAATCCATAAACTATGCCAACACTTGTAAACTCATCCCTCATGCCAACAGTGCTTTCTGCTGATGCATTGCAGTGTTTACACTCGCTGTATTTAATTGGCAGTTTTAATAATGGTAAGCAATCTTAAACCATGAAATAAGCAATTATAGCTAGCATTAATTGGGAAATGTTTTCACATTGTCTGTTCTAGAGACTCCACAGCCCCCCTCCTTCACTGTTATATTAACATTTCTGTTTCCTCTGGGCTACACTGCTTTTCAGATTTTAAAAGGTAGTTTTAAGTGTCAGTAGCTCCCCCAATGGCTATTTTATGTGAGATACGTGAACAGTCATGCTTAATATCCCGAAGTTCCTTAATGGCCTACTTTAGCTCATTCTGTCTCAGAAATAATTAATTTCCTGCAGTTGTTTGCTTTGATTATTGTAGCATGTATCACTGTTGAATTGTATCATGCATTCTCCTAGAGTAAAATAATTGCTGTCAAATGATAAATATACAAACGCAGACAGGAAAAGACAGACAGATAGAGTTAGATAAGGGCAGATGGGAAATTGACGCAGGTAGATAATCAGATGCAATGAGTGATAAATAACATAACGTGTATCTGTAAAGCGCCTGTACACCCAAGGGTATCTTGGCGCTGACTAAAAGATGTTTATTGTTGCCCAACTCAATCATACTCACTTAATCGACCTCAGAAGGTTAAAAGGCTGAAGGGACCTTTTCCTATAACCGAACACGGGCCCCTACATTAGAGGCATTAGTCCACTAAGCCACCCATAACAAAATCCAAAAAGTACATAGATAAAAACACAGACAGTCAAAGACCGAGACACAGAGATAGAGGGAGCGATGCAGAAAGATACACAGCAGACCTAGACAGAAACAGAAAGAGACACACAAATAGTTAAAAACAGGAAGGCTGAAGATGAACACAGAATGACAAACACTGGCATACAGATATTTAGGGTTGTGCGAAATTCACAAATTTTACGGTAATTTAATGGCCATATGTATGAACACATTTTCCCATAGACACAGAATGGGTAAAACCCTTTGATACATCTGGCTCTAAAATTCGCAAAAAATTATGCAAAATGTGTCTTGCACAAACAAATGACAGAAAGACACATTTTGCATTAGAAAAAATAATGTGAATCGACACTCCGCGCAAGGCGTGTGCGCTGCTATTTGGATTACGTGTGACTCCTGTCTGATGGTGCCTATTGTGTTCCCTCACTTCCCTCACCAATCCTAGTCTAGCCATCCTATTCCTGTCTATTCTTCCCATTTTTGTAACTTTTTTTCCACTTTTGTGTATCCTTTCTCTGCCACTGTTTTTTTTGTTCCTTGTTTTGCCTCTGCCTACTATGGGCAAATTGAGAATTCAATTGCAAGGGTGCCAGGGTGTCAAAAGGACACCCTGTTGCACCCCTGAAATGTGCATGTATGCACATGTGGCACACATTACATGCCCTATCGGCATGTAAGTACGCCACATAGCACTTTAAAAAATGCAAAATAGTGCATTTTTAAGTGAAATCGCAATTTACCACCAACTTGAAGTTCGTGGTAATTTGCGATTCCTTAAGGCCAAATCGCACTTTCTATTGTGCTTCTTACTAAGCATGGGCGGATTTTGCGAATTGGCAATCCGCGAAATTGCGTATTGACGGATTCGCAATCCGCAAAATCCGCGAACTCTCGCAAATTTTGCGGATTCCTTTTTTTTGTGTTCGCAAGTATTTCTGCCATTTCGCAAGAGTTTTTTACCAGTTCGCAAATGCGAACTTACTTGTCGGGTAGCAACGGTCGCGACCATGTTGTTTCTACGTCTGGTTCATCACAGCATCCTCTGTTTCACCACTGCCACCCTCTGTTTCACCACTGCCACCCTCTGGCTCACCCATGCCACCCTCTGGCTCACCCATGCCACCCTCTAGTTCACCACTGTAGATTATGGGGGGAAAAGCACACCTGCCCTGCCTCAACTGACATGAATGAATTAGGGGCTGATTAATGTGTCACTGAATTTGAACTTCCAGGCTGGCACCTGCTTCCTTATCTGTAATTGCTTTCTGTTGCAGTGTAATTTTTTTAACAGGACCTTTGTTGTATACTTGTAGCTATTCTCTGAGCCTGCTGTGCAGGTCAGATCAGGGTCATAGAATAGTTGCAAGTAGGCAACTGAACTCTGAAGGGGCCCCTCAGGAAGCACTACAGGGAATGGTTACTAATGATAAGATTGAACTTTTGCACCTGCTGAGTGCTTTCAGTTTTGCAAAAATCCAAATATCGAGCAGCATCCACAAAAAGTAACCCTTCCAGGTCAAGATCCAAATCAAAGTGACCAGCACATGAAGAAAGTACTGGGAGGAGCCTGCTGGACAGGAACAGGAAGTTGGAGACTGTGAGGCACTTCCTTCCTCCCACCCCCCACCCCCCAAAATGGACTCCTTGCAAAAAAAAAGTGCAGGCAAATGTCAAACTGAGGAGTTATTCTGATAAAAATCATAATTTTCAAGGTTTATGCTGCCTGCTGGTGGATTTCTTGTGCGAAATTGCAAATTTTGCAATCTCACAATTGCGAGATTGTCGCTGCCCGCCGCATCTACGTGTTCGCAAGTGTTTACTCCCGCGATGCGTGATCATGGGCCTTTATGACGTTGCCAAACTCTCGCTGTGCAAGGTGGCAAGCCGCGATGACGTCGACAAACTCCCGCGGGATCCCGCAGCAAGATCCAAAATGGCGCAGCACACGCAAACATGGAGAAAAACAACTCTGCAAACGCTGAATGACGGTAAGTGAACGCTGCGCGCCGCAAAATTGTATAGTATTCTAGTTGGCAAGTGCGACCAAGCAAAAAATCCGCTTCGCACGGATTTACGAATTTTCGGCAAATTTGCGAGAGTTCGCGGATTGCGAATTTGCCGAAAATCCGCAAAATCCGCGAGCGGAACGGATTTTACGCCCATGCTTACTTCTTACATTGCATTTAAAGTATTGCAATTTGTGATTCCTTAAATGCAATAGCAAAATAGGGACTCGCTAAATTAGTGATTCCTTATTTTGCGAGGGAGTTTTTGTGTGATACATTGCACACTGCTAAATTGCGATCGCAATCGCTGAAATTCTGTGAATTTCAGCGTTTGCAATCGCAAATTGGCTTCATACATATGGCAAATTTTTTTTGTGCATGGCTTTATCGTGACAATTGCGAAAATGTAAGTAGCTAATAGAGGAGCAGTAGCATTTGTAGTTAATAATTTGTAGGAAAGGGAGCTACAGCAATTTTTTAGGATGGAGGTTAAAGGGGGGGATAGGACTGGTTACTCAAGCAGTAGATATATTCGCATGCAAATGATTAAAAGTGCTTTAAAATTGTGGGCATGCTGGTACTACTAATCAGTGTCTTCTTTTTCTTTCCTCCTTTCAAAAGAGGAGGACCACAGACAAGTTTCTCGGGCAAAGGTGATGACACCGCAGTTGCTACTTCCTAAGAAGGCACCACCCCTGGGGCTGGTATGCCATGTTTATTTATTTTCTCTTCTTAGATTTAACAATTTAACCTCACCTAACATGCAGCACAGCCTTCTGTATTTTCCCTTTTCAGTATCTTTACCTATTTTTTTCCTAATTTCCCCATTATATGCTTTAGGGTCTCTTCTCTACACGCCTCCTACTATTTCTCTTTATTTTACCATCTGTTTCCGCAGCCGACATTCTCCAATCTCCTTTGTTTTTTCCTTTATTTTTTCCTTTTAATTACTCTTCCTTCTCCCTCTTTTACATTTCTCTAGCCTGTAGTGTAGTTCCTATTATCCCAATAGGCTCTGCGCATTGGAATAATACCTTCAATAGTATAGGCCTAGACCAGACGTTAACTAGGTCTTCTATTGTCGATATTAGACTTAAAGTTTTGGGTTTGCCAGCTAGCTCAGAGTTCACTAGAAACTTTCTCGAATAGGCAAGGAGGAGTTGAACCTCCCTGGATAGACAAGAAGGGATTTAGTTTCTGACAACCATAGAACATGACAACTTTGCTCTCCCCTAATCAAGAGTGTATCTCTAGAGTCGTGTGAAAACAAAAGACAACTTATTTTACTCAGTCAGTACGTGCATTCTTAGTCTCACCAGATTGTAGAGAAAAGGAAGAGACGGGCGTGTACAATAAAAGATGGTATTTATTGATCAGTCTCTTTTCTCATACAAGAGAAATGGATCGATATTATCGCAATACTTATAGTTAAGTAAAGTGCATACAATAAAAGCAGAAGTATAAAATAATACTGTAAAAACATTTATATGGTTTCTAAGCAATAAGGTGGTTTAAAATGAATAAAATAGATACATACACATATACATTTGACTAATCGTACTCAACTGGTGTTTCTAACTACGCCTACCCCAGTGTACCTGACCTAAGCCTAATACGTGGGTGGGAATAGAAAGTAGCAGTTTAAGTTAAGTTTGTTTTGCCAAGTGACTGACTCAAGAATTCTCTGCAAGGGGTTATTCAGTTCTGTACCTGGAATCTAGGATGAATGAGGGATGGTATCTCTCGTCTCTGGTCTCGATATTCCAGGCTGCCTGCGAGGGCTACCCGGAAGCGCCGGAGCTGGATTTCTCGGCAGGAGAAAGCAGCGTCTCGTTCTCAGCGCGTCAGGAAGGCGGGGCTGCGCCAGCGGGGTCTGCTCTGCTCTGGGCTTCGGCAAGTCTGGCTGCTCCGATCTCGTCACCACCGCGTGTGTTTGCTTAAGGCAATACCGGTAATATTTATACCTGTAAGGTGCCGAGATTGACGTAAGGATGGACATAGATACGTCAATAAGGATGTCATACGACCTGGTCGTTAGCACATTCTTTTGCTGAAGTTCTTGGTGAAATCAAAACAATGGCCGCAGGGTTTTTCCCAGGTTGTCATAGGTTTGATTTGTTTTGAGAACTCCGTATGCCTTATCAGGGGCTGGAGGAATATTGCTTGTCTAATTAGATGGCAAGCGTTATGACCTAATCAGATAACACGTTCCTGTGCCGTGGTGTGGCTTCATCAGATAACGGTTTCTGCATCATGGGATGGCTGCTAGTTAACTTGTTAACCAGAACAGGGTCAGGAATAGGGGGATCGATACAGAACCTATAGGAATACATCACACCCACTCCACGCTAACTATGGCCATATTTACGAATCTAGGCATAGTAAAACATACTGTAGAGTATCGTGTATACCTTACCACCCCAAAATACATATAATGCATTTCGAAATTATCTAATATACGGAAAAAGCAGTCACATGTATTATATGCACTCACGCTGTAGAATAATGCTAAAGTAATCACGCATATGTATACACTATTGCTAAGTTGTATATGAGAATTTACACATGAAATGGCTCTTAATACAGAAGAAAAGTTCGAGACCATTTCATCACAGAATAAAAATAATTATGAACATACCAGCGGGCAGCTAATGTCTATAAAGTTTCTAAAAATAGAAATTTTAGTTCTCAAAGAATAGTTCTTACTTTAAGCAGATGATTAGTGTCCCGAAAAAATCGTAAAAATATTTTGGGGCTGCTGAAAAAATTGCTGTCCGTGAACTGGAGGGGAAATTGTTCATGTTACTTTATTATTAAAGTTGAAGGCCAAATTCAGGGTGTTGGGAACGCCGTGTGCTAGCTTGCTCAAAAGTCTCTATTTCTGCTCTGGTGAGAACATCATATCATTTAGACTGTCGAAAAAGCTGTCAACAGATTCCTGGGAGAGTTCCACTAACTCGGAAAAAGGTGTAACCATGCATTCGTGCGCATGATTGTCTCCATTGACGTTTTGATTAGTATTGCTGACAGAAGGTCGTACCTGATCGATGCTGCTTTCATCTTGAACTTCACTACCCCTTAATCGTAGTGGTGAAGTTTCCACCAATGCCGTCATCAGGATTGGTAGCCGTTGAGGGCAGCACAAAGCATGAGCCTTTATCGGACTCAACAATGTTTCTGCATCCATTGGCGCATCCGATTGTAGCGTCAGACAGGTGTCCAACACGCATTCTTCTCCGCACAGCAAGCACCTTAATACAGGTAAAACACATCGATGCCACATTGGTCGAAATGAAATAAACCAAGTCATGTTCAGGTCTCTAAGCCGGGAAAGTCCCAGGATTTTTGATATCCGGTCCCGGTATCCAATGGCTCGGATTGTTTCTTCCCTTGTCGCAGGTGTTTTGTCTGTGACACGGTTTGCCATAACGAAATATAAGGACTAAGAATAGGATTCCTGCAATTAGTCCCAAAATGAGGGGAAGTCCGCCAAAAATCGAATGGACGAAATCTGGAAAAATACCCAGTATGGCTTTGAATGGTGTTAATGCCATCGAAAATACTGTCTTAAATACTTTTGAGACTCCACTGGTATCAGAAATATTTAAAATTTCATTCAGGATTTCTGTGAAATGTATGGGGGAATTAGTTGATAACAATGAGTGAATCTCTGCAGTCGTCCTTGCGACTAGGAGATCATACGTTTCTTTTGATGACGTGAGCCTGGTCGGCGTCTGAAGAAGCACTGTTTTCATTCTGCTTAAAGTATCTATTCGAATAGAAGTAATTTTCAAGTCAGGCCATGCCCTTGCCTCCCTGTCTGGAAAGGAGCTGGGGAACAATAAGCGTCCACAGCACTTGACCTTCGCAGTCGTAGTTACGAGATAAGGAGTCCCGGGCATAAGACTACAACATCTGCGGTCCACAATTACAATGTAACTCCCATTATAGAGTCTTTGAAAAAATGGTTCTATCTCTGTTGCAGGTGTGCCTAGCTGGTGACATGAAAGGTTATTTGAGTTCCCTTCACAGGCTCCATGCAAACTAATTCCGTTACACAGAAGTGTACCGCTTAGTGACATCGCACAATTATTGCCACTAAGAAACACTTTCTGTCCTTTATTACTGACACATGCATGTGAATAGGGCAAGTTCCATGTTGTCTTAATGTACCCTTTTCCCAATTTTTCGTACATGCCAGCCTGTATATATTTTTGGCAGTATTGAAACCTGAAGGTTGATATTGGAATATTAATTATCCCATGTATTATCCATTCACTGACAGGTCGTTCTGACATTGTCACTGGTAATCTCTCGAGTTTCTCAATGCTCAGGATTGTATAATCAGCACCCTTCTGTGCCATACTGACTTGTTTATCAGTAAGGTTAAAGATATTGAATAGTGACGTTGTGTTGATTAAACGCCAAGGCACATAGCCTGAACGCAGATTTTGTAACGTCCAGCCAAGCTGTACAATAGAACGCAATTGAGACTGACCGTGTTGTAACAACAGTAAGTCTTGCGATATTATGTCGATTGCTGAAGACACAATGCTGTCCAAAGAAAAAATTCTGGAGGACAGAGTCATTAACCCATTGTCCACTACAGAAAGTGATTTTTCCAAATTAATACGGTCAATTTCCCATATACTTTCTGCTGTCTCAATTTGAGTAACCTTCCAGGCCTCGTTGTAAGCTGCATATACAGAGGCTGCTATGAAGCGTTTTTGAAGCTGTTTGCGTGGTCCCATAATGAAATCACGCAAGTCAGCACCATCAGTAAGTAAAGTTAGGTGTTGCTTAATTTCTGTCAGTGTGGAAGTTTGTAGCCATTGAAGGCATAATTTGCCCACACTGTAGGTGGTTATTATCCCTGGGTGTTGTCTTTGGGAATATCTAGGGTCTGGCCTGGTCAATGTGAACCCCTGTGTTTTGTTCAGGAATCTATCTTGACAGTTATTAGTATCTGTGGGCCAGATCAACCATTGTTTCCAATCAGGATGTGTTCTGTTTTGGTTTAATACATAGTTTACGTCTATCTCTTCATCTGTAGAGCTATTGCTGTTCATTGTTGGCTTTGGAATAGACGGTTTATTTAAGTCTTTGATTTTGGCTAAGCCAAGACAGGTAGTTTGTTGAACAGTGTCATTCAAAAATATAATTTGTTCTGGGATCATGCAGGCTCTAAACAATGATTCTATACCTTGTACTTGCCATTCTTTTGTACCCCAAACACTTTTTACTTCAACATTTTTGTCCCAATAATCAAAACCAAAAGTATTCATTTGTTCAAAAAATGAGTCTGAATATATCAATTTCGTGTTTGTTAGCATGGTCTTTGTCCCTGTCTTATTTGACAATTTGAAATAAAATGTTTCAGCATTACTTGTGTTGAACCCTGAAAAGTATGAATATTTGCCATAAAAGGTTCTTGAGCTTCCTTTTGGAGGGGTTGCACAATGTTCCCATTGATTATAATTTAAAACACTTCTAGGTTGTGCCGATTTATGTAAAAAATGGTTACCATAGTGGTTGTAACAGTACATACTATCATAATTAGTCGAACCCTGCAAATAATCATGTTTGGTAAATTTAGCAGACATCACTAAGTCAGACATCATATTATTTATACTTTCAAAGTCCCAATCATCAGCAAATGAGCTTGGTTTTACAAAGTCACTCAACGAGATCTTGATTTGGTGTGGATATTTCAGGATTTCGACCGGACCATAAATTTCGTAGTCAGTATTGTCCCATGCTACCCCACCCGGTATAGGATTGGCTGTGAAGTTGACTGAAGAAAGTTCTCTTTTCTCGACGTGTGAAGATGTGTGTGGCTTGACGATCAAGTTGATTTTCTGACTTGCTGTGTCCATTTTAGCATATTTTCCCTCAATGAAGCGTCCCAAAGTTAGTACCATGATGAGCCAAAGTATGAGGATAAATGCACCAAAGCCCACCCAAAATTCAATCCATGGAGAAATCAGATAGGTTTCTTTCAGTTGTTTCAAAAGTTCTTTAGCTTTATCTTTAAAGGTTTTTGTTGATGGCTGTGTTTTTGATTCACTGAGGTCTTCAGAGGAATCATCGAAGTTTATGAAGTAGCCGGATGCAGTTCTGTCAATTGTTCCAATTGCTTCAGGATTACTGTTTCTTGCATATTCGTTTGTTACTTCATTGTAGGTTCGTGTGTCTTTACTAAATGGTTTTATTTGGGTTGTCAGAGGTTTAAGTTCCATTGCATTGTTGCACAGTCCTTGTTGTTCTTCTGTAGGCGTTTCGAATGTGATTAGCCTCTTAGTTAGGACCTCTGTATTGGTAGCAAACTTTGGTGTTCTACTACTTATCGGGAGTCCACTTGGCCTACTGTTTGTTATCGGCCACATGATTGTGGTTTTACCAGGTCGATGGATACAACTCGGTTCTCCTTTTTACCAGCAAGCGGCGGTAGTACAACTGATCTTGTCCCGTTGATAGACAAGACAGGAACTGCTTTTCTGTAAGAAGGCCCAAATTCCTTCTTTACCGCGATCTTTTCTCTGACTAGATCCCCGACTTTTGGAATCCAGACAGGTCTTGCTGGGACAGGTGGTGGTGAAGTAATCAGGGTTCCCAAGGCCTACATGCACCGAAGATAACCCACTTACACTCAAGAACTGTTGGCACGGAAACTGTAAAAGGCAAAGAACAAGTTTATTGAGACCCCATGGGGTGGTGGTACACTCAAACAGCACCCTTTGGTAATGCAAGAGGTATCACACCGAACGCCGGTGTGACCCCGATTTATATACAGTTTTGGGGCAATAAAAGGTAGGCGGCACAAGTTAGGACACATTTATATACATATATGGTCATGTTTTGGAACACTGCCAGCTCATTGGAGGGGGCACAACTCCGCTGGTCAGTTTGGCGCACATTCCTGAAGGCTTACTGGTCAGTTGGGACTGCGCATGTGCAAGCTTGACCAGTACTAACAATAGCCTGTTGCTGGGCGGACTGAAGTGGTCAGTGGAACGGACAACGGACTAAAGGGGCACGCCGGCCACGAGGCCGCTTATGGTCTAAGATGGCCGCCGCAACATTCAAAATGGCGTTTTCATACATAGTCAAGTTAAGGAGGACAGCGTGTAGTTTCAGCTAATCGCTAACGCGGCCATGCCAATTACGACAGACGACCCTTTTAGCGTTTAGCTGAATCTACCTCATAGTGAACATAATCAGGATGTTCGTCCTCGATGTCTATTAACATTATTTGTGTTACTTCCTTATGAAGCATCATTTTGTCATGAGCAAGAGCTCGTCTTGATGGTATGCAAGTTGATAGACACATAGAACATAAGGCTGGGCCACATTGAATACATAGGCATATGAAAAACATTGCTCCCACGATTATACATAGAATCGTCAACAGTTTCCAGCCCCAGGTAGCAAGCATGGACCAGAACCATCCTGAAAGTGTCCAAGTTCCATTGTCCGGATGTATCTCAGCTGCGATCTTGTGGAGCTTGGATATGGCGTCATAAACAGATGGAGAATTGTCCGGAATGTATACACAGCAGCTGCTTCCGATGATTCTACATGCCCCCCCACGATCAGCCAGAACTACATCCAACACCATCCTGTTTTGGAGCGTAACAATTCTAGAAATCTGTAGTTCCTCAGTGATGTTTCCCAAGGCAATGGCAGTGTCATTCGCTACAGCCTCAACAACACGTGTCAGTCGTCTTATTTTCCGGCTGTTCAGTGCAGCCCCCACGAAGGAAAATAGTCCCAAATTGAAGTCCACATACTGTTGCAAAGCAGTATCGGTTTGGTCTATGTCATCCAAAACAACAGTCCGTTTAACCCTATTCAGGACGAAATCATGATACAAAGTATAATCATTGTGATACATTGGTGGGGCAATGAATACAGGAGGTAGCACAAACGATACATAGCAAGTGCCCAACCATCCCAATGGAAGCTGATGGTAACCCTTCGTTCCACAAATGAAGTACGTGTTTCGTGATGCTACAAATGAGATGCCATTCGGACTATCAAAAGTAAGGGTAGTGTTACATTCGCTTTTCCCCACTGCAATCGAACCCTTATTCCTAATACACAAATCGGCTTTAGTGGCAATAACATTAATAACATGTGCGCTGGATACATTTACATTTCTCTGGTTGCTGTACACACGTGGGGCAGACATATTATCAGGCCTGTACTCCTCCCATTCAAATCGAGTACCCTCAGCCCGCGGAAACCCATCCTTGTCATGGGTGCATACTTTGTTCAAACGGAAAAGCACCCCCCCTTTGGTTGGCCATCTCAAGGTAAAGAGGAGGGTGTACCAGGCGTTACATGATCCATTGTGCGAAAACGGGAGTGGAATGAGTGGGGTGCCCCCTCTTTTCTGGTGCCCTGGCAACATCCCACACACCCAGCAATTTGAGGTATTGGTCATATTATGTGTGTGATGAAGAATCTCAATAAAACTGTTATTCAGATAGGTTTGCCGATGTCGTTCTTCGTGATAGGGTAATGTAAAGTGAAAATGTTCAGATGGAGCCGGGGTAGTCGGCAGCAAATGTTCACGTACAGGCACCACAAGTTCAACTACCCAGGCTATTACAGCTATCACCACAATAGTCAGAACAAAGAGAAAGGCACCCAATATTCGTTTATCTCGTGATGCCGTTGATTCCATAGTTCAGGAATACTCGTGCAAAAGTCTCAAATAGCACAAATTGTTCACAGAGTCTCAGATACACGTACGTGTATACCTAAAAAAAAGAAAAATGCGGTGCTGAACTCCGAGGTAGCCGTTGTTTTTCTTCTCCGGGCCAAGACGGGTGTCGCTACACTGGCAGAACTGATCCCCCCCCCCTTGGAATTCCCGGTTTCCGTTTCACAAACCTGGAGCGGTAACCAACCAGTCATTAAAAATACAAAAAATCTTCTTATCGAGGACGCAAGTTGTAGCGCTCTCGTCCGGCAACAGCGTGGTCCGGGAAGGCTCCCTCAACTTCGGCCGACGTCACAGCTGGGCTCTTTTCTTTCTCCAAAATCTCCTTGTAGTCGGTCAGCACAGCAGGGGTCACCAGATCCGAAGAGACACGGCGGCAATGTGTCGAATGCACCCACCGCTTCCTGTTGGTCACTCGTACAGCTGTTCGGGTTGCAAGGAGGACCTGTTCGGGGCCTTTCCACCTGGGCTCCAAACTGCTTGCTCTCTCAAATGACCGAATCATGACGTGATCCCCAGGACGGAGATCATGGCCCTCTCCAGTAGAGTTGTCAGGGAGCGCTTCTCGAACCTGTTGATGAATAGAGAGTAAATCATTTGTTAATCGTGCCAAATAGTCGTTCATCATAACACAAGGCACATCATGTATTAATCGCGGCTTAGGCACCCCCCAGATATTCATGGGGCGCCCAAACACCACCTCATAGGGGGTAAGGCCAGTTCGTGAATGGGGTACTGATCTAAGAGAGAGCAGTGCTAGCGGCAAAGCGTCTGGCCACTTCAACGATGTAGATGCCACAATTTTGGCCAGCTTAAGTTTCAACGTAGCATTGTACCGCTCAACCAGACCTGCCGACTGCGGGTGGAATACAGCGTGGAACTTCTGCTGAATCCCTAACCCCTTCAGTACATACTCCACAATCTTTCCGACAAAATGAGGCCCATTATCGCTCCACAGAAATTTGCAAACTCCAAAGCGAGGAAAGAATTCCTTAAGCAACACCTTGGCTGTTGTCAAAGCCGTATTGTCTTTCGTGGGGAAGGCCTCAACCCATTTACTAAAGGCACATACCACCACTAGGACATACCTCAGGTTGTTGCAGCGCTCGAGTTGGATGTAATCCATTTGGAGTACCTCAAATGGTGCAGAAGGTGGAACGAACCCTCCTTTCGGAGTATGGGTCCCCTTTCCGGGATTGTGTTGTAAACAAACCAGGCAGGTCTGCACTACTCTCTTCGCAGTATTAGCGATCTCAGGATGTTCCCAAGCTCGTGTTAACAGCCGAGTAATTGCAAGAGCTCCGACATGCGCCAGTCCATGTGTCATCTGGACCATCGCCTGCAAGTAAGCCGCAGGCAATTTCCATTTCTCCATGTCTTTGCTTCTCCAACAACCCTCGTCATCTAGTACCCCATCTGCTGCCCATGCCGCAAGTTCAGATTCAGTAGCTGATTTTTGAATGTCCAATATTTCTGCTCTAGCATCACTCCATCGCTCAGCCTGCGATTGTATCACATACATGGGGGAGCTAGTTCGGGACATAGCCGTTTGTCTAGCTATGCTGTCTGCAAAGGCATTTCGTTGGCCCACTTTATCCGTGATCCTTTTATGAGCACTGCATTTTACTATCGCTACTTTCTTTGGGCCAAGCAACGCATTTAGGAGATCACGCACTAGCTCTCCGTGCATAATGTGTTCTCCATGAGATGTCAGAAACCCACGCTCCCTCCAGAGTAGCCCGAAGTCATGTGCTACTCCGAAGGCGTACCGGCTGTCTGTGTATATGTTCACACATAGGCCAGCACTCAATTCGCAGGCTCTTGTCAAAGCTATCAGCTCTGCTGCCTGAGCCGATTTCTGTGGTATCCTAGCTGTTTCTACCACTGTCTTAAGTGTCGTGATCGCATAAGCTGCGGAAGTCGTGCCATCTGGCAGCCTTAAACACGATCCATCAACCCACAGTTCCCCATCCACATCTGAAAGTGGCGCATCCTGTAAGTCAACACGACCCTTTGTCTGTTCCTCGGTCAGGAAAACACAATCATGATGTTTTTCTTCCTGACCCTCCTCGGCCGGATAGGGCAATAAAGTGGCAGGGTTCAGGGTAGCGCATCTTTTTAGTGTAATATGTGGCGCCAAAAGTGTCAGCTCGTATCCCGTTAGCCGTGCACTCGTGAGGTATTGGGTCTTTGTTTGGTTTAGCAGAGCATCTACTGCATGAGGAACTAACACCAGCAGTTTATGCGATAACACTATTCCCTCACTCTGTCGTATGGCCACTGCCGTTGCTGCTACCGCTCGAAAACACCCAGGCAACCCTCGTGCTACAGGATCCAAAATGGCAGAGAAGTATGCACATGGTCTCTGCTTATCCCCGTGTAGTTGCACTAACACTGACAATGCGCACCCATCATTCTCGTGCACGTACAATGTGAAAAGTTTTGTGTAGTCTGGTGTGCCTAACACGGGTGCAGAACAAAGGGCCTGTCTCAACTGTTCAAAAGCCTTCTGACAATCATCTGTCCATTCTAGAGGCATTGGTGTAGCTTTGGACAATAATGCTAGCAAGGGTTTTATGATGTGTGAAAAACCCATAATCCACTGTCTACAAAAAGACGTCAATCCTATGAAGGCACGTACATCTCTCTGCGTGCGGGGGACTGGTGTATCTAAAATTGCTTGAATTCGATCAGATGTTAATGCACGCCCCTCCTTAGACAACAGATGACCGAGGTAGGTCACCTGAGGTCTACAGTATTGGAGTTTCTTTTTCGAAACCTTATGATTGGTTTGTGCCAAAAAGGAAAGCAACGCAAGTGTACTTTCCTCACATTGTGCATAAGTGTCAGCAGCAAGCAGAAGGTCATCCACGTACTGGATGAGAGCAATGCCAGACTGCAATTCAAACGAATCTAGCTGCCTTTTCAAAGCCTGGCTGTAGATGCTAGGGCTTTCAGTATAACCTTGGGGAACACGACAAAATCTATACGATTTATTATTTAACGTGAAGCCAAACAAGTATCTGCTATCAGAATGAACAGGAATGGAAAAGAACGCATTCTTTAAATCAATTACGCTAAACGTGGTGGCCGTGGGTGGGACCAGCGTAAGCAGAGTCGTAATATCGGACACCACCGGGTATTGGGGAATGACAATTTTATTGATCTCTCGCAAGTCAATAATAAAGCGATAGACTTTGTCGTCAGTATCTCGTTTAAGGATCGGAAGAATAGGACTGTTGCAAACATTATAAGGGACCTCCTCCACAACCCCTGCAGAAATCAAATCCTGAACAATATGTGTCAATGCAAGTTCACCTTCTCTCGAGATCTTATACTGTGGTACTCGTGGTAGAGGGGCCCCCTCCTTAACAGTAATGTGTATTGGTGGAATACGCATCTCTCCCACATCCGTATCTGAGGTCGCCCATAACGTATGCGGCAGAGAGGCCAAGGCTGGAATATCTGAGATGGCGTAAAACCTGTCGGGGTCAGGATAATTGTCATTCAGGATAACCCTCACTCCCTCAGGAGCGCAACGTATCGTTGCTCGAAAATATTTAAGCAAATCAATACCCAGGATATTATCTGGTGTATGGGGTGATAACAAAAATTGACCACAACTAAAGTATTTGTCAAGACATAGTGCAAGGGGCTTGGACAATGGGCTGGGGGAGGGTGTGCCATCAAACCCTACACATGTAATCATTTCGCCAGACAGGGGAGCCCTCGGAACCAAGTTTTTCGACAAAGCGTTACGTGTAGCTCCTGTGTCAACTAGAAATTGATCAGTAGAACCCAGAATACCCGCTGTTACATATGGACCCTGCTGATCTACCGGCACTTCAACTGATTCCTTACCCCATCCTACGCAGTCCTATGCATGCACATAATCCTGATGCTCCACATTCTCACCCTCCGAAATCTGATATTGATTCCGCCTATCAAACGTGTTACGTTCATCCTGGCCACGGCCCCTCTCCTCAACCCTTCCACAATCACTTCCGCCACCTCTCGTTCCCGCATAACCTCCTCTCGACCTTCCGCCTCCTCGACCACGCTGACTACGCTGTTCACGAAGTACCGGACAATCTTCGGCCCAATGCCCAAACTCCTTACAATAAGCGCACTGATCCCCCGCTATGTCCGTACGACCATACGACGTATTTCCTTCACCTCGTCTACCTCTATCATTCCCTCTACCCTGTGTTCCCCGAACCTGCGCCAACATCACCTTCGTTTTCAATTCCTTCGCCTTTTTCTCTACACTTTCTTTAGCCTCCAATTCCTGCCGCTCATAGTACTGAGCCATAGTTAACAAAGACGCTGGGGTCGCCGTGGCCCAGGAACTTTCACTCGACTTCAATCGTTTGGCAATCTCCGGTAGGAGATTAGCCACATACTTATCTACAAACAGATGTCGACCCGTATCGTCTGTTAAAGATTGACCACTGTAATCATGGAATGCCTCCTCAAAACGTGTAAAGAAATCTGAAACCGTTTCATCGGGTTTCTGTTTACACGACGTTAGCATAGTCCAATCGATCTTTTTAGAGGGAACAAGCGTCTTTAATTTAATCAAAATAGCTGCCGGAAGATCTAGAATTAACTGACAAGGCCTACATGCCGGTTCCCTATCTAAATCGGCAGCATTTATTTCTTTCCATGTGCCCCCCAATATTGTTTCATCATTATTTTTACGAATCTGCCGCCACATATCAGGTGGTAAAATTAACCCAAAGAACAAATCTATATCCACAAGAGTCATCACACAAGACGAAATAGCCCCTTCCACCCCTTCATAAAATGCCGCCGGATTTTTTCGAAGATCAGGTAGAGAATTTTTCAATGCCATAACATCTGCTCTATTCCAAGGCGTGTATACCCAATTATATACAAAATACCCTTTCGCATCCTTTGACGATTTATCATCATCTGTACCTTCCCCTTTGGGTGGAACATACAAGGGCGCGGCTTCACGCATAGGCATAACATGCAACGCAGAACTCTTATCTGAACCCCGGAGAGAACACTCCTTAATCTGCTCATCAGGCGCCGATTCGGCCTCCTTTTGCCTCCTTTTCCGCTCCTCCCGCAATCTGGTCGTTTCATCTCGCAATTGGATCAGTTGCTTGAATAGGTCATCGACATCTGCAAGATCAAATAAACCTTTATCCAAATTCTCACGATGCACTGATAAAGCTTTAGGTTCTAACGTATCTGAAAGATCACGATACGCGGCAACAACTTCATCCGCCAAACTAGACATAAAGTACATTAATTCAAGTTCCGACCATTTACCCCTCTCTGCAATCACCTCAGACTGAGAAACACAGTTCTTATTCACTTTACGAGCCCAACTACGTAAATGTGCGGACCTCTCCGCAGTAAACCTGAGAGCGGATACACCTTTCTTTTCCGACTTATCCTGCCCATCATCTCCCGGATCTTCAGCTGGAGCCGTCGGCGAAACGTACGGAGGCGGTGACCGATCTAGCAATGAAAAATCATCAAATTCATTATTAAGGACAGGATAAAGCGTCGGCGAATAGGAAATTGACCAGTCGTTTGCAATTTACGTTCCCGTTCCTCCCTCTCTTTCTTCTCCTGAGCCTCCTTTTCCTCAAGCTGTAAAGCCTTATCCCGAGCAGCCTTGCGCTGCTCTTTGTCCGCCAAGGCAACTTCACGCTTCATACGCTCACGCACCGCTTTCTCCCACATTCGCACACAATCAAACATGTTTTGTCTAGACCTGCGTTGAAACAAACATTGCTCTACAAACTGTACTTTACGTAAATCGAATGACCCATGTAGAGGCCATTGCAATTCAGGATCGGCCTTTGTGTACTTATGCCATAATTTACTGTACATAATAGGGGGAAGGCCAAGTTTGATGTACATCTCGCGATTTGGTGTTCCCTCTGGGGGAGCCGGCTGTGCTTCCGCTAACCTAATTGTGGTACCCTCTCCAAGACAGCACATCCCTCGGAGTGTGCTAAAAACCGGCATGTTCAAAAAGTATCACGAAAGCATGACACCGTACAAAATGGCACTTACAGTACTTCACACAACTGTGCCGCTCAGAGGAAAAAAAAAACAAAGTTAGAGAAACATCTCTACATGCCTGCCTATGTGAAGTGCACTACACATATAAGTTCAAAGATCACAAATTCACAAACGTTAGCTAACTCAAGTCAAATCACAGATCGTAGGGCCCTTTGTTGTGGAATTCCCTTCCACCGCAGCTGAGACAAATCTCCAATCTTTTTTCCTTTAGGAAGAAACTAAAAACGTTCCTGTTCACATCAGGTTAACCGGACCTTTCTCTCTGTCACTTTCTTAATATAATTTGTCCATCTCATACAGTAGCCACGCGCGGAGATACCCCTTCGGGGCTGATTCAGGCGCGCTATAAGAATATAAATAAATAAATAAATAAATAGGACTTCGGCAAGCGCCCGAGGACTACCTTACCGAACACAAATCATAGAACTTCAGTAAGCGTCCGAAGACTACCTTACCGAACACAACTCTTACCCAAATTCTCAAATATCCAGATTCCAACTGCCAAGGTCTTGTGATCAAATCAGCCAAACGGCACTTTCCCGGCAACACAGACGATCGAAAACTCAGTCGGGGACCGGCGCCACCTGGAAGGTCAGATCGGAAGGAGAGGAAGAAACACCGTGGGAGCCAAGACTCGGGTCACTCGTGGCAGCGCGCGTCCATGGCGAGTTTCCAAGCCTTCGTCACGACCTCTCCTTCGGGCATCCGAGTCACCGATGAGTCCCTTCGTGGTCGCCAATTTGAAGTAATCAGGGTTCCCAAGGCTTACATGCACCGAAGATAACCCACTTACACTCAAGAACTGTTGGCACGGAAACTGTAAAAGGCAAAGAACAAGTTTATTGAGACCCCATGGGGTGGTGGTACACTCAAACAGCACCCTTTGGTAATGCAAGAGGTATCACACCGAACGCCGGTGTGACCCCGATTTATATACAGTTTTGGGGCAATAAAAGGTAGGCGGCACAAGTTAGGACACATTTATATACATATATGGTCATGTTTTGGAACACTGCCAGCTCATTGGAGGGGGCACAACTCCGCTGGTCAGTTTGGCGCACATTCCTGAAGGCTTACTGGTCAGTTGGGACTGCGCATGTGCAAGCTTGACCAGTACTAACAATAGCCTGTTGCTGGGCAGACTGAAGTGGTCAGTGGAACGGACAACGGACTAAAGGGGCACGCCGGCCACGAGGCCGCTTATGGTCTAAGATGGCCGCCGCAACATTCAAAATGGCGTTTTCATACATAAGAGGGTTAAGGAGGACAGCGTGTAGTTTCAGCTAATCGCTAACGCGGCCATGCCAATTACGACAGAGGTTCTTCAGTGGTTGTTGGCTGCTGTTTCAACTTTATGTTGCTCAGGTCTTTTCTTGTTTTGTTTAAGTCCTGCAAAATAGCCAAACGATCTTTGATATCAAAGCATTTTTCCTTCACCACTGAAGTCTGACTGTCAAGATCTAAGACTAACATCCTAGTTCCAAACAATAATTCGTACGGACTGAATCCCTTCAGAGAATTTCTTGGCATGTTGTTTAGACTACGTTGGACACTTATTAGATGTTTGACCCACCCAGCTCCCGAACCTAATATCCTTTCCGTTATAGATAGCTTTATGCCTTGGTTTTTTCTTTACACCATCCCGTATCCCTCAGGAAGGAAGTGAGAAGAATCCCGCTGTGCTATGCTCATTTGGCCATGTTTCCCCACAGGCTTGAGGGCTAAAGTGAAAACATTGGTCAAACGTAGCATGCTCCTAGCGTATATGCCATTTAGACTCGCAAATCTTTGTATAACAGTCCAGACGTCAGCCGAGTGCCTGGGATCTACATTATAAGTGGAAACTAGCCTGTATATGTTAATCGGACGCTTTGCTTTTTACTGTTGATCCTTTCTGGAGTGAAACGCCACGGTAGTATACCGTTTCTCTCGCCACTGCGATCTCTGTTGCAGTTCGGGCATTTTTTTACAAAAATGTGATGCTGTAGGCTCATGCCTGGCCACCAGTACACTGATTGTAATTCTTCCAGAGAATCTTTTAGTTTGAGGTGTCTGAGACCCTCGCCCATATGTGCGTCTGCTATTAACAATGTTCTCCTGTCCTTGTTTGGAATTACTCTATCCCCCACTCCAGGGATTCGAGCAAAAGGGACGGAGTTTGCATCGATTATGTATGTATAATTGAGTGGATAGTTGATCGGTAGCGCTGAGCAGTCGCCTTTTGATGACGTTTTCACCGCCAGCACTGTTTCACCGTCAATGTATTTCACTGTACGCTTTTTTCAAGCTACGGAAGCCGATTTAGTTGCTACCGCTGTGGCTGTCTCAGCCAATGAATTCCCTGCAACGTGAACGCCATCATGTTGATGACTCAGTGTATGTATCACGTGAGTCTTTGGTAGTTCTTTTTGTAACAGAACTATTTGTTCCCAAAGCAGTTTTTGCTTTATTGTTGCACCTGTGTCATCTTTGTAACCGTTTTGAATCCATGTCTGCAAATCGTTGTTATATGATTTGACGCAGTAATATGAATCGGACACTATAAGTGTCGGGAATTCGCGATCTGCATTATCTAGCGCCATTTTCAATGCTATTATTTCAGTCTGTTGTTCTGAATTAGTTTCTACTGAGTGTGTTTTTGTTAATAGAGGTCTTAGTTTACCTCCGCGCCACACTTCATTTGTAATCTCACATGTGGGGTTGTATGCTTGTTCTCCCCAAACGGAGGGTTGAGCATGTCCGTCTGTATAGATTACTCACGCGTACTGTCGTAATGGCAGAATGTCGATTGGCAGAGGGAATGTTCTTTCATATTCTAGATTTTTTAATTCTTTTAATTCTGGATCAAAGTAGTATTTTACTTTGTCCGTTGTAATTGAATATACCCATTGTATCCATTCCGGATTCAATGCTGTTGTTGGTAAATTACACGGTGTTGTTAATGCCTCTAAGGCTGATTCTGCTGTTCTGACTGTAATACGTCTACCGTCAGCTTTATCTTTTTCTCTAGCTATTGCGGTTAGAACTGCATGAACAATGTTTTCTTCAATGTTGAACTTCTTTTCAGCTTCTGTGTACAAGTGTGATTTGAATGCAATTGGTACCTTTTCTCCCTCATTAGAGGTCAGGTATGTGAATCCGCATCTTCCTGGGATGACTCGAATCACAAGATTGCGTGTGTTATCACGTGTTTCTAATTTTGTTTTTATTAACATGTCAGTTTGTAAGGATCTCAGAATTTCTGTGTGTGTTTGAGTCCAATTGGTTCTTTTAAAATCTGGTTTTATTAGATCATAAAGGGGCTTGACCCTTTCTGCGTAATTTGCAATGTATGTTCTTCCGAAATTTAGGAAGCCTAGAATTGACTGTAGGTTTTTTAGTGTTCTAGGTGCTTGGAGTACGGCACATTTCTCTAGGAAATTGTCAGCCAGGCTTTTGCCTTCACTTGATAATTCATATCCTAAGAACAGGACTGTTAGATGGGCAATTCTAGATTTTTTAAAGTTGAATTTGTAACCCTCTGCTGCGAACCCAAGTATTATGGTGTTCACTCTCTTCAAGTGAGTATCCAAGTCATCATCTGTTAGGTATATGTCGTCGACATAAGATAATGCTTCGTCATCATATGTTTGTAGTAACTCTGTTACTCTCGCTGAGAATAATCCTGGGCTGTTCTTGAACCCCTGGGGTAACCGACAGAATTGTTTTTGAGCGCCATTTATTGAGAACGCAGACAAGTATCTGCTCTCTGGTGCTATATTTTGACAAAAGAATCCATTAGAGATGTCTAATGTTGTTTTGTATTTTTTGCGCACTATGTTATTCATTAGTGCAGCACTATGCAAGTTTTGCACTGCAAAAGTTTTGCAAAATGAGTTAAGGTGTCTGTAATCCAAAACTAGACGATATGAATTGTCTGGTTTGGAGACAGGAAACAAAGGGTTGTTCATTTGTGAGGTGCAAGTTTCAATCACCCCCTGGTATTCTAATTGATCTAGGATTTCTTTTACCTGTTTTTTAGCTTCTTGCTTAATTGGGTACTGTCTTTGTGCAGTAGGTTGTGTTTTTAACTGGATTTTGTGAGGAGGAGAGTCCTCATCCCATCCTACGTGATTTTTATATAAAGCAGGAGCTTGAGCTACTGCCCACTTTCTAGCAAGTGTGTATTTTTTATGAATTGGGATATGATTTGAGAAGGCAGGCATAATTATTTCTTCGCCATGAGGGCAGTCCCTGACAAACTCTGGTGGCCAGTCTTTTTCAGCTAGAAGGATGTCATAGCCCTTGGATAGATTATCCCAAAATAGTCCCCTTATTTTTCTAGTCTTATCCCCTTCTATACGTAAAGTTATTTCATATATTTTGTGAGGTTTGCTAACTCTGGTGTCTGCAGTTTCCACTTGAAGATATTCATTCGTGTCCACTGTCTCCAGATGATTCATAAGGACTTTGCGAGCTATGCTCACTTCTGCTGCGCTGTCTAGCATTGTCTGAGCCCATTCTCCGTTTTTCAGTTGTGTCCTCAGTATTCTCGGCATTGTTAACTACTTTAATACTGGCTACCTTCTTTTTTGGAAATTGTAATTTCTTTTTTAGATGAGCAGGTTCCTTGTCTTTGGACTTGGCGTGCTCTTCTCTTTGTTCTGATCGTCCTCTTCTTTCCGATTTCTGCGAGGAAGTCTGAAAAGATTGAGAGGGGCGTGTATCAATTTCTTGATATCTATCAGGCTTCTTAATATTATCCCTATTTCTAAGGTTGTATCTTTTCCCAGAGGGCTCACTTTGGGGAGACCTGTGTCCTTGGTTTGGAGACCTTTCTCTCCGCCGAGGAGACCTTCCTCTGGACTGGAATTTCTTTTCTTTAGGATTGGATTGTTTGTTTCCATCCCAGCTCTTTTTTTGTGATGTTAAATTATTATTAAAAAATACTTTTTCAGGACTTTCAATCAGTCGGGGTTTTACTGGTATTCCACCTAAACTATCTCTACCTAGTTCCTCATAGGATTTTTCTATAATTCTGGCAATTTCAGCTGGTTGGTCTGCTATATCTGTTTCTTTTAACCTTTGGTGGATCGCCACGTTTGCTGCTTCTCCCTTTATGTTGGCTAATAGTATTGCCCAGACCTGCTTGAAGTCTTTTAGTAATTTCATACCAAGAGTTAAAGCGGGTTCTGGACCGTATTCATCTTGAATTTGTTTTAGCACATCTGGTATTACAGAGATGGATGGAACACCATGCGTTTTTGTGTAAATGGAAGCAAAGACTGTACCCCAAGTGTCACAGTCCTCCACGTGTGGTGCGATTCCCATTGGAAGACAGATAGTCAGAATCCTGTGTTTTTCCAACGGGGTGGTGTCTGGAAACACCGCCTCTATTTGGGTGATTTTTTGTGCTAACCAGAATGGTATTTGTTCCCTTTTAGCTGGTACTTTACCTAGGCAGGACTGTATGTTATGTGGTGTCATTTTATTTGTGTTCCCCTGATGAGGGGTCAGCTGTGGAATTTTGATTGCTGGTTGGATTGTTGAAGTCCGCATTACATATTGGACTAATTGTCTATGTACTTTTATTAATTGTTTTAGTTGTATTAAAAGATCTGCTGCAGACATTCTTTCGATGTCTGGATGTGGTGTGTATCCGGCTAGGACCGGCCACGTTGCTCCTGGTCTACCTAATGGACCGAGCCTGGTGATGTGATTATTATGTTGTAGGGCGCCTTTAAACAAGAGCAGGTGCTCTTGAAATTTGAGTGGTACTTCCACCTCCTCGAAAGGAGTGTATTCATCAGGAGGATCCTCTGTTTTGTAATAGTGGAAGTGCTTTGTTACAGCGTTTGCTGCTGGAAAGTGTATCCATGAATAGAATACCTCTGTCTGCCGATATTCGTGTGCCTCAATTACGAATATGACTGTTCCACCTCTAGGTGTCAGTCCATTTTCTATAAGTTTTAAAGTTATAGATTTTCTTACGTTGACCGGGATGAGTATTATACCCGGGTCTGTTTCTTGCATAGCATTATCAGCTGCTACGAGTTCAGCTGCTATTCTAGCTGCCTCTCTTTCTCCTTCATTGTCTGACATTGTACTGTCCAGAAGGTTATTCCGTTTGTTTGCAGATCAGGTTTCTTATGGAAACAAAGATTAGATGCACAATATTTTGGAACAGTGTATCCTTCAACGTTGACTAAACCAAGAACCATACATAGGAGTTTCCTCCTGCGAGGTTTGGCGGATATGACCTTTCACCCACTCCAGACGTCTTTGGAGTATTATGGGAAAAAAGGGGTCTGAGTGAAAAAGCACGACTGAGTTACTCTAATGTCTTGCGTTAGTTTTATCGCCTTTCCAAACGTTTGGGCGCCATGTAGTTTAGTTCCTATTATCCCAATAGGCTCTGCGCATTGGAATAATACCTTCAATAGTATAGGCCTAGACCAGACGTTAACTAGGTCTTCTATTGTCGGTATTAGACTTAAAGTTTTGGGTTTGCCAGCTAGCTCAGAGTTCACTAGAAACTTTCTCGAATAGGCAAGGAGGAGTTGAACCTCCCTGGATAGACAAGAAGGGATTTAGTTTCTGACAACCATAGAACATGACAACTTTGCTCTCCCCTAATCAAGAGTGTATCTCTAGAGTCGTGTGAAAACAAAAGACAACTTATTTTACTCAGTCAGTACGTGCATTCTTAGTCTCACCAGATTGTAGAGAAAAGGAAGAGACGGGCGTGTTCAATAAAAGATGGTATTTATTGATCAGTCTCTTTTCTCATACAAGAGAAATGGATCGATATTATCGCAATACTTATGGTTAAGTAAAGTGCATACAATAAAAGCAGAAGTATAAAATATTACTGTAAAAACATTTATATGGTTTCTAAGCCATAAGGTGGTTTAAAATGAATAAAATAGATACATACACATATACATTTGACTAATCGTACTCAACTGGTGTTTCTAACTACGCCTACCCCAGTGTACCTGACCTAAGCCTAATACGTGGGCGGGAATAGAAAGTAGCAGTTTAAGTTAAGTTTGTTTTGCCAAGTGACTGACTCAAGAATTCTCTGCAAGGGGTTATTCAGTTCTGTACCTGGAATCTAGGATGAATGAGGGATGGTATCTCTCGTCTCTGGTCTCGATATTACAGGCTGCCTGCGAGGGCTACCCGGAAGCGCCGGAGCTGGATTTCTCGGCATGAGAAAGCAGCGTCTCGTTCTCAGTGCGTCAGGAAGGCGGGGCTGCACCAGCGGGGTCTGCTCTGCTCTGGGCTTCGGCAAGTCTGGCTGTTCCGATCTCGTCACCACCGCGTGTGTTTGCTTAAGGCAATACCGGTAATATTTATACCAGTAAGGTGCCGAGATTGACGTAAGGATGGACATAGATACGTCAATAAGGATGTCATACGAGCTGGTCGTTGGCACATTCTTTTGCTGAAGTTCTCGGTGAAATCAAAACAATGGCCGCAGGCTTTTTCCCAGGTTGTCATAGGTTTGATTTGTTTTGAGAACTCCGTATGCCTTATCAGGGGCTGGAGGAATATTGCTTGTCTAATTAGATGACAAGCGTTATGACCTAATCAGATAACACGTTCCTGTGCCGTGGTGTGGCTTCATCAGATAACGGTTTCTGCATCATGGGATGGCTGCTAGTTAACTTGTTAACCAGAACAGGGTCAGGAATAGGGGGATCGATACAGAACCTATAGGAATACATCACAATTTCTCCTCATTATTTGATTTTGAAATTATAGAAGTAAACCTCTCAAAGCTGATGAGATTGTGATTTTAGTGCAGACCATTTCTTTGTATTTTTAATATTTTGATGCTGCTATTGTTCTACAAACCTGATACTGTTTTTTTTAAAATTGACCGCTTACCTGCATTCACGCATCATGCAACCCCCGGAATCCCGAAGGGACAATCTAGGCCGCCATCTTGTAAAGGGTGCGCTATAGTAGTTGGGGGGCTATTTTGCTATAAATCAAGCGCTCTGCGCGGAAGAGGCGCACCTAAAGCAAACCCGCCTGCGCCCGTCAGTGTCCTGGAAGCGTCCAGCCTCAGCCATGCTGCCTGTTTCCCATCTGACATGCCTACTGTACGCAGGTTCTGGAGTCGTGAGGAACTGGGGTCTATTGGTGCGTCTCTGAGTAAGTGCGACCATATATGGGCAGTGCTGGATAATATTTACAGCATCTGTCCGACCTGTAATTATCGTTTTAACCATACTGTGGGCTCTATTCCCATAGCCAGTCATGTTCCTTCTGCCCCTTTGACTGTCCAATGTATTCAAGATGCTTTAATTAATGCGCGGTCTATGGCTAAACATGCTTCTGACATCTTTGAGCTGCTGGTAGATAGCCAGTTAGACTTGCTATTTATATCAGAGACCTGTCTCAAAGAGTGTTCAGCTCCTGTCATTGCCTTGGCTATCCCCACAGGGTATAAAATCGCCAGGGTTGACCACAAAACAGGCAGAGGAGGAGGGGTTGCGGTAGTTTTCAGGGAAAATTGGACTCTTACTCGGGTACAGTCACAGGATATCAGGGAGGGGGAAGCGTTGGGCTTCTCCCTTACTATCGCCGCATTTTTTCTTGGGGGCCACACTGTTATATTGTCCCCCTGGGTCCCCAAGCTCCTTTCTGAAAGCCTTTGATGAATTTAGTGTGCCTAGAGCCCTACACTACTCTAATTATCTACTGCTCGTAGATTTTAATATTCATTTGGACTGTAGAGAGGCCTCTGACACACACGCTCTTAATGATTCCTTGGATCTTGCCCATTTGACCCAATGGATTAATTCCCCTTCCCATAGTGGGGGGCATACCACTGATGAGGTCTGGTCCAACTTTCCTTTAGTTGGACCATTAAGCCATCCTATTCATCTACGAGGACTTTGGAGGCTAGGTTTTGAGCCTGCTGCCCCTGGGCAGAGTCCTGATAGATACCCGCCCGGGGATCTCTGGGAGTCTGTCAGAAGCTGTTGGGGGATTTATTATTTGGCTGTATAGAGCAGTGGAGCTTTTTTCCATACTTCTGGGTCATAAAAGAGCGAGAAAATCCCAGTCCTAACTTGTCGGGCGGTTCGGTTTCTGACACGATGCTGGTCGGACGCTCCTCTGGCCAACATCATAATGAGGCCCTAAATTAGATAAAAAATGAATTACAATTCTCAAACTATATCTTAGCATGTAGCAATCATATGAAATTCACATCGTTCGTAAAATATCATATTTCCCAAACAGAACACAGAACTTAAATATGACTTATTGTCCTGTAGTTGCAGTTCCTCCTCTGTATACATGTACCCAAAAAGTATAATCCACCAAAAATGGAAAAATAAATTCTATAAAGCCCTAAAAAAGATTAACAGTAAAACAAGTCCAATTGAGATCCATTAAAGCAATTTAAGTCTTCAAGAGCCATGAAAAAAGAAACACTGCTGGAAACCTGAAAAAAGAATGGAAATTAAAGTAAAAAATATTGGTTTACTAGAAAAAAAAACTGATTTCCTTTACAAAAAAGAAAAACACAAAATCCAAATGTCCATAAGATACCTTTGTAAATAAAAACCTGTAAAATAGAAGACAATAACCATCCACAAAAAACAGTAACTTCAAACTAAGCATATACATCACACTTAACCAACACCAAGCACATAATGTAACATAACGTAACATAATATAACAATATATTACTAAAAAACTCTATGTAAGCTAAGGGGCTGATTACGAGTCACGGACCGCCAAACACCCGGTGACACAGAGGTGACGATCTTCTGTCAGACTCGAGCAGTTGGACCGCCCTGGGATCACCCCAACTGCAGCAAACACCAGGGATCAGAGATCCCCGGCGCTATGGTCTTCAGGCTGCAATATGCTTGGCAGGACTGCCGCGGTCCCACCAAGCATATTACGAGTTTCCTCTCTGCCATGGTTTTCATGATGGAAAACCGTGGCTGAGAGGAAACAAAGGGGGCCTTACAGGTCACCCTGTTGCCTCAAGACTTGGTAATGCATGCAGGGGGGCACATAGTGTGCTCCCTGTGTGCATGCATCTCACTACCTGCACAGCACAGACTGCAGCAATCCATACCGTGCAGGTACTGAATTTGATGTTCTCATCGGGGTGACTATTTCATAGGCAGCATCCTAGGAACACCAAAGAACTGCCCGCCAGACAAACAAAAACTCATAATCTGGGGGGCGGTTCACACACACAGATTTGATAGTGTGGCGTAAGGGGTGGTCCCGCCACTGAACTCGTAATTCAGTCATACTTCATAAAAATAGTCTGCATTATTATTAGAACCAATCCCTTTCTAGTTCCAGTCCACAGGGGTAGGCCGCTTTGAAGCCTCTTGCTTGCCATAAGCATATGTAGGCAATGGTCCTTCTTCTGCATGCTGTTGTCAAGACTTACAGATTGTATTTCTTCTTCCATGAAGAGGCTGAGCGATAGACCTTCTTAGGGAAAAAAAACCCCAGAAGGTTAGTCTTCAGGCCTTATTAGGAGTACGGCGGTCCGAGGGACTGCCGTACTCGCAGTGGTGGTTTGACCACTGCTACCACTTCAGATTTCCCCGCAGTATTCTGAGTGTGGCTGTTGGACTGCCACAGGACCACCGCCTCTGCCAGGATCCAGGATCTCGATGTGGTCACGCAGCGGGAAGGGGCATATTCGAAGTTGTCTTTCCACCGCTCATTTCATGGCAGTGAGCTAGTCATGAAAAGGGTGATGGAGAGGCAACTATGGCGCCCCTTATAGGACCCCCTGCCACGTCTAGGCCTAGGGGTGCATGCGGCGGTGACACATGTTGTGCCCCCCAGGATTTGCACCCCGTTCCTGCTGCACGGCGTGGCATGCACAACATGATGCAAGCCACACCATGCAGGAATGTGCTGCAGGCACTATCACGATGGCGGACTGCTGTTAAGGCTTTCCTATGAGCCTAACACAGCTGCCACCATGAGACCGCCGCAGCGGGCTACCTGCCCTTTCCTGGATTCAACTCAGAATCCAGCAGGCGGGCGAACCACGGGCTTTGCGGTCCTCCAGCGGATGTAGCAGTAGTGGTGCTGCTGGAGGGCCACCAAACTCGTAATAAGGCACTTAGTCTAGGTAAATTGATTCATCCTGAATCAAATGACCAACCTAGCAAGAAATACCAAGTTTACCTAAGTTAAGCCTATCTCACCCATCACATGAAACATCGTTTGGCATTTGTTCATATTCCAACTGCAGTGTCCATCTTTCTACATTTCTCTATTTTCCCATGTAAGCAAAATTCATAAGCTGTGCAGTGCAGTCCAGTCCTTTGCATCCTCGTTTACAGCTGAGCATGTAAATGCAGGGTTAAGCATGGAAAACGGGCCTCTTATTTTTTTGGGAAATGGTCTGAAGGTGTCCCTTGCTGACTTAGATAGCAATGATTGCACACTACAAGCCTACGGTTGACTTTAACGTTAAATTTGTTTTCTTGCTTTATCACCATTCACCATTCAGTTGCCCAGCCAAATGGCAGAATCTTCTATGATTGTTTATCTGTACTGCAGCCACTGGCATTTAATGTTTATTAATATTTACATTAGCATCACAACACATCTAAAAATAAACTATTTTCTGTTTATTTTGCTTTTTGTTATTATTTTCATATCAGACATTTTCTGTTCTGTTACTGATTCTTTTTTAACATAGAAATTATAGTTCATCCTCAAATTCAGTAACATCGTCTAGAGGATGATCACCTCAATCTGAAAAACTTACCTCGTCTATGGTTATGTCTTCTGGAGTCTAATCATTTCTGGTCACAAATTTTTGTTAATGTGACATCGTCATTCTTTCCACATTTTGAGTAGAAAGACTGGTACTTCTGTCAGTGACAATTGCAATGCTGCACTGACCACGTGCTCCAAAGATACAGACCAATGACATAATATTGATGCACACAAAATAAATATGATTTACAAAAATATCATCTCCCTGTACTTAACTAATAAGAACACAATTATGAAGAATCAAAGTATCGCCATAAAAAATATTGATTTTCACTAATTTCGATATCAAAAGTAACGGAAACAAAAATATTGAAACCTTTACATAAACATAAAAAACATTGCCTCACCCAATATCGACTACATAATATCACCAAAACAAATATAAAACATAAAAAGGACAATGTTGTACATTAAAGAAAATATGACAATAAACATTAAAAAACATACATTAAAATGTTAACAACATTATAATCATTGTACATGATTAAAATGAATGTAAATCATCCCAGAAAATCCTCAAATCATCACAAAATTAATTAAAAAAAGACTTCCCCTAACTACAAACATTTAGGAGATTATTTTGATGTTGGGCGGAATTCCTTCCACCCAACACCAACTCGGCCCTGGGACCGACCGACACTTGGTCAGCGGTCTTGACCAGCCTATTATAATGCAAACACTGTTCGGTCTCATTTAACTTTTCTAAACCGGCTGTAACACAAGCTCCCATTGAGAAAAGGGAGGTGCCTGCCACAAGGTGCAGGGATCACAGGGAGGCACAATAGGTGCCTCCTCTGCCTCCAAAAGGAGGCCGTGCACCAACATGCTTTCTGACATGGTTTCCATGTCTGATAGGCCAGCATGGAAACCATGTTGGAAACCTGTAAACATAATCTCAAGAGCAGAAAGCCCGCCCCCTGAGATTACTTGCCAGCTTCCGACTGGCTGACGGGCTCTCCGAGCCTGTCGGAAGCCAGCTGGAATGACCGGACAGTTTACTTTCCGACCGCCTCCTTGTCTCAAGCAGGCTCTGGTTGGGGGATGGGGGTACCTGCGGTGCCCCCCCTGCAAATCCCTGCACATGTGGTGCAGGGATATACACAGGCTCCTTTTTCTCCATGGTATGGCAGGTTTACGGCCACAGCACAAGCTCCCATAGGGAAATGAGAGTATGCGACCGCAGCGACATCCTAATCAGGCCAAAAGTGTGCAAAATCGAGCAAGAGCTACATGTAAATATAAAAAACAGAAAACAAGTAGCATAAATTTGTGCCAATAACAAACAAATTCAATATTTAAAAAATGGCATTCTTTATATTTTTTACACTACTTTCAGACATAATGATAGAAAGAGCAAGGTACATCACATCATGCAAAAGAAAGCAATTATTATCTTGCATGGGCCACACTTACTACCAAGAAATTACAAGACCAGAAAAAATCATTTGTAAATCTACTATAATATTAGTCTAATGCTTGCTATGGGAGGCCGCTACAAAAGATGACATTGTAACTACTGTAAGGGAACACAACCACCCCCAAATGTGATTCAAAAAATAATTATGGTACGGATTGCAGGGTAGAAGAGAAGCAAAGACTAGCTCCCAAGAGCCCACAACTAAAATACTAAAAGATATACTGCCTAAAGTCCCTAAACACATCACAGGTCAGCTACCAGCTATACGCACCTCAAAATGCTAAATTGCACAAACTAAAAACGCAAAAAGCCACTCGTGACACCCCTCCTGCCCCTAGAAGATAACAAGATATCCAAATACCTGAAGACTTAGCAAACACACATAATGATTGACCCTTCTTCTTACATGATAACCTAAACAATGAAAAATAAATCCAAATTTGTTCTACAGCAGATCATTTACTAAACTAAGCTAATGTTAAACATGGTTAGAACCTTCAAAATGTGCCCCAAGCCATTTGCTCAGATACATTATACATGGTAGGATATCTAATCACCAATATACCATTCATTTATGCCCTTCTATCTAGTAAACAAAGTAACACTTACTGCAAACTAGTGAACAATATTAAGATTAAAACAAGCAACTACTGCCCACATAAAATATTAATAGATTTTGAACAAGCCATGATTCCAACCAATTTAAACCCACACACAGCCAGACAATGCCAGTACTGCCATTTTAATCAAAACATAAGGAGACACCACCACAAAGTGTAGAATATGCATCAAACAGGCAATATGCCTTTGAATAAAAAACAAATGCTTTCACTAGGCTATGTCCCTGTTACACAGGTAGCTAACCGCTACAATTTACTTATAGAAAGTCATTTCTACCAAAAAACAGACACAAACTTAGCCCTTTAATGGATTATTTTGAAGACTCTTGGGTTGGCAGACTGCACCTCTCTGGACACAGATGCCATCTCAAATTCCAAATCTCATGTTGGAATGTCTATGACAGCACCTTGGCACAGGAAGCAAAAACAAACAACTCAGTGGAAAGATGGCACAATGCCTTCCAATACACACTAGGCAGAATGCAACCTACACTCTATAAATTTATAGATTTACGCTAAAAGTCTAATCTACAAAAAATGGAAAGATACATTCTAAAAAGCAAAAAAAAAATATGTACAAATAAAATGAGCTCAAGAGAAATCCATCAAAGCAATCCAAAGTATTCAAGAGCCATAAGAAACCTGTACAATTGATTAAAAAACAGAAACACTGCTGGAAACCAGGAAAAAAGAAAGTGAAAGCCAAAAAATTTGCTTTACTCGAAAACAAAACTGATTTCCTATAGAAAAATTAAAATACAAAAATCAAATGTCCATCGGACACTTTGGAAAATGACAAAGCCCACCCACAAAAAAACAGTAACTTCAAACTTAGTACATGCATCGTATTTAATCAACACAAAGTACTTAGCGAAACATATAACATATTATAACAATATATCACTAACAAACTCTATGTAAACTTAGCACAAAAAATGAATGAATAAAAGTACAAAACATATGCTTGAATCTACCAAAAACCCCAAAACAACACTGTAACTAAAATGCACAAGAACCCCTACATCCTCCTTTTCCTCAAAACCCCCTAAAACACCTTTAAATGGTCTTACTTGTTCCGGCAAACAGCAGCACCTTCCAGTGACTTAACAAATCACTATGATTTTTTTTTTTAAAAGTCTTTATATATGTTACATTTTTTAAAATATATATATTAAATAAACATATCATAATAATTATTATCATAATAACATATGTAATTATTAATACTGTATATAAAACATGCACAACCACTCCCATGTGAACCATGTTTCTGAAAATCTTGGATACTTATTAAATCTACTCCTACTACATAAAAAACCATTTTAACAACTGTATTGGACTCTATAAGGGTTAGTTTTACTATTCCCACTCCAATCAAAACCATTTTTGGGAAGGTGTTGGATGCTAAAGGGGTTAGATTTATTACTCTCACTCACATCTAAATCATTTTGTGGAAGGTATTGGTCACTAAAGGGGTTAGACTTACTATTCTTCCTAAATCTAAACAATTTCAGGAAAGTTATTGGACACTATAGGGGTTAGATTGACTATTACCACTCCAATGTAATTCATTTTGGGGAAGTTGGTGGACACTAAAAGGGTTACAGACACTGTACATACTCCATAGTCAGACATAATAAATTTGCATTTTTAATATAAATAAAAACATTACGTGTAGCACACTGCTACCAAATAATAAACGTTGATATATTTAACATTAAACACTAACCTATTAAATATGTTTTTATCATTTAAAAACATTCAATATTATAATCATCATATTCATTAATATAACAAAAATGTAGGACCAGGGAATCTTGAAAGAAGGGAAGCTTGATGACTTAGAAGGCATATTCCAGGGGAGGCTGACAGCCAGGTGTGGTCCCCGGTTACTCCCTTGGCCTGTTTTGTGGGTCAATAAAATTTGGAGTCACTCCTGCTCTGGCAAACTGTCCCTTTAACAAAGGACAGCTCAGAGGTGAGGGCACTTCAAAATAGTCGACACCCACAACAGAAATATCGAGGGACTAGGCACTAAATCACATCTGTGTCTGGATTTGAACTAGAAAGGTGGGAGCATCATTAACACAAGTTGTTCAGCAGCACTGTTCTACTGCTGAGTTCAATTACAGGGAATTTCACCAAGACTTTTAGTTGCTTGAATCAGGACTAGGGAACAAGGTCTGCTAGCCTATCTGCCTGGTGAGGGATCATCACTCAGGAAATCAAGACCACTTGTCCTGAGCCTGGAGCACCAATTGTCTGCCTGCCAGCCAAGACCATCAAACGTTGTGAGGAGGAGGAGAGCTCCTGGAGAGAGTGAAGCCCTACTACTCCTAAACTGAGAACAATCCTAACTTTAAGACTTTCGGTATTCACAGAAGGCATTTAGGAGTCCTAATGTTAGGGCTCCTAACTTCTGTCAATACCGAAATGAGTAAGTGCCTTCTGTGAATATCAAAATGTGTAAGTGCCTTCTGTGAATACCAAAATTGTAGTAAGTTTAGGATTTTGTCTTAAGTTAGTTCTGTGAATCGGGCCCTCCATGTCCAGGAAGGAGGGCCACTGTGAAGATAAGGTCATTGCCTGCATGTGAGCCAAAGTCAGCAACCACAGTGTGACCAGAGGGATGGTCACCATGAAGATAATGTAACTTCCCATATGTGAGCCAAAATCAGGGCTGTCATCCTGGACCATCATTGCCGAGGATGTTGTTAAGAACACTTACCAATTGCTGCACGAGCCCAGAGAGTACATCCAACACAGATGTGGCTATACGAAGACTGAGGAGGCCCAAAATGTAATTGGAGATAAACTGGAAGAAGGTCTAGGCCCTCAATATTGGGAGACAGGAGGCCGCAAAGAAGCACCCAGTTCTGCTATTCTAGGCCGTCAGCCCTGCTGGTGACTTCCGTGTACATAGCACCAAGCACTCCTCACATTGACTCTTAAGGCCAAAGTTAAACTTGTTATGTGGGGACTAGCGTGGGCCACACCTGGAACTCACCTCCATTATCAAATGGGGTATAGGCAACCCCACAAGAGGGGAATGAGGCCCTCACGGAGTTTGCCATGAGTGACAGTAGCATGTTGACCTCAAGATACTGTTGGTATTTTTTAGTGTGTTGGTTCTTGCTTTGTGTGTTTTACAGTAAAATACTCCTAAATGCAAGTGTTTGATTGGATAATCAATGTATTGCCTTTACTGTTTGTACTTTCAGTCTTGTGTCTGTTTATTCCTTTACTTCCCTCAAAGAGCGGTAGATGGTTCGACCTGCACTACCACTGCGTGCCAAGTGCTGAAAGGGGGAGTACTTGGCCCAGTTACTCTGAACCCATCTTAGGTCATGCCCCGGGGCAGCAGGAGCAAAATGCCACAACCACCATGGTTAGACCCAGTAACCCTTGATTCGCCCACGGTCCTCTGGAAGGGTTTCTGACAAACCATCTCACAAAAACACACATGAAAAAAATTAGTAGGCAAGCACATGGGGCAGAACAAAGGAAAATGTCTGGCTTCAAGTTCCTGGACTCATAGGGCCACCACAAACCTAGCCACCAACCGATACATTTGGACAAAAAACAATCCTAAATGTGAATTCAAGGCTATCCACAAGCCCCTAAAATAATTTTAAAAAACTCTAGCACAAAAGCAGTGAGAATATGAAAAACACATTATAAAATACATCAGAGGGCTACAACAGACCAAGCCTGAAAAAGTAAATCACACCAAAGTATCACAATAAATCTGGACAGAATTCACAAAAACACATGGGAAATGAGAAAATGTTATTAACCCCAAGCCTCCACCATCCATAAATATCCATTATCCCATAATCCCACAAGGGCCTGCCTGCATCACCCCTAGCTTAAACTCCTGCCCATCAGCAAAAAAAAAAAAAAAATGAAAACAAAAAGGAAGAATGATAGGGGTGCCTTAAAAAACATTCTGCAAAGAACTACAGATTCTTCTTCTAAAGGTGGATGATGCAGCAGAGATTGCAGAAAACAGAAGAGTGATACTTTCCCTCCAAAGAGCAAATCCAAAATTACAAAGGGCTGGACAAGGCAAGGAAGGAGTCTTCGGGACAGGAGAGGAAGTTTATAATGTGTGAATCAATGAATGAATGCATGAATGAATGAGGCCTCTTATAAATCGCTGAGCTGCGCAATGAGCGTCCCAGAGCTGTCAAGCATGTACATACCCAAGGATTAATTGGCTAAAAAAAACTAGGGCCATATTATCAAGAAAGGGCGATACATTATCACAGCTTTTATCGGCAGGAAACTGCCACTAAAGCGGCGATAATGGGCTTGATAATATGCCCTTGTGAATTCCCATAGAAGCCCAGGATCTGGTGTTAACCTGGGCTTCTATGGGAATTCACAAGGCCCTATTATCAAGCCCATTATCGCCACTGTAGCGGCAGTTTCCTGCCGATAAAAGAGGCGATAATGTATCACCCTTTCTTGATAATATGGCCCTAGGTCTTTATCTGAAAACTATTCTATGATGTGCAGCTTTAAATATGATGTCTATTCTACCACTTAAGGGCAAGAGCAGAGAGGGAGCAGGCATCTGATTGGACACATTGTATTAGCAACAAAAATTGACCTGAAGATTTCAGAGATCTTGAGATTGATAATCATTAACCATTTCCCTGAGGATTTTACAGGCTCCCTGATGCTAGGCTTGGAAAAGCCAGCAAAAGACATTTAAAGATGCATTTTCACACTGCAAACCAATGTGGGGCTTTCAAATGAGTGGTAGCCAGATTTAGGCGGAGCCTAGCCGCTGCATTCTGTACAGCTTGAAGGTGCTGACTATAATAATCAGGTAGGCCTAGATATAATATTTGAACATAGTCTAAGTGCTAAGTAATCAGAACATGGGCGAACGTCTTTCCAGTACGTTTTAGGGTACAATCCTAAAGATCTTTTGTTGGTTCTTTTGCAGCAAAAATGGGGCCGTGCTGTGGCCGGAAAGGATGATAGTCATCCATATTTATGCCATGTTTTTTCACTTCATTCACTGGAGCGGGCACAGACACAAGCTCTGAGGGCCACCAGGTGTTGGACCAGATGGATGCATGGCTAGGGTTAAAAAAACAGTACTTCTGTTTTGTCGGAGTTAAGTTTTAAGCAAGCACTTCTCATCCAGCCAGTAAACTGGGTAAGACAGGATCTAAATGCCTCCTGCAGCTCATGATTGACTCCCTTGAAGGAGAGCATGAGCTGGGTGTCATCTGCATAGGATACCACCCTCAGACTGAAGGGCTAGATGATGCCCACCAGTGGAGTGAGATAAACGTTAAACAGCATCGGGTTTAGTGCTGAGCACTGTGGAACACAGCGGCTTATTTATGAGCCCTTGCGTCACTTTTGCGCCGTTGGTGCGTCAATTTTTGTGACATACCAGCGGTGTAAAAAATGTGCCTTGTTGCACCATATTTACAAAATGATGCATCTAGGTAGATGCTTCACTTTGTAAACCCCTGCGCCACATTATACCTGGTATAATGCGCCAGGTATAATTTATGTGTAGGGAGCGTTCCGACCCAAGTAAGGATCATAGACGTGACGCAGTGAAATCCATAAGATTTCACTGCGCCACTTCTAGGATGCAAATTCATCAATATCTTGCGCCTGCCTCATCGCAGGAATAAGACTGACGCAGACACATTTGAAATGGGACTAGATTTGCGTCACTTTTGTGTCACACTTCAGCAATGTGTAATTTTTGCGCCTATAGATACATCACAAATACTGACGTATCTGTAACTCAGTGCAACATGATGCGTCATACTGTAAATATGGTGCATCTTTGGTGTCGCAAGGAGGACGCAATGAAAAGTGACACATCGCTGTTTTCTCGCAGCCAGGCGTCACTTTTCATAAACCCACAGTGTCTTAGTGGTTTGGACAACGAAGAATAAGGCAGAAGGTGGACTATCCGAAATCAGTCTGACAGGAAAGATTTGATCCATTGCCAGTCAGGACCGCTGATGCCACATTTAGTGAGTCTTTCTAAAAGAATGGAGTGAGACACAGTGTTGAAAGCCGCTGAGCTGCACAGTAGCCTTAATCTCTATGGCATTTCCTCTTTGAAAAAGATGTGTTCTGCGCTCAAAATGTACTTGAACGGTCTGCTCAGGTAAAAAATTGAACACAAAATGACTTTGTGTTATTTCATTGGGCTCCTCTAAAAACAAATGCTGCATACGTTCAGGTCGATGGTGAGGGTGCCACGCATTGAACGCATTGCTCTTCTACTCCAGATATAGTCTTTTCCCTGAACGTATAACTCATTTACGGGTACGGCTTAGTAGTATAATCTCAGGCATTACACATAATTTTCATAAAACAAAATTCCTGAGATTACACCTATGTACTCTTATATAAAAAAGAATTATGCCCGTACGTAGAGGCATATTTATCAATGTATTGCATTGGCCCTGCACCATTTATAGGTGGTGCAAGGGCAACGCAGCACTAAAGTAGGATTTATCAAGCCGTGCACGGCCACCTTGCGTGGCCCTGCATGGGTCGATAACTCTGGAGTAATGCAATGCAACGCAAATCACTACGATGCATTTCTCTGCCCCAGGGAGTCCTTCCATGGGTGGAGCGTGAGTGTTTCCACGCATCCACCCATGGATTTTAGTGCATTCCCAGATTTACCAACACTGGTAAACTTTGAAATGCATCAAAATGCCACGCCTCCCCAGGGGAGGTGCAGCGAGGAGAAAAATCTTCATTTCTCCTCATTGTTTCTTCTTTCTAAGTGTGCTGTATTCTTCTGCACACTTAAAAAGAGCAAAATGCCTCTGAGGAATTTTTTTATGCAGGAAGGTGCCCGTTCCTGATCAAAAACAATCCAGCGCATAACAGAGGCACCCTTGTACCATGGTGCAAGGGGGCCTGCGTTGGAGCTATGCGGCCAAAAGGGCGCCAGTGCAAGGAAAGGACAGAAATGCACCATATCATTTTAAATACAGCATATTTCAGCCTTTTCCCTTTTCACACAGCACAGCGCATCAAGGTGGCTTGCTGCGCTGCATGAAAGATTGATAGTCTATAGACAAACCCCACAAATATGCAGCTAAACATCAGAAGAGATAGAGGGGGGGAAACATCCTTTACAACGCAACTTTTACTCCGCCCTACCATTACGACGCAACTATTACAACGCAAGTCATTACAACGACTTGCGCTGGAGGGCGCTCTAGGATAGGGAATAGTTTAATTACTATCCGACACCTTCCCTACTATCCACGGGGACTGGAGTTGGAATAGTAAATTAAACTATTCACTATCCAGCGCCCCCAAACGCAAGTCGTTGTAACGACTTGCATTGTAAAAGTTGCGTCGTAATGGCATGCGGAGTGAAAGCATGCATTGTAATGTCATACATGCATAGAGGCCAATGAATGTGTGAACACGATCAGTGCGCACATCCCAGTGCTTGGGCACTCCCTCTGGTTCCAAAAAGGAATCCAATAAAGTTCCAGAATTTTATTCAATTTTTATACATTTTCAAATGAATTTCATAGGTTGATAGTTAGCATCCAAATCATATGGCTTTATACAAAGTCATTATCGCTCCAATGCATTTCGGGTGCATTACCCTTTCTCAAGGAGCTGTGGACTTGAAGTTGTAAACGCGGTGCTAACTGGAATCTATCAGGGGACTGGATGAGTCTCCAAACGGGTTAACTGCTCGTCGGCTGCTACGCCTGGACGCCCGGTGGGTGTCCAGGCGTAGCAGCCGACGAGCAGTTAACCCGTTTGGAGACTCATCCAG
Organism: Lissotriton helveticus; assembly: GCF_964261635.1. NCBI lineage: Eukaryota > Metazoa > Chordata > Amphibia > Caudata > Salamandridae > Lissotriton > Lissotriton helveticus. Next base: position 71,657,968 of record NC_136064.1, read on the forward strand.
TCCCCTGATAGATTCCAGTTAGCACCGCGTTTACAACTTCAAGTCCACAGCTCCTTGAGAAAGGGTAATGCACCCGAAATGCATTGGAGCGATAATGACTTTGTATAAAGCCATATGATTTGGATGCTAACTATCAACCTATGAAATTCATTTGAAAATGTATAAAAATTGAATAAAATTCTGGAACTTTATTGGATTCCTTTTTGGAACCAGAGGGAGTGCCCAAGCACTGGGATGTGCGCACTGATCGTGTTCACACATTCATTGGTTTACATCTTGGCGTAAAACGGACGGTTACGCCACCAGTTGGAGCACCTTTAACTTTCCTGCATATGGTTAACTTTCCTACTTAAAAGCTTTCTACCCCAACATAGCTGTGCATTGCCTGCCTTATTGATTTGATACATGCATAGAGGGGCACATGCATCAAGGTACGGATTTTGCTAGTCCTTATTTGAGATTATTAAGGTATCGCAATTAAGGATTCGCAAAAGCCTATGCATGTAGGAATCTCTATAAAAATAGCGATTCCTAAACAATTCTTAATTGTGACTCAAAATTTTCGAGTCACAATTAAGGAATGGCTCCCCATTCATTCCTAAGGGCCTACAGGCCCATAGGAATGAATGGTAGATTGCATGCGCAATTTACGAGTACCAATAGGTACTCGCAAATTGCGCATACAATTTCAAGGGTGCAAGGGTGTCAAAATGACACCCTGTTGCACCCCTGAAATCGTGATGTGCACCCATGTTGCGCACACACATGCCCAAGGGCATGTGTGTGCCCAACATGAAACTTTGAAAAATGCACTTTAGTGCATTTTTCAAAGTATTTGCAAAATACCGACCAGTTTAATTGCTCTGTAATTTCGTCCCCAAATAGCGAAATCGCTATTTAAAAGGAGTTCTTGCATTGCATTTAAGGAATAGCAAATTGCGATTCCTTAAATGCAATCACAATTTAAGAGCTCGCAGTAAATTGTGATTTCTTAAATTGCGAGTGCCTTAAACCCTGATGTATCGCAAAAATCCTTTTTGATGACGCAAACGGACGATTTTTGCGATTCGCACCGTTTGTGCACGCAAAAAAGGTTGATGCATGTGCCTGATAGACAGAGAGAAACAGACATGTACAGACAGACACCTCACTCCTTTTGCCCTCAGCGAAGCAGAAAGAAAGACCAATGATCAGATAGATTGTGTGGGCAAATCGACAGACAGACGGGTTGTTTACATTTAGGACAGGGAAAAAGCGAGATAGACGGATAGGTAAGGTGGGCACAAAGACAGACAGATCGACAGGCAAGTGAGATGACTAAGCAGACAGATAAAGAGATGGACAGAGAGATAATGAGACAAGCAAACAAAAAGGCAAATTATTTACCTTAAACAGGAAATTCAAATATGCATATGCTTCATTGTAAAAGCGGCAGTTTGGGAGGCAATCTGGCCTCTGTGCATGTTTATTTGCCATTCATAGTATGTGCTTTGATGCTCTGCCTTCCTTTGAAAGATGGTACATTTCCTCTAATCTTTGTTTCAAAAGCAAATTGCTCGTTAGTAATTAGTGCTGAAAGTTTCCAGCTTTAGGAATTAACCTGTGTGTGTGCAGAGTGCACAGATGGGCACCAGAGGGAAGGGAAGGAGGTGCACCCCCCCCTCAGTGACAGGGGGCCCCTGGGCCTGTCCTCATCAGGCCCTGTCTGTAGGTCCAGAATCCCTGGAGCCTATAGGACTGTCTTTTCTAATGATGGGTTCCACCTGTCATGTTGTTGTCACAGTGAAGATTCTTAGTGAATCCTCAGGGCAGAATCCGAATGCATTCCAGAGCAGGATTTGGCCTTCCCACAGTGCCCTAGAGTACAAAGTGGCAGGGGGCTGCAGCTGTGGTAAGCATGTTTGGGTTTAGGGGTAAGAAAATGTGCATTGTTATCCTGTCGCAGCCCTATGTCACCCCCTGCTGCCACAGAGCCCTTTGTGGCTGAGGGCGTGACAGAGTCACAGCAAATATCCTCCCTCAAACATGCCTCCATCTTTGTCTGTACTTAGAAGGCACTTTGACTCACTCTGGGGGCCTCATTTATTGGGATGTGGCATAGGGCAGCACAGTAAGTCCCCTACTCCGATGCACTACGCCAAAGTGAAAGGGCAGTCTGGCACTGTATTTATCCATTACGGTGCATCCCTGCCCTTTTCTCCTGCGCTGGCACCATTTCGGCAGCCTAGCGCCAATGCAGGAACCCTTGCACTACGGTGCAAGGGTGACTGTGTTGTCGGCATGATTGTTTAACTACAAGAAGAGGCAATTCCTGCACAAGAACAATCCATGGAGGTGTTTTCCTCCTTCTATGTGTGCTGCAGAATGGCACAAATAGAAAGAGGAAAAATGAGGAGAAATAAAGATACTTCTCCTCGTTACGCCTGCCCCCGGGAAGAGTAAGATTTTGATGCATTACAAGGTTTACAAGTCCTTGTAAATCTAGGAATGAGTCAAAGCCCATGGGAGTTGCGTCGGAGAACCCACAGCAATGGCCAATGGTACACCTCCCTTGCTCTGCATAAGGCGAATCAGTGATTTGCGATGTGTTGCCTTACTAAAGATTTATGAGGCAACTCAAAGCCATGCAATGCGACTTTGCGTGGCTGCGTGAATCTGACTCAGAGCCTTGCGTCATGCATGTTCCACTTCGAGGGCTTATTTGCTAACCCTCTAACAGCAAGCACTTCAGGTTGAGATGTACAGTGATGTGTCGTCTGATCTCTCAAATGCGTTGCCCGGTTAGGCTGTCACCATGCAAAGCGCTTTGATGCCCAGCCAGCATGCTATATAAGAACAAAACAATAAAATAAATAAAAAAGCTGGCGCCCTGCCAGCTATCTGCCCCATATCCTTGTTGCCTTGATGGCTGCAGTGGTAAAGCAGGTGAAATTAACACCATTAACACCAACAGCAGTAAAACGCATCAATTCTCACTTGTGTTTGCACACCCCCTCTGTCGTAGTTTAGCAATCATTAGGTTAAGCATTAGCAGAAGACATCCAGTATTTCAAGACTATCTTGCCCGTTTTACGTAATCCATTTTGTATTTCTGTCGGCCATTTTGTGTGCCATGTGCTCTGTCCTACCTTTCTGTCAACTGCTCTTGAAATCTGCCTAGAGACAAGATATGTTTAGGCTCCTCTACTTTGCACATGGTCAGAAGAGCATACAGCTGTCTCCAACTTGTAACTGTCAAGATGTGCCCACCAAAATTAGCTAACTGTCAGCCCTTCCTTCCCACTTTTTGGTAGCACACTCTCTGTATGACCTTATATGTGTCTGAAACCAATACTCTGTACGTTGTACCACCTTCATTTCAGCCCCTGTGTGGGTATAAAAGGACCAAGCTCCTTCTAGTCAGTGTGCTACCTCATACTACACTGAAGGGTGTTGTGTGAATGTAGTTCCACCTCATGAGGTTTAATAAACTAAGGGGCATATTACCAAGCAATAGCGATAATTATCGCTATTGCTTGGTTAGAGACAAAATTTTACCGCTGAGCTGCGGCGATTTTTAACGCAGATAAACCTTGGTATTACCAAGGTTTATCGAAAATGCGATAAAAAACGGCCGCAATGCATGAATATCGCTGAAAAGTCAGCGATATTCATGCATTACCGAGCTAATGCTCTTAGCCAAGTTATGCACCTCCCATTGGATAACATGGCTGAGAACTGCTCAGGGCAGGTGTTAGAGCTTTTGGAGATATTCGCGCTTAGCGTGAATATCTCCAAAAGTTGGTAATAGGAGATAGCGATGTTAGCGACTGTTTCCAGTCGCTAACATCTTGACACGCCCACTTTGCATGTCATTAGTGATAAATATCACTGAAATGCAAAGTGGGGCCCAAGATGGTCGCTATCTCCTACTAGCTGTCGCTAATTGGTGTTAGCGACAGCTAGGTAATAGGGAGATAATTTTATCTCCGCTTTTTTGGCTTTTAAAGCCAAAAAAGCGGAGATAAACCCCCTTGATAATATGCCCCTCAGTTATTTCTATTCCAGTTTGTGTGCCAACTTCTTACTATTGGTCTAAGGACTGAGCAGAGAAGGGCGAATCCCTTGCACTAGTAGGCCTGGCTGGGGCTAGCTACTACAAATCTAAAGCATTTATCTCTCATTATCACATTAAAATAAAGAAAGAAGGGAGAATAGTGTGTGCATGTTTGGAGGGCCGTATGAGGCTGTCTCCAAGTGTTGCTGTACATGATTATTCCAGGCATAATGAGAAGTGCATTGGATTCTGGGTAATAAATTGTGTCATTTGCTGCCTAGTAGCTGAACAATGAACTCCTTTTCTATCATCCAGTCACAAAGTCAGTCACCTCCAATGAGACCTGTAGCTCTGGTTGGACACCATGCCTCATAGTTGTGCGGTTGCGGTGTTTTTCACATTGTTCTGGTTTTGACGCATTTGGCACATAATCTATCATCTGCATGATCTACAGGATTTTAACCAACAAAATTGTTTCTAGCTCCTACGGTTCAAAAGTTATTAAAAACTCAGTGACACATGTTGCTGCACCGTGGAAGACCCTTTGCAAAGTTGACGGGTCCCCTTTTGTTAAAATCTGGTTTGCGATGTCAACATTATCGGCGCCATCTTGTCCCCTTTCAGACTCACGCACACTTGCAGAAGCAGCCATTTTTTTTAAAACCATGGTCTCTCTGCCCACTGCCAATAGCCAGCGCATCTCTCCCCCTCACCCCCCGGCCTCGCAAGCATCCCCCGCGCACCGACAGCCCCCGGTCTCTCCTGCCTGGGCCATAAACGCACCTCCAGCGCGACCCTGCCTCCGAGCCACATCCCGTGCTGAACCCCCTCACTCTTTCATCTCATTCATAGAACAGGCCCTTTTGATAACCTCTTCCTCCCTGTCCGATTGTCCGGCCTGATCCCAGGCCATCACCTAGCCCAACAGTTGCAGTTTATTGCCCCCTACAGTAGGACCTCGCCTCACATCAAAGGAGCGGGGATTAATCAATGCCTTCACACCCCTAGATCCGACCGATCGCCCGCATTCCTGTTCTCAGCGGAATGTCCAGCTGCGCGATAGCCATCATGCTGATAGTTGGGTGGGGACCCCTACTGTAGATATGTGTGAGAACGGGCCTGAACCGGGGATTCCAAAGATGCCTTTTTCGTACTTCAAAGCAATACCACGGATGTCATGAATGTAATAAAGCCATAAACTTGTGTATAAGAGGCCAGGCCTCAGAGATGCGGTTAGAGCACCTCGAGAAGATACCCTGTTGTCTGATTTGACGTGTTCTGCTCCGTCGGAATAAACTCCTGTTTCTTGCCTTCCAGTCTCCAGCGCCTGCCTCTTCATTTGGTAACCTTGAGTTGGGTGAGAGGCGGCTATCGCCGGGCAATCCTTGAAAAGGGGTAATCGATCTGACCTGCTTGCCCTTTTTCCACAATTGGCGCCCAACATGTGGCCCATCGGCGACACGTGGATCCAGTGGGAGAGGTCCCAACGACAGTGTGAACGACTGCAACGATCGGGAAAGAGCTCCTGCCCGATTGACCCTCGCCTGGCAGCCGATCATCCGAACTTCACCGGTTCCGAAAAGACCTCTCTCGAGTGATCTACGGTCCTGACTGGGAACCATCAGGAGTGCCACAGCAATTACGGAGAATAGAGGACGATCAGGCGCTGGAAGCGGAAGACGAGAAACTGTCCATGCGGTCCGGGTAAGGTCGTGTAACACGACGAATTGTGAATTGATTGTTTGATTGTCTTGGAAAATACTAGTATTACGCATTTGATTGTTTGGTTCTGAGAGATTCTCTGTCTACAAACGGGGAAGGATAGGAGCATTCTCTCTTTGCAGATAGTGAAGGGTATGTAGCGCAGGCTTTTGCCCCCGTTGTAACCCGTCGCGCCTACTTCCCTCTCCATTGATTGATTGTTTGTTCGAGCATTAACTGTTCGAAATTGGTTCTCTGAAAGGATCTTCTCTGCCTACAAACGGGGAGGAACAGGAATTTCCCTCTCTCTTTGCAGATAGTGAAGGGTAGGTAGCGCAGGCTTTTGCCCCCGTTGAAACCCGTCGCGCCTATTTTAGTCCTCATTTGATTGATTGATTGTTTGTCCGAACATTGACTGTTTGGAATTAGTTCTCTCTTTGGGTATTCCCTATTTGCGAATACTGTAGAATAGAAATATTCTGCCTAGTCTTCGCAAAGTAGTGAAGGATAGGTAGTGCAGACTTTTGTCCCCATTGTAACCCGTCATGCCTATCTTCTCCCCATTGATCAGTAGTTGGTTCAGCCCGGACCGCTTATTAGAGGTGGATCATCCGGCTCCTCTGGAAGGCACCCCTAATAAGGATATGTTTTTAAAGTATGGACTAGTCACCGTAGCTTATAGTAAGTTATGGCATAAATATACTAAAAAAGATCAGGAAAGTCAGTGGCCACTGATAGGATCCTTCGATGATACTAAAATAAGCGTGCTGGAAACAGCCCTTCGTAACCATAAAACAACGCCCACTATGCTTGATAGTTTTGGCATGTGGCGCAAAGAAACAGAACAGCGAAAGAAAAGGAATGAAGTCAGACTAGAAAAAGAATTACGAAAAGCAGCTAATTTAGCCGCGAACAAGTTGAAAGAAGAAATAAAAGAAAGATAGGAAGCTAAACTAAAACTAGAATCTGAAACATCAAGCCAATGTCCCGTTAGAACGCCCGCCACGCTTTACCCTGAGCTACCTTCGAAGCAGCGAGCGAACGATGATCTACTGATAGGTCCCCCGATCATCTACATGCCCCCTCCATATGCCCCTTCCCAACCCCTAGTGCAACGCACGCAACCCCCAAGCACAGATGAGAGCGGTACCAGAGCCTCGGTCCTCACGACCTCCGCGCCGGCCGAGCCCCTTGTACTCAGCGCAGCGCAAGCAGCAACAGTAGATAACCCCGACACTGAGAAGAAAGACTCCGCTAGATTAAATCGATTGAGTAAGAATGAACGAGCAGGGATTGATAAAATCGTAAAGACGCTAGTGGAACGGAAAGAAAGCGAAGATTACGTAACAGATATATGCAATTCGTATGCCAATAACCACAAACGACACTTTGTTACACGTTTCTGTTACCACACCCTTAATGCTTATGAAGATCGGTACCAAGCCAAAGGTCCTGAAAGCCTAACGACTCTGTATAGAAAAGTCGACATTGGAGACGAAAGTGAGTGTGATGTGACGGACCTCTTCATGCGCACGCTTGAAGTCTCCCGCCACCTCACTGAACAAAGATTAGAAGCTAGCATCACGACCCCTGTAGCGACTGTACCTCAAACCGAGGGAACTAACACCATGATGCCGATAAGAGAAGCAGCTCCTTATTGGGTCCCCTCACGAGGACAGGGAACACACGACGATATTAACCACCAAGATGCGAGGGGGAGGGTAATGTACAACTGGGTCTACCAACCCTGGGATCGGCAAGACATCCTGACTTTTCGAAAGTCCTTGCCTGATCTACGAAAGAACCCCACTGCCTTCTACACAGAATTAGGTACCGCCTTGGGGTCGATGATTATGACCCTAGCGGACATCAACTTGTTTTTCGGGCTATGTCTACCAGCTGATGTGTGGAAGCTAATCCGGAAAGTCGACCACCTTGAGCTGTTCGGACATACCTGTTTACAACTCGATGGCATAGACAAGCAACGAGAGCCCAGACAGAAACCTTTGAAATCAATTCTAGACCTGCCAGACAAAATCGTACAAAAACTCAAAACCATAGTCCCAGAAAAGAAGGTGGACTGGTCAATAGTAACGGCCTGCTGCCAGAAACCCCAGGAAGACGTATCAGAATACTTTTCCAGGTTAGAAACGGTGTTCTCCGATTACAGCGGCCAGGACATGACCTCTGCAACCGGACATCACTTATTCGTCCAGAATTACGTAAAGGGCCTGACTCCAGAAGTCTCGCAGAAACTGCAGACTAGTGAAAGTAGTTGGGCTGCCTCCAAACCCGCGGCTATCCTTCAGATGGCTCAATACTACGAACGACAAAAGAATGAGAACGACAAAGTGACTGAGAGAAAGAAAAAGGACTTGAAAGAACGAGTAATGATAGCTCAATTGCAAGGAGCGACGATAGGTAGGGAACCGTACAAAGGACACTACCAGTCGACTGCCCCTAGAAATCCACCCCCTAAAGACCGTACCCCCGCGCCCTATGCTGGACGGACAGACATTGACGACAACCAGTGTGCGTTCTGCAAGGGATTTGGGCATTGGAAGTCCCAGTGTCCGGTCCTGTTAGAAATGTACAAAAATAGAGACACAAAAGACGTAGCGGATGGGCCGAAAAATAGAGGACAGGGACGAGGGCACACAAACGACGCTAGCAATGACAGACCAGGCAGACCGAACACTTTTGACCGCCCCCGACAGAACCAATGCCAGCAGGCTGACTGTGACGATGCCCGCGACTTCGCATAGGACTGCCAAGGGCAAGGGAGGGATCCAGTCGAGCTCTATGTTGACCAGCAAGGTCCTTATGTCACTGGCGCAACACGTAGTGCGTTATCTAAACGACTGATTCCGAAAGCACCCTTGTCTGGCTCACACATAACATCAATAGGTTTTGATGGAACGCCCTTCACTAATCCCTTGTCCGCGCCGATCTACTTCGACTTGGACAGTAACCCCACTGACACGACGTTTCTGCTTTCCTCCAACACCCCCGATGCCATTATGGGACTTGACTTACTGAAGCATTTCCGAGCTACTATTAGGTGTTCACAGGACAGAGTTCGAGTCATTCTGTACGATAACCCGACTCTGCTCAGACCTTATCCCTTACGACACATGTTCTCCATCTCTGACGCTGACTCTTCCTTACTCGACTCTCTACCTCTGTATCTGTGGGCCAAAACTGACGCTGACGTAGGACGCATGATGATTGACCCTGTGCACATAACTGTTCGCCAAGATGCGATACTCCCAAAACTCCCACAGTATCGGATATCGCCCGAAGGTGAGAAGGCATTGGTAAAGATAATTCAGTCCTTGGTAGAGGCAGGAGTGGTAGAGGAAGTAGTCAGCAATATTTGCAACAGCCCTATCCTACCCATTGTAAAGAAGCAGGGTGAGGGAGATGAGAAAGCGTACCGCTTCATCATCGACCTTCGAGAGGTCAACAAAGTGGTTGTACCTCAGTACCCCGTAGTCTCGGATATCACCACCATTCTGACCCTGATTCCTTCCACAGCTACCACCTTCACTGTAATCGATCTCAAGAATGCATTCTTCTCCATCCCCATCCACCCAGACAGCCGCTACCTTTTCGGCTTCACGTTAAAATCCCGCTCATATAGATTTTGTAGAGCTCCCCAAGGTTACACAGAAAGTCCCAGCAACTATAGCCAGGCCCTCAAGAGACAGCTGGACGCCGTTCAGCTGCCGGATGGAGTGGTGTTGATACAATACGTTGATGATATCCTTTTGGCGGCCGACACCACTTCAATTGCAGTCACTACCACTCTCCAACTCCTGCACTTCCTTGCGGAAAATGGCCACAAGGTCTCCAAGAAGAAGTTGCAATTCTGCCAACCCCAGGTCACCTACCTAGGCCAACTCTTGTCCAAAGACGGGAGAAAGCTTACACCCGATCGAATTCAGGGCATTCTAGAAACCCCTGTCCCAAAGACCCAGAAACAAGTCCGCTCCCTGGTAGGCCTCACCTCCTTCTGCCGGTAGTGGTTGCCAAACTTCAGCCTCATTGTAAAGCCACTGCTTTCTCTACTAGCTAAAGATGTCCCCTTCCCGCTCCCTTGGACCCCCGAATGCCAATCCTCCTTCAAAGAACTTCGAGACGCCCTTTGTTCTGCACCAGTCCTAGGAACACCGATTATACCAAATCCTTCTCTCTCTACACTCGCGAAAGGGAGGGATGCGCTTTGTCTGTCCTGACTCAAACCATCGGCCCCAAGCAACGATCATGTGCCTATTTCTCTGCCACTCTTGACCCCGTAGCGAGAGCCTTGCCTGCCTGCCTTCGAGCCGTACCTGCCGCTGCTGTCTCTATCCGACAAAGTGAGGGGATCGTACTCTCGAATTCCCTCACGGTATTAGTGCCCCATGCTGTTAACACCCTCCTGAACGAGACTAAGACGCAACACCTGACTAGCGCACGACTGACTGGATACGAACTGACTCTGCTTGCACCCCACATCACGCTGAAAAGATGCACCACGCTGAACCCAGCCACCTTGTTGCCTCTGCCCAAAAATGACCCAAATGTCCCCCCTATACATGACTGTGTGACCCTCACGGACGAACAGACTAGGAGTAGAGTTGACCTCCGAGACACTGCCTTCCCAAACCCTGACGGAGAGCTATGGGTAGACGGCTCTTGCATTAAACTCCCCGACGGCACCACCTCAGCTGCCTATGCAGTTACCACAGCCCGGACTGTAGTTGAAACCGCCCGCATCACGCAACGATCCGCACAGGCGGCAGAACTGATTGCCCTCACACGAGCATGTAAATTGCCTGCTGTGCGCTTTGTGTTCCGCTTTGATTGTTTCACTGCTCAGATTGCCAGCGCGACTTTCCGACCTTTAAAGTGTATTCCCCCCAAGCGCCCTCCATTTTGTTGTTGTTGTGCTCCTACCTAGCCCGCCCCGCCTCCCAGCTGAGACGCCCTCCCACAGACTACTTCAGCGCTCCATTACCTGGAAGCGCTGTGACTCACTCGACGCTTGCCAGCTGAGTGGTCGCTCCCTTTGGCTGCGGTATCGTTGCTTAGCGCTTCTTGCTGCAAACTGTGTCATTTAAATTGCCTGCTGTGCGCTTTGTGTTCCGCTTTGATTGTTTCACTGCTCAGATTGCCAGCGCGACTTTCCGACCTTTAAAGTGTATTCCCCCCAAGCGCCCTCCATTTTGTTGTTGTTGTGCTCCTACCTAGCCCGCCCCGCCTCCCAGCTGAGACGCCCTCCCACAGACTACTTCAGCGCTCCGTTACCTGGAAGCGCTGTGACTCACTCGACGCTTGCCAGCTGAGTGGTCGCTCCCTTTGGCTGCGGTATCGTTGCTTAGCGCTTCTTGCTGCAAACTGTGTCATTTAAATTGCCTGCTGTGCGCTTTGTGTTCCGCTTTGATTGTTTCACTGCTCAGATTGCCAGCGCGACTTTCCGACCTTTAAAGTGTATTCCCCCCAAGCGCCCTCCATTTTGTTGTTGTTGTGCTCCTACCTAGCCCGCCCCGCCTCCCAGCTGAGACGCCCTTGCCCCTCCCCCTCCACTATCCATATATGACAGTAGCTCCCGCGCACAGCGTCCACGCGCAGCGTTCGCGCCCAACCCGCGCCGAAGGTGCGCCAAAGGTAAGCCCGTCTACGCCCGTCCGCGCCTGGACCGCGCCCAGCGCCAGACCCCCTGCCCCTCGCGCTGCCCAGCCCCCCCGCATTACCTACGATGCCGCCACCCTCCTAGCCCTTAACTCCGGTCGCGCCCCAAACTGCGTCCAAGCCGCTCCCGGACACACCCATGGACCTTTCTCCTGCTACTCCTGCAAATTCATCGGCACCGACAACATCTCCGCCACGACCACAACACAGACTCCTGACCCCAACCACCTACAATGCATCCTTCTCAACACCCGATCAGTCCACAGACACGCCATTGACCTATGGAACCTACTAGACACCATCTCTCCGGACGTCGCCTTCCTAACAGAAACTTGGATGAACGCTTCCTCCGCCCCAGACATCACCATTGCCATCCCTGAAGATTATAAGATCATTCGTAAGGACCGCACCGACCACACAGGAGGAGGAATCGCTATCGTCCATAAGAAGTCAATCCGCATCTCAACCAGCTCTGACGCCAATCTCACCAACTCTGAACACCTTCACTTCCAGATCCACATCGACCCCAAGACCACACTCAGAGGCTCCCTCCTCTACAGACCACCAGGACCCCGCGCAAAATTCAGTGAAGACATCACGGACTTCATCACTCCTCACGCGCTCCCCTCCAAAGACTACATCCTTCTGGGAGACCTCAATTTTCACCTTGAAAAGATCAACGACCGCAACACCACCACCCTCTTGGACAATCTCGCCAACCTCGGACTTAAACAACTGGTCACGTCCCCCACCCACATCACAGGTCACACACTCGACCCCATCTTCACCTCCAGCAATCATGTCTCCTTCAGCCACACTACGGAGCTCCTCTGGACTGACCACAGCTGCGTTCACTTCACCTACAACAAACCAAAACCCAACCAACCCTGCAAAGAAACTGGAACAAAATCACCACGGACCAGATCTCCGCATCGCTCCTTCTAAACACCCCAGCCCACTCTTCTAACGCAAACGAAGCCGCCGCCAACCTCACCCTATGGTTATCCAACACCGCCGACACCTTAGCACCACTGAAGAAACGTCAAAACAAACCTGCCAGCAAAAAGGCCTCATGGTTCAACGATGATCTTAAGAAGTCCAAGAAACTCTGCCGCTCCCTCGAAAAGGCCTGGAAAAAAGACCCAACTACTAGCACCAAGGACGCCTTCAAAAACGCCACCCGCACTCACCACCAACTAATCCGAAAGGCCAAGAAAACAGCATTCAAGGATCGACTTGACAACAACGCCCACAACAGCAAGGAACTCTTCAACATCGTCAAGGAATTTTCCAATCCCTCGGCCAACTCCAACGACATCACCCCCTCTCAAGCCCTCTGCGACTCCCTAGCCTCATTCTTCCACAACAAGATTGCAGACATCCACAACAGCTTCGACAACCAACCCGGAAACCAACCCACCCTTCCTTTTGCTGAACATTCTCCCCCCGTGAACACCCTTAACGACTGGAACCCAATCTCCACTGAGGACACAATCCGCCTGATGAATTCCATCCACTCAGGATCCCCCACAGACCCATGTCCTCACCACATCTTCAACAAAGCAGACTCCGTCATAGCACCGCACCTCCGAGACGTCATCAACAGCTCCCTCAACTCCGCCACCTTCCCGGAAGACTGGAAACACGCTGAACTCACCGCCCTTCTGAAGAAACCCACAGCGGACCCCACCGAACTCAAAAATTACCGCCCCATCTCGCTCCTTCCACTCCCGGCCAAAGTCATCGAGAAAGCTGTCAACAACCAGCTCGCCGCCTTCCTCGAAGCCAACAAATCCCTCGACTCCTCACAATCTGGCTTCCGAACAAAACACAGCACTGAGACCGCCCTCATCGCAGCAACAGACGACATTCGAACTCTACTGGACAATGGAGACACAGTCGCCCTCATCCTCCTCGACCTCTCTGCAGCATTTGACACAGTCTGCCACAGCACCCTTTTACAACGCCTCAATAACATCGGAATCCAAGGAAAAGCACTTGAATGGATCACCTCGTTCCTCACCGGAAGAACTCAGAAAGTCCGCCTCCCACCATTCAAGTCCGAGGCCACTGAAGTCATCTGTGGCGTACCACAAGGATCCTCACTCAGCCCCACCCTCTTCAACGTATACATGAGCCCCCTCGCGGCCATCGCCCGCCAACACAACCTCAACATCATCTCTTACGCGGATGACACTCAACTTATCCTTTCTCTCACCAATGACCCCAGCACCGCCAAAACTAACCTACACGAAGGAATGAAAGAAGTTGCCGAATGGATGAAACAAAGCCGTCTGAAACTGAACTCAGACAAAACAGAAGTCCTCATCTTAGGTACATCCCCCTCTGCATGGGACGACTCCTGGTGGCCGGAAGCCCTCGGAAAAGCACCCATCCCGACAGACCACGCACGGAACTTAGGAGTCATCCTGGATTCTTCACTCTCAATGAATAGACAAGTCAGCGCCGTATCCTCTTCCTGCTTCAATATTCTTCGCATGCTTAGAAAAACATTTCGCTGGATCCCCACAGAAACAAGGAAAACAGTCACCCATGCTCTGGTCACGAGCCGACTGGACTACGGAAACACCCTCTACGCAGGCACTACCGCTAAACTCCAGAAGAAACTCCAACGAATCCAAAACGCCTCAGCCAGGATCATATTAGACATCCCACGCAACGAACACATCTCTGGTCACCTTAAAGACCTCCACTGGCTACCCGTCAATAAGAGGATCACTTTCCGACTGCTAACCCACGCACACAAATCACTCTACGACATCGGACCAGAATGCCTCAACTCACGACTGTCCTTCTACACCCCCTCCCGCCAACTACGTTCTTCCGGCCAAGCCCTCGCCACTGTACCTCGCATCAACAAGACCACCATGGGAGGCAGATCCTTCTCATACCTGGCTGCTAAAACATGGAACTCACTCCCCGCTTACCTTCGCCTTACCCAGAACCACCTAGCATTCAGAAAGCAACTTAAAACGTGGATATTTGACAAATAATCCTCCTCCCCTTTCTAAGCGCCTTGGGACCCTCTGGGTATGTAGTGCGCTATATAAATTCTCTGACTTGACTTGACTTGACTTGTATCCTAGCAAAGGGGATGACAGCAAACATTTACACGGACAGCCAGTATGCCTTCGGGGTGGTTCATCATTTTGGGCTCTTATGGAAGGAGAGGGGATTTCTGACATCTCATGGCACGCCCATCCTGCACGGAGATCTAGTCTCCGCTCTGACTGAAGCGGTTCTCCTCCCCAAACGACTTGCCGTAATCAAATGCCAAGCACACAAAAAGGTGACATACATCATTGGACAGGGAAATGCACTGGCCGACATCACTGCCCGAACCACAGCTGAGAATAGGACGACGACTCACATGTACGTGACTAGGTCACAAGCAGAAAAATGGACAGACGCTAGGGAAACTATTAGGGACATCCAAATGGCCAGCTCACCACACGAATTGACTGAATGGGCACGGGTGGGATTAAAAGACGATGAAGGCTGCTGGCGGACAAAAGACACGAACAAATGGTTGCTACCCAACTCGTATCTGATCCCCATACTGACTATGGCTCATTCCCCTGCACACATAGGATCTGCCCCTATGACCGTACTTGTCTCCCGAGTTTGGCATAGCAATAGAATTGCAGACTCAGCCAAACGATTAGTCCAGCAATGTCTAGTCTGCCTGCAACACAACCCTGGGAAAGGAACTGTCGTACCCCGGGGAGGGTTTGGGGTCCCCAACCATCCATTTGAAGTCCTACAGATGGACTATATCCAGTTAGAGAGATGTCAAGGACTGAAGTATGTACTTGTTGTTGTATGCGCTTTTAGCAAATGGGTGGAAGCCTACCCGACGCGTGACAACACTGCCATTGCCACTGCAAAAGTACTACTGAAAGAGTTCGTCCCTCGCTACGGCCTTTGTCGTATTTTATGGAGTGACAATGGCCCCCATTTCGTAGCCGAGGTTATCCAGCTTATCCTGAAGGGGCTGGGGGTACGACAGAAATTCCACGTCGTTTTTCACCCCCAATCTGCTGGACTGGTCGAGCGACACAACGCCACATTGAAACTAAAACTGGCAAAAATAGTGGCTACCACAGGACTAAAATGGCCAGACGCTCTTCCCCTGGCATTGCTGTCAATGCGTTCCACCCCCACCAAACACCACTTGACCCCTTACGAGGTCGTTTTTGGCCGACCCATGAGTATCTGGTCTGCACCCAAACCGACATCTATTCACGACGTCCCGGACGTCCTAATGTCTGACTATCTGTATAACCTAACTAAAACGCTGTCTGTTATTCATCATCAGGTGCTGCAGGCCATCCCCGATGCTTCCAGGGGCCCGGACATACCATCCAGCCTGGAGATTTCGTCCTAATTCGGAACTTCCAGCGGGAGAAGAGTCTGGAACCCCGCTGGACGGGCCCCTGGCAAGTTTTGATCACCACCCGAACAGCTCTTCGAGTGGAGGGAAAGCGCAATTGGCTGCACGCACACCACTGCAAGAAGATCTCGTTGAATCTGACAACAACCGAAGGCGTGACCACGCAAGAAGAGCTCCTGAACAAAGATCGACCATCCCTGAGCTGCTACCCGGAAACAGACGCGCTTGAACTGGCAACATATCCCGACCCCACTGTGCCATCCAGAGAATGGTACAACCTGCGACGAAAGGAGGGAGCTTCGGCTAAATAGACCACTGACTAAGTTTATATTCTCAGAGCGGTGGCCTAACGCTACTAAGGTCGCCAGGAGAGAAGCCAAACGAAGTTTGTTGTTATGCCCACTACCGAGCCCCCTTGAAGATGATGGAAGCGCCCGATACGAAGATGATGGAAGCACCCGACTTGAAGATGGTGGAAGCGACCGGATATCCAAAGACCCACTACAGAAACCCAAAGACTGACAAAATGCACAGTTCAAAGACTATTGCCTTCTTTGTTACCCTTCTCTTCTGTATGTATGTATGTATGTATTGCGACTTATATAGCGCACGTATCACCCGAAGGTATCAAGGCGCTTGCTTAGGGAACCCGTCCTGGTATTCCCCTGTGAGATACCCCGGCAGGGTATCCACAAGGTGAAAGCCAGGCATCCCGCCGCGAGGGGCCGTAGTGGAGATTAAGCAAGCTATTGCCCAGAGTCGCAGAGTGTGACCCCGTGAGTCGAGTAGGCACCAGAGCGAGAATTGTCGAGTCTGTGGAATTTTTGAGCCCGAGACCCGCCGAGGCGGGGAATCGAACCCTGGTCCACGGCCGATCTCAGCTTTCGGGTCTGCCGCCTCTAACCACTGAGCCACACTTCTCCACTGTCTTCTGCCTCCTCCTCATGACCACCCTCTGGATCTTGGAAGAAACCTCACCAGCACATGAGTCACTTCTAGCCACTGTACTACCTGTCACCGCGAAGGAACACCACCTGATCTCTCTCTCACCTCAACTCCGAGAAAGACGTAAGGAGTTTTGGAATAACTCCTTCGTACAACTTTTGCACCAGCACAACCTTGCCGCCAATGCCACCAACTGCTGGATCTGCGGGTTGCTTCCGCATGCCACTGGACATTCCATCCCTTTTATCCCCTCACCATTCTCTGTTCATGGCTCCTGCCTCGCCTGGTTGATTCTCCTGCAAGAGAGCTACAGAGATAAGACAATCTCCAGCGAAACCATGTCACACTTTTATCAAGGGGTCTGGCTGAACGAAACTAAAAAAGCGGCTGCACCCTTTTGCCCACTGACGTCCAACACCTCTGTTCACTTGGACATCCCAGCCAAAGAACGTGTCGAAATGCAGGTGTTCAACAATCCGGCCAGACCTACCTTCTCCTACCAACGGAAACGAACAGCAGCCACCCTGACTGTGGCCCTATCTGTTGTCAATGTCTCGGGCCTTGTATGCATCGAAGGCCTCGGGACACAATTTGTAGGTCACAGTGCCTGCAACATCACCAGAACCTTGGACACTACTGACCCACCCTCTTTTGTCACTTCTCCAAACATGTACTTTGTCTGCGGTACAAAAGCCTACACCTGGCTCCCAAAAGGCTGGGGAGGTACCTGCTACATTGCCTTCATCCTTCCTCCGACCTATGTGGCATCTGCACACCACCACCGACAAAAACGAGAGAGAGACATTGAACAAGCCGACTCTGCCGGAGCACAGTTCCTGGACGCAATGAAGGGACTTGTTCCACTCTGGGGTCCAATGGCAAACAGCCGTGCCATCCGACATTTGACCCAGGCAGTTGAAACAACCATGAACATTACAGCTGGCATCCTCACAAATAACACGGCCGAGCTTCAAGCGGTCCGCTTGGTGGCCCTTCAGAACCGCCTTGTTCTAGATGGGGTTCTAGCAGATCGTGGAGGGGCATGCCGCATCATAGGGTCTAGCTGCTGCACCTATATACCGGACAATTCACCCTCAGTGTACAAAGCCATTGAACATCTCCACAGACTTTCCTCAGAAGTCCACCAGGAACAAGAAGAATGGTCGCTTGGCGGATATTTCTGGAGTACTGTAAAGAACTGGGGTTGGAGGTTGTTTACAATTATACTGATACCCATTGTTGTGTTATGTGGGTTCTGCCTAGGAATTCAATGCCTGCCGCCTTTGTGCTCACTATGTGCAAACTGTATCTGCCCAAAGACTCCGGACTTTGACAAGGAACGCATGAGAGCATTGTACGATGTCGAGGTTAAGGATTTAATGAAGATCGATATCGACTAGACAAAATGGCTAGATATGTTGAAAAGGGAGGACTGTTAAAATCTGGTTTGCGATGTCAACATTATCGGCGCCATCTTGTCCCCTTTCAGACTCGCGCACACTTGCAGCAGCAGCCATTTTTTTTAAAACCATGGTCTCTCTGCCCACTGCCAATAGCCAGCGCGTCTCTCCCCCTCACCCCCCGGCCTCGCAAGCATCCCCCACGCACCGACAGCCCCCGGTCTCTCCTGCCTAGGCCATAAACGCACCTCCAGCGCGACCCTGCCTCCGAGCCACATCCCGTGCTGAACCCCCTCACTCTTTCATCTCATTCATAGAACAGGCCCTTTTGATAACCTCTTCCTCCCTGCCCGATTGTCCGGCCTGATCCCAGGCCATCACCTAGCCCAACAGATGCAGTTTATTGCCCCCTACAGTAGGACCTCGCCTCACATCAAAGGAGCGGGGATTAATCAATGCCTTCACACCCCTAGATCCGACCGATCGCCCGCATTCCTGTTCCCAGCGGAATGTCCAGCTGCGCGATAGCCATCATGCTGAGATTTGGGTGGGGACCCCTACTGTAGATATGTGTGAGAACGGGCCTGAACCGGGGATTCTAAAGATGCCTTTTTCGTACTTCAAAGCAATACCACGGATGTCATGAATGTAATAAAGCCATAAACTTGTGTATAAGAGGCCAGGCCTCAGAGATGCGGTTAGAGCACCTCGAGAAGATACCCTGTTGTCTGATTTGACGTGTTCTGCTCCGTCGGAATAAATTCCTGTTTCTTGCCTTCCAGTCTCCAGCGCCTGCCTCTTCATTTGGTAACCTTGAGTTGGGTGAGAGGCGGCTATCGCCGGGCAATCCTTGAAAAGGGGTAATCGATCTTACCTGCTTGCCCTTTTTCCACACTTTCCGTTGCCTATTTCTATGTAAGGGTGTTAAACTGGTGGTAATGAGGTGCAACCTATGCCCTGCCAGTGTTAACAAGTGGAAAAATAATGAAATAATACTATCACAAAATGTGTCACATTACGCCGCATAATTTGTCTTTTCTTGCCACATGATTTAGTTAACCCTGCCACATAACTTGGCCCTTTCCTACCGCACAATTTCAGTGGCCCTGGGTACAGGTCCAAACCGCACACAGCCACAAGAGGGTGGTGTCACATTGCTTCCTAGGACCACAAATATCACCCTGCTCTTAGGGAACGGGGAGTGTCACAATGCCAAAAATGTAATACTGCTTGAGACTATGAAGTCCTTGAATGAGCTGAAGATACATACTCTGTATTGCATGGTGTGCCCTGCCTAGAATACCATCCAAAAAATGCATTTAAATCTGTTGTTTTTCCTATTGTCCCAAGTGCTTTGAAGTCCTTTACTAAATCTTTACTCATTCATCCACAAACAGCATCTCCTTCCATTGGACATTGTAAGTGAGTCTCCAAACAGTTGTTCACATACTATACAGCTGCTAATATAGCCCAGTGTTCTAAGTGTTGTCTATTAGGTTTTATGGAAAAACCTTTATAAATGCAATTTCTAATTAATTTAACACCTGCATATAGCGCTTCTTCACCCTGTAAGCTTTTGCGATGCTTTACACACAGGGGCATATTACCAAGCAATAGCATTGCTTGGTTAGAGACAAAAATGTATCGCCAACCTGCAGCGATTTTTATCGCAGATAAACCTTGCATGAATATCGCTGAAAAGTCAGTGATATTCAGGCATTACCGAGCTAATGCTCTTAGCCATGTTATCCACCTCCCATTGGATAACATGGCTGAGAACTGCTCAGGGCAGGTGTTAGCTTTTGGAGATATTCGCGCTTAGCGTGAATATCTCCAAAAGTTGGTAATAGGAGATAGCGATGTTACTGACTGTTTCCAGTCGCTGACATCTTGGCACGCCCACTTTGCATGTCATTAGTGATAAATATCACTGACATGCAAAGTGGGGCCCAAGATGGTCGCTATCTCCTACTAGCTGTCGCTAACTGGTGTTAGCGACAGCTAGGTAATAGGGAGATAATTTTATCTCCGCTTTCTTGGCTTTTAAAGCCAAAAAAGCGGAGATAAACCCCCTTGATAATATGCCCCACAGTGACATAAATCCTTGTGGGTGTCTCAGACTTTCATCCTTCTGGCGTCGATAATTTAAGTACGTTTAATTTGGGCGACAGTAACAACTTTTACAAATAGAGGTGCCAAACGGGAAACCTACAGTAAAGAACACTGTATAAAAATACGTAGCAATTGTTAGCATTTCTCTGCAGGCCTGGAGGAGAAGGCAAGAGCCTTATTTCTCCGGAGATGCTTCGCGTGCGCCCAGACACGGGGACGTCAGACTGTTCTCTCCCGCTCCCTTCACAGCTCAGATCTTCAGTAATGAATCGCCTTCTCTCCCCTCCACTGCCCTCCTTCCACACTCTGCCCGAAGTTTCTAGACAAGGGAAGACATGATTAACGATGTTTGTCCGCCATTATTCTCCGGCACCCAATTATGTCCTGTATATTATACAAAGTTAAAAATATCACAACTGCTGTGGTGCTGAAGCAGCACATTTCATCCTCAGCTCCTGGAGAGAAAAATAGCCTCAGAGACTCAAGCAAGGCCACCAGGCAGGGGCACTTCTGTGCACGAAATTGGGAGGCCACAAGTACACCGCATCAGTCCTCTGATCATGTCTTGTTTTTTATGGAGCTTCAGACTGCACTTTTGCGGCTTCTAAGCGGTGTAACTTTTCTTTTAGCCAATTTAATACAAAGTTTAGACCAAGGAAAGATGGGTGGCTCATCTGACCTTAGCTAGGTTTGAACTCATGGCCTCCAGGGCAGTGTTTTTCTTAGCAGGAAGCTTTTCTTTCACTCACTGATGTCTCTGCAAATTAGATCAATAAGCAGCCATTAACGACTCCAGCCCCCAGGGCCACTGGGATTGTGCGTCAGGGGAGGACCAAAGCATGCTCCAGGCTTGACTAGATTATAAAGCAAGAAAAAGTAAATTATGTGGCATATTCTGTAGATTTTGTGATACTATTACCTCATTCGTCATTTTATGTTAACACTAGCTGGACAGACATCCCACCTCGTTTGACAACGCACCAGCAACATAAAAGACATCACTTTCTACACAAGACCAAGAACACACAGGCCCGACACTCAATGGTCACTCCGGGGTCTCCCCCCAGCGATGGGACATTACCCAAGCGGATTATGCAGTGGATGTGCACTCACACAGGCTTCCAAGGCACTGCGGGGCAGATTTACAAGCCCCCTGCGCCACAGTGCATCCCTTTTCGTGATGTACTGGTGGCGCAGGGGGCTCCTCCATATTTACAAGGAGAGGAAAAGCCACCCTGCGTGACTTTTCCTGTCCTTGTAAATACGGCCCCTTCACACGCAGCACTTTGTGTTGAAGGGGCGTTCCATGGGTGTTGCTGTGGGTGTTCCCACGCAACACGACAAATCTCCAGATTTACGAGAAATCGTAAATCTGGAGATGCGTCTGAATGCTACGCCACCCTAGAGGTTGCGTAGGGAGGCGCAACGAGGAGAAATGTTTTCATTTCTCCTTGTTTTTTCCTCTTTCAGCACACATTGAAAGAGGAAAATACCTATAGTGATTGCTTTTGTGCAGGAAGGTGCCCCTTCCTGCACGAAAACAATCTCCCCATGACGCAGGCATCCTTGCACCATGGTGCAAGGGTGCCTGCGCCAGCGTATGGCAGCTGCTTTTGCACCAGCACAGGGGGAAGCACAGAGATGCAAGATATTCTTGTAAATATGACGCATCCCTGTGCTTCAGAAGTGCCGCAGCGTGGCGCAGCCAAAGGGCTTGCTGTGCCACACTGCTGGACTTCCTTTTAGATCTGCCCCTATATCTTGACACCCCCAAACCATGGGTACAACGCACACACACTAACTGCAACACCAAAAACTGTGTGTATATCATTACATACCCCTGCAAAAAACAATACAAAGGCATGGTCACCAGAGCAGTGAAGATCAGAATCACTGACCAGAGCAGGAATGTGAGATGCGAGAGATGTACCACCAAAATGAGTATCCACTTTATCGAGAACAGTCATACATCTGAAGATCTCCACTGGACTTTCATTGAGGCAGCCACACACATCCACAGCGATGAACTATTTGGAAAAGAGCAGCAGTGGGTGTTCAGACTCTCCACACACATCCATGGCCTCAACATTAAGATTCCATCGGGCGAGGTCTTAGTATATTCATCATCGGTATTCAAGCCCCTTGCCCACCTGCGGGTTCCTGACACCACTGGGTATCGCTGAACACGGCCCTCACTCTTGACCTAGTGCCATCATTTGTCGCTTACCTTCCCCCCTTTTTCTCACCCCATCTATTCCTCTCTTCTCCATCCCTTCTCCCTCCCCATCCCATATTTTTCACCCCTTGCCCCCTCCCTTTTTTTCCGCCCGACCTTCCCCTCTTCGTCCTTGTGTATGCCCATTGAAACCTGTCCACCCCTCTGCGGAGTCTTCCCCTCCTTCCCTCCCTGGTCCGCACAATGATGCCAGCCCTCCTCCCCCAGTAACCACGACCCCCCAACACCCCCTCTCACGTCCTCTCTGGCCCAGACACCAATCACATCGACCGCTACGGCGCCGACCCTCGTCATGTTGGGCCCCCTTCACTGTTCACGCCCACCTCTTACGCCTCCATCTACGCCCCCTCCAACGTCCTCCCAGGTCCGTGCTGATTATTCCTTCCATCATGGCACCAGCTCCCGGCCACACTGGGAACCAGCTTCCGGTTGCCGTGCCCGGAAGTACTTCTGGGACCTCCAACATGAGGTCGTCACTCCGGCACCGGCAGGGTTAGGTCGATAGCCATACCCAAGCATCAACACGGTGAGTGTTTTCCTACACAGCTCGTGCTGTGAAAACCAGTACCCGGCAGTCTTGGACAGACACCCAGACCCTTAGACATGCCACCCCCTCTAACCCCTCATCCCAAGGTTTTCCAACCTTGCCTCCTCACTTTTTCCTCCATTTCTACCCCTCAGCAGCGACAATGCACTGCATACTGCTCCCGGGGAACAGCCTTTACAACGCGGGCATTACCACGCGCTAACATTAAAACGCTGCTATTACAACGCAAGTAGTTACAACGACTTGCGCTGGAGGGCGCTGTTGCATAGGGAATAGTTTAATTTTCTATTCCAACACCTTCACTACTGTAACGTGGGCTGGAGTTGGAATAGAAAATTAAACTATTCCACTATCCAGCGCTTACAGCGCAAGTCGTTGTAACGACTTGCGTTGTAAAAACTGCGTTGTAATGGCATGCGTGGTAAAAGCCCGCGTTGTAGTGTCATACAACCCTGCTCCCACTGCCAGGTCTGATTAGGGCCGCCACTGAATACAGTTTGCCCTCGTGAGGGAGGACCTCCTCACAGTCAGTATCCCTCTATCCCCTCCTCTTTTCCCCTTTCCTGTCCCCATTCCCATTGCCCTCTTCCCTTTCTCTCCTCCATACCCTCTTCCCTTGACCCTTTCTCTTACCGGCTGCTCCATCACTGCCTTAAGGCAGGCACGTTTCAAGGCTTGCATGTCTGTCTGATTGTTTACTACAGCCAGCGGTCACTTTGCTGCCCCATATGTTTCAAGGGGCACAACTCATTGGAAGGCATTCTCTTACCTTCCCACCTTTGTGAATACCATGCAACCATCAACTGTCAAGCTGTGACAATTGAGACTGGGCTCAGAATTGGTGTCTCTAATGCGTTTTTTCAATCATGATAAAAAAATGTGTATAGTATGTGATGCAGCGGGTCGAACATAAAACCCTTGCTATATGTCACTAATTCAGGAAATTTGTTATCATTAACTTATCGGTGGGGCCCATAATACCGCAAATTCACACAGTCCCTGAATTAGTGATAAGTAGACAAGCTGCAAGACATACGGGGTACCTAGTTAACCTATACATTACCCATATACATTTTATACATTTTGTTATAATGGTTATAAGTTTCAAATCATCATGGTACTCCAAGATTTTGGTAGATGGACCAAACTAGTAGGAATCAGTTGATAGCGATTAAGTCTAGCTCAATCACAGTTTAAAAACTTTAACATTTATTGCCATGACATTTAGTCTAATAACCACAGATTCAAGTTTATATTTCTGCAAGACTTTATCTTAACTCATTTAAAAGAAGAATTAGATTGCATACATTTTTATTAGTTAAATAGAATTTCAAGCATTATTTCAATACATTTCAGCATAGAAAATTTAGAAGAAAACGGAAGATACTCATTACCCCTTGGCCGTAGGGCGATGAAGAGAAATGGTTCACCAAAGCATGAACTGTTGATCACAGAATAGGTTCCCAAGATGACTGTCTGTCCCTCTAACCTCCTCGGACGTATCCCCCCGAGATGGAATTCCCGCGACGATCTCGTTCCTTTTCCCATCAGAATTTAAAGTCCAAAATTCTGCAGTCTCTTGCATCAAAATCGTCTGAACTGACAACATGTCAAGCCATGAAAAAGGCACCAACCTTTTTATACCCTTCCATTAACTTTCTACACCCACATTCGAAGCATTTAGGGGACCATTCACTCCTGACTGGTCCATTGGGGGGCGGTGATGATAACCTCATTGTCCTCCTAGATCAAACCAGTTCACAAAAATCCTTACTCATCTCAGAGGTTCTCATGACTTCATATAATGTTCACATTGGGTTTTGTTTAACATTTGCAAAATTTCTCCGTTTCCATATTTCCTTATTCATCCGTTCCCAGGGGTTTCAGAATAGTCTCTTTTTGGCACAACTCCTGTAACAGGCCAGGCTGGCCTTGACATCTCTCACTCCAGACATAGGCCATACACTTGTGACAATGTCTCTTTTGACCATGCGCGGGGCCATCTTTGTTTTTCCGTGCACAATCGCGTTTAATGTCAGTCACCTTCAGACAAAATCGACCAGGCCCTTATGAGAACTAGCACAAAAGTAAGCATAAGAAAATTAGATATAGAACTTAAGCCCTTCTGTTTACGGCCCACCATTCTAATAATTCGTGTTAGGTGTTACCTAGCAAAAAAGCAACAAATAAAGCCAATATTACTTATCATTTGCATTCTATGCCACAATATAAATCTACTACAAACACAGAAATACATGCAAGTTACTCTTTTGTTTCTACTCAAATCTTTCTTTATTTCTTTATTTCGGTTAAAAACAAACCATAAAAAAACTCAAATCACAATCTCTGTTACTTCACATCACATTTTATTAATAATTAGGTTTTTGCAACATAGCACTTAGTTTTCCCGTGTGTAATGTCTAAAATATAAATGCATTTGATTGATTAATTTGCATGCTTCACACGGTTAGTATCATTAAGGTTATGAGGTCGTTAACTTTGAATGGGGTGCACATTTTTATTTGTATTTCCCCTGCTCCATCATATCTCCTTTTAACATACAGGCAACGTGACATATATTGTCTTCGTCAATTTATACCTGTAACTCTATGACACCGACACCTGTTTGACTGAGACCACCTCACTTCACTAGTGTACCATGCAATCTACATACTAATGGTTCCCTACCCTAACTAGGTCGACAAACGACCATGTACATTTGTTTAGTGTAATCTGTTTACCCATTTTTTCCTTCTATCTAGGTCTTCAACCAAAGAGATGTTGCCTGTGTCTGGGTAAAGTATACAAGAAATATAGTTGACGTCTCTTTTTTTGTATATCATTCACAGGGCATGGTTCACACATTTCTTATTCCACCAGCCCTGTGAAGAGTAGAATTAGATCTTCCCGGTCCTGAAAAAATGCCATGATCCATTATGGGCTGTAATAGGCATGAAACATGTTGACCTTGCTATGCACTACCTTTTGCAGCTAAATAGATCATTAAATCTAATTTATGCTTGCATCATGTTTTTAACCTTGAAAACTCTGTTTCACGTCTGGATCCCTTTGGCCAATTTTAACACACATTTCTCTCACCCATTCTACTCACTTTTTACTAGGGGTGGGCGAAGCACTACGCTACGCTCGCGGAGTTGGCGAAGTTTTTGCAACTTCGCACTACGCGAGCTGCACGTAGCACAGTGCGAACATGCGTAGTGCAGCGTAGCGTAGTGCAGCGGTCATTTTTTGCTTGTTCGCGGTCCTGAACGTCATGTTCGCGACCGCGAGCAAACAAAATGGCATCCCGGCGAGAGATTCTCAACGCGAGGAGGTCAGGTTTCTCATTGTGAGTGGTTGCCCATGCTCGCGACCGCTCTCAATGAGAAACTACCTGTTCGCGTTGAGAAAGCTGCCGCTCGAGTAATAATCTACTCGAGCAGCAGAAAACTACAGCTCGCACTGTGCAAGATGCCGTTTTCAATGCTTGCACAGTGCCGGATGCTTGTCCGCACTGTGCAATCATTGAAAACGCATCTTGCACAGTGCGAACATCCTACTACGCAGCTCGCGTAGTGCTACGTGAAGTTCGCGTAGTGCGAAGTGCACTTCGCGTAGCTTCGCGTAGCGCTACTTCGCGAACTTCGCCCACCCCTACTTTTTACCACTCATTTATGCCAACATACATCAACAAAAAAATAAAAGACCTCCAGTAAAGAGCCCCTTTGTGGGGCCCGTTGGGCATTGCAGCGCTGGCCCAACGAGGCGCTGTCCGATGATGAAGCATGACTCCTCAGGAACAGCACACTCTATACTCTGTCATCTTGTTTAGAAACATATACAGCAAAAAGTAACAGAAAGGTGACCAGTCCATCGTTGTGATCAGCCATTCACTGCACCGAAAACTGCCACCATGTTTTTAGGAATTTTTAATCCCTTCGAACTGCAAACAATTTTGTTGTTAAAATCTGCAGAATATGCAGCATATGATGCGTTATCTGCCAAACGTGGCAAAATCCATAATTATGTGGTGGACGCTGCAGCTGCAAAATCGCATAATTCCAAAGGCATGCTCAAGCCATGCTAGCCAAGGGGGGAATCGTAGGGTTACTCCACCAAGAATTCTTTGAAAAGGGTTGCTGTTATGCTGTGAGTGAAAATATACCATCAGAGAGAAAGAGAAAGTGCATTGTTTAGAAATAAAACAACAATATTTAAAATAAGCCACTCATGTCTCAAGCACTTTAAATAGAATATGTATGCCCACAACTTTTATTATACAATCTGAACTGGTACTCATTCTATTGCCATCAGTGAGATGGAACGCTGAGCACATCAGCACATGCTTTGGATGATGAGCCATGTGGAGGAGGGTTTCATCAGGGGAATAGACAGCAAGGGAGTTTCTTGATTCAGCACCTGCCACAGGCTTCTCTGTTTTCTCTTCCAGGCAGGAAAACCAATCCATTATTTCGAATTCTATTTAGTCCATACATTCCTTGACAGTTCACCCATCTCTTGACTTGGCAGCCAGTTTAAGATTGCTCTGGATTATATATATATAAAACCTGGATTGCAATGATTCTCTGACCTTCTAGAGGTAGAACAGAGATTAAATGCTTGCTCCACTTTTTGATAAATGGAGGAACGTCAGGGCTCATATCTTCAGCGATTGCAGTAGTTAGACTTATTGCAAGCATCCTCCCATCACCTTTTGGGCGTTTGATGTAATAAAGCCCTAAGTAGCCAGGCTGTACCCTGACGTATCTCTTGCTTGCAGTGCCACTGAAACCTAGTTCAACCGACTGAAGAACCCCAATCATCGCAAAACCAGTATTGAGTTGCTTGAAGACTATGCTCCGCCACCCTCTTCATTGCCCAAACATCCCCGTATCTACCGGAGCAGAAGTGGAGGACTTTCCTACTCCCACAACGCAGCCAAGACCTGGAACAGCCTCACCACGCATCTACGGACCATCACCTCACTTCCGGAATTTCCAATGGCCCTCAAGACCACTAACCTTTGGTGGACTTGCTCCCTTCACGGCGCAGATGCTGTTGCCCCCGTTGCTGCTGCTGACCCCCTGGTCATGAGTTTGAGGCCCTCCTCCACTCACAGGCTCCTGCCTGCACCTTATCTCTGGTAGTTTAGTAGCAGAGTGTCACTGCTCTGCTTCTAGGGCTGCCCCTTTGTCTCTCTTTTCTGCTTTTTCCGATTGCGCCTTTATTTCTGCTCTTTTTTTCTTAATTCTGCTTCTGCCTTTTTTCTGCTTTTCCTGTGGTCCCCCGCGGCTCATCCCTTCCAGTGACCCTTCCTGCTCCCACATTTCCCACCTCCCAGCTGTCCAGCCCCCCCACGCAGCACTACTTACTACGTCAAAGGCAAGCTTGTCTGCGCCCGTCCACACTTGGACTGTGCCCAGCGCCAATAACCATGTTCTCGGAGCCTCGACCGATACGACTCAAGCACCCTCCTCACCCTCAACACAGGACACCATACCGACTGACACTCAAGGACTCTTCTCATGCCAGTACTGCAGCCAAACCTTCATCCACGCCAACACACCAGCTCCTCTCGCCGCTCAGTTGACCAACAGCGCACCCAACTGGCTCATCTACATCCGCCTCAACACATGCACCTCCAACAAACATGCCACAGAAATCTGGGACCTCCTCAACTCCGTCGGGACAGACATCGTCTTCCTCATGGAAACCTGGACCAACCCGAGCTCAGGTCTGGACATTGCCACTGCCATCCGTGATGACTACAAAATCACCCAAAAGGACCACGTCGACCGACCAGGAGGAGGCATCGCTATCATCCACAAGGACTTACGTCCCACTTGGACGACCAAACAAAAAGGATGAAAAATCTCCCCTTCCAGGTCCAGACCACCCACAGCACTACCCGCTGCAGAACCCTCATCTGCACGCCTCCTGGCCCCTGCCTGCCTTTCACAGATGCCATTGACAATGTCATCGCACCCCAGGTCCTTCCATCCACCAACTACATCCTACTAGGCGACCTCAACTATCACCTAGACCACCCCCACAGCCAGAACCGTTTCCATTTTGGAGAACCTCACCAACATCAGACTGAAGCAGCTAGTCACTGCACCTACCCATGCAGCAGGGCACATGCTCGACCCCGTCTTTTCTGCCAGCAGGAACATCACCCACAACCGCACCACTGAACTCCTCTGGACTGACCACCACTGCATGCACTTCACCTTCAACTCTTCCACCGTACACCACTGCAACCATCGTCCTCCTGCCACAACTGGAAAAAGATCACTGAGGAACATCTTACCGCCTCTCTTAGTACTACCATACCACCATCCACAGTGGGCTCCAACACCTCAGCGATCAACCTCCACCATTGCATTAGCAACTGCGCCAATGCCCTGGCTCCCCTCAAGAATGCCCCCAGCAAACTACACACCAAGACAGCCAGCTAATTCACTCCCGACCTATGCGAGATGAGACACACCTGCAGATTACTTGAGAAGAAATGGAGGAACCACAGAACCCCAGAAACCCAGGCAGCCTTCAAAACCACCACCACCGCACACCACCTCCTCCTCACAACCACAAAGAAAATGGCCCTCCGAGACAGAATTCACACTAACGATCACAACAGTAAATAATTCTTTGCCATTGTCAAGGAATTTGCTAGGCCCAGCAGAGATACCTCGGACTTTCTCCCTCCCGAGAACTCTGCAAAAAACTTGGCACTACTTCCATGTCTAGATCAGACTGACGTACGACAGTTTCGATGCTCAAGACTCTGCTACCGAGCCCAACACCACCTCCCCCCAACCACATATCCGAACATACCCTGATCGACTGGACCTCGCACACCATGGATGACACACCCAAGATCATGAAGAGCATCCACTCCGGAGCCCCCTTGAACTCCTGCCCACACCACATATTTCACAGAGCAGCCACCTCCATCACCCCCAAACTCCAACGCACCATCAACTGCTCCATTGAGACCGCCACCTTCCCCAATGACTGGAAATATGTTGAGACCAACCCCCTGCTGAAAAAGCCATCCGCCAACCCGACAGATTTCAAAAACGTCCGTTCCATCTCCATGTTCCCCTTCCGAGTAAAGGTCGCTGACAAAGCCATCAATGCCCAACTCTCCAAATTTATCAAAGTGAATCACAACCTGGACATCTCCCAATACGGATTTTGAAGCAGTCATAGCACCAAGACCGCACACCTCGTCGCCTCCAGCGACTTCCGCACCCTCCTTGACCTGAGCATAATGGCAGCCCTTATTCTGCTAGACCTCTCGGCCACCTTCGATACAGTCTCACACTGCACCCTACTCATGAGACTCCACGATGCTGGCATCTGTGGCAAGGCCCTGGACTGGATCCACTCCTTCCTCTCCGGCTGAACTCAACGAGGCAAGCTAACTCCGTTCCACTCCAAACCTACACAGATCATTGGCAGAGTGCCCCAGGGCTCCTCCCTGAGCCCCACCCCCTTCAACGTCTACATGGCTCCCTCGCCGCCATCGAAAGAAACCACCGACTCAACATTGGCTCCTACTCTGATGACACACAGATTATCCTCTCCCTCACCAACGAACCCTCTGGACCCAGAATCAAATATCAAATTCCACAGTGGATTGAAGGCCGTCGCCTTCTGGATGAAGGACAGCTGACTCAAACTCAACTCGAACAAGATGGAAGTACTCATCCTGGGAACCACCCCCTCTGCCTGTGACTACTCCTGGAGGCCTGCCACACTGGGAACCTCCTCCAACCTCCACGGACCACCCACGTAACCACAACATCATACTGGGCTCCTCGCTCACAATGAACCAACAGCTCAAAGCTGTATCCTCCTTATGCTTCCACAAGCTACGCCTGCTTCAGAAGACTTTCAGATGGATCCCAACGGAAGCAAGAAAGACGGTCACCCGCGCACTCATCAGCAGGAGACCCAACTTTGAAAACGCATTCTACACCAGCATCACCCAGAAACTCCTCAGGAAACTACGAACATTCCAAATGCAGCAGCAAGACTGGTCCTCAACATCTCCCCCTGAAGCCTCATCACTCAACACCTTTACAAACTGCACAGGCACCTAGTAAACCAAAGAATCACCTTCAAGCTCCTCACTCACGCCTACAAAGTCCTCCACGATGCTGGAGCTGTGTATCTGAACCACCGCCTTACATTCCACGTATCCGCCAGACAACTCCACTCCGCCCAAATTGCCTCCCTCCCTCGGATCCACAAGAGAAGAATAGGAGGAAGATCCTTATCCTACCTCGCCGCCAAGACCAGGAACACCCTGCCCCTTCACTTCAGGTGATCCCCGTATATGATAAAATTCAGGAAGGAGCTCAAGACCTTGCTCCCGGACTGAACCCAGATGGAGCAGTAGTCCCCCTACCCTTGCCCCTAGCACCTTGAGACCCTCACGTGCGAGTAGCTACACTGTACAAACCCCTTATTGATTGATCGAAGACCTGGATGTTTGAACAAGCCTCTTGGATCTGAAGGCACCTAAGATACCTTATTGGGTGATTAGCCACTCTTTATCAATCCTGATTGATTGATTTATCGTGTTCTGGGTCAAATAGGACCTGGCTTAGTAGTTTTGGCTGGACTGTTCCTATTGCATCAGGGTCATGGCTAATTAGTAAATGGCTGGGTCTACACTGAGGTGGCATTGTGGCCAAAAGAACCATGGGTTGGAATTGCCAGTGGTTAGACTTATTGTCAGCATTCTTCCCATTGCCTTCTTGGGTGTTACATTCATTGTCACCTTATTTTCTTGTTCTTCAGGGGACATTTCAAGCATTCACAGTGTGTTAGAGCTGAAAACTGAAACCCAATAGCATGGAAATATCACAGTGCTGTGAACATTACAGCAAAGAAAATGGCACAGCTAGGTGGCTACCATTTAAAAATGTTGCATAATAACTTTGTTTGGAAATAAACAACTTTAGGCCTGATTACGATGCAGTTGCGTTTCGGCGGTCCGACCGCAGCCTCCTCCGACCTCCCAAATACAATATGTGTGCTGAGACGGCCACAAGACCACCGCTGACATTTCAGCCACGGTGGCGGGAGAGGCAGAGGAAGCCCATTGAGGTGGTGCCAGCATTTTTACTCTTGGGTGAATTATGACCTGCCTTTCCGTTGACCTTTTTACTTGCTGGGACACCACCATGCAGAAGGGCAGGTGACAAGGGGAAAACTGCCTCTAGGGTGATTGTGCCTATGTTAAATGTACCTGGTACTAATGATTTTACCTTCAATGCCCTCAGGTCGCTTACGTGCACTTTTTCTCTTGCATAATGTAATGCAAGGATTTAGTGCATCCGACTGGCTGGAGGCAGTGTAGCATGGCCGGCAATGGCTTTAGGCACCTTAACAGAGCCGAAGCGTACCGCCACCATGACTCTGCCGCCAAAAAGACGCCAGCCCCGCGGTAAAGTCAGAGGGCCCGATTCACAGAACTAACTTAAGACAAAATCCTAAACTTACTACCATTTTGGTATTCACAGAAGGCACATGAGGCCAGATGTAGGTCGGTCGGTAACGGCCGAAAATCGGTATTTTCGGCCGTTACCGACCGGAAAATCAGAATTGGTATGTAGGGCCCAGAATTTTACAGATTCGGTAAATTTACCGATCGGTAAATTTACCGAATCTGTAAAATACCGAATCGGTATTTATACCTATTCGGTATTTTTGATATGTAGGTGGGACTCTTCTGAGTCCCACAACCCTTACCGATTCTGTATTTTACCATCAAATATATTTGATGGTAAAATACCGATTCAGGTGTGCATGCACATGTGTGCATGCACACCTGTGCCATATGACAGGCAGACCTGCCCTTAGGGCAGGTATGCCTGCCACATGGCCCCCGAATCTTTTTTGGGGGTGCTAGAGGGTGTCAAAGTGACACCCCCTGCACCCATGTCAAAATCTGTATTTACCGATTCGGTAAATACCGACCGGTAATGCCCCATTCATTCCTATGGGCTTCAAAGCCCATAGGAATGAAAGGGCCATTACCGGTCGGTGTTTACCGAATCGGTAAATACAGATATTTACCGATTCGGTAGAAGGAACATCTGGATGTTCCTACATCTCAACCCCTTAGATTTACCGATTTTTAATTACCGAATCGGTATGATTCGGTAATTAAAAATCGGTAAATCTATTTTACCTACATCGGGCCCTTACTCATTTCGGTATTCACAGAAGTTAGGAGTCCTAACTTTAGGACTCGTAAATGCCTTCTGTGAATACCGAAAGTCTTAAAGTTGGAATTTTTCTCAGTTTAGGAGTCCTAAAGTTAGGAGTCCTAACTTTTGTGAATACCGAAATGAGTGAGTGCCATCTGTGAATACCAAAATGGTAGTAAGCTTAGGATTTTGTCTTAAGTTAGTTCTGTGAATCGGGCCCATAGTATGGCAAGAAGAAATCCTGACTTCCCCAGATGCATCTGTGCCTTGCATTCAGCGTTGCCATCCTGGAATCCCCTCTCTTGTACATTGGCCCACCAGCCTTTCATATGTTTGGCAAGTCTTACTCGATTGCAGCATGAATAAAACAGATTTGAACGACAGACTGCAAATGCTGCGAATGTGATGAATTGAAAATGGTCTTTGGCTTCACACCACGGCCTGGATCTTTCCAGATACGCCTCTGGTTTTACTTTATGCATGCTTGCTAAGAAAGATCTTCTCTTAAACTACATTTTGCTATGTTTCAATTTTAAAGTATTTGACTACCGTATCATATTTTACTTTTCCTTCAATTCGTCAGGGACATGCGCACTTTGATGCTGGATCCAATTATGGTCGATGGAAGAGCAGTGAATCATGCTGGTTCATTTCTGTTACTGTGGGTTGGCAGAAGAAAGCAATCATACAAATATTTTGTGTCGCTTCCATAAAGTTTAGAAAACTGTTGAAAAACTTACCAATGATCATAAACATACATCAATGTGGGTTTTCTAATAAAATATGGGATACTGAAGTTTTCTGCGTTAAAACTTTACCTTATTGTGATCTCCGTTTTTTGACCTTGGACTTTTAACCTTTGATGGAATCAAAGAAACTGACCATTGTCGAGTGTTTTGGGTTAAGATGATGAATAACTAGAAAATAAGGCCCATCCCTCACCTCTACATGTAGACTGTTAACTGTTGAGCAGTAGATATAAAAGAAGGAGGAAGAGAATGCTAGGAAAATAGTGACAAAGGGAGAAAGAAAAGATGAAAAAACGAAAAAAGTGAATTAAAGATACAAGCATTGAGGAGTGGTGAAGGTCAGAGGCAGACCGCAGCCCTGGCATTCAGTAGTGAAGGCGGTGTGATTCCAGGAAAGAGCAGGGAGCGTGCACTTATGTTTACAAATTCAGCACTGCATGTAAATGTAAATGTATGAAACTTATATAGCACAGGACTTACCCTGGGGCATCTCCGCGCTTGCTTAGGGAACCCGTCCTGGTATTCCCCTGTGAGAAACCCCGGCAGGGTATCCACAAGGTGAAAGCCAGGCATCCCGCCGCAAGGGGCCGATGTGGAGATTAAGCAAGCTATTGCCCAGAGTCGCAGAGTGTGACCCCGTGAGTCGATTAGGCACCGGAGGGAGAATTGTCGAGACCGTGGAATTTTATGAGCCCGAGACCCGCCGAGGCGGGGAATCGAACCCTGGTCCACGGTCGATCTCAGATTCCGGGTCTGCCGCCTCTAACCACTGAGCCACACTTCTCCATGTCCACTACATAAAGACATGACATGACATGTCATGTCTTTATGTAGTTAGGGGAAGGTTCAGTGAAATGATCACCCGATTGACAGTCTAGAAGGAGCCATTGAGTTCCAACCCAGAGAATCGTTACAAAATCCAGCTGGAGAAGAATTTAGGCAGACTTGAGCTAGGGGAAAACTGAATCTTTTCCCTAGCAAGGTTGTTGGAAAGGGGAAAGCAAAAAAGGTTTTGAAGCAAAGCAGTTACGGCTTCTCTGTTATGGCAGTGGAGCATCGCCCCACTGTTTTTAAGCAGTGCAAATAAAGGAAACATAAAATGATAACTTTGAGTTATTATAATTTTATTTTTCTGTGCTGCTTTGCGGGTGGGCGGGGCTGCTCTGGCCTCAGAGCAGGGCAGGGGAGGAGTGGTTTGCCCACTCCTAATTGCACATGACTGTTTGTCTGGCCCTCTGGGACCGGCCAAACAGTCATGCGCACTTTCCTTGTTCTCCACGCAGGCTGCATTACAGAAATAGTCTTCTCTATCCAGACATTTTTCAGAGAGCTAAATTTCAAGAAACCTAAGGTGATAAAAAGATTACCCAACTAGTCCCGCTCCGCTATGATTTGGGGAGACATCCAATAAACGAGGTGGCAAGACTGCGCCCCGTACTGTTCTGGACACGCCTTAGAAGGTCCCCGGAGTTATGCCACTATGCTACTGCATTGACCGAATTGATACAACTAGATGTAGGTCACTAGATAGTCTGGTTATCCAAACTGAAACAGGTAGTGGGGGATATTGGTTTGGGAGAAGCCTGGGCGAGTCAGAACCCGACGCCCAAAGTAGTTGTAAAAAAGGGCTTACTGGGATTGGATGGCCGCAGTGAGAAGCGAGAACCGCGGTACCCTGACAGAAATTTACTTGATTGTGAAGCCTGCGCCTAAACTAGAATCCCTCCTGGATCTCATTGAGTCCCCGAAAGATAGGGCACTGTATTTGAAGTTCAGGTTTGGCACCCTTCCAGTGAACGATTTTAGAGCAGGATGGAGGGACCGGAGGGGGAGTGACTTGGGGTGTCCGGGCTGTGCATCCCCTGTGGAATCTGTCGCTCATTTCCTCTTCGCCTGCCCAGCATATGGCCAGGCGAGGAGAAGATGGTTGAAACACGTTTGTCTCAATTTGGATAGCAGAGACCATAAGGTGGCGGGATCACTGAAATAATATCGAAGGACAGAATATCGACCAACAAAAATATCGTTGACAAAATATCGAGAGACAAAATATCGAGTTTCTATCTACAAACAGGTAAGTACAAAAATATCGAGTTAAAAATATTGTTTACAAAAATATAGTTGTAAAAAATATCGACTTTAATAAAAACAATGTTTAATTACATTAATATAAAAAATTAATTACTAAAATATACTTAACAATACTTAAAATAACTTTTAATAATTAAATAATTAATGAAAGTAAAAAAATAATATTTTTTTAATCATATTTCTTAAAACATATATATATAGTAACAAAATGTAATTAAATAATAGCCAATATTATTAACGTACAAATACAAAAGAGTAAAAATTACTATTCTCACTCCAGTGGGTGCAACAGTAGGGAAAGCGTTGGATAGCGTAGGGGTTAAAATTACTATTCCCACTCCAAAGAGTGCAACAGTGGATATATGACGTTACAACGCAAATTTTACAACGCACTACCATTACAACGTAAGTATTGGTAAGTATATAATAATTTTTATAATTTAAATTATTTAAAATTAATTTAATATAATTTAATTTCATTTCATTTCATTAAACTAAATTAATGTAAATTTAATTTTACTTTATTTTTACACTGTACCCCTGTACCCCAAAAACCCAAAACTGACCCTGAACCCTAAAAAAAACCCTTTACCCAAAAAACCCAAAACTGACCCTGAACCCTAAAAATACCCCTTTACCCAAAAACTAAAAACTGACCCTGAACCCTAAAAATACCCCTTTACCCAAAAACCCAAAACTGACCCTGAACCCTAAAAATACCCCTTTACCCAAAAACTAAAAACTGACCCAGAACCCTAAAAATACCCCTTTACCCAAAAACTAAAAACTGACCCTGAACCATAAAAATACCCCTGTACCCAAAAACTAAAAACTGACCCTGAACCCAAAAAATACCCCTTTACCCAAAAACTAAAAACTGACCCTGAACCCTAAAAATACCCCTTTACCCAAAGGTTCAAACTTGATGCAAGACTCTCATAAAGATACCCCTATGTGTCATCTGCTCTCTGAGCACACTGATTTCACTGCCCAATTCACCTACCAGCCAAGTTCTAACCTCTTAGGAAAAGTAACATCGAAGAGATTGCAAATCAGATGCCGTTCCAATTCAGAAGTCAGTATCTGATTAATGGTTTACAACCGCAATTACAGTCGCAAAGTATTAATACATGCCATTGCAAATCACAATTAGGTGGGGACACAGCATTCAGATCAACTCCATATTTTGATGTGGAATAAGGTGCATAAAGCATTTTGTAAATCAGAAATGCTTTTCTGAGAAGCAAATAACATGTGTATTGGTAAAAAAACATGTTCCCCGAGGCGTGTATCTTAGTGCTGAGTAGTAAATGTTTATTGTTACCCAACTTAGGGCCGATTCCAATCTCGCTCGGAAGGTCCCCAAACACGATCCGACCATAAAAAGTACAAGCCGTTCGCGTGGTCTCTGCCTGATTCGTACAGCTGTACGAGCGAGCAAGTACTATGCGAGAAACGCAAAATCACTGACGAATCGCTTCCGGGTCCACACCGCTCCATACGCCTCGTCCGTAAGCAAACCGTGCCGTGCAATGGAGGCAAATTCCAACCGAGCCAGTACGATGCATGCGCCGGACAGCCGGATCAAGCTGAAGTTTCTGGCTCGCAAAACTTCCGGGAAGTTACCTTTGGGGTCCGCTTTGGACCCCCATCACCTGCAGCCTTACGACTCGTACACAGGGAGACGCCCAAGGGTCTCCCCAACGCAGGCATGCACGGTGCGGATGGCACCGACGCGTACCCACTGTAGGGGGCACCCTTGTGTGAGACGTACCCATTCAGTAAATGGGAGCCCATGTACTCGTCGTACGAACGGCTCCCATTGACTTCTATGGGAGTCTGACCGAACCAAGTCTGGCTGCATGCAGCCGCATCGTACTAGCTCGGTCGAACTGCAGGAGTCCGGCTCGGTCGGAAAACACTCCGGCTCGGTCGGTGAGCCTTCTAACCCAGATCGGAATCGGACCCTTAATGATACTCATTTTATTGACTTCAAAAGGATGAAAGGGTAAGTGGACCTGCCAGGATATGTACCTGTGACCATGAAGTCAAGCACAGGCCCCTCCACTGGACGCATTAGTCCACTTAGTCACTTATCTTTAACATTAAATTTTACTTAATACCATTTCATACTTTGGCTTGTTGCATTTTGCAAATGCAAAGCCTGTGATATTGCGAATCACAGACTTTGTAGGAGCAAAATGTAAGGATACGTGGGGCCTCAGATCACTTACAGAGAATGCCTTGCAAAAAGAGGTGCTCCGTGCCCCGCAGAACTTTGAAAGTCAGAAGAACCGTTTTCAGTTGATCGCAATAAGCCAGTTCAGATCACCAGGAATTCATTAGGCCCAGGGCAAATGTAAATTAATCTGGCATATTTTGCATACTTTTAGGATTTTCGTGTTACACTTGTTTAGCGAAATTCCTGAAATAACAGTAGTATGCCACATTGCATAATCACATTGCAGTTAGCGGTAAAATTCAAGCAGGATTGCAGGAACAATGTGAACAATCAAAACATGAGCTGATGCTGTTTGTGGTAATTTTGTTTTTTTTTGCTATTTTTCACACAGAATGTGTCCTTTTGTTGAAAATTGATGCAAGGCTGCATTTCTCGCCAAAACATTAGATACATTCCCCTAGTATTGAGTTTGTTTATTTGCAAATACATTCGGAGTTGCTGCTTCTATCACATCTTTGGAAATACCGATACATACCATTGATTTTTACAGTTTACATAGCATGTACGTGGCTCAAGGCCTTGATTAGAGCGTGGTCCGTGAGACTCAGACATTATCACAGGGTGCTGAGCCAAGGTCGGGATGTAAACCTAGCTCCTCAATTCCAAAAGCAGCAGTTGTAGGCACTTGGCCACATCTCCTCCCCTATTACGGAAGACTGATTCCTGTAGAATTTTTCTGGTGACACCGACTGCAGTATAATTAAAGGTGTTTTATGGAGGTCCATTTAAGAGTGTCAGTCAAAGAGATTTATTGAAAAAACACATTTAAAAAAAAATGTTAACCACATAAAATATTAGCAACTGGCATCACATTAGCATAGAGGAAGAAAACAACAAGTTAAAAACCTGCTTACCAGTAATTTTGGTTAACATCTCCATTTAAACAAATACAAAATAATCAATTGAAAGGTTATTATTTCTAAATGCACCTCTGCAGAAAGAGAACTCTCTCTGAGATATTAGCTGATAAATTACACTCTTTCCAAATATTAGCTACAAAGTGCAAAAAAGGCAATACTCGAACACATACCTTAAATGAAACAGAGAGATTGCAAATCCTTCACATCTGTTGCAGGCAGTCTGCAGAGTCACAGATCTATGCTTGGAATCCTGGTACCCCAGTGGGCAGGGACTGAGTCATCCTAACACCTGAGTACCCATGAGCCCGGGGACCGACTAGCTATAGTGTCTCACTTGATCTCTTACTCACTCACAGATGAACAAGTGATTAGACACCCCAGAACGCAACACTCCCGACTCTCTCAGGAATCGCGGTGGCAAGACACACCCTTTCGCTCGTGCTCTAGCATGCAGTATACATGCCACAATCAGTAGAAAAATGCCTAACACAAATATGGTCAGCATGGCAAGTAGTCCGTAAATCATAAAGGTATCTGTCATAATGAATGATTCACTAGCCTAACTTCCCTCCCCTTGTCTAGAAGCAATATGAATATATATTAGAAGATCTCTGGGTGTTGTCAGCTGACCCCGTACCTCTGTCTATAGATGGTAGATCTACCTCACAGGTGCTGTCATGCTCTTCTCCCTGGAAAGGTCCTGCTCCAAGTGTTCGTCACCTTTCCGTGTATCCTCATATGTCCAAAATACGCATTCCCCATCAACAGCTGCATGTACATGTTTTGTCTAGGTGCTAGGGCCTTGCCAGAACAGAATAACAAGGGACAATGTTGTATGACCTTGTCCACAAAGTTCAGACTAAATTCCAGGAATGGGCAAAGTGTAAAAAACAACAGAAAGTACTTATGTGAAAGTTGCAATAAGATTCAAGCAAATTTATGCGCAAAGCAGCGGACAGTCAGCTGTGTGCTCATGCTAACATAGGGAATACTACAATGCCCATCTGAGCCACGTGACACATCAAGCTATGTAAGACTTGGTATCAGCCGTGTTGCACAGAACAAGGCAGTAGCCAATAATGGGCAGGCACCTCAGTTAAATATTTACAGTAGGCACATGTATCTGCTGAAGATCATGTGGATATGTGCCCCGTATTGATATTAAGCTATCTGTAGGGAGTGAGGGGGGGACACCCAAGCTGTGTTTTAGAAGCAATACTAAACACTGACAATGTCTTATTAAATACAAACCATTGCCTGCAAGCGGAGTCATCTTGACATAAGTCACGGTTAGACAAATACCGAACATCTACCTATGTCGAATATCTAACTTTTCAACATTTTCAGTGCAAGTCAATACTTATACATACAATTTAATGCATATGTATGATTCTCAACATATTGCTCAATTCTTTGGTAAGGACCATACAAGGGCCCGCCTCTTCCTCTAGGTGCAGACCGCTTCCAGGTGTTGTATTTCTGAGATTTCTAGATCTTCTATGTCAGATGTGGGATGTTCAGCCATTCTCATCATTGTCTTTACTTACTATATCAATCAATCAATCAATTATTTATTCTAATGTCAAAGACAATCATAATAGATAAACATACAGAATGTAAAGTCACATATATTGTGCTTTAAAAACCACACAAAACAATCAATATCCTAAAAATCAAGATATTCACATCATGACACAGCTACTCACTATTTGTTTATGTATTTCATTTCAGTAGTGCCAGATGACGAAATAGTTATTTGAGAGAGCTCAAATGGAGCTAACCATGACAACTGGCCCAGACACCACAATAGTCCCTTGAGAGAGTTCCCATGAGAGCTAACCACGACCGTTGGCTCAGACGACACAATAGTTCCTTTAAAGAGCTCACATGAGAGCTAACCACGACCATTGGCTCAGACGACACAATAGTTCCTTGAGAGAGCTTGCAGAGAGCTAACCATGACCATTGGCTGAGACGACACACTAGTTCCTTGTGAGAGCTTGCATGAGAGCTAACCATGACCATTGACTGAGACAACACAATAGTTCCTTGAGAGAGCTTGCATGAGAGTTAATCGTGACCATTGGCTGAGACGACACACTAGTTCCTTGAGAGAGCTTGCATGAGAGCTAACCATGCCCATTGGCTCAGATGACACCTGGGGATCTGGGTTCGAGTCTTGGTAACGATGCCAAAACCTCCTGTGATTCTGGGCAAATCACTTAATCTCCCCGTGCCATAAATGAATGTGTGTCCTAATGTAACGTAACTGGTCCTATGTAAAGCGCTCTGATACCCGATTCAAATCAGGTCTAGTTCGTGCTATATAAAAATCTGCAACAAAAAAAAAAACATGACAACTGGCTCAGACACCACAATAGTTCCTTGAGAGAGTTCCCATGAGAGCTAATCACGACCTTTGGCTCAGACGACACAATAGTTTCTTGAGAGAGCTTGCATGAGTGCTAACCACGGCCATTGGCTCAGAT
Source organism: Lissotriton helveticus (assembly GCF_964261635.1). Taxonomy (NCBI): domain Eukaryota; kingdom Metazoa; phylum Chordata; class Amphibia; order Caudata; family Salamandridae; genus Lissotriton; species Lissotriton helveticus. Next base: position 71,699,695 of record NC_136064.1, read on the forward strand.
GACACAATAGTTCCTTGAGAGAGCTCGCATGAGAGCTAACCATGACCATTGGCTGAGACGAGACAATAGTTCCTTGAGAGAGCTCGCATGAGAGCCATCCATGACCATTGGCTGAGATGACATAATAGTTCCTTGAGAAAGCTCACATGAGAGCTAACCATGCCCATTGGCTCAGACGACACAGTAGTTCCTTAAGAGAGCTCATATGAGAGCTAACCATGACGATTGGCTCAGACGACGCCATAGTTCCTGGAGAGAGCTCGCATGAGAGCTAACCATGACCATTGGCTCAGACAACACAATAGTTCCTTGAGAAAGATCACATGAGAGATAACCATGACAACTGGATCAGACGACACAATACTTCCTAGAGAGAGTTCTGATTAGAGCCAACCATGACCATTGGCTCAGATGACACAATAGTTCCTTGAGAGAGCTTGCATGAGACCTAACCATGACCATTGGGTGAGACGACACAATAGTTCCTTGAGAGAACTCTCATGAGAGCCAACCATGACCATTGGCTGAGACGACACAATAGTTCCTTGAGAGAGCTCACATGAGAGCTAACCATAGCCATTGGCTGAGACGACACAAATGTTCCTTGAGAGAGCTCTCATGAGAGCCAACCATGACCATTGGCTGAGGCGACACAATAGTTCCTTGAGAGAGTTTTCATGAGAGCCAACCATGACCACTGGCTGAGATGACACAATAGTTCCTTGAGAGAGCTCATATGAGAGCCAACCATGACCATTGGCTCAGACGACACCATAGTTCCTGGAGAGAGCTCACATGAGAGCTAACCATGATTATTGGCTCAGACGACACAATAGTTCCTTATGAGAGCTTGCATGAAAGCTAACCATTACCATTGGCTCAGACAACACAATACATCCTGGCGAGAGCGCACATGAGAGCTAACCATGACCATTGGCTCAGATGACACAATAGATCCTGGCGAGAGCGCACATGAGAGCTAACCATGACCATTGGCTAAAGAGGCAGCAGCCGGATACAGTTCAGATAGGGAGAGTGGAGCTGTGAGATTCTCTGGCTGCAGCGCTTGTCACTTAACTCTGCATTTACAGCACTTGCCACATAATCCACCAACAAATACTAAGAAAAAAGAGCTACTTGTCATGCATTACCGAGTCTTTCAGATCTCATTTACTGAATGTTGCAGTTGTGATAGACTGGTATTAATGAGATGCAACCTTTGCCCTGATAGTGCTGTTATGTGTTAAAATGATAAAATAATTAAATAATACTGCCCCAAAGAATCTATTGCCTTATGCAGCATATTTTCCCAGTTCTTGCTTCATAGTCTAGCAAACCTGCCACATAATTTGGTCTGCCACTGCTGCATAATTCCTGTTATCCTTGATAGAGAACAGCAAAGGAGGACAGGGGGCGTAAAGCACTAGGAGAACAGTGGTAACCCAGGGTTTATTTTTAGCAGAAAAAAACTGTTTTTACAATTACATATTTGCAAGTTATTCTTGACATGCTGAAAGTTGATGATGCTCTGAAATCTGGGAGGAGTGCCTTCCAAAGTCTGGCTCCTTGCTGACCTGTCAATCATATGATTGCCTCTCAGAATCTCTTGGGACAGCTATGAGAATTTAAATCCAAGGGGCATATTGACAAGCGGCAGTGATAATTATCGCTGACCGCTGTTAGCGTGAGAAAATCTATTGCCGGCTATCGCTGGAGATAATCTCCATGTTAGCGTTGTATTAACAACGTTTAACGCCATGGAGATAAAAATCCCAGCGATAGCGCGAATTATCGCTGTTTTCAATGGAATATCGCTGGTTTTCCAGCGATATTCCATAGAAAATGGCGATAACCTTGTTGATAGGGCAGGGTAATCTTAGCCATGTAATCCACCTCCCATTGGATTACACGGCTAAATCAGGTCACAAGCAGGAGTTAGGAAAGTAGCGTTAACTGTGGTTAGCGCTACTTTTCCTAACACTCTGCTTGTTAGCGTGCAGCTTGATAATAGGAGAAATGTCGTTTAGCGACATTTCTCCTATTATTTTCCTCTGGAACGCCCACTTTGCATGTCATTAGAAATGCAAAGCTGGGCGTTGTTGAAAGGCTCGCTAAATCAGCAAAACAAACGATGGCGTGTCTTTGCTGATAATGCGATGAAATTATCGCCGCTTTTCGGCTGAAAACGACCGCAAAAGCGGCAATAATTTCATATTGCCTCCTTGATAATATGCCCCTCAGCTCTTTATGCGGAGCCTGGCACAGTCGAGGACATCTCTGCCAATACTAAGCCTGCAACGAAGGGCCAAAGAGTTACTTAAATAGAGTCACCAACTTTTTCCTGGTCACTGAATGCACACGGGCAGAGGAACAGCAGCACGTTGCCACTACATACAACCAGGAAAAAAGTAAAAAAACAAAACTTTCAGCAAGAAAACTAACTTTGCTATGGCCATATCTTTCCATGAGTTTATTAGAGTTACTCTTTGAAATTTAGGCGTAAGCCAGAATTAAGTCAAGAGTAATTCACAGAAACATCTTTGTGAAGGGACAGATAATATTTAATTTCTAGGCATTGGGCCATATGTATCAACACATTTCCCCATAGACACAGAATAGGCAAAACCCTTTGATACATCTGGCCCAAGCTTGTTCTTTCCTAACTGAGACACCCTTGGGTCCTGATTCCACAGCACTCCATTCTTCCCAAATCCCCTCAATTTTTGTATTCTGCTCCCACCACATTGTGCAGACCCCAAACTCTCCCCCTAGGAATCAAACCCCCACTCAAGGCTTGAACCCACGGTATTGGAATCACTGCAAACTGTCTACTTCTATATCCCACAAGCCAGACAGAGAACATGAGCAAACAAATGGATTATCCTTGACAAATAAATGAAAACTGGATTTTCATAATGTAAAGAGCTGCGTAAACAAACCCCTGAACTGATAGGAGGCGAGGCAAAGCCTCTGCAAAAGACAATAATCAAAACGGGATGTCGGAAAGAAAAGAGGCCGCATTCGCACACCAAAAAATCATTTTAGGTAATTTAATTCACTGTAGCGTTTAATATAGAAAATCCTTTTTTCTTCAGACGCCGGGCACCTTGCCAACCTTGGAATTTAAATGCCTTTTAGTGCATAAGCTGAAAGAGTGAGTGTTTGTGCGTGCTTATGCAGACCTGGGTGGAAAATCCATATTACCAATTGCAAATAGTTTCGGATGGTTCCGGTTGGCAACCTATAGGATTTTTCGGACCTATCAAAGAATAGTGAGATTTTAAAAATGATTGGTTGGAACTAATTATTAGAGACTAATGGATCCATTGTTTTTCGTTGCCAATTTTTCCGACCAGAAGAAGTCAAAACTTTCTTTTTTGCTGGACACATGCATTCCAATGTGAAAACCCCTTATGCTTGCCCTGCTACTGGGTCCTGTGGAAACCATCAGCAACTGGTCAAATGGAACTTCTTCGTACATATGTATGGAAGGGCGCATTTCTGTTGATCTGGGTCTCTTCGGCTGTTTCTTTCTTTCAGACGGAGCACAGAAACACTTGGGGCCTTATTTATGAAAGCCTTGCGCCACTAGTACGTCACTTGTTCTCATTTTAAAAGTGACGCACCGGCGGCGCAAGGCCTTCATAAATAAGGCCCCTATCAATGTTTTTTGATGATTGTCTCCGAGCCAGTGGCATGTGCGAGACTCCCAAAGACACTTACCTGCAGCTACACATAAAGGAACATTCTGGACACCCCTACAGAATATCTTCCTCTGTCGATAGCTTAAGATCACAAACCGTGGAAGGAGATTTTTAAACACTGAGGGCCTCATTTATGAGGCCTTGCGTGAGTTTTGCGCTTCCGATGCGTCACTTTTTGTGACGCATCAGCGGCGTAAAACATGCTTCCTGATGCGCACTATTTATAAAGTGTAAACCCCTGCGCTACATTATACCTGCGTCAGGTATAATGTATGCAGAGGGGCCGTTCACCCGCAAAAAGCCTCGTAATAGTGACGCAGTGAAATCTATGAGATTTCACTGCGTCACTTTTAGGATGCTGTTGCGTCAAAATCTTGCGCCTGCCTCACAGCAGGCGTAAGACTGACGCAAGCCCTTTCACATGGGGCTTTCCCCATGTGAAAGGAAGCATTGCTGGAGTTGCGTCACTTTTGTGACACACTCCAGCAATGCGTCACTTTTGCGCCTACAGATACGTCAGAAATACTGACGTATCTGTAACTCCTTGCGACATGATGCGTCATATTATAAATATGACGCATCAATCATGTCGCAGGGAGAGCGCAGTAAAAAGTGACGCATCGCTGTTTTCACGCAGCGATGCGTCACTTTTCATAAATGAGGCCCTGAGAACACTGCCTGTTATTTAAATGAAGGAGGGTCCCTGAATTTTGCATCTAGTGGAACTACACATAGGAAGTGAAATAAATGCCTAGCACAGACACACCAAAAGGTGTCCAGTTAAGGGGTGTTTCATACAACGCTGGGTGATTTTGTGCATGTATTCTCTGCTGACAGAGGAGGAAAGTCTCATAATGAATATACATCTCAGCCCACAACAATATGAAAAGCTGCAGAGACTACATCAGTAGAATTAAGTTGCTTCCACAAAAGAGAATGTTATGCAAAGGAGTTAGAAGATGATGTTTGTGTTGTACATCGTGAACTTTAAAGGAACACACGCCAACATATTACATAGTCGACACTTCAGACAAATGGACAGTATTTATGTTGTCTTAACAAAATCATATGTTTGCACCTGTCTCTACATTGTGAAAAAAAGAAGTAAATCCGACATGTTATCATGAGAGTAAACAAATGTATGTGCAAGGGTGAGTAGTAAGTGACTCTGTGACTTTATGGCACGCTAAGAAACACACATAGCAAGCGCTCCAAAAGAAAACCCATAGGTCAGCAATTAAAATGCCATATAGTCAGAAAACTAAAAGCATCAAAGAACATACACTAGCTTTCAACTGGAAGCTACAGATCACACCTGTAGTCTAAAAGAAGGATCATCAGATCCTCATCACCAAAACCTAAGGGTACACAAATTGGACTGTTTAAGCATGCTCAAAATGCCATAGGCTTCCAACAAAAGGCAAAACATAAATACCACATAAAAGCCAAATATTGACAAAGCTAAAATCTTACTATACTTTTAAGAATTGATAAGATGAAGAAATTAATCTAATAGAAGTGTTTAGCTAGACAGAAAACAAGAATACAGGGATACTGATTGGACAGTGGTGGTGAAATAATGAGGTGAAGAAATGTATCCTTCAGTACAGAGCTGAAATCAGCAAAACAAATTACTAAAAAGTGAAAAACTGAATGGGAAACATAACTAAAGCAAAAACAAATCATGAGGCATGTTAGTGCCGGAAAATCAATACAGTGTGATTAATTGAACAATAATATTTAATGTAACATTAACACATGGAAATCCTATTTTTGAACCAGTTAGATAGTCTCTTGAAAGTGGGTCTGGCAAAGTGTGTGCCCTTGCCAGGGCGACATGGCAATTAAAACTGTGCACAGACAATACAGTGGCAGGTCTGAGTCACATCTGAAAAATTGTTACTTGTGTGGGTGGCACAACCAGTGCTGCAGGCCCACTAGTAGCAATTGAGATACAGGTGCTGGCACCCTCAGGGCACTTTACTAGGGACTTACCATTAAATCAAATATGCCAATCAAGGATAACCAATCATAATTACAATGTACAAAGGGAGCACTTGCACTTTGAGATTGATCAGCAGTGGCCAAGTGCCTAAAGCATCTAAGGCAGCAAAAACAAAATCAAGCACACAATAAAAAAATGCAGAAGTCGAGGCAAAATGTCAGGGGGACACCACGCCAAGGATGCCAAGTCAATCAATCAATCAATCAGAGTACTTGTAAAGCGCGCTACTTACCCGTGAGGGTCTCAAGGCGCTGAGGGGAGGGGGGTGCCACTACTGCTCAAAGAGCCAGGTCTTGAGGAGTCTTCTGAAGGCGAGTAGGTCATGGGTCTGCCGTAGGTGGGTAGGGAGGGTGTTCCAGGTCTTGCCGGCGAGGTAGGAGAAGGATCTGCCGCCGGAGGTCGTTCGTTGGATGCGGGGGACAGCGGCATGGGCGAGGCTGGTGGAGCTGAGCTTGCGGGTGGGGGTGTAGAAGCTGAGTCTGCTGTTCAGGTAGGCTGGTCAAGCGTTGTGGAGTGCTTTGTGTGCGTGGGTGAGGAGCTTGAAGGTGATCCTCTTGTCGACGGGGAGCCAGTGTAGGTCTCTCAGGTGAGGGGTGATGTGGCTGCGGCGGGGAACGTTGACAATCAGTCGGGCGGAGGCATTTTCGATGCGTTGTAGTCGTCATAGATGGTTGGCTGGGATTCCTGCATAGAGTGTGTTGCCATAGTCCAGTCTGCTGCTGACGAGGGCCTGTGTCACTGTTCTTCATGTTTCGGTCGGGATCCACTTGTAGATCCTGCGGAGAGTGCGGAGGGTGTTGTAGCAGGAGGAGGAGACGGCGTTGACCTGCTTAGATATGGAGAGGGAAGAGTCGAGGATGAATCCTAGGTTGCGTGCGTGGTTGGTGGGTGTTGGTGCTGTTCCCAGTGTGGTCGGCCACCAGGAGTCGTCCCAGGCTGAGGGGGTGGGCCCGAGGATGAGGACCTCAGTCTTGTCCGAGTTCAGTTTCAGACGGCTGCTCCTCATCCAGTCCGTGACAGCCTTCATTCCCTTGTGGAGGTTTGTTTTGGCGGTGTGTGGGTCCTTGGTGAGGGAGAGGATGAGCTGGGTGTAGTCGGCGTAGGAGATGATGTTGAGGTCGTGATGGCGGGCCACTTGTGCGAGGGGGCAATGTAGACATTGAACAGCGTCGGCTGAGGGATGAGCCCTGGGGAACGCCGCAGATGATGTCGGTGGCTTCGGATCGGAAGGGTGGGAGGCTGACGCTCTGGGTTCTGCCGGCGGGGAAGGATGTGGTCCAGTCAAGGGCCTTCTCTTGGATTCCGGCTTCATGGAGGCGTGTCTTTAGAGTGCGATGGCAGACCGTGTCGAAGGCGGCTGACAGGTCCAGGAGGATGAGGGCTGATGTTACGCCGTTGTCTAGTTGGGGCCTGATGTCATCTGTGGCAGCGATGAGGGCTGTCTCGGTGCTGTGGTTTCGTCTGAATCCGGACTGGGACGAGTCTAAGATGTTGTTGTCTTCGAGGTGGAGGGCCAATTGCATGTTGATGATTTTCTCTGTGACCTTCGCCAGGAATGGGAGCAGAGAGATGGGTCCGAAGTTCTTGAGGACCTTGGGGTCCGCCTTGGGCTTCTTGCGGAAGTCTAACATGTGTCCCCTCCAGCTGGAAAGTAGGGAGAACTACACACCCTCCTGGGAGTTCTTATCACTAAGGTGGAAGAATCTGGCATGTTCTGTACAAGGACGGTGTTCCACCATAAAGTCTCCTCGTTTGCATCAACCGTCGGAGGAGTCTGAGGTCTGTCTGGACCCAGAAGTGAGTCCCAAACAAGTAGGATCTTAGCTTCTTCGATGTCTACATCACAGAAAAAGCTTCTCGCTCAATTGCACTCCACCTCTGTTCCTTGGGAAGAATGAAATGCTACAGGCAGTCCAGGCCCTCATGGTTCAGCTGTTAGAGAGCTGCACCCAAACCATGCTAATGCGTCTGTCTGCACAACAAATTCTTTGGAGAAATAGAGTTCCTTGAGCACGGGTGCTGTGCACATGGCAGATTTCAGGGTATCAAAAGCGGTCACACAGTCATCAGTTCAAACAACTTTCCCTGGCTGCTACCTGGATGTCAGCTCAGTCAAGGGGGCAACAATGGCCCAATATCCCCTGACAAACCTCCTGTAATATCCAGTGGGACCTGACAAGGTTCTCGCCTCAGTCCGGGCCTCAGTGGCTACCAACTCAACTTTGTCAGCTCAGGCCAATCCTTAGGTTGTAGAGGCGCCACCTGGCCTCTTCCTACCTGGTGCCCTAAGTACCCCACAGACCCCTGTCCTCTCTGGCTCTCACTGGTCTTGATAGTGATGCTTGCCTTCTGCAGGGCCTTCGATACTTCACAGAGGGGATGCAAGTGTTCCTCCCAGCTGAAGCAGAACACTACAATGTCATCCAGGGAGGTGGCGCTGAATACCTCCATCCCAGATATCACCTGGTTGACCAGTTTCTGAAAGGTGGCAGGGGTGTTTCTTCAACCCTAAGGGCATGACCTGGAACTGGTAGTACCCCTCTGGCATTGGAACGGTCCATACCACTTGTCCTGGAGAGCACAAGGTTCTACCGGGGCCATGACCTACAATTTCTGACCAGGTTGAAACTGTACCAGAGCAACATTCTACTCATACCAGCATTTCGTCTCCTCCTGGCTGGCTTCTAGGTTTTCTTGAGTGAGTTCTTGAAGCCCAAAGTCTGGTTTCTAAAGGCCAGCATGTAGCTACATACTTCCTGGGAGCTTTCTCCCAGTCTTCTTTCAACGGACTGAGAGGTCCACAGGTTGCCCATACAGCAATTCAAAGGACTGAACCCTAAGGATTTCTGCAGTACCTCTCTGTAAGCAGAAATTAGGCATGACAAGAGAACTTCCCACTTACGTCTCATGGGGTCTCCAAGGCCCTTGATCATGCATTTCAGGCTTTTGTTGAATCTCTCATCAAACCCATTCCCTTTTGGGAAGGTAAGGAGTTTTGAACTTATAGGTTACACCACACTCCTCCCATAGAGATGTCATATACTTGGATATGAAGTTGATACTCTGGTCAGATACCACCTCGCTGGGGAAACCCATAAGTGAACATGTCCCCATCAATGCACAGCTCACCACCGTCCCTCGCATCCGAAGAACAACCACCGGCGGCAGACCCTTCTCCCACCTCACCGCCAAGACCTGGAACACTCTCCCACTGAGTCTACGACTGACCCAAGACGTGCTGACCTTCAGGAGGCTACTCAAGACCTGGCTGTTCGACCAGTAGCGCCCCCCCTTTTTTCCCCCAGCGCCTTGAGACCCTCACGGGTAAGTAGTGCGCTCTACAAATTCTTGATAGATTGATTGATTGAGCTCACCACAGGGGCTATGATTGTCCTGAGAGAGATAGCCTCCGGGTATTGGGTGGCATGGTCCACCAAGACCAGGATGTACCTGTGGCCTAAGGGTGTCTTGAGGTCTAGGGGGCCCACAATGTCAATTATCACCCAATCAAAAGGAGAGAAGCCTTCACCTTCCTCCCACTCTTACCACTTGCTTGCAAGTTTGGCAAGACCTACAGTGTGCATCAGATTGCCTTTGCATTTGGGACCAAAATGCGATAATCCTGTGAAAGGTCTTGTCCTGCCCCAAATGTTTTTCCAAAGACCCATCATGAGCCAAACCAAGGATGGGTACCACCAGCACACGTGCTGAACCAGGTTCAGCAAACTTAGGCTCACTATACAGGAGACCGTTCTCCCAGCAGATCCAATGTGATCCAGACTTACCACCAGCTGCCTGGTCTGTACCCTGCTTCTGCAAACCAAATAGAGTAGGGAATTCCATCTGCTTGTAGCAGATTCCTCCCTGGTGGGACACCCTTCGTGTGGCCCATGGGTCAGCTCAGTTAGGTCTCCCAGTCTGATCACTTTCTCCCCTGAAGGCAGCCTCGTCAAGGCCTTCCTCCTTCCGGACAGTGGGAACTTCTGGGGCGGATTTCCAGCAACTCCTAACCCGCTTTCTGGCAGTCACCTGGGCCAGTCTTTCAGGCTCCAGGTCCTCTTGATCACCCCTCATCCTCCCCGAGTCCTATTAGAGTAGTGTGCTGGCGAAAAGTATGCTCCCTTCTCCTGCATTGCCTTTGTGGTGGTGAAGTGGGGTGGTTGGGGTGGGTTGGATGGGGGTGGTCATCTCCTTGCAACTCCCAGCTGAAAAATAAGGACATCCATGGAGTAGTTGGGGTTGCAACACTGTCCTGTCCAGCTTCTCTTTATGTGGCAATGTCAATGCGTAATTTCCTGTGCTTGGTTTTCACAGGTGCATGATTTTTTACATCAACAGACCTCTGTGCCACTCAAGCCGCCACTGCATCACTTTGGTAAAATCTCATAAATATCCAAGCTTCAGTTTTATGGTGGAAATTACAACCATATGCCTACCTTGCATATTTTAAAACTTATGTGGTGCAGGTGGTTCCGATGCAAGTTTCTTATGCGCAGGACTCCAAAAAGTGACGCATCCTCCAAGATACATCACCTTGTAAATATGAAGTAGTGACAGCGCCGCCAAAGCATAAAAAATGGTGCCACATTGGGGGCATTAGCTTCTTGTAAATAAGTCTGTCACAAAACCCTTCGTGGATGACTTGTGCTACAGTTCTTATAATATTTCTAACATATCTCCTGTGATGTATAGATCATTTGATAATGATAGAGGATGGTGTCTGTGCCTTGATGAATACAAAATCCAGCTTGGATCCTGTCCAGCTCATCTTTCGTCCCCAGATAATCTCTGAGCTGGATAGCATATTTATGCTGCAAGGTTTGTGGCCAGCAGCAGCTGTGAGTAAGACCTGTCGGCTTATGTTGTAGCTTCTTTAATGATGGAGTTGCTTCTGCTTTCTTTAGTGCTTTGGGAATGTAAATATTCAGACAAAATATCAAAAGTAAAATATCATCCCACCAAAATATTGTATCCAAAATATTGTGATATGGAAATATCGTCTGCAAGAATATCGCTGTCAGGAATATCGATTTTAAGGTAAGTAGCATCAATTTTTAAAGTATCGAAGTCAATAATATCGTTTATAAAAATATAGTTGTTTAAAATATAATATTTTACTATAGTAATGTATTTTGGTATATATTTTAAATGTACGTACAGTTTTTTGTATAATTATTTTTGTGGTTTTTAATATTGTTGTTACATATTTAATAGTTATTACAACTTAGGGCTCATTATGATGTTGGGAGAAAGCCTCCTCCGACAGTAGGTATCTCCTCCACCGCATTACGACTGCCCAATTACGATGGTCGCCGTCAGAATGTAAACTGTGCAGTCATTCCGAATCAGTTCCAAGCGACTCACGGAGTATTCATGTCGGTCGAAACCACATTGTACACCCCTATGGACAATGTTGTCGCCCTCAGGATTACAATGTTGCTTTCCAACAGCCTCTATGCGTCGGCCAAGTCCGACACAAAAAAGCTGTCAGAAAGTGACTATGGGGGCCCCGGCAGGGCCCCCTATGCCCCGCGACCTATGCCTGATGGCCGAGGGGGTATCCAAGGTACCTCCCCTATAAAACCCTGGACTGGGTGGCAGGCACCGTGGGGTGCCTGCGACAGGGTGCAGGGTTTTCCACAAACACCTCATTTTCCAATGGGAGCCTGTTTTGCCGCCGGCTGTTGGGCGGAACACGAGCTCCCATAGGAAACAATGGGAATCCGACCGAACAGTGTTTGGTCATATCGTAATCCAGCAGTCGGAACCGCCGACCTCAAGTCGGTCGGTACCAAATCCGAGTTGCTGTCGGGCTGAGGCTTTCTGCCTAATAGCCCAATGAGCCCCATCCTTTGATTAATTTTTGGGATTTTTAGTACTGTAGCACGTGATATAATTATATTAAATTAATAATTACTTTTAAATAATATTATTTATTTAATTGATAGTTAATGATATCAATTGTGCAATTATTTTTTAATATAAAATTAAATGCAGGTTGTGGGATTTATTGGGGTTCATGGGGGGAAGTAATTTAATTTTATTCAATTAATAATTAGTTGTTAATTAATATTGTTTGTTTAGTAAATAATTAATTGTTGTCAAAAATACAATTCAGAGCACAGCACCAAGGTTGTTTAAAACTGACTCTGTTGTCAGATTGATTTTAATTTTCATAATACACCAAGAAAAACAGAGTGGACAGAGTAATATAGTCCACATATAAATACAAAGATAAGTTAGTTCTTGATCATTTGACACATAGGTGGAGCATAGATGCAGACAGCCGGCACATGTTTTTTTGTGTTTTAATTATAATAATATTTGTAGTTAATTATGATATGTACTTAACATTGCAATACATATCTATGTAATATAATTTTTAATATAAAATATATTTGTATTTCTTCTTTGTTTACATGTCTATGTTTTTATTTGTTCACAATATTTTTGAAATATTTTTATTGTGTTGAAGAGAATTTGTTTGTTTCTAATGTTGCACTGTTGGAGTGGGAATAGTAAATTATGCCCCTCCACAATCCAACACTTTCCCTGCTGTTGAAGTTATTGTAGTTGGAATAGTAGGTTTTACCCCTCCGTAATCCAACACTTTCCCGACTGTTGCATTCACTGGAGTGGGAATAGTACATTTTACCTCTTTGCAATACAACACTTTCCCTGCTGTTGCGCTGCCTGAAGGGGGAGTAATAAATTGTATACATCCTTAAGTTTAAAATATTTATCAAGCGCAACGTACACCTGGGCGGTTTCTTGGCGCTAAAGTAGAAGACAACCAACTGAGCTAGAACGGTAACGAAGGCGACCACTGGAAAACAGGCAATTTACTAAAGAAGAGCCTGAGAAAATAAAAAGGTCTTCAGGGCTTTGCGGAAACTGGAGTACTCGGTGAGGGACCTAAGATGAAAGGGGAGAGAGTTCCAGAACATGGGGGCAAGAGTGGAAAATTTTGAGCCACCCTGTTTTTTTTCCCGGTAGCGGGGTACAGCTAAAAGGAGTTGTGCCGAAGAGCGGAGGTCTCTGCCAGGGACGTAAGCCTTGATGGCTGAAGATATGAATAGGGGGGCCAGGCCAGTCCTGGCCTGAAACACCATGCAGCCTAGTTTAAACAGGGCGCGTTCCCGCACAGGGAGCCAGTGAAGAGTTTTAAAGAGGGGGGAAGTGTGATGGAATTTAGGAAGACCGAAAGCAAGGCGGGCAGCCTGGTTCTGCACTAATTGCAGTTTACGGAGGCTGTACTGAGGGATGCCATTGTACAAAATGTTCCCGTAGTCCAGGCGGGACAGGACCAGTGCGGACATAATTAGCTTGAGTGCAGGGAAAGAAAAGAAACGGGAGATAGAACGGATAGTACGGAGAGTAAGAAAGCAAGAGGAAACCACAGAACCAATCTGGGAGTGCATAGTAAGTTGATTATTTAGCTTAATACCAAGAGTCTTAACAGAGGAAACAGGGGTAGGAGGAGAGCCAAAGGAGGGGGGCCAGAAGAGAGAATTCCAGGGACTGGAGCAACCACCCGTCACCACAAGTTCCGTTTTATCGGGATTGAGTTTCAGGTGGTTGAAGTTCATCCAGTCCCTGATGAAAGATAGAATAGATTGGAAATTAGAAATAGAGTCAGGAGTAGAAGAAAGATTAAAGATAAGCTGGAGGTCATCGGCATAGTTATATACCGAGACCTCCAGTTGCTGTAGAGCAAAGATGAGCGGAGCGATATAAAGATTAAACAGTAAAGGAGAGAGAGAAGAGCCCTGGGGAACACCGCACTGGACCTGACAGGGGGTAGCTGAAAACTCCCCAAGATGAACCGCCTGGGTCCGGTCCCTCAAAAAGGACGAGAGCCAGATGAGGGCTGATCCTCCTATGCCCGCCGCCTTGACACGGGAAAGCAAGATGGAATGATCCACCGTGTCAAAAGCGGCGGACAAGTCAAGGAGGACCAGCGCCTGTGGTCTACCTGCGTCCATACCCTCTCTGAGGGTGTCTAGTACTGACACCACCACTGACTCTGTCGAGTGCTTTGGCCGAAACCCCGCCTGACATGGGGCCAACCTCCCATTCTCCTCGGCAAATGAGCTGAGTGCAGATGTAACGTGCCGCTCCAGCACCTTCGCCAGAAAAGGGAGAAGGGAGATGGGGCGATAATTAGCCATCACAGAGGGGTCGGCTCCCGGCTTCTTCAAGATGGGGACGATGGAAGCGGCTTTTAAAGATGGAGTGACAACCCCTCGGGCCAGTGAATCGTTAAGGAAACCCAGAGGGGGCAAAAAACAGGTAGTATAAATCTGCCGTAAGATATGAGCCGGGCATATGTCAGACGGGGAGCCGGACTTAATTTTAGGGAGGAGGGACAAGAAAAGTTCTTCGGAAAGAAGAGGGAAGGAATTAAAAGAAGCTGGGACAGGGTGAGGGAGGGGGTCAACAAAAGAAGGGGAAGGAGGGGGGAAGTTAGATTTGATTGTCGTGATTTTTTCGACAAAATAAAGATTCAGTGAATCGCAGAGTTTCTGGGAGGGAGGGGGTTTAAGTGTGGTCCGGTCAGAGAACGCCAAATCATGGGTAATGGCAAAGATCTCCTTTGGTTGATTCTCGGCCGCTAAGATTTTGGCCGAGAAATATGCTTTCTTGGCCTCAGTAATTTTTTGCTTATAGATCCCCAGGAGGTGAACGTAGCAGGTCCTGGAATTAGGGGAGTAATCCAATCTCCATTTGCGTTCAGCCCTACGAACCATAAGCTTCAATTCCTTCAGCTCGTTGTTGAACCACCGATTGGCGTCTTTAGGGCGCCTAATCGAGGTACGCCGGAGAGGAGCCAAGCAATCGCTTTTTTTCCGTAAGCCATGAATCAATGGCTTTGGCTTGGGCTGCGGAATCCAGTCCCGATAGGGGGGGAGAGGAGGCCCGGAGTGCGGTCGAGAGGTCAGACAGGTTGACCTTACCCCAGTTACGAGCCCATGAATTTTTGATGTGGATAGGGGTCTTGGCCAAAGAAAGGCTGAGGGAAAACGAAATTAAAAAGTGATCGGACCAAGTGCAGGGGACAACGGACAGTGTAGAGAGGGTACAGTTGAGAGACCAGACCTGATCAAGGATGTGTCCATGAATATGAGTAGGGGTGTGAACAAAAGAGATAAAATTAAGAGAGAGGAGAGTTTCTGAGAATTCCTTGGATGAAACACACTCCTTGGGGTACGAAGGCCAGTAATTGAAGTCCCCGAGGACTAAAGCCGAGGCATAGTTGACCGCCAGGGTGCCAAGTAGGTCTTGAAAGGCCGGGAGAAAGGATGGAGTTGGTTGGGGAGGGCGGTAGACGAGCACAATGGCTAAATGGGGGGAAAGGGAGGTAGAGCGGGCCACCAGATAGTCGATTCCGCCCAGGGAGGGTGAAGGGAGGACCTGAAACTGGAGATCAGAGCGGGCAATGAGAGCAACGCCTCCACCCGCTTTCCCGCCAGGGCGGTCTGCACGGATGGCATAGTAAGTCGAGGGGAGGGCAGCCAGGAGGGAAGGGAGGGAGGCTTCAGTAAACCACGTTTCCGTCAGCAATAGAAGGTCGGGTTTGTCAGTGTCTAAAAGGGTGAAAAGTTCATGGTGATGTTTAATGGCAGACCTGGTATTGAGTAACATAATAGATAAAGGGGGGGAATACGAATCACAGGTGGTAAGTGAGACAAGGGCCGGCGGTGACGCGTGAGAAGGAGGGCAACCAGATGGGCAGGCATGACAGGGAGAGTTACAGCCCAGCATTGCGAGCCGATGAATGGTACGAGGATCGAGGGGCCAATGGCCTTGCAGTAGGGTCAAGTCAGCGGATGTGTATTGGGTGCGAGAGCCAGGGGTGGTGGCCCCTTGCCCCGGACTGCCGCGGACGGGCGCAGACGGGCTTAACTCTGGCGCAACTCCGGCGCGCCTACGTTGCGCCCGCTGCGCTCGTCCGCTGCGCTGATGCATGAGGAGCGTCTATGTAGGCAGTGACGTGTTGGGGGAGGAGTCGGGAGGGCGGGGTAGGGATCGTGACTTTAAAAATAAAGATTGCCGTTCGCCGCTCTTGATCAGCGGGACGGTCAAGGAATAGACGAACAAACTGCTAGCAATCAGCAGAGCACAGCAGGTTAACAAATTTAAAAATGCCAAAGTGTGGTTCCAGCGCTCAGCGCGAAGCCCTTAGTACAATACTTTGCCTACTTTTGTATAAGTTGTAGTGGTATTAGTCTATATCAATTTTTTTATATTGTTACAATTTATATTATTATGTTTTTGCTTATTTAAAATTATTATATGTATAATTATTAATGTTTTCAATGTGTGAAATATTTTTTGTTAAATTCTTCGAAATGTATGCATTTTCCTTTTATATTTCAATTAACATGGTTTGTTTTCTTAAATATTTTATGTTATTGGTATCTGTATGTCTATATCTATATCTATATCTATATCTATATATATATATATATATATATATATATATTACCTACTGGCGGTCGCCAGTAGGTATATATAGTTAGGATTTTTTCTCTATGGGTTTTTTGAAAATTCTATGTCTAATAACTTTGGCGTTTGTGGACGGAATTGGCTGAAATTTTCAGGAAAATGGCACATTTTGTTTCTGAGCAGCCCCTGAAAATTGGGGGGGGTTTCGTCCAGGGGGGGTCGAGAAAAAAGGGGGGTCCCAAAACGTGTTTTTAACATTGAGTTTTCCATAGGGCGGTTGGCCTCACTTTTAGCCCGAACGGCTGAATGGATTTGCACGAAACTTGGCAAAATTGTAGGGACTGGTAGCCCGATGTGCCTTTTGTAGGTCTCAATATATGTGCTCCAGTGGATTTTGAGAAATTAACGTTTAAAAAAAGATATATATCTGTAACAGCGGACTGGGCAGCGGCCCAGGACGCGTACTTTTCGCGCAACGGAGCTTTGTGAAGCGAAGCTGATTGGTTCTCCGGCGTCTGTCAACATTCCAAACAGTCCGTAGCGGCCGCCATCTTGTCTCTCGGTAGGATCGAGAGACAAGAGGAGGTCAAAACAAAGGGGGAAATAACTATAAGGGGGCATAGTAGATCCTCGCTGACCCCCTAGGTTTGATGTGGAGGTTTTAAAAGGGCCCCGCGGGGCAAAAAAAAATAATAATAATAATAATCGAACGGCTGAATGGATTTGCACGAAACTTGGCAAAATTGTAGGGACTGGTAGCCCGATGTGCCTTTGCTAGGTCTCAATATATGTGCTTCAGTGGATTTTGAGAAATTAACGTTCAAAAAAAGATATATATCTGTAACAGCGCACCGCTTCGCGTACTTTTCGCGTTACGGAGCTTTGCGAAGCGAAGCTGATTGGCTCTCCGGTGTCTGTAAACATTCCAAACAGTACGTAGCGGCCGCCATCTTGTCTCTCGGTAGGATCGAGAGACAAGAGGAGGCCAAAGCGAAGGGGCAAATGACCATAAGGGGGCATAGTAGATCCTCGCTGACCCCCTAGGTTTGATGTGGAGGTTTTAAAAGGGCCCCGCGGGGCAAAAAAAAAAATAATAATAATAATCGAACGGCTGATGACCATAAGGGGGCATAGTAGATCCTCGCTGACCCCCTAGGTTTGATGTGGAGGTTTTAAAAGGGCCCCGCGGGGCAAAAAAAAATAATAATAATAATAATCGAACGGCTGAATGGATTTGCACGAAACTTGGTAAAATATTAGGGACTGGTAGCCCGATGTGCCTTTGCTATGTCTCAATATATGTGCTTCAGTGCATTTTGAGAAATTAACGTTCAAAAACAAGATATATATCTGTAACAGCGCTCCGCTTCGCGGAGATAAAATTATATGTGTATTACCTAGCTGTTGCTAACACCAGTTAGCGACGGCTAGTAGGAGATAGCGACCATCTTGGGTCCCACTTTGCATGTGAGTGATATTTATCACTAATGACATGCAAAGTGGGCATGCCAAGATGTTAGCGACTGGAAACAGTCGCTAACATCGCTATCTCCTATTATCAACTTTTGGAAATATTCGAGATAAGCGCGAATATCTCCAAAAAGTAACAGCTGCCCTGAGCAGTTCTTAGCCATGTTATCCAATGGGAGGTGGATAACATGGCTAAGAGCATTAGCTCGGTAATGCATGAATATCGCGGAGTTTTCAGCGACATTAATGCATTGCGCTCGTTTTTTATCGTATTTGCGATAAACCTTGATAATAGCAAGGTTTATCTGCGATAATTTCTGACGGTAAAAAAATCTTTGCAATGCATCGTTAGGGATAAATATCGCTTAACTTTGGTAATATGCCCCAACGTCTGTTAACGTTCGATACGAAGGAAATCAGGAATTGTTGAAAAACATTGTGTGCGCCATCTTGTCTTTTTTCAAATGCCACACTTTTGTCGTGCACGGCAGCCATTTTAGATGCCTTGACCAGATCCACTCTGTGAACGCTGTCGATCCTTACCATGGCTCCCCACCCTCGCAAGCATCTCCCCCAGGCAGTGGTCACCCCCGCTCTCTGTTTTATGCATGGGTAATAAACCTCCCCCCATCTGCGCTGTTCTTCCCTGAGAATCACACCCTGTGCCCGCCCGACACCTCCCTTTCGCCCTATTCACTACCGCACCCTCTGACACTCCTTTTCCTCTGTGTCCGATTGTCCAGGCCGGTCCTAGGCTATCAGCTAGCCCTGCAGATGTAGTTTATGGCCACAGCTGTAAAGAATCACCCGTCTTCAAAGGAGTTATAGTAGATCAAGGCCCACACTCGATGAGATCCGTCACAGCAGAAGCGTTGCTATTATCTGAAAACCATCCTGTATTGTGATTGGGGAGGGGACCGAGCGTGAAGCGGAAGATTCCAGGGATGACTCTTTGTACATCAAAGTTTTTACAATTATGTGTCACATTAAAAATATATAGCACTCCGACAAAGTAGTAAGATTATAAAACTTTAATAATTTATAAATATATACAAGAAAACAAAAATAGTAATAACATATAAACATTTTTAGAGAAAAACAACGAAGTAGCGGTCGGCTGTGCGAATAGTCCCAACGCAGCACAACGTCCAGATTTCCGGCGTGGGGCGTCGCGGGGGGTGGGTGATCAGTAGCAAACTGTTGTGCGAATAGTTCCAAGGCAGCAGAACGCGCCGAAATCTAGATGACACAAAAGTGATGTCTAGTAAGTTGCCACCCAGCAAATAACGGCGTGGGGCGTCGCGGGGGGTGGGTCATCAGTAGCAAACTGTTGTGCGAATAGTTCCAAGGCAGCAGAACGATGGCACCAAGGTGATGTCCAGTAAGTTGCCGCACTGGTTTTGGTATCCTACAATGCTGCTCCGAATAACGGCGTGGGGCGCCCCGGGGGAGGCGGCGTGAACGGGCCTCTCCAGGTGGAGTGTCATCTGTTGTAGTGGGGCGCCCCTTTACCGTTTCAGTTGCCATTCCGTCCGCTTTTGGTCCACTGTGTCAAAATCCGCCATTCAGCTGAGTTGCGCCCACTCTTGCGGTGCAGCGATAGGCGGCTGCCACAGGACTCTCAAAATGGCGGCAGGCTGTTTCCTTTTTGGGCCTGGTCCACTGAAATGGCCCTGGGACACCTTGGAAATCGGACGCTTGTCTGCTAGGTCTTGGACCCCATTCTCGAAAGCGTCCCCTCCGCCTTGAGAATTCATCAAAAGTTTTGGGGGCCCCGACTCCTGCAGGCTTCTGGTGGGGAGCGGCTGCCATGATTGCTCGCGGAATGACCACGACGGAGCTACGAGATGGTGGTGCTCTCATGGTGACGCCAGCTTCAGTCTGAAACATCCAGAAACAAGGTGGGGCTTTCATCGTTTGGGGGGAAAAAAAAGTTTTCATCCAATGAAAAGTGTTGTTTTTAGGTCATATGATCAAGCCTTCCATCATTAGGAAACCAAAAGTAAAATGAACCAATGAAAAGTTTTATAAAGAAGTCACATGACCTGTTATGCGGCATAGGGTATAAAATGTGGAGAAAATACGTTGGCACGTGAGGCGGTGTCAGTAGCGGACCGATGTGCGAATAGGCCGAAGGCAACACAACGCGCCAAGATCCGGATGGCATCGAGGTGGTGTCATAGTTGAGAGTTCTGAGCAGCGGTTGTAACACTGTCTGAAGCTTATTTGCAGCTGCTGCAGCTTCACTACGCGCGAAGATCCGGATGGCACCGAGGTGGTGTGTAGGAAGTTGCCGCACTGGTGTGGCCATCCTACAATGCTGAAAGTCGGCGTGGGGCGCCCCGTTGGCCTGTGAGTTTGCGTCAGTAGCGGACCGATGTGCGAATAGGCCGAAGGCAGCACAACGCGCCAAGATCCGGATGGCACCGAGGTGGTGTCTAGTAAGTTGTCGCACTTCTGTGGCCATCCTACAATGTTGAAAGTCGGCGTGGGGCGCCCCGTTGGCCTGTGAGATGGTGTCAGTAGCGGACTGATGTGTGAATGGGGCTAAAGGCAGCGCAACAATATTTTCTACTATATTTCCGGTGTAGAAGAGACCACAAGGCGCTGAGATGCCAAGATCCGGATGGCACCGAGGTGGTGTCTTGCAAGTTGTGGTACTGGTGTGGCCATCCTACAATGCTGAAAGTCGGCGTGGGGCGCCCCGTTGGCCTGTGAGATGGCGTCAGTAGCGGACCGATGTGCGAATAGGCCGAAGGCAGCACAACAATATTTTCTGACTGACACCACAAGGCGCTGAGATGCCAAGATCCGGATGGCACCGAGGTGATGTCTAAGTTGCGGACTGGTGTGCGAATGGGGCCAAAGGCAGCGTAACAATATTTTTTGTATGGAAGATACCACTAGGCGTTGAGATGCCAAGATTCGGATGGCACTGAGGTGATGTCTAGCAAGTTGGTGTGGTCATCCTACAATGCTGAAACTCGGCGTGGGTCACCCCATTAGCCTGTGAGATGGCGTCAGTAGCGGACCGATGTGCGAATAGGCCGAAGGCAGCACAACGCGCCAAGATCCGGATGTCACCGTGGTGGTTTCATAGTTGAGAGGCACTTCATCTGCAGTGGGGCGCCGAGATCCGGATGGCACCGAGGTGATGTCTAGCAAGTTGCTGTACTTGTG
The DNA here is from genome assembly GCF_964261635.1 of Lissotriton helveticus. Lineage (NCBI taxonomy): Eukaryota > Metazoa > Chordata > Amphibia > Caudata > Salamandridae > Lissotriton > Lissotriton helveticus. The sequence continues at coordinate 71,720,503 of NC_136064.1, forward strand.
TGGTCATCCTACAATGCTGAAACTCGGCGTGGGTCGCCCCATTAGCCTGTGAGATAGCAGTTCTTTGGATTTGCGAATAGGCCGAAGGCAGCACAACAATATTTTCTGACTGACACCACAAGGCGCTGAGATGCCAAGATCCGGATGGCACCGAGGTGATGTCTAAGTTGCGGACTGGTGTGCGAATGGGGCCAAAGGCAGCGTAACAATATTTTTTGTATGGAAGATACCACTAGGCGTTGAGATGCCAAGATTCGGATGGCACTGAGGTGATGTCTAGCAAGTTGCTGTGGTCATCCTACAATGCTGAAACTCGGCGTGGGTCACCCCATTAGCCTGTGAGATGGCGTCAGTAGCGGACCGATGTGCGAATAGGCCGAAGGCAGCACAACGCGCCAAGATCCGGATGTCACCGTGGTGGTTTCATAGTTGAGAGGCACTTCATCTGCAGTGGGGCGCCGAGATCCGGATGGCACCGAGGTGATGTCTAGCAAGTTGCTGTACTTGTGTGGTCATCCTACAATGCTGAAACTCGGCGTGGGTCGCCCCATTAGCCTGTGAGATAGCAGTTCTTTGGATTTGGGCCTGGCTCGTCTGCTGTAGTGGGGCGCCCCTTTACCGTTTCAGTTGCCATTCAGCTGAGTTTCGGCTGCTCTTGATGCTACAGCGACAGGCGGCTGCAACAGGACTCTCAAAATGGCGGCCTGTTCTTTGGATTTGGGCCTGGTCCACTAAAATGGCCCTGGGACACCTTAGAACTCGGACGCTCGATTTTTTTTTCCTTTCCTGTACATGCAAAAAAAGGTAAATGCCCGGTACGTTACACGCTTCATCTGCCACGATGAACTCTCTAGAGGAACCGAAAAAAAATATAGTTGTGGTAACTATACCATGCATCGTCATATGGAGAGGTGGCAACAATTAATTATAGTGCTGCATAAAAGAGAGATTTGGAGGAGAACCCCTGACCTGCTAGTACATTCATCAAAGAAGTGGCACTGAGAGCTTCAGAGGCAAGGGAAACGGTCCCAAATATTTAGAAGAACTTTGGAAAGATTAAAATGACATGTTTAGATTGTGGCAAATTTATTTCATGTGGACATCTGAGTGTTACTCTAATAAATACAGCATATGAACATCATCATAGTCGATGGTTGGTAGAGACATTTTGACTATATCCTGGACCTGCCCGTCCTCGCCCAAAATGGCGCCAGAATAAATGGGACTCGTAACTCCTTGTTGTGTACTGGTTGCAGAACCTTGAAATCACGAGATACGTATGCAGTTTTGAAGCACATGGCGGGCGGGGACGAGAATTGATTGAATATTTCGACATCCCTATTGATATTAAGTTCTGATGTGTTATTGATTACTGTACTGTTGAAAGTTCGAATTAACGTCACCCATGGTACTTGCCCGCAAATGTATATCTAGATAATTTTATTGTAACTGGCCCTGTCGTATTTTAATTATAAAATGTGCGTCCACCGATTCCGTAACTGTTAGACACCTTAGTTCTTGCAACCTAATGGCCCGCCCGTTACGTTCCTCTACAGTGTAAATGTCTATTCATCATATACGATTACAGTTTGCTCCGTGGCCGGCCCACGTGGTTATAGGCTCGTATTTGTATAATGAAATTTTCACAATAAAGGTTTTTAAAAGAAAACATGGTAGTAGTATATACATTGGTAAAGTTTTTAATAATAGTCACTGTTTTAGAATCATTAAAAGGCAAGTGAAATAAAGCAGACCAATTACATGAAGGGTAAAAGGTATAATACGAAGGAACGCAGTAAAGATAAATGGTCAAGGGCTGTTGTGTTTTCTATTCCTGCAACATAAAGTGATCGATAAGAATCTCATATTCAGGCGTATCGGCGACTAAGACAGCAGGTCGACCCTCTTTTGCTCAACGGCTCCGTCATGGGACGAAGAAACGCTCTTTTTCTCGAAAAAAGAATATATTTTACTTGCAGGACAGTTGTAAAATTTCCGGGAAAGTACATTAGCCTGGAACATTATAACATATATTTAAGAAAAAATAATGTTCGGAAGTAATGAAAAGCGTAATTTTTAGGTCATATGATCAAGCCTTTCATCATTACAATAAGAAAAGTAAAATGAACCAATGAAAAGTTTTATTAACAAGTCACATGACTTGTTATGCTTACGTTACGCGCTGCGCGCCCCGGATGACTTCCGGATGCGCTAACGCGGCGCGTCATATGACGCATTACGCGACAACGCAGGTACAGAATATAGTCAAAATGTCTCCACCAACCAGCGGTCGGAACACAACCCCTTTCAGCAGGCTAAATAGTTCTGTTAAATGACAACAGAAGGGACAGGCAACAAGAACCATCAGTCAAAGAGGGGAGGGCTAGTTCTTCTCTACCGGGTTACATTGGGGCGCTACCGGAACTGATCGAATTGGTAGTCTACAGTGTTTCTGGATGTTTCAGACTGAAGCTGGGGTTAGCATGAGAGCAGCACCATTTCGTAGCTCCGTCGTGGTCATTCCGCAACCAATCATGGCAGCCGTTCTTTATCGTTATTTTGGGCGGGGTGGGTGGCGGAGCCGAGCTGTTTTGCAGCCATCATTGTGTGGAGTTCAGTTCATCTCACTAGTTTTGTATTTGTCATGAGGGGTTGTTCCTAATGTTTCTATTTTTGCGAGGTCAAAAAGAGATCCCATTAGTGGCCTACTGATTTTGCTCGATTCTTTTTCTTTTTTTTTACACGATTTTTCGTTATCTGCAAAGACTAAACAGAGTATTGCGACTCTGTGTTTGTTTGTAAATAGAGAATGAACCAAAGAGAACTAATTCTAAAACAGTAAATACTTGGATAACAATGAATCAAATGGAGAGAGAAGCAGGCACGACGGATTACAATGGGGGCAAAGACCTGCGTTAACTACCTTTCACTATCTGCAAAGAGAGAGTACTCCTAATAGAAATGAGGGGGGGGGGCACCATTCAAAGCAGATCAGTGTGCATAAACACGAAAATGTTTTCACTTACCACGTACTTGACATTCGACAGCTTATGATATTTGCTATTAAAAAACCATTGAAATTCACTGAAAAAACCATAGGTTATAGACCATATATAGTTAGGAATTAGCATTTACAAAACCTTGAAAATTCACTGAAAAAACCATAGGTTATAGACCATATATAGTTAGGAATTAGCATTTAAAAAACCTTATTTTACTCACACAAAACCATTGAAATTCCATATATAGTTAGTTGCACTAACTATATATCGCGCACCTGCAATCCACTGCTGATGATGTCACATATTACATCATTCATGACATGGTCAGTGACATCACTGATGACATCACTGATGACATCTCAAATGACATCACTGATGACATCACTGATGACAACATCCAGTGACTGTATGTTTCTGTAAAGTTAAAATATGTCTTACATATTGAAGAATGAGTGGATGTATAAGTGTCTGGATGAAGGATTTAGTAGGTGCGTGACTGACTGTATGAGTGAGTGATTAAATGTGTCTCACTGAATGCATGGGTTAGTGACTAAACTGTCTTAATTTGTGCATCATTATGTCTGTTGTGATGTAAACTGCTGCATGTGTTGATCATTAGCTATACGAGAGGCTATATGTGTTATTGATTGGTTGCCCAAGTATTTGTATGGGAGATTGAGTTTGTGTGGGGGTGGCTGGGAGGTGTGTGACTCTGTGCATAGATGTGTGAGCAGTTGATTCACTAGGTGTATGAGTTCAAGAGTGCATGTGGAAACAGCTACATGGGCAGTTGACTGTGTGCATGAGTGTATTGATGAGTGAATGGATATCTCAATGCTACATGTCATAGTAAGTACATATGTAAAACACAGTACATGTGAGAGTTGGCATATATAAATAACTGTGCATGAGAGCCACTGAATGTGTGAGTGGTTGTATGGATCATTGTGAACTTGTATCAGGGATTGTATAAGAGAGTAAATATGTGTTAGTATATGTTTGAATAAGTAAGGTGTGTATAACTGTATAGTTGAAGAAATGGAGGTGAGATTGTTTCTTTGCATGACTGACTAGGTGTGTGAGTAACTCCATGGATGAGTGACAGTGTGTGAGTGTCTGTATACACTGAGTGCATCTAAGGTTATATTAGAGTCTGAAGAGGTTTATCGTATTAGCACAAGAATGATGTCAAATGAGATGTCATCAGTGATGTCATCAGTGATGTCATTTGAGATGTCATCAGTGATGTCATCAGTGATGTCACTGACCATGTCATGAATGATGTAATATGTGACATCATCAGCAGTGGATTGCAGGTGCGCGATATATAGTTAGTGCAACTAACTATATATGGAATTTCAATGGTTTTGTGTGAGTAAAATAAGGTTTTTTAAATGCTAATTCCTAACTATATATGGTCTATAACCTATGGTTTTTTCAGTGAATATATATATATATATATATATATATGGATATATATTTCTTTATATTATTACAAAATTATGAAATTATAATATACATTATGGTTATTCATTTTTAACTAGAATATGTAAATATATATATATATATATTTATATATATATATATATATATATATATATATATATATATATATATATATATATATATATATATATATGTGTGTGTGTGTGTTTACCTTTTCCCAAATATTTGTATTTGTTATAGTTGTTGAAATATATATAAAATCCATTTTATTTTCAATAAATTATTGTTACTATATAATATTTTAAAATTTTAATATTTAAATATATATTAAAAAAATATTTTTGCTACATTTATATCATTGACAACAATATTATTTGTTTGATATTTTTGTACTTACCATTATAAGTATTGGATGACGATATTTTTGACGACAATATTTTGATTTTCATAGGTGATATTCTGTCAGTGCACCTGGAATGTATGCTGCTGAAAGGAACAGTTTTAGGATTGCAAGAAGTGAGCAAGCCAATTGAGGCTACACGTCTTGCAGACCACCTACATGACCAGCACTCCAACGACATCCTGATTCCTGACTTAACTCCATCAGTAGATTTACTTTGTCTCTTTGTCAAGCTCCAGAGCAGAAATGTTACCGAATGAACATGCTGTTTTAAGAGTAGCTCCTCTATAGCTCTGTACCAGGCAGCTGATCAAATCAAGCATAAGTAGGCAGACCATTGGGTCAGTGGATTGTGACAGTTCTTTGTAGTCCTAAAAATGTTATGCTGATGACCAGGGGCATTACATATGAAAAGTATATGGGGCCTTATTTATGAAGGCCTTGCGCCGTCGGTGCGTCACTTTCAACATGGTAAAAAGTGACGCACCGGCGGCGCAAGGCCTTCATAAATAAGTTGCTTACCTCGAAGTGAATGTTGGTGGTGGTGTTATCACAGGTGGTTTGTCTTTAACTTTTCACAACCTTGGAGTTTGTGTAAGGAACAGAGGGACAGAGCAACAGCAAGAGATTGGGTCAAATAGATCTACGCCTTTAATTTGAACTACTTCTAAGAATGGTGGTAACCAGGCTAAGAAAGTCTGACAGGTCCAATCAGGAGTGCCCTCAAAACTTGGGGAAGACCCTAAGTGACTGTTCAATGCTCGAAGGTCTACTTTTGGCTTATTCAGCGAAAAGCGATCTTTGATGGACGAGGAAGTAGCGACAACAGACATAAGACTGGAGTCCAAACCAGAGAGTCAGGTCATGAGAAGTGGTGAATCCATCATCAAGTTGTGGGAAGCTGTTGGTCTGAATTCTCATAGTTTAAGACGGTTGGCTTCTTATATTTACAGCAGTGCATGCTTCCGCGAGTTCCAACTTGTCCAGGTAACGAAGTTGACAAACTCACTCTTATTTGACTTTTCAGGTCAGTCTCTGCTGCACTTGGGTGCTGACGGCACTCATGGACATTAGATGTGTGTTTGTGGCTTATTCAATGCCAACTGGCATTCTTCTAGTGCAATGGTTCTTAAACTGAAGTCCGGGGATCCCTGGGTACCGCTAAGCCTACTCTGTGGGCCCGCGACTGTTTAGAAATTAAATAATATCAACACATTTTTAAAGTGCATATAAATTGGTGGATACTGCTGTTAAGGGTTTACTGGGCGGGCGTGTGTCCAGCAGAATATGTCATTTATTGGTGGCCACATATCTATTGTTAACTGTGGGGTGCAATGACATTGCATTTGGGGGTGTTTGTTTCTTTATTGTTTCAGTTTGGTATAACGCATATACTAAAAGACAACACAGTACTTCTATTGTAACATGTAGCAGTCTGCCTCTGGGTTACAGAGCACTGCATTGTATTTGATGTATGAAACAATAAAGATTTTTGTTAAAAAAAGTGCATATAAATGAAGAAGCAAAACATAAAGTTTAAACTGTGTAAATATTCTGTAAATGTGGAGGAATTTGAAATTGGTGGCTGAAATATGGAGTTGGTTTCCTCAGATTGATTTGTGGGAGCAGCAAAGCTCATCAAACATAATATGGTATGGTCAATGAGTGGCCTCAATTACATTTAGATTAGCTACAGCATTTGCATACATTTCTGGTTTTTTTATTTTTGTTTGTGAATGATAAAAAATATTTAGGGCCTAATTAAGATGTCGGGCAGACTTGCATCCGACAACACCATATCAGTCTGGAACCCTCGGAACTTAGGTCGGCTATCTGACCACAGGATTACGATGTGACCGCCCATAGGGTGGTCGCAATCATGCATTTTACAATGGAATCTTGTACGGTGGGTGGGAAAGGCCTGCAGCACAAGCTTCCATTGTAAGATTGTTGTTTTCAAACATCCCTGCACCATGTGGCAGTCATTGAGCATGGGTCAGGAATGGTTAGGGGGTACCATAGGCTCCCCCAGGCTCCAAAGTCACTTCTGTCTGCCTTTTCATGGTGGGCAGACTGCCATAAAAGGGCAGGCAGAAAGTGCCTTCATAATCCTGACGGCGGAGCCGAACCTGGCTCCGCTGTCATTTAGGGATTATGGTGCCTTCCAACGGGCTACTTTAGCCTGTTAGAAATGCCGTGATCGGTCCCTCCGCCAGATTCCTCTGCCCGCCGCATTGTAATGAGGCTGGTGGACCACAGGGGCAGATGTCGGTGGGACCAACACCGACATGCCGTCAGTGTCAGTCCCACCGATATCATAATCAGCCCCTTAATAATTTGTGTATTTGTTTGGTGAGTGCTTGTTTCTGTATTTTTTGTGTATTGTTTTGGGGTTCAAATCATAGAAAATGCATCCCCTGTTTCTAGTTTTGACCATTTGGGGTTCCTTGGATTTCAATAATGATTCTGAGGGAGTCCTCGGTTCCAGTAATGATTATGGGGCCGATTCCGTTGTCGGAGTCTGTCCGACATCGGTCAGGAACTGGAACTGAATGACCTCCTGTTGTCGGTTCCAGACCTGCAAGTAGGATGCGACCAAACCCTGTTCAGTCGAAATCCTATTCTTAATAATGGGAGCATGCATTCCAAAAGGAATGCATGCTCGCATTGTTAAATGCAGAGGTGCAGTATATCCCTGCATCCCATGGCAGTCAACCCAAGGTGCCTGACGCTAGGTGCAGGCATCAACAGGGGGGCACCATTGATGCCCACAGGATGCCATTCAGCAGCCTCGCACCGCTGGGGCCCTGCTGGGGTCCCCCTAAGACAGTTTCCCACTGCCTTTCTGTGTCAGAAAGGCTGGCACAGAAAGGCAGTGGGAAACTGCCTTCATACTCCCTCGGCCTGAAAGAGCCGGCTGGGGGAGTACTGAAGGGTTTCTGGATGGCAGACGGGCTCTACAAGCCCATTGGCAGCCATCCGAAAAACCGAGTTGGATTCCTTTCTGACTGAGCCAATCAGATTGGCTTGGCCAGAAAGGAATCCGAAAGCGCAAGTCCGATGTGTTTAGGATGCCTCTGACTGAGCCATTCCTAACCGCAATGGAATCGGGCCCTGAGTGGGGGGTCCAAGGAGGCAAAGGGTTAAGAACCCCTCTACTAGTGTGTTGTTACACTTTAGCAGTGGGTGGCATTTCACTTTACTGTGTACCCTCAACAACATTTGCCCTTACTCACTTCTCCTCACTCCATTCTTGTCTTTTCTTCTTAGTCTTTCTACACTCTACCCTCCTGTTTCATTGAGCTGGCTTTCCTCTTCTCGTTTAGTTGCATTTGCACAAGGAAAGACTGCCATGAGATGGGCTTTCATAAAATGCTAAATATTGTGTCATGAAGATGCTTTGAAACGTTCTCCTGCATGTCCCTGAGACATAATAAGTGGACACTGACAATGTACTCCCAACTTGTGGAAGAGAATCATTGCCCACATTTGTGGTGAAGGATCTACCTTCTGACAAAAGGCAACGGCTGTGGCTCATTTTTTACCAATTGTCACCCCACTCCTTAAGTACCTTCTCTCCTGCCGGAGGTAGCATATTTAAAGAATGAACAAAGACCAGACTGGCCGGAACGGACATCGGGCATTTCCCCCTGGAGGCTGAAAGGGTGGTGGGCCACTTTTTTACTGGGTGCCAGTTTTGTAGTTGTGCAGCAGTTTTAAAAGCATTGCATAGTTCCTTGTATATCCAACAGTTTTCATGCAGCAATGAAAGTGCCAAGATAGCTCTGGTGATTAATGTACCTGCTGGAAAGATTGGAATTTTGTCTAGTGGCAGTTTTGACTCATCTAAGGTAGTGCAGAGGGTTAATATGCCTGCAAAATTCATATTAATTAGCAAAGTCAACCCAACCACTGTGTTTTGTTCTGTGTTCTGAGTTCTGTTTGGTTCTGAATTGGAGTTTGTGTTTCCCCAGACCAAAAAAATGCCCACCAGAATGGATGACATGTGAATCCTACACCTTGTAGTCCCTTTGTCTTATGTAACATTTTCTATGCACTGATTTAAACACACATGACTCATTGTCTCTGTATATATGTGTGATGTAAAATGCTCCAACACCCTACATTGGTATGAGAGGTACTATAAAACAAATTAAATACATGTGAGAGAGGGGCTATGGAGGGATGAGAGACACTATTGGAGGGTGATTGTGAGGGAGTCACTGAAGAGCCCCAATAAAGATTTCTATTTCCTGGTGCACTGTAAGGTCATCATTTACAATGATTTCAAAATGAATATGAATAAAATGTAGCATATAATAATGAAAAGTGCCCACCCATGCCCCTTCAAAATCATCGGGTTCGCTCGTTGCACTCGCTCATTAGGCACTGCCAAATTTTGCCGGGGTTGCCCTGGGTTCCTGGTCCGGCCCTGGGTTGAGCCTTCCCAGCAGGTAAGTGAAGCACTCAAAGCGGGACACAACCTTTACAACGCAACTTTTACAACGCACTACCATTACAACGAAACGTTTACAACGCAACATCCATTACAACGCATGTCTTTACAACACAACCATTAAAACGCATGACACTACAACGCATACCACTACAACGCATGTCATTACAACGCAGTCATTACAACGCATACCATTACAACGCATAACATTACCATCCAACACTTACCCTACTGTTGCACCCCCTGGAGTTAGAATAGTAATTTTTACCCCTACACTATCCAACACTTACCCCACTGTTGCACCCCCTGGTGTTAGAATAGTAAATTTTACCCCTACACTATCCAATACTTACCAAACATGCAATGTAATGTTATGCGTTGTAATGGTATGCGTTGTAAAGGTAGTATGCGTTGTAATGGAATGCGTTGTAAAGGTAGTTTAAAAATATTTGTTGTAATGGTATGCGTTGTAAGGGAATGCGTTGTAATGGATGTTGCGTTGTAAACTATGCGTTTTAAAGGTATGCATTGTAAAAGTATGCGTTGTAACATCATACGTCCACTCAAAGCATCATCAGTCTGACAGAGGATGCATATCTCTGACACAAGCAGGGGAAATTCGGACAGAGCATCATCTCGGGGTCAGGGATAATAAGAATAGCTGTGCTGAGGGACATTGGACATAGGTAGTCATCCTGTCATTGGGATGTCCGAGCGATCCAGCTGTGGACCAGATTTAGTAACAGCTTGTGCAGGCACCCGTGTGATACTAGCAGCGCTACACATCGCAGGCACCAGTTTAGATTCGTTTTTAGTACTGAAAATTTACCATCATGCACTGTCAGAACTGGTTTGTGCCACAAAGTGTAAACCCCCTTTTATTTCATGCAAAGAGGGCAATGTCTGGATCGGACCAGTGCAAACACTCTTGAATTTTAGCAAATCCAGAACCCTGACCTGGAAAACAGCCTTTACCATGCGGCCGGAACCACACAGTGTCTTTCTAAAGAGGTCAATACAACAAATACCTCGCAAATCTTTACAACAACTTGCTTTAGGGGCCACGTCGTTGGACTTGTGTTGAATTTTAAGTCCAACACTTTCCCTACTGTTGTGTAGACAGGAGTTTTTAGAGCTTTTTAGAGCTCTCCCTAGCGAGAGACACTAGGGCTGCGAGCGATTTTACTGGCTTTTACTCTTTGGCATATGTACTGCTGAATTTGTGTGTAAAACGGCAAAAATAGCGTTTTTATGAATTTTAAATTGGGGGGCTCTAAATAGTGATTTTAGCTGGGGAATTGAAACAGGTACACTGACACCTTCTCTCACGCTGTATTTCCTTTGCCCTGCCTCGCCCAGCCGTCTTTTGGGAATTGCTGTTTGCGGCGGTGGGCGCCATCTTAGGTAGGGCTGGGGCTGCGCTCTAGTCGCGCCGCCCTCCCACCCTCCTCACACACTATAAAATGTGTATTCCGGCCAGACGGCGCAGCGGGCTGGCGCGCCGGATGCGCGCCGAAGCCGCGCCTAAGCCAAGCCCGTCTGCGCCCGTCCGCGACCGGACACGGCCCAGGGCCCCAACCCCTGGCCCAGCTCTAAGACGCACTTGGAGCAGGAGTGATTTAGTAAGTCTATCCTCTATAGGGTGTATCCCTGGGCACCACAGCATTATAGTAGGAGAGAATGAGGGATGTCGCTACTGCCAATTTCGATTTTGTACAGCGACTGCAGATATCAAGCCTCGCTACTCCTTATTATCCTGTGGCCTTGTTAATGTGAGATCGCTAAGCTGTCATAAACACGATGTGTATGACCTTCTTATTGATAAACACCCCGATCTGTTGTTCATCACAGAAACTTGGCTAGATGCCAACTCTGACCCCGATATTATTCAGGCTCTGCCAGATGACTATCAGATGGTACACCTGGATAGACCGGTAGGCAGAGGAGGCGGAATTGCAATCGCCTTTAAACAACAATGGGCCTGCAAACTAGAATCAACCACTCTGGCAGGATGTGAGGCGGGCATCTTTACTATAACAATTGATGGAAGCATGACTATTAATGGGCTGCTAGTCTACCGCCAACCAGGACCTATGTCCAAGTTTAAAGGCAACCTTCTAGAATGTGTTACAGAAACAGTTATAAGAAGAGACAAGTTTCTGATGTTGGGGGATTTAAACATACATTTGGAAGACCCTCAAGACAAAGGAGCGGTGGAGTTCCGGAAAGAACTTCACACCCTACAGTTAGAGCTTAAGGGGCAACTCCCTACACACAATCATGGGCATCTATTGGACCCCATATTCGCTAATTGGGAGGATGTTTCAGTTGCTTCCCCAGTACCCCTGCCCTGGACAGATCATTTCTTCGTCCCTTTCGTGATTCAATTGCCCAAGTATAAGGCTACTAATCCAACCCCTCTCAATTACCCCCGACGCAGGTGGGCGGAATTTTCTCTGCAAGAGTTTAATAAGGCTCTCACCGCGGAAGGACCCCCAGGTGGCAATGACGTGTCAATGGCAAACAAATTGCTCAATGACCGCATCATGGCTGCTCTAGACTGCACGGCCCCTCTAGGCCAGCCAACTAAAAGTGTCCACAGACAAAGAACTGCTCCATGGTTCAGCGAAACGCTGCACTGTGCAAAAAGGGATTGCAAACGTGCAGAGAGATTGTGGAGAGTGGCATATGATATCCGGATGAGAGAGGCTTATCTCATTAAGAGACGCTCCTATCATAATAAAATTCGGATAGAGAAAGCAACTTACTATGCAGACAAAATCCACGGAGCAGAGAATTCAGCCAGGGAACTGTTCTGCATATACAAGTCTTTAGCCACTCTAAAAACCACCACTCAAGGTGAAGACCATTCAGTAGCTGCATGCAATCGCATTGCTAACTACTTTGGCGAAAAAGTGTCTAGGATTTACTTGGCCTTTCCCGAAATTCCAGCCGCAGCGGAAGAACCTGCAGATATAGTAGCAGAGGAAGATGATCTAAATTTGCTACTTAATTTTACTATCCCCTCACCGGAAAATTTAGTCAAAATTTGCAGGTCAGTTAAATCTGGCTCCCCCCGAGATGCCGTATCACCAAAAAGGCTAAGTGACAGTTTGGAGACCCTTGAACCTTATATCAGGCACTTGCTAGATGTTTCCTTCCGATCCAGTTTAATTCCCGAGGAGTGGAAACAGGCTGTGGTGCTCCCCCTCCGCAAAAAGCCGAACATTAGCTTCGAGAAATTGGACAACTTACGCCCCATATCGCTGCTGCCTTATTTTTCTAAGGTAGCAGAGAAAGTGGTAAATAAACAACTAATGAAGTATATGGAGGAAAGCAATCTCCTTCACCCTACCCAATTTGGGTTTCGGCCCCGTCATTCCACGGAGTCTGCCCTTCTCAGGGCTACCAAGTCCCTCAGGCAGGGTGCAGATGAGGGACAAACCATGGCTCTTATTCTATTAGACCTCAGTGCTGCGTTCGACACTGTAGCACATTCCATCTTGCTACAGTGTCTGAGCAAAGGTGGGGTGAGAGGGGCAGCGTTGAAATGGATATACTCATTTCTTACTGGCCGAGGTTTTCAAGTGAGGCAGGGTGATTACTACTCTGGACGGATCTCTCTGGACCAGGGAGTGCCGCAGGGTTCGTCCCTGAGTCCAACACTTTTTAATCTTTATGTTGCCCCGATCGCCACCTCAGTAGAGAGCTACGGCCTCCGACTAGTATCGTATGCCGACGACACGCAGTTGGTTATCTCCCTGTCGCGTGCACCCGGTCTTTCAGCGGACATCTTCAGAGCTTGCATGCAAGATCTTGCAGCCTGGATGTCCACCAATTGTCTCAAGCTCAACGGGGGCAAGACCGAGGTGCTGGTCGTGGGGGGATGCCATTCAGCGTGGACGTCGGCATGGTGGCCATCCTGCCTTGGTCCAACACCCATCCCGTGCCAGAAAGCTAAGAACCTGGGCATCTGGTTTGATGCTGACCTCACTTTTGGCCCCCAGATTAACCAGGTGGTCGGATCCTGTTTTGGGACCCTTAAAAGTCTTAGGAAGACTCTGAAGTTTTTACCCTTAAAAGCCCGACAAACTTTGGTGCATGCATTAGTTACATCAAAGATGGACTACGGCAATCTCCTCTATTTAGGGACCTTGGAGAAGAATCTCAGCCGCCTACAGGTTCTGCAGAATGCCGCTGCACGATTGGTGCTTAAACTACCCAGAAGAGCCGCTTCCGCTGCTGCCCTCCGGTCGTTGCACTGGCTCCCGGTCAGAAGTAGGGTAGAATTCAACGCACTATGCACGTGCCACCGGATCATCAACGGGCGGTATCCTCTCCCTTTGCGAGGACTACTAACGTCTTATGAGCCGTCCCGGACTCTGAGATCCGCCGGCTCTGGACTCCTGGTTGTTCCCAAGGTGTCTAGAGTGCGGATGGGTGGAAGGTCCTTTAGGTACCTTGCAGCCTCCAGATGGAACAAACTACCGATGGCACTGCGATTAGAACCATCTGAGCTAATTTTCAGAGCCAAGCTTAAAACTATACTATTCGCTCAGTAAGGTAGGCCGCTCAGTAGATCCCAGTACATTTCTCTCCTTAGCGCGGAGACACGCCGTTGTGCGTCATCAAGCGCTTTACAAAACTCCCTAAATAGAAATAAATAGTAAATTATACTACTCAAAAATCCAGCGCTTCCCTAAGGAAAGTTGCTGTAATGACTTGTGTGGTAAAGGATTGCGTGGTAACGACATATTTGTTGTATTAACCATGTTGTAAATGCATGCGTGGCAAAGGCACACGTGATTCCGTCATACAACTCCCTGACCTGTGTTCACTTCAAAATCTTATGCCAAGTGAAATCAGGGGCAAACAAGCAGGCAAGACTGTGTGACTTATGCCAAATCAGACATCTTTTGTGACTTACCACCATGTGGGTATCTTAATGTGAGAATTTGTACAGAAGGGTATTTCTCAAATAAAAATCAGAAGCTAGACACCATTGCCTCACCTTTTCATCATAGTGCAAGGCTGAGTCTCAGGTAGAATGGGCTGCCAGTGACATCTAGCACTGTGAATTTTTGCATCATAATTCACCCAGTAATTTTCACGCAGGGCTCTGATGCAGGAAATATAGTAAATCCAGACGTTTCAAGGCACTGTGCAGTGTCAGCATCTGTCCAGACCTTCCAAGGGCCCCATTAGAAAGTGAACGTTCTCTCTGTTTGACCTTTGTATATTCTATTTCTCTTTCTAAACTTTTCTCCCTCTCTGCCTACCTCTCCCTGCGACTCTGTCTGTTCTCCCCGTGTCTTCTTCAGTATTTTTGGGGTCCAGAGTAACAGGTATTTCAACTGTTTTTTACTCTGCTAAAGTTTATCATATATTTTAATATTGTTTGGCATCATACGGTCTTGAGTTGGCAGGATAGTGGTAATAAAATCAACATGTTCCATACAGTGCCCCCAAAATATGTTTTACCAGGGACCCCCAGCATCCTTAGGATGACACTGATTCAATCTAGACTGCATTCCCTTATGGTGAGCGCTCGTAAGATACCGAATGACTATGGTATACTAAACTCCCCAAGAAATAAGTAATATATATATATATATATATGTGAACAAGCTCCCTTGAGGAGTAAAACGCGTCGTCGGATGGACATTTGTCCTTTACTTTAAAAAAAAAAAAAAAACTATATTCTGCTATACATCTGAGAATTTGAATCTTCTTTGGTATGGCTGCATCGCAATATTGAGGTTGGCGTGAGATCCGCACCTGAAGGAATTCTGGCTTTCATTGTCAGAACAGGATTGTTGGTTTCATATATATATATATATATAGTGTATATCTCCATAAGTAATACATATACATATAGTGTGTATCTCGACAAACAGACAGACAGACAGACACACACAGAAGTTAGGAGCCCTAACTTTAGGACTCCTAAATGCCTTCTGTGAATACCAAAATGGTAATAAGTTTAGGATTTTGTCTTAAGTTAGTTCTGTGAATCGGGCCCACTATGTGTATTCAGAGTTTCGCAGTTCAGGTGTGATGTTTTTTTCTGCAATTGCTGCTTTTTCAACTTTACAAGGTGAGGAGTGAATCCTAGGTGAAAGTAAAACTTCCCACTTCCATCTTCTTTAGAGAGGCAAAGACCAGGTCGTTCATTATTTTTCACTCTCCAGGCTTCTTACAGTGTTCATTAGTCATTGCAGGAAGTATCCGGATATTAATACAGGCTTCAACCACCAGGAGGCAGTCTTGCTGCGCTGCTGTGCAATGACGACAAGTTGCTGGTTGCAGTCATAGGAGGAAAGCTGTAGAAGGAATGTACGTGCTCCCTGTTTTTGAAGCCTTTTAACTGCAAGAATGAATTCCCTTCAACACATGCAAAAGCCAGATTATTTTTTAACCTAGAGCTCACAACACTGACATCCACTGCCTGTGAAATTCACCAATCTCGGTGACGCTGACGTCACCACTTGAATCAGCTTTACCCCAGAGAGCGATTCAGGTCTTAAATTAGCTGGCACGTGTGCGTGGTGTGCACGAGCTTGGAATGCCAAGAAAAAATATAACACCTGCAGCCTTTCTTTAAGTGCAACAACTCATAATTCACAGAACGAGCCCACCCTGATGGACAGACCAGCGTCAAGGGCCCTCAGCAGATCAATGAATGTGTTAATTGCTGAACATACTGAGGGCATATGCTCACTTAAGGCCAGAAAGAAGAGCCATCACATTACAAGGAAAGCCCCGATTTTTCACTTTTGTATTGGTGGCCGGGGAGCGCTCCAATGGCAAAATGTTACTTTTCATCCTTGCACGTTCCTGGTTGAATTGCTGAATTGCACGTTCGAATGATTTATGGGGGTCAAATTTATACTTGCATAGTATCCCCGAGAAGCTTAAGGGCCCTCTTAACAGTTGCTCTTAACTGCTGTACTGATCTCTCAGGACTGGGAGAAAAGCTGATAATTGTTATGGGCACATCTGTATTTGTATAGCGCTTGTTGAACTGATTGGGTTTCTTGGCACTGTGTAAAAGATCTTTATTGTTATCAGACTCATTGATATTCCTTGTATCACCCTATGTAGGATAAAAGGTTAAGTTTCCCTGTCGGGATGAAAGCCTCTGAACCTGAATTCATTTACAGAGCCCCAGAGTGTGTAGATTAATCCAATGAGCCATCAGCACACTGTGGGGCATATTCCCAAGGAAGGTGGTGAAGCTTGTCGTTAAGCCAAGAAGGCTCCATCACTTTAGAAATGCAGGGCTGCACCATATTTACAAGAATGTGGGCAACCCTACTTTTCTCCCTGCGCTGGAGCTAAATTTAGCTGCCTAGCGCCAACGCAGGCCCCCTTGCACCATTGTGCAAGAGGGCCTGCGTTGAGGGGAGAGATAGTTTATGGCAGGAAGGCGTCCCTTCCTACACATAAACACTCTCAAATGGCGACTTGTAACTTCTTTGGGGCATCTTTACAAGACTATCTCCGCCATAGCGTCAATTTGTTTTATGCCAGCTTTTTTTTATCACCGTATTAACAAGTTGTTGCTAACTCCAGTTAGTTGCAATTTTCTAGTGTAAATGTGAATTTTTCACATCGGCACTTCTGTCGGCGTGACTTATCGAAAATGAAATGCAAGGTAGGCGTTCCCGCGTAAAAACTCCAGAAAAACACACAACACGATATTTGCAAGGATTTCTTTGTATGTCACAAAACCAAAAACACTGCTGCTAAGTCCAATTGGAGGCAGTTTTGTAAGGCCAGAAAATACCTGGTCTTAAAATTGGTGCAAACACTTGGGGCCACATATAAGATGTTTGGGTGCTGGACAGCGCTGCAAGGAATATTGCTGCGCTGCCCTGCGCCAAAACAAAAGGTCAGGAATGTGCCCTATCAATAAGATAAGGTGCATTTCTGGGCCCCATTCATGAAAAGTGTTGCATCGCTGCGATAAAACAGCGATTGGACAGTTTTCACTGCGCCCTCCTTCCGACACCATAGATGCGCCGTATTTACTGTACGGCGCTCCATGTCGCAATCAATGACAAATACATCTGGAATCCTGGCATATCTGTCGGCGCTAAAGTCACGCATTGCTGCAGTTATGTCTTAAGCATGATGCAACCCCAGCACTGCATGGGGAAAGCCTATCCCTATGGCATTGCATCACCTTTACGCCAGCCATGAGGCATACTAGAATTGTTGCAGTGAATTTTCTGAAAGATTTCACTGCGCCACTCCTACGAGTCTTTGTTGTGTGGGAAAACCCACCCTGCATACATGATACCTGACACAGTTATAATGTGGTGCAGGGCTTTACAAGGTCATGCATATGCCCAGATGCGTCACTTTGGAAATATGGCGCAACGTGGTGCAAAAATCACACTGCAAGTACGTTAAGAAAATGATGCACCAGCGCCATTAAACTTTTGCAAGGGGCTCATGAATACGTCCCCTGTCCTTTTCCCCTACTTTTGCGCACAATGTACGTTGGTGCACAATGACTGCCATAGAGAGTTGATTGATGTTGTGTAGGAAGGTACACCTACCTGCACAAAACCTATCAATCCAGGGTATTTTCCTTTTTTCTTTGTGCTACAAAATGCTGCACACAAAGAAAAAGGGAAAAAAAGAGGAGACATGAAAACATTTATCCTCGTAGCGCCTCCCACACGCCACCCATGGGGTGGTGTTAGAGCCTAATGCATTCCCAAGGTTTGCGGTTTCTCGTGAACCTGGGAATGCTTCAGATTCCATTGGTTTGGCGTGGGAACGCCCCTTTCACACTGTTTAATGTGTGAAATGCGTACATATTTAGAAGGCCATGAAAAGCAACGTAAAGAGGCTTTACGTGGCCTTGTAAACATACTGTAGTACATTGTGCCACCGGAACGTCAAACAAGTGACGTTACAGCATTGCAAGAGTGCTGCTAGGATACTAGAAGAACTCACACAATTCATCCTTGGCAAGGTCAACAACGCCATAGACCTCCTGCCATTGCAGCTCAGAGCACCAAGGAGGCCACTACCACCATCCCTGACATGCACCCCTCACCAGAACAACTGCTCCATTCACTTAGGGTGATGACTGGACCTGATCTCCTCTAAGTATTGACCTTGGTATACAGGAAGTGCAGCAACAGGAATGTGGGGACCAGGAACCACAGAAAGCCAGAGACTCTCTGGAGCTGTCTGTCACTGTGGAAGGAGGAACGCACAACTAGTCAACATTAGAATAGGTTATCTGCCATCTGAGGAATCACATCCAGGGGCTGCACGGACTTTGCACCGGATGACCACATCACAGTGGAGCTCCGTCGCTGGGTGAGCGTTCAGGGGCAGTGTCGGAATCCTGACTCTGAGGGCAATTGCACATCGCTGCTGCTGCATGCACCGCCATCCGCCTCTCTTGTATACCCTGCTGCAGATTTTGGTGGCTTGTAGTTGCGGTGGGGGACTCCTGCTCCTACTATGCCACCCAGTACTAATGGCTCCATAAATGACAGCTTGTTGTGCAGACCCTTCACTCCCTGTCCACCACACCTGACGACCTGTAGATTGCAGCCAGGTCCAGACCAGTTCAGTGGTGTCAATGATTTGCGTGTCAATATCTGCGATCACTCATAGGCTGTATGGGTAGAAGAGGGAGTATTTGATGCCCAACTTTTGGAGGCATAGCTTAACCACTAGAGACGAGCACCACTGCCTCTGCACCCCTGTGGTGTAGTCCAGGAAGAAAATAACTGTGCGTTATCCACTTTCACCTCCCTCAGCTTGAGTACCTTCCACAGGACAGCGTCACAATCCCTGTAGGAGGAAGAGAAAGGATCTATGACCTGTCCCCGGCAGACGACAGCTTGTCAGCACTTGATGGGCCCGCTCCCCAACAAAGAACGGGGAGAGTGCACCTGCTGTCAGTAGGTCACGCAACAATGTCTCAGTATATGCCACTGCATCAGCTCCCTCGGGCAGGCCCAACACCCTCACATTGTTACACTGGGAGCAGCCCTCCACATCCTCTGCTGTCCTTTCCAGTGACTTCACAAGTGCCATTAGCTGCTGCACCTCCAACATTGTGCTAAAGGTAAACGGGGGACTTAGGCCAGTTCTTGCTGGTGTCCCTTGTAAGTAAACTTGTGATCTGCGTGCTCCAGGCTGAAGTCAACTGTGATTTTGTCTATGTGGCCCTCAAAGGAAGTGTGCATTTCTTCGAAGGAGGTACACGCTGTGAGTACAGAGTCTAATTTGGAGTCCAGGGTGTCCTCTGTCACCTGCCCCTGCAGACAGAGAACCCCAGCCGCTAGGTACACTGAAACGGAGGAACGGCCAAATGTCGACGCCGCCCCTCGAGTAAGTACTGTATTGACATAGGCAGTCCTTCATTGTTTCTCCGATGTTGTTATCAATCTCTCTGAGCAAATGTACCAGTTTTGGTTTTCAGGCATACTGGTCTCGAATAGTACCTTCTAAATTCCTAATTATGATTGTAATCAGCACTTACTCCATGGAATTGGTTCTTAATGCTTGGCAGTTCTTCTGACATTCAAACGTTGATCAATGACTCTCCTCACCTTATGCCTATGCATGTAGCGTTTTCTCACCTTCTCTACTTGATTGTACTTTATGTAGGATATTCCTAACTCCTAATTTTGTTTGTATTTTTCCTCCCTTCCTTCCCCTAGGCAATTGAGGCTACCTTTAGGCATAGTAATTATGTCCTGATGATGAGCCGCATATCGCTCAAGGTGGATCGAAACGCCGTCGACACTTTTGAAACACCTTATACAAGTTAATACATGTGTACTAAATGTGTAAAGGTGTTGTGGTTAACTCTTGTTGTACTTTGACATTATCCTAATCCTAAGTGCAACTAACCCTAAGCTTTTGCCTAAAAGCCAACCGTTTCCCCCTTGTTTGTATGTATCTATGTGATTAGTAGGGCACAGGCTTGTACTACACCTTGTGTATTATTGTATAATACCTTCGCAATTGATTTATAAGTAAATATCAGACCTCTGTCCGGCTGGATATGTCAAAACAAATATAGTTACGATTGAGTCTATATTTTATTGTTCTCTACTCTCTTCCTTCCAAGGGACCACTGTTGTCTAAAAGTAATTGCTCCCAAGGTCCCTGGCTGACTTGATTGGGTCCCCCTGTTGTTTTATATATATATATATGCAGAAAGCCATTAGCCTGATTACGAACAGTGATCGAGTTTCCCTTTCATATGTCTACAAACTGAGGCCCCGTCAGGCCTCTGCCAAGCCCATCCTTTTGGTGGACTCTTGACAGTGTTGACACAAGGCGAAAGTGTCTCTTGTGAATTCCTGATGGGCTGCCCCACCGCACGAGAGGGCATAGCTTTGAGAGGGGCGCTATGCATCACTGGAGGGTGTGCAAAGGTGTGCCAGAAGGGCAGGAGAAATTACGTGAGACAGAACGGCCTTGAGGCTGTCACATTGTGTAAGGTTTTTGGGAGATGGGGATAGGGATGCGCCAGCATGTGCGCAAAGATCTCTCTGTCCTCCTGTCCTTATGTTCATGTCATTGTCTTCTCATCTCATTCTATAATGTGCCTGTGTATCTCGCTGCATGTTTGTTTCTCCCGTTCCTTGGGTTTGTGTCATTCCCTCCTTGCCCCAGTGCCATATCTCCATGTCCCTGTGTCCTGGTCATGTCCTTGACTCTTTATCTTAGTGTCTTTGCCTCCTTGTCCCAGTCTCAGTGCCCTTGCCCCCTTGTTCCACTGCCATTGCCTCCTTGCCCAACTTTCTTTGCCTCCTTATCCCAGTGTCCTCGTCTACTTGTCCCAGTGTCCTTGACCTTCTGTCCATGCCCCCATTTCTGTTTCATGTCTGGCTGTCCTCTTTATTATAGTTTTAGTGTCCTTGTCCCAGTGTCCTTGCCTTCTTGTCCCAAAGTCATTACCTCTTTGTCCCTGTGTCCTTGTCAGCATGTAATGTCCTTGTCTACATGTCCCAGTGTCCCTGCCTCCTTGTCTTCTTGTTGTATCCTTGCCTCCTAGTCCCAGTGTCAGAGTCTTCTTGTCATATCCTTATCTCCTTGTCCCAGTGTCCCTGTCTCCTTGTCCAACTCTCTTTGCCTCCTTGTCCCTGTGTCCTTGTCTCGACCCAGTGTCCTTATCTCCTTGACCCAGTGTCCTTACCTCTTTGTCGCAGTGTCCTTGTCGGCTTGTAATGTCCTTGTCTACTTGTCCCAGTGTCCCTGCCTCCTTCTCTTCTATCGTGTCCTTGCCTCCTTGCCCCCGTGTCAGTGTCTTCTTGTCATATCCTTATCTCCTTGTCCCTGTGTCCATGTCTCCATGTCATCTCCTTTTTTCCTTCTTCTAGTGTCCCAATATCAGTGTCCTATCCTCCGTATCCCAGTAATCTTGTCTCCTTGTCCCAGTGCCCTTACCTCCTTGTTCCGGTGTCCTTAACTCCTTGTCCCGCATCTCTGCATCCTTTTCCTAGAATCCTTGCCTCCTTGTCCCTATGTCCTTGTCTTATTGTCCCTGTCCCATTAACTGTGATATGTCTCCCTATCCTCTTCTTAATTTTCCCAGTGTCCTTCCCTCCTCGTCCCTTTCCTCCTTGTCCCAATGTTCTTCTCTCCTTAACCCTGTTTCCTTGTCCCACTGTCTTTGTCTCCTTATCTTTGTGCCCTTGCCCCATTGTCCCAGAGTCAGTGTCCTTGCCTCCTTGTTCCAGAAACCTTGTCTCCTTGTCCCACTGTCCTTGTCTACTTGTACCAGTGTCCTTGTCTTGCTGTCCTATCCCAGTGTCTCTGTCAGTTTTCCATTCCTACTGTGGGTGTCTCTTCAACAGGGTCACTGTATTTCCTTGTCCCAGTGTCCTTGCCTCCCTGTCCCAGTATCCTTGCCTCCTGGTCACAGTGCTCTTGCCTCCTTGTCCCAATGTTCTTGCTCCTCATCTCAGAGTCATTGCCTCCCTCCCATACTGTCCTTCTCTCCTTATCTTAGAGTCCTTGCCTCCTTGTCCCAGAGTAAGTGTCCCTGCCTTTTTTCCCAGTGTCCTTGTCTCCTTGTCCCAGTGTGCTTGCCTGCTTGTCCCAGTGTTCTTGTCTCCTTGTTGTGTCCTTGCCTCTTTGTCCCATTGTCATTGCTTCCTTGACCCAGTGTCACTGTCCGTGCCTCCTTCTCCCAACTTCCTTGCCTCTTTGTCCCAGTGCCCTTGTCTCCTTGTCCCAGTGTCCTTGTCTCCTTATTCCAGTGTCCTTGTCTCCTTCTCATGTCCTTGCCTCCTTGTCCCAGTGTCCTTGGCTCCTTATTCCAGTGTCCTTGTCTCCTTCTCATGTCCTTGCCTCAGTGTCCTAGTATCAGTTCCTCCTTGTCACAGTGTCCATTCCTCCTTGTCCCAGTGTATTTGTCTCCTTGTCCGAGTGTCCTTGTCTCCTTTTCACAGTGTCCTTATATCCTTCTCTCAGTGGACAAGCCTCCTTGTCCTAGAGTCCTTGTCTCCTTATTCCAGTGTCCTTGTCTCCTTCTCATGCCCTTGCCTCTTTGTCCTAGTATCAGTGCCTCCTTGTCACAGTGTCTATTCCTCCTTGTCCCAGTGTATTTGTCTCCTTGTCCCAGTGTCCTTGTCTCCTTGCCAGTGTCCTTATATCCTTCTGTCAGTGGACAAACCTCCTTGTCCTAGTGTCCATGTCTCCTTGTCCTAGTGCCCTTGCCTCCTTGTGCCAGTGTCCTTGTCTCCTGCTTTTGTCCTTGTCTCCTTGTCCCAGTGTCCATTCCTCCTTGTCCCAGTGTCCTTGTCTCCTTGTCCCAGTGTCCTTGTCCCCTTGTCCCAGTGTTCACGTCTTCTTAGCCCAGTGTCCTTGTCTCCCTCTCCCAGTGTCCTTGCCTCCTTGTCCCAGTGTTCTTGTCACCTTGTTCCAGTGTCCTTCCCTCATTGTCCCAGTGTTTCCACCTCCTATTCCCAGTGTCCTTTTATCAGTGTCCTTGCCTTCTTGTCCCAATGTCCTTGTCTCCTTTTTCAGGTGCCCTTTTCTTCTCGTCATGTCCTTGCCTCCTTGTCCCAGGGTCTTGTCTCCTTTTCCCACTGTTCTTGTCTTATTGTCCTGCCTCAGTGTCTATGTCGTCTCTCCCTGTCTTCTTCCATGTCCCATTAACCTGGTGTCCTTGTCCTAGTGCCCCTGTCTCCCTATCCCAGTGTTGGTCTGTCCTTGCCCCAGTGTTCTTTCCTCCTTATCACAGTGTCCTTGCCACATTGTCCCTTTGCCCTTGTCTCCTTGTCTCAGTGTCAGTGTCCTTGTCCATTAGCCAGACAGAAGCTCCTGAAGTGGAAGCCGGGAGATTAGCGCACATTTAAAAAACTTTTATCTTGTAAAAATTGTCACTTTACCTGTTGCTTCACTCAGTCCTGAGCACTCCCCCCTCCTTCAGAATCGCCGACATCACCGCGCAGCCGATGTTAACGCTGCCGCGGGGTTGAACAATCTTTTTGCCGCCATCTGCGAGGGCAGCGAGGCAACGCCCACTGGCCAGAGGCCACGCCCCCCGCCTACTACTTAAGACGCGCTGAGCCCAAAGCACGTATTAGCCAGACAGAAGCTCCTGAGGCGGAAGCCGGGAGATTAGCGCACATTTTAAAAGTCACTTTACCTGTTGCTTCACTCAGCCCTGAGCACTCCCCCCTCCTTCAGAATCGCCGACATCACTGCGCAGCCGATGTTAACGCTGCCGCGGGGTTGAACAATCTTTTTGCCGCCATCAGCGAGGGCAGCGAGGCAACACCCACCGTCCAGAGGCCACGCCCCCCGCCTACTACTTAAGACACGCTGAGCCCAAAGCACGTATTAGCCAGATAGAAGCTCCTGAGGCGGAAGCCGGGAGATTAGCGCACATTTTAAAAACTTTTATCTTGTAAAAATTGTCAGTTTACCTGTTGCTTTCACTCAGCCCTGAGCACTCCCCCCTCCTTCAGAATCGCCAACATCACCGCGCAGCCGATGTTAACGCTGCCGCGGGGTTGAACAATCTTTTTGCCGCCATCAGCGAGGGCAGCGAGGCAACGCCCACCGGCCAGAGACCACGCCCCCCCTCCTCCCCTCTTTAAAATGTGGCAGGGCCGGACGCGCGCAGCGGATGCACCGCCAGCGTGCCGAAGGCGCGCCAAAGGCAAGCCCGTCTGCGCCCGTCCGCGTCCGGTCGGGGACAGGGGCCAATCCCCTTGGCCTACCTCTTAAGACTCAATATAGCGCTGCTGCCCTTCTTACACTTAAACCCCCCACGGAAGAGAGTTGCCTTCATCAACACCATCCTCTGAACCTCCCCACCTATTGTCTACACTGCAACACTAACCTCCGAACTGCTCGGCTCAGGTCGGCCCAGCAAAACTACACCTTACTGCTCCTGAATTGCAGGTCTCTACCAAGACATAGCGCAGAAATCTTCCTGCTCTTAGATGAGCGGTCTCCTGACGCCATCTTCCTAACCGAAACTTGGTTAACCCCAGATTGTGACCCAGATGTGATTCAAGCCCTGCCACCGGGATACCAAATTGCTCGCAGGGACCGCTCACGCGGAAAAGGAGGAGGTCTTGCCATTATCCATAAATCTATATACCAATGCCATTGTACCCTTGATCCAATCTCAGACTGCGAAAGCATGTCCTTCTGCCTCAAACTCACCCCTAACGACAGTCTAACAGGGGCACTTGTACACCGCCCCCCAGGCCCACTGAATCATTTCCACTCCTCACTACCTTCACTAGCGGCCGAATCTGCTATGTCTTCCTCCAACTTCACGTTGTTGGGAGACTTCAATATTCACTTCGATAACAGTACTGACAGCACCGCTAACGAGCTAGTTTCCAGCTTAGCCGCAATTCAATTAGAACAATTAATCAGGTCCCCCACTCATAACAAAGGTCACTTGCTCGACCCAGTCTTTAGCAATTGCCCCAACCTCACGGTTGGCACTATCAC
This sequence comes from Lissotriton helveticus, assembly GCF_964261635.1. Lineage (NCBI taxonomy): Eukaryota > Metazoa > Chordata > Amphibia > Caudata > Salamandridae > Lissotriton > Lissotriton helveticus. The sequence continues at coordinate 71,745,779 of NC_136064.1, forward strand.
CCACCTCCCATGGACTGATCACTTTCTGATTCCCCTTAACTGGTCTACTTGCAAAGTCACTCCCCCTCCCCCTATCTTACGAAAGATGAGAAACTGGTCGAGACTCCCGCTAGAGCAGTGGTCGAGCCTCCTTTCCATTTCCAAACCCGCTCTTTCCAAGAGCCCTGTACCTGACAGCAGGACATTCAACAAGTGGATCGAGGACTCCATCAACACTATTTTCCCTTCCTGGAAAACCAGGCTAAAAAGAGCACGAGAAACTGCCCCCTGCTACTCGGAGAAGCTCAGGAAGCTAAAACGACAGTGCAGAAAGTTGGAAAGGAAGTGGCGCCTAGGATACGCTATCACCGGAAAAGACAGGTATAGGGAAGCCATTAGGGCGTACAAACGCGAAATAAACTTAGCTCAAACTAACTACTATAAAGAAAAAATTATGTCAGCTCGATCTAAGCCAAGAGAAATATACCAAGTAGTCAAAAGTCTTTCTAAAATCTCCCCTCCCATGGCCCCAGCCGACAACCCTATAGCTCGATGCAACGAGCTAGCTGAATTTTTCTTTCAAAAAATCAATAAAATATACTTATCCTTCGCAGCCCCCATCTCAGAGACTATCACTGTCATACCACCACCCCCAAGCGATACAGAACATCCTCCACGAGTTTCCCTGAATGAATTTCCACCACTAGACCTGGAATCACTCAAATCCCTTGCACATCAAGTAAAATCAGGCTCCCCCCTCGACCCAGTGCCCCCTCAGATGACGAACATGGCTAACCAAGTCATTTTCCCCACCCTCATGGACCTACTTAATAGCTCCATGCAAACAGGAGTGGTTCCTCCCTCCTGGAAACAGGCAATGGTGAGAGCATTGCTTAAGAAACCCAACCTCAACCCTATGGACCCTAACAACTACCGTCCAATCTCCCTGTTGCCTTGGGCAAGTAAAATTCTGGAGAAGCACATTAATCTCCACCTCACCAACTTTCTCGAGGAGAATCTTCTACTGGACTCCACCCAAACAGGATTCTGTCCAAAACACGGCACAGAAACTGCTCTTCTGGCCGTGACGGAGGAATCCAGGAGGATCTTGGATCAAGGGGGGTCAGTGGCAGTGGTCCTCCTTGATCTAAGCGCCGCGTTTGATACGGTGTGCCACAAAACCCTGCTGTCTCGTCTAGTCGATCTGGGGGTCTCAGGAAACGCTCTTGACTGGTTGGGTTCCTTTCTGAGCGGAAGGACCTTCCAGGTCTTCGATGGCGACTCCTGCTCCACTAGCAGACCTCTAAACTGCGGGGTACCCCAAGGCTCCTCCCTAAGCCCCACGCTGTTCAATGTGTACATGAGGCCGCTGGCTGAGGTCGTCCGACAATACGGTATCAAGATCATCTCGTATGCGGGCGACACTCAGCTGGTGGTCTCTCTGGCACAGAAGAACAGCAGGCTCCCCCAGACCAACCTAGCAGCTTGCACGGAGGATGTCAGGAGATGGATGACAGCATCCTCATTAAAATTCAATGGCGACAAGACTGAGATAATGCTCCTTGGCCCCCCTATTCTCACTCCCATGGACCAGCTATGGTCCCCCAGTCTGGGCCCTCCTCCATTCCCGAAGGAGGACATTAAAATTCTGGGAGTCTGGCTGGACAAAACCCTCACCTTTAATACTCAGGCAACTAAAACAGCAGCAACCTGCTTCGGGATTATCCGAATGCTGAGAAAAATCCTGCCTATTCTGCCCTTGGAAGCTAAACAGGTTGTTATTCAGGGCCTCATCCAATCCCGGCTCGACTTCAACAATGCCCTTTAATTGGGAGCCCCTGACTACGTGCTGCAGAAACTTCAGCGCACGCAGAACTGTGCAGCTCGCACGCTGCACCAAATCCCACGCAGAGAATCAGCTAAGCCAGGGATCAGGTCACTCCGCTGGCTCCCTGTCAGGGATAGAATAAAATTCAAAACCCTGTGCATATCGCACCAAGCCTTCCATAGAGCCAGACCTGAGATTAACCACACACTTCTCACTCCCTACTGCCCCGGTAAGTCACTTCGCTCAGAGAATGCATTCCTTGCTGCAGTTCCCAGAGTCAGAAGGTCCAGAGCAGGAGGCAGGTCCTTCACGCTCAACGCTGCTAAATTATGGAACTCCCTTCCCTTCTCACTTAGGTCTAATCCCATCCTTTCATCCTTCCGTAAAGAGCTAAAACATATCTCTTCAGAAATTAGCACCCCACCTGGATCTTTCCCCTCTTCCCTCAGAGCTCTGTTACCTCTACCTAGCGCTTGGACACCCTCGGGCAGCAGCCGCGCTTTACAAAACTCCTTCACTTCACTTGTCACCTTGTCCCTTTGCCCTTATCTCCTTGTCTGAGTGTCAGTGTCCTTGCTTCCTTGTCCCAGTGCCCTTGTCTACTAATCCCAGTGCCCTTGCCTCCTTATCCCTTTGTCCCTGTCTCCTTATCCTAGTGTCCTTGCCTCCTTGTCCATGTCATTGTACTTTCCTCCTTGTCTCAGTGTCATTGTCTACTTATCCCAGTGTCCTGGCCTCCTTGTCCCTGTGTCCTTGCCTTCTTATCCCTGTGTCCTTGTCTCCTGCTCATGTCCTTGTCTCCTTGTCCCAGTGTCCATTCCTCATTTTCCCAGAGTCCTTGTCTCTGTAGTCAATGCCTCCTCCTCCTTGTCCTACTGTTCCTTGTTTCAGAATCCCAGTGTTCTTGGCTGCTTATCCCAGTGTTCTTGGCTCCTTATCCCAGTTTCATTGTCTCCTTCTCCCAGTGCCCTTTTCTCTTTTTCCCAGTGTCCTTTTCTCTTTTTCCCATTGTCAGTGTCCATGCCTTCTTGTCCCAATGCCCTTGCCTACTTACTCCTGTGTCCTTGCCTCCTTATCCCTGTGTCCTTGCTTCCTTGTCCCATGGTTCTTGTCACCTTGTCCCAGTGACCTTGTGTTCTTTTTCCAGTGTCCTTGTCTTCTTTTCCCAGTGTCCTTGTCTCCGTATCCCAGTGTCTCCTCCTCCTTGTCCCACTGGTCCTTGTTTCATAATCCCAGTGTTCTTGTCACTTTTCCCAGTGCCCTTGATTCATTGTCTCAGTGTCCTTGTCTCCTTGTCCCAAGTCCTTGTCTCCTTGTCCCAGGGTTCTTGCCTCCTTTCCCTAAGTCCTTGTCTCCTTGTCCCAGGGTCCTTATCCTAGTGTCCTTGACTCCTTGTCCCAATGTCTCTGTCTTACTCTTCCAGCCCCAGTGTCTGTGTCATGTCTCCCCGTCCTCTTATGCATTGTCCCAATGTCCTTGCCTCCTTGCCCCAGTGTTCTTATCTGCTTGTCCCAATGTTCTTATCTTCTTGTGTCAGTGTTATTGCCTCTTTGTCCTAGTTCCCTTGCCTCCATTCCCTAGTGTCCTTGCCAACTTTTCCTTGCCCCAGGGTTCTAATCTCCTTGTCCCAGTGTTCTTCGCTCCTTATCCCAGTGTGTGCGCCTTCTTGTCTTAATGTTCCTTGTTTCATTAAGCCAGTGTCCTTGCCTCCTTGTCCCACCATCCTTGCCTCCTTTTCCCAATGTCCTGGCCTTCTCTTTCCACTGCCATTGTATCCTTGTCTTAGTGTCCTTGTCTCCTTGTTCCAGTGTCCCTGTCTCCTTGTCATATCCTTGTCCACGTGCCCGAGTGTGTTTGTCACATTGTTCCAGTGTCCATGTCTCCTTGTACACTGTTCCTTCCTTCTTCCTCCAGTGTCTCTGCCTCCATGTGTCATTGTAAGTGTCCTTGCATCCATGTCCCAGTGTTCGTGTCTCCTTATCCCAGTGTCCTTGCCTCTATGTCCCAGTGTCCATGTATCCTTGTCCCAGTATCCTTGCACACTTGGCCCAGTGTCAGTTTCCCTGCTTTCTTTTCCTAGTGTCCGTAACTCCTTGTCCCAATATCTTTGTCTTACTGTTCCAGCCCCAGTGTCTATGTCATGTCCCCTTGTCTTGGTCTTCATTGTCCCAGTATCCTTGCCTCGTTGTCCCAGTGTCCTTTTTTCCTTGTCTCAGTGTCAGTATCCTTGGCTCCTTCTCCCAGTGTCCCTTTCTCCTTGACCCAGTGTCCTTACCTCCTTGTCACAATTTTATTGTCTCCTTCTTTTATCGTCAGTATCCTTGTCTCCTTGTCCCAGAGTCCATGCCTCCTGGTCCCTGTATCCTAGCTTCTTTGTCCCAGTGTCCTAGTCTCCTTGTTTTGTCCTTGTGTCCTTGTCCCATGTCCTTGTCTCCTTGCCATGCCCTTGTCTCCTCTCCTTGTCCCAGTGTCCTTGCCTCCTTTTCCCAGTGTGCTTGTCTCATTGTCCAAGTGTCCATGTCTCCTTGCCCAAGTGTCTTTGTCTCCTTATGGAAATGTCTCTGCCTCTTTGTCCCACTGTTCCTTGTTTCATCACCCCAGCGTCCTTGTCACTTTGTTCCAGTGGCCTTGTTTCCTTGCCCCAGTGTCCTCACCTCCTTGTCTCAGTGTGCTTGTGTCCTTATCCCAGTGTCCTTGTCTCCTTATGCCAATGTCTCTGCCTCCTTGTCCCACTGGTCCTTGTTTTATTATCCCAGTGTCCTTGTCACTTTTTTCCAGTGTCCTTGCTTCCTTGTCCCAGAGTCCTTGCCACTTTGTCCCAGTGTCCTGGTCCCTGTGTCCTTCTTTCCTTGTCCCAGTATCCTTGTCTCCTTGTTGTGTCCTTTTTTCCTTGTCCCATGTCTTTGTCTCCTTGCCATGTCCTTGTCTCCTTGCCCCAGTGTCCTTGTCTACTTATCCCAATCTACTTGTCTCCTTATTCCAATGTCTCTGCCTCCTTGTCCCACGGTTCCTTGTTTCATTATCCCAGTGTACTTGTCACTTTGTCCTAGTGTCTTTGTCTCCTTGTCTCCTTGTCATGTCCTTGTCTCCTGGCCCCCATGTGCTTGTCTCATTGTTCCAGCGTCTATGTCTCCTTGTCTCTTGTCCCTGCCTTCTTCTTCCAGTGTTTCTGCTTCCACGTGTCAGTGTCCTTGCCTCTGTATCCCAGTGATCTTGTACCCTTGTGCCAGTGCCCTTACCTCCTTGTCCCACAGTCCTTGTCTCCCTTTGTTGGTGTCCTTGCCTCCCTATGTTAGTGTCCTTGCCTCATTTTCCCAGTGTCAGTGTCTTTTCCTAGTGTCCATAACTCCTTGCCTCAATGTCTTCGTCTTACTGTCCCTGCTCCAATGTTATGTCATGTCTCCCTGCCTTCTTCACAACTGTCCCAATGCTCTTGTCACCTTTCCCCAGGATCTTCATCTCCTTGTCCCAGTGTCCGTGCCTCCTTGCCCCAGTGTCCTTGCCTCCTTGTCCCAGTGTCCTTGCCTCCTTGTCCCAGTGTCCTTGCCTCCTTGTCCCAGTGTCCTTTTCTCCTATACCCAGTGCCTTTTTCCTTGTGTCCCAGTGTCAGTGTCCGTGCCTCCTTGTCCTGGTGTCCTTTTCTCCTATTGCCAGTGCCCTTTTCTTTGTGTCCCAGTGTCAGTGTCCGTGCCTCCTTGTCCCTGTGTCCTTGTCTCCTTGACTCAGTGTCTTTGCCGCCTTGTCACAGTATAATTTTCTCCTTGTCCCAGTGTCAGTATCATTGTCTCCTTCTCCCAGTGCCCTTGCCTCCTTGTCCCAGTGTTCTTGTCTTACTGTCCCTTCCCCAGTCTCTGTTTCATGTCTGACAGTCCTCTTCTTCACTGTCCCAGTACTCTGGTCACCTTTTCCCAGTATCTTCATCTCCTTGCCCCACTGTCCTTGTCTTTTCCCCCAGTGTGATTGTCTCCCTGTCCACTGTGCCTGCCTTCTTCTCCCAGTGTCTTTGCCTCCATGAGTCATTGTAAGTGTCCTTACCTCACAGTCCCAGTGTTCTTGCCTCCTTGTCCCACAGTCCTTGTCTCCTTATTTTAATGTCCTTGCCTCCTTGTCCCAGTATAAGAGTCCCTGCCTCCCTTTCTTAGTGTCCATGATTCCTTGTCCCAATGTCTTTTGTCGTACTGTCCCTGCCCCAGTGTCTGTGTCATGTCTCCTTTTCTTGTTCTTCAATGTCCCACTGTCACATGTTCTTTTTTCCTTGTCCCATTGTCCTTGACTCCTTGTCCTAGTGTCCTTTTGTCCTTGTCCCATTGTCAGTGTCTTTGTCGCCTTGACCCAGTGTCCTTGTCTCCTTGACCCAGTATCCTTACCTCCTTGCCCCAGTGTCATTCCCTCCTTATCCCAGTGTCCTTGTCTTCTTATGCCAATGTCTCTGCCTCCTTGTCCCACTGTTCCTTGTTTTATTATCTCAGTGTCCTTGTCACTTTGTCCCAGTGTCCCTGCTTCCTTGTCCCAGAGTCCTTGCCACGTTGTCCCAGTGTCCTTATCTCCTTGTCCAGGTGTCCTTGTTGTGTCCTTTTCTCCTTGTCCCAGTGTCCATACCTCCTGGTCCTTGTGTCCTTGCTTCCTTGTCCCAGTATCCTTGTCTTCTTGTTGTGTCCTTTTTTCCTTGTCCCATGTCCTTGTCTCCTTGCCAGGTCCTTATCTCCTTGCCCCAGTGTCCTTGTCTCCTTATCGCAATGTCCTTGTCTCCTTATCCCAATGTCTCTGCCTCCTTGTCCCACTGTTCCTTGTCATTATCCCTGTGTCCTTGTCACTTTGTCCTAGTGTCCTTGTGTCCTTGTGTCCTTGTGTCCTTGTCCCAGTGTCCTTGTCTCCTATCCCAGTGTCCTTGTCTCCTTATCATGTCATTTTCTCCTCCTGGCCCCCATGTGATTGTCTCATTGTTCCAGTGTCTATGTCTCCTTGTCTCTTGTCCCTGCCTTCTTCTTCCTGTGTTTCTGCTACCACGTGTCAGTGTCCTTGCCTCTGTATCCAAGTGATCTTGTATCCTTGTCCCAGTGTCCTTACCTCTTTGTCCCAGTGTTCTTCTCTCCTCGTCCCACAGTCCTTGTCTCCCTATGTTATTGTGCGTGCCTCCTTTTCCCAGTGTCAGCATCCCTACCTTTTTTCCCTATTGTCCTTAACTCCTTGCCTCAATAGCTTTGTCTTACTGTCCCAGCCCCAATTTAAGTGTAATGTCTCCCTGTCTTCTTCATTGTCCCAGTGTCCTTGTCTCCTATTCCCAGTGCCCTTTTCTTTGTGTCCAAGTGTCAGTGTCCATGCCTCCTTGTCTCGGCGTCCTTGTCTCCTTATCCCAGTGTCCTTGTCTCCGTGTCATGTCCTTGTCTCCTGGCCCCCATGTGCTTGTCTCATTGTTCCAGTTTATATGTCTCCTTCCCTCTTGTCCCTGCCTTCTTCTTCCAGTGTTTCTGCTTCCATGTGTCAGTGTCATTGCCTCTGTATCCCAGTGATCTTGTATCCTTGTCCCAGTGACCTTACCTCCTTGTCCTAGTGTTCTTGCCTCCTTGTCCCACTATCTTTGTCTCCTTATCTTAATGGCCTTGCCTGCTTGTCCGTGTGTCACTGTCCCTGTCTCCTTTTCTTAGTGTCCTTCTCGTCTCAATGACTTTGTCTCACTGTCGCTGCCCCAGTGTCAGTGTCATGTCTCCCTGTCTTCCTCTTTATTGTCCCAATGTCCTTGTCTCCTTGTTGTGTCCTTTTTTACTACTCCCATGTCCTTGTCTCCTTGTCATGACATTGTCTCCTTGTTCCAATTTCCCTGCCTCCCTGTCCCAGTGCCCTTGACTCCTTGTCCTAATGTCTTTGTCTTACTGTCCTTTGTCCCAGTGTCCTTGCCTCCTTTTCCCAGTGTGCTTGTCTCATTGTCCAAGTGTCCATGTCTCCTTGCCCAAGTGTCTTAGTCTCCTTATGGAAATGTCTCTGTCTCTTTGTCCCATTGTTCCTTGTTTCATCACCCCAGCGTCCTTGTCACTTTGTTCCAGTGGCCTTGTTTCCTTGCCCCAGTGTCCTCACCTCCTTGTCCCAGTGTGCTTGTGTCCTTATCCCAGTGCCCCTGTCTCCTTATGCCAATGTCTCTGCCTCCTTGTCCCACTGGTCCTTGTTTTATTATCCCAGTGTCCTTGTCACTTTTTTCCAGTGTCCTTGCTTCCTTGTCCCAGAGTCCTTGCCACTTTGTCCCAGTGTCCTGGTCCCTGTGTCCTTCTTTCCTTGTCCCAGTATCCTTGTCTCCTTGTTGTGTCCTTTTTTCCTTGTCCCATGTCCTTGTCTCCTTGCCATGTCCTTGTCTCCTTGCCCCAGTGTCCTTGTCTACTTATCCCAATCTACTTGTCTCCTTATTCCAATGTCTCTGCCTCCTTGTCCCACGGTTCCTTGTTTCATTATCCCAGTGTCCTTGTCACTTTGTCCTAGTGTCTTTGTCTCCTTGTCTCCTTGTCATGTCCTTGTCTCCTGGCCCCCATGTGCTTGTCTCATTGTTCCAGCGTCTATGTCTCCTTGTCTCTTGTCCCTGCCTTCTTCTTCCAGCGTTTCTGCTTCCACGTGTCAGTGTCCTTGCCTCTGTATCCCAGTGATCTTGTATCCTTGTGCCAGTGCCCTTACCTCCTTACCTCCTTGTCCCACAGTCCTTGTCTCCCTTTGTTGGTGTCCTTGCCTCCCTATGTTAGTGTCCTTGCCTCATTTTCCCAGTGTCAGTGTCTTTTCCTAGTGTCCATAACTCCTTGCCTCAATGTCTTCGTCTTACTGTCCCTGCTCCAATGGTATGTCATGTCTCCCTGCCTTCTTCTCAACTGTCCCAATGCTCTTGTCACCTTTCCCCAGGATCTTCATCTCCTTGTCCCAGTGTCCGTGCCTCCTTGCCCCAGTGTCCTTGCCTCCTTGTCCCAGTGTCCTAGCCTCCTATACCCAGTGCCCTTTTCCTTGTGTCCCAGTGTCAGTGTCCGTGCCTCCTTGTCCCAGTGTCCTTGCCTCTTTGTCCCAGTGTCCTTGCCTCCTTGTCCCAGTGTCCTTGCCTCCTTGTCCCAGTGTCCTTTTCTCCTATACCCAGTGCCTTTTTCCTTGTGTCCCAGTGTCAGTGTCCATGCCTCCTTGTCCTGGTGTCCTTTTCTCCTATTGCCAGTGCCCTTTTCTTTGTGTCCCAGTGTCAGTGTCCGTGCCTCCTTGTCCCTGTGTCCTTGTCTCCTTGACTCAGTGTCTTTGCCGCCTTGTCACAGTATAATTTTCTCCTTGTCCCAGTGTCAGTATCATTGTCTCCTTCTCCCAGTGCCCTTGCCTCCTTGTCCCAGTGTTCTTGTCTTACTGTCCCTTCCCCAGTCTCTGTTTCATGTCTGACAGTCCTCTTCTTCACTGTCCCAGTACTCTGGTCACCTTTTCCCAGTATCTTCATCTCCTTGCCCCACTGTCCTTGTCTTTTCCCCCAGTGTGATTGTCTCCCTGTCCACTGTGCCTGCCTTCTTCTCCCAGTGTCTTTGCCTCCATGAGTCATTGTAAGTGTCCTTACCTCATAGTCCCAGTGTTCTTGCCTCCTTGTCCCACAGTCCTTGTCTCCTTATTTTAATGTCCTTGCCTCCTTGTCCCAGTATAAGAGTCCCTGCCTCCCTTTCTTAGTGTCCATGACTCCTTGTCCCAATGTCTTTTGTCGTACTGTCCCTGCCCCAGTGTCTGTGTCATGTCTCCTTGTCTTGTTCTTCAATGTCCCACTGTCACATGTTCTTTTTTCCTTGTCCCATTGTCCTTGACTCCTTGTCCTAGTGTCCTTTTGTCCTTGTCCCATTGTCAGTGTCTTTGTCGCCTTGACCCAGTGTCCTTGTCTCCTTGACCCAGTATCCTTACCTCCTTGCCCCAGTGTCATTCCCTCCTTATCCCAGTGTCCTTGTCTTCTTATGCCAATGTCTCTGCCTCCTTGTCCCACTGTTCCTTGTTTTATTATCTCAGTGTCCTTGTCACTTTGTCCCAGTGTCCCTGCTTCCTTGTCCCAGAGTCCTTGCCACGTTGTCCCAGTGTCCTTATCTCATTGTCCAGGTGTCCTTGTTGTGTCCTTTTCTCCTTGTCCCAGTGTCCATACCTCCTGGTCCTTGTGTCCTTGCTTCCTTGTCCCAGTATCCTTGTCTTCTTGTTGTGTCCTTTTTTCCTTGTCCCATGTCCTTGTCTCCTTGCCAGGTCCTTATCTTCTTGCCCCAGTGTCCTTGTCTCCTTATCGCAATGTCCTTGTCTCCTTATCCCAATGTCTCTGCCTCCTTGTCCCACTGTTCCTTGTCATTATCCCTGTGTCCTTTTCACTTTGTCCTAGTGTCCTTGTGTCCTTGTGTCCTTGTCCCAGTGTCCTTGTCTCCTATCCCAGTGTCCTTGTCTCCTTATCATGTCATTGTCTCCTCCTGGCCCCCATGTGATTGTCTCATTGTTCCAGTGTCTATGTCTCCTTGTCTCTTGTCCCTGCCTTCTTCTTCCTGTGTTTCTGCTACCACGTGTCAGTGTCCTTGCCTCTGTATCCAAGTGATCTTGTATCCTTGTCCCAGTGTCCTTACCTCTTTGTCCCAGTGTTCTTCTCTCCTCGTCCCACAGTCCTTGTCTCCCTATGTTATTGTGCGTGCCTCCTTTTCCCAGTGTCAGCATCCCTACCTTTTTTTCCTATTGTCCTTAACTCCTTGCCTCAATAGCTTTGTCTTACTGTCCCAGCCCCAATGTAAGTGTAATGTCTCCCTGTCTTCTTAATTGTCCCAGTGTCCTTGTCTCCTATTCCCAGTGCCCTTTTCTTTGTGTCCAAGTGTCAGTGTCCATGCCTCCTTGTCTCGGCGTCCTTGTCTCCTTATCCCAGTGTCCTTGTCTCCGTGTCATGTCCTTGTCTCCTGGCCCCCATGTGCTTGTCTCATTGTTCCAGTTTATATGTCTCCTTCCCTCTTGTCCCTGCCTTCTTCTTCCAGTGTTTCTGCTTCCATGTGTCAGTGTCATTGCCTCTGTATCCCAGTGATCTTGTATCCTTGTCCCAGTGACCTTACCTTCTTGTCCTAGTGTTCTTGCCTCCTTGTCCCACTATCTTTGTCTCCTTATCTTAATGGCCTTGCCTGCTTGTCCGTGTGTCACTGTCCCTGTCTCCTTTTCTTAGTGTCCTTCTCGTCTCAATGACTTTGTCTCACTGTCGCTGCCCCAGTGTCAGTGTCATGTCTCCCTGTCTTCCTCTTTATTGTCCCAATGTCCTTGTCTCCTTGTTGTGTCCTTTTTTACTACTCCCATGTCCTTGTCTCCTTGTCATGACATTGTCTCCTTGTTCCAATTTCCCTGCCTCCCTGTCCCAGTGCCCTTGACTCCTTGTCCTAATGTCTTTGTCTTACTGTCCTTTGTCCCAGTGTCCTTGCCTCCTTTTCCCAGTGTGCTTGTCTCATTGTCCAAGTGTCCATGTCTCCTTGCCCAAGTGTCTTTGTCTCCTTATGGAAATGTCTCTGTCTCTTTGTCCCACTGTTCCTTGTTTCATCACCCCAGCGTCCTTGTCACTTTGTTCCAGTGGCCTTGTTTCCTTGCCCCAGTGTCCTCACCTCCTTGTCCCAGTGTGCTTGTGTCCTTATCCCAGTGCCCTTGTCTCCTTATGCCAATGTCTCTGCCTCCTTGTCCCACTGGTCCTTGTTTTATTATCCCAGTGTCCTTGTCACTTTTTTCCAGTGTCCTTGCTTCCTTGTCCCAGAGTCCTTGCCACTTTGTCCCAGTGTCCTGGTCCCTGTGTCCTTCTTTCCTTGTCCCAGTATCCTTGTCTCCTTGTTGTGTCCTTTTTTCCTTGTCCCATGTCCTTGTCTCCTTGCCATGTCCTTGTCTCCTTGCCCCAGTGTCCTTGTCTACTTATCCCAATCTACTTGTCTCCTTATTCCAATGTCTCTGCCTCCTTGTCACACGGTTCCTTGTTTCATTATCCCAGTGTACTTGTCACTTTGTCCTAGTGTCTTTGTCTCCTTGTCTCCTTGTCATGTCCTTGTCTCCTGGCCCCCATGTGCTTGTCTCATTGTTCCAGCGTCTATGTCTCCTTGTCTCTTGTCCCTGCCTTCTTCTTCCAGTGTTTCTGCTTCCACGTGTCAGTGTCCTTGCCTCTGTATCCCAGTGATCTTGTATCCTTGTGCCAGTGCCCTTACCTCCTTGTCCCACAGTCCTTGTCTCCCTTTGTTGGTGTCCTTGCCTCCCTATGTTAGTGTCCTTGCCTCATTTTCCCAGTGTCAGTGTCTTTTCCTAGTGTCCATAACTCCTTGCCTCAATGTCTTCGTCTTACTGTCCCTGCTCCAATGTTATGTCATGTCTCCCTGCCTTCTTCACAACTGTCCCAATGCTCTTGTCACCTTTCCCCAGGATCTTCATCTCCTTGTCCCAGTGTCCGTGCCTCCTTGCCCCAGTGTCCTTGCCTCCTTGTCCCAGTGTCCTAGGCTCCTATACCCAGTGCCCTTTTCCTTGTGTCCCAGTGTCAGTGTCCGTGCCTCCTTGTCCCAGTGTCCTTGCCTCCTTGTCCCAGTGTCCTAGCCTCCTATACCCAGTGCCCTTTTCCTTGTGTCCCAGTGTCAGTGTCCGTGCCTCCTTGTCCCAGAGTCCTTGCCTCCTTGTCCCAGTGTCCTTGCCTCCTTGTCCCAGTGTCCTTGCCTCCTTGTCCCAGTGTCCTTTTCTCCTATACCCAGTGCCTTTTTCCTTGTGTCCCAGTGTCAGTGTCCATGCCTCCTTGTCCTGGTGTCCTTTTCTCCTATTGCCAGTGCCCTTTTCTTTGTGTCCCAGTGTCAGTGTCCGTGCCTCCTTGTCCCTGTGTCCTTGTCTCCTTGACGCAGTGTCTTTGCCGCCTTGTCACAGTATAATTTTCTCCTTGTCCCAGTGTCAGTATCATTGTCTCCTTCTCTCAGTGCCCTTGCCTCCTTGTCCCAGTGTTCTTGTCTTACTGTCCCTTCCCCAGTCTCTGTTTCATGTCTGACAGTCCTCTTCTTCACTGTCCCAGTACTCTGGTCACCTTTTCCCAGTATCTTCATCTCCTTGCCCCACTGTCCTTGTCTTTTCCCCCAGTGTGATTGTCTCCCTGTCCACTGTGCCTGCCTTCTTCTCCCAGTGTCTTTGCCTCCATGAGTCATTGTAAGTGTCCTTACCTCATAGTCCCAGTGTTCTTGCCTCCTTGTCCCACAGTCCTTGTCTCCTTATTTTAATGTCCTTGCCTCCTTGTCCCAGTATAAGAGTCCCTGCCTCCCTTTCTTAGTGTCCATGATTCCTTGTCCCAATGTCTTTTGTCGTACTGTCCCTGCCCCAGTGTCTGTGTCATGTCTCCTTGTCTTGTTCTTCAATGTCCCACTGTCACATGTTCTTTTTTCCTTGTCCCATTGTCCTTGACTCCTTGTCCTAGTGTCCTTTTGTCCTTGTCCCATTGTCAGTGTCTTTGTCGCCTTGACCCAGTGTCCTTGTCTCCTTGACCCAGTATCCTTACCTCCTTGCCCCAGTGTCATTCCCTCCTTATCCCAGTGTCCTTGTCTTCTTATGCCAATGTCTCTGCCTCCTTGTCCCACTGTTCCTTGTTTTATTATCTCAGTGTCCTTGTCACTTTGTCCCAGTGTCCCTGCTTCCTTGTCCCAGAGTCCTTGCCACGTTGTCCCAGTGTCCTTATCTCATTGTCCAGGTGTCCTTGTTGTGTCCTTTTCTCCTTGTCCCAGTGTCCATACCTCCTGGTCCTTGTGTCCTTGCTTCCTTGTACCAGTATCCTTGTCTTCTTGTTGTGTCCTTTTTTCCTTGTCCCATGTCCTTGTCTCCTTGCCAGGTCCTTATCTCCTTGCCCCGGTGTCCTTGTCTCCTTATCGCAATGTCCTTGTCTCCTTATCCCAATGTCTCTGCCTCCTTGTCCCACTGTTCCTTGTCATTATCCCTGTGTCCTTGTCACTTTGTCCTAGTGTCCTTGTGTCCTTGTGTCCTTGTCCCAGTGTCCTTGTCTCCTATCCCAGTGTCCTTGTCTCCTTATCATGTCATTGTCTCCTCCTGGCCCCCATGTGATTGTCTCATTGTTCCAGTGTCTATGTCTCCTTGTCTCTTGTCCCTGCCTTCTTCTTCCTGTGTTTCTGCTACCACGTGTCAGTGTCCTTGCCTCTGTATCCAAGTGATCTTGTATCCTTGTCCCAGTGTCCTTACCTCTTTGTCCCAGTGTTCTTCTCTCCTTGTCCCACAGTCCTTGTCTCCCTATGTTATTGTGCGTGCCTCCTTTTCCCAGTGTCAGCATCCCTACCTTTTTTTCCTATTGTCCTTAACTCCTTGCCTCAATAGCTTTGTCTTACTGTCCCAGCCCCAATTTAAGTGTAATGTCTCCCTGTCTTCTTCATTGTCCCAGTGTCCTTGTCTCCCATTCCCAGTGCCCTTTTCTTTGTGTCCCAGTGTCAGTGTCCGTGCCTCCTTGTCTCGGCGTCCTTGTCTCCTTATCCCAGTGTCCTTGTCTCCGTGTCATGTCCTTGTCTCCTGGCCCCCATGTGCTTGTCCCATTGTTCCAGTTTATATGTCTCCTTCCCTCTTGTCCCTGCCTTCTTCTTCCAGTGTTTCTGCTTCCATGTGTCAGTGTCATTGCCTCTGTATCCCAGTGATCTTGTATCCTTATCCCAGTGACCTTACCTCCTTGTCCTAGTGTTCTTGCCTCCTTGTCCCACTATCTTTGTCTCCTTATCTTAATGGCCTTGCCTGCTTGTCCGTGTGTCACTGTCCCTGTCTCCTTTTCTTAGTGTCCTTCTCGTCTCAATGACTTTGTCTCACTGTCGCTGCCCCAGTGTCAGTGTCATGTCTCCCTGTCTTCCTCTTTATTGTCCCAATGTCCTTGTCTCCTTGTTGTGTCCTTTTTTACTACTCCCATGTCCTTGTCTCCTTGTCTTGACATTTTCTCCTTGTTCCAATTTCCCTGCCTCCCTGTCCCAGTGCCCTTGACTCCTTGTCCTAATGTCTTTGTCTTACTGTCCTTTGTCCCAGTGTCCTTGCCTCCTTTTCCCAGTGTGCTTGTCTCATTGTCCAAGTGTCCATGTCTCCTTGCCCAAGTGTCTTTGTCTCCTTATGGAAATGTCTCTGTCTCTTTGTCCCACTGTTCCTTGTTTCATCACCCCAGCGTCCTTGTCACTTTGTTCCAGTGGCCTTGTTTCCTTGCCCCAGTGTCCTCACCTCCTTGTCCCAGTGTGCTTGTGTCCTTATCCCAGTGCCCTTGTCTCCTTATGCCAATGTCTCTGCCTCCTTGTCCCACTGGTCCTTGTTTTATTATCCCAGTGTCCTTGTCACTTTTTTCCAGTGTCCTTGCTTCCTTGTCCCAGAGTCCTTGCCACTTTGTCCCAGTGTCCTGGTCCCTGTGTCCTTCTTTCCTTGTCCCAGTATCCTTGTCTCCTTGTTGTGTCCTTTTTTCCTTGTCCCATGTCCTTGTCTCCTTGCCATGTCCTTGTCTCCTTGCCCCAGTGTCCTTGTCTACTTATCCCAATCTACTTGTCTCCTTATTCCAATGTCTCTGCCTCCTTGTCACACGGTTCCTTGTTTCATTATCCCAGTGTACTTGTCACTTTGTCCTAGTGTCTTTGTCTCCTTGTCTCCTTGTCATGTCCTTGTCTCCTGGCCCCCATGTGCTTGTCTCATTGTTCCAACGTCTATGTCTCCTTGTCTCTTGTCCCTGCCTTCTTCTTCCAGTGTTTCTGCTTCCACGTGTCAGTGTCCTTGCCTCTGTATCCCAGTGATCTTGTATCCTTGTGCCAGTGCCCTTACCTCCTTGTCCCACAGTCCTTGTCTCCCTTTGTTGGTGTCCTTGCCTCCCTATGTTAGTGTCCTTGCCTCATTTTCCCAGTGTCAGTGTCTTTTCCTAGTGTCCATAACTCCTTGCCTCAATGTCTTCGTCTTACTGTCCCTGCTCCAATGTTATGTCATGTCTCCCTGCCTTCTTCACAACTGTCCCAATGCTCTTGTCACCTTTCCCCAGGATCTTCATCTCCTTGTCCCAGTGTCCGTGCCTCCTTGCCCCAGTGTCCTTGCCTCCTTGTCCCAGTGTCCTAGCCTCCTATACCCAGTGCCCTTTTCCTTGTGTCCCAGTGTCAGTGTCCGTGCCTCCTTGTCCCAGTGTCCTTGCCTCCTTGTCCCAGTGTCCTAGCCTCCTATACCCAGTGCCCTTTTCCTTGTGTCCCAGTGTCAGTGTCCGTGCCTCCTTGTCCCAGAGTCCTTGCCTCCTTGTCCCAGTGTCCTTGCCTCCTTGTCCCAGTGTCCTTGCCTCCTTGTCCCAGTGTCCTTTTCTCCTATACCCAGTGCCTTTTTCCTTGTGTCCCAGTGTCAGTGTCCATGCCTCCTTGTCCTGGTGTCCTTTTCTCCTATTGCCAGTGCCCTTTTCTTTGTGTCCCAGTGTCAGTGTCCGTGCCTCCTTGTCCCTGTGTCCTTGTCTCCTTGACTCAGTGTCTTTGCCGCCTTGTCACAGTATAATTTTCTCCTTGTCCCAGTGTCAGTATCATTGTCTCCTTCTCTCAGTGCCCTTGCCTCCTTGTCCCAGTGTTCTTGTCTTACTGTCCCTTCCCCAGTCTCTGTTTCATGTCTGACAGTCCTCTTCTTCACTGTCCCAGTACTCTGGTCACCTTTTCCCAGTATCTTCATCTCCTTGCCCCACTGTCCTTGTCTTTTCCCCCAGTGTGATTGTCTCCCTGTCCACTGTGCCTGCCTTCTTCTCCCAGTGTCTTTGCCTCCATGAGTCATTGTAAGTGTCCTTACCTCATAGTCCCAGTGTTCTTGCCTCCTTGTCCCACAGTCCTTGTCTCCTTATTTTAATGTCCTTGCCTCCTTGTCCCAGTATAAGAGTCCCTGCCTCCCTTTCTTAGTGTCCATGATTCCTTGTCCCAATGTCTTTTGTCGTACTGTCCCTGCCCCAGTGTCTGTGTCATGTCTCCTTGTCTTGTTCTTCAATGTCCCACTGTCACATGTTCTTTTTTCCTTGTCCCATTGTCCTTGACTCCTTGTCCTAGTGTCCTTTTGTCCTTGTCCCATTGTCAGTGTCTTTGTCGCCTTGACCCAGTGTCCTTGTCTCCTTGACCCAGTATCCTTACCTCCTTGCCCCAGTGTCATTCCCTCCTTATCCCAGTGTCCTTGTCTTCTTATGCCAATGTCTCTGCCTCCTTGTCCCACTGTTCCTTGTTTTATTATCTCAGTGTCCTTGTCACTTTGTCCCAGTGTCCCTGCTTCCTTGTCCCAGAGTCCTTGCCACGTTGTCCCAGTGTCCTTATCTCATTGTCCAGGTGTCCTTGTTGTGTCCTTTTCTCCTTGTCCCAGTGTCCATACCTCCTGGTCCTTGTGTCCTTGCTTCCTTGTACCAGTATCCTTGTCTTCTTGTTGTGTCCTTTTTTCCTTGTCCCATGTCCTTGTCTCCTTGCCAGGTCCTTATCTCCTTGCCCCGGTGTCCTTGTCTCCTTATCGCAATGTCCTTGTCTCCTTATCCCAATGTCTCTGCCTCCTTGTCCCACTGTTCCTTGTCATTATCCCTGTGTCCTTGTCACTTTGTCCTAGTGTCCTTGTGTCCTTGTGTCCTTGTCCCAGTGTCCTTGTCTCCTATCCCAGTGTCCTTGTCTCCTTATCATGTCATTGTCTCCTCCTGGCCCCCATGTGATTGTCTCATTGTTCCAGTGTCTATGTCTCCTTGTCTCTTGTCCCTGCCTTCTTCTTCCTGTGTTTCTGCTACCACGTGTCAGTGTCCTTGCCTCTGTATCCAAGTGATCTTGTATCCTTGTCCCAGTGTCCTTACCTCTTTGTCCCAGTGTTCTTCTCTCCTTGTCCCACAGTCCTTGTCTCCCTATGTTATTGTGCGTGCCTCCTTTTCCCAGTGTCAGCATCCCTACCTTTTTTTCCTATTGTCCTTAACTCCTTGCCTCAATAGCTTTGTCTTACTGTCCCAGCCCCAATTTAAGTGTAATGTCTCCCTGTCTTCTTCATTGTCCCAGTGTCCTTGTCTCCCATTCCCAGTGCCCTTTTCTTTGTGTCCCAGTGTCAGTGTCCGTGCCTCCTTGTCTCGGCGTCCTTGTCTCCTTATCCCAGTGTCCTTGTCTCCGTGTCATGTCCTTGTCTCCTGGCCCCCATGTGCTTGTCCCATTGTTCCAGTTTATATGTCTCCTTCCCTCTTGTCCCTGCCTTCTTCTTCCAGTGTTTCTGCTTCCATGTGTCAGTGTCATTGCCTCTGTATCCCAGTGATCTTGTATCCTTATCCCAGTGACCTTACCTCCTTGTCCTAGTGTTCTTGCCTCCTTGTCCCACTATCTTTGTCTCCTTATCTTAATGGCCTTGCCTGCTTGTCCGTGTGTCACTGTCCCTGTCTCCTTTTCTTAGTGTCCTTCTCGTCTCAATGACTTTGTCTCACTGTCGCTGCCCCAGTGTCAGTGTCATGTCTCCCTGTCTTCCTCTTTATTGTCCCAATGTCCTTGTCTCCTTGTTGTGTCCTTTTTTACTACTCCCATGTCCTTGTCTCCTTGTCTTGACATTTTCTCCTTGTTCCAATTTCCCTGCCTCCCTGTCCCAGTGCCCTTGACTCCTTGTCCTAATGTCTTTGTCTTACTGTCCTTTGTCCCAGTGTCCTTGTCTCCTTATCCAGGTGTCCTTGTTGTGTCCTTTTCTCCTTGTCCCAGTGTCCATGCCTCCTGGTCCTTGTGTCCTTGCTTCCTTGTCCCAGTATCCTTGTCTTCTTGTTGTGTCCTTTTTTCCTTGTCCCATGTCCTTGTCTCCTTGCCAGGTCCTTATCTCCTTGCCCCAGTGTCCTTGTCTCCTTATCGCAATGTCCTTGTCTCCTTATCCCAATGTCTCTGCCTCCTTGTCCCACTGTTCCTTGTTTCATTATCCCTGTGTCCTTGTCACTTTGTCCTAGTGTCCTTGTGACCTTGTGTCCTTGTCCCAGTGTCCTTGTCTCCTATCCCAGTGTCCTTGTCTCCTTATCATGTCATTGTCTCCTCCTGGCCCCCATGTGCTTGTCTCATTGTTCCAGTGTCTATGTCTCCTTCAGCCAGATTCATCAATGTCCAATTCTGCGATTTTTAAATTGCGAGAAAATGTGAATCGCAATTTAGAAATCGCAGAACGGCATTCATGAAGTTTTGCGATTTATAAATGCGATTCGCAAGCGGCCGCAATCGCCGATTGCTAGAAGCCAGAAATCGGTAAAAAATTGCAGATTCCGCAGATACCCCTGTTGAAATTGCAATTTCGCAATTACCGATATCGCAAATAGCGATCTCGCTAACTGCGAGATCGCAAAAACGGGAAGTCGCATCCTGAGCACAGTGATGATATCACAACCAGGAAGTAGGCAGCTCCCACCCTCATTCAGCAGTGAGAGGCTGAAGTACAGGCAGCAGTTGCAGAGCTCCCCTCCAGCATTCCCACAGGACTACAGCAGGAGACACCACAGTGGCAAGCATGGCACAGGATGCAGCAGGAGCATCCACCAGTGGGAGAAAGCGCAAAATAAAGTTTTCTGAGCAGGAGCTCGAACACCTAATTGAAGGAGTTTCCAAGGATCACAACCGCCTATTTGGCAGTAACTCCCGAAGGGTACCAGAGGCGGACAAAAGGCGCATATGGCTGCGCATCCGCAACAAAGTGACCGCCGTGGGGGTGACCCAGTGCTCGGTGGACGAGCTGAAAAAGCGCTGGTATGACTTAAGAGGGCGGGCAAAAGAAAAGATTGCTGAGAGGCTGGGGGAGCAATTAGCGACACGTGGAGGGGAGGCCACTGTCCCACCGAACACCCCACTGGAGGACCAAGTGGAGGAGACCATCAACCCACAGGCCTGCGTGGGTGTGACCCAGCTTGACTCCTCCCGACACACCCAAGACACACCGGGTAAGTGCCATGCGACTGCAACCCCCTGTCCCCTAACATCGTCCATGACTCCAGTGCATCCCATAACAAACCCCAATCATGCAGCCAAAGTACAGCTCCATAGCGCAATTGCATTGTGGGACATGTAGTCTGCCCACAATTACCATCCTGTACCTTAGAGCCTGACATGTCCAGTGAGAGTCAATCCTGCAGCGAGACAGGGAATGGTAGACTACATGCATGTAGCAAGCCTAACTGTGTACGGAACATGTCACTAATCAACGTCCACTTCACATCACAGGTTGCGCTGATGTCCCCAGCACAGACTGCGAGGCCCTGGTGATTGAGGAGAACACGGAGGACACGGAGGGGAATACACATCATACCCCACAGCCCGGACCATCAGGGCAAGCTGCCACAACAGCGGTCATCCCACCACCCGCCCCTGTGGCCCGTGCCACCCCCGTGACAACAGGTGTGCTGTAGCACCACGCAGCACACAGCCACCAGTGGGGCCTGCACCACCAGCAGCAGGTCGCCAACAAACCTGAAGTCCTGCGGCTGTGAGGAGCCAGACGAGCGGTCTGGTAAGGGAGCCGCGCACCAACACATCCCGCGCTGGCAGGGGCAGAATTGTGCGAGCCGGTGGGCTCTCTATTGAGCGCAGGATGCTGAGTGTGCACCAGACCCAGGCCCGACATCTAGCCGCCATCCACCTCCAACTGGACAAGACGGCACATAATGTGGCACATATGACAGCAGCTGTGGAGGCCAACACTCAGGCATTGTCCAGGCAGCGGAATGTCAATCGCCGCAGACACCGCCAACTATTGACCCGCCTGTCTGCGTACACACGGTCAAATCACATTATTGGGAACGCCACCTCCCAGCTCTCGCGACGCTCCCTGGCCATGCAGGTCCAAATGGTGCAGTGCTGCCAGGACGTCGCAACAGCCCTGGAGAACATAGCAACAGCCATGCAGGGCATGCAGGCCACTGGCCATGGCCAGGCGGGGGGGGGGGGCAGACGACAACAGTGAGGCAACATCAAGCCACAGCAGCCAGTCCATACCACCAGTCGTAGCACCCCGCCGCAGCAGCAGGCCCTCTGCTGCCGCACTGCAGAATCTGGAGGAGGACGCTGAGAGGAGGTCAGGGGCAACTACCCGGAGACGCCACTGAACTGTTGTGCATTACAATGAGGCCACATGCTGACGCAACAAGCATGCCATACAGACTAACCTGGACATATGACGCAATATGTCAATCTTTTCACACTTTTCAGAATGCCATGTTTATTGTGCAGTAACAGTAACTAAAATTCTGAATAACGTAAAGTGCCTCATGTCATTATTAATGTTGTCATGCATGAGTTGAGTAATGGGTGTGGGGAGTGGGTGCCCTAGAAATAGTTCATGCAGATTTGGTTGCGGCGCCAGTGTCCTTCTGCTGGATTCTCCCCGCGTGCATGACGCACATGTGCAGGTGGCCGATTGTCCCCTTCTGACTCACTGCCAGAGATGTCAACAGGGATCCTGCGCTTGGTAGCAATGTTGTGAAGGATGGCACACACGGCAACGATGCGGCAGCAGACCTCAGGATCGTATTTCATGGCCCCACCTGTCTTGTGCAGTATGCGGAACCTGCTTTTCAACAGGCCAAATGTCCTCTCAATACAGTTCCTTGTGCGAATGTGTGATGCATTAAATCGCCGTTGTTGTGGAGTTGCAGGGTTGAGGTATGGGGTGAGGAGGTACTCACGGAGAACATAGCCGCTGTCACCTGTATGTAAGGAGCAGAGAGTGAGTGCCTGTTCTGCGCAGCTACATAATCACAACGTACACATTTGGGGCATGTGTACTTACCCAGTAGGTGTCCTTCCCCATAGTCTCCCCTGGCCAGTCGTGTGTGGATGCCGCTGTGCCTGAAGATGAAGGAGTCATGTGTGCTCCCTGGGTACTGTGCCACAATGTCTGTGATTATTGTTTTGGCATTGCACACCATTTGGATGTTGAGGGAGTGGTAGCATTTCCGGTTGCGGTACATATACTCCGTCTCAGCAGGTGGGCAAATATGGACGTGCGTACAGTCCATACATCCAATGACGTGTGGGAATTGAGCTACATTGTAAAATTGCAGCTTGGTCTCATTGAGGTCCTGTTTATCTGGTGGGGAATGATATATAGTGGTGTAGCCGGGTCAGCATTGCCTCCAGGAAACTCCTTAGGCAGCGGGACATGGTGGGCTGGGAAACCCCCCCTGCAACTGCGGCCATCCCCTGGAAGCTCCCGGAGGCCAGGAGGTGCAGGCAGCACAATACCTGCACATGTGTGGGCACGGCATTGGTCCTCCTTGTAGGGTGCTGCATCAGGGGGTCTAGGTCCCGGATGAGCTTGATTATCATGGCCCCACGCAGGCGGTACTTGGCATAGATTTGCTCCCTGGTTTGGCCCAGAAGGGTGACATGCTGGCGGAATATCCGCTCCTGTATCCTCCGTCTGTTGCGTACAGCTCGCTGCAGCCTAGGCCGCCTCACCAGCATGTAAAGTCCAGGCATTGTGGGAATCACCAGGCTCCAGCTGCATGTCCTTAAATGTGTTTGATCAGCCCTGCACCTGTTGGGAGTGACCTAACTGTTTTTTGAATATTTTTTTTTCAGTACTGGTTACCACCTGATTTGAGTTCTTCCTAAATTGCGCATCGCAAATAGCGATTTTCACGTTTTTCGCTTTTAGCGATTTTTCATGAATGGCTTTTTTGCGAATTCGCTATTAAATTCGCAGAATCTATGGTTCCTCACAATTTCCGAATCGCAAGTGCCCATCCTCCAGGATTCTGCGTATTTAATAGCGATTTCGCTATTTTTAAATTGCGAATTCGCTATTTTGGTTGTTTGGGTTCCTTGAATTCCTTCCCTTCAAATTGCGAGCGGATTTGCGAATTCGCAGCTATTGCGAGCGCAATTTCCTTTCATGAATCTAGCTGCTTTTCTCTTGTCCCTGCCTTCTTCTTACTGTGTTTCTGCTTCCACGTGTCAGTGTCCTTGTCTCCTTATCATGTCATTGTCTCCTCCTGGCCCCCATGTGCTTGTCTCATTGTTCCAGTGTCTATGTCTCCTTGTCTCTTGTCCCTGCCTTCTTCTTCCTGTGTTTCTGCTTCCACGTGTCAGTGTCCTTGCCTCTGTATCCCAGTGATCTTGTATCCTTGGCCCAGTGTCCTTACCTCTTTGTCCCAGTGTTCTTCTCTACTTGTCCCACAATCCTTGTCTCCCTATGTTACTGTCCTTGCCTCCTTTTCCAAGTGTCAGCATCCCTACCTTTTTTCCCTATTGTCCTTAACTCCTTGCCTCAATAGCTTTGTCTTACTGTCCCAGCCCCAATGTAAGTGTAATGTCTCCCTGTCTTCTTCATTGTCCCAGTGTCCTTGTCTCCTATTCCCAGTGCCCTTTTCTTTGTGTCCCAGTGTCAGTGTCTGTGCCTCCTTGTCTCGGCGTCCTTGTCTCCTTATCCCAGTGTCCTTGTCTCCGTGTCATGTCCTTGTCTACTAGCCCCCATGTGCTTGTCTCATTGTTCCAGTGTCTATGTCTCCTTGTCTCTTGTCCCTGCCTTCTTCTTCCTGTGTTTCTGCTACCACGTGTCAGTGTCATTGCCTCTGTATCCCAGTGATCTTGTATTCTTGTCCCAGTGACCTTACCTCCTTGTCCTAGTGTTCTTGCCTCCTTGTCCCACTGTCCTTGTCTCCTTATATTAATGTCCCTGCCTGCCCTGTCCCTGTGTCACTGTCCCTGTCTCCTTTTCTTAGTGTCCTTAACTCCTTGTCTCAATGACTCTGTCTCACTGTCGCTGCCCCAGTGTCAGTGTCATGTCTCCCTGTCTTCTTTTTTGTTGTCCCAATGTCCTTGTCTCCTTGTTGTGTCCTTTTTTCCTTCTCCCATGTCCTTGTCTCTTTGTGTAGTAATTATCTCCTTGTTCCAGTTTCCCTGCTTCCCTGCTTCCCTGTCCCAGTGTCCTTTACTCCTTGTCCTATTGTCTTTGTCTTACTGTCCCTACCCCAGTGTCAGTGTCATGTCTCCCTGTCTTCTTCTTCATTGTCCCTGTGTCCTTGCCTCCTTGTCCCAGTGTCCTTTTCTCTTATTCCTAGTGTCCTTTTCTTTGTGTCCCAGTGTCACTGTCCGTGCCTCCTTATTCCAGTGGCCTTGTCTCCTTGACTCAGTGTCCATGTGTCCTGGCCCATTGTCCTTGCCTCCTTCTCCCAGTGTCAGTGCCCATGTGGCCTTTTCCTAGTGTTCTTAACTCCTTGTCCCAATGTCTTTGTCTTACTGCCCCTTCCCCAGTGTTTATGCCATGTCTCCTTGTCTTCTTCTTTATTGTCACTGTGTCTCTGTGTTTTTTTCCCAGTGTCCTTGTCTCCTTATCTTAGTGTCCTTGCCTCCTTGGCCCACTGTCCTGTCTTGCTGTCACTATCCCAATGTCTCTGTCAGTTTTCCATTCCTAGTGTGGGTGTCTCTTTAAAAGTGTCACTGTATCTCCAACTCAGTGTCAAAGTTCTCCCCTGCACAGTGCAAGTGTTGTCTCTGTACTAGTGATCTTGACTCACTGGTACAACATCAGTGTGTTTCTTATCTCCCTTCCCCGGTTACTGTGATTTCCCTTTAGAACAGAGATGAGTGGGTGATGTGATGTCCTAATTTACATCTCTACTGGTTCCAGTGCTTGAGTCTCGCCAGAGATGGCGTCTCACTATCCCAGATTGAAGTGATATCCTAAAGTTAGTATGTTTTCTGATCATGGGCAAGTGTGTTACATGTCCCAGTGTAAGATCCTGCCAGTGTCCAATGTTAGCACTCTCTATAGTCCCAGCATGACTGTGCCCTTGGTCTCAATATCAGCATCATGTCTATCCTAATCTAGTATATTCACAGGTGCACTGTACACGCCTCCCTGTTGGAGTGTCGGAGACTCTTGTGCCCCAATGTACATGCCTCCTTGTCACACTCATGTTACAGTGATAATTGTGTTTGGTTTCTAATTGTGGTGAGACAAGTGTCCATTGTGTGACTGTGGCTCACTGGCCAGAAACAGTGCCCTCATCCAGCAGTCGTTTCCCTATCCTTGTGGGATGTATGACGTTACAACTTACATTTTTACAACTCATACCTTTACAACACATTTTTTACAACGCAACATCCATTACAACGCATTCCATTACAACGCACGCCATTACAACGAAATTTTAAAAACTACATTTACAACGCATTCCATTACAACGTATACTACCTTTACAACGTATGCCATTACAACGCATTACATTACATTGCATGTTTGGTAAGTGTTGGATAGTGTAGGGGTAACATTTACTATTCTAACTCCAGGGGGTGCAACAGTAGGGTAAGTGTTGGATAGTGTAGGGGTCAAAATTACTATTCTAACTCCAGGGGGTGCAACAGTAGGGTAAGTGTTGGATAGTGTAGGGGTAAAAATTACTATTCTAACTCCAGGGGGTGCTACAGTAGGGTAAGTGTTGGATGGTAATGTTATGCGTTGTAATGGTATGCGTTGTAATGACTGAGTTGTAATGACATGCGTTGTAGTGGTGTGCGTTGTAGTGTCATGTGTTGTAATGGTTGCGATGTAAATGCATGCGTTGTCATGGATGTTGCGTTGTAAAAGTTTCATTGTAATGGTAGTGCGTTGTAAAAGTTGCGTTGTAAAGGTTTTTTCCCTCCCTGTGCCACAGCCTTCATGTGCCAGATAGCCTTCAAGGTCCAGTGTCCAGTACCTACATACATGTTCTCCCCCTTCGTATGCAACTCTTTGTAGTTCCACACTGTATTTATTATTATTTTATTATTTATTATTTAGAAGTTTTGTATAGCGCTAGCTGGACCCAAGGGTATCAGAGCGCTTCACAGCAAGTACGATTATGAACCTCATCGGCATAGACACAATCCACAACTTATAAACTTAAGAGCATTATATACATAATTACCAAACAGTTCTTGTGGTCAAACAGGAGGGAAGAGGCTGAGGGATATGAAAAAGTGGAGTTAGTTTGCTGATCCACTTAAAGGATCGATGTTCCTGTGACACTGTATTCCATTGTCAAGCAAATCACTGGCCTATTCTTAGCTAAGTTTCGGACCCACGTAAGAATCCCCAAGTCCCAGTTGAATGCATCAATTAATGTTTACCTTCCTCCTTCTTTTCAATGGTGTTTTCCCTGCAGCTGTACCATGGCAAATAGACACCAAACAAGGCAATAGGACCAAGTGTAGCCATCATGCTCATTGTCTATCGCTCTATGGTCGGTGCAGACTGTTACAGGTGGTTGTTGCAGATAGTTTTATTGGTTGTTACTGGGGAGAATAATGGGGACCCCTGAAAGGTAGGCATTAGAGCAAATTAAGTCGGTCTACACACCTGCTTGGAAAGGGGATCGGTTTATCTGAGGAACAAAGACCCCTGTAATCTGCTGCCTATTTCGTTTGATGGCTGCCTTCTTGGAACAGTGGTTACACATTCCACTTATTCACTGGGTCTGACCATGTTCTGTTACTTCTGCGAGTTTGGGAGTTCTTTATGATGGCAGGGGCATTGAATGGGCTAATGGCTAGGTTGCCCATATTGTACTTCACACCCTGTTTGAGGATGTAGCTGCACGTTGGCAAATCTTAAAGGAATGGGTGTATGTTTCACCATGGTTGGCCTAGTTGAAGGGTACGATGTGGGCAGGTTGGCACAGCTTTGAAAGCCGCAGGTAGAAGTGTGTGGATAAGAGTGGCTGTGTGTTTGACTGGGTGCTGAGATGGTGTGGTGGGAGATGGTCTACCAAGGGAAGGGATTGACGTCTCTGTAGTGCTCATTCATGTTTGAACTAGGTCACATAGGATTGACCAAGGGCTGCCTCTCTTAGAAGTTCACACCAATTTATTGATCTTCATAGTTGGATGTCCAGAAGAAGTGCTATTTGAAGAAGACACCCAGGAGAACATGGTATCTGGTGGTGACAATCTGTCATGCCCAAGTTCTCTGCACTCCAAAGAGTAAGACCAATAAGTGAAATGGTACCATAGCCCATTTTACTGAGAACTGAAGATTTTAGCAGGTGGGGACAGAATTTGTGGATGCTGAGATAGCAATAGAGAGCAAGGGCAGTTGTGATGCAGAAAGTTGAATATCAGTTTGGGACAGAGCTTGTCGATGCAAAGATATTGTTAGTTAGCAGAGGTGTCAGTTGAGAAGAAGAAAGGGGAATGTCAAGTGGGGACAGAGTTTGTCCGTGCCAAGATAGCTGTCATGAGCGACGTTGGCAGCTCAGATGAGGAAGGTGGAATGTCAGGTAGGTACAGAGCTTGCTGATGCTGAGATAGCGGTCATGAGCAGAGGTGGCAAGAGAGAAGAAGGTGGAAGGTAGGATAGGAACAGAGCTTGTTGATGCTAAGATAGAGGTAGTAAGCAATAATAATCCACATTTGTATAGCGCACAATCACCCGTTAGGGTCTCTAGGCGCTGGGGGCCGTCGGGAAGATTAAGCAAGCTATTGCCCAGAGTCGCATGGTGCTGGGCTAACCTGCCGCCGGAGCCGGGGATCGAACCCTGATCCCCAGATTCCAGCGTCAGTCGCCCTGGCCGCGGCGCCACACCTCTCCCATGGTGTCAGGTGAGATGAAGAAGGTAGAATGTCAGGTGGGAACAGCTCTTGTGGCTCCCAAGATTATGGTAAAGATCATAGATTGTGTTTGAGATAAAGTAGGTGGAACAATACAGTGTCTGCAAAGTGTCTGTCACGAGAGAGGATGTTGTCAGAAATGAATGTGCTGGGGTGATACTCTCATTGGTTGTGTAATGTACTATTAGCAAATTGATCATTTAATATTTTTATAATATTTAAATGCAATGGCTGCCGAAGAACCCTATATAGACCATGAGAACTTGTTTGTCACATGAACTATATAGGTTTCTCTAGTTTCTGTACTAAAAAATAGAAGGATGGAATCAATGTTGTTAGAAATGGGGGTCTCTAGTTGGCAGAGGTAGGTACCTTTGTCCAAATAGGGACCCTAGCTTCTAGTCAGGGTAAGGGGATACTCACTTTCAATAAGCCCTGCTCTCCCCTTGGGTAGCTTGGCACAAGCAGACAGACGTATCCCAAAGGCCAATTGTAAAGTATTTGTACTCAAAACACACAGTAATACAGTGATAGCACCACAAATGGACACCAGTCCTTGAGACTTCAAAACAGAAGGCCAGCACACACAGGCCCTTGGAGATCTACTTCAAGCAGGTTCAAAGCAAAGTTCCAGTCTATCTCCTCTCCTTGTCAGAAACAACAACTGCAAGCCAACCCCACATAGCACACAGCAAAGGGGCAGTACTCTTCCTCAGAGCTCTTCAGCTCTTCTCCTTGGCAAAGGTTCCTCTTGAGTCCAAAAGTAATCTAAAGTTCTGGGGTTTTAGGTCTAATATGTATACCCCCAAAATGTATTTTTTCCCTTTCTGCAAGGGTCACAGAGCCCAGTCCAAACCAGTTCTGTCCTCACTGGTGCAGTATGACCACAGGGGGTGGAGACAGCACTGCGCAAAGGGAGACATGCCCTATTCAGGTGCAAGGAAAACTCCTCCCACTTCTCTAAAATCAGTCATGGTCTGTTCAGCTCAGGTCTGAGTCATCCAGGAAGGCCCAGGCACACCCCAACCCCCCAGTAGCTGTCTATAGTGAATGCACATCCTCAGCCCCTGTCACTCCAAAACCAGACAGTCAATACACAAACAGGCATTAGCACACAGAATCGTTAAACAAGAAAATGCCTACTTCCTAAAAGTGGCATTTTCAAACACACACTTTAAAAACCATCTTTACTAAACAATGTGTTATTAAATTCTGAGTTCAGAGAGCCTAAACTTTATTTCTCTATCTTGTGCCAATGGGAAGTTATATTTGTAAGATGTTACAAACAATTTCTCATTCTATCCTATGGGGCAAGATAGCCTTTCAATAGTGAAAAATTAAATTGCCAATATTTCACTATCAGGAGATGTCACACACACCAGTAAATGTCCTACCTTTCACACACACTACGCCCTGCCCTTGGGGGTATGTAGGGCCTGCCAAAGGGGTGCCTTACATGTAAGAAAAGGGAAGGTTGGGGATGTGCAAATGGGTGCACTTGCCAGATCAAAATGGCAGTTTACAACTGTGCACAGACACTGTAGTGGCAAGTCTGAAATACCTTTTAGGGCTACTCATGTGGGTGGCACAATCAGTGCTACAGGCCCACTAGTAACATTTGATTTACAGGCCCTGGCACACTCAGTGCACTTTAGTAGGGACTTACCAGTAAATCAAACATGCCAATCAGGTAGAACCAATTGAAATCACAATTTACACAGGGAGCAATTGCACTTTGACACTGATCAGCAGTGGCAAAGTCCCCAAATCATCTAGCCAGCAAAAATGAAATCTAGCATTGCATCAAAAATGGTAGAGGCAAAAAGTCAGGGGAAACCACGCCAAAGATGCCAAGTCTAACAAATATGTTTTGTTCTGGGTATTTGAAAAGTGCACACTCACACGTGAGGGTATCCTGACACTAAGCAGGTACGTGTGTGGAGCCATGCCTATGGTAGGTTGGTTAATTGAAAAGCCAGGTCTTCAGCTTCTTGCAGAACTCAAGAGGTAGGTCCTGATGTGGAGTAGAACTTTGTTCTACACTTGAGGAGGGATGCAAGAGAATGCCTGTCCTCCTGATCTGGTTTTATGTATGCATGGGATGTATGCGAGTAGGAGACTTGTGGAGGTGGCTGATGGAAGCAGGTGCAACTGTTCAGATAGTGGGGGCAAAGTTGTATAGTGCCTTGAATGTGTGTGAGGAGTTTTATAATTAATATGTTTGTGTATCGGGAGCCAGTGGAGGTCTCTAAGGTGCAGTGTGATGTGAGTACTGTGTGAGAGGTTGAGGATGAATCTGGCTGCCAAGTTCTTGTTCTTGTGAGTTGCTTGATGTTCCCAGTGTAGAGGGTGTTTCCACAGTCCAACTTGCTGGTGACTTGTCCCTGAGTGAGTTTTTCTAGTGTTGCTTGGGTTCCATTTGAATATCTTCATTAGCATGTTCTGTTTTTTATTCAATTAGTATTTATTTTTGTTGAGCACTTAACAGGCAAGTTCAGAGGGGGTCAGTAAGAAGAGGGTATCACAAGGGTGCACAATGGGTTTGAAGGATTACTATGTTAAACAGTAACCGTTCAAATATATAACATGAGCACAAATATGCAGACAAGAATCAGCACATTTGTTACTCAGTTTGGTTTAATGAGGCAGATATCATTGACACATTTCCTCACCTCATCAAATGCTGTTTATTTTGTGTATGTTACCTGGTATTCATCTATATACCATATGTACACAATACTTTCTGAGAATTTCTAGGTTGGCCTCAGGAAACTAAATTCTGTGTGGTTTCCTTGTGCAAGTAAGCATCCTCATGAAGAAATAGCCTTAGTGGTTAATGTATGTCTGCCAAATGTTTTAAAGCAGAAACATTTACTTTTATCCTCTACAGAACATATGTCAGTACTCAAGCAGTAATGAAGTCAGAATATTGAATGCACAGTACCTGGAATTCAGGTCTGGTACTCAGTGCTGCTTTCCTGCACTCACTCGTCATGTCCAAGGAGCTCGCACTACCACTCACTCACACTATCATGTCATGTGCACTAATATTCCAGTACAACTTACCTGCACTGCCACCTGATGTGCAGGAAACCCGCACTGCCAACCACTTGCACTAACACTTCATGTGCCAGAAGCTCACACTACCACTCACTCGCACTGCCACTTCATGCGTGGTAGGCTTGCAGTACCACTCACTCGCACTACCACTTAATGCGTGGTAAGCTTGCAGTGCCACTCACTCGCACTACCACTTCATAGTCAGGAATCATGCACTGACACCCCCTTCATATGCCAAAAGGTCCCACTACCACTTCATGTGCACTAAGCTTGCAGTATCACTCATCCACACTACCTCTTCATGTGCAGGAAGCTTGCACCACTACTACATGTGCAGGAAGCTCACACTGCCACCCTCTCGCACTACCTCTTCATGTGCGTTAGCTCACACTACCACTTACTCGAACTACCACTTCTTGTATAAGAAGCTTCCAGTTCCACCCACTGACACTACTACTTCATGCACATGAAGACCACATTTCTACTTTATATGCAGGAAGCTTGCTGTTCCATTCACTTGCACAACCACTTCATGTGTAGGAACTTCACAGGTCCACTCCTGCATCAGGAGTGAGACTTTGACCAATGGAAGGGCTAAGCTCTTGCGTTTTCAATGTGGGACCTGTCAAAAACGCAAAATTTAAGCAAGCCCAATAATAATAATAATAATAATAATACAATAAAATAATTATAATAATAACATGTATAATGATATTTGAGGAGATAAGTTTACTTTAAAAGTCCAGGATATTTATCTGACCTTGAGATAGTCATTCGGTGGGACGAGAAGGGTTACTAACAACAGGCCCATTGCAAGAGAAGGGAAAGCAATGAATTTACAAGCAGCATCAATATAATCACAGCCTGAGGTGTGCATAAGTTCAGGGCCAGGACAAAATGTGTGAGCTGGCAGACCAGAGGATTTACAAATGAAACTGCACATCCCTTAGGGCAGTAACTGCCGCCGCCCCACCACCGGGGCAAGCGCGTGAAATGAATCTGTTCAGAAGATATTCAATTTGCAGGCAGGAGGCAGAAGAATCTCAGCCATCCCATTTGCATTAACCAGGTTGGAAGAAGAGCAGTGCTCTGCAGAAAGGTACCCTGCTGCTTGGCTCTGTGCAGAGAGTGTGTGTGTGTGTGGGTGTGGTTGTGTGTGCCTGGATGTGTGTGTGTGTTGTGTGTGTGCCTCTGTGTGTGTGTGCATGTTTGTGTGTTTGTGAGCAAGTGTGTGTGTGTGGGTGTGTGAAAGATAGATTTTTTGAAGGTTATTAACATGCCATTCACAAATCCAGACCAATGTTGAATTTCAGCATGCTCTAGCCCTTCTAAAACTCTTGAAAAGCCTCCTACCATGATCTCTCGTCACCAATATCCAAGGCGGAAAAGCCCACTTTGGCCTAGGCATGCCAACAGGAGAGCAAAAAGCCCTGTAAAAGTTGAAATAAAGGAGCTGGCTCAGAAGTGAGCTCAGTGGTTCTGACGACCTTGCCTTGAGCATCCCTCATCGTGTTAACCCTTCCTCCACACAGAGCCTTTTCTTCACCGCAGCGACCTGAAATGTCCCTATAATACCGTGGAGCCCTCAATAGTGGTAGTTGTAGGATATGCTAATTTGTTGAAATCATAGCTCTAGAAAAGAGACTGTCCCAAGTTTCTTTCCATATGCAGGTGCCCAGTCACATTTATTTTTAAGAAGACCACCAGGAGAAACCTCTTACAGTCTGAGTTAGAGTTGGGTGTCATTCAAAAACACCCTGATTTGAGGAGACGAGTTACATCTTCATAAGAGGATTTGTTGCTGGTTGAGAATTCATTGGCAGGATCAAGTGAGCCATAAGCATAGCATTGCAGATTTAATTCATCCAGAAGACTCCACACCACTGTAAAGTACTCTGAGGATTAACCACTGTCCTAAAGGATTTCTAATTACCGTCCGACTTAAAGTATGCCCACTCCTAATATTTTTCTTAATTCACCTGTCACCTGTAGATTTGTAATGCTGTTCATTGAAGCCTATATTAACCCGATCTCCCATTGACATGCATTGGAAACATCTAAACTTATTTTATCAACTCTCCATTACTGTTTTCCAAAAATCTTTTGTCCTTAAATGTTAATACATTTGTTTTATTTTTCGAACATTTGTTTAAATCTAAAGTTATTCTATTGTATCATTGTTTGTGCAGTTTCACACACACCTCTAGCACTTCATTTGGGTGAGTTTTCACCATCTGTCTACAGCAATTAAATGCTTTAGTTCTAGAGGTTTTTGAAAGAGGATTGCCTTAGCTATAATTCGCTTCGACCACCGTGAAGCCTTTGTCAGCCAGGATTAGTTTTAAAACTGAGAGGCAACCTAAGACTGTTGTTTGGCTCTGGCTACTCAGAACGTAAGGTAGTATCTTCAAGCTATCCCATTCTTGAATCTTCAACTTATCCCGTTCTTGAATCTTCAATCTGTCCCATTCTTGAATCTTCAATCTGTCCCATTCTTGAATCTTCAATCTGTCCCATACGTGAACCTTCAGAAGTTATCCCATTCTTGAATCTTCAATCTGTCCCATTCTTGAATCTTCAATCTGTCCCATACTTGAACATTCAAGTTATCCCATTATTGATTCTTAAATGTGTCCCATTCCTGAATCTTCAATCTGTTCCATTCTTGAATCTTCAAGTTCAGTAGCAGCTGCTACCGGACGGTGGTGGTAGGGCGGGGACAATGGAGCGGGAGGAATGTAATTAAAAAAAAAGGACTTACCTTTAACGTCCGGCCACCGCCTCTCCTCTGTCCTCCATCTTCGTCCTCTTCATCTGCCTGTCCCGGCCGGCCGCAGCAGGAAGCACCCAGGCACTCAGGCTCCCCTTAGCCAATCACAACGCTTTAATGCAACGTTGTGTTGGTGCTCAAACTGAACAGGAAGTCTGTGCATGTTCCTGACCAGACTGTGTAATGCAGCCTGATAGGAACATGCAAAGTGTGCATGAACTGTTTGGTCAGCCCAAGAGGGCCGGCCAAACAGTTCATGCGCACTTAGGGAGTGCACACCACGCCTCCCATGCTCTGGCCAGCCACGCCCTGCCCCACCACTGACTGTAATTGGGAAAATAAAATGATAATAATAAGTTACTATCCTTTTATTTTTCCTTTTGAGCAGTGGTGGTGGCGCTCTCCACCATAGCGGAGGAGCCGCCACTGTTACAGTTATCCCATTCATGAATCTTCAGGCTGTGCCATTCTTGAATATTCAAGCTGTCCCAATCTTCAATATTCTCGTTATCCCATTCTTGAGTCTTCAATCTGTCCCATTCTTGAATATTCAAGTTATCCCATTCTTGAATCTTCAATCTGTCCCATTCTTGAATCTTCAAGTTATTCCATTCTTGAAAGAGTTTCCCATCTAGAACAAAATTCAAGATTAATAACGTAACAAAAAATTACATAAGTTTTACATAGCACCCACTTATTAATTATGGTGCTGCAGTGGTCTGTTAGGGGTGATTCACATATCCAGTAGTAGGAGAACCTGTCTATCTTTGTCCCCAAATCACCCCCAAGCTAAGCAACTAAATTAGGGCCACACATAGCCTCTTAGCCCTAAGAGTATCCAGACTTTCATTCCTCTCCAGAATGCAGACTCAGGCACTACCCTCAAAATTGCTGGAATATTAAAGATTACCTGCCCTCCAATTTACCTCATACCTTACGGCATCCCCAATAAATGTGATTTACAATTCCAGATACACCAAACATTAACTGGTTACTTGTTCCCAATTGGAAATTACACTTATAAAATTCAATGAGGTAACTCCAATGTTATCTTATGGGAGAGGTAGGCCTTGCAGCAGTGAAAAACGAATTAAAGAGTTTTTCACTACCAAGACATGGAAAATGTAAAAACTATATGTCTTACTTTTATACACTGCACCTTGCACTCTGGGCTGTCCAGGGCATAACCTATGGGTGACTTATATCCATTAAAAAGGAAGTCTTGGGATTGGAAAAAAAGATTAATTTTGCCAGGTTGAAGTGGCAGTTTAAGACTGCACACACAGGATGCAATGGCTAGCCTGAGACAAGTTTAAAGTACTACTGAAGTGAGTGGCACAATAAGTGTTGCAGGTCCACTGGTAGCATTTAATATACCAACTCTGGGCAAAGGTAGTGCCAGACTTACTAGGGATTTACAGGTAAATTAAATATGCCAATTGGGTATAAGCCAAACTTACCATGTTTTAAACAGAGAGAACAAGCATTTTAGCACTGGTTAGCAGTAGTAAAAGCGCAGAGTCTTAGAACCAACAACATCGAAGTCAGCCAACAGGATATCTGAAGTCAAAAACTTAAGGTATAAACCATGTCAAGGATGTCAGTTCTGACAAGGTCTATCTTTAGAGTGATAGGATCACATGTCCAGCTATGATCACTCAGTCACCTGAAAAATGGTGCCAGGGTATGGTCTGCTGTGTGGTCAAGTGTAGTGTGAGTCTGGTGCTGGCATGGCTCAGGGGAAATAGCATCGAAACTCCTACCACAGGGGCGTACTCAGTCTTCCATTCTAGCCAGCAGGAAAGAGAGTAGGCCAACTAGCATCCAGGGTTGAGAAGGACCCCAAAGAACAGGTTTCACTTGCCCCATTTCACCGAAGTGAAGCATGGTGGCCTCAAGGGTTTCTTAAGATGGCGAGGTTTGTCCTCATTGTGGTGGGAGTTACTGCATGGTGGCACACTTCCATGGCAGTGTTTTACTTCCATCTACCATGTCAGTGTGCAGTGGAGACAGCAGAAAAGCTCACATCCCTTGTCCTTCCCCTGAACCCACTGACATAACATAACATAACATAACATACCATAACATAACATAACATAACATACCATAACATAACATAACATGTGTATTTGTAAAGTGCACGTTCACCCAGAGGTCTCTTGGCGCTGAATAACAGATGTGCATTGTTACCCAACTCAATGGTACTCATTTGATCAACCTCAGATAGATGATAGGCTGAGTGGACCCGCCGGAATTTTAACCTGTGACTATGAGGTCGAACACAGGCCCCTGCAATGGACGCATTAGTCCGCTGAGCCACCAGATCCGGAATGACGGGCAGGAGAAGAGCAGGCAATGGGCGACCGCTACCTATGCCCCATCCTTCGCCCCTCAGCCGCCATCTAGCTGGTGGTAGAAGGCTTCGGCAGGACAAGAGGTGGCTAGTACATAAGTAAACTTGGCCAGCTCTCTTTCTAGTCATGATGCTGCTCTTGCACTCGAGACCACATGTCACCAGAGTAGGGGTCTTCAAACTGGGAGCGGGTCTCCCCCAGGGGGGCCTCAAGAGATCCCAAGGAGGACGCCAGGCTCTGGCCAAAAGAAGCCTAATGCTGATAACAGTGCTTTGCTTTAAGCTGAAAAAAATGAGCGCAGTTAGCCGCTCTGTAATGGGCCATCACTAACATGTTTTGTCATTTATATCCTAGCTGGGAGCATGTGTCAAAAGGGAAGGGACTCCAAAAATTCTTCGACCCCCCTTCCCCACCTCTAATAATTACACTGTGGATACTTGTACATGTTAGTAAGGCCTTCTTGACCAGAATAGTATGTTTGGCGATCCTGTATTTGATTGCATTTTTAAAACTGTAACAGAACTTACCTGCAATGTTTAAATAAGTCTAGACATATTTAAAACCAGCCAATTTAATAGAATAATTGTGTAAAACTCTTTTTTTTCCACTGGGAGGGGGGCTCGGCATTAAAACAGTTGAGGACCACTGCACTAGAGTGACATCAAGGTGGCAGGGTGCAAGTCAGTCATAGATGCCTGCAATCCCAAATTCATGGTCTTGCATCATCTGTGCAGGCCCCTGCTGCAGTGTTGTATGGATTTTGGTGGCCATGGGCAAAAAAATATTTTGGGGACCCTAATTTGGAACAACTCTAAATGTTGTTACCCATTTTGTGCTGATTCAAGCCCCATGATGGCAAACTAAATTGAATCATACCTTAAAGGTTGGGATAGAGAAATAGAGAGAAGTAAAATAAAGAAAAAGTGCACTTTCCCAGGGGCCCTGTGGAAGGTGAGGGCCCTGAGAAATCGCCTACTTTCCCCAGTGCATTAAACGTCTCTTCGACCATGCAGGTCCCATTAAAAAAAACAAAAAACGTCGGGCCTGCACGTTTTCGTTGGTTTGCAGATTGCATTTTCATTGTGATCTAAAGATTCCTCCGAATAAAAGATATTTCCAAAGTGCTGTAAAATAAGCCCTACAAAGCGAGCTACCACACGCTTAGCTACACTGGAAGTCAAGTAGCTGTTGGCACTAATTGCCTCTTAGGGGAGGCAGGGGCTGACGTCATGGGCCGGGTCCCACTTTGTTTTGAGAATCAAGGCTCTATTACAGAGATGTTTCAGCACAAATGTGGAATTTCAAGTCCCCACCATCCCCCTGCTCGCTTCAATAAATACACCGTGCAGAAATGGAACATTTTTCTTCAGGCATAAAAGACTAAAAACACATTTGATTAATAAACTGGTGTTTGGCAGGCACTGTGTTGTGACAGTATGGAGCCATTTATTTCAGCTTTACACATGGGTGTTTTGATCGAAGACGCCGAGCCAAAAATGAAAATGGTATTTCATGCCACGAGCAGATGTGAATCACGAGCAGTGGAAAGGGGAAGGCAGAGGGGGTCTGTTCGAGCGTTGACTGCTCAGGACTGTGGGAGAACAAACTGCATAGGCCCCCCACCTCACTGCTGGGTAAAGGGGTGTCATGGTAAAGGGGGGCAAAAGGGGCCGGGCGAACGTAATTCAACCTCAAGGGAGCGGGGAGGGGGGGCGGGGGGGGGGCAGTTGGAAATCGCTGCTATTTTCAGCTGTCCCTGGGAATCTCTCTGCATCTTTTGCTCCATTGAGTCTAAGTTACTAAGGGGCATATTTATGGTAGTTTGGCACAGGGCAACGCAGCATTCAACCTTGCTGCGCTGCGCTGCGTCAAAGTGAAAGGGCAGGAATGTGCTGTATCTATGGCATAAGCTGTATTCTTGTCCTTTACCCCTCTGCTGTCACCGTTTAGGCAGCCTAGCGCCAACACAGGCAGCCTTCAGGCTCGGACTGGCCGTTGCGGGCACCGGCCAATTCCCATGTGCACCGCAAGGGTGGGGACCGGTTTTTGGGCCCTGGGGGCCGTGTTTGTTACAGGGCCGTTTTTGCAGCATAAACGAAAACCGGCCCCGGCAAAGAGCTCAATAGCACCCCCAGTGGGCCGGCCAAGCACTATGCCAAGGCCGGTTTTGGTTCTCAGTCCGGCCCTGGCAGCCTTGCACCATGGTGCAAGGCTGCTTGTGTTGTCGGCAGAATTGTTTTTGTGCAGGAAGGGGCACCTTCCTGAACATAAACAATGCTGGGAGGCTTTTTCCTCTTTCAATGTGTGGTGCAGAAATACCTTTATTTCTCCTCATTTTTTCCTGTGTGTACTGCAGAATGCAGCATCCATAGAAAGAGGAAAAATCTAGGAGAAATAAAGTTATTTCTCTTCGTTGCGCCTCCCTTGTAGAGGCGTAAGGTCTAGGCGCAAATCCAAGGCTTGTAAATTTGGGGATGCTTAAATCTGGGGATTGCTGTATCTGGGCAGCAAAGCTGCTATTCGTTTAGATTTTTCTAACAAACATGACATTTTTTCAGTAGCAAAAATAAATTCTAAAAAAAATAAAATGTTTTTTTTAAATTTGATGTGTTTATTTAGATGTTTTATTATCAATATGTACACAAATCACTTTTGGGAATGCAGAATTATTATGTATATTACAGGTAAAAGTAGGGCCCAGAAAATATGTGTACATATAAGTGACCCTCAAACAAAAATCATGGTCAAAGCTAATACGTTTCTCCATTTTAGATCAATTGACTTTGTCCATGTTGTTTTCCGATGCTGCACAGCATTAGCAAAAAAAACAAAAAAACGAAAGAAGAGAAAAGAAAAGTGTAGCGATGATGATGATGTGGGTGTGCACATGGAATTATATACAAACAATGCCTCGAGACAAATAACCAAAATACACAGTAAGATGAAGAGATACTTCAATTATCCCTTACTGTGAGTTTTATTCTCTTGAATAAATCTATACTTTATTCAAATCCAAAATCAAAGGCAATTAAAAAAAAGTCTCAGATGCTGATTTTTAAAGCAAACTTTTTTTGTATTTATTTTTCATCTTGCAATAAATGTGTGAATATGCATTCATCTTTTTTTATATATATTAATTAAATTAATTAATTTAAGGGCATCCTAATTGATTAGTAGGGCAACGAGGAAAATAAGGTACATGTTTGGTTGTTTAAATGTAAGTATTGTATATATTTTCATTTTATGAAAAGAAATCATTTTTTCATGTGTGTCACATATGGAGTGTGAGTCTTGCTTGCTGGAGCACGTCACTCACTGAGTGTGAGTGTTATGTCTTGGCGCTAAGTCACGATCAGTGAATGCGAGTGTCTTTGTTCCATCTAGAGCCTTCAAAGAGTAACACACCCAGGCGTTTGATCCAAAGCCCATTAAATCTTGAGATGGGAAAGAGAGATGGGAAGGAAAAAAAACTCAGGTGTGCAAAACAGTGGACACCCTGAGAGTAAAAAGAGGCGGGAGCAACTTAGAGTGTGAGCAGGGTGGGCAAATGGGTTTTTGGGGGGATGAGCACATAAGGGAGAGAGCAAGAAAACATGTGCACGTTCATGGAGTGAAAGAATTCCCTGACTGTGAGCAGTGGATTTATACAACGCAACCAATCAAAAGTATAGTAAATAGTCTATGCTCAAGGGGAGGGTCAACCACTACAGAAGAAGGAAAGCCATTGATTAAGAAGCATGCAAATGACAAAAAAGCCAACCAATGGTAAGCAATGGGCTTGCTGTAAGTTTTGGTATTGCTAACGCGGGATTACTGGTTACTAATTATCTTGCCAAATCCCTTTTCCCTGTCGACTGAATCGTTGGTACCTGTCTTGAGTAAAAGGTAATCTCGAGGTAAACAATCAATTTAAGAACTTACACCACTCTAAATGACCACTGACCAAAATTAAGTTTTAAAGATTTAATATAAAGTCAAAGATAACTGAAGATACAAACTTCTCAAGATGAGATTCAACAGGTAAATCGGTATCACTATGAACATGAACTTCTTGAATAGTCTGAGTCTGAAGAACAAAATAATAAGTACAAGTTCGAATACCATCAGGGTTGCTAAAATGGATACAAGTTGCAACCTCAAAGTCATTACAGAAAAGAAAATTAAGGTTAGTCTGTCCCTACACTATACTAAATGACATCCCTACTTAACAAGATCTTAACCCTCTAGGTGTCAGCCGTGGTGACTTCCTAAGAAGATCACGCACTTCTCTTTGTCTCTTCTCTGATAATGGGTCTCTCCTGATCAGCCTATCTGCCTACCCATCCGCTTCCTTAGGCTCCCAAAATCATCTGCTCTGCTCTCCTCCCGGGTCACTTTCCCTAATACCAAATCACATTTCCAATAGAAACGCCCCTTGGGACGCCCCTCACGTGGTACATCTTTCCGCGGCAAACTCCATGATGGTACTCTTGAAGACCCTCGTTAAAGTTGACCTTGGTTCCCAGGCTTCTTCTTCCGTGCGCTGATATCCCCTGAAATTCCTGGAAACTCCTACAGGCCTGCGCAAGGCGCCACTGAACAAAGTCCCTTTCATTCGAGCTGATTAGGACCCTCGCACCTGCATACAGCTCTTCCTGCAGTGGGCCTCAAATTCCAGACTTCACCATATCTTAGGCCATAAAACACTCTCAGAGCTCCATACTGGACACCTCACGACCTCTCCTCTAACGAGCACATGACGATTTGAACTTCATGACATTATCGGCTCTGGCCTACTTGATTTACATGCAGCAGGTTCCTGCACTCTTATAACTGAAGAACTTGATTTAAACAGCAAACATTCTTAACTAGCATACGTTTCTAAAATAACACATCTATAAAGCATATACTTTTAACCCTAAGTTCAATAGTACATTTTGAAAGAACCATGTCAACCTTGTCTCACATTATTTTAGCAGCACGTTTAGATTTGCTTGTGAATTGCCATGAGGCCTACACAAAATACTGGGTTTTTGTTACATTCAACTCTTACATTATTCCTTTAACATGAGAACATGAGGTTTTCATATTCATCCCAAACATTTCTACATTAATCTCACACAGTTATGATTATTGTTACTCTACTTAAACATTCTATGCATTTCACCACTGAATATAAGACACTCTGTGTATTTCACTTCTAAATATAAGACACTCTGTGTATTTCACTTCTAAATATAAACACTCTGGTGCAAAGTACATGTTAACTAACTACGTGCTTGTAAATATGGCGTACTTATACATTTTTTTCCAAACTTGTGCTCTCTCAGTCCCCCCTTTGATGACCTTCAGGGGTCATCATCACCATGACACTAAAAATGTAGAACCTTCAAAGTGAAGTCAGGACAGTACCACTTCTTTTCATACTCTCTAATGCTTTCAGACTCTTATATTGGGTGTCCTGCATCGCTGTCAACTCTTCTTCCTGTTTCTTCATAGCTCTCTGTAACCTATTTGCTCTATACCATTGATACAAACGCACCAAACCCCACAAAGTGATTACACAAATCACTACTATGATGATGGGTTTCAATATGTACCAAACGATACCCTTTCCTAAGTTGGCAAACCAACTTCCAACTTTACCCATTCCATGGCCTACTTTTTCCCACACATTTACCTTTGCCAGGTCCTCAATTTCGTAGTGTATGGCAGTGATGTTTTGTATATACTTCTCTAGAGGTTTTGAATTGTCTGGAATGTAAGTACAGCATTCCTGGACCTTCAAGGCCCTACAGACTCCTCCCTCTTTTGCTAACAGAACATCTAAAGCAAGTCGGTTCTGAAGAACCATTGCCCTAATCGATTGCATCTCTCCCTCTATCAGCATCAAGGATCTTGCAGTACTGGCAGACAGTCTATCTACGACTGTAGCTAACCTCCTGATCTTAATGTCATTCATTATCAATCCTAAGAAAGGGAATGCAGCACCTATTACATCTCCGATTACTTCTGCTGCACCCAGCCCTCGCTTCCATCTAGTTGATATTTCTTTCTTAGGCGTGTCTAAATTCTCAACATGATATATTTTAGGGAAGACAACAGCCAGATAGCATGATCCGTACCAATTATCTGGTAACTTCACATAGGCATATCTTCCACATACAAAATATACATTTGGTATTGCTTGCATCCCTTTCATGAAGTTCTTAGAGTAGTACTCCAATTGAAAAGCATGTTCGCAATTGACTTGTCCTACATAAACGTTTTCATAGTAGGAGTAACTCCTGTGAATGCACAGTTTCCCCCGTTTCTCCTTATCCAAAGCAATTGGACCAATACTACCTTTTCGTTGTTGTGCCCTTTCTTCCTTGGTCCAATCTGTTTCTCCTTGTCCTGATGCCTTCAATGCCTTCTGCTTTCTGTATCTAGTATCTACCTGAGCTATAAACTTTTTCTCAACCTCTGATATTTGACAAGTCAGATTGTTGTTTCGAGCATGTGAAGTATCTAACGTTCTCCATGGAATAAACCATTTGTGTAACCTGTCTTCGCTTTTGTAGTAGTCCCATTTGTTCAAATGCTTGAAATTCGGAACCTCTGGCAATGTCGAGTCGAAATTCGAGAAGTAATACTCAAATCCGTCTCGTCCATAAAACATACTTAACAATAAACTGCACGTTATTCCATATGTCAACGGGAGATGATGGTATTTGATACCTTCCTCCACCGAAATTGGTAACTGCATACATACATAGCAGTCCTTTACCTCCATGGCATCAACATATTCATAAAGCAACTTAGCATAAGCATTTGACTTGTAATTCCCCTGTGATTCATCCATGTGTAACCTTTTTACTTCTGCATCTAACAACGCTTTGTCTTTCTCATTGATGTTTCCCTTCTCCTTAACTGTGGTAGTTCTCGGTGTTGACACTCCCCTATCCTCCTTAACTGTGGTTCCATCCCCTTCGTGTCCCGCTAGGAATGAAACAGTTACCACTAAAATTATAAGAGAAACCACTACTCCTAAAAATGTAACAGCTATACATTTTGCCCTGCGGTTCGGGTTGCCAGCCTCCATGTTCTCAAACAGTGTAGTTTTCGACTATCTTCCAGCATTCACTTCCTTTTCTTTTCAAACAAAGTCTTTCTCTCTTGCAATGTCTTTCTTGAAACACTTGGAAGCTTGACAATTTGTTTCCGCAAAACAGTTCAAAGTCCAGTAGAAAATAGACAACCCTAGCCCTTCTCCATCCACTAAAATGAAACCCCTATCACTTTTCTTCTTCCACTCGGCGCTAGGTTATCTTGCAACAAGTTTACAATTTCTTTTCAAAAGTCTTAATTTCATCTGAAGTTATGTATGACTCAAGGAGTAACACTACTTCTTCATAAACGTCCATCCGAAGTATCATTCCCTCAGGTTCTGGACAATTCGTACCACACCATGGAAAGTCAACCTTTTCTAGGATTATTCTCCTTATTTCGCTCAAGACAAGTGGACGGACGAAATTGAGAGTTAGCGTTTTTTCAATTTCTAATCCTGGTACTATCAGTTCTATATCCACAATTACAAAGGGGTCCGTTCTAATCAAGATCACTTTCTTCACTTTTCCAGATCTGCAC
Source organism: Lissotriton helveticus (assembly GCF_964261635.1). Lineage (NCBI taxonomy): Eukaryota > Metazoa > Chordata > Amphibia > Caudata > Salamandridae > Lissotriton > Lissotriton helveticus. The sequence continues at coordinate 71,788,886 of NC_136064.1, forward strand.
CCCTTTGAAGACATTCGTAGTATGGTTTTAGTCCACAACAATAAGTACTCCTAGCAATTCTACTACTCGTTCAAGCATTTCCAAACGAAGAAGAGTTCCCTCCAATATTGGATATCGTGAACAGCAAACTGGAAACTCAACTGTCTCTAAAAGCAATTTTCTTATTCCACTCAGGAGAGCAGGATGAACGATGTTGAGTGTCAGCAACCTTTCGGTCTCCGCTCCTGGCAGTAGAAACTTTATTTGCACTGTGATGATCGGGTCAGTTCTGATCAGTTCCACTTCCCTGATCCTCCCTGTTCTGTGTCTCCCAGACATCTGCAACAAGGTAGGTCCAGTCGGGAGTAGAGTATCTTCTGCTAGGCACTCGCACTCTACTTGATCTTCTAAGACCCTCCTCGGCTTGATCCTGGATATCTTCTTCTGGATCTGAGTCTTCGGATATAGGAGTAAGCGTTTCTTCTTGGGCCGACCTCAAACTTAGCCTTCTTCTTCTTGTTGGCCAAGTGGCAGCTCCAAGCCTTATTCTCCTATTCCTTGTCCTCCCACTTGGTTCTTGATCGCTCCGATACGGATCTGAGTCTGAGTCGTATTCACTTCTGCTCTCTCCTTCAGTTGCGTCTTCTGTCTCACTGCCGTCCTGCCTTCGCTCTTCTTCTGAATCCGATGCGTTCCCAACTTCTTCCGACACCTCCTCAGCTGCCTCAATCCCTTCTTGCGACTCTTCTTCCACTTCCGGGCTTTCGTCTGGGATGGGAGCTGTTCCTTCTAGAGGTGCTGGAACTCTTCTAGTATGGGATGCATGGATCCAATTTGGCAGCCCCCCGCACTTCACCGCGGTGTTCGTGATCAGGATTACCTGAAAGGGCCCACGCCAGCGAACATCTAGGCAGTTCTTCCGGACGTGTTTTTTAACCAGGACCCAGTCCCCTGGGTTCAGGTCATGACACAGGTTCCTCGCTGTTGGAACTTCAGCCGCATGCACCTGAAGGGACACAGAATGGATGGCGTCAGACAGTCCTTTACAATAATCCAAGATCAGATCATCTGTAATATTCAATAGAGCAGTAGTTGGAACTGTAGGAAGTCTCATGGCCCTCCCCATCAGGATCTCGTGGGGAGAAAGACCTGTCCTCCTATCAGGCGTGCTGCGCATGCTCATGAGCACCAATGGAAGAGCATCTGGCCAACTCAAAGATGTGGATGCCACTACTTTAGCCAATCTATTCTTCAAAGTGCCATTCACTTGTTCCACAATTCCTGAAGCCTCTGGTCGATAACTACAATGCAGCTTTTGATCGATATTCAGCGTGGAGCACAACATCTTCACTATTTCGCTGTTAAAATGTTTTCCTCTGTCCGATTCCAAAGAGGCAGGCACCCCGAAGCGCGGTATCAACTCCCTGAGCAACAATTTTGCCACTGTGAGTGTATCGCACCTACGTGTAGGGTATGCCTCAACCCATCTGGAAAATACGCATACAATCACCAACACATACCGAAGGCGATTGACTCTTGGCATTTCGATGAAGTCTAGTTGCATTCTATTGAAAGGCCCCCCCGACCTCCCAATGTGACTCAGTGTGACTGGTGTTCGTTTGCCTACGTTCAGTTGTTGGCAGGTAACACATCGCTTACATACTGATTCTGCTGCTATTCTGAATTTCGGGCAATACCAAGTCTGCCTAAAAACTCTCATCATAGCATCCCTTCCTAGATGTACTGGACCATGTATTTCTCTCGCCATGGGATTAGCTAATTCTTCAGGTAACACAGCTCTCCCATCTGCTGAAACCCAAAAATCCATTTCACTTCGCACACAGCCTGCTATTTCCCATGCCTTTTTCTCTTTTTCAGGTGCGTTCTCCTGCATTATTCTTAAATCCTCCCAGGTGTCTACAGTTTCTAACATCATACTTAATTCAGTCTTTTCTTCTGCACCTTCTATTTCCACCTTTGAGAAAGAATAACTTTGTTCCGCACAATAGCGTGCGACTTCATCAGCATATCTATTACCTTGTGACACAAAATCTGTATTCTTAGTATGAGCTACACACTTCACCACTGCAATGTCAACAGGACCTTGTAATGCTTCTATCAGCAATCGCACAAATTCTCCATTTCGAATGGGCGAACCAGAGGAGGTCATGTAACCCCTCTGAGACCACAACTGCCCGAAATCATGAACCACACCGAAACCATATTGGCTGTCCGTGTAGATGGTGACTCTCTTTCCATTTCCTGCTATGCAGGCACGAGTTAGGGCAATAATCTCTGCTACCTGTGCGGAATGTACTCCTTCCAGGCAAGCGGCTTCCACAACTCCAGTAATGGTACAAACAGCATAAGCTGCTCTTAACCGACCAGTATCGTCTCTTAAACATGAGCCATCGACAAAGTAAATCTCATCAGGGTCAGACAATGGCTCATCCACTATATCTGGTCTGGGTTTCGTGCATAATTCAGTCACATCAAGGCAATCGTGGTCTTCACATCCTTCGCCTTCTATTACAGTAGGTAATGGCATCAAAGTAGCAGGATTCAAGACAGAGCATCTCCTGAGAGTCACGTTTTCTGCGGCAAGTATAACTTGCTCATAACGCGTGAGCCTACTATTGGTCAGATGCTGCGTCTTCGTCCTGGTCATTAACAATTCAACTGAATGCGGTACATACACCACTACTGGATGTCCCATTACAATACTTTCGCTCCTTTCAATGCTGACACCCGTTGCAGCAACGGATTTGAGACATCCGGGCAACGCTGCGGCTACTGGATCTAATGTAGCCGAAAAATATGCAACTGGTCTACGGGCATTACCGTGGGTCTGTGCCAAGACTGACAAAGCACATCCCTCTCTCTCACAGCAATAGAGTGAAAACGACTTTTCATAATCTGGCATTCCCAGAGCCGGAGCACGACATAAATCGTCCCTCAGCTGTAAAAACGCCACCAGACATTCTTCATCCCATGGTACCGGATCACTCACCTCCTTGTGCGTCAGTTTCTGTAAGGGCTTTGCTTTCAGTGAAAAGTTAACTATCCACTGTCGGCAGTAACCCACCATTCCTAGGAACATTCTAACTTCCCTCTGTGTTGTAGGCGCATTCATTTTCATTATCGCCTCAATCCTCTCCGGGGACACCTTACGTTTCCCTTTTTCTAACCTGTGCCCTAGATACTGTACTTCTGTCAGACAATACTGTAACTTGCTCGGAGATACCTTATGTCCATTTTCAGCTAAATGATTCAGTAAGGCAATTGAATCTACTTTACAAGCTTCCTCTGTTTCTGACGCAACAAGTAGGTCATCTATGTACTGTACCAGAACCGAGTTCTGTGGCAGTACTAGATTCTCAAGATTCTTTTTCAACAACTGATTAAAGATGGATGGACTGTCTGTGAATCCTTGTGGAATTCGACACCATGTTAAAACGCGATCTTCCATTTTAAACGCAAAAAGGTACCTGCTCTCTTCATCCAATGGGATTGAAAAGAAAGCCTGGCAAAGATCTATCACTGTGAACCATTCTGCTTGACATGGTATTTGAAACAATATTACTGATGGATTCGGTACCACGGGACAACATGAAACGACTATGTTGTTAATCTTTCGTAAATCCTGAACTATCCTAAACTTCCCACTAGGTTTCTGCAAACCCATAATCGGGGAGTTACAAGGACTGCCCACGATTTCCTTCAGTATTCCCTGCTGTATCATTGACTCGATCACAGGCTTTATTCCTGCAATCGTTTCCTGGGACAATTTGTATTGAGGCGTTCTTGGAAACTCAACATTTGGCTTTACCAGAATTTTTACCGGTTCTACCCCTTTAATCAATCCTATATCTTCTCCTGTGAAATCCCACACCTCTGACGCCACTGCATCTCTTAAGTCTTGTGGAAGATCTTCTACAGTCAGAGTAGGATATAGTTCTACACAGAATTTTGAATTGGCCACCTTAAAGGTAGCATCATCGTCGGTAGTCTGTACCTCCACTCCTTGTGGGGTGCAGTATATGGTGCAATTCAATTTGCATAACAAATCCCTACCTAACAGACATACCGGACTCGAGTCACAAACCACAAACTGATGTTCGTTCATGTGGTTTCCAATTTTCACAGACACTGGTTCTGTCAAGGGACTAGTCATTCTTTTATTTGCGACTCCTACCACCTGAATTGTTTCCCCTGACATCGGCAAGTCTGGAACCACCGCTGATCTCAGAGTCGAACGAGTAGCCCCAGTGTCCACTAAGAACGTAGTGGGACACCCTGCCACTTCTGCCTCAACAAATGGCCCTCTCTGATCCACTTCTAGAACTGCCCCGAGGGTACAGTCTTCTTCACTGCTCACCCGTTGTCCTGTCAATGGATCAATGTAATAACATTTTTCTTCCTCGATAAACAGAGGCATTTGTTTAAAGACCTTTCCTCCAGCTGCTATCTTCGGTGGCTGTGGGAATTGGGCCCGTGGAGCCGAAGTCCCCCCTTTGGCCACCTTACTGCTTGGGACTGTCACTTTTTGCACTGGGTCTTCTTGTACCTGCTCTTCTACTTCTTGCTCTCCGTTTTCAGGGTTAAAGGGACACTCGCGTCGCCAATGCCCCACCTGATGACACAGATGACACTTTGTCGTTTTCTTTAAAGTGGCAAAGTCTATCCTAGGTCTCTGCCCTTCTTCATTATCTTTGTTCTGACCATTTGGTTTTCGTCCCATCCCCTGCTTCTGCTGGCCACCCTTCCCAGCGGACTGCATTTGCACCACCATCAATTTCTCCTTTAGATTCTTGGCTTTAGAATCTATCTCGTCACTGCAGTACCTCGCATATCGTAAAATCTCATCTAGTGGTTTGTTCTGCCAACAGATTAAATGTTGCTGTATCATCAAACAAATATCAGGTCTCAACCCCAATACAAACTTTGACACGAACTGCCCTATGTCTTTGGGATCCATTACATCTAGTCCACTGTATTGCTTGAATGTTTTCAATAATCTTTCATAAAACTCGTGAACTGTCTCCTTGGGTTCCTGCCTTGTTCGGTCTATTTTTACCCAATCTATATCCTGTGGTGGTACCTTATCTTTCAGCCATGCTATTACCCTTTCATACTTTCGCATGACTATCTCAGCTGGTCCATTAGTTCGAACATCTCTCAATGGTTCAGCATTTGGCCATTCGACACTAGTCTTACAAGGGGTCCACAAATCAGATGGGACCACAATGTCAAACAACGTGTTCAAATCTATCCACAATACTTTCGAAATTTTAACAAACCTCTCTACCTGCTTATACCACTCGACTGGGTTGTCCCGTAACTTCGGGAATGAGTTGGTAAATGCGGCTAAGTCTCCTCTACTCCAGGGCACATGTACATAATTTCCATTTGATATTTCTCGCAAAGGGAATGCCTCCATCTGCATTACCCTTCCCTCAGGGGTCATCACATTTGTACTTCGCCTAACTGTGCCCTTTTTCGACCACCTTTCTTCCCATTTATCCAGTTCTCTCCACACTCTTATCCCTGTTACCAGCTCTCTTATGTGTGTTTTTAATCCAGCAGTTCTCTTCTCATCTAGATCTTGGTCTGCGTACTGTAATCTGTGGTTGCTCTGCAATGCTCTTGTCCTAGACAAATCCACGGCATACTTGTCTGCCAAATCGGTCAGTTTTTCATGAACCGTTCTAGCTTTCCTAGTAATATCCTTTGCCATGAACAATAACTCATCCTGTTCATACAATTCTATCCTTTCCAAAGGCAATGTTCCATCTATTATCTCATCAACATCTGATTTTAAACTGGTAACATCAAGCCTTTTTGCCTTTATTTCAGCTTTCAAGACACTCAATTTAGCTCCTCCATCCGCATCTCTCCCATCCCAGCTCCGAGATCTACGTTTAGGTATTGGTGAATTATAGGGAGTCCTCCCCTGTTCCCATCTCTCTAAGTCCCATGCCTTTCCGTCTTCTCGGGGTGGGTGGTGAAACACTCCTTCATGCCTCCCAGCCTCTCTCTCTCCATCCTGGCTAGTTTCACGGGATTGAGGATAAGAGGTTCTCCTACTCCCTCTTTCTTCCCTACTTCCCTGTGCTTCCTGAGTATTCGAGGCGTGGCGGGACCTATCGCTGTTCTCCTTTCTCCAATGTTGAACGTCTTCCCCAAGCGTATGATGAAGGCACCTAAACCTATTCTGAAAATTCCGTACCGCCTCATCTCCTCCGTTCCCCCAGAGACGGGACATTTCCTCACATTCTACAATCCTAGTATTTTGTTCCGACTGTTCTCTCTGATTTGTAGGACCTGCATCCCCTCTATTCTCTTGACTTTGGCCTTCCCGGCCCTGACTGCTTTCGCTGGCCCCACAATGAGATACAGTCCCGTTTCCCCTGCTTTCCCACTCTGGTTCCGTTCTTGTCCTGTTACTCGGAGATACTATGGACCCGTCCCATTCCCTCAAATCAGCTCTTAACTCTGAAAAAGATCTTGGCCGCGGTCCCCTTAGATCCATTGGTCCTCTCGGACCTCCCTGTTCTGAATTGGGACCGACAGTTGTGTCTAATGGGGTGTTCCACGTTACCGAACCTGGTAATTGTTTCCATGCATTCGTCACATTATTCCTCCTTTCCATCTCAATCCTTTCCCTATCCAATTGCCTTTGTTGTTCCCCTCTATCTCTCTCAGAGTTATAGATCGAAACTATGGGTCCTATGGTAACAGGCACTTGAAGAGCGTCTGGCAATCCCACAGACTCAACCCTTTCTGTGGTTGGCGTTTTCTGCACCACAAACCTTCCCACTACACTCTGTACAGTGTTGTTTGGAGGTGTTTCTCCGCCTTTGCTAGGTGTCCATTCCGATATAGGGAGTGGTGTATACCCCTCTATCTCATTCCCATCTTCCCTTGCGAGCCCTCTATCTTCTATCAATCCCACTCTCGGAGGTGGTCTATCCATTAACAATCTGTTTATCAGATTGTCCTCCGACTCGCTTTCCTCGTCTTCTTCCATGAGGTTTCCTCCTCCTGACACCTCCCTCATCGGATACATTTTCTCCACCTCAATAGCCTGTACCCTCCAACGCTTTTCCTCCTCATCCCATTTGGAATCTCGCACTGCTCTTACCGATCGCGTCAGTCTTTGTTGACGCCTGTTCAAATTTCGGTCGTGTGCAGCCTTAATCCATGCATTAAGAGCCTCAAACTGTGTTGGTCTAGGTGAAGGTTTCAATGAGGACATGGTTGCTTTTAGCCGATGTAACACCTCTAATTTAAACGTCCCGTACTTTGGGAACTGCATTTCCTCATTTCCTTCCGTAAGCTTATTCCAAGCCCCAATCCATAATATCGTATGCAGCCCAACATTCGTTGCCATATAATGAGCTGGCGTACCCTCTGGGGGAGCTTCTTCCCCGTAATAATGTTCACTTCGTTTACGTTTAAAAATCCCTTTCAAACACTTAAAACACTTCATGATTTCTCTTTTCTCCGCGTTTGTTTACTTCCTGCTGATATTCCACCAATCTCGGCGCCGTTCTCACTAACTGGCCTATCCGTACGCGGCTTTCCTCCGACGTCACTCTAGCCGCCCAACCAGAGCGCGGCTCTAGCTAACGTCACACCAACCGCTCAATCACAGCGCGGCTCTAGCCGACGTCACCCGTCCCCCTTCGCAGCAGTTCCCCTCCTTTCTCAGCTCGTCTCCTCGGTCATGCACGCATCCCATTCATACACTGAAAAATGATTACTTCCGTCCAAGCGATCACCTTTCTTTGACTGTACGCCCACAGTCTTTCTGTAGTTGTCACCCTAACTTGGCGAGATGTCTTTCCGTTTACTTCCAGACAATCGCCTTCTCCGATAGGTTACTCACACGCAGTAACTTTCGACCAGCGTCCGTTACTCATACACTCACTCTTACACTCCCCCTATCTTGGATCCACGGCGGTCAATGGTACCTCGTGACCTCCGTACTATGGTCGACAACTACCCTGGATGTTCGATACACCCAAAACCACTTAAGCTCTGGCCTGAACTTAAGATTTCACCAGTACACCCGTTTACCAGGTTACCAGTTTACCAGGTTGCGCGCGCTCACAACCTTCTCTCACTCACACTACAGGCATTCCACTCCGCAAGACATTACAATACAAATACAACACAAAACACCGCAATCTGTTCACGCATGACCCTTTTTATACTCACTCTCCGATACTGCTGCTTTTCTCGCACCGTCTGCACCTTTCGGCACACGATTCTTCCGCTGCTCGTCTCTCGACGTCTCGGGCCTTGGGGTAAACTAACCTCTCTAGATTACCTTCCTCAAGAAGATAACCATCCTCACTCTGCTACCAACTGCTAACGCGGGATTACTGGTTACTAATTATCTTGCCAAATCCCTTTTCCCTGTCGACTGAATCGTTGGTACCTGTCTTGAGTAAAAGGTAATCTCGAGGTAAACAATCAATTTAAGAACTTACACCACTCTAAATGACCACTGACCAAAATTAAGTTTTAAAGATTTAATATAAAGTCAAAGATAACTGAAGATACAAACTTCTCAAGATGAGATTCAACAGGTAAATCGGTATCACTATGAACATGAACTTCTTGAATAGTCTGAGTCTGAAGAACAAAATAATAAGTACAAGTTCGAATACCATCAGGGTTGCTAAAATGGATACAAGTTGCAACCTCAAAGTCATTACAGAAAAGAAAATTAAGGTTAGTCTGTCCCTACACTATACTAAATGACATCCCTACTTAACAAGATCTTAACCCTCTAGGTGTCAGCCGTGGTGACTTCCTAAGAAGATCACGCACTTCTCTTTGTCTCTTCTCTGATAATGGGTCTCTCCTGATCAGCCTATCTGCCTACCCATCCGCTTCCTTAGGCTCCCAAAATCATCTGCTCTGCTCTCCTCCCGGGTCACTTTCCCTAATACCAAATCACATTTCCAATAGAAACGCCCCTTGGGACGCCCCTCACGTGGTACATCTTTCCGCGGCAAACTCCATGATGGTACTCTTGAAGACCCTCGTTAAAGTTGACCTTGGTTCCCAGGCTTCTTCTTCCGTGCGCTGATATCCCCTGAAATTCCTGGAAACTCCTACAGGCCTGCGCAAGGCGCCACTGAACAAAGTCCCTTTCATTCGAGCTGATTAGGACCCTCGCACCTGCATACAGCTCTTCCTGCAGTGGGCCTCAAATTCCAGACTTCACCATATCTTAGGCCATAAAACACTCTCAGAGCTCCATACTGGACACCTCACGACCTCTCCTCTAACGAGCACATGACGATTTGAACTTCATGACATTATCGGCTCTGGCCTACTTGATTTACATGCAGCAGGTTCCTGCACTCTTATAACTGAAGAACTTGATTTAAACAGCAAACATTCTTAACTAGCATACGTTTCTAAAATAACACATCTATAAAGCATATACTTTTAACCCTAAGTTCAATAGTACATTTTGAAAGAACCATGTCAACCTTGTCTCACATTATTTTAGCAGCACGTTTAGATTTGCTTGTGAATTGCCATGAGGCCTACACAAAATACTGGGTTTTTGTTACATTCAACTCTTACATTATTCCTTTAACATGAGAACATGAGGTTTTCATATTCATCCCAAACATTTCTACATTAATCTCACACAGTTATGATTATTGTTACTCTACTTAAACATTCTATGCATTTCACCACTGAATATAAGACACTCTGTGTATTTCACTTCTAAATATAAGACACTCTGTGTATTTCACTTCTAAATATAAACACTCTGGTGCAAAGTACATGTTAACTAACTACGTGCTTGTAAATATGGCGTACTTATACATTTTTTTCCAAACTTGTGCTCTCTCAGTATCGTCCACAAGAGGTATTTCAACAACAGCAGCATTTATTATTTCCAGTGTCAGATTATGAGTCACAGTAACACTTTGGGGCTGATTCCGATTTTGGACGGAAGGACTCCGAACGATGGTCGGAGCCTTTCCGCCCGAATATAATTAAAATGAATAATAAAGCATAGGAAAACAGAAACTATGGTGTGTCAGCATACATGTTTCACCTATTGGCAGCCATCTTGCAACGCTTTTTCATTTTAACAACAATCATTCAAAGATGGCCCAGATGCGTGTGCTGGCCCCCGTCGGCCAACTTGGAAACGTTTTGTTCTCACAAAGTGAAAGAAAAAGCATCGAAGATGGCCGCCCGAGGAAGCATGTGTGTGCATACTGATGCAATGACAGCCATCTTATTTTGTTTACGTACTTTGCATGACTATAAAACAGACAGACACAAAGCTAATACTTCCAAGGCTGATTATTATGGGCAAGATCAATTGGCTTTGCAATGCTTCTAGTTATTAAGCTGTGCAATTTCTAAGTGCCACCATGGGCATAGTTCTCAGTAGTGTGGAAGGTGCAGTAGCACCAGAGCCCAAGGTGCGTATGGGCAATTTACACCAAATATGGCGGTATTTTGCTATCAAACTAGGGGTATCTGGTTCTTTTTTCTTTTTTTTTTGCATTGGGACTCATGACACTACTGCATGGAACATAGGGGCAGATTTACAAGCCCCCTACGACACATTTACGCCGCTGTGGCGTAAACCATGCACCATATTGCGTCTTATTTACAACTTGATGCATCTAGGGAGATGCATCACATTGTAAAGCCCTGCGCCACATGAAACCTGCGTCAGGTTTCATGTGGTCGTTCTGGCGCAGGGTGGGTGTTCCATCGCAAGAACACCTCGTAAAAGTGACGCAGTGAAATCTACAAGATTTCGCTGGGTCACTATAACGTCCATGCTGCGTCAAAACCCTGCGCCTGCTTGAAGCAGGCGTAAGGAGTGACGCAGCATGTTAGGCATAGGGCGTCCCTGAGCAATGCTGGAGCAGCATTCCAGCAATGTGCCACACTTGCGCCACGGGATGCGACACACATCTACCAATCCGTGGGCCGCGGTGCGCCACATTGTAAATACGGTGCATCAGTGGTGGCGCATCGGATAGTTTTGCGTGTCGCAAGTTTTCTGGCGCATCCCTGCTGATTTGCAGAGATGCACCAGAACTCATAAATCTGCCCCAAAGTGTCTTGAGTGGAGGTTGCCTTCTCAAACTTACATCTCTAAGCTCACAGTGCCACTGTCAATAAGGATAAGGAGAGGAAATAGCCTTACGGCTAGAGCGGTCGACCTCAAAGTTGGTGAACCGGGTTTGAATCGGCAACGACACTCAACATCCTGCGATTCTGGGCAAATCACTTAATCTCCCCGTGCCGAACAAAATTGAATGTGTCCATCTGTAACGAAACTGGGGACACATTTTCAAGAAAGGGCGATACATTATCACCGCTTTTATAGGCAGGAAACTGCCGCTAAAGCGGCGATAATGGGCTTCATATTATGCCCATGTGAATTCCCATAAAAGCCCAGGTTAACACCAGAACCTGGGCTTCTATGGGAATTCACAAGGGCATATTATCAAGCCCATGATCGCTGCATAAAAGCGGTTATAATGTATCGCCCTTTCTTGATAATATGGCCCTAGGTGCTCATGTAAAGCACTCTGATACCCGATGTCTCGGGCCTAGTTTGCGCTATATAAAACTCTTTAAAAAAAACTGCGCAGAAGGGAGTAGAGAAGTGTTTCTTTTTTTTTCTACAGAGTTTTATATAGGGCGATGGCAAAGTTTGCCCATCCTTCAGCATACAGAAATTGACTTGAGAAGTATTGTTCTTTAGTGGGGGATTGGTGGGCAGAGAAGGGGGGGGGGGCATTTCAGGAAAATTATCTGAGTAGCATACACCATATCCCCAGGGCTGAAGAAGGCCTTATTGAAATGATCATCTCCTGCAAACATATGAAGGGAGATGAAATCCTAGCACGTGAAACAAGCTGGGAGGGCAGAAAGTGTTCAAAGTGGGTAAGACCTCCCGCTGTGCCCTCCTCATCCCTGCCACCTGCGAGCTCTGAAGAACCTCTGGTCTTCATTCCCAAAGGCTGTCAGTCTGACATCTCCTGTGAGCCTCCACATTCATCCTTGAAAATATTCATTAAAAAAGATTTGTCAGAATTTCAGGATTTCTGCGCCAGGGGCTGGAGGTGATGCAGGGCTGAGGCTGGTCTGCAGATCACATGCAGGCGTGGGAGGGGGGTTTAAGCTGGATTTCAGAGGCAGGAAGCGCCCGGTGGTCTGTCCGTGGGATGCACTTCTCAAGCGCTGATTCTTTCTATAAAATAAGCACATGCAAAGCTCAGGCTACATGAAGCCTCATCCCCAGGCGCTGCATGTGGTGTGGGGCTAAGGGGCAGATTTATGAAAAGAGAGGCTTTGGCTGACTGACAGCTCTCAGGCATCCCTTTCCTAATGCCAGATCTGGCACGCACTGTGTAAGCCGCACCCTGGAATAAAAATGAAGTTGACCAGTTACGAATGGTATCATTTGGAACAGTTGCCGGCATATGGGTCTTTGGGTATGTTACCTTATCAGAACTAGTATAAAGCATTTCTGCCAACTGTATGACCCTGTGCATCCTTTTTTGTACAGTTCTGTTCCTTCATGTCTTCTGAAACACTCTTTTGATTTCTTTTGCTTTATAAAGCTAATTATTGTTACTGTTTTCAGTTACATGTATGACACTAGCTTTTTTTTTTCCCCCCACAGGGCCTATTTGCCATATGTATCAAAATGAGTAATTTTGGTTTCCAAATAGCTACTTTTACTGAATCACAATTTGGAAATTGCAATTCCTAATGTATGAAAGTTTGGATTTTAACCCCTTGGTCGCGCCGGAAATTCCACCGCTGTGAGGGAGGGGAGGTGGGTCCGTGCGGCGCCGCCATGCTCGTGACGGAACCCGGGCTGTGCTTGTGACGGAGTGGTTCCGTCATGGCCCCGCCTGCTCAATAGAATGCCCGCGTAGGTGTGGAATTCCTGCAGCGTGGACGGGGTGGCCGCGCCGTGACGGAACCAATCCGTCACCAGCACAGCGCGTCCGTTGCTCGTGACGGAGTGGTTCCGTCACGAGCAGGCAAGGGATTACATTGAGCGATTCCTAGTGGGTTACAGATTGACATACCTCATTAAGATTATGTTTTTGCAATCACTCCCACATGGAACAGAAAATGCACATGTTGCCCCTTTAACATCATCAAATACTTTATTCCGCCCTTTTCCTTGTTAGTGATAAAAACCATAAATAGTTATTTCATATGTAACATTAAAATAGTTATTATGGAATCAGAGAAATAAATTAATATACATAAAAACACAATTTCTCACAGTAACAGGTTTTAACCCACATAAAAAGTATGAGTGCTGAAACTGTGTAGCGTGCAAAATAACAGGCATCAGTCCGACCTATCCACTTTCTCAATATGATTGAACGATGAACTTAGCTAACCACTAGTGCACAAGTGTGGACGGTGTGTAGTGACCATACAAATAACACAGCTTGCTTGCAATTCCTAGTGTTTGCCTCGTGCATAATCAGTAAAAAAACGTTGTTTCTTATAGAGGAGTAGAATTTGCAGAAGAACATACAGTGGAGCATGGCTTATGGGGAGTGATGGTCACGTGGGCAGACATTTCCGTTGCTCGTATCGCAACCGGCTCAGGGTAGAAACCATGAAATGTATTGCATTCACCCTCCACCCAGTTAACAAATATCTGTGTCACCGACATAAGGCACGGTTGCATACCAGGCACACATTTTATGTGTCTATGATATGAGACTGCACACTTTGGGGCATGTTTACAAGCCCCTAACGCCACTACTTCACTTTCAGTGATGTTGTGAAGGCGATAGGGGCTTGGCTTTATTTACAGGGCAACGGTAAGCCACTTGAGGTGGGTGTTGCGTTGTGTATTCCACCGCAACACCCACTGATTTTGATGCAGCCCCCTATTTACAAGGGTGGCGTAAATAGGAGGCAGCGCCAAAATTAAGATAAAGGAAAACCTGGTATTAGGTGAAATAAGGAGAAATGCTTTATTTCTCCTCGTTTTTGCTGTTTCCATGTGTACTGCGGTAGATTTACTGTGTGGCTGATCATTTTTATGTAGGCAATCCATGTGATCTTCATGCATTATCAAGCTTCAAACAGTCTAAAATAAGCATGCCATTAAAAATGATTGCTCCATATAGAGAACCAAAGAAGATGTGGTTGCAATCTGAAGTAATCAGACACCTAATAGATTCCTAATTCAGCATGAGATGTGTGTGGAGTGCTTCCTTTGTGGGACTGCCAAGAGTCGCCTCAAAAAAGTCATTTTTTATCTTTTGAGTGATGGAATAATCTTGCATTCCTCACACCCTTTTTTTGCTTTGTACATCTCCACCAGTTTTTTTACAGGGCTTTGTGCATAATTTTGAGGCAAACTGTGTAAGTGCTTTAATACTATTCACAAGCTTTGATTTGATTTAAATTTGTAAAGTGCAAAGTATACCTAAGGTGTCTTGGTGTTTATGCCTGCTCTTCCAGAAATTGCAAAAGATCATAGTCAAAAGCTAACTTTTTAGATCAGTGCAGCGAAAAGTCAAGTTTTTTTGATGCTTTCCAAAGATCATACGCTTTGATTGTTACCTTAAATGCAGTAGCATTCGGTTCCAGAGAATTTCTGTAGGATGCAGAAAGCTTCTACCTCCCCAAGTGTCTTTACAAATGTTGGGGAATACCATGGTCTTAGCAAATATGAAATGAAATGAAAATAAACGTATAAACGCGCAACTTTGCCCGAAGGCATCAAGGCGCCTACAAAGAAAATCAGAAAAAAAAGAAAGAAAAGGCTAAAACCCAAAGCTAAGGATATGCTCTGGCAAAGAGCCAAGTTTTTAGAGCCTTTCTAAAAGAAGGCATTGAAGGTAGGATCCTGATCTCCAGGGGAACTATATTCCACCATCTTGGAGCAAGATTGGAGAAAGCTCTGCCTCCCCATTTAGCTCTGCGCACCCGAGGTACAGTAAGGAGCAATTTCGACGAGGAGCGAAGGTTCCTCTCAGGAGAGTACAATGAGAGGAGATTTTTTTATACCTCCAGTCTCCTTCTTGTTTAAGGCACCATACGCCAGGCACAACACTTTGAATGAGATCCTGGCATCAATGGGGAGCCAGTGCAGAGATTTCCTGGCAGCGGTCGCAGACGACCTTTTCGGAAGATCCAGGACAAACTTCGCCGCAGCATTTTGCACTGATTGAAGACCTCGCAACAGACCTTTATTGGCCCCTGCATATAAAGCATTGCAATAGTCGAGCCTAGATGTCATCAAAGCTACGACCGTCTGTTTTCGAGCTTGCACAGATAGATAGTATTTGATTTTGCGCAAGATTGCAATGATGCCCCAGCAGGTAGAGATGGTCCGCCTTACTTGAAGAGCCATGTCAAGGGAGGGATAGATCATGACCCCCAGATTTCGTGCTGCCCGCGTTGGAGCCGGACAGGTCCCCAGAGATTCAGGCCACCATTCCGCCGACCAGATGTCTTCCTTCTCGCCGAATACGAGGATCTCTGTCTTTTCGCCATTTAGCCGCAGTGAATTGTTAATCATCCAGAGGGCGACTGCCTCCATACAGAGTCTAAACTTGGAGGCAGAGGAGCTGACAGACTTGGCGAGAGACATTAAGATCTGCGTATCATCGGCGTAGGACACTACCAGCAACTAAATCGCAACATCTCCAGAGGGTGACATGTTTTCCCTCAGATAACCATGGTCTGTTCCATGCAGGGCTTTGTGTGCTAGACAGAGTGCTTTAAAAGCAACTCTGCTCTTGATCAGCAAACAATGTAGCTCCTTGAGCCCTTTAGCAACGAATTCATTTTTCTTAAGGTTTTTCAAGAGACGGGTAGCAGCATTTTTCAGTCACTGAATCTTTATTATCAGCCCTTATTGCCTGTCCCGATAAATGGCATTGAAATAGCTTAACCGTGAAAGCATGGTTGTCTCAACTTGGTTGTCACAACATTCTCTAGCTGACTCCACACACACTTGTCATCAAACAACACCCTTAGATATGAGAATGTTGTGAGTGGCTGTATTTTAGAGTCATTTACAGTATATGGCCTACTACTATTCTTCTTAGGTCAATAGACCATTACCAAGTCTTTGATTGACCAACATCTCTAGGTCCTTCATAAAAATGGTGAATGGGTTTAGCAATTCTTTTCAGTCCACTTGGAGCCCCGCAATAAGCACTGCACTATCCGCATACAATAACGGAGGAATAGGGCGAGTGCGATGAAAGGAAAGTCCACGTTCTCCTTACCTAGGTGCTCCTCCAGGCCATTAATATGAAGGAACAAAATATGTTCCTGCACACAGCCCTGCTGAGTGCCCCTATCTATGTTAAATGGTAATGTCGTCTCCCGATTTATAAATATAGTTATTGACATTGTCAAAGGCTGAACTAAGGACCATGAAGGACAAATAAATGCTTCCTTCTCTCGATGTTAAGTATTTATAAATAATGAGGTAAAGACTAAGGGGCCTATTACGATGGTGGGCGGACTTTGTCCGCACAACACCACAACGGAGCACGGGACCGACCGACGAAGTCCTGCTAGGCAAATTAGGATGTAACCGCCACACTGGCGGGCGCATCCTCAACATTAACATTGCAGTGGGCGGTGCTGAAAGCAGCACCCGCCGAAATGTTAATGCTTATGTTGTGCATTGCCATGCACAATGTGACAGGCACTGCGCGGGGCCTGTCACCTTGTGCATGGCAATGATGTGGGGTACCATGGGTACTCCCCAGTGCAGCCACCCACACCCCCCACCTCGGGGGCCCCCACAATGGTTCCCCCATGCCTTTTCATGGCGGAGTATCCGCCATGGAAAGGCATGCATCCTAATATGGATGGCGCTGCCTTGAGTCCCTTTTCTGCCCGGCCGGCAATCCGACTGGCAGAAAAGAGGTGGCCGGTCTTCCCGTCCACCGCGGTGCCCCCCGCCATATGAGTATGGCGGGGTAAGCCAGGGACATTTGGCAGGCGGATTGCTACTGCCGGCCCACCAGTGGCGATCCACCCGATATCATAATGGGCCCCTAAGGCATTGTTCTACAGTTCCCAAACTAGGGCAGAAACCAAACTGCAGGTCTGAAATAATATTATTATCTTATGCCCATGATTCATGCTGCTCTAGCAAAATTCTTCCAATTACTTTTGCTGTTTAATTAATGGGAGATATTGGGTGATAGCACCTTGGATCGACTTTACTTCCCTTCTTTGAAAATGGGGGCAATCGTGACATGTGACCATGATTTTGGGAAGTCAGACTTGCTGGAAGCATTTTAAATGTTAGTCAGAAATGGTGCCCAGAGAGTTATGTTTTCCTCCAAATGATCTGCAGGAACTCCATCAGGTCCCGGGGCTTTGTTTGTTGGGCATTTCTTTAGAACATCAACTACCTCATATAATTTGAGACCAAGACCCTCATGTAGTCACGTATCTTTATTTCCTCTAACCATAATCTGTGAGTTTGAGTATCAATGAATCAGATTTTGTATAGCATGGCTAATCACCCGTAAGGGTATCCAGGCGCTGAGAGTGTTGCTGCGGGGGGGTCAGTTGAACAGCCAGGTCTTGAGTGCTTTTCTGAATACCAGCAGAGAGGGTGAGGTCCGTAGGTAAAGTGGGAGGTCATTTCAGGACTTTGCAGCAGGGTAGGAGAAGTATCGTCCTCCCCTGTTGCTGCAGTGGATGCAGTGAGTGTATGTTGGGATACTATAAACCTGAGTGAAGTTATCTAACCAAGGGGCATATTATCAAGCCGCTTATTGCCGCGTTATCGGCACTTATCTGCAGATAACGCGGTGATATTTGCATCGCCCTATTATCAGTGCAGCGTTAAGTCAATTAACGTGGCTTAAAGCAACTTTAATTGACTTAACGCTGCCTTGGTAATAAGATCCCTTTCACGATAAACTCATCGTGAAAGGGGGCGTGCAGTGGGTGTTGCGGTGGGCGTTCCACCGCAACACCCATTCACTTTGACGCTGCCACCTATTATCAAGCTTGGCGACCGGCAGTGCCAAATTTAAGACCAGAAAAATCCTGATGTTAAGGTGGCGAAACGAGGTGAAATGCTTCATTTCTCCTCGTTTTTGGTTTTTTCATGTGTGCTGCCTTGTGCATCACATATGGAAAAAGCAAAACGCCAACGCAGGCCAGCGCCGGCATCCTTGCACCAGAGTGCAAGGGTGTCTGCGAGCAGGGAGGTTTGTTTATGTTCAGGAAGGTGTCCCTTCCTGTACATAAACAAACCTCTTTTTAAAAATGCCAATTTGTAACTTACCTGTGTGCTGCATAAAGCAGCACACATGTAAGTTGCAAAATGGCATTTAAGGTTTGTTTATGTGCAGGAAGGAACTCCTTCCTGAACATAAAAAAACCTCCCTGCTCGCAGACACCCTTGCACTCTGGTGCAAGGGTGCCTGCGCTGGCGATAGGTTGTAAAACCTACTGCCATCGCAGGGGGAAATGCTAGGCTGCACCATATCCTTGGTAATATGGTGCAGCCTAGCGTTTCCGAAGTGGCGAAGAGAGGCGTTAAGTCAAGATGGCTAACGCCTCTCTTCGCCACTTTGTTGATAATATGCCCCCAAGTCTCAGGCTGCATTACCACATTCAAACTGAATTCTGGACGCTCACTAAAAGATGGTCAGTTTACTACCTTTCAAAATGCTCAAGATTCTTTATTTGAGCTGGCAGCTGGTAAATAAAGCTTTACATGCCTTTCTAACTCCCTTTTTCCTGATGGCTGAGGGCCTCTTTTGGGATATCCAGCAGTAACAAACTTGGGGACTAATTCACAAATGTAAACTTACACTTTTGGTGTTAATTTACTCATTTATTTTGCTTTTCACAATCTGCAAGTGCATTTTTACGTGTAGCAGTTATACAACTGTAAAGACTGCTATATCTTTGAATGTGCTGAGTCGCCACAGTCATAAAGATACTACACGTAAAACTATATTCAATTGGTCCAATTCACAAAGGGAAACTTAGACCAAACGTCTAAGTTTATGACTTTGGGAATTCACAAAGGGCATTTATGAGTGCTTTCTTTAAGACGTTCAAAAAAGTAGTAAACTTACACCAAAAGTGTAAGTTTTCCTTTGTGAATAAGGCCCTTTTTCTTTGTTTCTAGGTGTCAATTTTAGGGCCTTTATGAGGTCATTATGACAATTGGAGCAGTTGGAATTGAACCAACTAGGCACTCTTGCCTTGCTAGTACATATGGGGGCAAACGGAAGATCCTTAGCAGATTCATCTACTTTAGTGTAAGACATGATAATGTTGACAGTCAGAGCATCCTCATCTGGACAGGTAGAGGATTCTGTTATTGTTTGTTGCAGCTATCGCGACAGTATTCTGTTCGCCTCTATCGTGGATGTACAAATACTACAGGGGATGGAGAGCAGGTTTTTGTCGCTAAATGTGCGTCCTATAATACTGTATTCAGAAAATACATTTAACAGGTCATTTGAGAAAAATATTAAATCAATTAAACTGTTATGACCCCCTCCTCATGTATTTAGGTGTCAAAACTTGTGTCATTGTAAATGAGTCAAGGGCAAAATCTAAGCAAATATGTGAAGAGTGGTTGGTTAAGTACCTCCCATTATGGAGTGTGAGCGAAATGCATGTGCGATTCCCCTCTGTGATCCGTTAGGCCACACGCAATATCACTGAATTCTTCCAGAGTAGGGTATTGAAATTTCCCATCCATGCTAAACATCAATGAAATGTACATTTCACACTGTAGCCCAGTTTCCCTACACAGTATATTTGAAATGTCCATATTAGTAACATTACAATTTGCTGTTATAAAAATTAATCAATATAAAATTTTTTGGCACTATGCTCAATCCATAAAAGATGTAAATATGATGATGCTAAATTTATCCTGATAAATCTTCATCAGGAAAGAGAGGGACTCCGGGGTAATCAATCACCCTTTGGCAGTACCAGATGTAGTGAGGGTGCAGGAGTGAAGAATGTGGGGTAACCCTGCATGTAGTACAGCTATAAGGCCAGCGGCGGCTCCTCCGCTATGGTGGAGCGTCCCCCCACCCCAAAACGTCAGAAAAAAAAAAAAAAAACAAGACTAGTTTTATTTTTCCTTTCCTGCCGAGTCTTGGGTTGGGGCCTGGGGGTGACAGGCACTGAGGGGAGTGGTAGTGCACTCCCTTCACTGCACATGATCGAGCTCTCTCAACGCAGCAACGCAGCTTGTTTGGAGACAGCAGGCACAGACTCCCAATATGTCCTCGAGTGAAAATCAAGAGCTCTCAAGCCAATCCTGAAGCTGCTCTCATAGGATCACTGGACACAAAAAAGGGGGTTAGGCCCAATTGGCAGGACCCAGGAAGGGCCTTTTAACATTAAATTATGCAGAAAGTACCTGGAGTCCCATTTATTTAGTCTTAAACAAACCACACTATATGCTTTTAGCGGTTTAGGTTATTTATTTTACCCTTCAATTGATATTTTACTGAATTATTCTGTGGACTTTCTCTTTTTACAGTGAAACACATATATTCAACCACATAATTTAACACTCAATATTTCAACATACTTGGACAATGTGTAAAATTAACACTTTCACAAAAAACTCATAGTCAACAACATCTAGAAAATATGTAAACCGATGTTCGACAAATCAGACTCCTGTACATCACATATATATACATATAAAGAAAAACATCAATTTATCTTTCAATCCTGAATTTTATGAAATGATCTATTTATATTAATGCAAGGGCATAAATTGATTATGTCTGCCTGTCATAGGATCACTGACAGAATATGTTGTTCAAAATATCGACTACAAAAATATTGACTACAAAAATATTGACTCAAATACCTTAACAGGTAAGTACAAAAATACCAAATAAAAAATATCGAAGTTAAAAATATAGATACAAAAAATATTGATTTAAAAATATAATTAAAATAATATATGTTAAATATATATAATATTAACATTATCTTTAACAAAATGAATTCATTTATTATATATTTTAACTAAATATAAATAAACTTAATAAAAAATATGAACACAAACATATTTAATACATATACATACTTTAAAATAATTTATTAACTTTTACCTTTCTTTAATTTTTAATCTTTTAAATTATATAAAAATAAAATATATACATATATCAATCATTTAAAATAAAAAAATGAATATTTTATAATTAATTCAAACATTTAACTATAAGCAAATAAAGAAAACATACATTTCACAATACAATAAACAAAACAGTAGGGAAAATGTCGGCTAGCGGAATAATTAACTATTTACTATTCCAACTCCAGTGAGTGCAACAGTACGGCAAGTATTGGATAGTGGAGGAGTAAAAATTACTATTCCCACTCCAGTGAGTGCAACGGTAGGGAAAGTATTGGATAATGGAAGGGTAAAAACTACTATTCCCACTCCAGTGAGTGCAACATTAGGGAAAGTGTTGGATAGGGAGGGGTAAAAATTACTATTCCCACTCCAGTGAGTGCAACTGTAGGAAAAGTATTGGATAGCGGTGGGGTCAAAATTACTATTCCTACTCCAGTGAGTGCAACAGTAGGGAAAGTATTGGATAGCGAAAGGGTAAAAATTACTATTCCCACCCCAGTGAGTGCAACAGTAGGGAAAGTGTTTGATAGCGGAGGGGTAAAATTGACTAATAACATTGAAACAATTGTAAAAATTTAAATATTCTTAAAAAAAAACATCATTTTAAAACCACCAATTAATTAATTTTAGTTAATTAACGACTAAATATTAATTCATGAATTAAAAATAAATTACTTCCCACCCTTCCCACCATTTACACTTATAAACACAACACACACCTAAAATTAATTTCACAATGACATCATTAAATTACTAATGAATTAATTAAAATTAATTAACAACTAATTATCAATTCATCAATTCAAAATAAATTAATTCCTACCCTTCCCACCATTTTCACCTAAAAACACCACAACACACACCTAAAATGTATTACAAAATTAGCATAATTAATTGCCAATTAATTAATTAAAATTAATTAACAACTAATTATTAATTCATCAATTAAAAATAAATTACTTCACTGGTGGGGGTGTGGAAGCGGGGCATGGACTTTAGCATGGGATTGGAACGCCCGATCTTTGAGGCCAGGGGCTGCCCCAGGAAACACTATAGAATCTTGAAGAAATGGGCTGACTATAGGGGCCTGCCGCTGGACCCCCCGGCGCCACGAACCACTGATATAGACCATATCTGTACTACCCCTAAGTGAACTGACCACACGTTGCTACCATGCTGCTTAGGCTTCTGTTTCTGGACAATGTGAACACCGTGCGGGGTGGGGGGTGGGATCCGGGTGGGGATGTTGGGAGGGGGGAGGTGGACACTGTGGATAGAACTGTTTGACCAATTTTGCTTTTATATGCTCACTGTCTTTCTGCCACTATGGAAGCAGTGTTTTTCTTGTGTTCTATCAACTGCTACAAAACTAATAAAATTTGTTCTGAAAAAAAAAAAAATACTTCCCACCCATCCCACCATTTTTACCTATAAACACCACAATACACACCTAAAATCAATTACACAATTAACATATTTAATTGCCAATTAATTAATACAATTTAATGAAAAACTAATTATTAAGCCATCAATTAAAAATCAATTATTTCCCCCCATTCTCACCTATAAACACCCCAACACACACCTCAAATAATTACACAATTAACATAATTAATTGCCAATTAATTAATTAACATTAAATAACAACTAATTATGAAATAATTACTAAAAACATATTTTACACATTTAACACTAAAACATCTCAATTCAACAAATGTAAATAAATACAAATGTAGACATACATTTACTATAATTAAATTACTTCCCACCTTATTCCCTTATAAACCCACAAGCCGCTACAGAACTAAAAATGCTAAATTCAAACAAAAATACCTTAAATACTACTAAACCTTAAACACATATAATAAAAATACAACAATACTTTTTGATAATGAATTTTATTGGTTTTTGAACAAAAGAATACCAGCAATACTCAAATCCAGGATATTACAGCAGTGTGAGGACACCTCTCTTCCACATCTCCGAAGGGAGGGTGACTCTGTTTCATATGACTGTAGGTTTCGATGCTGTTGTTCGTGCAGAAACCGGATTGGGATGAGTCCAGAAGATTGTTGTTTTACAGGTATTCTGTGAGTTGGCGGTTGATGGCTTTTTCAAGGACTTTGGCGGGAAAGTGGAGCAAGGAGATCGGCCAGTAGTTCTTGAGCTTGTTGGGGGTCTGCTGATGGTTTCTAGAGGAGAAGTTTGACTTCAGCATGTTTTCATTCTTCTGGGAAGAAGGTCAGAGGTGTTGAAGATGTCTGAGATTTTTGCTCATAGTCCTGTTTCCAAGGTTGAACATGTGGTGGGGGCAGGGGTCCGTAGGTACTTCTGAGTGGATGGAGCGCATGATGGATGTGGTACTCTGAGTGATGAGCTTGTCCCAAGTGGTGATCCGGTGGTCAGAGGTTGCATCTGTGGGAGTGAGGAGGATGAGGATGTTGAAGTCGGCAGGCTGGGTTTCAAAGCGTTTGTGGATGATGGAGATCTTGTCATGGAAGAAGTCCACTAGGAAGTCGCAGATCCTTAGGAGGGAGTAATAATGTTTTTGGTTGTTGAGGGGTTGGAGAACTCCTTGACAAGGGTGAACAGTTCTTTCCTGTGGCTGAAGTTGGCTTTGATGCAGTTTTTTTTTTGATTTTTTTTTTTGACTAGGGTTCCGAGTTGCACCAACTGGCATGTTCGGTGATACTTATGAGCTTGGAAGGTTTGATGGAGGCAACTCTGTCGGTGCAGTCGATTATCCTTGTGGTAAAGTCCTGACTACCTGTTCAAGGTTGTTTGTGGTGTCAGGGTGGACAGTGCTAAGAGCATCGGTCCATTGGCAATTGGACACTTTGTTCAAGCTGCGGGCTGGGAGGCTTGGTCGTGGTGCTGGGGCCTGCTGTTATGGTGAAGTGAACGATTGAGTGGTCCAACCAAGTGAGTTCAGTGACATGGCTGCACTCTGACTCTGTTGCTACCTGTGAAAATCGGGTTGAGTTTGTGTCCTGCAGTGTGGGTGGGGTTATTGACTATTTGGGTGAGATTGATGTTGTTCATGCTTTCGAGGATGTTGCATGTGTTGTCGTCATTGGGGTCATCTATGGGAAAACTTAGGTCTCTAAGGAAGATGTTCTGTTTGGTGTTGATGACCTGTGGTGCAATTAATTGGGGGACAGCATCACAGATGCTGGGCCGTGGGCCTGGAGGTATCTAGGTGAGAGTGCCTCTGGTGGTTGTTTTGCCATCTGTTTTGAGTTGGAAGTTGGAGTGTTCCATCATCAGGGTGGTGTTGTCTATGGCGGTGGTACAGTTGATAGTTTCTTTTTTGAATATGGCAATTCCACATCTGTGTTGGTTGATGCAGTCTGAGTGTTCTATCTTGTAGCCCCTGGGTGTGGCTGTGAACATGTAGGGTGTGGCTGCTGGGTTGTTAGTGTATTAGTCGATCTTTGTCTGGGCCTTCGCCAGTCGAGGTGACTTGTCATGTCCTGTCTTTTCCCAGGACACCTCCGGATGAACAGTAGGGGGAATCCACCACCACCCATGGCCCGCTTACCCCAATGGGCAACACGAGCAGCCAGGGCAGCAGTGTCTGCACAGATGTACCAGGGACCCATGCACCATTGCACCAATAGGAGGAAGGAGGGTAATGTCTAGGCAAGGCGTTCTCAGGCGTCCTCACAACCACAAAAAACCACTGGAAGTGAATACGATGTTACAGTTGAGTACCTTCTTGTGACGTGATGTGATGTGACATGACATTTGTATAGCGCACTATACACTCCAAGGAGCATCTTGGCGCATTGGCTCAACCAGCTGTAAGATGACCCGCAGCTGTAGTGTCCACCAATGTAATGATCTTCACACAGCACCCTAACCTTTCACACTGGCATATGTCACAAGAACAGTTTGGACACCTGGTTCAAAACTGATCAAATAGGGAGTTTAAAAAAAAATAATCAAAATAAATTCTGCTTCACAGTCCTCAGCCCATTGAAAATGAACACCTTTTTGAAAAATTGACAAATGGAAACTGTTGTGCCTGCAAAATGCGGAACAAACATAAAAACAATTTTGTCGTTCCTAGAAAAGTCTACTTATTACTTCTTTTCTGGCATTTGAAGATTCTGGATAGTTTGCACCAATGCTTCTTTAAGACTAATGCTTTCACCAGAACTTACGTATCATTAATATTTTATTTAAGTTTTTGCAAATTTGCATTTACTTGCTTGAAGGGCTCAACTTCATGAGATAAGAACAATACAGGTGGCACAGAACCCTTGCAGTTAGCAGGAAAGAGGGTGAGTCACAGAGGCTGAGAGAAAGGAGTAGATTCAGTAACTTTATTGAACCACGAAGCACGAAATGTTTCTTTGATGCGCGCTGTAAAATTAATGAAACGAAGAGAAGAGGTTTCTAGCTGCGCACAGTGAGGTCAAGAAAGAGCCCCGTGAAATCAGAAGCGTGTGTCAGGCCGTGGGTGCTGCTGGTGTGAACATTTGCTGCTTAAATAGAGTCTGCTGGGGCTGTACTAACATGAGAACCGATGACGACCAAGCTCGGTGAGAAAAGATCAATAACTACTCGCTAAGCTGCCTACTGGAGTAATCTGACTCCCTAAATTACTTCCAATGTTAAATTCAATGTATGGATCAGTATAATTTAAAGTTTCTTGAAGACATCAGCGGCCATACATCAGCTGGAGGGGGATGGTAACAGTGATCTACAGTGGCGGCTCCACCGCTAAGGCAGAGGAGCATCGCCCCATTGCTTTTAGCAGTGTTAAATAAAAGGAAACATAAAATGATAATAACTGGTTGTTATTATTATTTTATGTTTTTCTGATGCGGCACCTATGTGTGTGGGGGTGAGGGGGCAGGGCTGCTCTGCTCGCAGAGCAGGGGAGGATTGGTTTGCCCACTCCAAGTGGGCAAGATTGGGTGAATTGTATCCTTCCAGTACAAAACCTATGCTTGACTCACAGAGACACAATTGCATGATGGCGCAAAGGTGTCTCTGTGGTGCACGGCAGCCAATTTCAGCACCGGCACTAGGGAGAGGGGTGAAAAGTGTTATATTTCAGTAAATTTGGCGCTCTCCTTCTCATGCAGCACAGCATTTGTGGCTGCTGCTCTGCACAAGAAATTGGTAAATCAGGCCCTAGGGCAGTAAACAAAAAATGGCCACCATATGTCATGATGCTTGTGCAGTAACGTGCAACGATGCACTATGTCCACATGTGCATGCATCACGACGCATGGATGAACATCTGCAACTGTCTGG
Source organism: Lissotriton helveticus (assembly GCF_964261635.1). NCBI lineage: Eukaryota > Metazoa > Chordata > Amphibia > Caudata > Salamandridae > Lissotriton > Lissotriton helveticus. The sequence continues at coordinate 71,815,308 of NC_136064.1, forward strand.
GAAAGGGTTTTCTTTAATAGAAAACCCACGGTACGTTTGCTGGGATTGCATGCACATGCGTCCTGACACTTGCATGTGCGCTTTATTTGCAAAAAGCATTTACAAAGCCAATAGTTTGACCTTTTAGAGCCAAGACTTATTGGCTTTGCCAAAGCTTGTTTCAGTATTTTTGTTAGTTGCCTGGGACGAGGTCAGCCGGGCCTACCCCCTGGGTTAAAACAATGTGCAAACGCGATGGGTATCTGAGATTACAACCACTTGCCTCCATTAGCACAGCTCCAGACCTCTGACTGCATTGCAAGCACATATCTGTTGAGCTGTGTCCTGCCAATATCTATCACATTCCATTCCACTGCCCATAACCTCAGCCTTGGGCTGCGCCTCGTTTTTGATTACAGTATCCTACAAGATTTGCAGCATTTTGGCTCCTCTCATGTCATTGATCTGAGGTTCTGCATGCTTGTCTGATCAATTCCAGTCGGTTGCCAGGTAGACATGTTGTTGTGGCTGCATTGCTTTGGCTAAAATTCCCATTCCTTTCTCAAGTCAACAGCTCAGCAAATACCAGAGCATTTTCTGTAATTTAAATGGATATTTCAACTCCATTACTAGATTATCCACTAAACTAGATGTCTTCTCTGTTTATGCTTACAAAATGTCAAGCCCCAATTAGACATAGTTTTGTAAATTGAAAATTGTTGAGGCCTCAGCCCCCTTTCCAAATCCCTGGAAACTCGGCCTATTGTTGCAAAACCCTTAATCCTATTTCTCCACGAGCCAGCAGTAGGAGCTGAAACATTATGCCTCAATTAGAGACATTTTAACTACATTTATAGATGAGAACCTTCATTCTGGATCCACAACCACGTATTTTCCATTTCTGCAGCGTAAGTTAGGGATTAGACGTTCTGGAACATCACGCACTATACCCGTAAATACTTCCATGCATACTCACTGTACTGATTGGCATTGACCGCAAAGGAGAGGTTATGATCTGCCCACAATCACACAGCATGTCAAGTGGCAAGCAGGGACCTGCATGCTAAATCTTGAGGACCAATCCAGGAAAATCTTTTGATCTCTACGTCCACGCAAAGGAGGTTTATTTTAGTTCCAGGGTATAAGGTAACAGTGGACATAATCAAACCTTATTTACAGTACTATGTGAAGGCATTGTAGGATGTACCTATAAATCGTGGTATAAATCATGGTATAGTATAGGAAAAAACAGCATCGCTTTATATTACAGCGAATGATGTGGGCATAAGTATTATTATTACTATTTTTAGTAGCAGTAATAATAATAGTTATATAATACATGTGATTCTGTAATCCCTGTATAAAAACCTGTCTATTTGCTTTACAATCGGCGACTTATGACGCACCCAGTCGCCTATTATAAAAAAATGACGTAACAACTCAACCGTAATAGCTTATGACATTTGAGTTCTGACATCACAGTGCCTACTGCCACTGCCAGTTAGCAGCTATGGGGAAAGGTAGGTTAGGTCACAGAAGCAGAATTTTAAAGAACAAATATTCTTTCATCTGCTCTATTTTTCTAGGTGTACAGTGACAAGCAGAAAGGAGACATTTATGACAACATTTTTCTTTTCTGCATTCCTTAGATAGAAAAGATTGAATTTTGTCTAGATGTTTTGTCACATTTTTTTAAAAACGAACTTGTATTAAACTGAGGTTAACATCTTTTTGCAATAAGTATTTAACAGCGTTTGATATGTTTCATTTGCACTAGAGATTCTATTTGTATTCTTCATGCTTCCAAACACGTTTTTTTTTTTAGCGTTTTATATGGAGCAAACTCAACCCGAAGATATCAGGCATCAGAGCGCTTTACATGAGCATCAGCTTTGTTACAGATGGACACATTCATTTTTGTTAGGTGCTGGGAGATTAAGTGAGCTACACAAAAACGCCTTAAGGGTTTTTTGAGTAAGATGATGGTGTGACAGTGTATTATAACGACTAAAGTACCCTCTGCCATACGTGATAAGTGTAAGAAATTTGGTTACAGGCTAAGGGGGGAGAATCCCTTCTCAAGCAGGAACCACAATCTTTGTCAGAGAGAAGCACAGGCAAACCCCCTGATAGCTTGGCACACAGTAGTCAGGTTTAACTTTGAGGCAACATGTATAGCATTATGCAGCACTTCAAACAGCAATAAAGTAACGAAACACAAGGAAACTCCCATACCAATTTAGAAGATTAGAGTAAATGTTTATAAAAAAAATAAAACAAAAATCCAATGAGTAGAACCATAGATGTGCAATTTTAAAGATGTGTGTAAAAAATGTGGCAAAAGCCCAAAGCTCCAAATGAAGAAATCTGCTGGTGCTAGACCGAGAAAAACTCACATGTTGCGGCCGACCATGCTGTAACTTGGGTCAGCCGCATGGACCCAGTTAGGCCTGCCGAATCCTGGTTGCCAAGCATTGCGAGGTGCTGCGACGAGGATGTGCCACACCGCTGAGCCTATGCATCAGTTCTGAGGACCTGCAAAGCTCCAATGCGAGGGCTTGCATCGTAGTTGAGACTCCCATTGACAAAGGCTTGCGATGTGAGGACCTGCGTCAGGAGACAACGTGCAGTGGTGGTTCCAATGGGGGCTGCAAGGTTGATGAGGAGTCGTTGCGGAGGTCTAGTAGTGTCTGCAGTCCAATATTTATAACTGGGTCTTCCTTTGAATTAGAATTAGCTTCAAGAGTTCTCCTTTTGAAGCGCACGTTTCCTACCTTCTTTGCCCTGCCTCCAGACTAACTACATGGGGTATGCAGCCCTGTTTGTGGAGGCACTGCACAGCCTATACAAGTGTAAGTGGGGCTGTACCAAGTTCTGCCCTCCCAACCAGCCAGTGATTGCCCATCCAGGCACACCCAAGCTCACTTCTGTGTGTGGCTGTCCAGGAGAAATACACACAGCTCAGCTGTCAGCTACACCCAGTCATGTGATCCAGAGAGAGGCTGAAGACACTAAATGGCTTCCCTCTTGAAATTATCACTTATTGACTGTAAGGTAACTCCAATGTTATCCTACAGGAGAGACAGGCATTGCAGAAGTGAAAAATGAATTTGAGAGTTTTCACTAACAAGCCATTCAAAAATTAAACGTACATGTCCAACTTTTTATATACACTGCACCTGGCCATCTGGGCAGGCCAGACCTACACTAGGGGTGACTAATATGTATCAAAAAGGAAGGTTTGCAACATGGCAATTTTGTCAGGTCGAAATTGCAGTTTAAAACTGCCCACACAGGCTGCAATGGCAGGCATTTTTGAAATGGGTACCTAAATGGGTGGCACAATCAGTGCTTCAGGCCCACTAGTAGCATTTCAATTTCAATTCAATTTTCAAAAGCTTTTATTCGATTTGTACATACAAATCATACAAGCATAATAAGATACATAATTAAGATATTAAAATCACCATATGAGCACAAGTAAGAAAGGAGGTAGGAAGATGTGCAAAGGCTAGTGTGCAACAATTAAAAGGTAATCTTGCCTTTTAAATCAACGTACTATTACAAAAATACAAAACATTCATAAATGAACAGACAGGAAATCAGTAGGGTTTACTTGATAGACATTTCCTGGCAGCTGTACATTTCAATTTAAATAATCATAACATACTGTGGACATCAACGGGTAAAAATAATACCTTTGTTACAAAATTGGTATAAAACTTGGAAACATGTATATACAGACAGGAATGTAAAAGGTAATAGCAGCATAATACAATTCCTGGCAGCTGTATAACATAGGTACAGACAGGTAAGTATAAGAAATATTATAGTACAATACTTTTCCTGGCAGCTGTACACTTCAAAATAAAAGTAGCCAGAAAGAAGCAGATCTCCTCATTCTCTAATGAGGATAAAAGTATCAGTGCATTTTCTGTGGTACGAATATTGTACTTTATAAAAATTGGTTTAAGATATTTTAACCTAAGAAAATGAAAAAATTTACAGAAAAGTAAAAAATGGCAACTACTCTGGCGAGAAGTACTGTCGCACGGGCAGGGTGTCTCTGATCTGGCTCTTGTATTTGGAAATGCAACCAAATGGTGAACAATACCCAATCTGACACGTGTTAAAACATACTGATGAGAGGGACGGGTCACGTACACAAGGTAGGGTTGGAGCCCCGAAATTAAATTCAGATCTTTATAAAATTTCACGGTAATAAGATTACCTGAAATTTTATCTCGCTCTGCCTTTTGGAAATTTAGAAACGTTGTCTTAATTTCTTTTTTTGGAATAGAAACAACCTCTTCTGGCTCACGGAACACATCGATATTAAAAAGAAGGAGATACGAGCGATGGATGTATCTCAACCACTGTATGCGTGAAGAATGGTACAAACCTATACAGTCAAGAATAATATCTTGAGTGAATCGAGTCTCTGGCTTAGCCCAAATAGAGCGCCACAATAAAAGTGGCCGAACTGCTGCTAAGTCAGAAATGAACTCGACCCCGACCTCTTCGTGGATCAGTTGAACAGAGGCAGAAGGGGGAACACATAACAACCTCCTTAGAAACTTATTTTCCTCCTTCTGCAGGGATGTACCCTCGCTGTGGCCCCATACACCTGCCCCATACAGTGCAGAGGAGACACAACAAACGTTATATATGTTCATCATGTCTGAAATGCTTCGTGAGCCAAGTTTAGAGGCAAATCGAAAAATACTGCTGGTGGACCGCAGCATTTTTAGTCTAATAGAATCAAATTCCGAGGTCCAGGTCCCACTATTATTGTATGTAATTCCTAGATAACAAAAGGACTTAACATGAGTCAGCTTTTCTTTATCCAGGAAAAAGGTATGCTTTGACTGCTTTGCTGCCTGACCGCATGACATAACATACGTCTTGGTTTTGTTCACTCGGAGCCTCCTAACTTGGATAAACTGCATAAAATTATCAATTAAACGCTGGAGGCCAATCTGTGTTCGAGATAGAAGAACAGCGTCATCCGCATAAAGTAACAGCGGGACAGGTTTACCACCAATCAGGGGGGCGTCTGCTGGGATGTCAACCAAGGAACGGTCGACATCATTGATAAAAAGAGAGAATAAAAGCGGGGCCAGAACACATCCCTGGCGTATGCCCCGAGACACTTTAAAAAACGGGGTACATTCGCCTAGGGTGCCATAGCGGACTTTACAGGAGAGTTTTTCATAAAGTCTAGCTAAGAAGTGGACGATTTCCCTCGGTGCCCCTGCATCAAGCAAAACCTCCCAAAGAATAGCGTGGTTAAACAAATCAAAAGCGCTGCTCAAATCAGCAAAACATAAAAAGAGGTTGCCATTTTTAGCCACAGTATATTTATTAATTAAAAGGTCCAAATTTACACATTGATCCAATGTGCCCAAACCTTTCCGGAAACCGTATTGGACTCTAGTTAAAATATTGGAATCAGTTGCCCAATCTTCTAGCCTTTTGAGCAAAATCCTACTCATTACCTTTACGGAGGCGTCCAATAATGAAATTGGCCGATAATTGGAGGCCTCTGATTTATTACCTTTCTTGTGTAAGGGGATAATAACCGATTGACCCCAAGTAGAAGGGAAATTAGTTTCTGCCGCACAATTAAATATCCTCGCCAGGATGGGAGCCCACAGAACTGGTTCATCTTTGTATAAATCCAGCGGGACCCCATCAGGGCCAGGGGCCTTGCCTCCCTTGCTAATAGAAATTCCTTCATGGCTTTCTTCTAATGTTATTCCCAACGGAAGGGGTAACCAAGGGGTAGACTCAGGTGACAATGACTCAAGGGATAACCCTTCCGGATTAAAAAATTTTGAAAAGTGACTGACCCAATCGCTGCATGCCACATATGATGTTAATTCTGGAACATCTTCTTTATTGAGAAAAGGGCTGTTAATTGTTTCCCAATAAAGTTTGCAGTTTTTGGTCTCGGCTGCTTCCTTCAACTTATCCCACGCCTCAGTCTGTAATACCCTTTTCCTATTATTAATTGCTATTTTATATCTAGCCCTGAGGTATTGTATATCCTCCTTATCACGTGGTTTGGTACCTAAAGCTTTCTTTAGTTCTCGGAGGGCGACTATACAGGTCTTATCAAATCACCCCTGCTTCGGACCACTATTGGATGACGGGGCCTTAGTAAAAATACCATCAATAATACTATTCATGGAGACAAAGTGGACTAATAAGCAACCTGGGTCACAGTCATTATCTAGACAGGAACTAATTTGGTTCTTACAGCTAGTAAGAACCTCCTTCTGCTTAGCCTTAGAATTAATTCCAGTCCATTTAATCCTTAGACCCTTCGGTCTTATAGGTACTAGGTCAGTAGAGCATTTTTCACCTGAAACTGTCGAGGTACCATGCCCTAGGAGGGTAACACGGATGCTGTTATGATCACTGAGACTTTCTTCATTTACATACAAATCGGTAAAGTCTCCACTGCTAGACAAAAGAATATGATCAATAAATGATCCTGCGTCTCTTCCTGTAAATGTGGGGCATGATATTGCCTGGTTATTTATGTTACAGTTTAACAGGGTCATATCTAGTGTGACTAGCATGTTATTTAGTGTAGAACCATAACTGCAATGTTGGAAGTGAGGAGAATCCTCCCTCACTCCCGGACCCCCCCAGTAACTGCTCATAGCCGCTCCGAAGCCACAGATATTCCCTTTAGACAAAGGGCAGGGCTGCAAATTAAAATCCCCTGCCCAAACAACCTCAGCCTTTCTTTTCGAAATGCCCAAGGCCTTGGCAATTTCCTTTTCTAAAGGCGGTAGAATATCTCCTCTGGTGGCATCAAAAATATTGTTGTAGAAATTTACTACAACTAAATCAATACTCTTCCTACACTCCACCCTTATAACTTGACTATGGGTCCCAACTGTCGTACTGCTTTTGACCGTACAATCACACAGCTTGGTGGACAAAAGCATCAAAAGGCCCCCCTTAGCCCTGCCCGAGCTAGATTTGGTGGCTTTAAGGCAGTAAGATGCGTACCCTTCGATGTTAATGAGGTCCAGACACCACGTTTCCTGCAAAAGGATTAGGTCCAATCCCTCCCCAATAAATCTAGTCCAGAAGGGTGTACCTATTTTACTGGCAAGGCCAGCAATGTTCCAGGAAATAAGAGAGAGTCCTGCTGGTTTACCAGTATCGCCAACAGTAGTCGACTCTGGCTGGATTACACGTGGTAGAATAGGACCATCTTCCCGGGGGTTGGTATCTGGGCCTAATCTGGGAGTAACGGTACTGTACATGCATCAAGGCTATCCCTATTTTCTATATGCAAGAGGGGTATTAGCGATGACAGGCCCCGGGCGCAGGTAATGCCACTTTTTTACTAGGGACTTACAAGTCGATGAAATATACCAATTAGTTATACGCAAATTCTACCATGTTTTAAGGAAAGTACTTTAGCACTGGTTAGCAGTGGCAAAGAAAGAGTGCAAAATCCTAAAGACAGAAAAAACATTGTTAGCAAAACAGGAGGATGAAAGGCAAAAAGGTGGGCGAAAACCATGCCAAGGATGCAGGTCTAACAATAAGGATATTGCAAGTCACCTCAGAGTCCACCAACTTATACAGGAACTCTGTCTTCCACCTCATTCCTCTCTATGGTCATAGACCTCCTCAATGACTTGCAATATCCTTATAATGTATGGCAAGGAGTTTTCTTTAACCCATATATGATAGTAATAGGGATGGTAATAATTTTATATTTAATAATATTACTATAATAGATAAAATAGTAATTGTAGCGTTAATAGTAGTAGAATAATAACACTAACTTTCCAATTAATATCATTATTAGTATTAGTAGCAGTCGTACTATCATTAACTGTATTATTTATTTATTTTACCTTATTATATAGAGTACCAAAATGACACCTTATGGCTACTTCAAAGGGCTGTGAATATAAAAGATGAAAATGTACTAGAGGGTCACAAAGCAGGTTTTGCTGGCCTTCTGGATAAGCGCCTATAGTAGTGAGGGAGTATGCACATCAGTTTATTGCACCCAAAAACCGCATCAAATAGGACATCCAGCTCTACCTGGATTTAGTCCATGGAAAAGACAACTTTTTTGATCATGCAGTTTTACAGGCACTACTCATTGCTGTTTTTGGAGGTCTTGCTTCTCAGGATTGATTTATGGGTTGGTTTTTCTGAGTTTTCCTTAAAGGAAGGTAGTTTGGTTGCACCCTCAAGGCTGGTGGAAGCCCACAGTAAACCATTGGTTATTTCGATTCCAGGATCCCTGCCTTTCAGCCTTTTGAGATTTGGTTTGCAAGTGGTCTTTGCACTGATTGAACGGTGGTATGTGGTTGGGACAAAGGGTACATAAGCGTCTGGACAGAAGCTGGGCAAATTCTTTATACACACTCTACATATCTTGCACATAATTATGGCCTTGAACCACCTTTCCACCTAGTGCAGGCTTGATGTGGGACCAATTCTTCACTTGAGGGCTAACCTAGTGGCTTGGTTTTGTATGCATTGTAACCCATCAAAGATCATCGTTGACAGGCCAGTGTAGATAACCTTTCAATCGTCCAGGCGGACCTTCCTGTATATAGTACCCAGAGGCAGGTGAGATTGCGGATTGTAGATTGTGGATTGCGACTTACATCCTACGCAGATGACACCCAACTGGTCCTGGCAATCCACAAGGACGGCCCAGTGGTGGCAGCTAACTTCCAAAAGGCCATGCTTGCTGTTAGTACTTGGATGGCCTCCAATTGTCTGAGGCTTAACTCGGACAAGACCGAGATCATGACTTTCGGCAAGCTTTCTCCGGAATGGTCCTCCATCTAGTGGCCTGTCCAGCTGGGTTCTCCACCCATCCCGGTAGAAAAGGCTAGAAATCTGGGAGTTATTTTTGATAGCAAGTTGTCATTCAGCCTTCACGTCAACAAGGTTGTGTCATCTGCGTTCTTTATTTTAAAGAAAATCAAAAAATTACTGCCTTACCTCCCTACTTCAGCTGGGAAGACCCTGGTTTCCACCTTAGTATTTTCAAAAATTGACTACGAGAACGCCCTCTTTCTAAATACTCAAAAACTTGTTCTATCGAAGCTGCAGTCCATACAGAATGCGGCTGCAAGGATTCTTCTTGACATCCCCCGTCGCCAGTCCACTACTCCCGCCATTCGTCATCTGCATTGGCTAAAAGTAGAGAGCCGAATTAAATTTAAGGCCCTCTGTATTGCCTATAAGGCAGTGCATGGCGTCGGACCTAAGTTCCTGATAGAAGCGTTTCAGCTGTACACCCCCAAGAGGCAGCTTAGATCTGCCAACACCTGCCTCCTTCCAGTGCCTCGTACAAGAACTGCTACCTGGGGAGACAGGCGCTTTCTGGTGGCTACACCCAAACTTTGGAATCTATTGCCATTGGCGATTAAAACTGCCCCCAATCTGATGAGCTTTCGTAGGCTCTTAAAAACATGGTTGTTTAACCAGTAAGTTGCTGTCTGATCGTTTTAGCCTCCACATGCGCCGAGACACCTTCGGGTATTTGTATGCGCAATAAAAATCTCGAAAAAAAAAAAAAAAGATAAATGTTGAGTCTGAAGGGCTGGTCTTCAGGCAGATGGGTCAGGGGCCATGTTAGACCTGGCATCCTTGGCGTGGTTTCCCCATACTTTTTGATCTCTACCTCCTATGTTTTTGACTCTATGCTGGATTACGTTTTGCTGGTTTAGATGCTTTGGACACTTTGCCACTGCTGATCAGTGCCAAAGGGCCAGTGCTCCTAGTAGGGCCTGTACAGATGTAAGGGACATGCCGCAATAGTGGATTACTGCCAAATTCGTTTTTCACTGTAGCAAGGCTACCTGGGCCATAGGACAGAATGAGGGGGGGTGGGGGCCCATGGGTGTCTGCCTATCTTCCCCCAGGAACAAGATAGAAAATACAAACCTGATTTCTCTGGATTCAGAAATCCATAATGCATCTTTTAGCATAGGTGGTTTTTAAATGTTGTGTCTAAAAATAGCACTTTTAGAAAGTGGCTAATTTCTTGTCCAGTCTGCCAGGGGGTCTGCCTGGGTGTGCGAGTTAGAGGGAGTGTGACAGGGTCTGGGAAAGCTCCAGCAGTGGGATGATAGCTGGCTGCCCCTGAAGGTTAGATGGAGGAGTGGTGCTGGGCTGTGCCCTGCCTTTGCGATACCGGCTCCCCTGTGGCTGGATGATGGATATCCCTGCCTCCATGCTTCAAAGGAAGATTCCCCAGGACCGAGAGACTCCTGCCGCCAGAGCCTGGACAAGGGCGACCCGTGCTTAAATCACCAAACCTCAAAGGCATCAAAGACTATTTTCTGTATAAAGGAAAGACCCGTGTACATTAGAATGAGACTACTTCTGACTGAAGAGGAGAATCCCTGCTGAAGAGTACACCGTAAGAAGACCCCAGGAACAGTGCTGCCATTGCTGTGTGTCTGGAAGCTGACCTGCTGTCTTGTCTTGTCCTGCCTAAGAGGGACCGTTGAGACTGTGCTGTGTGCTTTGCCCCCCTCCTACCAAGAAGAGCTCTCCAAGGGCTAGAAGAAGAGCTAGCCTCCTGGCCCCAGAGTCCAGGGACAAAGAAACTCTGCCGTGGTTATCGCCTTTTCCCCCCTCCTGGTTGTGTGGGGGGGGAATGCTGTGTTGGTAACCTGCATTTGCCGAGAGAAAGGGTGCTGCGGGAGCTCGTGGGCTCGTATCCTCTCTCCCCAAGCCAAACTTCAGAAAGCATCGCCAAAGTTTCGGAGGCCGCCCTCCTGCCATTAAATAGGAGCGCTGTGGGCCCCTGACTCTGCCCGAGAAAATCCGGCGTCCCCCGGTGCCCCCACCATCGAGATCTGCGAGGCACCGGGAGCCGCGAAGAAGAGGGGAGGCTCTGACATCACCGCTGGGATTTCCTGGAGCCGCGCTGCGGTTGGCTGGCGGCCCGCCGCGTCACCGGCAAGCCGCGTAGGGATTGGCTGGCGGCCCGCCGCGTCACCGGCAAGCCGCGCAAGGATTGGCTGGCGGCCCCTGCCTCACACGGAGAAGGAGTGTGGATTGCCCAGCGAGCGAGGAGGAATATCGGCCCCCCCACCCCCGAGACCCAGGACCCGAGCAGCCTGCAGCTTCCTCCCCCCCAGGTAACGCTCGAGTGTGGGACGAGTGCGAGCGCGTCCACCTGGGGGGAGAGGGAGACCCAGCGTGTGTGCCTCGCCCGCAGCCGGCGAGGGAATCTCCAACTGCCAATCTCTTCCCTGCACCCTCGTACTGGCACCAGAGCGAAGGGCGGTATCGGGGCAGTGCCTCTTCCGTGTAACTAACCACCGGATTCCCCTGAAGAGAGGGGCAGTCCTCTGGCCATAACAGACTGGTTGTGGGGGAAATTGAGGTGCCCCAGTTTTTGGCAACAGACTCTTTTTACCGTGGAAGAACCCTTTATACAAGAGGGATATTCCAGACTCAAGAAGCCTATTTTATGTTGGTATATGTCCGTTTTAAGTCTGCCTAAGAACATATAAAAAGATGATTTTTATATCATACCAGTGTGGTGTCAGTTTGTGGTGTTCCTTCTAATTATTGTGAGTGTTGGTGCAAATACTTTACACATTGCCCTGGAGATAAGCCTATCTGCTCTGCCAAGCTACCAAGGGGGTGAGCAGGGATTATCTTTTGACGTACATCCACCTTGCCTTGACTAGAGGAGAGGGTCCCTAGTTGGTCAGAGGCCGTGGCCCTACCAAGTATGGACCCCCAATTCTAACAGGCCACATAAGCAGGAGGCAGTACTACAACTCATTCTCATAGTCAACACATTTGTCACTCATCCACACAAGCTCTCATCCTTCAACTCCATTTCATCGGTACTTTTCCACTATCAACACCACAAAGCTACTCCTACCACAACCACCATTTTTCTAGTTATTATCAAGCCACTGCTCATTGGCACATCACAATTCAACACACTAACCACTTCACAAGCATGAAATGCAAAAATAAATCAACATTAGCCTCAAAGTAAACACTTTTAGTCACTGGAAGCTAATAGCAACATCCACTGAGTTTCTCAGTTTAGGAAAACTCCTAAACTGAGAAAAATCCTAACTTTAAGACTTTTGGTATTCACAGAAGGCATTTAGGATTCCTAAAGTTAGGACTCCTAACTTCTGTGAAAACCAAAATGAGTAAGTGCCTTCTGTGAATACCAAAATGGTAGTACGTTTAGGATTTTGTCTTATGTTAGTTCTGTGAATGGGCCGGGGTGTTTAAAGTGCAGTGAATAACACACAAGTCAAAAGATTGTGTGTCTTCAAACACATTTTGCAGCTAATTTCTGCTTTTCAAATTGTACAGGGGCGTCTCTAGGCTCATGGCGGCCCTGGGCAGGGAGCGTAGGTAGGGGGCCCCGGAAGAGGGGGTCCGGGCGGGGCAGAGCGCGGAGTCCAGTGAAGAGGGGGGGTCAGGGTGTTTGGAAATGGAACAGAGCCAGAAGCCGCCAAATCCCTGCCAGGGGCCGCCACGCAAATATGTATCCATCCTCAGAGGATTATTATATTAAGGATATATATTGGCATGGTGGCCACTGGGGTTTGGTGGCCCTGTGCAGGTGCACAGCTTGCACATGCCTAAGGCCGCCCCTGAATTGTGTGTAAAACTACTCTCACATTCCGTTGGGAAATCCAAGCTGCCACACCTGTATTTAATGAGAATGTAGAGTGTAAGTTTTTTTCAGTGGCGAACAAAAGATAAAAATTAGCACGTGTAAATGCACATCTATTCATGAATTACTCATGCATATTTTCAACCTAAGGGAAAATTTCATGAGTAAAGTTTGTTTTCAAAGCTGGATTTTCCCTGCAGATGTGCACAATGTTCCACTCAGGTTTATTCCTTGAATTCTGTGTCAACCCCCAAAGTGTCTGCAATCCAGGAGTTAACAAGAGAAGTTTTCCTCCTCTTTCTCGGTGGCTTTTGTGACCCCGCCCTGCTCACTTGAGCATGTCGAAGAAACAGAACAAGAGCAGGAGAGGGCAAAGAGAAGGGCAGGCGGGGGCGCCCAGATCCGAGGGAGACAGAGGCCGTAATACACTGTGTATGAGCTCACATCGCGGCTCATAAAATATATGACAGGCTCCTCTTGATGATGACAAATGAATGGTAAAGAAGCGTAAAATTCATACAGTCAAAGAATTAAGAACATAATTGGAAGGTGTCAGAGAAATGGAGAAAAGAGGGGCTGATTCAGGAAGTCAGTTGAAGGGTCCAAAAACAGCGGTGATAAAATGCGGCGCTGACTGTTCCTGAAGCCATTACGGAAACCCACACATTTTCTTTGTGTTTGGCAGCCAGGAAAGTTGGGAAATATCCAAGGTAAACACATAACAAGGCAACCAAAATGTAATGTCTTAGCCGAAGAGCAAACTCATTTGTCTTACAGTCAGAGCCGCACGTGCTGATGAGAGTAAAAATACATTACCCAATTAAAGGATGTAGTTCCGCGCACATCCAGGCAGTGTGGTAAGGCAGCACGTCAGCTATGCAAGCAGCATCTGCCTACATACCTGCGAACTGTCCCAATTTAAATGCCTTAAATAGATCCGGGTTACCAGCTGATTTATTATAATGTACCTAGAAAACGTCTGCAAGCCTGCAGTTTTTGTAAAATTCAATTAGTTTAATTTGAGGCTACTTTGCTGGGGTCTACATATGGAACTGGGGGGCTTTTTTATCATTATTTCACGCAACGCCGAAAAATAACTTGCTGCGCTGCGTGAAAGGGAGAGAGCAGGGATGCGCCATATTTATCAAGATAAGGCAAATTCCTGCTGTGTTCTTGCAAGCGCACAGACTGCTGCCTAGCGCCAGCGCAGGGTCCCGTGCACCATGGTGCAAGGGGGTCTGCACATCAGACAGGATGGTTTTTGGGTCACCTTCCTGCACAAAAACAATCTTCTGAGGCTTTTTCCTTTTTCTATGAGCACTGCAGAATGCAGCACACAGAGAAAGCGGAAAAAAAACTAGGAGAAATAAAGATTAAGGGGTTAATTATCATACTGCCATGCAGCACAATGCAGCAAGGCACCTTGCTGCAATGCGTAAAAGGGAAAGGGCAGGAATGCATGTATCTAACATCATATGGTGCATTCCCGTCCTTTCCTTGCGCTAACGCACTTTCGGCTGCCTAGCGCCAACGCAGGCACTCTTGAAGCATAGTGCAAAGGTGCCTGCGTTATAAACAGTATTGTTTTTGTGAAGGAAGGGACACCTTCCTGCACAAAACAACCCTGAAGAAACCCCATTAACCATGGCATTCATGGAGGACCTCTCTGACAATGTCTGTCAAGACATAACAGAAGTCACGAACAATATAAAGGAACTTAGGCGCGATATGCGGAGCCTGGGGTAAAGGGTCTCCACTCTGAAGGTTGCTAGCGATACGAGATGGGAGGAACTAGATGCCTGCAGATAGGAACTGGTCAACTTAAAGGACCAAAATGTCACACCGAAGCAACACTTGGAAAACCTGGAAAATAGATCACACACAGATCCAACATTGGCATAAGTGGAGTCCCCGAGGGGCAGGGAAAGGCAACATTGAGGCATATATGAAATGCCTGTTTCACCAGATCCTACCCGAGCTAGCAACAACAGACATACAGATCAACAGAATGCACAGGGTCAACAGAGCTATGAACTTGAGCCCCGCCAAACATCCTAACCAGTTTGCACTACTCCCAACAGAAAAAGTCTATAATGGATGCTGCCCGACAAATGAACGCCATTAAATTTCAGGGTGCGACGGTGCTCCTCTATCAAGACCTAGCACCTGGTATTTTACAATGCTTCCAGCAGCTAAAAAAAAACCTAGCTCCTACAGAGCAAATCATTGTAGTACTACTGGGCGCACACCTTCCAACTGCTTTTTACTTGGAGCGTGGAGGCACATGCTCTTCGCACTCTGGCAGAGGCAGCAATGATCATCAACCTCATGGAACTCACAGACTTGACTCTCCCACCAGGCACCCCGTCTCAAGTGAAACGTACATCGCAAGGAGGTGGCAAATGGACTAAGGTGCCATGGGGAAATCAATAGTGAAACCTTAAGAGCATGAAATTTAGAGATAATGGCAGGCAGTACAGCAAAAGCTGCAGATGGACAATCTGGAAACTGGACAGTAAGGCGTCACGAACTAACCGACATCCACCACTGCAGAAGGGCATGGGGCAGTGACAGCATACTGCTACAGCAAGCGGGAGGCCGTGATTGAGGAGTATTAGGAGCTCTATAATAACTGGTAAGACGAGCCATGGACCATTTGGGCACATTTCAGCCTTAAAATCCAGATGGATTACTACTGTTGGCTGAACTGTAGATTAATTTTTACTGTTATGTTACTAGGGAACACACAGGCCTCCCACACCACACCACACCACGAATCCCAGGAGTTATCTGTCCAAGAGTGTGCAGCTCCCGAGGCCTCCAATGGCCCACATGCTTCACATCTCTCATGTCCAGCGAGACCATCCACTTGCACCGTTGTGTAGACTCAGCATGACACTAGGGGCCTTAATGCCCCAGCAAAGTGTGGTTTAGTGCTGAGCATGTTCAAAGACTTGGGCAATGACATGTTTATTGCAAGAAACACACTTGGTCAAAAGGGACTGGAACAGACCACTCCAGCTCGTTCGCTATACAAATTATGTCTTCCGGTCCAGCAAAGAGGGAAGGACTGGCTATCCTACTGGTTAATAACTTCACAGACAAAATACTCTTGACTTTGGCAGAGATCCCACGCAGACTGCTGGTGGTACGAATAATACAGCATACCCACACAATCACCCTCTGCAATGTATATGCCCTCAACAACACTCAAGAGAGCTTCCTATGCAGAGCAATTCCCAGATCCGAACTACCCAGACACAGAAATACACATAGGCAGAGACTTTAATATGGTTTGTAAGAATTTGGTTTAATGGTTGAGGGGAATGAAACCTTTCTTAAGCAGCAACCACAATTCTTCTCAGGGAGTAGTCACATGCAAAACCTAAATTAACCTATGCTCAATCTTCGGGTAGTTTGGCACAGAGCAGTCAGGTTTAACCCAGAGGCAAGGTGTAAGTATTTATGCAACGCTTAAAACAATAATACAGTGAAAACCCACAACAAAAGTTGTCCACAACATATTTAGAAAAGTTGAGTATTTTTTATTAAATGGAATAAGACCAAAACAGCAAAAATGCAGTAGAACTGGAGGAATACAATTGTAAAGACTTTAGTAAAAATAGCACCAGTAGGCCTAAAGTCTGGTCATGCCGTACCTGGACAAGTCATAAGTTCAGGCTGACGCAATGGAGCCTGGGCCGGCTACATTACCTTGTTTGGTCCGTAGAACTAAGTGTCTTCCATCCTAGTTTGCAGAGCATAGAGTGGATCTGTGTTGAAGATGTACCATGCAGCCGAAGCAATGCATCGGTCCTGTGATGTGGTGAGGCTGTAGTGGGACGTTTGGGTGCATTTTCTTCAAAGATTTTGTGATGTGAAGTCCAGAGTTGGGGATGGGTCGAGCCGTTGTGGCAATACATCAGTACCCAGGAGCTGCGAGACTACGATGCAGAATCCGGCATTGTCGTCAAGGTTGCTGTCTAAGAGGGATGCAATGGCATTCACTGAGGATGTGTCACACAGCCCCAGTTCTGAATGCAATGCCTGCTTTGGTGGCGATGCGAGTCTTTGTGATGGGTCCAATTCACACAGAAGCTGAAATGTGTCATTTCTGCTTGGTTTGCACCGTGCAGCAGAGGAGATGCGTTGGTTCTGCTGGAGCCACAGAGGCTGGCAAAGCACCTTAAGCCCACTTCCAATGGTCCGCGACGGGTGGCACCACCTGGCAGGGCAGACTCACAGATGGCAGAGTGCAGGTGCAAGGTTGTTGGAGACTTATGTTCCTGAAGTTCATGTCAGAAGGCCAGTCAACTACCCCTTGGAGTCACTATGGGGTTCTGGGTTCAAGAGATGTAGGTCCAGTTCTTTTCACCCAGGCAGGAGGACAATAGGCAGCAGGCTAGCATAGCAAAGCAGCAGCACAGCAAAGCAGCAGTCCATCAGAGTGCAGTACAGCAGAGTAGCAGTCCTTCAGCAGCACAGCAGTCCTTCTTCCTGAAAGAGTATCCACAGATTCAGAATTATATTGAAGAATTGGTGTCTGAGGTCCAGTGATATGCCCAGTTGTGCCTTTGAAGTGGGGGAGAAGGCTCTAGAGCTTACCCTTTGTAGTTCACAGGTATCCTACCTTCCCTGTCCTGGTTCTAGACTAACTGCAGGGGGTATTCAGCTCTTTGTGTGGAGGCAGGACAAAACCAATTGTTAGTGGGGCTGTGATTCGCTCCTCCCTCCCATCCTGCAAGTAATGGTCCATTCAGGCACACCTAAGCTCTCTATTGCCTGGGGCTGTCTAGGAGGAATGCACAAAGCCCAACTGTCAGCTACACCCAGTTATGTGACCAGAGACAGGCTGCAGGCACTAAATGGTTATGGCAGGAAAATGCTGACTTTCTAAAAATAGCATTTTAAGAATTGCAATTTAAAATCTGACCTCTCCATAAGTAAGGATCCGAGAGACACCAAACATAAACTGTTGACCTATTCCCATTTGGAAATTTCACTTATAAAACGCAATAAGGCAACTCCAGTATTATCCTATGAGCGAGTTAGGCCTTGCTATAGTGAAAAAATAATTTAAGAGTTTTTCACTACCTGACAATCTAAAACTTAAAAGCATATATTCTACTTTTTAAATAGATTGCACCCTACCCTCTGAGCTGTCCAGGGCCTTCCTTAGGGGTGGCCTATATGTATTAAAAAGGAAGGTTTGGACCTGGCTAAACATTTATTTTGCCAGGTCGAAGTGGCAGTTGAAACTGCACACTTAGGCTGCAATAACTACCTTGAGGCATGCTTAGAGGGCTACTTAAGTGGGTGGCACAATCAGTGCTGCCGGGCCACTAATAGCATTTGATTTACGGGCCCTGGGTACATGTACTACCTTTTTACTAGGGACATGAATGAATGAATTAATAAATGAATTAATGAATGAAGGGAATTATACTGCGCATGGCTACTCAAGTGTGTCCCAGCACTTATAAGTAAATTAAAAATGGAAATTGGGGGTGATCAGAGGTAGAGCACTACTTCAGAGGGAGTGGAGTGTAGAATCCAGCCTAAAAAGGCACCAACCTGCGACTTTGGCTCTGCCAATGGACCCCGCTCAACCCAAAGTCGTCTTTAGTGCTGAGGAAGCTGCCGCCTAAAAGGTGCTTAGCGAGCCGCTGCCTAAAAGGTGCTGAGCAAGCTGCCACCTAAAAGGTGCTGTCTCTGTCCATCACCACCCCTTGTTGTAAATATTTTTGTCCACCCTAAGCGTGGAAGGGTATACTCAGATGTGAGTCCCTTGCTCATTGCACCATCAGGATTCAAGCAAGCCGGGCCGAAGACGGCTGAAATGCCAGAAACCGGTCCCCGGAAGCTTGTTTCCTTCCCAGTGTAAGAATTGGCTTTTGTAGTCTGGTCTGCCCTGTTCCCATGATGCACTGGGCCAGGGACAGACTAATTTGCATACAGCCAGGTTCTGAAACTGGGATCGTGCAATGAGCTAAAAAACGGTGTTGGATTTAGCCCTGATCTCTTGACTGGGTGAGAGTATTCTGCTTAATTCAGAGACTCTGTCCATCACCACCCCTTGTTGTAAATATTTTTGTCCACCCTAAGCGTGGAAGGGTATACTCAGATGTGATTCGCTTGCTCATTGCACCATCAGGATTCAAGCAAGCCGGGCCGAAGACGGCTGAAATGCCAGAAACCGGTCCCCGGAAGCTTGTTTCCTTCCCAGTGTAAGAATTGGCTTTTGTAGTCTGGTCTGCCCTGTTCCCATGATGCACTGGGCCAGGGACAGACTAATTTGCATACAGCCAGGTTCTGAAACTGGGATGGTGCAATGAGCTAAAAAACGGTGTTGGATTTAGCCCTGATCTCTTGACTGGGTGAGAGTATTCTGCTTAATTCAGAGACTCTGTCCATCACCACCCCTTGTTGTAAATATTTTTGTCCACCCTAAGCGTGGAAGGGTATACTCAGATGTGAGTCCCTTGCTCATTGCACCATCAGGATTCAAGCAAGCCGGGCCGAAGACGGCTGAAATGCCAGAAACCGGTCCCCGGAAGCTTGTTTCCTTCCCAGTGTAAGAATTGGCTTTTGTAGTCTGATCTGCCCTGTTCCCATGATGCACTGGGCCAGGGACAGACTAATTTGCATACAGCCAGGTTCTGAAACTGGGATGGTGCAATGAGCTAAAAAACGGTGTTGGATTTAGCCCTGATCTCTTGACTGGGTGAGAGTATTCTGCTTAATTCAGAGACTCTGTCCATCACCACCCCTTGTTGTAAATATTTTTGTCCACCCTAAGCGTGGAAGGGTATACTCAGATGTGAGTCCCTTGCTCATTGCACCATCAGGATTCAAGCAAGCCGGGCCGAAGACGGCTGAAATGCCAGAAACCGGTCCCCGGAAGCTTGTTTCCTTCCCAGTGTAAGAATTGGCTGTTGTAGTCTGGTCTGCCCTGTTCCCATGATGCACTGGGCCAGGGACAGACTAATTTGCATACAGCCAGGTTCTGAAACTGGGATGGTGCAATGAGCTAAAAAACGGTGTTGGATTTAGCCCTGATCTCTTGACTGGGTGAGAGTATTCTGCTTAATTCAGAGACTCTGTCCATCACCACCCCTTGTTGTAAATATTTTTGTCCAGCCTAAGCGTGGAAGGGTATACTCAGATGTGAGTCCCTTGCTCATTGCACCATCAGGATTCAAGCAAGCCGGGCCGAAGACGGCTGAAATGCCAGAAACCGGTCCCCGGAAGCTTGTTTCCTTCCCAGTGTAAGAATTGGCTTTTGTAGTCTGGTCTGCCCTGTTCCCATGATGCACTGGGCCAGGGACAGACTAATTTGCATACAGCCAGGTTCTGAAACTGGGATGGTGCAATGAGCTAAAAAACGGTGTTGGATTTAGCCCTGATCTCTTGACTGGGTGAGAGTATTCTGCTTAATTCAGAGACTCTGTCCATCACCACCCCTTGTTGTAAATATTTTTGTCCACCCTAAGCGTGGAAGGGTATACTCAGATGTGAGTCCCTTGCTCATTGCACCATCAGGATTCAAGCAAGCCGGGCCGAAGACGGCTGAAATGCCAGAAACCGGTCCCCGGAAGCTTGTTTCCTTCCCAGTGTAAGAATTGGCTTTTGTAGTCTGGTCTGCCCTGTTCCCATGATGCACTGGGCCAGGGACAGACTAATTTGCATACAGCCAGGTTCTGAAACTGGGATGGTGCAATGAGCTAAAAAACGGTGTTGGATTTAGCCCTGATCTCTTGACTGGGTGAGAGTATTCTGCTTAATTCAGAGACTCTGTCCATCACCACCCCTTGTTGTAAATATTTTTGTCCACCCTAAGCGTGGAAGGGTATACTCAGATGTGAGTCCCTTGCTCATTGCACCATCAGGATTCAAGCAAGCCGGGCCGAAGACAGCTGAAATGCCAGAAACCGGTCCCCGGAAGCTTGTTTCCTTCCCAGTGTAAGAATTGGCTTTTGTAGTCTGATCTGCCCTGTTCCCATGATGCACTGGGCCAGGGACAGACTAATTTGCATACAGCCAGGTTCTGAAACTGGGATGGTGCAATGAGCTAAAAAACGGTGTTGGATTTAGCCCTGATCTCTTGACTGGGTGAGAGTATTCTGCTTAATTCAGAGACTCTGTCCATCACCACCCCTTGTTGTAAATATTTTTGTCCACCCTAAGCGTGGAAGGGTATACTCAGATGTGAGTCCCTTGCTCATTGCACCATCAGGATTCAAGCAAGCCGGGCCGAAGACGGCTGAAATGCCAGAAACCGGTCCCCGGAAGCTTGTTTCCTTCCCAGTGTAAGAATTGGCTGTTGTAGTCTGGTCTGCCCTGTTCCCATGATGCACTGGGCCAGGGACAGACTAATTTGCATACAGCCAGGTTCTGAAACTGGGATGGTGCAATGAGCTAAAAAACGGTGTTGGATTTAGCCCTGATCTCTTGACTGGGTGAGAGTATTCTGCTTAATTCAGAGACTCTGTCCATCACCACCCCTTGTTGTAAATATTTTTGTCCAGCCTAAGCGTGGAAGGGTATACTCAGATGTGAGTCCCTTGCTCATTGCACCATCAGGATTCAAGCAAGCCGGGCAGAAGACGGCTGAAATGCCAGAAACCGGTCCCCGGAAGCTTGTTTCCTTCCCAGTGTAAGAATTAGCTTTTGTAGTCTGGTCTGCCCTGTTCCCATGATGCACTGGGCCAGGGACAGACTAATTTGCATACAGCCAGGTTCTGAAACTGGGATGGTGCAATGAGCTAAAAAACGGTGTTGGATTTAGCCCTGATCTCTTGACTGGGTGAGAGTATTCTGCTTAATTCAGAGACTCTGTCCATCACCACCCCTTGTTGTAAATATTTTTGTCCACCCTAAGCGTGGAAGGGTATACTCAGATGTGAGTCCCTTGCTCATTGCACCATCAGGATTCAAGCAAGCCGGGCCGAAGACGGCTGAAATGCCAGAAACCGGTCCCCGGAAGCTTGTTTCCTTCCCAGTGTAAGAATATGCTTTTGTAGTCTGGTCTGCCCTGTTCCCATGATGCACTGGGCCAGGGACAGACTAATTTGCATACAGCCAGGTTCTGAAACTGGGATGGTGCAATGAGCTAAAAAAACGGTGTTGGATTTAGCCCTGATCTCTTGACTGGGTGAGAGTATTCTGCTTAATTCAGAGACTCTGTCCATCACCACCCCTTGTTGTAAATATTTTTGTGCACCCTAAGCGTGGAAGGGTATACTCAGATGTGAGTCCCTTGCTCATTGCACCATCAGGATTCAAGCAAGCCGGGCCGAAGACGGCTGAAATGCCAGAAACCGGTCCCCGGAAGCTTGTTTCCTTCCCAGTGTAAGAATTGGCTTTTGTAGTCT
This sequence comes from Lissotriton helveticus, assembly GCF_964261635.1. Taxonomy (NCBI): domain Eukaryota; kingdom Metazoa; phylum Chordata; class Amphibia; order Caudata; family Salamandridae; genus Lissotriton; species Lissotriton helveticus. The sequence continues at coordinate 71,837,331 of NC_136064.1, forward strand.
GGTCTGCCCTGTTCCCATGATGCACTGGGCCAGGGACAGACTAATTTGCATACAGCCAGGTTCTGAAACTGGGATGGTGCAATGAGCTAAAAAACGGTGTTGGATTTAGCCCTGATCCCTTGACTGGGTGAGAGTATTCTGCTTAATTCAGAGACTCTGTCCATCACCACCCCTTGTTGTAATATTTTTGTCCACCCTAAGCGTGGAAGGGTATACTCAGATGTGAGTCCCTTGCTCATTGCACCATCAGGATTCAAGCAAGCCGGGCCGAAGACGGCTGAAATGCCAGAAAACGGTCCCCGGAAGCTTGTTTCCTTCCCAGTGTAAGAATTGGCTTTTGTAGTCTGGTCTGCCCTGTTCCCATGATGCACTGGGCCAGGGACAGACTAATTTGCATACAGCCAGGTTCTGAAACTGGGATGGTGCAATGAGCTAAAAAACGGTGTTGGATTTAGCCCTGATCTCTTGACTGGGTGAGAGTATTCTGCTTAATTCAGAGACTCTGTCCATCACCACCCCTTGTTGTAAATATTTTTGTCCACCCTAAGCGTGGAAGGGTATACTCAGATGTGAGTCCCTTGCTCATTGCACCATCAGGTTTCAAGCAAGCCGGGCCGAAGACGGCTGAAATGCCAGAAACCGGTCCCCGGAAGCTTGTTTCCTTCCCAGTGTAAGAATTGGCTTTTGTAGTCTGGTCTGCCCTGTTCCCATGATGCACTGGGCCAGGGACAGACTAATGTGCATACAGCCAGGTTCTGAAACTGGGATGGTGCAATGAGCTAAAAAACGGTGTTGGATTTAGCCCTGATCTCTTGACTGGGTGAGAGTATTCTGCTTAATTCAGAGACTCTGTCCATCACCACCCCTTGTTGTAAATATTTTTGCCCACCCTAAGCGTGGAAGGGTATACTCAGATGTGAGTCCCTTGCTCATTGCACCATCAGGATTCAAGCAAGCCGGGCCGAAGACGGCTGAAATGCCAGAAACCGGTCCCCGGAAGCTTGTTTCCTTCCCAGTGTAAGAATTGGCTGTTGTAGTCTGGTCTGCCCTGTTCCCATGATGCACTGGGCCAGGGACAGACTAATTTGCATACAGCCAGGTTCTGAAACTGGGATGGTGCAATGAGCTAAAAAACGGTGTTGGATTTAGCCCTGATCTCTTGACTGGGTGAGAGTATTCTGCTTAATTCAGTGACTCTGTCCATCACCACCCCTTGTTGTAAATATTTTTGTCCACCCTAAGCGTGGAAGGGTATCCTCAGATGTGAGTCCCTTGCTCATTGCACCATCAGGATTCAAGCAAGCCGGGCCGAAGACGGCTGAAATGCCAGAAACCGGTCCCGGAAGCTTGTTTCCTTCCCAGTGTAAGAATTGGCTTTTGTAGTCTGGTCTGCCCTGTTCCCATGATGCACTGGGCCAGGGACAGACTAATTTGCATACAGCCAGGTTCTGAAACTGGGATGGTGCAATGAGCTAAAAAACGGTGTTGGATTTAGCCCTGATCTCTTGACTGGGTGAGAGTATTCTGCTTAATACAGAGACTCTGTCCATCACCACCCCTTGTTGTAAATATACCTAAAAGGTGCTGAGCAAGCGGCCACCTAAAAGGTGCTGAGCAAGCCGCCGCCTAAAAGGTGCTGAGGAAGCTGCCACCTAAAAGGTGCTGAGCGAGCCGCCACCTGAAAGGTGCTGAGCAAGCCGCTGCCTCAAAGGTGCTGAGCAAGCTGCCACCTAAAAGGTGCTGAGCAAGCTGCCACCTAAAAGCGGCCTGAAAGGTGCTTAGCGAGCCACCGCCTAAAAGGTGCTGAGCAAGCCGCCTCCTAAAAGGTGCTGAGGAAGCTGCCACCTAAAAGGTGCTGAGCAAGCTGCCACCTAAAAGCGGCCTGAAAGGTGCTTAGCGAGCCGCCGCCTAAAAGGTGCTGAGCAAGCCGCCGCCTAAAAGGTGCTGAGGAAGCTGCCACCTCAAAGGTGCTGAGCAAGCTGCCACCTAAAAGGTGCTGAGCAAGCGGCCACCTAAAAGTTGCTGAGGAAGCGGCCCCCTAAAAGGTGCTGAGGAAGCGGCTTCCTAAAAGGTGCTGAGGAAGCGGCCTCTCAAGGGTGCTGAGCGAGCCGCTGCCTAAAGGTGCTGAGCGACCAGCCGCCTAAAAGGTGCTGAGCGAGCCGCCGCCTAAAAGGAGCTGAGCGAGCCGCCGCCTAAAAGGTGCTGAGCGAGCTGCCGCCTAAAAGGTGCTGAGCGAGCCGCTGCCTAAAAAGTGCTGAGCAAGCCGTTGCCTAAGGGTGCTGGCCAAGCCGCTTGTTTAGGGGAGAAGCCAGCTTTGAAGCTGAAGACTATGCTAAAAGGCCCACCCAAACCCAGCTTGACACTGGCATGAGAGATCTGTCACCACTGAGGGATTGATCCGGTTAGAGGTTGTAGGAATGTGCCCTTTTGACATGGTCACCCCCACTTTTTGCCTGCTAAATGTTTTTTCTACTGAAAGTGCACAGGGTGCTGCTAACCAGGTCCCCAGTTCCAGTGATCAGGTACCCAGTGCCAGTGATTTTACTCTAAAAGAAGTTAACTGTTTTATTGTTCCCCAATTGGTAAAACCTTTAGCACCTCCCTAGTAAATTGTACCCCTTGTACCTAGGGCATGGCTACTAAAGAGGGTCCCCAAGTGCTGTAGCATGTATTGTGTCACCCTAAGGGACCCACCACCTAACTTATACAGACTGACATTGCAGGCTGTGTGAAATGGTGCAAACAAATATGAAAACACGACATGGCACACACCCTATGTTACATGCCCCCAGACTCTGCATGACACTGCACTGTGCTCCCTAGAGCAGGCCGGACAGCCCTAATGCAGGGTGCATTTTATTACTTGAGGACATATCTGCATGAGCAGATATTCCCCGGTGCATTGCAATTGTTAGAAAATAACTTGAAGCAACGTGGAGGCAGCACCAGTTATATAGTAGACAGTTGAAGCGTCAGTTATATTAAAACATTTTTTCTTTTTTCTCCCTAATCAAAAGTGCACAAGACAGCCAACGCGTTTCGTTCCCACCCAGGGAACTTCGTCAGGGCAGAAATAATAATATATATTGTGTAATGTCCCAAGGACTGCAAGTGAGCAACGTCAGGTGTGAACCAGTTTGACGGTATATCAGCAGAATAATCGATATGATAACCAATGTCCTGAGTAACTTGGGTTAAATACTGATGGCCCCTTTTTTTAGTACAGATGTAGTAAGGCTCGAAGCACCAACCTCGGTAGGGTATATAACTGGTGAGAAAGTGATCACTTGATAGTGTGCCGCTTTGACATCATATTACAATCACCAGGTATCCACGAGATCCCATATGTGTCTAGTTGTCGATAATAGAAGGTCCTGCGGTATGGGGGAAACTACTGATCGTTCACTCTTAGTAGAACGATACCTCTAGCAGCTTATCAAGGCTTGCTCGAAAACATCGGGGCATCCCCATTGGACCATTCCATGGCTAGAAAACCTCCCTACCCTTCCGAACACCAACCCACTCACTAATACCACCAACCCCTGCACTAACACCACACCCCTCCCCCCCTCCACTCCAGTAACCTAGACACTTATTCGCCTTCAGTGCCCATCCCCAACTCCTTTCCCAATCCCACGCTGGACAGGATTATGTCCACCCTCCTCCAAGTCAAAGAAGATCTCCACACCCTCAAAGAGTTACTCTTCACACACCCCAGACACCCCCTACCCACCACCACTTCCCCCCCTAACAAATCCCCCACCCATTCTACTCACCCTCTCACACAAAACTCCCCACACTGGACCTCAATCCCCGCTCGCAATCCCACCAACCGCTCCCGATGCACCATCAATCCACTTTCGGACCATGACATACGCACCCTCCTCCGCTCATAAGACCCAGTTCCCCAAAACCACTTAGCCACCACACACCTTTCCATCCCCACGATTCACTCTAACCCCCTTAGGCACCCCACACAAAACAACAGAGGCTCCGTCCCTAATAACCTTAAAAAAGTCCCCCTCACTCTAGAACCCTCTACCACCCTTTGCACCCCCAGGCTCAAATGCATACTTCTCAACTGCAGGCCGGCCCTTAGACACTCCTCCGACATCGCTGATCTCATCAAAACACTGGACCTTGATCTAGCCATTCTGACTGAAACCTGGTTAACTGAATCTTCTACACCTATCATGGATATTCTAGTTCCCCCCAACTACCTCATCATTAGACTTGACAGGTCCAGCAAGACAGGCGGTGGAATTGCATGTATTTATAGGAGCAACCTCACAATTACTAGAATCACCTCCTCCTCTCTTACCTCCTGTGAATACATCTGCCTCGATGTCATCAGCGAGAGCAAACCTGTATGCTCTCTACACGTCATCTACCACCCACCTGGGGACAACCTCATCTTCACCCAACAACTCATGGACACAATCTCAACCAATTCCGGATGGCAAAACACTCAAATTTTCCTTGGTGACTTCAATCTCCATTGGAACGATCACAATGACGCGGTCGTAAATGGTCTCAAAAACTACCTCAACGCTCTTGACCTCACCCAAATCTGCAACAGCCCGACCCACGATAAAGGCTCTATCCTCGACCTTATCAGCTCCAAAGAGAACTCTACCCAACTTGGGTCAATCCAACCCTGTGACTGATCAGACCACCACATTATCACATTCTTCATCAATGAAAAAGTAAAGTTTAACCCGGTTCAATCTACCAAATCCAAGGTCTGGAAAAGGGACCTGAAGAAACTCAACCCAAACTCTTTACCTTCCCACAGCTGCAATCTCCTCCTTCCCCCTACCGGCGCTTCTGACGTTCAATCTTTGACCGACCACTACCTCAACTCTGACTTCAATAATCAATGAGGCCGCCCCCTTGCAACTGAAAAGAGTCTCCACTAAGAACTCCAACCCATGGTACGATGGTAGACTCAACGAAGATAGACGGGCCATGCGAATAGTAGAGCGCATCTGGAGATCAGCCCCTTTGGCACTGCACCTTAAAACTCTGAAGAAAAAGAGAAACGCCTACTTCAGGAAAGTCAAGCGCCCAAAATCAGATTTCTTCAGCCTCCAGCTCGACCAAGCAAAAAACCGGCCAAGAAAACTGTTTGAACTAATCAAAACACAATCCAAGGAACAACCCCAACAATCACATAGTACAATGGGCGATATACCATCCTGTGAAGACTTCTCTGCTTTCTTTAATCTAAAGACTGATCACATCAGGAGCGATCTCCTCAATGACGTAAGACTTTACTCCAACCCCCACAGCACAATACCCACTGAACCAAATAACAATGCTGCATGGTCATCCTTTGACACCTACTCAGAAGAAACAATTGTCAAACTGCTCAGCACATTGAAACCTTCTAATCACCTCACAGACCCCCTTCCTGCCAACGCTGTAAAAGACTTCATCCCATTACTCCTCCCACTCTGGACCAAAATTATTAACAGTTCACTTCAACAAGGACTCATCCCCGACTCCCTCAAAGTTGGACAAGTCACACCTATACTCAAGAAACCAACAGCTGACCCTACTGACTTAAACAACTACCGTCCTATCACCAATATTCCCACTCTGGCCAAACTGTTGGAAAAATGCGTACAACTCCAATTGACAAAACACATTGATCAGTTTGACCTCCTCAACCCTCATCAATCAGGCTTCCGAGCAGGGCACAGTACTGAAACTGCCATGACACACAATTGATGACGCCCTCCAAATCCTAGATCAAAACGATACCTGCCTCCTCATCCTTCTTGATCTCTCCTCAGCATTTGACACCGTCAAACACGAGAACTTACTCGAGCTGTTAAACACCAGAATGGGTCTATCTGGGACTGTTCTCAAGTGGTTCACTTCCTTTCTGCATAACCGGTCTCAGAAATTCAACAACTTGATGTCCCCACCAGTGCCTGTAACATTAGGCGTCCCACAAGGATCTTCCCTATCCCCAACATTGTTCAACCTGGTCATGGAACCTCTCACCACCTTGTTACAAGCATCTAATGTACACTTTCACATGTACGCCGACGACACCCAACTTTATCTCAAACTACAATCCCCCAAAGACATCAAACTTCTGAACTCAACGCTCAGAAACACCCATTCATGGTTGGCCGATAATCACCTCAAACTCAATGCTCGGAATACTGAGTTCCTTCTGATCTCACCTCCCGCGAAAATCTCCACCACTCAAACTTGGCTTAAGCACCTAACTGCACTTAATGTCCAACCTACCATCGTGGACTCAGCGAAATCTTTAGGCATAACACTTGACGCCAATCTCAACATGCAGCAGCATATCAGCAAGGCAACTAAGGGAGCTAATTTCCAAATCAATACCTTGAGGAAACTTAAACCCTTCCTCCCAGCCAAGGACTTCCAAACTGCAGTACAAGCCCTAGTCATTCCTCGCATAGACTACGGTAGCGTCGCCCTCTGCGGACTCCCCCTATCTACAACTGCACCCCTGAGAGCCTCTTTGAACGCTGCAGCGAGACTCATCACTGGATCAAAAAACACTAGCATATTTCCCCTGACCTAAAATCCCTGAACTGGCTGCTTTTTGAAGCCAGAATACATCTGAAAATTGCCTGCATGACACACAGGGCTGTACACCACAACTCACCCGGCTACCTCACTCAGAAGCTGACAATATCTGGTGGCTCGAGAGCCACTAGAAGTACAAAAAATCTTCTTCTGAAACCTCGAAGATTCCGGAAGGAAAAAACATATAAACGCTCCTTTTCAGGAATGGCACCCAGGATCTGGAATTCACTCCCTCCAGAAACCAGGCTTATCTCCTCTATTACATTTTTTAAGAAAGAAGTAAAAGCTATCCTCATGGCTAAATTCACCTGAACTTTTACTTTGGATCTATTTGAGACCCTGCACCTATTTGTACTATTCGTTTATCTGATTGTCTATTTGTATTATTGGTTTAGCTGATTGACTATGCTCCCTCATGTACCTACCCTATTTTGCTTCTCATTTATTACCTACAACTATTCTGTGCTCAAAAGTCTGGTAATCACTCTCTTGTTTTCTTACCCCTTCTTTCTGTAAAGCGCTCTGACATCTGCAAAGATCTTGTTCGCGCTATATAAAACTTTTTAAATAAATAAATAAATAAATCCATGTTACCATTTGTTAAGGAGGGAGCAAAAGCACGTTAGCACTCCTACCTGGTGGAGAATGAAGGGTCAGTCTCTCAAATAGCCACGTTTTTGGACACCCTTATGTCTGTCTGACAGGGGGAACTCATAGCTATAGCTGTTAAGATCAACACAGACAGAAGGGCAAAAAATAGGGAGTTGGAAGGGGAGGTGTGCAAACTCATGTCTCGACACAAGAGTTCGGGCTCGTGGAAATTCTGGCACCAGCTCACGGTGGCCAGACAACAACTCAAGGCCTTAGGCTGTGATGCAACAGAATATGCACTGCTGCACACCAAACATAGATAATACGCTAAGGGGACAAAGCAGGCAAACTGTTAGTTTGCTGTCTCAGGGTAGAACTGCAGAAGAACAATGTTACTCATGTTACCACTCACACAAGGGATATGGTGTACACACCAAAGGAGATATAAGAGGCTTTCTGCACATACTACTCCACACTATGCACTGTAGACCCCTCCACTACCAATATCATGCAGACATACCTAGACGAGACACCACTGTCGACACTTATGACAATACAATCAGCTACTGTAGAAGGGGACATAACAATAGAGGAGGTCAACGCGAACATTTCCAAACTGCGACTTGGTAAAGCTCCGGGCCCGATGGGTTCACAGGAGTCTTCTATAAGACTTTCAGGGCACACTTGGCACCCATATTGGACTAACTGTATACTTTTTTTGCAGTCTGCCTTAATCACAGTCATACCTAACCAGGAAAAGACCCCACTGCATGATCCTTTTATTGCTCTATCTTACTATTCAGTCTTGACACTATGATCTTTATGGGCCGCATGGCCCAGCACCTAGCCGAACATGGTTATTTCCCAGAGAGTGGTTCCTCAGAGAACACAAAATATATCCTTCACCAGGCTTTCTCTTATCCAGAGGCATGGAGAAAGCATTTAAAAGAGTTCAATGGCCCTTTCTAGAAGAGGTACTTGGTAGAAGCAGTGTGGGTCCCAAATTCCAGAGGTGGGTGTCCAGCAGCTATGACCCCCCAGACGCCTGGCATGCATCAATGGTATGACCTTGAATCCTTTAGCCATGCGGAGGGGAACACAACAGCTCAGGAGAGGAAGGGGCTGTCACATGTGGGCCGGGTTGCGGCGGTTACGATAACTCTGTTACCGAAAATAGTATATGTTTGGGAAGGACTCCCCTTACACCCACCATGTAGCACATTCTAAAATGCAATGACTGATAGAGGGGTTTGTTTGGAGGGGTAGAAAGCTCAAATGCCAAAGTAGCAACAGTATGCCCTAAATGTGGTAGGAAGGACTAGGAGACCCATGCCTCAACATCTACTATATAGCCTCTCAGCTGCACTACCTGGTAAAGTGGTACCGCCCAATCTCAGAGAAGCAATGGTGGTTTATGGACCAATCAGTCGTCTGCATCCATGTGTGGAAAATCCACTAGCTGCCCAAGAAACACAGACCATGAGGAACATCTAGCTCCCCGGTACTGCGGGCCACTCTAATCACTTGGGATCATGTTGCTAGATGAAGCCTGACGTCTATGCCCTCCGCGATGACCCCAATAATAAAAGTTCTGCCTTCTCACCAGCCCGAGGGGGCAGTGCCTTCCTAACTTGGCAGCTAGCAAACTGCAAACAAATAAGAGACATGTACAATCTGAATGGCTTACAGCCCATCTAACTGACCTACCAGCGAGGAAATACATGCACTATCTGCAATGGGTCAACCAGCCAGAAATAAGAGGTCCCATGGCCCACCCGCTGACCCCCTTCGAGAAATGGATAATCACCAAACTTAATATTAAACACTTGGCCTCTGAGCTATGCAAGCTACTTATAAGGGCGACCCCACAAACTAGAACAGAAGTGATGGGAGAAGGAATTCCAATGCACTCTTACAGAAAAGGAATGGGGGAAATATTCCAATGCACTCACGTAACGGTGGCCAATGCCATGGCAAGCGAAACCATGATAAGCATTACACACTATTGGTACTACACTCCTGCCCGAGTCCACACATGGTGCCCTACTAATACCCCAGACTGCTGGAGGGGCTGCAGCTCACCTGCCACCCTCACACACCTTCTCTGGAAAAGCCCAAAATTACAGCCGTATTGGTCAGCGGTCCTTGACAGAGTATACAGCATCTTAGAATGAGACATTCCCCCATTTTCAGCCTTCACTCTGCTGGGGCTGCCCAACACACTCACATTCCCTCTGCACTCGCACCAAGGGAAAGCGATGGCACTGGCACTTGTAGCCGCTAGACTGGCCATCTTAGTGGTATGGGACAAAGACGCAATACCAAACTATGGGGCTTGGCTACACTGGCTCCGGAACCTACTGTAGATGGTAGAAAATCTCTACAGCATTGGAGGCAAAAGAGGCTCTCTCCCAGAAGATAGCAGGACCATGCATCCAATTTCTCAAACAAAAATACAGAGAACTGAGTGTACTTCACCTTACAGCTACTGATGCTGTCACTTATGTGGGCTAGGTACAGGGGACATAGGCAAGGCTTACCGAGGGGCCTACTGAGTCTGGGACATGCACACTTTGGACACTAAGGGCCCCATTAGGAGGGCGGGCGCCCGCCATCCCGACGTAAAACGGGACTGCCCACCATAAGGGCGGCGGTCCCGTGGGGGCCATTAGGATGCGCCCGCCACACTGGCGGGCGCATCCCACATTTTTAACATTGCGGCGGGCGGTGCTGAAAGCACCGCCCGCCACAATGCTAAAAATGCACATAGCGCACTTCAATGCACAACGTGACAGGCACCGTGCGGTGCCTGCCATGTTGTACAGTGAAGTGCAGGGGGGTACCCCCCCATGTGCACTCCCCACCCCCCGGAGTCCCTGGGGACCCGCAACGGGCCCCCACAAGACATTCCTGCATTCCTTTGCCGCCACGGAAAATCATGTTCAGGCACACACCCTAATACGGATGACCATATGAAACCCTTATCCGCGCGGTCAACTCGTCGACCGGGCGGAAAAGCAGCGGACGGTCTCTCCGTCCGCCGTGGTCCCCCCGCCATAGTAATATGGTGGGGGAAATGGGTGGCGGTGGGGAAGGATGTCGGGCGGATCGCCACTGCCCGCATTGCGCGGTGGCGATCCGCCGGACATCCTAATGGGCCCCTAAGATCCTTGGGAGCAGTGTGGGTTCAGAAGTTTGGGGGAGGGGGGTTGGGTGAGATTGACGACACAGTTTGGGAGAGCGGCCGGATTCATGTTTTTAGTTATAACAACAAAAACACCGCATAACTTCTTTTGTCCATCAGCTTTTAGATGCAGGTGGTACTTCATTGTATACCAATAAACAGATTTAAATCTAAATTTCAGGGCCAAGGGAAGGTGCATAGAGGTTGAGGATGCTGGCAAACGGAACCGTGGAAGTTATGAAGAGCTAGGACATTAGGCCACTAAATTAAGTGCGGCAGTAGTTACTGACTTCCTGGGTTTGGGTCACTTCCAGGTCAAGAGAGGTAGAGCTCCATTTAGGCATCTTTAAACAGTTAGTCTTCTCCTAGCAATGGGTCACATAGTAGCATTTATTGGCATCTGGTGACATGCCCAAGTGGTATGACAGGCAATGAATAATTCTGACCCATTTTCAGGCACTGTGAGACAGTGAGAATGCCTTTAGGGTCAATGCCAAAGCTCTCAATCATGGCTAATTATAAACAGTGATTATAACGGGCCACAACTTGGAGCTCTCTGGTTGCTGCTAAAGGCAGTGAGTATTTCGCACTGTGCCTGTCAGTAAGTCATAAAATTACAAATAAAATATGTACTTACCCACTAGCTCCTCTCCTCTGGTCCTCTTTGGTGTTCTTCAGTTGGGGGGCACGTGGTTTCCGAGCTAACACCCTTAAGCGCTCCAGAGGGTTCTCTCATGCTGCTGATAATATTAAGCAGCTTGAAAGAAGCTCCAGAATTGGTTGGAGTGGTCTGACTCGACACTTCCTCAGGCACTGGGAGCCTGTGACTGCTCTCCATGCAGCTGTATAAGTCAGCTTGGGTTGGACAGGTTTAAAGTGTGCATGTCAGGCTGGCCAACGCAAGACAGTCGGCCAAAGTGACATGCAAACTTTAAAATGGAGTTTGCACCACTTCTCCCCTGCTGCCAATCAAAAGCAGAATCCCCAACCCACCCTAACGCTCGGCACAGGAGCAGAGAAAAATAAAATGGTCATAAATACTTTCTATTGCCGTTTTATTTTTCAACTGTGCAGTGTTTTTTTAGCGGTGAGGCGATGCTCCTCCGCCCTAATAGAGGAGCCGCGGCTGGTAGCATTGACCTTTCCTTCATATAAAAGATTGCACCTGTTTTTGGGTCCCCCTACATTTTTTGTTTTTGTTCTATTTTCGGTTCCCTCAGTGTCCCTGTTTGCTCCTGTTTTGTCTTGCCTTGTGTTGTGCTGTCTTACCCAAATTTACTATAGAGCCCTGCTGGTGTGCTGCTGCAGCATCCTGGGATTTCCGCTTGTATCTTGTTATGCTTAGGGCTCTTATCTGCACTACCGGCTGCTAGAACTAATAAGCATAATTCCATCTGTGCTATGTCGTTTGTTTACTGGCTGGATTGCTAACCTATTATCTCCCCTCTGTTTTCAAGCAGGTGTAGATCTAACCATTCCATAATATCCAGCAGAGTGGTGCGGTCCATTGAAACAGACAAATCTTGAAGGAGTGCGGATGTCACTCCAGGATTTTTCTCTTCCCTACTTTCCCCTTGATTTCTTTGTCCCAATGGTGAGTTCCCTTTGCTTCCCGGCGTAGCACTCAGGAACAGCAGGGTCTTTCGACAGGTCTATCACTCCAGAACCATATCCATATAACACTGTGAGCCATTTCCATAATACACAAAGAGTAAGAGGTCGGATTAAAATGATTAAAGCAGATATCTGTGAGCCCTGTGACCTCCAATCTGACCTCATCATATTCTTCCTAGATAGTTGAGTGATTGTCGCTGAGCCCTTGCATGCTTACTTACATTTCTACTGGTGTGAAACAGAGTCTTAAATTAGAACCCGGCAACTCATGCAGAATAATTATTTCCGTATTGATTTGAAGGGAGAGCCTTTCGAAGCTCTCCCTAGTGAGTGCAACTAGGGCTGCGAGCTTGCTGCTTGATTTTACTGTGTGGGGAATACCTTTTACCATTTTAGGAGGCACTTGGACTTTTTAGGAAGCATTTGGGCATCGTTCTGCTATTTTAGCATTGGGGGCTTTTATTCTATGATAATTGGGGAATTATATTTTTAGGCACTCTGACACCCTTCACACGCTCTGAATCTTCTTCCCTGCCTCGCCCAGCCGATTTTCGAGCCGGCGTCTGGCGACGGTGGGCGCCATCTTAGGTGTGGCTGGGGGAGCACTCTAGTCGCGCCGGCCTCCCGCCCTCCCTGAGTATTTAGTTGGGCTTCTCGGCGGTCGCGTTGCCTTTCGAAGCTCTCCCTAGTGAGTGCAACTAGGGCTGCGAGCTTGCTGCTTGATTTTACTGTGTGGGGAATACCTTTCACCATTTTAGGAGGCACTTGGACTTTTTAGGAAGCATTTGGGCATCGTTCTGCTATTTTAGCATTGGGGGCTTTTATTCTATGATAATCGGGGAATTATATTTTTAGGCACTCTGACACCCTTCACACGCTCTGAATCTTCTTCCCTGCCTCGCCCAGCCGATTTTCGAGCCGGCGTCTGGCAACGGTGGGCGCCATCTTAGGTGTGGCTGGGGGAGCGCTCTAGTCGCGCCGGCCTCCCACCCTCCTCACATCACTACATAATGTGCGTCATGGCCAGACGGCGCAGCGGGCGCGCCATGCGTGCGCCTAAGCCGCGCCTAAGCCAAGCCCGTCTGAGCCCGTCCGCGACCGGACACGGCCCAGGGTCCCCACCCCTTGTCCAGACAAACGAGTGTGTTGGAGTAGGAGCGATCTTGTAAGTCTCTCCATCTCTACCTGCATGCCGGGCCTTCATAGTTTAAAGATAGGGGAAGAGGGAGTGTGCAGGCACTGTCAATTTCGTTTTAGCAAACTGACAGCTGATACCCGGGGCAGTTCCATCTTGTCCTGTGGCCTGCTTAACGTGAGATCGTTGCGATGCCACAAGCACGACATATACGATCTTCTTGTGGATAGACAATTAGACTTGCTCTTCCTCACGGAAACGTGATTGGATGCTCACTCGGACCCCGACATCATTCAGGCTTTGCCAGAAGAATATCTGATGGTGAGACTGGACAGACTCGAGGGCAGAGGGAGGGGCATAGCGATTGCTTTTAAACAACAGTTTGCTTGTCAATTGGAATTAGTCCCTTTGGCTGGTAGCGAGGCTGGTGTTTTTACCATAAAAATTAATGGGGGTACCACGGTGAAGGGCTATTTAATCTACCGCTCCCCGGGACCACTGGCAAGGTTCAAAGGGAACCTACTAGAGCATGTCATGGAGATAGCACTACGGAGAGACAAGTTTCTGCTACTCGGAGACTTTAACATGCACCTAGAGGATCTGTCAGACACAGGAGCAACGGAGTTTTGTCAAGAACTTCAGGCCTTACAGCTCGAGTTAAAGGGTCAGCTTCCAACACATCAGCATGGCCATTTGCTCAACCCGGTCTTTGCGAACTGGGAGGATGTCACAGTGGCGCCCCCCTAGCCCTTCCCCTGGACAGACCATTTCATGGTGCCATTCGAAATTCATCTCCCTAAACACAAGGTGTCAGACCCCCCGCCCCTCAACTACCCCAGGCGTAAATGGGCCAGGTTCTCCTTGCCAGAGTTCAATGAGGCTCTTATCGTAGGGGGCCCTCCCGGAGGCGATGACGCAGACACGGCAAACAAATTGCTCAACGACCGTATCATGGCCGCACTAGATCGTACGTCCCCTTTAGGCCGACCGAAGGAGGGCGGCCGTAAACAGAGAACGGCACCGTGGTTCAATGAGAAACTACGAGGCGCCAAGAGGGACTGCAAGCGGGCAGAAAGGCAGTGGAGAGCAGCCTATGACAGCCTGGCGAGAGAGAGATACCTCGTCATTAGACGAGCATATCATAACCTGATTAGGACAGTGAAAACTGCTTATTACGCAGACAGGATCCTGGGTGCTGATAACTCAGCTAAAGAACTGTTTAGTGTCTATAAATCCCTGACTGTCCCAGAGTCCTCGGCAGGACTGGAGGACTGTTCAGTTGCCGCCTGTAATCGTATTGCTGACTACTTTGGTGACAAAGTGTCTAAAATTTATTCAGCTTTCCCTACCCAACCCAAGGCAGGGGGAGAATTTGTTTGAAGCATCTGCTGGAGAGGCAGGTGGACAAAATCTGCTGCTTAACTTCACCACCCCCCCAGCAGACGACCTGATTAAAATCTGTAGATCTGTGAAATCAGGCTCTCCACGGGACCCAGCATCACCCAAGCGGCTGGGGGACAGCCTGACGACGCTAGAACCTTACATTAGGCATCTGATGGATGTCTCCTTTAGGTCCAGCACCATGCCAGAGGAATGGAAACAAGCTGTGGTGCTTCCCCTCCGCAAGAAACCGAATATCAGCTTCGAGAAACTGGACAACCTGCGTCCCATCTCCCTTCTACCCTAATTCTCCAAAGTGGCGGAGAAGGTGGCTAACATGCAGTTAATGCATTATGTGGAAGACACTAACCGGCTACACCCCACCCAGTTTGGATTTCGGCCCCGACACTCGACGGAGTCAGCGCTCCTCATGGCTTCCGAAACCATTAGGAAGGGCGCCGATGAGGGCCAGACTATGGCCCTGATCCTTTTGGATCTTAGCGCTGCGTTCGACACTGTAGCACACGCCATCTTGCTACAGTGTCTGAACAAAGGAGGAGTAGGAGGGGCAGCGCTGAAATGGATCCAATCATTTCTTGCTGGCCGAGGTTTTCAAGTCAGGCAGGTCGACTGTTACTCCGAGCGAGTTGCCTTGGACCAGGGGGTGCCGCAGGGCTCATCCCTGAGTCCAACCCTTTTTAATTTACATGTTGCCCCGGTTGCTTCCATAGTGGAGAGTCACGGCCTGAGCATGGTGTCGTACGCCGACGACACGCAGCTGGTCATCTCCCTCTCGCGTGCACCAAGTCTCGCGGCGGACATCTTCAGAGCATGCATGCAAGATCTTGCCGCCTGGATGTCTGCCAATTGCCTTAAACTCAACAGAGGCAAGACTGAGGTGCTGGTGGTGGGGGGAGACCAAGCGGCTTGGACGGCGGCGTGGTGGCCTCCTTGCCTGGGACTAGCACCAATCCCCTGCCAGGAGGCGAGGAATTTAGGTGTCTGGTTCGACTCTAAGCTGCTTTTGGACCCCAGGTGAACCGGGTAGTTGGTGCCTGTTTCGGGATTCTTAAGAGCCTTAGGAAGGTCTTGGAGCTTCTGCCAATCAAAGCCCGTCAAACTCTAGTGCATGCACTAGTCACGTCCAAGATGGACTACGGCAACCTGCTCTATCTGGGGACTCTTGAGAAGAACCTGAGCCGCCTGCAGGTCCTGCAGAATGCTGCGGCGCGGCTGGTTCTCAAATTACCCAGAAGAGCATCATCTAAAGCTGCGCTCCAGGCCCTGCACTGGCTCCCGGTGAGAAGCAGGGTGGAATTTAAAGCACTATGCACATGCCACCGGATAGTTAACGGCAGGGCACCCCTCCCTCTGCAGGGCCTGCTAACACAATATGAGCCCTCCCGTGATCTCAGATCTTCCGGCTCGGGGCGCCTATCCATTCCTAAGGTATCTAAAGTACGGATGGGCGGTAGATCCTTTAGGTATCTGGCGGCCTCAAGCTGGAATAAACTTCCTGTGGCACTGCGCCTGGAACCTTCAGAGCGCACCTTTAGAGCCAAGTTAAAAATCTTCCTATTTGCCCGGTAGTTGGGTCCCTGTCCCGGTATTTCCCTAGCAGCACTTGCCTCTTAGCGCGGGGACACGCCGTGGTGCGTCACCAAGCGCTCTATAAGACCCCTATTATTATTATTTATTTCTTGGGTATTTTTGTAGTGAGCTACTTGTTGCCTTTTTGGTATTTCAGAGCCTTAAATGTCATTTCAGTACTTTGTCTGCAAACCTGAGCTTTTACGTTGAACCCACATCACTTAGCCAACATAGCCCTGGCATTGTGTCTGGCTGATGACGGCTCATTAGCCAGAAACCGGTTCCAGGATGCTTGTTTCCGGTCTAGGGAAGACATGGCTTGGCAGTTCGGGCTGGACTGTTCCCATGAGGCACAGGGTCCGACTGATTTGCATATGGCCATGTCTGAACTGGGGTGGCGGACTGAGCTAAAGAATGATAATGGATTAAACCCAGATCATTTGACTGGCGGTAAGTGCTTGCAATGTTCAACAATCTGTCCATCATCCCCTTTGGTTTTGCATTGTGTCTAGGTACATCAGGACCACACACCGAATGAATGTCGCCCTGGAAGCGCAAGACATTTGGGAGGTCAGTGGCCGCTCGAGTGCATGCCAGCGCTGTCTCATTTTGTGCAATTGCTTACGAATAAATATCAATCAGATTTTAATTTGAATATTTGTGATTTCTTCTGTCTGTCCTTCATGCAGAGCCTGCACTGCCTTTGGAGTGGAACGTTGGTGAGCGAGATTCACGCGGGAGTTGAAGGATGGGCGCCATCTTGGAAGGTGACCAAAGAACGTTGACCCACAGGGTGACCTAAGATCCTCCCAGCTCTTCAGGCGTGCAGACACATCAGAGGGAAGTGCTGTGTGGCCAGCTCTTGGCAGGAGTGAGGCCGGGCGCTTCATCCTTCTGCGCTTCTCTGCAGTCCACTTTCATGTTCCGCGGCTGGAGGCATCTCGACTGACAGCCGTCTCCTTGAGTTACTGCGGCCTTCAGTAGTCAGAGCACTCTCCAGCACGGCGGAGGCTCGCTGGGGACCCAGTCGCCGTTAGCTACTTTCTCAGATATGTGCTGTCCATTTAGAGGCTTCCCTCAGCTGTTATGAGGCGAGGACGGTTCAGATACCACTGCGGTGCCCCGGGGGGACAACCTGTCTCCATAAACAGACTTGTAAGAGCTGGCAGCAGAGCCCTGGCTTCAAAGGCTGCTGCGGGTGGTTTGTTCTTCAAAGTGCAAGTGGACAGCGATTGGTGTTCTTCAAACAGGATCTGTTTCAGATTGCATTCGTATTGCAGAGCTTTAGCAGCTAATAACAGGAAGGTTTGGATCTCTGCGGGGCGCTTTTCCTATATCTGCTTTTAAGAGACAGATCTTCGGGCTCAAGCAGAGGCAGCAATATCTGTAACGTCCCAGGGCTTTAAATGGGCAGTTACTGACAGACACTCCTCTGCGCCTGCATGCCTTTAATTTTAAATGGAGAGAAGCAACACTTCTGAGCAGAGTTCAATACTTTTAACTGGAGAGTACCAGCACTTCTCAGCCAAGTTCAATACTTTCAATTAAAGAGTAACAGTACTTCTCTGTAGGGATCAATACCTTCACAGAGAAGTACCAGCACTTTTAAGTAGAGTTCAATACTTTTCACAGGAGAGTACCAGCACTTTTCAGCAGAGTTCAATACTTTCACAGGAGAGTACTAGCACTTTTCAGCAGAGCTCAATACTTTTAATGGGAGGAAACTAGCACTTCTCAGTAGGGTTCAATACACTTAAGAGCAGAGTACCAACACTTCATAGAGAGTTCAAAACTTTTAATGGGAGAGCACCAGCACCTCTCAGTAGAGTTCAATGCCATCACTTCTCAGCAGAGTTCAATACTTTCACAGGAGAATACTAGCACCTCTCAGCAGAGTTCAATACTTTCAAAGAGAGAGTACTAGCACTTCTCAGTAGGGATCAATACTTTCACAGGAGAGTACCAGCACTTTTCAGCAGAGTTCAATACTTTCACAGGACAGTACCAGCACTTTTCAGCAGAGTTCAATACTTTTTAATGGGAGGAAACCAGCACTTATCAGTATAGTTCAATACTCTTAACAGCAGAGTACCAACACTTCTTAGAGAGTTCAATACGTTGAACGGGAGAGCACCAGCACTTCTCAGTAGAGTTCAATACTTTTAATGGGAGAGTAGTAGCAGTTCTCAGTAGAGTTCATTTCTTTCAACGAGACAGTACCAACACTTCTCAGCAGAGTTCAGTAGTTTTAATGGAAGAGTAGTAGCACTTCTCAGCATAGTTCTACACTTTAAGCAGCAGAGTACCAGCACTTCTCAGCAGAATTCAATACTTTTAGCAGCAGAGTACCAAAACTTCTCAGCAGAGTTTAATGCGTTTAATGGGAGAATACTAGCACTTCTCAGCAGAGTACAATACTTTTAACAGGAGAGCACTAGCTCTACTCAGCAGAGTTCAATACTTTCAATAGGAAAGACCCAGCACCTTTAAGCAGCGTTGAATACTTTTAATGGTGGGGCACCAGCACTTCTTAGTAGAGGTCAACACTCTTAACAGCAGAATACCAACCCTTTTTAGCAGAGTTCAATACTTTTAACGGGAGAGCACCAGCACTTTTCAGTAGAGTTGAATAATTTTGATAGGAGAGCATCAGCACTTCTCGATATAGTTCAATACTTAAAAAATATATATATATTTTTTCATTGAAAATCCACAGTATCGAACCATTTAGTACAAACAGACCATAAATCAGAATACAATAATGAATACGTATCGATTCATCCCATTCCCTATGAGAATAATTTCAACAGGTCAAATGATCAAGCATAGCCTCCCATATATACATACGCAGCTTTCGCTTTCTTGGCCCTTTAACAGAATACAAACTGAACTCCATGTTAAATGTATTATAAAACCTAGCGCGCCACATTTCAAAAGATGGTGCCTCAGGATGGAGCCATGTGGATGCTGTACACAACTGTGCTACCGCCATAGCAATAAAAAACGAGATACCTTAATATATATATCGGCATCCCTTGCAGTAGATCTTCCCCAGTCCTGAGTTACAGTATAGAGGCTGAAATGTTTATAGCTACTCCAGTAACCTCTGATAAAAACCTCTCACTATGCTGTATAAACACAGCCAGTTAAAATACATGAATAAAAAAACATGAGAGATAATAGTATCATCTGCACCACATCAAAAACATTTCCCGTCATACACCCCCACCCCATTTCTTCATCTTTGCTGGAGTATGGTACAAATTGAATAATGTTTTATAACGCTGTGTTTTTAAATTCGCAGCCATAAGAATATTTCTGCTACATCGACCTAATTCTCTAGGGACACAGATTGCTCTCCTAGAGAATTCCCCCATTGAAGGTTATGTTTCTCTAGGTCATCCACTTTAGAAGCTTGCAACACTTTATTGAGAAAAACAATTTTTTCCTGACATCTGATAACTTCAACTATCTTGTGTTGTTTTAGCGTCCTAACATGTTACAATCACGTATCTGCAAGTACATAAAAAATTGACTTTTGGGTGGCTGATACTTATCCGCCAAGTTTGAAACGGAGGAGCAATAAAATGCCCCAGTTGCATAATACCAGTAAGTCTCCACTTCCCCGCCACATGATCATGAAATATCAATGGGAGAATCCCTGCTGCGGACATAGGTGTATAAAATGAGAGTCCTTCAATCTGCAGATTTCTTTCGCACGGTCTTCCAAACCTTATAAACTGCACCCAAGATTTTAAAGGGAGTTCTTTTATAGTAGCTGCCGTCAATTATTTTCAACAAGCAATTTTTGGCCTCAGTCCCCAGCACCATCTTATAGATTGATGGGGCCTCAGCGAGGTTATCAACTTCTTCTCGTCGTATATTTGCAAAAATACAAGCATAATAATATAATGCGAAGTCAGGGACTGACCACCCCCCTCTTTCCCGCAAAAGAGTAAAAAATCGTGCTGCTCTATGTGGTTCACCCGGGGCCCACAGGAATCTAGAACAAAGTGATTGAAGCTGTTGTAATTGCAACTGAGATATTTCCAAAGGTATCATTCTAAAAAAAGTATAACACTTTTGGCAAATTGTTCATTTCAAGATCAATAATTCTGCTACCTAAAGAAAGATGAAGACATTCCCATCTCTCAAGGGCTTGTTTAACATTTCCAGGGATGCCCCCCACCCAGTTGACATCGACCAGCTCTTTCAAACAAACCTGTATTTTGATACCCCGATAACAACCCTTGGGTCATTATCTATAATTTGGTTAGTACAGAGAATCTGAGTTTTAGACGTATTCATCTTATAGCCGGACAAGTGGCCAAATTTGTGTGCCAGGTGTTCAATTTCGGGTATCGCCATTACTGGATCAGATGTTACGATGGGTATGCCATTCGTATATGTGAAGACACAGAACTGATCCTGCCACACCATAAACTATCTTATCCTGGCATTCCTCTCCAGCATATCCAGTAGAGGATTGATATACAGCGCAAACAAGAACGGGGAGCAGGGTGAGAGATCTGAACTAGTTCAGATGTTAATCCCATAGAACAGATCCTAACCACAGGAGAGCGATATAAAACCTGGAAATCCTGGATATACCCCTGGCCAAACCCCATCGACTGTAGGATCCTCCAAAAAAGTCCTCCGAAACGCAGTGGAACGCCTTCTCCGCATCGAGCAGCACCATTTCTACATCTCTAGACTTCATTTGGGAGATGTCAAGTAAGGTAATAACTCTAGCGATATGATTCACGGTCCCCCTTCCAGAGATAAACCTGTGCTGCCTTAGGGAAACCAAAGGGGATATAACCTTAGCCAATCGATTAGCAAGAATTTTTGCATAAATCTTCCCATCACTATTTGTGAGTGAAATTGGACGATAAGACCCCGGAAGATCAGATGGTTTGTCCTTCTTCTTAAAAACAACAATATTGGCATCATCCCACAACTGTGGTGCTGCACCAGTTTGAGCGGCCTGGAAAACAGCCATAAGATCCATTTTAAGATCTTGAAAAATAATCTGGTAGGCTTCAGATGGAAGCTTATCTGGACCTGCAGCCTTACCCCTCGTCATGCTATTAATAGCCTGTTCCAGTTCATCCCCCGTAATAGGACTATCTAATATTCCAGCTTCCTCCTGAACTAACCGCTGAGGTTGTACATTTAAAACCCCCAGATCCATAACATCCTGCTCTGTATCCTGCTCGGTATAACGCTCTTGATAAAAGTTGTGGAAAATCTCTAGAATCTCCTGGGAATCATGTACCAAGCTACCGGAAGCATTCTTCATGCCTTCTATTCTGTGTGCAGCTTCTTTGGAGCACAGTCTTTGAGCTATACATCGCCCTGTCGCCTTCCCGTATTCATAGCATTCTTATTCAAAAAGCTGATATTTTGTGGCAATTTAACATTGGCCTTACATCTAGCCACATTAGTTTGCAGCTCGATGATGTTACTCCCGTGCAAGAGCCCACATACTAGGTTTTCTTCCGCTGATTTAGGTTTTCTTCAGCAGATTTAAGTAGAGGTCAAAAGTTATACTGGGAGAGTAGTAGCACTACTCAATAGAGTTAAATTCTTCCAACAAGAGAGGACCGACACCTCTCAGCAGAGTTCAGTACTTTTAATGAGAGAGTAGTAACAACTTCTCAGCACAGTGCAATACTTTTAGCAGCAAAGTACCTGCACTTGTCAGCAAAGTTCAATGCATTTAATGGGAGAATTCGAGCACTTCTCAGCAGAGGACATCACTTTTAACGTGAGATCATCAGCTCTTCTCAGCAGAGTTGAATACTTTCAATGGAAGAGACCCAGCACTTTTTAGCAGAGTTCAATAGTTTTAATGGCCGAGTCCCAGCACGTCTTTGAAGATTCCAATACTTTTAACTGGTGAGTACCGGCACTACTCAGCAGAGTTCAATACTTTTAACAAGAGAGCACCAGTACTTCCAAATAGAGTGCAATACTTTAAATTGAAAGAACCAGCACTTCCCAGTAGCAAACAGGTACTCTAGGATATGAGTACCTGTATCTGTCAATTCCCATTTCAGGCACTGCAAAATCCTAAAGTGCAACATGCTCTCTTGTATCATTGTACAGTGTTATGATGTAAGCAGCAGTTGTAAGTGCCTGACAATACCAAGCAAAAAATTAATGTAATATGTAAGATAGGACTTCTGATATTTTCTGTGGCCAGATTGAGTGATGACTTGCAGTATTCTATGGGGTACACCTGGCCTGATCTGGAGGCAAGCAGAAATGCAAAATCCATAGATTTAGGGCAGAGGTAGCAAATCCTTACCAAACGTTTACCATTCTTAAATTAGTGAGCATCCTCCTGAACTTGAATTACCCACAAACTGATCCATACCTGCAACCACCTTGGCAACAGATACCTTGGGAAAGCCAAACCTGTCCCACATAATTCCCAATGGAATCCCAACCACTGCTGACTAATTACAAGCAGTGTAAGTATCTTCAGGTAGTCCAGTACTTTCTTGTTAAAATCTGTATATTGTGGGGAATTAAAAGCCAATCCTTTTCTTCCTGCACAATGTAAACCTAATACAGCACACACAAGAAACAAACTTTAGCAAAGTCAAAGATTCTGGCAATGGCTACTAACCTTTTGGTTTTGCCAAAGCTTATTTTGTTTGTGAATGTTTTTTATTGAAAGCATATATTGTATGATAACAAGCATTGTCTATAAGCCAAAATGTATATATGTTATTTTTTGTTTTTAATCTAAAAGCACACATTGTACCACCAATCCCTTCTACTGAATGGGACAACTTACTTTCTGAATGTGCTCATTGTACAAAAGCAAAACGCCATCGCTAACAGTCAGGTCAGCCATTGGTTGAAGTGAGCTGACTATGTGCTCCAACGTCTATGCTATGGTGGGCGGAAGCAAAATGTGAATGACACTGTAGCAGACCAGTGGACAAAGAGACAAAGAGGGCTGACTTAAAGTCTCAGTAATTTACATAGTATAGATTTCTATTCAAAACACAAGGTATTGGCTAACATCAGACCTTGGGATCTGTTTCCCTGCCTTGAGCTTACTTGTGGCACACCCGACATGGCTCAAGAGATGATACCCTGTGCACTCCCCCCTTAGCTTCAGGGAGATTCCAGCCTGACATTTCCTGCAACGGTTTTCACACATTCTACCTCCCCAGCGCCCCTCCAATGATTCTACATAATGGAGGCTGCTGCATGCTGGCGGCGTACATAGGTAAAACGAGTCAACCAGTCAAAACCAGGATCTCTCAGCATCGCTCAAGAATTCGATGCAAAACCCTGAATGCACCCATGGTGACACACTGTGAAGAAAACGGACACAGACCAGAGGAAATGCGCTGGACGGTCCTAAGACATATAAAAGGCAAAAACAGGGACAACATCCTGTCAAAGTTGGAAGCAAAGACAATCTTGTACCTGGGCACCACTAATAACGGACTAAACGAGATGTCAGAAGTGACCAATGTGTAATAAAAAGCATGGACACCCCAGAAATTATTCGAATACATTAAACAGTCTGCTCTAACTAATGAACACTGAACTTTCCTCATTAAAGTTAGGATTTAAAACCAACACTCGAAAGCGTGGTGAGCACATGTAACAGTCTACACGAAACAATTTACACTGAGTAAGACTAGAAATTCACAAAAACGAAGCGCACACGAGTTGCTAAGCAACCGTATGGAAGCAAACCCCATGTGACAACGAAGGCGACCCTCGACCAATAGGAATAAGGCTAAGTTAATCCTATCACTGACGACCTACGTTTCGAGAGAGACACTCCAGACACTGCCTGCGACAGCCGCAAGAGCAAGGACGAAGAACCCACGGGATTCAGCCAAATAATACCAGGTATGGAAGGAGATTCCCCGCGTCAATCACTCTGCACTAACCCGAGCTTTCTAAAGTTTAAAGATAGTAGAAACGTGGCGAAGAGTGCTCCCGGAAAAGTAAACAATCATAATCGGGCTTCGCGCGCCTAACCAAGCGAACCCCCTCAACCTCTAGCCCCGCCGAGAACAACACACGAAAATAATCACAACAGGAATCCATAACCTGCTAATCCGCGCTTCCCTCGAAACCAGCGCCTTGAGATTTATGCTCCGCTGAAAGCACTAATGCAGAATGTGTTATGACAAAAGAGCAGACTAGAAAAAACCAATAACGCCATGTTTCTCTCCACAGAGAAAACAACGACCTCGATTCTAGACACCTCTAGAACCAAGAAAAAGAAACAACAGCACCCCAACACATGGACTGTAAAGACCAAGGGTACGTGATCACAACCCCCCAAAACACTCATGTCCATAATACCTGTACACCAATACTGACTTGGTACCATTACCTCCTACAGGTGATGCCCTACAACCCAACCTTAGCCCTGATGAAGACCGCACTACACCAGTAGTTCTAGTCCCAACAACAAGACGGTCGAAACGCGTTGGCATTATCTAGTGGATTGGAGACCTTTATGCTCAACTACTAAACTCACATGTATACATAAGAAAAAAGACTTACACCCTGAAGAGCATAATTTCGGACAGTAACATTCTCCTGCACTATCCGGGACTATTGATTCTACCAAAAATCTGAGGGATATACTTCTACCCCAGATTCACAGTTGGTTTAAGTATAGTAGGATGATTAGAAATGACCACAATATAATGAAGTGTACAGTCTAACCCCTTTCTTTTGATCGTTTTGCGAATGTATATATGTTTTTTTGTGTAAAGTCATATATGTTTTTTGTGATATAAACACGTCCAGTCGTGGTAACAACCTTTATAATTTTTCTGTGTAAAAAAGGAGAGCCTTTGAAAAGAATGCGGATACCAATGTTAAATAATATAAAGAGAATCAAATGAACAATAACGCAGAGTCAATAAAAGGGACTTCTGTGAAAAAACTGAGTTTGCATCTATGGTGTCAGAGGTACTACTGTTGGTAAATATTGTTAGAGATTCCACCTCTGATCCCCTTAACTGAATCAACCCCCCCGTATTTCTAAAACTTTGTGTAGACTCTAGTCTACGAGGGTATCACTGCAATTTATTTCAGACAGCAATAGAGATTTATCCATCTCTACCAGCGGGAGACTAACCCTCCCTCTGTGTGTTAAACAAATCACATTGGTACTGCCTCTTTAGAAAAAGTCCAGCTACTATACACACATAATCGCCTCCTTATGATCACGTACCGAGAAACATCGATAAAAATTGGTCAACTTCCTAAATTAACTCACAAATGGGTGAACCAAAAACACTAAGCATCCGAGAAGAGGACATTGAAGCGCTACTCAGAAGACCATCGACACTAAACCCAGGAAACACAGCAATTAACTCGAGCCAGACAACCGAGCTAGAAAAAATCACCCGCCTTAAGAAAAAACAAATCCGTACCTCACTGCACGGCGAAGTTCTACTAGAACACCTGAGGGCGGGAACAACACCGGTGGGCCTCCAAGTTAAAAACGTGCCCGTGATATTCACCGACGACCCAGAATACTTACAAGGATTCAGCCATATCGGAACAAAGTGCTCCAGAGATTGGATGTTTCACTCCATCAAGACAGCAGAAAGGTTAGGCCTGAAAGAACAAGAACTGATCAAAGAATTGGAAGCAGCTTTCCGGAACAACCAGGCAGTAGAAAACGCACAAGCACTTTTGGCCAAACTAGAAAAAGAAAATCAAACCTTTCAAAAAACAACTGAAGACATAAAGAGACAAAAACTACAAAGAGACATTCTGAATTATTCTGAAAAGAAAACATACCCATACCTTGAAAAAGATTTTTACAATCAACCACAAAACACCGGGTACTTAAGAACCTACGGCGGAAGAAGCCGAAGACAGTTCCTTACTTTCTCAGACGCCTCATCATCTTCCGAAACATTAAGCGACTCAGAGCTTCCTACAAACAGCAGAAATAATCAACAACGTCAATACTACCCTCAGGAGCCTTTTTTAGACAGAGGTACAGGCCGAGCAAGGGGCCGACCAAGGGGAAACAGATGGTTCAATCGAAGACCCAACCAATTTCAGGGAGAAATAACGACGAGACGCAACACCTACAGGTGGTAACGAGAAGTGAAGGAGCAATCTTCAACCTCTCAAATTATACACTATCACCCCATGAAATCAATGCCCTTAACAAAGGACTATCCTTCGTGCCAACGGTCAAACCAGACCTATGCCAATCTAAATTGGAGATGATACAACTATTCCGCAAAATGCGTCTGAAAATATTTTTTCAAAATCAGGAGAACACGAGCCCTCGGAACTACTCGGGGTTAAAAAACACCTCGACATTCTTCCCACAAACAAGCTTGATGCCCATAGAACTTCTAACATTTGAAAAAAACGTACTACGAGATATGGACTGCCTAGACACCAAAAAAAAGTACTTCACGAAATGGAATTTACATAAGGAAGAGAAGCAGGCTTTGGATAATCTAAAAGAAAATAAAAACCTTATAATCAAACCAGCTGACAAGGGCGGAGGTGTCGTGATACTGCCACGAGAGATGTATGAAACCGAAGTCCTAAGACAATTATCTGATGAAAGGTATTACCGAAAAACAGAAGAAGATTGGAACAAAAACATTTTAATCAAATTGACTACACTGAAAAACTATGGACAAAAGGAAGGGTGGCTATCCAAAAAAGAAGGGGAGTACTTAATCAATCAAGCACCAAGAACACCGCGTCTATATATTCTCCCCAAAGTCCATAAAGACCTTAGAAACCCTCCAGGACGCCCCATTATTTCGGGAGTAAACTCAATACTAGAAAGACCAGCAAAATATGTAGATACCTTCCTGAAGCCCTTGGTCAGCTCCACCCTAAGCTACATCAAAGACACCATGCAAGCCATAAACTTCCTAGAACACCAAACATTTGATGAGGACCATGAAATATTGGTAACTATGGACATAGTCAGCCTCTACTCAAATATTCCTCAAGAAGAAGGCTTGGAGGCCATAGAATTTTTTCTAGAAACCAGAGAGAGACCACACAATGTACCATCCGAGTTTCTGCTGCAACTAGCTGAAATTTGCCTAAAATACAACTTCTTCTATTTCAACAATGTACAGTACCTACAAACAATGGGGACGGCAATGGGTTGTCCCTTTGCGCCAGAAATGGCCATTATGTACATGGCGCTCTATGAAGAGAAATGGATCTACAATAATAACCCCTACGACGGCCATATTAAAACATGGCGTCGTTATATAGATGATGTTTTTATGTTATGGAGAGGAAATGAGGAACAACTGCAAGAATTTGCCACTTGGCTTAATAACAGGAATCAGAACATCAAGTTCACATTGACCCATAACAAAAAAGAAATCAATTTCCTAGATCTGATGATAAAACATGAAGAAGGAAAAATCTACACATCATTATATACCAAGGAAACGGACAGGAACACCTTCCTGCACTTCAAGAGCTTTCACCAACGAAACCTGAGAGAAAATCTACCTCTAAGCCAGTTTTACAGACTCAGAAGAAATTGTTCGAAAAAAGAAGATTACTTCTCCAACGCAAAAGAACTCTCAAAAAAACTAGAAGAAAGGATGTACCCAAGAAAATTGCTGAAAAGAGCTATGAAAAGAGCCTGGTTTTACCCCCGTGAGGCTCTCCTCACACCAAAAGAAAGAGACACAGACACACCATTGGTGTGCGTCACGACCTTCTCAGGGGCCACAAATGACATTAAGAAAATTGTCCGCAAAAACTGGAACACAGTTAAAGGCCTAAAACCACTGGAACAACCGCCCATCTTTGCACTCAAAAAGAATGGCAATATAAAAAACATGTTGGTCAGAGCTGACACCCATATTCCAAAGGAAGAGACGTCACTAAGATCCATGTTGAGTTTACCACCAATCAAAGGCCATAGAAAATGTGGTAACTGCGTTTCGTGCGAAAGCACCATAGAAGGCACGAGGTTCACCTATGGAAACAAATATATACAGCACGACGAGTTTACCAACTGTAATACAAACTACGTCATCTACTGTATAATATGCCCATGTGAGATGGCATACATAGGTAAAACGAGTCAACCAGTCAAAACCAGGATCTCTCAGCATCGCTCAAGAATTCGATGCAAAACCCTGAATGCACCCATGGTGACACACTGTGAAGAAAACGGACACAGACCAGAGGAAATGCGCTGGACGGTCCTAAGACATATAAAAGGCAAAAACAGGGACAACATCCTGTCAAAGTTGGAAGCAAAGACAATCTTGTACCTGGGCACCACTAATAACGGACTAAACGAGATGTCAGAAGTGACCAATGTGTAATAAAAAGCATGGACACCCCAGAAATTATTCGAATACATTAAACAGTCTGCTCTAACTAATGAACACTGAACTTTCCTCATTAAAGTTAGGATTTAAAACCAACACTCGAAAGCGTGGTGAGCACATGTAACAGTCTACACGAAACAATTTACACTGAGTAAGACTAGAAATTCACAAAAACGAAGCGCACACGAGTTGCTAAGCAACCGTATGGAAGCAAACCCCATGTGACAACGAAGGCGACCCTCGACCAATAGGAATAAGGCTAAGTTAATCCTATCACTGACGACCTACGTTTCGAGAGAGACACTCCAGACACTGCCTGCGACAGCCGCAAGAGCAAGGACGAAGAACCCACGGGATTCAGCCAAATATTACCAGGTATGGAAGGAGATTCCCCGCGTCAATCACTCTGCACTAACCCGAGCTTTCTAAAGTTTAAAGATAGTAGAAACGTGGCGAAGAGTGCTCCCGGAAAAGTAAACAATCATAATCGGGCTTCGCGCGCCTATCCAAGCGAACCCCCTCAACCTCTAGCCCCGCCGAGAACAACACACGAAAATAATCACAACAGGAATCCATAACCTGCTAATCCGCGCTTCCCTCGAAACCAGCGCCTTGAGATTTATGCTCCGCTGAAAGCACTAATGCAGAATGTGTTATGACAAAAGAGCAGACTAGAAAAAACCAATAACGCCATGTTTCTCTCCACAGAGAAAACAACGACCTCGATTCTAGACACCTCTAGAACCAAGAAAAAGAAACAACAGCACCCCAACACATGGACTGTAAAGACCAAGGGTACGTGATCACAACCCCCCAAAACACTCATGTCCATAATACCTGTACACCAATACTGACTTGGTACCATTACCTCCTACAGGTGATGCCCTACAACCCAACCTTAGCCCTGATGAAGACCGCACTACACCAGTAGTTCTAGTCCCAACAACAAGACGGTCGAAACGCGTTGGCATTATCTAGTGGATTGGAGACCTTTATGCTCAACTACTAAACTCACATGTATACATAAGAAAAAAGACTTACACCCTGAAGAGCATAATTTCGGACAGTAACATTCTCCTGCACTATCCGGGACTATTGATTCTACCAAAAATCTGAGGGATATACTTCTACCCCAGATTCACAGTTGGTTTAAGTATAGTAGGATGATTAGAAATGACCACAATATAATGAAGTGTACAGTCTAACCCCTTTCTTTTGATCGTTTTGCGAATGTATATATGTTTTTTTGTGTAAAGTCATATATGTTTTTTGTGATATAAACACGTCCAGTCGTGGTAACAACCTTTATAATTTTTCTGTGTAAAAAAGGAGAGCCTTTGAAAAGAATGCGGATACCAATGTTAAATAATATAAAGAGAATCAAATGAACAATAACGCAGAGTCAATAAAAGGGACTTCTGTGAAAAAACTGAGTTTGCATCTATGGTGTCAGAGGTACTACTGTTGGTAAATATTGAGCTTACTTGTGGCACACCCGACATGGCTCAAGAGATGATACCCTGTGCACTCCCCCCTTAGCTTCAGGGAGATTAATCATTTGAAGTTGCCCTACAGCACTGTTCACTTCAGACCTACCGCACCTACCCATGTCACAGGGCTGTCCGATTGTCCTCCCGGCTTGCACTCATGCAGGAAGCCGTTCTAGGTATTTTATATTCAAAGGGACTCCCCATAAGAGCATCACCTCTGGTATTAGTACAACCTTTAGGATTGGAAACTCCACTTGTGGGTACTTTGCTAATGTAGGCATGGCAGAACAGATGATTTCAGACCGCTTCAAAATTCAAAAAAGTCTGTGTCAAGCCTTAGGTAGTGAAGCCATGTGTTCCAGAAGACTGAGCATTGAAAGAGTAAGGTCTTGCCTCTGAAATGTTAGTACTTGAACTTGCATTTTGAACGTCCCCAGCAGCTTCCCTGCTGTCAGTCGCTTCCTGCTCCTCCACCGGCAAGTTAGTATCACCAGCCAGCCTTGCTGCTCATGCCTCAAGTTAGCCTCATCAGCCAGCCTTGTTGCTGAAGTACGGTGCCCACACTTAGCACCTAGGTTCCTGTGCCCCTAGGCCACCAGGACCATTGTCACTTACTGCTCCTTCCAGCCTGACATTTCCTGCAACGGTTTTCACACATTCTACCTCCCCAGCGCCCCTCCAATGATTCTACATAATGGAGGCTGCTGCATGCTGGCGGCGTGCCGCAGGCATGCCAAAGGCAAGCCTGTCTGCACCCATCTATGCCTGGAGCACGCCAGTGCCAGGAACTCTGGCCCTGCGGACTCCCAACGGTACTCTGCCACAGATCTATGTGCACTGTACCCCGGATGCCACAGCAATTGCTGCCTCGCATCTCCGCGCTCCACAGAGTCACAGATTGCCTGCCTCCGATGACGGTTCACCTCCTTTCCTGGAACGGCCACCCTCCCAAAAGCCAGCTCTCCCTGCTGCCCGTCACTTTCCCGGAACCACTCAGATGCCGACTGAACAATGTCAGATCGCTCTGCAAACATACCACTGAAGTCTTCAACACCATCTCCACCCTCGCCCCCAATGTGAACTTCATTGCAGAGACATGTATCACCCCTGCATCAGCCTCGTACATCTCCACCATAACACTCAGCGTCTACAAGATAAAACACCGGGATCACACAAACAGACATGAAGGTTGGATCGCCATTATACACAATTAATCTATCAGCTCCACCACCACCGAAGGCAAAAGCACGTTGACCATGGAACACCTCAATTTCCAACTCTACACTGACGAGATAACCACCATCAAAGGCATTCTCGCATACAGACCCCCTGGACCACAAAACGGTCTCAGCGACGCCATCACAGAATTCATTACTCTGCTTGCCATCAAATCCAAACACTGCGTTTCCTGGGAGACCTCAACTTTCACCTTGATAATCCCATAGACACCAACTCCACCAATGTCCTGGAACAAATTAACAACATCGGCCTCATGCAGCTGGTCTCAGAACCCCTACCACAGAGCAGGACACACACTGGACCCTATCTTCACATCCAGCAATAGAGTCAGATACAGCCACACCATGGAACCCACCTGGTCCGACCATTTTATTTTCCAGTTCACCATTGTTGGCCCACCCTACACCAACCCCAACCACCACAGCTCCCCTTCCGCAGCTGGCCCAAAGTCACACAACATCAATGGACTGACGCCCTCTGCATCACCCAGCCTGATATCTCCACCAACCTGAATCAGGCAGTAGAGACCTTCAACGCCTGGATCACCAGCGATGCTGACCGAGTCATCCCCACCAAACCAGCCAAAATGCACAGATCCGCCAAACAAGCCAGCTGGTGCACCCCAGAAATCAATTAGCTGAAATGCAGATGCACACAAATATAAAGGATATGAGGCACCAGTAGAAATGACACTGAGTGAGCCACTGTCAAGCCTGCACTCAACAACTACCTCCACCAAATGAAAGTTGAAAAAAGGTGGCCCTGACAAACTATATTGAGTTCAAAACCAACAAGACCAAAGAACTCTTCAACATCGTCATCAATTTTACCTGCCCATCAGCCATCAAAAACTTGATTCCTTCCTCACAGGAACTCTGCAACACTTTTGCAGACCACTTCCAGAACAAGATAGCCATGATATACAGAAACTTCAACCCCGTACCTACCAACCTTCTCAGCCTCCCCACTCCTACAATGACATCCACTGACCACCCGCTCAACATATGGGAACACCTCAGCACACTGAAAACTACTGCCTTAATGAACTCCATCCATTCTGGAGCACCCTCCAGCCCATGCTCCCATCGACTCTTCAACCTCGGAAGCCGGTAGATCAGCCACCAGCCCACCACCATCCTCAACGCCTCTATTGCCACAGCCACCTTTCCCGATGTCTGGAAACACTTGGAGGTAAGACCCCTCCTCAACAAACCCTCTGCAGACCTCAGCTCGCTGCTCCCCTTTCCTGCCAAAGTCCTGGAGAAGGCCATCAACCTCCAGTTGATTGAACACTTGGAGAAAAGCAACTTGTTTGACCCCTCCAATCAGGTTTCAGAGCCAACCACAGCACCGAGGCAGCCCTGATCGCCACGACAGACGACATCCAACTGCTACTCAACAGAGGAGAAACACACCGTCTCCCACCACACACTCATCAAACAACTGCTCCAGATCTGAATCAAAGACAATGCTCTTAGATGGATGGCATCATTTCCCATGGGGCACACCCCGAGAATCCGTCTCCCTCCTTTCACCTCACATTCAAAGCCCAACATCTGCAGCGTCCCTCAAGGTTCATCCCTCGGTCCACCCTCTTTAACATCTACATGAAGCTGCTAGCAGACATCATCAGAACCAATGACACCAACATCATTTTCTACGCAGATGACACCCAGCTCATCCTCTCACTCTCAGTGGACCCGACCAGGATGAAGTCCAACTTTCACAACTGCATGAAAAAAGTCTCAGCCTGGATGAAGGACAACTGCCCGAAGTTCAACAAGGACAAAACCGAAGTGCTGATTTTGGCAGCCACACCTCCTTCTGGAACGACTCCTGGTGGCCATCAAAACTCGGACACACCCTCACTCGGAGAGACCACACCCACAACTCTGGCATCATCCTGGACAGCGAACTCTCCATGAAACGACGGGTTAATGCCAACTCCTCAGCCTGCTTGCACATGCCCGTGGGCGGAGAACTCTGCTCCGCCCACAGAGTGTGCAGAGTTTTGCAAGCTCCGCGAAGTAGGCAGAGTAGGCAAAACTCTGCACACTTGCGGCGGAGCGGAGTTAGCCTCCCTCCCGAGTCCCACCCGCACCATTAACAATTATGTGTAAGAGTAAAATAACGATTAAAAGACTATGAAAACTCCTTACCTTATCTGCGGCGTCCATGGGCTGCCCTTTACCTCCATCACGACTTCTTCGTGAAAACTGTGTGGGCAACCACGCATGCGGAGTTTGTTTTCAACTCTGTGGCACTCCGCGTAGCCCCACTACACCCACTACGCCCACCCTTACTTCCACACTCTTCACATGCTCTGCAGAATCTTTAAATGGCTTCCCGTCAGAAGCAGGAAAACAGTGACGCAGGCCCTCATCACCAGCTGTCAGGATTACGGTA
Source organism: Lissotriton helveticus (assembly GCF_964261635.1). Lineage (NCBI taxonomy): Eukaryota > Metazoa > Chordata > Amphibia > Caudata > Salamandridae > Lissotriton > Lissotriton helveticus. The sequence goes on from NC_136064.1 coordinate 71,870,889, forward strand.
ACGCAGTCTATGCGAGCACCACCAGTAAAGTCATGACGAGGCTCCAGACGATACAGAACGCAGCAGCCAGACTGATTCTCAACCTGCCCAAAAGTACCTACATCACCCAACACCCGAGAGACCTCCTCTGGCTTCCCCTACAGGAAAGATGCCAATTCAAACTACTGACCCACACCTACAAAGCCCTCCACGAACAAGCCCTGCATACATGAACCACTGCCAACCATCCAGAAATCTCGTCTTTGCTTACCTTACCCTCACACAGACAACAGGCATCCACCGATGCAACACGGAATTACCCTTCTCCCACCTCACCTCCAATTCCTGGAACGGCCTCCCGCTACACCTCCGAACTTCACCATCGCTTACTGACTTCAGGAAGGGACCTAAGACCTAGCTACTCAACTGAAACCCGCAGCCTAGCGCCTTGATACCCTCACGGGTGATAAACTGCGCTATACAAGCACCGCATGATTGATTGATTGATTGATTGAATGTCTAGAGCAAGTGTAGTTGAGTTCTCTAAAAGAAATCCAGCAGTTTTGATTGGAGCCTGCAAATGTTCCCATTGGTCAAGCTCTCCACCGCCGCGTCATGCAGAAATGTCACCTTCTTCGTAATCCAGTCCTCCGGGTTGACTCGCCCACTGTGCATGATTCCGGCAACGTCACTCACAGTGCCTCAGCACGGATAGCATGATTGAGTTAAGCATCAAATTAATAGTGTTGAACAATTGTTAGCAGAGGACCCAGTGAGACAGGCAGAGCCTGCATAATTGATAAATCTCCCTGCCGACTGCCATTACACACTCCACAAACCCTAATGAGATTATTATCAATGCACCAGGCCTGGAGTAAATGCTCCAGACTTTAATTACCAGCGTTTATCTCAACAGCCAGAGTTTATTTAAATATATCATTTCCACGTTTCTGCTCTTATCAAAGCATTATTTATTAGGCACGATGCATACAAGGGTGGCCAGGCATATGATTTCAGCGTCAGCCTGTCAGAGGAGCCTACATTTGTGTTTTGAGCTTTTATCTTGTTTTAGTTTTGAAAATGTAAATTTGCTTTCGAATTAACTAATGGAAATCACCGCTTGAAAGTACTGAAGATGCACGATTCGAGTTCATGTCGGTCCATGTTTGTCGGCTCACAAGGGCCTGCCCGACTTTAGTGTAGGTGGCCCTGGCAGTGCTTAATTTGTAAAAAGCATAAGTGCCAGGGTGTTCATCAGGAGGCCACCGCAGCTTTCATCACTCATTGCCCCTACCATGCTACAAATGACCATCACACTCCTACAAGTGTGGCAAGTCGGACTATTTCAGGCACCTGAAGCTATGAGAAAGGCAAGGTAATAGTCATTTTTAATATATATTGAATTAATAATCAACTGTTGTTGTGGTTACCTCTACCTTAGCCAGACAGCACCACCTTGTGTCATAATGTCACAAGCACTGGTGCTGACAATTAAGTACCAGTGCCGAGCACCGGAAAGCACCAGCTCAAATTAAGCACTGGGACCCAGTGCGACACACTTTTTTGGCACTACCCCCTGTCATACCCCTTGCAATGAACACCTTCTACAGGGATTCCCTCTCTACTACCACTCATCTCTCCTTATAGCCCTTCTCTCACATGTATTCAATTTCTTTTATAACGCTACTCATCTCAATATAGGGTGCTAGAGCTCTTACATCACACACAACTACACAAGTGTGTAACTCAATGGGTTTCTCTCAGAGTATTTCAAACAATGAGCCCAGGGGTCTCATCAGCATCTTAGCCCAGAGATGTTTTAAGGCAGGAGCAAAGTGGGCCCTGGCCCAGGGCCCCAGCATTTCAGGAGACTCCCTTATAGAACCAACTCTGACTTGCTCTGATGACCTTGAATAAGTCTTAACAGATTGTTTTAAATACCATTTTCCTTTAATTTATTTTTAACATGGGTTATGGATTGGAGTGTATTATTTGGCAGAAATGTTTTTCAACACCATGCAAAATCCATAAAAAGAGTTTCTTTTAGATCAAAACAGGACCTCACATATGAGAAAAGGGAGGGGTCACAAGGATTATTAGCAATAATATTACTGAGCTTCTGCGGAATTATAATATTGAAAGCAAGTCACTAACCCTGAATATTAGATGTAAACACATTTAGAATTTGGGCCATTGCGTCTGTCCACTGTCAGTGACATGGCCAAAGAGGGCATGAAAGAGCTGAAATTGGATCATAAATTCAAAGCTGTTCGGATCATAGACCCCCAGAATATGTTTGGTCCAGGGCCCTCGAAATCTTTCAGATGTCCCTGTGTCACCTATCTTATACTGTGGCGACCTTTCTTATGCTGTGTGTCATACATTGTTTAAATTAATGACGCACATGTTGACAGTGCTTTCAGTCATGGGCTTGGCCCTTGTATCACTTTAAATATACATCAGTATTCCCCAGTGCACCAACAAGAATTCTAATTAGTCACCATCTGATTACACACTTAGGGCCTTATTAGGATGGCGGGTGGACTTCCACCGACAGGCCGTCAGTGGCAGTCCTTCCGACAGCCATGATAGCGGTCCGACTGCCGCATTACGTTAAAAATGTAAAAATCTGTATTTGTAAAGCGTGACCTATTCAGCCTTACAGGTCTCAAAACTCTGGGGGCCGTTGTGGAAATTTAGTGAGCTATTGCCCAGAGTCACATGGTGCTGAGCTGAGCTGCCGCCAGACCCGAGGATCGAACCGTGAACCCTGTGCTCCAAAGTCAGCTGCCCTGGTCACTGCACCACACCTCTCCAGTCGTTCGGACCGCAGCGGCCGGAGGGACAGACTGATGCTTCCGACAGACTAAAGGAACCCATCAGGGCATCAGTTGGACCTTAATCCCTACAATGGGGGTGGGTCCTGCGCAGGCAACGCCATATGGATTACGATTCCCACTGCCAGGAAAAGGCAGCCTGGAAAGGGACTTTGGTGGCCCCTAGCAGGGCCCCCATCCCCGGGAGTGGCACATGTGGTGCCCCCCAAACATCCATGCACCATGTGGCAGGCACCTCATGGTGGCTGGCACATGGTGCACGGATGTTTAAAAACATCCCTTTTTCTAATATGACTGGTGCTGCGTTCCTTTTCCGGGCCGCAGATCAAGCTGCAATAGAAAAAGGGATGTTTCCGACCGCCTTCACGTCGGTTGCATCATATTATAGCAGGCGGGGGTCGCCATCCTGTTACGATGGCGTTCGGATGCTCATTCGACCACTATCGTAATGAGGCCCTAAGACATCTGAAGTGATCACATTGACCAACTGAGCTTTGCTACCAGAATAATGCATTTCTCACAGAGAAGTTTAACTTGCCTGTATTTTTCATTTCCGGTGTTTGCATTGTATGTTATATGCCATAACTTTAAGGTGAAAGGCCAACAAAAGAGATACAGAATATTTTGTTTTTTTAAGCTATGTGTCTGACACTGTCCCACACTCCCTGACATTGCCCATTCCTTCTCAGGATCACAGTTCACATGCTTTCTGTAAGCACACCGACCACAGCTTCTCACAAGTCAGCAAATTGCTGGAGCATGAAGGGCAAAGCAGCTGAAACAAATTAGATGTATTTTTTAACCTGTTAGCGTCTGCTCGCTTCACTGAAGAACCAGCACCTGCTTCTTTCAGTCCCTTCGGTCCTCTTCAATCAACAATCAGTGGCTGATTCAAGCTGTGTCAATGAAAGCGCCTGTTTGAGTCCATTTCAATGAAAACACAGGGCCTGCTTCAGATCACTTCAATGAAAATGTAGTGCCTGCTTCAGACCACTCAATGAAAATGCACCACCTGCTTCATTGCGCTTCAATGAAAATGCAGCCCCTGCTCCACTTCGTTCCAATAAAAACATAGCGCCTGGTCTATTCCACTTCAATAAAAATGCAGCGCCTACTTCACCCCGCTTCAATAAAAACAGAGTGCCTGCTTTAGTTCTCTTCTAAGAAAACACAGCACCTGCATCAGTCTATTTCAAAGAAACACAAGGGCATATTAACAAGGAACAGGGAAAATTAATGCTAAGGGCCCTTAGCGCTAATTTTTTTAACGCCCGCTATCGCTGGATAATATTGCCTGGTTATCGCGTTATTAACAACGCTAACCGCCTATAAAAAATTCTGCAATAGTGGCATGTTGGGAGGTTATCGCTGGTAATGCAGCGATAAAACTACAAGGATAGGGATATCCTTGTTGATAGCCCATGGTGGACTTAGCCATGTAATCCACCTCCCATTGGATTACATGGCTAAATCTGAAAATTAGCAGACGTAAAAAAGCAGCGTTAACTGTTGTTAGCGCTGCTTTTTAGGTCGAGGGACTGTCGCTTCTCACTGCGAAGCAGTGAGGGGCGGAGTCCCAAAGAATTAATGTTCTTGAGTTAGGGGCTTTGAACCCGCCTCTCTCCTCCATCTCTCCTCCATTGGCTGGCTTCCTAAACGGAGGCCAGCCATTGGAGGAGAGAGGCATCACTCCAAAGAAGCCCCGTCTCTTTCGGATTCGGGGGCGTGTTTTTGGCGTTCTTTCGCCCTGTGACGTCACCCGTCACTCAGAACGCCAAAACACGCCCCCGAATCCGACATTTTTGGAGTTGCGGCCGCCATTTAGCGAGTAAAAACACCTCCCCCGCTCCCGTGCCCACCCTCATTTGGCCTGCGTTATTGATTCCCTTGATTCGGCTGTTAGGAGTCACCTGGCAGGTGCCTACCCCACCGGGGACCTTGCCGCTACTTTATTATTAATATCGAGGGAGCCTACCCCTCATCTGTGCCCCCTTCGTGTCACCGCCGCCGCCCGGGGCCTCCTCGAGAGGGCTGCGCCGCCATTGGCGAGCGCGCCCCCGGGCCGCGCTGTGATTGGTTTTAAGGCCCCGGAACCTGGAGGCTCGTCTGAAGGGCCGCGCATGGATTGGCCGCCCAGACAGCCGGCACCTCAAGCCAGGGGGAGCTTCCCCGAGGTGAGGCTGCGCCGCCTGGGACCCGAAAGGCGAAAGAGGGGTCCGGCTGCGAGGCTCCCGTGTTGAGAAGAGAGCCCCGCAGCCCAGGAGAGAAGCCAGCCCAGCCGCACTGTCCCAAACAGCTCCCTCGTTGCCTACCCGGAACTGAGCTAGAGCCCCCTGCATGTCCGGACCCTTCAGCTTCACAGGCCAACCATCAAGGGCTTGACCACACTCGGCGCCCTCCTCTGGAGAACTATAACCGTCAAAGACTCCCTCTTTTAGCCCTCTTAAAGTTCTTCCCGCCCCCACCACCACTTTTCCAATAGTTCCCACACCGACAGCCCCCACATCACCTCCCGAATTAGAACAGGGCTACCCCACCCAAATTCTTCATCTGAACGCCCTGGAATTGCTCCCCGAAATTTTCATCCTTTCATTTCTCCTCGTAGCAACTTCTTCGAGAGCTCTCGACCCCGCAGCTGCCTTTCCAAGAACTTCTTCCGCGAAGCTGCCCTTCCAAGAACTGCTCCAACATAGCCACTGCTTCCTCAAACTGTCACGTTTCCCGCAACCTGTACTATCCATCATAGCCACTCAGTGCCTATCCTGGGTACACTCTTCCAACCTTTGGATAAGATGCCAATCTTGCCTTTACAACAACTGGCCCCATAACTACCGTTTCAAACTAACTGTCCTCTCCCAATTGGACCATCAGAGGTCGAATACACCATTGGATTTCCCCCAGCCTTCTCATAGCTTCCAGACCCCTATTACATCTTACCTTTCCTGGGGATCAGATGTCCATCCTGCCCTTCACCCCCCCTATAGTGAAGAGGCTCCTTGGTTGGAAGAAGGGTGGGGGAGGTGAGCAGGGAGTACCAGGTGGGCAGGAGGAGAAGTGGAGTGAGAAGGCAGTAAAGAGCCTGGTGAAGAAACTGAAGAAATCCGGACAGCTTGAAGAGCTGGAGAGGGCCATTACCAGCCAGAGTCGAAGCACCAAGTGCATCACCATCCCCAGGTAAGGGGGCATTATCAGTGGGACCCAGTGCATCACCATCTTCGGGAGCAGCAGGTCCTTAACTGTGGCATCACCAACCTCTTAAAGAGGGGGAGGGCGAGGATCACCAGAACAACAATGGGAGCTAAGATAGTCACCATCCTTCATCAGCCAGCTAGATCCTCACCTGCCCAGATATAGGTTGCTTAAGTACATAAATCAGGATGCACTAGGGCACTGCGGGACAACTGGGGATTCCCTGACACAGATGAGAACTGGGGTCTCAGCCACAATATGAAGACTGATGGGCCTTTGTCCTGGTGGTCTCCACTATTAAAAAGTCTACATTGGCTACCAACTGGACAGAGGTCTGTTTTCAAAGGCCTCTGCATAGCCCACAAAGCCATTTACGGGAAGGCCCCGACCTACATCAAGGAACGGATCGAGATATATAGACCGGAAAGAAATCTCAGGTCCTCTGATGCCAAACTCCTTGTATGTCCTCGTTTTAAGCTGGCCACAATGGGAGGGAGATCTTTTTCGGTTTTATTACCAAAGCTTTGGAATGCCCTGCCTGAAACACTCCGAAAGGAGGAGAATCTACTCCGCTTCAGGAAAGCCTTGAAGACTAACTTGTTCCGAACAGCACTCAGTCCAGCTTAGGCACTCCACCCTTTCTTTTTCTCGGATGTTATGTTCTGTGGTCAAAGCGCCCTGAGACCTGTAGGTGACCCGGCGCTATATAAACCCATAATAACAATAACAATACCAATAACAATAACACTGGTGGGAGAGTGGACAGGGGCCTTATATAACGTCCCTCTAGGTGTATATATCGCTCTTTCCCAAAGGAAGTGTAAACAATTGGTGCAAACGCTACTTCGCATATATTTTTTTCACATGAAGAAAACACTTGCTGATTGTTTTAGTCTTTGTATATGTTTGTCGTGTTTCTTGTATATAGATTCGAAAATCACTTTTTGGTAAGGTTTGGTATATTTTTAAATATTTCAGTTCTCGCAAACTAAAAACACATCGTGTTTGTCCATTGAAGCACTGTATTCATTCTTGCACTTGTTACCTCGACGTTATGCTCGCACACTCAAATTTCGTGCTCCGTGCACGGAGGCTCAATGATTTAGGCCTGCCCACTGGAAGGCAGAGTGCTTTGCAGTTCTGGAAAGCAACATTTCGGTCTTGTCCCAATTAAGTCGTGACATTAGGCAGAGCATTTCTCTGTAACTATAAAGTGGTTGTACATTATAGAGAATATTTTTTTTGTACTTTGTTTACCAGGTTCGGGCAGACCGGGGGTTCATCTAATCAGAGCAGAGCAGACTGGGGTTCACCTTACCACTGAGCAAGTGGAAGTATGACTTTTCTTCTTCCGGGGTTCTAATTGAATAGGGGGCAGGGGTTTACTGAAGGTCACACCATAAGTGGTTCATATTTTATACAGTGAGTTGTGTACTTTTTGAGAACCCTGCGCCTATTGGAAATTGGAAACATTCACAGCACCGCAGATAAAATTCAGTCGATCTCTGCACTAGTAAGGACAATTTTCAGAAAGGAAGACATAATGCTGCTCGAGATGGGAAAATCAGGCATGCAATCCTATTTTAAAATAAAAGTAAATGGAAAGGTAGACTTAAGAGTCATTTATCAACAGTTCATCCTTTTACATACTTTCAGATTGACAATACATTTGATGTTATGTTATGTTATGTTAGCTGCCAGCTCTTTCTAGCAGCTAATTGGAAGTATGTAGTGAACAACCCTTAATGGTTTGCTTTATGAATCTAAGGCAGGAGTAGAAACCACCTGCCACCTTCTTCTGTTTTACCATCTGTTGTGGTATTTACATAGTGCCTGGATTAAGTTCATCCTGCATATAAAGCTAATGAGGGATATGAAAGATGTCAGTGTGTTACTGTCTGCTGCAAAGAAATACCGTGTTTCCCTATTCTGTGTAGAACTTAAAAGCATAGGGCTCGGAGGTTATTTATTGCTTGTGCTTGAATCTATTAGATTCCAGCCTTTCCTGAAAAGGGGCACCTCTGCTGAGATATCAGTGTGCATTCCATGTTATTTTAGTGGAATGTTTGGGAGTAAGTTTGGTTATAGAGTTTGATTTTTAAACCCCATGTTAAGGTTTTTTTTTTAAATGTAAGAGCCTCTGAAATCATAAGTGCTGGATAAGATTGTAATTCCCCAACCTGTGTGTTTATCACTGCAGGATCAGCCACCCACTTAGCTTTAATACAGATCATTCTGTTTACACACACTAACAGTACCACAACGGCGCTCTGCATTCTGTGAAGCCCATAATGACTGCCCAGATGTGTGGGAAATGTTTCAAATTTATGTGGAGACGTGAGTAAATTCAGCTGAAGTAGTAGTGGAAACTAATATTATTGTTCTTAGGCCAAAGTCAGAAATGAGAAAAGTACCTCAAACTGTACTTAGTGTATTTATTTTCAGCATTCCTTAACCAAGCTTGTTGAAATGTGAAGACTTTCTGTCACGCTCACACACATCTCTCTAAGCTATAGTTTGAGTCTTGATGTCAAGGTCTCTGTCTCCCACACACTTCCCGACCACAGAAAACTTTCATCAGGCCTCCTTTTCAATTTTGTACACATGCTGCTGCATTTAATAATAGGGAATTGAGTCACTCCTTCTAACACATACTGTGTGTGCCCAGTGGTATAGCTGTCATTAGTGCAAGCTGAGCAGTGATACTGTAACTCGGGTGACTGAAGACCCCCATTATGCAGTATAACCAAAGGGGATGTGGCCCATTTTTTAGGTCGAGGATCGAAACATCTCACTGTCCATGAAGCAGGAAACTTCATAAATCTTCGTGTCATGTAAAAAAAAAATCCACTGGTTTGAATTGATAATAACCTCTACGAATGTGCCACTGGATTCAAGCTAGCCTGGCTGAAGAAGGGTGACACCCTGAAACTCTAATATGATCTTTACCACTCTTGGAAAGGTTGAAAACTTTACTTCTGACAAGGGCATAGGTAAAAAAAAAGTGTGGGAAAGGTGTGTGTGGGGCTCTGTGTGTGGGTGGCTGTGTGTGTGGGTGGCTGTGTGTGTGGGTGGTTCTGTGTGTGGGTGGCTCTGTGTGTGTGGGCGGCTCTGTGTGTGTGGGTGGCTCTGTATGTGTGGGTGTGTGTGTGTGTGGCTCTGTGTTTGTGTGTGTGTGTGGCTCTGTGTTTGTGTGTGTGGGTGGCTGTGTGTGTGTGTGTGTGGGTGGCTCTGTGTGTGTGGGTGGCTCTGTGTGTGTGTGTGTGGGTGGCTCTGTGTCTGTGTGGGTGGGTCTGTGTGTGTGTGGCTTTGTGGGAGGCTCTGTGTGGGTGTAAATGCAATCGGTCATGCATTTGCGAGCATTAAGCTATTGGCATTGTAAATGACAATGCCATTTATTTAACGATTAAGCTATTGGCAATGTAAATGACAAGGCCATTTATTTATGATTTGAAAAAAAAAAATGTCATGAGCAATGCCAATAGCTCTACCTTTAATAATGCCGAGACCATTGCAATTTTAAATGCTTGTTTTGTCTCTAACAGGGTTAGTGTGAAGCTTGATAATAGGAGAAATGTCGCTTAGCGACATTTCTCCTATTATTTTGGTCTGGAATGCCCACTTTGCATCTCATTAGAGATGCAAAGGGAAGCGTAGTGAAAAAGGGTGCTAACATGGGATTTTGCATGTTAGCACCCTGTTGTTGATAGGGCGCTATTTTTATCTCTGCTTCTTTAGCTTTTAAAGCCAAAAAGGCCGAGATAAAGCCCTTGTTAATATGCTCCATTGTGCCTCCTTTATGCTGTTTCAGTGAAACGCCGTGCCTGGTCTGGTCCAGTCTGTTGTATTCAAAACATAGCCCCTTTCTGCTATGAAGTTCGGTGGTGATCTCTGGCCCTTGTCGGTATGTGCTGGAGTATGCTGCAATGGGCTGAGGGCAGAGGTATGGTGGCTTGTGGGGAGGGTAGGACCCTTCCCTATCACTGTGTCATCTCACTGGACACCCCTACAACCCCCTCTACCTCTCCCCCACCCCCTGCCTCACCACTTCCGGTAAACAGCAGCCGCCACTGCTTCCATGGCCTCCCTTTGAGCTCTGCCACTGTTCAGGCTTTTATATGCAAAACCGTAATTCTGCCTTTAGCACAGAGGAAAAAGCTTCGCAGATCTGTTTCCTAAATTGCACTGTTGAGCATAAAAAGCAATCTTCCCTCTATCAATGTGAAGTACATATCTTTTGCTGCTGCTTAGACGTTCACGGCCGTGTAGGAAGGAAAATGTGTGATTCTTAAAGCTAGCATCAGATCTGTGCGCCCGCAGAGCCCTGGGTACCCGTCCTCAGTTAAAAAGAAGATTTTATTTCTGAGTCGCTGGTGTCTTCTCCTGCCCGCTGCTGTAGGGGAATCGCTTCAATAAATAATGGATGAAAAATGGATCATCCCCGCCACAGACGCTACAAAAATAACAATCACCTGGAAGTCCTGTAATTTGGTGGCGGATCAATCCAAAGCGGCTTTGCGGTGGGGGATCATTTTCGGTGCTCGGATATTAGAAGCCCTGGAGGCGCTGTTTCCATCTCTGACCAATAGGAGAATCCCCTGAGCTCACACTTCAATGGACGGCATATTGGATGGGAATTGAAATAAGGTACTGCAAATACAATGAAAAAATGAACGTTTGTCGCTTCAGGGGCTATTAAAAAGTTTATTGTTCATCTTCCAATTGCACTACCGGCTTTCACCAGTGCGGCGAAGCCAACTTTTTAAGCACCAATGCCTGTTAGCATCTTTCTAGACTATAGTACATCAATGTACCAGTGGAGGGCAAAGGTTTGACTAGCATTCTTTACAGGCTCACTTCAGATTATCAACAGACAGTGTAACGTCACAAGATACCTATGTTTATGTTATATATATGGTCAGTGATGTCACTGACCATGTCAGGAATGATCCAATATGTGACATCATCAGCAGTGGATTGCGGGTGCGCGAAATATAGTAAGTACAACTAACTATATAAGAGCAATTTCAATGGTTTTTTATTTATTTAATTTATTTATTTATTTGAACTTATATTACGCACAGCTACCCTCAATGGGTTTCCCGGCGCCAGGGATAGATAAAAGAAAGAAAACAAGCAAAAGGCCCAAAACAGAACAAACAGTGCAGAGGGATTAATTGAACAAAAGGGTCACGATGATGCAGCGATAGTCCAATAATGCACCGGAGCTTGTAAGGATTGCGGGTGCGCGAAATATAGTTAGTACAACTAACTATATAGGAGCAATTTCAATGGTTTTGTATGAGTAAAATGTCCAGCTAACTATAACACCACTAAAACTTATAGTTTTTTCAGTGAATTTCAAAGGTTTTTTAAGTGCTAATTCCTAACTATATAAGGCCTGAAACCTATGGTTTTTTCAGTGAATTTCAAAGGTTTTTTAAATGCTAATTCCTAATTATGTAGGGCCAGATGTAGGTAGGCTTTTACCGGTCGGTAACGGGCGATTTCGGCCGTTACCGACCGGTAAATGGCTTTTCGGTATGTAGGGGCACATTTTTACCGAATCGGTAAATTTACCGATTCTGTAAAATACCGAATCGGTATTTTTACCGATTCGGTAAATCTCAGATGTAGGTGGGACTCTTCAGAGTGCCAAAGGCCCTACAAATTCGGTATTTTAACACCCAATCCAATTGGGTGTTAAAATACCGAATACAGGTGTGCATGCACATGTGTGCATGCACACCTATGCCATGTGACAGACAGACATGCCCTTAGGGCATGTCTGTGTGCCACATGGCACACATGTCAATTTTCGGGGTGCCAGAGGGTGTCACACATATATATATACATACATACAAACGAGGACCCACAGGAAACCAACTTCCGGCAATACCATCTTGCATGCCGGAAGTTTCCACCCACACAGCCTCATTTCCAGCATCCCCTATGCCGAGTGCCTCAGAATGAAGCGTAATTGTAGCACACAGGACAGCTTTGAAACATTTAAAAAGCAGCTGTTCAAAAGATTGCGCTCCAGAGGCTATTCTGATAAAATTCTTTATACAGCTGAGAATAAATCCAAGAACAAAAGCAGAGAAAATCTTGTACTCAGGGATATTCCATCCGTAGTACCAAATAAAAAAGAAACTGAGACACCGCGGATCATCACTGGGTTTAATGTGTACCATACCAATGTACGAAAAATTCTGTATAGGCATTGGCCTATAGTACGCAGTGACCCCACATTAGGATCATCATGTGCTAAATTGCCGCAGATCACGTGCAGAAGGGCTAAATCCATGAAGCAGGAATTGGTATCAAACATTCCGAGCCAAATGAGTAACACCAATTGGCTTCAGCAGAAAAAAGGATTTTTCAAGTGCACAAAGTGCAAAGCGTGCCAGCATGGTGTCAATCTCAGCAAAGTACACCTCAGGAAAACGCCTCTGGCATTGAGAGGGAATTTCAATTGCAAAACGGATTATGCTATCTATGTTTTGCAATGCACGTGCAAGAAACAATATGTTGGAAGCACCTTGCACCCAGTTCATGTAAGGATCTTACAACATTTGCGAGCCGTGGCTAATAAAGATCAAAGCTACCCTGTGGCTCGCCACATCAATGCTTTTCACGGAGGGAGAGTCGAGGATTTGCAATACTTCGTTATTGACTGTGTCAATAAAAACGCAAGAGGAGGCAATAGACTCCTAGCGCTTAGGAGATTGGAATCGAGGTATATTATTCTACTCGATACCAAGACCCCTAACGGCTTGAACTCCGATGAAGCACTAAGTGTGCACTTGTAAATAGCAAACAGAACAGTTTAGCCCTGTATTCAAACGTAGATACTTTATATCTGTTAGGCTCCATGCAGATATCACATATCCCGCTCCTCCGAAATTTTGCAAAAAAGATATGAAATTCATAGTATTTACACTTTAGACTTTATTAATTTTCACCATTAGATACTTTGGGGTTTGTCTTTGAGACAAATGTTCTTTTCCAGTCACAAGTTAAGTTACAAACCACAGTACAGAGTTGACCCAATATGACACAAGAAAAGAGTGATATTGGAGGCCAACATTACCACAAGACATATGGGATTCACTTGATAGCCCACAGGTGATCGCAGGCCCACTAGGGCTAGATACTTAGTGCAAAAATGCTTGACACTGTGGGTACTATGGGCTACAGGTGGGACCATGTGGTTATACACTGATGGCTAGAGTAATGACATGGTACTGTGGGCAGTCACGTTATTATATTTTTTTAATTTGCCACGAATTATGAAATTTCTTTTTGTACTAAATGTGTTGCATGGTTTTTATAATAATAGGGTCTTTTCCTTAATCTGTCGTCAGTCAGTTACGAACGTGGGCATTGTCGTTGCATGATTACATGATCATAGGAATATAATGAACTATTGAGAGTGTAAACATATCTTCTAATGTATTGATACAAACTGATGGTTTTGTAAATATAAATGATGTATATTACGAGTGATTAGAGTTTGTAAATAGATTTGTAAATGCCCAGACCAATTTCTGATACAAATGTTTCAGTTATTTCAATGTATCTCTTCCATTTCTATGAGAAGTGGGAGGGTAACTATAGTAACTGACTGACGTCATCAGGGGGCGGAGACGAACCCATGAGATGAAGGAATGGGGGTGTGTATATATTCTTATTCATTTGCACTTTTTAAGTTGTTGTGAGCAAGACGGTTGTCCCGCCGAAACGCGTAAGCAGTTGTCGTCGAGGTGAATAAATTCCTCTTTGTTGAATCCCACGGTGTCAGCGCCTATTTCGTTGTAATAACGAAGGTTTGGATTTCACATATATATATATGTATATATATATATATATATATATATATATATATATATATATATATATATATATATATATATATATATATATATATATATATATATATATATATATATTACCTACTGGCGGTCGCCAGTAGGTATATATAGTTAGGATTTATTTTTAATAGGGATTTCTGAAAATTCTATGTTGAATAACTTTGGCGTTGATGGACGGAATTGGCTGAAATTTTCAGGAAAATGGCACATTTTGTTTCTGAGCGCCCCCTGAAACTTGGGGGGGGGGTTTCGTCAAGCGGGGGCCGAGAAAAAAGGGGGGTCCCAAAACGTGTTTTTAACATTGAGTTTTCCATAGGGCGGTTGGACTCACTTTTAGCTCGAACGGCTGAATGGATTACCACAAAACTTGGCAAAATTGTAGGGACTGGTAGCCCGATGTGCCTTTGCTATGTCTCAAGATATATGCTCTAGTGGTTTTTACGAAAAATAACTTTGAAAAATATATATTGGGCTACATTGGGCTATATATATGTTAGAGCCCAAATGTACCCCAATGTAGCCCTATGTAGCCCAATGTAGCCCAAAGATGGCCACCAGAGACAAAAAAAAAACAAATGTAGCCCAAATATCAGCCAGATGTAGCCCAACTATAGCCCAGTGACAGAATGTCCCAGAGTGTTCTAAAGAACAACTAGAGCGCTAACAGTCTTACTTATGACAAAAGTATGGCACACCTGAAGTCATCTTGATTGGAATAAAGTGTTAACACTTAAAACATTTAATTTGCAAAGGAACAAAATGAGGGGGTTCATTTTGCCATAGAAATTATGATTAGTGCTGAAGAAAGAAAAATTAGGGCACATTTTGAGTGACTTCTCAAATCCTCTTATATTTCATTAAAAAAATTCTGATATGCAGTCTCCCAAGATGGCCACCAGAGACAAAAGAGCCCAAATGTAGCCCAAATATCAGCCAGATGTAGCCCAACTATAGCCCAATGACAGAATGTCCCAGAGTGTTCTAAAGAACAACTAGAATGCTAACAGTCTTACTTATGACAAAAGTATGGCACACCTGAAGTCATCTTGATTGGAATAAAGTGGTAACACTTAATTTAATTTGAAAAGGAACAAAATGAGGGGTTTCATTTTGCCATAGAAATGTTATATATATATATATATATATATATATATATATATATATATATATATATACATACATATATATTACCTACTGGCGGTCGCCAGTAGGTATATATAGTTAGGATTTTTTCTCTATGGGATTTTTGAAAATTCTATGTCAAATAACTTTGGCGTTTGTGGACGGAATTGGCTGAAATTTTCAGGAAAATGGCACATTTTGTTTCTGAGCAGCCCCTGAAAATTGGGGGGGGGTTCGTCCAGGGGGGGTCGAGAAAAAAGGGGGGTCCCAAAACGTGTTTTTAACATTGAGTTTTCCATAGGGCGGTTGGCCTCACTTTTAGCCCGAACGGCTGAATGGATTTGCACGAAACTTGGCAAAATTGTAGGGACTGGTAGCCCAATGTGCCTTTTGTAGGTCTCAATATATGTGCTACAGTGGATTTTGAGAAATTAACGTTTAAAAAAAGATATATATCTGTAACAGCGGACCGGGCAGCGCTCCAGTACGCGTACTTTTCGCGCAACGGAGCTTTGTGAAGCGAAGCTGATTGGTTCTCCGGCGTCTGTAAACATTCCAAACAGTCCGTAGCGGCCGCCATCTTGTCTCTCGGTAGGATCGAGAGACAAGAGGAGGCCAAAGCGAAGGGGCAAATGACCATAAGGGGGCATAGTAGATCCTCGCTGACCCCCTAGGTTTGATGTGGAGGTTTTAAAAGGGCCCCGCGGGGCAAAAAAAAAAAATTATAATAATAATCGAACGGCTGAATGGATTTGCACGAAACTTGGTAAAATATTAGGGACTGGTAGCCCGATGTGCCTTTGCTAGGTCTCAATATGTGTGCTCCAGTGGATTTTGAGAAATTAACGTTCAAAAAAAGATATATATCTGTAACAGCGCTCCGCTTCGCGTAACGGAGGTTTGCGAAGCTGATTGGTCATTCTGTCACTGGGCTATAGTTGGGCTACATCTGGCTGATATTTGGGCTACATTTGTTTTTTTTGTCTCTGGCGGCCATCTTTGGGCTACATTGGGCTACATTGGGCTTCATTGGGCTTCATTGGGCTACATTGGGCTACATTTGGGCTCCAACATATATATAGGCCAATGTAGCCCAATATATATTTTTCAAAGTTAATTTTCGTAAAAACCACTGGAGCATATATCTTGAGACATAGCAAAGGCACATCGGGCTACCAGTCCCTACAATTTTGCCAAGTTTCGTGGAAATCCATTCAGCCGTTCGAGCTAAAAGTGAGGCCAACCGCCCTATGGAAATGAAGGAAATGAATGGGTAATTTGTAATTAGCAAATAGCTCATCGCAAACTAGGAATGGTAAAGAATCGCTATTTATTCCTTAAAGTTCGCTATTTAGGAAATGCAAAAAACTTTGATGATACATATGGCGGTTCATCTCTAACAAGATAAGAAGCATAGGGATAGATTTATGATGACTGGCGCATCACCAGGGATGTGTTAGTCATTCTGTGCCGCTGTTCCGTCACCTATGGTGTGCTGCATTTACAATGCGGCGCATCATGGGGCAAAAACAGCACAGATGCGTGATGTATCTGTGCCGTAAAGGTGGCGCATTGCTGGAGTTGTATCGCAAGTGTGATGAAGCTCCAGCAAGGGTCGGGGGTGCCCCTGTCGCAGGGTTTCTGTTCTCACACAGAACTGTGGACAGAGGATTGGAACCTCGGCGAATTAGGGTGCCCCAAAACTCACCTTAGTAATCAAAAACCCCTTAGCAAGCTAGGTACAGTGTCACATTGGATATAACAAACTCTCAATGTTTAGACAATCCAGAATATGAACTTATAGTACCTCAGGATACGTGGAACTCATGAACAGTCGGTCGTTATATATTTCTTAGAAACCAGAACATGGAGTTAAGAAGAACACGTGTGTATTTGAAATGTTTATTTACTAATGCCGTCTTCTCAGGCGTAGTATCTTAGATAATACAAGTACACATATTATCAGTAGCAAAATTACCAGCATAGTTACTAGTACATAAAAAGCGAATGGTGACAGTATGTTAACATGCTGTAAATGAATAAGAGTTAGCAACACTTATAAGCAGCCACGGGCCGCGGAGGGAGTTACGGTGGGGCAGGGAGGTGGGGAGGGGGAGGGGCATGGTGGAGAGGGCTCCACCCTGCCCCTCCCCCTCCCCGCCTCCCTGCCCCACCGTAACTCCCTCCACGGCCCGCGGCTGCTTATATCTCACCCTCCCTAATACACATATTATATTATTTGCTAAGAAGGTCTGTTTGTGTTGGTTTAGGGCGTGCCCATACTTTAGTGTCTTAGATTTGAAGGAATCACATCAGCATACACCAGCTCTCTCTTCATGTGAACCGCATCAAGTGTTGTGTATGTGTGTTCGGCAAAGCAATATAAAACCCGCCTCATGCCCAGAATTGGCAGAAGCTGCACTTATGTTATGAGTATGAAGTCGTGGAGATCAGACCTCATAACAATTCTGTATTGTGTTGTTCTTGAAACTTCAGCAGTCGCTGTACAGATATAGTTTAACAAGCAAAGCAGATAGTAGAGCAATAACATATTATTCTCATGTAAACCACGATGAACTACTAGGTTGAAAGCTAAAGCAACAACTAAGTGTCGTGTGCAGAAGTTGCAAAAAAGGAAAAATGGCGTTTAAACCGGTAATGAGCCCATGCTAACTTAACACGGTGTAAAGATATCCAGGACCTAGATGACACCTCCCCATGATCCGGAAACGAACTGAATAAGATAATAGAAGTGCCATCTCATGAGAGCAGATTGCAACTTTATATGTGGACGGTCCGCAAGGTAAAACATTAAAAACTAGGAAAATTTAATGCTAAAGAAAAATAAAACAGCCAAGTACTTTATCGAGTCTTAAGCCAATAGGCAAGCTAAATGATAAAAACTTGACAAATAAGTCAATGAATTGTCAATGAAATGCTAGTACTCAGCATATCAAACATGAAAAAGGTCTATGACATAACTGTGTATGCAAAATAAGCTGCAACAGCCTCCAATAGGAAGTCACCGTCTTCATCCGAAAAGAGTTCAGCCATTCAATTTAAAAGCGGAAAAGAACATACGTGCTCTCCCAGCACCGGATCCTCTATCACCATCAGAGGACAGCTCGGTGGGTTTTCAAGAAAGCTCTGTTCCAAGAAAGACTGTGTTGCCGCCAGTAAATTCCAGGGACCAATTAGTCCATGCATCAATGCCACAGCCATAATCCTTTCGCCAGGACAAACCAACTCGTGAGTAATGATAGGAGTCATCAGCTGATTAAAGTCGACGTCAGGAGAAACCGGTCCGCAGAGACACAAATCAATGGCCCAATCGAAATCACAGGTCAGGCAGTGAAATACAGGCTGGACACAGGTGAAGTAGGAGAATCGAAAAGATAATCCATATGCCGTGCTTAATATCGCCAACGGCATTGTGCCATAATATTCTAGCATGCGATTGCGGAACAGTGTCAGCAGCTGCAGGGCGGGAGCTTGCACAGGAGGGACATCCATATTTAAAAATGTAAAAAAGCACAAGAGCGTCCGCTGGTAATGCAAGTAAAAATGGGAATCCACGAAGCACAGTGGAAAAAAATAGAATGAAAGAAAGCAAGGATGACTCCAAAGATTTTCTCAAATGAAGTCACGAGACCACTGGTAACAACTTTAAAAAAGTGCGCCAGGCCCTTTGTGGAGGACGCGTTAAAGATAGTCCGAACCATCTTGCTGAAATGGAAAGGCGAATCTGTATTGAAAAGGGTCTGCACCTCTGTACGGGTGTTCGCTATGTGAAGCACGAAAGTTTCACGGGCCGAACTCAAGGCCACCTCTCTCTGAGACAAAAGAGCTCTTATTCTTGCCATGCCGTTGAAATCTGCTCCCAAGGTTGGTATTTGTGGCCAGATTGAAAACTCTCTATGTTCATGTGTGGGAGGAAATAGAACATTTCTGCAGCAAATAACCCGTTCACTTACTGTTACGATAAAAGGAATACTTTTAATTAGCGCAGAACAATCTTCATTATTGAGCATCAAATAACTACCATTTTCCAACAACTTGAACGTGGGGATGATAGCAGGAACTGGCGTGCCTTGCAACACACAAGCCATATTTGGTCGGTGTTTGTTGCATGAACCGTGTAACTGTATGTGCCTACACATTAGTGAATGATCTGGCGTCTCAGTGCATTCCTCTCCATTCAGATAAACTTCTTGATCATCTTTGAAACATCTGTATGTGTATGGAAGCGACCAGACCTCATGAAGAAAAGCACTACCTAAAGGTTCATAACGACCTATTGGTATATATTTCATACAATTTGAAAACTTATATAAAGCAAAAGGCAGCGTTATTAAACCGTGGATAAGGCACGTTGCCAAAAAACCCGCAATCCTCTGCTGATGATGTCACTGAGCATGTCATGAATGATGTAATATGTGACATCATCAGCAGTGGATTATGGGTAATAGTATCTCTAGTTTACTCCCCTATAGCTGTCTTTCTTTTAACATAAGTGTCTGTTTCCTTCCCTTATACTTACTGTTCTTTTTTTAAAAAAAATTTTTTGGTTCACTTCCGGTTCGCGTACCGGCGAGCGAACTGGGAAGCGAACTACGAGAAATAGAGGTTGGCACAGTTCCAAATATTGTACCAATTTTTTAATAACGGGGAGGTAGTTCTGAAAAGAACTTTTTTTTTATTGTTTTTGTTGTTTTATATTTTTTTTATTATTTTTCTGAACATTTTTTTACTTTTTTTTAATTTTTCTGAACAGTTTTATATTTTTTTGGGTTTTTCTTGCAGGGGGCAATGAAAACGATTCATTGTAAAGGGCTCAACAGGAGCAACAAAACAAAAAAAAAGTATTTAATATTTGGGGCGTTTCGTACAAACTTGCATATGATAGTCAATAGCTCTGTTGATCAGAGTGATGCTTCTTTCTCCGTAGCAAATGAATCCATTGCAATGTACGCAGACGTGTTTTACTTCATGAAATCTCGTTTGAATATTTGGCACCATCTCCCTGCCCTCTGGTCCCGTTACTTCCGGTACAACAGATCTTCTGGCCATAATAGGGAGATTATCTAGGTCGTTACGAAACTGTGCAGCACTGTAGTTGTTAGGATGCCACCTAGTCATATGGCGAAGCATTGTGTAGTTTCCGAAACTGTATTTTTTGTCGGTCCCTCTGGACAGTCTATCTTGACATATAAGGCAAGTTACGTATCTTGCATTTACTTTTTTCTGACCTTTGGGAATTTTAAAAAATTGCCAAATGAAGTTTTCTTTCCGGTGAGACGTCCTGGGCTCCTCAGGCAAAAAGTGCCTCTCTTCGTGCTCGTCGTCCTGTTCCTCTTCTTCCTCTTCTTGCTGAATTATAACTTGAGCAGGTGGTCCACTCTTCCTTGGATGTGGTGGAGGTGGTGGGGAAGCACCAGCTGAAGCTACTAAAGAAGCCATTGCTCACTGGTAACAAAGGGTCTTTCTCTCACAATGATGAAAGTCAGAGTGAGGAAAGAAGGAGGGATTTTCATCATTTGGGAAAAACAATAGTTCTCAACCAATGAAAAGTGTTCATTTTAGATTATATGACCTAGTCTTACATCATTAGGAAACCAAAAGTGAAATGAACCAATGAAAAGTGTTATTACCAAGTCACATGACCTGCTGTGTTTACGTTAAGCGCTTTGCAGGGCCTCCCGGTCTGCTTCCAGAAACCTGTGCTTTGCGACTCGGTAAACGTACCAGTTCGCTAACGTAGCACGTCATATGACGTATCACGCGACAACGCGAAACGTCATGCGGACGGGAGGCGTCACGATGTTGTTTTCTAACGCGGCAGTTGCGGTAAAGAAACGTTTACCGGCTCGCGTTCTATTTCGCGGCATCAAGGTCAGCTAACGGGAAGCTTCCCGATTCGCGAAGCGGGAACGAAGAAAAAAATATATAAAAAAAAAATATATTAATAAACATATAAAATATATTTTTGGATTTAAAGAAGAATACATTTTACAGCTACAGATATTAGCTGTTAAAAAACCAATGAAATTCACTGAAAAAACCATAGGTTATAGACCTTATATAGTTAGGAATTAGCATTTACAAAACCTTGAAAATTCACTGAAAAAACCATAGGTTATAGACCATATATAGTTAGGAATTAGCATTTAGAAAACCTTATTTTACTCACACAAAACCATTGAAATTCCATATATAGTTAGTTGCACTAACTATATATCGCGCACCCGCAATCCACTGCTGATGATGTCACATATTACATCATTCATGACATGGTCAGTAACATCACTGATGACATCACTGATGACATCTCAAATGACATCACTGATGACATCACTGATGACATCTCAAATGACATCACTGATGACATCATGACACACCAATACCAGTTACTACATACGCACTCACTGATTCCTACGTCTACACACACATTCACTCATTCACCCATACAATCACTCATACATACAGTCACTCATTATTACAACACTATCAGATGCACTCATACACCTATGCAGACAGTCACACACTGCCACTCATCCATGGAGTTACTCACACACCAAGTCAGTCCTGTAAAGAATCAATCACACTTCCATTTCTTCATCTATACAGTTAAACACAGAACACCATACTTCAGTGACATCACTGATGACATCACTAATGACATCTGAAATGACATCACTGATGACATCTCAAATGACATCACTGATGACATCATGACACACCAATACCAGTTACTACATACGCACTCACTGATTCGTACGTCTACACACACATTCACTCATTCACCCATACAATTACTCATACATACAGTCAGTTATTATTAGAACACTATCATATGCACTCATACACCTAGTCAGTCCTGTGAAGAATCAATCACACTTCGATTTCCTCATCTATAGTTAAACACAGAACACCATACTTTTCACACATATACTAACACATACTTACTCTCTTATACAATCACTGATACAAGTACACATTGATATGCACAGCGTCACACACCTCCCAGCCAGCCACACACACACTCAGTCTTCCATCCATCCAGTCATTCTTCAATATGTAAAACGTATTTAAACTTTACAAAAACACACAGACACTAGATGATGTCATCAGTGATGTCATCAGTGATGTCACTGACCATGTCATGAATGATGTAATATGTGACATCATCAGCAGTGGATTGCGGGTGCGCGATATATAGTTAGTGCAACTAACTATATATGGAATTTCAATGGTTTTGTGTGAGTAAAATATGGTTTTCTAAATGCTAATTCCTAACTATATATGGTCTATAACCTATGGTTTTTTCAGTGAATTTTCAAGGTTTTGTAAATGCTAATTCCTAACTATATATGGTCTATAACCTATGGTTTTTTCAGTGAATATATATATATATATATATATGAATCACCAAATTGCTCTAAGCTTTTCAGAGGCACACGACAGGTCCCCGCCCTCGGGGCTTAGAGGCTTGAAGGTTTAGCGTGCCTTTCCGCTCCTCTCTGTTTACTTTGCCCGACGCGTTTCAGGGAAAACCACCCCCTTCCTCATGGGCTGCTGTAAGAAACACTCGAAAAGCATTTTCCACTTCACTTGACCTATTTATTGAACAAGCCCCCAAGTGGGCGTATACTCAGTGCATCGCTCTCACTGATTGATGGGACTTGTGGTCCTTGGAATATGCAAAGTCTATTTCTTTCAGTAAGCTCGAGTGTTCTTACACATTAATGCATAATTATTTTTCACCTTTAGTAGGCTGAGTTACGGTCCAGCATGTTGATTTGAAAGCCATGGAGTCCTGTGCTCAAGGAGTCCCCAGCAGTTGAGAACTCAGAGCCTCGTTGCGCTGACAGTTCGTTTCAACTCTCAGTCCACGATGGTGCACTCTTCACGACAGAGCTGCCGTGCAGGAACATGAATCACCAAATTGCTCTAAGCTTTTCAGAGGCACACGACAGGTCCCCGCCCTCGGGGCTTAGAGGCTTGAAGGTTTAGCGTGCCTTTCCGCTCCTCTCTGTTTACTTTGCCCGACGCGTTTCAGCTTTTCGAGTGTTTCTTACAGCAGCCCATGAGGAAGGGGGTGGTTTTCCCTGAAACGCGTCGGGCAAAGTAAACAGAGAGGAGCGGAAAGGCACGCTAAACTGGTAAGCCCTTTCTCAATGAAGTCCCACCGCTGCAACACGGCGGGTCCTGGTGCTTGTCATTACAGGCACGTTATGGGAGCGAAATGGGCCTGACTTTCGGAGTACATTGGGAGCACCACTTCACTTACTCGCTGGCCTCCGCCCAACCGGGTGAACTATTTTTACACAGTTTGAGACGCTTGATCCACTTGGGTGTACATGGAACGTGATCCTTGGGCAGATGGACTTCATTTACCATAATGCCATGCTGCGCACGCCCACATGGGCGGGGACCTCATCAACTAAATAAATGTTCTTTAACTTACTTGAACGCCTCATTTTGCTGTTTGCATGCCATTGAGAAAGGGCTTACCGCTTGAAACGCGTTTGGCACATTGCAACTTGGAAGTCACGAGTGCTTGCTGTGAAGGCTGCTGCCGGAGGTGGTGTGCGGTAACCATTTCGCGTGTGATGCCTCCTTGGGGACACCCTTGTTTCTTTAATATTTAGCGGCTGGTCCGGCCGCGGAGAAGTCCCACCGCTGCAACACGGCGGGTCCTGGTGCTTGTCATTACAGGCACGTTATGGGAGCGGAATGGGCCTGACTTTCGGAGTACATTGGGAGCACCACTGCACTTACTCGCTGGCCTCCGCCCAACCGGGTGAACTATTTTTACACAGTTTGAGGCGCTTGATCCACTTGGGTGTACATGGAACGTGATCCTTGGGAGATGGACTTCATTTACCATAATGCCATGCTGCGCACGCCCACATGGGTGGGGACCTCATCAACTAAATAAATGTTCTTTAACTTACTTGAACGCCTCATTTTGCTGTTTGCATGCCATTCAGAAAGGGCTTACCGCTTGAAACGCGTTTGGCACATTGCAACTTGGAAGCCACGAGTGCTTGCTGTGAAGGCTGCTGCCGGAGGTGGTGTGCGGTAACCATTTCGCGTGTGATGCCTCCTTGGGGACACCCTTGTTTCTTTAATATTTAGCGGCTGGTCCGGCTGCGGAGAAGTCCCACCGTTGCAACATGGCGGGTCCTGGTGCTTGTCATTACAGGCACGTTATGGGAGCGGAATGGGCCTGACTTTCGGAGTACATTGGGAGCACCACTGCACTTACTCGCTGGCCTCCGCCCAACCGGGTGAACTATTTTTGCACAGTTTGAGGCGCTTGATCCACTTGGGTGTACATGGAACGTGATTCTTGGGCAGATGGACTTCATTTACCATAATGCCATGCTGCGCACGCCCACATGGGCGGGGACCTCATCAACTAAATAAATGTTCTTTAACTTACTTGAACGCCTCATTTTGCTGTTTGCATGCCATTAAGAAAGGGCTTACCGCTTGAAACGCGTTTGGCACATTGCAACTTGGAAGTCACGAGTGCTTGCTGTGAAGGCTGCTGCCGGAGGTGGTGTGCGGTAACCATTTCGCGTGTGATGCCTCCTTGGGGACACCCTTGTTTCTTTAATATTTAGCGGCTGGTCCGGCCGCGGAGAAGTCCCACTGTTGCAACACGGCGGGTCCTGGTGCTTGTCATTACAGGCACGTTATGGGAGCGGAATGGGCCTGACTTTCGGAGTACATTGGAAGCACCACTGCACTTACTCGCTGGCCTCCGCCCAACCGGGTGAACTATTTTTACACAGTTTGAGGCGCTTGATCCACTTGGGTGTACATGGAACGTGATCCTTGGGCAGATGGACTTCATTTACCATAATGCCATGCTGCGCACGCCCACATGGGCGGAGACCTCATCAACTAAATAAATGTTCTTTAACTTACTTGAACGCCTCATTTTGCTGTTTGCATGCCATTGAGAAAGGGCTTACCGCTTGAAACGCGTTTGGCACATTGCAACTTGGAAGTCACGAGTGCTTGCTGTGAAGGCTGCTGCCGGAGGTGGTGTGCGGTAACCATTTCGCGTGTGATGCCTCCTTGGGGACACCCCTGTTTCTTTAATATTTAGCGGCTGGTCCGGCCGCGGAGAAGTCCCACCGCTGCAACACGGCGGGTCCTGGTGCTTGTCATTACAGGCACGTTATGGGAGCGGAATGGGCCTGACTTTCGGAGTACATTGGGAGCACCACTGCACTTACTCGCTGGCCTCCGCCCAACCGGGTGAACTATTTTTACACAGTTTGAGGCGCTTGATCCACTTGGGTGTACATGGAACGTGATCCTTGGGCAGATGGACTTCATTTACCATAATGCCATGCTGCGCACGCCCACATGGGCGGGGACCTCATCAACTAAATAAATGTTCTTTAACTTACTTGAACGCCTCATTTTGCTGTTTGCATGCCATTGAGAAAGGGCTTACCGCTTGAAACGCGTTTGGCACATTGCAACTTGGAAGTCACGAGTGCTTGCTGTGAAGGCTGCTGCCGGAGGTGGTGTGCGGTAACCATTTCGCGTGTGATGCCTCCTTGGCGACACCCTTGTTTCTTTAATATTTAGCGGCTGGTCCGGCCGCGGAGAAGTCCCACCGCTGCAACACGGCGGGTCCTGGTGCTTGTCATTACAGGCACGTTATGGGAGCGGAATGGGCCTGACTTTCGGAGTACATTGGGAGCACCACTGCACTTACTCGCTGGCCTCCGCCCAACCGGGTGAACTATTTTTACACAGTTTGAGGCGCTTGATCCACTTGGGTGTACATGGAACGTGATCCTTGGGCAGATGGACTTCATTTACCATAATGCCATGCTGCGCACGCCCACATGGACGGGGACCTCATCAACTAAATAAATGTTCTTTAACTTACTTGAATGCCTCATTTTGCTGTTTGCATGCCATTGAGAAAGGGCTTACCGCTTGAAATGCGTTTGGCACATTGCAACTTGGAAGTCACGAGTGATTGCTGTGAAGGCTGCTGCCGGAGGTGGTGTGCGGTAACCATTTCGCGTGTGATGCCTCCTTGGGGACACCCTTGTTTCTTTAATATTTAGCGGCTAGTCCGGCCGCGGAGAAGTCCCACCGCTGCAACACGGCGGGTCCTGGTGCTTGTCATTACAGGCACGTTATGGGAGCGGAATGGGCCTGACTTTCGGAGTACATTGGGAGCACCACTGCACTTACTCGCTGGCCTCCGCCCAACCGGGTGAACTATTTTTACACAGTTTGAGGCGCTTGATCCACTTGGGTGTACATGGAACGTGATCCTTGGGCAGATGGACTTCATTTACCATAATGCCATGCTGCGCACGCCCACATGGGCGGGGACCTCATCAACTAAATAAATGTTCTTTAACTTACTTGAACGCCTCATTTTGCTGTTTGCATGCCATTGAGAAAGGGCTTACCGCTTGAAACGCGTTTGGCACATTGCTACTTGGAAGTCACGAGTGCTTGCTGTGAAGGCTGCTGCCGGAGGTGGTGTGCGGTAACCATTTCGCGTGTGATGCCTCCTTGGGGACACCCTTGTTTCTTTAATATTTAGCGGCTGGTCCGGCCGCGGAGAAGTCCCACCGTTGCAACACGGCGGGTCCTGGTGCTTGTCATTACAGGCACGTTATGGGAGCGGAATGGGCATGACTTTCGGAGTACATTGGGAGCACCACTGCACTTACTCGCTGGCCTCCGCCCAACCGGGTGAACTATTTTTTCACACAGTTTGAGGCGCTTGATCCACTTGGGTGTACATGGAACGTGATCCTTGGGCAGATGGACTTCATTTACCATAATTTGAATTTGAATTTAAAAACATTTCTATAGCGCACTTTTACCACGCGGTTTCTTGGCGCTTTTGGATTGCAGAGAGGCCAACAGGAGCAGAAGGGGTCTAGGCATTATAAGCTTGGGAGAATAGCAGAGTTTTTAGACCTTTCCGGAACTCAGTGTAGGAGGGTGTCCCACGGAGTTCCGTCGGGAGAGAGTTCCAGAACGCAGGAGCGAGAACTGCGAATTTTGTTCCGCCTGCCTTTTTCTTTCTGAAACGGGGGGTAGCTAACAAGGCCTGATGAGAGGAACGGAGCTCTCTGCCCGGCATGTAGGGCTTGATGGCGGAGCAGATGAACTCCGGAGCGGTGCCCATTTTGGCCTGAAAGGTGGTGCAGCCAAGCTTGAACAAGGCTCGTTCTTTCACCGGCAGCCAGTGCAGGGCCTGCAGCAAAGGAGTAGCGCGGTGGAATTTAGGCAGGCCATGAATCAGGCGGGCGGCCTGGTTCTGCACTAGCTGCAGACGGCGAATGGCATAGGCTGGGGCACCATTATAGATGATGTTGCCGTAATCAAGGCGCGAGAGCACCATAGCCATCACTATGATTTTGAGAGCGGGTAGGGCGACGAAGCGGGAGATCTTCCTAATGGTTCTGAGGGAAAAAAAACTGGAGGAAACAACTGAGTTAACCTGTGAAAGGACGGAAAGTGAGGAATTAAAAAAAATACCAAGGGTTTTGACCTTAGGGACGGGCATGGGGGGAACACCAAGTGAGGGAGGCCAGTGGGAGGGGGACCAGGGACTGCAACCACCTCCGGTCAGGACTAGTTCCGTCTTGTCCGGATTGAGTTTGAGGTGGTTGCAGTTCATCCAATCTTGGATGACCAGCATGATGGATTGGACGTTCAGGGATGAGGAGGAAGAATGGGAGAGGTTAAAAATTAGCTGGAGGTCATCGGCGTAATTAAACACCGTGACCTCGAGCTGCTGTAACAGAAAAATAAGGGGGTAGATGTATAAATTAAACAAGAGGGGAGAAAGTGAGGAACCTTGGGGGACTCCACATACGACCCTACGAGGGGCAGCAGTGAAACCAGCTAGGTGAACCGCCTGAGCCCTATCACTCAGGAAGGACTCAAGCCAGGCGAAGGCCAGGCCCTCAATGCCCGCCGCCCTGACACGGGTGAGGAGGATGGAATGGTCCACCGTGTCAAAAGCGGCGGACAGATCTAAAAGGATGAGGGCCTGTGGACGGTTGGTATCAATGCCCTCGCGTAGGCAGTCCATCACTGAGGTCACCACCTTCTCCGTAGAGTGGAGGGGGCGAAAACCCGCCTGCCGGGGGGAGAGGCAGTGGTTGGCTTCCACGTAGGTGCTCAGGGTGCTGGTGACATGGGTTTCTAGAACCTTGCCCAAGTAGGGCAGAAGGGAGATAGGACGGTAATTAGAGGGGGATGAAGGGTCAGCACCGGGCTTTTTGAGGATGGGGATAACAGCCGCAAATTTGTGAGCAGTGGGGACCACTCCATTGCTAAGTGAATCATTCAGGAGAGTGAGGGGGGGGGTAGGACAGTTTAGGAAGATTTCTCTCAAAATATGAGCTGGGGCAAAGTCTAGGGGGGAGCCGGACTTTATCTTGTGGAGTAAGGGAAGAAGCGTGACCTCAGTGAGGGGGGGAATGGAAGTGAGTTTGGAAGTGGCAGCAGGTGGGGAAGGGTTGGTGAAGGTAGGGGAAGGGGGGGGGATGTTGGCCTTAATCTTTGCGACCTTGTCGACGAAAAAGTTGTTGAGTGAGTCGCAAAGCGATTGGGAAGGGGGAATCGAGGCCGTAACTCTATTGGATGAGGCAAGCTCGTATACCGTAGCAAAGATCTCTTTGGTTTGGGATTCTGCTGCCAGTATCCGGTTAGAATAAAACAGGGTCTTGGCATCGAGGATGCCTTGCTTGTATGCCTTGAGCACGGAGAGATAGGTGATTTTTTTGCCGGGACAGTAATCTCTTCTCCATGCACGCTCTGCTCTGCGTGCGGCAAGTTTCTTCTCCTTAAGCTCAGAGGTGAACCAACGGTTAGCAGCATGGGCCCGCTTGACCGTAATCCGCCTCAAAGGGGCGAAGTCATCGCCTGCCTGGGTCAGCCAGCTATCAATAGTGGCCATTTGGACCGGGGCGGCGAGCCAGAAAGGTCGGGGCAAGAGTTAAGTAGGGATGAGCAGAAAGATGGCATATCTGCCTTGCCCCATTTCCTAACCCAGGTGTTCTTGGGAAGGGGGGATTTGGTCGCTGGAGCTAGAGCAAGGGAGAAGGAAATTAAAAAATGGTCCGACCAGGAACAGGGGGAAATGGTGGGGGGGGGTAGTGGGGATGTTCAAGGTCCAAATCTGGTCGAGTAGATGGCCATGCACGTGGGTAGGGCTGTGAACATGGGGAATGAAATTAAGGCTGGTCATAAGATCAGTGAATTCTTTGGATAAAGGGCTTTCGGCCGGATCGTTGGGCCAGAAATTAAGGTCGCCCAACACCAGAACTGATGAGTTGTTGATGACCAGTGTTGCAAGAATATCCTGGAGGCTGGAAACAAAAGTGGGAGTGGGTTGAGGGGGGCGGTAGATAAGGACAGCAGTGAAGGGGGCCGAGTAAGAGCTGGAGCGAATTATCAAGCAGTCCACTTCAGAGATGGAGGGAAAAGGAAGGATCTGAAGGTGGAAGTCGGTATGAGCTATCAAGGCCACTCCACCGCCTCTTCGGCCCTCCGGTCGGTCCGCTCGAATGATGGAATATGAGGGAGGGAGTGCGGCTAAGACGTTAGGTGTGGAGTCGGCCTTAAACCAGGTCTCTGTTAAAAACAAGAGACCCGGGTTATGAGAGTCAAGGTAGTCAAATAGCTCATACTGATGACTGACTGCTGATCTGGTGTTAAGGAGCGCAGCAGTAGTGTTAAAGATCGGCGTGTGGGGGACAAAAGGGGGGGAGAGAATGGGAGCAGTAACACGGGGGAGAAGGGAAAAGGCAGATGTGGCAGCAGGTGGGGTGGCCGGGGGTCTCGAGAGGAGACTTAGGTTTTGCAACCGATTGCGCACATGCAAACTGATGGTACCTGGGATCCAGTAGGATATAAGGGCAAGGGATGAGTATGACAGCGGCGGGGCATAAGGAGACGCCCCTGGCCCCGGCCTGCCGCGGACGGGCGCAGACGGGCTGGACTCTGGCGTGACTCCGGCGCGCCTACGTCGCGCCCGCTGCGCTCGTCCGCTGCGCTGACACATGAAGGCCGTTTAAATGGAGGAGTGGCGCGGGGGGAGTGGCGTGGGAGGGGTTGGGCGATCCAGCCCAAGGCAAGATGGCGACCGCGGCCGCTGAAAGCCCGCGGTGTAAACAGCTGACAGCCAGCCACGCACAGCCCCTAGGAAGCGAAGAAAGAATTAGTAACCTGTTAATGTTCAGTACAGGTTAGTGCACAATTTAAAACAGTACCAATACCAGCAAAAGTAAAAGCGTGTCACCGCTCGCAATCAGCGTGACAAGCGCGCAAATTTTAAAATATAGGAACGCTACCATCCAGCTCCTGCCAGCAAGCCCACTGCCACCGGGCTGCTCGCCATGCTGCGCACGCCCACATGGGCGGGGACCTCATCAACTAAATAAATGTTCTTTAACTTACTTGAACGCCTCATTTTGCTGTTTGCATGCCATTGAGAAAGGGCTTACCGCTTGAAACGCGTTTGGCACATTGCAACTTGGAAGTCACGAGTGCTTGCTGTGAAGGCTGCTGCCGGAGGTGGTGTGCGGTAACTATTTCGCGTGTGATGCCTCCTTGGGGACACCCTTGTTTCTTTAATATATAAATATATATATATATGTATGTATATATATATTTATATATATATATATAAGATTAAAGTAACGTCACAGCTAACTGGAAATGTCAGCGCCAACGCAATGTTTTAAACTAAAAAAACACACTGAAGTTTACCAGCTATAGTAATCACTAGCAACAATAACTCACGGCCTATGCTAACTATTACTTGCGCCCCTGCCGCGCACAGTTTTGTCATCAATAATGGTAATTACACATTTTGCAGCAATTGCATCAATGATGTCATAGAATATGTCATGAGTGATGTAATATATAGGTTATTTAGGAGTGCATGGAGAGGACGCAAGTTATAGTTACTTAAGGGCATGTTATAGTTATTAAAGATAACTATAACTGGTGAAATTCAGTGTTTTTTTTTTTTTTTTAAATGTTACTTTGGCACTGACATTTTCACCTAACTCTAATGTCACTTTAATCTTTGTTTCAAAATAAACATGTAATATAACGAATACATAATGAGTCACATGTGTAACATGGCCCTATATTGTCCTTTTGGGCTCCGATGACATTTAGAAACCATGCAACTTTCTTTGGCGTGATTTATGATGTCACTAGAATCTTTGCGCAATTTCACAAAGTATTGTAATGGTCGGGACTGGTGACTCTGGGGACCTGATTCACAAAGCGCCTCCGCACATGTGACATAAGCCCCGCAGTCGTAGGGAAGTCCTTGCACTTGAGGCGGAATCTTCGCAGGTGGAATTCTCATTGCGGAGATTCTGCCTTGTGTGTGGAGACTCCCCCACAACTGCGGGCCTGTTCCACGAGTGTGGAGTGTTCTCGTTGTGGAGATTCTGCCCTGAGTTTGAAGACTCCTCCACAACTGCCGGGCCTTTTTAATGAGTACCGAGACTTCTCATTGCAGAGATTCTGCCTTGTGTGTGGAGACTCCCCCACAACTGTGGGGCCTGTTCCACGAGTGTGGAGGGTTCTCGTTGTGGACATTCTGACCTGA
The DNA here is from genome assembly GCF_964261635.1 of Lissotriton helveticus. Taxonomy (NCBI): domain Eukaryota; kingdom Metazoa; phylum Chordata; class Amphibia; order Caudata; family Salamandridae; genus Lissotriton; species Lissotriton helveticus. Next base: position 71,902,535 of record NC_136064.1, read on the forward strand.
GTGCGGAGACTCCCCCACAACTGCCGGGCCTTTTTAATGAGTACGGAGAGTTCTTATTGCGGAGATTCTGCCTCGGGTGTGGAGACTCCCCCACAACTGTGGGGCCTGTTCCACGAGTGTGAAGGGTTCTCGTTGTGGAGATTCTGCCCTGAGTACGGAGACTCAACCACAACTGCCGGGCCTTTTTAATGAGTACGGAGAGTTCTCATTGCGGAGATTATGCCTCGCGTGTGGAGACTCCCCCACAACTGCGAGACCTTTTCCACGATTGTGGAGGGTTCTCATTGTGGAAATTCTGCCCTGAGTCTGGAGACTCACCCAGAACTGCGGGCCTTAGCCATGAGTGCGGAGAGTTCTCATTGCAAAGATTCCGCTCTGAGTGTGGAGACTCCCCCACGACTGCGGGGCCTCAGCCACAAGTGCGGAGGGTTCTCATTGCGGAGATTCTGTCCTGAGTGCGGAGACCCCCAAGACTGCGGGGCTTACGCACAAGTACAGAGGCGCTTTTTATATCTGATCCTGAGTGTTTCATCCTGGCAGACACCAAAGACTCCCCTGGCTGCTGAATCTGAAGCTGTCCATGCAAACATGACAGGCATGTACCAAACATAGATGGATCGGGAGTTGTCTCTTTCGCTTATGAAGTTTCTGCTGGGACTGGTGACTTTCTGCTTTTGAAGTGGCCCCTCGGGGTCATGGTGGGTGTTCTCAGGGGAGTGAAGGCCTATCAGTGCAATGCAAAGAAAGACAGGTGGACACATGCACAGTAGTTAACACAGATGTGGAAATGACCTCCTCACAGTATTTCATCCCTTTCAAAAGCACACCTACATGATTCAGGTATGACTCTGAGCAGTGCAGTAAGTGAGGGATATCGTGCAACATTTTTTGTTTTCATAAGGTTAGAAGTAAACGAAATCACTTTCCATACACTGAAAAAGAAAACAAAAGTAGCTATTCAATTTCTCCATATTTGTTAACCCAAACTTCCATTCAGCAAAGTGCCAAAAGTAGTGAATGTGACATTGGGTGCCCTGTAATCCGTTACAACATACAGGAAGTGGAATTCCATCAAGCTTGACGCCACTGCCAATGTAGAAAGTAATGTATGAGCCTTGACCCTAAAAACAAACATATTAAAGCAGATAAACTGCAATTTTAGCTTCTACCTTACTTTTATTATAGGACTACCAGGATATGCCAAGCATGAGGCAATGTTACTACAGACACACAGTCATCCCTTACTCAGGTACGGTCTTCGGATGTCCAAGTACAACCTCACATGCCCAGCAAGTGCCCAATTACAGTGTTGAATGACCAGTTGTAGTCTTCATATGCTGAAGTTCCGCCACCGTGTGCCCAGACACAGCATCATATCCCTAAGTCCAGTCATCACATGTCCAGACATATCTCTAAAGTCCAACATAATGGGCTAGATGTATCAACATACCCTTTTCTGATTTCCAAATAGCGATTTTTAATTGTGGCAGCATGTATTCCTGCGGAGTAGAAGGCCCTTCTGATGTTAATTGCTGTATTTTGGTTATAAACGCGTACTGATGGGTGAAATCTTTCCTCCGTGTTACGGTGTGTAAAAAATGTCAAAATAATGAAGCAATGCTGTCCCAAAATACGCGGCATCACTTACATTTTCTTCCCACACAATTTAGTCAAGCCTGTTGAGTAATTTGGTCCTCACCTGCCTCATAATTCGAGTAGCCCTGCCTACAGGTTTAGAAATTTTTGTCAGGAGTGGGTCCTTACGCCTTAAAATGTTGACAGGGGGGTCTCGGCACCAAAAGTTTGAAGACCTCTGCTCTATAGTATGTACAAGACTTGTACAAATTCAGCCAATAACTTTACATGTTATATGACGTCACACCACCCGCTTTCTTCTCCGGTGTCGCTGATTGAAATGTCAAGAATATCTATGATTTAGTAAATCACAAACCACAAATATATTATCATAAATAGCCCCCTAACTAAGATCTTGCATTATTACCCAACTTAATGGCATTTGGCCTGATTCACAAAGGTAAACGCACACTTTTGTTTAACACCTTAGGAGCTTCGTACACATACCTCCCCAGTGCTGCGCTGTCCATTATCCAGTGCTGAACTGGACGTCCAACGGTCGCACGCAGCACTGGGGAGGTAGTGCCCGTGACGACCGTTGGCCGACGGCAGCACTTAAAGGGTTAAGTTCACGATTGTTTGCTATTCACAAAGGCATTTTATGAATATTAACTTTTTGACTGTGGAGTCTCAGCACATAACAACAAAGGATACTCCCAGTGCTTAATTTGAGCCAGTGGTTTCGGCACTTGGCTTTTGCATTTAATTGCAGTTAATTGTCAACACCAGCACTTGTGACAGTTAGCACTTGTTTGTGTAATTTGAGTAGGGCAACAGTTGTTTAACAATTGAAAATCACTAATGCATGTTGCCCTTACCATTTTGTGAGCTTTTGACGGCCTCTAACAGTCTGAATTTCCTTAGTTGTAGCTGTGTGATGGTTAGTACATGTGTGGGCCCCATCACTGGCAGCGTTTGCAGGTACCGCAGGTGGTGCGAGGTGCAATGGGCTCATGACTAGGGTCCATTGCACTTATTTATTTACAAATTAAGCACTCGACAGTCCTATCTTTTTATTAGACGAGGCTCTGCAGTCGTAAAGATGTTAATCATAAAATACCTTTCTGAATAGCAGACAATCATGAACTTACAGAAAAGAGTACGTTTACCTTTATGAATGAGGCCCATGATGAGTTATATCACATGTAGTACCCATTTTAAAATGCAATACGGATAAATAACTAGATTAGAAAATACACATATCCCACTCGGTGCACGGCATCCTTATTGCCTTGAACATTTTATAAAAGCAAGGCAACTTTTAATTGGGGTTGGCATGCAGACTAAGGGGCTGATTACGATAGCGGTAAACACGCCACCGGCATGCTGCCAGTGGCTGGTTCACCCCCATCATAAGGCCAATTATCGCCCGCCAGATTAGGATGGCGGGAGGGGTGCCTTGGGGCGGAAAGCCCATCGACCATGGGTCCAACAGAAGCAATCTTTACTATTGCCTGTGTGACCGTGCAGCATCCACAGAATGGTGGCAGGGCCTAGCAGGGACTGTCCACCAGATAAGGATGCTGGATCCCCGCCAGCCTTTTCATGGTGGTTCTACTGTCATGGAAAGGCTGGCAGGGATGTACTTTGGGAACCTGTTGCAGGCCCCCCATGTACAGGGGCAGTTAGTGTGTGCTCTTGGGGCATTTCCCTGCACTGCATGATTTGATTTTGATTTATGGTTTTGTCAAGCGTGCGTATGCCCATGGGCGTCTTTGCGCTGGAGGTCCAGAAGACTGGTGCAGTGTTTGAGAAGACCGGCTAACCGGAACTGAACAGCCATGTTTTTACTGATTTCCTGAAAGAAAACAGGGAGGTGCTGTTTCTGATTGCAATTGAGAGAGGGTTCCATTCTTTGGCTGCATGTAGCAGGAAGCTTCTTCCTCCCCACCTAGCCTGTTTGAAGCGGGGGATCTGGATCAGTTTCGCCTGACTGGAGCGCAGTTCCCTTGGTGGCTCGTATAATTTGAGACGTGTTCTCAGGAACAGCGATCCAGAGCCATGAAGGGCTTTGTAGGCTAGACATACAGATTTGAATTTAATTTGTTTTACCATGGGAAGCCAATGTAAGGTATCCAGGTGATGCGAAATGTGTTCAGACCTGAGGATATCCAGTACCAGCCTTGCTGCTGAATTTTGCAGGCGTTGTAGTTTGGCTAGGTGCTGGGCTTGCATTCCAGCATATAAGGCATTCCCACAATCCAGCCTCGACAGGGCCAGTGTCGTGACCAAAGTTTTGCGGGAGTCGATGGGGATGTAAGGTAGTAGTTTCCTGATCATTTTCAGGATGTACCACATGGTGGATACTAGTTTGTTAGTTTGGGCTTAAACGTAAGTCTGTTGTCTAACGTCATACCCAGATTTCTCACTTTGTTGACAGGGGATGGGCAATTGCTGAGATTAGCAGGCCACCATTCTGGAGACCAGCCTTCATTACTTGCTCCTAGTATCATGACTTCACTTTTGTCACCATTTAGTTTCAGGCAGTTTCTGTGCATCCAATGGCTTACCTGCAGCATACAGTTTTTGAATTTATCCGCTATATCTGAGGTGTCGTTTGTGATTGAAACCACGATTTGGGTGTCGTCTGCGTACGATACCGGAAGGAAACCGCAAGTCCTAATATTTCCTGCCAAAGGCGCTACATATAAATTAAAAAGAGTTGGGCTTAGCGATGATCCCTGTGGAACCCCACAGGGGGAGTTGAAAGGTTTGGATTTTGCTTCCCCCAGCTCAACTGTGAAGGTCCTATTGTGCAGATAAGATGACAGCAGTTCACTTGCATCCGGATGTACACCGGCCTTGGAAAGTCGACCCAGGAGTGTATCATGGCTGACCGTATCGAAGGCCGCCGAAAGATCCAACAGGATCAAGACGGCCTTCCCTCCGGTATCCAGTACACTCCTAAGTTCAACTGCCATCAGCAGGGCTGTTTCAGTACCGTGTCCCTCTCGGAAACCGTACTGAGAGTGGTCAAGGATGTTTGCGTCTGCGAGAAATTGGACAAGTTGTTTGTTCAGCAATCTCTCCAGAACCTTAGCACCGAAAGGTATTCTGGCTATAGGTCTGTAGTTCCCTGGTTCTTGTGGATCTAAGTTAGGTTTCTTGAGAAGTGGTAGTACTGATGTGGATTTCCAAAGAACAGGGAAGTGACCAGAGTTCACTATATGACCCATAAGCCTAACCAGCTGTTCACTTAGGAGCTAAGGGAAAAGGTGAAGCACTTTTGGTGGACATGGGTCCACAAGTGCCCCTGATTTAGTGATCATAACTGTATGATATACCTGTTCTAAAGAAGGCGGTGAAAATTGAAACAGTGGTTTCAGTTTTGTTAGGGAACAAACTTCGCTGGGTTCGGGTCTTTCGGATGTATGGAGCTGCATGTCAGCAGATTTGAATGACTCATAAACTGAGGTCACTTTATCAATAAAAAATTGACCATGGATTTTACAGAAGTCGGTTTTTATTTTTGACAGTTTTTTGACAGTAGTGAAAAGTTCTCTGCTGGAGATTTTAGCCTCCTCTATTTTCTGAATAAAGTAGATGCTTTTTTTCTGTAAAGATAATTTTTTATATATGCTCAGTGAGGTTTTATATTCAGTTTTCATCTCCTGGTCATAATTGACTCTCCATATCATTTCCAATTTTCTGCATTTTCATTTCTGAGCCTTGAGAGACTCGGAGAACCATGGTTGGGACGGCTTTTTTTTTCTAGAAGTAGCTATTTTTAATGGTACTGCTTTACTAATGGCGGCCGTTATCCAGTTGGAGATTTGAAAAGTGGTGCCGTTACTTTCTGGTATTAGTTCAGGGGTGGTAGAAGAGAGTTGTTCTTTTAGTTTAAGGATGTCTAGTCTTGACCAATCTAAATATAATGTAGGTGTGGGAAGTAGGTGGGGGGAGGCTGCCCCTAAATTCCTTTTCACTTTTAAGGAGAAGGTTATAGCTTTATGATCTGACCATGGAACTGGAAGAATTTCCATTATCTCAATATTCTTGTTGGAGGTAAAAATTCTGTCGAGAGTGTGCCCTGCTTTATGGGTGTCCTTTTTCACTATCTGATCCAAGGTTAAGTTAGTGAAAGCATCTATCAGTGTGGCCGTGCCTGAGTCACTACTCTTCTCTAGGTGTAGGTTAAAATCACCCAGAACGGTGAAGTCTGGGCTTCTTACAGTGGATTCCAGGAACGGGCTTAGTAGTTGTATCAGTGGAGTTTTGGCTTTTGGCGGCCTATAGATCAAAAGGCTGTTAAATGTATAGTTGTGCGTGATGTTAATTTGGAAGGATAGAGTTTCGCAGTCCGGATTACTGTCTTGGTCTGAGCCTTTCATCTTTAGTTAATTTCTGGCAATAATGGCCAAGACACCGCCCCGTTTCCCCTTTCTATCTGCTCTGATAATAGTATATCCCGCAGGAATGGCTAGTATTAGATCCATGTCTGAAACTTCAGCAGCCCAGGTCTCGGTGATAAAAATAAAATCTAGGTTTTGCGATTCTATGAGTTACGCCATTTCGGAATTATGTTTCACTAAAGAACGCGCGTTGATTAGTCCTGCCTTATAAGTTTTGTTATCCGGTCTGGTGGAGAGGGTCAAGGGTGTAGTCAAACTGCCGCAGTGTGAAAACTCAAAGGTATGCTGATAGTCTGGGCAGTGTTTTATTTCTAATAGTGGTGGTAGTGTGGGGCAGCAGATCTTTGGTCTCAGTGGGAGTAACTCTTTAATAGAGTAGCTTACCCTCTCATGAACTGTCGTAGTTTGTGTTGGGGTTGTGGCCCTGGGCCCGGCCCAGGCACGGACGGGCTTGCCTTTGGCGGCCTTCTGTGCGCCATCGGCGCGCCCGCTGCGCACGTCCGCTGGGCGTACGTCCTAACATGGAATAAATACGTAAAGGGCGGCGAGCGACTAGACCGCTCCGTGCCAGAAGTGCCTCCCCACCCGGAAGTGTGTCTGCTCTGACCCCTTCGGCACCCTCCGTTCAATCGGCACTTGCTGTGACAGACCGGAGTGCCTGGGGCGGAGCTCCACCAGGGGGTGCGGGCTGTGCAAAGAACAAGGTAGGAGATAGCAGCGGGCTTAAAAACAATTTCTGAGTATCAAAGTTAAATAGTAGCAAGGTTAAAAAGTGCGACGAACTTGGACTGTTTTTGTAAAAGCTTTCTATTCAAAGATTACCAGCAGTATAATGGCTCCAGTCTCGCCGAGCCGCGTAGTGCAGGGAAATGTAAACAGTCCTTTTTTAACATTGTGGCGGGCGTTGCAGCCAGCAGCACCCGCCGCAATGTTAAACATGCCATTTGCGGCCACCGTGGTGGCAAACGCATCCTAATTTCATTTGTGGGACCGCCGACTTATAGGCAGGCGGTACCCATCCCCGCCATCGTAATGACCCCCTAAGTCTCGAGGACAAATACCCACACCTACACCCATGTCACACCCCAAACACGCAAAGTGTTGCATGAAAAGGGGCGATACTTACAAGCACAGGTAAAGTCATACAGGGTGACTTTACCTGTGCTTGTAAATATCCCTCAACCGGTTGCGTCGCCGGTGTGTCACGCATGGTGACGCACTAGCGGCACAACGGGCTTGTAAATCTGTCCTTGAGTATTTTGTACAGGAGGTACTCCTAGGAGTTTTATGACTAATGGGTGCAGTAGTAAGATACACCCATCAAGAGATTTACGACTGTCTGTGAGAGTGCAGTCCTAAGTCTCACTAACACAGATTTATTTTATTTATTTATTTATGATTTGTAAAGCGCATAGCTGCCCCAGTGAGGGGGCGTCCCAGCGCTACCAAGACTACGAACGTGAGCCCCAGGAGAAAAATTGAGGATTAAGCAGGGAAGAGCCATGTCTTTATAGCTTTACGGAAAGCAAGGTGTTTCTGGATCGCTCTGATGTAGACAGGAAGTGAGTTCCAGAGTTTCGCAGCAAGACTGCGAAAAGAACGACCACCAGCTGTTGCTTTCAAAACTCGAGGAATGCTGACCAATGCTTAGTCAGCAGATCTCAGGGGACGCCGCGGTACATAGAACTCTAACAAATTGGGCAACCCTAAAGGTGCCTGAGAAGTCAGGATCCTATGCGACACACAGAGGGACTTAAACTGAATGCACTTTTCAACAGGCAGCCAATGCAATTTAGGAAGCACATGAGCAACCGAATAGCATTTCGAAAGTGCCAACAGGAGGCGAGCTGCCGCGTTCTGTACTCTCTGCAGGCGCCTAATGCTGGACTTATTGGCGTCCAGATAGAGGGAGTTCCCGTAGTACAGTCTATAGAGAATTATCGCCTGGATTATGGTTTGACGCACTTTGGGAGGAAAGAAACCCAACAACGGTTTCAAACCTCGCAGAAGCCCAAAGCAGACCCCTGCCACCGCTTTCGATTGGATGTCAAACGTCATGCCGCTGTCAAACCACACGCCCAGGTTCTTCACAGCCTCCTTGGGCACAGGGGCGGGTTTAAGACGATCCGGCCAGCATTGCTCGGACCACAGATCCCGTTCCTTGCCAAACAAAAGGACCTCAGACTTGTTTCTCTCTTCTTTGGAAGACTGCATGCAGATCGAGTGCAGGGAGTTTTGTGCTTTGAAATGAAGAGATTGTTTGCATCTGTTAGCGCTTGTCTTCGTGCAAATTCGAGTCCCATAAAGCGCAATCTCATTAGTCTAAATCCACAACTGACGATAGTCATCAACTCAACTCAATACATTTAAATAATATGAACCACATTAGACTCTGTAAGAAAGAGAGAATGGTTTTGTTTTCAAAATGTAAATGTTTATTAAAGGTTAAAACAATTTACAGATTAAAACTCATCAAATTTACATCAATATTCAATACATTAATGCATTAATCAATTCAAAGATCAAATCAATCACCGTCATATAAGTAAAAGGGCAAATTATTTTAGTGTCTCAAAAAGGGAAAGGTTAAGTAAATCAGTTCTTCCATAAAGAGAGCTCCTTTTTAGGTTATGCCTAGCGCAGCGCGCATGCGCTGCACTAGGAGAAGGGCCTCTTGGAATCCTCCAGACTTTAATAAAACTTGTGCGTGTGGCTTTAGTCTTGCCACACATTCTATTGGCCTTTGTGTGTGGCCAAAGGCGGATGCATGTCCCGCCTTCTCTCTAAACGTTGACTCCCATGGCCTTGGGGTCGCGGGAGTGAGCAGCAGCGCGGCCGGGTGCCAGCTGCATTCTTCTAATTCCTTGCAGCGCATGCGCGCACCACTCCGGGCTTGTTTAGGTTGGTCACATTACGTCCATTTTCAGTGCGCAGTCCAGACGGACATAAAAAGGATAGCACAAACTCTCTGCCAGCAACACTGGCTGAGGAAGTGTGATCTCCTTACATTGTTAATATAATGGACCGTGGTACATTAGCACCCCCTGGTGGAGCTTTGAGAGCACAGCTATGTAACTGAAGAATAACGCCAGCGAGGATTACATTGTGCCAGAGCCCCGCTATGGATGTCAATGACCAAAGACTTGACTTTTATGACACACTGTAACTATTTTGTGGACAGCTGTGATTTATCTCGCTTTTAAAAAGCGCCAATCCCTTCCGGCCACTAGCAGCGCCAGGGAGGTGGGGGGGGGGAACGGGCAATGAATAAAACATTTACAAGAAATAGAGGAAAAAGAAACCTACCTGCTACCTGACACTCTTTGGCCCTGTGCCCTTGCTGCAGCACACAGGCTCCTAGTTTCCCCTGCGGCCAATCTTGATACTGCTATCTTGCTTGAAAGCAGCGTCAGGATTGGCCTGTGCGCTGTGAATTTGTGCTCCCAGGGACACGGGGAGTCTGTGCTTTACTGACCCCAACCCAGCAATACAGTTGGGTTGGAGACAGATCAGTGCGTATGTTGTGTTGGCTGTCCTGAGACAGCGGCCAAACCGACATGTTCACTGAGTAAAGTGCTCACCACTCCCTGTCGTGACTGCACTGACGCACGATGGCCCCGCCCCAAGACTTGCCGGCACTTAAAACCTGAAAAATAAAATAAGAATAAACCAGTTTTATTATTGTTTTATTCTGCAAGTTTTGAGGCTGGAAGAGGGCAACGCTCCTCCGCCATAGCGGAAGAGCCGCCACTGAATGCACCAGTGTTTACTACTTGTCCCGCTCTAAGCTCTTCCACAGACTCCTGTTTATGGCTGTTGCTTTGTGGGAAGGAGAAGGGGCAGAGACTAAGGAAAGTTTGCAAGTCCTGTTTGACTTAAGTTCCTACCACTTCTGCCTTTAATATGCCTGAGAAAAGAGATACCAAGGGCATGCTAGGGATAGCAGTTGCAACTACCCATGCATGTTCCATGCATTCATGCTGATTGGGTCTGATCAGCCTCTTTCAAAGCTAACAACCTGTGCTGACGCACTCCTAGCCAGCTGTCTAGTGCTGCCATGCCCTAGACTCAGACCTGACTACAAGAATTGAGGACTTACTTCAACTTTCCCTTTGTAAGTTACATACTTTTTATTTCTGTATTGCTTTTTGTGTGAAGTTTGCAGTCTGTCCTGCAGCATGCATAGGGCAAAAGGAGAGAAGTGTGAAAATTGTAATTTCCTGCCTTCTGCAAAATTCCAAGAAAATTGTGATCTTCTCACTAATTTATTGTCTGAAAACTTTTAATTCACAAGAAGCACCTGCATTGAAAAGGGAAAAGAAGTAAAAACTGGTTTGGAGCGCACTAGAGAGCTTCAGGCATACCTCGTTGCTGTTGATTGTATCTCCGGAGGCGTCGTAGGTGACATAATTAGCTGGCACTCCTTCGCAAGAAGATGGATTGATGACGTTACACAGAAATAAACAGATACAAGGAGTAGTAATCTTTCACAGCATTTTCACACTTGTTATCCTGTGATATACTCCAAGGGAAAGAATTGCTTTTATGACAGAAGAAGATAGGGCTGCAGAGGATACTATGTATATAAGGTGGCAGGTGATACTCCCCTTTCAAGATCCTTTACTTAAGCGTCTTTCGGTCTGCTTGGTGGCAGCAATGTTCAAGGAGTCAGAGACTTCTGGAGAAGAATTCAGGATTCCTCTATACAACTGCAACATGCCTGAGGTGTCATCTTCCCATAACCCTGGGTCATTCATACACCTTTCCCATCACACTGGAAAAGAGTTGAAATACATTAAAGTTGAGAGGATGGAATGAGCCATGTAATGTCATTTGATGGTTTAGATTTCTTGAAGTTTCCACAACCAAATCTTCAGATGTGTTTACAGCACTTGAACAGAGCTGAGATGATTCAGCCACCCCAAAAAGAGAAGGACAAAAGAGCAAAGGGTTCAAGAACAAAGGGCCTGATTCACAGAACTAACTTAAGACAAAATCCTAAACTTACTACCATTTTCGTATTCACAGAAAGCACTTACTCATTTTGGTATTCACAGAAGACACTTAGGGCCCAATTCACAGAACTAACTTGAGACAAAATCCTAAATTTACTACTTTTGCTATTCAAAAAAGTTAGGAATTTGTCTTAAGTTTGTCTTAAGACAGACTTAAGACAAAATCCTAACTTAAGTCTGTTTTAAGACAAACTAAAGACAAAATCCTAACTTCTGTGAAGTAGTAAGTTTAGGATTTTGTCTTAAGTTAGTTCTGTGAATCGGGCCCAAAGGGCCTGATTTAGGTCTCAGGGGACAGGTTACTCCATCAAACGGTAACGGATATCCCGTCCTCTGAAATATAAATCCCATAGGATATACTACTATTTATATTTTGGGGGACAGGATATCCGTCACTGTCGAGAGGGAGTAACCCGTCCAGTAAGATCAAAATCAGGCCCAACATCTTTTGCATACTCTAGAATAGTACATATAAAATGGTGGCCAAGAGATAAAGACTGGTGGGGCGGGTGGAGGTGGTGTGGTGGGGAGAGGGGGCTGACGGGAAGCACGCAGGGGGAGAAAGCGGCGGGGTTAATTATACATTTAAAAAAAAACAAGACTTATCTGGTGCTGCGGGCTGCCTTGTGCTCTTTTGTTCCTGGTATCAGCAGTCCCTGGGACAGAATCAGACTCCCCATCCAATCTCAGCGCTCCTTTCAAGCATAAGAGAGCAGCGTGGTGATTGGCTGTCCTGGCTGGATTAACACTCACTCAGGCATAGAGGGTCTGTGCTGTTTGACCAACCCGGCTGTACAATACAGACGGGTTAGAGAAAGCAAAGTGCACATGTCAGTTTGGTTGGCCTGAAACGGCTGATCAAACTGACATGCGCACTTAAAAGTGCACATTTACCACTACTCCGCCCCCCTGCCATGGCTTGGCCCCACCCCTCCGTGCACATGCTGACTCAGAGCCAGCAGATGAAAAATAAAATGGTGTTTTATTATCGTTTTATTTTTCAGCTACTGGCCCTGTGCCAGTGGGGCGATTGCAGAGAAGCCACCACTGACATAAATGCTATGAATCTGATACTTTATTATTGTCCCATTTTGGAGACTTTTGTTGAGTACTGCACACATAGCAAACTAACAGCCAGATTCATCTAGCCGAAATCGGCTCGCAAAGGGCCAGATTGTGAGAATCTGGCCCTTTGCGAGCGCTATTTTTGCATTTGGGATTCATCATGCCAAATGCAAAAATCGCAATTTTAGAAATCGCTAAATTGCGAATAATTGCATTCAAGGAATCTCAATTTGAGATTCCTTAAATGCAATTCATGAACCATTTTAAAATTGCGAATTCGCAATCTGGGGCCGCTATTTACCGTGAAGTCTAAATACGTGGTAAATAGCGAAAACTTAGAAAAATGCACTTCAGTGCATTTTTCTAAGTTGTATATTACTAAGCATGGGCGTAAAATCCGTTCCGCTCGTGGAATTTGCGGATTTTCGGCAAATTCGCAATCCGCGAACTCTCGCGAATTTGCCGAAAATTCGTAAATTCGCACGCAGCAGATTTTTTTTGCTTGGTGATACAATTTTGCAGCGCGCGGCGCTCACTTACCGTCATTCAGCGTTTGCCGAGTTGTTTTTCTCGATATTTTGCGAGTGCTGCGCCATTTTGGATCTTGCTGCGGGATCCCGCGGGAGTTTGGCGACCGCGATTACGTCATCACGGCTTGCCACCTTGCACAGCACGCATCGCGAGAGTTCGCAATTGCGAACACGTAGGTGCGGCGGGCAGCAACAATCTCGCACTCGCGAAATACAGATTTTGCAATTCTGCACAAGAAATCCACCAGCAAACAGCATAAACCTTCAGAAAATGATGATTTTTATCAGAATCACTCCTCAGGTTGACATTTGCCTGCACTTTTTTTAGCAAGGAGTCCATTTTGGGGGGGGGGGGAGGAAGTGCCCCACAGTCTCCAACTTCCTGTTCCTGTCCAGCAGGCTCCTCCCAGTGCTTTCTTCATGTGCTGGTCACTTTCATTTGGACCTTGACCTGGAAGGATTACTCTCTGTGGATGCTGCTGGATATTTGGATTTGAGGCCTTTTTGACTTTCTTTGGATCACTTTTGGATTAGAAATCAACTTTCACAAGTAAGTTTGTTTGGGGCATTACAGTTGCTGCAACTACAATTTTGGAACTTTTTCAGAACATTAAATAAAATATATTGTGGGTAGCCACAGTATCCAGTAGGACCAGGGTTAGTTATGGGTGCAAGATACAACTGATTTGTTGAATTTAAACATCATTGAGGCCATGGATGGGCTGGTATTGTGCTGAATTTTGTGTTTTTTGTCGATTTTTTGGGGCTGCTGTTGTGGCCTTTTGCCCAGGGGTAGTGAGTGGTGCATGGACTGAGTCTGCCTGTGGGGTCTCTTCAATGTAAACATCCTGGATGGCATTGGATTGTGGTGATTTTTGTGTGTTTTTCGTTTTTTTGGGGTGTACTGTTGATGTGGACTGGCCATGTGGGTGGTGGTGGCCATTTTGAGTGCTGGTACAGGCAACATGTGCACCCATTTTGCATAGCTTTCATCCATTATGCCCAGGGGTAGTGAGTGGTGCATGGGCCTAATCTTTCTGTGGGGTGTCTTCTTGAATTTAAACATCATTGAGGCCATTGATGGGCTGGGATTGTGCAGAATTTTGTGGTTTTTGTCGATTATTTGGGGCTGCTGGTGGGGCCTTTTGCCCAGGGGTAGTACTAGTGAGTGGTGCATGGACTGAGTCTACCTGTGGGCTCTCACTCTCTTTAATGTAAACATCCTGGCTGGCATTGGATTGTGGTGATTTTTGTGTGTTTTTAGTTTTTTTGGGGTGTACTGTTGATGTGGACTGGCCATGTGGGTGGTGGTGGCCATCTTGAGTGCTTGTACAGGCAGGCCCTCCACATGTGCTTGGGGTGCAAGGGGCCATTTTGAAGACAGGCTGTGTCTGAGGCCTGCACCCATTCTGCCTAGCTTTCATCCATTATGCCCAGGGGTAGTGAGTGGTGCATGGGCCTAGTCTTTCTGTGGGGTGTCTTCTTGAATTTAAACATAATTGAGGCCATAAGTGGGCTGGGATTGTGCTGAATTTTGTGGTTTTTGACGATTTTTTGGGGCTGCTGGTGGGACATTTTGCCCAGGGGTAGTGAGTGGTGCATGGACTGAGTCTGCCTGTGGGCTCTCACTCTCTTTAATGTAAACATCCTGGATGGCATTGGATTGTGGTGATTTTTGTATGTTTTTCGTTTTTTGGGGGTGTACTGTTGATGTGGACTGGCCATGTGGGTGGTGGTGGCCATCTTGAGTGCTGGTACAGGCAACATGTGCTTGGGGTGCACCCATTTTGCATAGCTTTCATCCATTATGCCCAGGGGTGGTGAGTGGTGCATGGGCCTAGTCTTTCTGTGGGGTGTCTTCTTGAATTTAAACATCATTGAGGGCATGGATGGGCTGGTATTGTGCAGAATTTTGTGGTTTTTGACGATTTTTTGGGGCTGCTGGTGGGGCCTTTTGCCCAGGGGTAGTACTAGTGAGTGGTGCATGGACTGAGTCTGCCTGTGGGCTCTCACTCTCTTTAATGTAAACATCCTGGATGGCATTGGATTGTGGTGATTTTTGTGTGTTTTTCGTTTTTTTGGGGTGTACTGTTGATGGGGACTGGCCATGTGGGTGGTGGTGGCCATCTTGAGTGCTGGTACAGGCAACATGTGCTTGGGGTGCACCCATTTTGCCTAGCTTTCATCCATTATGCCCAGGGGTAGAGAGTGGTGCATGGGCCTAGTCTTTCTGTGGGGTGTCTTCTTGAATTTAAACATCATTGAGGGCATGGATGGCCTGGGATTGTGCTGAATTTTGTGGTTTTTCCGACTTTTTGGGGTGTATAACTGATGTTCCTCTGTCTTCCATTGCTTTTAGATGCACAAGAGAACTACCAGTGCCAGGAAGAAGTCCTGCTGCGGTGTGTGCAGCACAACGTCACGTGTGGCCACAGACAACTCTACAACTTGTGCAACTGCGGCCTGCTGTTCTAAGTGACATCTGAAGAAGATGGCCCCAAAAAAGTTCCCCGTAGCTCCTCTAGCAAGAAAGTTGCCAGAAAGGAGAAGAAGAAGCAAGTTACCAAGCAGACTGGTGTGCCGCCCGCCACATTTTTTGGGAATAAAAAGAAAAGTACGCCTGCAGCAGCAGCGGGATCTGCTGGGGACCAAGCTGGGAGCAGCACCCCCGCTCCATTGGGCTCAGTGCCACCACCCCCACGGCAACCTAAGTCCAAGCCCTTGAGTGCTGCAGATGCAGCCAGTCTACTTGTTCAATCACCATCGACCAGTGATGTTGGCTCATCGCAAGAAAGCAGCAGCAATGTCCCTCAATCAACACAGGTTGTTGTAACTCATCTGACGAGTGTTGAACAACCACAGCCACAACAACAACCACATGTGCAAGTACAAGCCCAAGTACATGTTGAAGGAGAGGCAGCGCAAGGAGATGCACAAGCAGAGGTGCATGGAGGGGCGCAACAAGTGCCCAAAATAGTTGTTCCTCCAGAAGTAGGGGCACATCTGGAAATCGACAATCAAGCCGAGGTATCATTCGAGGAAGCCACTCCTCCTGATGATCATTCATTGTCTTCCACATCCCGAGCAAGGAAAATAAGATCAAGGGTGGTGTCTACATCTTCTTCAAACCCACCTCCTTCTGATGATATGGATCTTACTTGGGAACCAGCACCACTGCCGTCTGAGAGTTTGGCTGAGGCACACCATGATCTGACAAAGGTAGCTAAGCGTAAAAGGAAGGTCGTCGAAACTCTCATAGTTATGGAGTGTGATGACGCTCAACAAGAAGTGGCGTATACTCCTGCTGCTGAAGACTCTCACGACGACGACGCAGTCATCACAGGCTTGACTCCAGCCTCAGCGGGCATGCAGCAAACAGACATTTTGACCCTAGCCCGACAAGCTGCTGAGCGTGATGATGAAGTCGACGAGGAGGCAATGGGAACACCACAATCATTGAAGTTAACTAGTACACCACCACCTACCGCTCCCATATTTCTTCATCGCCAGAAGGGACCTCCATCCACCTCGACCTCAATTAGTGGTGGGCAAAGTGCACAACATAGTAAAGTTCAGCAATACGCATCCTCCACTTCATCTGGCATTAGCAGCATGACCACTGTGGAAAAGTAAATTTTGCCATGTTGTATGTGCCTACGTGTTCCCCATCTTATGTTATATGTGCATGATCGATATGCATGTATTCCCTTCTGATCGATTAAAGACGCAATTATAGTTGTGTCCATCTCTAGTATGCCAGTTTCCAGTCTTCGTGAAAGCAACGAATCTCAGGCCTATGTAAACCTACGTTGCCACACTTTACAGTGTGCACGTTAATTCATTGAATTGTCCCCGTTTCTAGGCCTCAAAAGGGCCCGGACTCAGATTCAACTCCTGTTTCCTGAACCCCCTCCGAGGAGCGATACAGCCCCACCTGTATCCCTGACCCTTAGCTTACTTCATGCCTCGCAGTGCCCGGCCCGGCCTGGCTCTGCCTCCCAGTCTGCCAAGAGTATGTTATGTTTCTAGTTATCAGTCCATCCCTCCTTCTCTGCATTCCTAAGCTACTGAATCGCATCAATAGTTTCCGTCATGGTCTAGCCTTTATGTCTCCATGTAAGGGAAATACTGTATTAATGTTCATAGAATATTCCTCACACACGCACTACATATAGAATAATGCATGCACCAGTCTTAGAGTCTATTAGCCTTTGCCCTGATAACTTTTGGATTCTATCAACATGTACTCTAAACACCAGATACTAGATATGCCTGGGTACATGTCGCTCTGACACTCCAGACTTTAGTCTCCTCTTCTAGCGCAGAAGTCATAGCCCCCAGTTCTCCCTGGTAACACGTCATTGCCAGTTTGCGCGCACCACTAGGTTAGAGGTCCCAGCTGCTCAGGTAGCCCCCTCCATGTTTCCGCCCCATTTATGACATATTCTGTTACGTTTACATCACATGTCTATGTATACGCCCTATACACGCATTCTTGTTACATCATTTTGCCCTTATCTTTCGCGACTGTTACGAACCACGCCTACTGCTACGCCTACTGTATTGAATGTAATGTATTTGTTTAACTATAAATATTGTGCACTGTTATTAAAAGTTACCCTTATGCTCCCAGATCCTGTCCCCGGCAGCTGCCATCCTATTCCTATGCAGGCTGTCCTGTTCCTGTCCTTTATGCCTGATTAAAGCCTGTAAACTCCAGCTACCTCGAATCCTGACTCTTATTTATTGAGCTACCTGTTTATTGATTATTGTGAAAAATAGATCCGTTAATAAATTATTTATTTACCACACCACCACCAGTATCGCCTCCTCCGGCCCCCCCAGACATTTCAAGTCCGCAGTTTGGGACTTCTTTAATATTTGCCCAAAAAAGGAAAAGCTAGCCATTTGTAGCATTTGTAAGCTTGCAGTTAGTCGTGGTAAGCTTGGTACCAACTATGGGACTGGAGGCCAGAGAGGTCATCTTGAGAGACAGCATGCTGTCCAATGGTTTGCGCACCTAAAGGAGATCAAGGAAGCCCGAATTGCAAGTCAAGAAAACGTTGGTGTTCCATCTGATGATGACGAGGAGGAAGAAGCGTCACACACTTCACTTACACCCAGTACCCCTGTCAGCACACCCCCTGTGAACCACACTAAGAGTGTGGGACAGAGTGAGACACCAATGCGAAAAAGTTCATCAGCGAGCGTAACTGGGTCGAAGAAGTCATCATCATCCCGTAAAATGGTCCAGGGCAACATTAGAACCATGTTGTTTTCAGACGCGCCATATGAACGCAACCACCCAACGGAGCGTCTGTATAACACTAAGCTGGCTAAAATGCTAGCGCTGGATCTTCTCCCTTTTTCTTTCTGTAGAAGGGGTTGGTTTTCTAGAATTAGTGGCAGCGCTCTGCCCTAAATGGAAGGTTCCTAGCCGGTTCTATTTTGCCCGAGTTGCGGTTCCAGCACTACATGAACATGTGCTGGAGGTGATTGGGGCAGCTTTGCAGAAGAGTGCTGTTCACACTATACATCTGACAACAGACATGTGGACCAGTGGCGCAGGCACTGATTACATGTGCATCACTGCACACTGGGTCTCTTTTTCAGGGGTTAAAGCAAAGCTAAACGCAGGTGTTGACCTGGACCAAGTTTATAAAGCTGCTCGGAAACATGCAACACTAGCCATGTTTGGCTTGGAGAAACGTCATACAGCAGAAAACATTTTGAATGAGTTTAACACAAAGGTCTTTCACTGGCTGTCCCCCAAAAAACGCGAGATTGGTTATGTTTCCACGGATAATGGCGCCAATGTAGTTAAGGCCATGGATCTGGGTCACTATTTCAGAGTGCCGTGTTTGGCGCACTGTATAAACCTGGTTGTTAAAAAATTCTTGGATAAAGACAGTCCAGCGTGCGAGTTAGTGGCCACCTGCCGAAAAATATGCAACCATTTCAGCCATTCTTTTAAGGCCCGGAGGCATCTGAGGAGCCTGCTACATGAACGTCGAATGCCAGTGAAAGCACTCATCCAGGAGGTGCCAACACGTTGGAACTCAACCTTCTACATGCTTGAGCGTCTGTATGAGCAGTTTACGGTACTCGATCAGTATTTCTTAACACTGGGTACAGCTCAGAAGGACCTGAGGCTAGATGCGGCGGAATGGGAGCTAGTTAAAAGCCTGACAGACATGCTTCGTCCTTTTGAGGTCTTCACGCGTGCAGTCAGCAGGGAGGACTGTAATTTGGGAAAAGCTATCCCATTGTTGCGCATGCTGGAGCACAAACTGAAGGCGATGTCTTCTAAGTTTCAAAAAGATGAAGAAAACCAAGAAGCTTTTGTTTTGGCGGAGAAATTATGAGAGCGCCTACTTGGCGATGAACGTCTTCAAAAGATCCACTCAGAACAGCATTACATTTGTGCTACTATTCTGCATCCACGCTACAAAAAGGCGCTGGCAGGCAGTGCATTATTTCCTTTTGGTGATGAAGATGTTACAAAGTACAAACATTGGCTAGCCTTGTCAGCCATGAGGTTTGAAAGAGAACGGCAGCAAATTCAAGGAAAAGGCAGTACATCAGCATCAGCAGGCCATCCCCAGTCAAAAGACTCCACTTCTGCACCTGTGGCTGTGGCAGAAGTGACCTCTCAGCCGTTAAAGACACCGGCAACCGGATCATCTGCACCAGGCACAACAGAAATATCGAGTGATGATGGTGAAGAGGATTGGCTAGCTGAGCTTGGGTTTGGTTCTCAAAAGGTCCGAGCAAAAAGTGAGCAAAGTGGAGGAACCGTGGAGAACCTTGAGTCGATGGTGCAGGACTATCTGAATGACTCAACAGAGGTCTATGTTAATGCTGACCCATTGGCGTATTGGCATGGGAAAAAAGAATTGTGGCCAGAGATCACCAACCTGGCTATAAATTACTTGTCTTGCCCCCTCGCAAGCGTGTCTTCTGAACGTGTTTTCAGTGCTGCTGGTGGCATTGTAACTTGCAAACGGACCCACCTCTCACCCAAAAATGTGGAGAGGTTAACAATGATCAAGATGAATCAGCACCTCATACAACCAGATTACAAAGTACCAGATTACACGACGGAAGAAGACGAGAAGGACAGCAACTTAGATGAGGGAATTTCTTCTGTGTTAGGTGACACTGACCTACTCCTGCCTGAATTCACAGAGTATGAGGACAAACTCTTCTTCCCTGACACCGAGCCCTGAAAATGAGCCAATGAATCAATAACTTTCTTTTTCGTACTTCTTCACTTTTATTCCTGTGTGTCTGTCTTTCTTTGTTTTGCACAGTTAATATAATTAAAACTTCAATCACCTGTACTTTTGCTTTTTGGCTGTTTGGGGGTCTACTACTTGTTTTCACCTGGGTTGACGGGTCTGGGGACATTGCTGGGAAGGTCTAATACCGGATAAAACTGGTTTGGACAACATCCATGAGGGAAAAGTTTTTGCATTTTCTGACATTTCGCTCAATGTAGCGTTTTCGGGGGCCTGTTTGGGGGGCTTCCTGGTGTTTGTGGGTGGGTTACGGGGTCTGGGAGCACTGCTGGGTATGGATAGTTTTGATAGCAAGAGGTGTGAAGGAAATCCATGGAGGCAGAGGGGAGTTATGGCCTAGCTGCAGAGCGCGCGCTGAGTGATTTTGGAAATTTTCACAAAAGTGACAGTCCCCATTTTTGTACTTTTGCTTTTTGGCTGTTTGGGGGTCTTCTACTTGTTTCCGCCTGGGTTGACGGCTCTGGGGCCATTGCTGGGAAGGTCTAATACCGGATAAAACTGGTTTGGACAAAATCCATGAGGGAAAAGTTTTTGCATTTTCTGACATTTCGCTCAATGTAGCGTTTTCGGGGGCCTGTTTGGGGGGCTTCCTGGTGTTTGTGGGTGGGTTTCGGGGTCTGGGAGCACTGCTGGGTATGGATAGTTTTGATAGCAAGAGGTTTGAAGGAAATCCATGGAGGCAGAGGGGAGTTAGGGCCTAGCTGCAGAGCGCGCACTGAGTGATTTTGGAAATTTTCACAAAAGTGACAAAGTCCCCATTTTTGTACTTTTGCTTTTTGGCTGTTTGGGGGTCTTCTACTTGTTTCCGCCTGGGTTGACGGCTCTGGGGCCATTGCTGGGAAGGTCTAACACCGGATAAAACTGGTTTGGACAAAATCCATGCGGAAAAGCCTTTTGGCACTTTTTGTAACTTAGGGTTTGTTAGGGTTAGCCCTAGCAGCAGGATTGCATGTGTTTCGGGGTGTTCTTGATTTTTGAAACTGAGTTCTGGGGTCTTAGAGCACTCATGGGAATGTGTAATTTTGGTTGCAAGTGATTTGAAGAAAATCCATGGTGGGAAAGGGGGGATCACTTACTCTGTGAGAGGCACTTAGTGTTGAAAACATTTAGCCATTTACACTTAAAGGAAGAAAATGACACAGACTTAAGTTTCAGGAAAACAAACTTACTGTTAAACCCCCACCCACCAGACTCAAAAGCTGTAAAAAACAGGTATGCTCAGATAAAGTTTCAAAAAGTATATTTGTGTAGCCCTAACAAAATAATCTCCCGCAAGACCCTCCCTAACCCCAACGATTGTCCTTCAAAAGTTCCAAAAACAACCCAAGTCCCAATTCCCACCCCCCAAAAGTCTCTAAAAAAGGGGCAAGGGACACTACGGCAGGATGCTGTTCACTTTAGCGGCCAGGGCATCATACTCCTTGCGGAGGGTGGCATGGTCAGAGCGGAGGCCCTCCACCAAGGTCTTATATGTTAAGACCTCCTGCTCCAGGTAGGACACTCTGAGGCATAAGCGGCGCTGGCGTGCCTTGCAACTCCTGTGGGGGGCAGCTGCTGTCTTTGCTGCTCGGCGGTGGCGGTTGGCTTTGGTAGCCCGGCGCCGTACCTCTGGAGCACTGCGCTGGCTGGCAGCCCGTGGGGGCACGGAGGAGGATGCAGCTGTCCCAGTGGATGTACCAGTAGACTGCGTGTCCTCCTCCTCCAGGGCCAGCAGCCGCCGATATTCGGCAACAGTGGCATCCAGCCTCCGTTGCCGGGCCATTTGAGCCAGCTCCTTCCTTGTTGGTTTTTGGGATTTGGAAGGAACAACTATATGAAGAAAGAAAGACATAGTCTGTAACCAATGCTCCTTAAGATTAACACAAAATGATTGAGCAGAAAGTTGTGTCACAGTACAACTAGCAACTTGAAAGCACAGTACATAACTATTGAGGCCAGTATCTATCTAACCTCCCACTTCTTCATCCTTGCTCTAACATTAGTGGGAGTTTAAGGAAAAAATTCTATGAGAACTATGGACTTCCATTACAGTCGACTATGACAGTACACCAGTCTTATTCTTCTTCTTCTCTCTTGTTTAGGAAAATTGGTACGTTATCTTATGCAAGCCGGCATAATGCCAGCGCAGTGAACTTGCACCCGAGAAAAACAGATGCACACCATGATGAGTGAGACAGACTTGCGTTACTGTACCGGTCCAGTACATGCAGGTGGTGAAGCTCTTACTTTTCTATTACGGGTGGCACTGAGAATACTCTGTTAAAAGGGCTACTGCTTAATTAATTTAACTTTCACCCTACAGTGCAAATGAGTACTAGAAAAGGAAAATGAAGAAGCTAAATAATCTGATTATCTATCACTTCACATGGGATGTATTTGATTACATATGGGATGACTTTAGGTGCTTTGCTTTTTATTGAGTGAACAGTGATACACCCACACATGAATGACGTACTACTACTAAACTAAACTTATTAAGAGAGGTAGGGAGTGTCCACCATAATAACCGGATATATGCTGTGCTTGCAGTTGAAATACAAACTACTGCTACTATTCATGGTAGTATTTAGACAAAATTACAACTTCTTTTCCTTGCCTTTCCTACACTGGAACGGACGTGCGGGTGCGGTGTTACATGCTCTTCAAAGTAACACTTAGTTCATCCAGTGACCGTCTACTCTCTCTAGATACACATATGCTATCTAAGAGTCAGATAGTACCATGATCCAGGCATCCATCATTCAAAGTATATGCACACATATAGTTTCTGTTTCACCCACCCAGGCTGTTCTCCTTCCACCCATCCTTGCTTCATCATTCACCCAGCCATGCACCATACCATATTCTTTCCTTCCCAGCCACCTCGGGGACCAAGCAAACATATATCATTCTTCTTTGCCAGTCATCATTACATTTCTCGTCCTTCCACACTTACTTACACCCTTCTTTCGCTTTTCGGTTATCCCATCCATCAAGTTCATCTCAGATCTGATTGGGATTCTTCTCGCCAAAAACTTCACAGCTAAGTCGAAGTACATTTAGAGGAGGCTACTACCTGGTTGATTTATAATACACCCGTGCAGAAAGCATACTCTGCAGTCTTCAATCTCAATAAGTAAGGAATATATAGCTTACCTCTGCCCGCCACCACCGTGTGAACCCTCATAGGCACATTGGTGTCATCCGGCACTTGCACCGCCTCCTCCCCAGAAGTGTTCTCCTCATCCAGCACCACCACCTCCGCGCTGGCCCCGCCACCAGATGTTCCACCTACAAAGTACATTTAAGAATGTTAGAATACACCACTCACTACTATATAATATTTGGTCTAGGAATAAAGAAATGTGAAAAAAACAGAAAACAATGTAATAATTTGTGACTGTCTAATCTAAAGTAAAAATGTCCTTTTTTCCAGGGAAGGCTCAGTGCATAGAGCTATTGCTGACTAGAATGGGAGTCCAATGGAATTGCCAAATGTGCAATCTTAGTTAGCTAGACAGACAGACTGATAAGAATAATCTAGTAATACCACAGGGAGTCATAGTCAAGGCAGGATAAGAATTTAGATACAGTCTACAAGAAGATCAAAGACGATTTAGAAAAAATCGAATGAGGAACGCTAGGAAAAAATAGGTACCCTATATTAAAATTAAAACTTACCGGGGCCAGCAAAGGAGCCCTCGCCTGACCGATCCTGTTCAGCAGCAGCCTCCTGCAATGCCCTCTTGCCCCTGGGGGGAGCTGATGTACAACATGAAAGAAAGAAAGACCAGAAAACATGGATGATATTTGTCAACCAAATCAAACATTTCAAAAGAACAATAACAAAATATTTTGGTGAAATAGCAAATACACATCTATTCCACGGGATATATTGACCGATCTCATGTGGTCTACTACGTTATTAGTATTGCTTGATTTGCGGACCGTCGACTTGGAAAGTTCTTATGTAACTCACTAAACAAACTACTAAAAAGGTTCGCCTAGGACTGGCAGGCAGCAGTCCGCAGTACGCAAAGTGACAGACAAAGTCCATCGTGATTGCAGATCAGCGACAACACTAAAAAGTTTCCTACTACATTAACCAGTCATTAAAATACTCAAACTATCAATCCACCACCACTATTTCTTCTTATCGCCATGTGTACAAAGAAAGGATTGGACTTGAGTCTGTAGGGGCTGATTTAGAAGCCCCTTGCGGCTCTTTTGCTCCATTGTTGCGTGACTTTTGTGACGCAGCGGCAGAACAAAAGAGGCGCCATGGTGCGGCATATATTAACAACGTGACGCATATGGGAGATGCATCACGTTGTAAAGCCCTGCGCCATGAGGGGGCGTTCTGGCGCAAGGGAGGGCGTTCCTGCGCAGGAACGCATCCTAAAAGTGGCTGAGGGACATCTACAAGATTTTAATCGGTCACTTTGAGGACAATGATGCGTGACTCAAACCCTGCGCCTGCTTGAAGCAGACGTACGGCTTGACGCAGCATTGGGGAGATAGGGCACCCCAGAGCATTGCTGGAGCTGCACCATCGTTGCGACGCAACTCCAGCAATGCGCCGCCTTCACGGCACAGAAGCGTAACGCTTCGGTGACGTTTTGGTGGCGTGGCGCACAATTACTGGCGCATCCCTGCTACTTTGCAGGGATGTGCCGGTAATTAAAAATCTGACTCTTAGTCTCTAGCATTACGCAGTTCTTTAAACTACACTCATGCATAATTTCACAGGCCAATGAAATTAACACAAAATCGAAAACAAATAAGCATAGTAGCAGCGCTACTGAGAAGGAGAGCAGTGCACCTGAAATGCACAGAAGATTTTGAAATATAATTTACCTACTATGTAATCAGCAGCATTATTGCTCTTGGTAAAAACCAAAAATTTGCCAGATAATAACACACAGAGCCGGAGAAAACAGAGTAGTAAAGAAATAGCTACTACTACTCACCAAGCCCGGGGATCTCAAGGCCGACCAGGTCCAGCAGATCGCGTTCCCGGTCCAGGATATCCGTACAACGGTGGGTGACTTGGTTGTAGGTGCGCCGGACCCGAGATTGTTGGTACATGGCCCGGCACACCTTCTCCCACCGCTTCCGGCGCTCCCGGATCCCGAACCCGCTAGCGATCTTGCCACCTGCCATGATGGTCCTGGGGAGGCGGCGCTGAACATAAAAAACTAGGGCGCCCATCTCCTCCGCGCTGAAGATCTCCCGTGCTTGGACATTCTCCCCCCTCAAACGCCCGCACGGGAGCCGGGCACGGGGTGCGGGACCCTTCCCCTTCTCAGGATGCTTCCCGGCTCCCTTTACCATGGTCTGGGCAGAAAGGAAGCTAAATAATAAAGAAGAAATAGAATAGGGAAGAAGAAAAGAAAATAGTTTAAAAAGTAGTTTAAAATTAACAAAAAGTAGCAGAAAACACAAAAATATAGAGCTAGAAAAATAGAGGGATAGATAATAAGTAAAATAGATTTAAAAAAAACTTCAAACAAGCAAAGGATGGCAGAGATTCAGAGAGGATACAGAAAGCATGCCCAGAACCATAGCAATGAATGAGAAACAAGATGGCGGCGCCCGTTCACGACCGCGTGGGTAAGTTCGCACGAGATTTTCCTCGCGATCACACGCGAAGAGCCGCACACTTTGCGAGATTACACATAGTGCCCGGAAACGGAATTACGTCACGCAAACAAGATGGCCGCGCCCATGTACGACCGCTAGGGTAACTTCGCAAACGTTGCGGTACACGCGGCTTGCAAACACTCAAAAAATCACGCGAACAAACACGCCACAAAAAACCAAATCGTGTATTCGCACGAATTCGCGGCTTCCGAAATCGATCTCGCACGAATTCGCGCCCCGCGAATTGCGCGAAATTGCAGAAAAACAATTTTTGCAAAACTGAAAGCACTCAGCAGGTGCAAAAGTTCAATCTTATCATTAGTAACCATTCCCTCTAGTGCTTCCTGAGGGGCCCTCCAGAGTTCAGTTGCCTACTTGCAACTACTCTATGACCCTGCTCTGACCCTCACAGCAGGCTCATAGAATAGCTACAAGTAGGCCACAAAGGTCCTGTGAAAAAAAATGGCACTGCAACAGAATGCAAATTACAGATAAGGAAGCAGGTGCCAGCCAGACTGGAAGTTTACATTCAGTGACACATTAATCAAACCCAAATTAATTCATGTCAGTTGAAGCAGGGCAGGTGTGCTTGCTTTTTTTCACCCCATAATCTACAGTGATAAACCAACCAGAGGGTGGCAGTGATGTACCAGAGGGTGGCATGGGTGTACCAGAGGGTGGCAGTGGTGAAACAGATGGTGCTGTGAACCTGTGATGATGAACCAGACGTAGAAACAACATGGTCGCGGCCGTTGCGAGCCGACAAGTAAGTTCGCAATTGTGAACTGGTACACAAACCTCGCGAACTGGCAGAAACCCTTGCGAACACAAAAAAAAAATCCGCAAATTCGCGAGAGTTCGCGGATTCTGCGGATTGCGAATCCGTAAATACGCACATTCGCGAACGCCAGATTCGCAAAATCCGCCCATATTTATATGTTACAGACACACATGTCCTTTGGACATGTGTGTGCACAACACCAGTGTACCTTACCATTTCAGGGGTGCTACAGGGTGTCCTTTGGACACCCAGGCACCCTTGAAATCCCTTCCTTATTTGCGATTCGCTAATTGCTAATCGCAAATAAGGAATGACTCCCCATTCATTCCTATGGACCTATAGGCCCATAGGAATGAATGGGAAAGCCATTCCTTATTTGCGATTAGCAATTACCGAATCGCAAATAAGGAAGCAGTAGAAATCGCAAAAAATATTGCGATTTCTACATGCATCCCGTTTTGCGAGTCTTTAATAGCGATTCCTTAAAAATCGCTATTAAGGATCGCAAAACGGGACTTTGATGAATCTGGGGGTAATAACCTTTCACAACCCAGTGATTATACCCTCATAAAAACATACCAAGTCAGGACTAAGGACCCGATTAAGAATTGGGCTGGTAGCTCGCTGGCTTCCAGTGGAAAAGAGGCAATAACTTCTACTTCCCTGGCACACTGCTGCTTGCCATATTTAGAGATCTCTGCTGGCCTGGAAGAGATCTCTGTTCCTTCACAGAAGCTGCTGCCAGGTGGGCTCCTCTGAAGCACTAAAACTTTGCATAGGGGTTGCCATATTTCATGCGGCAGCCCAGTATACTTTTTTGTTTTACAAAAATGAACCCCCAAAGTTGGAGATTGGTTTTGTAAAACAAAATACTGATGCCCCTGACACCCTAGGAGTTTTCTCTTTAGATTAAGGATTTGTTTTATTTTTGTTCATGACAGCCAGGTTTTTCCTTGTGGTGGCAAACAGAAAAAAGTATATAAGACTGTTCTTGTACTTACACGACGGGCAATGGTTCCTAGAAGTGTATCTTGTAAGTATTTGTAAATCAATCGATATAATCGTTTATATAGTATTTATTCAATATTCAGCATATGTGGGTGTTGGTTAATGTCAATTGTAAATACAGATCCTATGGCAAAGACTGCAAGAAAAAGTACTCAGTGCTCCCAAAGGGGTCACTTCGGTCAGCAGTGGCTCCTCTGCTAAGGCGGAGGAGCGTCACCTCATCTGCAAGCAGCCCAAAAAATGGAAGAATAAAATTATAATAAACCCATGTTTATCATACTTTTATTCTTGCTCTCAGAGCCGATGCTTAGGGGTGGAGTCACTCTTATCAGTGCACATAATGGTTTGGAAGCCATCACAGTCTAACTGGGAGCGCAAATCAAGGGCACTCAGGCCAATCCTGACACTGCTTTCATGCAGCTGAAAGCAGCCTCACGATTGGTTGCATTGGACTATGGGAGCCTGTGCCTGCAGTGGAGAGGATAGCGATGTGGCTATGTGGCACTATGTGTTTTTTTGTTGTTTTTTTCGTCTCCTCATCTGGTCATCCCCTGCCACTCTATCAAGATACCGGCCGCTACTGATTTTGGTCCTAAAGTATTGATATGGATAGGAGTTATAATTTGTAAGGAATGCCCACAACGTGCCTCTTCCAATTAGCAGTTCCTTATCTGTTCCCAAATCCATTTAAAGGAGTCAGAAAAAAAGTTACCAACTCCTAGCATGCGTTTAGTGCATTACAAAAAACATTTTTGCAGTTGCAAATTCTGAGCATTTGTGACCATAAAAAATGCTTTCTACATCTGGCCCTCTGTCTTTAACTTCATACATTTTTCCTTTGCAGGTAAGTTAGTTTTAAGTCGCCAGTAGGTAGTTATAGTTAGGACCAAAGTTTCCATAGGAAAATCGTTTTCTGTTATGTAAAATAACTTTGGCGCCGCTTGATGAATCTCCACAAAACTTTCACAGAACTTCCCAGTTTATGTTCAGCTGCTGTGTTGAAAGTGTTGGGGTGATCCGTCAAGCAGAAGCTGAGAAACAAGGTTGGTCCCAAAATACATTTTCCCCATGTTATGTCTACGGGGATTTTTCATTTTTTGAACATGACTACAGCCCAAACTGCTGAATGGAATTACACCAAATTTTTCAGAAAGATAGATTTTGGTTCAGAAAGCGTTTTTGTGTGATATGGTCTAAATCTGTCCAGTAATTTCAGAGAAATTAAAGTTGCAAAAATATAGAGATCTGGGGATACGAGTCTTTGCAGTGGACTCGCGGATCCTACTAAAATGTAATTGGCTGCCAACACTAAAACCAGGAAGTGTTGCCAGACACCTTGGTACTCAACTTGAAGCTGAGTTCCGGAAAAAAAGAAGAAAAGAAAGAAAAGGGGGTAGAGTAGGAATACCCTGACCCCCCAGATATGGTGAGGGGTCCCAGAGGCACCCCGACTCGTTTTAAAAGCATTCATTTTTTTAATCTTGACGCTACTCGCTGGTGGATCTGCAAATCTGTGGAAATTATTTTTAAAAAAAGGCGTGCAGGCTCCAACGTGTCTTTTTACAAAGCCCCAGGTGGGCCAAACTCGGGGAAATGAAGGAGGGCAGCTCATAGGGCCCCCCTCTTGGGCTTATGCAAAGCCTTGGAGACTGCCGCCTCCCAGGGGCTGTAAACAATAAACAGTGGGGGTCTCGCTTGCCCCCCACTGTCGCAGGGACCACCACCTCCCCGGAGCACAAACATTAATTCATTTTTAAATAAAACACTGCAGGAGAGGACCTACGACCTCCCCTAAGGGGCCGCCACCTTCCCAGGGCTAACATAAATAGGAATCTATGGGGGGCTCCGGCCCCCCACACATGGAGCCCCCCACACAGCCCCAGGGATCACCACCTCCCTGGGGCACAAATACAATAATGAAGGGGGTCCATTGCGAACCCCTGGCCCGATGATCACCACCTCCCCGGGCTTACTTAACAAAGGTGGGGGTCCGCATGGCCCACATGGCCCTGGGGACTGCCACCCCCCAAACCGGCTCCAGCAATATCCGTGAGTGCACTGCTGACCTTCTGATATGAGCCTCAGGGACTGGATCCAGTCGCATCGAGGTCCTGACCCCCAAGTCGTGCCTCTTCGGTCCTGGAACCTTGGTGTGTCTCATGGGGGCGAAAATCAAGCTTTTGGGCCATTTGCTACTGCAAACATGCCCATTTGCATGAGATCTCATTGCTCACACCACAAATCAGCATCATGTTCTGTTGGACTCACACTTCGCACTGCAGCGGGGACTCCCACCGCAAAGCAACAGCAATGCTTGCTCGTAACGCCAGTCGGCTCTTCATACTTCGCTGACAGCATCCCATGATGTTCTCCCTGCCCCTCGCGGCCCTCTGCAATGCAAATGGGACTCTTGCCACGAACTTGAAAAGGTAAGTCTTCAGCTGGACCAACCTGAGACAGTATCTGACCTGTGCTCCATTGCAGTCCGCCTAAAACATTTTATTTGACCTGGTCCAGTGCAACCAGATTTCCCTAATTGGCGCTTTGTACTTTTAGGAGCTATATTCACTTTAATCTTTAAAAATGTATATCTCTGGTTGTACTGATTACATGTTTGTCACTTTTGTCTTGGTTTATTTATTACATTTTGCTAAATTTGTCTAACCTGGTGTGGGACCTTCTTGGTGTGTTTCTCACTGTGTTGCAGTTTTAAATGTTGCACACATGTTTTACACATTGTGTATAAGTTAAGCTTGTCTGCTCTGTGCCAAGCTACAAGGGGTTTGAGCACAGGTTAATTTAGGGCTTGCTTATGCCTCACCTTGGCAAGGATTGTGGTTTCTGCTTGACCAGGGCTCACACTCCAGTCAACCAGGAACCCAATTTCTTACATATATACATACACACTTACATAAATAAGTAACATTTGCAAACTTACCTGCAAAGTAAAAGCACTCCTGATGTAATAACATGTGATGTTAAGGCTAAAGGCACTCCTGGTGTAAAAACCTAAAAAGTATCAGCTCACACTCAGAACCATGCCTCAAATTCCTTCCTTTTTGCCTAGCATGCTTTTCACCCAGGAATAATGAGAAACAATTTGTGCTCACAGCGTTTGTAAATTTCAGGATGCTACACAGATTATATAAAGGCTAGTCCTGAAGAAAGACAAATTAGTGGGGTTGTGTGGGTCTTAATGTAAAGCAAGATGCTCTCACAATACTGGCCTTTAATAAGTGTGCTATCAATATAATTATCAATTATGTGCTAGGATGAACTTTGAAAAAACTGAATTGCTTATTATCATTTTATTTTGCATACATTCATACAGTGAAGTATGTATCTAGTATGTCATGCTCAATTTTGTTTGAAAGTGCTTGAAGTGGGGCATAGAGGATTTGTGAACTTAAGATCATTGACAAAAAAACAATTAAAGGATTCCCAAAGAAACTGGGTCTGATATTCCAGTGGTCTATATGTATGATAGAGTACCCTGTGCTGTACATTATAAGGACATAGTAAGTCAACCATCGGTTCCATGACCATGTAGAGGAATAAGGCAGAAGGCCGAGTTCCTTTATGAGGTAATGGAACTATCTTTCCTGTATTGACCAATATAATGGGAAAAAAATTAACTTTTTTGCCATAATATCTCCCTCCTGTTGAATGCTTTTCATTTCAGAAAAATATATCAGAATGAAAAGCCAGTTCCTGTTTTCCTTGTTTAAACTGCAGCTGTAATTATGCTCCATGACCTGCCTTTCGCCCTGGCTGCTGGCTCTGGCAGAAAGTACTGTTATGTCAGATCAGCGGTTATAACTTACTAGGCAGTGGCATTAGCCACCGTATAGATATGGTTTAGTTATGGTTCAGATGGTTTAAAAAGCATTATTTACTTGCCTGTAATATTTGCCCTGGTGGACGGATTTGTATGAAACTAAGCAATCTACTTACTCAGACAACTACATTTCAGTCTGCCAAATTTTGTGAAAATCAATCCACATGGCAAAAATTTAAGGAGGTAGTGAAGAGGTGTTTTCGTATATTTTATCTTGCTTAAGAAATTCTGCTCACATCTACTGCCCAAACTGCTGAATAGGATTAAACCAAATTTGGCATGAAAGTAGCACTTCACTCATATTGTTGTCCTTTTCAGGTTTGGTGTACATCTATCTAGTAGCTCATGAGATGTAATAGCGTAAAAAAGGTTTCAGTTCGGTTTTAAAGGGTTACACTTTTATATAACTCTGCAGCTTAACCCCCAAGTCATGACATGTCAATCACATGTTGAATTGTTTTATAAAATGGGATTGGCTGGATTTCCACATCCATGGGGAGTCAACCCCAATGGTGACCAACCTTGGGGTATTAGCCAGCAGTACCTAGAGTTGTAGAAAAACCAAACAAATTCAGTGAAAAAAAACACTTAAAATGGCAATCACCTTATGAGTCAGAGCCAATTGTGAGTTAACTAGCAGCTAATTTAGGTGCTGGATTTGACTGCGTTTTTGTGCCTGACTGGTGACTCATATTTTGTTTCTGACTCGTGAGTTTTAGACAGTGTAAAAATAAAGAACAAGCAAAGCCAAACACTAACATGAGTGCCTAGCTGTGCCTGGAAGGCAGTAGGTAGATTTCAGGGTCTGGTCTCAGGCCGAGGCCTCAGGCCATGCACAGAGAGGCCTTCGTAGCAGCAGCAAGTCGGTCAAGATGTGAGGTCATAAGCAGGGTATGGTGGGGCCGCCATTTATAGTTAGCTCACTAAATTATAACTGGTGAATTTCAGTGTTTTGGGGGTTTTAAATGTGAAGTTATGACTGACCTTTTCACCTAACTATAACATTACTTTAAACTTTGTCATTGTTTCCAGAATTTCAATTTTTTAACATAAGGTTGGATATTATTACCATACCTGACGATAACAACGCCTTAACCTTTGTTTTTTCAGTGAATTTCTGTTTTTTTTAAGTAAAAAGTATGTTCTTATTACCATACTTAACTATAATGACACTTTAGCCACTCAGCAGCCAACCCACAACTGCTCAGGGCCTTCAGTCTGGCATAGTGTGAGCTGATCAGAGAGCCTGGCCTGCATTCTCGCCCTGACCCAACACCAACAGGTGGTCACGCCCCTGTGAGTGTTCAACTGCCTATGATCCCCATCCCACATTCCTCCTTTTTTTAATTTTTATCAGTCCTGCTGGACTCCCTCTGGTAAACAAAGAGCCCCAGTGTCAAAATTAAACACACAATGAATGTAAATATTCCTCTGAGTACAATCAATTTCTTAGATTATGTATCCTTGTAACCAAAAACATAAAGTTCATCACACTATTTGTGCGTAGTTTTCTATCTGAAAAAGGGACCTTTTGACACTGGGGCTCTTTGTTTACCCCCTTGGGGATAATGTTGTTTTGAGTGAATGAGGTATGAGGGTATATGAGGTTTGAATGTGATGGCCAAAAAAGACTGTGCATGTGTGGTGAATATGTATATTATGTCATTGCAGTTTTCATAAAGTTGTCACTATTATATTTAATATTTTTGTATGCACAAAAAAAGTTCAGCTTTTGCAAAAATGTATGATTAAAACAAATCATTGAGTGATGTAATTCAAAAAACAGACCGTTATGTTTTATTCATAAAGGCTTTTTACAGCAAGTATATTGGAAGTCTAGTTCAGTATTGGCATTTGTGTTGTTCCTATGGGCCTCCCCTGTGGCACCCAACATTTTAAAATGTTGTGGTACCCTGGGTAGGGCCAATTATAGTTACTTCAGTTAATTATAGCTGGTGAGTTTCAGCGTTCTATTACTTTAAAATGTTTGCATCGTTTGATGAATCTCCATAAAACTTTACAAAAGGGTGTTGATTTGTGACAAATTTTTTGCATGGAACATTTCGGGGTCATCTGTCAAGGGGGAGCAGAGAAAAAGAAAGAGAGCCAAAATGCAAAATCCCCATGCATTTTCCCTAGACTTTGATAAGAAGCACTAAAGTAATTAACTACTCAACAGAATAACACCAAATTTGTCAGGAAGCTAGATTTTGGTCCCCAGAATGTGGTTTATGTGATTTAGTGTAAGTCCATTTAATAACTTTTGATAAATTAAGGTTTAAAAATAGTTGTATATCTGGACAGTTGGGTCCGCGAGCGTCTCATGTGAGTCTTGCGGGAGCGCCAATTTAAAATCATAGCAGTCTGATTGGCTAGGGGCTTTTCTTCTCTTGGGGCATCTTGTTCTCACAGGAGTCCGATTCCTGCAGAAGTGAGCGTTCTGATTCGCTGCCAGCAACATGAAAACATTTTTGTCAACAACTACAGGACTCGGGTACTTACCTATAGGGGGCAAGGTAGGGATACATTACCCACCTAGGTCCCATGGTGGGGACACAGAGGGACCCTTGGCTCCAAAATAAAAATAAAACAAAATCAGGTTTTCTTGCCACGTGCTCATGGAACTTCCATAGGATAGTGGCAAAAAAATGTCCACCGCTATTTTCATGAATATATATATAGGGAGGGATCGTCAGTAGAGTGCCCCCCCAGCCCATTTAGGGCCCCGGGGACCCCATCCCCGACACCATGTATTTATATGGGGAACGGGCAGCGTGGCCCCTTCCCCAAGTAATTTGCAACCCGGAGACCCCTAGGGCCCAAAGCATTTGTTATGGGGAAGGGTCATGCGGTCCCCCTCCCCAAGTCATATTCAGCCCCAGGAACCCTATCCGGGGCCCCTTCCTGTGCCATATTCGGCCCTGGGACCCAATCTCCAGGGCCTTAAAAAGGCCATGGGGACCTGATCCCTTAATGGCCGTGACTTAATAAACAGTGAGGGAGTCTGCATGGCACCCTCCCTAGGCCTTCAATGGACCCGAGAACCGCATCCCCAGGGCCAACTCACTTGCTGTGACCAGGGAGCCACCCCAGGGACACAGTAGTTTCCCTGCCCTCACTGGCTTTGGAAGGTAAACATGTTTGTTCCCGCTTGGCGTAAGCATTTTTAAATCTCCCACCAAATGGTAACAAACACAAAGTCTGCTCCCAGCTGGGGGGAGCTTTAAAAATGATAGTTAGGTGAACATGTCAGTGACAATATTAATGTTTTGAACTAAAGAAAAACACAGAAATTCAAATAACTTGCACCTGGCCAAGTACTCACATATTACATCACTCACAACATGTCTATGACATCATTCATGACATCACTGATGACATCTAAAATGACATCATTGAGGGAGGATGGTAGCACAGAAAGCACCAATCTGCTGCTGTTGTAACATACAGTGGTGGCTGGCAACATTAATTAATGGTCGGGCACTCA
Organism: Lissotriton helveticus; assembly: GCF_964261635.1. Lineage (NCBI taxonomy): Eukaryota > Metazoa > Chordata > Amphibia > Caudata > Salamandridae > Lissotriton > Lissotriton helveticus. The sequence goes on from NC_136064.1 coordinate 71,937,169, forward strand.
ACATAAATTCTACCGGCCTCAGGGAACTCCAAACCAATGCTCCTCTCCCGCATCAATACTGGGGGTGACGAGGAACAGGAAAGAAAGGGAAGGACTACCCTCTTTGTGCAACGCATATCCAACCAATGATTGGCATAGGCTAGCCCAGCGCTCATTTTGAGTCTCGGGGCCTCTGCCTGCAATCCCTTGACTGTTTACAGCACTGTGATTGCTGGCTTTGAAGTGCGCATGTCAGATGTCCGGCTGTACCTACGTCATCCTGCAGGAATCTGACTCCCCCCATACCATCCACTCGCTACTGCCAGCGGCACACAGTCATTACCATTTTATTATTTTGTGTATACCGCTGCTCTCGCAGCAAGTGGGGTGGCGCATTTCCACCCACAAAGAGAAAGCGCCCCGGTAACATAAGGGCTTAAAATTATATACAGAACGTACCTCCTACCTGGGTGGCTCCAAATTCTTAAATGAAAACCATGTCCTGTAATTACCATAATGAACTTAATGACTACAAGAAAATCAAATAGAACAGCAACATTGTCAGCCAGGTAGTCTTCATAATGCAGTCTCCTTTTTAGAGAGGCAAGTTTTCCATATGTCAGTAAGGCACACAAAGATGTTTAGAAGCTTTTGCATGGCAACAAAGAAACATTATTAAATTCACCCTAGAAGCAATATATACGTTATTTGTTTAGGTTAAGATGCATAAGAAGATAAACTATTATACAACACAAACCTCTTTGTTTGCCACGTGGTGTAGTGTTTAGATTCCTCAGTTGTGCTGTTATTAGAGTTGCGACTACTATTGATGACAAGCGTCAGCATGGGGTGATAACCATAGACAGTCTTAGTGTCATAAGTGGAGTGCACTACCTCTCACGTATTACTATGGCTCAACACAGATTTATGGGTCAATGTGACCATGTCTCACCCTAAACTGATTTACACCTGGTATTGTTTTGCAGATTTTACCACAAAGAAAAAGAAACCTTTATATTACCCATCTTAAGACCCCAAACATTTATACAATGGAGGGTGACCCTGTATTTTCTGAAGTCTTTACCTAATCCGTACATTTGCTTCTCAGTAGCCTCTTTCCTGTGGGCTTGTATGAGAAAAAGAAAGTCGATGGGCAGGCTAACTTGAATTATTGTAAAGGTTCCCTAACATTTTATGATTGTAAACTGTGTTAGGGTCTTTTTAACGGTGTGATATGATGCATTTGTGCTTTTATGATCTTTTTTTAATTGATCGAATGAAGTTTTTAAATGAAAAATTGAGTGCACAGGTGAAGCACACAAAGCATAAGGCCACATATATACAATCGTGTAGAATAGGATGGTGATTCACACCCCCTAACTCATCAACTGATAGCAGGCTAGTGCCACCATATGGTGAACTATTTCAGATATGTGCACAGTGGGCTATCTATATAAAGTCTTTTTAAAAATTTTTCTTCATAGAGTAAGTTTCAAATTAAAGAGCACCAACCATCTTAAAACCTATTCTAAGATAGCCATGCATGATGCTAAGTTTGCGGATGTACGGCATTACGACGCGTACTTTTACAACGCGTGCCGTTACAACGCGGTTTTTTCAACGCAAGTGGTTACCACGACTTGCGTTGGAGGGGGTGCGGACTTAGGAATTTTTTAATTTACTATTCCAACACCAGCCTACGTACAGTAGGGAAGGTGTTGGATAGTAAATTAAAAAATACCTTGTCCTGCAGCGCCCTCCAGCGCAAGTCGTGGTAACGACTTGCGTTGAAAAGACCGCGTTGTAACGGCACAGCGGTGTAACAGCCGCGTCGTAAAGGCTGTTCACCTAATTTTGCACTGAAGATTGACCACTTGCTGTTAATAGACAATGAAACAACGAACAGTGGGGCATATTACCAACCAATAGAGATAATTTTTGTCTCTAACTTGTTTAGAGACAAAAATTATCGCCGCAAATCGGCGATTTTTATCGCAGATAAACCTTGCTATTAGCAAGGTTTATCGCAAATGCGATAAAAAACGGCCGCAATGCATGAATATCGCTGAAAAGTCAGCGATATTCATGCATTATCGAGCAAATGCTCTTAGCCATGTTATCCACCTCCCATTGGATAACATGGCTAAGAACTGCTCCTGGGCAAGTGTTAGCTTTTGGAGATATTCGCGCTTAGCGCGAATATCTCCAAAAGTTGGTAATAGGAGATAGCGATGTTAGCGACTGTTTTCAGTTGCTAACATCTTGGCACGCCCACTTTGCATGTCATTAGGGATAAATATCACTGACATGCAAAGCGGGGCCCAAGATGGTCACTATCTCCTATTAGCTGTCGCTAACTGGTGTTAGCGACAGCTTGGTAATAGGGAGATAATTTTGTCTCCGCTTTCTTGGTTTTTAAAGCCAAAAAAGCGGAGATAAAGCCCCTTGATAATATGCCCCACTATGCTTTAAATTAGTGTTGGAGTTGAAGGAGAGTCATGTAATGGCATTTCCACATAACAATCAGTCTTTACTCCTGTGCCTTCAAACTGCTCATTATCTTGTCATTCTGAAGATATTTTCAGCATCATCTAACCATAGGGCGCTCTCTTCAGCATCTTAAGGTAGAAGGCGTTTATATTGCATTACTTCATTGTGGAACATGCAGCATTATGTTATGAACTGCATGCCTTATTTGCATTGTACATCAAGTCTTCTGGTGGCATGAAAGCAACAGAAGCGATTAAGAGCTAACCCACATGCACTTCCCACTGTGTCAGGAATCCTAATGTGTGCAATATCACAATTGCTCTCTCCATCACTGACATCCTGTAGGAAGCCAGAGCTTCAAAGGGTAAGTACTGTCACCTTCAGATGATAGAAAAAAACTGCTTCTGGGCGTCCTTTGCAGTACAAATAAAAGCTCCCCAGCCTACTCTGCTGTATCATTTAAAACCTATAAAAAACCTATAAAATTCATTTTGTATTTCATTAAATCGTTTAAGGTGTCGCCATAATTTAAGCCAGCCGTGTGTCTCCCCTCTTTTCATAGTTACTGTTCTATGAACACCTTGCATACATTAATCCACAAGAGTTGAAATGCAGTTGTTAATGTGAGAAATGGGGTGTGAACCCTGGTCAAGCAACAGCCACAATCCTTGGTAGGGTGAACCACAAACAGTCATTTAATTAACCTGTGCTTACCACTGGGTAGCATTGGGGAAAAAAGCAGCCAGCCTTAATAATTTAGAGGTAATTTGTAAAGTAATTATGCAACACGCAAACTAATGAAGCAAAAACACATTACCAGATAAATCCAAAACCAAATTTAGAAAAAGAAAGTACATTTTAATAACTATTATGACACCAAAACAACAACAACCCAATCAGTTGAACCAAATTTATGATTTCAAAAAAAGTTTTTACAAAAAACTAGTGTCTAAAAGATCAAAGCACCAACTACGGGCATCAAGTCAGGTGAGACTGGGTCTTAGTCGAAAAAGATGGCCAACCACTATGGAGTGCAGATTGGTTGCAAGAAGTGGATTTGGGCCAGTTGGAGTTACCTTCGGGCTCTGTGGTGAAAACGTTCTGAGAAAGTAAAGTTCGTGGGGCAAGACAGCAGGCTGTATCTAAGGAGGGAGAATCGTTTTTGGAGCCACTGGATGAAGTGGCAGTGAAGATTTCTACATTTGAGATTAGTCATTTTTATGGAGGTCAAAAATCGCTAGCAGAACAAGGCAGGAGGCTTTATCCAACAAGAGTTCCAGGAGGCTGGATATCCCTTTGATAAAGGACTGCTGAACAGGATTTGCAGCTGCCGAGAAGAACGTAGTGGGAGCAGCCTCAAAGTCAGACCCTCAGGCAATGACCCTTTGGTGGAACTGATGAGCAGGTTGGGCCTAGTCTTCCCTTGTTTCTCAGAGCAGTTTTTAGCCCTAAACCTTCAAAGTCACCAGTTTTGGATTTTGGCTGTGTGGGCCAATTTAGCAACATCATCAAGTGTCCAGGAAAAGGGGGACAACACCTTGGAGGCTTAGGCTGGGTCCAGGTATGGGTTCAAGATGGTGGGAGTCTATTATGTCCCTGTGGCTCTGAAGAGGAGGCTAGCAATCTAGCCCTTGCAGTCACTCTGGTAGTCCTGAGTTCAGGTGGAGACGTAGGGCTCAAAAGAAGGGTAGGCCTCCGATGGTTCAAGACAGGCTCCAGGCAGAAACACAGTCCTTCTAGGTGTAGCAAAGAAATCTTGTGGAGTACACAGCAGGCCACAGCAGCAAGAAGTCTTCTAAAAGTCCTTCCGCAGGTCCAGAAAGTCAACTGAAGAGTGGGTCTGAGGCCCTTATTTTTATACCTGGTGCCTTCTTTGGCTCTCTCCAAGATGGCTGCAGAGACAATATGGAGGTGACAGATCTTTGTGCGAAGGCAGAGCATAGCCTTTTCAGTTGCAAGTGGTGCTGTGCCCAGCTCCACAACCCTCATCCTGCCAGCATATGGCCCATTCAGGCAAACTAAGTCCCTCTATTTTGTGACTGTGAGGAATTCACAATCGTCGTGTAGTTCCTATAAGAAGTATACAGGATCTGCGCATTTAGACAACATATACTGTAGGATTGGTGTCAGACGAACTTTGATCACCCCCACCGGGTATGCTGGCCCTTTTGTACCAACTAGCTCACAGTGCCACTAGAATCTCCTCTTACCAAGTGGAGAATAGTTCTTGGCAACCATCGATCATGACAACCCTGATCCCTCAGGACCGTGGAAACAATATACTTCCTTTAATTCAGTCACTCGTGCTTACTTAGTCTGTCTCAGAGAGATACACCGAATAAAACAGTCTGGGCATTTTCAATAATAATTTATTGAACAGTTGTTATTCTGGTGTAGAATAGATGTGCTGCAACAACTGTTAGACAGTATAAGATATAAATGATTAACAGTACTATAAACGTAAATGGATGGTATAGTTCTACCATTTTACTAAAATCATGAATACATTAGAGTATATAAAACACATGATAAAAGATGCGTACTCCTAAGATGCCTTCCCTAACTAGATGTACCTACGTGGGTGTAGGTGATTACCCAAAAATCCCTCTAGGATTTAGTCAACCCCATTACCTGAAGTGAGAGACTATGGGACCCCGTCCTGGTCTCGAGTTGGACACCCCACGAGGGATGTTAGACCAATGCGAGCTGGAGTATCTGCATGCAGGAACCTCAGCGTTTCTGGTCAGTGTGTCGGCCGTGAAGTCTCGGTCTCCTCTGTCTATGTGAGCAAGATGTGATGTGTATATACCCAAAAGTCTCCCCAGGGACCCTACCTTGCTGTATTACTGTGTTGGCCTAAGGATGACTTCGGGCATGAACTTTATACATAGATTTTACACATGAGATGGTAGTTCTGCTGTGCTTCCAAGAATCCTCATGCATAATGTATGAGTTTCGAACTAGGGAAAACCCACATTCTGAATGCAGTGTAATATCTAGGTAAAAGGTCAGTCCATGTATACCGTGACAAGTGTAATGTAGGGAGAGAATATAGGTGAAGGGTAATGAGTTTAAAGAGGCCTATATTATGGTACCTACATGGAATATAACACAATGTCTTAACTACCAACTACATCCAGTCATGTAACCCTGGGGAGGCTGCAGGCACCAAATGGCAGCGGGCAGGAAAATAGCAACATTCTAAAAGTGGCATTTTCAAAATTCTAATTTAAAATCTGCCTTTACCATTAAAGGAAATTTTTAATTACTATTTCATAGATAACAAACTTGAAATGCTGATCTGCCCCATATCAAACGTTAGCCCTTATTAAATGTAATAAGGCTACCCAATGTTATCCTATGGGGCAGGTAGTCCTCTCAGTAGTGAAAAACGAATTTAGGTATTTTCCACTACCAGTATCTGTAGAACTTACCAGTACATGTCCAACTTTTTAATTATAATGCACCCTACCCTATGGGCTAGCTAAGGCCTACCTTAGAGGTGACTTATATGTAATGAAAGGGGAGTTTGGGGCTTACCAAGAGGGTTAAATTGCCAAGTTGAACTGTCAGTTTAACACTGGATTTAGACTGCAATGGCAGGCCTTGAAAATGTTTCAAGGAGCTACTTAAGTGGGTGACACAATAGGTGCTGTAGTCCCACTAGTAGCCTTTCATTTACAGGCCCTGGGTATATGGTGTACAACTCTATAAGGAACTTATAAGGAACTTATAAGTAAATTAAATATGCCAATCAGGTGTAAAGCAATTTTACCATAGTTAGGGGAGTGAGCGCAAGCACTTTAGCACTGGTTAGCAGTGGTAAAGTCCACAGAGTCCTATGGCCAAAAAAACAAATTCCAGCAAAAATGGAGGCAAACAGGCAACACATTTGGGGAAGAGTGGAAGGCCACCCTAACATTGACAGGTCTAAGAGTTACTACTACAATTTTGAATGTATTAGCCCACATTAATTAAAATGTGATTAGACCTAACATCAGCATCAGCCTTGACCCCTGGTCCAGGCCAGCACTCCCCAGCAGCTCCGGCTTACAGCATGCTCCGCTCGGTCCGGGGTCCTCTCCTTAAGAAGGGTTCACGCCGGCAGAGCGCCTCAGGTGGTGTTTCCCTCCTCGCCTTCCCCCTGTGTCCACCGCATCCTAAAACCCCCTCATTGACTTATTTATTACGTTTTTTGTGTGTTCCTACTGCTCCTTTATTTAACTGTATTCCGTATTGTATTGTTTTGTTTTTCACCGCAGCTCTTCTGTGCATTATTCCCGCCTCTGCCCTCTGTGGCCCCGCCCCCTGACACAGCCCGCTCCTGCCACCCTTCCTCTGTCCCACACCCCTCCCCTAATTAATAATGACCACTGCGGGGAAGCGCGTGCATCAGCCTTGATCCATGGCCCAGGCCAGCACTCCCCAGCAGCTCCAGCTTACAGCACGCTCCGCTCCGGTCCAGGGCCCTTTCATCTAGCAGAGTTTGCGCCAGCAGAGCGCTCCAGGTGGTGTTCCCCTCCTCGCCTTCCCCATTCTAAAACCCCCTCAGTCACTTATTTATTACTTATTTTGTGTGTTCCTACTGATACTTTATTTAACTGTATTCCATATTGTATTGTTTTGTTTTTTCACCGCAGCTCTTCTGTGCATTATTCCCGCCGCTGCCCTCTGCGGCCCTGTCCCCTGACACAGCCCCGCTCCCGCCACCCTTCCTCTGTCCCGCCCCCCTTTCCTACTTAATGCCGACCGCTGCGCAGTCAGGCAGCAGACGCACCCAGTGGGCGTAATGCTGGCGCGACAAAGGCGTGACTAAGGCAAGCCCGTCTGCGCCCATCCATGCCTGGACCGCGCCCAGCGTCAGAACCCCTGGCCCCCGCAAGCACCATGACGCTAGAAGCCGCTACAACGCCAAAACCCTCCATGCACTCCCCCCAGGCCGATCCTTCACCTGCTTCCAGGCCACCCCGTAGCTCACCCACGGAACCTTCACCTGCAGAAACTGCAGCAACACATGCCAGGGCACACCAGCATTTCCTGCCCACCCCACCAAAGTGGACCACAACCACCTCAGATGCATACTGCTCCACACCTGCTCTGTCCACAGGCACGCCGTCAAACTCTGGGACCTACTCGACTCATCCACCCGGAAGTCAATTTCCTGACGGAGACCTGGATGAACTCCTCATCGGCACCCAACATTGTCATAGCCATCCCAGATGGCTACAAGATCACCCGCAGGGACCGCACCAACAGACAACAGGAGGAATCGCCATCATCCACAGAAATACCCTCAGAATCTCGACCAACACCGAAGACACTCTCAGCACCGCGGAACACCTGCACTTCCAGATCCACATCAATCCCAACGCCCCCCTCAGAGGAACCCTTGTGTACAGATTCCCCGGACCCCGACCACAGTTCACCGTCTTCATCACAGATGCCATCAGCACGCACGCCCTGGCCTCCACAGACTACATCCTCCTTGGAGACCTGAACGTCTACCTCAAGAACACCAATGACAGCAACTCTAACACACTACTGGAAAACCTCGCCAACCTCGGCCTCATTCAGCTTGTCATGACACCCACCCACTCCGCCGGACACACGCATGACCCCATTTTCTCCGCCAGCAGCCACGTCTCCATCAGCCACACCACCAAACTCCACTGGACCTAACACCGCTGCATCCACTTCTCCTTCAAGAAAATCACCGCACACAACTATCAGCAAAGCATTCCCCACCGCATTTGGAACAAGGTCACCGAAGACCAGCTTACCACAACCCTCGCGCGAGACCCATCGACCGGCCACACCAACACCAACACCAACACCGACACAGCCACACGCAACCTCAAGCGATGGATCGAGGACTGCGCCAACACTCTTGCCCCGATCAACAAACCCACAAACAGACGCACCGACAGAAGAGCCATCTGGTTCACCTCCGACCTCCAGACATCCAAGCAGACCTGCCGGAGACTAGAGAAGAAATGGCACTGCGAGCAAACTCCGGACAACCATGCAGCCCTCAAGAACGCCAGCCGCAGACACCACCAACTCATCCGAATGGCCAAAAGGACCTCCTTCAAGGAACGCATCAATAACAACACACACAATAGCAAAGAGCTCTTCAACAACATGAAGGAACTCCCCAACCCCAGCTCAAGCTCCAACGACATCCCGCCGTCACAAGACCTCTGCGACTCCCTAGCTAACTTCTTCCACAGCAAGATCGCAGACATCCACGTCAGCTTCAACACCCAGACCTCTCTGACAGCTGCCGACACCCAAGACTCACCACCCCCCAGTCACACCGATCACCTGATCTTCTGGAACCACGTCAACGTTGAAGACACCATCAAGACCATGAACACCATCCACTCCGGCTCACCATCAGACCCCTGCCCCCACCACATCTTCAACAAAGTGAGGTCCATCATCGTACTCCAACTCCGCAAGATCTTCAACAGCTCATTCGGGAACGCCACCTTCCCGGAAAGCTGGAAACATGCAGAGATCGACACCTTACTCAAGAAACCCAAGGCAGACCCTAAGGACCTCAAGAACTTACGGCCCATCTCCCTACTCCAGTTCCTGGCGAAAGTCATCGAGAAGATCGTCAACAGACAACTGACCCAATTCCTCGAAGAGAACAACACCTTGGACTCGTCCCAATCCGGATTCCGCAGCAACCACAGCACAGAAACCGCCATCATTGCCGCCACCGACAACATCAGGGCCCTGCTGGACAATGGCGAAATCACGGCCCTCATCCTCCTGGACCTCTCAGCCACCTTCGACATCGTCTGCCACCACACCCTGCGCACACAACTCTACAACACAGGAATCCGCGACAAAACCCTGGACTGGATCACCTCTTTCCTCACTGACAGAACCCAGAGAGTCCGCCTCCCTCCATTCCGTTCCAAAGCCACCAAGATCACCTGCAGCGTACCCCAAGGATCATTCCTCAGCCCGACCCTCTTCAACATCTACATGACACCGCTCGCCAACATCGTACGTTCACACGACCGCAACATAGTCTCATACGCCAACGACACCCAGCTGATCCTCTCCCTCACCAAAGACACCGCCAAAAACAACTTCCCCACAGGGAGGAAGGCCGTCGCCGAATGGATGAAGAGCAGTCGCCTGGCACTGAACTCGGACAAGACGGAGGGACCTCATCCTTAGCTCCAACCCCTCTGCCTGGGACGACTCCTGGTGCCCAGCCTCGCTGGGAACTACGCTGATACCCTCCGACCACGCACGCATCCTGGGGTTCATCCTGGACTCAACGCTCTCAATGAACCGACAAGTCAACGCCGTGTCCTCCTCCTGCTTCAACACCCTCTGTATGGTTTGCAAGATCTACAGATGGATCCCCACTGAAACCAGAAGGACGGTCACCCAGTCCCTGGTCACCAGCAGGCTGGACTATGGCAACGTTCTCTATGCGGGAACCACAGCCAAACTCCAGAAGAGACTCCAACGCATACAAAACACCTTCACACGCTGCATCCTCGACATCCCCCTCCACAGCCACATCACCGTCCACCTGAAGGACCTGCACTGGCTTCCCGTCAACAAGAGGATCACCTTCAAGCTCCTCACCCACGCTCACAAGGCATTCCACAACGCAGGACCAGCATACCTCAACAAGCAACTCACCTATTACACCCGCAACCGCCAGCTCCGCTGAACTCGCCATCGCCACCGTTTCACGCATCCACCAGACAACAACCAGCGGCAGATCCTTCTCCCACCACGCCGCCAAGACGTGGCACACCCTCCCCATCTACCTACAGACCCAGTACCTGCTGACCTTCAGGAGACTGCTCATGACCTGGCTGTTTGATCAGTAGCTGCTCCCCCCTCCAGCACCTTGAGACCCTCACGGGTGAGTAGCACGCTCTACAAATGTTTGATTGATTGAAAAACATCACTCAGTGGCTATGCATCCTCATTACTTTGCAAAAAAGCGTTCCACAATCCCTAAAGAAGTACTCTTCAACAGTGGTTCTTAACCTTTTGACTTCTGTGGACTTCCAGTTAATCATTACTGGAACACGGGGACTACTACTGAACCATTATTGGAGTCCGGGGACCCCCTCAGAGTCATTACTGGAAGCCAAGGACCCCAGCATAAGCATATTTGAAGATTTGTCACAAAAAATACATACAAATGCAATGCAAATGCACAAATTAGGATATATTTTATATATTTCACACACAAATATTTTTAAAATCAACATTTTAATTTTAATGGGAAGAATGGTGCTTTTCTAAATTCAATTGAGGCCACTCATTGCCTATGCTATATTCTTTTTGATGCATTTGCACTGCTCCCATGATACAGGTTAATATTTAGCCACTAATCTCAAATTACTTCAAATTTACAGGTGTATTTTGCTTCTTTTCAAGTAGTCACTGACCCCCTGAGGAGGTTTTGGGGATCCCCGCACACCAGACCACAGGTCAAGAACCACTGCTCTACAAGATAGTGCAATACATCCCTAATGGCTGCTATTATTTCATTCAATACTTGTGTAGTAACACTGCTTACCCTTAGAACTGAAATAACAATTCAGTACAACTTATCCTAATAAGTGATATATTAAATTAATCCAGTACTAGTTCAGTAACACTACTTACCCTTATGACTGATATGTCTTCATTCAGTATTTGTGTAGTAACACTATTTACCCTTATGACTGACATAACTCCATTGAGTACTTGTGTAGTAATGCTACTTACCCTTATGACTGATATATTTTCATTCAGTATTTGTGCAATAACACATCCTACCATTATGACTGATATAACTTAATTCAGTCCTTTTGTAGTAACACTACCTACTGAGTAATAATATATGGTTAAATTGTGGTTTATCAGGATTCACTGAATGTTTTACCTTCTAGATTAGTCAAAAATCCTCAGTGGGGTAAGCAAGAAGTCAGTGGCCTAGATTGGTTCCACAAAGCAAGATAGCTGGAAAACAAAGTCCTGGTGTAGTAGTTGATTTTTAGCGGGGACGTTTGTGAGGTGTGGGCGTAGAAGTGAGAAGTGTGCCTGAAGACCGGATTGCCTTGTGCAGAGCCCTGTAGTCTTGTCAGCATCTAAGGCTTGTGGTTCCCACATCATGGAGACCTTGGCACGCATAAATGTCTTGTTGGTGGTGAGCGGATTCACTGGTTGCTTTCTTGATCTGCTGTATCCCTCTCGTACAACACACCGACTGCATGCTCATTGCGTGCAGTGTCCAATTCACAGGTTGCAACCCTCAGAGGTGAGGGCAGAACTGTAGTAATGCCTTATTCCATCTTGTGAGGCATTGCTGAAATTGCGCCTGTGTGTGTGACTGGAGTTGTCAGGTGCAACCAATATCAACATGCCCCGAATGTAGGGCCACATGCATCAAGCTGTTTTGCATTCGCAAACGGTGCGAATCGCAAAATTCGGCCGTTTGCGAATGCAAAATTCTTTTTTGGGATGCATCATTTTTTTTCATTTTTCGCAATTTAAGAAATCGCAATTTTTTGCGATTTCTGAAATTGCATTAGCATTTAAGAAATCGCTAATTTTGCGATTTCTTAAATTGCGAAAAATGAAAAAAAATGATGCATCCCAAAAAAGAATTTTGCATTCGCAAACGGCCGAATTTTGCGATAAACATGTATGTACATCCAAAACACAAATTAAAAACAGCTAAAGAACTGACTAAAGAACTAAAAAGGAGGAAGAGGCCACCGAACATATCATCCTGGCCGGTGACTTTAACACGCACCTCCTAGGGAGAGATCATGATGACGACACCGACCAGGAACTTACTTTCGCATGGGGAATTCCAGCCCAAGGCCCCGTAATAAAAGTGAAGCAAACACGGTGCTCCAAATTCCTTATCCAGGAACTGGAACACTTAAACTTAAGATCAGTAAATGGTCGCTTCAAGGAGGACAACTCACCAGCTCCCACATATCACTCAGCAAAAACATCGTCCCATCTGGATTTTACTTTTATGTCCTTATCTTTGTTTAAAATAATAGCCACTTTCAAAATAGGCAACAATGTATCGAGTGACCATATGCCACAGGAGCTGATGCTAAAAACAAAGACAGACCTACTACTGGAGGCTGATAAAAATATAGTTTCAGTTGAAGCAATAAATCTCAAGTGACTAAGATGCAACTCAACCAACTTGGAGATAGTATCAAGCACAGCAAAAAATATACTAATCCGTGCTAAGGAAAACTCAGAACACCCGATGGACAGTTGGGATAAATTCATCTCGTCACTTGGAGACAAAACAAGGCTGTCAACTTAACAAAAAAGGCTACAAGCCCTGTCTAAAAAAAAATGAAACAGACCATAAACAACACCTTAAGGCAACTTCGTAAATCACCGTCAGATCAAAAACTGCAGCAATCTCTCCATTGTGACGCCAAGCCGCGATCTTAGATGGATTCAATCCATGACCGACCGTTGCATGAGAGCGTTCCTGCCTGACTGACACGAACCATTACTCCAGCCGGATTTGTCTACATTACGGAATCTGGAATCATACTACGAAGGTATCTGCGACCTCATCCTCAACCCGCTACACCTTTACAACGACTGGTGCATACCACGATCAACCCGTGGAACTTTCTACAGACTCGATTCGGTCCCGCCGATACCACGTCCGTGGTTGTGTGTCCCTCCAGTCCTGATGAAGACCCTACAGCAAGATAACCCCTGATATCTGCATCTTTGAGGGTCGAAACGTCGACATCCATTTTCGTTCGTCAACTCCACTCCCCACTGTCTACATTTATTGGACAACTTGGAGTATGACCTGTTCCGAACAATCTAATGAACATTTTTGGTCTCATTTTTTCTGTACATAGTCTGTAACTCTGTCAAACGACTGACAATTGTTGATTTTACTGTCACTTACGAATTTTCACTCTCTTCCTCACCAATTCCCCACAATCACTACACCACCCCATCCCGCTTCCCTCTCTGGGGCACCATGTAAACTATTGATTTATCATTGTGTATATTAATCCTGCATATTCAATACGCATTCCCATTGTGAAGTAAACAATGTGGACTCAATTTATGTTTCCTTGATTATTTTTCAACAGTGTGGTTTTATGTTCCATTGCTACTGGGACCCCCTCTTCTTACCTACTTAATTACCCAGGTCCCCGTAACTTTAACTGGGTCAACCCCCCTACTACTAATCCAGATCAAAAATTGCAGCAATCTCTCCGTGAATCAAAGGCTCTCTTAAAGCGAAGGAGATGGGACAGGAAAAGATCATTGAACAACGATCTATGGCTAAACTACTTCACAAATCGAACATGAAAAATGGCGCCAAGTTTTGGCAATCTATTAACAGATTACAAAGCCCAACCCATCCTGGTATAAACTCTAACATCTCCGAAGCAGCCTGGGTCGACTTTCTTTATAATCATTTTAATGAAACCAACTCTACATTTGCTCTAAGTGCCAGCCCGTGCACTGAGAGAGTGATCAGTTCGACGAAGGAGATTTTTAACCAAACCACGTCCATTTAGATGAAAAATTCTCCCAAGTTCCCACCCAACTACTAAGGGAAACAGACTTAACACTGATCCAAAGTAATGTTACAAGTAAAAATGAGAAGTCCAATAGCCTGGAAACAACATTGATTCGGAAACAAATAGCAAAAGGAAGACAGGCAGGGGCCCCAGGCCCCAATGGCATTCTGCCAAAGTTGTACAAACATGATCCTGAATTTTGGAGCAAGGCACTAGAACGTGTCTTCAAATATGCATTTGAAACATCCATAATTCCACAGTCTTGGAGAGGCTCAATCATAAACCTGATTTACAAACAAGGGAAGAGGTCTGAGCCAAAAAATTACCAATTGATAGCCCTCATAGACACCAAGGCCAAATATTTTGCGGGGCTTATTTTAAATGACCTAACAACTTGGGCTTCAGATAACCATATCATTTTACCAACACAAACCGGGTTCCGACAAGGTCAGGGAACAACAACAAATATTATGGCCCTAATTTTACTAATGGACGCAGCAAAACAGGGGAAATACTCCCTGTTCCTCTGCTTCATAAACTTTACAGCCGCCTTTGACCATGTGGACAGAACAAAGCTCTGGCAAAAACTACAAGGGATGGGAATACCACCTCCGCTTATGGACCAGTGAAGGAACCTGCACACAAACACTTGGATAAGGATAAAGCTAGGTGCAGGGACTCGCGTATCAAAAGAAATCCCTACCTCAAAAGGTTTAAAACAAGGGTGCGTCCTAGCCCCGTCGCTTTTTAACCTTTATCTTGCGGACATAACAGGGGAATTGGACAAGTGTAAAAATCACGCACCAAAACTAGGAAATATAACCTTATCAAACCTGTTATATGCCGATGATTTGGTTCTGATAAGTCGAACCCCCATTGGATTACAACATCTACTGAATGTGACTCACAGCTTCTCAGAACGGAACGCCCTGAAAATAAATTACAGCAAGACAAGAATAATGGCAGTAAATCACCGTAGGAAAATAAGCTTCAATTGGTTCCTGGATGGGCATTGCTTAGATCAAGCACCCAGCTACAAATATCTAGGATTAATATTAGACCAAAACAACGCATTCAAACCACAGATAGAATCTGTGCGGAGGAAAGGGGTAATGGTATATTTGGCTATAAAACCACTAAAGAAGCATCTGCCGGACCTAACACTCGATCCTTTAATAAAAGTCCTGCGAGCAAAACTTCATCCTACAATAATATACGGTAGCTCAGCAATGAAGGGCAAAGATGCAATAGCTGTAGAAAATACAATATCTAACGCATATCGATCCATCTTTCATCTCCCTAGGTATGCTTCCCCGGCCCAAATACGGTTGGAGTTTGGGCTACAAAACCTATCAATCAAAAGAAGGGGTGCATACGTAAAATGCTGGCATAAAATCAAAGAAGCAGCAGAAGGATCCCTGAACAGCCAAATTTGGACAGAGTTATTCCGCCATACAAAATCGCCAGCTAGAGAGTACCTGCAGGACTCAATAAAACTGTTAGGACTGACAGACCTCTGGAGCCTTACAGTGTCACACTCTGTATTAAAAAAAAACGTAACAAAGGTATCCGACAATTGTCAGCCGCAGAAGATAAAAACACGCTATCCAAACGATCTCACGGTTGGGTAGTACTGAATACGTACAAAGCGTTAAAACCGCAATCTTACTTGAAAAACGGAATAAAAACAACCACAAAGGAAAAATTCTTAAAACTCTGCTTTGGGATTGGTGCAATTAATCAGTTTCTTCCCCCTTGGTAGAGAAAATGTGGTGATCAGCCTTGTCACCTCTGTGGCTGCGGAGTGGAGGACCTATTACACATTATTTGCACCTGCAATAACCTAAGGGACATAAGAATAAGCCTTTTAAAATCTGTGTTCAACCAGTACAGAGTTAGGACCTGTAGACAAGCAGCACTGCTGTGTTTCAACCTAGAGAGAGTGCAGCTAAATTGTCGACTAACAACGTTTTTCGACATAACAGCTAAGAGACTGGAAAACCTATGTACGTTGCCCTTGGAACATTCAACAACAGAAGCTTTGCCAAACGGATAAATCCATCAAATAGAACAAGTGGGAGAAGAATCACTAACGGAGCCAATGTCCTAAAAACTCTTTCCATTTTCTTTAAATTTAAAATAGTAACAAGTGGTAAAAGAGGCTTTCCACAGTGATCTTCATTATAATCATTCTGTAGGGGTTCCTCCTGACAAAGCGTTGCAAGTTGTCGACGGAAAACAAGAGTTAAGGCAATGACATTGAGGAGTCTCCCTATGTTGACCACGGCCCTCTTTACAACAACACTGCGACCCACTGGAAAAAGGCTAAATGGCTAATTGCAAGAGGTCCAATAACCGTGTCATGCGCCCTCCTCCACCTCCGTATTTCTCTTTTTTTTAACGAGTAACTGAAATTAAATATGTGAACTATATAACAGTATTTTTAAATATATATGAACAGATGTTTTATAATATGTTTTAATGTATGCAACGGTTTTAATTAATCATGCATAATAAAAAATTCTATTCTATTCTATTCTTCTATTACCACAGACTGGTCAACGAATGTGTGGACATTTCCCTGTTAGGGAACACTACTACCTACCTTTTTTTGTGAAATGGTTTGCCGGATAGGTTGATTTCTTGCCAGAATGTCATTTTGTTTGACATTGGCTTTCCCAGCGTGGCATCGGCCCACAGTGCTGCTAAAAAGTGGTAACATTCTGTGCTTGTACATATTTCTAATATTGTTGTGACCTGGGGTGCACCCTCTAACTCTGTAGTATTGAATCATAAGAATTGCTAGTTTGATCCTGATGTCGACTATGTGTTGCACCACATAAGGGTGATGGGGGCTGTAGAATAGGATCTTTCCCAAGAGGGCATATTAGTGATGATATTCGAACACGGTTCGTCCTCCTACTGCTAGTAATAATTCCAAGTGTGATTTATGCCCAGGACTACATGATGTTCATGTTGACTTGATTATTATGTGTGTTGAATTCAAATGTTACGTGTGTAGTCTCTTTTGTGACGCTCAAGGTATTTATCATGAATAGTGCTGTGCCAATGCTTTACACATTTCCTCTATGATAAGCATGACAGCTTAGTGCTAAGCTACTAAAGGGTGAGCACTGGTTATACAGTGCATATAATCATCCGCCCCTGATGGGACTAGTAGGTTCTGCCTGGCTGGGGTATTGCCTCAACTAACCAGAAAGTGCCAGTTCAAACATTCTCCCATAGGATAACATTGGAGTTACCTTACTACATTTAATAAGTGATACTTTCCAAATGGGAACAGGCAACCAGTTAATGTTTATCTCTTTGGAATTATAGTGAAAAATCCCCTCTCACAGTGAAGTCGGATTATAATTTACAATTTGCCACTTCTAAAAAGTTACCATTTTCCAGCATTAACCATTTAGTGCCTGCAGCCTGTCTATGGGTCACACGACTGGGTGTAGCTGACAGTTGGGCTTTGTGTATTCCTCCTAGACAGCCTCACCCAATAGAGAGCTTAGGTGTGCCTGGATGGGCCATCACTGGCAGGATTGGAGGGCGAAGCTGGGTACAGAACTACTTTCACTTGAATAGGCTGTGTCCTGCCCCCACACAGACGGATGTATACCCTCTGTAGTTAATATAGTGCCAAGATAGGGAAGCCAGGATGCCTGTGGACATCAAGGAGAAACCTCTAGAAGCTTCAACCACTTCAAATGAAGGCCTTGGTATAAATATTTGAGACCAGACACCAACTCTTCCTTACATTTCTGGGTCTGTGAATACTCTTCCAGGAAGAAGGACTGCTGTGCTACTGAAAGGACTACTACTCTGCTGGACTGCTTCTCTGAATGACTGCTGACCTACTGCCAACTCCCCTCTTACCTGGGTAAGAAGGACTAGACTTCATCTGTAGAGCCCAGGACCCCAAAAGTGACTCCAAGAGCTAGTTATTTGGCCTCCCGACTACAGCTTCATGGGCAGAAAGCCACAACAACCTTGAACCATCTCCTGGATTCTGCCATCTGTGAACCCTGCCAAGTGGTGCCACTGCAGTCTTGGACCCTTGGAAGTGGGCCTAAAGGTGCTCTACCACTCCATCCGAAGATCTCGCAGAACCAACGCATCTCCTCTGCTGTGCGTCTCAACCCCAAGCAGAATGAATGCATTGCCTCTATTGTGAAGTGTGCCCCAGCACAATAACTCCGCATCAACCTCACAGCCCACATCAGAACTGCTGCTGTGAGAAGCTTTACCAACGCAGGCCCTTGTATCACAAATCTCTCATTGACAGCAGTCTCTACAATGACATAGGTTCTCTCATCACAGCCTCGCAGCTCCTCGGAGCAGATGCTTCACCTCAACTGCGTGATGCAACCTCAACGCCGGACATCGCAATGCAATCCTCGATGACGCAGTACCTCGCATCACAGCATGCAACTCCTTGGAACCGACACATCATCTCAGCTGTGTGACACATCTTCAATGTGGGTCCTGGCAATGCTCCACAACCAGGACTTAAAGTACTCTTATTCAGTGGGCTTAACTGGGCTGTTGTAGCCGGCACATGCTCTATCACAGACAGCCTGAACTTGTGACTTTGTCCCAGTACGGCGCGACCAGATATCCACAGTTGTCACTTTGTGCTTTTTTGTCGCATTTTCTCTGACATATTTAGAATTGTATATTTCCAGTTGTATTGATTGAATTTTTGTCGTTATGGTCTTGATTTGTTCAAATTTACTCAAATTTTCTAAATTGGCGTGGGATTTTTCTTGTGTTGTGTTTCACTTTTTTACTGTCTGAAATGCTGCATAAATACTTTACACAGTTCCTCTAATTTAAGCCTGACTGCTCTCTGCCAAGCTACCAGGGGGTTGAGCACAGTTTAATTTAGGGTTTGCTTGGGCCTCACCCTGGAAAGGATTGTGGTTCTTGCTTTAGTAGGATTTCACCCATTCAACCAGTAACACGTTTTTTTACACTAAGCTATTCACAAACACACAATGCAAACCACGCTTTGTCCTATGTCATCCCCACCCCAGTCCCGTAAGCCAACAGAACCATGGGCCATATTATCAAGAAAGGGCGATTCATTATCGCCGCTATTATCGGCAGGAAACTGCCGCTAAAGTGGCGATAATGGGCTTGATAATATGTCCTTGTGTCCAGGTTAACACCAGAACCTGGGCTGCTATGGGAATTCACAAGGGCATATTATCAAGCCCATTATCGCCACTTTAGCGGCAGTTTCCTGCCGATAAAAGCGGCGATAATGTATCGCCCTTTCTTGATAATATGGCCCCAAAAGTTTTGTGATGCAGATCTTAAGGTTTTCATGATACAGCTTATACCAACAGCATAAGAAAGACTTTTGAAATTATGCAAAAGTAGGAAAAGCAGGACATTTAAAAGTGTTGTTGAGAAAGTCTATTTTAGAGATATGCGTTCGCTGGAGAAAAATAACATATTTGAAGTAAAATAACCATTCAAAGCTGCAATGAAAGGACAAAATAAACTAAATTAAAAACACAATTAGCCTAAACCCTCAGACATTATGGAATGTGAGCTAGAGATAGATAGAGGGCACAGTGGCGCCACAATAGTATGTAATATTGCTTGAGGAGTATTATGGATAACGAGTTAGTGGTCGTCATGTAGATTAAAGGTACCGAGAGGGATTTGAGGGGTCAGTTTGTGTCCCTATAATTTTCGTTAAAAAGAACACAAAGTTTTTGGGGGGCGAAATTGAGAGGTGCAAAAAGGCTCAAGCAGTACAGACGGGGCTTCCTTTATAATAATCATTTTTTATACTTTTACAGTCTTTAAAAAGTATAATAGCGTTTTTGTGCCTAGTGCTTACCAAGTTAACGGAGGAGGAAGCAATGCGGATACGATAATTTACTGTGTGACTTTTATGCGATGGAAACTTTGGGAATAAAGTTTGACTTGACTTGATAACAAGGCCCACTCATGATCAGGCAGGGAGGATTCAAAATAGTAATCCCATTCTGCCTGACAGATAATCAGGGCCCAGGTGAGCTATTCTTGTGATAGCCATTCCATTTGGCAAGATGTCTCAATAGATACTTATTGCTGCCATCTTCTTTGATCTTTGTTCAAGTCCTGGCAGATCCACTCAGCCTTTCATCTTTCGGTAGATAAAGTAAGCACCATAGAGTTGGATAACAATAAACATGTCACTTTAGTACCAATACACTATTCTTGTTGGATGTGTGCTTTATAATGTGTTAATCATATTAGTAACTTAGGTGCCACTGGATAATAGTAACACCTGTTATTAAAAGTGTTTGAGAATCCTACTACTGTTCCTTTCTATATAATCCATGACAATCTAACCGCTTTATGTTATTAAAAGCTCTTCTCTCTTATTTAAGTATGTAAGAGAAACATCACAGGAACCTATGTTTCAAAATCATTTCACCCTTACGCTTCAATTTGCTCACTTTACAATTTCCTTTGGAAAACCATGAAGGACCATATTAGGTGTAACTAGTGTGGTTTCATCATTAAATTGGTCACACAAACAAATTGGAAATACATCCTTGTGTAGTGAATTTGCTTGCATGAACATGTGACATATGCCCTTGAGTGCCTTACAACACCTTAAACATTTGTGAGAGATGCATTGATTTCTAGTATTTACAGACGACCCAACTTTACCTCCCGCTGAGTGGCTTTGAAAACAACTTATGCTGCCTTATTTGGTACGTCCTAGCAAGATTCTTTAGGCATAGCACTAGATTCTGTGTGCTTTATAGAGGAAAATATCAACCTTAATTGTATTTACCTCTGCAGTTATGATGTAATGCAATTGTTGATAGATTGTTAATGGATTTTAATAGGCTATAGTATTGATGAGGGATTAGATCAAACTAAGGGGCCTATTAGCATAGCGAGCGGATCGACGATCCGCCCACCAAATGACCGATCTTCAACCCCGCCATATAAGCATGGCGAGGGGGCACCGCGGCGGACGGCCGTCCGCCGCTTTTTCGCCGGTCGGATTGCCGGCCGGGCGGAAAAGGCCCTCAATATGGTGGCGGTGCCTTGCAGGCACAGCCATCCATATTAGGATGTGTCATTTTTAGGGCCTTTCCATGGCGGAGACTCCGCCATGTAAAGGCATGCGGAGTTCACTTTGGGGGTCCGTTGTGGGCCCCCAGGGGTTTTGGGGGGCTGCACTTGGGGGGTTCCCATGGTTCCCACCAACATTGGCATACACAAGGTGGCAGGCACCGCATGGTGCCTGTCACGTTGTGCATGCCAATGCACAAAATGCATATATTGCATTGTGGCGGGTGCTGCTTACAGCACCGCCGCCGCAATGTGATATATGCGGATGCCACCGCCAGGGTGGCAGTGGCATCCTAATTGCCATTTCGGGACTGCCGCACCTCTGGCGGTCGGTCTGTGTACCTTTACGGTGGCAGGCGGACAAAGTCTGCCCGCCATCGTAATGGACCCCTCTAAATTATTCATACATATTTCATGTTATTCTCAGATGATATAATGAACATATAATTATCCAAGTGGTATTAAGGATATGTAATTCCCTCTATTATCACATATTTCCTTACATCAACTGAAAGGGGCTCAGTTAATGAGACAAAAAAGTGAATGTATGTTCCATCAGTATTTTCTGTCATATATATTCATTAACTTGGATTCTCCCACTAGGGTTTCCCATATTTTAAAACTGATTACATTAACATGCCCCACCCCACAACTTAATAGTAAGATACTTAATTTCTAACTGAGAGAGCCACAGTCTTTGGTTGTATTGACTGTAAATTCTGGCTACACTGCTTGAGTAACTGTTCTGACTTACAAAAACGGAATTTAGTTGTCAATCACCCTGAAATAAAGCTGTTTCTCTCAAGGCAAATTGGTATATTATATATTTTGGTATGTAGTTAACATGTATAGATAAAAGTATCTTTATGTGTATATTTTCGACTGTCAAAGTCTAGACTACCAAAAACTAGACTCCGAGGAAAGGGTGGCTTCTCGCCATACCCATAATGCCATCCTGCGCAGTATACCTGAAAGGTGTTTAGTTAGTAAGAGAAATCAGAATCTCAAAGGGGAAAACCTCTTTGGCAATCTTGTGGTTCTTGACTGGAGATGAAGTTTAATACTTAACCCCTTCCCTGCTCATGACGGAACCACGCGGTCATGAGCCAAGGGCGGCGTGTGCTCATGACGGTATGGTTCCGTCATGCTGCGGCCACTCCGCTCACGCGGCACTGATTCCCCGCCTGTGCGGGCTAATTTGTGAGTGGGCGGAATTGTGATAGAACCACGCCGTCATAAGCACAGCACGCCTGTGGTTCATGACGGCGTGGTTCCGTCACGAGCATGGCGGCGCCGCGCTGCTATCCCTCCCCCCCAGCGCCGCGGCAGAATTACCGCCATGGCCAAGGAGTTAAGGAATCAGCATGGCACAGAGCTCCTGCTGGCATCATGATAGAGAAAAGAGTTTAGTAATAATCTAGTCTTGGATTTGCAGAAGACAATAAAACTGCGAGAAGCAAAACTCTGAGTATAAAATGATAGAAACTGGGGGAGAAACGGGACAAAAAACAAGGGAACAAATATGTTGTGACATTTTTCGAGCTTGCTTCTTTATATATGATTAGCAGCCCGTCCCGACGTTGTCCGGGTATGAATTGCTGCCGGCCAATAGCATATTGTTTTGTAGGATTTCGTTTTGATAGCATTTCTTATCTGTGATAGGCCTGTGAAACGCTCCGATTCACAATACACTGCTGATGCACTTAAGAGTGCACGTTCAGTAGTGTGTGAACTCGAGTTTCCCTACTTTATTTTTCCTTGCAATATTATATAGCGGGAACTCGACAACATGGCATGAGCACAATTTACATTACAGAAGAACACATTCATTTGTGGTAGGCACGGGGGAGACAAAGTGATTTGCCTGGAATCACAGGATGTTGAGCTGATGCCGAGATTCGAATGTAGCTCCCCAGCTCTAAAGTTCGCAATTCTAGAACTTGTGGCGGGAGATGTGTCTAAAAGTGTATGTCGGTGCTGGCCATCAATGAGAGAGACCTGTGCATTTTTCAAATGGGTGGTGAAAAAATATGAGTATGTTGCTGGAGATGTGGGTCGCCGTGCCACCAATGTACTTACCGGGGGAGGGTAAACACCCATTATTCCGCAACTTTATTTCCGCATATCATCAGTCCGCATACTTTCATTATGAAAGTACCATGACTCCGCAATGCCATTATAACGCATTCCATTACATTTTATATGCTTTTACCACGCATACATTTACACCGAAATTCGTTGTAAATGCATGAATGGTAAAAGAATGTTTTTTTTTAATGTTTGGATAAGGTAAGTATGGGTATAGGGGTATATGCTTTGGGGTACTGAGGTATATGTTTTGGGGTGTTTGGGTATTTTAAGGGTTCAGATATAGTTTTGTGTTATGGGGTACAGGGGTCATTTTAGGGTTTAGGGACAGGTATGGGTTTTGGGGTACAGGGGTATTTTTAGGGGTCAGGGCTAGGTTTGGGCTTTGGGGTACAGGGGTATTTTTAGGGTTCAGGGGTAGGTTTGGGTTTTGGGGTACAGGGGTATTTTAAGGGTTCAGGGCTAGGTTTGGGTTTTGGGGTACAGGGGTATTTTAGGGTTCAGGGGTGGTTTTGGGGTACAGTGGTATTTTTAGGGTTCAGGGCTAGGCTTGGGTTTTGGGGTACAGGGGTATTTTTAGGTTTCAGGGGTAGGTTTGGGTTTTGAGGTACAGGGGTATTTACAGGGTTCAGGGCTAGGTTTGGGTTTTAGGGTACAGGGGTATTTTTATGGTTTAGGGATAGGTTTGGGTTTTGGGGTACAGGGTATATTTATAGGGTTAAGATGGGTTAGTGTTTAAGGGTGTTGGCGTATTTTAAGGAGTAAGGGTGAGTTATGGTTATGGGGTGCAGGGGTATTTAAAGGGAGCAGGGTGGGATTAGCAAACGATATGGCACATGGCATGAAGGGCGGAACGTGCCACACGCCCCCAGCGTTTGTCACGCCCCCAGCACACGCCCACAGCACAACACAGACAAGCCCACAAGGGACTACTTTGCTGGCACGGTTCTTTTACCTTTTAAATGTATATGGTGGGCATCTGCATAGCCTATGTCCTTCTGCTGCAACTGCCCTTTCCAACGCAGTATTGGGTGTTGTGATTGGTGCTGTGGTTCCTGAGATTACCCGCCTCAAAGGTTTGGGTTCTCTCTTTATTATATTAGTATAGATTCAAACAGGAACTGATTTCACACAAAAAAACTCTACTTTGGCTCGGATGTGGGAACCTCACATAGTATTGTATGGAGTACCACCTTCACAAGAAGGGCTGATTATATGTCTTGTCCATGCTCATTTCTAAATTGTCATGTTTTTGTATATGTATATGGACTTTTTCTGTAACACAAACATAGTCAAAAGGCAGTGGAGCATGGTACTCGGTGAAAGACAAACATTTCTACAATTGACAGGAGAGGTGGCTGGATTGTGGATTGTTAGTGCACTGTGAGATAGTATTCTTTAAAGAGGTGCGTCTTCTACTCTTTCCTGAATTTGAGACGCTTTGGAGCAGTCCTGATTGATCCGGGGATGTTGTTCCAGGTCCTGATTGTAGAGATGGAAAAGGCCTGCTGTCTTGTTTTCCCTTTATATACCCAGTGCCTCATTCATGAGGAATTGGGGTAGGGCAACACGGTGCATTACTGTCCTTTCCCCCTGCGCTGGCGCACAATTTGCTGCCTAGCGCCAACACATGGATGCCTCCGTTGCAGGCAGGATTGTTTTTGTGCAGGTAGGGGCACCTTCCTGCACAAAAACAATCAGGAGAGGAGGTCCCAGGTTTACGTGATTAAGTAAATCTGGTGCAGCATCAAAATCCATGGGTGCTGGGAGGGAAAATCCATGACAATGCCCATGGAATGCCTCTGTGATGCAGAGTAAGGTACGGCAGTGACTTGCTCTGCTTTGTCTTACTCCATATCTATGAGGCCATGCAAAGTCATGCAGAGTGACTTTGGGTTGTCTTTAGATATGATTGTTAAATGTCGGCGGCACAAGACTCTCACAAATAAGCCCCTTCGTCTGTAGCTTGATGCTGTCCTGGATGCTGATGTGCAGAGGGACACCAGAGACGGTCAGCTTGTCTGCAAGATAAGCGGGTTGCTGGTCATGATGACTTTGTAAAGGATGCAGCTGGTTTTGAAGAAGAAGCATGTTTGACATCCTTTGGTCCACGCAGAGTCCTGCTGCCGCCCTTTATGTCTGGTGCTCCAAGAAGTTACAGAATTCCCCTCCGAGCGACCTCAAGTTTTGAGACTCGAGAGCAGATGGCTGACATTGAGTGCAGAATCTTGGAACAGGGTGCCCAGCAGTGTGTGGGATGTTTCTTCCTTTTTGAAAGCTTGTAGCTTTCGTTAACCCCTTCCATGCTCATGACGAGCTCATGGCAGATACCTCTCAGGTGCTCATGACGAGCTGAGCTCGTCATGACCACACCCGTTTTCGTTGCTGTCCAGCACAGCAGGGCAAACTCTTAAGCAGCGATGTGGTTAAGTGCATGACACTGTTTTAAGCATGGCTGTGACATTTGAGGAGATGGGACTAAAATTTCCAGGTTTATCATCTCGGCTGCACAATACATCCTTGAAGCGGGACCTCTCAATGCTTCGCAAACAAGACTTAATGTACTCTTGTTCAGAGGGCCTACCTGAGTCCCTGCAGAGCTATGTGGACTTAGTAAACAATAATATAGTATAGTCAAACATTATTGGAGGGGAGATCTTTTCTATTTATTTCATGTTTGTGTGTTCTGTGCTTATTAGGAATTACTTCATTTGTGTGCAGTTTGGGGAATTCAAATGATGTCCATCTTCATTGGGGTGTTTTGTGACATAATGCTTAAATGGCTAGTACAATGTCTCTCTCCTTTTGCTATCTCAGATTACAAACATAGGGGGCATATTACCAACAAAGTGGCGAAGAGCGGAATTAGCCATCTTGGCTTAACGCCTCTCGTCGCCACTTTGGAAACGCTAGGCTGCACCATATTACAAGGATATGTTGCAGCCTAGCGTTTCCCCCTGCCATGGCGGTAGTTTTTACACCTTATCGCCAGCGCAGACACCCTTGCACCAGAGTGCTTTATGCAGCACACATGTAAGTTACAAATTGGCATTTTTAAAAAAAGGTTTGTTTATGTACAGGAAGGAACACCTTCCTGTACATAAAGAAACCTTGGCAATTTGCTGTTTTCATGTGTGCTGCACAAGGCAGCACACATGGAAAAAGCAAAAACGAGGAGAAATGAAGCATTTCTCCTCGTTTCACCACCTTAAGAACAGGACTTACCTGTTCTTAAATTCGGCGCTACCACCTATTATCGCCAAGCTAGATAATAGGTGGCAGCGTCAAAGTGAATGGGTGTTGCGGTGGAACGCCCACCGCAACACCCACTGCACGCCCCCTTTCACGATGAGTTTATCGTGAAAGGGGCCCTATTACCAAGGCAGCATTAAGTCAATTAAAGTTGCTTTAAGCCACGTTAATTGACTTAACGCTGCCTTGATAATAGGGCGATGCAAATATCGCCGCGTTATTGGCAGAAAAGTGCCGATAACGTGGCGAAAAGGGGCTTGATAATATGCCCCATAATGTTTTTGCATTTATTTATTTCACATATTTAAATTTGCTGTTTCTTATAGTGCAAAGAGGCGTTGCAGAGCTTTGCATTGACAAAGTAGAGCTTACAGGAATCAGTATGCGAACAGCAGGGAAAGCAAAGCTTGGAACTAATTACTTTAAACTACATCCATACAGCAAACGGATACAAATAATGCCTATGTGCAACCTGAGTATGAGGAACAGAACTATAGTTGCCTTTATACGACAGTCTGCTGAAAAAGGTCGAGAAGAGAAGAGAGAATAAAACAATAAACTGGAATGGCAGACAGAGTCAGTATGTCTTGGAAGCAGATCCCTAGGTGGCTTGGACAGACAAGCAGGGCCCGATTCATAGAACTAACTTAAGACAAAATCCTAAACTTACTACCATTTTGGTATTCACAGAAGGCATTTACTCATTTTTGTATTCACAGAAGACACTTACTCATTTTGGTATTCACAGAAGTTAGGAGTCCTAACTTTAGGACTACTAAATGCCTTCTGTGAATACCGAAAGTCTTAAAGTTAGGATTTTTCTCAGTTTAGGAGTAGTAAATATAGGACTCTTAACTTTATGACTCCTAAATGCCTTCTGTGAATACTGAAATGAGTAAGGGCCATATGTATCAAGGAACCATTTTGCGATTCTGTAATAGCGATTTTTAAGAAATCGCTATTTCAGAATCGCAAAATGGTATGTATCAAGAAAAATGCATTTTTTTAGCGATTTCCTGATATTCCTTAATTGCGAATTCGCGAATTCGCAATTAAGGAATACTTTCCCATTCATTTCTAGGCCTCCTGGCCCATAGGAATGAAGGGGAAATTTGCGAATCGCAATTTGCTAATCGCAAATTGTGAATATTTTCAAGGGTGCAGGGGTGTCTCAAGAACACCCTGCTGCACCCCTGAAAATGACATGTGTCCGCACATGGCGCACATACATGCCCTAAGGGCATGTATGCGTCACATGGCAGCTTTTGATTTAAAAAAAAATGCTTTTTTAAAAGAATTCGCAACTTACCACTAACTACAAGTTGGTGGTAATTTGCGATTCCTTAATGGCATTTTGGAATGTTTTTTTCCTTGATTCATTGCATTTAAGGAATCGCAACATTTGCAATTCCTTAAATGCAATCGCAAAATAAGGAATGGCAAATTTAGCGATTCCTTATTTTGCACCAAAAATGTATCATACATACCATTTACCGAAAATGGGTTTGCAAACGCCGAAATTCTGCGAATTTCGGCGTTTGCGAACCCATTTTGCCTTGATACATATGGCCCTTAGTGCCTTCTGTAAATACCAAAATAAGTAAGTGCCTTCGGTGAATACCAAAATGAGTCAGTGCCTTCTGTGAATACCAAACTGCTAGTAAGTTTAGGATTTTGTCTTAAGTTAGTTCTGTGAATCGGGCCCGCAGTTTCTACTCTTTCTTGAAAGTGTCTTCTGAGGCAAAGGCTAGGACGGACAGAGTTCCGGATTCTAGGTATGATGGTTTAAGTTTGTGCCCAGAGTTAGACAAATAATTAGAACGTGCTCCAGGTTGTACATTTGTCAGAGGAGAAGAAGTCTAAGACGCTCTCCTGTCCAGGGCACTGCTTTTGGCCAGGTCCTGGTCAGAGCAGGAGCTTCTGTTTGTTGGAGTCCCTCCAGCTCATCTGTGCACACAGGAGCCCTGAGAAGCTCTTACAAACAGAGAATTCAGGAGTGCCGTTGACGGCTGCATGCCTCTAGGGTCTAGACTAGATCATGGAGAATAGAATGTCTGAATTGGGCTTTGTCTTTGTGCAGAGATTGACCATATTAATTGTCCAATCCAAGATGGCGGTCTCTCCATTTGGAAACATATGAACATCCCAATCTAAAATGTGGCACAGTTCCTTTCCCTGGCGTCAATCCTTGTATTCGGCATACAAAAGGCAGTGCATGGAAAAGATTGTTGCCTCTCGAAACATTTTGGGGCATATTACCAAGGGTGGCGATGTTGAATTATCTTTAGCGGCCACTTTGGCCGCTAAGCGACGATAATTCCATCGCCCTATTACCAAGCTGTCGCTAACACCAGTGAGCGACAGCTTGTAGGCGATAGCGAGCGGTTTGGGGCCCACTTTGCATGTCAGCGATATTTATCGCTAATGACATGCAAAGTGGGCGTACCCATCCGGTTAGCGACTGAAAGCAGTCGCTAACCTTGCTATCGCCTATTACCAAGAAAGGCAAAGCGATGGAAATATTCATGCTAAGCGTGAATATCGCCAAACGCTAACGCCTGCAAATATCAGTTCTTAGCCCTGTTATCCAATGGGAGGTGGATAACATGGCCAACAGCATTTGCACACTAATGCGTGAACAGCGCTGGTTTTCCAGCGATATTCATGCTAACGCCTGCAATATTATCGCTTTTGAGATAAACATTGGTAATAGGACGTTATCTCAGCGATAATATTGGGCGAAGCGCGGCGTTAAAAAAACTAACGCTAAGCTCAGTGAGTGATAAATATCGCTAACTGTTGGTTATATGCCCCTTTGTTTTTGAGTTTTCATTGCACTCAACATTCCCTTGCTGTACAATTTTGTCCCTGATTTTTTCTAACAGATTTCGATCATTCCTTGTAATTTCTCCCTTTTATGTTGGCTAGTGCAGCCTCTGCTCTGTACGTTGATTATTTTTCCACTTGGAAAGTTCTGCAGCATCTTCCTTGTGGATCACATGACTTTGGATGTTTTCTCCCTCCTGATACCAGGGGTGAATTGTGTGCCTAGTTGATTATCACCTCATGATTTACAGTACAGTTTTGGTCCATATTATTGTGAAATTGAATGGCAGTGTCACAGTATTTACCATAATGCTAGTATAAATGGTGTCCAACAAGAGTTTAAAAATATCCAGCGACTGTGCCTACAAGCACGATCTAAGAAGAAATGACTTCTTGTACTTTTATGTTATCCCTTTTAACAGCAGCCACAAGAAATTAGCAATGGACATAAGAAGAGACTCCCTAGTGGGACTCAAGAGATTGGCATTGGGGAATGTTCTCAGAAATGCTGAAAGTCTGTCATGTAAATTTGCAGCCAAAGCAACTGAGTTGTTGGTAAAAGCCACAAAGACCGTTTGGATACACACAGTGGCGGCTGGTGACATTTGAAAGTGGTGCGGCGGCAAATTATTGGTGGAGCACACCGCGCGACAATTGTGACAGTAAAAAAAAATTACATTACAGGAGGAAAAAGTGACGTGTGCAGGTTACAAAAGCATACAAAGCACAAAGTAGACGAATAACGAATAATACTGCAATAAATGGAGGATACTCAAACACAACAACAAACGTTACTTAGGCAATGGTGGCACTTGTGCAAGTATCGAAAGCAAACAAAATGTAAGAGGTAGCAAACAGTGTGTTACAAGAGAAAAGTGACGTGTGCATGTTACAAAAGAGTACCTATAGTACAGCCTCAGAGTGCAGTGTCATATCTCGGACTACTCAGTTGTCACACGGTCAGAGAGCAAAGCTTTTGAGACCCTAGAAACTCCCTGCTCCCACACCCCGAAAGCTCAAAACTTTTCCGATCCCCATGGGAGGAGGTCAGGAGGAGCAAGAGCTGGAGAAAAGGCCAGGCCCCAGTGGAAATGCCAGAAGGAGGGCAGAGAGAGGTGCCCACAGGCGGCATCCAGCGCAGTCCTTCCTCCTTCTACAGCCAGCAACTACCTGGCACTGCTGGTAATGGCATGGCGCACAAGTCCCATGACGATGCTTCTTTGGGACAGACCTGCGTCACCTGCCTCCTCTGCTCATCGATGCAGTCTGCCTGGACCCTTGAGTGTAAAATGGCTGCCACAGTAATGTTGACACAGGCGCGCGGGAAGCAGTGATCGGCGCAATCGAGCCGGCGCAGACAGTCACGACTCGACTCCCCTTGGATGACACACCCTTTCCCACTCCTCACAGGGTGGGTCCCTCCTACCACGCCCTCTGACAAGGGGGAAAGGGGTGGTGACACCGTGACAAACTCTCCTCCACTCCCTGTTAGTTATTCCGGGCTTGCATTTTAAACGCCCTGGGCCAATTTAACCTGCACGGTGGAGACTGGCCCTGCCAGCTATGTCTTTGACGAGCCGATGACGTCACAGCCTTCAGGGCTGTGAGGGTATCGGCCCGGCAAAGACATAGCAGGCTTTTTTGGGCCCGGCCACTAGGGAACAAAGGAGCAAGCAATTAGTCACGTGACGTGACGTGACAGTGAACCTGTGGCAGTAATGGTGGTGAGTGCGGTAGATTGCTGCTGACTCAGGCAGTGGCTCACCCTGTGTTCTTTTTTGGGGAATTTAAATTTTTTACATGCGAACGAACGATGTTAATACAATTATTTGATGTTTTCGAATCCATTCGTGAATGTGAAATATTTACCGGGTGCTGAGCCCCGACGCCCTAAAAGAGAAACCGCCACTGGATACTGTAGTATTCTCATATTATATGTATGCACTTGTATCCAGCTGCTCAGCCCAGTGTGTGTATTCTTATTAGAATCCTAGTGTGGGTGGAATGTTGGATGCATCAGAGCTACAGTTAAGGATGGGCTGAGCGGCCAGTAGGCTGCTCCTGATGGGGCTGTTATCTTGACTATGACTTCTGCATAATAAACATCTTCTACAAGTACCTGATGTGGTCTACGGTGTCTACATATCTACACCTGAACCTGTGGGACATACCCACTACAGATACACATACACATACACACACACACATGCACACACAACAGACTTGTGCAGCGTAACACACATGCAAGAGATACATGCATCACATTGCATCCCTATTCGGAGGGCCACCTTGAGACTATGTCTGGATGGTGAACTCCGCTCGTGGAGTTTACAGACTTATCCACACTCTGCATACGCGGACTTCAGAAAAACTCCCCTTCGCGTTGTGGAGTGGAGTTTTTTTCCTCGCTTGCGGTCGTCAATGCCAAGTTGGCTAGCGCGAGTGAGGAGAATCCACTCCGTGCAAGATTTTTCCTCGTTTGCGATCATCAACATCAGGTTGGTGAGTGCAAGTGTGAGATTAGTCAATGCTGGCAGTGTGAGATTAGTCAACGCGGGTGGTCAGACTTCTCATTGCGAGTGGTTGCGTTTGCTCGCGACCGCTGGCGTTGAGAAACTGCCCATTCACGTTGATAAAGCAGGTGCTCGAGTAAAAATCTACTTGAGCGGCAGAAAGAAAGCAACACCCGCTTGCACTGTGCATGGTGCCATACACCGTACGGACAAGCACCTGGCACTGAAAATCACCACGAACTGCATTTATATAACGCGCCCGCTGCTCACGGAGCTCCGCATAGCGCTGCAGAGTTTTTTTTGCACTTCACAGAGTACCGCGTAGCAGAACTCCGGGAACTATGTCCAGGCTTACTTGAGACCTCCTTGAACATGTATCCAAAGTCTTAATGTTAAGGAATGCTTTGGTATATGTGTGCATGTGGAGCATTCACAAGATGTTGGATAATGTAGCTATTCATCAATGCATCCTACATTTAAAGTCTCTGGCTTAATGGTTTTAATGAAACTGTTTCACATACTGAAATCAATTCAGGCTTAAACAGCACATCTCTTGATATTTTCCAAGAGCTTTTGAACCTCTTATGCTGCCTGTAATTCAGAGACTTTTTAAGGCATGGGCAAGGTGGGCACTGGACCTGGGCCCAGCCTTCAGGGGGACTCTGACAGAGCCTGCTCTGTCCTTGCTCTGATGACCTTTAGTAATTCTTAACAGATTGTTTTAAATACCTTTTCCTTTAATGTATTTTTAACGTGGATGATGTATTGGACTCTATTACGGACAATTAATAGAGAAATGTTTGCTTTTTAACACCATGCGACATCCATAAAACAAGCATTTGCAATGCAATAGGCCTCATATTTGCAAGACTTTGAGGTATTGCCATTGTAAATGACAATGCCTTTTATTTATGTGCTTGATAACCTGCAAGCGGTGCTTACTGCTTGTAGGTTTTCAAAACACATAAATCAAAAGCATTGTCATTCAACAATGGCAATGCCTCAAACTCTCGGTAATGCAAGACCTTTTTTTCTATTCCTTTACCTTTCAAGCAATTGCATTACCCGCGCTATAGATTACGATGTTTACAGCTAACACAGGAGTGGCACTAGTGTAACAAAGGTAAGCAAATGGAAAAATAAAATGGTGGCTGCATGCTTTTTTTTCTATGTGTTTATTTTTGTTACAATGGCAGCACCCGCTCTTAGGCTTTGAACATCTTAAGCTAAAGTTTGGGTGCTGCGATTACTTCAAAAGCAAAGAAATAGAAAACAAATGCATATTTTTTTATATTGCTTTGCTTTTGGAATAATTGTGGTACCTGCGTTTTAGCTTAAGGTGTTTAAAGCGAAAGCGCGGTGATGGCACGGTAGGAAAAATTAAATAACTTTTTAAAATGGCATGCTGGCACCATTATTATTGTTGGCCGTGCTAGTTAAATAAAAAATAAAAAAACTTTGCGGAAGAGCATGTCCTGCCTGCTTTTAAAGACCATTATGAAAAGAGTGCTCGGAGGCTGTAATTGAAAGCTACCAAGTAACAACATATATAACAGGGAGTGTCCTGTCGGGAGGTAACAAAAGAAGACAGGGAGGTGTTAAGGAGGGACTAATAAGCCTATTAACAAATCAAAAGGCAACCTTTACAAAGGACAGTGACAGGAGCCAATTAAAAAATGGGCGGAGAGTGGGGGAGCTTACAGTCCATTCCTGAATACATCATGTCTTGAAGAGACAGCACAAGTGCTGCTTTGGCGGGACCTAAACAGTGGGGAACGTTTATGAGTTTGGTGGCGCAGAACAACGCAGCAAGATACCCTGCTGCACTGCTAAGCGTCACAGACAAAGTTCCCATACAACGTCCATGGAATGCCTAGCCAGGTCAGGTTAACTCAATTCAGCAATTTGCGCTGCGTTGGTTACTCCATATTTTCCGCGCCGCGCAAAGCGGCTTTGCATGACTTTAAAAATATTACTCACGGTTTGCGTTGCCCTTTCACCACATTATGTAATGCAAGAGTAATGCAAACCGGATCATAAATATGGCCCAGTGTCTTTTAGTCAAAACAGGACCTCACATATGAAAGATGGCAGGGAATCACAAAGATTATAAGCAACAATATTAGTGAGCTGCTGCTGAATTATAATATTGAAAACACACGTCACTATCTCTGAATATTATACGTAAATACATTTAGGGTCTAATTTACATGGCCATTGCCCCGCTGGTGCATCATTTTTCTTTTCAAGCACCATCAGCGCAGTGTGCCTGCCCATATTTACATGGCCACGTAAATCACTCTGCATGACTTTCATGGCCGTGTAAATATGGGCCCCTTTCACACATTACTGTTTGAAAGGGGCTTTCCATGGGTGTTGCTGTGGGTGTTCCCACGAAACATCCAAAATCATATCACAGGCCTCAAAACCTTTAAAGTTGTTCAACAGTGGTGTTTCTGGAGTGTTGTGCCACTCATACCTGCAATGATGGCTTCAGAACCTCCATCACAGATGCACATTATGGAAACGTACGTCTACCATGATCTCGAATGTAAGTACCCAATCACAGGATGAAGCAGTGGCTTTACTGATCTTTAACCTCTTCGATGCTGATGAGTGAACCGCTCCGTCATCAGCCGCGGTGGCGCTGTGCTGATGACGGAGCAGTTCCGTCATGGCCCGCCCGACACGCATGCGCGGCGCGTTCTATTAGGTGGGCGGGGCCATGACGGAACCGCTCCGTCATCAGCACAGCTCACCCGAGGCTGGTGACGGAGCGGTTCCGTCACCAGCGTGTGAGCACCGCGCGGCCCCCCCGCCCCCTTAGCGCTGCGGCGGAATAGCTGCCGCAGCGAAGGTGTTAACTGAGGGTGCCCCAGGCCTGCAGGTTCACCATCTTTGAGCCATACCATTGTTAAAAGTGGCAGGCAAACAACATCAGTATGGTGGGTCTTACCATTAAAATGCCTTACTCATGCAGAGCTAGTCTCATCCCTAGTTAGTTTACAAATGTTAATAAGTGTGTACCCCTATACGCAGGTGTGCAGGTCAAGAGCGGCCGGTAGATTTAGCATGGGGGAGGGCCACACATGGAAACATACACACTCACTCACACCCATGCATTCACACACTTGTACATGTACACAGTCATTCACCAGGCTCACTCACTCAAATATGCATACAAACATACATTCATGCAGTCATGCTTGCACCAAACACAAAAAGCAAAGTTTACCTTCACTGCCGCTCTCTGGGAGGGAAGCCTTGGAGGTCCCTGGAGGGTTGGTACTGCTGCCTTCTCTCATCGGTTGACCAAATGTCAGCCAATGAGGGAAGACAGCAGTCCTTCACTGGTCAGAGTGAGATAGGGTCCAGTTGACATGCAGACTTCACCCCACTCTGTGAAGAGGTTTCACTGATTGACACTTCAGGGCCTAAATCTGAAGAGCCCAGGTCTGAGGCAATCAGTGACACTCCGTCATGAGAGGAAGGCCTTGAGCTACTTTTGACCGGCTGAGGAGGTCACACCCACAGGGCTGTGAAACCCTCTGCTAGGCAAAGTTCATCTCAGGCAGCCATCAGGAGGCTGTACATTTAGCGCATGTCTAGTTCCCAGCTGTCTGACGTGAACAAGATGAGTGTCTGTCAGGCTGGCAGTCCCTCTCCTTGTCGGGGTAAATGTGGAGGCGTGGCCCCTCAGCCCATATGGACGAGCCACGGCTAGCACAGGTACATCAGAATGCAAGGGTGCATATACAGATCTGCATGAATGCCATTAACCCCTTCTATGCTGATGACAGCCCCCGTCCGTCATGCATCACGGTGGGCGTGTGCTGATGATGGCTGGAGGCCGTCAGGATCCCGCCCACTCTTAAAAACGGCAGCACAGGCGCAGAACCACGGCCGCGCCCAAGGGGTTAAAAGTGGTGTGATGTTTATTGGTGTGATAAAGTTTACACACCTGTTTCAGCAGGTCAATCCTGCCGGAATTGAACAGGTTTAAAAGGGTCTGAAGTAACTCACATATTTCTAGTTTTCAGGAGCAACACACTGGGTGGATGGAGTTTTTTTTCCGACAAAATTGGTCTTGCATTTACAGAAGGTGTGTTTAAACCAATTTTACTGCACACTTTAACAGGAAAGTGTATCATATTGACGCATATTACACCTAACTATCTATAGGCAATTTAAACGTTTATGCAAAGTGTACAGTCATGGAAAATGTATTGAAAACTAAAACCACTTACAACACATATCCCAGTGTATAATAAAGTGCTTTTTATATTTACATTAATACGAGTGCCGAAGTTTGTCAAGATATCCTAAATAAGTATGGTATGGTGAATAAGTAAATATTTTTAAGATATTCAGCTGCCGCAAAGTAATTCGGTTCAAGAAAAATGTTTCAGAGCACCTTCCAAATTCATACTGGGGCAGATTTATGAAGGCCTTGCGCCGCCGGTGCGTCACTTTTTCCCATGTTAAAAGTGACGTACCGGTGGCGCAAGGCCTTCATAAATCTGCCCTACTGTTTGGTTCTGTGCTCCTACTTAAAAATTCAAATGCTGCTGAGACAACTTTTTAAATGACCACACAATCGACCCAATTAAAAAATTAAACTATCCCTACCGCTGTTCACACTTCTATCATATGTTATTTAAAAAAAAGTAAAAATGTGCTTATAAGGAGGCACAAGTCCCTACTCCTTCTCAACCGTTCAAATAAGGTAGTGAACACTTACATCTCCAAATATGAACCTATTGTTACTAGAAGTAAAATCAAAGTAGTCTTTTAAGGATATCTTTGCTTAGTAAATGTAGATAGATGCTGTTTAAAACTATAAATACCACAGGATTGTGAAAAAGTCAAAACATGGGCACAATCATACAGGAGACAAGAATGATGGTTTCAAAAACAGTGATAAAATCATCAAATCAAATCAAACAGCATTTGTAAAGCACAACACTGTCACCCTAGGGGTATCTGGGCGCTGTGTCTCCTTCGAAGCGTCAGGTTTTGAGTCTCTTTCCGAAGTCTGCCAGCGAGGGTGCTGTACGGAGCTGGAGGGGAAGGACGTTCCAGGTCTGAGCAGCGATGTAGAAGGAACGCCACCACTGTGGTTGTGTCGGATGGTAAACATACTTTACAACGCAACTTTTACAACACAGTGCCTTTATGACGCAACTATTACAACGAAAACCATTACAACGCATTGCACTGGGGGGCGCTCTAGGATAGGGAATAGATTTAATTTACTATCCAACACCTTCCCTAGTGTCCACGGGGACTGGAGTTGGAATAGTAAATTAAACTATTCACTATCCAGCACCCCTAAGCACTATGCGTTGTAATGGTTTGCGTTGTAAAAGTTGCGTCGTAAAGGCATGCGTGGTAAAAGCATGTGTTGTAACGACGTACATCCGTGTCGGATGCAGGGTGTGTGTGCGAGTCAAGTGGAGCACAAGTGTCTGGAGGGTTGGTGGAAGTTCAGTCAATGGTTGATGTAGGCTGGTCTGAGATAGTGGAGGCCTTTGTAGGCATTCGTGAGGATCTTGAGCACCTTGGTCTCTTGCCTCTTCCCGTTGTGCAGCTTGACATCAGCCACAAACCTTAAATCGCACATGGATGCCATCATGAGGCAGGAGGTCTTCAGTAGTGACATCAAGAAAAAAATACAGGATGAGTGGAAACAGGTTAAGGATATGTTTACCAAGATAGAGGCAGTGAAGCTTGATCTGGCAGTGAACCTTTAACCGCACCAGTGTGTCCTCTCCACCATGTACCCTGACCTGATGTATGACCTGCTTGGTCCAGGGTGAGATCTGTAACGCTAGGTAAGATTAACTCATCTCACCCTGTCCATCTCTGACTTCATACATAGGCATACATCCCATACTTAGCATGTTATGCAGAAGGGCCACCCTCACTTATGAAGTATGTAATATAGTCATAGGACCAGGGGGGGAAATTCACAAAATATTGTACATTAAGAGGTTCTACATACCTAAATCCCTCTCACATTGGAACAAATCCAATTGCAACAAATCCAGACCACACTTTACATATTTTATATACATAGCATATTCCTTTGCCACTTGTTACTTTTATATAATCATTTTAACAAACGTACCTGCTACTTTTTACAGTTCTGGCATGAGTTCATTTCATTAAACCATACATTATTTTGCAAATTTGTCATCTATTTTTAAATTGTCCACATAGATTTAGCAAATTTTAAAAAACACCTATACTGTAAAAAAAAACACAGCTCCATTTGACCACACTCTCTTCTGACATCCTACTCATACTACCCACAATACACTCATCATATAACAATCCAGAAAAACACAACATCGGCTAAACACTGGTGGAGTATCCTTTATTCTCTATTTCTGGTGTACTGGCACTGGACTGGACACACAAGCAAGCATGTTTTGGTGGTTCTAATGTTGTGCTTCCACCTTCTTCAGACCCATATTGTACGTAAATATATATATAGCACATCAGGAGGGCAAATAGAGAAATTATTTCATACAATACATATATCCTATACATGCCAGGGCCACAGCACCTACAACCTTACACATGTACAGAGAAGGCAAAAATACTTAAGGGCTTATTTACAAGAAGCGCGCACCGCCGGAGCGTCACTTTTTTTACGTTTCAGTGGCGCAAGCCTTTCAATCATATCTATGAAGTGAAACAAAGCCACCCTGCATGGCTTTGTACGGCCTCATAGATATGGAGTATGGCATTGCAGAGCAAAGCACTGCGTTGGATTACTCTGCTCCAAGGAGGCATTCCATGGTCGTTGCGCTGGGTGTTACCACACAACACCCATGGATTTTGACGCTACCTCAGATTTTCAAGATGATGGACACCTTGGGCAGCACCAAAACCTTACACCTCCCCAGAGCTGGTGTAACTAAGAGAAATGTTTTTTTATTTTTCTTCGTTTTTGCCTCTTTCTTGCATTTTGCAGCACACATAGAACAAGCAATGCCTTCATGGATTGTTTTTGTTCAGGAAGGTGTCCCTTCCTGTGCAAAAACAATCCTGCCAACAACGAAGAGGTACCTGCATTGGCGCTAGGAACCAAAGTGTGTGCCAGCGCTGGCTGAAAGGCCAGGAATGTACTGTATCTCGTAAATACGGTGCATTCATACTCTTTCAAACCGGCGTAGGGCATAGCTGCAAAAAGACTTGCGGCACTGCCCCACGCCAATTTTTTGTAAATGAGGCTCTCTGTTTACCTATTCTACCTTGCCCTCCTCCCATTTCCAGGTGTGACTTGCAATCAAGAGCAGCTCGTCCATTGGGGCATGGGGGCGTAGCCCCCCCTGCCCGAAGCGCCGCCCGCAGCTCCCTCGGCGTTTTTGAGTTCAGACTGTGACAATCATGACATGAATCAACATGACTGCACAATCAGACACAACTATGTCCTTCGCAGGAATGCACTGTTCGAAATGGCCCCAGTGCCAAGGTGCCTAGCCCGTGTCTTTTACTAAATGTACATATATATATCAATACTTTCATTTACACCATCAGTATTTTCAACAAAATCTTGATACATAGACACATGCCAAACTTATTTTCAAAAATTTCACGTTTTTACTTTTTCAAAATGCTGTGATTCTCATATTTCATTTTATGAGCATTTTTAACATGTTCACAATTGATTTCATTGAGAATATCATGCTAACAGCTATACTTTTTCAAAACTCCTGATCCATCTTATATTCATATAATACATATAATACAATGGATGTATCACAACAAACGGTGACTCTCTCCCAATGCATTTCGATGCCGCAGCATCTTCGTCAGGGGAATAACTGTGTAAAAAAATTCCATATAAGATATCAGAAACGTTACTTTTTCTTTACTTTACAGTCTTAGTATTCATGCTTTACATGCTGTATGTTTTATTCTATTTCCATGCAATTTATCATTTTAAACATAATCCAAGCCTACTAGCTGCTCGAGCAATATTTCAACAATATCGTGGTGTTCCCTATACATGCAATTCAATGTTTTGATTAACGCACCCCAAATTCGTGATCCAGTACAACAGGACTCCCAAGATACCTCCACCACACTCTGCTATGTTTGTTACCAACGTGATAAGCGGTTCACACGAGAAAATTATGCCTGCCATATACTCTTGACATCAACTTTATTCGTGCTACTAAACAACATGCAAGCAAAAAAGTGAATACCGGTGTGCCCGGTCACGTCCATCACCCAAATCCATTACCACTTTATATCAGCCGACTTACTTCTAGATTTTAACGCGTACCGCACAACAACCGATACTGCAGCACCTGCAAAGTCTGCAAAACGAAATGCACATTTTAGCCCACTCGTCGTCGAACAGCGAGTTCAATATAACACCGCTCCCATTGACCCTTACCGTGCCTTCGTCACACCGATCCTCTACTATTCCTCTTCCTGAAAATCAGCCGGATGTCGGCTGTGCGTGACGAGATGTGCTTTAAGTATCCGTCATGAACATAGGACTAGTGCCCCTCCCACCTTATTTGAATGCTCCTAGTCGTGTACGCGACCTGCTTACCAGTTCAAAGTCGTTTTAAAATACACCTGCGAGTATTGGATCACATGAATATTTTAAATATGCCACTTACAGAATGTTTTTAAGTGATTATACGTTTACCAGCGGTATGAAACCACGTGATGAACATAAAAAGAGGACTGTCACACACGCAACTTTATTTACACCCGAAACCTAAACATGCCTACAATCATTGATTTAGTATCATAAATGACTCAATTATGCCTACAAAGTGCATGGCGACTCCATGGCTCCATGGCTCCCCACCATACAGACTCCTATCCCTAGTAGAGTGCTAAAAAGAACTTGCACAGTAAAAATTACGAAGTGAAAATTACAAAGAAAAGTGTTCTGGTAGTATGTGATACTTTTATCAACAAAAGTTTGGTGCGCTTCTCAAAAGACCAAATCCTGTATTAACAACTTATTAATCACCACTGAGACACATATCTATACAAAAATATGACTGTTCAGCACTCATAGATAACAAGCAAATTCATAGTTGTGTCTGATTGTGCAGTTATCATTGAAACCTGACAGGGGTAGTCAGGCAGCAGGTCTGCACCGATGAGCAAAAGTTAACACACTGATAAATATAGAATAGGTGTGCAGGTCACTCAAATATTTTTTGTATATGACTTTTCACCCCCACTTGTGACCAGCACCCACAAAAGGAATTATCATGAATTTTGAAGAAATATCTCATTTAACAGCCAATCAGGCTGAGGTAAAAGGTTACACAGATGATGAGGCTACTAGTATATACTCACTGATTAAGGAAGCGAAGGCTTTTCAAGCAGCTCCAGGCTCAACTAGCAAAGCACTCAAGCAACTTCAATATACTCTTAGAAAAGAGGTTAACCAGAGGCTACACGCCTCTACATTGATTCAGTACCACCGGGTTAAACGAATCCCACGAGGATTGAGGATTGCATTGAAACCGATGCTTTTTAAATTTAACAAACCCTTCATGGTTAAATGGTATTCAATTCTGAATAAGTGTTCCCTGGACTTAATACTCTTAATAATAGAGGAATTAGCGGACATTTTGAAAGAATTGGCCACTGAAATTCAAGATCTGCAAACCGATTTGGATTCACGCATGACAAAGGAGGAGTTGGATCAAGCTATGAAGGACATCAATGAGACCATAGAAGCACATGAGAAAGAGGTTCACGAAAGAAAACTGAGGAAATTTCGTAGGGATACGATTGACTACAAACTGGATGAGGTGTATACCTGGGCTGAGGTATACGCCCAAAGACGCCCGTTCAGGAAAACACAAGCTTCATCAGAGGAAAGTGTAGCGACGGAGCAAGACACCCGACCCAATAGACCCCCAGCACCAACGATGAGTCCCACGTCCATGACAGAGCATGAAGCATCCACCAGTGGCACTGTCAGGGAGCCTTTTTTAGAGGCAGGCCAGAGGAGCGACCACCCACCTCAAGAGGACAGGGCAAGCAGAACAAAAGGGTCAGAAGGGGACAAGGCTCAACAAGAGCAAAAGAAGCCCAAACCCAGGGGGAAAAACCGATAGATCTGGTGGTAAACATCTCAAGTACAAACCTCACGGATAGCCAAATGGCTATTTTGAACAAAGGAATGTCTTTCGTACCCACGTATAAGACCAATCCACTGGAAACTGAGATAGCACTGTATAAGTTCACAAGGAAACTCCGACTCAGATGGTTTTTTCACAATCTACCCCAATTTCCAGAGAAGGACACAACAACGTCAACTTTTAAGCCTAAAAGCACTTTTATTCCTCCCACCTCACATAAAACCTTGGATCTATTCGAACTACTCGTGAAAAAGGATCTGGTGGACATACACAAGAAAGAACCCAGGAATACTAATTTGACTAAGAAAGAATGGACAACATTAAAAACATTGGGCGAAAATCAGGATCTCACGTTTCAAGCAGCTGATAAGGGAGGTGCCCTGGTGGTGATGGACACCACTTATTATAATCAAAAAGTTTCAGCACATGTGGACGACACCGATACGTACATTGCTCTGGATACAGACCCCACAGTGATGTTTCAAACTGTACTCATTGACATCTTAAAGAAAGCAAAAGACCTAGGATGGATTAACGACAAGACCTACAAATATCTAGTGACTGAATATCCCAAAAGACCTCATATTTACATGCTGCCTAAACTGCATAAAAATGCGAGGGACCCACCATTTCGTCCGATCGTGGCAGGATGCGGCTCAATTCACGAGCCAATAGGAAAATTCCTAGACCATTACTTGCAACCACTGGTGCAACAGTGGGTTTCGTACGTTCAGGATACCACAGACTGTCTAAAGAAACTGGCAGGTCTACAAATGGAAACTGGAAGTGAAACATGGCTAGCCACGATTGATGTAACCGCCCTTTATACGTCCATCCCCCACGGGGAAGGTATAGAAGCGGTGGAATGGATGCTGTTGAGGAGTGAGTATGAGGAATCGCTAAGTGTCTTTCTACTAGAGATTTTACAATTTTGTCTCTATCATGGGTACTTTTCATGGCAATCGCACTTCTATTTACAGAAGACAGGTACATCCATGGGGTTTACGGGGGCGCCCACGTACGCGAACATCTTCATGGCCAAGTTTGAACACTCACACATACTAGAGAACCCTGACTGGACTGAACATTTGAAATTGTACGTACGTTACATAGACGACATTCTGATTGTGTGGCAGGGATCTAAAGCACAGTTGGATAAGTCAATAGAGATTTTGAACGAATGCCATCCCTAACATTAAATTCACCCACACCATTGATCAGAACACCATAAACTTTTTGGATATCAACATTTCAAAACTGGGAAATCAACTGACCACAAAATTATTCAAGAAACCAACTGACAGAAACAATGCACTACACTATTCCAGTTTCCACTCACAGAGTCTGAAGAACCACTTGCCATTTTCGCAGTTCATTAGAATTAAGAGGATCAGTAGCGATGAAGCACAGGCTACAGCAGACATAGAAGACTTGTCACAACAGTATAGCCAGAGGGGCTATCCAGAGCAAGTTTTAACAGAGGCAAAAACGAAAGTGTCGATGAAGACACGAGAAACTTTACTAGAAAAAGTACAAAAATCGACATCAAAGAGAGAGGTCTGTGTTTTGAAGCATTCAACAATCACACCTAAGATCAAAAGATGCATATTGAGAAGATGGGAACTCATTGAGCAAGAAGAAGATTTTAAAACAGTCTTTTTTGAAACTCCAATTTTTGCACTGTCGAGATCCAAGAATCTTAAAGAACTGATGAAAAATAACAAGTCCAAGCAAGGGCAGGTCAAAACTAAAGGAATGCAAAAATGTTTTAATTGTGGTCATTGTGGTAATGTACTGGTTGGAGAGGTATTCACACACCCACACACAGGAAAACAGATCATATTGAGACACACTTCAGATTGTAACACTTGTTCTGTGATATATGCAATCAAATGTCCGTGTGGCCTAGTGTATGTGGGCCGCACAACGAGAAAATTCAAAATTGGGATCACCGAACATAAGTCAAATATCAGGCTTGGTAATGAAAAATCCAGTCTTGCCCAACACTGGAAAGAGAGGCGACACACCATTCCTCAACTTAGATTTACTGTACTAGAGCAGGTATTGGTTGAGCCCCATGTGGACCCGAATGTGAGAATTGCACAAAGAGAAACTTTTTGGATGAGGTACCTCCAGACCGTTAAACCCGGGGGGCTGAATGACAAAATAGAATTTGCTTGTTATCTATGAGTGCTGAACAGTCATATTTTTGTATAGATATGTGTCTCAGTGGTGATTAATAAGTTGTTAATACAGGATTTGGTCTTTTGAGAAGCGCACCAAACTTTTGTTGATAAAAGTATCACATACTCCCAGAACACTTTTCTTTTCTTTGTAATTTTCACTTCGTAATTTTTACTGTGCAAGTTCTTTTTAGCACTCTACTAGGGATAGGAGTCTGTATGATGGGGAGCCATGGAGTCGCCATGCACTTTGTAGGCATAATTGAGTCATTTACGATACTAAATCAATGATTGTAGGCATGTTTAGGTTTCGGGTGTAAATAAAGTTGCGTGTGTGACAGTCCTCTTTTTATGTTCATCACGTGGTTTCATAGCGCTGGTAAACGTATAATCACTTAAAAACATTCTGTAAGTGGCATATTTAAAATATTCATGTGATCCAATACTCGCAGGTGTATTTTAAAACGACTTTGAACTGGTAAGCAGGTCGCGTACACGACTAGGAGCATTCAAATAAGGTGGGAGGGGCACTAGTCCTATGTTCATGACGGATACTTAAAGCACATCTCGTCACGCACAGCCGACATCCGGCTGATTTTCAGGAAGAGGAATAGTAGAGGATCGGTGTGACGAAGGCACGGTAAGGGTCAAT
This sequence comes from Lissotriton helveticus, assembly GCF_964261635.1. Lineage (NCBI taxonomy): Eukaryota > Metazoa > Chordata > Amphibia > Caudata > Salamandridae > Lissotriton > Lissotriton helveticus. The sequence goes on from NC_136064.1 coordinate 71,981,956, forward strand.
GGGAGCGGTGTTATATTGAACTCGCTGTTCGACGACGAGTGGGCTAAAATGTGCATTTCGTTTTGCAGACTTTGCAGGTGCTGCAGTATCGGTTGTTGTGCGGTACGCGTTAAAATCTAGAAGTAAGTCGGCTGATATAAAGTGGTAATGGATTTGGGTGATGGACGTGACCGGGCACACCGGTATTCACTTTTTTGCTTGCATGTTGTTTAGTAGCACGAATAAAGTTGATGTCAAGAGTATATGGCAGGCATAATTTTCTCGTGTGAACCGCTTATCACGTTGGTAACAAACATAGCAGAGTGTGGTGGAGGTATCTTGGGAGTCCTGTTGTACTGGATCACGAATTTGGGGTGCGTTAATCAAAACATTGAATTGCATGTATAGGGAACACCACGATATTGTTGAAATATTGCTCGAGCAGCTAGTAGGCTTGGATTATGTTTAAAATGATAAATTGCATGGAAATAGAATAAAACATACAGCATGTAAAGCATGAATACTAAGACTGTAAAGTAAAGAAAAAGTAACGTTTCTGATATCTTATATGGAATTTTTTTACACAGTTATTCCCCTGACGAAGATGCTGCGGCATCGAAATGCATTGGGAGAGAGTCACCGTTTGTTGTGATACATCCATTGTATTATATGTATTATATGAATATAAGATGGATCAGGAGTTTTGAAAAAATATAGCTGTTAGCATGATATTCTCAATGAAATCAATTGTGAACATGTTAAAAATGCTCATAAAATGAAATATGAGAATCACAGCATTTTGAAAAAGTAAAAACGTGAAATTTTTGAAAATAAGTTTGGCATGTGTCTATGTATCAAGATTTTGTTGAAAATACTGATGGTGTAAATGAAAGTATTGATATATATATGTACATTTAGTAAAAGACACGGGCTAGGCACCTTGGCACTGGGGCCATTTCGAACAGTGCATTCCTGTGAAGGACATAGTTGTGTCTGATTGTGCAGTTATCATTGAAACCTGACAGGGGTAGTCAGGCAGCAGGTCTGCACCGATGAGCAAAAGTTAACACACTGATAAATATAGAATAGGTGTGCAGGTCACTCAAATATTTTTTGTATATGAATCAACATGACGTCAGACCGCCGGGCGGGCGTCATGTTGATTGATTGACATGATTGTACAGGCGCCAACACAAGTGCGCATGAGTGGGGACGGAGGGTGAATTTTTACCCGTGCCCACGCATGCACAGTTGTGTTTTTGCGGCGTTGCGCATGCCCATTAGGAGCCCTAATGGGCGTGCTGCGGGCGAGAAGGTACCTGTGCCCCTGGCGCCAGGATTGGCCAGGGGTGCTGTGAGCCTGTGACGTGTGGGGAGCAGAGCTCAGATGTGGCGCGGACCGGGATCGGCAGCAAGGTAAGAGTGTGTGTTTTTCTTTTATTTTAAAGTGTTTGGTGTGAGCGTGCGTGTATGCATGAATGTTTGGTGGAGAGTGTTGTGAATGGATGTGTTTGTGTGTATGCGTGTGTGAATACATTGATTTCTTTGAGTGTTGTGAATGTGGGTCGGAGGGGTGGGGGGGGTCGCTGCCAGCCTGAGTGGCGTGGGGCCCGCACTCGCCAATCAGTTTGCGCCCCACCACTGTAAAATGTCACCAGCCACCCCTGGCCACAAGCAGCACTGGCAATACCACACATCCCTGTCACCCATCCTGGAATGTGTTACTGTAACGACTGTTACAGCCACATGTGTACTACTTATTTTGCCCTAATTTTATCTAGTCTGCATGGTAACAAACGACACTGTTAAGGCAACATCCATGTCAACCTGTAATTCGCCATGCGTGACTCCTTCTTCACACATCTGAGAACAGCAAACCTGTAAACAAGTCACCCACAGAGAAGCTTATGTTAGGAATGTGTCAGCAAGAGATGTCTTGGTGAATAAACATATGTGATATCTATGTCCCCAGGACAAGACATGTATCCTCGACTTCATCAACGTGGGTTTCAGAGATGCCAAGAATATATTGCCACATGTATGCCCAATATCGTCTTAACCTTTTGTTGTCACATACCAAATGTAATGTGTGAATGTCTTGGATATCTTTGATTTACTCATGTCTGCACATGACGCACACTACCATGGATGATTGGTAAGAACATGCAAATGTCTCCTTCCACACACTCAATGCACCCATGTCTTCATTCTAACAATCCTAGTGTGGTACATCTTTTGTCTTGGTACCTACCACTCTGTCATGTTTAGTGGCATTGTGCCTTACTGGGTCGTCCCTATTGTCACATGACCTGTCACATAGGTCACAACTCTGTAAATGTTCAATGACTGTGATACAATTTTTTCTACTTGCACATGGACCAGCAGGATTGCCTTCTGTCCAGGATCCGCCCATTTAATGCCCTCCTGGAAACCTTACAAGGCACACGCGTATGGGGTGGGGAGATGAAACATGTGAGGTCTCAGCTCCTGGTGGTCTGCTAGGGGGGCGCTTGCTGTGGAGGGATTACTCCTCAGACTCTGCTTCCTCCATGTAGTCTCATTTATAAGGCCCTGTGTGCCACTAGAACGTCACTTTTACAGTCCGGCGAAGCACACTGCAGGGCCATATCTACAAGGCCACGTAAAGCCACACTGCGTGGCTTTTCATGGCCTTGTAGATATGGACGGAAGCAATGCAGCTCTAGTCGCTGCGTTTCCTCATCCAGCGATAGGGAGACACGCCATGGGGGTTACGGTGGGGGTTACCACATAACACCCATGGCATTTGTCACATTCCCAGAATTACGGGATTTCATAAACCTGGGAATACGTCATAAGCCTACGTCTCCCCATTGGAGGTTCAGGGGAGGCGCAATGAGGAGAAAATATTTATCTTTATTTTTTCCTCTTGTGTGTGCTGCAGTCAAGCGCACACAGAAAGAGGAAATCGCCCCCATTGATTGTTTTTGTGCAGGAAGGTGCACCTTCCTGCACGAAAACAATCACCCTTAAAATACAGACACCCTTGCACCATGGTGCAAGGGTGCCTGCCTTGGCTCATGGCAGCCATTTGTGCACCACCACAGGGGAAAAGGACAGGAATGCACTGTATCTCATAGATATGGCGTATTCGTGCCCTTTTCTTTTGACGCAGGGCAACACAGCAGAAAGGCTTGTTGAGCTGCCCTATGTCAAAAGACTGTAAATGAGGTCCTGAGTCTTTTTACTTGGGACCTTGTCAATCTATGGGTGATGTCAACCTCACTCACTTTCCTCCCTCTTTTTATTGCTGCATTGGTGCCTATGCCCACCGTTCATCTGAGGTCCAGCATCTCTTCTGCCACAGGTGCTGCTGCTTCACGCTAGTTTTCCGGCTACCTACTATAAAGGAATATTAAGGGACAGCAAGAATTGTGAGTGCAAATTTTGATTACTTCATGTATATAACGTTCTATTTGCCGACATTACATTTGGTACTGTAAGGCAGACTTGGATTGACACCTTCTATACTCCTCGGTCCCATGCAACAGTGCCTTCCTCTCAAGCCCCATATCACTGCTTATATGAAGGGGAAACTCCCTTTACCACGCAGATCGAACCACGCAGTGACTCTACACTGCAGGCACAACAACAAGTGCATTGTTACCACATCTTCCTTTAGCACGCAAGTCGTTAGAACAAATTGCTTTGTTGGACAGGTGTTGGATTTTAAGTCCAAAACCTTCACTACTGTTGCGCAGACTGGAGGTGGAATAGTAAATTATACTGTTCCAAAGTTCAGCACTTCCCTGAAGCCATACTAAAGGAATGCGTGGCAAAGATTCGTGCATTGCATTGCCCGCATTGTAAAGGCATGCGTGGTAAAGGCTTGCGTGGTTCCGTCATACAACCATATCTATGACCCACAAAGGAGCAGCTGCAGCACTTGTTGAACCTTCCATATACCTCTTTACAAGAGGTGACAAGTTGCACAAAAACTGATGGCAACTGAGAGGGCTCCACTAACTCAAGCCATGTCACGCGGACATCCCCAAATGACACACCGGAATATAGGGTTTACTCAGAGGTCCGCATTCTACAACACAAGAAGGTTGTATGCCTGTTCACTTTCCATGTAATAGTGGCGAACTAAAGGTTATATTGCTTGCGTAAGAGAATTCCATGACAAATGCCTAACACCAACATTATTTTAGTGAGTTACATGACATGTGCACATGATCAATGTTTAACCTGACTTCTGTAGGCATTTGCCTGCAGCTTATGTAATATTTGCAACACACACAGCTGAAGGACTACCATGAGGGTTTTGTTTATGATGTCAAAGTCACACTGTTATATGATGTCAATAAGTAGACTGCAGAAATCAGTCTCTTTTGTACCCCTAAATATGGATTCTCATGTAACACAAGGTTTTAGACAATTTTAAGGGCACATCACATGGCAGTTTTATATCTTTCATTCATTACAGCATTGCATCATGGACTTGACGCACCTAACTTAACATCAAATGGCATAGGAATGCTGGAGTCCACAGGCATGGTTGGTCAAAGAGTGTGTAAAGTACTTTCCGTCATGCCGATACTGATGCTCAGAAATGTTTGTTTGTCATGGGGATGAGAGGCCACCTCGGTGCGCCGCTGGGCTTTAGGTGGGTGCAGCACGAGAGATCCTCTTGGTGCTTGTGGCTTCCAGCCTAAGGGAGTGGTCGTGTCTGGATAAGTTCTCGCATATGTTCAGGCTTTTCAGCATCATTCCTCCTAAGCAGTACCTCAAGAAGTCCCCAATTCACTCATGTGGGCATGGTAGGCTTAATTCATGTTCCTGTCAGGGGTTTCCTTGATCTGAAATGGATCAAAATGAAGGAGAGTATGCTTTATTTTTTTTCAATGTTGTTTTCTGTTTGCATGTTGGTCTGGATTCCGCTTCCTGATAGGACCGATGCCCTGGCACACTACAGTTTGCTAAGGGGGAGGGCCAGGCAGAGGTCCACACTCTCCAGAGCAATGCAATGGATCTTTGTCCATACTTTTTGAAAAGAACCCTCACTCACCAACCTAGTTGGTGACATGCTTCATCATTGAGGTCCCACCTCCGAGTAGCCAAATGCCACCCGGGTGTGCTTCAACACCTGATTAAAGTGGAGCAGGTTATTTACAATGGTTCAAGTGAGTGAAATGGTGAGGTTAAAATTGTCTTTATTTAACTCCCTAAGATTTTAATATGGAGCAATAAGACAAGGTTTAAAAGCAAGGTGAGATACCAGGGTAGGTTAAAGTGACCTGCGGTATCTATATAAGATAGTGATCATGGTTGTCTACATGTTTCAACCTGCATGTGATATTACTAGGTTTTCTTCAGGACCTATCTCAATGACCCGAGAGGTATGCACACACTAAGGTGCACCCTACTCTGAGTCAGTCATACACCACACCATGTACTTACAGTTTGGCAACCTCTCAGCCCTCTGTGAAAGGTAATAATTAGAGACTAGCTTCTGTCAAGCCTCATGGAGGCCGTGGGAGGGGCGCTGGCTCTCGTCAAACTTTTGTCAAGCCATGCCGCCGCACTTCAACCTGGATGCACGCCCTGCACAGAGATCCGCGCTCTCTTAAGGAGTTTAATAAAGACAATTTTAACCTCACCATTTCACTCATTTGCACCATTGTTGTAAAGAACCTGCTCCACTGTAATCAGGTGTTGAAGCACACCCGGGTGGCATTCGGCCACTCGGGTGGGACCCCAATAATGAAACATGTCACCAACTAGGTTGGTGAGTGAGGGTCTTTTTAAAAAGGAATTTCTTTCCTTACTCATCCGCTCTTTATCTCGTTGATATCGTATATTTTCGGGGTATACTCCTTTATGGTTCATATCCCAAGGGGACTGGGAGTATTCCCTTTGTAAAACCCTCTCTCTCTTTTTGGTAAACATATCTTTGCCCATACTAACAAAGGTGGACTTCTGGTTTGGATCAGCTCCGCATGTCCAAAGCTTATTCCTTGGTTGGTAGAGAAATCATCGGAGGCATTTTGGGTTATTCTTTCGGGAATGTTAGCTTCCGACACAGAGGTGGAGGGAGTGTCATTGACAGACATCTGCAGAGCAGCTATAAAGTCATCCTCATCTCTGCCACTCTGTACCAGCTAAAGATGAATGACTTTAAGGATATTGCCTTCGAGTCCAGCATCCTAGGAGATGCATCATCTGCTAAAGCATGGGTGAATAAAGCAATGGGTAAGGTGCATTACTCTCAGTGTGTGCATGCAGGTTGCCTATGCGTCCTGCAATAGGGCTGAAGCAGACCTGTTGTTGCTGATATGTCCCCCGATAGGAAGTTCTGCCCACCAGGAATGGGTCTGGCTTCGACGTAGGTTTGTGAAGCCACCAGATGACGACTCTGGAATAGGACAATCCCTAATAGTGCTGCGGCCATGAGAAAGAATTATTATCTTTTCTCTTGATCCACGAGAGCCTTTAGGAACACCACTGAGAGTTAGCACTGGGAGAAGTAAAGTTAACTGGAGTAATTACATTTTCAATATGTACTTATAACATAGAGGTCTGTAGGGCGTAGGAGGACACAAGGAGATGCTAGGGGAGGATCAAGGGCTTAGAAGAGGATTTTCTTAGTTTCTTTCCTTAAGGTCAGAGAGACAGGACTCGTCTCAGGTTGAGGAGATTTGAGTTTGACAACTTGTGGAGGTTGGACTTCTGCTATGTTGTCATTTGGTGAGTAATGGTGGGGTCTCTCTATTTACTAGTCAGATTAAAAGAAATGTAAGATTCTAAAACGTGTGAGGCCTTCTATTTTCAGCCCCGTTTCTGAAGCCCCTTATGAAGGTACCACAGGCTGGAAATGTGGGCTAATGACTGAGCAGCAGACAGCAGAACCTACGTTTGGTTGAGGTTTCCCGTTGGTGATCTAGTTGTGTGATCCTGGACAAAATTATGCATCTTTCTGTGTCTCCTTCATTGTATCGGCCAACAATGGGGCACTCCGATTGGCGATTTAGCTCGATTTTTGTTTATTTTTTCAAAACACTGCCGCAGCAACTTAAAAAAACTAAAACTAAAATTTGAAGTTAGGACAATAGCTTAATTCTGGAGAAAAGAAAAGGCACAGTGGTGGTGTTTTTGCTTCAGAAGCTGAAAATTGTCAACTATTACAGTTTAATGTGTTGGGGTTAATTCGAAGTTATTTTCAGAACTGCAGAGTTCCTAGAAGCATGTAAGCATCTTTACTGCAGTTTAGCAGAGGTCGGGGTTCCTTCCCTGCAGCGCTGACTTCCCCCGCAGCTCGTTGCTGATCGCAGTATGCGTAGGACAAACACTACATACAATTTGCTAGCTGAGGTTATCAGGAGCTGCAATATTATTCCGAAACTTGTCGAAGCTGCGTTATCTCAAAGGTGGCTGCATATTAACATTCTGTTTTGTGCTCGTTCGGTGCCCTCTGCCGCGCGCACCAGATCCCGGCCCACTTGCTAATTCAGCAGGTTCCAAAGGCGAAAGGTGAATAATCAGTTCACTGCTCGGCTTGATTAAAATGTTTTTTGAGTGTCTGCTTTCTCTGGCGGAATTGTCTCTGTGACCCTTTTAGTTGTCTTCTGGGGTTCCTGCGAAGAACAAGGAATGCTGATGAGAGAGTGCTCAGCCTGGCGGATCTCCTGCTGCGTCCCTGCCTCCTTCTCTGCCGCCGGGATGCTTCCCAGGGAGGGCCCACGCTGATTTACATGCCGAGCAGGCTCTCGGGTAGGTGTCTGCCTGGATGTGATGCGGGAAGGACAATGGAAAGGCAGCACACCCCCAAATCAAAGAGCAAGAGCTTCCTGGACTTGAATTCAGCTGTGCTGGTCCTTTGATTATCTGGTGAAGTCATCCGAAACCATCCTGAAGTGTGTGTACAGGGCGAAAGATTTAATGAGGTGATTCTAGAGTCATCAGAAAAAATATTACTCCAGGATGGGTTCCTGGTTACTTCAGCAGAAAGCATGGGATGCTCAGGCACTACCACAGGATGATGATTTCAGGATGGGGCAGTATTATTCCAGGATAACCTTGTGATGACATCAGAATGAGGCTGTATTACTCAAGGAGTATCTCAGGGTAACTTTAGAATAGGCACTACTAGTCGATGATGACTGCATGATGGGGATGTATTATTACTCTAAGATGATCTTGAATAGTATTGGGTAAACCTTCTTTGACATATTTTTGGGGACCAGAACTTACTTTCTCTCATGAAACTTTAACCCAGAGCAAGAGATAGAAACATGTAAAAGGAGGAAAGGAGGAGGAAGAGAAATACGGAGGAACAAGAATACAGTGACACGGGGAAAGAAAGGATGAAAAAGAACCTGCAATTGTGAAATAGAGGGTGAGGGATTGTATTTACGTGGAAGAAAGAGGCTTGAGGGGAATCAATAATACCCGGTTTTGGCGTTCGCCAATCCTGAATAATGTCAGCAGCAGCAGCGGGTTTCTGAGAAAAACATTGGGCACCTACACTTACAAATAAAGCACTGCATTCCCTTAACCTGTTGCTTTGCATATACAGATTTTTCTCTTGCATATGTCAACAATTTTTGTGAAAGAAGTTTAAGTTATGATCACATAATACTGTAACTTATGTAATAACATACCTGCTTTCATTGTGTGTTTTCAGGAATTGCTGGCATAGCATCACTGGTGGCCTAAACAAATTAAACTGGTGGATGTTCCATGCTGTAGTTCGATTGCCAACGCAAAGAGGTTTTGGTGCAAAAATTCAAGATCTTGCCATTGCACAAGCTGAGCAGAGTACTTATGGACAGGTTTCCTCATACTTTGCACCAGTGCAAAGTCACATGAAGTAGAAAAAAGTCCTAGAAGGGTATTTGCCTTCCTGCAAAAGGTACCTAGCACCACTATGCGGTAAGGGGTGCTACACGAGTGTGAAATGAGTGTATCACCACAAACAGCCACCAACAATTTTTACTGCAATGCTCGATTAACTTAGATGGACCAAATGTATAACCAAATATAACGCCTCCTCGAAGCAGGCATTAATTTCTTTAAATTTTTATTTATGGTATTTCTACACATACATACATACAGTGCACGGGGATAACTTCGTGTGGGTGACCATCCTGTGCGGTACAAGGTAAGTGGTACATAGTAAATACTTTGTATGCCTCCCTTTTGCTGGTTATACAGTAGTGGTAGGTTGAGAGTAGTGTAGGACCATATATCTCACAAAATGCATGTATGCTGCACTGTACAGAAGACATCCAATGTGTGGAATGTATTAATTTGTCTAGGTGTAATATTTTCTACTGGAAAGGCATGTTACCAGTAGAAATGCTCTAGCAGAGCTTACACGCAAACCTCTGCACCTTGGTAAAAGTCCATGCGTGGCACATGGAGTGCTGTGCACCAGGGCATGGGATGACAGCAGCGGGCTGTCTTTCTTCCCCTTGTGCAGTGCAGAAGAAATAGTTGCTGCTCTAAGTTAAACTAAATATGGATACATCCGCACAATTCCATAGGCTGATCTTGGCCTCCTGGCAGTCTGGAAAATAAAAAGACCAGAGGACAGTGTCAGGAAGGTGATGCTCCCAATATCAGAGCAACTTCAATATCCTCCAACGGGAAGACACCTTAGAACACGATTAGGTGGCCACAATGACCCCATAAGTTTCACCTGATGAGCTGCCCAATGGGTGGTCGGATCATAAGTATTTTCAGTATGACTTTTGGAGCTCATGAACACATAGCTCTTTAAATATGCTTGAAAATTTGAGGGTGCAACTCCAGAGCCCTAGCCAGGAGTGTTTGTTTTCGGGGTCACAACCCCCATTAATGACAACAGGAAGGCAAGGTTTGGATCAGGGGCAGATGGAAGGGTTTTCTATCACCTTAATTCCTTTTTTTAAATGATGCAATATTAGTAGCATTTTAAAGCAGATGATCTGTGCAAATGCAAAGAAGTGAGGATTATTTCCGTGTTGCAAATCTTAACATGAAACAACGACGGCAGAGAAATTGCCTGTCTGAGATTCTGGTGATGTATGATAGAGAGGAGTTGGGATTCTTTTAGGCTTTATTCCCACCAATGATAAATAACACTTCTTTTATATCTCTTTAATGATCCTTATTTATAGTATTTCTCATTGATGTCCAAGTGTTTTCAGTTTATTAAGGTACGCGTGCTTGTATGATGGAACCTATGCATTGTCCGATATGAATATGTTGACGGTCTGTTTTATTTAAATAAACCGGGTTTCATTTGAGAGTTTTTGGCGCAGGTCAGTGCAGCAAGTCACTTTGCTGAGCTGCCCTGCATCAAAAGGAAAGGGCAGGGAAAGGGCAGGAATGCGCCATATTTATAAGATTCAAGGCCATATGTATCAAGGCCAAATGGGTTCGCAAACGCCAAAATTCGCAGAATTTCGGCATTTGCGAACTAATTTTCGCAAAATTGTATGTATGAAAGAATTTGGGTGCAAAATAAGGAATCGCAAAATTTGCCATTCCTTATTTTGCGATTGCATTAAATGCAATGTATTAAGCAAAAAAATTTTCCAAAATGCCCTTAAGGAATCGCAAATTACCACCAACTTCTAGTTGATGGTAAGTTGCAATTTCCTTGAAAAATGCACATTTCAGCATTTTTCATAGTGCCATGTGATGCACATGTACGTGCACCACATGTGCACCCATGCTTATTTCAGGGGTGCAACAGGGTGTCCTTTGGACACCCCTGCACCCTTGAAATTATTCTCAATTTGCGATTAGCAAATTGAGAATAAATTCCCATTCCTTCCTATTGGCCTCCCGGCTCATAGAAATGAATGGGAAAGTATTCCTTAATTGCGAATTCGCAATTTGGGAATTCGCAATTAGGGAATATCAAGAAATCGGAATTTAAAAAAAAATTTCTTGATACATACCAATCAGCGATTCTGAAATAGCGATTTCTTAAAAATCGCTATTACAGAATCGCTAATTGGTACCTTGATACATATGGCCCTCAGTGTATTCATGTCCTTTCCTTCTGCGCTGGTGCCATTTTGTCTCCCTTGCACCAACGCAGGCACACATGCATAATGCTGTTTGCATTGTTGGCAGGATAATTTTTGAGCAGAAAGGGGCACCTCCCTGCACACAAATAATCCGTGGAAAGAAGAAAACACAAAGAATATTAAAGATATTTCTCCTTGTTACTCCTGCCCTGGGAAGGCGTACAGTTTTGACGCTTTTCCAGATTTACAGATCTTTGTTAATCTGGGAATGCGTCAACGTCCATGGGTGTTTCATGGAAACACCCACCGCAATGCCCATGAAACGCCTCTCTAACACAGTGTGAGGCAATGCCGCGACTTCGGCTGCGTTGCGTGATACCATATCTACGAGGCTATAAAAAGCCATGCAAAGTGGTTTTGCGTGGCTTCATAGATATTGGTCTGGGATGTATGACATTACAAGGCATGCTTTTACCACGCATGCCTTTACAATGCGGGTTTTACAACGCAAACCTTTATAACGCATAGCACTTTGGGGTGCTGGATAGTGAATAGTTTAATTTACTATTCCAACTCCAGTCCCCGTGGACACTAGGAAAGGTGTTGGATAGTAAATTAAACGTATTCCCTATCCTAGAGCGCCCCCCAGCGCAATGCGTTGTAATGGTTTGCGTTGTAAAAGTTGCGTCGTGAAGGCACTGCGTGGTAAAACTTGCGTTGTAAAGGATGTCTCCCTTGGTCTGCACTCTCAGAAATGAGGCCCTGACTTTTTAATACACAGCTGTGCTTGTTCAGGTTTTTTTTTTTTTTTTATTTCGACCACGAATCCCTTTGCGAAATTTGTGCAGATTTAGGACCACTCTGGTCCAAAATTAGCCAAGGACATGGGGATCAGGGTCAGAAGTGATCTATTTTCATCATCATCCTCAAATACTATACACCACGACCTGTACAGTTGCAAGAAAGGTCTAAAACTCACCGCAATTCACAGTTGAAATGCTTTGCTTTCATTAGATCCGTATTCTTGCTTTTCATGTACAGGATGAATATTTATTTTTACTTCACTCTTCTTTCCAACCTTTCACTTTCAATTAAAATTCCTTTATCTCTGGAGCAATTTCATTCTGCTTTTAAGAAACATTCTTGTTCATGCAAATGGGTTTTTCATCACACACTACAGTCAAGAAATAAATGGAAGTGGTATAAATAAACAGGCTCGATTATGTCAACCATATCATCCTCCAGGGAACTGCATGGAGTAAAAAGTAGGAAAATTATGTATAAGAGCTGTACAGTCCTCCAGTGTGTAGGCTGAACACTCAGTAACTGTTTCCTGGGAAATGGGATAAGGATGTATGTGGATGTGACCCAAATAAATAAACACATACATCACCCCCATTTCTCCTCACGAATACTGTGCTCCACTTGCCCACCTTCTGGATCCAGCTTCTCTTGAAAGCACCACTTTATTATTGCATGGTGCCCACCACACAAACACATTAAAGCCATACAAACGAGAGGCGAGCACATTTTAAACATTTTTTTTTTACTTTGCAGTAATTTGTGTTGCATATATCCTTATTAGATGCTAAAAATGTGTCTCTGTCAGTAATAAATATCACTCAAAATATTTACTTTTGAGATGGGATTGACCCCTGCGTGGTATATGGGGGGTCTTCACCTGCCCTTAATCCCTGACTGAAAATGGTATCCTGGCTTTTCTTTTGGCCCGGGTGTCACACTATGGATGTATGATATTACAACGCGGTTTCTACACCGCGGTACCATTACAACGCGTCAATCACAACGCAAGTCGTTACAACGACTTGCGCTGGAGGCGCTGGATTTTGGAATAGTATGATTTACTATTCCAACTCCAGCCTACGTTACAGTAGGGAATGTGTTGGAATTGTAAATCATGCAATTCCTTAGTACATAGTGCCATCCAGCGCAAGTCGTTGTAATGACTTGCGTTGTGATTGACGCGTTGTAATGGTACCGCGGTGTAAAAACCGCGTGGTAAAGGCTGTCTCCCCACACTATTCTAGCTTGAGCGGAGTGGCCTGGGCCTGTCCCAGACAATGGAAGGTTCAGAACCTGTCCTATGCCCTGTGTCTCACCAAGTGGACAACCATGGAAGACACCAGACTACTGTCCCTTTCATTGGAGCATCAAGTAACGCGGTGCTGGCATGATAGCATGTGTTAAGTGGGACCAGGCCCTTATTTCTATATCAGTCAGAGAAGTGTTTACTGAGCCCTCTCATGTAAAGTTCAACTATTAAGTGAGGCCAAGGACTAGGGTTGACATCCTGTGTGCAGTTAATGTGTGTTTTTAGTGAGTGTGTGTGAGACACTTGAATAGTGGTAGGTGAGAGAGGGAGAGTGTGTGTGTGTGTGTGTGTATGTGCTTGTTTGTGTCTGAGTACTGGAGTCAGTGGGATCCATCCTGAATGACCATGATTGTAGTATGGTACTATATGGAGGGTGAGGGTAGCTTTCCTAAACAGAAGAAGTATATTGCCTGCATTCCTGCAGCTAGAGGGTAGCAACCAAGATGCCAACGTGAGGAGGATAGAGACAGAGCTACCTCCAAAAATCCCATTTTTAGCAAGGAGCTACAAGTTAATTTGTCCTGAGCTCTGCCATTTGGTAGATAGTAATGGTGAGGGGTGGGACTGCAGTTTCTGTTCAAGGTGAGGAAGTTTCTAGGCAATGCCTGCTATTTTGTCTGTCTCTGATGACTTCTTCAAGAAGCCTTATGGCAGCCAGGTGCAGAAATCTCACACTCCATTGTGCACCTTTGTAGGGAACACCCGCGTGGAGAAACATAATTTATAGAAAGGATGAGTCTGGAAAGCAATCTAAGAATGAGGTTTGAAATGGGACGAGCACAAACCCGTTTTGAAGCATAAGACAGTGAATCAACATCCCTGACTTGGAAATGTGTGTAAAAGTGAGATTCAAACCCCCTCATTTCCCCAAAGTCCCAGGGTCTTTTTGACCAGACAAAAGAGTGCTCCCTCGATTACTCAAAGACCTAGGGGCCCATTAGTATGTCCGGCGGATCGCCACCGCCCGCATGGCAGTGGCGATCCGCCCGACATTTCCTCCCGCCCGCATGCAAATTCCCCCTGTCAAATTACTATGGCGGAGGGACCCCGGCGGACGGAAAGACCTTCCACCAGTTTTCTGCCCGGTCGATGAGTCGACAGGGCGGAAAAGCTGTTAATATGGTGGCGGTGTCTGGTAGACAACGCCATCCATCTTAAGATACATGCGGGGTTTTGCCTTTCCGTGGCTGCAACGCCGCACGGAAAGGCATGTGGTCTTTAACATTGGGGGGTGCACATGGGGGGTAGCCCCTGCATTTCAATGTCCAACGTGGCAGGCACCGCGCGGTGCCTGTCATGTTGTGCATTAAAATGCACAACTTGCATTTATGGCATTGCGGCGGGCAATGTTAAAAATGAGGGATTCGCCCACCAGTGTGGCGGGCACATCCTAATTGTAGTTGCTGGACTGTTGCATGCATTGCGGGCGGTCCCATTTCCTGGGGCTTTGTCCTCCCGCCATACTAATGAGCCCCCTAGTGTGTAACCATGGCCTGACAGCCACCCTTTCAGAGGTGAGAGGACATCATCTGAAGTCAAAATGGCACACTGGATTGCCTGGGTGCCTGCTCAGAGAGCTTCCAGGCAAATCTGTCCATCATAAAAAAAGAGTGATCCATGGGTTACCTCTTGTCTTCCTTCACAGCTCTCGAGGAGCAGTGAATAAGACTTTATCAGAACAAGTGGTTCTGTGGTTCCAGACTGGCTGTTGTAGGCTCAGAGACTGGTATTTCATCTGCCATCAATGAAAAGGTGATTGAATAGCCTCTGCTTTGGAAATCACAAATGTCCCAGAGACTGCAGCTCCTCCAGATGTTACCAGAAGACTTGGCTTGCAGGCATCACAACCAGAGTGCCGGTCTAAAGATGAGGCTTCTGGAAGACCACTTCTGCCGAAGACTGGTGCTTCCATGCACAACTGCCTCCCAGCGCCAAGCCTGCAGAGATGGTCATAAAATCAGCATCACAACAAGAACGACCTCTCGGTGGCTGAAAATAACGCTTTTGACTACAACTCCTTTGAATGCCTTACAACTAACATCAAAACCAGCGACAACCATTTAACGCAATGCCACCTACTATATCATCCCCCAGGTAACAACACCACATTCACGGAGCAACTTTCAAACCTGATCGCCAACTGCTCTCTCAAAGAGTCCAACGCCCTCATTCTGGGGGATCTTAATCTACACTGGAACAACGAGAACAATGCCACTATTAAATCCCTAAACGATCTTCTGCACTCCAACAACCTCTCCCAACATTGCACAGAAGAGATCCACTATAAAGGGGCAATCCTAGATGCCATCATCGCCCGCCATGATGCAATCTCCATCGATCACATCCTCCCGGTAGATTGGTCGGACCACCACCTAATCCTATTTCAACTTTCCCAAGGGATCCAGTCTCCTCCCCCCACCGCAACCCCCCCACATGGTCCAGAAACCTATCACAAATTAACACGTCGGAACTAGAAGAAAGAATAGCCTCCTCCCTACCAATCTCCACAGAAGGACTATCAGCTACTGAACTCACCTCACACTACAACACGACCACGTCCAACATCCTAAACCAACTGGCACCCCTTAAACAAAAAAACAAAGGAACATACCATCAAGAACCTGGTTTAACAAGGACATCAACAAGGAGAGGAGGCTGCTCAGAACCACAGAGCGACACTGGAGAAAGAACCCCTCCCCCGCCCATCGCAGGGAACTTAGGGAAGTTCGAAGAAGGTACAAAAACCATATCAACAGCGAAAAAACAAACTTCTTCTGCAATGCGCTGGACAAGGCTAAAAATAGACCCAGAGAACTCTTCGACATCATCAAAAAACAAACATCCAAACCAACCATTGCCCTTGTACAGCCCTCCAAAACTCTATGTGACAACTTTGTCACCTTCTTCAACGATAAAATAGCCAGGATCGAACTATCCCTAGACACCAGCCCTCCCTTGTCTACCAGCATCGTTCCAACAGCTACAGAAACCACCTCCACAGATCCCACCGCTAATGCCTGGTCCTCCTTCGACCTTGTCCATGAAGCTGAGATCCTCAATCTAATCTCATCCTCCAAACCCTCCTCCCATAACCTCGATCCCATCCCCTCCCAAATTGCCAAAGACCTCAAACGCACTCTCGCACCACTCTGGTGTGAAATCATCAACAGCTCCCTAAAGACTGCACCATCCCGGACTGCCTCAAAGTCGGCCAGGTGACTCCCCTCCTGAAGAAACCAGGCTTAGACCCCAATGAACTCAACAACTTCAGACCAGTCTAAAGTCTGCCTTTTCTAGCCAAAATCCTAGAAAAATGTGTACTACGCCAACTCAACAACCAGCTTGATAACATCAACCTCCTTGACCATAATCAATCAGGCTTCAGAAAAGGATATAGTACTGAAACCGCAATCCTGAACATAGTAGACGACATACGCAATTCCCTTGACGCGGACCAGTGCTGCCTACTCATTCTCCTTGACCTGTCAGCGGCATTCGACACGGTTGACCACAAGCTCCTCATTAAGTCCCTCAAGGAAAGTGTAGGTGCAAACGATGTGGTCCTGCAATGGTTTGACTCCTTCCTTCAGAACCGCTTCCAAAGAGTCAAAATAAAATCCTTCACATCCGACCCCTTCCCCGTGACCAGAGGGGTTCCCCAAGGATCCGTTCTCTCCCCGCAACTGTTCAACATATACATGGTACCCCTCACCATCATACTGAAGAAAGCAAACATCCCCTTCCATCTTTATGCAGATGACACACAGATCTACATAGAATCCACCTCCTTCAACGACATTCTAAAGCTCAACAATACGCTCAAAGAAATCCAAGCCTGGCTTGGGAAAAACCATCTCAAACTCAATCAAGGAAAAACAGAACTCCTCCTCATCTCCAAGAAGGACGACAACCCCCAAATCACAGAATGGATGAAAGCTATTGACGCTCTCAGTGGGAATCTCACTCTGACTAACTCAGTAAAGTCTCTCGGAATCACCCTTGACCACAAACTTTCAATGACGAACCACATCAAGAACTCCGCAAAGAGCGGCTTCCTCAATCTGAAACTCCTCAACAAAATCAAACCTCACATCCCGCAGAGGGATCTCCAAATAGCCACCCAATCTTTGGTGCTATCCAGACTGGACTATGGGATCGCAACCTTATCAGGCACAGCCCTATCACACCTAGCGCCAATGAAAACCACCCTCAATGCAGCCGCCAGAATGGTCTCAGGGGCAAAGAAATTCGACCACATATCCCCAGCACTCAAAGACTTAAAAAGGCTCCCAATGGAAATGCGCGCCACACAAAGCCTTGCACACAGGGAAACCGGAATACCTAGCCTCCAAGCTCAAGAAAGCGGGCCAGTCCAGAAACCTTAGAAGCTTGAACACCCTACTACTCATCCCCATGAAAACCCGGAAACAAAAAAACGCTACGCGCTCGTTTGCCGGCAACGCCCCAAAAATCTGAAACTCCATCCCAGTTGACATCAGGACTACGACCTCCTTTCAAGATTTCAAGAGACACCTCAAAATCCTCTACCTCAACCGTGCATTCCCGAACTCTACCTCAGCAGCTCACCCTGCAACTATGACTACCTCTAACCCACTACCTCAAACTCGCCCCTCAGGCGCCAATTAACAATGTTAATCCTTGAACTTGTATGAATCTCTCTTTCTTGATATACTGTTATGCACCCGTTCCCTCCAGCTCGATTGTAAAGCGCTCCGATACCCTCGGGTCTGGCCAGCGCTATATAAAACTCCAAAAATAAATAAAATAAATAAATAAGCTGCTTTATCCTGCATTGGAAGAGTCCACTCCATGATCGTGGGAAAACCACCCACACAAGCTGCCCAGCCCTGATGGCCGCCAAGCACTAAAATGCAACCTGCCACGTCCACTGGAGAATTTCAATACAAAAGCTGCAAGAGACATTACACTGATTTATCTAAATCAATAGGAGAACGTTTGAGCTGTCTTCATCTGAGCTTAATATTTTCCTCTGCTCTGCCGATAACATTGATGGAACACTTATAGCGAGATCTGAACGCCATGGGGAGAGCGCGTGGTTACCGGAAGGCAAGATGATTGCTGTGTCTAGCTGTTAGTGCACCTTATGACAACCCAGAATGATCTGTCTACTGAAAAATGTAGTATTTATATTTGGTGTGAAATTCAAAGTAGTTTCTTTTTCATAAAGATAAGTACTGGTCTACACATCATAACTATATGTATTGTTTGACTGCTGAGTTTTGAGCTTTTGTCCCCACACACTACCTGCATGGGAAGCCTATGACTGCTCATCCATGCTACCCTGAGAGTCGAGTGCAGAAAAGGTTGTAATTTGCCCAGTTTTCAGACCCACAGTAGGACAGACGCCGAGGCACCATTGACTCAACCACAACTGTTGGGGTCCAGTACCCTGTCTGCCCTGTGCCCCCAAAATGTTCTTTGTTGTGAATAATTCTTCTCCAGTTCAATGCTATTCCTAAATAATAAGTTGTGCAAAAAGTAAACCTGCAAATAAAAAATCTTCATTATTTGCCACTGTACATAGAAAAACAAAACAAAAGGTACATTTATATATTTAATTGGGCCCCACAAGAGTGAAAATTAACTTACAGTGTGCAAACATTCCTACTATGTGGAGAAATACTTTGGATGAGCAAAGTAAACTGCAAATCTAGGGAAATGACTACAAGTGAAAGTGTGATTTTGCAATCAATCAATCAATCAATCATGTGTAAAGCAAACTACATACCCAAACTACATACAAGGTCTCAAGGCACTGGGGAGGGCCCTGGGGAGGGGGAGGCGCTACTGCTCAAACATCCAGGTCTTGAGTATCCTCCTGCTGGTCAGCAGGTCTTGGGTCTGTCGTAGGCTCAGTGGGTGGGTGCTCCATGTCTTGGCGGCAAGGTGGGAGAAGGATCTCCCACCGGTGGTTGTTCTTCGGATGCACAGGACGGTGGCGAGTAAGAGGTCGGCAGAGCATAGCTGGCGGTTGGGGATGTAGAACGTGAGCCGTCTGTTGAGGTAGGCTGGGCCGGTCTTGTGGAGTGCTTTGTGTGCATGGATGAGGAGCTTGAAGGATATGTTCGTGTTGACGGGGAGCCAGTGCAGGTTTCTCAAGTGGGGGGTGATGTGGCCATGTCGTGGTATGTCGAGGATCAGTCGTGCCAAGGCGTTTTGGATGCGTTGTAGTCATTTGATGAGCTTGGTCGGGGCTCCCGGGTAGAGGGCGTTTCCGTAGTCGAGTCTGCTGCTGACGAGGGCCTGGGTGACTGTCTTTCTTGTATCTGTCGGGATCTATCTGTAGATCTTGCAGAGCATGCGAAGCATGCGGAGGGTGTTGAAGCAGGAGGAGGAGACAGCATTGACTTGCTTGGTCATTGAGAGCGTTGAGTCGAGGATGATTCCCAGGTTGCGTGCGTGGTTGGTGGGTGTTGGGGCTGCCCTCAGTGCCGTCTGCCACCAGGAGTCGTCCCAGGCTGAAGGGTTGGAGCCGAGGATGAGGACCTCCGTCTTGTCCGAGTTCAGCTTCAGATGGCTGATCTTCATCCGGTCGGCGACGGCCTTCATTCCTTCATGGAGGTTGGCTTTAGCGGTGATGGGGTCCTTGGTGAGGGAGAGGATCAGTTGAGTGTCGTCGGCGTAGGAGATTATGTTGTGCTGTCGGGCGATGTGTGCGAGCGGGGCCATGTAAATGTTGAACAGTGTCGGGCTGAGGGAGGATCCCTGGGGTACACCGCATATGATCTCTGAGGCTTTGGAACAGAATGGGGGGAGGTGGATGCTCTGGGTTCTGCCGGAGAGGAAGGAGGTGGCCCATTCCAGAGCCTTGTCTCAGATCCCTGCGGCGTGGAGGCGTGTGTGTAGAGTGCGGTGGCAGATGGTGTTGAAGGCAGTGGAGAGGTCTAGGAGGATGAGTGCTGCGGTCTCACCATTGTCCAGCAGGGTCCTGATGTCGTCGGTGGCGGCGATGAGGGCAGTCTCGGTGCTGTGGTTGCTGCGGAAACCTGACTGGGAAGGTTCCAGGATTCTGTTTTCTTCGAGGTATCGGGTTAGCTGTCTGTTGACGATCTTCTCGATGACCTTAGCCGGGAAGGGGAGCAGAGAGATGGGCCGGAAGTTCTTGAGGTGTCTTGGGTCTGCCTTAGGTTGTTTGAGTAGGGTGTTGTTCTACGCGTGTTTCCAGCTCTCTGGGAAGGTCGTAGTCTCGAGGGAAAGATTGATGACGTTTTCCAGGTGGGGTGCGATGGAGCTGCTTGCTTTGTTGAAGACGTGGTGCAGGAATGGATCTGACGGAGAGCCGGAGTGGATTGTGCTCATGGCCTTGATGGTGTCATCAATGATTACGCTGGCCCAGGCTAGCAGGGAGTCATGGTCGATCGTGTGCGGAGGGTCTGTTATGTACTTGTCTGTTAGGGCTGTCTGGGTGTTGAAGCTGTCGTGGATGTCTGCTATCTTGCTGTGGAGGTAGGTGGTGATGGAGTCGCACAGGGCTTGTGACGGCGGGATGTCGTTGGGGTTGGAGCTGGGGTTGGAGAGTTCCTTCACGATGTTGAAGAGCTCCTTGCTATTGTGTGCGTTGTTGTCGAGGCGGTCTTTGAAGGAGGTCCTCTTGGCCGCCCTGATGAGGTGGTGGTAGTTGCGGAGGGCGTCCTTGTGTGCTGCATGGCTGTCCGGAGTTTGTTTACTGTGCCATTCCTTCTCTAGTTTCCAGCAGGCTTGCTTGGAGGCAATGAGTTCTGGGGTGAACCAGCTGGCCCTCTTGCTGGTGTCTCTGTGTGGGGGTTTCTTCAGCAGGGTGAGGGTGTTGGCGCAGTCCTCGATCCAGCGTCTGAGGCTGTGGGCAGCGTCGTCTGTGTTGGAGGGTTCGGTGGGTGGGCTGAGAGCGAGGTTTGCATATAGTTGGTCTTCGGTGATTTTGCTCCAGCAGCGGCGGGGGATGTGTTGGGTGCGGTGGTGTGTGGTGGGTTTCTGGACGGCGAAGTGGATGCAGCAGTGGTCGGTCCAGGGGATTTCGGTGGTGTGGCTGACGGAGACGTGCGGGCTTGAGGAGAAGACGGGGTCGAGCGCGTGGCTGGCGGAGTGGGTGGGCGTTGTGATGAGTTGCTTCAGTCCGAGGTTGGCGAGTTGTTGTCGTTGTTGTTCTCAAGGTGAAAGTTCATGTCTCCGAGGAGGATGTAGTCGGTGGAGGTCAGGGCGTGCGTGCTGATGAAGTCGGCGATGGAGTCACTGAACTGGGGATGTGGTCCCGAGGGTGCCTCTGAGGGTGGAGTTAGAGTCTGTGTGGATCTGGAAGTCAAAGGAGGGGGGTGGAAGCGTAATTGGCACACCGCCCTCGACGCTCGGCACCCATAGTATACCTGAAGCGACCCTCCGCTGGACCCCAGGGGTCCAGCGGAGGGTCGCTTCAGGTATACTTCAGGTCGCTTCAGGTATACTACGGGTGCCGAGCGTCAAGGGCGGTGTGCCAATTACGCTTCCACCCCCCTCCTGTGACCCATGGTGTGAATCCTTCACACCTTAAAAGTGCAGAAACCTTAAACTCGGAAGCCTCCTAAACCAGGAGTAATTAGGAAGACAATTTTTCTTCCTAATTTTTTGCCCTTTTTTCACTATTTATTTTTCACTTTCACGCCCCAGGTAAGGGTGGGCCTTAGAGAGTCCATACCGCCAGGGTTTTATTTCACATTGAGTCCTGATGAATGCCAGGTAAATTTATACCGTTTCGTGGCTGAAACATGTCGACTGACTTAGGAAACTACCACTTAATTAATTGTGGACGAATTTCCTACACATAATTTTTATCTCCTTAGTGATCATAATAATAAAGTTAATTTTGATACACTACTGACTTCTTTTTTAACCTCTCACCACCTACTTAATTTTCTTTGCACAACACTGCCTTGACCCACCAACCCGCTCCGCAGTAGATCTGGCGTTGAAGCACACAAAAGAGACGCTAGGTCTCTTTTGTGGGGCCCGAGGATGAAGCATGTCATCACTAGGTGGTGAGTGAGGGCTTTCCTTAACGCCTTAAGTGAAGCCGTTTATTTGCTCCAAACCGGTGGTTCAAATCTACGCCCTACCACTGGCCACCAGGGATGAGGCGCAGGTGGTAGCCTGTGGGTGGTGGAGGGCGTCGAACTTCCTCAGCAGCGGCAGCTGGGGCAGGGACACACAGGCGGTGCTGTGGGGAGGGGGAGCAACCTACCTGGTGGGGTCAAGCGTCGCTCTCCTCACCGCGCATCGGCTGACCTATATGGGGAGGTGGGAGGGAGGATCAGCTGGGAGGCGGGAGGCCAGCCAGTGAATGGGCAGTGGGCAGTCAGGGGGGCAAGGCCGCAGGGGACTCAGCAGCAGGGGCGGTGAGGGACGATGAAGGGAACAGAAGGCAGAAAGGGCAGAAAATCGAGGGAAAACGAGTGTCACAGAAGGCAAGAGTGCACAGAAATACAGGGAAAAAACGAGGGGCACAGAAGGCAAGAGGGCACAGAAATACAGGGAAAAAACGAGTGACACAGAAGGCAAGAGGGCACAGAAACACAGGAAAAACAAGTGTCACAGAGGCAAGAGGGTACAGAAACACAGGGAAAACGAGTGTCAGAGGCAAGAGGGCACAGAAACACAGGGAAGAAACGAGTGGCACAGACGGCAAGAGGGCACAGAAACACAGGAAAAACGAGTGGCCCAGAAGGCAAGAGGGCACATAAAAACAGGGAAAAAACGAGTGGCACACAAGGCAAGAGGGCACAGAAACACAGGAAAAACGAGTGTCACATAGGCAAGAGGGCACAGAAACACAGGAAAAAAACGAGTAGCACAGAAGGCAAGAGCAAAAGTCTTGTCAGTAAGGAACACATTTTGCATACACCTAATGGAGACATATAGAGGCCAAAGTGGCAATCAGAACATTCAATATTGCATTTCATGCTCAGATTGACATCTATCTGTATAAAGGATCCAAGGATCCATTTCAGAAAGAGAAATCGTATTGTACTTTTCCTTTCACAACCAGTCAACAGATTTTCATTTTAAAGTTTGTAAGAGACTTGGGTATTTGTTTGTGAGGGGTAAGAACCCACCTCAAATAATAATCACAATCCTTGTCTGGGTGAATGACATGTTACTAAATAATGTTGTGTTAACTACTCTGGTAGATTAACATAAAGCGGTTTGGTTTAATTTAGAGGCAATGTCTAAAGTACTCATGCAAACCTAAAACAGCAATACAGTTGAAAAGTAAAACAATAAACACTCCATAAGTAATTAGATAAATAGAGTATAATTTACTAAACAAAAAGACACCAAAATGTCAAAAATCGAATATGAGGAACTGCAGTTATGATTTTTTAAGGTTTTAAGTAAAAATAGCACCAAGAAGCACAACATATCAATACCAGTCAATGATTGGGGCGGAACAGGACCTAGATGCTAATTGAAACTGACCGTGAACGAGTGCCGGTCAGATACATCACCCAGATATGTCCTGGTAACAGACTTTACCATCTGACTTTAGTCCTTTAAGTTCCAATCCACCACAGGAGAACACATCTAAAGCCCCCCAAGACATCAGGGGAAGCATTTAGAGACTCACAGGGTGGCAGGCAGAGGCCACAGTAGGGTCCAGTCCTGATCTCCTGGGCATTTGCAAGAAAAGGCCACTCACAGCCTGTTGTGTATCTGTAGCTTAAACAAAGGGTCGACCTTATGGCCTTTGAAGTCCATTTCTTTGTCCTGGTTATAAAAGGGAGATGCAGATTCTGTCTTCAGAGCTCTTCTCAGGCCACAGAATTCAGGTCAGGTCTTCTTTAGTTCTTCTCAGGGCCAGAGAATGTTATGAGTTCAGGTTCTGTGTATGCCACATTTATGCCCAGTGCCAGCCTGTGGGTGAGGGAAAATCCTTAATTTGCCTCCCTTACTGGTTTTGGTCACTTCCTCCCTCTCCTTTGGGTTGGGATCAAGCCTAGTTGGAGCAGAAAAAAATCAACATTCGTAACATCCTGAATTTCATCCAATCATATTTGAAATGTATTCAACTATGTAACTGCCCAATATACAATGCAATTCCAGATTATAACCCCAAACTCCCTTCTTCGGGGGTCAGCATACTGCAACGTTCAATAAAGTGACAAAACATTTGTTTACATAAAATATAACGTTAACAACTGTGACAAGAGAAGAAGTCGGTGGACACAGGAAAGGTATTGCAACCAGGGAGGACACAAATCCCCAGTGGGAAAAGTGAAATTAAATGAAAAGGCATTTGTAGAGCGCGTGCATACTCTTGAAAGTGTCCCGGCACTAAAAATAGGAAACATTGCCAGTGGAGTAGTGATCATGTTATTCAGTTTGTAGGAAAAGCCAGGTATTTAACTTCTTCCTGAAAGCAGGAAGTTCTGAGATGGTGTGAAGTTCCATAGGGAGTTTATTCCATGTCTTCGAACCAAGAGAAAGATCTTCCACCATTTCTGGCCCGGCACATTTTTGGAAGACTGGCCAAGTAGCTGCATGTAGAATGCAGAAGTCGATGGGGGGCATATGCACATATCCTCCTCGTCAGGTACACAGCTCCCTTCTCCTGGAAGGCTTTATGGGCCAGGACCAGTGTCTTAAAAACAACACTCTTTTTGATGGGGAGCCAATGAAGTGTCTTCATGTGTGGAGTCATATCCATTCTTGGAGCAAGATTAAGAACTATTCTGGCTGCTGCATTCTGGACCACTTGTAAAGGACTGAAAAGACATTCTGGGAGGCCTAGGTAAAGAGCATTTCCATAGTCAAGCCTGGAGGTGATCAGGGCTTGGACCACTGTTTGCATAGTTTCTTATTATAGTGAGTACCCTGTCATCGTAGGTAATACACTCAGTTCCAGACTAAAAGAGAAAGCATTGCTATAGAGATTCAGATTTTCAAACTAGACTGCTGAGAACTTTGACATAGAAATGTGCATTACAACATTAATGGGCTCAATAGCATCGCGGTTTTCCCGCATCCTCCGGGCCGGCGGAAGCCACCGCCGGCCCGAAGGATGCGGGAAAACCGCCGGGGAGGCACAAAAGACCCACCGCCAAATTAGGATGGCGGTGGGTCTCAAAATCGGTCCGCAGCTTTTCTGCCGCGGTCGCCTTCCGACCGCGGCGGAAAAGCTCTAACATGGCTGGCAGTGTCTATCAGACACCGCCAGCCATATTAGGATGGCGGAAAACTGATGCCTTTCCGCGGCGGCTTCTCCGCCGTGGAAAGGCATACGGAGATTTCTTTGGGGGCCCGTTGCAGGCCCCCAGGGTGACAGGGGGGGTGGGGGGTGCACATGGGGGGTACCTATGGTACCCCCCTGCATTTGCGTGCACGGAGCGGCAGGCACCGCACGGTGCCTGCCGCTTTGTGCATGCAAATGCAAAGCATGCATATTAAACCTTGCGGCGGGTGCTGCTTCAAGCAGCATCCGCCGCAATGTTAAATATTGAGCATGTGACCGCCAGGCTGGCGGTCACATCCTAATTGCACTGGAGGGACCGCCGCTGCCCCTGCAGACGGTCCCTCTTCCTCTAGGGTGGCGGACGGACGCAAGTCCGTCCGCCATCCTAATGAGCCCCTAAATGTGTATCAGGAAAATATTTTTTCAGATGCAGAAATGTATTGTGAAATATGGTGTTGGTTGGGATTATATGGCTCTGTTTGCACACTTAGGTCAAATCTTTTTTCAGAAGAAATGTAAGAGTATGAAAGGGGTGAATCCAATTGAGAATATTTTTGAATGCTCACCGTCTTTCCAGTGATTTCCCTCATTCATCCCCTAAAAACACATATGTTCCCACCCCTATCCTTAAAATGCCTACAGCGGGAAGCTCACCCTACATGCACAATGTTTACATTCTTTGCTTCCAAATGAATGCATAAATGCCTGCACTTCTTGAAGTCTTCTACTGTTGATCAATAGACAATGAGGTTTTCCTGAGCAGCATTTACAGCTTTAATTTAGCAATGGCTTTTTGCCTACAGAGGCTGCTGCTTATGCAGAGCTGTGCCCAAAAACAGTGGTTTCAGAAAAGCATTGAATTTTTCATGGGACATTATGATTCCCAGCAAGGCACAGCACTGGAAGAGCAAAGGGCAAGGCTTGGTTTCACCATTCTTAAAGGCCAGTGTGTAAGTGTGGGGTCTTACCGTGCGTATGGACTAGCAATCAGTGCCTCAGGGTCTTTTGGATCAAGGCCTGTGAGCGAAAGCAGAGTACGAGCAGACACTACTCAATGCATCAGACACCTGGAATCACCCACCACCCGGATTGTGGCTTTAAGATGCCACAATCAGACTGATAACATTTTGTTGAGGACTAAGGTGTTACTTAGGAATCATCTGTTGTTGAATTTCAGCTGCTGCACAAACCTCAAGGCTCCTCTCAAGGAATGATATATCATTGATCAAACTTCAATATGAAAAGAATACAGGTTCATTTTGGCTTTTGTGCAAGCCAACCCAGCCACAGAGTTATCTGGAGATGTGCTGAGGATGTATTTAGAAGATATAAGGTTTGAAATACAGACCACAACATTCGGTTCAGTGTGGTCTGCTTCGTGGTTGTAATTTTGTGTGTAGTAACTCAAGCTCACAGAGGTAAAATGTTGTATTCGAAGGTGAGTATCTCTTGGAGAGATATACTATTGCAATAATGAGCAGATAAGCAGTGCTCCTGCACAAACAGGTGAGATCCCTTTGAGCTGGAGGAGAGGGATTATACTGGTCTAATGCTAGTTGTGAAAGGCGCTGCGGAGGTAGTCCCCAAAGGCGCTCGTTGCCATGAGCTGTGTGAATCAGTGGTGTGGGAAGTGGCTTGCGCTTTCCTCTAAGGGCAGAGTCGATCTGTTGGTGTGAAGATAAACCTGGTAGTGACTGCAGCATTGGGGCACTGTCCCTCCACTTTGAGTAGCTGAAGTGGCGGTGCAATGTCAAAATTTTGAGTCCTGATGCAGAGGAGGGAGCCTTATAGGAGCTCCAGTCCAGGCTCTGGCATGCATTGAGGAGCAGCGGGTCATGTGCAGAACCAGGAAGGACCTGGAGGTCTGGTGTACAGCTTCATCTGCCCTACTCATCCATTAGTACACTCACGCATGCTTATGTGCCTAACACAACCTATTGTATTCCGTAAAGCTCTACTTCAGCGCTTCTGGTTACTTCATACAGACTCCACCAAGGATGCCTATCTCTAGAGGAAGAAGCTGGACAGCCTCTATCCCTGCCCCAGTCCCTTCAAGTGATCAGCCTTCTACAGCGCCTGCAGTAACACCTGCAATAATGGTGCCATCCCTGCCCACCCTTAAAATGTTGCAGCAGGGTGGCAGCTAACTGGTGATCCTAAGCATAAGGACCAAATGAATAGCTGAAATGTTAAGAGGTAAGCGAACCTGTGAAGGTGGAGACCCCGCTGAGACATACTAAGTCACAGGAGCAGGAGTAAGCCTAGACCCACTGGAACACATTTTTGATTCGCTCTATCATCACCCGTACTACTCTGTAGATGACTGAGTATAAAGATGCAGCCCCCCTGTCCTTCATCTCCGATGGTCTATCAAGGGTCAACACTCTCAGCTCCCTCAAGTTCAATCATCAAGGCCTTGACGCTTTACACCAAGGAGAAGTCAAGCATTTTGTTTGGTCTCGTGAGAACAAAAAGGCAAAGGGCAAAAATAGAAAGTTAGGAGGATGGCAAAGTTAGTTGGGGAAAAATGGATCATCATCATCACAAATGTCTCCAGCAGTGGAAGACATCATTCCTGGGAGGTCTAGAGACACAAGAAACCAGTGTGGTTATGAGACAATGTGGAAGCAGGAGCCATCTGGAATTCTATCCTAAGAAAACTGAAGAGACTGTGCATACTTGAATGGGGAACATAGCTATGCTGATTGCCTGCAGGTACAGTCACCGCCCCAAAAATCTATTACTTTCAAGAGTTCTATGCGAGAAGTCTTTCCCTCTGAAGTTACTCTTGGATGCCTCTGGTTCCACAATGACAGAAGGCCATTTCTTTGGAGTGTAATTCACTAGAAGTGACTGGAAGTTATGACTACAAGGAAGTAGTCAGAAAACTAAAATACCCCCACTTTGAAACATATTGCACTCAGTGAGTTAGTGAACTAAGCTCTCCAGACCCTTTCTAGGAAGGTCCACTGGAAATGTTCTCACAATCAAAGATTTCTTCTTCCTTCTACCTTTCATCCTTCTCTCTTCTCCTTTCCATTTTGCTTTCCTTCTTTTACATTCTTCTTGTGTTCTTCAAACCATCATTTAACCCTGCTTCGTTTTTTCCTTCTGTCTTCCTTTCTATTTTTCTTTTTTCCTTCTTTCACACTCCCCTATTTTTTTTGCTTTGCATTTTTTTATAAATGGTTTTTCTCTAACTATGTTTAGTTTCATTACCAGCCCCTGCCACCAACCCACCCTGCACAGCTGTGGCATTGTGTCTCTGTCTTACTGTGTCCTTTGTTAGATTTTTTGGTTCTGATTAATGACTTGCAAGTTAAAAACCAAAGTTAACAAGAACCATAAGGACCATTTAATCTGTCCAGTGGCTGTACCACTGAAGCTGGTATAGAGGGCGCTTCAATATGCCCTTGGCTAGCTACTTCCCTCAGTTGCTTTCTTTTGAACTTTTGCTTGACTCAAACTTTTGCTCTTAAGGGTTGAAATGTTCCTTTCCTCTCTCATTTTCTTGTCTTTCTTACTTTTATCCATGACTTACCTTTGATTAGTTTTTCCTGGTTTTATGAAGTGTTACGTATTATTTCTCATTTTAGATCGATGTAAGGACCATTTCTGTAGGCACTTCCCATGGCAACAACATTTTCAAATAACAAAGGCTATCTCTCTCTCTCTCTCTCTCTCTCTCTCTCTCTCTCTCTCTCTCTCTCTCTCTCTCTCTCTCTCTCTATCTCTCTATCTATCTATCTACCTAGCTATCTGTCTGTCTGTCCGTCTTTTTGTCTATCTATATCTTAAAATATATATAATTTATATACAATTATTTATTAGTTATTTTATTATTTTAAAATGTAGCATTACAGTTAATTTAAACAATTAAATAATAAACTTTATATATGAGTTAAAGTGCCCTTCGCTATACATTATAAGAATATTGCAAGTCACCGTGGAATTCCATGACCATGTAGTGAGCATGGTCGAAGCCTGAGTTTGTGTTTAAGGGCATGAAACTCTGAGGTGACTTCCAATATCCTTATCATTCACAGTAAGGGGTACTTCATTCCTTATAATACATGGTCAGACCATCAGCATTCCCACAAACCATGGTGCATAGCTCTTTCATATGAAAAAGAAAGCATGTTTATAAACATGACTAATTAAACACATCACACAAGTTGTTAGATATTTTTTGCAAAAAGGAATTAAAAGCAGGTTATTACAAATTTGTTATTTTTTAAAACTGTGCAGTAGAAACATTCAGAAAGAGTCTTACATTTCTATAATTACCTAAGAACACAAATTTAAAATGTTGCCATAAATATCTCCTTCTTTCTTGCCAATTTACAGCTAGAAAAACAAAGCAGAAGAAAAGCAATGTGTAATTCTTTAAACAAGTGCTATAATAGCGCTTGTGACCTGACCTACCTCTCCTCTGGGCTGCTGGTCCTAGTAGCAGGCATTGTGACGAGAACTTAACTATCATAATTTATTACAGTTGATTTTTGGTGTAATTTCTTTATAATCGGCAGCTAGGTTTGGCACAAGTCACAGATTTTAAAGAAATTAGAAACCGGTTATAATATTGGGATTGTAGACATAGGCGTTGATTCACCAAAATTCCAGGTGTAGCGGAAGTGACATCACATGCCTTTTCACCCCTGATGACATCACAGGAAGTGACATCATGATTCTCATTCCCACTTATTGCCACAGGAAATTATGTCAGATAACTTTAGACTTGTGAGCAATCAAGTAAAGTAAATTATAAGTGCAAGATCAATAAAATCACTGTAACATTATGAAAGTTCATAGCACTGCATTTGAGTTTGGAACCACATATCAATTAATGGAATACCAGTCTATGCCCTCACCACAGTTGCATCCACTTCATTTACAATAAAACCACAATCCACAACCACCCTCAACCAACTCTGCGAAGAAATTGGAACAAAATCACCATCGACCAGATCTCCACATCGCTTCTTCAAAAACCCCCTGCCTATTCAACGAACCCTAACCAAGCCGCCATCAACCTCACACAATGGTTAACCCAAACCGCCGACAAACTAGCACCCTTGAAAAAACATCAAATCAAGCAAGGAAGCAAGAACGCCCCCTGGTTCAACGATGACCTTAAGAAATCCAAGAAGCTCTGTCGCTCCCTTGAGAAAACTTGGAAAAAAGACCCAAACTCTATCACCCAAGCCGCCTTCAAAAATGCAACCCGCAAACACCACCAACTAATCCGAACAGCCAAGAAATCATCACTCAAAGACCGACTAGACAACAACGCCCACAACAGCAAGGAACTTTTCAACATCATCAAAGAATTCACCAACCCCACCGCCAGCTCAAACGACATCACTCCCTCTCAAGCCCTCTGCGACTCCCTCGCCTCATTCTTCCATGACAAAATCAACGACATCCATAACAGCTTTGACAACCAACCCGTAAACCAGTCCACCCCACTCACCTCCGAACCTGTACCTCCTCCGAATAACCTTTTCGACTGGAACCCAATCACCACAGAAGACACCATTCGCCTGATGAACTCCACCCACTCAGGATCCCCTTCAGACCCATGCCCCATCACATCTTCAACAAAGCAGACTCCATTATTGCACCCCATCTCCGAGATGTCATCAACTGCTCCCTCAACTCAGCCACATTCCCAGAAAGCTGGAAACACGCCGAACTCAGCGCCCTTCTGAAGAAACCCACAGCCGACCCCACCGAACTCAAAAACTACTGGCCCATTTCGCTCCTCCCATTCCCTGCCAAAGTCATTGAGAAAGCCATCAACAATCAGCTCGCCGCCTTCCTCGAAACCAACAAATCACTCGACTCCTCACAGTCCGGCTTCCGAGCCAAACACAGCACCGAGACCGCCCTCATCGCAGCAACAGACGACATTCGAACACTACTGGACAACGGAGACACAGTCACCCTCATCCTCCTTGACCTCTCTGCAGCCTTCGACACAGTCTGCCGTAGCACCTTGATACAACGCCTGAGAAACATCGGAATTCAAGGAAAAGCTTTGGACTGGATCATCTCGTTCCTCGCTGGAAGAACTCAGAGAGTCCGCCTCCCCCCTTTTAAGTCAGAGGCAACCAAAGTCATCTGCGGCGTCCCGCAAGGATCATCACTCAGCCCCACCCTATTCAACGTCTACATGAGCCCCCTCGCAACCATCGCACGCCAACACAACCTCAACATCCTCTCTTACGCTGATGACACTCAGCTGATCCTCTCACTCACCAAAGACCCAATCACCGCCAAAACCAACCTACATGAAGGGATGAAAGAAGTAGCCGAATGGATGAAGCATAGCCGTCTGAAACTGAACTCTGACAAAACGGAAGTCCTCATCTTAGGTGCATCCCCTTCCGCCTGGGACGACTCTTGGTGGCCAACGGCCCTAGGAAAAGCCCCCATACCGACGGACCACGCACGGAACTTGGGCATCATCCTGGACTCCTCACTCTCGATGACCAGACAAGTCAACGCCGTCTCATCATCATGCTTCAACATCCTACGCATGCTCAAAAAAACATTTCGCTGGATCCCCACCAAAACAAGAAAAACGGTCACCCACGCACTGGTTACAAGCCGTCTGGACTACGGAAACACCCTGTACGCCGGTACCACCGCAAAACTGCAGAAACAACTCCACGCATCCAAAATGCTTCAGCCAGACTCATACTAGACATCCCCCGCACAGAACACATTTCCGCTCACCTGAAAGACCTTCAATGGCTCCCCGTCAACAAG
Source organism: Lissotriton helveticus (assembly GCF_964261635.1). NCBI lineage: Eukaryota > Metazoa > Chordata > Amphibia > Caudata > Salamandridae > Lissotriton > Lissotriton helveticus. The sequence continues at coordinate 72,014,045 of NC_136064.1, forward strand.
AGGATAACGTTCCGTCTCCTCACCCACGCACACAAAGCCCTATACGAACTTGGACCTGATTGTCTCAACTCGCGCCTTTCCTTTTACACCCCCACCCGCCAGCTGCGTTCGTCCAACCAAGCCCTCGCCGCTGTTCCACGCATCCACAAAGCCACCATGGGGGGAAGATCCTTCTCCTACTTAGCGGCCAAAACCTGGAATTCCTTCCCAGCCACCTCCGCCTTACTCAAAACCACCTAGCCTTCAGAAAACAGCTCAAAACCTGGATATTCGATAAGTAAACCTCCCACCCTCCTCAAGCGCCTTGAGACCCTCTGGGTATGTAGTGCGCTATATAAATTCTGACTTGACTTGACTTGCCCTGGGTTGTATACACCAGTACAGCAAGTGCATGCATAAGTACAACTTCATATAACCAGTTATATGCGACCGGGTATTGCCCTGACTCTCCATCTAGCTCCACCCATTACTCCCTTTCTCCTCCCCTGACCCCCCTACACTCCAATAGGCTGCATCTTCGGGAGGCACAGGTCGGCCCTCCTCCCTCCCCCTCCCTTGCGCCTCCCTCTTCCTTTCCTCCCACTTCACAGTATGCCCCCCCTTCATCACGTCAGCCGTACCAATAGCTAATACGCTCCTCGTCCAATCTGCACCGCCCCGGTACTCCAATCTCATCTCCTCCCCCCTATTCCTTCCTGCTACTCCCTTTTTTAGTCCACCCCTCCTCCAACCTCCTCCCCCAGCTAACTCCCCTTATTCCTCCCTCTCTCTCTCCCTCTCCCCCTCTTCTCTATGCCCTCCTCCCCTCGCTTCTTACCCTGATTTCTCCACATTCCCATTGCATCTCTCTCTCCTTCCCCCCACTCCGCCAGCAATGCTTTTCAACCTCTTTTCCCCCCTTGGTAAGCCTTTCCATCTCGCCCATCGGGCCCAGCAGAACCATTTCCTTTCTTCAAATTCCCCTTCTCGCAACCCCCCTCACTCTGCCAGATGACCGTTCCCTCACAGCCACCTCTCCTAGCCAACAGGACCTCTCCAACCACCTCCCCTCTTTTCCCCCAAACCTCCTACATTCCTATGACACCTCACAGTCCTCTTCTCTCCCTCTCCTCCACCGCCTTGATCCGCACCCATCTCCCCCTAAATATGTCCTTAATTCCTTTCCTTCGTGCAACGCCAGCAAAGACAACTCTCCCTTCACCTCTGATACACCAACCCCGCTCTCAACCTCCACCTTTCCCCACCTATGCACCCTATACTTCAACTCTCCTCCTGTCCCCCCACCTCTCCCTGCCTTCCACCACCAATTTCACCCCCTCCTTTTGCCATCGAGACACCCAAACGTCCGTGCTCTGCCCTACTCTCTCTTGTAAATAAGCTAGGCTCTCTTATCACCTCCTATCTCCCAACTTGTAGCTTCCATTTCACTTTTAAGCTCCAAGATATCCACTTTCCCATTCACCTCAACTCCTTTGGAAAACTCTCATCTTCCCATGAGATGCACCTCGCCCCGTCACCCTATCATAGCCAAGCATAACCTGTCGTCTGCAAACATCGTTCACTCACACAAGCCCTTGAATGCCACCCTTCTTCAACTTGCATCTCCGAGTAACCCAACTATCTACACTATTCCGACCATCTCTTCTGTCAGAACCAAGCATCCACCTCCCGTATAAGTACAATATCCCTATCACCCTTCTTAGCCCAAGTGCCCCCGTCACCAAAACAGTCTCGACAGAGCTGCGATGTCTTCTCCACAACTGCAGATCTGCAATAAAACACAAACTCGAGATCTCTGATACCATCACCCATCACAATATTGACATGTTCTTCCTAACAGAGACCTGGTTCAATGATACCTCTCACTCTATGTTTGATCTCCTATTACCCACAGGCTATTCTATTTTTAGGAATGACAGACCTATCAAAGTTGGGGGAGGTGTGGCAGTCATCTTTAGAAACTCCCTTCAACTTAAGGCTTCTCCCATCAGAGCCTTCCGCACTTTTGTATGTCTATCTCTTGAGCTTCAACTACACCACCGCTCACCCATCAGATTCCATGTCATTTACCGCCCACCTGGCAGCGGCCCTTCGTTCATGGAGGAACTCACTGACTTCATCAGTGACCAATTGTCGCAAAGTGACAATCAGACCTTCGTGGGTGACTACAATCTCCACTGGGGCTCTCTTCAAGACTCTTCCGTGAACTTGCTGGCCACCTTCCTCTCTACAAACAATCTTATCCAACACTGCACAGAATCAACACACTCTAAGGTCTCAATCCTAGACCTTGTTCTTTCTAAAGCAGGCATGCTTTCTATCGCTACCCCTATTCACGTAGACTGGTCTGACCACCTCCTCATCCCATTTTCTCTTCACCTAGCACTCTCTATAACTCTTGGCCAACCTAAGAGGGCTACCTCCTGGTTTCGTGACACTAAAAATATTGACACAGTTTCCCTCACTTCCAAGGCTAGACCCGAACCTAGATGTTGATGATCTCACCTCCCAATGCCTCTCAGTCCTTGCAATCAAAATCAATAACGTCGCTCCTCTCCAAAGCAAAAAGAAAAGGCCCATTCCCTCAGCACCTTGGTTCAACAAATCACTCTGTGAAGAAAGGAAGCACCTAAGACTCCAGGAGAAACCATGGAGGCAAGCGCCCTCTGCCGATAATTTGGCCACGCTTCGTTCAGCAAGATCCAAGTACCACAAGCATATCTTCCTTGGGAACGCATCACACTTCAGAACCCTCCTTGACTCAGCCAAAAATAGACCCCAAAAACTTTTTGATCTCATCAAGAATACTAACTGCTCTCCCCCAACCTCCAAGTTGGAGGATTCTACAAAGAAAGCTGCGGATTTCGCTGTATTCTTTGGCGAAAAAGTGAAATCACTGGTGGATCAGGTCACTCATCCTACACCTCCAGAGGAGCGCAAATCACTAACCATTTGGCAGAACTTCGACCCCATCTCTGAAGATGTCCTCCTCAAGTGCATCCTCGAAACAAAGCCCCCTCCAACCATTCTCTTGACCCCATCCCTAGTGCCATTGCCATTGACTTCTATCCCCAATCTCTTCCCTATTGGACCACTCTGGTCAACCTCTCCCTCTGTCAAGGCTCCCTTCCTGTTTCCTTCAAAACTGGGCAGGTCACCCCTCTGCTTAAAAAATCCACTGCTGATGCGAATGACCTCAACAACTTCCGCCCCATCACTAACCTACCCTTTCTTGCGAATATCACAGAAAGATGTGTTGCGAAACAAATCTCTCGTCATATCAAGGACAATGATCTTCTTGACAATTTTCAGTCCGGCTTCATCCAAAACTGCAGCACTGAAACAGCCCTGCTGCAAGTGATTAATGACGCGCTGCGGATACTCGATTCGGGGGGTCTTGTCTTCTAATTCTCCTTGACCTTTCTGCAGCCTTTGACACTGTCGTTCACAACACCCTCCTAAACACTCGTCAACAGAGAATGGGCATGGAGGGCACTGTGCTTAAATGGTTTGCTTCCTTCCTCTCTGATAGATCCCAAATTATCAAAATAGCGGACAGTCTTTCATCTCCTTTGGCGGTGGGTCAAGGTGTTCCTCAAGGCTCTATACTTGCACCCACATTGTTCAATCTCTATTTGGAACTACTGGGAAATCTCCTAAGTAAATCCGGGGTCCACTATCATCTCTACGCAGACGACAATCTACCTCAAGGTTTCCTCCACTCACGATCTCTCTGTCCTAAGCTCTACTCTGGACTCCATTCAAAACTGGATGTCAACACATCAACTGATTCTGAATCCCTCCAAAACTGAACTCCTCCTCCTCTCCTCCTCACTTTCTCCTCCCCCGGTCGACAGCGCAAAATCCCTTGGTGTCATACTCGACACTAAACTCAATCTACTCTCCCACATTAATTCAATTACAAAGTCTGCTCGATACCAACTACGCCTTCTTTGGGGGATTTGTCGCTTCTTCCCGGAGCATGACCTTAAAACCCTGGTCTAATCGGTGGTCCTCTCCAGACTGGACTACTGCATTTCTCTTCTTACTGGCCTCCCCAAATCCCACATGTCCCAACTTAAGTCTGTTCTCCACTCAGCAGCTCGTTTCATTTATGGGGCTAAAAGAAGCAACCACATCACACCCATGTTATCCACCCTCCGCTGGCTTCCCATCAAGGCAAGATTTATCTACAAGACTGCCTGCATCACCCACAAAGCCTTGCACTCCTCCTCTCCTCGCTATCTGGCGGATAAACTGAAACTCTCTGGAGGCTCTGGACCATCACGAAATGCGGGAAATCTACTGCTTGAACCTCCCACTTTCACGAAGGAAAGATCGATGGCCCAGTCCTTTTCAGGCAACGCAGTGAGAATCTGGAACTCACTTCCGCCTCAGCTCCGGACCACCACCTCCTCCCAGGCCTTCAAAACTGACCTCAAAGTTCTCCTCCTTCAAAGACACTTCCAAAGTTAATTCATGCCCTCTCTATTATCTGAAGTATAGAAAATTTCTATTCTCTATGACTATGGAAGTGCCTTCCCAGTGTGTTCTTGTGGTTTGAGAGACTGACATTTATTGCAGTACTACCCTTTTACCTGTGTTTGGTACTGTTTTGTAACATGCACACGTCACTTTTCTCTTGTAACACACTGTTTGCTACCTCTTACTTTTTGTTTGCTTTCGATACTTGCACAAGTGCCACCATTGCCTATGTAACGTTTGTTCTTGTGTTTGAGTGTCCTCCATTTATTGCAGTATTATACCTCTACTTGTACTTTGTACGCTTTTGTAACCTGCACACATGTCACTTTTTCCTCCTGTAATGCATGGTTTGCTACCTCTTGTATTTTGTTTGCTCACGATTGTCACTTTTGCCTCATGTAATGTAACTTTTGCTTTTGCAATTTGTTCACTTGTAATGTTCTCTTGTATCAGTTCTGTTCCTGTTGTGAAGCGCTCTGACGCCTTCGGCTAAAGTCCGCGCTATATAAAATGCATAAATAAATAGTCATAGTCATAGTCATAGTCATAAGTTCTTATACAGCGCACAAATCACCAATAGGTCTCAGGGCGCTTAGCAGTAGAAAGGGAAAAACGGTAAACAGGTGTCGAGTGGGAGGCTGAGATTACTTAGGAAAAAGCCAGGTTTTGAGGCCCTTGCGGAAAACCCGGTGATTGGACAGGGTCAACAGATGAGGAGGCAGCTTGTTCCAAAGTAAAGGGGCAATATAATAGAAAGCCCTGCATCCATTTCTCAAGGTCCTGGCCCGCGGCTGTACCAGGAGGTATTTGGAGCTGGATCTTAAGACTCTGGAGGGTTTGTACCAAAGAAGTGTTTCCGCTAGATAAGAGGGCCCTATGCCATGGAGAAGTCAGTGGGTAAGACTGAGGATCTTAAATTGACTTCTTTGGCGCACAGGCAGCCAGTGAAGCTCTTTAAGTCTAGGTAAAGAAGGAGACCTGGGGGGTAGGCCTAGTACCAGACGTGCAGCGACATTCTGGAGGGTTTGCAGCTTGGTCAACAGGCACTCATTGATGGAGACAAGCATTGCGTTTCCGTAATCCAACCGGCTAACGATTAGTCCCTGAACCAGGGGTTTCCTGGACTCAAGGGGTAGCCATTGAAAAATCTTCCGCAGTTTCCGCAATATTGCGTAACAGGTGCCTGAGACCTGGGTCACATGAGCTTTCATGGAAAGAGCACATTCGATTATTATTCCCAGATCACTCACCACTTCTTTCGGTTCGGGGCACAGTCCTAATTATTGGGGCCACCAATCATGCAACCAAATTGTCTTTGCCTTGCCGAATAGAATAATCTCTGTTTTGCTATAGTTAAGCTGAAGTTTATTTCATTTATTTATTAAATAAATAAATAATAAATAATTCATGCATTAGGCCAAATGTCAACACAATACTTTCAAAAGCTCAGGCCCAGGCCTACCCCAGAGTGTTCCAGAAAGAAAACAGAGCAATCACTTATGCTACCCAGATCTCACAGACTTTGGATAGGAGATGTATCCATAAAGTCAAGCAGATTTTGGAGATTTTAAACAACATTATTCCTTAGGATAAACATATGTTACAGGCTATGCTTTGGGCAGTAGATCCGGTCCTCTGGTTACCAAATTTTGATATCCCAGGGTTAAGATACTAGATATAACGCCAAGATTAAGCAGATATTAGATGCTCATATCTCGGATTGCAGAGGTGTCCATCAGGTAACACAGATTTTAAAGTCAAAGGCAGGGAGGGTGGGGCAACACTGCCTAAAAATATCAGTTACACTTCCTCAATATTCCGCCTTTCTTAATGCAGAGGTTAGTAACCAGACTGCAAAGGATAAATGTCTTCATAGTAGGAGAATAGAGCACATTAATGTTTCCTCATGTGTCTCATATTTTAATCTTTAACCTTTAACATATTTCCACTTAAGAAAAATGTGTGATTTAACAGAGATCACATATATTTAATTGGTTTATATAACTATAGGATTATGCATGGATTATTCACTGCAGGAGTGGAGAAATAATCATTTTTTCCTTTTCAATAAATAGTGCTTGTTAAGCACTATTTAAATGAATGGTTACATTGTTTTGTACAGTATCCAAGTATTTGCAATTCTGCAATTTTGAACTGAATGATCAATTCTGAAATTAAACTGCGAGTTTATTTTCATTTCAAAATTAGCTAACATTTATTCTGTGACTGTCTGTACCCACTAATCATTTCATGTTGCTTTTCAGTCATGGCTAAATAGAATATTACAATGATACTTTACAAGAATACTTTACCAATGAAAATCCAGCACTGATTTCAGCATTTTCTCCCCACCTGGAGAGTGGGTGCAGACAAGGACACTGAAGTTATGCATGCTCTTGGTCCTTTTCAGAGGGAATGTATGTTTTTTGACTCACAAGCATGCAGTAGTCAAGTCAAGTCAAGTCAAAAAGATTTATATAGCGCGCTACATACCCATAGGGTCTCAAGGCGCTAGAGGAAGGGTGGTGAATTACTTGCCGAATATCCAGGTTTTAAGTTGTTTTCTGAATGCTATGTGGTTCTGAGTAAGGCGAAGGTGAGTGGGAAGTGAGTTCCAGGTTTTAGCTGCCAGGTAGGAGAAGGATCTACCTCCCATGGTGGTTTTGTTGATGCGAGGTACGGTGGCAAGGGCTTGGTTGGAGGATCGAAGCTGACGGGAGGGGGTGTAGAAGGACAATCGTGTGTTGAGGCATTCGGGTCCAAGTTCGTAAAGTGCTTTGTGTGCGTGGATTAGGAGGCGGAAAGTAATCCTCTTATTTACGGGGAGCCAGTGCAGGTTTTTCAGGTGACCAGAGATGTGTTCTTTACGCGGGATGTCTAGTATGAGCCTGGCTGAAGCGTTCTGGATGCGTTGGAGTTTTTTCTGGAGTTTTGCGGTGGTACCGGCATATAGTGTTTTTCCGTAGTCCAGGCGGCTCGTAACCAGTGCGTGGGTGACCGTTTTTCTAGTTTCGGTGGGGATCCAGCGAAATGTTTTTTTGAGCATGCGAAGAATGTTGAAGCAAGATGATGAAACGGCGTTGACTTGTCTGGTCATCGAGAGCGAGGAGTCCAGGATGACGCCCAGGTTCCGTGCGTGGTCCGTTGGGATGGGTGCTTTTCCAAGTGCCTCTGGCCACCAAGAGTCATCCCAGGCGGAGGGGGAGGTGCCTAAGATGAGGACTTCTGTTTTGTCTGAGTTCAGTTTCAGACGGCTGTGCTTCATCTACTCGGCTACTTCTTTCATTCCTTCGTGTAAGTTGGTTTTGGCGGTGTTAGGGTCTTTGGTGAGTGATAGGATCAGTTGAGTGTCATCCGCGTAGGAGATGATGTTGAGATTATGTTGTCGAGCGATGGCCGCAAGGGGGCTCATGTATACGTTGAAGAGGGTGGGGCTGAGTGACGATCCTTGTGGCACGCCGCAGATGACTTCAAAGGCCTCTGACTTGAATGGTGGGCGGCGGACTCTCTGGGTTCTTCCGGTGAGGAATGAGGTGATCCATTCCAGTGCTTTTCCTTGGATTCCTACGTTTCTGAGGCGCTGTAGAAGGGTGCTATGGCAGACTGTGTCGAAGGCCGCGGAGAGGTCGAGGAGGATGAGGGCGACTGTGTCTCCATTGTCCAGTAGAGTTCGAATGTCGTCTGTTGCTGCGATGAGTGCGGTTTCAGTGCTGTGTTTGGCTCGGAAGCCGGATTGTGAGGGGTCGAGGGATTTGTTGGTTTCGAGGAAGGAGGCGAGTTGGTTGTTGACAGCTTTCTCGATGACTTTGGCCGGGAATGGAAGAAGCGAGATGGGGTGGTAGTTTTTGAGTTCGGTGGGGTCAGCTGTGGGTTTTTTCAGAAGGGCGCTGAGTTCTGCGTGTTTCCAGCTTTCCGGGAAGGTGGCGGAGTTGAGGGAGCAGTTGATGACATCTCGGAGGTGTGGTGCTATGATGGAGTCTGCTTTGTTGAAGATGTGGTGAGGGCAAGGGTCAGTTGGGGATCCTGAGTGGATGGAGTTCATCAGGCGGATGGTGTCCTCAGTGGAGATTGGGTTCCAGTCATTAAGGATGTTCAAGGGGGGTGAAGGTCCTGCATAAGGTAGGGTGGGTTGGTCTCCGGGTCGGTTGTCAAAGCTGTTGTGGATGTCTGCGATTTTGTTGTGGAAGAAGGAAGCTAGGGAGTCGCAGAGGGCTTGGGAGGGGGTGATGTCGTTGGAGTTGGCTGATGGGTTGGTAAATTCTTTGACGATGTTGAATAACTCCTTGCTGTTGTGGGCGTTGTTATCTAGACGGTCTTTGAATGCGGCTTTCTTGGCGGACCGTATTAGTTGGTGGTGTATGCGGGTGGCGTTTTTGAAGGCGTCCCTGGTGCAGGTGTTTGGGTCTTTTTTCCAGGCCTTCTCGAGGGAGCGACAGTGTTTCTTCGATTTCTTAAGATCATCGTTGAACCAGGAGGCGTTTTTGCTGCCTGGTTTGCTTTGACGTTTTTTCAACGGTGCTAGGATGTCAGCGCTATTGGATATCCATTGGGTGAGGTTAATGACTGCTTGGTCGGGGTTTGAGGAGTGGGTGGGGGGGTTTAGAAGAAACGATGAGGAGATCTGGTCGATGGGGATTTTGTTCCAGTTTCTTCGCATGGTGGGTTGAGGATGGTTGTGGATTGTGGTCTTATTGTAGGTGAAGTGAACGCAGCTGTGGTCCGTCCAGTGAAGAGCTGTGGTGTGACTGAAGGAGACGTGTTTGCTGGAAGTGAAAATAGGGTCGAGTGTGTGACCTGCAACGTGGGTGGGGGTAGTGACCAGTTGTTTGAGTCCGAGGTTGGCGAGATTGTCCAGAAGGGTGGTGGCGCTGCTGTCGTTGTTCTTTTCCAGGTGAAAATTGAGGTCTCCCAATAGAATGTAGTCCTTGGAGGGGAGGGCGTGTGGGGTGATAAAGTCAGTGATGTCGTCACTGAATTGTGCACGGGGTCCTGGAGGCCGGTAGAGGAGGGTGCCTCTGAGTGTGGTCTTGGGGTCGGTGTGGATCTGGAAGTGGAGGTGTTCGGCGCTGGCAAGGTTGACGTCTGTGCTGGTTGAGATGCGGATGGAGTTCTTATGGACGATAGCGATGCCTCCTCCTGTTTGCTCGATGCGGTCCTTACGGATGATCTTGTATCCTTCCGGGATGGCAATTGTGATGTCTGGGGCTGAGGAGGCGTTCATCCATGTTTCTGTTAGGAAGGCGACGTCCGGTGAGATGGTGTCGAGTAGATTCCAGAGGTCGATGGCGTGTCTGTGGACCGAGCGGGTGTTGAGCAGGATGCATTTTAGGTGGTTGGTGTCAGGTCTCTGATTGGTGTTGGTAGATGAGGAGCAGGTTTTGGTGTCGTCGAACTTGCAGGAGTTGCAAGAGAAGGGTCCATGAGTGAGTCCAGGAGCGGCTTGGACGCAGTTGGGGGAGCGGCCGGGGTTAAGGGCTAGGAGGGTGGAGGCGTTGTAAGTAATGCGTGAGGGCAGGGCAATGCGAGGGCCAGGGGGTCTGGCGCTGGGCGCGGTCCAGGCGCGGACGGGCGTAGACGGGCTTACCTTTGGCGCACCTTCGGCGCGCAAGGGGCACGAGACGCTGCGCGTGAACGCTGCGCGCTGATGCATTAGTCATATATGGATAGTGGAGGGGGCGGAGCGTGGGAGGGGCAGCAGGGAGGCGGTAGTGTGGCTGAGGGGCGGGCCAGGGGATAACAACAGCAGCAAAATGGAGGGTCAAAGGGAAAGGCAGACAGTGGCAGCAAAAACAGAAATACGTCGAGTGAGCAGCACAATCAGAGCAAATGCGCAGGCACAAGTAAAAAACGATCGAGTGAGCAGTACTCTAAAAAGCAAATGCACAGACAAGCCAAGAATGATCACAATAGCCTGAGCGAGGTCGCGCTGAATGAGGCAGATAGTAATAGTGGCGCTATGCGTGTGAGGCGCTATATTGCAAAGGTAGCAACAGTTCAGTGTAAAGCGCGCAATCAACGATACCAGGGAGCGTTTCAGCTGATGTACAGGAGGAGCGTGGTGGAGCGACCGTTCTGAAGCTGGTCCAGGTGGTCACAGTTAGGCTGGGGGAGAGGAAGGCTCTGTGAACGTGGGTGGGAGGGGCAGCAGGGAGGCGGTAGTGTGGCTGAGGGGCGGGCCAGGGGATAACAACAACAGCAAAATGGAGGGTCAAAGGGAAAGGCAGACAGTGGCAGCAAAAACAGAAATACGTCGAGTGAGCAGCACAATCAGAGCAAATGCGCAGGCACAAGTAAAAAACGATCGAGTGAGCAGTACTCTAAAAAGCAAATGCACAGACAAGCCAAGAATGATCACAATAGCCTGAGCGAGGTCGCGCTGAATGAGGCAGATAGTAATAGTGGCGCTATGCGTGTGAGGCGCTATATTGCAAAGGTAGCAACAGTTCCGTGTAAAGCGCGCAATCAACGATACCAGGGAGCGTTTCAGCTGATGTACAGGAGGAGCGTGGTGGAGCGACCGTTCTGAAGCTGGTCCAGGTGGTCACAGGGTCAGTATACAGGGACATGATGTTGTTGACATGTAGGCAGGGACACTGATTAAAGAAAATATTGCCCTTTGAGGCCAGGGGTCACTAGGACATTGGCACATGACGCAAAGAGAAAGCCATGGGTGGCAGCTGCTATCCCTTTCAACCCCCAGCCAACATTCATGGAGTACCCAACCATCCACTGGTCTTCCAGTAGTAGAACACAAACATAGGTCTACTGTACTCATGATTATTGACATGCAACACCCACCCACCCACTGTTCCATCAGCACTTGGGGCACTAGCAGGTGTACAATGCACCTCAATCCTGGCCTGCAGCACTCCACCCCATACCATTATTTCTAGGACCCACAAACATATTCAGCAAGCCTGACCTGTATCACCTTCCCACTGCTCTTGCAACATCACCCACTCCTAGAGTTGGAAAGGCCATTCAGGCAGCATGGCACTGCCAGATGGGCCAGCTTGGAAGGCCCAGTGTGTGGGCTTTTCTTTTTGTCCGGTGACACGACCAAAAATAAACAGCCCACACATTGCCCTTTAGTGCCTTTCCAACACTGACCGGTATTGCTACTCTGATACCAGGAACCACATGCTGCCTTGTCACACACTTGAATCCTGACCATAAGCACTAACCACTGTACTCTATCACTAGGGTTCACATGCAGCTCTGCTGTACACTACAGAGCTGACTTACAGCACCCATGCACTGATGTTTGAGTATAAGGACCACATGCCCCTCTGCCAAACATCTAAATCATCACCTGTAGCATCCCCCACTGACTCCTTTTCCAGCACAGGTACACACATGCAGATATTCCAAACACCTTCATCCTGAAATACACACCCACCCACTGGTGTTCCAGTCCTGGGAGACACAAGCTCTCCCATACTTTTCGTTCCTAACCTGCAACCAGTACTAGATTGCTCCAGCAGTGCTACAACACACCTCCGTCCTGACATGGAGCCGGCCCCTTCATCCATTGCTCTTCCTGTGTTGGGACCCACAGGCAGCTATGCCACACACCTCAGCCTGGTCATGAAGCCCCTACCAACTGCTCTGCATAAATGGGACACACACCTAACATGCAGGAACTAAAAGCAGCAGTGAGACCTCCAAGGAGCTCTGCCATACTCCTCATATCAGTGTGCTCTACTCCCTCTTCAGTCACTGATCTGACCTACAGCCCCCCACAAATATGTGGGGTCTCTAAAAATTCAATTTCTCCCTGTCACCCAAACTTGAATGAAAAAGCCAATTTTCTTTATTTCTTGTCCACATGGCGAGAAAGAGAACCACCTTAAATGAAAGTGAAGTGACTAAATATAACATAGGGGTATAGATACTAAAATGTCTCACTATACAGTGCAGCAACCGAAGTTGCTGCACTTTGTGGTATGCGAGAGAAAGAGCAGGAAAGTGCTATAGCTACAGCACTTCCCTACTCTCTCCCCTGCACTGGTGCACAGTCAGCCTGCCCAGAGACACATACACTGGTGTCTGTCATGCCTAGCATATGTTTTGTACTGTAAAGCTGCACTTCCAGTCCAAAATACCTTGTCTGATCAAACTTTAAAACTTTTGTCACTTCGATGTGTCCTGCACGGTGCAGCACCCATGCAAAATGGAAATTGATTCTCAAACTAAAAATGTTCCTCTTCTACAATGCAAATGTTAAAACATCATTATTTTGTAATGCAAAGCCCTGTCTATCCTTTGTAGTAGATAGGATTTCATGTAAACAAAACATGGAGCGTTGCAGGGAATGCCCACATACTGCCCATGACACACCCCCTTGATGCAAAGTACAGCCGAGTAGCGCTAGGCACTGCTTTGTGTTACATTCAGGCAACTTTCCAGAGCAAAACAAGTTTTGCGCTGGTAAGTACATTTAAGATGAACATTTTACAACGCAAAGTTAGTGTCAAATGTTAATGAATACACGGCAAATAATAACTCACTGTGACAGTGTGCATGAATGTGTGTCATTGCAGCATGGTGAAAAACAAGTGTTTTGGCCGCAGTGGAACACTTTATGACATACGTTTTTCACAAAGGTGGCAGTATTGGTTCTTGGAGTGCACAGGCCAAAGTTCCACTCTATCTCTAAGTGATGTACCCACTCCTAGAGTTCTCATTGCTCCCAGAACTCCTGAACAATTGTTTTCTCCATAAGTAGAAGGGAAACAAGTGACCGGAACAAACACCAAGTAGGAAAGGGAACCTCAAGTAATTGCCCTGATGAAGTACCTACGAGGGACGAAACGCATTGGCTGGGTCTGCCAAAGTAAAGTGATGTTTTTGAATTGAATAAAGGATCTTAAAGGTATTAACCTGAAAGTAAAGATAAGAGGCATGGGATAAACAACTGGGAAACAAGACTGATTAGAGCTCCTAAATTGAATGGCCAGCAGAAAAGAATAAGATTTCATTGTTGCCCTCTTACTTATGGAGAAAACGTTATGACACAACTCTGTCTCCTGTGCAGTCCAGAGTGGAATACCAACCATAATACTGAAAGCCTTCAGGTGAAGGCAAACTGCCCCTGTTGCTCTATTTCTGGTGCTGCCTTTTCCTCATCTGAGGCGAGGGGTAGCAAGGGTAGTGCCAGTGGTCGCATGGGCAGTGCCATATGTCACATTTGCAACCCTTGGCAACCTCTAAAAGACATCCATGATTGCAGAATCCTGTATATTAGAGCCATAATAACGCATAAAAAGGTAACAATATAAAACTTGAAACATGAACCTCTGCCAAAATGTACTGCCCACGGAAAATAATAAACTGCGTTCTTGGGTACCAACAAATGAGACAGGCACCCCAATAGGCAAAGGGTAAAGGAGCAGTTCAGTTTGGAAACATTAAAATCCATGAATCACAAGATTTTTCTAATGAGACTTTGCAAAAAAGTAAACCCTTCCAGGCACTCAGACCGAGGTTTAAACAGATGGAAGTCAGATACGGACTCCGAGAGCTGGCCACAATGGTAATAATGCACGAGAGCCATCCTACGGAGTTCACAGATCCTAGAGCGATGTCTGGACGACAAGCCCCCTTTGCACATTCATGTGTTGCCACCAAATCAGGACCAACATTTTTTCTCCAGGCCACAAAACAGACCGAATCAAGAGGTATAGGATGTGGTGAGAGAGCATCTGAATAAGTCGGATGTATGACGTTACAACGCATGCTTTTACCATGCATGCTTTTACAACGCGGTTTTTACAACGCATACCATTACAACGCATAGCGCTTTGGGGTGCTGGATAGTGAATAGTTTAATTTACTATTCCAACTCCAGTCCCCGTGGACACTAGGGAAGGTGTTGGATAGTAAATTAAATCTATTCCCTATCCTAGAGCGCCCCCCAGTGCAATGCGTTGTAATGGTTTTCGTTGTAAAACCTGCGTTGTAATAGCACTGCGTGGTAAAAGTTGCATTGTAAAGGATGTTTCCCGAATAATTCTGGCATTTAAGGCCACTAGTGAGAAACATATGCATACCCTGGAACGTCCTCAACACTGGAATAAATACATATCCCAACTTAAACCCACATCAGAAACTGTCATTTTGAAACCACAGATACACCTCACTAACTGAATTAAAGGAACTTCAAAGACTCTAGGGCCTATGGGTCTGTCACTAAGGCCGCCACTCATGGTGAGGAGAAATAGACGGTTGTGTCCTGTTACTGGAGACATAGATTTATCAAGGGCAAAATATTGTTGTGCCCTTTCGAGCATTATCCCATTTTTTAAATAATCGACTTCTACCTATATGGAGATTTTGAAGCAGAGCCAGGCATAATTAGCTGATCCCTTTGACTTGGTCAAAACTACACCACTTATCTTAAAGTTAACCCATAGCTCTATCAGCATCTTTGCACCATCTTGACACGTTGCTCACTCACTCTTTAACGTGAACTGCCCAACCTGTCAGATTGCCGTACGCGAAGAGGCACTTGCCAATTCATGCAGTTGATCCCCAGGAGCTCACCTGACCACAGCTATACCCCAGGAACCTTGCCCCACACTAAACTGGAATGTTTCTAGACATTCTGCCCTAGGTACCCCTATCCATATAGATACAGAATTGCTAGCACTGCTTAATGCCTATTTGTCTACCAGCTAGGACTCTTGCTAGTAGCATGTCCCACAGTAATGGACTAGTGGCTGTTTTACAGGCTTATGCACTACATTAAGAGGAAAAAACACTCTCATACATCAAAATGCATTCCCCTGACATTGTCCTCCTGCAGGAAACACACCTGGTGGTGATAGAAACTGGAAAACTAAAGAGGGAAAGGGTGAGGAGGGTATACCACGCCTGTGAACCCCCCACACACGTCATCCCCATAGCGACCTCCAGAACATGAAGGAAAGGTGGCTGGCTATTTTGCTGCACAAAAGACTCTCAATCTGCATTACTCAAACCTGGTAAGATCCTGCAGCTCACTATGCATTCCTTGAGATAAACGTACAACAACAAACAGTAATTGTGGGGTTGATATATGCCCTGGTAGGAGACAAACACACTTAAAAAAAAAAATAACTACAACTGTTGATTTTTTTCATGTGCAGCAAAATCTTAACAGGAGGTGACTGGAGCCTAGTACAATATCCTCATTTGGGCAAATCCCAAGTACACACACAATCTAACCCCAGAGATGTCCACATATTGCAAGATGAACCCCCAACACCCTACTTGCTCATACTACATGTTTACCTGATACATACATGGTACACACCCTGCATTGACTAGTATCTAACAACAAGTACTTTGCTACCCTTGTGGGATCCACTGACCTTGTATCATGCAGCATACTGGACCATGACACATTGCTAATCTCATAAGTTGTATGCCTCCAAAAGCCTCCCCGAGCAGACTGGAAGTTAAGCATCTCCTATTACAAATCTCCTGCCCACAAAACATGCTTGCAGTCCTACTTAATCTACTAACTGGCTATACATGAAAACATGGCTACATCGCAAACGCTGTGAGCCGCCGGGAAGGTTCAGAGGGGAGTTAGTGAGGCACTCATCTGGACATAAGTGAGAAATTATCCAACAATGTACTCCCTAGAAATAAAGGTAAAGCCCTCATCTGTTTGTACAATCAGGACCCCTAGCCGATGGCTTTGCAATCCCTCCTGCAAGTTTAACACACCCTTAACTCCCTACTGACCTCGTAGCAAACAGAAGTGACTATCTCCAGAGATAACCAAACCACTAGAGGCAGAAATCTTGAGAAAAGAAATTGCATGTGGAATAGATGCCCCACCTACAAGCAAAGCTCCTGGGCCTGATGGATATCCCACTGAATATTGTAAGATAAATAAGGAACAGCTTGTCCCCTCCAGAATTCAGTAGTTTAACTAGCTCTCTTCTTCTATAACCGGACAAAGACCTGTCACATGTTGGAGTTTACACACTAATTTCCCAGATTAATGTGGACCTGGAAATACACGCTAAAAGGTAAACATCCTTTACAACGAAACTTTTTCCACGCAGTACCTTTACAACGTAGGTATTACAACACAAGTCGTTACAACGACTTGCGCTGGAGGGCGCTGTAGGATAGGGAGTAGTTTAATTTACTATCCAAAGCCCTCCCTACTATCCACGGGGACTGGAGCTGGAATAGTAAATTAAACTATTCCACTATCCAGCGCCCCCCAACGCAAGTCGTTGTAACGACTTGCGTTGTAAAACATGCGTTGTAAAGGCATGCGTGGAAAAAGCATGTGTTGTAACGATATACATCCCGCTAAAATACTGGCAAGGCTTTTGCTGATTCTGGTGCACCCCACTCATGTGAGATTTGTTTCTCATCGCTCCTCCCCATCCCATCCACGAGCACTCTTGCATGCCTTGTAGCATTTTGTTCGAGCTGCCCATATGACGTGGAGGCGTTAGCCCCGACCGTTTGTCCGTCTGTGAACAGAGAACACTACCGGACGTGGGGTGTCGCGTATGAGGACAACGCTATTCCTCTGATTTAACACCGGCAGATAGATATATCGGGTGTTTCGTGCATCAAGCTAGTTGCTGGCATCCTCATTTGGAGGGCGCTCGAACATATCAAGATTTGGGACTTGTTACATGCCCATCTTAGTCTTAATAAGTACTTCAATAGACTACTAGTGATATCGGGTGTGACATAACCAACTATTCACGGTCGCCCCACAACTATTCATGAGTACGAATAATACAGTTCTGAGAAACCCTTGCCATTACTGACAAGGATGAGGCCTACCAGATACATTGGGAGGTTTTTAGTGATACGAATGTGATCTGAATGACTAAGGCTTTGGTTGTTTTAATGGGATGGTACTACTTATAATCCTGAGGAAGGTGTTGGCTAAAAATTGATTGCCCGCCGAAACGCGTTGATTCACAAGAAAGGGAGAACTACTTTGAGTTTTCTTGGGGGACAATAAACCTGATGTAAAATTCACAATAATAATCAGGAGTGATCTCTGTTAAACCTCTGTAGCTCTCCCGTAGCTTTCAGGAATTTTTATTCCCCTTTTTTCTGTCCCTAGGATTGTTTTTTGCTATTATGTATATTGCCAATGTAGTTGTGACTCTAAATGTATTATTTTATTGATTGTTTTTTATAAGCCTGAGCTGGTCTTAACTTGTTTTAATAAGTTGTATATTTTTACCACATATATATACTTTTTTCGCATTTTGAATAATTCTGCATTTTCCTTTGTTTGCCTTTTGATGTGATTGTATGAATGCTCTTTAAGCTGATTGTATGCCTAGGTCTAAAATTACCAAAGGGGTATTTCATTTTTTTGACAATTGTCACTTGGTACCCTACTCCTTTGGATTATTGGGTCCCTCTCTTTTATTAGAGGCATGTGTGAAATGATCAGCACGAGAAGGTGCCATATCATTGGATGAGGAGAAAGCTTCTGCTAGAGTAAAGTGGGACTATATGTTCCGCGCCTTGGGAAAGATGCAACTAAGAGAAAGCGTTCTCACCAAAGTCTAAAGGCTGTATAGTCATCCTACACCCACAAACAGTTTTTAATAGTTTCCAGTCTCCAACAATTTATATCTTAAGGGGAACCACCAAAAAAACTATGGATTTAGGCCCAGTGCTGGGGTGAATGTTGGACATTGTTAAACATTCTGTCCATCAAATGTTCTTTTTGCATTTGTCACTATGAGTGGTACAGGTATGCCCAGACGTGAGTCCCTTACTCTCCATGCCACTGGATTCATCCTAGCATGGCTGATGAGGGATGAAACCCTGAAACCGGTCTCAGGATGCTGGTTTCCGGTCCAGGGAGAACCTGGTCTGGCAGTTTGGGCTGGACAGTTCCCATGGGGAGCAGGGTCAAGACTGCTTTGCATATGACTGGGATTAAACTGTCCATTCTGTCCTTCAATTACTCTTTTTGCATTTGTCACCCTGAGTGGGATGGGTATGCCCAGACGTAGGTCCTGGGGGTGAATGTTTGACATTGATCAACATTCTGTCCATCAAATGTTCTTTTTGTGTCTTCCCTCCATGTCAGCCTGGCATAGAACCACTAGCCACAATAATAACAACAGACCCCCCCTGGTTGAAGAGAAACAAATGCCAGGAGGCAAACATAAAGTGGTCTTTTAAGCAGATGACATCCTAGTTACAATTGTTTTCCGCTTTGATGGAAATTATGTCATATTTCTTAGGTTTTCCTAGGGCACCTCATGAACTGGAGCAACCAGGAACTTCTGCAGTTAACCCCAGTCATGGCCAAAAGGGCACTGGGGATCTCCCAAGTCAGCTCAACCTCAAATACCTAAGGTTTCGAGTCAATACACCACTTCATAATATGGTGTTAACCCACTCATCAAGAGCATTCAAAGGGATATTACTCAATGGTACCATTTGAATCTTTACCTAGGGGAGAGAATACAAACATTAAGATGAACTTAATATGTAATCACCATGCTTCTGTTAAGTATTCCAGTGAACTTACAACGCATGTTTTCTGCATTATGGAAGCATACTCGTGGCATGGCAGGAAGCCCTCGTCTTAAAGCAGCCAAACTGCACGCATCAGTGGAATGTGGAGGGCTTGACCTACAACGCAGTGAGTTGTACCGGCTGGCCTTCCAAATGTTGCAACTCCAATATCACATGCACACTACACCTGAGACCCCTTTATGGGTTCAGATACAAAAATGGGATCTTGAGTCCTCCTATCCCTGAAACTTCACTAGTCTACACTGGTCTACACAAGCCGCGTCCTAAATGCGACACTATGTGCATGGCATAGAACACATAAACTTAGATAGATGTACACTTGCATGAAAAGGCAAACCTTTGGAGGAAGGGTGCCATCTGCACAGAAGGAAGCGAACAGTTCTGGCCCAAATTTGAAACAGAAGGACACTCCATGCTAGACCACCCACTATCAGGGGAAAGACTTACAACATTTACAGAAGACAAGGTGTTGGACTTGGGCCTTTTTTGCAGGTTCACCCCTAGACTGTTTGCCTTTAGCCTCTGGCATGGTGGTAGTGATTTTAGGCCTCTGCTCACTGTAGCACTGTGGCCCAGTGTAAAGTGCGTGTGCTCTCTGAGTGTGTGTAGTGAGATTGGCCTGCCCTCCCATAGGAATGCATGGGAGATAGGTGTGTCCATGGTAGTTCCTGATGTGTGGGGAGTGCAAGGGTGAGTTTGGTATGTGCGAACTCGTGAGATTAAATGCTACGCGATGATGTGCCTGGATTTAATGCGTCTAGTGTGGAAGTGCCACTTTTAGAAGTTGGCCTGTCTGTGCAGTAAATGTAAATTGACTGTCTGGCTTGTGATTGGCTGAAGCTGGCTGGTGTGCCTGGCTCCAGGAGTCAGGATGGGTCTGCCCCGGTGGTGAATGGAGAGATCTGCATGTTGATGGGAGGGAGGAGCGCACCTGGGACCTGAATAGGGCTGGGCCTTAACTCCGCAATGCTGGCTCCACCCCCTGTGGTGTGTCTGATGTCATTGGCCTGTCTTGTGAATAAAGAGGGGAGTTGAGCAAAACAAAGTGCTCCAGAACCACTTGCATCTGGTTCGCCCCTTTCCTGCACCTTTGTAGACAAAGGATTTCTGTATATAAAAAGGGGCTGTGACCCCATGAAAAATGTTCTTGTCTTGGACTGGAATCTGCCACAGGGGTGCTGCTGCTGGGGCTCAGGGAATGGCTTGCCTCCCTGGGCCTGCCCAGCCCCTGGATACCTGAAGGACTTCTTTCTGGGGCCCTTCTGCCTTGCCTGAGGATGGCTGGGAGACTTTTCCTTGTCCAGGGACCCCTTTTTGCTTTACCTTTAAACTCTACAGGACCCTGCTTTTATTTTGAGAACTCCTGGCTCTTTTGCTGATGTAGGGGAGCGCTTTTCAGCCCTGCGCCTGGGAGTGCTTTCCTCTTTATTCCAGGATCTCTGGTTACATCCAGCACCTGGGAGCGCTATGTCTGAGGCAATGCCCAGCTAATGGGGGAGCGCTTTATTTTCTCCTCTCAGTGCTGGGCTGCGCTCTTCATCAAGGGAACCCTGGCGTAGGGATTCCCCCGATCTTAAAGCCCTGCGGGTGCCCACCCCGCTTATTTACTTATTGCTGGTGCGCAGGTGCCCACCCTGCATCTTTGTTTTTATGTGGAAAGCCCTGCGGGTGCCCACCCCGCTCCTACATTTATTTGTGATCTAGAGGGAGCCTACCCCTCACCTCTTCCCCCGAGAAGTCACCGCCGCAGCCCGAGCTACTTTGCAGAAGATTGCCGGGCCGCTGCCGGCCGCGACCCAAAAGTACTGGAGGCGGGCAGCGCCGGAAGCACGTCCGGAGCCTCACGGGCTCCCATTCAAAGTGCCGGTCCCCGAGGAGAGAGGACCGGGTTAAGCACAGAGCCTAGCTGGGGCGGGGCTCCCGTGAGTGAGGGAGAGCCCCGCCGGTACCACCGAGAGCTACAGACCAGCAGAGGGGCTTGAGGCACATTGCCGGTTCCTGCCCCGCCGCACGAAGGAGGAGAGTCCGAGGGGAACCCAGCGCGTCTCCAGAGCCCGGTAAGTGAGGGCTTGGAGGGGGGGTTGTCCCTGTTTGTGTCCCGAGCGGCCCCACTTGGCAGAGAGCCGCTCCCAACAGTAAGGGCATATGTATCTTCAAAGAACCAGATGGTTTCAAACAGTGCCTCAGTGATTCCCCGAGCCAGCGCGCTCCAACATAGGGCATAGCAAAATTCCTAGAGCCCGAGTGGCTCCCACCACCGTGTACTTGTGGCATCGGGCCCTGAGGGGCCCATGCTTTATTGCCCAAGGGCAAGTTCTTTCCCTTTCAAGGGGCCTCAGTGATGAAGGAGCAAGTGTGCTCCCTGGGGATATTTGTTCTCGAGCCTAGAGGGCTCCAACATTTGGGCGCAAGCTTCTTCCAAGGGCCAGTGAGGGCCCATCCCGCATTTGAGTGTTTTACAGCTGCCCAGCAATTAGTGGGCAGCTGCACCATGTAGGTTTGCCTTTCTTGTTAGGGGACATGTTGAACTTTTCCTGCACAGCTGAGCAGCACTTAGTGCCAGCTGCAACGTTTAGGCCCGCTTTTAAGACTCCCAACTGCCCAGCAAGTAGTGGGCAGCTGCCACGTTTTGGTTTGCGCCCAGTGCATCCCCCGTGACTGTCGCTGCATTGGCAGCGAGCCCGGACTCTGAACAGAGGGCATTCAAGCCCCTTAGGGATGGCCAGTAGGCCTTGGGGACTATTAGGTTTATGAGGCATAAGGCCCTAGTGTGAGGTATAAAGGTGCTAGGAAATGTCATGTTTATAATATGTGTTATGCCCCTTGATTTATGCTTATAGATGTGCTTTTAATGCTTATTAGGTTTTCGCCTCTTGTCTGATGTTCATTCCTCTACTATGGTCAAGGTTTGGTTTATTCCCTACTACAGGTTATGTTATTAAGTTCTTTCCTAATGCCAGTTATGTCTAGGAGATTATGGTCCACTATTCGATAGCTTAGGAGGTTGGCGCAGAATAGAGTTCTCGCCTTATGTGATACTGTGCCTGTTATGATCCATGTTACAGGTTGGCGCTGAGTATTGAGACTGCCAGTGATTACTAGTTGTGTTATGAGAGTATGATGTGTTCTTCTTTGTATTATGCTTTACCGAGTGCTCATTCTGACAGTGGCCCACGCGGCCCTGTCATGTGTAAATAATCCCTGTAAATATTGCCCGTGCCAGTTGGCACACTGTTTATAGTGTGATTACCATCTAATGTGTTTATGATCATACAAAGGCTATTTTTATATATAACCTTGCGTGGAGTTCCCTTTGTGTTGTGCCTTGTATGTTGTTACTGTGTGTGCTGTGCAGATACTTTACACATCGCCAACGGGATAAGCCTGACTGCTCGTGCCAAGCTACCAAGGGGGTGAGCAGGGGTTCCCTTTGGCGTGTAACTCCCTTTCCCTGACTAGAATGGTGGTCTCTGCCTGGCTTTGGCACAAGCCTTAGCCAACCAGAGATCCCCATTTCTAACACAAGGCAAAGTTTGGACTCTTACCTCAGCAGTTCTGGAACTACCAACAACTGGGTCATTGTGTCCATAAATGTTAAGTGGTGGGACTATTCTACCGAAATCTTAGATTTTACACTACTTACAAACAAGGGTCACATAAAAGGATCAGTTTTGGGAATATACAAGATAATAAATGATCATATATTTTCGCACCTATTCACCAGGGACCTGCATATGTGGTAGGAGAGGAGACGCCATCAGGCATACGCAGATGAAGACTAGGAGGAAATACTACTCAATCGTGACAAACATCTCAGAGACGCCTGCCTCAAATTCATTTATCATAAGATACTACACAGATGGCACTGGACCCCTACCTGGATCCGACTAGAGACTCACGATGCTGGAGATGTTCGCCCATAAATGCTGACATTGTCCACATACCATGGGGATGCCCAATCCTCCATAATTACTGTTCCAAGAAAACCAAGCCATAGAAATAACAACCCCATGTAATACGAAGGAAGTATTTTTAGAGGAGGTGATGGCATACCCAGACATTACGGACCACAGAGGCAGATGGGTTCGCGTTAACAGAGACTTGGCTTTTTGAGATATTTTAAATCGCAGATTTTGAAAAGGTTATAAATAGGACGAATGATCAACTTGAAAAATTCATATCATTATGGAATCTCTTTTTAGCTGCTGAGACAGCAGCTAAAAAGAGACTCCATAATGATATGAATTTTTCAAGTTGATCATTCATTCTATTTCATTCCTCTTAACATATTTTACGACTGACCATGGGAGTATTACATATATGGTGGATCATACTTACAACTTATAATGTCTTGTCTAGCTTTATTAATAACAATTGACTTGGCACTAATTGGATAACTTACTCACCTGACCTCTGCGATAAGCCAACCCAAAAGGGTAAATGTAGTTTACAACGCGGTGTTTACACCGCATGACCTTTACCATGCTGCCATTACAACGCAAGTCGTTACTACGACTTGCGCTGGATGACGCTATTGTTTAAGGAATATTGTCATTTTATATTCCAACACCTTCCCTACTGTTACGTGGACTGGTGTTGGAATATAAAATTATAAAGATCCACAATCCGCGCCCTCCAACGCAAGTCGGTGTAAAGACTTGCGTTGTAAAATCTGTGATGTAAAGTACCGCGATCAAAATGATCGCGTTGTACTATCATACATCCACCCAAAAGACAGAGAACATTTATTAGTCAAATGTAGTTTGAGTTTATGCCCTGTAAGCAAGTAAGGCTGTTCGGCACTTTGGTCGCAGTTACCCTCAGCATTTACTCCCTACCCTAGATTATAGGCAGACCATTCTGCTACACCTGGCCCTGTAATCTCATAACCTCAAGATGTGGGCACAATACAAATAAGACAAGACCGAGTGGAAAAAGCTATCAATGCAATACACACAAATGGAGCGACAGGACCAAGTGGCATCCCAGCCAGGGTATTTCAATGGCCACTGTAATGACTCCAATATTCTAAGCACGGCTGCTAGGGGCATCCTTACCGGATTCTTGGAGAGGTTCACTTTTGGTACTTGTACACAAGAAAGGGCCCCACTCCTGCCCGAGGAATTATTGGCTGATTGCACTCCTGGACATAGAAGGCAAATGTGAAGCAAGCTTCCTCAATAAGGAATTAGAAGCATGAGCAACAGAGAAAAAACTGATTCTTCTAAATCAGATAGGACTTCAAAAGGGTTGCCATATTGAAGACAATCTAACCTGCATTTCTCACCTGAGCTAGGTGACAATGCCGTGCAAGAGCAAGGCCCTATCCGTAGGATTTATAGACTTCAAAACACCATTTCATAGGGGAAACATCCATAACAATGCGGGCATTACTCCGCACTGCTATTACAACGCTGCTATTACAAAGCAAGTCGTTACAACGACTTCCACTGGAGGGCGCTGTAGGATAGGGAATAGGTTAATTTTGTATCCAACACCTTCCCTACTGTCAACGTGGGCTGGAGTTGGAATAGAAAATGAAACTATTCCACTATTCAGCGCCCCCCCAACGCAAGTCGTTGTAACGACTTGCATTGTAAAAACTGCGTTGTAATGGCATGCGGGGTAAATGCCCGCGTTGTAATGCCGTACAACCTTTCATAGTGTCTCAAGAGCAAAACCCTGAACGAAGTTAAACGACTGGGGCATTTAACCTCATCTATTAAGGGTAATTATATGCTGTATCCAATACCTTGGTAAAGATAAAAGTAACGTCCGGATGGTCTACAACTGCAAAACTCATAACCAATAAAGGCCTAAAGCAAGGCTGCATACTGGCCCCATTGCTGTTCAACTTATATTTGGTCTTTCTAAAAGAACATCTTAAGAAGGAGAGGGCTTTTCTACTGAAGATGTCCAGCCTCAGAGTCGAGACCCTACAGCATGCAGACGGCCATGGTACTTCTTGATCGAACACCGACAGGTCTTCGAGACTTCTCAATGCACTTGCCACCTACTGTGAAGCCAATGATCTAAGGTTCAATCTTGCATAAATTAATGTTATGATCATTTCCCACAGACTCACTGAAAGAGGGGCATGGTTCATCCAGGTGTGTGCGATTGGAAGCGTGGACATTTACAAATACCTGGGGGTTTGGTTGGACTGCAGGGGTCGCATTGCATTGCGCATTCATGCCCAGCAGGCGCTAGCAAACTCTCTGACGTAGACGTTCTATAAACTAGAAAATCAATGGTGAGCCCAGACTAAGGATCCCTCTTAAAGGTGGTGGACTACAAGCTCTTACCTACATTGTCGTAGGTAAGAGATATCCAGCGATAATCTAGCAGACTGGCTGGATAGGGCTTAATCCATCTGCTAAAAAAGAATCTTCTCCCTACCAGATTGTATCTCAAATGCCCACATAAGGCTAGGATGTTGCAAGTTCTTGCAGCATCTGATACTGAAGGCAAATGTTCTAGCCTATTAACTCAAAGCCAAGCAAGCAAAGAATGATACACTAAAACATGCACTTTGGGAATTAATAAACACACCGCAGACTTGTTGGCATAGTTACTTGAACATCGCTCTGAATGTCTCTGAGGCTCGAGAGATCTGGACAAGTGACCGTTCAGCAGCCCTAGCATTATAGTTGTTAAATAAACAAGCAAAACTAATATTGAGGGAACAGGATGTGCAAGCACAGAAGGAAAAAGCACACAGCAGCTGGGCAGTAAAGCTGTATGAACCAGGTGTTCCCTCGACTTATCTCTCGCGACCACTCTGAAAGGGAATAAAAAAACAGCTGATGAGATTAGGATTCAGCTTAATACCCTTTAAAGCCTATTGGTATGGCCGCACTCAACTCCAAATTCCAATGCATCAGAATTTGTGCAAAGGGAGAGGAATCTTTCTCCCACATCCTCTGCATCTGTGAAAAACTGCCCCCATTAAGAAAGTGCTGGCTGCACCCAGTATGGCGAGTAAGAAACATCGAGGGGCATATTACCAACGATTAGCGATATTTATCGCTTACTAGGCTTAGCAACACATTTTTTATTGCTAACAATCGCCGTAAATTATCGCTGAGATAACGTGCTATTAGCAACGTTTATCTCCAAAGCGATACATTTTCCGGCGATAGCGTGAATATTGCTGAGAATACAGCTATATTCACGCATTAGCGACAAAATGCTCTTAGCCATGTTATCCACCTCCCATTGGATAACATGGCTAAGAACTGGTCAGAGCAGGCGTTGGTTTTTGGCGATAGCGGGAATATTTCCATCGCTACGCCTGCCTTGCTAATAGGCAACTGCTTTCAGTCGCTAACAGGTTGGGTACGCCCACTTTGCATGTCATTGCTAACGCGGGATTACTGGTTACTAATTATCTTACCAAATCCCATTTCCTGTCGACTGAATCGTTGGTACCTGTCTTGAGTAAAAGGTAATCTCACAATAAACAATCAATTTAAGAACTTACACCACTCTAAATGACCACTGACCAAAATTAAGTTTTAAAGATTTAATATAAAGTCAAAGATAACTGAAGATACAAACTTCTCAAGATGAGATTCAAAAGGTATATCGGAATCACTATGAACATGAACTTCTTGAATAGTCTGAGTCTGAAGAACAAAATAATAAGTACAAGTTCGAATACCATCAGGGTTGCTAAAATGGATACAAGTTGCAACCTCAAAGTCATTACAGAAAAGAAAATTAAGGTTAGTCTGTCCCTACACTACACTAAATGACATCCCTACTTAGCAAGATCTTAACCCTCTAGGTGTCAGCCGTGGTGATTTCCTAAGAAGATCACGCACTTCTCTTTGTCTCTTCTCAGATAATGGGTCTCTCCTGATCAGCCTATCTGCCTACCCATCCGCTTCCTTAGGCTCCCAAAATCATCTGCTCTGCTCTCCTCCCGGGTCACTTTCCCTAATACCAAATCACATTTCCAATAGAAACGCCCCTTGGGACGCCCCTCACGTGGTACATCTTTGCGCGGCAAACTCCATGATGGTACTCTTGAAGACCCCCGTTAAAGTTGACCTTGGTTCCCAGGCTTCTTCTTCCGTGCGCTGATACCCCCTGAAATTCCTGGAAACTCCTACAGGCCTGCGCAAGGCGCCACTGAACAAAGTCCCTTTCATTCGAGCTGATTAGGACCCTCGCACCTGCATACAGCTCTTCCTGCAGTGGGCCTCAAATTCCAGACTTCACCATATCTTAGGCCATAAAACACTCTCAGAGCTTCATACTGGACACCTCACGACCTCTCCTCTAACGAGCACATGACGATTTAAACTACATGACATTATCGGCTCTGGCCTACTTGATTTACATGCAGCAGGTTCCTGCACTCTTAAAACGTTAACTTGATTTAAACAGCAAACATTCTTAACTAGCATACGTTTCTAAAATAACACATCTATAAAGCATATACTTTTAACCCTAAGTTCAATAGTACATTTTGAAAGAACCATGTCAACCTTGTCTCACATTATTTTAGCAGCACGTTTAGATTTGCTTGTGAATTGCCATGAGGCCTACACAAAAATACTGGGTTTTAGAGTTACATTCAACTCTTACATTATTCCTTTAACATGAGAACATGAGGTTTTCATATTCATCCCAAACATTTCTACATTAGTCTCACACAGTTATGATTATTGTTACTCTACTTAAACATTCTATGCATTTCACCACTGAATATAAGACACTCGGTGTATTTCACTTCTAAATATAAACACTCTGGTGCAAAGTACATGTTAACTAACTACGTGCTTGTAAATATGGCGTACTTATACATTTTTTTCAAACTTGTGCTCTCTCAGTCCCCCCTTTGATGACCTTTAGGGGTCATCATTACCATGACACTAAAATGTAGAACCTTTAAAGTGAAGACAGGGCAGTACCACTTCTTTTCATACTCTCTAATGCTTTCAGACTCTTATATTGAGTGTCCTGCATCGCTGTCAACTCTTCTTCCTGTTTCTTCATAGCTCTCTGTAACCTATTTGCTCTATACCATTGATACAAACGCACCAATCCCCACAAAGTGATTACACAAATCACTACTATGATGATGGGTTTCAATATGTACCAAACGATACCCTTTCCTAAGTTGGCAAACCAACTTCCAACTTTACCCATTCCATGGCCTACTTTTTCCCACACATTTACCTTTGCCAGGTCCTCAATTTCGTAGTGTATGGCAGTAATGTTTTGTATATACTTCTCTAGAGGCTTTGAATTGTCTGGAATGTAAGTACAACATTCCTGGACCTTCAAGGCCCTACAGACTCCTCCCTCTTTTGCTAACAGAACATCTAAAGCAAGTCGGTTCTGAAGAACCATTGCCCTAATCGATTGCATCTCCCCTTCTATCAGCATCAAGGACCTTGCAGTACTGGCAGACAGTCTATCTACGACTGTAGCTAACCTCCTGATCTTAATGTCATTCATTATCAATCCTAAGAAAGGGAATGCAGCACCTATTACATCTCCGATTACTTCTGCTGCACCCAGCCCTCGCTTCCATCTAGTTGATATTTCTTTCTTAGGCGTGTCTAAATTCTCAACATGATATATTTTAGGGAAGACAACAGCCAGATAGCATGATCCGTACCAATTATCTGGTAACTTCACATAGGCATATCTTCCACATACAAAATATACATTTGGTATTGCTTGCATCCCTTTCATGAAGTTCTTAGAGTAGTACTCCAATTGAAAAGCATGTTCGCAATTGACTTGTCCTACATAAACGTTTTCATAGTAGGAGTAACTCCTGTGAATGCACAGTTTCCCCCGTTTCTCCTTATCCAAAGCAATTGGACCAATACTACCTTTTCGTTGTTGTGCCCTTTCCTCCTTGGTCCAATCTGTTTCTCCTTGTCCTGATGCCTTCAATGCCTTCTGCTTTCTGTATCTAGTATCTACCTGAGCTATAAACTTTTTCTCAACTTCTGATATTTGACAAGTCAGATTGTTGTTTCGAGCATGTGAAGTATCTAACGTTTTCCATGGAATAAACCATTTGTGTAACCTGTCTTCGCTTTTGTAGTAGTCCCATTTGTTCAAATGCTTGAAATTCGGAACCTCTGGCAATGTCGAGTCGAAATTCGAGAAGTAATACTCAAATCCGTCTCGTCCATAAAACATACTTAACAATAAACTGCACGTTATTCCATATGTCAACGGGAGATGATGGTATTTGATACCCTCCTCCACCGAAATTGGTAATTGCATACATACATAGCAGTCCTTTACCTCCATGGCATCAACATATTCATAAAGCAACTTAGCATAAGCATTTGACTTGTAATTCCCCTGTGACTCATCCATGTGTAACCTTTTTACTTCTGCATCTAACAACGCTTTGTCTTTCTCATTGATGTTTCCCTTCTCCTTAATAATGGTAGTTCTCGGTGTTGACACTCCCTTATCCTCCTTAACTGTGGTTCCATCCCCTTCGTGTCCCGCTAGGAATGAAACAGTTACCACTAAAATTATAAGAGAAACCACTACTCCTAAAAATGTAACAGCTATACATTTTGCCCTGCGGTTCGGGTTGCCAGCCTCCATGTTTTCAAACAGTGTAGTTTTCGACTTTCTTCCAGCATTCACTTCCTCTTCCTTTCAAACAAAGTCTTTCTCTCTTGCAATGTCTTTCTTGGAACGCTTGGAAGCTTGACAATTTGTTTCCGCAAAACAGTTCAAAGTCCAGTAGAAAATAGACAACCCTAGCCCTTCTCCATCCACTAAAATGAAACCCCTATCACTTTTCTTCTTCCACTCGGCGCTAGGTTATCTTGCAACAAGTTTACAATTTCTTTTCAAAAGTCTTATTTTCATCTGAAGTTATGTATGACTCAAGGAGTGACACTACTTCTTCATAAACGTCCATCCGAAGTATCATTCCCTCAGGTTCTGGACAGTTCGTACCACACCATGGAAAGTCAACCTTTTCTAGGATTATTCTCCTTATTTCGCTCAAGACAAGTGGACGGACGAAATTGAGAGTTAGCGTTTTTTCAATTTCCAATCCTGGTACTATCAGTTCTATATCCACAATTACAAAGGGGTCCGTTCTAATCAAGATCACTTTCTTCACTTTTCCAGATCTGCACCCCTTTGAAGACATTCGCAGTATGGTTTTAATCCACAACAATAAGCACTCCTAGCAATTCTACTACTCGTTCAAGCATTTCCAAACGAAGAAGAGTTCCCTCCAATATTGGATATCGTGAACAGCAAACTGGAAACTCAACTGTCTCTAAAAGCAATTTTCTTATTCCACTCAGGAGAGCAGGATGAACGATGTTGAGTGTCAGCAACCTTTCGGTCTCCGCTCCTGGCAGTAGAAACTTTATTTGCACTGTGATGATCGGGTCAGTTCTGATCAGTTCCACTTCCCTGATCCTCCCTGTTCTGTGTCTCCCAGACATCTGCAACAAGGTAGGTCCAGTCGGGAGTAGAGTATCTTCTGCTAGGCACTCGCACCCTACTTGATCTTCTAAGACCCTCCTCGGCTTGATCCTGGATATCTTCTTCTGGATCTGAGTCTTCGGATATAGGAGTAAGCGTTTCTTCTTGGGCCGACCTCAAACTTAGCCTTCTTCTTCTTGTTGGCCAAGTGGCAGCTCCAAGCCTTATTCTCCTATTCCTTGTCCTCCCACTTGGTTCTTGATCGCTCCGATACGGATCTGAGTCTGAGTCGTATTCACTTCTGCTCTCTCCTTCAGTTGCGTCTTCTGTCTCACTGCCGTCCTGCCTTCGCTCTTCTTCTGAATCCGATGCGTTCCCAACTTCTTCCGACACCTCCTCAGCTGCCTCAATCCCTTCTTGCGACTCTTCTTCCACTTCCGGGCTTTCGTCTGGGATGGGAGCTGTTCCTTCTAGAGGTGCTGGAACTCTTCTAGTATGGGATGCATGGATCCAATTTGGCAGCCCCCCGCACTTCACCGCGGTGTTCGTGATCAGGATTACCTGAAAGGGCCCACGCCAGCGAACATCTAGGCAGTTCTTCCGGACGTGTTTTTTAACCAGGACCCAGTCCCCTGGGTTCAGGTCATGACACAGGTTCCTCGCTGTTGGAACTTCAGCCGCATGCACCTGAAGGGACACAGAATGGATGGCGTCAGACAGTCCTTTACAATAATCCAAGATCAGATCATCTGTAATATTCAATAGAGCAGTAGTTGGAACTGTAGGAAGTCTCATGGCCCTCCCCATCAGGATCTCGTGGGGAGAGAGACCTGTCCTCCTATCAGGTGTGCTGCGCATGCTCATGAGCACCAATG
Source organism: Lissotriton helveticus (assembly GCF_964261635.1). NCBI lineage: Eukaryota > Metazoa > Chordata > Amphibia > Caudata > Salamandridae > Lissotriton > Lissotriton helveticus. The sequence continues at coordinate 72,045,376 of NC_136064.1, forward strand.
GAAGAGCATCTGGCCAACTCAAAGATGTGGATGCCACTACTTTAGCCAATCTATTCTTCAAAGTGCCATTCACTTGTTCCACAATTCCTGAAGCTTCTGGTCGATAACTACAATGCAGCTTTTGATCGATATTCAGTGTGGAGCACAACATCTTCACTATTTCGCTGTTAAAATGTTTTCCTCTGTCCGATTCCAAAGAGGCAGGCACCCCGAAGCGCGGTATCAACTCCCTGAGCAGCAATTTAGCCACTGTGAGTGTATCGCACCTACGTGTAGGGTACGCCTCAACCCATCTGGAAAATACGCATACAATCACCAACACATACCGAAGGCGATTTACTCTTGGCATTTCGATGAAATCTAGTTGCATTCTATTGAAAGGCCCCCCTGACCTCCCAATGTGACTCAGTGTGACTGGTGTTCGTTTGCCTACGTTCAGTTGTTGGCAGGTAACACATCGCTTACATACTGATTCTGCTGCTATTCTGAATTTCGGGCAATACCAAGTCTGCCTAAAAACTCTCATCATAGCATCCCTTCCTAGATGTACTGGACCATGTATTTCTCTCGCCATGGGATTAGCTAATTCTTCAGGTAACACAGCTCTCCCATCTGCTGAAACCCAAAAATCCATTTCACTTCGCACACAGCCTGCTATTTCCCATGCCTTTTTCTCTTTTTCAGGTGCGTTCTCCTGCATTATTCTTAAATCCTCCCAAGTGTCTACAGTTTCTAACATCATACTTAATTCTGTCTTTTCTTCTGCACCTTCTATTTCCACCTTTGAGAAAGAATAACTTTGTTCCGCACAATAGCGTGCGACTTCATCAGCATATCTATTACCTTGTGACACAAAATCTGTATTCTTGGTATGAGCTACACACTTCACTACTGCAATATCAACAGGACCTTGTAATGCTTCTATCAGCAATCGCACAAATTCTCCATTTCGAATGGGCGAACCAGAGGAGGTCATGTAACCCCTCTGAGACCACAACTGCCCGAAATCATGAACCACACCGAAACCATATTGGCTGTCCGTGTAGATGGTGACTCTCTTTCCATTTCCTGCTATGCAGGCACGAGTTAGGGCAATAATCTCTGCTACCTGTGCGGAATGTACTCCTTCCAGGCAAGCGGCTTCCACAACTCCAGTAATGGTACAAACAGCATAAGCTGCTCTCAACCGACCAGTATCGTCCCTTAAACATGAGCCATCAACAAAGTAAATTTCATCGGGGTCAGACAATGGCTCATCCACAATATCTGGTCTGGGTTTCGTGCATAGTTCAGTCACATCAAGGCAATCGTGGTCTTCACATCCTTCGCCTTCTATTACCGTAGGTAATGGCATCAAAGTAGCAGGATTCAAGACAGAGCATCTCCTGAGAGTCACGTTTTCTGCGGCAAGTATAACTTGCTCATAACGCGTGAGCCTGCTATTGGTCAGATGCTGCGTCTTCGTCCTGGTCATTAACAATTCAACTGAATGTGGTACATACACCACTACTGGATGTCCCATTACAATACTTTCGCTCCTTTCAATGCTGACACCCGTTGCAGCAACGGATTTGAGACATCCGGGCAACGCTGCGGCTACTGGATCTAATGTAGCCGAAAAATATGCAACTGGTCTACGGGCATTACCGTGGGTCTGTGCCAAGACTGACAAAGCACATCCCTCTCTCTCACAGCAATAGAGTGAAAACGACTTTTCATAATCTGGCATTCCCAGAGCCGGAGCACGACATAAATCGTCTCTCAGCTGTAAAAACGCCACCAGACATTCTTCATCCCATGGTACCGGATCACTCACCTCCTTGTGCGTCAGTTTCTGTAAGGGCTTTGCTTTCAGTGAAAAGTTAACTATCCACTGTCGGCAGTAACCCACCATTCCTAAGAACATTCTAACTTCTCTCTGTGTTGTAGGCGCATTCATTTTCATTATCGCCTCAATCCTCTCTGGGGACACCTTACGTTTCCCTTTTTCTAACCTGTGCCCTAGATACTGTACTTCTGTCAGACAATACTGTAACTTGCTCGGAGATACCTTATGTCCATTTTCAGCTAAATGATTCAGTAAGGCAATTGAATCTACTTTACAAGCTTCCTCTGTTTCTGACGCAACAAGTAGGTCATCTATGTACTGTACCAGAACCGAGTTCTGTGGCAGTACTAGATTCTCAAGATTCTTCTTCAACAACTGATTAAAGATGGATGGACTGTCTGTGAATCCTTGTGGAATTCGACACCATGTTAAAACGCGATCTTCCATTTTAAACGCAAAAAGGTACCTGCTCTCTTCATCCAATGGGATTGAAAAGAAAGCCTGACAAAGATCTATCACTGTGAACCATTCTGCTTGACATGGTATTTGAAACAATATTACTGATGGATTCGGTACCACGGGACAACATGAAACGACTATGTTGTTAATCTTTCGTAAATCCTGAACTATCCTAAACTTCCCACTAGGTTTCTGCAAACCCATAATCGGGGAGTTACAAGGACTGCCCACGATTTCCTTCAGTATTCCCTGCTGTATCATTGACTCGATCACAGGCTTTATTCCCGCAATCGTTTCCTGGGACAATTTGTATTGAGGCGTTCTTGGAAACTCAACATTTGGTTTTACCAGAATTTTTACCGGTTCTACCCCTTTAATCAATCCTATATCTTCTCCTGTGAAATCCCACACCTCTGACGCCACTGCATCTCTTAAGTCTTGTGGAAGATCTTCTACAGTCAGAGTAGGATATAGTTCTACACAGAATTTTGAATTGGCCACCTTAAAGGTAGCATCATCGTCGGTAGTCTGTACCTCCACTCCTTGTGGGGTGCAGTATATGGTGCAATTCAATTTGCATAACAAATCCCTACCTAACAGACATACCGGACTCGAGTCACAAACCACAAACTGATGTTCGTTCATGTGGTTTCCAATTTTCACAGACACTGGTTCTGTCAAGGGACTAGTCATTCTCTTATTTGCAACTCCTACCACCTGAATTGTTTCCCCTGACATTGGCAAGTCTGGAACTACCGCTGATCTCAGAGTCGAACGAGTAGCCCCAGTGTCTACTAAGAACGTAGTGGGACACCCTGCCACTTCTGCCTCAACAAATGGCCCTCTCTGATCCACTTCTAGAACTGCCCCGAGGGTACAGTCTTCTTCACTGCTCACCCGTTGTCCTGTCAATGGATCAATGTAATAACATTTTTCTTCCTCGATAAACAGAGGCATTTGTTTAAAGACCTTTCCTCCAGCTGCTATCTTCGGTGGCTGTGGGAATTGGGCCCGTGGAGCCGAAGTCCCCCCTTTGGCCACCTTACTGCTTGGGACTGTCACTTTTTGCACTGGGTCTTCTTGGACCTGCTCTTCTACTTCTTGCTCTCCGTTTTCAGGGTTAAAGGGACACTCGCGTCGCCAATGCCCCACCTGATGACACAGATGACACTTTGTCGTTTTCTTTAAAGTGGCAAAGTCTATCCTAGGTCTCTGCCCTTCTTCATTATCTTTGTTCTGACCATTTGGTTTTCGTCCCATCCCCTGCTTCTGCTGGCCACCCTTCCCAGCGGACTGCATTTGCACCACCATCAATTTCTCCTTTAGATTCTTGGCTTTAGAATCTATCTCGTCACTGCAGTACCTCGCATATCGTAAAATTTCATCTAGTGGTTTGTTCTGCCAACAGATTAAATGTTGCTGTATCATCAAACAAATATCAGGTCTCAACCCCAATACAAACTTTGACACGAACTGCCCTATGTCTTTGGGATCCATTACATCTAGTCCACTGTATTGCTTGAATGTTTTCAACAATCTTTCATAAAACTCGTGAACTGTCTCCTTGGGTTCCTGCCTTGTTCGGTCTATTTTTACCCAATCTATATCCTGTGGTGGTACCTTATCTTTCAGCCATGCTATTACCCTTTCATACTTTCGCATGACTATCTCAGATGGTCCATTAGTTCGAACATCTCTCAATGGTTCAGCATTTGGCCATTCGACACTAGTCTTACAAGGGGTCCACAAATCAGATGGGACCACGATGTCAAACAACGTGTTCAAATCTATCCACAATACTTTCGAAATTTTAACAAACCTCTCTACCTGCTTATACCACTCGACTGGGTTGTCCCGCAACTTCGGAAATGAGTTGGTAAATGCGGCTAAGTCTCCTCTACTCCAGGGTACATGTACATAATTTCCATTTGATATTTCTCGCAAAGGGAATGCCTCCATCTGCATTACCCTTCCCTCAGGGGTCATCACGTTTGTACTTCGCCTAACTGTGCCCTTTTTCGACCACCTTTCCTCCCATTTATCCAGTTCTCTCCACACTCTTATCCCTGTTACCAGCTCTCTTATGTGTGTTTTTAATCCAGCAGTTCTCTTCTCATCTAGATCTTGGTCTGCGTACTGTAATCTGTGGTTACTCTGTAATGCCCTTGTCCTAGACAAATCCACGGCATACTTGTCTGCCAAATCAGTCAGTTTTTCATGAACCGCTCTAGCTTTCCTAGTAATATCCTTTGCCATGAACAATAACTCATCCTGTTCATACAATTCTATCCTCTCCAAAGGCAATGTTCCATCTATTATCTCATCTACATCTGATTTTAGACTGGTAACATCAAGCCTTTTTGCCTTTATTTCAGCTTTCAAGACACTCAATTTAGCTCCTCCATCCGCATCTCTCCCATCCCAGCTCCGAGATCTACGTTTAGGTATTGGTGAATTATAGGGAGTCCTCCCCTGTTCCCATCTCTCTAAGTCCCATGCCTTTCCATCTTCTCGGGGTGGGTGGTGAAACACTCCTTCATGCCTCATAGCCCCTCTCTCCCCCTCCGGGCTAGTTTCACGGGCTGCAGGGTAAGATGTTCTATTACTCCCTCTTTCTTCCCTACTTCCCTGTGATTCCTGATTATTCGAGGCGTGGCGGGACCTATCGCTGTTCTCCTTTCTCCAATGTTGAACGTCTTCCCCAAGTGTATGATGAAGGCACCTAAACCTATTCTGAAAATTCCGTACCGCCTCATCTCCTCCGTTCCCCCAGAGACGGGACATTTCCTCACATTCTACAATCCTAGTATTTTGTTCCGGCTGTTCTCTCTGATTTGTAGGACCTGCATCCCCTCTATTCTCTTGACTTTGGCCTTCCCGGCCCTGACTACTCTCGCTGGCCCCACAATGAGATACAGTCCCGTTTCCCCTGCTTTCCCACTCTGGTTCCGTTCTTGTCCTGTTACTCGGAGATACTATGGACCCGTCCCATTCCCTCAAATCAGCTCTTAACTCTGAAAAAGATCTTGGCCGCGGTCCCCTTAGATCCATTGGTCCTCTCGGACCTCCCTGTTCTGAATTGGGACCGACAGTTGTGTCTAATGGGGTGTTCCACGTTACCGAACCTGGTAATTGTTTCCATGCATTCGTCACATTATTCCTCCTTTCCATCTCAATCCTTTCCCTATCCAATTGCCTTTGTTGTTCCCCTCTATCTCTCTCAGAATTATAGATCGAAACTATGGGTCCTATGGTAACAGGCACTTGAAGAGCGTCTGGCAATCCCACAGACTCAACCCTTTCTGTGGTTGGCGTTTTCTGCACCACAAACCTTCCCACTACACTCTGTACAGTGTTGTTTGGAGGTGTTTCTCCGCCTTTGCTAGGTGTCCATTCCGATATAGGGAGTGGTGTATATCCCTCTATCTCATTCCCATCTTCCCTTGCGAGCCCTCTATCTTCTATCAAACCCACTCTCGGAGGTGGTCTATCCATTAACAATCTGTTTATCAGATTGTCCTCCGACTCGCTTTCCTCGTCTTCTTCCATGAGGTTTCCTCCTCCTCATCGGATACATTTTCTCCACCTCAATAGTCTGTACCCTCTAACGCTTTTCCTCCTCATCCCATTTGGAATCTCGCACTGCCCTTACCGATCGCGTCAGCCTTTGTTGACGCCTGTTCAAATTTCGGTCGTGTGCAGCCTTAATCCATGCATTAAGAGCCTCAAACTGTGTTGGTCTAGGTGAGGGTTTCAATGAGGACATGGTTGCTTTTAGCCGATGTAACACCTCTAATTTAAACGTCCCGTACTTCGGGAACTGCATTTCCTCATTTCCTTCCGTAAGCTTATTCCAAGCCCCAATCCACAATATCGTATGCAGCCCAACATTCGTTGCCATATAATGAGCTGGCGTACCCTCTGGGGGAGCCTCTTCCCCGTAATAATGTTCACTTCGTTTACGTTTAAAAATCCCTTTCAAACACTTAAAACACTTCATGATTTCTCTTTTCTCCGCGTTTGTTTACTTCCTGATGATATTCCACCAATCTCAGCGCCGTTCTCACTAACTGGCCTATCCGTACGCGACTTTCCTCCGACGTCACGCTAGCCGCCCAACCAGAGCGCGGCTCTAGCTAACGTCACACCAACCGCTCAATCACAGCGCGGCTCTAGCCGACGTCACCCGTCCCCCTTCGCAGCAGTTCCCCTCCTTTCTCAGCTCGTCTCCTCGGTCATGCACGCATCCCATTCATACTCTGAAAAATGATTACTTCCGTCCAAGCGATCACCTTTCTTTGACTGTACGCCCACAGTCTTTCTGTAGTTGTCACCTTAACTTGGCGAAATGTCTTTCCGTTTACTTCCAGACAATCGCCTTCTCCGATAGGTTACTCACACGCAGTAACTTTCGACCAGCGTCCGTTACTCATACACTCACTCTTACACTCCCCCTATCTTGGATCCACGGCGGTCAATGGTACCTCGTGACCTCCGTACTATGGTCGACAACTACTCTGGATGTTCGATACACCCAAAACCACTTAAGCTCTGGCCTGAACTTAAGATTTCACCAGTTCACCCGTTTACCAGGTTACCAGTTTACCAGGTTGCGCGCGCTCACAACCTTCTCTCTTTCACACTACAGGCATTCAACTCCGCAAGACATTACAATACAAATACAACACAAAACACCGCAATCTGTTCACGCATGACCCTTTTTATACTCACTCTCCTATACTGCTGCTTTTCTCGCACCGTCTGCACCTTTCGGCACACGATTCTTCCGCTGCTCGTCTCTCGGCGTCTCGGGCCTTGGGGTAAACTAACCTCTCTAGATTACCTTCCTCAAGAAGATAACCATCCTCACTCTGCTACCAACTGCTAACGCGGGATTACTGGTTACTAATTATCTTACCAAATCCCATTTCCTGTCGACTGAATCGTTGGTACCTGTCTTGAGTAAAAGGTAATCTCACAATAAACAATCAATTTAAGAACTTACACCACTCTAAATGACCACTGACCAAAATTAAGTTTTAAAGATTTAATATAAAGTCAAAGATAACTGAAGATACAAACTTCTCAAGATGAGATTCAAAAGGTATATCGGAATCACTATGAACATGAACTTCTTGAATAGTCTGAGTCTGAAGAACAAAATAATAAGTACAAGTTCGAATACCATCAGGGTTGCTAAAATGGATACAAGTTGCAACCTCAAAGTCATTACAGAAAAGAAAATTAAGGTTAGTCTGTCCCTACACTACACTAAATGACATCCCTACTTAGCAAGATCTTAACCCTCTAGGTGTCAGCCGTGGTGATTTCCTAAGAAGATCACGCACTTCTCTTTGTCTCTTCTCAGATAATGGGTCTCTCCTGATCAGCCTATCTGCCTACCCATCCGCTTCCTTAGGCTCCCAAAATCATCTGCTCTGCTCTCCTCCCGGGTCACTTTCCCTAATACCAAATCACATTTCCAATAGAAACGCCCCTTGGGACGCCCCTCACGTGGTACATCTTTGCGCGGCAAACTCCATGATGGTACTCTTGAAGACCCCCGTTAAAGTTGACCTTGGTTCCCAGGCTTCTTCTTCCGTGCGCTGATACCCCCTGAAATTCCTGGAAACTCCTACAGGCCTGCGCAAGGCGCCACTGAACAAAGTCCCTTTCATTCGAGCTGATTAGGACCCTCGCACCTGCATACAGCTCTTCCTGCAGTGGGCCTCAAATTCCAGACTTCACCATATCTTAGGCCATAAAACACTCTCAGAGCTTCATACTGGACACCTCACGACCTCTCCTCTAACGAGCACATGACGATTTAAACTACATGACATTATCGGCTCTGGCCTACTTGATTTACATGCAGCAGGTTCCTGCACTCTTAAAACGTTAACTTGATTTAAACAGCAAACATTCTTAACTAGCATACGTTTCTAAAATAACACATCTATAAAGCATATACTTTTAACCCTAAGTTCAATAGTACATTTTGAAAGAACCATGTCAACCTTGTCTCACATTATTTTAGCAGCACGTTTAGATTTGCTTGTGAATTGCCATGAGGCCTACACAAAAATACTGGGTTTTAGAGTTACATTCAACTCTTACATTATTCCTTTAACATGAGAACATGAGGTTTTCATATTCATCCCAAACATTTCTACATTAGTCTCACACAGTTATGATTATTGTTACTCTACTTAAACATTCTATGCATTTCACCACTGAATATAAGACACTCGGTGTATTTCACTTCTAAATATAAACACTCTGGTGCAAAGTACATGTTAACTAACTACGTGCTTGTAAATATGGCGTACTTATACATTTTTTTCAAACTTGTGCTCTCTCATCATTAGCGATAAATATCGCTGACATGCAAAGCGGGACCCAAACCGCTCGCTATCGCCTAAAGCTGTCGCTAACTGCTGTTAGCGACAGCTTGCTAATAGAGCGATACAATTATCGCCGCTTAGCAGCCGAAAACGGCCGCTAAAGCGGCGATAATTGCCTATCACCCTGCTTGGTAATATGCCCCCAGGTCTTGCCAGGACAATGTACAAGCATGCTTGGAAGGGGAATCAACTCAGCTAGCTGCTCGATTACTGACATCCCTGAAAAGCACTTTAGCAGCTCTGCATACGTCATAGTCTCCGCTGGAGAACAGGCAGCAACTGCTGCTGCAAGCAATCCATATCGACAAGTTGTTAAAACGTCTGCACTTAACCTCTGCCTCTGAGTTGAACTTCTTACTAGAAGCCAAGTTTGCATTTTAAGCACTTCACATCATGTAAGCACAGCAGAACTTGGAAAAATATGGCACTTTAGGGCCGAAAGCCATGACGGGGCATAGATTTTTTTAGTAATATGCGAAGGGTTTTTAAACAGTTCAAAATGTTCTTCTCTTTGCCTGTTTTTTAATGGATCAATTCATATATAATTTGTATACATAATCCCTGAAGAACCCGTGGCACTATTGAAATGAGTTAAATTAACTTTAATAAATAATTATCTATCTATCTATCATTACCCCACTCATACCAACCCCACCCTTCTCTTCCCAACTTTGTTTTCCCATTTCTTTCTTTTTTTCATTAGATTAAATACATCAATTAGCTTTGCATGCCCATTTAGGCTTTGACCGTATTTGCAAACTTTCTGTTAATCGACTATGAAACGATATCATAGGAGTGAACTATGTATTAGGAATCTTTGCTGTGTTTTTCAACCCTTGTTTTGTTAATGGGAAGTGCTGCAGAATGAGCCACAGGGATATTGGTGAGACCTGTCCATGTACTTCTGTTTATTTTTCTCCTGTTAAGATAACACTTGATTAATAAACAAAATGTACTATTGCTTCCCATGGATATTGTTTTATATATGCCTGGGATACAAATGATATGGCAGTGATACCAGGAATTGGTTGCCAGTGGTGGTCTGGATATATCAGGCATATTCAGAAGAGGCAAGTGATGATGTTTAAATGCCAGGAATCATAACCAGATGTCTGGAATGTGCATCTATGAGGATGGCTAACAGATGTCTGGAATGTGCATCAGAAATCAGCACCACTCATACCCACCAGACTATGAGCATGGCTACCAGGTGATGGGAATGCGCATCAGAAATCAGCGCCACTCATAACCACCAGACTTTGAGCATGGCTACCAGATGTCTGGAATGTGCATCAGAAATCAGCGCCACTCATAACCACCAGACTATGAGCATGGCTACCAGGTGATGGGAATGCGCATCAGAAATCAGCGCCACTCATAACCACCAGACTTTGAGCATGGCTACCAGATGTCTGGAATGTGCATCAGAAATCAGCGCCACTCATAACTACCAGACTATGAGCATGGCTACCAGGTGATGGGAATGCCCATAAGAAATCAGCACCACTCATAACCACCAGACTTTGAGCATGGCTACCAGGTGATGGGAATGCCCATCGGAAATCAGCGCCACTCATAACCACCAGACTTTGAGCATGGCTACCAGGTGATGGGAATGCCCATCGGAAATCAGCGCCACTCATAACCACCAGACTATGAGCATGGCTACCAGGTGATGGGAATGACCATCAGAAATCAGCGCCACTCATAACCACCAGACTTTGAGCATGGCTACCAGGTGATGGGAATGCCCAAAAGAAATCAGCGCCACTCATAACCACCAGACTATGAGCATGGCTACCAGGTGATGGGAATGCCCAAAAGAAATCAGCGCCACTCATAACCACCAGACTATGAGCATGGCTACCAGGTGATGGGAATGCCCAAAAGAAATCAGTGCCACTCATGACCACCAGACTATGAGCATGGCTACTAGGTGAAGGGAATGCCCAAAAGAAATCAGCACCACTCATAACCACCAGACTACGAGCATGGCTACCAGGTGATGGGAATGCCCATCGGAAATCAGCGCCACTCATAACCACTAGTTAATGAGGATTGCTACAGATGATGGGAATGTGCATCAGAAATCAGCACAACTCATAATCACCAGACTAGGAGAATTGCTACCAGATGTCTGGAATGCGCATCAGAAATCAGTGTCACTCATAACCAACAGATTAAGAGAATGGCAACCAGATGATGGGAATACACATCAGAAATCAACGCCACTCATAACCACCAGACAATGAGGATTGCTATCAGATGATGGGATTGTGCATCAGATATGAGCGCCACTCATAATCACCAGACTATGAGAATTGCTACCAGATGTCTGGAATACGCATCAGAAATCAGTGCCACTCATAACCAACAGATTAAGAGGATTGCTATCAGATGATAGGAATGCCTACTGAAAGCAGGTGATTTTTTGCCCACTACACATTGGCGTTCATGTCCCTATCTGAGGATCAGCTTTTGTGTGGCAGAGGTCCCCAACACATGCGAGGGATGTCCAGCTTGCTGATCACAACCATATATCTACCCTATCAGATGCATAACTCTTACTCTTTCTCTCTCTTTCTCACACACACACACACATGCAGGTTCCAGGGCTCTCACATAATTCATCAGTACCCTGCTGCTTCCTGAGTGAAAATCACTAGGGTTCTGATTACGGGTTGGGCGGATGGGTTACTCCATCATAAACGTGATGAATTTCCCATCAGCTGTATTACGAGTACATTCCATTCCATTGGATATATTAAAACTCATAATACGGCGGACGGATATCCATCACATTTGTGATGAAGTAACCCATCCGACAAACTCGTAATCAGGTAACTCATAATACGGCGGACGGGATATCCGTCACCTTTGTGATGAAGTAACCCGTCCGACAAACTCATAATCAGGTAACTCATAATATGGCAGACGGGATATCCGTCACCTTTGTGATGAAGTAACCCGTCCAACAAGCTCGTAATCAGGTAACTCATGATACGGCGGATGAGATATCCGTCATGTTTGTGATGAAGTAACCCGTCCAACAAACTCGTAATCAGGTAACTCATAATACGGCAGACGGGATATCTGTCATGTTTGTGATGAAGTAACTCTTCCAACAAACTCATAATCAGGTAACTCATAATACCGCGGACAGGATATCTGCCACGTTTGTGATGGAGTAACCCGTCCGCCAAACTCATAATCAGGCCTTAGGTGTACTGAATTCTCCATTCTCTCTAGAAGACATTGTAGGATAAAAACAGCACAGGAGAAGGCCTCTCACGCTTTCAGCTCTACCAAAGCTAAGATGACCTGAGTCCTGTTGTCATCGCAATCTGTGACATTTGTGTTTGTACCAGTCATTTTAAATGAGGGTATACATTTTGGTATTAGAGTCAGTCAATCCCTCCCAGCCTGGATTAAAAGCCTGGGTGGGATATTCCTGCACTACACCCATCTTGCCTTCCCCAAGATTCAAGGTATAATATCCGCTCGCCCCACACAGTGTAGAAGTGTGAGATGGGCTTTACACATATTCCACCTCTTGCCCAAGTGTGAGGAGGGAAAATGACCCTCCCGCCTTTTACGGAGGTGCAGGGGACTTTACATACTAACCCCCTTATCTTGCTCAAAAGCAAGAACTAGTCAAATAAAAAATAGTAGGGGCAGCTGACTGTTGCCTAGCTTATCCATGGATGCCAAATAATGCAACAAGGAGAGCAGCGAATGTCTGTTCCACCTTATATCTGTTCATTGTTGAGAACATAGCTATGGGACCACTGTAAACTGCTGTGCTATTTATTTATTTATAAAGTTTTATATAGCGCGAACAAGATCCCGAAGCATATCAGAGCGCTTTACAATAGGCAGAAAGAAAGAACAAGGGGGCAGTATAAACATAAATTGGGAAACGGCAACCAAAAATGGAGGATAACAAAGTAAACATGGTACTGTGAAAACAACGCTGGAACACCAGCGGACATCTGACTCAGCTCTGTGGGGCCGATTCACAGAACTAACTTAAGACAAGATCCTAAACTTACAACTTTTGGTATTCACAGAATGCAGTTACGATTTTTGGTATTCACAGAAAGAACTTAAGGCAAACTTAAGACAGACTTAAGATAGATTTAAGACAAACTTAAGATAAAATCCTAACTTAAGTCTGTCTTAAGTCTGTCTTAAGTTTGTCTTAAGTTCATTCTGTGAATAACAAAAATCGTAAGTGCATTCTGTGAATACCAAAAGTTGTAAGTTTAGGATTTTGTGGTAAATTCAATCTGTGAATCGGGCCCATAGTTCACAGCTTTATGGGAATTGTGGTGCAGGGCATTGCATCAAGTTGCCTTGCTGAGCTGCCCTGCGCCACAGGGAACGGGCAGGAATGCACAGTATTTACCCAATTTGGTGCATTCCTGTCCTTTCTCCCTGCACTGGCGCTGTTTCATCCAGTCCAGCGCCAAAGCAGGTACCCTTGCACCATATTGCAAGGGTGCCTGTGTTATAGGCAGGATTGTTTTAATGCAGGAAGGCACACCTTCCTGCAGAAAAACAATCTATGGAGTGCACATAGAAAGGGGTAAAATGATTGAAATAAAGATATTTCTTCTTGTTACGCCTCGCCTGGGGAGGCGTATCTTTTGGCGCATTTCCTGGTTTACCAGGTTTGCTAAATCTTTGAATGCATCAAAAACCATGGGAGTTGCATGGGAACACCCACTACCGTGCCCATGGAACGCATCCCTTGCGCAAAGTAATGCAACGCAGCGATTTGTGCTGCGTTGCATTATTCCATATTTATGAAGCCATGCAGCATTCAAAGCCACGCAACGTGGCTTTGCATGGCTTGACTAGGAGCTTTGTGTCATGCATGTCCCACGTTGTGGGGTCAAGCATGACACAAGGCCCTCGTAAATATGCCCCATAGTGCTGGGAAGATGAATGGAACTGGCCCTTGTCAGCAGCAGGTTGGACTATGGAAACGCCCTCTACGCAGGAGCCTCGGCCAAACTCCTGAGACGGCTCCAACGCATCCAGAACGCCTCTGCACGGCTGATCCTCGACATCCCTCGCTGCAGCCACATCACACCCCACCTGAGAGACCTGCACTGGCTCCCGGTCAACAAGAGGATCACCTTCAAGCTTCTCACCCACGCACACAAGGCACTCCACAACACCGGACCAAAGTACCTCAACAGACGACTCAGCTTCTACACCCCCACCCGCCAGCTCCACTCCGCCGCCCTCGCCCTCGCTACAGTCCCCCGCTTCCGAAGAGCGACCTCAGGCGGCAGATCGTTCTTCCACCTCGCCGCCAAGTCCTGGAACACCCTCCCCATCCTCCTACAGCAGACCCAAGACCTACTAACCTTCAGGAAACTCCTCAAGACCTGGCTTTTCGAGCAGTAGCAGCATTCCCCTCCCCCCAGCGCCGTGAGACCCTCACGGGTGAGTAGTGCGCTCTACAAATGAGATGATTGATTGATTGAACTGTCACAGTGCTTAGTTCACAATTGTGAACACAACATTGAACAACTCATATCAGAGGCAAACAGACTCATCACCTTACTTCAACTCACCTACTGTAATTTGTCAACAAACTCTCTTTCATTTGCAACACACCAACCATTGTATGTCGACACAACCAACATTGTACTCCAATGCTAGGACGGATGTTATCTGCTTTCCTAGGCCTCTGGTTTTGTGGACGCAGAGCTGGAAAAGCAGCTTACATTTGACTCAGCGCTGTGTTCAGAATTGAGAATATAGCGCCTGGCAGATATAGTTATTTATTTATAAAGATTTGTAAAGCGCATGATTATGTGCACAATTGGGAACACATTGTTTACCAACTCATATCATAGGCAAACACAATCATCATTATACTCCAGCACACCCGCTATCATTTCCCACCACACTCACTATCGTATGTTAACATACCAACCATCATACATCCACACAACCAACATTGGACTCCAACTCATAGTGTCAAACGGCTAAGCCTATCCTTTAAATGAAAGTACTGCAGTGTAGCTTGGCTCCTGAAGTGATAATAATAATTCCTATTTGTAAAAGCTCAAACATATCACCCCTTAAGGTTTCAAGGCCCCTTGGGGCCGTTGGGGAGATTAAATGAGCTATTGCCCAGAGTCACATGATACTGAACTGCCGGAGTCAGTCGCTCTGACCGCTGCGCCACACCTCTCCTTGAGAGAAAGAGTGAGACTCACAGTAGCCAAAAATGAAATCCAGTATTTGTAAAGCGCACAATTACCCGAGGGTGTCAAGGCGCTGGGGGCCGTCGGGAAGATTTAGTGAGCTATTGCCCAGAGTCACTTGGTGCTGGACTAACCTGCCGTCGGCACCGGGGATCGAACCGTGAACACCGTGGTCCGGAGTCAGGCGCCCTGGCCCAGTTTAACTATCTGGAAATCACACTTTAGATAGACATGTCTGACGTGCCTTAGTATAGTTATTTAAGCAAAGCAGAAACTAGTGACCGCGCGACACCAATGGCTGACTTAGTTTGCTCCTGGTGAGAACCTTCGAGCTGCAGGTGACAGAGAGGCCTGCTCAGCCTGCTCCTAAGCCTCTGAGATACACTAGCAGCCTCCCTACTTCCGGCCCACAAGCGCCTTTCCTGCATTCACCAAATACATCACAAGTTCTGGGAGCCGCGAATCTGGCCATATAACTTTACACATGACTAATTGAGTGATACGTTTAACTGCCCCTCCCTGGGGACCCCCAATTACACCCAGACACACTTGTTTCAATACAATGGAAAGCATACCTGGAGCAATTCAAAACACATTTACAAATTATGTAGCAGCAGCTGCAGAGGATCAGAAGCACATTTTCTAAACGCTAGTGGTCCTAAAGCAAGTCGAGATTGACTTCTATTAAATAAAACCTGCTGGGCTTTTTCATTTAGTTTGGTGATCTGCATCAATTTCCTCCAGCATAAGAACAGCCTAACCCTTGTACTCCTTGATGCTTTTCATTATACAAAGGGTGCCTGTTGCTACAACCTTTTGCTGCACCCTCGCCTTGCTGGATTAAGTGGCTGATAGTCCATGGGAGTCAATTCACCAAAATCAGAGTTTTTTGTTGTTGCCGTTTTTATCAATTGCAAACTTGACCCAAAGGTTTTGGAGTGCTTTACATGAGCACCAGCTAACATTGCACAAGGACACATGCATTTTGTTGTAGGAACAGGGAGATTAAGTGATTTGCCCAGAATCACAAGATGTGGAGCAGATGCCGAGACTCTAACATGGGGGCATATTACCAAGGGCCCGTATCGCCGCTGTAGCGGGACTTTTTCCAGCTACAGCGGCGATAATTTGATCGCCCTATTACCAAGCTGTCGCTAACACCAGTTAGAACACGCCCTTTTCCCCTAAATAATCTATTTCAGCAATAAGGATGGGCTCTAAAAAATCTACCTGCATCTAAAAGCAATTGCGTGGAAAAAGCGCTTGTTTTTTAAAAGAACCCTCACCCACCAACCTAGTTGGCGGCATGCTTCATCATTGGGTTTCCACCTAGGGTGCCAAGTGCCTCCTACGTGGGCTTCGATGCCTAATTACAGCGGAGCAGGTTTTTTTGTTTGAGACAATTTGTGAAAAAGGTGGATTAAAACTGTCTCCAGGATCCCCCTCCTAACCAGGAGAATTTTAATGATGGGATCCTGGGGCAGGATTAAAACTGAACTGTGGATGTCAGGGAGATATAATTGATCTCATACACCCTAAAATGGGTCTACATCAAGTAGCCTGAATAGCATGAATTTGCAAAGGCATTGCAAGAATAATACAATAGTGAAACGTTACTAAAGCAGACACTAGTCAAATTTAAATTACCAACCATGCATTAGGCAGGAGTCTGCCATGACATGCCAGATGCACAGCCATCTCCCAGAGGGATGCAGCGTTCAGATCCTAGACACAGAACAAAATCAACAGACACAGCACCGAATGTTGAGTGACAGCACCAGATGGCCAGATTAGGCCTAGACACAGCCGCAATTGCCCAGGCGCAGATGCACATCTCAACATCATATGCCCAGGAATAGCTTTAAATGCTCTTCTGTATCCATCGTCTGCCCAGCTACAACCAGCAGATGGTGACATCAAACCTTACTATCAACAGGTAACATGTAGCAATTCAAACACCCAGTGCTACCTCATAATTTGCATGTTTATTTGGATGACCAGACCTGCCAAAGTGCAACTTTAACCCCCAGTGCCCTGTGAACCCCTCCCATGTGCAGGTGTAGGCTTCAAACATCAATGCAGTAGCTACTTGCGTAGGTATATAGCCACATGCCATGTTGAGATGGGTACTTCTAACCGCAGCCTCCTCAATAAACCCCAGGTGCCAGACTGGATCCCAAAATATTTATCCAGCAATACTCGTGCACACCACTAGGTGGCACCTGTGGTTCCGTATTTGCGCTGTACCATTCCGGAAATGATGGAGAGGAGGCGCGTCACTGCACCACCCATACGTCATTTCCTTTCTTTCTGTGCCATCCAGGGCAGACACGGAACACTGCTCCCAATTTTATCAGCCTTCCGATGACTTTTCAACTTAATTTAGGGTGCAGCAGAGCAATGTCCCTTCCTAAAATTACAGATTTTACACCATTCCATGACTATAGGAAGCAAATATTGGTCACTAACCTGCACGAGGTGTTCTCTGCTGTTTTGGCTCAGGACATTACTCAACGTTGTGTGACAGATCCACCCTCATGCATTCGAAGGCAGCCCTGGTATGAGAGGCGACGCTGTATGTCACCGAACATAAGGAGTCATGGCCATTCACTATGTCCCGCTCCAAGTTGCAGGTGTCTACTCACTCTTGCTCCAGAGGCAACATCAATGTTCAAATGCAAACCCAGAGAAGTGAAGCAAGACTTGACTCCCTTCTACCACTCCATGTCCAATGCAAAGGCAGAAGGGCGTCATTATGTCAGGTGGTCTGCCTCTAGGCCCTGGGTCATCCAACAGATTTTGGCATGCCCTGAGTTTCCCAGGCCATTGGTGATACTGCTGCAGATTAATGCCTCCAGGGAGGCAATGCTGCAGGGTTTTGGTCCATTTCCACCCCTTTCTGGCATATCTTCAGACCCCAAGCAACAGCATGAGCTGCAAGTCAATATCCACTGGCAGATCCGCCTTTGGAAGCATCCGACAACTTTGGGCTTTCTCTGGGCTTGTATTGTCTGTGGTACAGGCATCCAGCATTTAAAATACAGTATTGGTACCCTGGCCCCAAGACCAGCATCAGGCCCTTGCTTGTAGATCTTGTACCAATGCCTCCTGGGGTTGAAGAAGATCTAGCGATGATTCTGATGTCCGACACCGACTCAACTTCAGTCCAATCTCAACCGAGGTTGCACTATGAGATTACAAAAGTACAACTGGTCACCATACAGCCTAACTTTGAACCAGAGCCTCTTCCAGGGCGAACAGGGGGGCAGAGGCTCCATTATATTTTTGGCTCTGTTTCTGAACAAGGTAAACAGCAAGAGGGAAATGATGAGGGTAGGGAGATGGATGGGTTTCTCTCTCTCCTCAATAGAGATGACAACTTCTACATAGACCTAAAAGAGGCCAGTGGGATTGACACCTTCCCTGAAACAGGGTTTGACTCATCTCTTGGATAGCCAAAGGAAAATAGTGAATCATTTGCAATAGTGGTCCGAAGGACAGCTGAGGTCCTGGATTTGCAACTGCCATCAGTCAAGACCAAAACAAATGTCCTCACAGAACTATTGCAGCATCGGCCACCAAACATGAGCCCCTGCTCCTCTTTAATGAGACCCTCACAGGTACCTTAATGAGCACTTGGTCAGGGCCCTGTTTCTGTCTACAGGTGAATAGGCAACTGGCCAGGTGCCACAGAGCTCCTGGAGATCCTGATTGTATTGCTAAATATTCTACTCCAGAGCCCTGGTGGTTCAGGCTTCATCCAGTGAGTTGAACCCTAGTTCATTCCCCATGACTCTTCCGGGTAATTGGCAAGAGGACTGTAGCATTTGGAAAATGTTTAATGTCTTCTGCTAGTTTGAAATTGAGACCATCAATATTGCTTATTTGATGAGGCCAAATAAGTAATTTGGGCATAGATGCATCAAGCTAATAACCGGCCGCAAACGGGCAGATTCTCAGAATCTGCCCCTTTGCGACCGGTATTTTTGCATTTGGGATGCATCAGCCCAAATGCAAACATCGCAATTCAAGAAATCGCAAAATTGGGATTACTTAAATTGCGATTGCATTTAAGGAATCTCAAATTGAGATTCCTTAAATGCGATGCATTAGAGTAAAACAATTAGCTATTTCGCTAATAGAGGGAACAAATTACCATGTTGTTGAACTTTATTGTAATTTGCAAAAACTTTGAAAAATGCACTAAAGTGCATTTTTCAAAGTTCCATTTTACACACAAACATGCCCTTAGGGCATGTGTGTGTGCAATATGTACGCATATGCAGATTTCAGAGGTGCAACAGTGTGTCCTTTTGACACCCTGGCACCCTTGAAATTGCAATCTCAATTTGCAATTCTCTAATTGAGAATCGCAAATTGAGAATGTCTTCCCATTCATTCCTACGGGCCTCTAGGCCCATAGGTAAGAATGGGGAGGTATTCCTTTATTGCGACTCGCAATTTGCGAGTCGCAATTAAGGAATGTTAAGAAATCGCTATTTTTTTAGTGAGTTCTTCATGCATAGCATTTTGCTATTCCTTATTAGCAAATCCTTATTTTTCGCTAATAAGGAATCGCAGAATGGATGCTTGATGTATCTATAGGATGGACTGGCCTATCTATTACTGATTAACTGGGAAGGGTGACATGCACCAGCGTTGTACCCCGCCGACAAAGATTGGTACTTTCCACAAGATTCTCTGGAGATGTACAAACCTCTCTCGTGTAAATGGAAATTCCCTTTGATGGTTCAAGCCTTCTTGGTGAAAAAGCTGATTCTGCCCTGTAGCACTTCTTCATCATTGACATACTTAAGATCTGCCTGTCTGTAAATGAGGTGGGCAGACCTTCAGTGTGGCTGCGATGGTCCTTCATCGCCATTACGATGGAGTACCCTCTCCGCCAAACACTAATCAATCTCTTAGGCTTGTGATTCACACCTAATGAGTTGCACTGTGCCTTAGGGTGTAAGTTTCAAACTCTGTCAATAGCATTGTGCTCCTAGAAGGGAAACTTACACCAAGGGGCCGATTCCGATTCGGGAAAAACCGCTCCGAATAGCCGTTCGGAGCGTTTTTCCCGTATGAATCGTACCCTGCAACGCCCCCCGTACGTACGACGAAGTACGATTCGTACCAGGAGCCGTACTCCGTACGAGTCGTACAGAGACTGTACGAATCAAATCCCCATCTGAATCTCCCTCGGAACACGCTGTACGCAACATCTGTACGGTTTGTGGCTGGTTTTTACGACCCAGCAAGTACGATACGTGTCGGGTACGCACTGTACGACCCTTTTTCTACGGGAGCTGAAAACAGCCGTAAATGCAGAGTTCGCGCCAAAACAGGCACGGAACACACCCCCCCCGGGTACGGTGCGCACTCCCCATGATCGCAGGGGTATGCACCGTACCCCATGATCGCAGGGGTACGCACCGTACCCCATGATCGCAGGGGTACGCACCGTACCCCATGATCGCAGGGGTACGCACCGTACCCCATGATCGCAGGGGTACGCACCGTACCCCATGTACGCTAGGGTGTACAAGGAGTACGGTCCGTACACCCCATGATCGCAGGGGTACGCACCGTACCCCTGCGATCATGGGGTGTACGGACCGTATGGTGTGTATGTGTTTGTGTGCTTTTCCGTACGACTCACCCTTACCTGACGTGGACCGTACGAATCGCGTCCGCATACCCGGTACGGATCGTACTCGTCGGGTCGTACGGCATGTGTACGAGTCGTACGGCATGTGTACGAGTCGTACGGTTCACGGTTTCAGCCTTGCAATACATACGGATCGCGGTGATTCAGACGGATTCACGGAATACGGATCGTACTTCGCGACTCAGACGGACGGGTACGATTCGTACGGAGAGGGCTCCGGATACAAATTGTACGGACGTTTTTTTTCCCGAATCGGAATCGACCCCAAATATGTAAAAATGTGCTGTAAGGCGTGAGACTCACACTAGAATGAAAGAGGTTGTGCTACCAAGCCATGAAACTTCCACCCATTGAGAGATTCACATATGGAGCTAAATTGTGCTCCACACTTGAGCACTTTGAATGAGAATTTGCTCCAAAAAGCGAGAAAAAGCAGATAAAATAAAAAACGTGAGTGCTGCTTGAAATGCAATCAAGACTCAGTGAGTGACACTGTGCTGCAGAGGCTGAGAAGAGTAACCAGCAAGAGAAACTGCAACAAGGTGTGGGGCTTGCATCAAACGACTATGGCTGTGACCCAAGAAATGAGACCTAAAATGAGTGGGTGAGACTGAGCTCCAGAATGGGAAACTCAAACAAAGTAGGCGAGACTATAGATTACAAAAGGGAAGTAGATGCTGTTGAGTTCTACATAAAAGTTGTTCTAATTACAAATGCTTCTTCATCAGCTAATAGCTGTCACCTGTCAGGGAAGGAAAATTGACATAATCTTGGAGACGGTACTTTGACCAAAACTCAACTAAAATGAATGATTGCAGCAGTGATGCACTCTTTTACAGCCGAGCAATGATGTCACACATGTGATAAGGAAATTAAAGACAGGTTGTATACGTCATTATGTCTGCTGGATGAAAATTGCAGCAGCCCTTTTCAATTGTTTAGTGGAAAATATAAATTGATCTTTAATCTTTTATATGCTACTGTTTCTCTCCTGATCTACACCTCCCCCACACTCTGTTCATTTCCAGCCTCCCTGAAATGCAAGGACCAAGGAGCTGCAAGGGCTACACCTCCCTCACACTTTGTTCATTCCTGGCCTCCCTCAGATGCAAGGGCTGCAGGCTTCTGTACGCTGCTGCAAGGTCTACAGCTCCCCCACACTCTGTTCATTTCCAGTCTCCCTGAGATGCAAGAGCCAAGGGGCTGCAGGCTTCTGCGCTCGGCTGCAAGGTCTACAACTCCCCCACACTCAGCTCATACCTGGCCTCCCTTAGATGCAAGGGAAAAAGGGCTGCAGGCTTCCATACTCGGCTGCAAGGTCTACAACTCCCCCACACTCTGTTCATTTCCAGCCTCCCTGAAATACAAAGGGCCAAGGAGCTGCAAGGGCTACACCTCCCCCACACTCTGCTCATTCCTGGCCTCCCTCAGATGCAAGGGCCAAGAGCTGCAGGCTTCTGTACGCGGCTGCAAGGTCTACAGCTCCCCCACACTCTTCATTTCCGGCCTCCCTGATACGCAAGAGACGAGGGTCTGCAGGCTTCTGTACTCGGCTGAAAGGTCTACAGCTCCCCACACTCTTCATTTCCAGTCTCCCTGATACGCAAGAGCCAAGGGGCTGCAGGCTTCTATACTCGGCTGCAAGGCCTACAACTCCCCCACACCCTGCTCATTCCTGACCTCCCTCAGATGCAAGGGCCAAGGGGATGCAGGGTTCTGTACTCGGCTGCAAGGGCTACACCTCCCCACACTCTGCTCATTTCCGGCCTCCCTGATACACAAGAGCCAAGGGGCTGCAGGCTTCTATAAGCGGCTGCAAAGTCTACACCTCCCTCACACTCCGTTAATTTCCGGCATCCCTGAGATGCAAGGGCCAAGGTGCTGCCGGCTTCTGTACTCGGCTGCAAGGGCTACACCTCTACACACTCCGCTTATTTCCGGCCTCCCTGATACGTAAGAGCCAGGGGGCTGCAGGCTTCTATACTCGGCTGCAAGGTCTATAACTCCCCACACTCTGCTCATTTCTGGCCTCCCTGAGATGCAAGGGCCAAGGGGCAGTAGGCTTCTGTACTCGGCTGCAAGGTCTACAGCTCCCCCACACTCTGTTCATTTCCGGCCTCCCTGAGATGCAAGGGCCAAGGGGCTGCAGGCTTCTGTACTCGGCTGCAAGGTCTACACCTCCTCCACACTCTTCATTTCCAGTTTTCCTGAGATGCAAGAGCCAAGGGGCTGCAGGCTTCTGTACTGGGCTGCAAGGTCTACACCTCCCATACACTCTGTTTATTTCTGACCTTCCAGAGATGCAAGGGCCAAGGAGCCTGAGGCTGCTGTTCTCGGCTGCAAGGTCTACACCTCCCCCACACTCTTCATTTCCAGCCTCCCTGAGATGCAAGGTTCGAGGGGCTGCAGGCTTCTGTACTCAGCTGCAAGGTCTACACCTCTCCCACACCCTGCTCATTCCTGACCTCCCTCAGATGCAAGGGCTAAGGTGCTGCAGGGTTCTGTACTCGGCTGCAAGGGCTACACCTCCCCACACTCTTCATTTCCAGCCTCCCTGAGATGTAAGGTTCGAGGGGCTGCAGGCTTCTGTGCTCGGCTGCAAGTGCCACTCGGCTCACTCCGACACGTTATGGAGTCAGTGTGCTCCGGGGCCTCCCAGCTCGGCGACACGTCCAGCGCCCTCACAAATTACTGCTGAGTAATGCATGATTAATCCACTGCAAAGTGCTGCAAGTCACAGGAGCGCCCATAAATCCTTGGCAGCAGTTAATGTGGAATGTTAACAAGGAGGGCAGGCCTTTGCTTTCTGACAGAAACAATGAAACATGGCTGGGGAAAGAACAGCTAAGATCTGCACCATTGTCACTGAGAAGTGCCACTGGTATTCACCACTTCTTTTGCGCTTACAATTTTCGGGTTCCCCTCTTTCCACACTCACCCTAGCACATTCCTCACACACACTAGTGTTTTGTAGCGTCTCTATGACCCTCACTCTCTTCCTCTTGGCCCCTCTTTCACACATTTTCTTAAGTGAGATTTCCATCTCTTTATTTACTTTCTTTGTTTCTCATCTGATAACCTTTTCTTACCCTCCTCTACAACCCCCTTACTCACAAGTAAACAAAGGTGTCAGCATTTTGGGTTTGTACAGCAAAAAGGGCCATAGAATAGAGAGGCATATTATCAAGGGATTTATCTCCGCTTTTTTGGCTTTAAAAGCCAAGAAAACGGAGATAAAATTATCTCCCTATTACCTAGCTGTCGCTAACACCAGTTAGCGACAGCAGGTAGGAGATAGCGACCATCTTGGGCCCCACTTTGCATGTCAGAGATATTTATCACTAATGACATGCAAAGTGGGCGTGCCAAGATGTTAGCAACTGGAAACAGTCGCTAACATCGCTATCCCCTATTACCAACTTTTGGAGGTATTCGCGCTAAGCATGATAGCAGAAAAATTGTATTTCATTGCTCATTTTCAATACCAACCACTGTTGAAGGAAAAAGGGGAGAGATAACAAGATAATGTTTGCTAATAAGGAGTAGTTTACATACAGAATAAGTCAGGATGGTGAGCTGCTCTTTTTATATTTAGAAAACTACTTGGCTGATTACACATTGAATTTATATCAAAAAGAGTGATTTTATAAATTGACCTTAATAAAACGAGTCCATACTTACAAGATCTGTAAATATTATCAGCTTAACTCAGTATGAAGCCAATAGTTTTTCATACACGAGCAATTAACTAGGAGAAATAAAGTAAGTACACAAAGTATAAACATTTCAGAAAAGCAATGTGTTCTGCAAATATTATCCAACACATTACATTTTTGAAGTATAATAAGAGACTTACAATAAGTAATATCCTAATTTTTAATGTTAGTGATTCATCCACAGGACTTCAAAAATATCGGTTTTTGATGATTGTAAACGTTTCAGTTTGAATTCCTCGTGACTAATACTCTTATTTAGACGGCGTTTCAGAATTTGATAAGAAAACAGATTCAGATACAGTGATAGTTGGTCCAGGAGAGTTCTGTGGTGTGCCTGTAGTCGAAGTTCCCGCTGGTGTAGAAGACGCACTCAAGTGTGTGTCCGGCTATGTGGGATGGTGTGGTGACTAGCTGCATGAGTCCGATGTTGGCGAGAATCTCCAGGAGGGGGTGGTGTTCTGGTCACTGGGATTGTCCAGGTGGAACTTGAGGTCTCTGAGTATGATGTAGTGGGTGCATGGGATAGCCTGGTGTGTGATGAGGTCTACAAGGGCATTGGTGATTGGGGGTTCATGGCCAGGGGGCCTGTAGATGAGGGTGCCACAGAGGGTGGTGTTGGGGTTGGTCTGGATCTGGAAGTGGAGGTGTTCCATGGTCTCTGTTGGGTCATTAGAGTGCGTGGTCAGTCGAAGTGCGCTTTTGTAGATGATGGCAATGCCTCATCCTGGATGGTCGGGGTGGTCCTTGCCGGTGATTTTGTTCTGTGAAGAAGGTGATGTCTGAAAAGGGTGGGGTCGAGGAGGTCCCAGATTTCTGTGGCGTATTTGTGGAGGGACCGCACTTTGAGGATGATGCAGTTGAGCCGGTCGGGAGCGCTTTTAGACGGCTGGGCGGCAAGAGGTGCTGGTGTGCTGATCTGGCAGCAGGTACATTTGCAGTTTTGGCTGGCGCAGGGCGCAAGTATATTCTTCGGTGATTCTAGATGGCAAGCTGTGTGGTGTCCAGGGGTGAGGGTGAGGAGGGTGCAAGCGTCATAGTGGTGGAGTGGTGGAGTGTCCGAGAGGCAAGGTCCCTGGTGCTGGGCGCAGTATAGGGGCAGACAGACACAGATGGGTTTGCCTTTAGCTAGCCTTCAGCGCACCAGTGGCACGCCCGCTGCGGATGGCCACACAGCGTCCGCCATTAGGTAGTGCTGCAAGGGGGTTGGACAGCTGGGAGGCGGGAAACACAGGAAAGGACACTGGAGGGGGCGGGGAAGCAGGGAGTCGCAGCGGCATTGAGGGAGAGAATAGGGACAAAAGGAACTGCAAAAAAGCACCGGGAAACAAAGTCAAACAAAGCAAAGATAAAACAAGACAAAGGTAGAAAAGCAATGGAGCAGAGCAGAAAGATGAACAGGAACAGCAGAAAAGTGGGACAGGAGGGCCGTCAAGCAGCAGAGCAGGGACGCTCTACCACTGGACCACCAGGGATGAGGCGCAGGCAGGAGCCTGCGGGTGGAGGAGGGACCAGCAGCAGCAGATGGGGACAGAAACAGCAGCAACCAGACAATGCAGTGCTGTGTGTGGGAAGAGGAAGTCCACTAAGGGTTAGTCCCCCATACACCCAAAAGCATACTAATAGGGGGCAAGGAAAGGCAGCACCACCCGGTTGCCTCTTCTGATCTAACAGTGGCAATGAGATTCCATGTCCCCCAGTTCCCCAATGAGTAATGGCAGATCAAGCTGCATACCCAAGGGCCTGGGTCAGTATCCGCCCCCGTGCCCCTGGCACCCACTGCCACCAATGGCCGATCTCAGCAACTTGAGCCATTTAGAGGAGTCCCCCAACAGTCTTGTGTGGTGCCCTCGATGAATTAGGTCAGCTGCAGTTCAGGGATTGCTCAGGGCACAGTGTGCATCACCCACAGGCAGTAGGCCTGGGCCTGACTCACCCCGGCCCTCCTCGGCTACGGGTTCCACGTTCTCCTCACCTGGACATTGACACCGGGGCTCAATGAACTGCACTCTCTCAAAACCTGTGACTCAACCAGCAGGAGCCTCAGCCAGGTGTGAGTTCACAAGCCTAGGTACAGCAGTCACCACCAAGTCCACTGGGGAACTTCCCAATGTAGGTGATGCAACAGGGCCCCCTTAGGCGTGAAGTTGCAGTGCTCCCGCCACACAAGATTGGTACACCTCAGGGGCCTCACCCTCCACAGCGTTCGGCCAGCGCAACATCCTCCAGCCTGTGATGCAGAGAGGGGCGGCCCACTATTGGTAATCTCCTCCGTGCACCCAGGTGTAGTGGTGACACCTGGTATGCGATGCAGACTTCACTACGTTGGTGCGCAGGAGCGCCTCTACCGTTTGCAGCTCCAGGCGGCCTTCTCACACAGGTTAGCAATGTATCTCCATGCGACCTGCCAGACTTTACCACCAGGTAAAGGTGATTGCCAACAACTCAATGTCTCCTGCCATGGCCCAGCAACTCCACAGCACCTCCGCCTCCCACTCCAGGTCACAGGTGCAGGCCCAGTGAGGCCTCAGGGCCCCGGGGACTGTTCCCGCTTTCAAGGTTTTGGCTGCCATGGTGTTGTAAGGAGTGGGGTTGTTGGTCTTTGCTGCACTGGGCCCTGACTGCTCCGTTCTGCATTCCATTGGTTTTATTTCCTATTTTTCACAGGAGGTGGACTTATAGGCTATTTTTGCCCCTAGATGTTTTTTTGTCGCTAATGGGCCTTTCGTCACTTTTCTCTCGCTAACGTCAACATTTTTATCACCTTAGCGCTAGTGTTAGCGGCAGTTTTAGGCACGGCTAGCTGTTACTATCGCCATGTAGTGACGTATTGTAAATAAATCTCTAACAGGACGGTAGTTTTTGGTGATAGGCCGCGTTAAGAAAACTTCAGCTAACTAATGCTAACGCTAGTTAGTGGCAGTTCTTGTACATATACCCCTAAATACTGCAGACAGGCTGTAGATGAGGTTGAATTTGTTGCAAACACTTTGCACCAAGAGGCAACTTGATTTGTGCTGCTTGCTCTATTCTTGTATTGACAGTTGTATTCAATAGAGCCAGTGGCATTTTGATGTAAGTCACCACACATACCTTTGACACAGTGATACGGAGTAAATTGTTTGCAGCAATTAGACCTTTGCTTGGTACCACTTTTCAGATAATAGCTAAACTTGATGGTCTCTTTAGCAGCTGTCACTGGAGTTCATTTCCATAGCTATAAATGGGGCCAGCCCACCACTGCTCCACTGTGGATCAGGAAGTGGGGCTAAAATTTCATTAAGTAAGGTCACTGACCTAATTGAAACACCTCAGAGAGAGGTGTGACACTGCGGTCAGAGCAGCTGACTCCGGAGCATCAGGCTTGCAGTTTGATCGCCGAAGTCAGCTCAGCTCAGCTCATGTGGCTCTGGGCAATAGCTCACTTAATCTCTTCAGCGCCTGAATATCCCTCTGGGTGATAGGTCGCGCTTTACAAATCTGAAATTATGTATGTGCTTTTCCACAGTGCAAATCATAGTCAAAGACAAGAGCAAAGTCAACAATTGATAGGATTGATAGGAGAGGTAGCTGGTTGTTGGACTGCTAATGCACTGTGATGCAGTGGTTTTTAAATGTGCTACTTCAACTCTTTCCTAAATTGGAGTAGCGTTGGGTGGTCCTGATGGATACATGGATGTTGTTTCAGATTCTGGGTGCATAGATGGAAATGTCGTTATGCCTTTTGTTTTTTACACCTATTTGTCCACAGTCTGATAGAGTCCTGGCTGCCGGTGTGCTGAGAACCACCAGAGGTGGTTAGCTTGTCAGTCAGGTAGGCAGAGGTGCTGGTTGTGATGGGTTTGTAAATGATGCAGCTGGCTTTCATGATGGTGCAGGCTGGCAAGTGCAATTATTGGAGTTCCATTAGGGTGGGGTGAATTGATCATGCTTCTTTAGGCCCTGGATGAGACAATCTGTGGCATGTAGGATGCCTCTATAGGGTGCCAGATTGGAGTCTGGGAGACCATGAAGCAAGGCATTAACACCATTCAGATGCAAGAGCATAAGGGCCTAAACAACAGTTCTGAACTTGATTTCTGAAATAATCTGATTCCCTGTTTTAGAAGAGAGAGCTGGTTCCAGGCTGTCATTGTTTATTTGGCAGTCTGGTCCTTGAGGAAGAGGTTGTAGTCCAAGGTGAATCCCAGTGTCTTGAAATTCATTGAATGTTGGCATTCAAAGCCATCAAGGTTCATGTCACTAAACCAGGTTTGCACTATTTCTTATAATAGTTCTCATGTAGTGAAGTCAGTATGAAAAGAGTGAGAATATTCATGCCAGGGGAGGGATTGCTAGAAGTAAACAAACATAAACATTCAATCATGAAAAAAATATTTTAAAATTCAAAATGATAAATTATAGCACAAGAAGCATAGAATAGGTTACCACCGAATCCAGGAAGAGAGTCACCCATGCCCTCATCAGCAGTGGACTTGACTACGGCAATGGACTCTACTAGGCGTTACCCAGAAACTCCTCTGAAGACTCCAGAATGTCCAGAATGCCACAGCAAGACAAATCCTCAACATCCCATGTCACAGCCACATCACTCAGCGCCTCTGCTACATTCACTTGCTCCCAGTCAACAGAAGAATAACCTTCAAACTCCTCACCAACGCATACAAGGCCAGACCCGCATACCTGAATCTCTGCCTCACATTCCACGTAGCCAACAGACACCTCCGCTACGCACAGCTTTCCCTGGCAACCATCCCACGAATCCGCAAGACCAGAACTGGAAGAATGTCCTTCTCCTACCTCACCTCCAAGACATGGAACACCCTGTCGCTCCGCCTCAGGAAATCACCCTCGCTGACGATGCAGTTCAGGATGGACCTCATGACATGACTCTTCGGTTGAATTTAGCACGCAGGCTAATCTGCTACATCCCCACCTCCCCCCCCACAGCGCCTTGAGACCCTCACGGGTGAGTAGCATTGCTTTACAAACCATGAATAATTGATTGATTGAATGCCTATTCAAATACATTATAATAATAATAATAATAATAATAATAATAATAATAATAATAATAATAATAATAATAGCAATACAATTAATCAAATTATATCCTTAAAGGAAGTTTCCAGATGTTTCCAGGCCTTAAACAATAGAGTCATCATATTCAAGGCATTTAAAAAAAGTTTAGACAAAATATGAATATTTCTCTGGCTGCTTTCCTACGAGCATGACTATACCACAGTGCCCCCGTGAATATCCTCCTATTCTTGTTGCCGTTTTTCAGTCTGATGCGAAATAGTTCCTGCAGGAAATTTTGTACCATTTGCACAGGACAAGCAAATAGTTTTAGGTTTATTATAAGGGCTGTCACGAGCCAGAGATGTAGACAGCAGGGAGCATGTAATATTGAATATCCCGGTGTGCTTTACAGCCAGGCTGCGTTTGGCGCACAGTGGTTTTGATTGGCCTCAAGAAGTCATGGGTAAAAATAATGACAAATGGTGCATTTCTAAGCCTTCCTGACCAGTACTACTGGCCAATACTTTGCATGAATTAGTGAATATCTGACAAGAGGGAATCAAGGATCTCTTACATGGAATTGTTCACAGAATGTTGGTGGCCATTGGTGCCCCTGAACAGGGCCAAGTCCAGGATTTGTAAAGTTGAGGTTCCCATGCCAAAGAAGCTTTGTTATGTTATGTTATGTTATGGGCATTTATTCGGCGCACAGCTGCCCCAGCAAAGGGGCGTCCTGGCGCCTGACAAGGTAACAACACAACACAACTAAACAGACAGCGGACTAAAAAGGGACAAAATTTAAGAAAACAAGAAAGTCTTGATGGCCCTACGAAATAAAAAGAGATTATCATACGCGCATATCGCTAAAGGAAGGGAATTCCAAAGGGCAGCAGCCCGAACTCGAAATGAACGGCCTCCAGCTCGGCTAAGCTTGAACCGAGGGACAACTGCAAGATCCTGGCCTAAGGACCTCAAGGAGCGGGCAGGGACATAAGGCGTCAAGAGATTCGTAAGAATCGGAGCCGACAAACCCTTAAAGATTTTATAGGACAAACAGAGCACTTTAAACTGAATCCTCTGCTTGACAGGAAGCCAATGCAGAGACTTCAGAGTATTGACAGCGGAGCAAAACCTGGGCAGACCAACCACAGGTCTGGCTGCCGCGTTCTGCACCCGTTGCAGACGTGTAATTTCAGCTTGGTTCACCCCTACCAAAAGGGAACTGGCATAGTCCTTTGACTCACAGAGAAGTAGCATCCTATAGATTACAAAGAGCAACTGGCTCTGGTTTAACACAAAACTGAAGGCCTAGGTCCATCTCACTGGTTAATCATCTTATAGCCTTTAGTTTATACAGCAGAGTTAACTGTCTAACTTTACAGTATTTAACCACTTGGATGCTAAGGCATTTGGAGGCTACTCATCTAGTTTCCATTTAAATGAATGGGCACTCCATGACGAGTGACCCTTGTCATTAGCATCCAAGTAGAGTCAACATACATTCCTATCCCTCAAAGTTAGGCCTCAGCAGAGATTAGACCTGTACCACATTCCCAACCTCACAATATTTCACAGACTGCTTATCTCTCATAGTTTTGTGTGTTTTAACTTTCTTTATTGTTACTTTTCATAGGGATAGTTCTATGTCGGATAGAAATACCATAGTGGAACAACATGGAGTACTTAGAACCCTACTGATGGGAACCCCCTAAAACTCAGGGGTGTAAAATGTACAATTAAGGAAAGGTTAAGCAGCCCTTTTCACTGTGTCCTTACATATTTAGAAATCAGTTAAATCACCTTCCATAAGTAATAGTTTAACCCTCATATTAAGGGTTTCCACCATCAGTAAATCATCATTTCCAAGTATAACTAGTCCCCAGTAGGTTTCAGTAGTAACAGTAACATATCACCACAAAGAGTGAAAAGAGAGCTAGAAAAGAGAAAACAAGAAATAGGAGTGAATATTCAGAGACTACCAAACTCTTGACTGCAGAGCTGTTCCCAATCTAACACAAGCTTGACCCTATCAACCCTGGATAGTAATCACATTCCTTCCTGGTCAGTGTCACTGCTCTTCCCCCACGCAGCTCCACCGCTGGGGGACTGCCCTTGAGCCCAAGATTCGTGCCAAGTAGGTGCTTAAGCCCTGCCCCCCGCAGGCTCTGGCCTGTACCTCATCCGTGGTGGTCTAGTGGAAGAGCACTCTGCTCTTCTGCTACTCCTCTCTGTTCTGTGTCCTACCATGCCTGTTGTACTATGTTTGCTCTTTCTGCTTTTGCTCTTCTATTGCCTCTATTTTTCGTTCCTCTCTTTTTTACTCCGTTTTCCCACTCCCTGCCGCTCCTGCCCCCGTGGTCCCTACTCCCCCAGCGTGTCACTCCTGCCTCCCAGTTGATCGCCCTCCCTCGACCCCCACTTAATGGTGGCCGCTGCGCGGTAAAAAGAGCAAGACCTAAACTGAGAAAAATCCTAACTTTAAGACTTTCGGTATTCACAGAAGGCATTTAGGAGTCCTAAAGTTAGGACTCCTAACCATGGGCGTCCGCAGGGAAGGGCAAGGGGGGGCACTTGCCCCCCCCTGGAACACCGGTCCGTCACTATTGACAGCCCCCACAGACAGTGGTGTGTCTGCAGGGCCGTCAATTTTAAAAGCGTGAGAAAGCGCTTGCAATGACGGTCCGCTTGATGAGAGGAAAACTGCTGCTGAAGGGCAAGAGAGAAGGTCTGGCCCTGGCTGCTCCCACAGCTTGAAGCAGAGGCGCACCTAGAGTCAAATTTCGGAGAGGGGGGGATACATTTTTCAAGCTAAGGAAGAGTGGAGCTGCAGGGGCCCTAGGAAGGGGTGAAAACCATCAGTAGGGCCCTAGTTATTTAGATAAAGCAGGGTGTGCAGTGAAAGGAATGATGTTATAAATGAGTAGTGCCTTTAATGCTCTGGAAATGCTAGGATCTCCAATCTACCTCTCTACCTCTCTCTCTCTACCTCTCTCTCTCTACCTCTCTCTCTCTACCTCTACCTCTCTCTCTATTGCTCTACCTCTCTCTACCTCTGTACCTCTCTTACCTCTCTACCTCTCTCTCTATGTCTCTCTACCTCTCTCTACCTCTCTACCTCTCTCTACCTCTCTCTCTACCTCTTTCTCTACCTCTCTCTCTCTACCTCTCTTACCTCTCTACCTCTCTCTCTATGTCTCTCTACCTCTCTCTACCTCTCTACCTCTCTCTCTACGTGGCTCTACCTCTCTCTCTACCTCTCTCTCTACGTCTCTCTCTTTACCTCTCTACCTCTACCTACCTCTCTACACCATTCTCTCTACCTCTCGCTACCTCTCTCTCTCTCTACCCCTCTATCTCTACCCCTCTCTCTCTACCTCTCTCTACCTCTCACTCTCTACCTCTACCTGTCTCTCTACCTCTCTCTCTCCCTCTCTCTCTACCTCTCTCTCTACCGCTCTCTCTCTACCTCTCCCTCTCTCTCTCTACCTCTGTCTCTACATCTCTCTCCACCTCTCTCTCTCTACCTCTCTCTCTCTCTACCTCTCTCTCTCGCCCTCCCTCTCTCTCTACCTCTCTCTCTCTCTACCTCTCTCTCTACCTCTCTCTCTACCTCTCTCTACTTTTCTACACCTCTCTACCTCTACCTCTCTTTCTCTCTACCTCTCTCTCTACCTCTCTACCTCTCTTTCTCCCTACCTCTCTCTCTACCGCTCTCTCTCCCTCTACCTCTCTCTCTATCTCTCGCTCTCTACCTCTCTCCCTCTCTCCCTCTCTACCCCTATCTCTCTCTACCTCTCTCTCTCTACCTCTCTCTCTCCCTACCTCTACCTCTACCTCTCTCTCTCTACCTCTCTCTCTACCCCTCTATCCCTCTCTACCCCTCTCTACCTCTCCCACTCTCTCTCTACCTTTACCTCTCTACCTCTACCTCTCTCTACCTCTCGCTCTACCTCTCTCCCTCTACGTCTCTCCCTACCTCTCTCTCTAACTCTCTTTCTCTACCTCTCTCTCTCTACCTCTCTCTCTCCCTCCCTCTCTCTCTACCTCTCTCTCTCTCTACCTCTCTCTCTCTCTACCTCTCTCTCTCTCTCACTCTCTCTACCGCTCTCTCTCTCTACCGCTCTCTCTCGCTACCTCTCTCTCTCTACCTCTCTCCCTCTACCTCTCTACCTCTACCTCTCTCTCTACCTCTCTCTCTCTACCTACCTATCTCTCTCCCTACCTGTACTTCTCTCTCTACCCCTCTACCCCTCTCTACCTCTCTCTCTACCTCTCTCTCTTCCTCTCTCTTCCTACCTCTCTCTCTCTACCTCTCTCTCTCTCTCTACCCCTCTCTTTCTCTCTACCTCTCTCTCTCTACCTCTCTCTCTCCCTACCTCTACCTCTACCTCTCTCTCTACCTCTCGCTCTACCTCTCTCTCTACCTCTCTCTCTAACTATCTCTCTACCTCTCTCTCTACCCCTCTCTCTCTAACCCTCTCTAACCCTCTCTACCTCTCTCTCTACCTCTCTTTCTACCTCTCTCTCTCTCTCTCTACCTCTCTCTCTACCTCTTTCTCTACCTCTTTCTCTACCTCTTTACCTCTCTCTCCACCTCTCCCTCTACCACTCTCTCTCTAGCTCTACCTCTCTCTCTCTACCTCTTTACCTCTACCTCTCTCTCCCTACCTCTACCTCTCTCTCTACCTCTCTCTCTACCTATCTCTCTACCCCTCTCTCTCTCTAACCCTCTCTACCCCTCTTTACCCCTCTCTCTACCTCTCTTTCTACCTCTCTCTCTTCCTCTCTTCCTCTCTCTCTCTACCTCTCTCTCTACCTCTTTCTCTACCTCGTTACCTCTTTCTCCACCACCTCTCCCTCTACCACTCTCTCTCTACCTTTATTTCTCTACCTCTACCTCTCTCTCTACCTCTCTCTCTACCTCTCTCCCTCTACCTCTCTCTCCCTACCTCTACCTCTACCTCTCTCTCTACCTCTCTTTCTCTACCTTTCCTACCTCTCTCTCTACCTCTCTCTCTACCTCTCTCTCTACCTCTCTCTCTCTATCTACCACTCGCTCTCTCTACCTCTCTACCTCTCTCTCTCTCTACCTCTCTCTTGCTACCTCTCTCTCTACCTCTCTCTCTCTCACTCTACCTCTCTACCTCTACCTCTCTACCTCTACCTCTCTCTCTACCTCTCTACCTCTCTCTCTACCTCTCTCTACCTCTCTCTCCCCCTACCTCTACCTCTCTCTCTCTACCTCTCTCTCTCTCTACCTCTCTCTCTACCTCTCTCTAGCCCTCTCTACCTCTCTCTCTACCTCTCTTTTCCTCTCTCTCTTCCTCTCTCTCTCTACCTCTCTCTCTCTACCTCTTTACCTCCCTACCTCTCCCTCTACCACTCTCTCTCTCTACCTCTACCTCTCTACCTCTCTCTCTACCTCTCCTCCTCTACCTCTCTCTCTCTCTACCCCTCCCTCTCTCTCTATACCTCTCTCTCTACCTTTACACCTCTACCTCTCTCTCTACCTATCTCTCTCTCCCTACCTCTACCCCTCTCGACCTACCTCTACCTCTCTACCACTCTCTTTCTACCTCTCTCTCTCTCTCTACCTCTCTCTACCTCTGT
Source organism: Lissotriton helveticus (assembly GCF_964261635.1). Lineage (NCBI taxonomy): Eukaryota > Metazoa > Chordata > Amphibia > Caudata > Salamandridae > Lissotriton > Lissotriton helveticus. The sequence continues at coordinate 72,080,310 of NC_136064.1, forward strand.
CTCTCTACCTCTCTACACCTCTCTCTCTCTACCTCTCTACACCTGTCCACCTCTCAACCAGTTGAATTCCGGGAAGCCCAAACCATCAGTATTTCAAATCTGCGCATGAAATGTGGGTAGGATGAGCTGTGTAGCTCAGAAAGGGATGTTCTTTTTACATAATTTGTATTTAATAGAATTGGGAAGCAGTAGAGCAGTCCCACAGTTGAGATAGGGATTAACATACACTGGTGACAGCTTTTAAATTGGCTTTAAAACCATTCAAAGATGGCTGCAGCATCTACGTGGGATGTGGTGGACTAAGTGGCAGACGGAGCCCTATAGCACTGCTTGGCATTAAAAAAAAAAAAGCATTGACATAGCCAATAGGTCTCCCCTTTGGGACCTTATAAGTGTTTAGTTGTCCAGTACAATATCCTTGGTGCAACAACATCAAGTGTTGCATGGCTAAACAGTTATAAGGTCCCAATGGCGAGACCTTTTGGCTATGCCACTGCTTGTTTGTTTTTTCCTCTGTTTCATTGTGGTTGCCAGGTAATCTGCTGTGGAGCCTCACGTGATTTTTCTCCCACCCCATGGGTTTCTTTTGTTATTTAAGCTCTTTGTCTTATTAGATTTTTAATTTGTTTATTTAATACTTGTGCTCAATCATGCCGGAGGATGGTGATGAAGTAAAAATGTTGCCCCCCCCTGGAAAAATGTCTACGGACGCCCATGCTCCTAACTTCTGTGAATACCAAAATGAGTAAGTGCCTTCTGTGAATACCAAAATGGTAGTAAGTTTAGAATTTTGTCTTAAGTTAGTTCTGTGAATCGGGCCCCATAACTTTCTGTCTTCTAAGTTCTGAACAGTAGCAACCTGCAGCCCCACTAGGTTGCCCCTGTGTACAAAGCATACCCATCCCCCCTAATAACACGGGGACACGTCAGATTCCTTTTTTAAATTACCTTATAAAGATTTTATGTCATTGCCATCAAGAGGTCTAATTAGTCAATCTCATTGAGCAATAAGCCCATCAGAGCATTCAGCCCTGTTCTCAAACATGAGCAAAAACAAGCCGCCAGGTCAATTTTTCGCCTTATTCTATCTCACTCATTCTTATTCTCTTCAACTTTTACCCTTTAACTGTTGTCTTTTCCCCTGTATTTCTTTCCACATATTGTTCGTGTCAGTTTCTTTTTTTGCAAAACTTCTTTCGTACACATTTTACCCAATTACTTTCTCCAGCGTGAAATTTCATTTTTAAATCGTTTTCCATAGCATTTCACCCTCTGCTGGTTTCTCCTTTCCTCCGGGCACCTTGCTGCCGGAGCATATTGAAATATGGAATTTGTATTATTGCTTCAGTCCACAGGGGACTTCTCTTATTGGCTACCCTTCAGCTTTTCTGGCAGGAAGAATGCACTGTGCCCTCCCTGCAGGGCACAATAAAGTCCAGAGCACATCTGTTAGAAGACTTAAATCAACAGTAATGAAAACCCCTATTACATAAGGCCAGGGCCTAAAACCAGTGTTTCATTGTCGCAGCTGGACACATCTGAAAAGGACCAATGGTTTGACATAGATATAGTAGGTGGAAAATAAAGGGCGCAATGCGTAATGGAAAATGGTGTTTGCCTTATGAAAGGTGAGCTGGCGGTTTGATTGCATCTCAGCAGACAGACTGCTTGTTATGGAAGCGAGAAGCACCTTGTAACTTCTATAACTGCAGCTTTCAAGCAAAGGTGCGAAGGGGCCTCAGAGGCGAGAACTCGCCGGCCAAGTCATTTAAAGAGAAAAAGAAATACAGGAAAATGGTACAAAAGGGCTGGAAAGGCTTATACCAAACTGTGCGGACACAGATAAGTGACATTAAAAACCAGAACCACTGCAAAGCACACACTGCGCCTTCTCATTCCATTTTTCGGGAGTCAGATCAACTGAATTTTAAACTGAGTTAATTTTCTGACCCACTTGTGGGACACCCCCGCGCCGCACGGCCACCAGCTGCTGCGTGTGCCCCTTGCCTGCCCTCCTGCCTCGCTGCCGCCTCGTTTTGCCGGTTGCCGGCTGCCTCCGCTGCGGGGACTGTTTTTGCCTTGTTTTGTCAAACATTTGTGCCTGTTGTGCTTAACCTCATTTCTTTCCTTGTTTTGTCGATTATTTGTGCCTGTGTTGCCGAATTTCATTTGGCCCGTGTTTTGACTTCCTTCCTTGTTGTCCGCCTACCTCGCCCCCCCGCCCTCCCTTCCCGCCACCGCCGCTTGTCCCCGCCCCTTTTTCTCTTCTGTAACCCTCCCCGCTCCCGCCTCCCAGCTGCTCCGCCCACCCGCGCACTTGGCCTTAAATGGCGACCGTGCGAACGCGCAGCGTTGACGCGCAGCGGGCGCGCCGATTGTGCGCCGAAGGCGCGCCAAAGGTAAGCCCGTCTGCGCCCGTCCGCGACCGGATCGCGACCAGTGCCAGGACCCCTGGCCCACGAAGACCCCGGCCGACCCGCCTGACGTACTCCGCCGCCTCTCTCACCGCTCTCAACACCGGCCGACGCCCAGAGTGCCACCAAGCCACTCCACGACGCACCCACGGTCCCTTCAGCTGCCACGACTGCAAGTTCACCTGCATCCGGACCTGCCTCGCGCCAGCACCCGCCAAGTCGACCACCAGCAGCACCCACCTCAAGTGCATCCTGCTCAACACCCGCTCCGTCCACAGACACGCCATCGAACTCTGGAACCTTCTAGACGCCACAGCCCCTGACGTTGCCTTCCTCACGGAGACCTGGATGAACGCCTCTTCAGCTCCCGACATCGCCATCGCTATCCCAGAGGGCTACAAGATCGTCCGGAGGGACCGAAACGCCAACCAGATGGGAGGAGGCATCGCCATCGTCCACAGGAACACCATCCGTATCACGACCAGCACCGACAACACCCTGACCAGCGCCGAACACCTGCATTTCCAGATCCACACCAACCCGAACACCACCCTCAGAGGCACCCTGATCTACCGACCCCCTGGACCACGCACACAATTCAGCGAGGACATCGCCGACTTCGTCAGCCCGCATGCCCTCCCCTCCGCTGACTACATCCTCCTGGGAGACCTCAACTTCCATCTGGAGAACAACAACGACCGCAACACCAGCACCCTGCTCGACAACCTCGCCAACCTGGGACTCAAGCAACTGGTGTCCACCCCCACCCACCTCGCCGGACACACACTCGACGCAGTCTTCTCTTCCAGCACAGACATCAACTTCAGCCACACCACTGAGCTTCAATGGACGGACCACAGCTGCGTCCACTTCACCTTCAAGAGAACGACGACCCACCACCACCAGAAACAGACCGCCCGCAGAAGCTGGAACAAGATCACAGCAGACCAGCTCGCCACCTCCCTGAGCCAGCACCCTCCTGCCAGCTCAGCGAACCCCAGCCAAGCCGCCGACAACCTCACGAAGTGGATCAGCAACTGCGCGGACGAACTCGCCCCACTGAGGACCCCGCCTAGCAGACCCGGCAGCAAGAAGGCCCCATGGTTCACCGACGAACTCAAGAGCTCCAAGAAGAACTGCCGAGCCCTCGAGAAAGTCTGGAGAAGGGAACCGACACCGGACAACAGGACCTCCTTCAAACTTGCCACCCGGAAACACCACCAGCTGATCCGCGCCACCAAGAAAACAGCTTTCAAGGACCGGTTGGACAACAACGCACACAACTGCAAGGAACTCTTCAACATCGTGAAAGAGCTTTCCAACCCCAGCGCAGGAAACAACGACATCATCCCATCGCAAGACCTCTGCAACTCCCTCGCTTCATACTTCCACAACAAGATCGCGGACATACACAACAGCTTCAACAACCAACCTACGCACACCACGACCGAACAACCACCCCCCACCACCACCCTCCACGCCTGGACCCCGATCAGCACCGAAGACACCATCCGCACGATGAACTCCATCCACTCCGGATCACCGACCGACCCCTGCCCTCACCACGTCTTCAACAAGGCCGACGCTGTCATCGCACCCCACCTGCGAGACATCATCAACACATCCTTCGACACCGCCACCTTCCCCGAGAGCTGGAAGCACGCCGAACTCAGCGCTCTACTCAAGAAACCCACAGCGGACCCCACCGAACTCAAGAATTACCGCCCCATCTCGCTCCTCCCGTTTCCAGCCAAAGTCATCGAGAAGACCGTCAACAAGCAGATGGCCGCCTTCCTCGAGACGAACGGATCCCTCGACCCCTCACAGTCCGGCTTCCGAGCCAACCACAGCACCGAGACCGCCCTCATCGCCGCCACCGATGACATCCGAGCCCTGATGAACAATGGAGAAACAGCGGCCCTCATCCTCCTAGACCTCTCCGCGGCTTTCGACACAGTCTGCCACCGCACCCTGGTACGGCGCCTCAGCAACATCGGCATCCAGGACAAGGCGCTGGAATGGATCACCTCCTTCCTCGACGGAAGAACACAGAGAGTCCGCCTACCACCGTACAAGTCAGAGGCCTCCGAAGTCATCTGCGGCGTCCCCCAAGGATCATCTCTGAGCCCCACCCTCTTCAACGTCTACATGAGCCCCCTCGCGGCCATCGTACGCAAACACAACCTCAGCATACTCTCCTACGCCGACGACACCCAGCTGATCCTCTCCCTGACCAACGACCCCGCCGCCGCCAGAGCCAACCTGCACGAAGGGATGAAAGAGGTAGCCGAGTGGATGACGACCAGCCGCCTGAAGCTGAACTCGGACAAGACGGAGGTCCTCATCCTGGGCTCCTCACCCTCCGCCTGGGACGACTCCTGGTGGCCTCCCGCCCTGGGCACCGCACCCAAACCGACAGACCATGCACGAAACCTGGGCGTCATCCTGGACTCCTCCCTCTCCATGACCAGACAAGTCAACGCCGTCTCCTCGTCATGCTTCAACATCCTACGCATGCTACGGAAGATCTTCTGGTGGATCCCCACCGAGACCAGAAAGACCGTCACCCAGGCCCTCGTCACCAGCCGGCTGGACTACGGCAACGCCCTCTACGCCGGCACCACCGCCAAGCTCCAGAAGAGACTCCAGCGGATCCAGAACGCCTCAGCCAGACTCATCCTCGACATCCCACGAACCAGCCACATCTCCGGACATCTGAGAGACCTTCACTGGCTCCCCGTCAACAAAAGAATCACCTTCCGCCTCCTCACCCACGCACACAAAGCCCTACACGACCAAGGCCCGAGCTACCTCAACAGCTGAGTCAACTTCTACGCTCCCAAACGCCACCTCCGATCAGCCAACCACGCCCTCGCCGCCGTCCCCCGCATCGGAAGAGCGACTACAGGAGGAAGGTCCTTCTCCTACCTGGCCGCCAAGACCTGGAACTCCCTCCCGACCGACCTGCGCCTGACCCAAGACCACCTCTCCTTCAGGAAGAAGCTGAAGACCTGGCTGTTCGAGCAGTAGCGGCACCCCCCCCCCCCAGCGCCTTGAGACCCTACGGGTATGTAGCGCGCTTTATAAGTGTCACTGATTGATTGATTGATTCTGCCAGTGGTGGATGTACTAGAAAAGTACACACCTCAATAAACCTTTTTCACAAACAGTATAAAAATTCAATGCAAAATCTCCCATGAATAATAGGACAAAATAGAATCCTCACCCATCTCCCACTGGCAAAGACAATGAAATGCAGAGCAAAATGAAAAATATAGACTTAGGCCCATATTTATCAATATTTCATGAAATACAACACAGCAAGCCACCTTGATGCGCTGCGTGAAAGGGAGTGGGTAGGTATGCTCCACATTATACAGCGCATTCCTGCTCTTGCGCCGAAACAGGTGCCCTTGCAGCATGGTGCAAGGCCAGCTGCGTTGTAGGCAAGATTATTTTTGTGCAGGAAGGGGCAACTTCAGGTGGAGAGGCGCACAATTCTGATGCATTCCCAGATCTACCAATCAATCTATCAGGATTCTTATACAGCGCGACTACTCACCCATGAGGGTCTCAAGGCTCTGAGTGAGGGGGGCGTGGGAGGGCTCTGCGGTTCAGTCAAAGAGCCAGGTCTTCAGGTCCTTTCTGAACTGTGGCAGCGATGGTGATTGCCTGAGGTGCAGAGGCAGGGAGTTCCAGGTCTTTTGCAGTGAGGTAGGAGAAGGATCCTCCCCCGGCCGGGGTCTTGCGGATCCATGGGATGGTGGCCAGGGCCAGTTGGACGGAGCGGAGATGTCTGGTGGGAGTGTAGAAGGAGAGGCGGTGGTTGAGGTATGCAGGTCAGGCATTGTGGAGGGCTTTGTAGACATGCGTGAGAAGCTTGAAGGTAATTATTTTGTTGATAGTTAGCAAGGGAAGGTTTCGCAGGTGGCCGGTGATGTGGTTGTGAAGTGGGATGTTCAGGATAAGTCTGGCGGAGGCATTCTGGGTGTTCTGCAGTTTATTTTGGAGCTTCTGGGTGTTGCCGGCATAGAGTGTATTGCCGTAGTTGAGTCTGCTGCTGACGAGTGCATGGGTGACCATTTTCCTGAACTCGGTCGGAATCCCCTTGAAGATCTTATGAAGCAGGCAGAGCATGTGGAAGCAGAAGGACGAAACAGCATTGATTGGGCGGTTCATTGAGAGTGAGGAGTCCAGGATGATGCTGAGGTTTCCTGCGTGGTCCGTCGGTGTGAGATGGGTTCCGAGCACTGCGGGCCACCAGAAGTCGTCCCAGGTGGACGGGGTGGAATCCAGGATAAAGGCTTTGGTCTTGTCTGAGTTTAGCTTGAAGCAGCTGTCCTTCATCCAGGTGGCGACTGCCTTCATCCCATTCTGGAAGATGCTCTTGGCAGCTGTGGGTTCATCTGTGAGGGAGAGGATCAGATGGGTGTCATCGGTGTAGGAGATGATATTTAGACCATGGCTTCTGACGATGGCTGCCAGCAGGGCCATGTAGATGTTGAAGTGGATGGGGCTCATCCCTTTGAAACTTGCTTTCCTCATCACTTTTTTCGGAAGCCAACTATCCTCCAGGAGATCGCTGAAGAACCGACTCTTTCAATAGACCCTTATCCGGCCTTCTACTGCAGTCTTTTAGCCCACTGCCAAGGGCTATACCGGTTGTTAAAGGCCATGAACCCGAGTTATAGGCCTGAGCTACAGGTGAGGGCCTATTACACAGGGAGAGAGCCTTTAACAACCAGTATAGCCCGATGTAGAAGGGTTATAAGGCTAATAGAACATTCCACCCACTGAGGGTAGAATGTTCTAAATTGCATTGGAATGTTATAACAGAAGGTACACACCAGCCACTATAAATCCAAAGGTACTGTGTTGTCTTCAATAGAGATTTCAACATTCCAATGTTCTCATTATATTTAGAATGCAGACTTCCTATATTGTTTGACTTTCAGTCGTCAACTGATAACACTTATTTGTCGTGAAACCGCCCTTTAAAACAAATAATTAATAAGCATAAAAATAAAGCAACATTAGTGATCTCCAGGATGATACACTCTAGCAGCATGTCACCAAGCACCCCAATATGCAATCTTCCAGGACCCTTTGTAAAATTACCAAAATTCTGACACCACCCCTCAACCAGCTCCGATCCCACACTGACACCTTGCACCGTGGCCAGGGATAAATATAGCAGCAATGTATAGGATCATAAGACACCCGCTCAATATCTATGCAATTTATCTGATGTTGCATGTGTTCAACTACACAGCCTTGGTTAAAGGAACAATAATACAATATCATCCTGACTCATTGTTAGCAAACTAGGGTAAGATAATGGGGTGCCCATGACTTAGCTTGTTTTATTACTTCTTTTTGCCTTTCCTCTAGAAACTAAGATTGTTTCTGCAGTTTTTCTATATGGTTGATCTCCATGCCTAAAATACAGATTTACCTTATTATATTTTGAGAAGACTTTAGTGATCTGCGGATTAGTGTTTACAATTTGATTGATGCACAGAAAAAGGAATTCCTACTTGGACATGAGTAATAGGAAGACAAGTGATAGACAAATGGAGAGTAGGACGAGTATTTCCAATTTATGTCTGCCATAAGTTCTTTCCTATCTGTTGTGATCATGAGATAACATATGGCCGATCAAACACTGTCAACTTCAGGAGGCCACCTAAAAGCAGATAGCCTCGAAGTCTGGAAGGGGTACAGAGCCAACATATCATCCACCAATTCCTGGCTGCCTATTGAGAATACATGTGCAGAGCATCAAACTCATTTTTGATTATTGAATAAGTATGATAATACATTACCTACCTACAGGGTCACACATTAACAGGTTACCCATGAAATAATACTTGACTTTGAGTCTCTGGAGTACTACCTAACCATGAAGGGTATTGCAAAAGAAGTCACCCATCATTAACAGCTTACTTGTGACTGGTATTGCACACCCATTGAGTTTCGCCAAACTAGAGGGGGCATTCTTCTGTATATATCGCAAAAAAGACAAAGGGCCACATGAACGTACCCATTTTCCCATTGACACAGAATGGGTAAAACCCTTTCATACATATGGTCCAAACAGCATTGAGCCAGGCTTATAAGTCCAGGATTTCCAAGGAAATAATCAGGGCTGGACGAATTAGTCATGCATGGGCCTGGGAAACGTGACGGCTGTGAACAAATATTTCCTGATTATCAAGCCCATGAGATAACGGGTGCACAATAAATAGCGCCGCTGTGGAACTGGTGTCTTGGTTTAAAACAGGGTCATAATAGAGGGCCGTCCTCAAAGGTAGCAATCTAGTTGCCCAATTTAGCATTCCCTTGAGTTTAAATATGACCCTGGGTAAGGCACCCCAACATGCCAGTGCAAAAAGCCAACCACCCTGGGTTATGTGGCACTGACAGTATCCACACACGTTTTGGGTACATTTCAAGGGCATGCATTAATGGTGTATATTTCAGCATGGAAAATAGACTTTGATGGAGTTTCTGCTTGAAGTTTACAGACACAATGTGGTTCTTGCCATGTAGGAACCACATTTTGATGTTGAAACCTCCTCTATCTCTCACAGTGTGTCTCACATAAAAGTCCAAAGTTTGGTCCTGCATACTTACTAGATGAAATCAACCTACCACCTACTGTTTAACACTGGGGGTCATGGTGAATAGAATTCTAGAAAGGTTCAGAAGGATGCATCATGCATTAAACACAGCCCTTCTAATGCAGATATTGGATAAGCAGTGCCGTGTGTAGGTGCACATTGGTGGACTGAGCCATAAAGAGAGCACTATACATCCCTACATCCACGTAGGGTAACGCGATGCAGCCCATCACATTATCAACAACAACTTGCACATGTCATGCAGCTTGTACCAAGAATTAACGCAAAATCATCCAACAGGCAGATACAAACTGTGACCTGCTTCTTGGAGGTCACTGGGAAGTTTAAAAATATCCTAGAGAAACATCAGCGATAGATTGATCATGCAACTTGATTGGCCTAAACTGTATTTATATTTTCCACCTCCTTTGACTTGTGTCTTTCAAAACCTGGCCTAGATATTGCTTAAACTGTTGCGGGTTAAATGAGACGGCTCTTCTCATTCTTATTGGGCCCGATTCACAGAACTAACTTAAGACAAAATCCTAAACTTACTACCATTTTGGTATTCACAGAAGGCACTTACTCATTTTGGTATTCACAAAAGGCACTAAGGGCCAGATGTAGGTGGGAGATTTTGGCCATTTACCAGCCGGTAACGGCCGAATTCGGCCGTTACCGACCGGTAAATGGCCATGGAGATGTAGGGGAATAAAAAACAGGCATTTTCGGTAATTTTACCGAATCGGTAATTTTACCGATTCGGTAAAATTACAGAATCGGTAAAATTACCGAATCTGTATATTTTACCGAATCGGTAAATATACCGGTCGGTAAAATTACAGAAAATGCATTTTTGGTATGTAGGTGCCAAGTTTCACATTGACACAGGGCTTTGAAAATCGGTATTTTACCATGCAATACAATTGCATGGTAAAATACTGATTCAGGTATACATGCACATCTGTGCATGTACACCTGTGCCATGTGGCACACATACATGCCCTTAGGGCATGTATATGTGCCACATGGCACACAAGCCTAAAACAGGGGTGCCAGAGGGTGTCAAAGTGACAACCCCTGCACCCTTGCAAAATTCGGTATTTACCGATTCGGTAAATACCGAATCGGTATTTGATATTGAATCCTATGGGCTTCAAGGCCCATAGGATTCAATATCAAATACCGATTCGGTATTTACCGAATAGGTAAATACCGAATTTTAGCGATTTGGTAAAATGTATCGAATTTGTACCTACATCAGAAATACCTACTCTTAATTACCGAATCGGTAAAATTCGGTATTAAGAGCCGGTATTTCTGATTTTGCTACATGTGGCCCTTACTCATTTCGGTATTCACAGAAGTTAGGAGTCCTAACTTTAGGACTCCTAAACTGAGAAAAATCCTAACTTTAAGACTTTTGTTATTCACAGAAGGCATTTAGGAGTCCTAAAGTTAGGACTCCTAACTTCTGTGAATACCGAAATGAGAAAGTGCCTTCTGTGAATACCAACATGAGTAAGTGCCTTCTGTGAATACCAAAATGGTAGTAAGTTTAAGTTTTGTCTTAAGTTAGTTCTGTGAATCGGGCCCAAAGTTTTTTTTCTCTCTTTCATTCTTATGATCTTATTATTCCTTATTAGTAATTTCGTATTTATATGGAAATGAGGTACTTTGTGGGGTACTTTGTATGCCATTACAGTTGTTTTTTAAAAAATGTGTTTATTATACAAATCACAAAAAAGAAATGTCATAAAGAAAAATTAAAAGAAGAAACCTGGCCTCTGCAATTGCCTACCGCACAAGGCTTTAGGTTTTGTATATGACTTTCGAATGATGCCCAGAGTGTGTGCTTCGTGCCACCTGTTTTGTCTTTTGTTTTGTGTTCTTGTGAGACTGACCCCATGGTCATCTCCCCAGCTTCCAGCTGTGCATCGCCTGTCAGGAGGCGGGGCCGCTGCTCCACAGGCCCCTGCATCCCAGGCCAGCATGGACCATGGAGACTTGTCTGGACTCCCCATCTTTGGGCTCTGACTTGGTTCCATGTCCTGCTGCCAGCAGCCCTCACTCCCAGCAAGTTACCTTTGAAAGTGACGTGCTGGAGACGCCACCTGTCTACGCCGCCTTTTGAAGGACATTCAATGAGAGCTGTCAGATGAAACACAGAGGAAGGGCAGTATCTGAAAAAATGTTATTAGCTCTCTCCCTCCCTTCCTCGCAGTCAATCAAAGCTGGCAAATAATGAAGGAATAAGATAAACTTCACCTCTGACGAGGCAGCAGACAGCAGCCGGAGGCGATCCATCCCAGTGTCAGGGAGACAGCTGTGCGGGAATCAGTCATGGGCAGACAGCAGGCCTTCTGGGGCAGAGCTGACAGGACTCTTAATGGGACATTCGTCATCCTTTGCTTGCCCACTAGTGAATTCAAATGACAGAACACTGCTTCAGGTCCTGTTATAATAAAGCTTCTCTCCTCCTCGCCCTGCTTTGTTTTAAGGATTGTACAGTCTTTCAACTGAAGCTGAGAAATATTGTAAAAGGTCCAGGCTTCTAATATATATCAATGCACAGTTCTCGAGCTAAATTATCCAGAAACTAGCTATGCCAATGTAGATGCAGACCATGATAACAAATGCTGTTCGGATGATGCGCTTAAGAAATTGAATTAGGTTACGCAGAAGGAAATTTAAAAGGATTTTTGAGGACAAATAAGGGAATGAAGAAATATGAGCTGCCAATCTTTAAGCACAGCAAATCTTTGTGGTAGTGGGGGAGAATTTCTCAATAAAAGGACATCCTCAGGGTGATGGGTCATAGCGCCCGCGGCTGGGTGTTTATTTGCTGCAACTGAAGAGGAATCGATCCAGGCAGAGAGATCAGTAGAAAGTATTGCCTGGATTGAGAACCATTGATAATGGCTTTGCCGGGAACATTGATCATGAGAGATCTTGTCTAAGGGGATGCACGCACCATTGATGCTCTTGCTGCAGGAGACTGCATGATTGCACCACTTTAGAAGCTAATGGACTGTGGATTGTGGAACGTTAGTGATCTGAGAGACCACAATTCAGTGACTTTAAGTTTTAGAAGTAACGGTACGGAAACTCTGGAACAGAAGGATCATACATCTAAAGTAAAACCTGAAGGTTCTGGAGTTCCAACGGACAGAGAAAGAGCCCATCGAACAGGCAGATACAAACTGTGATCTGTTCCTTGGAGGTCACTTGGCAGTATAAAAATCTCCTACAGAAACATCAGCAATAGATTGATCATGCAACTTGAGGTACTGGCGCGGCCCGAACTAGAATTTTGAGGTAATGCTGAATTTCAAGACAATGAAGTATAGCCGAAGCAAGAGCGAAAGACAGAAACAATTGGGAACCCTCAACAAATTAATAAAACATTTAACAAAGACACAATTTTAATAATGAAGAAGGAATAAATCAGAAACCAAAACGGGTAACAAATGCTACAATCAGGTTTGCTAAGAGATTCTGGAACACCAGGGATGCTGATGCAATTTTATTGCCATATTCAAATGAGTGGATATCGTAAAGCACTAAATTGTGCCTACAGGCTTTACTTTACTAACCATACCATGTCATGCGATACCATACCATACCATATCATACCACACCATACCATACCACGCCATACCATACCATACCATACCATACCGCAAAATGCCATGTCTTGCCATACCGTACCATACCATACCACACAATGCCATGTCTTGCCATACCATACCATACCATGCCATGCCATGTCACACCATACCATACCTTTCCATGGGATGTATGACGGTACAACGCGTACCGTTACAACGCGTCCCTTTATGACGCAGTTTAACAACGCAAGTCGTTACAACGACTTGCGTTGGGGGGCACTGATAGTGAATAGTTAAATTTACTATTCCAACACCAGTCCCCGTGGATAGTAGGGAAGGTGTTGGATAGTGTTGGATAGTAAATTAAACTATCCCCTATCCTAGAGAGCCCTCCAGCGAAAGTCGTTGTAACGACTTTCGTTGTTAAAACTGCGTCGTAACGGTACCGCGTTGTAGCGGTTCCGTTGTAAAGGATGTTTCCCCTTTCCATGCCATGCCATACCATACCATACATACCATATCATAGCATAACATAACATAACATAGATAACATGGCATGCAAAGGTATGGAATGCTGCACCATAGCATAAAATAGCATAACATATAGCTAGAAAGATAGTTCAGCAAGAAGAGCTCTAACTGAGATATGTATTGTATTGTATGGTAATTGTATTTATATAGCGCTTACTACCCCTGACGAGGTGTCGAAGCACTTTTTCGGCGAGTAGCACGCTACTCTGGGACCCATAGCGGATTAGTGTTGAATTAGTATAGTGAAACATGCAAGTACATTTTAAGTGGTGGGTAGGTTAGTCAGTTATTTGGATTTGCAATGATAGCAGAAGGATAGAGGAGGAAAAAAGTTTTGTATTTATATAGCGCTTGTTACCCCTGATGGGGTGTTGAAGCACGTTATTCAGGAAGCCCATAAAGGATGGTGAAATATGAAATATGAAAGTAATTTCAGTGGTGGATCTTCGTTAGTTATTTGGAGTGAGAAGGATAGCGGAGGGATAAAAGGGGAAGAAAGGTTTGCATTCATATAGCACTTGTCACCCCTGATGGATGTTAAAGCGCTTTTCTGGCGAGTAGCACGCCTCTCCAGAACCCATCAGGATTAGTGTTCAATTAGTATGGTGAAACATGAAAGTAATTTTAGTGGTGGATATGTTAGTCAGTTATTTGGATTGAGAATGCTTTTCTCATGCAATTTGACCGCATCTTAGAACATGTAGGTCTCTGAGTTCTATTGGCAGCCAACCACGCAAACAAACCAGGCATTTCTCTTCTAAACGTACTACAGTAGCATCTACCTGGTCAGCACCAAGCGAACAGCAATGGTAAATTTATTAGATACAATTACAGCTTCATATAACAAAGCCCTTCACAAAAAGGGTTTCTTTGAAGATGCTTATTAGATGAAAGGAAACTCCAATGACAATATACATTTCATTGTACACACCTGAAATACCTGGTGATATACAACATGAAATTATATCAATAATAGAATGAAATCCCATATTTTGTGCTAATTTACAAATTGATTTGCTTTAGTTCTAGGAAGAAAATTTAGCTGAGGAAACAAAACAGATTAAAATGACAGTATAACACAGATAATAAATTACAAACAAAATAATTTCTTTTTAGTTTAAAAGAATTTTTCCCACCAGGAGAATGCGGGCAAACAAAAATACACACCTTTCTGGAGCATGTTAACTTTGTTTTAACAGATGTTTTGCTTGATAAACTTTACTGTCAAACAAAACTAAGTTAAACAAAAAAAAACACATATTAGCTCTGGCATCTTAGTATTTGGCAACATACCTGTATTAAGAGTGCCATTAAAAACTGTGAGCCTGGTCCAATAATCCCCAAGGGAAGTGCTGTACTGCATATCGCAAACGCTGACTGGCTGCTAGACTCAAAGAACACGTAGGTATGTATATAAGTTTTGTTCCCCGTGGAAAGCAAAGCTTGAATGTGTAAATATAGGTTACATTGCTTCAAAAGATGGAGGAACTGGCCTCGTACTAAGCAAGCCTTATTGGCGTTCGGCAAGCAATATACAACACTTGCTGTGCGACACAATTTTACATAGATCAATTCCCTTAATTCTCAAACCATTATACTACACTGCAGTCTACAAGCTACTGGTTTCCTCTCCGAAGATGTGCACACTATCCTGGACTCACTGCCAGGAGACACATCGCTTGTCTTATGAAACATAATTTCCATCTGAATCCCTAATCTTTTGCCAGCCTCTTTCCAAGCAGTGCACGCTCCGCTCCACAAATACACAAGAAATTGTCTTGCTCCCATAATCACCGTACCACCATCAATTATTACCCCCTAGTGATTCACTCCCTGGTATAGGATACCCTGAAACCACAACTAAACACCAAAGTACTCACAGGACTAGCCCAGTGTTCCTTGGCCAAATTCACAATCACCTGCTCCCACTGTTGGACTCCTCCTCCATCACCCTGTTCAACAACAGCCTACAGCTGGCATTGGACACCATCAATACTTAATCCACATCTCACCTCAGCTGCCCCAAGTCTACAACCCTTAGTCCACCCCACCAAACAACCCCTAAAGGGGTTCAGGTATCCACCAGTGGACAGACATCTGGACACTTCTCCGGCATCTCAACACCTGCAAACCAGCCCCTAGCACCCTAGCCCGGGGTCAACTTTAGATGCCACCATATCACCTTAGTACCAAGGTTTTATCAATGCTCTTCACTCCCAAGCCCAACAGGCTTGCTGCAACTCACATTCCTCCATTCCATATCCTCTCCTCACCCAAACATTGCATACTCTGGCCAGTCACTGACTTTACTTCACCTCCTTATCCAACACAAACACTACCTCTAGCATGATGCACAAGTCGTTTACAATACAGTTGGCAATACATTTTTTGATACAGTTTGTGAAAAACAGGCTCTTCCTTCGAATTCTACCCATTCAAAGTTTTTGTAATGAGTGAGGTACTTCCGGCAAAAAAGGCCCCTATTCGTTCTACCAATGAACACTTCTTCGCCCGGAAAAGACTAAAGGCAGCCACCCTGACACTTTTCAACTTTGTCATGTAAATAAAAACTGTTAGAATAGAAGGCCACCTGTTGGACCTGTCAGCCTTAGGGTGGTCTTCCCCTCCATTTTTTTCCCTTTTGCCTCCCATTTTTACTTCACATTTTGTTGGACTTAGGACTCTGGGCGCCTCACCACTGCTAAACAGGGTTGAGGTGCAGGTGCTCTCCCCTAAAACAATGTGACGCTGACATATTTGCCACAAGCCCCTGCTACCACAGTAAGGCTTAACCCTCCATAGGCTAACATTGGGAACCCCCCTTATGGGATAATTTCTGACAGGGACCTAATAAGTCTGTCATGTTTGGTCATGTTGGACTCGGGGCGGGGAACGCTTTCCAATGATGTATGAGGTTTGGGCACTACTACGTTAGGAATCCCATTTTTAGAAAGTGGCTACACTTAGATTGGGCCCTGTAGACTCCCCCCTCCCCTCTGCATACTGATAGCTGCCTGTGTTGGGAGGTGGGAGTGGTGATTCACACCTTCGCCCCTTGGATGGGCTGTGATGTGCTGCCCACTTTAGCCTTAACGGCCCTGTCTCACGTCACTGTGACAGCCAGGCCAGGGAAGGCAGGGAACATCTCAGAACTCCCTGGACTCTTCCAGAAGCCCCTGCCCCTAGACCCTTCCAGAGACTTCCACCTCCTTCCAATAACTGGGCTGTAGAATATATAAGGGAGGGTCCTGGCCTCAAATCTTTGTTACACTGCTGGACCACAACGAAACCCTGCTGGAATGAGAACTGCTGCGCAGGAGGATTGCCATTGGGAAGGAGGCTGACTGCTCTAAGGAACTGCTGCCCCACAACCTGCTGAGCTGCCCTACTGTCTGCTGATCCTGCCCTGCTAGGGAGAACTGGAAATAACATCTCCAGAGTGTTTGCACCACCCTTTTAAAGACTGCCTCTGCAGAGCTCGTAAGGACAACAGCATTTTTCTTTAAGGAAGCCACCTCTGCAGAACATGTTAGGTTGGAACACTGCATATGTTGGCTTAGCCTTTCGAACTTCCAAGGTTAAAAAAATGAATAACAATTTCAGATCAGTAACATATTTGTATATATCTATCTCTATAGTAGGGTAGTTATAGTTAGGTCTGCATTTCCATTGGAGAAGCATAGCATTTTTTGGTTTGCTAATAGTTTTGGTGGCTTTAGATGAATATTCACCTAACAATCCCCAAAAGAAGTTCATCCTTCTCAGTACCTTCATTTTGGGGTGATCTGTGAAGCAGGGGCTGAGAAAAAGGGGTCCCAAAAACAAATTTCCCTATGCAGTTTTCCTGGACTTTTTTGGAACGCGAAACCGCAAAACTACTGAACGAAATTACACCAAATTTGGCAGGAAGCTAGATGTTGGGCCAGAAAGTGTGCTTTTGTGATTTGGTGTAAATCCACACAGTAATCCAATCCAGTAAACAGCTTTGTGCATCGGTTCGGTGACAAGCTGGGTGAGGCCGATGTTGCTCAGGTTTTTCAGGAGGGACGTAAAGTTGCCGTTATTGGAGTCGTCGACGTGGAAATTGAGGTCACCGGGTAGGATGAGTGGCGGGGGTCAATGGCTTAGGGGGCGATGAGGTTGGAAATGAGGTTGCTGAAGGCTGGTTGGAGTCTTGGGATTCTGTAGACGAGGGTCTTGGCATCAGTCTGTAGTTGGAAGTTGAGGTGTTCCATGAGAGAGGTGTTGTCGTCGTTGATGATGGTGCATCAAACAGTTTCCTTGAAGATGATGGCATTGCCCCTGCTGTGTTTGTTAGTGCAGTCTAGGTGTAGCATCCTATAGCCATCGGGTGTTGCTGTGGCAATGTTCGGTTTTGAGGAGGGGTTGAGCCATGTGTCTGTGATGAAGGCAACATCAGTGGAAAGGGAGGTGATGGTGTCACAGGTTTCCTTGGCGTGTTTGCAGAGGGAACAGATGTTAGGCAGGATGCAATGGAGCGGTTCCGGGTTATCCTAGGTCTTCTGTGCGGAAGCAGTGCAGTGTCCAGTGCAGGCTGGCAGTCCTGTGTTGCAGGAGAAGTGGCTGTGGTGGCAGACAAAGGGTCCTTCAGTCGATTGAGTGGAGGAAGTGCAGCAGGAGTTGTTATGGAGTCCAGGGCCCTGTGCTCCTCGGCAGTGTAGTGGCGGGTGGCAGGGGGGCCAGGGGTACTAGTGCTTGTGGCGATCCAGGCGTGGATAGGCTATCACTATATAGCTCTCTGAGACGTGGAAAAGTACTCAGAAGACTCTTCTTGTGAAGCAGACCTCTTGACCAGTTGTAAGAGGCTTGGCACTGGATTTGATGAAGACTCTTTGTATGAAAGGCAAGTGAGTGACAAAGCAACTTCACACTCACTGAGAACGGGTAATAAGGGGTGGACTTTGGCCTCAACACCAAGTTCTGAACTAACAACTGAGAAAGAAGGAGGTACCACCTACTAGCCTAGGAAGACTCAGAACAACCAGAAGAGACTCTCTCTGCAAAGGACACAGAAGCAAGAGACATCCCTGTGTAGTTTGAAGGTGTGACTGCTTCCACAAGGTAACTGACTCTGATCTGATCCCTCCAGCCTAACTGAAGGCAAGAGGCTAGGTAAGTAGTGCTCACTTGTGAATACTGCACAGGAACTTTCATTGACTACTCATGCAGAAAGAGGAGGCCATGTAGAATGCAACTGTTACTTTGAAACACAATTTATTTCAAGTGAATGATTTAATTGATGCTATTTTGACCTTATTTTATTCGTAAAATACTTTTTGGTGTTACTAAATTGGTCCAAAAGCTTTACTGAGTGGTTTTCCATCCATATGTTGTGCTGGTACAGCTAATCCTTAACACACCTTTTCTGACATAGCTTTCAGCTCTGCACTACTAAATGGTAGATGAGGCTGTCCTAGAGATACAGGGGCAGATTTATGAAGGCCTTGCGCCACCGGTGCGTCATTTTTACCATTGGGAAAAAGTGACGCACCGGCGGAGCAAGGCCTACATAAATCTGCCCCACAGTATTTTCCTGATTAGGAACTAGGGTCCAGATTTACTAAAGTTTCACGTGATGCAATGCAGCAAGATAACTTGCTGAGCTGCATTGCATGAAACGAGGAGAGCAGAAAAATGCCATATCTGCTTAGATATGGCACACTTCTGCTTCCTCCTTGCACTGGCACACTGTCATCTGCCTAACACTAACTCTGAAACCTTGCATCATGGTGGAAGGCTGTTTCTGTTATAGCCAGGTTTCCTTTTGTTCAGGAAAGGGTATTTTCCTACACAAAAACATCCTAATAGGCAATTCCCTCTTTCTGTTTGGGATGTGGGATGCATCATGCATAGAAAGAGGAAGCAACAAGAAGAAATACAAATATTTCTCCCCTTATACCAGCCTCGGGTAGACGTACCATTTTGGCACAAATCCAGGTTTACAGATTTTAGTAAATCTACGTATGATCAAAATCCATGGGTAGATGTTTGGGAACGCCTATGTTATACCCATGGAATTCCTCCTCGGCGTAAGATAAAGCAGGGCCGTGCTATAGGCTGTATTGCTTTACTTTTTTTTTGCTGAGCCATTCAAATCAGGCTTTGCATGCCTTTGTAAATCCCTACATAATTTTTTTTTTCAGAAGGTATTTCTTTTTTTTCTTTTCTTTTTGAATTTTACTCAAGTATAAAAACATTCATATACAGTCAAAAACCAAGAATGTACATCACATGACTACATTTGTATACAAAATACATCCGCCACACGATAATTGTTACACAGTAAAGTATTTACATAGAGTGAATCCAGGACTGACCGAGACTTCAGTCTACGGGAGGGGGTCATTATGGGGATCTGCGCTTTGTAAGGTTAGCAAATAAGCAGTAAGGGGGCTAAAAAGTCCTTAGGCCCCAATGGCTCCATCACAATTGCAAACAGAAATGGGGAGACCGGGCAGCCCTGTCTTGTACCCCTGCAGCTCTGCATGAGTGCGGAATTACAGTTATTGAGACAAACTGTGGCAGCAGGGGCAGTATATACAAATTCTATCCATTGAATAAATGCATGCGGCATCCCCATGCGCCGTAATGCATCAAACATAACCCCCCACTTAATAGAATCAAATGCTTTGGCCCTTTCAAGCAGCACCACCACTGCCTTAATATCTGAGTCAAATTGGTGCATTACTGCAAAGAGGGTACCAAAGGGGGTGGTGATGGACGGAGCATCTGAACCAATCAAACACTCACGCACAGTCAACAGATCTGGGTTTAATCCATCACCGTTCTTTAGCCCACTCTGCCACCCCAGTTCAGACATGGCTATATGCAAAATTTGCAAATCAGTCTTGACGCTGCGCCTCATGGGAACAGTCCAGCCCGAACTGCCAAGCCATGTCTTCCCTGGACCGGAAACAAGCTTCCGAGGACCGGTTTCTGGCATTTCAGCCGTCTTCAGCCAGGCTTGCTTGAATCCAGTGGCAAAGTGAGCAAGGAACTCACGTCTGAGCATACCCTGCCAACTTATGGCGAACAAAGCGGCACTGCAAAGAGGGTACACAAATTTTGTGTGGTGGAACGAGTTGGGACAAATCCTGATTGGTCAGGGAGAACCAGCGCTGGCAATAAGGGGCACAACCTGCAGGCTATAATTTTCGCTATGATTTTTGTATGTATATTAAAAAGTGACAAAGGGTGATACGATTTGCATCGCGCAGGATGTTTTCCTGGTTTCAGCAGGGTAATAATTAGTGCTTCATGCAGCGTTGGGGGGAGCAGTTTATTTGCATAGGCTTCGACTTACATTTTTTGTAGGTGCAGTTCCAACAATTCTGAATACATTTAATAGAATTCGCCGTCACTGCCATGGGCCTTACCACCAGGGAGCACTTGTATATCCTCCTTCACCTCCTAAAAATAATTCTCTTTGTCCCGGGGAAATCCAAGCAAGCGCTATTTCCTCCAAAATGGCAATGGATCTCCTACCCAGAGGCTTCCACACAAGGACCATATAACTCAGAATAGTATTCCACAAAGTGATTAAGTATTTCAGCTGTACTGTGGCTTTTCGTGCCATCCTGACGTTCCAGCTCTGCAACAAACTCTTGCGCCCGTGGTGCCCTAATCTTAACCACAAAAACTATGGCCCGGCCGCCCGCCTTCCCCATATGCCCTTGCCACCCAGCGCCTGGACAAGTGCTTAATTTCTTGATCTGCAGTTTCATTATATTCCGCAATCTGATCCCTAATTTCTGCCAGGATTTCGACTTTGTGGGTTTCCTCGTAATCTTTTTCCAGCCTTACTAATGTTTGGCCTATCGCATGCATTCAGGACTGCAAATCTCTCAACACACCTGCCTGCAACCCAATACAAGCCCCCCCCCCGAATCATTGCCTTAAAGGCTTCCCAAAGTGTGCCTGCCTCTTCCACTGTTCCCTCATTCTCCAGAAAAAAATTAATAATGGCTTGCTGCACCCCTTCCCTAAAAACTGGATCCAACAGCAATGCTGTCTGAAGCCGCCACTAAAAAAGTCGGGGTGTGCTGTGTAGGAATGCTCAACTCTAATATCACAGGAAAGTGATCAGACAGAGTGCCAGGAAGGTGTGCAACCCTCCTTACCCACGGTGCTGCCGACCCGGACACCAACCAGTAGTCCAATTTGGACTATGATTTATGTACAGATGATTTGTGTCTACCCTCCTGCGCCAATGGATTTTGTGCCGTCCAAATATCAATGATCTTATGGGTGTGCATGATGTCATGTATAACTTGCGCTGCCCATTTCCCCTGCCAGTCAGTCACCGCACTACGATCCATACTAGAATCCAAGTCATTGTTCAGATCCCCCCCACAGTATTATTTCTGGTTGTAGGGCATACAGTTTACTCTCCAATCTTTGGTAAAACTCTGGGTCATCAACGTTTGACCCATAAGTCGTGATAACAGTAAGGTTCGTACCACAAAGGTTCCCCTGTATTAGTACAAACCGACCCATGTCATCCAATTCTCTGTAAGTGAGCTAAAAGGGGATACCCCGTTTCACCAAAATAATTACCCCATTGGCATACGAGATGTGATGATGATGCTTTTACCACCGTCCATTTCGCCTCCATCCTTTTTTCTACATCATTTGTGAGGTGGGTCTCTTGAAGCAGCACCAGCTGCACCTGATGCCTATCTAAGTAGGCCTCAATATACAATGGGGTGACCCTGTGTCCCTGAGAACCTGGGTAAAGTATTGCAAAAAGTACAATGGTTCTGTCGGGTGTAACCAAAATATTTCTTATAAATACAATACAATTTAGAAACAAGTTATTTTCTGCACTGGTTAAATGTGAAAGCGTTTAAAAGGAACACACAATAAAGGCAAAGAAACCAGGTTTTCACGGTATTGGGATGTTTTATATAAATTGCATCATTTATATATATCCACACATAAGGATTTTTTATACACGGCTGCCAACAAGGTGAAAATCAAAGTGAGTTGTGATCAAGTGACATGTTGTGCTCAGTGACACAGTTGGGTGTGTGATATGTACAAGCTGATTAAAATATATACACGTTTGGAAGAGGCCAGGGTAAACAGAAATACAATGACCCTGTTGCTCTATTCAATTTCAGCATTTTTGCAAGCAGGGCCTTGAGCTGGCCCGGGAGGTATCGTCGATGTTTTAACCCTGTATGAGCGATATTGTATGGTCAAGGCGGGTCTTCATCAGGACTGTTGTTGTAAAGGAATCTAGGACCCTATTTAAATATTCCTGATTTATGCCCTTATGTGGTTATATCAAATCATATCCTTATAAAGGCATAAGAATCATGCCCATATTAAGTCATAGCCAATGCAGCCCAAATACGGCAAGGCTACTCCCATAGACTCCTAGAAAGCACAACGTGTTCTTAAACAAACCAAGCTTCCAGCAGCCCGGGAATTCCCCCTGCTTCTGTACTGATTTGTCCTAGAACTCCTGGAGTCTTGAAAGAACTGCGAGTTCTTAGTGACGTCTTATGTCCACCCTTACGTCAAACTCGGCACCTTCCAGGTATAAATATACCACATCTGCCCTAGCAAAACACACGGTGGTTTGGAGCAGATCGGCTAACTACTTGCCCGACGCCCTGCTGTAGCGAGTGCCGAAGGAAGCCGACCCTCCCATTGACGCACTGAGAAAGACGCTGTCTTTTCTCCTGCCGAGAAATCCAGCTCCAGTGTTTCCCAGTTACCCTCGCGGGTTGCTGGGAGATCGAGTCCTGAGAGAGAGATACAAGACCTCCTTCATTCTATAACCAAGGTACGGAGCTGATTAGACCCTTAGAGAATTCTTTATTCAATTTCTTGGCAAAACTATCTTAACTTAAAACTGTAGCTCACTTACTCCTTCCCACATACTAGGCTTAGGTTTGGTACACCGGGGTAGGTGTATCTTAGAAGCACCAGTTAAGCACGGTTAGTCATGATTTTATCAATGTCTACATTTTATCTATTTTTAACACTGTATGGCTTAGAAACCATACCATGCTTTTACAGTATTATTTCATAATACTTATTTTACTGTACGCACTTTACTTTATGACAAGTATTGCAATTGTGGCAACTCACTTCTCTTGCATGAGAAAGAAGACTGTTCAATAAATAACCTCTTTTTATTGAAAACGCCCGTCTCTCTATTTCTCTGTGCTTCTGGTGAAACTAAGCATGCACGATTGACTGAGTAAAATAGCTATCTATTGTTTCAGCGACTCTGGAGGTATACTCCTTATTCTGGAGGGAGCAAAGTTGTCCTGTTTATGCGGTTGTCAGAAACTAATCCCTTCTTGTCTATTCAGGAAAGTTAACACCTTCTTGCTTACTCGAGAAAGTTTCTAGTGACCTCTGAGCTAGCTGGCATTCATAATTAAGTCTAACATATTCAATAGAGACCTAGTCGACCTCAGTCCTACGTCTAAACTATCGTTTATGTTATTCCAATGTGCAGAGCCTATAGGGAATATAGGAACTACACTACATGGCGCCCAACATTTGGTAAGGCAATAATTTAACGCTAGATAATAGAGTAACCCAGTCGTGCTTTTCACACAGACCCCTTCTTCCCGTAAAACTCCAACAGACGTCTGGAGTGGGTGAAAAGTTAATATCCGCCAAAGCTTAGTAGGATGAGAATCCTATGTATTAGTTCTTGGTTTAGTCAACGTTGAAGGATACAGTGTTCCAAAATATTGTGCACCTAATCTTTGTTTCCTTGAAACTTGCTCTGCAAACTTTCTGTCAAACAAAAATGACGGGAAGTGAAGACGAAAGAGAAAGAGAAGCGTTAGCAACTCAACTATTAGCTGAAGACACAAGTCTTCGACAAAATGACCCGAAAGCTATACTCATCCCAGTCAATGTAAGGAAGAGTGTAACTTACAAACTTATAAACAATGGAGTATCATCAAGAGGTGGTACAGTTATATTTGTGGTAGAGGCACATGAAAAACGGCAGACAGAGGTATTCTATTCATGGATACATTTTCCAGCAGCAAATGCTGTGACACGCGATTTCCACTACTACAAAGAAGAGGAATCTCCAGAGGAATAAGTTCCTTTATAGGACGTTGAAATTCCACTAACCTACCAAGAGCATCAGCTCTGGTTTAATGGCGCCCTAAAACATCAAAATCACATCACCAGACTCGGTCCACGAGCTAGACTAGGAGGCACATGGCCGGTTCTAGCCAGCTATACACCACATCCTGACATTGAAGACATGTCAGACAGAGAACTTTTAGTTCAACTAAAACAATTAATTAAAATACATAGACAATTGGTCCAATATGACATGCGGACTTTAACAGTCCAACCAGCAATAAAAATTCCACAGCACACCCCTCATCAGGGGAACACAAATAAAATTACCCGACATACTATACAATCAGTCATTGGCAAATTAACCGCAAAACGGGAGCAAATTCCGTTCTGATTAGCTAAAAAAATTACTCAGATAGAGGCAGTATTTCCTGCTACTACATCTCATGAAAAACACAGAATCCTGACAATCTGTCTACCAATGGGGATCGCACCACATGTGGAGGACTGTGACACTTGGGGAACAGTCTTTGCTTCAATATACACAAAAACACAAGGTGTTCCGTCTATGGCGGTTATACCAGACGTACTAAGACAGATTCAAAATTAATACGGTCCAGAACCTGCTTTAAATCTAGGTATGAAATTACTGAAAGACTTTAAGCAAGTCTCGGCTATACTACTAGCCAACATAAAAGGAGAAGCAGCATCTGTGGCGATCCGCCAAAAGTTAAAAGAAACAGAAGTAACAGAGCAAACTTTTGAACTTGCCAGAATAATTGAAAAGTGCTATGAAGAATTAGGTAGAGATAGTTTGGGTGGGAAACCACTAAAACCCCAACTAACTGAAAATCCTGAAAAAAACCTTTATTAAGAATAATTTCAATACTCCAAAAAAGAAATGGGAGGGTAATAAACAAAACCACTCCCAGATAAAAACAGTTTCAGTCCAGAGGAAGGTCTCCACAACAGGAGTCCTCTGAAAAAAGATACAACCTTAGAAATAGGGACAATTTGAGAAAACCTGACAGATATCAAGATAATGATACACGTCCCTCTCGATCTTTTCAGACTTCCTCACAGAAATCGGAAAGAAGAGGACGGTCAGAACATAAAGAAGAGCACGTCAAGTCCAAAGACAAGGAACCGGCTCATCAAAGTAAAAAATTACAATTTCCCAAAAAGAAGGTAGTCAGTATTAAAATAAAACATGCAGAGGATTCTGAGGACACAACTCAAAAACGGAGAATGGGCCCAGACAATGCTAGACAGCGCAGCAGAAGTGACCATAGCTCGCAAGATCCTGATGAATCTTCTGGAGACATTGGACACGAATGAATACATTCAGGTGGAAACTGCAGACACCAGAGTTAGTGTACCCCATAAATGATATAAAATAACATTACGTATAGAGGGGGATAAAACTAGGAAAATAAGAGGTCTCTTTTGGGAGAATCTATCTATCTTCGGGCTATGATATCCTTCTAGCAGAGAAAGACTGGCCAATAGAGTTTGTCAGGGAGTGCCCACATGGCGAAGAAATGATTATGCCTGCCTAATCAAATCATATTCCAATTCATAAAAAATATACATATGCTAGAAAATGGGCCCAAGCCCCTGCATTATACAAAAATCATGTAGGATGGGATGAGGATTCTCCTCACCATAAAATCCAGTTAAAAAATCAACCTACTGCACAGAGGCAGTATCCTGTTAAGCAAGAAGCTAAAAAACAAGTCAGGGAGATCATAGATCAACTTGAATACCAGGGGGTGATTGAAACATGCACCTCACTTAAAGGAACAAAACTTTGTTTCCTGTCTCCAAACCAGACAATTAATATTGTCTAGTTTTGGATTACAGACACCTAAACTCTTGCTGCAAAACATTTGCAGTACAAAACTCATACAGTGCAGCACTAATGAATAACATCGTGCGCAAAAAATATAAAACGACATTAGATATTTCAAATGGTTTCTTCTGTCAAAACATTGCACCATAAAGCAGGTATATGACCGCTTTCTCCTGTATGGGTGATTTTATCAATGTATATATTTTATCTATTTTAAACACTGTATGGCTTAGAAACTATACCATGCTTTTACAGTATTATTTCATAATACTCATTTTACTGTACGCACTTTACTTTATGACAAGTATTGCAATTGTGGCAACTCACTTCTCTTGCAGGAGAAAGAAGACTGTTCAATAAATAACCTATTTTTATTGAAAACGCCCATCTCTCTATTTCTCTGCGCTTCTGGTGAAACTAAGCATGCACGATTGACTGAGTAAAATAGCTATCTATTGTTTCCGCGACTCTGGAGGTATACTCCTTATTCTGGAGGGAGCAAAGTTGTCCTGTTTATGCGGTTGTCAGAAACTAATCCCTTCTTGTCTATTCAGGAAAGTTAACACCTTCTTGTTTACTCGAGAAAGTTTCTAGTGACCTCAGAGCTAGCTGGCATTCATAATTAAGTCTAACATATTCAATAGAGACCTAGTCGGCCTCAGTCCTACGTCTAAACTATCGTTTATGTTATTCCAATGCGCAGAGCCTATTGGGAATATAGGAACTACACTACACTGTGTTGGGGGAGAGGGATGGCAGCCTAACGATAATTGGAGTAATTCTGGTTAAGCTGAAGTCAGTGTTGTTAGAGGGCCCATCATGTTAATTCCGATATGGATCTCTTGTTGAGCCAGTCACGCCGATCAGGGTTCCGAAGTGAACTAATATTAACCGTTCACTTCTGCAGAGTTAATTGTGGTGTCAAGTCCAGGATTCAAGCTCGGAGGCAGTTGTTACTCCTGCCAGGCAACCGTGTTACACCCAACAGAACCATTGCATCTCAGTAGGCTAACACTTGTCTGATTTTTTGAGGATATCCCTACAAACATTTTTAGTAGGGGCTGCATCAAAAAAGTGGCACAACTCCGATGCAAAACATTAGTAAATCTAGCCCTAGTTTAGGACAGTGGTGGGAGAATTTGCACCATCAAGCAACCGTGCTTCCTACAATACCAAGGGGCATATTTATCATAGAGTTGTGATTTATCAAGCCAGGTAAGACCACCTTATGTTTCCCTTAGTGGGTTGAGAAACTTGGACAAATGCAACGCATCACACAATTTTGCATTGCGTTACTCTGCACCAGGGAGGGGTTACATGAGTTTGAGCATTCCTAGATTTACCATAGGTGGTAGACCTGGGAATGCATTAGAACTTCTACACATTCCCAGGGGGGTGTACTGAGGAGAAACATTCTTCAGTACACATAGAAAGAGGAAAATGCCTCTGAGGAAGGTGTGCCTTCCTGCACAAAAGCAATCCTGCTACAAGACAGGCAACCTTGCACCATGGTGCAAGGGTGACTTCATTGACACTAGGCACCACATTGAGCATCAACACTGGTAAAAGTCAGGAATATGCCATATAATGCTAAATACATTGCATTCCTTTCCTTTCCCTGTGACACATTGCAGCAAGGTAACTTCGGGGTATCCGTCAAGCAGGGACCAAGAAAAAAGGGGGGTTCCAAAATGCAAAAACCGTGATGCATTTTCCATAGACTTCTTTAAGCAGCACTACCGCAAAAACTGCTGAACGGAATTACACCACATTTGGCAGGAATGGAGATCCTGGTCTGCAGATAGTGCTTTTTGAGATTTAGGCCCAGATGTAGGTAAAATAGATTTACCGATTTTTAATTACCGAATTTTACCGATTCGGTAATTAAAAATCGGTAAATCTAAGGGGTGGATATGTAGGTATTCCAGATGTGCTGGAATACCGATTCTGAAGAATTCGGTATTTACCGATTTGGTAAATACCGAATCGGTAATGCCCATTCATTCCTATGGGCTTTGAAGCCCATAGGAATGAATGGACATTACCGATTCGGTATTTACCGAATCGGTAAATACCGATTTGCACAAGGGTGCAGGGGGTGTCACTTTGACACCCTCTGGCACCCCCAAAACAGGCTCGGGTGCCATGTGGCAGGCATACATGCCCTAAGGGCAGGTCGGCCTGTCACATGGCATAGGTGTGCATGCACACATGTGCATGCACACCGGAATCGGTATTTTACCATCAAATAGGATTTGATGGTAAAATACCGATTCTGTAAGGCCTCTGGGACTCTGAAGAGTCCCACCTACATCTCGGTGCCTCAGAATCGGTAAATTTACTGATTTTTTATTTTACCGAATCGGTAAAATTACCGATTCGGTAATTTTACCGATTCATTAAAATAATGCCCCCTACATACCTGTCACCCATATACCGGTCGGTAACGGCCGAAAATACCGATTTTCGGCCGTTACTGACCAACCTACATCTGGCCCTAAGTGTAAATCTGTCCAATATTTGTCAAGAGATTAAGGTACAGCAATATTTGTATATCTAGACGGTTGAGTCCATGAGAGTCTTGTGGGAGAGCCAGTTTCCAAATGGAGAATTCTGATTCGCACAGGGAGCTTCTTTTCCCCTGGACGATATTGCTCCTGCAGGAGTCAGACTCCCACGGGAGCGAGTGCTTTGTTTGGCTGCCACCAACATGCTGCTGGCAGCCATTATAGGACTTAGGACTTAGGGTCTGTTCTAGATTTTGGTGGCCGGGTTACTCCGTCATAAAGGATATCTTGTCCACCGAAATATAAATACCATAGGAAATTATGGATTTAATATTTAGTTGGATAGAATTTTAGTCACTGTTGTGACAGAGTAACTCATCTGTGACTCTTCTGTTCTGAACTGTAAAAAAAAAATCATATATGGGGGGACCCAAAGGGACATCCCCAACCTCTGGGCCCTAAAAAAATGATGTATTTTGGCACAATCCTGCAAGACTCCTGCAGGATCGCTTCAAAAAGAAGAAAAGTGGTGGCTGCCATTTTTGTTTAGAATTTGTGAGGCAGACCTGAGGAGGGCCCCCTCTTCTTGCCCATTCTGGGCCCTGGGGACTCCATTTTCCGGGTCCATTTAGATTATTTAAGAAGTGGGTGAGCTGCCTACTCCCAGAACCATTTGTGCCCCCTCCGCAAGCTGCATTTGGGCCCAGGGACCCCATCCCCGGAACCCAAGGGGAGGGTCACAGGGCTGCTCTACCCACGCTTTAAAAGGTCCCAGGGACCCCATCCCTGAGGGCCAGGGTGCTGTGTCCCGGGGAGCTCATTCTTGGGACACAGTGGTTTCCCTACTGGCACCATTGCAGGCAGGAAAACTTGTGTTTGCTCCTGTCTGGTGGGAGAATTTTCAAATCTCCAGTCAAATGGGAGAAAACCCCAAGTCTGCTGACAAGCAACCAAGTCGTTCTTGTAAAGCACAGCTAAAGTCTAGATTCCCAAGAGGGCATCCAGGCTCTTGCTACAGGTATCAGTCAAAGAGCCTGGCCTTGAGCCCCTTCCTGAAGTGGGTCAGTTGGGGTATGGTGTGGAGTTGGAGGGAGAGGTCGTTCCAGACTTTGGCTGCAAGTTGGGAGAAGGAGCATCCTCTGGAGCGACAGCAGCATATGCATGGTACCTGTACGAGGACGAGGTGTGCAGAGGGAAGGTTTGTGGGAGGTCAGTGGAAATGCAGGCGGTGGTTCATGTAGATGATCTTTGGTTGTGGAGGTCTTTGTAGGCATGGGTTGAATTGGCATCTCCTCTGGACCAGGAGCCAATGGAGGTCCTTCAAGTGATGGGTGATGTGGGATCTCATGGGCAGATTGAGGATCAGACTGGCAGGTGGGAGCCTTAAAAATGCTCCTGCCGGCTAGTAACAAATTTGTATTCGGTTTTCCTGCTTGCACTGATACAGGCAGGGAGACAAAACAAGAACTTGCTCCCACCCAGGGGGCAGCATAAATAGCTGCTCCCAACAGGCTGGAGCAATGCTGGCTCCCGCATCATGCAGGGAGCCGACAGGGGCAGCGGCGGGAGCCCAAAACATGTTGTTTGTGGGTGCCCTGAGTGGGCACCGTGGCACCCATCTGTTTTAAAGGTAGGCCCCAAGGGATGGGGTCCCCGGGGCCATAGTAGTCTTGAGAAGGTGGGTGCCCACCCCTTTAAAATAAAAATGGTGTTCCCGCCATTTTCCATGCTGATGGACAGCTCAACTTACCAAAGTGGGACCTTAGGGCATTTCCCCACGATTATGGTGGTGCTTTCTTGATGCAGAGGAATATGAGGGCATCTCAAGCAAACAAAGAAACACTTAATGGATGTAATTATGATGAATTATGAGGAAGTACCCTTGTTTGATGGCAATTCAACACATTGTCACTAGTCTTGTCGTCTTCTCTATACGAGGATTAATTTTGTGCATTATGTTCACATCGACGGATGCGACATATGATGAGTGATATCTTTATGTTCCATGTCATCATTGACCTCATGTTTGATTCCATATTTTGTTTTGTTTTTCATTTTTATTTCTTTGTCACTGCTCTTACAGCTGTGTGGCGTTTCCTGTTTTCCCAGGTATGATGTTTTGCTGAATCATGATGTCGGCCCACCCCTTTACTTTTCTCTGGAGGTTAGAGAGAAATCATAAAGATGGCTAGTCTTTTGAAAGTTAGTATAGTGACACCACACCATGGTGGTGTTGCTTGGTGTCTCGAAAGAAGTATTGGGTCTAGTGCCCATAGTTATGGAGATTGCTGGATGTTAACAAGCAATGTGTGTGGCAGACAGATTCGCCGGGTGGAACCAGATTAACATCAAATGTATTGGCTGTTCGTGAGTGCTTTGTGGCTTGTGAAAGTATAGGTGAAGTACCTAGTGCATGCATAAAAAAGTGACTTGAAGCAAGAGGGGCGATCCGCCAATGTCTCCGGTGCGCATATTTCTAACACAAACGTGTGGTTCTGCTACACTCCCCTGAAAAATCAAAGAAACATAATGACATTAGCAACACACTTTGGGTATATACATGTACGTTAATAAATTCAATAAGGTAAGAATTTTCATTAACCAAAGACATAAGTCTGATTACATTGCATTTGCTGATTCTGTATTAAAAAATGGATGATTAAAACTAAACGGAGAAAGGAAGAGATTGGGTATGGGTGGGACATGAGGCAAGAGTAAATATATATATACATATTACCTACTGGCAGTCGCCAGTAGGTATATATAGTTAGGATTTTTTTGAATAGGGATTTCTGAAAATTCTATGTTGAATAACTTTGGCGTTGATGGACGGAATGGGCTGACATTTTCAGGAAAATGGCACATTTTGTTTCTGAGCGTCCCCTGAAAGTTTGGGGGGGGGTTTCGTCAAGCGGGGGCCGAGAAAAAAGGGGGTCCCAAAACGTGTTTTTAACATTGAGTTTTCCATAGGGCGCTTGGACTCACTTTTAGAACGAACGGCTGAATGGATTTCGACAAAACTTGGCAAAATTGTAGGGACTGGTAGCCCGATGTGCCTTTGCTATGTCTCAAGATATATGCTCCAGTGGTTTTTACGAAAATTAACTTTGAAAAATATATATTGGGCTACATTGGGCTATATATATGTTAGAGCCCAAATGTAGCCCAAAGATGGCCACCAGAGACAAAAAAAACAAATGTAGCCCAAATATCAGCCAGATGTAGCCCAACTATAGCCCAGTGACAGAATGTCCCAGAGTGTTCTAAAGAACAACTAGAGCGCTAACAGTCTTACTTATGACAAAAGTATGGCACACCTGAAGTCATCTTGATTGGAATAAAGTGTTAACACTTAAAACATTTAATTTGCAAAGGAACAAAATGAGGGGGTTCATTTTGCCATAGAAATTTTATATATAGGGGGACATTTAAAGGCGTGGACATTTCCCTTCCCATTATTCCACACGGCGCTGATGAAGGCAAATGACGCCGAAATGCATTCGCCCACTGTGGCTTTTTGTGAAATAAAGGGACTCCGGTTTGTCCCCGATGTGGCCTCCGCCTTTTCTTTTGGGAAAGATTGCGCTGCATTTATCCACGCCGGCCAGAGGCGTGTTTGGAGACCCCCGCATTATCAAGAGGCCTCGCCATTTCTGGCATCTGCTTCGGCAACTGTACTCGGTCAAGATATTGGCAAGGTTTGGTCCACCACGACGCCTGAGACGAAGAGAAGCGGCGCAGAGGTCACTGTGCCTCGCTCTGGGCTAGCTGCTTCGTCACATCCCCCCGCGGAGAAGAATTTTGGGCTGAGCGGTTTGTGCGGTTGGGGACTGAAGGAGACTCTTGAACTCGCAAGTCATGGGACACGGGGAAGCGCTGCACGCCGTCCCGTTTGCTGGCATTTCCTGTACAAATCACCACCTGGGGATCCCGATACCATTTTGGTGCATTCTGGGTCCTGTAGTTGTTGCACCGATGAGGCAATCTACATCAGGTGGAGCCCTTAGGGGGAGGAACAGACACAGCCTATCCATCAGAGCGGGACATTTAAAGGCGTGGACATTTCCCTGCCCATTATGCGCTGATGAAGGCAAATGACGCCGAAATGCATTCGCCCACTGTGGCTTTTTGTGAAATAAAGAGACTCCGGTTTGTCCTCGATGTGGCCTCCGCCTTTTCTTTTGGGAAAGATTGCGCTGCATATATATATATATATAAATATCTCAGAGGGCTCCCTCATTTGCAGGCAACTTTTGTGAATATATATATATATGTATATATATATATATATATATATATATATATATATATATATATATATATATACATATATATATATATATATATATATATATATATATATATATTACCTACTGGCGGTCGCCAGTAGGTATATATCGTTAGGATTTTTTTCCTATGGGATTTTTCAAAATTCTATGTTGAATAACGTTGGCGTTGATGGACAGAATTGGCTGAAAATTTCCTGAAAATGGCACATTTACTCTCCGGTCCTTCCCTGAAAGTTTGGGGGGGATTCGTCAAGCGGGGGCTGAGATAAAAGGGGGGTCCCAAAACGTGTTTTCCCCATGTTAATTTCCATATATATTCACTGAAAAAACCATAGGTTATAGACCATATATAGTTAGGAATTTGCATTTACAAAACCTTGAAAATTCACTGAAAAAACCATAGGTTAGAGACCATATAAAACCAATAAAATTCCATATATAGTTAGTTGCACTAACTATATATCGCGCACCCGCAATCCACTGCTGATGATGTCACATATTACATCAATCATGGCTTGGTCAGTGACATCACTGAGTGACATCACTGATGACATCACTGATGACATCTCAAATGACATCACTGATGACATCATTTAGTGTCTGTGTGTTTTTGTAAAGTTTAAATATGTTTTACATATTCAAGAATGAGTGGATGTATGGAAGACTGAGTGTGTGTGTGGCTGGCTGGGAGGTGTGTGACTCTGTGCATATCAATGTGTACTTGTATCAGTGATTGTATAAGAGAGTAAGTATGTGTTAGTATATGTGTGAAAAAGTATGGTGTTCTGTGTTTAACTGTATAGATGAGGAAATCGAAGTGTGATTGATTCTTTACAGGACTGACTAGGTGTGTGAGTAACTCAATGGATGAGTGGTAGTGTGTGAGTGTCTGCATAGGTGTATGAGTGCATATGATAGTGTTGTAATAATGAGTGACTGTATGTATGAGTGATTGTATGGGTGAATGAGTGAATGTGTGTGTAGACGTAGGAATCAGTGAGTGCGTATGTAGTAACTGGTATTGGTGTGTCATGATGTCATCAGTGATGTCATTTGAGATGTCATCAGTGATGTCATCAGTGATGTCATTTGAGATGTCATCAGTGATGTCATCAGTGATGTCACTGACCATGTCATGAATGATGTAATATGTGACATCATCAACAGTGGATTGCGGGTGGGCGATATATAGTTAGTGCAACTAACTATATATGGAATTTCATTGGTTTTATGTCAATAAAATGTCCAGCTAACTATATATGGTCTCTAACCTATGGTTTTTTCAGTGAATATATATATATATATATATATATATATATATACATATACACACACACACACAAGCGCACAAAGGCGCACACACACACACACACACACACACACACACGAAGACACACACACACACCAAAGTAAGATGGTGTTTTTTATAATGAAATGATAATTGCCATTCAATACCTTTATAAGATGGTAGCATGCAGCCATCACCCACTTGGGTTCGAGGACATATTGTAAGATATCTTCACAGTGTTATTAGAACATTTAGACACAGTCCACTTGGGCTCCATACTAAACAAATTTCTTGTAGATTGTACAAAATATTAGTATTATTATATTCGAGTAGGTCATGCGATTAGATATACTTCATAGTTTTGTTCTTTATAAACACTGTACTTTAGACAGTTTGACTCATTTGTAAGCCGTTTGAACCATTATGATTTCCTGGTAATACATTGTACATGTGCATCGATTTATTTATTTATTTCATTTATCGAGTTTTGTATAGTGAGAACTTGACCCAAAGGTGTCAGATCTCTTTACAGAGTTAGCACATCAGTAATTACACAAGTTACATATAGAGTAAGTAATAATACATATTAACAATAAATAAAAGAAGTAAGAGTGTCTTCTGTCATATATAATTAATATTTTTATTTTTTATAGGTATCACAGAGAGGAGTTGTGTGTCATAGAGTAGAGTGGAGTGGTGTGTCATAGATTGGAGAGGAGTGACATGTAGTAGAGTGCCTTTTGTCATAAATTCCTTTTCCTTATTTAGATTTCAATAGGCACCGCAATACTTTCCAGGTAGTTTCAATGAAGTACAGGTGTACTACCTAAACCTATTAAAAATAAATACAACAATAAAACTACTTTGCCCTAACTATTCATACTTTGTTAAAGTGCTTCATTTCTTCCTATAGCTTAAAAGATAGTCGTAAGCTATATCTCACATAGAAACCCAGAACACAGCTAAACGTTAGTCTAAGCAATATTTCTGCCTTTTTATTTTGTAATGCTGTCATTAGCCAATCATTTTGTGTTTTGCCATTGCCATGTATCATGGTATCCCATGACATTACCACAGTATACCACAGCTTAATATATTACTCACTTTTTGTTCCTAATTAATGAAACACTACTGAACCAATTTTAATCAAATAAGAATAAGGACTTGTTCCACGATGATATATGTTCCTGCCAAATATGATAAAAATATGTTTAGTCATTTTGCTGTTACGTCTGTTTAAAAGCTGGGTCTGGTGGCTCAGTGGACTAATGTGTCCATTGCAGGGGCCTGTGTTTGACCTCATGGTCACAGGTTCAAATCCTGGTGGGTCCGCTCAGCCTTTCATCCTTCTGAAGTCAATAAAATGACTACCATTGAGTTGGGTAACACTGAACATCTGTTATTCAGCACCAAGATACCTCTGGGTGAACGTGTAGTTTACAAATACTTAGGTTATGTTTAAAAAGTCTATGGAAAATGCATTGGTGGAAAAAAGTGTTTTGGGACCCATCTATTTTTTTTGCATCTTTTTAACTAATCACCACAAAACATTGCATCCCCAGCCAATGTAGAACAAGCAATAGGTCTGCAAAGTATCGGGGAGATTTACTAAACAGTGGCAACGTTATTACCAATTAAAAATCAGAGGAATTGTCATCTCTTAGAACCCTAACTATTACTATAGAGCAGCTCCCGCCACTCTATAATATATGGGATAAAGCATCTCCTGTCATAAATCATAAGGATATTGCAAGCCACAGAGGAGTCCCTTGACCATATACCAGAACAAGCCCGAAGGCCAAGTTCCTTAAAAAGATTATGGAACTCCGAGACATAATCCCATAAAATAAATAGTCACACCATCACCTTAACCAAAGTTTGGTGCATTGCTATTCATAAGAAAGAAAGAGCATGATTGCAAACATGAACAATAAAAAGTAGAAGCTGTAGTTCAGAAATAAACACACCAAAAGCCTACTAAGTATTTGTTGCAACAAATATTAGAAACAATTCATTACAAGTCAGTTAAAAAAAAGCTCCAGTAGCTCCAGCATATAGAAACATGCAGAAACATTATAACTGTTCTATAACCTAACTTATAAATGTATCTAAAGAGCGCAAAAAATGAACATGTTTGTCTGCTAGTCACCATAACCCCTTAAGTGCTGCCGTCGGCCGTTGGACGTCGCGAGCACTACCTTCCTAGTGATGCGCACGTCCAACGGCCGACGCAGCACCGCCCGTTTTGCGGAAGTGCCGCACTGCCGCGGAATCGTGGCCGCAGCAAACAGGATAAACTAGAAAAATACAGCAGATACAAAGAAAGCAACATTTTATTGTTGTTATTTTAATCAGCTGCTCTGGGACCAGACCTGCCTTTCACCTCAGCTGCTGGCTCTGGCAGCAGGTACTGTGAAGTAGGAACTTGGCTGTAATAATATATTACAGTTGAGCTCTGATGTTATTTCATCACAAGTCACCGATTATATACGGGCTCAATTATGCCCCTGCCATACATTATATGTATATTGCAAGACACCGAGGAGCTCTATAACTATATAGAGTAACAAGGCTGAAGGCTGAGTTCCTTTATTATGTTGTGGAACTCCAAAGTGACTTGCAATGTACTTATAATGTACGCCAGGGGGGACTTTATCCCATATAATACATGGTCAAACATCACCGTTCCCACAAAGCACTTACAACCTTGCTGCATAGCTCTTTCATATGAAAGAGCTAGTTTGTTTGCAAACATGAAGAATAAAAACAAACTTCCAGTGCAAAATTAAACACGTCAAAAACCTGTTAGATATTTGTTGTGAACAGATATTTGAAATAGCTCAATACGAGTCAGTAATTTAAAAAAAGAAAAAAAAGCTGGATTAGCTTGGAATTTGTAGAAATTAAGAAAGATTCTAGCTTTTTTCTATCTAAGTGAATTGCCAAAAATAAACATATTCTCTCTGTTTGTCATTGTGAGCTATAAATATAGAGCAGAAGAAAGACACGCACTGTTCCCTTTGTTGCTTTAAACACTGCTTCAGTTATGCTCTGTGACATGACCTGCCTTTCACCTCAGCTGCTGGCTCTGGCAGCAGACATTGTGAGGACAGAACTCGACTGTAATAGCCTTATAATAGTCGAGTTCTCACGTCTTTTATTTATTATCAGCGGTGTGCTGCTATAAAGAAATTAGTGACTGCTATTTATACAGGAATTACAGAATCTCATGTATTATGTATACTCATACCCCATAGATTCTTCTTTTAACCTTTTGTAAAGGTTTATAAATGCAAGTGTGCTGGAGCGGAGAAGACATAATAATACTGAAATATACATGATACTGACAACATCTGAGTACTGGAGAGGTTCAGCCATATGTAGCTGTCAGTGATCTCAGCAGCTTGTTTATTTCTACCTCCTCAGCCTGCTACAGAGCCCAAAGGTCAAGGAACTCTGGCAGGAGGGTGTAAATTAACTCGGCAGTACATGATGTCTCGCGGCCTGGCATTATGGCATGTATTGATCCGCGCCTGCTTTTTATGTACTAAACGGCAGGGCCGGCGGCAGCGGATGCTGAATTAAGCAGGATAAGCCTCTCCGCCTGGACCACGGCCCGTTTATCACCCTGTGGATCGTACGCACATATTGTTGAGAATTATTGCAGCGCATCCACATTCAGAAGCAGGGTCAGACTGGGAACCGAAAGCAGCCCTGGCAATTTTGCTGGACCAGCCTCCTCGGCAGGCGCGCAACACTCATTGGATTTAAAAGGGCTTCAGCCCCCACCCGTCGTGAGTGGCAACCCGGGATGAGACAGCTTCCCGGGCACACACACAGCCGCACCCAAGTACTTCACAGGTCTTTTAAAGACATTTTGCTTGTTAATGAGGCTTTGATGTTTTTCACCCCTTCTTAGAGCCCCTGCAGCTTCACTCTGCCTTTTGCTTGAAGACTCAGCCGCCCCTCCGGAATTGTTCTTAGCCCCCTCCCGAAATTTGACTCTAGTTGCGCCTCTGCCCCTCGGTGGAGGTGGGGGGGCAAGTGTGAAGCACTGCTGCTTTGTTATTGGGGGCCGATATTGCAGCACTGCTGCAAAACCAGGCCCCAGTAACAAAACCACCCCCACCAGTGCAAAATCGGCCCCTACCATTCCCGCCTTAATGGAAACGCCTGAAGCCCCCGACGGCCAGTCCAGCCCTCTTTAGAAGGAAGGCCCGAAGAGGCTCCCGGCTGCAACAGGGAACATGGCATATGGTTATATATGTAGCAAGGGACACTGCACTTGTGGGCCTCATTTAGAATATTTTGACTCAGGACAGAGCTCCAAGCATTCCTTCTGTGCTGCTGTGTGGCAAAATAAAAGGACAGGAATGCGCTGTATCTACAAGATGCTAATTAAACAAAAACAAAAGCCAATACTGGGACTTGGTTCCAACAACGCTGAAGTTTCAAAGACAGGCTGTTTTGATTAAAGCAGAAACAACCTATTTATATTTTGAATCAAATTTATTCTTTTTCATGAAAATGTCACTTTTCTTATCAGCACCTTATTTATCGTGCATGGAAAATACAAAATACAAAAAGCATACAATTATATATACAATATATACACACAATTAAATCAACGATTTCAAACACACTTGGCCGTACATTCATACACCATCCATTCACAACAGTAGAACAAATAATATTGGAAAACAAAGCGTCCAAGCAGCGGAAAGCAATTCAGTCCAAAATATTTCTTTTCATATTTTTGCAAACTTATTGTAGGTGAAATTCTCACAAGCTCTCTTGTGAACCCAATTAAATGCAAAAAAAGGATTGGCCAGATGCTGGACGAAAAAAGTGGTCGACGCGTTTCAAACCCCTGTAATTAGGGTGGGGTTCTCCTCAGGACCAGGTAGGTTCTTGTAGCAAGATAAGGAACGTAGTCAATGGTGGATAGTAAAGAATTCAATCGGGTTGTATTTTCCCCAAGGATGTAATGTCAGCAGCTCCGGTCTCCCTGGAAAGGCTCACAAACTATCCAAATTCCTTTGCTTTCACTCTGGTCGACTTCAGTACGAGGAGCCCAACTCAAGCAGCAATCGGAAAGCGAATTCAGACAGATTGACAGGCTACGGAGCGCCCTAGGAGGGCCTGTGAGGAGGTGCTGCCGAACAACTGCTGCTTTGGGTGTGATTGCAGAACACATTCCTTCTCCCCTCCATGAGATCAGTACGGTTTATAACTAAGGGAACTCTTTCACATTCTTTCATTTCCTCTCCTACTTCCCCTTCCATGGGATGAGCTTTGGGCACAAGGTCAGGAGGCTCTTTTCTTGTTACCCAGGTGTGAGTGAGCAGTAAGGAGCATAGATGAGGGCCGAAAATCTAAACGTAGCAAGCCGTCACCAAAAGGGACTCCAGAGCATATGATGGACGTACAGCAAAGGAGCATTCACGTACTTACGAGAGCGGTTGGCACTCACTAGCGAGGATGGGAAGAAGTAATTTCCTGAACATGGTACCTTTGATATAGAAAGAACAGCAAAAGTAGAAAAGAAAATGAAGGATCCTAAAAAAAAAAAATAGATGCTGAGCAATGGCCTCTCTTCCTACACTGGCCTACTTCTCCTACTCCTCCATATCGATACCAATAGATCAGTAAATCACATTAAAGTGAGGATGACAGACGAGGGCCTGCCCCATCAACAGGAACTATCCTGTTGATGGGGTAGGATTATGGTCCATGGACCGGATCTGTTTAATAAGTATGAAGAAACAATCCCCTAATGAAAGAAATTGGATTACTGGTTGAAGGGGTGAGAACCCACTGTAAAATTAATCACAGTCCTTAGGGTGAACCACAAACGTCATTTAATAAACCTGTGCTTAACCCTCTCGTAGCTTGGCACAAGAACAGTCAGGCTTGTTACCAATGAATACACCAGCAACCTAGGCATCATCCTCGACAGCCAGCTCACCTTGAAGAAGCTGGTTAGCACTGTCTCCTCCGCCTACTTCCTCACACTTCGAATGCTTAGGACGGTCTTCAAATGGCTCCCATCCAACACCAGGCAAAACAGTCACGCAAGCTCTCATCACCAGTAGACTAGACTACAGCTGCTCCCTCTATGTTGAAACTATCACCCAACTCGCAAAGAAACACCAGACTATCCAGAACACTCTGGCCAGACTCATCTTCGCCCCCCCCCCCCCAGGCAGACTCATGTAACCCCTCACCTCAAGAAACTCCATTGGCTACCAGTTGCAAAAAGATGCCAGTACAAGCCGCTCACCCATGCTCACAAGGAACTACAAAATGAAGGACCGGTGTACCTCAACACTCAAATGAACTTCCACCTACCCACAAGGAAAATCTGCTCCGAATCCCTCTTCCTATTCGCCACAAAATGCACCAGTCAGACCAACAGCAGAGGCCACTCCTTACCCCACCTGGTGGCTAAGACCTGGAACAACCTCCCCCTGCACTTTAGAGCATCTCCATCACTTAAGCAGTTCAAGGATGACCTCAAGATCTGGATGTTCAACCAATAGGAGAACCAGCAGATCGCTCTTCCAACCTCGAAACCCTTAAGGGTGATGCAGTCGCGCTCTTCAAATATGAATGATTGACTGATTGATTGATTATAGAGGCAATCTGTAAAATATCACAGCACTCAAACAGTAATAAAGTGACAAATCCTAAACTTATTTAGAAAAATAGAGCAAATTTTAAGAAATAAACTGACACAGTGAGCCTTCTTCACAAACGTAAACTTACACTTTTGTGTACGTTTACTGCTTTTTGGTATTCACAAACTATGTGCAGAGTTTTATGACTCAGCACTCACTTTACTTATGTGTATGGAGTTCTCCGCACCCCAAGACTCTGCCATTGGGTATAAGCCATTTACCTTTCTGAATCAGACCCAAAAATGACAAAAACCCATTCTGTGGAACCAGAGTTATGTCTTTTTAAATTCTCTGGTAAATATGGCACCATAAGGCCTGGGGTGCCAACTCTGAGTATCTGGCTGTGCCGGACCAGGTCTAAGTCACAAGTTCAGTCCAACCATGATGGAGCTTGAGCCCAAAAAAGGAACAGGCTCATCTTGTTGTAAGGTTTGCCTTCAGACTTCATTGTGAGGACTGTGCGGCACAGCTCTACAGGTCTCTGTGTTTCTCTGCGTTAGGTCCGTTGAGGCTTTCAGTTGAGATCTGTGAGGCTCTGTCTGACTCTCCGTCGCTCTGCACTGGATCCAATCAAGCCTTTGATGAGGAGCTTTGTGGTACAGTTCTGCATTGCTCTGCCACATGCTGCGGTGGATCACAAGAGGATTCCAGTCAGTAGATGCGTGGCATGGCTCTGCAGAATTCTGCATCACTCGACATCAGATCCAGTGAAGCCTTCTGTTAGGAGCTGCGTTGTACTGCAGCGCTTTGTGTTGCTCTTCATCGGATCTGATGAAACTTTTAATTAGCCATGGAGAAGTTCACTTTGACTTCAGCCAAAGGACTAGGATCTTGGGAAAAACACTGGGGGGTCAAGGCTCACTCCTACAGAGTGAAAACTCAAAGGGGTTTTATCCAGTAAGGCCTATTAAGTGGGGAGGGACCAATATCAAACCACAAAAGCACTAAGAGCCCCCACTCGGCCATTAATCAACATTAGTTTGAAAAAAGCACAACATTTACGTCAATCTCGTGTGCCTGAGTATTTATCGCAAATATATTTCATACTTATTTGCCATTCTCTTAATATCAATCATATCCATCTGGTACAAACAAAACATCACTATACATAAAAACAACATAAAAATTCATCAATACAGGTCACAACACAAAATGACATAAGACAATAGAAATTCAAAAATACTTTTTCGGCTGAACACTAGTGAGTTGTTGGTATTAAGAGAATGACAAATAAGTATGAAATATATGGCCGAGTGGAGGCTCTGAGTACTCTTGTGTTTCACACCCACAGAGGACAGAAGAGGGTACCAGGTCAGGTTCAATTGGATCCGGTTAGTTGGGAAGCAAGAAAGTCTTCTGGAACTTGTAGTGTAGCAGTAGTTTACACAAAAGGTCGACCAGCTGACCCTTGTAGTCACGTCTCAGGTCCAGGGTTCAAGACAAGCAGGTTTAGTCTTCCTTCAGGCTTCAGTCTGCAAGGTAGCCCCTCTTCTGAGTGTTCACAGGTCCAAGAGTGTTCCTAGGAGATGTTCTGGGTTTCCACTTTCATACCCAGTGTCAGACTGTTGAGTACGGGACTCTAAATCTGGTTCTGGTTGATTCTTCCCTTTCCTCTGGGTTTGGCTCCAGCCTGGCTAATGAACCAAAGGCAGGACTGGGGTCAGGTGTTTCTATGTATAATTGATGGATGGAATGGTGAACGATGTCAAACATTCTCCCAAGTACAGAGATTTGGACCTAAATCCATTGTTTTTTTGCTCACTGTGCAGTTCCAGTATAGAACTAGCCATATGCAAATCTGTCTTGACCCTGCTCCCCATGGGAACAATCCAGCCCGAACTGCCAGATCAGGTCTTCCTTGAAATGGAAACATTTTTTAAATAATAGATTTGATATTTTTATTGTTGTTTTAATATTTTAATAGTGATGGCTCAAACCTATTGGCAATTGTTGTGTTGTCTTTAATGAACTTCTGTTCTGTATCTATTGCCGGATAAATGTACTGTAAGCATTTGCACCTTTCTGGTCGTAATGACAGAATAAAGCTTATGATTATGATGACAAAATGGAAACTAGCATCCTGGGACCGGATTTGTGGTATCAACCCTCATCAGCCAGGATAGCTTGACTCCAGTAGCATGGAAAGCACACAATCCACGTCTGGGCATACCCGTCCCACTCTGGCGACAAATGCAAAAAGGACAATTGATGGACAGAATGCTGAATAATGTGAAACATTCACCCCAGTACAGAGATCTGGTCCTAAATCCATTGTTTCTTTTGCTCACCATGCCATTGCAGTTTAGACCCAGCCATATGCAAATCAGTCTTGGCCCTGCTCCCCATGGGAACAGTCCAGCCCGAACTACCGGGCCAGGTTTCAGAATGGCAATCTTTCGCAACCCACTTAGCTTTAACAGACATGAGGTGGAGCGATTGTTTAATGTAGTAACAGACAGCTTTCAAAATGCTGTGAATTACCAAAATGAACATATACTTTACAGTTTCTTTGTGCTCATCTGTAACAGCAATTGTTTGTACATTTCACAACCTTGACCATGGCCATCAGTATGTCTGTATCGGATTTTGGCCAAGATATTGATCCTTCCATAAAAGTTGCAGAGGGTGATCTGCACTGGAGCTGAAGCAGGTATTAGAGTAGGCTGCTGTCCTGTTGCATCTGTTCACTAAAATCACAAGGCTTCTGGAAATCTTGGTGTGGATACTTGTGATTTGATCAAATTGGAAAAAAAACATTTTGCAGCAGAGTGTGGGGTAAGACCAAGCATCCATTTTTGTGTTAAAACAAGGTCCAGTGGTGCATTCTTGTCTCAATATATATATATATATATATATATATTGCAGGTTTGTATAGCTCGAAATAGTGTCCAAGGGCATTGGAGAACTTTACATGAGCACCAGATTACATATGGTCAGATTCATTTTATTTTAAGCACAGGAAATTGAGTGATTTTCCCAGAGCCACCGCCAGGACTCGCCAGAGAAACACGCCAATCCTTATGATAAAAGAATTAGCAGAAATTTGTGTAAAGTCATAGCCTGACAGTTATCCTTTGTCTCTAAAGCCCCGCAAAAGTGACAAGAAAGGCATCTTTATTTACTGCTCTTGAGCAACCCAACAGAAATCGGCTGGTGGCCCACAATCTGGGAAATTCTGATCTGGGGTAAAAAAAAGCATGCAGGCCCAGATGTGGGTTATATTCACCAGTGACATGGCAGGCATAATAAGAAGCCAGGAAGTGGCTGGGTATAGCCCCCAGGCTACTCTTTAAGTTCAGGAAGAACTGAGTGCAACCCCTCAAGACCATCCTGCTCAGGAGGGCAACCTCTTCACCCTTACTCATGGCCCTTTTGTCCCCTGTCTGAAAGGAATACACATCACAACACAGGAGAGCCATTAACAGTCACGTGACCCTGGACACTGGCAGAAAGGCACGCTTGTTGACAAAAATTCCAACTGTATCAAAGTGGCATTTTCAGAAAAAGTATTTATAATCTGACTTTACCATTCAAGTGGATTTAAAATTGCAGTACAAATGAGTGAAGGAAGTATTTCTCAATCTGCTCCCAAACTGAAGTTATCATGTATTAATTATAATCAGTTAATCCTTTGTTAGTCTATGGGAGAGCTAACCTTGCTACAGTGAAAAACGACTTTGGGAGTTTTTCACTTCCAGGAGGCGAGGAGTGGATCTGTCCTGCAATAGCAGATGTATCTACGCAAGGATTTTAGTGACTATGGTCAGCAGAGGTAATGCCCAGATTCACCTGATATATAAGATTAGCACAGCTAACATGTACAGACCCTAGAGCCATTAAAGACGTGGTTAGCCTAGCTTTCCTATGATTTCTAACCTTGCCACCATCCTTTCCTATAGCTCTG
The DNA here is from genome assembly GCF_964261635.1 of Lissotriton helveticus. Classification (NCBI taxonomy): domain Eukaryota; kingdom Metazoa; phylum Chordata; class Amphibia; order Caudata; family Salamandridae; genus Lissotriton; species Lissotriton helveticus. The sequence continues at coordinate 72,125,097 of NC_136064.1, forward strand.
CTGATGCCCAATGGCTTGCTGTGGTAAATCTGTGTTATGCTGTTTTCTCCATTCCTTTACATGAAGAGAGTCAGTATTTCTTCTAGTTTACATTCCTAGGATGCTAACTTTCATGGACCTATCTCCCTCAAGGATTTAAAAAATCTACTGTTCAAGATCTACTTCTGTCATCTGTTACCCTAATCATTGCAAGGAGAACACCGCCTAGTTCCTCATTGAATTGGCTCATAAAGGACATGTCTTCAAAGGAAAAAATGCAGTTTTGTCTTCAACAAGTGCAATACCTTGGTCGCAAAATCTACACTGACAAGCATCACCTGTCCTCTGATCAAGATGAAGCCATTCTTAAGTTGCCCTGCCTTGTCGTGACTGTTTCCTAGGTGAATAAGTTTCAGAAATGGCTAGAAATTGTACACAATGGGTCCTGGACTTTACTGGGGTGGCAAAGCATTTGCAAGATTATGTCAGAAAAGACACCCCTGAGCCCTTGCAGTAGCCTAGTGGAAGTGAAAATTTGGGTTTGCACTGGGCACCACATTAAAAGAATTTTTTTTTAACGTTTTGCCAGCTCTTGCAGTAGCGGGGAGCCGGCGGAGCTGTGTGGGCCCTGAAGCTCCCCTGCGCCGCGGTCCCCCCCAAAAATTAAATATGTGGGTTAATAAATAAATGAATTATAAATGAGTGACAGGAGCTGCTCATTTATTTTTCCACTGTCCCAAGCAAGGAGTGCTATATAATACCCTGTGAGCGCTTCCATTATATTTTTTTAGATCCAGATGGTGCTCTTAGAAGGGACAAGGCACTGCCAAGCATTTTATAATGTTGTGTGGGATCTGCAGGATTCAGTAACATCAAAAATCAGTAAACCTCCTGGGTCAATAAATACACGGTCCAGGTGATCTTAACATATTTTATTAAAGCACTCCTAGCTGGCGCTCTATGCTCTTCAGCAGGAGTGCAGGGCTCTCTTGTTTTTCTTTCTATGACTACATTTTGTGGGTTGAATAATGTTAAGATAAGATTAAAAGACATATGGATGTGCTTTATATTAATAAAACAGTTTTTCATTTTTTTTCCTCATAATTATTGATGGTTTCTGGACAAAGGCAAAGGTCTGCTTCATATATGTAGATATGTTCATCCCTTCATAAAGCCAATAGGCTCTTTTTATATTTTGGCGTTCTAACAAAAGCAGTGCGCAGCATGAGAATGGCTGTTCGCGGGGGAGTTTGCATTAATGTATGGTAACAAAAATTTCTTTATGAAAGAAACAAACCTTGTAATTTACTGGAAAAACAAAGGTTGAAGTGTTGTTATAGTTAGGAATAGTAACAATATCTTACTTTGCATTAATAAAAACCTTAAAAATTCACTGAAAAAACAAAGGTTAAACTGATGTTATAGGTGGTGCAAATGTCAGTTAAAACATACTGTTTCAAATGGACAAAACACTGAAATTCACCAGATAGAGCTATCTCAAGTAACTATCACTTGTACCTGTTCACATTCCTTCGTAATCACTTAGAACATTTCCAAATCTGCCTTCCACGTTGATCACAGAACTGTAAACATGAAGCAGTAGGGTCCTCCTCTCACCTTATTTAATTTTTGACTTACATTTCTTTTTGGCAAATAACTTGCATACTCCCAAATTTGTAAGCAAGGATGTTCTTTTCTTTGGACTTTCAAAAAAAGTAGAATATCTTACAAAGTTCTAGGCATGGAATTTCATGACATCCTCTACCAAATAGTTAACTGAACCGATTACCAGCCTGGCAGAGACATGCCAACATTCAAGCCCTGTTGAAAAGTCCCTTAATTGAAGTAGCACACATTTATCACTTGCTCAGGCATGGCATGTTGGTATTACTCATTGGACTTTATTAAGGACGATTTCACATACATGAACTGTAGTCACTCAATAAAGGATTAGGTTAAAAAAAGGGAAATGTGAAAGTTTCCTAAAAAAGAATCTATTCATCACAAGTTTCTGGCATATTAAGGGTAGGTACTCTTGTTTTTTGTCTGTTAGCCATTACATATAGGCAGCATACTTGGGTAGTGAGGGATTACCTAATCACCAAGTTACCTTTTCATCATATGATCCTATTATTAATGTAAGCTACCCACTCTGCATAGAAATTTCCTCATAAACACATTGAAGACACTACCTGAAAAATCACATCTCTTTCCACCAACCACCCAGATGCCTCCACTCCACACACATCCCACGCATGCACAGAACGAGAACAGGAGGACGGACGTTCTCTTCTATCACGCCTAAAGTGTGAATAACCTACCACTCCACATCAGAGCCACCTCCTCTTTTGAATTCTTCAAGATGCTGAAGACCTGTCTTTTCAATAAACTAAATTGCCATAGGCAGGGCTCGACACACAGATCTGCTCAGTGCCAGAATACCTTTGTGGGTGATAGTGCACTTTACAAATACACATAGCATAACATAAATTATGGTGTGATCAGAACAGCACATGCAGCCAATGCTGTGGGAAGCCGGCTTCCTGCAATTGAACAGAAACAGCACATTCAGCAAGTTGTTTCCTCATCGTACTACATGTCCGTCAGCGACATGCTCTCTAGAGCCTCTAGTAGGCAGCAGTGTTACCACAGCCCATGTTTACCGCCATAATCCCAGTCGCAGCTGCTGACTGGAAACAGCAGTGGGGCGGGTGGGGGAAAGGGCGGAGGCATAAAGGGGATCACAATAAAAAAAATGTTTACTCCCAGCCGCTGCCGCTTTTCCTGCGTCCTCTTCCTGGCTTCTTGTAAGAAACAGGAAGCACCAGGGCTCCCACACTCCCCGCAGCCAATCACAAAGCTGCAATGTGTCACAGCGCTCAGCCGGGGACTGTAGGGGTGGCTTTGCTCTCCATGCAGGCTGTAATGCAGCCTGCATGGAGAAGAAGTGTGCATGACTGGTTTGGGAGGCCCGAGAGGGCCGACCAAACATTCATTGCGCGCTTAGTAGGGTTGTACCCTGCTCCCCAGCTCTTCAGCACCGCACTGCCCCCTCATGCAAGCTGCTGCAGCGGGAGGACAAAATAAAATGATAATAACGTTAGTTATTATAATTTTATTTTCTCCTTTCTTTTGCTGCTCCGAGGTAGTGGGCGACGCTCTTCTGCCTTGGCGAAGAAGCCGCCACTGCATAGTCCTGTTTACGATAGTAAGAATGTCTGGCAAGCTCTGCAAGCTACAACTAAATTGAATGAATATACACCTTGACTGAGCGGGGGGAAGTGAGTGGTGTGCTAGGGGCCATTTTACAAAAAACTAAGGGCTAGATGTAGGTATCCAGGTAACCATGCTGCAAGGGTGCCTGCGCCAGCGCATGTCAGCTGTTTCTGCGCCAGCGCTGGGGAGAGCAAAGGAATGCGACATATCATTGTATATATGTCGCATTCCTGTGCTCTGAAAGTGCCGCAGCATAGCACAGGCAAAGGGCTTGCGGTGCCGCGCTGCGCTGCGGCACTTTCTTGTAGATCTGCCCCTCCATGTTTGTCAGGGGATGTAGGAGAATGGATTTCCCCAGATGGGGAAGTGTTTTTCATCTGGAGAGGGCATGTAGAACAAATTGTGGACATATCATGACTCTAATACCTGCAGTTTGTTTGCACTGTGCCTAACCCACAGGAAAACCACTACCTCTGAGGAGAAAAAAGTAGGACTGAATAGCCGCCTATTTTTGCAGATTTCTAAAACTGCCACTTGTAAATTTGTGAATCCAAAACAATGAGCCCCAGAGTTGTAGGTGTCCATCTGTGGTGTTGAGAACTACTGTGTTTTTGTCAATTAAGACCTCAGATAATACATTTGGCGAAAAATACTGACACTTCTGTAGGATATGTAATTTTTAAAGTCCTATTAGACATGAGCAGCGTAACTACAGTTAAATTACAGTATCGATGTTGTAGACACCTGGGGACTAAAAGCATAAACGCTTTAAAAAACAGTTCCAAGATGCAACTGGAATAAAGTAAAATTACTTGTACTCAGGGGCGTAAAAGAGGAGGAGTGGGCTCTAGGGAAGACACATAAGCAGAGAGGTGAAGGTCAGACCCTTTTGACAACTCCATCACCTTTGCAGGGTAGGGTAGTTTTAATTGAGCAACCCTCCCACTTGGCATATGATTGAGTCGAATGAGGCAGTGGTCAGCTGGTGGTCAGTGGTCCCTTGCTCACTTGGCCACTGGATTCAAGATAGCCTGGCTGATGAGGATCATGAATCCGAAACCGGTCCCAGGATGCTTGTTTCCGGTCCAGGGAAGACTTGGCTTGGCAGTTCGGGCTGGACTGTTCCCATGAGGCACAGGGTCAGACTTATTTGCATATAGCCATGTCTGAACTGGGGTGGCCGAGTGAGCTAAAGAATGGTGATGGATTAAACCCAGATCAGTTGACTGGGGGCGAGTGTTTGATTTGCTCAAGCGCTCCGTCCATCATCCCCTTTTGTATCGCTTTGTTCGCCCTAAGTGTGGCAGGGTATGCTCAGACGTGAGTCCCTTGCTCACTTGGCCACTGGATTCAAGATAGCCTGGCTGATGAGGATTATGAATCCGAAACCGGTCCCAGGATGCTTGTTTCCGGTCCAGGGAAGACATGGCTTGGCAGTTCGGGCTGGACTGTTTCCATGAGGCACAGGGTCAGACTGATTTGCATATAGCCATGTCTGAACTGGGGTGGCCGAGTGAGCTAATGAATGGTGATGGATTAAACTCAGATCAGTTGATTGGGGGTGAGTGTCGATGGTGTGTGGGGCTTTGCACCAGGACAAGAAGGCTTCTTTGGAGGATGTTTGGTAGGGTAAGTGAGAGAGAGACTGGAGGAATGGAAGGAAGATGGAATGACAAATGAAAGAATGAAGGAGGGGTATCAACATTTGGGGGTGTGAACGGTTGGTACACCGTGAGGGTTTTGTTGTTTTGATGATATTGATGTTTATGTAGAGTGTTTTGAAATTCGCAATAATATTGCAAAACCTGTCCTAATAAAGTGGCCTTTTATGCTTCCTCATGCAGGGATGCATGATTATTTCACAATGTGAACCTCACAGACAGCAGGTCCTTGTATAGACTTTCGACTTCTACCACACTATAGATATTTTCTTTTCCCTACGTTTATATTGGTTCAGTGCCGGATTAAACCCAGTGGAGTCCCCTATTCTGTCGAAATTTCAGTGTCCCACTTCCAAATTATTTCCTAATATGTTTTTAATCTTACCAACACTAAGGGGCCAATTCCGATGTCGGACGGACTCAGGTCCGTCCGACATCGGTCAGGAGCCGTAACCGATCGACCTGCTGTGGTCGGTTACGGCCCTACAAGTACGATGCGACCGAACCCTGTTCGGTCGCATTTGTATGGTTCACAATGCAAGCATGCATTCCGAGCAGAATGCATGCCTGCATTGTGAAAAGCAGGGGTGCAGTTCATCCCTGCACTCTGTGGCTGGCACCGCAAGGTGCCTGCCACCGGGTGCAGGTATCCACAGAGGGGCACCACAGGTATCCCCAGGCTGCGATTCGGCAGCCTTGCACCCATGGGGGCCCTGCTGGGGGACCCCAAAGACAGTTTCCGACTGCCTTTTCATGCCGGACAGACCGGAACGAAAATGCAGTGAAAAACTGCCATCGTACTCCCTCGGTCGTAAAGAGGCGACCGGGGGAGTACTGGAGGCTTTCCGGATGGTAGACGGGCTCTCCGAGCCCGTCGTAGGCCATCCGGAAATCCAAGTCAGATTCCTTTCCGACCGAGCCCATCGGAATGGCTCGGTCGGAAAGGAATACGTCTGACACGTACCAATTCGGTCGGAAGGGCTACAAACCCTACCCGAATCGGAATTGGCCCCTTATTAGTGTGCCCCTCAGACGTGAGATGGAGATGACCATCACTACTGCACATTACACCTACGTAGTTCGCACTGAATTTTTTTTTTAACAAACTGACAGGTGCCAGAAGATGAGCTTTTAAGAGACAAAACATCATGTGAATTAGATGTCTCTAGTTTATGTACGTTAAGTTGCTAATGGGAACATTACATTAACACAGTATTATCTCTATAGAGTCTTTTTTTTCAGTTCAAAAGTAAGTTTATTGAGAGAAGTCAAAATGACAATACAAAGCCTAATACAAAACAACAAAGCATTTCATACATGAGGAGAAAATTCTGAAACAAATATATTATAGGTATAAAACATGGTAACACATCTTAAAGTAGAGAAAAGATGGCAATAGTATGCAGGTAATCAAATTATTATTCATATACAAATAATATAGGAAGGAAAATGATTATTCATATACTAATACTGTAGAGTCTTTAATGTAAAGTTTTCGTTTCTTTGAGTTGATTTCTTTTTTCTATCTTTTGGAAACAATGTAAGAAAGCTTGATGGTAATTTTTTTTCAAGGTCAAATCAATATTATTTATATCTGTTATCGCGGTGCCCCAGCCCCCTAAAAGGAATGGCACCCACAGGCTGGTGCCTACTTTGCCTGTTTATTTATTTATTTATTTATGTATTTATTTTATGCGTTTTGATATAGCGCGGACTTTAGAAGAAGGTGTCAGAGCGCTTCACAAAAGGAACAGTAGCGTTGCAAGAGGAGAAAATTACAAGTGGGCATGTTACAAAAGCAAACGTTATATTACATGAGGCAAATGTGAAAATTGTGCATGAATCAAAAGCAAACAAAATACAAGAAGAGGTAGCAAACGATACGTTACAAGAGGAAAAAAAGTGACATGTGTGCAGATTAGCTCAGCGTACAGAATACAAGTAGAGGTATAAAACTGCAATAAATGGCAGACACTCAAAACACAATAACACACTGGTAAGGCACTTCTATAGGCATGGAGTACAGAATTTCCTACAGTGGAAGAACTTCCTTCAGGGAATAGAGAGGGCACTGTATTGGTTCACTGGTTTCAAGCACCTCTCTCTCTCTCTCTCTCTCTCTCTCTCTCTCTGAACGGCTGACCTTTGATCGTGCGCAGCTGTAAGCAGGCAGGGCGCGTGCGCGGACAGCTGAGCTGCGCCGGAGTGATTAAGAAGTGCGCAGCGTGTCCATCGAGCGGAGTCTGCAGGCGAGAGCCGGAGAGCAGCCATTAGGCCTGGATGGGAGCTAATTGGCGCTGGCACCTCGGCTGCTGTTTAATAGGTCACAAGTCTCAAGTTTAGCACCTCCGTGCTTAACCTTTCTTTTGATGGCACGCGATTTGTCAGCGCGGCTGGTTCCGGGCGGCTCCCTCCCCTCACGCGAACTCTTGTCAGAGAAGGAGGGGGGGGTGCTCTCTGCAGTGCGGTCATTGCTCGCTGGTGAGGAAAAGTGCTCCCGCGCTCAAGACAGGAGAGGGATTTTGCACATCACAGGGACAGGTGAAATATGGCAGTGTGGTTCTGGAGAAAAAGGAAAGGAGGAATACTATGATTTGCACTCGAAATTATGGATAGCAACGACTTTTACTTAATAATGTCATGCAAAAATGTTGTGACAAATTTATGTCAGAAAGGTAAATATATAAAGGCAAGTATATGTTTGCTATACTTTACTCCACATATACTTACCGAAAATATCTATCTATCTATCTATCTATCTATCTATCTATCTATCTATCTATCTATCTATCTATCTATCTATCTATCTATCTATCTATCTATCCATCCATCCATCTATCCGGCTGTCTATATCTATCTATCTATCTGTCTATCTATCTATCTATCTATCTATCTATCTATCTATCTATCTGTCTATCTATCTATCTATCAATCCATCCATCTATCTGGCTGTCTATATCTATCTATCTATCTATCTATCTATCTATCTATCTATCTATCTATCTATCCGGCTGTCTATATCTATCTATCTATCTATCTATCTATTCGGCTATCTATCTATTCGGCTATCTATCTATCTATCTATCTATCTAGCCGGCTGTCTATATCTATCTATCTATCTATCTATCTATCTATCTATCTATCTATCTGTCTATCTATTTATTTATCTATCTATCTGTCTGTCAATGTACAAGGTGTGCATAGGTGACTTTAAAAACAGTAAATCTAAGCGTATCTATATTTACTTACCTTCGTGTTATTCTGTTATTTGAGATTCTGGCAGGTAGATACTTTTATTCTCTATGTTCATACATGTATATATTTTCTTATTTAATTATTAGATTTCTAACGCGTTCTGCCACCCGAAGGTCTCTTGGTGCTTGGATTCTGGTTGGTGAAAAAGAAACAAGGGTAAGTTCTGTGAACAGCCAGGTCTTGAGGAGAAAGGTGATTAAATATCAGCTGTAGATCACGGAGGAGTGCACTCCAGATGCGTGGTCCTATGTGGTAAATAAATAAATAATACCTCTATTTTTGAATGGATAAATGAATAACAGATAGCTCAATAAATAAGAGTCAAGATTCGAGGTAGTAGGAGTTTTGCAGGTTTATTACAGCATAAAGGACAGGAACAGGACAACCTGCATAGGAATAGGATGGCAGGGCCTGACAGGGGGGCCCCGACAGGACTAGCGTGGCCCGGCAGCTGCCGGGGCTGGATCTGGGATGAGCGCGCTAACATTTAATAACAATACACAAACATATATAGGAAAACAGTTGCATTACAATACATACGATAGGCGGAGCAGTGGGTGGAGCAAAGGGTGTGACGCGTAGCAGTCGCGAAAGATAAGGGTGAAAGTAGGTGTAACAGAGGCGTATACATAGACATGTGATGCAAACGTAACAGAATATGTCATGAATGGGGCGGAAGCATGGAGGGGGCTACCTAAGGAGCCGGGACCTCTAACCTGATGGTGCGCGCAAACTGGCAATGACGTGTTACTAGGAGAAGCTGGGGGCTACGAACTCTGTGCTAGGAGTAGAGACTGAAGTCTGGAGAGTCAGGGCGACATGTACCTAAACAGTATCTAGTATCTAATGTTTAGAGAACATGTTGATAGAATCCAAAAGTTATCAGGGTAAAGGCTAACAGACTCTAAGAATGGTGCATGCATTATTCTACATGTAGTGCGTGATGAAGAATATTAAATGACCATTAATACAGTATTTCTCTTACATGGAGACGTAAAGGCTAGACAATGACGGAAACTATTGATGCGATTCAGTAGCTTAGGAATGCAGAGAAGGAGGGCTGGACTGATAACTAGAATCATAACATACTCTTGGCAGACTCAGAGGCAGAGCCAGGCTGAACCGGGCACTGTGAGGCAGGAAGTAAGTGAAGGGTCAGGGATACAGGTGGGGGCTGTATCGCTCCTCAGCGAGGGCTTCAGGAGACAGGAGCTGAATCTGGTGTCCGGGCCCTTTTGAGGCCTAGAAACGGGGACTTTACAATGGAATAACGTGCACACTGAGAAACGTGGCAACGTAACTTTAAATAGGCCTAATACTCGTAGCTTTCACGAGAACTGGAAACTGGCATACTAGAGATGGACACAGCTATAATTGCGTCTTTAATCTGCGTCTTTAATCGAACATGGGGAATACATATGCATATTAATCATGCACACATAACATATGATGGAGGACGCGTAGGGACACAGAACATGGCAAAATTTACTTTTCCACACCTAGAGCCAGGGCACAACTCCTAGAAAAAGAAGTGAGGGGCTGACAATATGCAAATTACCTCATGACGTCACGTGCTCAACGTGTCCTGGTGTCTGAAAATTACACCGGGACACGTTCACCTAATTTCTGTGGGGCCCACCTTCTTGGCAGGGGGGAAGGCGTCCGCCCTGTGAAAAGACTGGGGGGACGCCGTCCACCCTCGTGTACCTCCGACTCGAGCCCTATCTAGAGCTGAGAAGACTCGGCCCCCAAGGCAGCTTCTGTGGAACCATGGAACGCAAATAAGGACGCGGAGGTAAAACAGAGCCTTCTGATAAGGACGTATCTCCTTAATCTTCAGGCAAGAAAATGGCAGCCCTTGCGGTAGAAGAATCGGTGCAAGGAGCCTTCATTGTAATGTGCTCTCCGGTAGCGAGCCGGTGTAGATAGCTCAGGCTGGGCATGAAGGAGCTCAAGCGATGAGCATTAGTTACATCCGTGGCACCTGATTCTGGATGGATTAGAGGTGCCGTATAACTTTCCTCTCCAGACAGAGGCTCTTACAGCAGTCCACTGGGTTGTGCCACCAATAGGCGGCACAACCCAGGGTTGTCTGCCTTTAAGAAGTAGTGAAGGTACAACAGGGCAAAGTCCTCTCATGTGAAAGATACATCAGTCTATGACCGAAGTCACGTGACTGTCCATGACTTGCACAGTCATGTGGCATTGGTGCCATGGGCCTTTATGCAAGCAGGGAGAATGAGTCCTACACAGCCATAGAGAGCCCAGTCCACCTTTTGACCCTGTACTTACTGACGCTTTGATAGCTCTAGCCTGTGACTTGCACACGTAACACCTGCTGCATAAAACCAAAAATATGCTGCAAGCATTCTTCTTCAAGGGATTAGAATTAGTGAATAGAGGTGGATGAGCAAACAAATTAACAAGCAGACCCAAGCCGAAGGTGATCCAAGGGCCTTTCTTGGTTGTAAGAGCCTGTGCAGGAGCCGAGCCATGAACAAATCTGTCATGTCATTCATGCAACAAACATCATAGAAATAATTATAACATCTTTAAAATAAAAAAAGTCTTTTTTTTAATTTGCAGAAGCGTTTCACTTCAGTACGTCACATTATATTGCTGCATTTAGAGGCATTTATTACAAGTGATAGTTTGAATTTAGTTTAAACACAGAAACATAAATGCCGTCCCACTGGGACACCAATCCATTAGTGAACTTAGAGACAAGTCACTTGTCCTGTGTACCGCATACATAGCCTATTTTTAATACTCGGAGCAACAATGCAGTCTATTAAGTCAAACATGAGAGACAGGCTCTTTCCCATATATCAGTCAATCAGACTCCCATACACTGTATAGCACTTATTACCCATGAGCATGAAGGCAGAGCAAAAGAACTAGTGTAAACAACCTGCAAACCTCTACACATCCGTAGTATTCAAAACCAATCAATTAATTCTGAAGTCCCTCCTTTCAGTCCATACACTATCAAGATGTCTTCATGTTCTCTAATACAGATGTGAAATACTATAGTGCTAGGCATCAGAGTCACATTCTTGAGTATGCATTTCCATCCAGGTAACCTGCAATCACCTTTCATTTTCTTGTATCTCCTAAAAATCATCCCATCCTAGGAGAGAAGAGCAGCAGTGAGTTTGCCACACGGCATTGTGAGGGACCAGTTTATGTGACTTTGTTCCTACATTGCAGTCTAGTCTTTTGCCTTCTCAGATGTACCACGCCCCCTTATTTCTGACTGCACCATCTCCCTCTCTGGATCAATGAAGAAGACGCCTCAAACAAGCCATGTTGGGTAGCCTTTAAAGAAATGCCAAAATGCCAAGACTGCTGCTCTCCCATCAAACTCCAGACGAAAAATCCTCAAGTTCGACTGCTCTATTGCACCAAACCTAATCTGCAACCCCCCAAATCAGGTTGACTGCATGGAGCATTGCCCTTGACCCTCTCCCTGCACCACAGTTAAACAAAGCAAGACATTCTGATGCATTGTGAATCCCACCACAGGTCCACTTCCATCCACACCAAAGAAAATTCACAGCAGTCAAATAATTCTTCATCAGCGAGTTCATGAAGATCAGGCGGCAAATAGAGCATTTGGAACTATTCAACATCCATACTGTTACCTGCTCCACCCCCCTCCACAATGTACATGATTGGACCACCTTCACCATCCTCTCTACTGATGCCTTCAGATGTCTCCTCCAATCCCTGAAAGTCATGACATATGAAGATGACATACCAGAATCCAGAATCACTGGCAGTGCTCAGCATCATCAGTGTATGATTGGACCACCTTCATCATCCTCTTACTGATGCCTTCAGCAGTGTCCCCCAATCCCTGGAAGTCATGACCTCTGAAGATGATATATATCTGAATCCAGGATCAGTGGCAGTGCTCAGCATCATCAGTACCTCCTGCACAGACTCTATCAAGACAGATCCTAACCCTTATGGAGAAAAGAAATCACCTTGGACGGCAATGACCTAGCAAACTAGCCCTGATCACCCTTCTCCCTTCTGTTATAATACCGAAGTACCAATTTTGGAAGATACTAATTGTTTTAAGTTTTCTGAATTTAACACTCCTTTTCCTTTTTGTTTTTGTCTGGACCTTGTGTTTTGGTGGCTTCAGGGCAGTGGGGTCACAGAAAGTAGAGCGTTTGAATTCGCAAAAATGTAACCAACAACACACCAGTGCCTTTTCTAGCCCTCACTGCTGGTGTGCTTTTTCTTTAATTATTTGAAGTACAGTTATCTGACTGCATAGTGATCTTAGTTTGTGTTAATAAACTATCTTGGAAGACAAATATTTTGTTTGCAACAACTTAGGGTAGCCTAATTTCTAAGATTTTAGCATTGTTTTCTGCCTTGTCTGCAGCTTTAAGAAAGGACTAGGTTGATCTCAGAACATATATTTTGTTTATATATGGAGTATTAATCTAACATAATTAGTGTTAAACTGTCTTTTTTTCTTGCTCACTTTGGGTATTTTTATCTATGTACATCAAAAGGATGACGAGTACTGAAAATGTGTGGGTGCCTATTGGATAGTGCCACTACTATGATCCCCAAAATAACTCTTTCAGGACTCTTCCCTACTCTACCCCTCTTTGCATCATCTTCTTCCTCGTTTACTATTCCGATCCCCCCAAAACAAGCCTTTCTAAACCCTCCCCTCTGACTTTTCAGCCTCCATCTCCCTTTTACTCATCCCAAGCCTCCTCCTACTGCTATGAACTCCAAAACAAACAAAAAAAACTTTTCCAAATCCTCTCTTCTATCACCCCTCTATCCTTTTCAATCTAAATCACTGGCTAACATGTCCACCACTCAAATTCATTTCAGATTACACTATACTGATTCACCACTAATCCCTTATGGGTTCCCGAGTAGTGTGCTACTCTCCGAAAAAAGGCTTTAACACATCATCAGGGGTAGCAACCGCTATAGAAATGCAAACCTCTTTCCCTCTTCTATCCCTCCTCTATCCATCTCAATCCAAATAAATAACTAACATGTCCTCCACTCAAATTAATTTCATATTTCACCATACTAATTCACCACTAGTCCTTTATGGGTTCCGGAGTAGATTTCTACTCTCTTAAAAAGAACTTGGACTCCTCGTCAGGGGTAGTAAGAGCAATATAAATGCAATTACAATCAATTACAAACTTCCACATCACCCCCACTTACCAATAGAAATGAGCACTTCCGTACTTCTTCTGCATGTACATTAAAAAACATACCTGACAAGTCACTCACTCACATACACAAGTCCTATTTCATCCCTTGCATCAAAATAACAGTGGTGGGCACATATCCAGCTACACCTCAGGTTGCATTAATAAAAGAAAGCAATCCTAGTTTTTGGCATCCTGTATTGCAAGTTAATTTCTCTTTATGTAAGATCACCCCCAAAGATTTGGACTGATGATGCTGGTGCTTTAACTCTATGACTGCGCTGAGTCCTCCTAACTTCAAAGGGGAAGCCTTCTTTGAAGGGCAAGTGGTCAACACAAATAAGAGGGCTGCTCTTTTGTTCAAGGAGATGGGTTGGTGTCAGGGACAAAGAGCGGACACCAGTTGCCAAAGCATTCTTTCCGTGGACTAGTAGCCCTTAGTTAGCCACACATGCTCCACACACTGAGAGAAGGGTTCAGCCATCTTGGGAGTGAATAAAATAGTGCACTCTGGGATATTTAAATAGCACATATTTGATGAAGTCATAATCAGCCAAGGAAGGACCTGGTTGCCAATTGGCTACTAAACACCATATCCCTGCGATAACTTTCTGGGTATAAATATGGCTCCCTTTATGGGGCACCAGTGGACTGAAACATGTCGGCAGTAGGGTCTTAGGGCTATAATATCCCACATGACCCTATTCCTTTACCTTTTTAATATCCCTGCCAGATCCACGAATAAAGGGAAACAGGGATCTGACAGAGGAGTTTTAAACGTTTAACCCCCTCGGCCCCAAAAATATTCTAAGAGCTCCCTGAGATATGGTTGAGCCCACCCTGACTTTTAGGCGTTAGGGTGTCCTGATGATGAAGCATGACACCACTAGGGTGTGTGAGGGAATATAAAACAAAAGGAGTTGCCTCCTTTCTCACCCATAGGTGATGCACTATCCTAGCTTCATGTAGGGATATTCCACCAGTATCAACTCAAGCTTTATAGTTTTCCGGCCCCCCAGGACTAACTACTAGGGGAGTACTTATTGTGTAATAGTATAAATATGGCAAACCTGGCACCCAGACCTCAGATCACATCTGGACTGGAGAAAGGGCTAAAGAAGGACTGTTCTGATAATCCCCGGACCAAGAAATAGAGCCTGCATCAACCGCTGGACTGCACCTGCAGGTCCTTGAGGTAGCAAAGAGAGCTCTGTGCCTGTGGTGCCTGTCGTGTGTAAAAGTCACTTCTGAGCCCCAGACAGAAGAGGTTAACTCCAAGAGTCAGTTGGCTGACTTCGTATTACAGCACCAGGGCCACTAAAGCTGAAGAAGCCCATTCTAATCAGTCAGTAGCTACAATTGCTTGTTCGCCTCTCACTGCTGACGTGTAGCCCGGACAACTGAGTCATGGCTTTCAAAAGTTGCACCAGAGTCTGCTGGGCCTGGCAGAGTTGTCAAAGTGCAGTTTTGTCTCCCAAGACTGACACTAGCCTTCACCAAAGGGAACCACTGATTTCTCCTGTGACAGGGCATTAATAGTCATATGACAATTGGAATTTTCAGGACCAAAGAGGACTTTGAAGGGACACGGACACTTGTGGCCAAAATCACCCTATCCTCAGCATCTTATATGCTTTGCATCATGACCACTATACTGAAGTCTATGATGGTCTGGTCATTGAACCTGGAACTGGACTCGAGACTGCTTCAATGACAAGGTACCAATATACAAGAAGGGAGATAGACAAAATTGTGCATGCTACAGACCAATCTCCCTTCTAGACTCATCTATAAAAATCCTTGGCAGAGTTATCCTGGCAAGACTTCAAAACTGGGCCGAGGAAAATGGGATAATGAGTGATCTACTGTCTGGATTTCAGAAGGGCATAGGAACAATCGAACGAGGTTTAAATTTATTGATTGTTCATCAAAAATATACCAGGGTAAAAGGTGAACGCCTGTACCTTACGTTTGTCGACCTTACGTCGGCATTCGATTGTGTGTCACATATTAAATTGTGGGCAATATTGAAAGGGCTGGGCGTGGAAGATTCTATCATCTGCTTTTTAAGAGAATTATATTCAGGGGCCACAGCATTGGTTCGTTATGGAAAGGGGGGCGAATGCACCAGAAAATTTGGTATTGGACGTGGAGTATGCCAGGGGTGCGTCCTGGCTCCATTTTTATTTCTGGTTTATATAAATGGACTTGAGCTTCATCTGTTGCAGGAGTGCAGGGATATGCCCAGGGTTGGCAAAAGACCTATCCCTGCACTCTTGTATGCAGATGATGCAGTCCTAATGGCACAGACTCCCTTGGCCCTACAGAATTTGATAACATCCTTTGAGAAGATCATGTTGAGTCTAGATTTAAAAATTAATTGTAGTAAAACCTTCTCCATGAACTGTGGTACAAGAACTGGAAAGCAGATGAGAAGAATGTTCATAAATAAAGTTCCGTTGGAAAACACCTCTACTTTCCCTTACCTTGGTATTTTGTTCCATGAATCTCGGTTTTGGACAAGTGCTGTAAAGGCCAGAACTCTTTTGTTCTCAAAAACAATAATGGCCTTAAAGAATTTTATTAAAAAGTTGGGCAAGAAACCAATAAGAGAAATCCTAACTATTTATAATGCCACGTGTACATCAGTAGCTTTGTATGGCTCGGGTCTTTGGGGGTATTCCAACATAAATTCAATTCAAATAGCCGAAAATAAGTTCATGAGGGATGTTCTGTCAGTACCACAAAGTGTTGCGACCTATATCTGTCACACTGAACTTGGACAACCCCATATATCAGACATAATTAGAACACAACCCATCCTCTTGTGGCATAGGGTATGGACAACAAACGAGTGTGCCGTGAACCGGGCTATGTTGCAGGATGTCTTAAGATTGGAAAATGTGAGTGGATTTAAATGGCTAGATTATGTCAAACGTTTTCTTATAGAAATTGATTGCCAACACTATTATGATGATCCACTCACAATGGTTAACATATCCAGAAAACTGTTTAAAAAATTGTGCATGGAATACCTCAAGGAGAAGAGAAGGCGAGATGAAATGAAGAAAGACAGTTACCTCGCATCTTCTGCTATTAACTGGTGACAAAATACAGCCGTATTTAACCCTGCCGATGTCAAATTATGATCGATTTCTCTTGACCCGTTTTAGACTAAATATTGTTTTTAGACTCTTGTCCTTCCCAGAAATGAATTCATGGTTGCGTAATTTGCCTATGTGCCCGTGTGACGAATCTTCGTCCCAATCTGATATCCATATTTTATTCTTTTGTAAATTTGATATTTTACCACATAAGAAATTCATTATCCCAATCCTCAAAGAAATGAACTTAAATAGATGTCGCCCAGCATTTTTAGAATTTCAGAGAATGGACACTGTTTTAACTGTTGCAGTAGTTTTAGGCTTTTTTAAACATGTTTTTAAATTGCAGAAAACAATTGGTCTTGATGAATTATAATAGATCTATTCCCTGTGTAAATTGTAATTTCATGTTGCTGCTTTTATGGTTATTGTCTTTTAACCGAATAAAGTACTTTTTGAACTTGAACTTGAACTTGACAAGGTAACTGTCCTACTACTCCTTACTGGGCCCCCTGACCTTCATTCTGTTTGAGTTGGTAGCCCAACATGGGCTGGAGAAGCCAAAACAGTTAAAATGTTTTACAACGTTTCCAAACATTACAGCTACCAATGCTTGTTGGAATTTGCTGCATTTCACAGTGTTCCTGAAAATCTATATCTCCTCTGGTGGATTTAGTTCGTTTTGGTGTCTAAAACTTCAGTAAAATAAGAACTATTTTTATAAATTGGTGTCAGATGTCTTATTGTGTGACTTTCTTATTCAGCAGTTGTCATACTTTAAAATGCTTTGAAATTGCTCTTTTGTCTAAAGCCTAATTCTTCAAAGCCACAGCAACACAAGGTTGAGCTTAAGGTTTTATAAATGAGCCTGACAGGACACAAGATGGTGTTGTGAGTGTATTACACCGCGAGGTTGCACTACAACACTGAAGAATACACCACTTTCCTCACATATAAAAACCCATTAGTCAAATCAATTTTGTGATGTCTAGTGCAGAAACTTACCTCCAATATCAGTACAGAGGCAAAATCTGCCTCATAGTACCGCATGTAAGTGGTGTCATACATGGGCACCGTCTTAAGTCAGAATTAGGCACCAAAGATAAGAGGAAGGAGTTACATTCCACAGAGACTCAATGGCATTCAGTGATAACTCCCTACTCAATTATGATATAGCCAAAATATCAAATAATTTCATCAGCTGTGGGCACTATCATAAATGAAATAAAATAAATTCAATCTGATTAAACGCACAGTGCCCTTTCAATAAGTCAGGCATTCAAAACATTTTTCAGTCATAGTTCAAGGCAAGAGTCACATCATGGTGGCAACTGAAAATAAAAGAAGGACTGCCTGTCACAGATTCTCCATCAGTGTAAGCACCATCTTAAGAAGGAGTAAAAATGTATCAAAGCCTGAAGTCAATCCAATAAGTTGGGGTGCTCAGTTCTAAGGCAATTATCTTACATAGCATACAAGTAATGCCAACATTAACTGAACAGTGACCACTATTCAAGGAAAACCCTCATGTACTAGGCTGTCAAGTGTAATCTGAGTGAAATACGATAGGACACTTGACAAAGTCCAAATAAATGACAAAGGTTATAAGTTCCAACCTAACGTATCCAAGGCCAATTAAAACGAATAAGGTCATGAAAAACTATTCATCCACACGAAAATGTTACCTATCTTGTAAAGCAAAGTAATATATTGCCCTGTAACTGCAGTGCTCCAGTACTTACGGCCCTAATAAATGTTTTATTTATTCGTAGATCTTAAGACAGCATGTATTCTGAGGCACTTTAGTCGTGGGAAGTTGATCACACCATTTCCCTGAGCCCAAATTAAAAAGAAAATTCAAAGGTGATGGATGATGTCTCAAGGTTGTTATAATCTAAATACACAAATGAGCCTGGTTGTTTTGACATATTAACAAGTGAGATGTATTCAGTGCCCCAAAAAATACTGAAACTCGTAATCAGTATTGAGGTCCCTTGCCACAGCCTTCAACTTCATGATCCAGAGGGCCACTGTAAAATGCAAACCCAGCTCCCTAGTCCCACTTCTGGGTTTAGGATCCAACTCAATCCCATATAATCAAAAAATAACATTTGGGTTCCTAGCCCCACATTATATATACACAATGCAAGGGGAGAGCATGAGTATTGGACTTAGCCCTCTCTATAGGGTCATCAACAAACTGTTTGCTTTCACCCTCCTGTATTCTGAACCCATTTTTTGGCTTTTAGGACTCTGTGCAGGTTACCACTGTTAGCCAGAGCTGAAGAGCGTGTGCTCTTTCCTTTAAATATGGTGAGATTTGTTACACCCATTGCCATTGCAGTACGTGTGTGCAGTTTTTATACTGCTGTTTCGACCTGCCAAAACAAACATTTTGCCAGGTGTAAACCTTCCTTTTTAATGCATATGTCACCCCTAGGGTATGCCCTACATGGTCCATATGGCAGGGTGCAGTGTATTTAAAAGGTTTGACATGTACTTTTAAATTTTAAACGTCCTGGTAGTTAAAAACTCTTAACCCCTTCGGGGCTGATGACGAGCTGGGCTCGTCATGGAGTAGGGCGCTCGCACGCTCATGACGAGCCCAGCTCGTCATGAGCCCCACCCTCGGGGGAAGCGCCAGCGCTCTCCCCGAGTCAGCCCAATTTCGTTCGTTTCTGCGGGGATGGCAGGGGAAGACCTTCCCCTGCCTCCCCCCGCCCTCCCCGCCCGCGTCATCAATGACGTCAGCGCGCGAGGCGCGCTGACGTCACTGGGGGTTCCAGTTGTTTACCGACGCGCAGGGAAGCCATTTGCTTCCTGCGCGTCGGAGTACAAAGAGGTTCGTTTTGCGGCTGGGGCAGGGGGGAATTTTTTGAAAAGGAGATCGAGTAAAAGGAAAGGCTTTTCCTTTCACTCGTTGCAAGTTTGGAGCATTCTGCTGCACGATCGTGCAGCTGGAATGGTAGGGTTTTTTTTTTTTTTTTCATTTCTGGACAATTTCGTTGTTCGGGGAGCGGCCCCTTGGGGAAGGGTCACTCCCCTTTGTGGGGTAACATTACTTTGTACTTGTTTTCATGCCTCTGGTATGACAAAATGTTGATTTGTTGGAGAAAAAAAAAACAGATGTATACATTTTCCAAGACAAAGTGCACTATACCCAGTAAATGAAAAAATACCATTGCAAGTTGCTGCTCAGTTTTTGGATCTGGGTTCGTCGGGTTCTTGGTGAAACTACAAGTCCTATATATCCCCACAACCAGGAAGGTCTAACAAATGTAACGGTATATTGCTTTCCAAGAGCTGTCAAAATTAGAAAAAGTTATAGGTGAAAACGTTGAGACAAAAGGCTATTTTTTTCAACAAAATTTCAAATATTCCAATATCTAACTGTTAGTTTCTATAACGAAACCTTCATGGATTTAGACAAATGACCCCTTTCTGAATTCAGAATTTTGTCTACTTTACGAAAATGTAAAGCTTTCCAGGATCCATTATTGCTTTCAAACTCATTTCTACCATTAACTGGAAGGAGGTGGAAAGCTCTAAAAATAGTAAAAATAGGCTATGTCCCAGAAAAATGCCAAAACTGAGTGAAAAATTTCGGTTCTCTGACAAAAGTCTGTCATTCCCCGACAGCTGAGAAAATGGAGATTTCAGCCCCACAAGCCCTTTTGTGATACCATTTTCAGGGAAAAACCCAGAGGCTTTCATTTGCAGCCCGTTTTTCCCATTTTTCTGAAAAAAACAAAAAAATCACTATATTTTGGTTAATTTCTGGGACCCCTCCAAGGGAATCCACAAACCCTGGGCGCCTTTAGAATCCACATGATGTTGGAAGAAAAGGACGCAAATTTGGCGTGGATACCTTATGTGGTCAAAAAGTTACAAGGGCCTAAGCGCGCTCTACTCCAAAACGCCAAAAAAAGCCTCAGCACAGGAGGGGAAAAGGCCTAGCAGCGAAGGGGTTAAATTCGTTTTTCATTACTGCAAGGCCTATCTCCCCTGTAGGATAACATTGGAGTTGCTTTATTACATTTAATAAGTGACAACTTTCAAAGGGAGCAGGTAGAAACATTGAGTTTTGTCTCTAAAAAATTGTAATCCAAAACTCTCTTTAATAGCAAAGTTGGATTTTAAGTCACAATTCTGAAAATGGCTCCATTGGTAGCATTAGTAGTAAAGTCTGCATTTTCTTGTCACAACCATTTGGTGGCTGCAGCCTGTATCCTGAGTCCCAAGACTAGGTCTAGCTGGCACTAGGTCTTTTTATACTGCTTCTAGATAGTGAGACAAAGAGGAAATAGATGCTGGCCGGACGTGCCGTTACTGTATTGGTAGGGGAGAGTAGCAGTCACCTACCTCACTTGCATATCCCAAGGACTTTGCTCCAGCACACTCACAAGCTGGGGCCAGGACAGGGAGGTAGGAAATTCCCATTGTGGATGAAACTCTCTAGAAGCTTCTCCTATTTCATAGCTGGAACCAAGTATAAATATTGGACTCTCAGACCCTACTTCTGAATACACATCTGGACCTGGGGAAAACTCAGAAGAAGGAGTAATGTGCTGCTCTGCTGCAAGAAGGACTGCTATCCTGATACCCTGCAACTCTGCTGCCATGCTGTCTGAGTGAGAAGAACTGGACCTGCAGATAGAACCCCAGGACCATCAGAGTACTCCAAGAGCTAGTTGGCTGGCCTCCTGATCAGAGCCTCCGGGATAGTGAAGGCTCCAACTCTCTTCAACCCTGCACCTGGACTCTACCTGCTCTGAGTCCTAACTCCGCCAGTGGTGCTCCTCCAGTCCTGAACCCTTGGAAGTGATGATGGAGGTGACTTGACAGCTCACATGTGGTCTTCACCAATTCTGGAGCAAAGTGAAGCAAAGCTCTGCAAAGCTCCGCTGCACAGCGACAAGCCTCATCGGAACCGAAGCTGAGTGACATGAATATTATATTCTAGACCATTTAACCTCCTACACAGACTACAACTTTAATATCAACTCCAGTCCATCCATGCAGAACGAGACCGCACCATCAGTCCGCCCGTCCTGCACAGCTTGTCCCACTCTCACAATACCAGTATTCCTCCTGTCAGCACTCTCACCCAGCCGAAGGTCTTACAACTGTTCCTGCAGCTAACTCTAATTCCTGGCAATATGGTGTTGTGGATTAAGCCTTTTGCATGGCTGAGTACAGTCTAGACACTCCAAAACCTTGCGAATTCCACCCTTGTGGCTTTCCACCAATCAAACACAAATTAGTAAATATTTTCTATTGTTCAGTGGTCTTTAGCTGTACCTAGGCCTGCTATTCTTGAATTATTAATGTCCCAAGGAGGAAAGATGCCTGAGCCGCCACGGTACGGCATTTTTGCTAGCCTGAGGGGCTCAAAGAGAGAAAGGATATTCACCTTCGTAGTTGATTTTACCCACAGGGAGGGAAAGGGGTTCCAAGAAGGTGTAGTTGTGGATGAGGTATAGAAAGTAATGATAGACCGTCTGGGATGTTCCATGAATGGTCAAAAAGAGTGTGATCTCAAAAGATATGGATCAAAGCAATATAAAATGAGGCAAGATACCCACAGTCTTTCTACTTCGCCTGTGTAGTAGAGAAAATCTTTCCTGGCGAGGCATGATCAGAACTTTGAGCATCTCTGGTTCCACCCAACTTGGTGTCAGACAGCTCAGAAAGACTTCGATTCCATTTAATATGAAGGAACCTTTCAAGTTGACAGCCTATTCACTAGTTGGAGATAACACCGAACTTTCGATTTTAATAATAAAACGGATCTTGTGAACTCGCTTTTCTTAACCATGACAATCTCACTCAGATGTGCCCCTTGTACAGATGACATGCTAGAAATTGCACAGACTAGATATAATCCTTATCTGATATTGGGGTGATGATTCCAAGGATATTTATTGATGATCAGCCACAAATGTTACAGTTTTATCCTTGAAGTAGTTCCAAAACTGGCAGAGTGGCTGAATCATTGTATATGAAGCTTTATTCCAAGATGATTCACAAATAAAGCTCTAAGTTTGGGGAACTTACTTATTAGGAGTGAACCTTTCAGTGATTGGAAGTTCAAGTTATGTTATGTTATGTTATGTTATGTTAAGGGGATTTTGTATAGCGCACTGTCACCGGAGGTATCATGGCGCTGAAAGGGTGCTGAGGAAGCAGAGGGGATTTAGCAGGATTGTGGGAAAAGCCAGGTTTTTAGTGATTTGCGAAATTGAATGAGAGTACCGGAAGTCCTAACTGGGAGGGGGAGAGAGTTCCAAAGTTTGGGGCCGAGGAAGGCAAATCTACGACCCCCAGATCTACAGAGTTTAAAGGGAGGGACCACCAGAAGATGTAAGTGAAGAGATCTAAGGTTACGTGAGGGACAGTAAGGTCGGATAAGGGATTTCAAAAAAGCGGGGCAGGAACCAGAGAGAGATTTGAAAATAAGACAGCCAACCTTAAAGGCAGCCCTTAGGCTGACCGGGAGCCAGTGTAGCTTGATAAGGAGGGGTTTGGCGGACTGCCACTTCGGAATCCCGAGGGCCAGTCTCGCCGCCTGGTTTTGAATGACTTGCAACCTATTGATGGAACATTTGGGCAAACCGTAGTAGATGGAATTTGAAAAATCCAGGCGGGAGAGAACAAGGGCCATGATGACTTGAAGCAAGGCATCGGGAGTGAGAAGGTAGGCCACCTTCCTAATCCTGCGTAGTTGGAACATTCAGGAGGAAACCACTGTCCCCACCTGCGGCCCCAGAGAGAGCCCAGCATCAATAGTGACCCCGAGGCTTTTCACCGAGGTTACCGGGGAGGGAGGAGAGCCAAGCTCTATCGGCCAGAAATGTGGACCCCAGTGGACGGCGCTCTTACCCGGCAGGAGGAGCTCCGTCTTACCAGGGTTCAATTTCAACTGGTTCTGACACATCCACTGGAAAATGTGGGACATGACTGCCTGAAAAGTGGGGATAGCAGAAGAAGAGTTTAGAGAGAAAATGAGTTGTAGGTCGTCCGCGTAGTTGAAGACGCGGACGTCCCACTGCCTCAAAGAAGAAAGAAGAGGGCGAAGATAGAGATTGAAAAGAAGAGGGGATAGAGAGGAGCCCTGGGGGACCCCACAAGGCAGATGTTCCCTAGGGGCCCTAAATGTACCTAGGCTGAGGGACTGGGATCTCCCCATAAGGAAAGATTTCACCCAGCCAGCGCCAGGCCCTGGATGCCGGCCTGTTCGACACGGTGGAGAAGGATGTTGTGGTCCACCGTGTCGAAAGCGGCCGACAGATCTAATAATACCAGGGCCTGGGAGGTACCCTTGTCAGCTCCGTCTCCCAAGGTATCTAGGACAGCCAGGATCACAGCCTCCGTAGAATGACCAGGACGGAAGCCGGCCTGGTTGGCCTCGAGAAAGATGGAACTCTCGATGAACCCCGAGAGGCAGGCAGTGACATGGGCTTCCAAGATTTTTGAGAAAAAGGGTAAGAGAGAGATAGGACGATAGTTTGCCGGGACGGCAGGGTCGGCTCCAGGCTTCTTCAACAGGGGCACTAGGACGGCCTCCTTGAAGGAGCTGGGTACCGTCCCGGAAAGAAGAGAAGAATTAAGCAGAGGAAGGATGCAGTCGGGTAGAGAGTGGCAGATGTCGCAGAGTATGGAAGGTGGACAGTGGTCGTCAGGAGAGCCAGACTTGATCCGGGCAGCCAGGTTGGCTAGAGATATAGCGTCTAGTGGGGGAAGCTGGGTGATAGAGAAAGCATTATGGGGGGATGTGGTGGAAACAGCCTCCAATGAAGTGACCGGGATAGTGCCCTTAATCAAAACAATCTTCTGTAAGAAGAAGGTGCTAAGTGCATTGCAAGATTCCTGGGTAGGGGCCTGGGACAGGAGCGTTCTGGCGTCAGACGTGAACTCGTCCAGAACTCTGAAGATCTCCTTCGACTTACAGGGAGCTGACAGAATACGCTCGGAGACATAGGCTTTCTTGGCTGCAGAGATAGCGGATTTATACCTATTACGAGCTGCCACATAGATATCTCTGCTTGACGGGCAGTAGTCTCTTCTCCATCTGCGTTCAAATTGACGAAGTTCTAACTGTAAAGTTTTAAGGAGTGGAGTAAACCATTTATGAGAATGGTTATGGCGAGAGCGAGGGAACTTAGTTAGTGGGGCAAAGATGTCGCTGGCGGATATGAGCCAGTTAGAAACTTGCCCATCTAGCTCATTAATGTCAAGGTTATTGAGGGAAGGGGGACGTGTGTGAGACAGGTAAGTTAGCAGTTTGGAGGAGTCGACGGCCTTCCACTTACGAGCCATGCCACCCTCCCGCGAAGGGATCCTGACCTGACCAGCCATCGAGATGGTGGTGTCGATAAGGCGGTGGTCCGACCACACGCAAGGTGTAATGAGCGGGTGGGAGGGCTTCACCCCATAGACCCAGATATGATCAAGTATATGGCCACCACTGTGGGTGGGGGATGTGACTAACTGGCTGAAGTTCAGGCTCGAGAGACCTTCAAACAATTCGAGAGCGTGGGGGCCAGCGTCCCTGTGCTGAAACCAATAATTAAAGTCCCCAGCAACAACTATGCGTGGAGAGGAGGTAGCAATGCTAGCAAGCTGCTCAATTAACAGTGCGGGGAAAGAGGGCATGGATTGTGGGGGGCGGTAGAGTACCATAAAGGTAACTGCGCCCACCTCGGTTCCAAGACTGAAGACAAGGTTATCTACATCGGGAAAGGTCATGGAAGTGGGGGTAATAACCTGAATATCCTTACGTATTACCGCCGCGACCCCCCCTCCAGGGCGACCCCCATGGCGGTTGGTGTTAAGCAGGCAGTAGTCAGGAGGTAATGCTGCCAGTATGTCCGGGAGGGAGTCGTCCGTAAGCCAGGTCTCAGAAAGTAAAAGAACGTCAGGCCTTTCAGTCGTGAGTAGATGGAAAATGTCAGTTTGATGCCTGACTAAAGAACGAGTGTTCAAATATAGTAGGCGGATCTGCGACTCAGGAATAGTGAGGGAGGTGGGGGGAGTGAGCGGACCAAGGTGGGGGGGTAGATTACCAGTGATTCCTAATGAAGTGATCCGCGTCCAGGTGTCAAACGATAGGGGGCAGTCAGCAGCTCGAAGGTGCATAAGGGCGGGGGATGAATAGGAGATGGTAGTATCCACATCCCTAGGCCCTAGGCCCGTCCTGGCGCGGACGGGCGCAGACGGGCTTGACTCTGGTGCGACTCCGGCGCGCCTACGTCGCGCCCGCTGCGCTCGTCCGCTGCGCTGACACATGAGGCCCGTCTAAGTAGGCGATGACGCCGAGGTGGGAGGAGTCAGGAGGGCGGGGTGGGGGAGGAAAGTTAAAACACAAAGTGTGCCACTCACCGCTTGTAGTCAGCGGGGGAAATGAAGTTTGAAGCTGCTAGCACTCAGCAGCAGAGAGGCAAGCAAAACAGAATTAAAATAAGGCTTTAAAGCGCTCAGCGCGCTAAACCTCTGCCCTCTGCCACAGGGCTTTGGTTAATCGCGAGGCAGAAGTGGGCGGAGCCTAAATAGGCGATGACGCCGAGGTGGGAGGAGTCAGGAGGGCGGGGTGGGGGAGGAAAGTTAAAACACAAAGTGTGCCACTCACCGCTTGTAGTCAGCGGGGGAAATGAAGTTTGAAGCTGCTAGCACTCAGCAGCAGAGAGGCAAGCAAAACAGAATTAAAATAAGGCTTTAAAGCGCTCAGCGCGCTAAACCTCTGCCCTCTGCCACAGGGCTTTGGTTAATCGCGAGGCAGAAGTGGGCGGAGCCTAAATAGGCGATGACGCCGAGGTGGGAGGAGTCAGGAGGGCGGGGTGGGGGAGGAAAGTTAAAACACAAAGTGTGCCACTCACCGCTTGTAGTCAGCGGGGGAAATGAAGTTTGAAGCTGCTAGCACTCAGCAGCAGAGAGGCAAGCAAAACAGAATTAAAATAAGGCTTTAAAGCGCTCAGCGCGCTAAACCTCTGCCCTCTGCCACAGGGCTTTGGTTAATCGCGAGGCAGAAGTGGGCGGAGCCTAAATAGGCGATGACGCCGAGGTGGGAGGAGTCAGGAGGGCGGGGTGGGGGAGGAAAGTTAAAACACAAAGTGTGCCACTCACCGCTTGTAGTCAGCGGGGGAAATGAAGTTTGAAGCTGCTAGCACTCAGCAGCAGAGAGGCAAGCAAAACAGAATTAAAATAAGGCTTTAAAGCGCTCAGCGCGCTAAACCTCTGCCCTCTGCCACAGGGGTTTGGTTAAGTTTATATGTTAATACAAACAAAGTGGTCCCAGTTTATAGAAAACAAATAGAAACACTCAATAACCAATAAAAATAAATGTACAATTAATTATAACAACATTGTTTTTTAATCACAATGTGTCTCATATCACAGTAGTTCATTCAATACACGTACAATAGATCACTTTTCAAAAATGCCCCTATGAGAGTGAGAAAGGGAAGGGTTGTGTTGGGATAGTGAAAGGATAAGATCTTCAAGGAAGGTCTGCAAAACCACAATATAACCAATTAGTTGTATACAGAGTTAAATCATCTTCTATTTGGAAAAATCATGCCTCAATGAAAAACAATACTAATAACTGATAATCGAGGCTGAACAACGAAGGTAGTATCGACGTTTCGACCCAGTTGGAATGCAGGTGTGGATAAACCTTGCTAGAGGGTCTTCATCAGGACGGGGGCGTTGAGGGGTGGGGCAATGGATCTGCTTGTAGGAAAGGCTCGCTCAATATTCATTCAAAAGTGGTCACAACACGCACCAAGGGCCAAATTTAGCAGGAGTGCGATGTCATAGCCACCCCTGAAGTGCAGCTTCTAGTTGTAGAGTAGCTTATACCACTGCTGGGAGATTGTTCTGTGTATAGCACAAGAGGCTCGTTCTAACTTGGGCGGTCGTCTTCACGTACCGTCTGTCAAAATCGTAAAAGATGGAATAATTGCCGACCTTGGGGTGATCGTGTGACCAGCTTCCCGAATGCCCGGGTTGTAGGCTTCGTGATCCACAGTCAAGAGCTTCGGAGCGCGAGATTCCGTCTGGCAGCCGGCGTCTATTAGTCATGACTAATAGACGCCGGCTGCCAGACGGAATTTTACGATTTTGACAGACGGTACGTGAAGACGACCGCTCAAGTTAGAACGAGCCTCTTGTGCTATACACAGAACAATCTCCCAGCAGTGGTATAAGCTACTCTACAACTAGAAGCTGCACTTCAGGAGTGGCTATGACATCGCACTCCTGCTAAATTTGGCCCTTGGTGCGTGTTGATGACCACTTTTGAATGAATATTGAGCGAGCCTTTCCTACAAGCAGATCCATTGCCCCACCCCTCAACGCCCCCGTCCTGATTTAGACCCTCTAGCAAGGTTTATCCACACCTGCATTCCAACTGGGTCGAAACGTCGACACTACCTTCGTTGTTCAGCCTCGATTATCAGTTATTAGTATTGTTTTTCATTGAGGCATGATTTTTCCAAATAGAAGATGATTTAACTCTGTATACAACTAATTGGTTATATTGTGGTTTTGCAGACCTTCCTTGAAGATCTTATCCTTTCACTATCCCAACACAACCCTTCCCTTTCTCACTCTCATAGGGGCATTTTTGAAAAGTGATCTATTGTACGTGTATTGAATGAACTACTGTGATATGAGACACATTGTGATTAAAAAACAATGTTGTTATAATTAATTGTACATTTATTTTTATTGGTTATTGAGTGTTTCTATTTGTTTTCTATAAACTGGGACCACTTTGTTTGTATTGCTATACTGCCCAGGTCCCAGCGACTTCTTGGGTTGACCCGTGTTTTTATAACAAGTTTATATGTTGTCCGAATATTTGTATGACAGATTAACATTTGAGTGCCTCTCCTATTGTGGTACTGTTTACATGAGTTCTCATGTTTATTATTACCTGTTGAGTGTAAACATCAAACTATGCAGTTGGATACTAAGATTATCTATAAACCTTGTGGCCTATCTGTAAATTGGTTTATTATCTTTAAAGTTATCCTACCTTCTGGGTCAAATAATAAAAGGAGCCTAACTACCCTGATTTAACGCAGGATCTCCAACCACTCTGTACCCTGCTATCCAAGACAATCTTCTGTGCTATTCAGATAGATTTTTTGTTAATCCATTTCAATATTTACAAACTTTCCTGTTTTCATTGGTGTACTATCAACATTATAGCGCTATAATGTCATTCTAGCTGGAGCCAAGATGGAGGACATAAGTAGGTGAATGCTATTAGTTAATAGGCTTATCACATCCTCTTTTTTTGGTGGTGGTTAATTTTTTCCAGGCAGGGCCATATTGTCTAGAATTGGGAGACAATGCAGGTGTTACTAGGCCCAACTGTGGGGGTAGTGCTGTTAACTCTTGAAGTCTTAGTTGAGACCTACTATGGACTCTGAGTAACTGGGAAAAGCAAAACCCCTTCAGCACTTGACTCTAAGTGGTAGCATGGGTCAAGCAGTCCAAGGCCACTTGGGGAGAGGTTTACACAAACAGGAGACTCAAAATACACTCAGCAAACCCTACAAATGAACGTCCAGCCAGATACTTTTATGAAAAAGTCGTATTTATAAAGATTTATATATGAACACAAAGTGAAATACAACACACAACAAATACCACACAATCTTCAACAGGCAGGCACTCTAGCATTGTCCGGATAAGATCGTGGGTTCCACTTTCCCATTTACAGATTGTGTTTATTCCACATTTATTTGAGGCAACATTTAAATTAAGCTTCGTTAGAGAGTTAAAGTCATAGGAGTTCCATGATGGCTTTTTTAAAAATTAAAGTTTCTCAGCACTACAGTCAGAGAAAGTTCCTCGAAAGGCTGTGCACCCCGGTGATCAGCCTTCTGATTCCGGCAGCAAGTCACAGAGGCTTCTGGTGGTTATGTTGATACTCTGCTTACACGGATTGCAATCCACGACCTTTCACTTTCGCAGGCTGCTCAAAGTCCACAGCCCTCAATGTTCATCACAGCCCCCACCTGGCACATGGGGATCGCAAACAGTGGTACACAAGGCAACTGCTCTCTTCGGACCCTCAGTCT
The DNA here is from genome assembly GCF_964261635.1 of Lissotriton helveticus. Lineage (NCBI taxonomy): Eukaryota > Metazoa > Chordata > Amphibia > Caudata > Salamandridae > Lissotriton > Lissotriton helveticus. Next base: position 72,154,604 of record NC_136064.1, read on the forward strand.
TCACTACAGCCCTCACATGACACACGCGGGATACAAACAGAGGTACAAAGGGTAATGGCCACTCCAGGTCACAGCACTGCTCTGGGTGCCTGCCCTCTATAGTTGCAGCAATGCACCAGGGCAATGGCCCTCAGTCTTCACCGTGGCATCCAATTGCCATAAACAGGTCACAAGCAGCAATACACCTGGCGATGGCCCATCAAGGTCACAGTACTGCACTGGGCAACAAACCTCTTTGGTCACAGCAATGCACCGATGCAATGGCTCCTACTCTCACTGTGGCCCCCACCTGGCATACAGGGGTCATGAATAGTGGCACTCTTGCGGATGGCCCGATTTCTGCAGTGGTCCTGACAGAACCGGAATCTTACACTTCATGGATTCACTCAATGGGAACCCCAATGTCCCTCACTCTTCCAGTCACTCTCTTCCTCTGCACAGGGTTTTCTGGTCTCTGGGGCAGGCAAAAGTTGGTGCTCCAGGTTCTAGTCTCCAGGGCAAGTGCTCTTGATTCTTCTGGGTGATGTCCCCTCACCCAGCTAGGAGACTAGTATACCTGAGTCCCCAGTCCTGGTCACAACAGGCAGAACTCATGTTGAGCTTCTCCGCTCTGACGTACAGCCACAGTTTACTGTCCAACATTTGTGAATTGAGGAGACTTAACCTCGCATTTTTATAATCCATGTGGCCAGACACTGATGTGATTTAGTGTCTCAGTCTTTGAAGTTCATGTTGGGGGTGTAACCTCCATAAAAGTGCTGACTCCTTTGCCTTGTCCTTCTTCCACAAAGCAGTGTGTCACAGCAGGCGCGACTTCAGCTTGGATAGCCCCACAACACCAGCCACGGGAGGGACCCAAGGACCACACCTTAATGTTAGTCTCTCTGATATATGCCTAACAAAAGGTTAAAAAAGTTGTAGCCCTGCTTTTTATGAGTCCCTGTCTCTGCAGTGATTCTCGTATAAGTGCTGTTCCCTTCCTGATGATGTGCCTAGGCCTCACTGACCAGTGACTTTTTCAGAATTAGAGAATCCTTTTGACGTGCACAAGAGAGCCAGGCTCTCCCTTCCTCCAATGTGTGTCCTGCCCAGCTCTCAGAAATGCAGGCAATCCACAAAGCTGTCTGGGATGGCTCCTCCACATTTACATGGCTTTCCAAGGCTCTGGGATTCCAATATGAAACCCACACATCTCCATATATTGTAGTGCACGCAGGCACACATACATCCTAGCACGCACATGCAAATGTATACGTGATGCACAGCACTACATTCATGATGTAGGGTAAGGCACACAGCAGCAGAACTTTACATGAGTGAGCCAGTACGCCCCCCTCCAGTGACAATGTTAAAAAGTCCTGTTCACTTTACTGATCATCATTACAAAAATGTGGTATGTGCCCACCACCGATCTCGTGCTGTATAATTCTTGGTAACCGCAATAGCCCTTCACCACTGTAAGGGTAGCATTCTGTGAACCAACCCCTGTCTATCAGGACTGCACTCCATGAGACAGGACTGGATAATGGTGCACACACATGATCCATGTTAGCCCATGATCAAAAATCGGTACCATGGATCCAGATATCACTGCACTGCAGCTGGGACACTCGGTGCAGGAGTGCACGTCATCATGCAGTGAACTTTTCTGTCCCAACACAGATGAATACTCATATTAAACAGTACAAACAGTTCTTTGCAGTAGGCCTGGGGAAAACCTTTTGCACTTTTTTTGAATTTAGAAACTCTTTATAAACTTTAAGAACTCGATAACACATGAATCAAACAATGCACTCCTACCTTCGGAATTTACTGTCAAGCTTTGCCTAACACCTTGCATGCTCATGCTCGCTCGTCATGAGCCACGGTGCTCCGGTGCTCATGACGAGCTGTGTGCGCCCCCCCCCCCCTCCCTCAGCACAGCGGGGGAATGTGCCCAGCAGGGAAGGGGTTAAATATTTGCATTCTTCTCCCAGCATTCCTCACACCTGCCTACTTTTGCATGGCACTTTCTGCCCCCGCTATTTTCTTGTCAAAATCTCATATTCCACACACATGTGACTGCAGTCACTTTCCGGGGTTCATAGGACATTATCATGACAGTCCTTGTAAATGAGAGTAACCCACTTTCTTAACCTTCATGCGTTTCACGCCTCGCTGCCAGAGGTACTGTGAGGTCATCCTTGCTGCTGACAGCTTAGACTGATTTCTTGTGGATACATAAAAAACGTGTATTATCTTGCAGTTACCTAAAGTCATTATTATGTGCATTTGTATGCCGTGCAGTCAGCTGCTGCCTGTGGCAGGCTCTATCAGATGAGGTAGGGTGTCCTCTCACAGCTGTCTGCAGACTCACTGAGAAGGGGATGTGATTAGAAGTGACAGGTCAGCTATGGACCCTTCCCTGGGCCGCAGGCTGTAGCGAAACAGAGCTATGCAGATAGTTTGACATTCTGATGCAGTACAACGTTTCATGCCTAATGTCGTTACCAGCATATTGTTTATTTTTTTGCTAATGGCCTTTTCGCAGGAAGAGAAAACAATGCCTTATTTTGTTAGTGAGATCGCATTTCTTATTCTTGTATTATGATGCAGTCTTCATATTTTTTAGGTCCAGCTAGACGGTGCATGCGCTGTCTCAAAGAGACATATTGTGTTTAACTCGGGGGCTTCAGCCCACCCAAAGGCTTCCCATTTGCTCGCTCCATCATCTGTCTCATATTCTTTGCCACCATTTGTCCCTGGCCTGCATGGTCTTGTTTCTTCCTGTGTTTAGCCCTCGCCCCAGAGCATGGACCAAGTACTTGTAAACATCCACTGCTCCCGTTTTTACAACCATTGTAGCACCTACTTTTTCAGCACTCTACAGCACCCATGCTAATACCTGCTCCATCTCTTCCCACCCGCCCTCATGCCCCGTCCACAGACCACACCTTTCCCCATCACCGATTTTCCTATCATTGCTACTTTTAATTTCCCTCACATCCTCCCTTCTGTCTATGCTGCCCCATCCACAGATCACCCCCTTCCCCTCCTCCGTCACTGCTTTTCCCTTTCCTCCTGCTTTCTGTTTCTCCCACATCTTCCCTCCCATCTCTGCTTGCTCCCTCATACATCCCAGTGCCTGTCCTGTTCACAAATCACCCCCTCCACCCCTGGTACTGCTTTGAACCCACATTGTAATCTGTTTTGTTCTAGTGAGTGGTGGTGATCTGTCTTTTAATGACCTGTTAGTGTACAGTTGACGTGCTGATTGGCGCATATGTGCATGGCTGCTATTACCTGGCACATGTGTAGTCTCAGTTCATTTTCCACATGTGTGGGTACTAGGTTTTGTGTGTTCTTACACAATATGTGGTCCTTCGACAATAGTGTTTATGGCTGGAAAATCAGACCTCAAATGAATCAGGAGTGCGTTATCAGAAGTGCATGTTAGTGCATCTGAAGTACCTGTGTCTTCTGCTGTAATTGCATACCCACGTGTCTCCTGTGCAGACTGATTGAACTGTTTGTGCATCACCTTGTTGCTTCTCATTTCATAGGGTGGGTCTCTTTTTCTTCACACTTTCGCGACACTGGTTATAATTCCAACCCAGTCTTGTGTGGAAAACCGGTCTCGCGAACTACCCGATTCCTTCTCCTAATTACAACCCTGAAGAGTCACATCTTGACATGGTGTGACGAAACACGTGTCGGCTGATTTAATCTTATGTTGTACTGATCGAGTTGAAATATATCGCTTCCCACATGAAACAATGGATGTCGACCTCCGTCATTTCTAATACAACTAGTGATTAATACGTTTGGTTTGACAAATAACCCTAATTATACTATATACGTGTGCACAGGACTTTGAGCATTACTTGTTGTATGGGTCTTGACCCACACTCTGGAAGGGGTTTGTTTCTCCTGACTTGTCTGCACCGTGGTTTTTACAAACTGTGTTCTTTGACTTATGAACGTACACGATAGAGCGCCAATTCTTCCTGCACCTAATTCAATCCCATTACATTGACTTACCTCTTTTTCTTCAAATTTTTCCCATCAGGACACTTTCTTACTTTTTCCGTATTTACTGATGAAGTGTTTCCATTCGCCATTTTTGTTTTACTTGAAGTATCTTCAAAGGAGCCAGCTGAGTCTTAATGTCATCAGGGTCGCAGAATGCTGAGGGCTGTGCTTGAACTTCTCTGCCCAGGGACTCTAAGTTCCAGGTATATTTCAAACAAGAAGCATGGGCAAAGGGCAGACTTGTCTTGCACCCGTCAGAGCCCAGAGGAGACTTGGCTAGGCCCCCCTCTAACGTATCCCATTCTAGGTACTGATATTTGTACTTTGTGCACAAAATTTGAGAATGAACTTCTACCAGTGTGACAGAATTTGCAGGGAATCTTGGAAGGCACTTTTTTACTGCAGTTCAGGATTATTTCTACGTGTAGATGTATATTAGGCAATGAGGCTGTGTGCGCTGGGCAACGTCATCGCGTTCATTGTAATGATTACATTTCTTTACCTTATTGTGTGATTAGTTAGAAGTGGGTAATTTTTATTTTGGTTCAGGAAATCCACTATATAAGTATTTTTATTGTCTTTTCTTCCTTCCATTTTCCTCTCCTATTTTTATTTTCCTAGCTACTATGGGTAAAAGGAAAGCTGGAGAGGGTGTGAGCGGTTCCAGGAGAATGAAAAAGACCAAAAAGAAATTGGGAACAGCAGGAGGTAATTGTGTCATTGACCGAATAGATGACCTCCTAGTTGAGTGCGAAGAACTGTTAAATACTGACTTTATGTAGTCTTCTGCTGCTTTAATAACCAGATAATCTGACACGGTGGCCACTTCAAATCTATAAAAGGTACGAATACCTAACATGTTTGTAAATTCTACCATGTGGCCCTAGATAGTACCATCAAATAGGGCCCTACATAAACCTCCTAACTCAGTTGCTATCTCTACCTTCTTCTTGGGACTTCCTTCCCTGCAGTAATCGTTATTTACCACTGCTTGAGCTAACTGAGGAATTGCCACTCACGTTTACTTGTATTAATCGCTCTCCCATTGTCCCAGCTGTTCCTTTCATCCCTTCCAATATTGATTGTATCTCTCTGATCATGGAGCTGAAGGCAGAGATGGGTAGCTCAAAGCTACTATCTGTCAGTTATTAACTACAATAAAGCAACTCCTATTGGCTAGATATACTAATGCATCTACCGCTTCTGTTAATGCCCAGTCCTTGGTCAGTAGGCCCAATGTTCAGCTACCCAAAATTAATCTGGACGACTACTTGCTCACATGCGGAACCGAGTCCAGGTTAGAGTGTTTTGGGATATGTGATTTGTACTTTTCCTGGACCCGGTCTGCACACAGAGTAAGCACGAAGAATATAGTAAACAGGAAAGACGATAGACAACCTAGAGGTGTGCCTGGGTATGTAAATGCTAGCAGTGGTAGGACCACAGGGAGAGGGAGACACAAGCCTGCTGAACATCCCAACTGGAGGTACAGTTCCCTTAAGAACAGAATTGCAATGATCAAGGTTCCAAAACCTCCTTTTCATGGCAGATAAGAATCCAAGGACTCCCTCATCAACATTGTTATACATGGGATCAGGCATGTTAGGGGTTGCCGTTCGGTTATTCAGGAAGATATTCTTAGCCCACGGTGGAGTCCAACATCCAACCTAATGTATGATATGATTGAGTTTGCCCTGAAGGACAGGGAGATAGGGAGATAGGAGATAAGGACTGGTGGCCCTTGACATCAGAAGTAGCCCATCCACTAACTCTAGTACTCAGCTTAAGTTTTGCAGACCCTGGAACTAATTTATCCTCTGGTGGCCAATATAGGCCAAGTACACCATCATTACTGACAGATGTTGATTGACTTGAGACACTTACACCACCTTACATGCCCAGCTCTTGAGGGCACAGATAGTCAGGTTAGGATTGGGCCTGATAGTGTTCCAAGATTCCAACCTTGTGGCAACTCCTTGGATATTAAGTTTAATTTGTTTAATTTTTCTGAAACGTCTAGTTCTATCGCTGCAAATATGGTCACAAAGATTGATCAATCTGCTGAGAATTCTTTCGCCCCAGAATCTACTCTTGTGCCTAATTAAGTTTTATTTCCAGAAGGACATATTCTAAACAATGCTTGCCCAACCCGAGTTCTTCTTTGTCCAAAACACCTATTGTTGTTTTTCCACCGGCTCTTTTACTACAAATAACCAAGAGCCATGACCCCCCAAAAAAGTGATGCTAATTATACTTTTGGAGACGGGGCTTCTTCTTGCACAGTTGCTGCAGATTCTGAAGCCAAATCTGACTTGTCTATCTATCATCTCTTGGAACTTGGCAGGGTTTTATTCCAAACTTTCAGACCCTGGGTGGTTTGCTTTTATTGGAGGAAATAATGTTTGCATTTTCCAAGAGACCTGGGATGTTGATAGACTATTCAATAAAGGCTACCCCACATGAACGAGCCTATTAGGATGTCGTGCGGATCGCCACTGCCAAGCGGGCGGTGGCGATCCGCCCAACATCCTTGCCCGCCCGCCACCCATTTCCCCCCCACCATATTACTATGGCGGGGGGACCGCGGCGACCGGAAACACCGTACACCGCTTTTCCGCGGGCGGAAAAGGGTTTATATGGTGGCGGTGTCAATCAGACAACGCCAGCCATTTTAGGATGCGCTTTGGGAGATGCCTTTCCGTGCCTGCCGCTTTGTGTATGCAAATGCATGCCATGCATTTTTAACATCGCGACCGGCGGTGCTTTTAGCACCGCCCGCCGCAATGTTAAAAATGCGGGATGCACCTGCCACTGTGGCGGGCGCATCCTAATTCCCCCCACGGGACCCCTGCCCTTATGGCGGGCGGTCCCAATCCCCAGGAGGATCCGCCCGCCATCCTAATGACCCCCATAATGTTGAAGCCCTGGCTCCAAAGAAATCAGAGAGGGCCATTGGAGCCCTAGCTATTTTTATAAGGAATGCCATTGCTTGTGCTCGCAAACAGTTTTTGATTCAATCACAGGACCCAATTGGGATCCAGCTTACTTTTCATTCAGGATTAATTTTGATTATTGTTAACATTTATGTTAGGCCTGTCCCTTCGGGCACTGATTCACTGGTCTTGATTATGCTGAACACCTGGGTTGTACCTACCAGCATCAGGACAAAATTCTAGTAGCAGGGGATTTTAATGTCACATTCAAACCTTCACCTTTAATTAATATTCTGATCAAGGAAAAAGATGAGTCCTGGGGGCTTCCTAGTCTAACACATAGAGCACGCTGCCATCATTTTACTAATGTAGGTTTCCAGCTTACTTCACTGGTGGTTTGGAGGAGCTTAAGGGCTTGTAATGGCGGGCTTGCTCCGACCCTTATAGGCAGACTACCCTTAAGCGAGGTTTTAGTGTAAGCGTTATTCATTACATCCTGGTGGAAGTTAGAATTTGGTCACCAGTGGAAGATATGACTATTCCTTTTCGGTCCAACCGTGACCATACCCCCTGATTTTAACCATGGGGGGTACTCCTCTTAAAAGGGGTGCCCCTGGATATTACACAACAGCCCAAGAACCTCTCTTAACAAGTGATTTCAGGAGAGAAACTTGGCCCAGGATCCAGGAGGATAGTAAATTGCAATCAAAGATTTATGATTTATTTGTGCATTATTTTACTGTTAACGAAAATGTCCTCCCAACATCCAAGTTCTTTTACGTGGCGCATGGAGAATTCTACGAGTTATTGAAGACTGTAGTTAAAAAAATCATCAAAGTTCACCAATGTGGCAATGATACAAAACTCTTTCTACTGTTGCACCTAGACCCTTTGACCACTGCTCATTTTTTAGAACCCTGAAGAAGGTGCGACCTGAACATTGGGGCGATCATGGAATCGTGCGTTGGCGCAAGCTCTGGAGACCATTATGATAGGACCGCTGTATACGGTCACTTTATTGTAACAATGTATTACGTTATTGGAGAAAGAACTAACTTATGAAATTGAGATTTATGATATCACGATTATTCCAACGGCTACCCCCAATCCAACCTGAGGTCCCCCTGATCATTGTTCAGGCTCTGACTCTCCAGACCGCGATACCATTTGTTGTTTTTAGAATGTGTTGATTGTATGTTGTATTTCTACCAACGACAAGGTAGCATTTGGTCACTGTCTCCGAAGAGAATGAATTAAATAAATAAAGGTGTGAAAGAGTTACTTGCAGGAGTCGTTCACTGGGCACTCTCAGACCTACTGATAGTGTTCCCATCAGGCAACCGACCTGTACCGCCCTTCATCATTTGGGACAAAACATCTTGAGGCTCACTGGAAGTCGCCCAGTGTGCGAGCACGCACAATAGTGCTATAATGGTTCTTTATGCCCAAACGATTGGCTTTGTCAAAGAGTAGGTATCAAGGGTTGCTCACAAGCAGTGCAAAAGTATTAAATTAAACAAATTAACTAAATATAAACGGTGGTGGTGCCATTAAAATAGGGTAAAGGAAGGAAAACAGTTTAATGGGGACCTTCCCTTCCCAACATTAAAAACAGTGGAAGAAAGGTAGCATTAACAAATAACTACCTTCACAGTTGTTTTGGTCGACATGTTTCTGCAGTGTTTACCTTGGGCCCAGGGGTCACCTACTGCTTCATCAGGACCTATTGATTCTACTGCTTGTAGTGAAAATACCACAAAAAAAGTGTAAACAATATCACCTTCAGCTCTCCTGGATTGTAGAATTCCCGGATTTCATATAGTAACACACACACCAATATGCAAAAAAATAGAGAGAAAACACATTAAGCTATTTTGTCGCTTCTTGCTCCAAAAAATCACAGCTTTGTCTAGTAGCTGTGGCTCACATCCTACTAGTAATGTCAACAACCACATATAACAATCTCGCATTAGCGATTCATGCAAGAGCAGAATGACTTATGATCCAATACACTCACCTATTATTTAGGAGAGTAACGCCTCACCTCACCCGGCATCAGCGCAGGTAGCAAGGAGCCCCGCTCTGTGGGAGATAATGCATGGATAAACAAACACGGGCAGAAAGGTCAGAGGAAGCACCTACATGCGAGGGCAACCGTTGTGCAATTTTTTAGCTTTGACAGGCACTCACGAGGAAAATCCTCATCACAGCTCAGAAAGCTTAAAGATGTGTGCTTTGAATAGTTATGTTCTTAGAAGCACCGCACGGCCTTTAGGGTCATCGCGCTCGATCTGGCAGTTGTTACCAAATACCTATAACGATTCAGGTTTTGTTTAAAGGTGTGCGCCGTCAGTCAGTTTACAGCAAGCGCGGCATCTAAATAGAACCGCCAAACTTGCTAGTCAATATCCATACACCGGGCGCTTACCTGCCCGTCGGTACTCCAGACATCCTTCTGGGCTGTCTGTGGGAGGTGCCGAACGGGCAGGAAGTGCCGATATTTACCACTTGTTGTGTTCACTGATTCCTCCTTGTGGCGCCGTGACGTCACCACGGTGCGCCCAGGAATCATGGGGATTGTAGTTGGGAACGATGTGGTAATTTGAGAAACCGCACCTAGGGCAACTCGAACAATTCCGAACAAGAATTACAATGTTAACCTCCCTGAAAGTGCAAACAGATACAATCGTCTGAGCATCACGTTCTGTATTGGAGGCTCCAAACCCAGACCATTACACTTAAGTTTTGAAAAACGTTTTGCAAGGTGATTTACGCATGTCTTGTCTGATCAGTACGCTGTATCATTCTATTCAGCATCATAACTCTACCTTGTGAGTAAATAGATAGTCTTTTGACCTATATGCGTACATGCCTTAAATATAGGATAAGGATGCATTGTTCATGATCATGAGATTTATTGTGATGGTAAGACCCTTTCTTCTATTATCCAGACGGTCAATACATAAGGGCTCTTACAGACTTTACAGAGACATCCATGGGATGTCTTCATTCAATCCTCCTTTATCCGTCCCAAGCTTCTGTACCCATTTTTGTTCACGTCTGAACAGAAACCCCTTCGTGTCAGTAATGTATGTAGGTATCAAAGGTTGATCTAACACTGTCCAGTGTAGATCCTTCGGAGTGTGCTTAACTTGCAAGAAGTGATTGGTGAGTCTCGTTGACTGTCTAGAACACCGAATTGAACTCTTATGCTCGGTGATGCGTGTCTTTATTTTGCGAGTCGTCATGCCCACATACCTTTTCTGGCAAGGGCATGTGATCAGATATATTAGATTAGAGCTATTACACGTGGTGAATCTACGTTGCTCCCATGGGCGGTCTGTACCAATGTCTATGGTCAGTGATCTGGTAGTATTGGGACATACTGAACAATTGCCACAGGGATGATGCCCGGTGGCTGCCGGCATGTCCCACAGGGTACCCAATGCTCTCGGTAGATCATCTTTAGGCCGGGTATGCACAAGTCTGTCCTTTAGACTTTGCCCTCTCTTGAACGCAAACAGAGGGATCTTGATGCCGTCTGTTCCCGTATTTAGAATACTCCAATGTTTTTTCACTATTTGTTGAATACTATTGGACTGAGTCGTAAAAGTACTCACAAATGTCATGCGTTCTTGTTCAGATTTAGGTGGTGAGATCTCTAATAACCCCTCACGATTATTGTTTGAGGCTCGTTTCTTAGATCTCCGAACCAGATGCCTGGGGTATTCTTTATGCAGAAGATCTTGTTCCAGACTTCCCGCATGATATTCAAAGCTATCTCGTGTGGAACAATTCCTCTGGATCCGCAAAAATTGTCCAAAGGGCAAATTATCCCTCAAGGATTTAGGATGACAACTGTTATAATTCAATAATGAATTTCGTGCCATCGGTTTGCGGTAGAGTTCGGACGCCAAACCTGTGGGTGTTGAGGTGATAAGTAGGTCCAAGAAGGGCAAGTGTGTCCTATTGTATTCAATGGTGAATTTTAGGAACTGGTTCCTGCCGTTCAACCATTCATGAAAAACAGCAAGTTCTGCCTCGCTCCCTCTCCATATCACCAGCACATCATCTATATACCGTTTCCACAGACGTAACTTGTCTGTGAAAGGGTTGGTCTCAGAGAAAATGTGATCTGATTCGAACCTATGGACGTATAGATTTGCCAGGGAAGGGGCAAAAATACTGCCCATGCTGGTCCCACTGATTTGCAAATAAAGTGAGTCCTCATATCGGAAGAAGTTTTCAGTCATTGCTAAGTTTGCTAATGACATTATTAATCTTACTGGAGTAATAGAGTCTAGTTGTCTCTCTGTAAGAAGTGCTTCCACTGGTACACAGACAAAATATCGAAAATAAAATATCGGAAAGACAAAATATCGAAGTTAAAATATCGAAGGTAAAAAATATTGGGAAGCAAATATATCGGATACAAAAATATCGTAATAGGTAAGTAAGTAGAAATATCGAAAAAAATAATATCGTATGACAAAATATCGACAATACAAAATATCGTGTAGTAATGGAAAAAATAAATAGTGTAGGAAAAAATATAATAATTGTAAATAAAAATTTGATAAAAAGGTCTATATTAAAAAATTACAATATATTTAATATAAAAATATTTTTAAAAAACATATATAGTTTTAGGAGCGGGTTATTGGGTTTATAGGGGATAAGGGTGGGAAGTAATTTAAAAATAAATAATAAATTAATATATATTTGTAAAAAACTTTTTATTAATAATTAATTGGTAAATAATTAATATTAATTAGTTAATTAATTAATATAATATCGTACATAATAGTACAAAATTATTAATTGGTAATTAATTATTATTAATTAGTAAATTAATTAATATAATTTTGGACATAATTTTAAATAATAAATAATTGGTAATTAAATAATAATAATTAATTGGTAATTAATTAATATTAACTAGTTAATTAATTAATATAATTTTGTATATATTTTTAAATAATAAATAATTGTTAATTAATTATTATTAATTAGTTAATTAATTAATAATTTTTTTTACATATTTTTAAATAATAATTAATTGGTAATTAATTAATATAAATTAGTTAATTATATTAATTAGCTTCATTTAGTTTAATATATATTTTTTACTTATTGTAAATTAATTTGGAAAAAATAATATTAATAATTAAATTTATTTCTTTACAGCTAATGTGCTAATATATTAACTTTATTGTTATTGTTAATTAATAATTATTTTGTAATTACATAATAATAATTATTTTTGGGTAAAGGAGTATTGTTAGAGTTCAGGGTCAGTTTTCAGTTCTTGGTTAAAGGGGTATTTTTAGGGTTCATGGTCAGTTTTCAGTTTTTGGGTAAAGGGGTATTTCTTGGGTTCAGGGTTAGTTTACAGTTTTTGGGTAAAGGTGTAGTTTTTGGGTTCAGGGTCAGTTTTCAGTTTTTGGGTAAAGGGGTATTTCTTGGGTTCAGGGTCAGTTTTCAGTTTTTGGGTAAAGGGGTATTTCTTGGGTTCAGGGTCAGTTTTCAGTTTTTGGGTAAAGGGGTATTTTTAGGGTTCAGGGTCAGTTTTCAGTTTTTGGGTAAAGGGGTATTTCTTGGGTTCAGGGTCAGTTTTCAGTTTTTGGGTAAAGGGGTATTTTTAGGGTTCAGGGTCAGTTTTCAGTTTTTGGGTAAAGGGGTATTTTTTGGGTTCTGGGTCAGTTTTTAGTTTTTGGGTAAAGTGGTATTTTTAGGGGTCAGGGTCCGTTTTCAGTTTTTGGGTAAAGGGGTATTTTTTGGGTTCAGGGTCAGTTTTCAGTTTTTGGGTTAAGGGGTATTTTTAGGGTTCAGGGTCAGTTTTGGGTTTTTGGGTAAAGGGGTATTTTTAGGGTTCAGGGTCAGTTTTCAGTTTTTGGGTAAAGGGGTATTTTTAGGGTTCAGGGTCAGTTTTGGGTTTTTGGGTAAAGGGGTATTTTTAGGGTTCAGGGTCAGTTTTCAGTTTTTGGGTAAAGGGGTATTTTTAGGGTTCAGGGTCAGTTTTGGGTTTTTGGGTAAAGGGGTATTTTTTGGGTTCAGGGTCAGTTTTCAGTTTTTGGGTAAAGGGGTATTTTTAGGGTTCAGGGTCAGTTTTGGGTTTTTGGGTAAAGGGGTATTTTTAGGGTTCAGGGTCAGTTTTCAGTTTTTGGGTAAAGGGGTATTTTTAGGGTTCAGGGTCAGTTTTGGGTTTTTGGGTTTTTGGGTAAAGGGGTATTTTTTGGGTTCAGGGTCAGTTTTAATTTAATGTACGCTGGATTTGGTATAGTAATAATTAAATTATTAGAGACCAACATATACTCACATTTAATATACAGTGCAAAATTTCTGATAAGATTGTTACATTATAGTAAGATAATGATACAAATAGTTCAACATGATTGTAGAAACATTATTTTTATTTATGTTTCACAAATAAAATGTTATTTCATTACAAAATTATTTTTATTACATTTGGTTTTATAAACATATTTTATAAACACAATGATAAGCAACTATACAGAAGCATTATTATTTTCATACTTTTTGTACAAAAATGAATATTATTTATTATCTCTTTTACATATTGTAATTTCATAAAGAAATGTATAAATAACAAAAGTATTTTTTACACTTTATTTCAATACATAAAATATTTATTATGTAAGTCACATATTTTTAACACATTTTTCTATTATTATAATTTTTGACAATGTAGTTATATTTCTAGACATTGTTAATATAAATATTATTCTTTTCATAATATGTATTTATTACATTCATTTACATATTTGTTAATCAAATCATTGTAGGATTAAAGTAAATATTTCTTTACAATAATAGAAACTTAATGTTCATTTTTGCATATTTAGTGAAGTATATATATTATATTTTATACTTGGGACTATTTTATTGCATTTGGGTGCTTTAATTTGTAACCGGGTTAGGTCGTTTTGGGTTATTTGGAAGAAGGGCTGATCGCGGTTGGGAGACACTTCACGTCGCTTCAGGTAAGGTTTATTTTATATGTTTTATGTGTATTTTAATGATGTTTTGAGATTAGTGACCTTATATTTTGTGTTGTTGAATGTGAGGGAGGTATGTTTTAGATTTTGAAAACAGATAATTACTTATGGTATATACACGTAGTGTTAGTTAGTTAACTCATTATATATAGAGTGAATTTTAGTCTTTTACGGTATATCTACAAGTGAAATAATCTATTTTAATATGTTTGTACCTAATTACTAGCTAATTAATGTGGGTGGGAATGTCTGTTTTCTATGTTTTTGTCATAGGTGTACGTTACATCGGAAGTTCCGTTTTTTTTTAAAGGAAGTGTTTGTTTGTTTAATTCAACACTGCTTTACAAACACTTCTTTACATTTTTCGGTTTTGCTGGAGCGATTCTTTCTATTTTTCAATTTTTTCGGGTTTTTTATGCTTATTCGATGGCTCTGGATAACGTGGATGTCTTAATTTTGGAACAGTTGTATTTTTACATTTTTTTTTGGGTTAATTTGGCACTACCTGGATTACTTTGGTGGACAAGGAGGTTATTGGATTGACAACATGATTGGTAAGTCCTTGCTTTCTTATTTTGTGTGGGTGGGTAATGTTATTTTTATTATGGAATAGTTTTTTACTTGTTATTTAGTTTTAATGTGTGCATATATTATAATAATATCTCTATATATTGCATACATTAAATACTTTAGAAGCTCACGTTACATATTTTTCCATACTTAGGTGATACTTTTAGTGTTTTATAACATTTTGGGAATTAATTAGAGTAGTGTTTTGGCAATGATATTTAGGTATTCTATGCCTTTTGTACTAGGGTAAAGTTTAACTTGTTCTTCCAGGTACTTGTGCATTTGTTTATTTTGCTTTGATGTTTTAGGGACAAGTTCAGTTACAGATTGGTCCATTCTAAATTCCTGGTAGCTCTGTCCTTTCTGTAGGCATTTAATGAAATGTTCTAGAGTAGGTTTGGTTCTGCCAGTTGATTGTACAAATGCATTGTGCCAACCTTCCACTGCATTGTTAGTTTTTGAATCTCCGTTAAGGGTACTTCTGTAAACGTTCCACCAGGGTATGAGGAATTTGGGATTTCGTCTGTGGCCAGATCTGTGGAGTCTGCCTACCCAGGTGTCTTCAAAGTAGTCCAGAAATGGACTTAATTTAGCTTCATTTTGTTTGTAGAAGGGGCTGTCTATAAGAATGTTGTAGTGTTCAGCTACGTCTGTTTCAGGTACATAAGCAAGTGCAATGAGTTTTTTAATTTGGAAAGCAAAAGATGAGTTTGTAGCATATTCGACACTTAGGGTAGTTTTTTGAAGGTGTCTCCATAAACACTGGTTTAAATGATAATAGCAGCCTTGAATGCAGGTATGGGGGTGGATTTTTATGATAGTTGAGAGCATTGCTTGCTCAAAATCAAGAATGATACTTTCAGGAGAAAAATCATTAGTTTTTTGTTTAATTATATTTATTAACTCCATATATGTGGAATTATTTTTGTTTGGTAATAGTGCATATAGCAAAGGTATGTTGCAGTTGTGGTAGAGGCCATGTATTGTGTATAATTGGAAAAATGGTTTGGGACAGATGTTAAATGTTCCATCCATCATCCAATATTGGCTTTGCTGCAGTTTAACTAAATTCATACTGGTACAAAAAATTATAAGCCTTTTGTCATTGTTTTCGTTGTCGTAAACTATAAATGATTGTTTATTTAAAGTTATTATTTGGTTAGCAGTTAAATTTATATCCTGATATGTTCTGGGAGATGGTGTTGTAGAAGTAGTAGCTTTTTTAGTTCGTGCTATAGTTCTTTTTAAGGAGAGGATATTTGGCATTTGAGTTGTGGCAGTTTTTGGGATTTTAGGAATGGCTTCTTTTAAAATGACATTTGTTTGCTTTTGGGAACCTGTACTAGCTTCTTTTATATTTTCCAAAGCTGTTCTAACTTCTATTTCAGTAACATTAGGTGGATGATTGTGTTCCCTAGTATACAGTACTGTAGCTTCTTTAGTTGTTGCTCTGCCATAGCACTTGTTAGAATAATATTTACAACATTTCCAATTAACTTGCATGCCATATTGCTTTTCTTGTGTATAAGTGTAACCCATGTAGCATAGTAATAGTTTTCCTTTCTGGCTGGTCACAAATTCGGCTCCTTCGGTCATTTTGTACTTTGTATATCTATAAAACGTATATATAATAGTTAATGTCAAATTAAATGTGATAAATAATCTATGTTAGTGATAAGTAGGAATGTTACACTACACAAGGACACATTCATTTTGGTAGGCACAGGGAGAGTAAGTGATTTGCCCAGAATCACTCGATGTTGAGCCGACGCTGAGACTGTAACCTGTTTCTGCAGTTCCAAAGTCAGCAGCTCTGGCAGTTACACCACATCCCAGGCCACAACCTGTTTCCCTCACAACTAGACATAGGAGACACCAGGCTCATGACACACAGAACACAACCCCAACCACTACTCTGGCAGTGTCAAACCTCTCCTGCTGACACACAGCTGTGGCACATCATCACACCCACCCCCATTGAGGACTCTGCCCTACCCCTTTGGCCTCATTCTGTTTAGAATTGATTGGAGGGTACCAGGGACCACCTTTTAAATGCAGGGGTGTTTAAGTGATTACATGTTGGGCTATTGCCTAGCTTTTCATCAATTTAGAAAGCAGCCCTGGCCAAGCAGAATATGAGAACAATGCACTCTATTTGGTTAAAAACAACAGCAAGAACCAAGTGTGTGCTACTTCATACCCTCTGCTGCGAATAAAGAAAGGGTGATTGATAATGTTAGTCAAAACCATGTTATTAAGTGAGAGGAAGAGGGAAACTGTGACGCACAGATTGGTTGGCCCTACTCCTAGGTGTATATAATAGGGATGTCATTAGAATGTATTATTATAAATATGGATTGCTGTAAGAAATTCTGCAAGGATGCATTTGAATAGAATCTCTGCATGTGAAGTCCATGATTTACTGGCACTGCTGGTGGTCATTATTCACAGCTCTTCTTGGAATCAATAGCTTCATGTTGTGCGCGGAAATTCTTGTCGCATATTGTTATAATTGCACCAGCTCTTCTTCAAAGGCCAATGAAAGCAGAGCCAAAGAGCTATTCATCCAGTAAGTATATGGACCCACTCTTTCATCTTTGTATACAGTTTTTACTCCTGTTATTGCTTTCTCTTTCCTTGCCAATGCTCTGTTATTTCTGCTCCTTCCTTTTTGTCCATCATAAAGTCCTCTGGAAAGGTCACTCAGCCACCAGCACTGGTAGCCATCATGGCCATCATGGCTCCTGCTACCAGCTCATTTGTGTGGATGCTGCTTCCCCCTCCCAAAAAGTGTTGAGTATTCCCAGGGCCGGACTGGTCGTAGCGGGCACCGGGCATCTTGCCGGTTGGCCGGAAGGGTGAGGGACCGTTTTTCATTACAGCCTGCATGGAGAACATGTTCACTCATCCAGCCCCTGGCTGAGCGCCGTGTCACAGCGCTCAAACAACCACAAACGTTGCATTGCAGCTTTGTGATTGGCTTAGTGGTGGGAGCCAGGCTGCCTGCTTCATGTTCCGACCTAGAGTTGGACACAGGCAAGCAGGAGAGAAGACGTGGGACCTGGCATTTGCAAAGTAAGTATTTTTTTAAAAATGTTATGCAGCCCGCATCCCCCCCCCCCCACCCGCGAGACGTGCCGGCCGCCCCTGGGCACAACTAGGAAAAATATCTTTATTTCTTCTTGTTTTTCCTTTTTTGCTATGTGTGCTGCATTCTGCTGAACACATAGAAAGAGGAAAAAGCCACTTGTTATTGTTTTTGTGCAGAAAATTGTGCATAAAGGTTTACCTACCTGCACAAAAATAATCATCCCCAC
Source organism: Lissotriton helveticus (assembly GCF_964261635.1). Taxonomy (NCBI): domain Eukaryota; kingdom Metazoa; phylum Chordata; class Amphibia; order Caudata; family Salamandridae; genus Lissotriton; species Lissotriton helveticus. Next base: position 72,172,454 of record NC_136064.1, read on the forward strand.
AACACAGGCACTCTTGCACCATGGTGCACAGGTGCCTGCTTTGGCGCATGGCAGCCCATTCATTGTTCACCTGGGAAAAGGACAGGAATGAGTCGTATACAATAGATACGGTGCTTTCCTGCCCTTTTCTTTTGCCGTAGGGCAGCGGAGCAAGAAGGCCTGCAGTGCTGCCCTTTGGCAAAACCTCATAAATGAGGGCCATAATGCCTCAACTCTCTCTTCTAAGCACTTGCAGGACAGACAGAGCTTCCATAAACATCAACAACAACTGTAAACTAATTCATTAAGCTTTCTGTTTATTTAACAACTTTCATGTTTGGGGAGAGGGGTTGGCCTAACGGCTAAGGTGCTCGACCTCGGACCTGGGGATCTGGGTTCGAGTCTCGGTAACGACGCCAAAAAAAATCCTGTGATTCTGGGCAAATCACTTAATCTCCCCGTGCCTAAAATGAAAGTGTGTCCTCATGTAACGTAACTGGTGCTATGTAAAGCGCTCTGATAACTGATTCGGTTCGGTTCTAGTTCGCGCTGTATAAAACTCTGCAAAAAATTTTAAAAAAATAATAAAATCTCAACGTCTGAGGCCATCAATTTTCTTAAATTCAGTATAGAAGCATCAATGTGTGTCCCAAAGTCATAAGGAAATCTGATCATTTACATCAGGTATAACTCTCCGCGTAAGTCTAGCATGTAGAGTTAACTAACAGACAGGGTTTGGGGCTCCTTTGTTATAACTTGTACAATAGGAATATATTCCACATTAACCCTTTATCTGTTCAGCTTTTGGGGCACTTAGCACTTAACTTCAGAACCTTCATCCACAAATGGTATTATGTTCTTTTTGCCACATATTGAACATTCTAAAGGTGACCAGGCAGCCGCGGCCCGTGGAGGGAGTTCCGTGGGGCAGACAAGTAAACAATTAAATTAAATAAACGAATTTCGTTGCGCTCCCTGCATCGCAAAATGCGATACAGGGCGCGCTACGAAATTCGTTTTATTAATTGTTTACTTACCTGCAATCATCCATATTCCTGTGTTTACCACCCCCCACCCTGCCCCTCCCGCCTGTCTGCCCCACGGAACTCCCTCCACGGGCCGCGGCTGTGACCAGGGTTTATGGATTCCTCTGGAGGGAATGAGAAAATAGGTTACATGCTTTCCTGCTGTGCAGGAAAGCATGTATTTTTGTTCTAAAAATAGCATTTGAAAAAGGTTTGCTGTGCTAAGGTCACAATCTTCCCAGCTTTAAGGAACAACCAGAGTTGTAAAATAATATTAATTTTTTTTCTAAGTGGTAGATTATTTTTCCTATTTCTGGTGGTGGAAACAGGAGTAAACCCTTTGGGCGAACCCGGCGGGATGTACTATTCTGTAAAGTAGGCAAAATTCCCAATTCAGCCACATAAAGTCAATCTGGTCTTTGTACAGGACCCTGATATGGCCCATTCTTGTCTCAGGTAGTAGGTACCAGAACACTCCCTCACAAACAAGTTTATGGTTTCAGCAAATCTTTGTTGTTGGGTAAGCTGCCGGATTATTGTCAGTCTTAAAAAAATGTGTCTAAATTCAAAAAACACACACATTGCCACATTAGTCCCTGGCATTGAAGGGAATTACGTTGTGTAAGGATGTGCAGGATGCCTTTACTCCCAGCAAAGTTTCCATTGGTTGAAGTGGAGTGAGCCATTGCCCCACACTGTATGCCGTAGAGTGCCAAATATGTCAATGACACAAAACACACCAAAGGATGAAGAGGGCCGTCTCTACTACCTTGGGTTGTGAAAATAAGGGGCATATTTACAATGCCCCTGCAGCACTTTTACACCACTGGATCATCACATTTGTGATGCTCCAGTGGTGTAGTGTGCTGGGACATATTTACAAGTGCAAAAACAGTTATGTTATGTTATGTTATGTTACAGTAGTTTATGTAGCGCTCAGCTGCCCCAGCAAAGGGGCGTCCCGGTGATTTGTAGCAGCAAAAATAACTGACTCCAGTGAACATTAGCAGGGCGTAGTACCAGACATACTTAGTTTTGGGGGAAAAGGTGGGTTTTAACAGCCTTTCTGAAGTCCAACAGGTTTTCCCGTTCACGTATGTGTGCTGGTAGTGAGTTGCACAACTTAGCTGCTAAATAGCGGATGGACAGAATGCAGAACAATGGCATACATTCACCCCAGTACAGAGATCTGGGCCTAAATCCATCGTTTTTTTGCTCACCATGCAATTCCAGTTTGAAAGCCAGCCATATGCAAATCAGTCTTGACCCTGTGCCCCATGAGAATAGTCCAGCCCGAACTGCCAAGCCAGGTCCTCCCTGGACTGGAAACAAGCATCCTAGGACCGGTTTCTGGCTTTCAGCCCTCATCAGCCAGGGTAGCTTGATTCCAGTGGCATGGAGAGCACGGGACTCACGTCTGAGCATACCCGTTCCACTCAGGGTGACAAATGCAATAACAACAGTTGATGGACAGAATGCAGAACAATGTCATACATGACTTATTTGCATATGGCTATGTCTGAACTGGGGTGGTGTGGTGAGCAAAATAACAAAGGATTAAACCCAGATCTGTGACTGGGAATGAATGTTTGACAATGTTCAACATTCCGTCCATCATCTTTTTGTAGGACATATTTACAAGGCCACGCACAGCAACCTCGCGTGGCATTTCATGGCCTTGTAAATAAGGAGTAAGGCAATGCCTTACTCCACATGGAAGGGGTGTTCCATGGGTGTTGCTGTGTGTGTTCCCACGCAACACCCATGTTTTTTTACACTGCCCCAGATTTACAACATAGCGTAAATCTAGGGGAGCTTCCCAAAGCAGGCGTAATGAGGAGAAATGTTTTTATTTGTCCTAGTCTTTTTCTCTTTACACATGTGCTGCCTTCTGAAGCACACATAAAACGAGGAACACGCTTCCTTTGATTGTTTTTGTGCATAAAGGTGTCCCTTCATGCACAAAAACAACCATGCCAACAACACAGACTCCCTTACACCATGGTACTTTGGCTGCAGTTTGTGTGCCAGTGATGGCAGAAAGGACAGGAATGCGCCGTATCTTGTACACTTTTCTTTTGACTTAGACAGCGCAGCTGGAAGGCTTGCGGCTATGACCGGCACCAAAAATATTATAAATTTGCCCTTAAGTGTGGTTTTGCTCTCATACTAATCATGAGAAGGGCCTGTGTAGCACTTTAAGAGCTACTTTGAGTTTTTCATGAAAGAAGACACTCAAGGAGGCCTGATGGAATGGCCCCCTAAGCTCATCACCCCTGTCTCATATTTTGATTTGTCAGCTGTCAGTCTACATCAGCCTGACATTCAGTGAGGCCGAAGACGCCTGAAATGGCAGAAACCGGTCCCCGGAAGCTTGTTTCCTTCCCAGTGTAAGAATTGTCTTTTGTAGTCTGGTCTGCCCTGTTCCCATGATGCACTGGGCCAGGGACAGACTAATTTGCATACAGCCAGGTTCTGAAACTGGGATGGTGCAATGAGCTAAAAAACGGTGTTGGATCTAGCCCTGATCTCTTGACTGGGTGAGAGTACTCTGCTTAATTCAGAGACTCTGTCCATCACCACCCCTTGTTGTAAATGACATTCAGTGATGACATCATGGATTCTCTGCTGCTCTGGCTGGTCCTAGACTGTTCTATGAAGAAAGCACTTGGCACATGCACATTCACAAGCTCACACACCACAGTCCAACTGCAGCACATATGGGCACAGCAATGAATTCGCTGCCCTAAAAACCTACTGAGACCTCAAGCAGTACCATGCCGCCAGGCCCACTCTACTTGGGGTTCTTAGCCACACCTCAGCCAAGGAAATTCCAAATACAACAATAATCCTGTGTGTACAGCTCTTAGGTGTTACATTTAGATTTGGTCAATTTTTTGATCTCTTCTTTATTTCACTTTTCCAATTCCTGTTTATTCTCCTTCAAATCAAACCTATTCTTAAATTCACAAAAGTTACTCTGGTGTTGTCACTGGGAAGTTGGATTGATTGATACTTTTTAACAAGATCTTGCGAAGCCTTCAGTATGTACATTTCTCTCTATCAGCCTTACGAGCAGTGTTCTTACTTTTTCATTTTAGTGTTGAATGCCTTCATCCAAAATAGGTTTCTCAACGGTGATGTCAGGTTACACAACATTCTTTCTTTCTGTAGTAATTGCAGTTTCTTTTGCCCTTTCTCATGGGATTAACTCGTTTGCGTTTCCTCGAGATGAACCCTTTTTATGCGTTTTCAATATAATAAAAAACAGTTTTTGAATTCTTCTCCTTGGACAATTCCACTTCTGTTTCACTTGACTTTTCTTTTTTGCAACTTAGGTCCAGATGTAAGTAAATCTGATTTACCGACTCTAGAATACCGAATTTTACCGATTCGGTATTCTAGATTCAGTAAATCAGATGTAGGTAAAAATTCGGTAATTTTTACCGAATCTGTATGATTCGGGAATTACCGAATCGGTATTTACCGATTCGGTAATTGCCATTGATTCCTATGGGCCTAGGAATCAAGGCCCATAGGAATCAATGTCAATTACCGAATCGGTAAATACCGATTCGGTAAAATTACCGATTTTGCAAGAGGAACAGGGTGTCACTTTGACACCCTGTTGCACCCCTGATTTTGGCTTGTGTGCCATGTGACACACATACATGCCCTTAAGGCAGATGTGCATGTACACAGGAATTCGTTATTTACCATGCAATTGTATTACATGGTAAATAACGAATCGGTAATGGCCTGTGGCACTGTTTGAAGTGCCACCTACATCTGGCTTTACCGATTTGGTAAATTTACAGATTCGGTATTTTACCGAATCTGTAAATTTACCGAATCGGTAAATTTGAAGGCCCCAACATCTCCATTTGCAAATACCGGTCGGTAACGGCCGAAATCGGCCATTACCGACCGGTAATTGCCGACCTACATCTGGCCCTTAGACCCTTATTATGTTAAGTTACTTAACATGCCAGCAAAATGTATTTCAAGTAATATGTGCAAACTCATGGAAAGTATGCAGATTTTGTGTAACTACTATACTATACTTCTCACTTTATACCCTTCTAGGGTTTGGGCTGTCTCAAGGCTAAAGCATATATAGAAGCATTTTAGGGCATACGTTTGAAAAATAAACTGGTTACTCCTTATATGCACATCACAGCAAGTCATTTTCAGTTTAAAATAATGAGTTCTGGGGCCCAAGATATTGTCAAGGTCTGTCCCGCCGCAAAGATCTGTTGAGTTTCCTTCTCAACCAGACCTCCAGCAGAGTCTGGTGGCTTAGTAGACTAATGTGCCCACTGTAGGGGCCTGTGTTTGACTTCATGCCTTTCATCCGTCTGAGGTCGATAAAATGAGTACCATTGAGCTGGGTAACAATAAACATCTGTTATTCAGCGCCAAGATGCCTGTGGGTGAACGTGTGCTTTATAAAAACACATGTTATGGTAATGCCAATGCGAAGGGTAACTCCTCCCAGCAGCCACAGTGTCACACCACACAGTGTATAACATATGTGAAAGGTATAAGGTGTCTTCTTAAGAGAGCAACAAGAAGAAAAAACATCAAAGGCATAAAACCTCCTTGGCAATCTGATTTGAGCTGGAGATTGATGGGGCATATTTAAAATAGACTGGAGTGCGGTGTTACTCCAACATTTTAAAATGCTGAAATGCACCTTATTTACAGAAATACGGCACACTCCTTCATTTCCCCGAGTGCTGGCACTAGAAAAGCTGCTTAGCACCAGCACAGGCGCCCTGCCGTCATTTTGGAAGGGTGTCTGCGCTGCAGGGGCAATTGTTTATGTGCAGGAAGGTATACCTTCCTGCACATACACAATGTTTACAGACGATTTGCTCTATCTATGTGTGCTGCAAAAGGCAAAATCTATCTATGTGTGCTGCAAAATGCAGCTCACATGGAAAGATCAATATATGAGGCGAAATGAAATATCACCTGCTTAAGATCAGGTATTTCCTTCTGCTATTTTTGGCGCTGCCCCAACCCTTGTAAATATGGGGCAGCATCAAAAAGTAATGAGTGTTGCAGCGGAACACCCAAAGCAACACCCAATGCACGCCCCTTTCATGCTAAGTCCTGCGTGAAAAGGGGCATTATTTATACTCCGCCTTGTAAATAAGACAAAGGACTTAACTACACCAGAACGTCACAAAAAGTGATGCTTTGGTGCCATTAACCCCTTGTAAATATGCCTGACGTTGCAGCAGATAAACTGGGCAACAATCTCCCCCTAACATCAGGAATAAAGAAGAGCCAGGCCAACAGTCCATGAGAGGGAATCCAGAAGGAATGCAGCTACAAGTGGGATGGATGAGGGGCAGAAACAGACAACAAGTGGGTGATGAACATATCGAAAAATGGAGAACAAATGCATTGTGACAAATCCTACACTCATAATTGCCTCCCTTTGTGCTTGAAAGCAAGCAATACAAAGCATTGTCAGAGTTGTCTTCGATAAACCTTAACAGTTGTGGTTTATTAACAGGCACTACCTGTATGACAAAATGGAAAGAAGGAAGTAAAAATTCACGTTGAAATGAAACACCACATGCTATAAAGGGGTTTACTTATGTCTGGAGAGTAGGTATACTAAGCAGTAAACATGCAGTGGAACACAGAACAGAAATGAAACATTTATGAGTAATGGGCATAGGTTGTTTCTTAATGTCATACATAAAAGATATGTGATGGACTTTCCCCAGTGTTTCCTAGAATGTCGTTGAAATAGTAAACCTGACCTTGCCCAGTTATGCATGTTCTCCAATTTGTTACAATTGAATTAGAATAGTAAATCTGGTCATCCTAATGTATGCACTGTGTTCTCTAGTGTAGTTCCTATATTTCCAATAGGTTCTGCGCATTGGAATAATATATCCTATAAAAACGACTTAGGTCGACTAGGTCTCTATCGAATATATTAAACTTAATTGTGAGTGCCAGCTAGCTCAGAGGTCACTAGAAACTTTCTTGAATAAACAAGAAGGGATTAGTTTCTGACAACCGCATAAACATGACAACTTTGTTTCCCCAAGATAAAACGTATCTTCAGAGTCGTGGAAACAATAGATAGATATTTAACTTAGTCAATCGTGCATGCTTTGTTTACCAGAGGTGCAGAGCAAAAGGGAGACGGGCGTTTTCAATAAAAAGTATTTATTGAACAGTCTTCTTTCTCATGCAGAAGAAATGAACTGCTACAATCGTAATACTGGCTGCAAAGTATAATACGTACAGCAAGAAGAGTATTATAAAATAGTACTGTAAAAGCATGGTATGGTTTCTAAGCCATAAAATACATACATAAATAACAAAGACTAAAAGTACTCAACTGGTGTTTCTATAATACACCTACCCCAATGTACCTAACCTAAGTCTAGTACAAGGGAAGAAGTAAGTATGGTGTAGCATAGGTTTTTAGTATTATTTGCCAAGAATCTATCCAAGATTTCTCTTAGGGTCTAATCAGCTCCGTACCTTAGTTTAGAATGAAGGAGGTCTGGTATCTCTGTCTCGGGACTCGATTTCCCAACACCTCGCAAGGGGAGCTTGGAAACACTGGAGCTGGATTTCTCGGCAAGAGAAAAGACAGTGTCTCTCTCAGTGCGTCAGCTGGAGGGTCGGCTTCCTTCAGCACTTGCTGTAGCGAGCTGTGTCGGGCAAGTGGATAGTCGAGCTGCTCCAAACCACCATGTGTTTGCTAGGGCAAGTGTGGGCATATTTATACCTTGAAGGTGCCGAGTTTGACGTAAAGTTGGACATAATAACGTCACCAAAGAACTACAGTTCTTTGACAACTGCATGAGTTCTTGGACAAATCAATATTCAAGCAAGGGGAAGTCCCTGACTGCTGAAGCCGAATTTTCCAAGAAATCGTTGTGGCTTTTCGGAACTAGTGGGAGTGTTCATGCCTGTATTTGGACTGCATGGGCTATGTCTAAATATGGTTATGATTTCTATGCCTATATTAGGGCAAGGTGATTTGTACCTATATAAGGGCATGAATCGGGGAAATTACACTAGGGTCCTAAAAAGCTATACAACAGTTTAGTGTTTATTAAAATGGTTTTAAAGTATTTTCCTTTCTGCTACAGATTGCTACCTATCTCTGGTTTTGCTTCTGCACTTTTAGAATTCCCACTGTAAAATTATGGAAACTGGTAACTATCTAAGCATTTTGGTATCAAATCATGAATTGTTAAAAGTCCTTTTCCTCAACCGCTCCCTCCTGAATAGATAGCCGCCATAGACGCAAATCCCTGCTCGTCGTCTCTCCCAGACGTTGTTGCTCTGACTTACCTCCTCCCTGCTATTTGAACCCTAACTGCCCCCCCCCCCCAAAGTGATTCAACCCCAAGACAAAGTGCACTCTATGAGGTTATCTCAGGTCATTCGTGCTACTTCAATGCTGCTCAGCACACTTGGACTTTCGAACCCATATGTAGAAAACTGCTTTATTGTATCAACCCCTAGACACCGTGCACTCTATGAGGTTATCTCAGGACTCTCGTGCTACCTCAATGCTGCTCAGCACACTTGGACATCCGAACCTATATTTAGAATACTGCTTTATTGTATGAATCTTGCTTAAAAACTGTTGTGAAGCGCTCCGATACCCTCAGGTCAGTCAAACGCTATATAAAACTCCTTAATAAATAAATAATAAATAAGAATTGTTAATTTACGTGAATACATCAGTTGTATTGGCTTTGATATACACTTCAGTGCTGTGGTTTAGGTGGATCACTGAAAGAATATCGACTACCAAAATATCGACTACCCAAAATATCGAGGAAAAAATATCTACAGCAAAAATATCGAGTTTGTATGTACAAACAGGTAAGTACAAAAATATCGAGTACAAAATATCGTTTACAAAAATATAGTTGTAAAAAATATCGTATTTACTAACAACAGTGTTAAATTAAATTAATATTAATAATTAATTACTAAAATATACTTAAAATTACTTAAATTAACTTATAATAATTAAATAATTAATGAAAGTTAAATAAATATTTTTTTATTTCATATTTATTAAACATATATATATAGTAATAAAATATAATAAAATAATACCCAAAAACTGAAAACTGACCCTGAACCCTAAAAATACCCCTTTACCCAAAAACTGAAAACTGACTCTGAACCCTAAAAATACCCCTTTACCCAAAAACTGAAAACTGACCCTGAACCCTAAAAATACCCCTTTACCCAAAAACTGAAAACTGACCCTGAACCCTAAAAATACCCCTTTACCCAAAAACTGAAAACTGACCCTGAACCCTAAAAATACCCCTTTACCCAAAAACTGAAAACTGACCCTGAACCCTAAAAATACCCCTTTACCCAAAAACTGAAAACTGACTCTGAACCCTAAAAATACCCCTTTACCCAAAAACTGAAAACTGACCCTGAACCCTAAAAATACCCCTTTACCCAAAAACTGAAAACTGACCCTGAACCCTAAAAATACCCCTTTACCCAAAAACCCAAAACTGACCCTGAACCCTAAAAATACCCCTTTACCCAAAAACCCAAAACTGACCCTGAACCCTAAAAATAAAAACTATTTTTTTTACTATCTATAGTATATACTTACATATTTTCACTTTCGATATTATTTACAGTCGATATTACTGCACTTACCTTAAAAACGATATTTTGGCTGTCGATATTCTGTCCAGTCGATATTTTGTCCAAACGATATTTTTTCCTCGATATTCTGTCCAGACGATATTTTGGAGTCGATATTATGTCTGTGCACCGGTTTAGGTTACTCCATTTGTATCCTGAACCAAATCAATATCACCCTGAAGGGGTTTGCAGAGCAGTTTATTTGTTCTCTTGCTCTCCTGTCTCTCTTTTCCTGATGTGTAGGCCTAGCTAACTTGTCTTCCTATCAGCATAGGGGGTCATGCTCCAAGAAGGTGGCAGATTGATTTCAGAGACTGCATGACTAACTTTGAAAGCCCGATAGGATCTGGAGTAAGTGAAGCTCTAGTCAACACTGTTTAGTTAAGTTTTCAACAGAATTGCACAACGTTGCATCAACATTAGCACTGACGGATTCTTGTGTTCCTTTTTATGAGGCATTTGGTTTAGCTGGCCACACATTTGGGGAAAAGCCAAGTCTAACCTGCAAATGATTAGCCCCTGCCTGAAATGGTTCTTGTTATGTTGTTCTGTCTTACAGCCTACCATGACCAATAGGAGAATATAATACAAACATGTGCTGCACCAGTGCTGCCTTGTAAGGACTGAGAGTGTTTCAGAGTCTGATGCAGCCCACAGTATGCGTTTTATAATTAACTCTTATTTTTAACACTATGGACTTGATGTAGAGTTGAATGGTAATAGAAAATAGTTGGATTTTAGAAGGAAATACAAAGCTCAAAGTATGATTTTTTCATTAATAAGTGGAACAGCATCCCCTTTGGCATCAGATCAGCATCAACTCTCCTGCATTCAGAAAAAACCTGAAGCCACTCCGCTAAAAGCTTTTTTCACCATAATTTTATCTTCACGGAGGCTATGCCCCCTGTTTAGTGCTCTGTTACTCATGAGCCAGGTTCACTCGCTACAAAATCATAAACATGCAAGCTGATATTCCCCATCATTTAAATATAATTATTGTGGAAATTCTACTAGTGCATTCTCTGCATTAGCCACTTCCATTAGAAAACAGAGGGTTTGTATTACCACCCAACTCTAAATTACAATTGCAGGTAACTTGATTTAGCAATCCTTCTCCTCAAGCATTTAAAATGCCCCTGGGATCCCATCTCTCAGGCCTGTGGGGTTTTTTTCAATCCCCCAAGGCCATTTTTGTTTTTATTAAAGGGAAGGCCCCCTTTCTGAGCCTTTTTCGGCCCTGGGGACCTATCCCTCAGGGTCTTTTTTTAATGAAAGAGAAGGGGGGACATGTGAACCCCCTCCTAGAACCTTATCACACCCTGGGGACCATATTCCCCAGGTCCTATGTTAAAGGTGGGGCACGCAGCCATACTAGTCAAGAAATTATCAGCCATGGGGCCCACATTTCTAAAAGGTGGGTGCCATGGTTCCCATCTAGGGCACCTGCCCTACATTTTATGGACGCAGCAGGGGAAGTCCCAAGGCCCCGCTGCCCCAACTGGCTCCATGCCATGCAGCAGGAGCTGGCATTGATCCTGCCTGGAGGGAGCAGCTACTAATGCTGCTCCCTCGCACAGGAGCAATGTTTTGATCTGTTTCCCGGCCTGCATCACGCTAACAGATCAAAAGCCATCGATCTTCTAGGTGGATGGACATTGGCTTTGGTTGTCGTCGCTTTCTCAGATGACTTGGATTCTACTTGTGATTCACTGGTTTCTGCTATTTTATGACAAACTTTTTCCAGGCTTTTTTCCATACACACAACGCAATTATGACACACGAGGCTGAGGTTAATGGATGGATATCCAAGAAAGAAGACGATTTTCTGACGCCCAGAGGTTCTAAGATACCATTCTTCTATTCATTACCGAAAACCCATAAAAATAAGTCCCCGCCACCAGGACGCCCGATAGTCTCGGGAATTGGTTCTCTGCTGGAGCCTCTCTCTAAGTTTGCAGACGAGTATTTAAAACCGATAGTTCAGAAGACTCCAACTTATCTTAAAGACACCCGAGACCTACTGATCCAACTAGCTGATAAGGATTTTGACTCGAACACTATGATTCTAGTGGGACTTGACGTCGAGTCTTTGTACACTAGTCTGCCTCAAGATGACACGATGCAAATGCTTGAAGACCTCCTTTTTTTAGAAGAATGGCCACACAAGACTCCTCGCCATTTTATCTTAGAGTGCTGCCGCCTGGCCCTAAAAGAGAACTACTTTGAATACAACGGTCAACTCTTTTTACAGTGCCATGGGACTTCCATGGGCAGCGCCTTTGCTCCGTCGGTAGCTGGACTGTATGTCAGCCATTTTGAGCAAAGTTTCGTCCTAAACAATAACAATCCCTACGCTTCCAGTATATTATATTGGAAGCGTTATATTGATGATGTTCTGCTCATCTGGGATATCAACAAAAATCTAACTGACTTCATGGAATGGCTAAATGAAAGAGATCGCTGGCTAAAGTTTACTTTCACCTCTAATAAACAAAGCATTGACTTTCTGGACTTAACCATATTCTCTGAGAATGGCAAATTAGAGACAAAGACTTACACAAAGCCAACATCCAAGAACAGCCTTTTATCGTATCTAAGTTTCCACCCGCGCCCTCTTAAAGATAATCTTCCGTATAGCCAGTTTTTGCGACACAAACGCAACTGCAGTAAAGACAATGACTACAAACAGCAAGCAAAAATTTTGAGTATCAAACTCCGTACAAGAGACTACACACCCGCTGTTATTGCCAAGTGTAAAAAACGTGCAAGATACCAGTCTCGTGAGTGCCTTTTACAAAACAATCACAAGGAACCCATAAAAGATCTTGTGACCTGTGTTACTACTTACTGTCCAGCAACCTACGATGTCCAAAAATTGATCAGGAAGAACTGGCGTATTATCACATCAGGCAATTTCAACTGGCCTAAACCCAGATTCGCCAATAGAAGGACCAAAAATCTTAGAGATGTGTTAGTCCACACACGCCCAAGAAAAAGTAAAATGCAACCCACAATAAGAGATGTGAATATGGCCCCCGTAACTGGCCATTATCCCTGTGGAACGTGTGGGATCTGTAAATTTACCAACACCACAAAAACATTACAACTCACGACAAACCTGGTCTGGACTCAAAGACAACACACGAACTGTAATTCCACACATGTGGTTTATTTAGTCACGTGCCCCTGCCAACTACAATACTACAATACGTGGGCATGACCTGTAGGAAGGTCAAACTGCGGATAGGAGAACACAGGAGCAACATTCGACTAAAGAAAAAAACGACCAAGCTCTGTTCCCATTTTGTGGATACGGGACATTCATGCGATGATTTAAGGTGGACAATCTTGGAAATGCTCTACGACAAACAGAATGCTGAACAGATACTGTTCGAGAAGGAACAAAGGTGGGTGAACCGCCTTAGGACCCACATATCAGGGATGAATGACAATATCCCTTGGCATCAATTTTATTGATCTGGACAAATGAGTCAATACTATCCCCATACTTAATATTGGGACATAAGAACCTAGACTGGTTCTTCTATTCCATCCCTCTTTGAGGTGAACCTCCATAAGCATATTACGATGCCCCAACACAGGAATAAGTACCAATATATGACTCGCCGACCATAATGTAAGTACATATAACAGACTGAAAATAATAGATGTGTACGATTCCTGGCGGGATGTATTGTACAACTATTGTGCTGAGTATGATTTCTTGAAATACTTATAAACATCACCGTAGGTAGCGAGTAATAACACATCTTTTGCCGAGCCGGTTATAATCTCGATGGCTCTATACTAAACAGTGTTCACAAAATGTTTTTGTTACCAATAGCATCCATTTGTAAGGAACCTTTTAGTCCTTTCTCTACCTCCTTGCAGTCTGTGAAAAGACGCGAGGAAGGAGCCGCCCTCTACTACCGGGGGCAGAGTCAGCACAAGGAGAAAAGGATCCTACACGTGGGTAAGAATGGCGCTTTCACGGAGTTTCCTCCGTTTGTTTAGACCTGTCTGCACCTTCCTCAACATATTCCACATATTTCCATAACTGCAGTACGGGCCACAAAATAGCGACCGTCTGCACCCTGAGGAAGAAATACAAGCCCTACTATGAGGTACGATGTGTGGCGTTATTCCTGATTACTGCTTCCATTACGTTAACTAAATAGTATGCAAGTAAGAAAATACCCAATACGAGACCTTGTGCAACGAATATAGTATGCAGGACAATATTTCCTCATGTCTGTTATATTACTGTGTCAATATCCTGTCTCTAGATAAGTCGAGTATGAGCTATTTTTTAAATCTCGAGCCTACTGTAGAACGCCACATCCATGTTTGAGTATTTTCACTGACCTGATATAATGTAAGAACATGACTTCTACACGAGAAGTAGACCTACTATTTAATAGAACCAGGCTGAATGGAGGTTCTTTGCAAGCGAGATAAAAACTCAAATTACGTCTCGCGTTAGACCCCCGAAATAAACCAAAATTCTATTAATAACGCTTTTTCCTTTCTTAAGTCCCTTTTACTTATATATGTCACAAACAGCGAATAAGACTCAGACCCACTTATACTTCTCTTCAGAGCTCTATCGAGTACCTGTGCACCACAGCAAACAATGTATTTTTGCTATATTACAAATAATTTTTTGTACCTGTGCTATATGCCCATATGTTGTCTTCAACGAAAAGTGTGTTGTCGTTTTTTCCCTCAATGCAAGTTTTGCCCAGTACTAACAAGAAAAACTACACAAATTGTGTGAGTACCATTGATTGTTTGTATTGTCCTGACGAAAGCTCCACAGACCCTTTTGGGCCAAGGGGAGCTGAAACATGTTGACGTTCTTCAAGATAGATCAGGTAATCCAGTAACCCGATTACCATATAGATCGCAGTAATTCCTTTATCTGCCAGTGCCCACCTCTTTAAATAAATTCAGACTTTGGTGTGACACTGCCTTTTAACTATTCATACTGTCTATTTCTCACATTACTCCTCTGCTGTTGTTCCGGATATTCCTGGACATTTCTACTCTTACCAGAGGTTGCCTCGGGTGAGGCTGGCATGAAGCACTTTTGAAAAAACCCAATGACTATGCCATGACGCCTGATAAGGGGCGGATGAAAACCATACACTGCATCGAAAAAGATCTGAGCGTCTATGAGGGTTTTTCAAAGACAACTAAATAACCAACGGTTATAGTAGATACCAGTGTCCATTCTATTATGATAATTACAGTATCTAATCAGGGGAACTGAATGGACTTCAACTCCTCTTCCCTCCCATTTGATGAATGATTTTTCCATTGTATACAACTTGTTCACTTGTTGTTACAATGATAAAATATTTGATCTTCTTCACCCATCAGTTTCAATCTTTTCTAAACTTTGCCTTGCCGTATTTTTGCAGCAGCTCAAACTCTGTTCTGTCCAGCCGCAGTTGATGTTAGCTTTTCTTTTGGATTAGTTTGGCATATGACACATTTTTCTTTGTTGAAGGAGTCCTCTGATTTTGTAGTTAGTCACACTCTGTCAGGAGGTAAATATCCTTTGCTACCACCTGCTTCACTCATGTTTACAAATTTGAAACAACAGAAAACCTGAAACAAAAATAATATTAATTAAATTACCAATATGTTTGCTAAAACACATCAGCCGCTATTTTTGAAAATGGCTGAAGGGTTGCTCTGATGAGTTATTTTCTGTCTCTATAAGACTATTTGACCCCCCAGAACCTATGCTTTGATACCAAAATAAAGTATATAGGTCTTATGGGTCCTGAAATATTACATCATCACTGCGACACGTCTGCCATTTTAAAAAATGTCATCCATAAATATTCGGCTCGGATCAGCAATGTCTACTCAAGCTAAATTACTTCTCTATTGATCTAAAAACACAAATGAAAAATTAAAATCTCTGGACAACTACTTTTTTACCGAGGGGTATCAGAGGGCCTGGATAATAAAGATCACAATTTGCCACGAAAGCAGTTGAACAAACCAAATCGTGTTATGTTCACTGTTGCTGAAATCTTACGGTTGTCCAAGGAGCTTATTTTGCACATATTGGCTCTTGTTAAGTCCTTCATTATTATGTTTGTGGCAACAGCAAGTCCACCAGCTCATGGTGGACACAAAGAGCACTGAAGTGCTTTAAACGTGTTTCATAGTAACCATCTCTCAGCTGTAAAACCTAAGACCGCTTCTACTACAGCAGAGTGAAGTAAATTGTGTGGTTTAGAAAGGACTAACAATTGCCTTAGGGTGAAGAGTGGTCCTGTACTAGACCCATTTCTTATTTCTACCCCGCATTGGCCAGTTATGTCTCAATATTTCCTTCTTTCTCGGCCAACAGAGACAGTATTTGTACAAATGAAATGTTTTATGAATTACTATGATGCATTGGGTCTAAATAATCAGTAATTGTAAACGTAGATTAAGAAATATGATGGGAAAAGCAAAGATAAATACTGTAACGTTTTGCAGTTGTAGATCATTATTATAGACTCATAGCCTGTGTAGCTATTCCCACGGAGGGAGAATTGTGAAAAGTTGTGATTAATTTTTGAAACAGCTTACCCTTATAGGTCGTTTTTTATAGTTCTTAATAAGACATTAATTGAAAATCACATGATTTTTCATATTAACAGGATCAATGTGCTATAGAGTTTCTGGCAGTAAGGTGGTGCATCACTTCAGGACACAGTCATCGTGGTCACATAAATGAGTTATCAACAAAGTATTCAATAGGAGATCTTATTGATAATATACAAAAATTGGCAAAAGTTCAATCAAAGCACAGATGGAAAGGGAATGAAAGAGACATTAAAATAGAGAGGCAAATCATATTTAGAAAGAGTAACTAAAATCTGGTTGTGGGAGCATATTTCATAATTGCAATTAAAAAAGAATACTTTAAAAATTGCCACAATTGCCATGGATTTTGACCCTCTCCAACAATCAACTATGCATCAACAACCTACAAACACCTCTCATACCCAGCAGAGTTCGATTGACATGTGATACCTCTTCTTCTTACCAAGGGGTATATTTAACAAATAATCATGCAATGCAGCACAGCTAAGCACCTTCCAGCGCTGCAAGATAGGGAAAGGTCAGAAATGCACTATACTTAACAATATACAGTGTATCCCTGTTATATCCCAGCGCTGGTGCATGATGTGCTGACTAGCACCAACGCAGACACCTTTATACAATGATGCAAGGATACCTGCATTGTAAGCAGGATTGTTTTTGTGCTGGAAGGGGCACATTCCTGCACAAAAACTATTCCTGAGGCATTTTCTTCTTTATATGTGTGCTGCATTAGAAAAAGGAAGTAACAAGGAGAAATAAACATATTTCTCCTCTTTACGCCTCACCTGGGGAGATAGCATTGTGACACATTCCCAGGTCTACCAATAATGGTAAATATGGGAATTCATCAAAATCCATGTGTAGATTGGTGGGAACACCCATGCTCCTCCCATGGAATGCCTCACTGGGGCAGTGTAGCTCACCACAATGATTTCCACTGCGTTGCCTTACTCTAGATTTAACAAGCCATGCAAGGCAACACTGGGTAGCCTTGCTTGGCTTAAGAGTTCAGTTGCTCTTGCGCTCCGTTGTGTGGCGCATGGACGACACAACTCTTTCATAAACGTGCTCTATATTCTTTAAAATTCCTTTCGACCACGTTTCCACCCAACTGAATACATCTGTTTCTGTCTTTTGTTTTTTGGGTTTTATGCTTGTATTCAAAAGCAAATAACATTTAACAGAAATTTTAAAAAAAAGAAATGATGCAGTAAGTGTGGAAGGCTAAAATAATGTGCAGGAGAGACAGTTAAGGGAAAAATGTTGTTTCTGTACTTGAGTCAGATTTTGCGGCACAGATGAAGAATGTGCGTGAGTACTAGGAATAAGTTGGTACCCACAATGCCAAATGACTGTTGGCATACTGATTAAAACTGCAGCAGATTCAGATGCACCTTTTACCATATGGAAGTATGGAAGGGGAGGTATTTTGAGAAACTAGGAGAATAAATTGGCTTACACAGATGTCAGTCCAGAAGTATACAATGTGCCAGTTGCTTATATAATAAGATTTCATGCACTTTGGTTTAAGTGGTTAGTAGAATGGCTCTGTGAAGTAAATGCTTTCCTTTTATTATGTGGTGATCTATAAGTCACGCAATGGGCAAATTATAGGTTAACGAAGGAGGGGTTACTAGTTTTTGGCTGATGAAGAGAGTTTATACTTTCAGTTGGTTCTCCATTGTGGAGAACAGGCTTTTGTGGTAAGTGTTAGCTAGACCACTGGGTCTTCTGCAGTTCCATAGGCAAAGAGAAGAGCTTTGTTTATCATACTGCTTAAAGAATGACACACAATTTAGGAACTTTCCTATTTCATTATGATATAAGGTTATAGATTAATTAGGAAAAGTAAAAACAAATTGTTTTGATTGAACTTTGTGAGTTATCTGCTTTGTTTCCTCCACTGCTCATTACACTGAGGAGCAAATGACATGGTAGGACTTTATGTAGATTTAAAAGACTTGAATCTTAATATTTCAGTAGATAACTATGTTTATTAATGTGGAGAATGTCTTAGCTCTAGTTTGTGATCTATGTGTATAAAACCCCATTGATACATCAGCTGCATAATGCCAAATAGCTGTTCACCATAGTTTTCTGACTACACTTCTTTCGCCAGTGGATTCCCTTGGATTTAATAATGTGCTAGTTTCATTACTGTCTACTGATGTTCAGTTTCTAAGGTTTGTGAATCAACTACTAAACAAGCATTTACAATGCAATGGTCTCGGCATCATTAAAGGTAGAGCTATTGGCATTGCTCATGACATTTTTTTTTCTTTAAATCATAAATAAATGGCATTGTCATTTACATTGTCAATACACACCACTCTGCACTCAACTGCACTCACCTGCACTGCACTCACCTGCACTCACCTGCACTGCACTCAACTGCACTCACCTGCACTGCACTCAACTGCACTCACCTGCACTCAACTGCACTCACCTGCACTGCACTGCACTCACCTGCACTCACCTGCACTGCACTCAACTGCACTCACCTGCACTGCACTCAACTGCACTCACCTGCACTCAACTGCACTCACCTGCACTACACTGCACTCAACTGCACTCACCTGCACTGCACTGCACTCAACTGCACTCACCTGCACTGCACTCACCTGCACTGCACTGCACTCACCTGCACTGCACTGCACTCACCTGCACTGCACTGCACTCACCTGCACTGCACTCACCTGCACTGCACTCACATGCACTGCACAGCACTCACCTGCACTGCACAGCACTCACCTGCACTGCACTGCACTCACCTGCACTCACCTGCACTGCACTCACCTTCACTCACCTGCACTGCACTCACCTGCACTGCACTGCCCTGCACTGCACTGCCCTGCCCTGCCCTGCACTGCACTCACCTGCACTGCACTGCACTCACCTGCACTGCACTCACCTGCACTCACCTGCACTGCACTCACCTGCACTGCACTCACCTGCACTGCACTCACCTGCACTGCACTCACCTGCACTGCACTTACCTGCACTGCACTCACCTGCACTGCACTCACCTGCACTCGCCTGCACTGCACTCGCCTGCACTGCACTCACCTGCACTGCACTGCACTCACCTGCACTGCACTCACCTGCACTGCACTCACCTGCACTGCACTGCACTCACCTGCACTGCACTCACCTTCACTGCACTCACCTGCACTGCACTCACCTGCACTGCACTCACCTGCACTGCACTCACCTGCACTGCACTGCACTCACCTGCACTGCACTCACCTGCACTGCACGCACTGCACTCACCTGCACTGCACTCACCTGCACTGCACTGCACTCACCTGCACTGCACTGCACTCACCTGCACTGCACTCACCTGCACTCACCTGCACTGCACTGCACTCACCTGCACTGCACTCACCTGCACTGCACTCACCTGCACTGCACTCACCTGCACTGCACTGCACTCACCTTCACTGCACTCACCTTCACTGCACTCACCTTCACTGCACTCACCTGCACTGCACTCACCTGCACTGCACTCACCTGCACTGCACACACTGCACTCACCTGCACTGCACTCACCTGCACTGCACGCACTGCACTCACCTGCACTGCACTGCACTCACCTGCACTGCACGCACTGCACTCACCTGCACTGCACTGCACTCACCTGCACTGCACTGCACTCACCTGCACTGCACTGCACTCACCTGTACTGCACTCACCTGCACTGCACTCACCTGCACTGCACTCACCTGCACTGCACTCACCTGCACTGCACTCACCTGCACTGCACTGCACTCACCTGCACTGCACTGCACTCACCTGCACTGCACTGCACTCACCTGCACTGCACTGCACTCACCTGCACTGCACTGCACTCACCTGCACTGCACTCACCTGCACTGCACTCACCTGCACTGCACTCACCTGCACTGCACTCACCTGCACTCACCTGCACTGCACTCACCTGCACTGCACTCCACTGCACTCCACTGCACTCACCTGCACTGCACTCACCTGCACTGCACTGCACTCACCTGCACTGCACTGCACTCACCTGCACTGCACTCACCTGCACTGCACTGCACTCACCTGCACTGCACTGCACTCACCTGCACTGCACTCACCTGCACTGCACTGCACTCACCTGCACTGCACTGCACTCACCTGCACTGCACTGCACTGCACTCACCTGCACTCACCTGCACTGCACTCACCTGCCCTGCACTCACCTGCACTCACCTGCACTGCACTCACCTGCACTGCACTCACCTGCACTGCACTGCACTCACCTTCACTGCACTCACCTTCACTGCACTCACCTTCACTGCACTCACCTGCACTGCACTCACCTGCACTGCACTCACCTGCACTGCACACACTGCACTCACCTGCACTGCACTCACCTGCACTGCACGCACTGCACTCACCTGCACTGCACTGCACTCACCTGCACTGCACGCACTGCACTCACCTGCACTGCACTGCACTCACCTGCACTGCACTGCACTCACCTGCACTGCACTGCACTCACCTGTACTGCACTCACCTGCACTGCACTCACCTGCACTGCACTCACCTGCACTGCACTCACCTGCACTGCACTCACCTGCACTGCACTGCACTCACCTGCACTGCACTGCACTCATCTGCACTGCACTGCACTCACCTGCACTGCACTGCACTCACCTGCACTGCACTGCACTCACCTGCACTGCACTCACCTGCACTGCACTCACCTGCACTGCACTCACCTGCACTGCACTCACCTGCACTCACCTGCACTGCACTCACCTGCACTGCACTCCACTGCACTCCACTGCACTCACCTGCACTGCACTCACCTGCACTGCACTGCACTCACCTGCACTGCACTGCACTCACCTGCACTGCACTCACCTGCACTGCACTGCACTCACCTGCACTGCACTGCACTCACCTGCACTGCACTCACCTGCACTGCACTGCACTCACCTGCACTGCACTGCACTCACCTGCACTGCACTGCACTGCACTCACCTGCACTCACCTGCACTGCACTCACCTGCACTGCACTCACCTGCACTGCACTGCACTGCACTCACCTGCACTGCACTCACCTGCACTCACCTGCACTCACCTGCACTGCACATACCTGCACTGCACTGCACTGCACTCTGCACTCTGCACTCTGCACTCACTACTCTGCACTCACTACTCTGCACTCACTACTCTGCACTCACTACTCTGCACTCACTACTCTGCACTCTGCACTCACTACTCTGCACTCACTACTCTGCACTCACTACTCTGCACTCTGCACTCACTACTCTGCACTCACTACTCTGCACTCACTACTCACTACTCTGCACTCACTACTCTGCACTCACTACTCACTACTCTGCACTCACTACTCTGCACTCACTACTCTGCACTCACTACTCACTAGTCTGCACTCACTACTCACTACTCTGCACTCACTACTCTGCGCACTCACTACTCTGCGCACTCACTACTCTGCGCACTCACTACTCTGCACTCACTACTCTGCACTTACTACTCTGCACTCACTACTCTGCACTCACTACTCTGCACTCACTACTCTGCACTGTGCACACCACTGATATCATGGAATCTTCCACCACACTTTCTAAAACTCTATAGTCCGAAGCATAATAGGCACAGAACCAAAAGAAGGGTAGACATTGCTTAAAATAATCTTATTGTATTTATGAGAAGCAAAAGCGAGACTGTGAAATGCGCTGAATATCAGTTTGTTATGAATCAACAGAGTGGAGTTAGAGAACCAAGAAATAGTAATTTAGAATCCGGGTTAGAAGGAGTAGTAATCACAAGCTGAGGATCAACGGGCGCGAAACAGCGTGGTGGGCGCACAGGAGACGCAGCGTGAGCGTACACATCAGCTGAAGATCGCCGGAGAAGACACAGCCTGCCTGCTGCCGTGACTGACCCGCTGTAGAGGGAAAGAGCCCAGTGAGTGGGGGTAGAGGTGGGGGGGGCGGCAGAGAGGGAGTGGGCTGAGAGGGAGGGTGTGTGTGTGTGTGTGCGTGCGTGTGTCTGTCTGTGTGTGTCTGGTGTGTGCCTGCCTGCCTGCCTTTGTGTGTGCGCGTCCACAGACCCTGGTCGGCTCGTGCACCGCTCTGTACTCCCTTGCGAGCTTACTCGGCGACAATAGTTCTCGTTGCCGAGACCTAAAAAGGAGGAAGGAGTTTTGATTATTCAAGATATGACAATGACATTTATGATCACAGATTTTAAGAGGCAGATGATTAACTAAAGAACATAATTTGGTGACATACTTGATCCAGGAAAGAAAGTAAAAGTTTGACAAAAAGAGCTGAAATTGGTGTGATAAACGAGCAGTTTTGGTTCTTAGTATAAAAATGTTCTTGAGATTAGTAGATATTTACTGAAAGTCTTAACCACATTTTTCTAGAAAAAGTGTGAAATGAGGAAATCTGTGTAAATGAATGTGCCTTTCCTTTGGAACCAGGAGTGTCAGGGAAATGTTTCTTTGGTAAACAGATGTAGTAACAAGGCACATTCTTTAAAGGGGTTTGTTCTCTCTTTAGATCAGTCGTGAAAAGTATAGTGCCTTTCTACCTAAACCATTAACTCTAATCAGGCAAAGGTAATCTGTAATAGGAACAAATAGGTCGATTTATAGTTTGGCAGAGAAGGTACTCCATCACGACAGCCCTGGAGTACCCTCTCTGCCAGACTGAAGGTCTACCATCCTCAGTAGAGTCGGGGGACCTTTGCTATGTTGACATGCGCCTCCGATGCACCTTCGATGGGCCATTTGTGTCCCCCCTCCCCCCTCCCCACCCTCCCCCATGGGACAGGCAGACAAATGGCCAGTTTTTACTGTCCGTCACCAACAAATAAACCCTGGGCATAACAGTGAAAACTTTAAAATGAGCCCCACATGATGAGGGAAATCTCCCATGGTGGGGGAGGGGGGATAGTTTTGTTTTATAGTATTTCATAAATAAAATCCTGATTTGAGATTTTCTTTTTGAAAATAAAAAAGTAACCACTGAAAGTTTCCTATACAGCGCTGTCATGTTGACCGAGCCATTTGTCAATCTTTAAATGTATTTACAGGAACCGCTGTGACAGTGGTTCCTGCTAATGAAAGATATGTCCGCTAGGCCAGCAGCCATCTTAAAATTTGGTGGAAGAGTGTTTGTATGTATATAAAGTGCAAACATAGCTGAAAGGCAGATGAGCTCTGTGCTGAATCAAATGCAGGACACAATCCTCAAATGAGGTAGGTGGGTTCTGTTAGCAGAAGTGGACAGCGGATGCATCATTAGGTAATGATCTTTAAAGAGGGGAGTCATCCACTCTCTCCTAAACTCCCAGTGGATGCCCTGATTGATGAAGGGATGCTGTTCCAGATCCTGGGGTCATAGATATAACAGGCCTGTCTGAACTCCAGTGAATCTGCAAACACATGCGTACAGAGTCTAGTGTTTGCAAGCAAACACCATGATTGAAGATTACATCCAGAATAGGAGCATAATATTCACAGTCTTGAATGAGATGCAAGAAATGTTTTTAAAATATTAATGAATGAGCAGTTATACATAGAAAGAGTGCAGACAGTGTGAGCAAAATCGGAAATTAAGTAAAATTCAGCTTGTAATAAAACATTACTCAGTAGCCTACTCAGGTACACATCTTTAATTGTGACTTACAGGACAATTAAGGTTATCCTGCTTTTCGCCTAACACTAGGGGCCCGATTTTGATGATGGATGGACTTGAGTCCGTGTGACATCCATTCGGGTCTGGGACCAACCTACCTCCTGTCGGTGGCCCCAGCCCAGCAATTAGGATGCGACCGAACATTGTTCGGCCGCACTCCTATTCTTTACAATGGGAGCATGCATTCCGATCGGAATGCATGCTCTCATTGTAAAGAGATGATGTGCAGTTCATTCCTGCACCCGTGGCAGGAACCTTAAAGTGCCTGCCACGTGGTGCAGGGATCAACAGGGAGGGCACCACAGGTGCCCCCTTAGCCTCCAACCGGAGGCCGTGCACCCATGGGGGCCCTGTTGGGGGCCCCCAAAGTCGACTTCTGACAGTCTTTCTGTGTCTGGAAGCCAAACACAGAAAGGCTGTCGGAATCCAACATTGTAAGCTCTTGGGCAGAAAGAGCAGTCCATGGGATTACTGGAGGCTTTCCGAATGGCATCCGGGCTCTCCGAATCCGTCGGAAGACATTCGGAAATCCAGTTTGTATTCCTTTCCGACTGACTCCATCCAAATGGGTAGGTCAGAAATTAATCCGAACAGATGATTACGATGCCGTAGCAACCTTTGGTCGGAGCGGTTTACTACAGCGTCATAATCAGTGCCTAGGTTGTTACTGAGAGGAGTCCCTACATTCACAAACCGCAGTCCATGTCGATTAGCCATCCTCCTGAGTGCGGTCCTCCAAACACGTTCAGAATATGACACATGGACTTTACAAGTTGTCACCTGGTTCTTTGTTCACGGCACCTGGTGACTCTTCCTGGAAGGACACACTTCCAGCAAACCCTTTCCATCTGCACCCAAAGTGTCAGGTCCTGTTTTGTCTTTGATCCCTCTTCCCTTTGTCTCTACTTCATCTCCCATCTTCCTAATCCCTTTTCAGTAGCTAGGGCTTGCACCTTGAATCAGTCTTTACTCCTTTGTTGCTGCTTGTCTGGTCATCTATCCACAACACTTCTTGGCCCCCGGTCACCCTGTCTTTCACAAGTGTTGTTTTCACTTTCTGCTGTCTTTTCAGTCAGTTGGCCCCAATCAGTCCATTTCTTGGTACTAACAAGAAATTTTGTAGTGAGTCATACTCTATTCATACTCCCAAATCCATGTGGAAACTCAGCACTGCCTTCCATCTTGATGAAGTCTCTTTCTATGCTATAAAGTGCATATACCTGTATGGAATCAGCTTCCATAAAGCTATTGAAATGTTAAACAACATCACAAGTGATGAGGTTGCATGTTGAGTTCACTGCACTATCATGGATATTAACATAGATCACGGAACACGGATCTGATACAGTTGTTGGGACTTTATCCTGTTTAATTCCAATCACATGCCCACATACATGACAATGTATTAAATGATATATAAAAAATAAGCAATATTGCATCAAAGAGTGGCCACCGGTAGGTCCCTTTCAGAAGAATCCAAAATAGAAATGACCATCAGTAACAGTATTGTTGCTTGTTATTCTCATTTTATCTATCCGCTCCCCATGCCCCCTTGACTTGCCTACACTTTTTGTACCACCACAGCGTACTCACTTACTATTCAAGATAAGTAAATACTACTCTCACATTCAGGTATCAGTACTAAGGGGCCCATTAGGATGACGCCGCCATCCCATCGTAGAAACTGACAGCCCGCCATAAGTGCGAGGGTCCCGTGCCTGCAATTAGGATGCGCCCGCCACAGTGGCGGGCGCATCCAGCATTCCTAACATTGTGGCGGGCGGTGCACTCAGCACCGCCTGCCACAATGCCAGGAAGGCATGCTCTGCACTTCCATGCACAACATGGCAGGCACCGTGCAACATGTCGACCGGGCGGAAAAGCGGCAGACGGTCTTTCCGTCTGAAGCGGACCCACCAGCCATAATAATATGGCGGGGGGTCATACCGGCACGGATGGCGGGCGGATCGCCCCCGCCACCTCTGGCCCGGCGAGGGCGATCCGCCCGCCATCCTAATGGGGCCCTAAGTGTTTCAACCTTCCACTCAGAGCAATAATCATGCCAGGAAGAGGCTGCTAGTTACAATTCTGCTACTACCTGCACGTAGTCATGGAAAGTGACGGACTGTGATTGCAAATGTTGTTGATTTGTTTGGTATTTAAATATACTAGAAAAGCAGTCTTACGTGATCATAGCCTCATCAAATACACACTAGCTTAACTAAGAGCTCCTAAAATACAAACTCCATTCTTATTTTTTGTTTTTTTAATCCCCATTTTTTCATACAAAAGTAACTAAAAGCATTATTAAAGCAAGAAATTTAAGCACAAGTCAAGAAATTCGGGATTATCTGCCCAGAGCTCAGTCCAATGTTATATTGGTTCCAGCACTTGTGGAACAACTTAACAGTTTAATTATACAGCGCTAAACTTTGGGGGAAATTGTTTGTGATGTAGCACTAACTTGATTATGGCATACCGTTGTGGTTCCTGCTTAATGGTCTAATTCGTGGTAAGGAAATAGCTTAGATTTTTATTTCATTTCATTTTTAAATATTATATTTCTATCAACTTGTTTGCATGATCTAATTTGAATTCTACTGTAAGTGGTTTATATTAAATTTGAGAATAAGCTAATAAAGGTACTTGAATCTTGATACCAATTCAGTGTTCATGATGACTCATGTTACAGTCATAATGAAATCTTCTAACCCAACGACCTAAAATGCAACAGTGCGTATTAACAAGGGGGCTCCGTTTTCCTCTCTAACTGATTGAGAATTGGCATTGTCAAGTGCAAAATGATCTTGCAAGATAAATCAGCAAAATAGAAAATAAACTTCTTGTGCAAATCACTTGAATGGATACCAAAGGTACACTTAAATGTTTACCCTATTTAAAATATGCTCGACCCAAAACTGATCTTGCATCATAAGATAAAGGCAGAGACATGACCCCGTCATGACTTTGTCTATGTCTTACTCCCAAAACACAGGTTTTCTGCAAATCATGGGTGATGTACCATGTAATGTGTTGGCCTAAACCACTCCTTCAATCATGTTGTTGTTCATTGCAGTAAATGCTCTAAGTGCAAGGAGCATGCCCAGTCGTGGTGTCCTTGCTGACTTTGCCACCAGACTCAAACTCACTCCATTAAGGAGTTTGCATAAGAAGGCTGAAACCTGCCTAGGATTGCTTGTGTTAATATCTGGGGGGACCTTGGCCTGGTCTTTCAGACTTGACATCCCATGCTAGAGCAGGACCAAGAGTGCTTGGCATAGGCTCATCTCTTCCTAGAGTGGCAGAGTGCTTAAAAAGCAATGGTTTGGAATTCAGCCCTAAGTAATTGCTGGTGGTCAAGATTCATTCAGGTATTCCTTCCTTTCACTTTGTTGTTTGTCGTGGCCTAAAGATATTAAGCCTGACTCTTAACTTCTTACCCGCGGCGCAAATTCCGCCACGGTGCGGGAGTTCTACTGAGTGAGCGGGGCTGTGTCAGCCATGGACGTGCGCAGCACTACCGAGGTAGTGCTCGCGATGGCCGTTGGCCGACGCGAGCACGCATGGGGTTAAATGAGTTGTGGTCCTTAGTCCAATGTAGGTACAGAAAATAATCATTTACAGTGGTAATCATCCAAACCTGATGAATGGAATCAGGAGTGGCAAAATTTTACTTTGGCACAGGCAATTGCAAATTTCATAGTTCTGCCAGTTATGCTGTAATATGTTTGTTATTCGGATTTATAGAGTGTGCTTACAATAGAAGGTCTCATTGTGGAGAACTCCAACACTATTGTTTATGGAACAGCGCACACATTACAATTAAGTGGGAAAAGTACAGTTTTCCTAAACAATGAGAGAGAAGGAATTAATCTAAGAGGACGTGGTAGCTTATTTAACTCCTTGGCAGAAAGTACAGAGAAGGATCGCCTACTGACTCTAGTTAATTTAAAGCAAGGAATGTGTAAAATATTTGTGTTAGAAAAATGCAGTTATTGAGTTGTTTGAAATTAAATTAACTTTTCAAAACAGCAGCTGCTGATTCATGTTTAATGCAGGAAACTTTGAAGGTAATTCTTTCACTAATTGGAAGCGGATGTATGTCGTTACAACGCATGCTTTTTCCACGCATGCCTTTACAACACAGGTTTTACAACGCAAGTCGTTACAACGACTTGCGTTGGGGGTCGCTGGATAGTGAATAGTTTAATTTACTATTCCAACTCCAGTCCCCGTGGATAGTAGGGAAGGTGTTGGATAGTAAATTAAACTATTACCTATCCTACAGCGCCCCAGCGCAATTTGGTGTAACGAATTGCGTTGTAAAAGTTGCGTGGTAAAGGTAGTGCGTGGTAAAAGTTGCGTTGTAAACGCTGTTTACCATTGGAAGCCAGTGGAAAGGCATTATAGTCTGTGTGACTTGATTTTGAACTTTGTGTAGTCTTTAAATTTGCTGTTTGGATATATGTAAATATAAAATATTATAATAATGTAGTAACAATCCTATGGTGACTGCAATCACTGGCTTTCTGGCATCATCTTACTGCAATTGGGGTGTGGGTTTCAGAGATTTAAGGGTGTAGAAGCAAGAGGATCTCACCAAGGAAACATGAGTATCCAATTTGAGAGATGAATCAAGTCTGAAACCGACACTCTTCGGTGCAGATTGAAGTTTTGGACATGAACCAACGTTTAATGCCCGTGTGACATGAGATCAGACCAATAGAACTCTTCCCACCAAGAGAACCTCCATTTTTTCTATATTTGTCTTTAACCATTTAATTTGGGGAGAGGATGTGGCCTTACGGCTAGAACGGACGACCTCGACACTAGGGAACCGGGTTTCAAGTCTCGGCAGGGACGCTCAACATCCTGTGATTCTGGGCAAATCACTTAATCTCCCCGTGCCTAACAAAAATTAATGTGTCCTTGTGCAACACAACTGCTGCTCATGTAAAGCGCTCTGATGCCTAAAATCAAGTTTGCGCTATGTAAAACTCCGGGGAAAAAAACCTGTTTCAGTCCATCCAGCCTTTCATAAATTGAGATTTGTAGATACATAGGGAGATGTTTAAAATACATCGATCTCTTTTAGTGTTTGAGGTGAGTTTGAGGATTTCCTGAGTAAATCTGCTGGCAAAAGTAGGCAAATGATCACAAACTCATCTGTTTGTCGTTAGTCAACCGTGCATGTAGATTCCAATCCAGGAAAATCTCACAAATGTTCTTCTGTCAATGGAAATGTTAAATATGTTTTCAGGGCTGGAATAGGGGTGAAAGCCCCATATTATGTAAGGGTGTTGGGAAGCGAGATTCCACAAAGGGTAGGGAAACAAAAAGTGACATTGATAAATACATATTTGTTTCAGACTTTTGAAGTGACATTCTGCCTGCAGAAATGTTACACCTGTGATAACACAGAAATATATTTGTGTAATACTTTACCATGAGTATTTCAGGTTTTTTTCTGGAACTCCTCCAAAGATGGAAATTTGCTCTAAACACAGGAGTATTCCCACAGGAGCAAACAAAATTCACATATTTCCTCCATGGACTTTATGAAGGTGATGCTAGCAGTAGAAGAGGTGTTAGATCAGTTTGCATTTTTATTGCTTATATAGCACATCCAGCAGCTTGGAAAATACTTCAAAGCGCTACCACCAACACAAATCTTCCTTTCTATGCAGGAATGTGCATGTCTCAGATAGGTCGCTCATGTCAGGATCTTTGGGGTTTTGGGCTCAGAGTATTGCTGATAATACTGTATAAATTGTCCCGAACAGAGGGCATATTACCCACAACTAGCGATATTTATCGCTAAATGGGCTTGCGAGTATTTTTTTATCGCTAAGCATCGCCGGATATTATCACAGAGATAACGTGCTATTAGCAACGTTTATCTCTAAAGTGATAAAATATCCGGCGATAGCCGCGAAATGCGTGAATATCGCTGTGAATACAGCGATATTCACGCATTAGCAATGAAATACTCTTAGCCATGTTATCCACCCCCTATTGGATGACATGGCTAAGAACTGGTCTGGGCAGGTGTTAGTATTTGGAGATATTCGCGCTTAGCGCGAATATTTCCATTGCTACGCCTGCCTTGCTAATAGGCGATAGTGATGTTAGCGACTGTTTTCAGTCGCTAACAGTTTGGGTACGCCCACTCTGCATGTCATTAGCGATAAATATCGCTAACATGCAAAGCGGGCCCCAAACCGCTCGCTATCACCTAAAAGCTATCACCTAAAAGCTGTCGCTAACTGCTGTTTGCGACAACTTGCTAATAGGGCGATAGAATTTTCGCCCCCCCTTGATAATATGCCCCAGAGTATCATGTCTTTCTCTCTCACACACACACAAAGACACACACACAGTCCACACACAATCATACACACTCTTGAGCCAGGTACTGGGACAGGACAGAATAAGATATTTGGGACAGATAGTCAGAGTTAAGTAAGTGTGACTACAGCTGATGTTCCTCACTGAATGCTAAGGACTGCTATAACAGAAACCATCAAAGTAATCTTCAATTGTTTTCCATATTAAGAGCCATCCATTTGAGGGGAGCGTTTTCTTTCAAAATAGCATAATTGCACCTTAACAAGCAATGCTGTAATACCTCCTCTGCCAACTTAATGGTGAAGCAGTATATGTCAGTAGTGGTGTAAGATAGTTTCTGAGTATGCAAAAAAATGGCTTTCCATCCTGAAAGTTATGGGAAAGAATAGTCCCCTATTCTATACCTAAGAAATCAAGAAAATGCAACATTGGAGCATTGGATAATGCTTCTTTTAGCTGTTTGAAGGCATTTTTTTCCAGACATCTCCATGTTATATGATTGGACTTATCCTTGAGGAAGCTCTGAGTGGAGTAGCTATTGTAGCAAGGTAGGAATGATTTCCGGGTACTATCTCATTAATCCAAAACATTCACTAATCTCCTTTTTGATAGCACTGGTATCAATCTCAATGCTTTCAACTTCTCTTTGAATCACACCACTTTCCAGGTGTTTCATCCGCTTGGCTTCTAAGGTGCATTTAGGATTGACAGTCAATCAAGCGTTTATAATTGTAGTCAATACAGCTTCATAGGTGATTCCAGATAGGTTTAAAAATTATGAGATGTGACTGTGTAGATTTCATGATGTCTGAGTAGAATATCCATCATTGACTGGAGGGTGGCATGTGCCAGTGTAGCCCAAATGGAAATACCTTTATCTGGAAGTATCCTAAAGTTGTTGAAAAGGCTATTTTACCTTTGTCACTGGATAGTAACAAAGCTTACCAACACCACTTTGTTAGATTTAGAGTACTAATGTTAGTTATAGTGCTCAACTCAATTGATTAGATTGTCCTTGTTCAACATGGACACTCTCAGCATGGGGTTGGCATCAAAGATTGGTAACCTGATTTGCTTCATCTGAAATCTATACAAAATCACTAGGAATCAACCTAGGTACCAACACAATGGGTGAAGACCATTGACTTTAAGAGTGTCTTATAATGTTCACCCCAACTCTATTCTCTCTCCTTGTCTATTGCTTTCATGTGGCTGTCATGCAATCTATAGGATCACAATTGCCCAACACTGTCTGTTTTGGTGTTGCTATGAAATTCTGTTGTTGTTCTGTAGTATACCTTAATAAAATTCTAAACATCTTTCCGACCAGTTAAAGCAATTAGTATAGGGCAACCTTTTGATCTTCACTCAATGAAGTATCTTATACAGGTTCTTCCCAGGTCGCCGCTTTGCATATCAGAAACATGTAATCGTTTGCCGGGGTCTTTTTATTGATGCAGATCAGAAAACTCTTAATGGGTTCTTCCCATTTTGTCAGAAAATTAAAATGATAGGTTTGAATCTTGGGTTTGCATTCATTTTGGTCGACCAGGTAGGTAACCTTTCCCAAAATGTCCTTGATGGTATATAGCTTGGACCACTGAGCAATCATTTTATAATCTGAAATGATTGTAGTAGAGTGCTTTGATTGTAATGATTTTCTTGTTTTTGTTGAACTTCTCATGTTAGAACAGGCCACTATCTCTACTGTATGTATCCTGTTGTGTAATAGTAATACATACTCCACTTAGGAGCTAAAGTTGTCATCTTTATCTTATCATTCTTCTTTAGCTAATATTCTTTGCAGTATGTTTTGAGGTTGATGCCTAAACAACAACTCAACAAGACTACATTCAGTTGATGACTGTGGTGTACTACACAGGCGGAACAATAAGAGGACAGGCTGTTGTCCCAGTCTTTTGGGCCATTAATCATAGTCTTTTGCAACATTGTGTAGATGGGTTGTCTTTCAACCAGGCCCTATTTCTATTAGTGATAAATCAATTTCCAGATGTGTTGAATGTTCAGACTCTTGCAAATGCTGGTCACAAATAAAGAAGTATAGTT
This sequence comes from Lissotriton helveticus, assembly GCF_964261635.1. Classification (NCBI taxonomy): domain Eukaryota; kingdom Metazoa; phylum Chordata; class Amphibia; order Caudata; family Salamandridae; genus Lissotriton; species Lissotriton helveticus. The sequence continues at coordinate 72,204,843 of NC_136064.1, forward strand.
TGCTCCATGGTCTGCTACAATTTCGAAAGAAATCCTACTTGAACGAAAAAAGAAATCAAATTCTTGGGAAATAACAGGGGCTAGTTTGTGGATTATTTATAGCTGGAAGGTGCCAGTGGACACTATCACAAACATCTGGTCTGCCATTGTTAGTTTGGTGTCCATCTCCATGCCCTGACTTTTAACTGCTGGAGATGGGTAGAGAAAGGCCAAGTTCAGAGGGCTAGAAGTTGTCATTCCTCAGGGATGGTTTGCGTTCACAACTAGGACCTCTGTTTTTATAAGATTTAAGTTTAAATCATTGAGCTCATCCACAATTCTATTTCCAGGAGACCTTTGACAGAGGGTGTGGGCAGAGGAAGGTGGTCTATTGAGTTAAAATCATCAGAATTCGTGTAGAATTTCAAATTGAATCAACAAATAATATGAGCTTGTGTCTGCACATAGGTGATGGATATAAGGAGGACTTAATAATGACTGGAACCAATTGGGAAAAGTTCCTGTTTTGCCTACATTACTAAACCTCTAAAAAATAATGGGTTGGTTAAAAGCATCAAATGCCTATGAAAGATCTAACACAATCATAGCACTGACACTGTTGACATCAGAATATCTTCTGAGGTCATCAGTGGCCTAACTAGACATTATCAAGAATGTTTTTCTCTTCTAGATGAGCACATATTTGTGCAGCAATTAGATGTTTCAAGGACTTTCCTACCACTGGAAAAAGAGTAATGGGGGTAGCTGCTTTGAGATTGTGTACTAGTCTGACTTTTTTGCAGTGATCTCACGAGGTTGTGGTAAATAAATAAATAATACCCTATTTTTGAATGCATAAATGAATAACAGATAGCTCAATAAATAAGAGTCAAGATTCGAGGTAGTAGGAGTTTTTGCAGGTTTAATACAGCAATACAGGATGGCAAGGCCCAGCAGCGCTGCTGGTGTCAGGATCGGGACAAGGGGAAGTAACCTTTTAATAACAGTGCATGAGCATATATACATAACGCAAACACATAGCATTACATTGCAATAGGCGTAGCAGTGGGTGGAGCAAAAGGCGTGACGCGTAGCAGTCGCGAAAGATAAGGGTGAAAAGAGGTGTAACAGGGCGTATACATAGACATGTGATGCAAACGTAACAGAATATGTCATGAATGGGGCGGAAACCATGGAGGGGGCTACCTGAGGAGCCGGGACCTCTAACCTGATGGTGCGCGCAAACTAGCAATGACGTGTTACTAGGAGAAGCTGGGGGCTATGAACTCTGTGCTAGGAGCAGAGACTGAAGTCTGGAGAGTCAGGGCGACATGTACCTAAACAGTATCTAGTATCCGATGTTTAGAGAACATGTTGATATAAACTAGAAGTCAGGAGGGGAAAGGCTAACTTGATTCTAAGACTGGACCATGCATTATTCTACATGTAGTGCGTGATGAAGAATATTAAATGACCATTAAATGCAGTATTTCTCTAACGTGGAGACGTGAAGGCTAGACAATGACGGAAACTATCGATGCGATTCAGTAGCTTTAGGAATGCAGAGAAGGAGGACTGAACTGATAACTGGAATCATAACATATTCTTGGCAGACTCAGAGGCAGAGCCAGGGTGAGCCGGGCACTGCGAGGCAGGAAGTAAGTGAAGGGTCGAGGATACAGGTGGGGGCTGTATCGCTCCTCAGCGAGGCTTCAGGAGACAGGAGCTGAATCTGATGTCCAGGCCCTTTTGAGGCCTAGAAACGGGGACTTTTCAATAGAATAACGTGCACACTGAGAAACGTGGCAACGTAGCTTTACATAGGCCTGATATTCGTAGTATTCACGAGAACTGGAAACTGGCATACTAGAGGTGGACACAACTGTAATTGCGTCATTAATCGAACATAGGGAATGCATATGCATATTTAATCATGCACACATAACATATGATGGATGACACGTAGGGACACAGAACATGGCAAAATTTACTTTTCCACATTCCCTCCTTGTCACTACGATTCCATCAGGAAACATCAATATTCATGATACCATCTATCATTTCATACAGTATCATTTGCTCGTCTCGAATTATCCTGGAACGGGATTTAGAACGGGGCTTGGGACTAGGAATGCAAGAGGTAGCACAAATGCCGCAAATCGCAGGGCCACATTGTATACAGAGGCAGCAGCTGAATATGATCGCTACTGCAATACCTAGAAAGGACAAGACTTTCCATCCCCAGGCGGAAATTATATTCCAGAACCAACCGGACCATGTCCAGGTGCCTGGATCTTGGTGTAACAGATGGGCAATCTTATGGAGTCTGGTTATAGCTGAATAAACAGACGGCGCGTTATTTGGAATGAAAATGCAGCAACTAGATCCGATGACTCTACAGGCCCCGCCCCTATCGGCCAGTATGACGTCAAGGACGAGACGATTCTGTAAAACGACAAATCTCATAGCAGATTGCTCTTCAGTTAAGTTACCTAGAGCAGAGGCAGTCTCATTTACTACAGCTTCGAGGGTTCTGGTTAACCTACGGATTAGCTTACTATTCTGGATAGGTCCTATAAAGAAAAAGAAACCTCTGTTGAAATCTGTATACTGTTCTAGAGCAGTTTCAGTATAATCGACAATGGGGGACTCCCTTCTATGTCTAATGTGTACTAGATGTGTGTTTCTATGATAATCAGGTGGGGCTAGAAAAACTGGTGGCAGTAGGAAGGCAATGTAACAGGTTCCCTCCCAATCGAGGGGCAGACGAACATATGCAGTTTGACCACAAATAAAATAAGAATGACGTGAAGCTTTGAAAATAGATTTCCCACTGTCACTATACTTGACAATAGTAGTACAATCACTATGTCCTACGTGTACAGAACCATTATTTCGGACACATAATTCGCCTTTAACTGGTAATACTGAAATAGCAGGTAAGTCTGGAGTAGTATCAGACTGAACATTCAGAACCATGAAATTCGAAGAATAGTTACCTAAATTATACACTTCATTTTCTAGATCTAACCCGGTTCTGTGGGGGAGACCTTGCTTGTCTGGGAAACATGTACTGTTAAGAAAAGACATATCTGTTGAGGATGACGTTAACGTGGACCATGCTCCACACGAACCATTATGTGAAAAAGGATAAGGAAAAAGTGGCAGAACTCCCTTCGGTATCTGGAAAGGGGGGAGTCGACCACACACCCAACAATTAGTGGCATTGCTGGTCTGATGTGAGTAATGTAACATGCGGATGAAAGAATTATTTTTCATAGCGAGGCGGTAAGAGAGTTCATGAGGAGGCAGATCACTAAACGTGTGCTCTACTGTAGCATTAGCAGACTTATTTACATGAAGAACTGGGAAATACAAGAAAAATGCATAACTGGTGCAGGAAATCATAATGCTGAGAAACAATATGAAACATAGAAAAACGATACATCGAATTGAGTTTTGACTAACTCTCTCACTATGGGGGTCTATTTTATACATGTCAGAAACAGTCTAACCGTTTCACCTAGGGGAGGACTTAGACAATCAAACTGGCTGACTTATTTTACTAGACCGGAGTTTCAACTTATACTCCTGTTGCGGAGTTTTCTCTAACAGGGGAGGGTTTGTAGCAATGTCTTTTGCGGGACAGTCCTTGAGAACAATATTTTGGCAATCCTTCAAATCCTGGGAAATGTTCTTTGAGACGGGTTTCAGTCCATAAAACTTTTTTATATGTGAAAGGTGCACCCAGCCTTTGCGACCCTCCAACTTCACGGCTGTACGGGTGGCGAGGAGGACCTGTCGGGGCTCCTTCCAGCGAGGCTCTAGCGGACTTGAGCGGTCAAAATTCCGGACAAGGACCATGGATCCTGGAACGATTTCATGCGGTGCCACCTCGGTATTGTCTGGAAATGCGGCGGCAACCTGTGAACGACAAGAGTTGAGGGCAGACATCAAGGAAGCTAGGTAATCTGTCAGCATATTACTTGAAACATCGGTAATACTTCGGGGTCTAGGAGTACCCCACATGTTAGGGGGGCGGCCAAAAACGACCTCGTACGGGGACAGACCTGATCTGGAATGTGCGACCATGCGCATATAAAATAAAGTGACTGGCAGAGCTACTAGCCAGTCCACACCTTTCTCTTTACACACTTTTGCAATACGGATTTTCAGAGTCTGGTTATGTCTCCCTACGAGACCGGCTGCTTCAGGATGGCGTACACAATGAAACTTCCACTGGTACCCCAACAAAAGGGAAACATGCTTCATTAACTCAGATGAGAATGGCTGGCCGTTGTCAGAATATACGACTCTAGGGAGTCCATAACGGGGGAAGAACTCACGAACCAACTGCTTGGCAGTGGTCGCGGCGGTGTAATCTGGAACTGGATATGCTTCTGTCCACCTGGACAAAGCGCATACAACTACAAGAACATACTTGAAACCTCGACATCGCTCCATCTGAATATAATCCATCTGGAGGACTTCAAAAGGGTGGTCAGGGGGCTGGAATCCACCTTGTTCCACCGGGACACTTTTACCTGGATTAAACTGACAACATATCATACAGGTACGGACTTTCTGCTTGGCTGCAGCTCGTAAATGCTTGTTGAACCAGATGTTCTGGATACTGTCTAACATAGCTTTTTCTCCTAAATGTGCTGGACTATGTGCGGTATTGATAATGACTTGAACCATAGAGTCGGGGAGAAACCATGTGGCTCTACCCTTCGTTAACCATCCTTGATCTGTCTGGACCCCTCCTTGTTCGGACCATTTCTTGATTTCTTCGGGAGTAGCATGTAACTGGATATCTATGACATCTTGTGTAGGGTCCTTAACTGTCATACATGTAATCGGATCTGGAGTGTGTGTCATGTCAACTGGAATGTCTAGAGTCTGTGCTGTAAGCTTGGCTGTGCGATCTGCTAGATCGTTACCTTGAGAAATGGTGTCAGTAACTTTCGTATGTGCTTTGCACTTCATGATAGCGATAGATGTCGGTAAATGTATGGCTTCTAACAGAGCTTGAATAAGGAGACCATGCTGAATCTTGGTTCCATGAGAAGTCATGAAACCTCTCTCTTGCCAGAGCACTCCGAAGTCGTGTACAACTCCAAATGCGTAGCGTGAATCTGTGTAAACATTAACTTTCAAGTTCTTGGCGTGTATGCAGGCTTGTGTCAGAGCAACTAGCTCTGCTGCTTGAGCGGACAGGGTGTCAATACGGTGTGTTTCAATAACTTCAGTGTCAGTAGTCACTGCATACGCGGCGACTAGTTCTCCTGTACTTGTTCTCATACATGAACCATCCACATAAAGTGTCAGGTCGGGGTCTGGTAACGGAATATCTGTCAGATCTTGTCTTGGCTTGGTCATAATGTTAACTACTTCCACGCAGTCATGTGTGGCCGAATTCGGAGTAACTGATGGTAATAGTGTAGCAGGGTTCAGGATGTTGCAGCGTCTGATTTCTATGTGTGGCTGGAACAGTGTCAATTCATAACCTGTTAAACGTGCAATTGTCAAGTGCTGAGTCTGTGTTCGGTTTAAAAGAACTTCCACGGAATGTGGAACTTGTACTGTCAAGGTATGTCCTAAGACTATGGAATCACTTTGTCTGATAGCTAGGGCTGCGGCTGCAACTGACTTGAGGCACGCAGGCAGAGCCTGGGCTACAGGATCTAATGTGCTCGAAAAATAAGCACAGGGCTTGTATTGTCCTGCTTGATCTTGTGTGAGGACAGATAATGCTGTACCTTCGCGTTCAGTGACGAAAAGTGTAAAAGGCTTACTGTAGTTCGGTGTCGCTAGAACTGGAGCTTGGCATAGGGCTTTCTTTAACTCATTGAAACTAAGTGTATGTTCAGATGTCCAAGGGAGGACAGTCGATACGGCTGCCTCCTGTGTCGTTAACTGTATCAGTGGCTTGGCTAGAAATGCATACTGAGGAATCCATTGTCTGCAGTAAGAAGTAAGGCCGATAAAAGCACGTACCTCCTTCTGGGTCTTGGGCTGAGGAAGACTCGCTATTAACTGGATACGGTCTGGTGTCAACTGCCTACCCCTCTTGGACAGTAAGTGTCCTAAGTAGACCACTTGCTGGACACAGAATTGAAGCTTCGAAGGGGACACCTTGTGCCCCATCTCGGCTAGGAAATACAAGACTGTAAGGGATACTCGTTCGCAAGCACGTTCAGAACGGGCTGTGATCAGGAGATCATCGACATACTGGAGCAGGGCAGTGTCAGTTGGCATGTGAATGTTGTCTAGTTGTCTCTTAAGTGCTTGACTGTAAATGCTAGGGCTTTCTGTGAAACCTTGAGGAGCGCGTGTGAACATATAGCTCCTTCCATTTAAACAAAATCCGAAAAGGAACTGGCTGTCTGGATGAATAGGGACACTGAAAAACGCGTTCTTGAGGTCGATTACAGTAAAGAACGTGGCTTCGGAATCAATGGCTGTCAATAGGGAAGAGATATCTGGAACGACTGGGTACTGAGGAATAATACATTTATTAAGCTCTCGTAGGTCAATCACTAATCGATATACTGGGGGTGCATTTGGATCAGTACGTTTCATGACTGGAATGATCGGAGAATTGCATACGTTGGAGTCAGTTTCTACAACCACTCCTTGAGCCATGAGCTCGTCAATAATTTTGGATAAGGCTGCTACAGCCTCAGGTGGCAATCTGTACTGTCTGATTCGTGGTAACACTACAGCTGACTTGAGAGTCACACGATAGGGTGTGATTTGCATATAACCAACATCAGTTGGACCTTGCGCCCATAGATGCTGCGGGACATTAGACAATCTGGGATCAAAATCTCGTAATACATAGTGACCCTTAAAGTCACGTAGGAACAATCGTATTCCCTCTGGGGAACAGCATATAACTGCACCTAACTCCTTCAGTGTTTTAATGCCTAATAGGTTTTCTGGACATGACTTAGTAAGTAACAGATCAGTAGTGCGGGACAATGGACCTACTTCTAGAGTAACTGGCTTTGATATTTCATTTACAATGGGTTTTCCTGAAAATCCAAGGGAAACATTTCTTGAGCCTGAGAGCGGAGCCCCTGGAACTTCGGCGTGACTAATTGTGGTCCTACTTGCCCCTGTATCAATCAAAAACTTTCTGTCTTTCCCTAATACTTGACTGTGAACATAGGGACCTTCTTGATCTACAGGTATCTCGATGAGAGGCAAGCCTACCTCCCTCTCTAGGCTGTTTCATGAATATGGCTGATATTCTGGATACTCAGACTGTGCATACTGGTACATCTGCTGTGTAACGTGCTGTGTTGCAGCAATAGGCTGCGGTGCGGTAACTGTCTGTGGTGCATTCTGTGACTGAGGAGTCTGTGAAACTTGTTCTTGTCTAGGCGGACGTGGTCTTTCTTTAGTCTTACCGGTAGCTATGTTATGTTTCAGAACTGCACACTCGTTTATAAAATGACCTGGCTGTTTACAATAATTGCAGTTCCCTTTAACGGGAGCTGCAGGATGACTGGCTTGATTCGGACCCCTCTTCTGACTGTCTTGAGGAACAGATTGTGCAACTAGTACTTTCATTTTCGTGTCTTTCATACGTTTTCTCTCGTGTTCTTGTTCTTCCCTGATCCTATTCTGGTGGTATTGGAGCATCTGCAACATCTGGGACGGGGTATTAGCTTGCCAGGTACTTTCGACTTTCAAAACTCGATTTTTAATTTGTGGACTTGAATTCTCGACTAATTTAGTAACAAAAAGGTGAGGGTATGACTCACTACTTGTCTTGAGGCCACTGTTGATGCTAAAACATTTCTCAAATCTGGAATAAAAATCACTAATGTCTTCGTCTTGTTTCTGTTTACAGGCTGAGATTGCATCCCAGTCTTCTTTTCTAGTTGTCAATAATCTAGGTAAAACTTGTATTAATAATTCTGGTAATTCTTTACATTTCGTTCCAAGACCGGTACCTGGTACTCGTGCCTTGTCTTCAGCTTCTAGAACTGCCCAATCGATCTTTTTCTCTCCCACCTCCCATTCTTTTTCCTTGAGCTTTTCATACACCCCTGCGGGCAGCAGAACCTTTAACATTTTAATTATATCTGGATACGTGTATTCTCCCATACGGAGCATGTCTTTTAATTCTCTATGGAACCCTGCTGGATCTTTATCATGACAGGGAATTAATTTCTTCATCTCTAGGAGTTCCATCTTTGTAATCGGAGTGTAAACAAACACTCGTTCTAGTTCGCCACCCGTTCCTCTAACTGGGTGGACTTCTCGTAACGGATTCTGTCTCTCTATGTAAAATGGTTTACTTTCTGGGGGTGAGACATGAACAAAACGCGGATTCAAAAACGTTCTATATTTGTGACGCTGTTCTAGAATGACACTAATTAAGTCGGTACCTAAACCTTTCCATCTATACTGAAGTAACTCGTTCAGGATATCATGTAACGGGCCTGGATTAGAGTGCTGACCCTTATACAATGTAATGAGGTGCTGAATCATATACATACCCGCCAGTCGTTGCTCGGCTGGGGGCATTTTCAGAAACATTTGTGCCACTATTTCGTCTGGAAAAGTGGTAGAATCAGTAATCCATCGGACTGCTGATCGGGCTAATTCTTGTTCATGCATGGTACTCAACTCACTGTAACCGATTCGTGATTTCAGAATGTGATCGGTAGCTTGAAACACTTGTTCTAGAGAACCTTGTTCTGGTGCTGGATGATGGAAAATAGACTTGTGTTCTAGGCGTAAATGGCGATCTGGAAATCTAGATTTTCCTACATACGCTATTCTGTCAGAATTCTCGTCGTCTACTTCTTCAGTATCAGAGTTACTTTCTTTCTCGCTTACTTGTGCTGCTTTACGTTGTTCGTGTATTCTTATTATTTCTTTACGAATTTTCTTGTACATACTCTCCATAGCACCGACGGTCTTGTGCTTACCCTCGGCTATATTATCACTCCACCTTGTCAGGGTTTTCATTTCAGCCGGATCTTTAGACGGGTAATCTTGTTCTCTTATTAGACAATTGATCAGAAACTTTAATATCATGAGCTGGGTCTCAGCTTTCCTTTGAGACATGGCCTCGCCAATGCTTTCTGGATCATCCCCTGTACGGATGAAACGATATATTCTGTCTAGATCTTCTTTCATATTCGGTAAGGTGACTAGATACTCGGCCACCTTTCTTACACGGAATGAATATAAAACCATATTATCCTCGCCTGGGACTGGATCATAGCCGCATTCGGCAAGGGATTTTCTTATTTCTGCTACAGTCTGATGTCTGGGCGTACGCTGTGACGCTTGTATATGTAATTCGGCTGTCGTTAAACGCTTGTGTGGCGGCGGGGTTTGAGGAGTACCTCCCCCTGCGGCCCCTAAACTAGAGTCGTCTACTGAGGCTCTTCGTCCTGGCAGAGTGGGAAATGGAAATGTAGGCTGGACTTGTATGGCGGGCTGGACCGGGGGTACCGTAACAGGTACTCCGGTGTCTGGAGGAGCGGGAAGTGCCTGATTTACAGGGACTGGCGGAGCGCGAACAGGATTTGCATATTCTGGGACTGTGTCGTCCAAATAGGACGAAATAAAAATATCAGCTGCGGTCGGTTTGTGACGCAGCTTGGTCGGAACTAATGGTGGCGGGAAATTACTGGATGCCTCTGGGGTCGCTTTTGGCAAGCCCTCGGCAAGGAGAGGATACATACCCCTAATAAGGGCATGCCTCTGTCTGTCTGACTGTTCGGCTTTGACTTGTTCACCTATCTCGATTAGTTCTTTTTCATGGGCTCGTTCCAAGGATTCTCTACTTAATTCTGACTTTCTGATTTCTTTTTCAGTTCTTTTATGAGCTTCTTTGCGCCATAACTCGATGGCATTTTTCTGTGACTGTCTGGCTTTCTTTTTCCATAATGCCTCTTCTACTCGCATGATGCACTCGGCATCCCATGTACCCGATACGGGCCATCTGTACTTTTCTTCTAACTGTTTGGTATACTCTACCCATAAATCTAGATACAGTATGGCGCTTATGCCATGCTTCTGATACATAAAATGACCTGGACTGTCCCTAGGCGGGACAGGAACTGCTGCTTCCAGCAGACCCTTTCTAGTTTTTAACTGACGTAACTTAGAAAACAAGGGCATGACTGGACTGTAATCTAGACACAATACAATACACAATAAACACGATACTTATTCCCCATTCATACCACGACATTAAAATACATGAAGAACATTTAAAAATAACAGTTCGAACAGAATACTACCTGGAATACGGAACACAGAATACATGAATTTTCTCGAGAACAGAACTGACTAGAACAGGAACTAGATGCACTGCTGAAACAGTACGAAACTTACCGGTCTCATAAAGAGACACGTCAGGACCCGCATCCACCGAAGTGGACACTTCGTTTGTGGGTCTGTGTACCACCAACCCACGGACCAGAGTCAATTAAATTGACCCTGTCTAGATACTACCCCAGTAACGGTACTCACCGGGCAGCAAGAACGGAAAGCCTCAGACTGGACTGGACTGCCTCGACGTCGGACGGACGAACTTCGGACTTCTGTTACGGGTGGGCCTCCGGATACCTCGGACCTTGAACTCTCGGCTTGGGCTCTGGTCGGGACTCGCCGCGTTCCTCCACCGTCTCGTCTGGATGCTGGACCGCCTCCTCCGTCTCCTCCGTGGGCCTGAGGGATACTTGAAGCAGAAATATCTGCCGGTGCGCAGAAGAGTTCCGTCACGACTGCAGAGGGTCAGGGGGTCGGCGTGGCTTCACCGACGCGTGGGGAAAGGGCAAGTCCCTATTCGGGCGCCATTATGTGGTAAATAAATAAATAATACCCTATTTTTGAATGCATAAATGAATAACAGATAGCTCAATAAATAAGAGTCAAGATTCGAGGTAGTAGGAGTTTTTGCAGGTTTAATACAGCAATACAGGATGGCAAGGCCCTGCAGCGCTGCTGGTGTCAGGATTGGGACAAGGGGAAGTAACCTTTTAATAACAGTGCATGAGCATATATACATAACGCAAACACATAGCATTACATTGCAATAGGCGTAGCAGTGGGTGGAGCAAAAGGCGTGACGCGTAGCAGTCGCGAAAGATAAGGGTGAAAAGAGGTGTAACAGGGCGTATACATAGACATGTGATGCAAACGTAACAGAATATGTCATGAATGGGGCGGAAACCATGGAGGGGGCTACCTGAGGAGGCGGGACCTCTAACCTGATGGTGCGCGCAAACTAGCAATGACGTGTTACTAGGAGAAGCTGGGGGCTATGAACTCTGTGCTAGGAGCAGAGACTGAAGTCTGGAGAGTCAGGGCGACATGTACCTAAACAGTATCTAGTATCCGATGTTTAGAGAACATGTTGATATAAACTAGAAGTCAGGAGGGGAAAGGCTAACTTGATTCTAAGACTGGACCATGCATTATTCTACATGTAGTGCGTGATGAAGAATATTATATGACCATTAAATGCAGTATTTCTCTAACGTGGAGACGTGAAGGCTAGACAATGACGGAAACTATCGATGCGATTCAGTAGCTTTAGGAATGCAGAGAAGGAGGACTGAACTGATAACTGGAATCATAACATATTCTTGGCAGACTCAGAGGCAGAGCCAGGGTGAGCCGGGCACTGCGAGGCAGGAAGTAAGTGAAGGGTCGAGGATACAGGTGGGGGCTGTATCGCTCCTCAGCGAGGCTTCAGGAGACAGGAGCTGAATCTGATGTCCAGGCCCTTTTGAGGCCTAGAAACGGGGACTTTTCAATAGAATAACGTGCACACTGAGAAACGTGGCAACGTAGCTTTACATAGGCCTGATATTCGTAGTATTCACGAGAACTGGAAACTGGCATACTAGAGGTGGACACAACTGTAATTGCGTCATTAATCGAACATAGGGAATGCATATGCATATTTAATCATGCACACATAACATATGATGGATGACACGTAGGGACACAGAACATGGCAAAATTTACTTTTCCACATTGTCTTCTTGAAATTCAGAAGGTGCATTCTTAGGACCCCCATTGTCCACTATTCCCCATTGTTTGCTCCCTTTTACTCTGAGGCTATAAAAAAATATTGTTGTGGCCCTTTGTTTTCACGATAATAAATGCCCTGTAAATTCACATCCTTAGGTTCAGTGTTCCCTTTATGGAGACACAACAAGGCTATATGATGTCACTCCCACAGACTATATGCTGCCGCTCCCCACCACTGATCTGTTGTCTTGTATTCATTACCCAAGAACCAGGTGGATTACCCCCTGGTTCAGTCTCCCTCTGGTATTATAAGGTTTTTGTTTGTGCCAACTCTATGATTAGCCATGGTAGGAGATTTCAGTCCGCTACGTTTGGGACTATTTTGAACAAGATCTTCTATCCCCATAACTTGTGTTTCCCCATATTTATTTAGAGTGGGGAAATACCCTGTTGCTGGGGGCAGAGCCTCCTCTGTCGCTGCTGTGACAACCCTAGACCGATGGACCATCTGCCACTGAGGCATTTGGTCAACGTATGACTAAGAGTTGGCCCAGTGTGTAGTATACTCTTCCTGTTCAGCATCACAAGGAAAAGCCTGTCTGCCCTGAACAGGTAACTAAAGAAGTTAACCACAACGTGTTGGGAGAAAAGTCAAAGGATGTGAGGATATATTTTTTTTTTTGGGGGGGTTGCTCAAAAAACAGCCTTTTGCTTTGGGAGTTTTTGGAAAACAAAAAATGTTGTTTAGCAGGTATATTTAAGTTGGTGCCTCCTCAGCACTGCTTCTGTGCCTTCAGGGTAGCTGCAGCACTGGCACTGCCAATGGCAAAGAGATCTCTGCATGCCTGGCACTTATCTCTAAGTATGGTGGGATATTTTTCCAGCAGGTCATCAAAGGACATTTGTCTGCTGCCCTGGTAGACTAGCCACAATACTCTAAATGAGGCCTTTCCTACTCTATATTCATTTCTCAGCAGTTCCCACCTCTAAACTCAGTGGCGGCTGCCGCCATGTAAAGTGGGGGAGCAAGGGGAATAATAAAAATGTAACAAAAAATACTTACCTGACTCTGCCTGCCGCTTCGGTGCTCCTCTGCCACACAGCACGCAGCACACAGAACAGGCTCCCAGTCTCCCCCACCAAATTCTGACACCGCTCTCATGGTATATCAAGCATGAGAGTAGTGCCGGGATTGGCCTGAGTGGGCTGGTCTGACGCTCGCTCAGGCAAAGGGAGTCTGTACCATTTCCCCACCCGGGTGTGTACTACAGCTGAGTTAGAGAAACCTAAGTGCACATGTTGGTTTGGTTGTCCTAAGACGGCCGGCCAAACCGACATGCGACTTACAGTGCCCACCACTCCTCCTCCCTCCCATGTCCCAGCCCTGCCCTAGGCTGGCATTGGCTCAGTTAGTAAAAAATAATGATAATAAAATCCTCTTGTCATTTTAATTTTTCTGGCTCACAGTGAGGCAATACTCCTCCCCCATTACTGAGGTGCCGCCGCTGTCAACTTCTGTGCATCTCCTTCCCATAGGTGTCACCCTCTCCAGCATTCAACTCCACACTCTGACTTCGCATTTTACCGCCTACTTCAAGTAGGTAGTAACCCAATCGTAAAAAGGAAGGGGCAAATAAGGGACCACTACCCCTTCGTGAATGGTTGCAAAAACATCCCATGGACCACTGCCTGCTCTTAAAAAACTGAAACGTTTAATTTTTGGTTTTGGATAATAAAACATTGCTTTATTTAAAAGCAAACATAGAACACAGTGGTCTGCGGTCCCTCAGGTCACCATCCCTGTGTTTTTAGCAATTCCCAGTCGCAAATTCTGACCTACCTCATGAATATTAATGAGGTAGGTCAATTGCGACCCCATTAGGAATCACTAAATTAGTCAAGGACACATTTGCACATAGGTGTTTGGGATTTTCTAATAGAAAATCGCAAAAATTCGCTATTAGGAACTCGCAAAGTAAAATCTACGTACAAGTAGACCTTAGACACTTTGACATTAGTCAAACTGCCCAAAACTTCACTGAGTTAGAGAGTAGAAAGACTGCCTGCTAAAAGCACAGCTTACATACAGCGCAGAAAGCATAATGGATGGAATGCTTCCATTAATTTCAAGCAACCAGGGCCATCGCTCCATCAGTGCAAGGCTTACTACAAGATGCCAACTGTGATTTTGAGTCACTCGCTGCAGTTTTCATCCAGTCCGCTTCCAACTGAACGGGGGTAACTAACTACTAGCAATGTGTAACAAATCCTCTGTGGAGTATTGTGACGGGTGTCAGTTTTATGTGCCTATAATTAAAATTGATAAAGTGTTGTTATAAAACAAATCTCTTTAATAATACTGATATTTTGAAGTCCATGGCGTGCAGTAACAGAAGGCTAGTCTAACTGGCTGCAATTAATGTCCTAAGCCAGCCTCTTCTGAATGCTGCTGCAAAGACAGGCAAGTATCTGCGCTTGGCTGTGCAAGCTTGCTTCAGGTTAAGATACATTTTCAAAATTAGGAATAGTTAGGTACCTTAGCTTACGATAATATGTTTATGCTAATTCAGTAGATATTATGCAAACATTTTTATTTGTAGGAATTTTCACCGACCAGCAAAATTGGGTGAAGCTGCCTAAGTATGCAAGCTGGTTTAATGGCAAAGGGGCACATTATCAACACATTGCGATAAATATTGCAAAGCGCTGTTAGCGCTATTTTTGTTATCGCCGGCTATCACTTGTTGATTTCTACACCGAGATAGCGCGTTATTAACAATGATTATCTCTGAGGCGTTATGAAATCCAGCAATAGCGGCTAAAAGCGACATTAATGCTCGAAAATCCGAGATAAAAATTGGAGATAAGGAAATCCTTGCTGATATGCCCCTGTGACCTTAACCCTGCAATCCACCTCCCATTATGTAGATGCCTAAGTCACCTTTAAAGCAGGTGTTAAAAGCCTGTGATAAGGTGGCTTAGCGCTATAATTCTTGTGGCTAAGCGGGTCTGCTGAAGGCTTGTAAATAAAGCGAAGCCTTGTTAGCGACTATTTCCATGTTGTTTTGCTCCGTAACGCCTACTTTGCATGTCATTAGCGATGGCATGCAAGGAGATAAAAAAAAGGGAGCAAAACCATGAAAACTAGTGCTAACAAGGCTTAGCGCGAGCTTGGAAATAGGGCTGTGGATTTATCGCCGCTGTAGCGTTAAAAAGTGCCGCTAAAGCGGCGATAATGCCCTTGATAATATGCCCCAAAGTTTCAAACTGCACCACACCTAGGCTTTGTAAAAAGTGATACTAGAGTAATTCATGAACTGAGGAGCCGACGCAGGTGACGATGAGTCAATTTTTGAAAAGTATTTTACACCCATGGTGTGGAATCCCCAAGGAGTTCTACTTCCTCCGCGCGCGTGTGCGCGTTTCTTCTTCGGAGGTCCACCGTCTGGTTGCACCCTTCAGCTCCTCGCTCTACAAAGGCGCTTTCATCAGCCGTTCCGGGCTGACTGTCAGACTCCGCGGTAAGCGCAGATATCCCCCCCCCCCCCCCCTCCGCTGACCTCTGACTGCTGGGGTCACATGTAGCGTAGCATGAAATCAGCACTAAAGATGCCTTAATTGGGTCAGATTAGGTCTTGTTTATCTACACTGATTACCGAGGGCCGCATCTGCCGCAGAATGCAAGAGCCACAAATTAGGGCTCCTTAAAAAGATCCGCCGTGGATAATTCCCTAAATTGGTGGGTTAATAATAACCTTCTAATAGGCATAACGAGATGGCTGCGCCCTCATTACATGCCTCTTAAGAGGGTTAATGGAGGCTCTGGAGCGCAACAGGACCCCACAGATGTGCCCGGGCAAGGATGCAGTCTGGAGGGGAGGTCTGAATGTCAGGGCACCGGAAGTCACCGGAAGCGGAAGTCCCTCCATCCTGAAGATGAAGAATACATGTCCAGGTAGCACCCGCCTTACAATGAGAAACACAGGCCTTTAGTGGCTACACGTGCTACTATCTAATTAATTATTAAGTGTAATGCATGGCTAAGACGTGGCATAGACTAATAACTATCATACACATACAAGTCTTTTTGGGATACTGAAAATTAAATTTTGCATGTAAATAGCCCCACTCGCCAGTCATTTCTGCTAACAAACTTCAGCAACAAGGCTGTTGCCTTGGACCACCACAGGAGAGGGGGGGGGGCATCTGCCCGCCTCTCTCTGCAGCCATTACTTTAATACTTGTTGCATTTGATAAGTTATAAACTTTGCACTTTCAATGCACATATTCTTGGCCATAGATTTGTTGACCTTATTTGATATCATTTGTCAGTAAATTAGGAATATGACCCATTCGAGCTGGTACCTCAGTTAGTTTGGTGCACTTTGCAAGTCCAAGAGCATCGTCAATGTAGTGTTGGTTGTTTCTGCCATTCCTGCGGAACACTACACACTTGTCCTCAACGTCTACTTACATTTAGGAGTCCTTTCTCGGGTATTTCCCCCCTATGGGAGTGAGAGCTCTGCACTAAAGACCCTGGGCCTTATTTATGAGGCCTTGCGACAGTTTTGCGCTTTGTTGCGTCACTCTTTGTGACACATAGGCGGCGTAAAACATGCCTCCTGTTGCACCCTATTTACAAAGTGACGCATCTAAGCAGATGCGTCACTTTGCCCCATGTGAAAGGACACATTGCTGGAGTTGCGTCACTTTTGTGACACACTCCAGCAATGTGTCACTTTTGCGCCATACAGATACGTCAGAAATACCGACGTATCTGTAACTCCTGTGACATGATGTGTCATACAGTAAATATGACACATCAATCATGTCGCTAGGAGGGCGCACTGAGAAGTGACGCATCGCTGCTTTTACGCAGCGATGCGTCACTTCTCATAAACGAGGCCCGCTGTGACGTGGCCTTTGGGGGCCCTCGTCTATAGCACCAGTACTTGTATAATCAAGAATGCTGGAATGTTGATCTATTATATGGTTAGTGTTCCTCATTATTGTGACCCACTGCTAGCACATGGTGCAACGGTTAAATCCGCAGCTGATGAATCTTCACCAGGACTTCTGCTGAGGCTCCATTGTGTGAGTGTGCTGTGTGTCTTGTGTACAATTCCATTCTAAAAGCCTTTATCCCTGGGAATCCTGTCTGTCTAAAGTGGATCCAGGAAATCACATGAAAGGGGATCACAGAGGAGCTACCATTGAAATTTGTATTCATATAGCGCTAATCACCAGCAGGTCTCTAAGCGCTTTGAGGAGGCGAGGCCAGGAGTGGTGGGCCGATCGAATAGAACCCACCAAAAAGAAGCAGTTTAGACGGTGATCAGCGCTTCCCTGAATAAAAGCGTTTTAAGTTGTTTTCTGAATGAGAGGAGCGTCGGTTCTTTGCGAAGGTTGGCTGGTTGTTGATTCCAGAGTTGTGGAGGTACTACGGAGAAGGTTCTACCCGCTTTAGATGTAGTATTAAATCTAGGGGTGGCCTAGTTACAGGCCTCCGATGATCGCAGCATACGCCCTGGAACGTAGTTCTTCAAGCGTTCCTTAACCCCTTCCATGCTGATGACGAGCTCAGCTCGTCATCAGCGTTACCTGCCGTGTGCTGATGACGAGCTGAGCTCGTCATGTAACGCGGTCATTTTTAAAATGCCGCATACCGCGGGAAAAGCCGCCGCACGCATGCGGTTAATGTAGGCCGGAGCTTTATCATAGATTGCTTTGTGGGCAATGCAGAGGCTTTTGAACCTCACTCTTTGTCTGATGGGAAGCCAGTGAAGTTTATTAAGCAGAGGGGAGGCATGAGCTCGCCTGGGCAGCCTATAGATCAACCTGGCTGCGTCATTTAGCACTACTTGGAGTTTATTAATGATTTTTTGCGGAAGGCCAAGGTATAGTGCATTTACATAGTCCAATCTGGAGACAATTATGGCTTGCACAATCGTTTGAAGGGAGGTAGTGGAAAGAAGTGAGGGGAGTTTCCGTAGTTGTCCTAAAAGCCCTATACAGGTGCCAACTACCGTGGTGATTTGGTTAGACATGGAGAGCTCCTGGTCCAGTTTGATGCTTAGGCTTTTTACGGCGGTGGCGGGAGTGGGGGTAGCACCCAGCTCCTGGGGCCAAAAGCAGTCATTCCAAGGATTGCTTCTTATGGGTATCACAAGAGCTTCAGTTTTCTCGGGGTTAATTTTCAAAGAGTTTTCAGTCATCCAATTTGTGGTGAATCTGAGGATATTTTGTGCCGTTTCCTGGGCACGGGTGGTGTTGTCAATTCGAAAGATGAGCTGGGTGTCATCTGCGTAGTTAAAGACACAACAGTCCATGTGAGCCAGGGCTGTTACCAGGAGTTGTAGGTAGATGTTAAAAAGGAGCGGGGATAGGGACGAGCCCTGTGGGACGCCACAAGTAAGGGCGCCCCTGTTTGATACCTGTTCCCCCAGCTGAGTCCTCTGCGATCGCCCTGTGAGAAAGGATTCCAACCACCGGTAGGCTGATCCTTGAAGACCCAAGGCTGTTAGACGGTCCAAGAGCGGTGAGTGATTGACCGTATCAAATGCCGCTGACAGATCTAGTAGAATCAAGGCGCTCGGTTGTTTTTAATCTGCCATGGTTCTTATGTCATCAAGGACCGAGAGCATCAATAGTTCAGTGCTGTGTTGTGCTCTAAAGCCCGCTTGTTGCATTTGAAGTAGTTTGTGTTCCTCCAGAAAGAGTGAAAGAGTTTTTAGAACGTGCTGTTCTATCACTTTAGCCAGGAAGGGAATTTTGTAGATTGGTCTATAGTTTTTGAGACTGGCGGCGTCCGCTCCCGTTTATTTTAGGAGGGGAGTTACTCTTGCTTCCTTTAGATTGGAAGGCAGGTAGCCAGTCTCCAAGGAGCTGTTTAGTAGTGCCAGAAACTGGTTTTCCAGGCTAGGGGCAGCCATACGGAAGATCCTAGGGGGGCAGGGATCGGCAGGGGAACCTGATTTAGTGCAATTCATTAATTGTGTTAGTGAGGTATGGTCCAATGGGGGAAAGGCTGTAAGTTGAAGGCCTTAGGGGAGATCTGCCTGAAAGTGGACTGTCGTTTTTTGATTGATTGGAATGCTGTTGATTTCAATGATGATGTCTTTGACTTTTTGCAGGAAGTAAGACTGGAAGGTATTACAGTCTATCGAGACATCAGTCATTTTCACCCCTGCTTTTTGGCTTAGTTCTCTCAATATTTTGAAGGTCTCTTTCTGTTTATTAGAAGCAGCGGTGATCCTTGCCTCGTAATACTCAGCCTTCCTAGCGGTGATGGATTTTTTGTAAAGGCTGGGTTGGGTTTTAAATATTGCCAGCTTATCTGGTTCATAGGCTTTCCGTCAAAGCCTCTCTGCATGGCGGAGGCTTTCTTTTTGAGCTCTTAAAGAATCATTGAACCAAGGCGCTCCCTTTCCTTTGTTTCTATCTCTGATTGTTCTCTCTGGGGTTACTTAATCTATGGCTTCGCGCAAGGTGTTAGTCAGGGTTTCGCTCGCTAGGTCTAGGTTTCCTGATTTAAGCATGGGTGCCTGAGGGGAGCTAAGTAGAGCTTCTGCCAGGTTGGTGGCATCGAGTTTCTTTCAGTTGCGCACCCTGATCCTTTCTGGGGGTGGATGTGATTTTAAGCCGTCCATTGGGGCCCAGCATCTTAGGAGTGCGTGGTCCGACCAGGCACAGGGGCTGACCTCCGTTAGGGTGGCCCGGGGCTGTGAAGTCCAGATGAGGTCAAGGGTGTGCCCTTTCTGGTAGGTGGGGGCATCTACAATTTAATGAAGCCCCATTGCGTTAATTCCTTTTTCAAGCTGACTAGCATACAACTCCTTCGGGACAGCGTCCCAGTGATATTTAAAGTCCCCTGTGACGAGGAGCTGTTTATAGCGAGAGCAGAGATCAGTGACAATTCCCAGAAATAAATCGTTAAAGTTGGGGGTTGATCTTAGGGGGCGGTAGACGACTACCATTAAGAAGCAGGATGATTTAAGTGAGATTTTTACCCCTAGAATGTCTGCCTGGTCAATACTTTCTGCTACTATTTAGGTGGTCTGTAGCCGTTTGTTTTTAAAAAAAATGGCTACACCTCCTCCCCGGGTGGTTCCTTGTCAATTGTGCCAAAGGACATCATAGATCTATATAGCTCTGCTAATCACTTTATAGGGTATCCAGGAACTTGCCAGTCCCAGCAAGCTCATTTGAATAGCTTGGTCTTGAGGCCCCTTCAGAATTCCGGAAGTGAAGTGATGCTCGGAGCTGTGTGGGGAGGTGGTGTTCCAAGTCTTTGCTGCGATGTAGGAGAAATAGTGTCCTCCACTTCTGCTTCGGTAGTTGTGAGGAGTATGGGCAAGTGAAAGCGAGGCAGAGCGTAATCTTCTCGATGGTTGGTGGAAGTTCAGGCTGTGGTTAATGTACGCAGGTCCTTGGTTGTGTACAGTCTTGTGTGCGTGGGTCAGCAGCCGGAATTGGCACCTCTTCCATACGGGGAGCCACTGGAGTTGCCTGAGGTTGGCTGTGATGTGGGTTCATTGAGGGAGGCCGAGGATGAATCTGGCTGTGGATTTCTGTATGGTTTGAAGTGTATTTAGGAGTTGTTCTGAGATTCCTGCATAGAGCGTTGCCATAGTCCAGTTGGCTGGTGATGAGGGCCTGTATTAAAATTCATCGGGTGTGCATAGGTAGCCACTTTAAGATCTTATGTAGCATGCTCTGAGTGATGAAGTAGGTGTAGGAGACAGTGTTGATATGTGTTTTTTTAGGTGAGCTTGTTATCTATGATGATATTGAGGTATCTGGCGTGGTTGGTGGGAGTGGGTGCAGGTCTCAAGTCTAGGGACAACCAGGCAACACTCTATGGGTTGCTGTTGTTGTCGAAGATCACTACTTCATTTTGTCTGTGTTTAGCTTCAGGCAGTTGTTCTTCATCCAATTGGCGACGTTTGTCATGCATCTGTAGAAGATGGTCCTGGTGGTGGTAGGGTTGTTGGTGAAGGAGAGGATGAGTTGGGAATTATCTGCATAGGGTATTTTATTGAGGCTGTGAGATCTGGGCCAGTGGGGTCATATATGCATTGAAGAGCGTGAGGCTGAAGGATGAGTCCTGGGGGGACACCGCAGATTATATCCGTATGTTTTGAGGAGAAGGGTGATAGGTGGACCCTCTGAGTTCTTCCAGTGAGGTAGGAGGTGATCCATTTGAGTGTTTCCCCTTGGATTCTGATGTGGTAAAGTCTTTCAATCAGCGTGTGATGTGATACAGTGCTGAAGCCTGCTGTGAGGTTGAGGTTGAATAGAGCGCGCCAAAGGCATGCCAAAGGCAAACCCTTCTGCACTGTCCACAAACCACCCTTGCCCAGCGCCAGGAACCCTGATCCTCCGACCCACCAACACTACAGCTCCTTGGCTCTCTACACACTCAATGTCGGCAAGAACAAGTGCAAGCTATCTTCATCTCTCGACAGTCACAGACCTTTCACCTGCCTAAGCTGCTGCCACTCCTTCACCTACGCCGAGACCCAGGACCCACCTCCACCCTCCAGCAAATACTCCACCACATCCCAAACCACAGTTATGCCGTGGAAATCTGGGACCTCCTCAACAGCACCATCCCTGATGTCGCCTTCCTTACTGAAACCTGGACGTAATCCACCTCTGGACATGA
The DNA here is from genome assembly GCF_964261635.1 of Lissotriton helveticus. Classification (NCBI taxonomy): domain Eukaryota; kingdom Metazoa; phylum Chordata; class Amphibia; order Caudata; family Salamandridae; genus Lissotriton; species Lissotriton helveticus. The sequence goes on from NC_136064.1 coordinate 72,226,507, forward strand.
TATCGCAATCGCCATCCCTGAAGGATACAAGATCACCCTGAAGGACCCAACCACCACGGGGGAGGCATCGCCATCGCTCACAAGGTAGACCTATGTCTGAGCACCTACACTGACAAACTCACAGACCTGATGGAACGTCTCCACTTCAGGATACAGACCCACCCATCCACCACCCTCTGAGGCACCCTCATCTACAGACCCCCCAGACACTGCGCACCCTTCTCCGACTACTTCACCGACATCATCACCCCGGAAGCCATCACCTCCACTGACTACACCTTGCTGGGAGACCTTAATTTCCACCTTAACAACCGCCAAGACCCCAACTCCACCTCCTTCCTTGACAACCTCCAAAACATCAGACTCAAACAGATCGTACCAGAAGCAACACACTCAGCAGGACACACCCTCAACCCCATCTTCACAGCAGGAAACTCGATCACCTTCAGCCAAACCTCCAAACGCCCATGGATGGACCACCGCTGTGTCCACATCCACCTCAGAATCCCATATCAGCTCCAGCTCAGTAAATTGGCTCCGTGACCAGCTCACTGCCTCCCTCAGCAACTTGGCTTCAACCACCATAGACAACAACCCTACCACCGCCGCCTGCAGCCTACTCAACTGGATCATCGACTGTGCCAACACTATTGCACCCCTCAGGAAAAACGTACAACCCACATGCCAAGAAATTCAGCTAGTTCTCCACCAAACTCAGAGAATCCCAATGAACCTGCAGACACCTCAAAAAGCATAGGAGGAACTTCAAACCCCCAGCAGACCTCAACAAGTTCAGAACAGTCACCACCGCCCCCCACAAACTCATCAGATACTCAAGGAAGAAAGCTCTCAAGGGCAGAAGCTCCACCCACACACACAACAGCAAGGAACTCTTCAGCATCATCAAAGAGATCGCCCAACCCAACAGTGAGACTACCAACATCCCACCCTTCCAGGACCTCTGCGACAGACTCAGCGCCGTCTTCCATCACAAAATCAAAACCATCTATGACAACTTTGACTACAACAACCTCCACAAAGAACCCACACCCACTGTCCCCTACACCATGCAGCCAACACTGGACAGCTGAGCCGCCTTCAGCATTGAAGACACCCTAAAGACTATGATGACAACCCACTCCGGGGTCCCCACTGACCCCTTTCCCCACCACATCTACCTCTGAAAAGCAGACATCATCAACCGGAGCTTCAATGATTCATCAACCGCTCCTTGGAGGCAACCTCTTTCCCCGACAACTGGAAACACACCGAGATCAATCCGCTCCCAAAAAAGCCATCAGCAGACCGCACCGATCTCAAGAACTTCAGACCGATCTCCTTACTCCCGTATCCGGTGAAAGTCATGGAAAAAGCAGTCAACCATCTACTTGCCTCCTTCGTAGAAGAAAACAAGATCCTCGAACCCTCCCAATCAGGCTTCAGGAAGAATCACTGCAACAAAACTGCCCTTCTTGCTGCAACAGACGACAACGGATCCCTCCTAGATAGTGTAGATACTGTGGCCCTCAGCCTCCTGAACATCTCTGCCGCCTTCGACACAGTCTCACACTACACCCTAGCCTGCAGACTCCATGACGCAGGGATCTGGGACAAGTCCTTCGACTGAATTTGCTCATACCTCTCCAGCAGAACGTAGCAGGTCTCCCACCCTTCCTCTCGGACCCTACATGGACCACCTGCGGAGTTCCCTAATAATACTCCATCAACACCACCCTTTTCAACATCTACATGGCCCGACCACCCCATCATCAGATCGTATGGACTCAACATTGTATCCTACGCCGACGACACGCAACTCACCCTCTCCTTTCCCAACAAACCCAACGCCTCCAAACAAAACTTTCAAGAAAGAATGGAAGCAGTCGCCAGGTGGATGAAGAACAGCTGCCTACAACTCAATACGGACAAAACCATGGGCCCACACCCCGATGACTGGAACAACACCTAGGTTCCATCCTCCCTCGGGATCCCCCATGGACCACGCTCAAAACCTCAGAATCATCCTGGACCCCGAACTCAAAATGGACTGTCAAATCAACACTGTCACCTCTTCCTACTAGCACACCCTCCACCTACTCCAAAAGACCATCAACTGGATTCCCCTCCAACTCAAGAACACCGTCACCCACACCCTCATCAGCAGCAGACTAAACTACGGCAATGCACTCTATGCCGAGATCAACAAGGAACTCACCTGCAAACTCTAGAACGTCCAAAACACCACCGCCAAACTAGTCCTCAACCTACCACGCCACTGCCACATCAGCCATCACCTACAGACACTAAACTGGCTCCCCGTCGAGAAGAGAATCAATTTCTAGTTTCTCACCCACGCACACAAGGCCCTCCACAATACCGGACCCGCCTACATAAACTACCACCTCTCTTTCAACGCACCACAAATATCCCTCCAATCAGCCCAGCTCTCCTTACAACTGTACCACAAGACCAGAACAGGAGGACACTCCTTCTCCCTCCTTTCTGCCAAGTGATGGAACACCCTTCCTCTCCACCTCCGACCGACATCAACACTCCTCAATATCTTGAAAGACCTCAAGACCTGACTCATCAAAGAATCACAGTGAACATTCAGGAGCTACCCCCCACCCCCCACGTTCCCCCTGCAGTGCCTTGAAACCCCATTTGGAGGAGTCGCTGCACTTCGCAAACCACTGATTGATTGATTGAGCTGCTGTTTCTCCTTGGTCAAGGAGGGTTCAAATGTCAATGGTGGCTGCGATCAGGGTGGTCTCTGTGCTGTGATTGCTGTGGAAGCCAGATAGTGAAGAAGCTGGCAGGCACTAGAGATTCTGTGTGTCCATCTCGAATGCAGTGAACACTCTGAAGTACCTCATGTGTTAGGGGGCGAGAACACCAGAGGTTGCCAAGAAGCCTTCTCGTGTATGTAGTTAACAGCTAGGAGAGTGGCAACAGGGCTTTAGTACTCCCCTGTCTCCAGAGCCCAGTGAAGATGCCCCTGATGCTGATTCCCATCTTGCAATCTTTTTGTTTGATTTTGTTAGAAGTTATGAACTTTGTTAGGAAAGGATGGTCAAATGACAGTAATATTGCATAAGGTTTCCAGTTTTATCGCAAGCTGTCACCTGAGTTGTTGATGGATATTGGTTTGTTCGGGGGTAGGTTTGTACTTCCTTTGAAGGTAAGATGTTAGGGGGTCATTTAGACCATGACACATATTCCACTGTTTTGCCAGGGATTTGGAGGACATGGCCTTTGCAGCCCTGGCAGAGGGCGTCCATCCCTATTTGGAGATCCTTTCCTCCCTGGTAGGGACCTGTGTGCGGTGAGAGGAGGCACAATGTTAGTGGCTTACTTCTCAGCACAGAGAAATTGCCAGACAGGAGCCATGTGCAATTAATCCTCCAAAGCAGAAGTAACATCTCAAGACATAATACAAATAACAGGGAAAATGAATGGCAGTCGCCCATCCCTCCATAGGACCGAAGGACAGTCCTGGTGACTTGGTGTCCCCTTGGCAGATAGGGCAGCAGGTATCAGGTTTAAACCAGCCGAGTATTTGCCACTGTAAGCCAGAGACATTTAAAGGCATGGGCAATTGCAGAGGGCCCCCACCTTGAAAGGAGTCCCTTCATAATGTGAATGGAACATTAGGAGAACTGTTTTTACTCTTTCTCTGTCTCTGTCTCAGCCACTCACCCTCTCTCTGACTACCCCTGCCCATGTCTCTTTCTACCAATCCCTACCAATCCCTACCAATCCCTACCAATCCCTACCTCCCCACTCTTCTTTTCTACATAGCCTTTCTCTAGGTCACCCATGTGCTACTCTTTTATCCCACATCATTGCTCATCTCTCTCACCCTACCTTGACCACCGCTCTTCACCTCCCTCTAATTCTACCTCCCTCTAACTTACTCTTTCATCCCCCTGTCTACCTTGCCTCTTTCTAACTCGCCTGGCTCAACCTGAAGACTAATCCACCCCTTGCATTGTGCAATTTAACAGAGATCAGATGGCCCCGCTGACAACCTAACAGAGATCAGGTGTCTGCTGAGTGCAGACCCCTCGCAGCTGATTGACCTGTGCATTCAACGAACTCCCTATGTGGTGGTAGGTGATGCAGAGCGGGATATGCATGACACAGTGATCAATTTACACTTTATGTTACCTACCTACCTACCTACCTATCTATGTAGCTGCCATATATGGGAGGTTGGCCATTTGGGTAATATATGGCCCCTCAACACCTAATCCCCTGAGCATTGGAGGTTTGTAATGTCAACCCCACGCTCTGTACATCCAAAAGCCATGCACAGTGGGTGGTTAGGTGCCACTTGAGGGCTGGGCGTAGGGCCTGGCCAAAGCCCAGCTCCTGCTGCCAACCCTATGCTGCACATGGCCAAAGGCCGTGTGTGGCAGGGCACTGGCTGCCCGTGGAGGATATTGGGTGCAGGGAGCAGCCTGCAGCCAGGCCCTGTTAGCAATCTGGTGCTGCACATGATCACAGGCTGTGATGCTGCGGTGCTTGGTGCAGGTCCTGTGGCAAACCACACACAACTGAAGGCCATGTACAGTTCAGGGTTGGCATAGTTGTGTATGGTAAACAAAAAAACACTTTATGGTAATGAAATCCTAGACATTCACTGGAAAAACCAAAGTTATCATGAAGTTGTAATTAGGTATAATTATAATATCTTACTTTGTTTAACAAAAAACTCAGAAATGTGCTGAAAACAACAAAACTTAAAGTGACATTATAGTTAGATGAAAATTTCAGTTTAAACGCAACATTTTAAACTGAAAGTTATTTTCAAATAACTATTACTCGTGCCCTCGTCATACACTGCTAAGGACCTCAGATATTTCATCACTCCTTGCATAGTCTATCATGTTATTGATAAAATCAATACGACATTTGAAATGACATCATTGACAACTACACAGTGCATGGTGGGGAAGCATGTTATAGTTACTTGAAAAAAACAGCTGACCGGAATTACGCCAAATTTGGCGCAAAGTTCGAACTTTAAATGAAAGATCCCAATTATGATTCAGTAGGGGTCCTGGATTCCAGCAATGGCTACATGGTGGGCCACAGAAGTCAAAAGGTTAATAACCACTACGCCATTGTACTTATCTACAATCTATATCACATCTCTTTACCCCATTCCGATCTATGCCGGTCCAGATTACCCCACCCCACTGTACGCCTCTCCACTGTACCCTATTCCAATGTACACCACTCCACTGTATGCCACTACATTCTAAGCCACTCCACTATATGACACTCCACTCTGAGCTATTCTACTCTACCCCACTCCTCTCCATGCCACTCCAGTCTACGCCACTTCACTGTACACCACTCCACTCTGTGCTAATCCACTCTATGCCATTTCACTGTATGCCACTCTACACTATTTCACTGGATTCCAATCCACTGTACTCCACTCCACGGTACACAATTCCACTGTACGCCAATCAACTCTCCCCCCTCTCTACTTTACACCACTCCACTGATGCTATTCTACTCTATGCCACTCCCATCTCAACTCCACTCCACTGTACTGTACTCTGCTCAATGACACTGTACTCCACTCAACAACAGACTACACCCCTCCACTCTACCACACTATACTCCGAGTTCTCTCTATAGCTCTTTACTGTACATCAATGTACTTCTGTCATGCAAATCTACAGCACTCTACTTTACTCTATGGCACTATACACTACTTTAGTAAACAAGACTATATGCTGCTTCACTCACTACTACTCTACACTATGATACACTACTCCACTCCACTCTACTCTACAAACATTGCAATTGTTTAAGTTATACTTTACATTTATTAATTTACGCACCACCTTTAAATTACTATAAATGTAGTTATTGCTATACAAACAAATTTGAATTACAATCAATCAATCAATCAATCACTGAACTTATAAAGCGCACTAATCACCCGTGAGGGTCTCAAGGCGCTGAGGGTGGGGTGGGGGGTGGCTGCTGCTACTGCCGCAGGTGGGTGGGGAGGGAGTTCCAGGTCTTGGCAGCGAGGAAGGAGAAGGATCTGCCTCCGGAGGTGGTACGCTGGATTCGTGGGACGGCGGCAAGGGCGAGGCTGGCGGAGCAGAGCTGGTGGGCGGGGGTGTAGAAGTTGAGTCTGTTGTTCAGGTAGGCTGGTCCAGAGTTGTGGAGTGCTTTGTGTGCCCGGGTGAGGAGCTTGAAGGTGATCCTCTTGTTGATGGGGAGCCAGAGAAGGTCTCTGAGGTGGGGAGTGATGTGGCTGCGTCGGGGGAGGTTGAGGATCAGGCGGGCCGAGGCGTTCTAGATGCGTTGTAGTCGCTGTAGGTGTTTGGTCAGGATTCCTGCGTAGAGTGCGTTGCCGTAGTCCAGCCGGCTGCTGACGAGGGCTTGGATCACCGTTCTTCTGGTTTCAATCGGGATCCACTTGTAGATCCTGCGAAGCATGCGGAGGGTGTTGTAGCAGGAGGAGGAGACGGCGCTGACCTGCTTGGACATGGAGAGGGAGGAGTCGAGGATGAATCCCAAGTTGGGTGCGTGGTCCGCGGGCGGCGGTGCTGTTCCTAGTGTTGTTGGCCACCAGGAGTCATCCCAGGCAGACGGGGTAGGGCAGAGGATGAGGACTTCCGTCTTGTCCGAGTTGAGCTTTAGGTGGCTGCTCCTTATCCACTCAGCGACGGCCTTCATACCCTCGTGGAGGTTATTTTTGGCAGTATGCGGGTCCTTGGTAAGGGAGAGGATGAGCTGGGTGTCATCGGCGTAGGAGATGATGTTCAGGTCGTGTTGGTGGGCCACTTGTGCGAGGGGGGCCATGTAGATGTTGAACAGCGTCGGGCTGAGGGATGAGCCCTGGGGTACGCCGCAGATGAGGTTGGTAGCTTTGGATCGGTAGGGTGGGAGGCGGACACTCTGGGTTCTGTCAGAGAGGAAGGAAGTGGTCCAGTCTAGGGCTTTCTCCTGAATTCCTGCTTCTTGGAGGCGTGTTCTTAGTGTGTGGTGGCCGACCGTGTCAAAGGCGGCTGACAGGTCCATGAGGATGAGGGCTGAGGTTTCACCGTTGTCTAGTTGGCGTTGGATGTCGTCTGTTGCGGCAATGAGGGCTGTCTCGATGCTGTGGTTCCGTCTGAATCCAGATTGCGACGGGTCTAGGATGTTGTTGTCCTCGAGGTGGCGGGTCAGCTGTATGTTGGCGATTTTCTCAATGACCTTCGCCGGGAAGGGGAGCAGGGAGATAGGGCGGAAGTTCTTGAGGTCCTTGGGGTCCGCCTTGGGCTTCTTGAGGAGGGCGTTGATTTGGCGTGCTTCCAGCTTTCCGGGAATGTCGCTGAGTCAAAGGAGATGTTAATGATCTTTCGTAGTTGGAGTGGGATGGTGGCGTCTGCTTTGTTGAAACATTATACATTCTAAAGTTAAACTTATACCTTAAATTTCAAATGTACACAACACATTCAAATTATTGCAACTTGCACACCTCCGTACACAGTATATAGAAATCGGTAGCCACAATACATTGGCTATAACTCACACATTCTCCATGCACTGATAATACCATTTGATATTATAATATTTATACCATATAAAATCATAGCATTTACAGCAACTATTATGACATCGCATACACATCATTTGGAAGAACAGAGAGCATGGTAGAGTGGCGAGACTCAGAAGCCCCATTAGGTGGCCAGGTCCTTCTATGCACTTCCTTTGCAATGTGCACACTTTTTCACCGAGAGTCCACTACCACCAGACACCCCAGCCCAATTAGGTGCCCAAGCTCCCACTACACAGTCTGCGCAAAACTCTTCATGAAGAGCCCACTCCTTTCAGACACCTAAGGCTAATTAGGTGTTCTATCTTCTACTATGTAAAGCCTTTTCCCTGAGCTATTGACTCTCAAACCCTGTTAGGTGGTATGTCATGTCTCTTAGGTAGGCCCATGAAGAAATGCTGCCATATTTCACAATCTACACGTTTCTTAAGTTAACTTCCCTGTCACAAAGTAACCTATTACACACGTTTGTGTGTGTGACAATGTTGGATTAATTTAGCTGAAACTGCTTTGCTTACAGATTCCACTTTGCAAGACTATTATCACAAATCCTTGAACACCATGTACAAGTCCTCGAGGCACATTGTGCAAATGTTGTTCTATTTTTTATCCACGAGGCGACACGGCTATCTATAGACCAAAACAATGCCGGACTGCCTGAGGACCCACAAGGATGCTTTTCATTATAAATAAACAAGCGCCTTCCGTTATCCCCAAGCTGATCCACTACCGCCTGCACTAAATCAACAAAGACCCACCCTTTTGGAAAAAATGGGACATTTGCAAATTAAAACAGTAAACAGGGAAGGACAATCATCTTGGTGAGAGCGACCGTACCTACTAGAGCCAATGGTAACCCCTGCCAAAACCGCATTTGTCATTTTAGTGCCATCAATGCCCGCTGGAGATTATCCTCAAATAGATCTTGTTGAGAGTGTTAAAGACGAACCCCAAGGTACAGAAACGCTGCCCCCAACCAAGTCAATGGCTCTTCAACCAGTTATATTATTTGTAGTGAAACATCACGATTATGTGGGAAAACACATGATTTCCTTCAGTTCACCAGCAACCACACCACCCACTCACAACCATGAAAGGCCTCCGTAATGGGGGATTACATTGCTTGATGCACCCCAAAGATATAATAGCACATCATCTGCATATAGGGACACTACATGTACCACATCATCCAATGGGAAGCCAAAACAAAAAAGTCACCTAACCAATCGTAGTCACTGTGCCAAGGGCGCCATAGCAAGAGTGAATAGGATGTGTGAGAGCTGACATCCGTGTGTCATGACCTATCGAAAACAAGTCCGAGAACAACTTCCCTATGAATACTCGTGAAGTAGCATTTGTGTATAACAGTTTTGTAGAAGCTAAGAGATGCAGCACAAGCCATATGATCCTTAGAACCCCAACCAGGTAGCCCCATGATAAGGGGTCTAGTTTAAGGCACGCCGCTAAAGGATAGCGGAGTGAGGCCTGATTCATTACATTGGAAAATTGTCATATTATTGGATGTACTATGACCTAGTACAAACCCATTCTGGTCTGCATGGACCAGTGTAGGTAATATTTGCACAAAGCCGTCCACTAGCACTTTTCCAAGGATTTTATAATCTGTGCCTAATATAGCTACGAGTCTATATGAAGAGAGTTGGATAGGGTCTCTCTTTAGTTTGAATAGGGGAACTAAAAGGGACTATTGAAGACAATTTGAAAGTGAGCCTGTGCTAGGGGCCTCGTTATATATTTCAGCAAATTTTGGGATGAGAAGGATGAACAAACGATCATAATATTCCAACGGTAGTCCGTCTAAACCAAGAGTCTTAATTTGGGCTAAATCATGCATTGCAGCTTTCACTTCCTCCACAGTGATCAAGATGTTGAGTTCCTCATTCACAATGGCGGTAATGGATGGTAATGATAATGGGTATAAAAATTGTTGAATGGCCCCTTAAGGTTGCAGAGGTTACATCTGATAAAAAAACATGTTATCATAGGACCTGAATGCTTGCAATTGTCTACTTGGGCCCACAGAGCCAGGCCCCACCCTGTACGATCTACGCAAGGTGTGGAGCCCGAACTTCTTGGGAAACAAGCAATGTGAGTAGGCATCCTGGCGTATCACCCATTGCATGAATTCAAGGAATGTATTCCGTATAATTATAAGAAAGGACACTTTCTATCAGTGTTGCATAATGTTCTTTAGCATTAATCAGGGTGTAGCTGTTTGTCTCATCTTGTGGACGATAATTGTCTAATCTTTTACCTCTTCTTCAGTGGCCTTCAAGTCCCGATTCAACTCGCTGCGAACCCCAGCTACATGCTGTATGCAGGAGCCCCTGGTTACTACTTTAAAAGACTCCCATTCTATGGCATAGAACGTTGCAGTAGCATGATTATCTGTAAAATATTTGGTAATATGTGTGTGCTGCTCTTTACAGAAGCCCGCATTATCTAACTTATCCCTTGAAAGTCGCCAAGTTGGAACCAGGGGGTGTGGAGCATCCCATCTAATGTCTACGATGTGGGCAGCATGATTGGAAATCACATGCCCCAGATAGTCAAAATGCGCTAGCCCTGAAACAAGGTCAGGGGAACTGAGAAAATGGTCATGTTGGACATACAAGTCATGTGGGGCCGAGTAGTGTGAATTGAGACGCAAGTCAGGATTCTGGGTTATCAAAGGATCGAGGAGGGAGCATTGTTGGGTCCACTAGGTGAACTATCGTGAATGCTGATGGACTGGTGCACTAAATGGAGGGTGTAAGTGATCCAGGGAGAGATCGAGAACTTTATTACAGTCCCCCCAATATCCATGGGATGTCCAGCTATTGTACGAGGGCCCTGGATAGGGCAATCCAAAAGGCTACTCGCTCTGTATTTGGCATGTATATACATCTCAAAAGGGATGGGTTACCATCTAGCTGGACTTCAACAAACACATATCTTTCCCTATCAATCACTGTATGTAGGGTTTGAAGGGGTGTCCCCGGGCGAATCCATAATAAAGCTCCTCGTGCATAGGAGTATGTTGAGGAGTATGATGTACCCTAGATCTGACGCCTCCAGCGCTTACTGAGCCATTGGAGTTCACTATCAAGAAGAAAACTCTAGCAGAATCCAAATATATGCCTGTTGTTGTGTGTAATGTATGTAGGGTAAACTGCCCCCGCCATGCTCCCCGCCCCATCCACCCCTTTGTACCTTTTCATGAGTGTAAATTTGCCTTGCTCTTGCTTTATGGGAGTTAACAGTGGGGTATAGGCTACAGGCACAAACATTTGCACTAAAATCTAGTTTTTGAAATGGGGGTGGTGGCAATTCACCCTTCATGCACTGACAGTTTAATACTTAACAGGATATTTTTGGAAGGTTCGTGAATATCGTATTAAAGCAAGTCCTCTGACGTGTTTGGCATGACAGTTGGACTGATCAAGAGCCCTCTGTACCCTGAATCTGTAGAAGTTATTTTGTCATCACTTGCTGCCGAACATGGGACTGTGCGGTGCGAAAACAAGTGCTTTTGCAAGCCTCTAGGACTGCTTTTTGCCACTGCCGTAGTTAATTTTCGAAGGGTGCTCTAGGGCATCCCTGGGTTTATTACAGGCCCCCCCATTTCACCAGCCCTTCCACTGTCTAAATCGTAATGGTTGGTTAATGTTCGGCGGGGGTCTTTGGCTCCTCTCAAAGTGAGTTTCAACCCAGATCCAAGCGGAATCTAGATTCATGAAGAAATGTGTTAGTTGTTCATGTATAATTTGTAATTTAGCAGGGAACTTTAAGGAATATTGGACATTCAGATCTTGAAAGCTACGTTTCACTGGGAGGAACATGTTACGCTGTCGCTCTGTCAGCAGAGTATAATGGGGGATGATAGAAATGTAACTGTACTCGTATTTGAGGGGGACGGCATGTCTAGCTGCCTGCAGTATGTCAATCTTGTCTAAAAAGTGAAATAATTTCACAATTATTGGATGTGGAGGCGCTAATAGCCGTGACCTGCATTCTAGTACTCAGTGGGCCCATTCCATGGAAATGTAAGGTGAGAGGCTCAGTGTTGGTGTAAACCTCTTCGCCCGTTCTTCCAGAAAATCAATGTTGGTTTGTGATCCCTCCGAAACCTCCGGCATGCCTACTACACAGATATTATTACCATGGGCTCTTTCCTCTGCATCCTCTGCCCCATACTCCAATTGTAGCATTCCATCTTGCAGGTCCTGAGTGATCGTAACATGTTCGCCAGCTGCAACATTAGCTCTGAGATATTAAGTTCAGTTTCTGTGACCTTGATGGCTATTTTTGGTTGATCTTCTTGGAGGAGGCCAAAGTCCACGCAGATCTCCTCAATTCGTGACTCTACTGAAGTGCACAAGGTCTTTATGGCTTGTAGTATAACATCTAACTTATCAACAGAATCTTGGGACGTTTGGGTTTGCGGGTACTCCTGGTCTTGACGATCTGGTGGGGGCTGTCAGCGGGACTGACCTCTGTGTGCTTTAATTTTACCCAAGGTGTCAAATATTAATATGCACAGTTACTGCTGCGCAATTGTACATTTTGCTGACTCCGCACAACTTTACCAAATTATACCAGCTGCGCTTGTTTTTAACTTGTTTCAAATAGCGCACTCAGCCCACTACTGTGCCAGCCCTAATCTTATTTACATCTTCATAGGGGAAATGATAGGTAGCTTATAACAAAACCTGTATAACTACCAAACCTGCACTTCAACATGTAAAGTAAGAAAACTAATATGGGTGCAGAGAAAGCTCTGGGAATTCCGAAAGAACAGGATGCTTGGCATCACAACCTTATTGTCAATCAATAAGGTGTTCATATTGTCTAAGCAACTATTAGTTTAAGTACAGAAAATGAAAGCTGCATATAGAGAAATGGAAAGTAAAATTGAAAATAAATTGGATATAATGAAAAAAAGATTACAAGATTCATATTCCAGTTGTGCTGAAGTCTAATATAGAAGATGCGTAAGTCACTCATTCAGAAAAGATGGCACAAATTCAGAAAATATGCCTAGCACTAGAAATCTAAGACTGGTTGGAGTGCCTGTGAGTTTCAGACAAAATAAGGACATGGTAGAGGAAGCCTCCAATGTGATTTCAAAGTGTATCCTTGTGGAGCCACATTAGACTTATCAATTGCAAGAGCTCACGGAGTACCTTTCACCTCACCCTATGAGGGATTTGAACCACGGACCATTGTGGTCTAATTTCAAGACTTTAGAACCTGGGAATTTTCATTTGAAACTACCAACATCATTGTGAGTTTACACAGATGGTAGGCGCCTTAAGGGCAAATGGAGCTGAACTACATCTTGTTCAACCGGCGAAGCTGAAAGTACCCTCGGCTGCTTTCACATCTTCCCAGAGACATCTGAGGCCGAGGCATTCTTGAGTCACATGCGAAGTACCAAGAATTTACAGCTAGACTCCGGCCACCATATGTGCAGCAAGACCACAGGAACCCTCAGGTCACCCAGCAACAAAGTCAACGGTGAGATACAAACAAGATCCCTGCCACTGGATATAGAGACCAGGTAAAGAGACCACAACAGGTATACCTATCAACTAGAAGCAACAGGTGGACTTAGCTTTCGGGGTTTAGCTAGGTGCATCGAGGGGGGTACACAGGATACTACGCATTTGAAGGTGAGGGAGGGGGATGCACTGACAGAGAAATTAAAAGTTTAAGATCAGTCTCAAAAGCAGACATGGTGATACACAGGGTGAATAGTATATTTCTGACTCTAAAGGAACCAGAGAGCTTTCCCTTTTTTGCAAGCAAAAAATTATTGATAAAAGTGAAGGAAGGGGGAGACAAAGGGAAAAAGGGAAAACACAAACCCAATGCTTAATCTACTTATAGTCAGCTATAATGCCAAAGAAGGAAAGAGAGATGCAATTTTTATTGCGCTGTTACTAGGCCTGGGCGGTACCCATGGAATTTCATTCCACGGAATCAAGTGGAGTTACATAAAAACTCAGCGGGATACTGCAGAGTTCCGCCAATGAGCATAAAATGCATGTCATGCTGCTTGAGCTCTGATTTTGGTGCCGGTAGCATGCGCTATGCTGTCGCTCGAGTCTAAAATTTACTCAGGAAGCAGCCCTCTGACTGCTTGTAAAACCTTGCCGGAAGTAATCCTAGTGACCGGAAATCATGCTAGGGCAACACCAAATCTGACTTGCGCTCACCAGCTCGCATTCCGAAGCATTATGTTGTTTCCATTCCCATTGCGTTATTTGCATGGGAAAAAAATCCACCATGCAGCGATTGGCGAGAACTCTGCGTTACAAGAGCAACTCGCTATCCTCCAAAACTCTCCATTTCGAATCCCAGATTAAAGTTCCGCCAAGGCCTAGCTGTTACAATTCAATCTCATCATTATCCTTTAATAGACACGTTTTATCAGAGGAAAGGCAGGACACTAAAATACTCCTGGATAAAAAACGTATTTTGGTCATCGGCAACAGCCTCCCTTGGAGGCACTGCTTTTATAATTAAAAAGGTTTGATATCAGTTGCCATTCTCCCATTTCTGATATTATTAAAGCCCAATACCAAATCAAATTCAACTTTTATAGTCTTTGGAATGGGATCTTTTCGGTCTACCTGCTATTCCCATAGTGGGTGGTGATTTGAATCATTTGCCGTCGCCTAGTATGGATTCTTCTAATCCTAATTACACTCAACATAAGAAAAAAAACCAGAAAAGATTCTCAATGTAATTTGTGCCCGGTTGCGGCTATGAGATGTCTGGAGAAAGCTGACCCACATAAACAAACATAATCTTGCTTTTTGAGGCCACCTCCAGAATTGATATTTTTTGCTCACCTTAGCACTTTCTAACATTTCAATGAAATATCAAACAGTTGTCTTCTCAAACCATTCAATAGTAATTTTCAACTTTTCAACTGACTGTTCAAAAGTAGCAACAAGATGGGTTATGGGTAAAATTCAGTTGACCTCGGGTATGATTATTTGAATACTAAAAAAACAAAATAGAATATTGCTTTTCACAAAATGTGAATTCAACAGATAACATTATGATCTGGGAGGCTTTTAAGGACGTTATTGGGACCATTTTGATTTCCTTATTTCCTTGCCTGCGGACCGCAAGAAGAAACAGAGGTAGGAGCTGCCTGTGATACAATCTGATGCAGATAAAGAATGCAAAAATGCTGTGAGGGAAAAATTGAAACAAGCATGCCAAATTTATTGGAACAAAAAACACAGACTAGGGGAATTTTGGGAGGCATAGTAGATTCTCAATAATTATACATTTAGTTGTCAGGTCTGTGAGGAAGGGGAGATGATGGGATGCTTTTTAGCCTGAGCATCTAAGGAAAAACTATGGGCCCGATTACGATTGCGGTGAATCCGCATCCTCCGGGCCGGCGGAAGCCACCGCCGGCCCAAAGGATGCGGAATCCCCGCTGACTTGTGAGAAATGACCCCCCGCCAGATTAGGATGGCAGGGGCGTCATCTGCGGACGTGGAGACCGTCTACCGCTTTTCCGCCGCGAGACCGCGGCGGAAAAGCTCTAATATGGTGGCAGTGTCTATCAGACACCGCCAGCCATATTAGGATTTGCATTTTGATATGCCTTTACGCGGCGGCAATGCCGCCACGAAAAGGCATACGGTCTTTTCTTTGGGGGCCCGTTGCGGGCCCCCAGGGTGAAGGGGTGGGGGTGGGGGTGCACATGGGGGGTACCTCTGAGCATACCTCTGGTATCTGGTGCCTGCCGCTTTGTGCATGCAAATGCACTGCTTGCATTTTTAACATTGCGGCGGGTGCTGCTTACAGCAGCACCCGCCGCAATGTTAAACATACAGGATGTGACCGCCAGGGTGGCGGTCACATCCTAATTTGCACAGAGGGACCGCCGCTGCCCCTGCGGACGGTCCCTCCACCTCTGGGGTGGCGGACGGTCGCAGGTCCGTCCGCCATCCTAATAGGGCCCTAAATCCGAATGTGGTTTCTGAGCTGAGTAATCTCATTACTAGTAGTCTGACCAAAGAGTTTATGGAAATCAAGAACATTTTAGTAGATTATTATTTTTTGCTTAATGAAAGCAGAATGCATTTCAGGAACTCCTAATTGTAAATCAATTTCGTCAAGAAATACAAGTGCTCACCTTAGATGCAGAAATTGCAAATTCCCTTGCTGACTCTATAACGGAAGCTGAGATAATTAAAGCGATAACTATCTGGGTTAAAAACCCCACGAGTGCATCGTTTTGGTGCTGAATTCTATCATTTATTTTCTACCTTATTAATAACATGAGAACAATATTATTTATTAATTTATTTGATCAAAAAAGTCCTTCCACGGAAGACACTTAAAGCCACAGACAGCTAGATAAAAAGCATAATGTAATGCAAGATTAAAACATACAAGAGATTTTAAATTCATCAATGTTAGTCAATAATCACAAAAAAACTCTCATAAATTTGACAACTCTTTATAATACAACAAAAGATCAAATACATTCATCAGACGATAGCACACATTCAATGAGGTTGGATTTAGCAAAAGGCAAAAGTAGGCGTATAAGACCCTGTTGGACCTGGGGTTACCAGTCTACATAGGGTAGCTTGGCACAGAGTAGGAAGGCCTATCCCAAAGGTACATGTGTAAAGTTTGCGTCACACCCTTTAGTAACATAACGTCCATCCACTCAAAAATAAGGACACTACACCAGTTTAGAAAAATACGGGTTGCTTTATAACAGTTTTCTTAGATTCTCCTTCTTTTAGCCGATTCAAAATTCAATGCAATCAAGTTCACTCAATCTAACTGTTTCACATTGGCAAGGTTACCATTTACATTCTTCTAAAGGTTTTGTACATTGGTAGATTTTTCAGAAATCGCTCCTATACCCCTTCCTTGTGATAAGACTTTCCCAATTCGATTAAGCTATTCCACCACATTAATAGTTTCAAAAGTGCAGGCTGACATGAACTTTACCCAAGATGGCTCAGGGTTAACAATTTGCTAGATGTCACAACAGGTCGGGAAACCCTTTCTTCTGACACATATGAAAAAGGATTCAATCAGCTGTCTGGATGGGAGAGAACAGGCAAGTTATATCAACATTGGCTTTTGTCATACATAAACCCCTCTCATATAGAGAAGACTCTGGGTCTCACACATGCACAGCCCTGCTCTGAGGATTCCCCTCTCTCAGCTCTGTTTCCCTCTCTCCAATAGCTGTGGAGAGACAGCTGGTCTGATATGCCTCTCTTTCACAATAGTCACTCTCGCCTGAGTATCCCTGGAGCCAGCCAGGGCCGTTCTGCGAGGACACTGTTGGTAAAGTCTAGGTGTAGTACTGCTTAGTTCTCCTGGTTTGTCAGCGTTTATGGGCTAGTCATGTTGTTCCTGCCGCTCCCCCACCTACCCGGCTTACTTTGCCATGTGGTGTAGCACTTGAGATCCAGTCACCGTCCGGTCTCTCCCCTCGAAGGCCTTTTCCGCTGTGGATGGGTGTATCCTGCTCTCTCTCCTGACAGGAGAGCAGGCGACCTTTCGTGCGCGTCACACCGCAGCGCTCGGCAGACTTCGTTGACATCAGAGCAGGCGTTCTTCAGAGCGCGACCCGCTGCAGCGCTCGGCAGACTTCCGCACACTCCTTCACGCCGACTCCTCCCACGGCGAACTCCGCCTTCAGCCGACCTCTTCCGGCGCCCTCACGCCTCCTCACCCGTCACTGGAGCCTTGCTTCTGGAGCCCTTCGGCCACGCTACCAGCTGTTCTTCACCCTCTCACGCCTCCTCCGAAGGAATGGTAGAAAGCGGATTGGGACACTCGCGCTGTAAGCTTTTCCTAGCAGCGTTCGCAGCTTAGACCCCACACAGCGCGCTGGCAGGGGGCCGATCTCGCAACTCGGCCAGGTAGTTTTCCTCCGATAGCGGCAGGGAAGGATCGGTTAACTCGCTGGGGCTGTGCCCACGCCGAGTTCAGCTTCTCCCTACTCCTCACTCCTTGCTGGGTATTCAGGAGCAAGCAGGGATATATAAACTGAGGGCAAGTGAAGTTTCCACGGAGGCAGGGTTAGGTCGACAGACAAGGGGTCACGTCAGCATAGAAGGGCAGCCTGCCCACAGGTCGATCTCTCCTCTCACAGTGCGTGCTCCTCCTCACTAAGTCGCCTTACTCCTGACCAGTCCCGCCTCACACTTACTCGGCCCAACCCTAAAATGGCCGCCCTGGTTCTAACCCTTATATAGGCTGACCTCAGGCTACCAGAACCAGCTAGAAGGTTCTGGAGTTTCTCTATGTTAACCTATGGGTCCCTTTTCCTATAGTGCCCGTTATGGCAGTTGCTGGCCGCCATTTTGTGGGTCTTGTAAATTCGGTCAGAAGGGCACCTAGGCCCCAGGAAAAAGACTTTGAGGACAAAGAGCACCTAACCCCTAGGTCAACACCTGAAAAATCCAGTGGACATCAAAAATAAAGAGATTGAGGGGCAAAAAGGGGACAAAAATAAATAAATAAATAGGAGGGACCACCCAAAGGGCCGACAGGTCTAACAGACCCGGACTACAAAATCTCTTGGAGAATTTGTTTAACCTGATTTTACAAGCTGGAATGCACCCACATTTTGTTTGAAAAGGTGTATTATTAAATATCATATTAAAGGGGAATCAGAAACAGAACCAACTGCTTGCCGGTCAATAACATTACTCAGACTTGATAATAGATTCTTCACTAAAATATTATCTAATTTGATCATCACAATTAGTAATAATATTCAGCAAGCTCAATATCTTTCTGTAAGTTGTTGAAGCTTGAGTGCCAACACACATTATCTTTCTGAATTTATAAACTTGGTTTCTGTAGAAAACATTCCTCCTGCTGTAACTTTGCTTGATGCTGAAAAAGCATTTGTCCTCTTGAGTTGGAGATTTCTATTTCAGTTTCTTTAGAAATGTAAGATTCCAGCACAACTCACGAGGTCAGTCGCCCAGCTTTATGAAGCCACTTTTACTCAAGACATAATTAACAGTCTGTGTGCTGGTACAGCATTACCTAGTAGACATACTGGTCAAGGATGTCTCATCGCCCTTAATAATTTTTCCCTTTTTATTAGCCCAACATATCCATTCACTTAATCAAATTCTTTAGCCCCTTTTGCAGTGGGAGGTAAGGTAAAGTTGTAAGTGGACGATGCTGCCCTCTTTCTACTCCCAGACAGAAGCAATAATGAAAATGCTCTCTGAGCTATAACAAGATAGCCCCTGCTGGTGGAGCTACAATTTACATGTCTAAAACAGCGTCTCTTATATTTATCACCAACCCAGATATCTTTCCTTTAAAATTGAGTGCAAATTTTAATCAGAATTCAGAGGGCATTTAGAGCTTACTGTTCACATCAACTAGTGTATTTGTGCTTTTTTAAATTACACTCATGTTATGGTTAAAATCTGTTCGCTTCTTTCAATATAGAAAAAACCTCCCGTTTCCGTGATCAATAGAGCTACATTGATTAAAATGTCTACACTCCTCCATATATATTACCTACTGGCGGTCGCCAGTAGGTATATATACTTAGGATTTTTTTCCTATGGGATTTTTGAAAATTCTATGTTGAATAACTTTGGCGTTTGAGGACGGAATTGGCTGAAATTTTCTGGAAAATGGAACATTTTGTTTCTGAGCAGCCCCTGAAAATTTGGGGGGGTTTCGTCAAGCGGGGGCCGAGAAAAAAGGGGGGTCCCAAAACGTGTTTTTAACATTGAGTTTTCCATAGGGCGGTTGGACTCACTTTTAGCTCGAACGGCTGAATGGATTTCCACGAAACTTGGCAAAATTGTAGGGACTGGTAGCCCGATGTGCCTTTACTATGTCTCAAGATATATGCTCCAGTGGTTTTTACGAAAATTAACTTTGAAAAATATATATTGGGCTACATTGGGCTATATATATGTTGGAGCCCAAATGTAGCCCAATGTAGCCCAATGAAGCCCAATGAAGCCCAATGTAGCCCAAAGATGGCCGCCAGAGACCAAAAAAAACAAATGTAGCCCAAATATCAGCCAGATGTAGCCCAACTATAGCCCAGTGACAGAATGTCCCAGAGTGTTTTAAAGAACAACTAGAACGCTAACAGTCTTACTTATGACAAAAGTATGGCACACCTGAAGTCATCTTGATTGGAATAAAGTGGTAACACTTAATACATTTAATTTGAAAAGTAACAAAATAAGGGGTTTCATTTTGCCATAGAAATGTTATATATATATATATATATATATATATATATATATATATATATATATATATATATATATATATATATATATATATATATATATATATATATATATATATATATATATATATATATATATATATAATATATAAATGTGTCTCACTGAGTGCATGGGTTAGTGACGAACTGTCTTAATTTGTGCATCATTATGTTTGTTGTTCTGTAAACTGCTGCATGTGTTGATCAGTAGCTATATGAGTAAGTATATGGGTTATTGATTGGTTGCTCAAGTATTTGTATGGGAGACTGAGTGTGTGTGTGGGTGGCTGGGAGGTGTATGACTCTGTGCATAGATGTGTGAGCAGTTGATTCACTAGATGTATGGGTTCATAAGTGCATGTGGAAACAGCTGTATGGGTGGTTGACTGTGTGCATGAGTGCATTTTTGAGTGAATGGATATCTCAGTGCTACATGTCAAAGTAAGTACATATGTAAAACATAGTACATGTGAGAATTGGCATATATAAATAACTGTGCATAAGAGTCAGTGAATGTGTGAGTGGCTGTATGGATCATTGTGAACTTGTATCAGGGATTGTAAAAGAGAGTAAATATGTGTTAGTATATGTTTGAATAAGTAAGGTGTGTATAACTGTATAGTTGAGGAAATTGAGGTGTGATTGATTCTTTGCATGACTGACTAGGTGTGTGAGTAACTCCATGGATGAGTGACAGTCTGTGAGTGTCTGTTTACACTGAGTGTATCTAAGGTTATATTAGAGTCTGAACAGGTTCATCGTATTATCACATGAATGATGTCATCAGTGATGTGATCAGTAATGTCAAATGAGATGTCATCAGTGATGTCATTTGAGATGTCATCAGTGATGTCATCAGTGATGTCATCAGTGATGTCATTTGAGATGTCATCAGTGATGTCATCAGTGATGTCATTTGAGATGTCATCAGTGATGTCATCAGTGATGTCACTGACCATGTCATGAATGATGTAATATGTGACATGATCAGCAGTGGATTGCGGGTGCGCGATATATAGTTAGTACTACTAACTATATATGGAATTTCAATGGTTTTGTGTGAGTAAAATAAGGTTTTTTAAATGCTAATTCCTAACTATATATGGTCTATAACCTATGGTTTTTTCAGTGAATATATATATAGATATTTTTTAATGTATTTGGATTCATAGTTTTTGTTAAATAGGAAAATATCCTTATCTCCTTTATATGGAACAGTAAGAAGCCACAAGTGAATATAAACATTCTTCAAAGGCCAAAATTAGAAGGGAGCCTTAGGCTTCCAAATTTTGAGTTGTATTAAGTGGTTTCATATGTACTGTTGATACAATGGAGCGCCACTGCTACCCAGTGGTGCTCGCCATTGGGTAAATATAGTTAGAATGATGCTTCCATAGGAAAAGCATTTTTATATTAGGATGTAAGGTGGAGGAGGCATGCAGCCCCCCTCCCGAAGCCTCAAAAGGCCCCAGGAAACCCACCCCCTTGGAACCAATTCTTTATTAAGGGGAGGTGGCATGTTCCCCCCCTCCCTGAGCATTTATCAGGCCCTGGAGACGCCATTCCCTGGGGCTGATGCTTAATTAGGGGGAGGGGTGTGCGGCCCCTTTGCTGAGCCTCAAAAAGCCCTGGACATGCCAGGACCGATGCTTAATTAAAGGTAGGGTGAATGTGCCCCCCCTTACTCATCCTCAAAATACCCCATGGACCCCATCCCCCTGGGCCAGCTCCATGGTTGTGTCCCAGGGAGGCCACAACTGTGTTTGTGCCTGTGAGAGTACAGGCAGGGAAGACCTGTATGATCCCATCTGGCGGAAGCTACAGAAATGCTCCTGCCGGGTGGAAGCACACATTTTCTCTACCCACACTCTTGCCGGTAGGAAATCTGGGATTGCTCCTGCCCAGCGGGAGCAGAGAGAAAACTGCTAGTGATAGGGCCAGAGCAAAGCTGGTTTTCACTACACCCAGGATGGGTGCATGAAGGGGAGCAGGTGCACCCATGGGAACCATGGGCCTCCTGCTGCAGCACCCAATGTTCAGAGTAAGGTTGGACGAAGTATTCCACTCCGTCGGTGGAGTTCGCAGAGTTTTGCCCACTCCGCGCGGAGTTCCGGAAAACTCCACAAAGTGATGCGGAGCGGACTTTTTTCTCTGGAATAGCTCGCCAATGGTAAGTTGCCAATCACTCATGGGAAAAAATCATGGGCTAGACATCCTCCTGGTGAAATTTCTCAATGTCGGCGAATGCGGCATGTCATGACTGCTCGCGTTGAGGAATCTGTTATAAGCGTTGAGGAAGCTGCCGCTCAAGTAAAATGTCTACTCAGGTGGTAGAAAGCAGCAGTGCCCTCCGGCGCAACGCGTAGTGCAGTTCAATCGATTTTATAGTGCGGGGCAAACTCCGGAAACTAAAAATCTGTGAGAGCAGTGCGACTTAACAGACTCTGCCACTGGCGAAACTCCACAGAGTGCAGCAGAGTTTATCTGGAGTGAAACTCCGCAAACTCCTCCCAGGCTTAGTTCAGAGTCTTGTGGGTGCCACGGGTGGGACCGGGGCACCCATCTCACACCCTGAGAGATGGGGTCCCTGGTGTCCGTATTGGCTATGGGAGCAGACAGAACACCCCACTCCCCTTTAAATGAATCTCAGCCGTGGGTGATGGGTCCCTGGGACCTTCTGGGTGTGGGAGAGGGCAGCCGCATGCCCCCTTTACCCATAGAAAATAATAATTGCCCTGGTATGCGAGTTGCTCTATGGCCAGCAATCACTTGGGGAGGAGGTCCACAACCCCTGCCCCTCCAAAATGTATATTAAAAAAGAAAAAGAATTGCTGGCTCCAGATGGCACCCATGATGGGTGGTGGCAAGTGAGCCAGTGGTGGCACAGGACCCTGGGTCTCCTCCTATGGCCCTCATCAAAATTTAAATATGCGGGTGTCCTGGGTGGGCATTGGGACACCCAAGCAAAACAATTAAAACGTGAATAGTAAATGAGCGGCAGGGGCCACTCATTTATTATTCACTGCTCCTTGCAAGGAGAGCCCCTTAATGCCATGTGAGTTTTTTTAAGTATATATGTTGAAGTCTGGGGGTATCTCTAGAAATGCAGGGGCACTAGAAAGCTTTTTTGATGTGGGAGACTGCAGGGGATGCAGCAGCTTCCCAGTAACATTAAACAATAAAAACAGTAAGTCTCTTGGGTCATTAAATCCATGTCCCCAGAAGAGCTTTCCATATTTTTAAGTCACTCTTAGCAGAGCTCTGTGCTCATCCTTGTGGCTGCACTTGTAGGTTGAAAACTGTAAAAAAAAGACTCAAAGACATGTTTTGTTATAGTAAAACATTATTACATTTAAACTTTTTAAAAAGCCAATAAGACCACTTTTTATATTTGATGAACCCATTGACAAAGCCAGTAAGGCTGCCTTTCATAAAATGACTTCCTTTCTATTGTAACATCACATAGTCTGTCGTGCACTCCCGCTGATGTTTGGTCACCAGGCCCTGCATTCAAGGCCAAGGGTGTCATGGAATTGGCTGCCCGTGAAAGGTTGGATGCACTCCCTGGGTTGTCATTATATATTGTAATAAAATATTACTTTACGTTAAAGTCCTAGAAATTCACTGAAAAAAACAAAAGGTTAAAGTGATGTTATAGTCAGTTAAAACATGAAAAAACCCTGAAATTCACAGTTATAGTTATCTCTAGTAACTATAACTCATGCACTTAGGTAACTATAAATCGTGTCTTTGCCATGTCCTATAAAAATATATATTTTTAAATAGGGGGGCATCGTAGGGCCCCTGATCTCCTTGTCCTGGTGGGGGTTTCCGGAGAGGGGAATGAAAACATATATTTTCTTTTGTATTGGCCTTTGGAAGGCCCCAGGGGCCAAATCCACAGGGCCAATATGCTTTTTGAGAGGTTGGGGGTGCGCCCGAGCCTCTTGAAGGCCCCTGGGACCCCATCCCCCAGGGACAAAATCCTTTCTAAGAAGAGAAGGTGTGTGTCCCCCCTCCCATAGCATTTTGAAGGCCCTGTGACCCCCATCCCCTAGGCCAATGTCTATTTTTATGGGAAGATGGGTGAGCCCCCTTCCCAGAGGCTTTTGAAGGCCCAGGTGATCCTATCCCGCCGGGGCATGTTTGCTTTTTATGGAGAGGGAGGGCGGGCCCCCTCCCTGAGCAATTTGAAGGCCACAGGGACCCCCATCTCTTGGGACCCGATGGTGACAGAGTCCCAGGATCCCCATCCCCCTGGACATTGAGTTGTTCTCTGTCTGGTAGAATACGGGAAGGGAACACAAATCTAAGTCCCTGTCTGCGCTATCCCGGGCAGGGAATATAAGCTTGGTCCTGACCAGGAGAGCAGAAAGAAAAGCATCTCTCGGCAGGTAGGAGCACACAATGGAAACAACACCTAGCGGCACCCAGGAAGAGTACTGGAAGGAGCACGCAGGGCCACGGAGCCTTGAACCTCCCCCCACCCTTCCCCAGTGCACAGAAGTTATGACTTCCCCAGGTGGGATTGGGACACCCATCACACAAAAAAGTCACAACAGCCCTGGAGTGGGCTCTAGGCACTGCCATAAGAAAATAATATAGGCTATTGAGGCCCCGGGTGGGACGGGCAAAGTATACAAAAAAGTGATGGATGGAATGCTAGACTTAATCTCAGCCACTGCATCCCAAGCCATTGTTATTTTGCACACCATGTCAACTCGGTTTAGACACAACTATATGCAAGCCAGGTCCTCCCCGACACCACAACACAAGCAACTCAGGACGGCTTTTGCCCTAGTTGTGGACTCATCAGCCAGGTACAGCTTAGCTCCAGTGGCACAGTGTGCACAGGACTCAAATCTGGGCATATCCGTCCCACTTAGGCTGACACACTAAAGTATAAAAAAAAAGTGATGGGTGGAATGCTTGAATTAATCTCATCCACTGGTAATTACTCGGACCACATCCCAATCTGGGGCACCCAAAATATTAAAGACAACAAGGAATGGCAGTGGGGGAGTGAACTTATAGAAACTATGGGCCCGATTCACAGAAGTAACTTAAGACAAAATCCTAAACTTACTGCCATTTTGGTATTCACAGAAGGTACTTACTCATTTTGGTATTCACAGAAGGCACTTTCTCATTTCGGTATTCACAGAAGTTAGGAGTCCTAACTTTACTACTCCTACATTGAGAAAAATCTAAGTTTTAAGACTTTCGGTATTCACAGAAGGCATTTAGAAGTCTGAAAGTTAGGACTCCTAACTTCTGTGAATACCGAAATGAGTAAGTGCCGTCTGTGAATACCAAAATGGTAGTAAGTTTAGATTTTGTCTTAAGTTAGTTCTGTGAATCGGGCCCTATGTCACACCCTCGCTGAGCACTGCTTATTTCCTGACATATTACATCACTCATGAAATGAGTTAAATTAATAACATCAGTGATGACATCTGAAAGTACATCATTGATGACAACACTGTGCATGGTGGCGGCATGAGTAACAGTTTCTTCAGTTAACTATAACGGGTGAATTCCTGTGTTTTTTTAGTTTCAAATGTTACTTTTTAATTTACATTTCCAGGTAACTATAACGTCACTTTAACCTTTGTTTTTTTTACTGTGTTTATAAATATATATATCGTGCCCGTATACTCCTACGTTTGAGGTCTCGCTCTGTTCCTCACATACATAAAAGTCAATGTAGTTTCCTGGAACTAATTTGCCGCAGTTGCAAAGTTGGAAGCTATGCATGGAGACCAGCTTTAGAGCGTGGCTTTGTGGTAAGTCACTTTTGAATTCTCATCACAAAAGAAGCCATCCAATGTGTATTTGCACTTGAGGGAGATTGAAAAGCGGGGTGACTGGTTTTCAAATGCATTAAAACTGCGCTGCGTCTCCTGGAAATGTGCGGTTGTGCGTGGGATGTTCCATGCGGGGCTTACTCACAAATACAGGATTTGTTTAAGAATCAGATTTTATGTATAAACACAGCCTTAGTTTGTCAAGTTATCAGAATTGTGCTTTACTGTTGCCAGTACTTTGGCTTCAGTATCCCAGAAGAGTAACTTTCTAAGCTTTATGCAGGTCTGAACTTTGTCCTTTCACGAACAATGAATGAATGAATATTAGCTTTGTAAAGCGTGAACTTAGCTCAGGGGCATCAAGGCATTGCGGAGAGGATCAGCGGACAAGGATGCGTAGGGCTCACAGGGATGGCTGGGTGAAGAGCCAGGTCTTCAGGACCTTACGGAAGAACGTGTGAGACTCCAATCCAGAGACTGAAGAAGGAAGGGAATTCCAGAGTTTGGCCGCAGCTAGAAAAAAGGCTTTACCTCCCCATCTTACTCTCCTAGACCTCGGCACTATCCGCAGATTCTTGCTACCAGATCTTAACTGCTTAGTGGGAACACATCTTCGAAAAAGTCTTCTAATACCCTCTGACCCACTGTTATAAAAAACCTTGTGGACGAGACAAAGGGCTTTAAACAGGATTCTCCGGCCAAGAGGGAGCCAGTGCAGCTTATGGATAGTAGCCGAAACGGAATGGTGTCTGGGTAGGTCCATCATCAACCTGGCTGCAGCATTCTGTACCATCTGTAGGCGATGAACAGGTCCCTTGTGGTTGTATGTCGTTACAACGCATTCCGTTGCAACGCATGCTGTTTGCACGCATGCGTTACAACGCGAATGCATTTACCACGACAATGCTTTACCACGAAAATACCTTTACCACGCATAGTTATACAACGATTTTTGTTGTATAACTATGCATGATAATGGCATTTTCATAGTAAATGCTTTCTACGATCCCTGCCCCAATACCTTACATGTTCCCTCTGCCCCCAGCCCTCAATCCTACAACACCTTTACCGCCTGCTGTTTTTTTTAGTTTATTGCTATAAATATATTTTTTAATATGCCTAATATTAAAAATTAATATAATAAATAAAATTACTCACTGTTTCCCTTATTTTTCTATCGACTGACTTCTCCTTCTTCATACTCTGTTATTAGTGGTCCTTTTTCTATTTTTTTTGTAAATGCAGTACGTAGACGCACGTTCGTTATTACGTAGTTATTTTTGGCCCATTGAAAGACGGACAAGAAGCACAGAAGAGATTTTTTTAGGTAAGACTTTTTTTTCTTTTTATTAAACCCACTCGTTTTTGTTTTTTTTTAGGGCGGGGAGACCCCCCAGGCCCCCAAGTCCCCCTTTTTTATTTCTTCCTTTTACTCACATTCCTTTACTACGTATTTCGTAGTAAAGGAATGCGTGGTAAAGGCTATACGTGGTAACCGCGCATGCGTTGTAAAGCATGCATGGTTAAGTATAGCGTGGAAACGGCTGCGTTGTAGTGGCTGTTTCCCGTCCCTTGTTAATCTCCACGATGACGATAAAAAGTCACCAAAAATTGAACATTCACTGTAATCACGTAAGCCCATATGAGTTCAATGATGTAGTTGAATGTATTAATTTTGTAGGTGATGTCACAATACATTTCATAAATCCAAGAAAATCTATCAGACGTCCTCAAACTCGAGGATTCTAGAATCCTAATTGACTATGATGAATGCAGCTGATAGATGAATGGGTATTTATCTCTTCACTGATTGGTCATCCGCCAAGCACCTTTGTCCGTGAAGGAAGGGGACTTTATAGGACATTATGAGCTGCTGGCCATACTGGCTACCAGTGACATTGGTTATTAAAGGGTCCTGCCTTCTCCCACAGAGTTCAGAAAAATAGTGAAAGGTGGAAAGTATTTCTACAGGATACAAAATCTAATATTTTCTCTTGCAATACAGGGAGCCATGCATAATTCTAAAGACAGGCCCGAGGGAGTAATTCGAAATGAAGACAGTTGGAGGGAAATTTACAGATACATTTTGAAGAGCTTTAAAATACCAACCTGGGTGTTTGAAGTTAAAATTCGCAGAATTGGATCCTTTCAAGCATGTTTGTTAAGGACTGCGAATACAAGTCCTCTGTAGAAATGAGTACATAATGATGTATCTTACGCGCATTCTCTTTCTAAGGGACCCAATCGGCACTTTCTTGTGGCTTTTAGTCGCTGGCTCTATAAAGATGAGGGTGACATTTTAGGGTGCTCCAGCTGAAGGGTTCTTCTTCTTGCTACAGCTAATGTTTGTCTAGACATTAGCTGTAGCAATGTAAGTTTCTTTTTATTGAGGCAAAAATGAAGAACGATTTTGCGTGTAAATATAGTTTCTCAGCATGAATCTGTTATTATGTTAACATGCCCTGCTCACTTATATTGCACTTCATGTTTTAGGCTCTGATATATGTGGAGAAGTGTGGCTCAAATGGTTAGAGCGGCAGACCCTGATGCAGAGGTCTGGCCCGGGACCAGGGTTCAATACACGCCTAGGCGGGTCTTGGGCTCAATTTCCTCAGACCTGATAATTCTCGCCTCTGTGCCTATTCTACTCATGGGTCCTACTCTGCGACTCTGGGCAATAGCTTGCTTAATCTCCACAACGGCCCCAAAAGCGATGCGATGCCTGGTTTCACCCTAGTGGTGCCCAGGAGTGGACACTCACAGGGAAAACCAGGAAGGGTTCCTAAGCGGTATACAGACAGCACCGGGACACTACCTCAGGGAAGTAGCTGTGCGCTCTACAAATACCGGTACATTTACATTTACATATACATATAGGATTTTTCTTATAAAGTAAAATTGGACTTGTTGAAACAAACTCAGTATGACGTCAGTCCAAAGACCGTCTTTAAAATCTATCGATATGTTTACTACAAGGGAAGATATCCTTATGTGGATAGCTAAGTACTTTCATGGCACAATAACTAGGTGTTCGCTAATTTGCAGTGGCGGCTCCTCCTCTAAGGTGGAGGAGCATTGCCCCACTGCTTCTACTACAAGCTAAATACAAAAAATTAAATGATAATAACGTTTGTCATTATCATTTTGTTTTCTTTATTCAGCTTGCAGCTGAAGCCAGGTGGACGAAGCTGGGCTCTCTGCATCCCAGGGGGAGGAGTGGTGGCAGCACCTAAAGTGCACAAAATGGTTTGGCCGGCCGTCTACTGCAGGTCAAACCGTCATGCGCACTCTGCATGTTCTCCGCCCAGGCTGCATTACATGAACCACGGCGCTCAGACCAATCACATCGCTGCTGTAAGGCAGCATTGTGATTGGTCAGGAGATTCTGGGAGCCTGTGTGCTTTCTGCCGAGTGCAGACAGGAGGATGGAGGAAGAAGAGGCAACAGCCAGTGGTCGGCGGTATAGCTAAGTGCTATTGTTTTTTAATTGTATTATTTGTCACCTGTGGCCATAATGCCATATAATTCATGCTACACAACTCCCCCCCTAAGCTGTATATAATTGGTGCAAAATAAATAGAGGATTATGATTATGAAGGATATGGACAGAGGCGAGGCTGCGTGTAAGAATATAGGGTCTGTGCGGGAGACGTGTACCATTAGGGAGCCACCTCCTCCTCTCACTGGACCGAGACCAAGCCGGTCCTTGGAGACCAGCGGCAGAGCGCCAAGCCCTACAATATTCATTGTTAATTAGGGGTGGCCAGTCCTCGCATGTGGAACTCCGCGGAATTTGGTGGAGTTTTCTGATAATTCCGTGAGCTCAGCCAGGCCTACCAGTGAGGTTGCAAGAGTGCTATGGGTCCTATTGAAACCAAGGAAAATTGCTTCTCTTCCCACCTTCAACTTTTTGAATAGTAGAAGAGTATTTGGACAAAATATTGAGTCAAAAATATCGAGTCACACAAATATTGAGTTTTTTAAGGTAAGTGACATCATTGTCAAAAATATCTGTTTTGTTGATATCGTTTGCAAAAATATACTTGTCAAAAATATTGTTTTTTAATTATGTTTATGTATTTATCTTTATACCTAACGCTTGCCCTACTGTTGCCAAGACTGGAGTGGACTGGTAAGTTTTACTCCTCCGGTGTCTAAAGCTTTACCTACTGTGGCATGAAGTGGTAATAGTAAATTTTACCCGTTTGGAGTCCAGCTCTTTCCCTTCTGTTGCACAGATTGGATTGGAAATAGAAAAGGTTACCCTTTTGGTGTCCATCGCTTTCCTTACTGTTGCACAGACTGAAGTGGGAATAGTAAATTTTACTGCTCTTGTGTCCATCGCTATCCTTACTGTTGCACAGACTAGAGTGGGGATAGTAAATTTCACCCCTCCTGAGTCCAACGCTTTCCCTACTGTTGTATACTTTGCAGTAGAAATAGTATATCTATTTTTTAATATTGTATAAATATATGTGATATTATTATTTGTTTACATTAATATTCTTTTTTATATTATTTGCATATACATAGCTTAATTTTTTCATTTCATTTGTTGATCTTTTTATGTTTTATGTATATACATATGTATGTTTCATATTATTAAATTAAGAAAACAAAAAATGTAATATAATGTGAAATGTTTTTTTTGAAATAATAGTGTTATGTTATATATATGTATATAGAGAATGCAGCACTCATAGAAAGAGGAAAAAACAATGAGAAATAAGGATACTACTCCTCGTTCTGCCTCTCTAACGCCACGTTTACGATTCCTCGTAAATGTGGGAATGCTTCAGATTCCATGGGTGTTGCATGGGAACACCCACAGGAACACCCATGGAACACCCCTTTCATGCAGTGTTCTACGTGAAAGGTGCACATATTTATAAGGGCATGAAAATCTATATAAAGTGACTTTGTGTGGCCTTGTAAATATGCTGCAGCACATTGCCCTATTGAAGCGTCAAATAAGTGATGCTCCGGCGGTGCAAAAGTGCTGCTAGGGTCTCGTAAAAAAGGCCCTTAGTACATTACATCAGCCCTCTGTGAACGGTGCTCAAGGCGCAGTGCCGCGCTTTCTTAGCAGTGGATGGAGAGTCTAAAGTAAAACCACAATGCATGAGGTCATGTCTCGGGCAATGAAGATTTGGGCAGGAGGCAGGAGCACTGAAATTGTTTGATTTTGCCGCTGCAGTTTTTGCCTTTTAATTATGGATTTGCTGTATTTGTCAATCCATCATCTTTTTTCATAATCTGCCGATCTCAACAAGAACCAATTAGTTTGCTTCTAGATCAAACCGATCAAGAATTACTCAAAACTCAGCAACGTGTTGTTGGGCAGTGGAAGGCCCTTCACAAAGTTGACTAGGCAACTTTAGTTGCTTATTTCTGTGTTTGGGTGTCAAAACGATCATAATTAGGTAAAACCTTTGCCCAGAAGGTGATATTGTGTAACAATGCTTGCTAAAATAACGAGGTAATACTAGCACAAAATATGCCACAATATGCCACATCAGTCAGATTAGCTTTATTCGATTTTGCAATATAAAAATCATAAAAGCAACAATACATATATATACACCATTACATATCATTCACAATAAATAACATTAGATTAAAATGGGATTAAATCAATAGAACAACAAATCAGCTATGAATCTAAAACAGAAAATGGGTCAAAACAGTTGGAGGTGGGAATATTGTAACCACTCATTGCTAGGCCTCTACTACCCCTCAAATAGTTACTCTCTGCGTTTGATATTTATGGTGGATAGTATGATGTACTGGGGTAAAAGTCACGCAGTTCCCAGGTTGCAATAGGGCCATCTCCTAGTTGTGGCTGCCAGGCTTGAAGATATGGAATGACATGCTTATCCCTGAAATTAACTAGTACCAGGTCTCCAGCTAAATCCTTTGGGAGGGGTCCTAGACAACCCACCCGTCTAACATTTAATATTCTTCCATCGATGTTTGGTGGCAGGGGTCTGTTTTTTGTAAACCAGAACATGACCTTGTTTTTTAGGTCCTGTTGCCTTTCGGCTTTACCATTTGTCAATACGGGCACTCCCGAGAGGATGCACACAAATGGGGCGGCCTCCGGTGGTAAATGTATATGGGTGGTTTTTCTTGGTATATTCACTTGGCTATCAAGTGACCCCTCGTTGGGTGTGGGTTTTTTGTTCTGCCCTTCTCTGGGAGCAAAACTCGGTACTATTACCGGTTTTAGGGTTGGCTTATGGGTGTTTGAAGGTGACATATGTGGGACTAGTGGTTGATTGTGGGCAGTAATGCTATATGCAGTAGCTTTAGGTGCTGCAATGGCAGCTCGGGACTGTAGTTGCTTTGATCCTAGCATGCTTTGTAATAGTAATGAGTTTGCCTTAATCGTTTCCTCTATGCCCATGAGCCTTTCCCCTAAGCTGTTCATTCTTTCTATCAGCGGCGATATTATGGAATTAACCAGGTGTTCAATCTGGGCCAATAGAGTTGCCTGTGGGGAAAGTGGGGGAGATTCTAGTGTTGAATGTGCCTTAGATGGTTTAATAGTAGTACTAATAGACAGGGGGAGGCTTGAGGGCAATTTTTGGTGTTTTGCTGAACTCTCCAAATGTTTAGTCCTATTTCGCTTTCTTTTAACACTAGGGACCTGAGGCATCGCTGTCGATTGCCTGTTATCTATAGCTGATAGTAGGAGGGGAGTACCCAGGGGCCTATCGTTTGTTTCGGAAGATATACTAGACTGGGGAGTTGCATTCACTATAGGGCAAGTAGGTACTCTGATTTGCCCACTTCCCAATCCCAAAGGAGCGTATGTGGTGTTACACATCTTGTTTAATTCGTCCATGAGAGAAGAGTTTTGTGCTGTATCAGCTGACAATAAGGAAGATAGCTTGATAGGTGTAATGTCTGTAGAGAGACAACATTCTGTTCGCTCTAATTCGCAATCAATAGCCGATGTAGCCCTGTTTAAGTAATAGTCCAGTGTCCCCTTTAGCGAGTCCCTCTTGGTGATGGTGGTACTTTTGGGAACCCCCTTACAAGTCATGGTGTATCTGTCTTTTATATATTTAGTAGGACGGCGACAAAAAGACACCAGAAGTGATCTTGCTAAGCAATATTAAGTCCCTCACAGTAGGCCCAGATGAAAATATAAAAGATCTCCGGTGGTTGCTTCAGTCACTTTACCTTCTTTTTATGGGAGAGCCAAGAGGGGTGGCCCTGCCCGGCCTCCTCTGGCCCCTTCGCTCGGCGCAACCCGCGACGCGGGGGCTGCGCGGTGTTTCAAGCGCCTCCGGGTGCAGGTATGACGGGGTCAGAGAGCGGAGCCAAGGATCCTTGGAAGTTGAGTCCCGCGCTCGGCGGCCGCAGGTGTAGGCAAAGCGGCAGCGGGGGGACTCACAGGGCAGGGGAGAGCGTCCAGCACCAGGAAAAGAAGCAGGTGAGGGGGGAGAGCAACGAGGTCCCAAATGACAGAGCAGCCCGATATAAAACAGCTGGGAAATGGCCACTGAAAGAATCAGTCCAAAGGATAAAGCTTAGTACCCACTTGTCAGCACGCTTGCCACGCCTTTGGTTTACCTCACTCTTGTAATTAGCCACAAAAAGTAAAATGTAACAGCAAGGCAGCAGGGCAGGATGAGTGATGTAGTCCAATCACAATCACAATCACTGCCAATGTAATTGCCTGCTGAGAAGAAACAGTTGCCAGGCTAACGTGTAGACAATCCAGTTGACCTATGTGCTCTGCTCTGTGAAAGAAAGGCACAAGTCTCTCGAGTCGAGGGGAGCACAACGCGGTCACCCCCACGGGAAGCGTCCCAGTATTCAAAGGATTCAATAAGGAGTCCGTGCCTGCTGAAGTCCGCTTAGCGCACCGCAGTTGCAGGTTACAGGTTCCTCCCCACACCTTACACCTGGCGCAGGAAGCACCAGCTAATGCTGATGTCGATGCCGTATGCCGCGGCAGCCCAGGCAGCCCAGACAGTCACCGGATCCCCTCTCACCAGTGTTCATCCAATTTCGCCTCAGAACATCTCAGGGCATCCGGTAGTCCTCACGGACCTTTCACGCAAAAGATAGACGCGGTTCAGCGCTGAAAGCAACATCCGAGCGGCGTCGGCTTCTGCAGGCCGACCGACACGTCCCCGCAGTGGACACAAATAAGAGGGCGGCCACTGTAGTGCCACAAGATGGCACACGGGGCAGCCCAGCTCTTTTAGACCCTGGTGGGTCCTGCGTGTCACTTCCTTCCTGGGGTGGGCGGGGGAGAGTATATATTCCTCCCCCGCCCACCGAACGGCCTCTTGTCTGCTGTCCCCTCACCCTGACGCCGTCAGTCAGTCGCTTGAACGCTCCGCCCCTCGTAGGGGGGGGGGCGTGAGCAAGAGGGTGGACCAATGGTTCACCGGATTTGGGAGGGGCTATCTCCTCCCATAACCGCTAAGCAACTATTGGCTAAGGCCACGTTGCAAATTGGCCCATCAGGTGGTAGGTCGCGAGGGGCGGCTTGCCTTTTGGATCGCCTGTAAGATAACCCACCTTGTTGGCATTGTGTATATGCTAATAAACCTGCAGCTACTTTTCTCCAACAAAAAAGTTGTCTTGTCTGCTTATTTCTGCGAAATGCATGTTACTGCAAGCGGGCTGGTGAGTGGGCCGATATTGGCACTACGTGAACCGCCATCGGAGCAGCACCGGTTTCAGGTAGGCGCCATCGTGCTCGAACTCGTAGTGGTGGGAGGAGCTTGGAAGCAGGAGAATGCAAAATACAAGTACCACATAATTTGCCTAAAGGAGTCAACCCTGTTGTATAATTAGGTCCTCCCTCACCGCATAATTCCACTGGCCCTAGCAGAACGGAAGATGTGTGACAGACTTACCCTAATAACAAGAAGGTGAGCGCAGTATTTTTTCACAAAAAGTGGGTGCCAGTTTGGCTTTGACTAGGCGCTATCTGAGCAAAGGTCAACGTTGGCACTGATGGAGTCATACGTAAGTCGCTTAGTAAGGAGGTTTCCTCATGGGGTCACGGCTGGGCAGGGAGAGTCGGTACCCAGAATAATTGGATAGAGTGGCATGGCACTGTCCGCAAAGGGCCTGGCAAGGGCCCAGTGCCACCCGTTGGCGAAGAGCCTCCGTCCCATAAATGGGTTAATCCAGATCTTCTTCCAGCATTTGGTGCCATCAGCCCCTCTCTGCAGGGGCTGATGGCACCAAATGCTGGCCGTGTGGCTCAGTACCACACGGCCAACTGGCAGTGCCCAGTACAAGCCAGCACCCTCTCAGGTACCTGTAAAAATATCCGGCACGTGCTTCAAGGATAGAGGGTGAAATGGACCACATCTTTAGAGCAGCATGTTTTAAGTTCTCATCAGTCCTAAAACATATGGGAAATAATCATTTGCTTGCCCTCAAACGTCCAACTGAGCCAGTGAGGGGGCACTTAGAATATGTTGGCTCTCTCAGAGCACTTTCATTTGCTAATGCTTGTCTCGTCCGAGGGCGCATCTGCAAGGGCAGGATGCTGGCTCCTTCCTCTCTGCTGCGGCCCTCGGCTGCGGGCTGCCAGAGATGCGGGAATGTCAGGACCCGTCCTTCTGCGTCTGCGCGCTCCCGGGATGCGGGGGGCTCTGAGATGCGCCCGGGCGCCTTCCACCTCTTGCGCGTCAGAGGGCTTTCTCAATTTCATACTTGGATTGTAATTAACATGCAGCTTAGCTCCTGTCTGCTAGAGGAGAGAGAAAGCGCAACACAGCAGGCGAGCAGGCCAGGCTCTGGCCGAGGGGACCGCCAGCGCCCTGTGGCTAGAGGCCGCATTGGCAATTGTGCCTTCCGCTTCTCTCCCAAGCCCGTCATTAAGTAGAACTTCTGTCTGACAGTCGGAGCTGGGAAGGATCCGGGATAATGGGATTGGCTATAAATGGCCCAGAACAAACAGCCGAGAGCAGAGCCTGTGCTGGAGATCACACTCGCGGCTGGCTGATGCGCCGGGAGCTGGCCATCTTGCGGTATTGGCTACGTCAATTTGTTACTGGGTCTGGAAAGCGCTGTGCAATCCAAAAACATGCATTAGGCACTATGACGTTTGCCAATGCTACATGGAAGGCAGTGTGATTGGTGATTTCTTCCGAGGTCCCGGGTGTTTTAAACCTTAGTGGACGTATTTAGGGGCAGATTTACAAGCCCCCTGCGCCTCTTGTACGCCGACGTTGCGTCACTTTTGTGATGCAGCAGCGACACAAAAGATGAGCCATGGTGCGGGGTATTTACATCTAGGAGATGCGTCACGTTGGAAAGCCCTGCGCCAGAAGGAGGCGTTCCATCGTTGGGGGGGCGTTCCGGTGCAGGAACGTCTCCCAAAAGTGGCTGAGTGAAATCTACACGATTTCACTCAGTCAGTTTTGGACCCATGCAGCGTCAAAACCCTGCGCCTGCTTCAAGCAGGCGTAAGGATTGACGCAGCATTGTTGAGATAGGTCCCCTCAGAGCATTACTGGATCTGCGTCGCGCTTGCGACTCAACTCCAGCAATGCGCCGCTTTTACGGCACAGATGCGTCACGCATCTGTGCCGTTTTTGCCCCATGGTGCGCCGCATTGTAAATGCGGTGCATCCAGGGTGGCGGAGCTGCGGCGCACAATAATTGACCCATCCCTGCTGATATGCAGGGAAGCGCCAGTTATTGTAAATCTGCCCCTCAGTGATTAGGGAACATCTTTATAAGCCCCGTCATTCCGCTGTGGTGTCATTTTTTTGTGACGCTTCCGTAGGGCAAGCTATCAAACCATATTTATGAGGCCATGCGAAGCTACTTTACGTGGCTTTGCATGGCATCATAGTTATGGAGTAAGGGAAGGCAGCGCAAATCGCTGCGTTGCCTCCCTCTGCTCTAGGGAGGCGGTCCATGGACATCGCAGTGGGTGTTCCCACGCAAAACCCACAGATTTTGACGCTTCTCAAGATTTACAGACCATGTAAACCTGGAAAAGCTCGAAAACCTTACACCTCCCGAGGTGAGGCGCAACGAGGAGAAATAAAATAACTAACGAGGAGCAGCTCAGTAAATTGCAAGTAATCAAAAATACAGCAGCAAGGATTGTCCTGAATGTTCCAGCAAGGACTCCTTCCAGTCCCCTGCTGATGAGACTCCACTGGCTTCCAGTGAGGAAGCGAGTCCAATTCAAAACTTTATGCACTATTCATAAGAGCATGATAGGGGAGGGCCCGAAATACATGACTAAGATCTTTCAGTCCTACATCCCTGGGCGACTTCTGCGCTCCAGTCATCAGCAGCTCTTGCAGATACCAAGAGTAAAAAAGGCCAGACAAGGTGGCCGTGCATTGGCTTATGCCGGACCAGCACTCTGGAATTCTTTGCCTCCAGAACTCAGATCAATTCCCAGTCATCTGAGTTTCCGGAAGACTTTAGAAACGTATTTGTATCCTGACAAATAACTGCTTTCCAACCTCTGCACCCTATATTAGACACACTCTCGGAATTAGCACACTCTCGTGGTACAGCAATAGCGCGGAGATACCCCTTCGGGAGTCTAGTCTGGCGCTTTATAAGAATATAAAATAAATAAATAATAAATAAACTCTATTTCTCCTCATTTATTCCACTTCCTTTGTGTGCTGCATTCCACCTCAATGGGTTGTTTCTTTCACGGAAGGCAACCCTTCCTGCACAAAAACAATCCTGCCTACATCGCAGCCCATATGGTGCAAGGGTGCCCGCGTTGGCGCTAGGCTGGAGAAACGGTGCCAGCACAGAGGGAAGGGAAAGGAATACACCATATTGCATAAATATGGCGCATTGCTGCCCTTTCACTTTGAGTTTGGACTGCGCAGCACAGTGACTTTCTGCACTGCCCTACCTCAAATTGGCGGAAGCCCCTAAATTGCTCACCTTGTAAATAGGCGATCCACATGGTGCAGTCTAATACGTTTAATTAACTCAGGAGCCAATGACAAGCATTGCTTTTAAAAGCAGTATGTTTTTAATACATTTATTTGATTTGAAAAACTAGGCTACTTAGCATAAAACAGAAGTCGCAGGTTTATAAGAGTTGCAAGTTATTAGTGCACAGGTTTATCCTGGCATGTGACTTGGCACTGGGGTAGGTAGCATAACAAAGATGGCGGCCACTGCCTTTTAACTTGAATGGGACAAAGTTAAACCTTGGGCGGTGTGGGTTATCTTTGACTTTACTGCTGACGTATTGTGAAAGGCAGAATAAACAACAAGAAACAGGTAGTGTTTCCATATTCAAAACTTCCTCAATAATACTCGTTCCACTATGTATGGGGCAGCTTACCTTCACCCAGTGAACCCTGAGGCAGACTGTTCTAATTAGACCTGTGCGAAAGTTTCCATTATGCTCAAGTAACTTGGAAAATTGGCACAATTATGCTACAGAAATTACGCAGAATCTCTGAAATTACACCAAGATTTAATTTTGTACATTGTTTTTGCTGCAGAAGACTGGTTCGTTCATAAAATGTGTAGGCTCAAGGAACCCTGCAATTTTAGACACACCAATATTTACCCAGTACAGTATGCCTACAAACTGATGGATTGGAGACAGTGTTAAACCTCAATTCAATGAGGCAACAAATCCCAGTGTGAAGACATCAGAAATACAGTCAGTACAGTAAATGGTCCACCCAATAAGTGGTTTCTAGCTCAGCAGAATAACTAAAGGATTTTATTAAAAAACTAGCTTACCCGTCGCGCGTTGCTGCGATCTCCGAAGAATGGAAATTCAAGGAAACTCATTATGATAACATTCAATTTACATTGTCATTTTTATTGAAACTTATTCATTTTATTATGGAAAACATTTCAAAGTGTCGTTTTAATTCTATTTATTTTTTTCGAGTGCTTGTGTATACACGATTTTTTGTTTTTCCGTCTGGTGCGTACATCAGTATTCAAAAGATTATGAGGGCCCTGGGGGGACGATATTTAAATAGATTTTATGCCAGAAACCTTCGCGGGAGAGTACTCAACAACTTCCCAAAGTTTCCTGGCGATCGGATGAATAGTGTAGTAATGCATAAAGGACAAACAGACAGACAGACATTCATTTGTTTTTATATAAATAGATTGAGAATAAGCCAATAGAAAGTCAATGCCATAAAGGCTGTCAGTGAAGAGGGCAATACAGAGAAATGCAAAATCAAAATTGAGTCTAAGGGCCATATGAATCAAGCCTTTTGAGATTCGCAAAGGCCGAAATTTGCAGAATTTCGGCCTTTGCGAATCGCAAACGGCCTTTTTGCATGTTTTGGGATGTATGAAACATTCCCCAAAATAAGGAATTGCAAACTTGTGCGAATCCTTATTTTTCCATAGCATTTAGGGAATTGCAATTTTTCGATTCCTTAAATGCTATGTATGTAGCATTTTTGGCTTGCGAATTTTGGTTAAGAATTCGCAAATTACCACCAACTCGTAGTTGATGGTAACATGCGAATTCTTCCAAAAATGCACAATTTGGCATTTTTAAAGGTGGCATGTGATGCACACACATGCCCATAGGGCATGTATGTGCGCCATATGCACACACATGTTCTTTTCAGGGGTGCAGCAGGGTGTCTTTGAGACACCCCGGCACCCTTGCAATAATTCTCAAATTGCGATTAGCAAATTGCGAATTCGCAATTTGAGAATTATTTTGCATTCATTCCTATGGGCCTCCTGGCCCATAGGAATGCGTTGGAAATTATTCCTTAATTGCAAATTCGCATTTTGTGAATTCGCAAATAAGGAAGCTTGAGGAATCGCAAATAAAAAGCGATTTTTTTCATACATACCATTTTGCTATTCCTAAATAGCGATTCCTTAAAATTCGCTATTTAGGAAATGCAAAATAGTTTGGTGATACATATTTATTTATTTATTCGCTTGTATAGCGTAGGAATTCGACCCCCGAAGGGGTATCTCCGCACTTGTGTTCTTACCATAAGCTAGGAGCCAGAGACCAAAAAATAAATAGGAGGGATACGAGGATTAAATAGTAAGAAACAGATGTGTTTTTAAGAGTTTCCTGAAAACTCTTAGATTGGAATTTTGTCTCAGGGTGAGGGGTAAGGTGTTCCAGAGAGTGGGACCCCTGTAGGAAAGTGCTCGACCACCCTGCATTTCCTTCTTAATCCGCGGGACTTGAAGTAACAGTTGGTTCCTAGAGCGCAGAGAGCGACTTGGCTCGTAAGGTTTACATTTCTCGGTCAGGTATTTTGGGCCAGTGCCAAAGATGTATTTATGGATTACGCAACATATTTTGAATTTAACCCGCTGGCGGATGGGCAGCCAGTGGAGTTTGTTCAGAAGAGGGCGCGAGGGGGATCTAGCTGGAGCATTAAGGACCAGTCTGGCTGCCGTATTCTGGGCTACCTGCAATCTGCCAAGTTGTTCCTCGTTGGCAGAGAGAAGAAGCCCATTGCAGTAATCTAGCCTGCTAATCACAAGCGTTTGAATCAGTGTTTTCCTGAG
Source organism: Lissotriton helveticus (assembly GCF_964261635.1). Taxonomy (NCBI): domain Eukaryota; kingdom Metazoa; phylum Chordata; class Amphibia; order Caudata; family Salamandridae; genus Lissotriton; species Lissotriton helveticus. The sequence continues at coordinate 72,266,672 of NC_136064.1, forward strand.
ACTATCTGCTAGGTACGGGAATACATGCCTCAGAAGCCCAATGACCCTAAAGCAAGATCCCGTTACCTGAGTTACGTGAACTTTTAACAGCAGTGGCTGATCAAGGCATACCCCAAGATTTTTAACTACCTGTTTAGGGCAGGGGGCAGGTCCCAAATCCAGAGGCCACCAATCAGGTGACCAGAGGAGGGAAGCTTCTCCAAAAAGCATGACCTCCGTCTTGCCCACATTGCATTGTAGGCAATTAGAGGTCATCCAATCGGCTACAGCTCTCATACCTGCAGCAAAAGTGTGTTTGACTGCTGTCGTCAGGGTCTGCAAGGAAATAAGAGCTGGGTGTCGTCAGCATACGATATGAGTGTGAACCCATATTTTCTCACAATGTCGGCCAAGGGGGCCACATACACATTAAAAAGTGTAGGGCTTAGGCATGAGCCCTGAGGAACCCCCTTGGTGAGCTCCCTAGAGATAGAAAAATGGGAGCCCAATCGAACAGTTTGTGAGCGACCAGAGAGAAAACTCTCCAGCCACGACAGGGCAGATCCACCTATCCCTACCCTCATCAGACGGCCGATTAGAATTTCGTGTGACACCGTGTCAAAGGCAGCGGACAAATCCAACAGCACCAGAATCATAGAGCCTCCTCTATCCTGTGCCATCCTGATGTTATCGGTTACGGAGAGGAGAGCTGATTCGGTGCTTCGGTGCTGTGGTTGGGTCTGAACCCAGATTGCGAGTGGTCCAGACCGCCCGCTGCCTCGATGAAATTAGACACATGTGTATTCACGTATTTCTCGGCCATCTTACTAAGGTAGGGTAGGAGAGTGATCGGGCGAAGGTTGGAGAGGTCCGACCATGGCAGCCCCGCGTTCTTCCGAATGGGATTCACTATCGCCTTTTTCCAATCACTGGGCACCCGCCCTTCTTTAAGGGAGAGGTTAATCACCGTTTGGATGCCGGTGGAGAGAAAATGTCCTAAAGGAGCAACCATTTTAGCAGGAATAATATCCGTTGGAGACCCTGTCTTAATTTGGGTGTACAGGGAGGCAACATCAGTTAAGCTGACTTCTGAAAATGCAGAAAGCAAAATGCTTTCACATTTGGGTGTCCGAAGGATAGAATAGTCAGCATTACTCCTGAGATTTGCGGCCTTCGTGATTTTCTCATGTATTAACTCTATTTTATTTTTTTTAAATGCTGAGATGTCATGGCAGAGAGTTTGAGAAAAATCATCAGGACTTTCACAGGCCACAGGTTTTCCAAACGATTGAATAATTTTGTAAAGTTCTCTGGTGGAGTTGCCAGCTTCGGTCAGTTGCAAAGCGAGACTGTTCTTCCTGGCCAATTTTATAGTTTTATGATAAATGGCCAAAGCCTCTGAGTACAACTTCCTGCTGAGGGGTGTAGGTAACTTCCTCCAGGATTTTTCTAGCTTTCTACACCCCTGCTTCTCCACTCTCAGCTCTTCCGAGTACCATGCTTCCTGTTTAGATCTTGGGTACTGTTTATGGAGTTTCAGAGGCGCCAGTGAATCCACTGCCTCTAGGAGGGCCCTGTTGAACTTGATAAGCCCACTCTCAACATCGTCATTCACAAGAATGATAGGTTCATTCCATACCCTCTGTAGCTCCTCTGGAGTTACCTTATGCCACTGTCTTTGCCAGACTGCTGGGAGAGACTTGTGATGTGGCAGGTGAAGGCCTAAGAGTGTAAATTCAACCATATAATGGTCAGACCAGCTTACCGGGATAGGTGAGTCACATTTAATCTTAGGGCAGTTACAAAAAATTAAGTCCAAGGTGTGTCCACCTATATGTGTTGGACCACAGTTCCGAATTACCAGTCCTAGTGTGGAAAGATCGGAGAGCAGGGATACTGTGTCTGGATGGTTGGGGAGATCTATGTGAATGTTAAAATCTCCGAGTAAAATAAAATCGTCCTTGGCTTTAAAATATGGAGCTAGTAATTCCATTAGAGTGAGCGAAAAGCTTGTACTCGGCCCCGGAGGGCAATAGACTAATGCTCCCCTCCAATGGATTTTAGGTGTAGAGCTGATGTTAAAAATCAGAACCTCCATCTGAGGGCAGCATCTCTGGTCTAGTAAAGAGACCCTCAAGCCTTCTCTATATATAACAGCAATGCCACCACCTGTTTTAATGGGGCGATCTAATTTAAGAACCTTATATCCGATTGGAACCCCCAACATGATGGCCGGCACTGTGTGGGGCTTCAGCCAAGTCTCTGTAAGAAAACAGATATCTGGTGTGATAGTGTTGATAAGGTCCCAAAGTTCCTGATAGGGTTTGGGCATATGGCCCTAAGTCCCAAGTGGCAGCAAAATTCAGAAAATGAATGGACAACATCCATAGCAGAACTGGGAAGTTTGTGGCTCACCCCCAAAATCCAGGGTGTTTTTAATATTATTTTCACATATGAATTAACAGAACTGAAATTAGTATAACTGCAAATTCACTGTGGTGTGGGCAAATGTATAATTTATTCAGCAAATAAGAGCAGAGACTTATAAAACATCATATCGCCTCAGTAACTAAGCACTATCCCTTACATGAATAATTTTTCTGCCCGTTGTATGCTTATATGATCCAGAGATGCTAGAACAAACTGGATACATAAGCAGCAGTGTGGTATATGAATGAATAGGGCACAGGGATCTAGTGGAAAGACCTTGAATGAACAGTTGCAGTTTTGTGACTGAGCCGGGGAGAGTTCATCGAAGAAACCAGGGACAATGACAATGAAAATAAACAAATAATATTTTACTTAACTACGTGCTACAGAAAGAACAGACAGTAAGATGTACAAGGGGAGACAAGAGTGACATCCATTTTGAAAACTCTGACTACTAAGCCCAAATTGAGGCCTTGTCAACAAGGTTCAGAAAAGTGCATATCCATAACTCAGAAAATGTGTTTCAAAGGCAACAGTACTATATCAGTGGCTACATGCATAATCAAGTGTGAAAATACTTTCTACATGTTATGAACGGGGCATAGGAATCTAGGCACACAAAAATCCTCAAAAAATGTGTCAAGAGGGAGAACTTCGAGCAGAAAATGTGTTGCCAGATTAATTTCAGCTTGCAAACTGTTTGTGCAGCTCACTAAAGATTAAAAATAATTTAATTTTAGTTAAAGCACATGAACGGGTAGCTATTCACTGCATTTGTAACAGAGGGCCAAGATATGCCACTTAGAAAGGAGCATCAGTACTTCTTCAGCTGGCCCTGTGCAGCTTAAGTTCAGCTACCAGTGCCCACGTCTAGCACAGCTTCTTGTGTTAAACTGCAGCATCATATGCCCAGTGCTGTATCACCTATACAGCCACTTATGCCCAGTAGATCCTTGGGTCAATGGCTCAGCTAAGCTATAATGTTTTATAGCTAAGTTTGTCCTCATAGGACCCCATTCTCAGCCCCTTGTCCTAGGTCTAGCTCTAGCTAATCATCCATAGGCTACTTTCAGCCCCAACATGAAAAACTTATTTTTATATAGTGTGTCATATCCCACTTTTATGCTCACTAAATAACATATTATTGCAAAATGTATAGTATTAAATTTACCAGCCTCAAGATCCAAGGTTCAATTTTCTTTGCCAAGAGTCAAGCTCAAGAACTTCAGGCCATTCTGTTTGTCAGCAGCAATTGTTGACCTTGCTGAGCCATCCTGCAGGCCCCTGCCTGGGCAAGCAGAGCAAGCCCTTTCTAGTGATGCTGCAGTTGAAGGTGGTCCAGTGGGAGAGAGCATTGCATCTCCTGCCTCCAATATCTGGAGGCTGGAGCCACAGGAGGCTGGTTTGGACACTTGGTGGCCAATTTCAGCCCCCAGGTTCGGTGGTGCACGTTACACATTGACATGGGCAACTTGAAAGAGTTGCTCTGGTTCTAGCGCCCATAGCACTTCTGCACATGAGGGGTGAATTTATCATTTTAGCCAGGGCTGTTTCAATTTCCCAGTCTAGCCCTGCCTGTCACTCTTTATGGCTGAGCTTAGTAGGCCTGACCACTTCCCTGAATACCCTCCTTGGTAGGTGGCTACTTAACAGCTGTTTTAATTCCTCAGCTACTTGCTGGTAATATGGCAGAAGGAGAAAAGATGTGTACCTCCTGTCACACACCCAGCTGAGCAGCAACAAAAAAGGAGGCTATCTAGGGTATATTTGCCAGAGAATAGGAGAAAGTTCCTAGCACATGTCCATTCCATCACTCCTCTGTATCTACAGCTGCTGAGGGGCCTATTGAATGAATGTGGCGTGCCAGCTTCTGTAAACAAGGGGGCATATTATCAAGCAGGGCGATAGGCAATTATTGCCGCTTTAACGGCCGTTTTCGGCCGCTAAGCTGCGATAATTCTATCGCCCTATTAGCAAGCTGTCGTTAACTGATGTTAGCGACAGCTTTTAGGCGATAGCGAGCGGTTTGGGGCCCGTTTTGCATGTCAGTGATGTTTATCGCTAATGACATGCAAAGTGGGCGTAACCAACCAGTTAGCGACTGAAAGCAGTCGCTAACGTCGCTATCGCATTAGCAAGGCAGGCGTAGCGATGGAAATATTCGCCCTAAGCGCGAATATCTCCAAATACTAACACCTGCACAGACCAGTTCTTAGCCATGTTATCCAATGGGAGGTGGATAACATTGGTAGGAGCATTTTGTTGCTAATGCGTGAATAACGCTGTATTCTCAGTGATATTCACGCATTTTTGCCGCTATCGCTGGATATTTTAGCACAATGGAGAAAAACATTGCTAAACACATGTTTTCTCCGCTAACATATCCAGCGATAGGCCGCGATAAAAAAAAATGCGCTAAGCGCATTTTGCGATAAATATCACTATTTCTTGGTAATATGCCCCAAGATTCTTAGAGAGCTCCATGTGCTTTCTGAGCCTAGTGTTGCCTCTGTGGTTCAGGAATTCCAAAATATTCCACGAGCAGTGCCTGAGTTTGGGAATGGAGGGCAGGAGTAGAAATGTTGACCCTTGCCAATCCATAAATTATATCCATGTTTATCATATATGCCTGCTGTAGATCAGAGAGGAGATCTGGTCTCGTCACTAAATTTGCAGACTTGGAGATTCGGGTTCTAATCCTGGCTTCAGAACTTGACTGAAAAGTATGTGATTCCAGAAAAACAAATTGTTCTCCCTGTGGCAATTTAAAATTGCACATTTGTGAAATGTAATTCTGAACTCGTCAACCTCTTCTCAGCGTGTACGTGGACGTCGATCATTTTCCTGCACCCCGGTATCGTGTAGCTAGTTCTGTGCTTCAGGGGACACTGAGAGCTACACAACAGGGCCTGGGGGATACATTGAGCTGTGTAATCTGTAAATACATTTCTATGAACAGGCTCCTGTTCAAATATTTTTGGACAATACTAATAGCTGTTCCCAAACAACTTTCTTCACAAGAAAGGCTTGTTCAGTGGTGAAACTGCTGGACACTTTTTTTGGGTGATAGTGTAGGGTCACTCGGCAATCTCCCAGATCAAGAATGATTTACATTGGCTGGTCTTCGGTAAAGGCACACTTGAGGCTAAAATTATGGAATGGAATTCTACTCAGTCTACGTTTATTTTGGCCATTTATATCCCTAGTGCTGTCTGAAGACTCGTAAAGTTTATAAAAGTGAGCTTTGTCTATGAAGGATATACTGTCAGGGCGGAGCTTCTCGGGGGCTTATCGGTCCCTGCCCAGAGACTGTCCCCTGTCCTGCATTCCATCTGTGCCTGCCAGTTCGGGTGGTGAGGCAGGGTTTATAAGGTCTTCTCTGCACTCCGTTCCATCTGCGTCTGACAGTTCGGGTGGTGAGGCAGAGTTTATAAGGTCTTCTCTGCACTACCTTCCATCTGAGCCTGCCAGTTCGGGTGGTGAGGCAGGGTTTTTAAGGGCTTACACTTAGGCTCTTCTCTGCACTGCGTTCCATCTGTGCCTGCCAGTTCGGGTGGTGAGGCCGGGTTTATAAGGGCTTACACTGAGGCTCTTCTCTGCGCTGCGTTCCTTCTGTGCCTGCCAGTTCGGGTGGTGAGGCCGGGTTTATAAGGGCTTACACTGAGGCTCTTCTCTGCACTGCGTTCCATCTGTGCCTGCCAGTTCGGGTGGTGAGGCAGGGTTTATAAGAGCTTACACTGAGGCTCTTCTTTGCCCTGCGTTCCATCTGTGCCTGCCAGTTCGGGTGGTGAGGCAGGGTTTATAAGAGCTTACACTGAGGCTCTTCTTTGCCCTGCGTTCCATCTGAGCCTGCCAGTTCGGGTGGTGAGGCAGGGTTTATAAGGGCTTAAACTGAGGCTCTTCTCTGCACTGCATTCCATCTGTGCCTGCCAGTTCGGGTGGTGAGGCAGGGTTTATAAGGGCTTACACTGAGGCTCTTCTCTGCACTGCACAGGTGTAAGTAGTTCAGCAGTCTAGTAAAACTACAAGTCCCAGCTTTCTTATTTCTGCTGGCTAAAATAAAATTATTCTGGCTGACCCCCTTTTTTCCCACTCCACAGCATGAGACCCAATAGGTACTAGATTCACAAAACCTTTAGCTATGAATATATGACATTTACTCATGTCTTAGTTCAAGGTCCTTCTGAAACCTCGAGTCCAAACTGAGTCAAGGTTTCCTTCCTGTCTACCCTCATGCACAAAAAGTTAATAGCAGTTCTTTAACATTTGAGGCACATAGGAAAGCTAAATAAATACCCATTTACTGGCTGATTTTTGCCAAGTGAAAATAGAAAACAAAAGATTATTCCGGGCTTTCCCCTTTAACCAAAATGTTATGATCTTAGTCAAATATGTTATGTTAAATGTATTATATATAGCGCAAACTCACCTTCAGGCCTCTAAGCTCTATTTGAGAGAGTGACCAAAATCAGTGACGGTAGCTGGTAACACAAGGCAGCAAACAAAATTACGCTGTAACTAACGTCTCCCTAAATAGGAGCTTTTTAAGTTGTTTCCTGAATGTGAGGAGGACAGGTTCCCTACGAAGGCGCCCAAGTAGATTGTTCCAGATTTGTGGGAGCATGACAGAAAATGCTCTGCCCCCTTTGGATTTGGTGATATATCGGGGAAGGACTAGACGGCAGGCCTCAGACGATCACAGTGTCCAGCCAGGAACATATTTCTCCAGGCGTTCTTGTATATACACTGGTGCTTGGCCATAGATTTCTTTGTGGGCAATACAGAGTGTGTTATGTTGTCCCTTTAAGTATTTCTTAGAATTATCTTTATTCTGTGTTCTATTGTATCCAGGATTCCTTCTCTTAGCAACTGTTGGTCAGTTGCTGAGGAAGAAGTCCTGTGTAGGATGTTACCTACCTTGCTCCTGTGCTTCTTTCAATAAACTACACTTTTACTCATCTTCATGTGTGTAGTCAACTTTACAATTTTGGCGACGATCTTGCTACAAGAAGCACCAGGAAACTCAAGAACCCTATTCTAATTTTTTTAAGAATTCATCGTTTTCGAACTCCTAACTAAATGGAAGAAAACTCAAAAAGAATTCTCTTCTCTACTAGCGTTTAATTATTGAAAGCCTTCATCTCAATTATTAAAGAAGCCTACTCGACCTCCGTTTAAGTTAAAGATAATCTTCTCATCATTCACAAAGGACTCCTCGTCGTGAGTAAAAAAAACTTTTATTATCCGTTCGTACTCTACCTTTTGCGCATTACTAAAGCGATTCCATTTATTTTCCGCTTGCGCTTTTGCTCGTAAAGACTTTAAAAAAAGGAAGGAAGCATTAAATTTCTGTGCATGCATCTTTTGAATCACAAACAGTTACCTTCAGCGCGCTCCATTCCTCACGCGCTTCTGTGTTGCTGCCTCTACCGCTTGTGATGTCACTTCGCCTACACGCTGAAACGCGGCATCTCATGTGATGCGTATTGACGTTTACGCACAGCAGCCATTTTAAATCGCCATGGCAACGCTTTCAACTTCCTAAACGAGCATAGAGTACGGATTTCACCGCTAATTTCATTTTTACGCAAAACATTTGTTTTACTACCAATCTCGATTTATTTTCTATATTAATTAATTTAACCTCTAAAATGTATATCCATTTTCGTCAAGTTGGGAGTATCTAAAGAGAAGACATTATACCGAGTCATCAAGTCGACCTTCAAGTAAGCTTGATCTTTCATCCTTAAAAAAATTTTTTTTGCTTTCTCAGTTAATTAAACTTAATATTCAACATGGCTTCACAAAACTTTACTATTCAGTCTCCACAACCTTTTTGGCCATCAGGTTTGGAACCATGTATGAAATGGCTTCAATGGAAAGCATATTTTATTAACTTTATTGATACCATTGATGAAGACGGTAAAATGAAACCAGAAAAGAAAAATAAACTATTTTTACACTCGTTAGGTGCTGGTGGACTCAAAATGTATGAAGAAATGTCTAAAAGTAGCGGTGGTGGTGATTCTAATGTTTTTGATAATATTTTAAAAGACTTTGACAGTCACTTTTCTCCTAAAGTATGTATAGGTATTACTCGCTATTAGTTTTTTCGCAGGAAACAACGACCTGGAGAAAACATTGATGTATATATTGCTGAACTTAAAAAATAGCGGAAGATTGTAAGTTTGACCATCTCCAAGAACAGTTTATAAGAGATCAAGTGGTGATGCACGCTTCAAATCCTTCTATTCAAGACAGACTTTGGATAAATGGCGATTCAGACCTTAAAGATATTTTAGCCATTGTCAGGAAGGCTGAACTTTTCAGGCCGTAGTGCAAAAGCAATTAAAAATGAGGAGAAAACTATTCTTGAACAAAAATCCACCATTGATCAAACTGTTTCAAAAGTTCAAAGCAAATCTAATTATAAACAAAAATTTCAAACAAAATCTAAACCTGCTGATGTTAAAAAGAAGGAAAATTTAAAGTGTTTCCGATGTGGGAGTAGCTCACATTTGGCTAACTATAATCTTTGCCCTGCAATTAAGGAGAAATGCTCAAATTGTGGATTAATCGGGCATTATTCAAGAGCTTGTAATAGAGTCAAAAGCAAAAAGGTTAAAGTGGTTTACGATTCTTCTTCAAATGATGAAGAGGATTTAACTAACAAAGCCATGCATTGTTATGTTGATGATGATTGCATTAAAAATGTGATACCTTGTTCAATGGAAGATGAATGCATCCCAAAACCTATTGAAAAAGTTTACATATTTAATATTAATGATTCTTGTAAAAGAAATATTCTCAAAAACCTATTTGCAATATGCTTATTGGTGGAGTTCCTATTGACATTTACGCTGATTCTGGTTCTCCATATACCATCATTAATGAGAATGTCTGGAATTCTGATTTTGCATGTTATCTTGGAAATGATCTCTATACACCTGATATTTTCCCAGAAGGTTTTTCAGGTGGTAAGATTGACATGATTGGCTTCAAACCTTTGAAATTCAGGTTCAAAGGTAGAGAATCTTTTGGCAAATTATATGTAGCCACACTTGGACCTTCGGTCCTCGGATGGAGAGACCAAAGGGATTTGGATATTATATTGAATCCTAACAGTCCTGATCCTGTTTTAGTTGTCAATGAAGGGGTAGAGATTGGAGAAGCTATGCTTAAAAAATTCCCTAAAGTTTTTAGTAATAAAATAGGCAATTTTCAGGGATTTTCTCATCACATCGTTCTAAAAGATAATGCTAATCCTAAAACTTTCAAAGCTAGGAACATTCCTATTATAGTTCGAAGTGATGTGGAAAAAGAATTAGAAAAACTAGTTAAAGAAGACATTATTGAGCCCTCCAATTGGATTTCACCAGTTGTCATCGCAAGGCGTACCAATGGAAAAATCCGTCTTTGTGTTGATCTTCGTCATTTGAATGAAAACATTGTAATAGATAAATTTCCCTTACCTAAAATTTCTGAAATGTTATCTTCAGTTAATGGTGCAAAGTTTATTACTCCCATGGGGTGTTTCCAATTTAAGAGAATGCCGTTTGGCTTAGCGTCTGCTGCTGCCATTTTCCAACGCATAATGCACCAATTGTTTGGAAAACACTCAAGTTAAATTTTTTCAAGATGACATTCTTGTATATGGTGAAGATAAAGATGAACACAATTCTATCCTTGAAGAAGTGTTAAGTATTCTTGAAGAAAAAGGATTAACTATTGAATTTTCAAAATGCAATTTTGCAGTTAAATCTGTAACTTATCTTGGTCATGTTTTATGTTGTGACGGTGTTTCTACTAAACCTAAATTAGTTGATGCTATAAAAGAAGCTCCTCCCCCTACCAGTAAAGATGATATAAGATAATTTTTAGGAATGGAAGAATTTTATTCAAAATTTGTCAAGAATTTTTCAAGCAAAGTTTTTAACATTAGGCAACTTTTAAAGAGTAAAGTCAGATTTGAATGGTCTGCCTCATGTGAAAATGAATTCAATAATATCAAGTTAGACATCATTTATGCTCCTGTTTTATCTCCTTTTGATTTAGATCTTGATTCTGTAATCACTGTTGATGCCAGCAACAAAGGGCTGGACAGTGTTCTCTCTCAAATAGATGGTTTAGGGAAAGAACGTATTGTTGCATTCGCTTCAAGAGCACTTTCCGTTCCTGAGAGCAAATTCTCTGTTATAGAGAAAGAAACTCTAGCAGTAGTCTGGGCTCTTGAGCATTTTCGTAGTTTTGTGTGGGGAAAAAAATGTATAGTTAGATCTGACCACAAACCTCTCACCAAACTACTTACTACTTAAGGTCTTTATAGTGCTACAGCTAGAATAGCTAGAATGTCTATGCGGACTTTTTGTAGAACCTCCGAGTGAAGTGCCAGGAAGGTCATGTGGGAGGTGGCAGCGCTAGCCGTGGTCTCGTGGCTTCCAAATAGGAGCTCCGTGGCTGATTCCTTCAGTTCCTGCATATTCAGCTGCTCGCCGCGCCTCAGCGTGTGCTCGATCAGCAGCTGCAGGGCGTCCTTGTACTGGCAGTTCAAGTTTTTGGCCATCTTCACCTTTACGTTGTTTTATCAGGGTGGGACAGCTGTCCTTATCTTGTTGGACCTATCAGCAGCCTTTGACACGGTCGATCACAACATCTTGATCGACCGTGTCAACTCCATGGGCATCCAGGATAGAGAGGGAGATCTGCTGCTTTCCTTCCTCTCCGAACGCTCTCAGATGGTCATGTTGGGCAAATATCACTCTGCACAAATGACCTTACCATGTGGCGTCCCGCAAGGCTCATCCGTGAGTCCATTGCTTTTTAACATTTATGTTATGGACTTAGCAAGAATCATCAAGCTATATGGGATGAGCCTAACATCTTATGCTGATGACACCCAATTGGTGCTAGCGATAAAAAACAACGGAGAGAGGGTAGCAGCCAATTTCCAACAAGGTATGCTTGCCATCAGCAAATGGATGACAGATAATTGTCTTAAGCTTAATTCCGAGAAAACGGAGGTTATGATTTTCGGCAAACTCCATCCTATCTGGTCTAGTTCCTGGTGGCCTGCTGATTTAGGCTCTCCTCCCAACCCAGTTGCTAAGGTTAAACATCTTGGAGTTACTCTGGACGAAGAGCTCATGTTCGCTGTTCATGCAAATGCCATTGCATCTGCTTCCTTTTATAAAATTAAAATCATCAAAAAGATCTTACCTTACTTACCTCCTTGCTCAGGCAGAACATTGATCACTGCCTTTGTAATGTCCTCATTGGATTATTGCAATGGGCTGTTCATGAACACCCAACAGAAAGTGATTCGTAAGTTGCAATCGGTGCAGAATGCATCTGCCAGAATGCTTTCAGCAACTCCTAAGTTCATGCCTATCGCTCATGTAATAAAAAGTTACCACTGGCTTACTGTTAAAAACAGAATAAAGTTCAAGGCATTGTGCATTGCTTATAAAGCAACTCGCAATCAAGGACCTCGCTTTCTTTTAAATGCCCTATCATTTCATGTCCCCAATAGATCATTACGATCTGCTAATGCCTTCCTGATGTCCGTGCCTAGAACCAGAACGGCTTCCTGGGGTGACAGAAGTTTCTTGGTGTCTACCACAAAACTATGGAACTCACTGGACTTAGAGGTGCGATCCTCTCAATCCTTGATGATTTTTCGCAGAAAAATTAAAACATGGTTATTTAATCAATAACTCCCAGCCGCTCGCCCTCTAGAGTCTTAGTCTACTGTTACCAGCGCCGAGACGCCCTCGGGCATTTGTGCGCTCTATAAGTTTAATAAATAAATAAATAAATAAATAAATCTTTGATTTTTTCGTGGATCACAGAAGAAATGTACCCCTACAAAACACCGCAGCTGGACAATATGGCTGGTGCAGACGAATTAAAGTTTATTTGGGAATGGAGGGACATATGTCCTTTTCCAAAGCCTGAACACACTGATGGTTGAGGAAAAGCAGCTGCCCATGTGGTAAGAAAGTATTCAGCAGGATCTCGGCCTTGTCTGACTTCAGAACAACATCGCTGCTCTGGTTCAAAAGCATCAGGGCGTCCACCAGGAAGCGAATCAGCATGCGGAGGCTGTTCTCCGCCAGCACAAGGTTCTCATCCGCATCGCAGATGAGCGCAAAGCCAATGGACAGGACCCCCATCCACAGCACGCTCTTCTGGGCATTGAAGGGGTCTCCAGGGGACAGTCCGAACACCCCAAAGTCAGCATCCTGCAGAGAAAAGGGCTCATCCAGGGGCAGCTGTAGTGCACTTTCCACTACTGGTTTCCCAGAGGCCTGGCGCAGCAGAGCACATGACATCTGAACCTGCCTTGCCACAGTCAACATTTGTTCTTTCCTTCGCAATCTCTCTCTCTCTGGTCTTCTGCTTGATCGTCAAAGGTTTTGAAACTGAAGGTCCTAGAGTACAGTATTCGGCACATACTTTGGCTTCCATCTAGACCAAAGCCCAGGGTGTGGATGGTACGAGGGCAGTGCCCAGTTCCGGTGGCCAAAAAAGGTCACACCAAGGGCTGTTTTTTTGTGAGAATGACGAGCACTTCGTTCTTGTCAGGATTTATTTTCAGAGAATTCGCCGTCATCTAATTCACTGTGAATCTGAGCAGCTTTTGTGCTGATTCCTGGGCCCGACTAGAGCTGCTGATCCGGATGAGAAGTTGGGTATCATCAGCATAATTGAAGACCTGGCAGTCCATGTGAGCCAGGGTCTCCACCAGGGGTTGCAAGTAGATATTAAAGAGGAGCGGGGACAATGCGGAACCCTGAGGTACGCCGTAAGTAAGAGTGCCCTTAGCTGATGTATGCTCGCCCAACTGAACCCTCTGAGTCCGGTCTGATAGAAACTATTCTAACCATTGATGTGCTAGCCTGCTGATGCCCAGGTCAAGAAGGCGGGACGGCAGCTTTTTATGGCTGATCGTATTGAATGCCGCTGATAGATCTAATAAAATCAGGGCACTCAGTTGTTTGTTGTCAGCCATCATTCTGAGCTCGTCCAGAACAGACAACATCACTAGCTCAGTACTATGATGGTCTCTGACACCAGCCTGTCCTGCTTGGAGTAGCTGGTGATCCTCCAAGTAGGTTGAAAGTGTCCTCAGTACATGTTCTATCACTTTCGCCAGGAAGGAGAGCTGGGAGATAGGTCTATAATTCTTAAGAGTGGAAGCATCCGCACCAGGCTTCTTTAGCAGGGGGATGACCCTATCTTCTTTTAGGTTGGCCGGTAAATAGCCAGTTTCCAAGGAGTTGTTTAATAACATGGGAATCTGTTTTTCCAGCCCTGGAAGAGCCATTTTGAAAATCCTGGGAGGACAGGGGTCTGCCGGAGAGCCCGATTTGGTGCGATTCATTAGTAAAGACAGAGAGGCTGAGTCTATTTTTGTGAGTTTGTGAGTTGTGTACCAGGGTAAGGGGAGGACTGGATCTGAGAAGAGGAACCAAGATTGGTTGGGGTATTCGCAATTTCTGAGATGATATCCCTAACTTTCTGAAGAAAGAATGCCTGAAAGACGTTACAGTTGATGGGTGCGACCGTAGATTTTTTCTCAGACTTTTGACTTAGTTCTTTCAGAATTAGGAATGTCTCTTTCTGTATATTAGCTACCTCTGAAATCCTTCCCTCATAGTACTCCGCTTTCCTATTTATAATGGCTAGTTTGTAGGAGGTGAGAAGGGCTTTGTAGGTAATCAACTCAGCTGAGTCATAGCTTTTGCGCCACCGCTGCTCGGCTTGGCAGAGATTTTGTTTCCTTTCCCTCAGAGGTTCATGGGACTCCCTTACCATTGTCTCTGACTTTCTCTTTCCGTTCTGGTGCTTCTTTGTCTATGGCTTTGCCTAAGTTAGCCCAAAAAGCTTCACTCTCCTGATCAAGATTCACTATCATAGTTTAGTTTTTAAGGGCGGGAGGTTGAGCAGGGTGGCTTCTAGATGATCTGCCTCGATTTTTCTCCAATTTCTCACCTTTCTCCACACCGGTGGTGGTTGCAACAGTTGACTGTCACTCGGAGCCCAACATCTGAGCTGTGAATGATCGGACCATGCGCAGGGACTAATATCGGTTATAGCCGCCCAAAGCTGCGATACATTTATTTCCCCACCTCCTTTTTCCTTCATTATCACATGTGAAAGCACCTTCAAATATCTGCCTTCAGAATACAAGCTGTACTAAACATATTGTGTTTAAATTAATAAACTATAATGTTTAATTGATAAGGACCTAGCTAGGTTACATAAAGACACATGACAACGGGATTGCCGCTTAGTTCAGTAGTGGCATTGTGACCAGGGCAGGGGTAGGAAGGATTCTAAGATCACAGTTAAATCATATGGGGCAGATTTACAAGCCTCTTGTGTCACTTTTGTGCTGCCGTTGCGTCACATTTTGTGACGCAGCAGCGGCTAAACAATGCGCCACATTGCGGCCCTTTTACAACGTAACACATCTAGGGAGCTGCGTCACATTGTAAAGCCCTGTGCCACATTATACCTGCGTCAGGTATAATGTATTCAGGGTGGGTGTTTCCACGTAGGAAAGCGTCTTAGAACTGAAGCAGTGAAATCGACAAGATTTCACTGCACCACTTCGAGGACACCTCTGCGTCAAAACCATACGCCTGCTTGGAGCAGGCATAAGGAGTGACGGAGCACAATAAGTATAGGCCTCTCCATGCATTGCTGGAGTTGCATTGTCCTTGCGACACAACTCCAGCAATGCGTGACTTTTACACCAACAGATGCGTAAGAATTTCTGATGCACCTGTCAATCCTGGCGCCATGGTGCACTGTATTGTAAATAGGACGTATCCATGGTTGCACAGGGGTTTTGCACGCAGGCGCAGGGAAACTGATTCATCTCTGCTTTAAAGCAGAGATGCGTCAGTTTTTTGTAAATCTGCCCCCAACTCTTTTATAAGTATGTCTCAGTGCAGTGATATAACGTGACATGTTAATGTCAAAGATTCTGCATGTTAAGGAAATACACTTTTTAAAATTTTGAAGAGGCTTTATCGTATTTTACCTAGGGTTTGTCGCATGATTTACATGGAAACATTCTCATGCTCGGCTTGTGTACTTCAGGTCAATTGGGATATGACGGAGGTTATGGTCCTAGGTAAGAATCCTTTTCTCTGGGGTCCACAGCATTGGCCGGCTTCTTCGGGGGCTCTTCCCAATCCTTCACCTAAAGTCTAAAACCTGGGCCTTTTGCTGGATAATAGTCTATCTACGTAGCCTCAGATAGCTACGGTCATATCCTCCTGCTTTGGGGTGCTTAAATGGATGAGTAAAATTATCTGGATGCCCCCCTTGCCAGCTCAAACAACTCTGATTAAAGCTCTTGTTCTAACAAGACTAGATTTCAGCAATGTGTTATATTTGGGCACTGGTGAGATCTCGATTCAACTAATACAGCTGGTCCAGAGCTCAGCCGCCATACTTCTGTTTCGACTCCAAAACATGCTTCTGTTTCTCATCTTTTCCATGACATCCACTGGCTTTCGATCACTAAGCTCATCCAATCAAAAGCCCTGTGCAATATATACAGGGCAAATGCTGGTTTGGGTCTGTGCAATATTCAGGAGCTGGGGGTGCCCTATCAGCCCACATGTGTGCTAAGATCAAGGAACCAGGACCTGTGTACTGTGCCTAGGTTTAGACCGGTTCGTATGGGTGGGTGCTCTTTAACTGTTTTTGGCCCCAAACTGTGGAACACTCATCCTTAGTCTCTGAGAAAGTGTAACCTCAATGCTCGCATTTCAAAAAAAGCTGAAGACTTGGGTATTCTAAGCAGTGGCTATGTCACCCTAACTTCTTGATTAGTGCTAGGAAACACTATGTGAGCAGCTATTGCACTTTATAAGACTATAAATAATAATATGATTAGTTTTTGGGAAAAACAATAGTCTGGTGAGACCACTAAAGCCTGCTCAGAGGCCAGACCTAAAAAGGATCAACTAATTGCAGATGGGCTGCTGAGCATATTCTTATCTCTTCCACTTTGTTCTAGTCTACTTACTATTTCCATGATCATATGAGCATTGTGAATAGATTAGCATGGCTTGGCTCAAGTCCCCCCCGCATCTATCCAACATCCTTGATTCTGGGAAGATCACTTAAGCTCTCCATGCTATAATGCCCTTGGGCCAAGATTGCACTATATAAAACTGCAAAATAAATATGTTGCCTCAGTGGAGTCTGCTAAATGTTTTGGAAGGGAAGGAAGTGTAAGGAAATAAAGACATACTCACGACTTAACCAAATCTTAAAAACATCTTTGGACCTGTTTGTCTGCCTTCGGAGGCAAATCGGGTGGTTTCTCAATGATGCCCCAGTTAAATAAGTGGCGGAAGGTGGATGATGCGATGGTATTGCATACCTCCTACCGTCACCGATGCGCGAACCACATTATAACATGACACTGGAAACAGTAAAAAACACTGGGGCATATTAGCAAGGCCTTTATTGCCGCTTTAGCTGCACTTTTTGCCGCTAAAGCAGTGATTTTTTATCGTCCTGTCAGCCTGTTAGCGACAGCTTTCTGGCGCTAGCGGACGGTTTTCCTATCGCCTTATCGCTAATGACATACAAGGTAGGCGTTCCCAACTAAAAGCGACTGAAAACAGTCGCTGACACAACTTCCCCCTGTTAGCAACGAAGGCGAAGCGATAAAAAAACTTGCGCTAACCGCGATTATCGCTGGATTTTAACACCTGCTAAAATCCTGACTTAGCCAATGTTTTCTATGGGAGGTGGATTCTACGGCTGAATCCTCACCTGCCTATTAGCGACCTTTTCCTTAGCGATGGGAATTTATCGCTGGAGTTCCCGCGTTAGTGATGGAGAATCGCCAATATCGCTGGTTTATTATTGCCTTGGAGATAAACGTTGATAATAACGCGTTATCTCCGCCATCTAAACCAGCGATAAAAAATACAGCGCTAAGCTCGCTTTGCGATGATTATCACAAGTCCTTGCTAATATGGCCCACTGCCTTTACAGATACCCAAAGACACAAAACAACGTCCCCTTACTCGCAAGCCTGCCCTATTAATCAATCCACAATGTCAATGGAATAATATTAACTGAATGCGTGCCCTCATGGCACACTGAAAAAGTCAAAAGCAAATGAGATATAGTCTGGGTTCGGAAACAAAATCAATGTCATTGTTAAAATTGCAATCAAGAGGATAGGACAGCCATAACCCCCAGCTTCACTCCAGGGATATCATAAAACTGTAAATTGAATACATTATTTTCAAAAATTATTTGCAAATTGATTTTATTTTATGTCTTATACTGCAGTGAAGTTGCATATGTCTTTCTCACAAAAAATAATTAGACCCATTCCTGGAAGAGTTGCCATGAATTAATAGTACATGGCATGAATGCAATGGAATAAAATATGTACAGTGCCCTGCCATTAAACATAAGAATACTGGACTTGGTTCATAAAACAATGAGCACTCCTAAATTGAAATAGCTCTATCCGAATTTACAGAAAAAGAAGGGATGGGATTTTAAATGTATGGTATTCACTTATGAATATGCCAATCCCCCTACAGTAGAGCTAATTAGTGCGGTCGCAGGATTAGGGTTGAGATTCTGGGAGTTCCTGGGTGGCACAGCTGACAAACCTGGATGAACACCTACAAACATATACATTTATTGACATTCTCTTACTCTTACAGGTAAACTCACCCTGGAAAGACACCCACATGTGTTGTTGTCAAAGACAAGCGGAAACTGATTCCAAGTTTGGGATAGGAGGTGTCATGTTCCCTTATAATCTGGGCATTTGAGGGAAGAGGAATATGTCAGTGTAAAAATACGGCCACTGTTGTGAAACAAAAACAGGTTACATGGGGAAAAGCACATTTGTGTGACATGACTACAGTAGTTTCCATCTGGTGGAAAATCTATTTTTTTTCTTTTTTTGTTGTTGAAATTTTTATTTGCCAACGTACAGAAAAATACATTAAACGTTTCATCAGAGGAACCCCCCCCCCCCCCAGTGAAGGAGAACCTACGTGTAAATAGAGAAAAGAAGACATAGCAAAAAATAAAAGACAAGGAAAAAAGAAAAAAGACAAACTAAAAGGAATGAAGAGTAAAAAGGAGATAGTAGTCTGACAGCTACCTAGAGTCCAGTGGTAAACAAGGAATAAATAAAGCTAGCGAGGGGCAGGGGTCAACTTGAGGAACAAAGTCAAGATTGGACAACTTTAGGAGGAGAAAAGGGGCAAGGGGCAAAAGGCAAAAGGCAAAAGGGGCACAGAGGTGATTAACCTGACTGTTCCAGCCAGGAGGTGAGATTTTCCCACACCTTGAGGCCCTTTTTCCGGCCTTTGCGTCCCTTTTTGGCATAGACAGCTATTTCTAGGTGGTAAGTAGCGATAAGTCTGGCTAGCCATTGTGAGAATGACGGGGGCTCTGGATTGAGCCAGGCGGAGGCCACACAAATCCTCCAGACTGCCATTGCAATGAAGGTTAAGCCGTCTCTTTTCAGCCGCGAGGTTTCAGTCTGTGTACCCAGCATGATAATAGTGGGGTTTAGTGCTATAGGCTGAGTTGTAACTTCCCTTAAAAACTCCTGTATGCGGTTCAGTGTGGTGGAGAGCTTTACGCATGTAGCAAAAGTATGAATGGAATTAGCCCCATATTCCGAGCATCTAGGCCAGAGAGTGCCTTGACCAGTCCCCCACTTTGCAATCTTGCTAGAGTGAAGGTACAGAAAAAAATGGTTTTAAAATGTAGCGCCTGTAATTTGGCTGAAATTAAGATGTTCTGTGACATAGCGAGTGAATTAAAAAAAATGCTGCTGGGAGAAGCAAGTTTGTTGTGCCATTTGTCAGCTATGTTTGGTAGATCGTCAGGGGTCTTTCTGTTTATGATGTTGTATAGCAGGCCGATTCGAGGGTTGATGAATTACGTAGAGTGTTAAGCAAGTCAACTTCCATGAATCCTGAGGCCCCCCTACCTTCCTAGACAGAAAATCAAAGACGGAAAGATATTTAAAGGCATCTTCCGTCTTGAGGTTAAATTTGGCCGATAAATCAGAAAAGGGAATGACTCCCTCACTGGTGATGAGATCTCCCAGTTTCAGGGTGCCGGCCTTGTGCCAGTCCGAAAAGTAGGCCCTACCAAAAATGGCGGGGAGGTTGTCAATATTTAACGTGGGAGTATAGTGATTGAATATGCCCAGCCCAAAATTTCTGCCTATACTGCGAAAAACTTTAAAAGAGTTCAGGAGTGTCTTAAATCTCACCCGTTTGTAGTATCCGAAGGTGGTTTCTCGGAGTAAGCAGCCCCAGCAGTGTTCAATCAGCAGGAGCTGGAAGGGCGAGGGGAGCCCTGGTGTGTGAGGGAGTGGTGCCTCTCTTAACAGTTCTGAGCTGTACTGTAGTACCGAAGCCCAGTAGTAAAGCGTGATATTAGGGAAAGGCCAATCACCTCACTCTTTTGGTAGACATAATTGCGTTAAAGCCCTCGTGGGTTGGAATATGGCCAGATAAACTGTGTAAATATTTGTTGCAATTTTTGCAGGTTTGTTTTACTAAATTCCAGAGGTATTGTTCGGAAGAAATATAAGAGTTTGGGAAAGTATGTCATCTTTATGGCATTACATCTGCCAACAAGGGTTAGGTGTAAGTTGTTGATTTGTTTCAGTGCCTTCCTAGTATGTATGGCCAGTGGCGCTAAGTTATCTGCAACAATCACATCAAAGTTTGATGAAATGGAGACTCCTAGATATTTGGCTTTAGAGACCACCCTGTAATCGGCCCATGGGATTCGGCTGTTTATTATTATTTGGGTTTTGTTTTGTTTCAGGGCTTAGCCAGAAAGCCTCCCAAATTTTTGCGCCTCGTTTTCTAGGGCCACTATGGCTTTTGAGGAATCGGGTGAGGTGATAGCCAGATCGTCAGCGTAGGCCATGATCTTGGTAGTACTGCCTTGATAGTTGGCTGCGGGGATCTCGTTATTTCTCTCTATTTGTTTAATAAAGGGGTCAAGATAGAGGGTGTGGGAACTGGGGTCACCAGTTCCCCGAGGGTAGCCTGGCTCGAGCGGGTAGGCATCCGAAGCTTAGGTGTTAAGTGACTACACAGCACACACATCCACCGAGACAATGAATGCACGCAAAGACTGAGACCACACCAGAATGTTTGATTCAAATAAATAAGTTTTATCTAAGTTCCAGATCAGGGCAATCAAAAATCACAGTGGTAATCACTCATTAACTTTCCTTAAAAGAGCATATCTTGCATTATTCACACATAGATCTGTTTGTGTATTCCTTCACCGTCCCGCTGATCAAGAGCGGCGAACGGCAATCTTTATTTTTAAACTCACGATCCCTACCCCGCCCTCCCGACTCCTCCCCCACCGCGTCACTGCCTACATAGGCTCCGCCCACTCTCCTCGCGCGTTGTCTAAGCCCCGTGGCAGAGGGCGGAGGGCTTCGCGCTGAGCGCTAGAACCACACTTTGGCTTTTTAAACCTGCTACCTGCTGTGCTCTGCTGATTGCTAGCAGTCTGTTTGTGTATTCCTTCACCGTCCCGCTGATCAAGAGCGGCGAACGGCAATCTTTATTTTTAAACTCACGATCCCTACCCCGCCCTCCCGACTCCTCCCCCACCGCGTCACTGCCTACATAGGCTCCGCCCACTCTCCTTGCGCGTTGTCTAAGCCCTGTGGCAGAGGGCGGAGGGCTTCGCGCTGAGCGCTAGAACCACACTTTGGCTTTTTAAACCTGCTACCGCTATGCTCTGCTGATTGCTAGCAGTCTGTTTGTGTATTCCTTCACCGTCCCGCTGATCAAGAGCGGCGAACGGCAATCTTTATTTTTAAACTCACGATCCCTACCCCGCCCTCCCGACTCCTCCCCCACCGCGTCACTGCCTACATAGACGTTCCTCATGCGTCAGTGCAGCGGACGTGCGCAGCGGGCGCAACGTAGGCACGCCGGAGTTGCGCCACAGTTAAGCCCGTCTGCGCCCGTCCGCGGCAGACCGGGGCTAGGGGCCATCACCCCTGGCTCTCGCACCCAATATTCACCCGCTGACTTGACCCTATTGCAAGGCCATTGGCCCCTCGATCCTCGTACCATTCATCGGATCGCACTGCTGGGCTGTAATTCTCCCTGTTATGCCTGCCCATCTGGTTGCCCTCCTCCTCACGCGTCACCGTCGTCCCTGTCTTATTTACCACCAGTGATTCGTATTCTCCCCCTTTATCTATTGCGTTACTCAATACTAGGTCTGCCATTAAACATCACCATGAACTTTTCACTCTTCTAGACACTGACAAACCCGACCTTCTATTGCTGACGGAAACGTGGTTTACTGAAGCCTCCCTCCCTTCCCTTCTGGCTGCCCTCCCCTCGACTTACTATGCCATCCGTGCAGACCGCCCTGGCGGGAAAGCGGGTGGAGGCGTTGCTCTCATTGCCCGCTCTGATCTCCAGTTTCAAGTCCTCCCTTCACCCCCCTTGGCCGGAATCGACTATCTGGTGGCCCGCTCTACCTCCCTCTCCCCCCACTTAGCCATTGTGCTCGTCTACCGCCCTCCCCAACCAACTCCATCCTTTCTCCCGGCCTTTCAAGACCTTCTTGGCACCCTGGCGGTCAACTATGCTTCGGTTTTAGTCCTCGGGGACTTCAATTATTGGCCTTCGGACCACAAGGAGTGTGTTTCATCCAAGGAATTCTCAGAAACTCTCCTTTCTCTTAATTTTATTTCTTTTGTTCACACCCCTACTCATATTCACGGACACACTCTTGACCAGGTCTGGTCTCTCAACTGTACCCTCTCTACACTGTCCGTTGTCCCTTGCACTTGGTCCGATCACTTTCTAATTTCGTTCTCCCTTAGCCTTTCTTTGACCAAGACCCCTATCCACATCAAAAATTCATGGGCTCGTAACTGGGGTAAGGTCAACCTGTCTGACCTCTCGACCGCACTCCGGGCCTCCTCTCCCCTTCTATCGGGACTGGATTCCGCAGCCCAAGCCAAAGCCATTGATTCATGGCTTATGGAAGGAAGCGACTGCTTGGCTCCTCTCCGGCGTACCTCGATTAGGCGCCCCAAAGACGCCAACCGGTGGTTCAACAACGAGCTGAAGGAATTGAAGCTTACGGTTCGAAGGGCTGAACGCAAATGGAGACTGGATTACTCCCTTAATTCCAGGACCTGCTACGTTCACCTCCTGGGGACCTATAAGCAAAAAATTACTGAGGCCAAGAAAGCATATTTCTCGGCCAAAATTTTAGCGGCCGAGAATCAATCAAAGGAGATCTTTGCCATTACCCATGATTTGGCGTTCTCTGACCGGACCACACTTAAACCCCCCCCCCCTCCCAGAAACTCTGCGATTCGCTGAATCTTTATTTTGTCGAAAAAATCACGACAATCAAATCTAACATCCCCCCTCCTTCCCCGTCTTTTGTTGACCCCCTCCCTCACCCTGTCCCAGCTTCTCTTAATTCCTTCCCTCTTCTTTCTGAAGAACTTTTCTTGTCCCTCCTCTCTAAAATTAAGTCCGGTTCCCCGTCTGACATATGCCCGGCTCATATCTTACGGCAGATCTATACTGTCTGCTTTTTGCCCCCTCTGGGTTTCCTTAACGACTCACTGGCCCGAGGGGTTGTCACTTCTTCTTTAAAAGCCGCCTCCATCGTCCCCATCTTGAAGAAGCCGGGAGCCGACCCCTCTGTGATGGCTAATTATCGCCCCATCTCCCTTCTCCCTTTTCTGGCGAAGGTGCTGGAGCGGCACGTTACCTCTGCACTCAGCTCCTTTGCCGAGGAGAATGGGAGGTTGGCCTCATGTCAGGCTGGGTTTCGGCCAAAGCACTCGACAGAGTCAGTGGTGGTGTCAGTTTTAGACACCCTCAGAGAGGGTATGGACGCAGGTAGACCACAGGCGCTGGTCCTCCTTGACTTGTCCGCCGCTTTTGACACGGTGGATCATTCCATCTTGCTTTCCCGTGTCAAGGCGGCGGGCATAGGAGGATCAGCCCTCATTTGGCTCTCGTCCTTTCTGAGGGACCGGACCCAGGCGGTTCATCTTGGGGAGTTTTCAGCTACCCCCTGTCAGATCCAGTGCGGTGTTCCCCAGGGCTCTTCTCTCTCTCCTTTACTGTTTAGTTTCTATATCGCTCCGCTCATCTTTGCTCTACAGCAACTGGAGGTCACGGTATATAACTATGCCGATGACCTCCAGCTCATCTTTAATCTTTCTTCTACTCCTGACTCTATTTCTAATTTCCAATCTATTCTATCTTTCATCAGGGACTGGATGAACTTCAACCACCTGAAACTCAATCCCGATAAAACGGAACTTGTGGTGACGGGTGGTTGCTCCAGTCCCTGGAATTCTCTCTTTTGGCCGCCCTCCTTTGGCTCTCCTCCTACCCCTGTTCCCTCTGTTAAGACTCTTGGTATTAAGCTAAATAATCAACTTACTATGCACTCCCAGATTGGTTCGGTGGTTTCCTCTTGCTTTCTTACTCTCCGTACTATCCGTTCTATCTCCCGTTTCTTTTCTTTCCCTGCACTCAAGCTAATTATGTCCGCACTGGTCCTGTCCCGCCTGGACTACGGGAACATTCTGTATAATGGCATCCCTCAGTACAGCCTCCGTAAGCTGCAATTAGTGCAGAACCAGGCTGCTCGCCTTGCTTTCGGTCTTCCTAAATTCCATCACACTTCCCCCCTCCTGAAAACTCTTCACTGGCTCCCTGTGCGGGAACGCGCCCTGTTTAAACTAGGCTGCATGGCGTTTCAGGCCAGGACTGGCCTGGCCCCCCTATTCATATCCTCAGCCATCAAGGCTTACGTCCCTGGCAGAGACCTCCGCTCCTCGGCACAACTCCTCTTAGCTGTACCTCGTTACCGGAAAAAAAAACAGGGTGGCTCTAAATTTTCCACTCTCGCCCCCATGTTCTGGAACTCTCTCCCCTTTCATCTCAGGTCCCTCACCGAGTACTCCAGTTTTCGTAAAACTTTGAAGACCTTTTTATTTTCTCAGGCTCTTCTTTAGCAAATTGCCTGTCTTCCAGTTGTCGCCTTAGTCACTGTTCTAGCTCAGTTAGCTGCCTGCTACTTTAGCGCCAAGAAACCGCCCAGGTGTATGTTGCGCTTTATAAATATTTTAAACTTAAACTTAGATACATAAATAATTAAATATTAAACATTAAATAACTGTAGGCCTCTCAGGTAATGCTGCGTTAAACAGGATTAAAACATTTCATTTAACAGTGGTAAAAATCTTCCAATGAGCAACTGCATAACATTCCATTAGGTATGAATCAACATCTCATCAGGCAAGAAGAACCACCAACTCATTAGGTAAGGATGAGCACGTTGTTAGGTGAAACACTTCAGGAAGAATAAGTAAAACATTTCATCATTCCAGCCTGGCTACAAGTACCACTATCTCTTAGGACTTAGGCAGCAGGCTCTGAATAATTCGGCTCTCGGGGGGCGGTGGGGGGAATACAACAGGGCCCAGTTCTGCAACACCCGGCGCCTTAAACACAAGCCCCTATGCGAGGGGGCCACAGAGTAGGCCGGCTGTACCCTTCGGGCTCTCGCCCAGTCCAGAGGACCTCCTACATACAACTTGGGCCAACGGGGCCCGACAACAGTTTCTCCAGGAGAGGGGCAGTCAAGGGGCTTCCTCTCCGTTCATGGGAGGCCCCGCTCTTCTCCAGACCTCCGCCCCCCTCTCCCGGGGGTTACCTGGTGCTTCGGCTCCTGGAGGAACCCTTACGGAGATCTCCGGCGCTGATGACGCCCAGGGCGCGTGCTCACTTCAGCGCCTTCCACGGCGATGTCTGGGCCTTCGGTGGATGGGACGCCCCTTCGGGGCTGGTGACGGCTGGTGGGGGGCTCCTCCTGAGCCTCCGTGTGGATTCTGTTCAGGTCCCGGACCTCCGAGCTCTTCTCGGGCCCAGGGCCAATCAGTGGCAAGGGCGGGGGCGTGGCCGATGACGCGGCCGGGCACCCCTGTCACGTGGTGATGGTGGGGGTGGCTTCAGGTCTAGCGCGGCCTACTGGAGATCCCGGCGGCCTACCTGAAACTCCGGAGGCCGCCGCGGAGACTCGTCACTCGGGGGCCGGGATGCAGCGGTGATATGTGATATGTGAGGGCAGCGCCATTGAGGGGGCCGCGCTGCCAGGTATCCCACTTCTCTCAAACCGCACAGCGCCCCACGGATCCAAGGAGTGCTTGGTAGCTCCTCACAGGTTTCGGCAGGTGAGCGCTCGAGGCGCAATTACAGCGCTTCGCTGAAGGCACACACAAGAGCGCTTGAGGCGCGATTACAGAGCTTGATGGCCTGTTAGCGCCACAACCAAATTAGGCAGTTCTTGGGGCCACAGCGCTCAGCAGAGATATCGCTTGAGGGGGGACTACAGTGCTTCAGGCAGCAACAGTCTCTCGGCTCACAGCGCTTCTCAGGGCATAGCAGGGGAGCACGGAAGAGCAGCACAGTTCAGTTTCAGCAGAGGAGATAAGGCAGGACAGCGCTGGGGCCACAGGGCAGACAGAGGGGCAGAATTGGCATAGCCCAGTACCTGGCTGATCCCCAGAAGTCCTGATTGGTGCAGGGGAGTTTCTTCTTGGCGCTTGTTGGTTCTGGCACCCTTGGGCTGAAGTTACTTGAAGAGAGGGGGGGGTTATAGTTGAAGGCTGGTCAAGCTTCTTCAGCAGGTCACTTCAGGTGGTCCCTGGGTTCCCCTACCGCCGGGCCAGATCAGTGGGCTAGTTCAGTGTTCCTTACTCAGCTTGGTGGGCAGCGCCTTAACCCTGTCATCCCCAGTGGTATAGGTTCCTGACTAGGCCCTACCGCCTAAGTCTCCTGCGTGGGTTCCCCAGGTCAGTGATGCCCCAACTGCCCCAATTGCCCCAACTGACTAGAAAGTTTCCCTCCCTTTTCTTTTATAGTGGCAGTTGGCAGTTGGTGACCACTCCCCTATTCTGGAAGGTTCCAGGAGCTCCCTCACTCTAGCTATGGGCAGGCAGGCAGGCTAGCATTGCTACAATGTTTAGGGGTTCCAACCCGCTCCTGGCTACTAGAGTGCGTCTAACAGGACCACGCTGCAGTAGCAGGGGTCAGTGGCAGCAGTGTTGGGGGAAGAGAGCACTTGCACCTTAGCATTGATTAGCAATGGGAACGTGCCCAGAGACCTAAAGCCAACAAAAAGAGAATGGAAAAAATAAGGCAAGGGCGAAAAAAAAAAACAGGGAAAGACCACCCTAGGGCTGACAGGTCTAACAGAGGGCAAACAGCAAAGGAGAGCAAGGGCAGCCCTGCCTGGTGGAAAATCTATATGAGTAAAAGTTCAGCATTTAGAGCCCGATTCACAGAACTAACCTAAGACAAAGTCCTAAACTTACTAATATTTTGGTATTTGAGTAAGTGCCTTCTGTGAATACCAAAATGGTAGTAAGTTTAGGACTTTTCATTAAGTTAGTTCTGTGAATAGCGCCGATCATTATTCCAGTAAATATTTTACTATGGTAAAAACCCCAGAGCACTCATGGGTTCCTTTATGATTCTTTAAAGATTGCGAAGCGGCTCCAAACTTAAGACTCATCCTACGGGAGGATATTTTCATCTTTTCACCTTGACTCTTTGAGAATTGGGCCAAGGTAGACCAAGTGGGTGTTTTGATTGTTACTTTAATGGATCAGTGTCATATTCATATCATGACACATGACTCTTTCCATCTCCTGTTCTGTCCCCGATGCCATTCCTCAATGTGTCCTTGTGTTGTACTTGCGTGACTGTAAACACGTATTGCTGTTTTGTTGAGCTGTGACTTTTGTGGGTCCCCTCTTGTCCCTCTTGTGGATGTTGTTGCATGGCATGAGGGGCGCTCTTGTGCCTTCAGGTCTAGCTGGCGCCATAAGGGACTCAAAATAATAATTTTAATAATAATACTATACTTGTCATCTATTCTGTGAGAATTTACTGTTATAAATCGCTCTGACTTCAATGCTTTGTATAGACTTATCTTTGAGGTCAACATTTAGGGCCTGATTATGAGTTTGGTGGTCGATGGACCACCAAACTCATGGTGGGGAAGCCGTTATTACAACTTTGGCGGTTGGACCACAATTTTACTGCGTACCCTGGCAGTTGCACGGTGGTCAGGTGCTCACAATATGTTGGCAGTACCGCTGAACACCGCATTGCGTATTAGGATTTTCCTGACCGCCAGCGGTCTCACAGAGGTTCTTACTCCATGAAACTGCTGATGCTCATAAAACAGAGGGGGCCCTACAGGTCCCCTCTTGCCCCATTCATGTTGTGCTCCCCTGTGTTCAAGCACCCCCAGTTCAAGCAGCATTACGGGCACATTTGAGCCTTTATACTGCACTGCCTCGGGACCGGCATACCGTCGACCAGACCACGATTTCACTCATAATCTGGCGGGTGGGTGGCAGCCCTGTTTGTTGGTATGGGAGCGAGGCGGTGGCTTGGCAGCCCGCTCCCACACCGACAAACTTGTAGTCGGGCAATTACTGTTGTAAGGCATTCTGATATCTTCAGGTCTAGCTAGCGCTATATAAATCTCTAAAATAAATAAATTCTACTCGGCTAAATTCTTGCTCTTGGTCTCTCTCCCAGTGCTGAGATTGTAGTATCACTTTGCAGTCACCCCAGAGCACATATGCTGATATGTTGAGCTCATGTGTGCTGCGAGCTTCTCTTCTCCAGCTATCTTTATAGATATCCCAATCAAATTGAGACTGCACAACTGGGAGAACCTTTTGAGAGAAATTAGCTTTAAATTCTCATTAACTTGGCATGGCTAGGGCGCCGTTCAAGATGGCCACCTAGAGGAGAGGCTCTGCCGCACCGGGACGCCTTCTGATCTTCAAATGCGCTTATCTCCCCTCATTTCGGAACCTGTACCCCATAATGCGCAACGGAACATCTGACGTCACTGGTGAGACCTTTTTGAGGCTTCTGGCATGTTGGGCTTCATGACATCTGCATCACGTCTCCTCACGCGATATCAGCCACCATTTTAGGGATACCCGCGAGTGACAAACAACGGACTTAGAGCCTCCAGAAATGTGTGTTGCTTACGTGGGCTCCTCTACTAATATTGGACTCAGTTTTCATCTTAATTAATAAAGGAGCCCCCACTACTATTCTTCAAGTTGCTCTGCCTGTGCCATTTTCGAGGCTGCTAAAGTGTCGCGCTTTATGAATTCTACATCGCGTTGCCTCAAACAATGTCAGCCGCCATTTTAGGAATATATATGAGTGATGAACGACAGTCTTAGAGCCTCCAGAAATGTGTGCTACTTTTGCCGGCTCCTCTGCTAGTATTGAACACAGTTTGTTTTTTATTTACTAAAGGAGTCCCCACTACTATTCTTCAAGATACTCTGCCTGCACCCTATATGTAGTTTCACTTAAAACATAAAGGATATGCCGCCATTTTAGTTGTAGCTTCTCCTCAGCTGTGGTCACACTTCATGCATCTTGCTCATTTGGTGTGATATGATTCTCGTATCATAAGCAATATTCCTGCATAAACTTTCTAGCCTTTTTCACTTTCCACTGCCTGTTACCTCAACGTCAGAACATGCTGCGTACCTGTTGAGCGATTTTCCATCACGTGGTGGCCACTCATTTGTCTGCTCTCAACGTGCTTTTGGTCTCCCCAACACACCCACACAGTAACCAGGTGAGGATTCCTCACGCCCAGTGACAAACCACCAGTGAACACATTCTTTCTCTCAGAAGGATTTTCTGGAGCAACTTTATACCTTCTCAGTTCAACCTTCTCAGATTTGCTCTCTATAATTGGTCAATTTACTGTGCCATTGACTCTAGTTGACAATAAGTCTTTCTGTTTCCTTCTCTGATTGGGAATACCTGTTTCCTATGGGCAAATTGCGCAAACCTAATTTTTTTTGTACCTTCCACGTTTGCTCAAGCGGCAGCTTCTTCAGCTTCCTCATCTTCATCGGTATCAAGATCCTCTACTGTCACAACCCAAATGGCTGGAGTCACTTCTCATCGTGCTTCCTCATCACAACCCACTTCGAACAAGACCTCTCCTCCTGTTGCTTCGACTAAGCGCTTCAATTAGGATCCTCCATCTCCAGACAAACCATCCTCTCCTGTTTCTATGGAGCTGCTTCTAGAGGAGATTTGCGCTTTACGGCCATTTGTTGAGGCAACTAATGCTAAAAAGCAATTTCTTGAGGAGAAGTGGTTGTCTATGGATAACAGAGTGACGTCTGTGGAACAGCAGGTCTCGGAGATACAAGCTAATACTCAACGCATCTCCTCTCTGGAAAAGTCGGTCCTTTCTCTTCAACAGCATACTGAGGACTTGGAAACAGGAATAGGAGGAACAATTTACGTATTTACGGTTTACTGGAATCCTTGGAAGGTGATGATCCCGTAACATTCTTTACCTCTTTTCTTCCAAAGCTTTTGGACATGCCACCTACTACTTCTCTTAGTATCCAAAGAGCTCATAGACTTGGTCCACATTCATCTGCTTCACCTAATCCACGAGGGGTCATTATTCTCTTCATGAAATTCACAGATCTTCATTCAGTACTTTCTGCAGCTAGAGCCAAGCGTCAAGTCTCCTGGTTAGGTCAGAGAGTGTTCCTCTTTCAAGATGTTTCCAATGCTACGGCGTCAAGACGGAAAGAATCTTTGAACCTCCGTGCTCCTCTGCGTTCTCTAGGCGCCCGCTATGGCCTGTTTCATCCATGCATTTTTAAAGTGACTCACCAAAATCGAACATGGACTTTTCAAGACCCTGCTGAACTTAAAAATGTCATTTATATTCAATCTAATAGCGGCATGGATACTTCCACTACGCCTAGTGGCTGATTGTTTAACTGTTTATCTTTTTCTTTTTGCAACATCTCTGTTATTGTTCTATATACAGTTTGCTTTTAAATGTTTTTAATATTTACTATGCCTTCTTTATCGCTTGTTTAATATTTATCCCCATCTGTTATTGCAATGTTTCCAATTTCTCTTGTTTTCACATTGAATGCTGGTCTGTTATACATATCCTAACGTTTTTCCCTGTTGTTCGCCAATTTTTAATGACTGATTGATTGATTACACGTATTCTTCTTTTTTGTTGCACTTCTGCTGATGTTCCATATTCAGGTTCTTCTCTAGTTAACTGTTTACATGTTTAATAAGTTTTAATATTGTTTTCTTTCATTGCTTATTCTTCATCTATTATTTTCTCTCATTTGATATCGCAATCTCTTAAAATTACCTTCGTTTTCAAATAACTTGATGATTTATTGTAAACATTCTATTGTATTTCCCTTTTGTTAATTGTCTTTTATGTTTCCTTATGTAGGTTCGTGGGTCTACTCCCCCACAATTTATGTGCTTACCTTCCTTTATATTTCGTCCTAGTGTGGTCTGGACTCCCACTTCTCGGGTAGT
Organism: Lissotriton helveticus; assembly: GCF_964261635.1. NCBI lineage: Eukaryota > Metazoa > Chordata > Amphibia > Caudata > Salamandridae > Lissotriton > Lissotriton helveticus. The sequence goes on from NC_136064.1 coordinate 72,297,571, forward strand.
TCGTCTTCTCGAGTGTCGTCATTGCCTCATTGTCCTCTTGTATGTTTCCCCCTGGTATGTTCTCCTCAGCCATCCTTTTGGATATGTACTGTCTCTTCTTTCATTTTCTTCCTCTTTTCCTCCCCGTTCCTCCCCTTTTCTTGCCTTTTCTTCTCTGGTTCCATTTAGCATTCTTCTGTTTTTGCCCTTTCAGTATCACCTCTCATATTTATATAGATTTCTTTTTCTTTCCTTTATTTCACCCCGGCTCTCTTTTTGATGTTATTCGTCATTTCTTTCTGCTTCTTCTCTCATACTTTGGCTGTATGTTATATATAAACATTCTTGAATTTTTAGTTATTATTAATGTTATGTTATTTGTAAATTCAGAGTTGTTTCCTGGAATTTAAAAGGTTTTATTAATCCCATTAAACGGCAGAGAGTCCTTTCACATTTAGCCTCCTATAACCCTGGTATAGTCCTTCTACAGGAAACCCAGCTTACTGAAATGGAATCCCTTAAATTAAAAAGGAATTGGGTTGGTACAGTCTTATTTTCCCCCTCTAATGACAAAAAGAATGGAGTTGCCATTTTATGTCATAATAAATTGAAATGTAAAGTTTTGTCAAAAGAAAATGACGCTGATGGTAGATGGACACTAACTAAGTTGCTAATTAATTCTATACCTTTAACTGTTTTTAATGTTTATAGTCCTACTCAACCTGATTGCTCTTCTGGCCTTTAATTACGAACAAATGTATTCAACATAAGGATGAATTATTTATTTTCGGTGGAGATTGTAACCAGATTGTTGATCCATTCCTTGATTGCAAATCCACAGTTCGCTTCATACCTCATAAAACACAGAAACAATTTCTTGACACTATTTTGCAATCACGTTTTATTGACTCTTGGCGACTCTCACACCCTGATACTTTGGACTACTCTTTTTTTTCTCCTCCTCACACATCTTTTTTCGACTGGACTATATTTTTCTCTCTCAACCCCTTTCTCAAAACTTATTATCTTTTTCTATTGGACCCATAGTTATTTCAGGCCATGCCCCCATTGTAACGGATCTTGACTTGCTTCCGCCGCGTCCCAAGCTATCTCGTTGGCGCTTTAATAGTGCACTTCTCACGGATCCTAACTTCTCTTCTTCTTTTCGCTTCTTTATTAAAGATTTCTTTCTGTTTAATTCTGACCCTAGTACCCATCCTTATATTCTCTGGGATTCCTTTAAGGCCGCTGCAAGGGGATTCATTATTGAGTACGTCTTTAGGAAAAAGAAGCAATATCTTCAGAAACGCAAAACCTCTCTAGCGCATATAAAATCTTTGGAACACAAATTCTATACCTCTTCAGATAAATATATGTCACCAGATCTTTTACGAGCAAAGTTAGAATTTAATAAACTTACTACTGATAATACATCTTCAATTCTCCTTCGTAGTAGTGCTCGTTATTATGGTGGTCGTAATAAGTCGGGGAAACTCTTCGCTAATTATCTTAAATTGTGTAAAGAACGTACTCATATCGAATCTATTTACTCTCCTGATAACACTCTTTTACATAAAGATAAGGAAATACTTGACCGATTTCAATTGTTTTACCAACAGCTCTATACCCCGGAATCTCCCCCTACCCCTTCTCTTGTTCAGAATTATTTTGCGAAACTTCCTAAATTTCCTACTTCTCATCTCAATTTTCCAGACCTTGAACTTGACCTCTCATTACATGAGCTTTCCGTGGCTTTGGCATCTCTTACTAAAGGTGAAACACCTGGCCCTGATGGTTTCCTCGTTGAATTTTATTTACACTTCTCTGATCTTTTACTGCTCAAACTTCTAACGCTCTTTCAGTCATTCTATTCATCCGGTAAGGCGGAAGGCACTTTTCAGGATGCTACCATTTGTCTTATCCCGAAAGATGGTCGGGATCCTAAATTTTATAAAAATTATCGCCCGATTTCTTTAGTTAATGTGGACTATAAATTGTTTGCTAAACTACTTGCGTTACGCTTGGACTCCTTTATGCCACATCTCATTGGCAAGGAGCAATGCGGTTTTGTTAAGGGCAGACTCACTTCTGATAATTCTCGTCTTTTTCTTAACCTTTTGAATAAAGCCCCATCTCTTTCAATTTCCCTGGCTGCTATCTCTGTTGACGCGGAAAAGGATTTTGACAGGGTAGATTGGTCTTTTTAGTTCGCTTCATTACGTTGGCCCGGCTTTGGTCCCAAATTCATATCCCTTATATCTTTGTTATATTCTGCTCCCAAGGCCTCAGTGCTTGTAAACGGTCAGTTTTCTTCATCCTTTACTCTTCAGCGGGGCGTTCGTTAGGGCTGTCCCTTATCTCCACTTCTTTTTGTTCTAGCTCTTGAACCATTTCTGTCCTCTATTCGTAATAATAACTCCATTTCTGGTTTTCCTCATAGTGACAATCAATTGAAACTTTCTGCATATGCAGAGGATATCCTTTTGTTTATTTTTAATCCAGAAGTGTCTATTCCCCTTTACTATATGAATTTGATTCATTCTCTCTGGTCTCAGGATATAAGATTAACTCTGATAAGACTGAAATTCTTCCTTTAACCAAAACCTGTCTTCCTTATCTTTTATCTTCGACTGGCTTTACCTGGAATAGCTCAAAGATTAAATATCTAGGTATTTGGTTTCCCAATTCCAGTTTTTCTTCAGTTAAATTAAATATGACCGCAGTTTTGTCCTGAATTGAACAATTGTTCTCCACCTGGAACCCTCTTTTTCTTTCCTGGTGGGGTCGATTGGATTCAATTAAAATGATGATAGCCCCTATTCTAGTGTATACCTTTTCCATGTTACTTGTTCATGTTCCTGCCCTCTATTTTAAATGGATTGACTCCTCCCTCTCGAAATTTCTTAGGAAGAATAAAAAATCTAGGATTTCTCTTGTAGCCCTTCGTAAATCTAAATCTAACGGTGGAGTTAAATTTCCAGATTTCCGTCTCTATCATGCATCCTTTTCTTTACGTCAGGCATCGTGGTGGCTTTCATCAGATCCTTCCCCTTTTACTCCCCTTTGGCTCCTCATTGAACACACTTTATTATTACCCTTTTCTTTTGATGAAGTGGTACGCTTTTCTGCCAAATCTCCTTTTACTTCATTTCCTTTATTCAAACATACTTATTCTTTTTTAAAGCCCTTGGCTCTCCCTACTACTATCATACATGAATCTTTTTTGAATACCCCCACTTATCCTTTTAAATAATAGACCCATTTTTTTGGAACTGTTGGAGAATAAAGGGTGTCATGTGGGTTGACCAGCTTTTTGATGGCTTTTATCACCTTACTCCTTTCCCCAATTTCAACTTTTATTCCATTGCCCCTGATCTTTTTTGCAGAAATTCACTACTCTCATGGCAATAATCCTTGACCGTTATTATTCTCTTCCTTCTTCGACATTGTTAGTCCCTCATCTCCTCTTCTTAAAATCCTCTCTACTGGAGCTTGCTTGGGAAGCAGATTTTATTTGTACTTGGTCTGTTGCTCTTTGGGATAAACTCTGGTCCAGATCTTTAAAAATTCTCGTTCTGCTTCTCTTACTCAATCATTATTTTATCTATATCATAGACTTTATCTTTCTCCTCTTTCCTTGTCTCGTTTCATACCCTCTTCTGATTCTAAATGCTGGACTTGTGGTACTTTAAATGCTGATCTTCTACATCTCTTCTTTTTCTCTCTTGCTGTTTCTGATTTGTGGGACAAAGTTTGGTTATACCTTTCTTGTATTTTTACACTTTCTGTTCCATACTCAATCACTCTTCTAATTCTGGGTAGTCTTTCAGATTCCTTAGAACTTCCTGTACACTCACATGGTCTTTTTGATCTCATGCTTGTGGGAAACATCCTTTACAACGCAACTTTTACCACGCAGTGCCTTTACGACGCAACTTTTACAACGCAAACCATTACAACGCATTGTGCTGAGGTGCGCTCTAGGATAGGGAATAGATTTAATTTACTATCCAACACCTTCCCTACTATCCACGGGGACTGGAGTTGGAATAGTAAATTAAACTATTCACTATCCAGCGCCCCAAAGCACTATGCGTTGTAAAGGCATGCGTTGTAAAAACAGCGTTGTAAAGGTATGCATGGTAAAAGCATGCGTTGTAATGTCATACATCCCATGTTTGCTCTTGCATTCCAACACATCTCTTCCAATTGGAAATCCCTTACAAACATTTCCATACAAGGTTGGTGGAACACTGTATGTAATTTTCAGAGACTTGATGTCGCCTTTGCTTCTTCCTGCAAACCAATAGGTAACACTGATCTTTACTGGTTACCTCTCACTACATACCTCAATCGATTGGCTCTGAAGAAATCTACTCATATCACTTCAGTAAATTTCAAACCTCCTTGAATGACTTTTCCTCTCTACTTCTTGTTATTTTGTCATCCTTACAGGTTTCTTATGTTATATCACTTTTTATACTGTACATTTTATATTTATTATTTGTACCATTTGATCATCTGCAGTAATTCTCCTTAGTATTAATATTTTGTAATACTATAGTCTTTCCCCCTTCCCCTTCCTCCCCTTCCTCCCTTTCCTATTTTCTCTCCTACTCTCTCCCTTTCCCTTACCTTTAAAATCCCCACAAAATGCTTTTCACTTTTAATCATTGATATTAGCACTGTTAATGTTCTCTGCTATGTTTGAACATATTTACTGTTTTTGTTGATGTCTTTGCCTGTTTATAATCTTCTTCAATAAAGCTTTTCAAACACCCCAAAAAATTCTCATTAACTCACCATCACGTCATAGAGCTTATTGCTTTGTACAGAAATGGCCGTACCACTAATCTCTCACCATACCATGCAGTGGATCATTGCATAAGGCTCTTCTACTTCGCTTTTTACTAAGGCACAATTTCATGTGGTCATGAACAGAGCCAAGTGTCTTTTCCTGCTCTAATGAAGCCTTTACCGTTAGAGTGGGTTTTAAGTTACAATTCATTTGAGAGTAATCATAACATTCCTACCTGCCCCGGAACAAACGCTGCCATTTAAGAAATGTATTAAGTTGTCGCAATGTTATCTTACGGGAGAGATAGGCCATAAGGCTATGAAAAATACATTTAAAAGTTTGCCACTGCCAGGACATATAAAACGTAAAAGTACCTCACCAACTTTTTGAATACACTGTACCATGCCTTATGGGTTGTTTAGGGCCTACTTAATGGTGGCCTATATGCATTAAAAAAGAATGTTTAGGCCCGGCAAAAGGGTTACTTGGTAGGTTGAAATGCAGTTTAAAACTGCAAACAGGCTGCAATGCAAGGCCTGAGTCATGTTTTAAAGGGCTACTTAAGTGGGAGGCACAGGCCTATTAGTATAATTTAATTTACAAGCCCTGGGCATATGTTGTGCCACTCTGCTAAGGACGTTTCAGTAAATTAAATGTGCCAATTGGGTGTAAGCAAAGTCAGATTGGGATACAAAATAGGCCTGGCACTCTTAGAAACTTGCCCCCCCACACATTCACCTTTTGCATCCTTTCGTTAAACATTTTTGGGTCAGTGTCACTGAGTTAAAGTTGGAGATATATAATGGGTAAATGAAAAACCTGCCAATAACCAGTTGGGTCAGGTGATGAACACTCATCTCACTGAGCTATTTCCCTGGCCTACTGACAGATAGTTTAATAGTTGATGAGTGTGCAGCATGATAAAGCCTAAAATAGAAGTATTTTTATTCAAGCCATTGAAATTGAGCTACTGGTTTAAGTGGGATGAAAAAGATGGATGGCGTCTTTACAATAATTGTGGTCATTCATGAGAGACGCGTTAATGTAACTATGGAAAAGGCTTTTAACGTAACCTATTCTTTCAAAGTGGGCCACCCAATCAGTATTTGAATACCTCTCCTGTTAGTGAGTCCAAATACATTACAGGAGGAACACATAAAACAAGTCAGGCTATTTGACTTTATCAGTGCTTATTAGCACAAGCTAAGCCTGTTTGCTCTATAGCACAGCTACCAGGAAGTTGAGCGCAGATTTGTTAGTGACTTTAGAGTTTCAAGCTGACAATGAATATTATTATTACTTGAGGTAGGTACCTATCCCCTCAACTAATAACCCAATTTCTTGCATGTGTGGAAAGTTCTCTTATGATGTCCAAAATGTTATATGACGCTGAAAAGTGTATTCTGTGGCGAAATATTTCTTGTTTCCTGTTCGTTATTGGTGCATATCCTGAGAACCGTGTATTCATGTAGTAATGTGTGAAATCCTTTGTCTGAAGTCCTATAAAAGGACCTGCATTTTCCACGTTGACGAAACCTCTATTTACCCTCTGTTAGAAGGCACATTGATGCTGGATTTAATATTGAACTTTGCTGAGTTCTATGTACTTTGGGTGGGCATTCTTGCTGCTAACCTGTTCAATGCTCTTTCATGTATTTATTTTGCATAATAATCTTCTACATAAAGCCTTGAAACTTTGACCCGCGTCTGTCATTCTTATTGAGAATGTCTCAGTCCTAGTTTGTGACGGAGTCTTACAACATGTAGAGATCAGGGAGTCCAACGGGTCCAATCAGGGAGCACCAAAGTCCGTATAGGGTCTACACCACTCCAGGTCCGAGCCATTGGCGCACACAGAGTAAGCCAAGGTGATACAGATTTCCTCGCCGACAGTTGTGATACAGCGTCGAATTCTGGTATAGTGCTTTGTGGCTTTATATGATCTTGTCCAGTATGATGTTGTATGGAATGGTGCAATATGAGTAGATATGCAATTTGGTGTGCTACTAGGTGGTGTGATGAGGACTGGTATTTAAGTCTATTATGGATAATGTCATGAGATGGCGTATGTTGTTGTGTAGGCTCATGCGATAAAAAAATACTCCGCATTTGTTTATATAATCACATTTTAATGATCACTAAGGGGCAGATGTATCAAAATACCTATTTGCGATTCTTAAATAGCGATTTTTTGAGAATTGCAATTAAGGAATAATGTCCCATTCATTTCTATGGGCCAGGAGGCCCATAGGAATGAATGGGAAGTTATTCTCAATTTGCAATTCGCAATTAGAGAATCGCAAATTGAGAATCATTTCAAGGGTGCAAGGGTGTCATAAGGACACCCTGATGCACCCCTGAAATTGACATGTGTGCGCATATGGCGCACATACATGCCTTGAGGGCATGTATGTGCACCACATAGCACCTTCACAAATGGCAAAAAGTGCATTTGTGGAAGAATTCGCAATTTACCACCAACTTCAAGTTGGTGCTAATTTGCTATTTTTTAATTGGAAATCGCACAACTTGGGTGCTTCATACATAGTATTTAAGGAATCGCAATTTGCAATTCCTTAAATGCAAAATTAAGGAATCGCAACATTTGCAATTCCTTAATTTTGCGATGCGTTTTAAATGATACGTAGCATTTTCAGATTTTTTTGTCGGAAACGCTGCTTCTTAGAGAATCGCAGCGTTTGCGACAAAAAAATTGTTTGATACATCTGCCCCTATGTCCTTAAACATGTGAAACTGACTCAATGATATACATGTGTTAGACATTTCATGCAGTGAAAGAGGATATGATGGGCTGTGCAGTGCCCAGTTATTGACATGATTTGGGATATTCTTGGCAGCTCAGCATTTTACATTTTGGAAGAGGTCATTCTGCTCTTGTTTAATCCGTTCAAAACAAACCTTCTCATCCATCACTCAGGAGGTTTCTCTTGAGGGGAGTTCAGATACTTTAACATATGTTTGTTTTTGAAGTGTGTGTAATAGCACGTGTAAGGACTGCCCCACTGTATTAAGTAACTTATTACTGCACATATGGCATGAGACCAGACGTCTCGATACTGCGAATAAAACCGAGACCAGATGCGCCATCCCCTACAAGCTCGTGTTAACTAGAAGGACGCTGCTTTCTCCAACTTGTGGTAGTGCTATAGTTGAAGATGCAGTTAACTAATGTATACATCTTACTGTAAGTAGACAAGGGGGCTATAGGTGTTCATAATAATAATTGAATTCTCTTCACATCCTCTGATGCTTATAATGCGAAGAGCCAAGTATAGCAACAAGTTGCCTGAGAGGTGTATAATATGTATAGTATATAATGGAAGGCAGTCCCAAATGGCTGGGCCTGGCAGAGAGTGCTTATACTTATAATGTACAGCAGGGGGTACTTTATCTCATATATTATTATTGATGCTAAGAGATAATAGTCAAGCAATAACAAAAGCGAATGAGAGACAGCTACAGGAAGAAAGATAGCAGGAATGATACCTAAGCTGGAAGTCTAGGGGAAGTGGTAGCCTTCTAAACAATCTTGAAAGATCCACAATTGGTGATGCATTCCATCTCTTGTGGAATTTTGGGCAGGAATACAAAATACTCTGCCCACTCTGTGCTTCCTTTTAAAGAAGAAGAGCAGCCTTAGAGTATAGTGTCCGAGAGCGCTAGTAAGGGACGCTAGTCGAGATTAAAAGTCAAGGCCTGTCTTGTAGGAGTCTGTATGAAGTAGTCAAATAGCCTAGAAATGGGTCCTTTCTGTAATGGGAAGCCAGGACAAATGTAATCTTGCTTGGGAAGTGTTCTGTTACCTTTAGTAGGTGTCACACTCACAGCCAAATTGTGGATCCTCTGAAGTTTCAAAATGGCCCGATCTGTGAGACCCATGTAGATCACATTACAGTAGGCCAGGCAAGAGACGCACATGATCCCACCTCCTGTCTAAACTTGTGCGTAGGGACAAAGGGGTGGATTTCCATGAAATGTTTAAGCTGGGCTAACCTTGTGGCGCAGACTATCCCAGTATAAGGGAAGAAAGACAGCTCGCAATGAAATATTAGCCACATATTCTTGGCCGTCTCTGCCGGGTTGGAAGGAGGGCCTAGTTACTCTGGCCAAATCCCAGAAGATCTAATTATAGAGTCACTACCACAATTATTACCTCATTATTGTCACCATTCAATTTCAAACAATTGCAAGGCCTCCATTGTGGGGTGCCTGATAGGGAGCCACATGGCTGTCGATAGAATTGGAGGACTGATGGCCAAACCTAAGCAACAGCTGTGTGTCCTCAGCACAGTCTAAGGTAGGAAACAGAATGACCTTGAGGACATGCAGTAGTAGAATATAAAAGCAGAAAAGCAACAACGCTGAGCCCAGTGGAACCATGCATGGGAACTAAAGGCCTGATTACGATCTTGGTGGATGGGATATTCCATCCGCAGTATTACAAGTGCCATAGGATATAATGGGATTGTAATTTGGCAGATAGGATATCTGTCACATTTGATGTAAAGTGTTGCAGGGCAAGTAGAGGAGAGAGAGGCTGCTCTTGGCACCCAAACAAGTAACATGGGCAGTGTTCAGCCATGTGTGAGCTATTGGTTGTAATCCTGGGCCCAGTGGCTTTAATGTTGTATTGTTTTCAAACTTCAATCGGTTCACTGACAGAATATCAAACACACAAATATCGTGTGGACAGACTATCGTGTCAAAAATATCGAGGTCAAGAATATCGAGTAAGTAAGTGAAAATAGATAGTTGTTTCTTAACTCAAGATCTACGTACTAAGATATATATATATCGTCAAAGTAAATATATGTGGAGTTATATATAGTAAAACTTTACTTACCCATAGGAAATGTCCTTCACGATATTCTTGTCCTCGAAATTTTTGACACGATATTCTGTCCCAGGATATTTGTGTTTTCGATATTTTGTCCACACACCCTACAATCAATAGGGCAGGGGAACAGGAGAGAAACACACAATACATCAGCTTACACGTGACATAGCTGTCCTCTGCCCTAGTGTCTCTGCGCCCGTGGGTGCAGCACTCTGTGGATAACAGTCCAGTAAAGTCAGTGCAGTTCAAAGTAAGACCACTGTTCACAAACAGGGCTCAGTAGTCAGCACTGACTAAAAGTTTGACAATTTGAGAATTTATTTTTTTCATCATGTTTTATAGAAACTTTGTCAAATGTATAATGTCATTTTTTTAATTTCCCAGATTCATAAGAAAATTGAGCCTTTATCAATAACTTCTGTTCACCAGCATTGCTATTTGAGAAGTTTGACTTAAAAACATGCACTTCACAGCCTTCCAGTGGTATAGTGCTGTACAATGGTGCAGAGCAGGAATATCGACGGAGAAATATCGTCTGACATAAATATCCCCGCAGAAATATCGAATTGAAGAAATATCGACAACAAAAATATAGTTTGACCAGAATATCGACTGACGGGTAAGTAATATCGATAACTATAATATATTTGTAATAAATATCGTTTACAAAAATATAGTTTACAAAAATATCGATTTTTTAATAATGTTATGTATTTTAGTGTTTTTAATGAGAATTGTTTGTCATTTTATTATATGTTGTAGAATTCTATTAGTTATTAATGTATATTATGTTGAATTTTGTGTTATTAGTTCCGTAGCGGGTTGTGGGTTTATAGGGGAATAGGGTGGGAAGTAATTTAAATATATAAAATTAATTGATTAATTAATGTATTAATTTATTAATACTTGTTTAATAATTATTTGTTAATTAATTTCAATTAGTCAATTATTAATTATTTATGTTAATTAAATATGTTAATTGTTTAATTAATTTTAGGTGTGTGTAGTGGAGTTTATATGTGTAAATGATGTGAAGTAATTAAAATATTATTGATTAATTATTAAATACTTTATAAATGAATTACCATTAATTAATTAGTAATTATTAATTGTAAATGTGTAATTAATTTTAGGTATGTGTTGTGGTGTTTATAAGTGTATATGGTGTGAAAGCTGTCAATTACATAATTAATTAATTAATTAAAAAATACTATAATTTTCATTAATTAATTAGTAAATATTAAATGTAATTGTGTAATTAATTTTAGGTGTGTGGTGGATATTATAGTGTTAAATAATGTGTAATTAAATATTTTTTTATTATCTTTGTTAATAATAATATATTTAAATGTATATATTAATTATGTTTATATTGGAAATTAAATTTAATAATACATTTGATAGTTTGTGTTTTTTATTGTTTTGGGTTCCAGCGCTTTCCCTACTGTTGTACCCTGTGGAGTGGGAATAGTAATTTTCACCCCTACGCTATCCAACGCTTTCCCTGCTGTTGTACTCTCTGGAGTGGGAATAGTAATTTTTACCCCTACGCTATCCAACGCTTTCCCTACTGTTGCACTCACTGGAGTGGGAATAGTAATTTTTACCCCTATGCTATCCAACGCTTTCCCTACTGTTGCACCCTTTGGAGTGGGAATAGTAATTTTTACCCCTACGCTATCCAACGCTTTCCCTACTGTTGCACCCTTTGGAGTGGGAATAGTAATTTTTACCCCTACGCTATCCAATGCTTTCCCTACTGTTGCACCCTCTGGAGTGGGAATAGTAATTTTTACCCCTACGCTATCCAGCGCTTTCCCTACAGTTGCACCCTTTGGAGTGGGAATAGTAATTTTTACCCCTTCGCTATCAAATGTTTTAACTACTAATGTTTTAATTTTGTTATTAAATGTATGCTATCCAACGCTTTCCCTGCTGTTGTATCCTCTGGAGTGGGAATAGTAATTTTTACCCCTACGCTATCCAACGCTTTCCCTACTGTTGCACCCTCTGGAGTGGGAATAGTAATTTTTACCCCTACGCTATCCAGCGCTTTCCCTACTGTTGCGTCCTTTGGAGTGGGAATAGTAATTTTTACCCCTACGCTATCCAACGCTTTCCCTACTGTTGCACTCACTGGAGTTGAAATAGTAATTTTTACCCCTACGCTATCCAACGCTTTCCCTACTGTTGCACACTCTGGAGTGGGAATAGTAATTTTTACCCCTACGCTATCCAATGCTTTCCCTACTGTTGCACCCTGTGGTGTGGGAATAGTAATTTTTACCCCTACGCTATCCAGCGCTTTCCCTACTGTTGCACCCCTTGGAGTGGAAATAGTATTTTTTACCCCAACGCTATGTATGTATGTATGTATGTATTGGCATTTATATAGCGCACTACTTACCCGTAGGGTCCCAAGGCGCTTCGACCGCTGCGAAATCCTTCCTGGCTTCCCTGAGAGATGGTCCCTTAATGGGTATCTCCAGGGTGAGACCAGGCATCCCCGGCGGTCTGGTGGGGCCGTTAGTGAAGATGAGGCAAGCTAATGCCCAGAGTTGCCGAGTGTGATCGCTGATCAGAGTGGGCACCGAGGCGAGAGAATTATCGAGTCCGCTGACCCTGGTCCAGAAACCTGCCGCGCCGGGAATCGAACCCTGGTCCCGGGCCGTCCTCTGCTCTCGGGTCTGCCGCCTCTAACCAGTGAGCCACACTACTTCACTCTATCCAACGCTTTCCCTACTGTTGCACCCTCTGGAGTGGGAATAGTAATTTTTACCCCTACGCTATCCAGCGCTTTCCCTACTGTTGCACCCTTTGGAGTGGGAATAGTAATTTTTACCCCTACGCTATCCAACGCTTTCCCTACTGTTGCACTCACTGGATTCAGAATAGTAATTTTTACCCCTACGCTATCCAACGCTTTCCCTACTGTTGCAGCATCTGGAGTGGGAATAGTGATTTTTACCCCTACGCTATCCATCGCTTTCCCTACTGTTTCACCCTCTGGAGTGGGAATAGTAATTTTTACTTCTACGCTATCCAACGCTTTCTCTACTGTTGCACCCTCTGGAGTGGGAATAGTAATTTTTACCCCTACGCTATCCAGCGCTTTCCCTACAGTTGCACCCTTTGGAGTGGGAATAGTAATTTTTACCCCTTCGCTTTCAAATGTTTTAACTACTAATGTTTTAATTTTGTTATTAAATGTATGTATTATTATTTTTAAGTAATTTTTTGTGTTAATTAAATATAGAAAATTTTATTTTATTCAAAATGTTTTATATATGTCTTTATTTTATTTTTATATAATTATTAAAGTTTATAAATTTAATTAAAATAATAATAAAATGTATTTAAGAAAATATATGTATATGTACACATTTATTAAGTTTATATTGATTAAATTAAGTTTATTTGTTATAAATAGTTAAAATATAAATGTAATGTAAATTATTTTGTTAATAATATTAATTTAAGTTATAATATATTTTAAAGTCGATATTTTTTACATCGATATTTTTTACATCTATATTTTTGAGTCGATATTATTGTACTTACCTGTTTAAGTATAGGGAGTCGATATTTTTGTAATCGATATTTTTACATCTATATTTTTGTAAACTATATTTCTGTAATTGATATTTAAACATGGAACCCTGTACAATAACTGTGCCCCAGTAGAGGTACCTGTTCTGAAGAGCAGTTCAGACTGGTTTCTCATGCCCGGAGCACCTGTGTAGAGAGAAGGCGGCAGGGGATCTACAGTGCTCACCTTGTCTGCCCTTGTCTCCCGGTTTGACGTGCATGCTTTCTAATTTTACATTTATTAATTACATTTTCTTGTTCAGATTTGTATGCACCCTTCAGAGTGCTTCTCCATATGGTTCAACCTTGGTGCAATGCCAGGCCATTTCCCACAACGCACATGAAGATGGAAATCACTATTTTTCATATCACACCTTTTTTTCCTAAATATGATTTTCCGCCTTATTGAAATTTCTAATTTAAGAAAAATCTCTTGGGTTCTCCTGATAAACAGTATACAATGTACACATACTACAGTGAGTCTATTTTCCTGAAAAGGCAATCACTTCCAGTTTTGAGGACAATATGCATTTAAAATCAATGTTTACATTACTCAAATTGTTTATTATCCAGAACAGGGGAATATTCCTGTCAAATGACCTTTTCATGACCAAAAACAATGACACAAGGTGGGGGCGTTGCACCAGTGCTGGTACACGTTTTTGGGTTGAAATTATTCTCCTTTCTATTGGCCAGTCACGAGCCACATATTGGCCAATCACAATTCACATGCTGCAGGCTGAGCTAGGGAACAGTGACAAATACATTTGCTGATACTTCATTCAGAAAGACTCGAGGGAACTACTATGGTTTGTTTAGCATTATTATTCACAGTTCCAGATTACCAAATAGGCAAAGTAAGCACCGGCCTATGGGTCCCACTCCTTTTAGTGGCCCGCGACGACGGATCAAAATAATATTGATTTGATCTTGAAAGAAAATAGAAGATTCTGATGAAACAGAACCAGCATCGCAATCATACATACTCATTTTTTAAAATATGATGAAATCAATGTTACCAAATGTTATGACAGTGTTAAGAATGTATAGGTGTCTCATAATCACGAACACTACTGATGAACAAACCTTTTCAAAGTTAATACTACAGAATTTTTTTTATCGATCTTTAGTGACACAAGAACGACTGAACTCACTTGCCATTAAGGCCACTGAATGCAACATCTTGCAAAAGGTAGACTTCCAAGATATCCTGAAAGATTTCACCACAAACAAATTGAGGAAAGTGAATATTTAAAGTTTTGTTTGTTTATTATACATTTGAAAAAAATTAATAATTGATAATGTTTAGTTTTGTGTAATAAAATTGGTTTATTAAAATTGCCTTCCAGCACATAACCAATCGTAAAATGCCATTTTGTAATTTTCATATGTACTGCTTCGTGCAGTACTCATGAAAGTTACGAAATGGAATTTTTTTTAAAATGTTTGTTTATGTACATAAACAAACCATGGTGTTTTGATTTTTACATGTGTGCTGCACATGGCAGCACACATGGAAAAAGCCAAACGAGGAGAAATAATGCAAATTAAGACCAGGATTTTTCTGGTCTTAATTTTGGCCCTGCCTCATATGTACGCCACCCTTGTACATAGGGGGCAGCGTCAAATAAAATTGGTGTTGCAGTGGAACGCCCACCACAACACCCACTGCACGCTCCTTTCACGCTAACCATAGTGTGAAAGGGTGCCTTTTGTACAAGGCAGTGTTAAGCCATGTTAAGTGGCTTAACGCTGCCTTGTACATAAGGCAAGGCTCCTATCGCCACAGGAACATCACAAAAAGTGACGTTCCCCTGGTCATATGGGCTTGTACATATGCCCCATATTTATAGAAAAAGATCCCATCACCTCCAAACTAATATGAACAACAATATTGGCAGGTTTCATAAATAGACTAGCCTGGTGTCTTACTTGTCTAAGCAAAAGTCCACCAAATCACATGCCTGCGTTCAAGGCTGCACACTATCGGACAACACAAACTAAATATCACTGCATGTTCCTTTAAAAAAGATAATCACAAACAAATATAAATATAAATAAATTGACAAGTGGCAGAAAATAACAAGCATCGCATAAAACACGATTGTAGGGCATGTGTACCTGAAAGTACAACACTAAATACATTAACACCCCGTGCCTTACTCGTGCAAAACCCCTAAAAAATCAATAATGGTACAAAAAGAAAACACAAATAAACAATGCATACCAAAATAATTTGAAATGGTGGTGGGTCTAGAATTTAAAAATCAATTGGTCAAAGACTAGAATGTCCGGAAATGAATTTCATAATACATTTGTCTATTACACAGACTGGGAGAAAAAAAAACAGAAAAACAGAAAGTATCAATGATGAAAAGGAGACTTATCCTAAATGCACATGGAGTTCCTCATCTTGGTTGAGCTCCTGGGATGTCTACTGTTGAGTTTAATAATATATTTTGACTTCATCTTCCTCACAAAATACGTTTCCTGTCACCGGCTCTTGCATTCGTCAGAACTCTGTCAATGCCATAAAAAGAAATCTTTTCAGTGTCACTGGTATGGATCTGATACCAATGTCGCGCCACAGGATAACGTGAACCATTGTTCTTTATGGCACGCATATGTTCAAGAATTCTTCTCTTCACATGAGAGATTGTACTCCCTTCATATTGAAACTCACAAGGACAGACCAAAACATACACAACAAAATCAGTACTACAAGTAATGAATCTACTAATTCTACCTTTCCCACCCGTGGGTTAAGTGTATGATTTCTTATTAGTGTTGTGTGCACACAGCTAGTACCGCCCACATTTGAGGAGCCCCCGTTGTTCACTAAGCCACAACCCCATGGCTCCCTGGTTTCTTGTGGGATAACTGTGCACTAGTATCTCAAGGATCTACTCTTCCTATACATCAGCATGATATATATATACTCACACACACACACATACATGACACTTGCTAAGTCCCAACTCATAGCTGCCTATTCCCAATGGTCCATGGGTGACTAGTTTAAAACCAGGACTGCAAGTCCCACAATTCCTAGAAAAGACAATGGAGACTGGCGTTAACCAGTCCTGCATAGAACTTGGGGGCATATTATCAACAACTAGCGATATTTATCGCTAAATAAGCTTAGCGAAATATTTTCTATCGCCGGATTTTATCGAAGAGATAACGTGCTATTAGCAACGTTTATCTCTAAAGCGATAAAATTTCCGGCGATAGCGGCCAAATGCGTGAATATATCTGGAAATCCAGCGATATTCAGGCATTATCGCTAATAGGGACTTAGCCTGAATATCCACCTCCCATTGGATATAATGGCTAAGAACTGGTCTGAGCAGGCGTTAGGGTTTGGAGGTATTCGCGCTTTGCGTGAATATTTCCATTGCTACGCCTGCGCTGATAATAGGCGATAGCGATGTTAGCGACTGTTTTCAGTCGCTAACAGGTTGGGTACGCCCACTTTGCATGTCATTCGCGATAAATATCGCTGACATGCAAAGCGAGCCCCAAACCGCTCGCTATCGCCTACAAGCTGTCGCTAACTGCTGTTAGCGACAGCTTGCTAATAGGGCAATAAAATGATCGCCGCTTAGCGGACAAAAACGTACGCTAAAGCGGCGATAATCTCATATCGCCAGCCATGGTAATATGCCCCTTGGATACTAGGCAGCTATGTCAACTCTCATTATAGTCCTTCCATAGACAAATAAGCTCCTTGCCCATGTCCAGCGCAAATAAAGACCATGAGCAAAAAACAATATACTGAAGCAGCCCCTCAAGAAGGAATCCCAGGATCGACACAAATTGCACAGTACCCAGGAACAAACCCATGTGAGCATTAATGGCGGTAACCACACGGTGTTCAGTTTGTGTATTCCTTCTTCAGATGTAGCACGTTTGAGAAATGATTAAATAAATATTCTCCGAAAGCAATTTGGCTTCTGGATTCTTACAGTTGCAATGCTTATTGTTTCTATAATGAGCGTCAGTAAAGGTATTATACAAAGTAAAAAGCAATGCATGTTGCTTCTGTGATAAACAAGTAATGCCTATTTTCTTTATGGCAAAAAAACAAAACAGGTTCGATTCCATTTTCTGTGTCACTTAAGAGCAACTGCTCTGTCGAATATAAGTATTTAATATAATCACTACAATTCACTCTCTCCTTGCATTTGAACACTGATGAAATAAATAAATACGCTTTTCGTTCAGGCAAATGCATGTAAGCAGTTCCTGCGAGCTCACTTTGAAATCCATAAACGGAAACGGTATAGATAAAAAAAATACAGAGCAATTACTAAATATACATACTCTCTTTCCAATCAGTCGTAATGCATATTAATATATGCAATAGCCATATACTCTCTTTCCAATCAGTCGGTATGAATATTAATGTCGTGCAATAGCCACGCGCTGACTTTAGAAGAGTTATCTTTGCAATATGCACTTGGTCACATATATTGCTTTTTTGAGATTCCGCATTGTTCTCCGCCAAGTAAAACAATTCTGTGCCCTTTGGCAAGCAGGATGGGAGTTTTTAATGAGACTGCTTTCCACAGAACTGTGTCGCCTGGAAAATCCATTGCTTACGCGTTTGAGCCAATTTGCTGGGGCAGTCTGACTCAGCCTTTAATCCGAACATTTGTCACAAAAGTACTGGTTTTAGGGCATTCATTACATTTTCAGTAGTTCCTACTATTTATAGGGAGAGGAGGGTCTGAGCTTTGGCGTCAAAGCAGGTAAGTGTACAGGTAACACCGCTCACCGGCCAAGCGAGGGGATGGGTGACTGACTCATCAAGCTATTGTATTGAAGTTGCATTTATATCGCGGTTACTACTCCTGACGAGGCGTCGAAGCACTTTTTCGGCGAGTAGCACGCTACTCCGGGACCCATAGAGGATTAGTGTTGAATTAGTATAGTGAAACATGCAAGTACATTAGTACATTTTAAGCGGTGGATAGGTTAGTCAGTTATTCTGATTCGGAATGATAGCAGAAGGATATTGGGGGACCTGAGTCAAAACTGTATATCATAAGAAGGGTAACGATAAATTCACTCAGGTAAGTCTTTGCCAGGTACCACATTCTGGTGATAGATGTCTGTGGATTGACAGTATCTGACCTCATGACCAAAACCACTGGGGGCAGTAGACGCAACTTTGGACCAATGACATTAGGAGGCAACCTCAGCCCCCACTTTAGACTGGGCTGGCTAGAATGCCTGGGTTTGCATCCCACCCCAAGACGGTTACAGAACCTCTCTTGTATCCTCTTTTCACCCCTTTCTTTCCTGCTTCTTTCTTTCTATCATCCTTCGCCTAATTTTCCAGCAAGTCAAGGTAGAGGGGATTAGCTAAACATACATGTCAAAGTACCTGTAATCACTGCTCTATAAA
The DNA here is from genome assembly GCF_964261635.1 of Lissotriton helveticus. Lineage (NCBI taxonomy): Eukaryota > Metazoa > Chordata > Amphibia > Caudata > Salamandridae > Lissotriton > Lissotriton helveticus. Next base: position 72,316,207 of record NC_136064.1, read on the forward strand.
CTACGTTTGGCTAACCTCGTAACAGAAATGCTAATGTTTCTGCTTATAAAATGTATAAAATACTTCGAAATCATAAAAGGTCTGGGAGTATGGCTCAACAAATCTTTGTCGATTGAAGCCCAGGCCAATAAATTCTCATCCAGTTGCCACAGTATTCTTAGAATGCTCCGCAAAGTTCTGTATCTACTCCCCTCGCTCTCCAGAAGGCTAGTGGCCCAGGCGTTATTGACACTTTCTCGCCTGGACTACGGAAATTCACTAGATCCAGGAGCTCCAAAATCCGTCACCTGGAAATTGCAAGTGGTACAGAGCACGGTGGCACGTATCCTGTTAAATATCCCTAGGTATAACTCAGGGTGTGACCTCCCTTCATTAGCTTTCAATTCAGCAGAGGATTAAATTCAAGGCCCTCTGTATAGCCCACAGGGCAGTGTCAGATAATGGAATTCTCATCCTACGACCTTTGAGCTCCTACTGTATTCCTAGGAGAAACTTTTACTCCTCCAAATCCAGACAGGTAGCAGTCCCCATTGTTAACTGCATGCGTGCGGGCGGAATTCCGCCCGTACGCTGGGTTTTGCGAAACCGCACTTTACGTGACGAGCTGGGCTCGTCATGAGCGTACGAGGAGGCTACGCCATGACGAGCCCAGCTCGTCATGAGCGTCGAAGGGGTTAAAAAGGCAGGAAGTGGGGGGAGATCATTCGGCTACAATGAAGCCAAACTTTGGAATACCCTCCCTCACACCTTGCGGACAACTGAAAATTAATTAACTTTACGCAGACTCCTAAATACGTGCCTTTTTTAGATCTAATCCTTTTAGAGCATGTGGCCCACTCTTTGCCGCTCTGACAGCACTGGGATGCTATGTGCTTTATACATGCCTCATAGAATAGAATAGAATGGAATAGAATAGAATAGAATAGAATAGAATAGAATAGAATAGGGTGGGACCACTAGAAGAGTACTGAAAATAAAGCTGCAACACACTATATCACAAAGAATATACCTTGCACCTTAGAAATAAAATTAATCAAGAGATATAAACTAACATTGTATGGGGCATATTTACAAGGGCTTTATCTCTCCTGATTTGGCTTATAAAGCCAAAAAGCGGAGATTAAACCAGCGCCCTATATACAAGAGGGTGCTAACATGCATAATCGCATGTTAGCACCCTTTTTCCCAACGCCTCCCTTTGCATCTCCAATTAGATGCAATGTGGGCTTTACTGGGCGTACCCCAGATGGACTACCTTGCAAATATCGCTGATTTTTACATTGCGATATTTAGAAGGCAGCCCACATGGTTTTAGCACACATTAGATTTTGGCGAAAACGATAGTTTTCGCCAAAATCTAACGTCTGCTAAACTCCTGACTTAGCCATCCCTAACATAGGGGGTGGATTATGCTGATACGACCCTGTGGGTCGTATTAGCAAGGTTATCACCCTTTTGCAGGGAACATTGCTGGAAAACCAGCAATATTTCCTGCAAAAGGGCGATAACCTCTCTATCTCTGGAATTTTTATCGCCCTGGAGTAACGTGTTGTTAATTACGCGCTACCAGGGCGATAAATACTAGAGAAAGCCTGCAATAATATAATTGCTCGCTCAGCACGGCCAACGATAATTATCGCTGGCAGGTGTTAATATGCCCCTACATTCTCTACCTCTGAGGTAAGAAACATTAGAGCAGGAATAACTAAACACACTGTCGCAGGGAGGTTGTATCTTACAGAGGGAACCTCTAGACTTCTTGACTGGAGGCTAAAGGTCCTTCCGGATGCTTGGATGCTGACACTCGCAGTAGTCCAGCTGACCTTACTGACTTGGTCCCAGTCTAATGTTCTTGAATTCTTTGGGACTTCATTATTGAAACCTTTTGAAATATTTAGCAAGCAGTGGCCTGGTGGTGGAACTCATCTCCACAGACCCGCATCTACTTCCTGCTCTTGCTGCTATATTTATCAATTTGTCCTGATGATGACCCTCAAGATAGGTGTCAGTTTTCGATGCCCCGCCCACTGCATATATTACGCTTATGAGTTAGCATAATGTCTCTAACTAATGATATATTGGACAGGGCCCTCTCATATGGGAGTTTGTGGCCTAATAAATTTGCCTTGTTTATTCTTCTCCACTGTCCGGCTGACTTATTATTGGGTAACTATAGGTGAGTGCGGTAAGTCACTCGGGTGGATTTGAGCCACGCTTATCACTCAAGCCACCTCAGGTCGAAACTTCATTGACACCTTAGGAGATGTGGACATAATACATCTATCAGTTGTACTGGAGGTTGATTATTTGAGACACCCAAACTGAACAAACTTGTATACTGTATATTTTGCCTATTGTTCCATTGTCACCTTGTATTACACAAAGTACTAAAGCAGCTTATTGCCACCCACCGTGTGAGCACAAAACATTTGGATACTATCAAATTGTATGAGTTTAATACAGTTGAGTTGCCATTTATGTCCCTCGGTCCAGGTGGCATTGGGCTGGCCCTGTTATTTATAACCGCTTTAGAGACAAAATGTGGGTATCAGGGTTAAAAGAGGAATAGCACAGGGGCAAGAAACTCCTTCTATGTTGACACAGAAAGAGAGAGAAAAGCTCAAACATGCAGAGTTTTATGTACCTCCCTCTACCCAGAGTTAATCTCTCTTTTGAGACAGCTAATTCCTGTGTTACACAATTACCAGCCACCACTCTCATGGCCCTGATGCCATACCATGCATCAAGAACTAGGGGCCATATGTAGGTAAAACGTGTTTTGTGATTCTCAAATTGCGATTTTTAGGAAATCGCAATTAGAGAATCGCAAAACGCACTGTAGGTAGGATTAGCAAAATATTTTGCGAATCCCACATATTCCTTATTTGGGAATTGCAAATTTAGATTCGCAAATAAGGAATACCTTCCCATTCATTCCCATGGGCTAGAAGGCCCATAGGAATGAATGGGAAGGCATTCTCAATTTGCGATTCTCAATTAGAGAATCGCAAAGTGAGAATGCAATTTCAAGGTTGCAAGGATACCCTTTTGCACTCCTGAAATAAACATGTGTGCACATATGGCACACATACATGCGCTAAGGGCATTTATGTGCGCCATATGGCACTTTGAAAAATGCAAAAAAGTGAATTTTTCAAAGAAATCGCAAATTACCACCAACCTGAGGTTTGTGGTAATTTGCAATTCCTTAAGCCAAAATCGCCCAACTTGGGTGCTTCCTGCATTGCATTTAAGGAACCGCAATTTGAGATTCAATAAATGCATTCGAAAAATAAGGAATCGCAAATTTTGCGATTTCTTATTTTGCGTGTGGGTTTTTGTGTGCTACATAGCACACTGCCCAAATTGCGATCGCAAACACTGAAATTCTGTTAATTTCAGCATTTGCGATCGCAATTTGTCTTCCTAGATATGGCCCTAGAATCACTAGAAAGTATGGAAAGTGATAGACCAGGTGTTTGATGGTATGATGCAGTGCTGTCACTTATAGAAAATATATAATGCAAACTTTATACAGCAGTGCTCCTATTATAGGTCGAGAGACACTTGTCATGTGACAAGGGGGTCCGCTTCCCATTTGTTTCAGCGTTGAACGCTGTTGTAGGCAACACCAGTATCTGACACAGAGTTCTTGAGATACAGCATCATCTCCTCAACCTTTTGTGTCATAGGTGCAGCCTGGGGACCGCCCAAAATACAAGTGTTAATGCTAAAGTGGTACTGTTCGAAGAGCTGTGGAGTTCAGGTGTTTGCTGATACTGATGAAAATGTTACATTGCCACTTGCATTGTGATGGATTCCTTTAGAAATAATTAGTCAATGAGAGATTAATGGAGAGTGCTTGAGATGTACCCTGATTATATTACCAAGGCAATGTAAGTGGGAAATATAAATTGGTTATGTAGAAACATTGCCTAGGTATTGAATCTGCACACTATTAAAACATTTGTCCCCTTCTTGAAGGAGAAGAAGGGGATGAAGACAAGGAGCGAGATGCTGAATATAAGTTAACTTTATATGACAGGATGATGTACTGGAAAGACACTTCTTCCTTTCTAATTTGCATTTGCTCAGAGAATTGCTTGAGTAGTGTAAGAAACTGGCTTGGCTGAGAGAGTTGGAAGCCCCACTCAAATAATAAACACATTCCTTGTCAAGGTGAGCCACGAAAGGAAGACCTTCTCCCTTCACATCAATGCCTCTTTTTTCTCCGTTTTTGAAAACAATACACAACCGAAAACAGGAGAGCCATTCATAGTTATGTGATCCAAGAAACTGGCAAAAAGGCACAGTTGGTTTAGGCAGAAAAATGTCAACTTTCGAACAGTGTTATTTTGAAATGTATCACTTAAAATCCGATTTTATCATTAAGGAGGATTTGGTACCAAACTGACGCCAGCATTTCTTAATTGAAACACGGTGGCCCAGTGTTAGTCTGTGGGAGAGTTAGCCTTACATCTGTGAAAATAGACTTTGGGAGTTTTTCTCTGCCTGGACATGTAGAACTTAAACTCACACGTCCAAACTCTTAGATGCCACACATCCAGCCCTCTGTATCTTAAGGCCTAATGTAGGGGTGACTTATAAGTATTAAAAAGTAAGATTTGACCTGGAAAAAAGTTTATGTTGCCAGGTCAAAATGGTGGCTTAAAACTGCACTTCAGGATGCAGTGGCAAGCCTCAGGAGTGTTTGAAAAGGCTACGCAAGGTAGTACCCAGAAAATTAAAATAGCCCCCACTTTGAACTAAAGCACTGATACCACCAAGAAAGCAAAGCAAGTGACAGCTTCCTTGTCTTTTCTGTCCATGTATCTGTCCATCCATTCTTTAACCTTTCAATCCATCTGCTCATATCCACAATTTCACTATTGTATTCTTTCATCCATCATTCAATCTTTCCCCATTCCATACATCCCTCCATGCAGCCACTCTGCTATACACCTATACATACATTCTGCCATCCATCCATTTATCCATCCATCCATTGTACCAGCCATCCACTCCGCCATCCATTTAGACACCCTGCCATCCATCCTTCCATCCATCCCTCCCTCCCTGCCTCCCTCCCTCCATCCATCCATCCTGCCATCTATCTCGACATTCATCCCTACATTTATCCCTCCATTAATGCTCCATCCCTTCATCCTTTCCTACAATCTGCTGCTATCCATCCATTCTACCATCCATCCATCTATGCCAACACTTTGCCATCTATTAATGCATCTGTCCATAATCCATCAATCATCCCATCTATCCATCCATCCATCTAGACACTCTGTCGTCCGTCCATCCATCCATACAATCATACATCTTTCCGCTCTGCCATCCATCCATCCACTCTCTCATCCATCTATCCACTCGGCCATTCGTCTGCTCTGCCATCCATCCATTCACTCTGTCAATCACCCATCCATTCATCCTTCCACCCTGCCATCCGTCCATCATCTATCCATCCATCCACTCTTTCATATATTCACTCATCTCTTCAACCACTCATCCATCCATCCTTTCACTCTGCAGTCCTTTTACCTGTTTATCACTTAGCCAATCACTAATCCATCCATACCTTTTCTCTGCCATCCTTTCATCTGTCCATCCACCTGTCCATTCACTCATCCATCCATACATTTACGCAGCCATCCTTTAAGCTGTCCATTCATCTATCTATCCATTCACTCACTCATTCATCCAACCATCCCTTTACTTTACCATCTTTTCACGAGTCCATCCACCTGTCATTCAATCATCATTTCACTCATTCATTCACATTCTCATTCATCCATGCAGTCTTCTTTTCACTCTTCCTTCCAATAAAAATTGTTTCTTTCCCTGTTCTATTACCTAGTGTTGTTTTTCCTTGCTCATGTTTGCTCTTCTATTGATGCTGTCTTCCAGCGTTAATGATGATTTTTTGTCTGCCGAGTTACTGACAGAAGAACCCTAAAAACAAAGACCACTCTCTCTTCCCCTCGCTGTAGCTGCCAAAGTAGGGGCGTGGGGTCACAACGCCCCTGAGTCTACGTCACTGTGTGGCACAATGGGTGCTGCAGCACACTAGTAGCATTTAATTTACAGTCCCTGGGTACATGTAATAACATTTAATAGGGACTTAGAAGTAAATTAACGCCTCAACCGCAGTGGTTTTTCCGCCACGGTGCGGGCGTTCTGAAGGGTGGGCGGGGCTGCGTCGGCCGTTGGTCATGCGCAGCACTGGGGAGGGAGTGCTCGCGACGGCCGACGGCAGCACGTAACGGGTTAAATGTGCCAAATGGGTGTATGCCAAATGTAACATGTTTAAAGGAGAGAGCACAAGCACTTTACCACTGGCTAGGAGGGAAAACGTGCACATAGGCCTAAAAGTAAAAAAAAATGGGCTAAGCAAAGGAAGGCAGAGGAAGGCTAACATTCTGGGGTGAGCCTGCAGAGAGGGCCAGGTCCAACAAGAGGGATGGGCAGTATTACTTACCTTAGCTGCAAGAGCTTGATCTCAACAGGCATGGCAAGGTAGCTGAGTTTGATGACTTGTTGCTGATACAGGTGGACAGGTATGACGTGGTACCTGAGCTTGTTTATGTGTTGCTGATGCAGATAGGCTGGTATGGCAAGGTACCTGAGTTTGATTACTTGTTCCTGATGCAGGTGACAGGTATGGTGAGGTGCTTGAGCTTGATGACTTCTTGACATGTTGTTGATGCAGGTGGACTTCGTCAGAGTTCTTTGAAGATGGCTGATTAGGAGAATGAGCTTTTGCCAGGTAATCTGCGCCTATGTCACAATGTGAGCTTTCAAAGCTGATACTATTATGAATGTAGCATCCTGGGGACTTGGTGATATTGAGGGCTTATTGAAGGAAACTGTTGGGGTTATTTGAAGAGAGCCAATCTTGCACTCATTCATCCTTGGCCTGGAATGTCATAATCAGAAACTCCATTCACAAGGAGTCAAGTTTCATTTGCATAGATAGACCTTTGGCATCCAGGCCCAGATGGCAGCAATGCAGCCCTTGTAATGGTCATTGTTTGCTACTGATAGAACGTTCAAGTAAAGCTGGGTGTGATCTGTATAGTAATGTATATTGATATTCCTGTTTGCCAGGTGATGTCCACAGGCTTCCTTGTAGAGTGATGGAAGATTTAGGGCCATATTTAGATCTTGGTGGACAGGTTACTCCATCACAACTGGGACGGATATCCCATCCGCCGAAATATAAATCCCATTATTACCTACTGGCGATAGCCAGTAGGTATATATAGTTAGGATTGTTTTCCATAGGGAAATCGCAACATTCTATTGGGAATAACTTTGGCGCCGGTTGAGGAATCTTCCTAAGATTTTCCTTAACTTTGCCTCGCAGCTCTCCGGTCCTTCCCTGAAAGTTTGGGGGGGGGTAGTCAAGCGGGGGCCGAGATAAAAGGGGGGTCCCAAAACGTGTTTTCCCCATGTTAATTTCCATAGGGCGGTTGGACTTACTTTTAGCCCGAACGGCTGAATGGTTTTCCACCAAACTTGGCACAATTGTAGGGACTGGTAGCCCGATGTGCCTTTGCTATGTCTCAAGATATGTGCTCCAGTGGTTTTTACGAAAATTAACTTTGAAAAAATATATATTGGGCTACATTGGGCTATATATATGTTAGAGCCCAAATGTAGCCCAATGTAGCCCAATGTAGCCCAAAGATGGCCACCAGAGACAAAAAAAAACAAATGTAGCCCAAATATCAGCCAGATGTAGCCCAACTATAGCCCAATGACAGAATGTCCCAGAGTGTTCTAAAGAACAACTAGAGCGCTAACAGTCTTACTTATGACAAAAGTATGGCACACCTGAAGTCATCTTGATTGGAATAAAGTGTTAACACTTAAAACATTTAATTTGCAAAGGAACAAAATGAGGGGGTTCATTTTGCCATAGAAATTATGATTAGTGCTGAAGAAAGAAAAATTAGGGCACATTTTGAGTGACTTCTCAAATCCTCTTATATTTCATTAAAAAAATTCTGATATGCAGTCTCCCAAGATGGCCACGAGAAACAAAAGAGCCTGTGCTTAAAAACTCTGTTAGCAAAGCAGGCATTTGAGATTTAAAAAACGTTTTAATATATAAAAACGTTATCCGCTAATAGAATTAGCATTTAAAAAACCTTGCGAATTCAATGAAAAAACCATAGGTTTCAGGCCTTATATAGTTAAGAATTAGCATTTAAAAAACCTTGCGAATTCACTGAAAAAACCATAGGTTTCAGGCCTTATATAGTTAGGAATTAGCATTTAAAAAACCTTTGAAATTCACTGAAAAAACCATAGGTTTCAGGCCTTATATAGTTAGGAATTAGCATTTAAAAAAACCTTGCAGATTTACTGAAAAACCATAGGTTTCAGGCCTTATATAGTTAGGAATTAGCATTTAAAAAACCTTGCAAATTCACTGAAAAAACCATAGGTTTCAGGCCTTATATAGTTAGGAATTAGTATTTAAAAAACCTTTGAAATTCACTGAAAAAACCATAGGTTTCAGGAGTTATATAGTTAGGAATTAGCTTTTAAAAAACCTTTGAGATTCACTCAAAAAACTATAAGTTTTAGTGGTGTTATAGTTAGCTGGATATTTTACTCATACAAAACCATTGAAATTGCTCCTATATAGTTAGTTGTACTAACTATATTTCGCGCACCCGCAATCCACTGCTGATGATGTCACATATTAGATCATTCATGACATGGTCAGTGACATCACTGATGACATCTCAAATGACATCACTGATGACATCACTGATGACATCATCCACGTGACAATCACATACACCTTTTCATACACTATTACAATTTTTCATCACTCTTTGTAAAATACAGAGTATCATATTTAAATCCATTGTCACAGCAATACAAGTATCTAAAAATCCACTCAGTGATTCATAGAAGTATATACACATCTAATCACTTTCCTATGGATTCACTCATACATGCTGTCAATGAACAATAGAACACTATCAAAAATACTTATACATCTATATCGACATTAAACAACAGCACGCATCCTATTCACATATGAAGTCATCCTACTCACTTATGCAAACAATGGATCATACTTACATATTTACGTAGCAAAACACTTATACAAACACCACTTCTTCTATTCATTTAGATAGTAAGTCATACTTAGTGAATTATAAAATCATTATTACAAGTATACAGTTATCCATACAGTCACTCACACAATCATTGTGTCTTATGTATACTTATTTATATACAACAACTGACACATACACTGCCTTTTATTTTTCTAGTTTGTTGGACCTGTACCATTGAGAAATATATTTGCTCATCACCACACCCATAAAGATATTCACTCACCCAAACAACTGTTAGAACATGTAGTTTTAACTTCATATATCTACTGAATCAACTATTCACATCTTTGGACAGTCACACCCCCCCCACCGAACCACACACACTTTCACACTCCCATACAAATACTCAGTTAACTAATCAATAACTAATATAGACTTTCACATAGCTAGTAACCCACTGTAGAATCAGTTTACACAACAACTGACAAAGTGATACAGATATTCACACAGTTTAGTCACTATCCACTATATTTAGTGAGACATTATAAATTGGTCAAGTAAACAGTCAATTACACTGCTACTAAATCCTCCATCCAAATATTTATTTATATATATCCACTTATTCTTCAATGCAAATTGCTATATATATAATGCATATTTAAATAACGAAGCAAACCACATTCACTGGATGATGTCATCAGTGATGTCATTTGAGATGTCATCAGTGATGTCACTGACCATGTCATGAATGATCTAATATGTGACATCATCAGCAGTGGATTGCGGGTGCGCGAAATATAGTTAGTACAACTAACTATATAGGAGCAATTTCAATGGTTTTGTATGAGTAAAATGTCCAGCTAACTATAACACCACTAAAATTTATAGTTTTTTGAGTGAATTTCAAAGGTTTTTTAAAAGCTAATTCCTAACTATATAACTCCTGAAACCTATGGTTTTTTCAGTGATATCCTATAAATCTAAATCAGCCCTGAATCTAGAGAAGTGCACTCGGACAAACTGGAATTGTTGGTTCAGGTGCCACATGAGCCACTGTAGAATGATCGGATAGGAGCATTTCTTCATGGCTAGAAGGCTGCAGATGACTGCTGGTCCAAAGCGTCAAAGATGGCTGAAGGGTCAAGCAAAACAGAGAGACAGTGGTGATGCCCAGTGCAGTAGGTGCAGTCTCTGCTCAACACCGTGGCATGAATCGAGATTGACAGTCTTGGAGGGTCCCGATTCACAGTCTTGGAGGGTTCGCTCAGATAGCTACAATTCACGGGGTACCCCTCGAGTTTTAATCTGTTACAGTTACAGTAGGAGGAGGTTGGCCATCTAGCATATGGAGGTTTTTTTAGACATGGGATCAGAATATAACAATGAATATTTTTCACTCATGACCTGTAGTACATCATTAAACGGCAGTTTTTTTTTATATAGTATGACCTTGGCCCAAGGACATTAGAGTGCTTTACATGAGCACCTGATTGCATTACACATTGGTTCTTTCATTTTTTATTTTTTTAAGGCGCAGGTAGATTAAGTAATGTGTGCAAGATCACAGGATGGTGAGCCGATGCTTGGACTCGAACCCGGTTCCCCATTTCTAAAGTGGGTACCACTGGCCCTTAAACCACATTCCCCCAGATTCATCAAGGTCCCAATTTGCGAGTCCTTAATAGCGATTATTAAGGAATCGCTATTAAGGACTTGCAAATCGGGATTCATGTAGGAATCGCAAAATAATTTGCGATTCCTACAGCCTCTTATTGCGAAAGGCCCATAGGAATGAATGGGGAGTTATTCCTTATTTGCGATTAGCAATTTGCTAATCGCAAATAAGGATGCGATTTCAAGGCTGCAGGGGTGTTCAAAGGACACCCTGTTGCACCCCTGAAATGACATTGGACGCTGGTGTTACGCACACACATGTCCCAAGGACATGTCTGTGTGTAACATACAACTTAAAAAAATGCACTTAAGTGCATTTTTCTAAGTTTCCGCTATTTACCACGAGGTTTGACTTCGCGGTAAATAGCGGCCCAAAATTGCGAATTCTCTATTTTTAAATGTTTCATGAATTGCATTTAAGGAATCTCAAATAGAAATTCCTTCAATGCAATTCATCGCAATTTTGCGATTTTGCTATTAGCGTTTTTTGCATTTGGGATGATGAATACCAAATGCAAAAATTGCGCTCGCAAAGGGCCAGATTCTCAGAATCTGGCCCTTTGCGAGCGCAATTTTCAATGATGAATCTGGCTGATTGTCTCTGGGTTGCACAATTGCATGAAAGTGATTCAACCGTTCACGGACACCAGATTTCAGTGGTGTACTGATAGCTCACTGAAACTGAACTGCTAGTTTACTGATCATGCATGTTGAACATGCGGACTCAATACACGCCTGAGTTATGAGGATAATGAAGGTGGCATTTACAGAGCGTGTTATATGCAAATGAGAGACATATGGAGCTGTTTCTGCACTGAAAGATATACAAGACAGTTTTCCCAGAGGCATGGCTGTATAATGGCTTCACCTTATCTGCTCTGCCATTTCATTTCACTTCCATGGCTTTCTGGCAGATATTATGTTCTCACAGATTTTCCTGAGTCTGCAGAAGCCTTTAGAGAGAAACAATACTTACTTTTCGCGACTTCTATCATCCGTTTAGGTAATTTATGTTTTACAAAAAGGCTAGATTGCATTTCAAAACGATCACTTTTTGTTGCCTTATTGCCTGAAATCGAAATGCATCAGTTTCATTTCCTATATCGGTATAACCAACCCCACACATTTCAAGTGAATGTGAAAATAATAATTTAGAAATAAAAATTGAAATAACTGCTTTGGATAAATATAATGTCCTTGTAACAGCATTGCTAAATTAGCTCGTTGGTACCTTGAAAATCACACACCAGATAAATAGGCCTCTACTTCAATTGTAGGGATTTACTTAATTTCAGAAGTATTCAGCAGCCCCTCTAGGCTCTCATCTGCTCATTAATGCATTATGAAGCAAGAAATTATCCATGACTAGCATCAAACGTTCAAAGGAAGTCTGGTGAAAAGGGTGTGGCATAAGGTCAGATAAAATGTTTTCTCAGAAATGTTCTCAAATTTCGTGCATGGGGAATGTTCAATATTATAAGCCAGCTCAACAGCATTATTGTCAGGAATAATGGACTTGTGTGAACTTGGGGACAGGCTACCATAGAATATGCATGAGAAAGCCAAGAAGGTTATGGAGGACCGGTCTGTGGTGGCTGGGACGCCAGGATCATTAGTGGGGGAGGTCCAGAGGAGGGACTTTCACATCATGAAGTCGACTTACCATAGGAAGTTGCAAGGGCATACGCAGAAATTTTTCCAGGGGGGGCTAATCTGGCAAAGGAAGGGGCGTGGCTAATGTTAATCAATAGGGGTGTGGCTATAATGGCAGACAATCAGGATCGGGTAATGCTCAGGCCAAGCTGAGAAAAAAAAGTGGTGAATTCTGCATTTGAAACTGGACAACAATTAGAGCACACATAAGAACCCTAATATTACCCCCCTGGCCCCTTAAAACTCATACATTCCCTGATCCCTAAAAGCAGCCCCCTGGCACCCCATAATCCATACCCGCCCTGACCCCTAAAAGTGCCCCCCTGGCACCCCAAAACCCATACCCGCCCTAAACCCAAAAATGTCCCCCCTGGTACCCCAAAACCCATACCCACCCTGAACCCTAAAATTACCCCTGCCCCCCAAAACTCATACCCACCCTCAACCCTAACATTACCCCTGGCACCCCAAAACCCATACACGCCTGAACCCTAAAATTAACCCTGGCACCCCAAAACTCATACCCACCTTGAACCCTAAAATGATCCCTGCCACCCCAAAACCCATACCCACCGTGACCCCTAAAATTACCCCACTGGCATCCCAAAAGCTGAGCGCTACGGGAAGATTTACAAGGCCCTTGCGCCACTTTTGCATCACTTTTAACATGGGGAAAGTGACGCAAAAGTGGCCCAAGGGGCTTGTAAATCTGCCCCTACAAGCTTACACTACATTTGCATATTCTGAGGGGACTGTCCGCTTTGACATTTCCATGCATGTAATTCTAAAACACAGTAACCTAGATATTCAGCCAGTAGGTAATGCTGGTGATGCTGTAGAATGCGTTAAAGTTATCGTAACTTACTTAAAAACTATCCGAGCTCGGCGGAGATGGGTAGGTGACCATACACGGACACGGGCAGAATGAGCCAAATCTGAAGGCTCACCCCGATGTACTGACCCGCCGACCACTCATGTGGTATTTAGCCCTTAACCCTTAGGCATAGGACTTCCCATTGAGGTAAACTGCATACCTATACCACACCATATACATGACACTAGCATGTTATTGAGTTATATTTTCTTCTTTACTTTTCACGTTCTAAGGTCCTGATGAATCGCAGGATACTAATCCAATTGCGAGAAACATGTTGACCACTTGTTGTTTTTCAGAGCTCTACATAGGTCACTCTACCTAACGAGGTGACACTGAGTGAGCTCGTTTTCACGATTTTAACTGCAATAGGGGGACCACCAGAATAAAATAGTTTCCGGTACCTCTTACTGCATTTTAACCTTCACCCTGGGCGCAGATGCCTCTCCGCCCACACACCCACACTTCACCATAGGGCAGTTGGATACAAAAGATCTCCGCCAAAGTGCCCCTCTTTGAGGTGTGCCCGTCGGGGATTGCACCGCCCCCCCGACGAGGAGCAACCGCCGATGATGAAGCATGACATCCTTCGGGGTGTGTGAGGCAAACACATCCAACAAAAGGGATGCCCACAGGTGTTACATATACACCTCTGGTCACGCCAGTTCTTGCACAGCCCTCTGTAGTCTTCCTATTCTCTTCCCACCCCATAATCCATACCCGCCCTGACCCCTAAAAGTGCCCCCCTGGCACCCCAAAACCCATACCCGCCCTAAACCCAAAAATGTCCCCCCTGGTACGCCAAAACCCATACCCACCCTGAACCCTAAAATTACCCCTGCCCCCCAAAACTCATACCCACCCTCAACCCTAACATTACCCCTGGCACCCCAAAACCCATACAGGCCTGAACCCTAAAATTAACCCTGGCACCCCAAAACTCATACCCACCTTGAACCCTAAAATGATCCCTGCCACCCCAAAACCCATACCCACCGTGACCCCTAAAATTACCCCACTGGCATCCCAAAAGCTGAGCGCTACGGGAAGATTTACAAGGCCCTTGCGCCACTTTTGCATCACTTTTAACATGGGGAAAGTGACGCAAAAGTGGCCCAAGGGGCTTGTAAATCTGCCCCTAAAAGCTTACACTACATTTGCATATTCTGAGGGGACTGTCCGCTTTGACATTTCCATGCATGTAATTCTAAAACACAGTAACCTAGATATTCAGCCAGTAGGTAATGCTGGTTATGCTGTAGAATGCTTTAAAGTTATCGTAACTTACTTAAAAACTGCTGCCTGCTCTTCTGATACTATTCAGTGGAGTCGGGCTGATCAGCAGAACTGTCGTCCTGGCATCCAGCCGCTCCCAAAGGTCTCACTTTCTAGATAGGTGTGTGTCAAATGTCTCTTGGGTTCTCCTTGCCTGGGCCTCCTCTGCTTCTTCGTCGGTGCCCTTGGATGCAAAAAGAGACAGATCCATGACCCTGTTCACCATTCATTTGGTGAGCAGCGCCGTGGATGTGTATTCCATACAAGTGCACAGACAGCAGGGTGAAAGGGATGGCAGTGCAGGTGACACTTTTACTTTGTAAAGTAATTCCTGCTGGCGTCAAAGTCCAGGGTGTGCTGTCTGTGCACTTGTATGGAATACACATCTATACAAGTGACCAGACAGCAAACCCTGGGCTATGATGCCAGCAGAAATTCCTATACAAAAGAAAAGCACTGGCCAGCCCTTTCCCCCTGCTGTGCACATCTTCCCACTCCCACCTCATGACGAGGCAGCTAGAAGTGGTTATTTTTCATTCTGAGGGGTATGAATGTTATAGAAATGTGTGTGCCTGGCTGAGACAGCTTCCCGGCACACCACTCACACACAGCCGCACTACAGTACTTCACACAGGTCTTTAAAAGACCATTTACTTGTTAATGAGGCTTTGTTGTGTTTTCACACCTACTTGGAGCCCCTGCATCTCCACTCTGCACATGGCTTTGGCTGGATGAATTAGCTCCCCCTCCCAAAATTTGAGGGAGACGAGATGACGTGAAAAGAGGGGTGAATGAGGGATTGAAGACGCTAAGTGGTGACCGTGATGGGGCAGACATTTAATGCAGTTTCCTTTTCAAATGGGTTTATTGTACAAATCTACTTTGACAGACTCGCAGACAGCAAATGCTGCTGCCTTTCCATGGTGTCTGAAAGTTTTTTTCTTGAAGTTGGGTCGACGAGCTGATCGGGTTCTTTTCTTCCTTCATGAGGTGGTGATGAGTGGGTTGCAGGGCGCCTGCATTTGTCACCTCTGTCATTGGTAGCCCCGGGCTTCCATCTGAACGCCGAGGATCACCGACTCCCCCCCCCATCACCAGAACCTGGAGGGGTCACCGTGATGCTAGGGTGACCAACTGGCATGGGTGCAAATTCACGACAGTGAGTGTAAAATTTCAGGACAAAGGGTCAAAATTCAGGACAAAAATTCAGGACAGGAGGTCAAAATTCAGGACATAAGGTAAGGTTTACAGACACATCAGAGAAGGTTGCGCAATAGTATATAAGTAAGCAAATAGACAACTACTAAAGTACAAGTGAAAATAAGTTTATATTAGGTTGAGACAATTGTGCACTTCATGGTTTGTCAGTATATATTCAGCTTTAAGCAAATGTGCAGGTCTTTTTGTGGAAACAAAACCGCCCCCACATTTCCAGCTCCCAGAGAAAATGCCTGATGCCCGGTCCGGATAGTCTGGCCTTGATACCACCCTCCAATGGTGCCCCTCATCGTCACATAGACCCTCTTTCATGTTTATTTGATTTCTTCTATAGTGCTACTCATCCCAAGTATGTGGGGCAGAGTTTTGGAGTGCGTTACAACACACACATATTATATAGAGACAATCACTCATATAATGGGAAAGTCAATGTATAGGAAATGTTGCTTAAGATAATGGGGCTCACAATGTGTAATCATACTTTCATCCATCATTCACCATTCATTCTGTCCTTCCATCTGTGTGCCCATCCATGTCCATATTCATCCATTTACAAACCTATCCATCAAGTTTCCTTCCATCCATCATTTCACTCATCCATCCCTCAATCCACCCTTTTACTCATGCATCATCCATCCATCCACCC
Source organism: Lissotriton helveticus (assembly GCF_964261635.1). Lineage (NCBI taxonomy): Eukaryota > Metazoa > Chordata > Amphibia > Caudata > Salamandridae > Lissotriton > Lissotriton helveticus. Next base: position 72,332,636 of record NC_136064.1, read on the forward strand.
TTTCACCCTATCCATCCATACGCTCATCCATCCACTCTTCCACCCATCCATCCATTAACTCATCCATCCAGCCATTCACCTGTTCAGTCATCCATTTACCCATCCCCCTTCCTCTTTCAATTCCCCTTTCACTTAGCCATCCATCCTTCCATCCACCCACCCATCCACCTACTCATCCACTCATGAATCCATCCATTGAACCTATCATTCATCTATTCTTTCACTCATCCATCCACCCTTTCACTCCTTCACTCATCTATCCATCCTTTTGTCCATCTACCCGCCCTTTCACTCACTCATCCAGCCTTACATCCACCCTTTCACTCATCCGTCCATCCACTCACCCTTTCACTTATCAATTCATCAATCCACCCTTTCACTGATCAATTCATCAATCCATCCATTATTCCACTCATCCATCCACCCAGTCACTCGCCCGTCATCCACCCTTTCACTCATTCATCCATCCATCATTTCACTCATCTATCCAGCCATCCCTTCACTTCCTTACTCACTCACCTTTTCACATTAATTATGAGACCCATCAAGAACTCCACCCTCGCTGTAGTTCCTAAAGCAAGGGGTGTGGTGGGGCAGGGTTCACTATGCCCCTGTATGTAGGCAATCTGAAAAAGTAAAAGGCATGAGTCATGTCAGATGCACAGTGCCTGGACTTGGGGCAACTGTGACATGGTGTTGTTTCCAGAGCTTTAAGTGGGATGTAATAACTAAGGGGGTCTCTCCAAAAGGGTGTTTAATGTAATAAAATGCGTGGCTTAAAACACATAAGCTGAAAATCTGTGCTTAATATAATGTGCCGCCTGACTGGCATTTTTGTTGCTTCTGTCATTGCATCCAGATATATAATACAACAAGTAACGTTACACTTGGAACAAGTAACGTTACACCTACAACAAGCCAGAACTATTGGCTTTGTCAACGGTTGTTAGTTGCATAAAATAAAAAAGCAGCAGCCATGGCTGCTATACTCTAACTATAATTCCTTCCTTTGAACTTCTTTCACCGCCTTCCTTTGGTTAACTGGATTCTCACATAGCAGCAGCATAGGCGTTTTTGCACTTCCATGTGGCAGAATGCCCTGCCCTGGACTGAGGCTGTAGGAGGCCACCACATGCTGTGCCAGCCCAGCCTGACCCAACGCTGGGACTCGAACCCGGTTCCCCATTTCTAAAGTGGGTACCACTGGCCCTTAAACCATGTTGTCTCTGGGTTGCACAATTGCATGAAAGGGATTCAACAGTTCAGAGACACCAGATTGTAGTGGTGTACTGATAGCTCACTGAAACTGAACTGCTAGTTTACTGATCATGCATGTTGAACATGCGGACTCAATACACGCCTGAGTTATGAGGATAATGAAGGTGGCATTTACAGAGCGTGTTATATGCAAATGAGAGACATATGGAGCTGTTTCTGCACTGAAAGATATACAAGACAGTTTTCCCAGAGGCATGGCTGTATAATGGCTTCACCTTATCTGCTCTGCCATTTCATTTCACTTCCATGGCTTTCTGGCAGATATTATGTTCTCACAGATTTTCCTGAGTCTGAAGAAGCCTTTAGAGATGAACAATACTTACTTTTCGCGAATTCTATCATCAGTTTAGGTAATTTATGGTTTACAAAAAGGCTAGATTGCATTTCAAAACGATCACTTTTTGTTGCCTTATTGCCTGAAAATGAAAAGCATCAGATTCATTTCCTATATCGGTATAACCAACCCCACACATTTCAAGTGAAAATAATAATTTAGAAATAAAAATTGAAATAGCTGGTTCGGATACATATAATGTCCTTGTAACAGCATTGCTAAATTAGCTCGTTGGTACCTTGAAAATCACACACCAGATAAATAGGCCTCTACTTCAATTGTAGGGATTTACTTAATGAATGAATTTAGATTTCTAAAGCGCACATAGCTGCCCTGAGGCGTCCAAGCGCTAAGAATACCAACTGGGGCTAAAGTAGGGAAGAGGAGTGTCGGATGAACTGTTAAGTGAGGAACAAGAGCGTTTTCAGCTGTTTACGAAAAGAGAGGATGTCAGGGTTGGATCTTAAATGCTGGGGAAGGCCATCCCACAGCCTGGCTATGTTATAAGAGAAGGAGAGACCTCCAGATCTTGATTTCTTTATTTGCGGCACAATGGCCAGATTAGCAGAGGTAGAGCGCAACTGTCTGGTGGGGAAATAGGGTGTGATAAGGGGGAGATTTATTGCCGGACCTAAAGACCAGAAGGCCTGGTGAGCAATACATAATGACTTAAAATTGACTCTCTCCATAATAGGAAGCCAGTGCAATTTCCTTAGTCCAGACTTTACTGAGGATCTGCGGGGGATTTGTAAAAGCGTTCGTGCTGCGCAGTTCTGTATCAGCTGCAGTTTGCGCTGCGTAAAATCAGGAGCTCCAAGATATAAAGCATTCCCGTAATCCAACTGTGATTGGATCAGGCCCAAGACCACGGTCTTTCTTGCTTCAAAGGGGAGTAGAGGTAAGATCTTCCTAATAACTCTCAGGATGCCGAAACAAATGGCTGACAGTTTTATTGCCTGTTGATCAAATGACAGGGACCTATCCAGCCAGACCCCTAAGCTCTTAATGGCGTCTTTAGGAACAGGGGCAGGACCTAGGCTGGATGGCCAGAAAGTATCTATGGAGGATGGTGTAGTGTGACCAAGGAGCATGAGCTCAGTCTTGTCTCCATTGAGTTTGAGACAAGACTTGGTCATCCAGTTCTTAACCGTCTCCAAGCAACCAGCAAGATCAACACACGCCAAAGATCCCCCTGCCTGTGCCAGAGACACCACCAGCTGAGTATCGTCCGCGTAGGTAACGATCTTAATACCATACGGACGGACGATCTGAGCCAGTGGCCTCATGTAGACGTTAAATAACGTCGGGCTTAATGATGATCCCTGCGGGACTCCGCATCCCAGAGACTTACTAGTGGAGATGACGTTGCCCTCATATACCTGGAAAGATCTATCACTCAGGTAAGACCTAAACCACTCCAAAGCCCTGTCAGATATTCCGGTGTCCAGGAGACGCTGTAAAAGGATACCGTGGTTAACGGTATCAAATGCCGCGCTCAGATCGAGGAGGATGACTGCCACCAATCCTCCCCGATCCAAGATTCTCCTGGACTCCTCTGTGACTGCCAGTAATGCCGTCTCGGTCCCATGCTTGGGGCGAAAGCCAGTCTGGGAGGGATCGAGCAGCTGGTTTTTCTCGAGAAAAGTTGTTAGTAGGCTATTTATATATTTCTCCAAAATTTTGGCTGCCCAAGGCAGCAAGGAGATCGCCCTAATGGCCTCTCTGTAGATAATTTTATCTGCTTTCGCATATCCTAGTCGCCATTTGCGTTCCAGTCTCTTACAAAAGCGCTTTTTCTCCCGTAGTTCATTAGAGTACCAGGGAGCTGAAGTCTTAGATCTTTTAAAAACTGTTTCCTTCAGGGGGAGTGTGGCTGTTAAAGAATTGTGTATCCATTCATTAAATATTTCATTAGCTTGTGACGGGGTCTTGCCAACTGAGGGAGTTGATTTTTGTAACTCTTGAGTCCACTGGGCCAGCGGGAGTTTAGACCAATTTCGAGTTTCTTGAACTATGGGTGTGAGGGGTGAGGACTTCTCAGTTATCCATAGCAGCGGGACTAATGCATGGTCTGTCCAAGGAAGTACTATAGGGGCGCATGTCTTCAAGTTAAGACAGTTGCTGAATACAGGATCCAGCAAGTGACCTTTGATGTGCGTAGGTGATGCGACTAGCTGAAGCAGCTGCAAAGCGGAAAGATCCCCAATTAGTTTATTGGCAGTTGAATTATTGGGTTCATCAAAATGTATATTGAAATCACCCAATAGCGTAAAGTTGGAGGGTGATAAAGCCAGATCAGCGACAAGCGGGGACAGAGAGTCATAAAACTGTTTGGTTGATCCCGGTGGGCGATATATAAGTATCCCAGAAAAACTTATGTTGGGGGAAAATTCCAGGGTGAAGGCCATGCTTTCGCATTCCGGGAGGGGATTAGGGGTGTAGCGACAGGTGAAACAATCTTTGAAAATAATTGCTAGGCCACCACCTCTTTCATTTCCACGGTCCTGTCTCACGATTTGGTATCCCTGTCCCAGGGTTTGGACCAACTCAGGATCGGAGTGAGAGGTTAGCCATGTCTCGGTCAAGAAAAGAGCATCCGGTTTTCTCTCATCAATTAACAGAGATAGCTCTGTACAGTGTCTTGGTAGTGACCTACAATTTAGCAGAAGCATTCTAAACAATTGTCGATTGTGTGTTTCGGATTTAAACCTGAGGTGAGTCTTGCAGTCCCTACATTGGGTAGGTAAATCAAGCGGATGGTACTTATGAGCACAGGACAAGGTTGGCTGCGAGTTAATAGCTCGGAGCTCTCCGGACGTATATTTCCGGATTTTTGTAAGGGGAGATACAGGGGTAGTGGCCCCTGGTCCCGACCTGTCGCGGACGGGCGCAGACGGGCTTGCCTTAGGCGCGCCCGCTGCGCTCGTCCGCTGCACTTTCTGGGGTAACACATTTTATATTTTAATTTCAGATGTATTCAGCAGCCCCTCTGACAGGTAGATTCATCAAGCATTTTTGCGAGCGCAAACGGTGCGAATCGCAAAATTCGGCGTTTGGAATTCATCAATGGGTCATGAACTCGCAATTTGAAAAATCGCAAAAAATTGCGATTTCTCAAATTGCGATCGCATTAAGATTCCTTAAATGCTATTCATGAAACTTTTAAGATTTGCGAATTCGCAATTTCCGGCCGCTATTTACCGCGAAGTCTGACTTCATGGTAAATAGCGAAAACTTTAGTGCATTTTTCTAAGTGGTATGTTACACACACACATGTCCTTTGGACATGTGTGTGCGCAACATCAGGCTACATTTCCATTCAGGGGTGCTACAGGGTGTCCTTTGGACACCCCTGGCACCCTTGAATTCGCTTTCTTATTTGTGATTAGCAAATTGCTAATCGCAAATAAGGATTGACTCCCCATTCATTCCTATGGGCCTTTAGGCCCATAGGAATGAATGGGGAGTTATTCCTTATTTGCGATTAGCAATTTGCTAATCGCAAATAAGGAGGGTGTAGGAATCGCAATTCATTTTGCAATTTCTACATGAATCCCGATTTGCGAGTCCTTAATAGCGATTCCTTAATAATCGCTATTAAGGACTCGCAAATCAGCACAATGATGTATCTGGGAATAAGTTCTCATCTGCTAATTAGTGCATTATGAAGCAAGAACGTATTCATGACCAGCATCAAGCGTTCAAAGGAAGTCTGGGTGTGGCACAAGGTCAGATAAAATGTTTTCTCATAAATGCTCTCAAATTTCGTGCATGGGGAATATTCAATATTATTAGCCAGCTCATCAGTATTATTGTGAGGAATCAGGGTCTTGTGTGGACTCGGGGATTGCTTCTGGGACAGGCTATCATAGAATATGCATGAGAAAGCCAATAAGGTAATGGAGGACCGGTCTGTGGTGGCTGGGGTGCCAGGATCATCACTAGGGGAGGGACTTTCACGTCATGAAGTCGACTTCCAATAGGGATTTGCCTGGTACCTGTCTGTGTTATCCTCTTCCAGCTCGTCATGAGTCACAGTAGAGCTGTGCTCATGACGATCTGGGCTCGTCATAACTGCCGCGGTCTGCTGACGCGTGATTGATTCCCCGCCTGTGCAGGCGAATTAATCAGTGGGCGGAGTCGTGACAAACCCGGCTCGTCATGAGCACAGCTCCACTGTGACTCATGACGAGCTGGGTTCGTCACGAGCACCGTGGCGCTGCGTGCCCCCCTCCCACTCCGGGGGGGTATTACCCCCGCAGCGAAGTGGTTATATTGGCGCTTTCGCTGTCTATTCAGTTCAGTCTCCAGATTCTGTCAATCAAGACCTGCGAATCTTGACAATTGTAAGGCAATAAAGTATTCTATTCGTTAACAAGCAGCTCAACTGCAGCATCCCCAATATTCTCAGCTTTACAGTCAGCCCAACTCTTGTTATTGAAGTATGTATGAGGAAATGTCTAGTAAAGCCATTGTCATTAATTATTTGTATCTGTAAATGATTAACTCAAGGCATTTAGGTTACCTATTATGTTTACTCTGGGACTACTAGCTTAAAGTCACTTAACAATGACGGACACATGATAAGGGAGAGGAATATATATAATATTAACTTCAGGTAGGCTCAACAACATGTCCTTACTGAAAACAAAAAATGTGTGTTCAACTGTGAGGAATGCGGTGCAAACGCAAACATAGGGGCAGATTTACAAGGAAGTGCCGCAGCTTGGCATCGCAAGCCCTTTGGCTGTGACACGCTGCAGCACTTCCAAAGCACAGGAATGCTGCATTCCTGTGCTCTCCCCTGCGCTTGTGCACAAACTGCTGTCATGCGCAGGCACCCTTGCATCATGGTGATTCCGGAGTTGGGAGCACACCGCTGATCTCTTCCGCCGTATCGCCCCACTGCATCATGGTCTGTGCAGTTCAAGTATTTATAAGAACAGTTCAAAGTTCAATTTTCAAAGTATTTCACCTCAATCGGTGCAAGTAAATACTTGTATTATGATCATCTCTAGACACGAGCCTAGCTCGTGTTTCGGGATTGATTCCCTCATCAGTAGAGATAGTATTCGGGGTTGCAGGACAGGTCGCCAAACATCCGTCACGGGCCTCGTTGCCCCTCTGGCGCGCAGGTGCATCTCCAACAAGCTCGTCAGCTTACATGGCTACCGGGAGCCAAGAAAAAGGGGATTCCGGAGTTGGGAGCACACCGCTGACCTCTTCCGCCGTATCGCCCCACTGCATCATGGTCTGTGCAGTTCAAGTATTTATAAGAACAGTTCAAAGTTCAATTTTCAAAGTATTTCACCTCAATCGGTGCAAGTAAATACTTGTATTATGATCATCTCTAGACACGAGCCTAGCTCGTGTTTTGGGATTGATTCCCTCATCAGTAGAGATAGTATTCGGGGTTGCAGGACAGGTCGCCAAACATCCGTCACGGGCCTCGTTGCCCCTCTGGTGCGCAGGTGCATCTCCAACAAGCTCATCAGCTTACATGGCTACCGGGAGCCAAGAAAAAGGGGATTCCGGAGTTGGGAGCACACCGCTGACCTCTTCCGCCGTATCGCCCCACTGCATCATGGTCTGTGCAGTTCAAGTATTTATAAGAACAGTTCAAAGTTCAATTTTCAAAGTATTTCACCTCAATCGGTGCAAGTAAATACTTGTATTATGATCATCTCTAGACACGAGCCTAGCTCGTGTTTCGGGATTGATTCCCTCATCAGTAGAGATAGTATTCGGGGTTGCAGGAAAGGTCGCCAAACATCCGTCACGGGCCTCGTTGCCCCTGGGGCAGTGGGGCGATACGGCGGAAGAGGTCAGCGGTGTGCTCCCAACTCCGGAATCCCCTTTTTCTTGGCTCCCGGTAGCCATGTAAGCTGACGAGCTTGTTGGAGATGCACCTGCGCGCCAGAGGGGCACCGAGGCCCGTGACGGATGTTTGGCGACCTGTCCTGCAACCCCGAATACTATCTCTACTGATGAGGGAATCAATCCCGAAACACGAGCTAGGCTCGTGTCTAGAGATGATCATAATACAAGTATTTACTTGCACCGATTGAGGTGAAATACTTTGAAAATTGAACTTTGAACTGTTCTTATAAATACTTGAACTGCACAGACCATGATGCAGTGGGGCGATACGGCGGAAGAGGTCAGCGGTGTGCTCCCAACTCCGGAATCCCCTTTTTCTTGGCTCCCGGTAGCCATGTAAGCTGACGAGCTTGTTGGAGATGCACCTGCGCGCCAGAGGGGCAACGAGGCCCGTGACGGATGTTTGGCGACCTGTCCTGCAACCCCGAATACTATCTCTACTGATGAGGGAATCAATCCCGAAACACGACCTAGGCTCGTGTCTAGAGATGATCATAATACAAGTATTTACTTGCACCGATTGAGGTGAAATACTTTGAAAATTGAACTTTGAACTGTTCTTATAAATACTTGAACTGCACAGACCATGATGCAGTGGGGCGAAAGGACGGAAGAGGTCAGCGGTATGCTCCCAACTCCGGAATCCCCTTTTTCTTGGCTCCCGGTAGCCATGTAAGCTGACGAGCTTGTTGGAGATGCACCTGCGCGCCAGAGGGGCAACGAGGCCCGTGACGGATGTTTGGCGACCTGTCCTGCAACCCCGAATACTATCTCTACTGATGAGGGAATCAATCCCGAAACACGAGCTAGGCTCGTGTCTAGAGATGATCATAATACAAGTATTTACTTGCACCGATTGAGGTGAAATACTTTGGAAATTTGAACTTTGAACTGTTCTTATAAATACTTGAACTGCACAGACCATGATGCAGTGGGGCGATACGGCGGAAGAGGTCAGCGGTATGCTCCCAACTCCGGAATCCCCTTTTTCTTGGCTCCCGGTAGCCATGTAAGCTGACGAGCTTGTTGGAGATGCACCTGCGCGCCAGAGGGGCAACGAGGCCCGTGACGGATGTTTGGCGACCTGTCCTGCAACCCCGAATACTATCTCTACTGATGAGGGAATCAATCCCGAAACACGAGCTAGGCTCGTGTCTAGAGATGATCATAATACAAGTATTTACTTGCACCGATTGAGGTGAAATACTTTGGAAATTTGAACTTTGAACTGTTCTTACAAATACTTGAACTGCACAGACCATGATGCAGTGGGGCGATACGGCGGAAAAGGTTAGCGGTGTGCTCCCAACTCCGGAATCCCCTTTTTCTTGGCTCCCGGTAGCCATGTAAGCTGACGAGCTTGTTGGAGATGCACCTGCGCGCCAGAGGGGCAACGAGGCCCGTGACGGATGTTTGGCGACCTGTCCTGCAACCCCGAATACTATCTCTACTGATGAGGGAATCAATCCCGAAACACGAGCTAGGCTCGTGTCTAGAGATGATCATAATACAAGTATTTACTTGCACCGATTGAGGTGAAATACTTTGGAAATTTGAACTTTGAACTGTTCTTACAAATACTTGAACTGCACAGACCATGATGCAGTGGGGCGATACGGCGGAAGAGGTCAGCGGTGTGCTCCCAACTCCGGAATCCCCTTTTTCTTGGCTCCCGGTAGCCATGTAAGCTGACGAGCTTGTTGGAGATGCACCTGCGCGCCAGAGGGGCAACGAGGCCCGTGACGGATGTTTGGCGACCTGTCCTGCAACCCCGAATACTATCTCTACTGATGAGGGAATCAATCCCGAAACACGAGCTAGGCTCGTGTCTAGAGATGATCATAATACAAGTATTTACTTGCACCGATTGAGGTGAAATACTTTGGAAATTTGAACTTTGAACTGTTCTTACAAATACTTGAACTGCACAGACCATGATGCAGTGGGGCGATACGGCGGAAGAGGTCAGCGGTGTGCTCCCAACTCCGAAATACCCTTGCATCATGGTGCCAGGATGACTGTGTCATGGGGAGATTGTTTTGTGCAGGAAGGGGCACCTTACTGCACAAACACAATCACTACAGGCATTTTCTTCTTTCAATCAGTGCTGTAGAATGCAGCACACGTTGAAAGTGGAAAAAATGAGAGAAATGAAAACATTTCTCCTCGTTGCGCCTCCCTACGCCTCCCCTGGGGAAGCGTAGCATTTAGACGCATTTCTAGTTTTACGATTCCTCATAAATCTGGAAATTCACCATGTTTGAAACAGAGTATCCTGGCCTCTAAATGCTAAATCAGGCCATTACCCTTTGGAAAGTGCTCACCCACAATATTGATGTTTCACAATCGTCCTTTGCTTATGTTGATTCCACAGTGTCAATAACCAACATATCATCACGTGACATAGATGTGGATTTGAGAACAGTAAATCTACAGTTCCCTACACATGCTCATCTTAACATAATGGTCCTGAATATGATGTCGGGCAGACATAACCGTTGTGGAAACGGAACCGCCTGACCTTAGGTCGGCAGTTCTGACCACTCTATTACGATGCGACCACCACAGGGAGGTCGCTTTACTCCATTTTCCAATGGAAGTTTGTGCTCTGGGTGGAAAAGGCCCACAGCCCAAGCTTCCTTTGAGAAATCGAGGTTTAAAAACACCCCTGCATGGTGCCTGCCACACGGTGCAGGGATGTTAGGTGGGGCAAATCCGGAGAGCTGGGCAGGAAGGGGGCCCTTCTAGGGTCCTCCAAAGTCAGTTTCTGATAGCTAATCCATGTCGAAAAAGGTCGATTTGGATTGGCCGACATCGTAATCCCGACGGTGGAGCCGAGCCTGACTCCGCGGTCATTGAATTGATTACTGTTCCTCTCCTATTTCGCGGGCTCACAGTGCCGGTTGAAAGAGGAACTGAATCTTCCCACTTGTTTCCTTCTGACCACTGAAATCAAAATATGGGGGTCCATGGGAAACCACAGGTTGTCGGGTGGAGAGCCTCTGACCAATCGGGCCCTGTGTTGCTTGTCAGTGTTGTGGAATTATTATATATATGAAGGGTGATAATAATGAACTTCATACTGTGACATTCAACCTCCTTAGAAAATGTAGGGTAAGCACAAGGTACATTTTGAAGTTTGCCTTTGTTAATTATTCCGAATCAGCAAAGCATGGCATATCACTAAAAACAAACAGAGAAAGTATCCACTATATAATACAATTATTGAAGCTTTAATCCCTTCCTTCAATTTTGTTAGCGCTGTCGCAGGGATTCTGCTCCTACACAGGACTGTGCATAGAGACCTAAAACCTCAGTGAATTAGGGTTTACCAAAACTCACCTCAGTATCCAAAATCCCCTACCAGACTAGCAATCAGTGTCTCATTGGTTCTTCCATACCCCCAATGATTAGACAACCCAGAACATGGACTTAGAACACCTCAGGTAACGTGGAACACCTGAACACTCTTTCGTTATACTACCATACCAATCCAAAACGAGGAGTAAAAGAAGACACGTGCAAGTTTGAAATGTTTATTTCTAATGCTGTGTTCTCAGGCGCAGTATCTTAGCTAATACAAGCAAACATATTATAAGCAACAAGGTTATCAGCATAGTTACTAGTCCATAAAATACAAAGGGAGAAAGCATGTGAAAATGCTAAAGGGAAGAAGGCTAAATGGCACCTAAGTCTTACCCTCACTTGCTAGTATATTATATTATATCTAAAGAAGGTCTCTTTGGGTTTTAGAAGGGCGGCCCCATACCTCTGATCTTAGTGGAAAGGGAAATTGAAATTGAAATTAAAATATTTATAAAGCGCACATACACCACGCGGTTTCTTGACGCTAGGACATAAAACCAAGGGGGAGAGAAGAACCGGCCAACTAACATGGGAAAGCTTGGGTGAACAAAAATGTTTTTAAGGATTTGCGGAATTCTGAGTAATGAATGGAAGATCTAAGGGAGGGAGGAAGGGCATTCCAAAAGGTAGGCGCAAGCGTAGAAAATTTTGCGCCACCTGACCTCTTCTTCTTGAAACGAGGGACAACCAGAAGAGATTGTGAGGAGGAACGCAACTCTCTGCTAGGACAGTATGCCTTGATCTCAGAAGAAATAAAGTGAGGGGCTGTCCCTGCCCTTGCCTGGAAGGTGATACAGCCCATCTTAAACAAGGCACGCTCCCGGATAGGCAACGAGTGCAGAGCTTTGAGCAGCGGGGTAACATGATAGGACTTGGACAGATTGTATGTCAGGATTCGCCTCCCTGCGCCTGCATGGTACGTGCAAATGTAAGGACAGGGGCGGAGGAAAAGGACGCTTAGATTGGAGAGGGGTAAAAAACTACATTCCCCAGAATCCCCAGCATGGGGGAAGTACTTGAGCAGTGATCACACGCATCCGGTTGCGTGTTATTCCAGCATTTCCGGTGTTCACAGTTTGTGGAAGTCGAGCAACGCTACACGTCGCGGTTGCCTGGTGAGACGTGCAGGAAAGCCGCCGGAGTTCGTCGGCGGGTGCCGATTCAGGTAGAACAGTACTGACAGCGCATCGCGTAAGCAGGCGATCGCCTGTCTCTGTGTCTTTTCGTATTTGGACATTTGAAGAGCGGAGCGCGGTGGTAGTCAGCCACGCGCTACCGTTCTAAACAGCCCCGAAGTGAAGTTAACTTCGGCTAGGACTGGGGAGACAACTCAGGTTTCTTTTGTGCCTTAGGGGAAAGGATAATTGTGTATTAGTGCGGGCGCTGTGGTGGTCACAACTACGCGTCACTGTGCACTGCTGTTCGATTCTTCATTGACAGTGACAGCTCATTTATTGTTTATTCTTTTATTGGTTCTGACCAGCTAAGACACTACGTTTGGATACCCTGTTTGGGAAGGGTTTATAACCAGGTCCTTACCTTATGCTGCACAGAGCGGAGTGTTGTGGTTCTTGCTTCCCACACACTACCGTGATCTGTAAATAAGAACACTTTGCATTTTCTTTTCATTCTTGTGGATATCATTTTCTTTGTCTTTGCACAGCCCTGTGCTGTGCCACCATGGAATCCAGTTATATCTTCTCTCGCCTGTAGTCATGGTATGTGCACCTACAGGGATTAACTATTTGATGTATTTGTGTTCTTGGTAGTGTGTCTGACCTATGGTTGTGTTTCCAATAGGCTATTTGCGTGACAGGAGGCGATATAGAAGACGTGAGGCCAGTATCCTTTGACTGCCTTACTGCAAGGTATAAAACAGCCCTTTAGCGAGAATATATGAGAGTAGCCATTTATTCACATACGCATGACTAAGTATATTGTTCTTGTCGTTACAGGCATATCCCTTCCCTGCTGGCCCTTCCCTTTCCCTTCCCTGTTCTTTTTTTCCCTCGCCTAACGGCTCAATCCCTCTGTGTGTTACAACTAGAGGCATTGTGACGTTTGGAGGTGGACCATTATAGCCATCAATCGGATCCCGTGGAGCAAAGCTTGACAGAATAACACGCCCACCAAATCTGCTTTACCTGATCTGTTTGGGCTTATAATGGCTACTATGGAGGACGTTATGCAGGCCTTAGTGTTGGTCCAGCAAGAACTAGCTGCTTCCAAGACTGAGGCCGCTAACTTGAGAGACAAGGTCGATAGGTTAAGTAGAAACCCCTTTGATGCTTCGACTTCACAGGTCCAGGTGACTGTCCCTCCACCCATTCCGTTTGGCTAGCCCAGAACGGTATTCCGGTGATCCCACTAAAACCCAAGTCTTCCTGACTCAGATAATGCTGCATTTCTCTTGCAAACCGGCCTCTTTTCCTAATCATCATTCAAGGGTGACTTTTGCCATTTCTTATTTGATAGGGGATGCAGCCAATTGGGCTGTACCCCTAGTACGTAACAATGACGCCATCTTATCTGACTGGCCCGCTTTTCGTGCGGAGTTCGAAAGAGTTTTTGATAGATGCGCTACCACGTTTAGCGCAGACAGAGAATTGCTCACCCTTAGACAGGGTAGGAGGGATCTGGTATCCTACTTGACTGATTTTAACAGGTTAGTGGCAGAGACTTCTTGGCCAGAGGAAAAGAGGATGTCGCTTTTTTATCAAGGGTTGAGAGATGGACTTAAAGACATTATCGCCCAGATCGACCCTCAACCTGTAACGTGTACAGATATGATAAATCTAACCTTACGTTTAGATGGCAGAATAAGTGAGAGAGGAGGTGAAAGAAGAAGGTGGGACAGGGTTTCTTTTGGGTCTGAGGCTACGCCTCGCAAACCGTTGTCTTCCTCAGATGCTAGCTCAGAACCCATGGAAATTGGAGCCGTACGTGCACCCTTGTCTAGGGAAGAAAAAGAGAACTGTAGAGCCCTAGGGTTGTGCTTATACTGTGGTAAAAAGGGGCATTTCGTTAAAGAGTGCCCCACTAAACCAAAAACATCTGGAGTCTGGAACCGAAGCAAAAAGATAGCAGTCTCTGTTATGGCTGCCTCTGAGGCAGAGACGGTGACTTCACAGGAACAACCAAGGGAGCCCCCACCATTAACAATATCTTCCCTAATTGTTCTGGCCTTACAGGATACGGAGACACATATCGTTCTCCCTATGAGGTTGGAAAGCCGGTTACAGACACATCAGGTTAAGGTCATGATTGACTCCGGGGCTACAGGAAACTTCATTGATAGTAGTTTCGTGTCCTCTTTGTCTTTAGGTAGAGTAGTCAGAGACACCCCGGAGGAAGTACTGGCAGTGGATGGGAAACCTTTGATTTCTGGCCTCATAACTGAACAAACAGATGTGGTAGTATTGTCTTTTAAGGGACCGGAGGGACTGCATAAGGAAGAAATATCACTCAACATAATAGAGGCCCCACAATATGAGGTCATTCTAGGGATGCCTTGGCTAAGCTATCATAACCCGTTGATCGATTGGAAAACCAAAGAGGTCCGGTTTTTGTCAGAGGAATGCAAGGAGCATTTGAGCGCTATCCGGACACCACAGGCCGCGGCCTTACTCCTCCCGGTAGTGTTGACCACTGCTGCAGAGAAACAGGTAGCGTTACCCTCAGAATACCAACGCTTCAGGGACGTATTCAGTGAAAGCCAGGCAGAACAACTGCCCCCACACCGGGTTTATGATTGTCGTATAGATCTGGTGGAGGGAGCCACACTACCTTCCTGTCGCGTTTATGCACTATCTGTACCGGAGACTGCACACTTAAAGGAATACCTAGATCATTACGTTGAGATAGGGTTTATCAGACCCTCTAGATCCCCTGCAGCCTCTCCTTTGTTTTTTATCAAGAAAGCAAATGGAGACTTGAGAGCCTGTGTAGACTACCGGGTGCTCAATAAGAACACGATACGGAACCGGTATCCACTTCCCCTAGTGTCGGTCCTGCTGAACCAAGTAAAAGATGCCCAAATATACACCCGGTTGGACTTGAGGGGCGCGTACCATTTGGTGCGTGTTAGAGAAGGGGACGAGTGGAAGACCGCCTTCAACACTCGTTATGGATTATATGAATATACTGTTATGCCGTTTGGGCTGTGTAACGCCCTGGCGGCATTTCAGTATTTTCTTAACGATGTCTTGAAGGAGTTTGTGGACATATGTGCGGTCGTCTATATAGATGATATTCTCATTTATTCAGACAGGACCGAGAGTCACAGACATCATGTTTCCCAGATCCTACAACGGTTGGGGGAAAACAAGCTCTTTTGCAAGCTGAGTAAGTGCGAATTCGGCGTTACTGAGGTGGAATTCTTGGGAGTGATACTAAGCCCCTCTGGTCTGCAGATGTCAGAAAGAAAGGTTCAGGCTGTTCAGGATTGGCCGGTTCCCTCCAGTGTGAAGGAAGTCCAGAGCTTCCTGGGTTTTGCGAACTACTACCGTAGGTTCATTTCGCAGTTTTCCCAGGTAGCGTCTCCACTGTCCAGACTACTTAGGAAAGGAGTAGCTTTTCCTTGGTCTACCGAAGCGAACAGTGCCTTTGAGACCTTAAAAAGGGCTTTTACCTCGGCCCCGATTTTGGCCCATCCTAAACCGGAACATCCATTTATCGTAGAAGCGGATGCTTCAGACATAGCGATAGGGGCCATCCTGTCACAACGGAATCAGGTCACAGGACAACTACACCCTGTAGCTTATATGTCTAAGAAATTGTGCACGGCAGAGATGAATTATACCATAGCCGAGAAAGAGCTCTTAGCCATAAAGAAGGCCTTCCAGGAATGGCGTCAACATCTTTGGGGGGCTGCGTTCCCGGTCACTGTGTTCTCTGATCATAGGAACCTTCAGTATATGAAGACAGCCCGGAACCTCACACAAAGACAGATGAGGTGGATGTTGTTCTTTTCGGAATACGATTTTATCATCACTTACAGACCCGGGGTAGAGAACAAAAAAGCTGATACCCTGTTCAGGCAGAATCAGGTTGGCAACGTTCCTGGTGATACAGCGCTAGAGGCGATCATAGACCCAGGGAAGGTGGTTTGCGTTGTCCAGGCAAACACCTTTTTGGATTTGATTCGCCAAACCAAGGCTCCAGAGGCATGGGTGATGTGGGCTGCCAGGGGAAGTGGTCGCACTTTGTAACACGGACTACCTTCGCAGGATGGCAAGTTGTACCTACCCAGTACAGTCTTGAGAAAGAAGGCTTTCGAGTGGTGTCATAACGCTTAGCTGGTGGGCCACTCAAGTGTGAGCAAAACAATTCTGTTGTTACAACGCCATTTCTGGTGGGAAACTATCAAGAGAGACGTAACCGCATGGGTGGGAGTCTGTGAGGAGTGCGCCCGAGCCAAGAACGAGACAGGAAAAAAGAAAGGGCTGCTGATGCCTCTGCCCACACCTACAAGGCCTTGGCAGACTATCAGCATTGACTTTGTCACAGGATCAAGGTAAAACGGCTATACTGGTGGTGATAGACAGTCTCACCAAAATGGGACACTTCATTCCCTGCATGAATCTCCCTACTGCAAGTCAGACAGCGCAGTTACTGTTGAGCAACGTTATTCGTTTGCACGGGGTGCCCGAAGTCATCGTCTCGGACAGGGGCCCGCAATTCATCGCCAGGTTTTGGAAGGCCTGGTGCCAGGCCATGCAGATCCAGTCTTCACTATCCACTAGCTTCCACCCACAGACCAATGGTCAGACAGAGAGGCTCAATCAGACCCTGAAAAAATATCTGAGGTGCTATGCTGCTGAAGCCCAGTCCTCCTGGGTCTCTCTGCTGTGGATGGCTGAGGTGGCGTACAATAACGCTTGGCACAGTTCGTTGGGGGTGTCCCCCTTTTGCGCCACCTACGGTTTTGACGCACAAATACTTCGCATTCCGGAGGAGGTAGCTGATCAGCCTACTGTGTTGGGGCAGATGCGTGATCTACAGGCTATGCACAAAAAGATCAGGACCCATCGACAGAAAGCAAAGATCGAGTATAAACGGAGTGAGGACAAACATCGGAGAGCAGGGCCTTCCTATGAGGTTGGGGATAAAGTGTGGCTTTCCACTAGGAACATTCGTTTCAAGTTGCGTAGTATCTTTCATCCCCGATACATTGGACCTTATGTGGTTCTGAAACAAATCAATCCTGTGGCCTACAAGCTGAAGCTGCCTGGTACTCTGCGGATACATCCTGTGTTTCATTGCAACCTGTTGAAACCCGCTTGTGGTGCCAGGAGGCGTGCGCCTCCCCCAGTGCTTTGTGATGGTGGATATGAATACGTGGTACGGTGTATCAAGGACTCCAAATACAGGAGGGGTGTGTTGTGGTACCTGGTCTCCTGGAAGGGGTACTCGGCAGAGGAGGATTCCTGGGAGCCGGTGCAGAATCTCCATGCCCCTGAAGCTGTCCGTTCCTTTCATCGTAGGTTTCCTCTGCGGCCTGGCCCTAGGAGGCGCTAGGGGCGCTACTGTCAGGATTCTCCTCCCTGCGCCTGCATGGTACATGCAAATGTAAGGACAGGGGCGGAGGAAAAGGACGCTTAGATTGGAGAGGGGTAAAAAACTACATTCCCCAGAATCCCCAGCACGGGGGAAGTACTTGAGCAGTGATCACACGCATCCGGTTGCGTGTTATTCCAGCATTTCCGGAGTTCACAGTTTGTGGAAGTCGAGCAACGCTACACGTCGCGGTTGCCTGGTGAGACGTGCAGGAAAGCCGCCGGAGTTTGTCGGCGGGTGCCGATTCAGGTAGAACAGTGCTGACAGCGCATCGTGTAAGCAGGCGATCGCCTGTCTCTGTGTCTTTTCGTATTTGGACATTTGAAGAGCGGAGCGCGGTGGTAGTCAGCCACGCGCTACCGTTCTAAACAGCCCCGAAGTGAAGTTAACTTCGGCTAGGACTGGGGAGACAACTCAGGTTTCTTTTGTGCCTTAGGGGAAAGGATAATTGTGTATTAGTGCGGGGCGCTGTGGTGGTCACAACTACGCGTCACTGTGCACTGCTGTTCGATTCTTCATTGACAGTGACAGCTCATTTATTGTTTATTCTTTTATTGGTTCTGACCAGCTAAGACACTACGTTTGGATACCCTGTTTGGGAAGGGTTTATAACCAGGTCCTTACCTTATGCTGCACAGAGCGGAGTGCTGTGGTTCTTGCTTCCCACACACTACCGTGATCTGTAAATAAGAACACTTTGCATTTTCTTTTCATTCTTGTGGATATCATTTTCTTTGTCTTTGCACAGCCCTGTGCTGTGCCACCATGGAATCCAGTTATATCGTCTCTCGCCTGTAGTCATGGTATGTGCACCTACAGGGATTAACTATTTGATGTATTTGTGTTCTTGGTAGTGTGTCTGACCAATGGTTGTGTTTCCAATAGGCTATTTGCGTGACAGGAGGCGATATAGAAGACGTGAGGCCAGTATCCTTTGACTGCCTTACTGCAAGGAATAAAACAGCCCTTTAGCGAGAATATATGAGAGTAGCCATTTATTCACATATGCATGACTAAGTATATTGTTCTTGTCGTTACAGGCATATCCCTTCCCTGCTGGCCCTTCCCTTTCCCTTCCCTGTTCTTTTTTTCCCTCGCCTAACGGCTCAATCCCTCTGTGTGTTACAACAAGAGGCATTGTGACGTTTGGAGGTGGACCATTATAAGCATCAATCGGATCCCGTGGAGCAAAGCTTGACATTGTAGACAAGTCGGGCTGCCTGATTCTGCACTAGTTGGAGTCTCCGAAGATGGTAGGCGGGGACACCGTTATACAAGGCGTTGCCATAGTCCAAGCGGGAGATAACCATCGCAGACAGAATAAGTTTGAGGGCACAGAAAGGAAAAAAACAGGGCACCTTACGGATAGTGCGAAGGGTGAGGAAGCACGAAGAAACAACTGAACTGATCTGAGAGTGCAGTGAGAGGTGCGCATTGAGTTTAATCCCTAGGGTATTAACCGAAAAAGAAGGGGAGGAGGGGGACCCAGGAAAGAAGGCCAAAAGGAAGAGGACCAGGGACTGGAGGAGCCTCCCATCAACACCAGCTTGGTTTTGTCAGGGTTAAGCTTCAGATGATTAAAGCTCATCCAGTCCCTGATAAACAACATCGTAGAGTGAAAATTGTGAATGGACTCAGGGGTGGAGGATAAATTAAAAACCAGTTGGAGATCGTCAGCATAGTTGTAGATGGTGACGTCCATCTGCTGAAGTGCAAAAATAAGAGGGGAAATGTACAAATTAAACAATAAAGGAGACAAAGAAGACCCTTGCGGCACTCCGCAGTGGACCAATTGAAGGGGAGCAGAGAAATTGGCCAGATGGATGGCCTGATAGCGGTCCTTTAAAAAGGATGCAAGCCAGGCCAGGGCAGACCCCCTGATGCCGACCGCCTCGACACGGGAGAGAAGGATGGAGTGATCCACCGTGTCGAAGGCGGCGGATAAATCAAGGAGGACCAAAGCCTGGGGCCGGCCAGCATCCATGCCCTCTCTGAGGTTGTCCAACACAGAGAGGACAACAGACTCTGTAGAGTGTGCCGGGCGAAACCCAGCCTGACGAGAGGCTAGGCAGCCGTTCTCCTCCACGAAGATACTGAGCGTTCTAGTGATATGACGCTTCAAAATTTTACCAAGGAAAGGGAGGAGGGAAATGGGGCGGTAATTAGTAAGTGAGGACGGGTCAGAACCAGGCTTTTTTAAAATGGGAATAATGATTGCCGATTTGTGAGTCTGGGGAACAACACCATGAGCCAGGGAGTTATTAAGAAAAGTGAGCGGAGGGGAAGGACAAGCTAGATAAATTTGTTCTAAAATGTGTGCAGGTCAGATGTCAGATGGAGAGCCTGACTTAACCGTCGAGATGAGAGACATTACATTTTCTGTTGTCAGAGGGGGAAAGTGATCAAGATGCATCTGAGGAGAGAAGGGCTGTGGATCCAAGTAAGAGGGGGGGAGGGACAACGTTAGACTTAATAGCTAAGACTTTGTCTAAAAAATAGCTATTAAGTGAATCGCAGAGGGTCTGGGAAGGGGAGGGCTTGAGGGTTACTCTGTCAGAGAAGGCCAGATCTTGTACAATAGAGAAAATTTCTCTAGGCTGATTTTCAGCAAGCAGGATTTTAGAAGAGAAGTACTCCGTTTTGGCCAGAAGGATGGACTTCTTATATTGGTTCAGATGAGTTGTATACTCAGTTTTAAGAGTGGGACAATAGGCACATCGCCAGGCACGCTCCGCTTGCCGGAGGGACAGTTTTTCCTCTTTTAATGCGGTATTGAACCACCTATTGGCGTCATAATTACGCCTGGCAGAGACTCGTCTGAGAGGGGCCACCTGATCGCAGCCTCTACTGAGCCAATTATTTAGAAAGTCCATTTGACAATGGAAAGGGAGATCTTGAAGGTTGGGGCAGGAGGCAGAAAGGGAGGAGCAGAGTGATGGCACGTCCACATGAGTCCAATTCCGGGCCCATGTGTTCCTAGGGAGGGGAGATTTCCTAACAAGGCTAGGGTACAGAGAAAAGGAAACTAAAAAATGATCAGACCAAGTGCAGGGGGAGACCACCAGGGAAGAAACAGGACAATTGAGTGACCAAACCTGGTCCAAAATATGGCCATGGATGTGAGTGGGGCAGTGAACTTGAGACACCAGATTAAAAGAGGAAAGAGAATCAGAAAATTCTTTAGACGAAAGACCCTCAGCAGGATCAAAAGGCCAGTAATTAAAATCGCCAAGCAGCAGGATGGAGGAGTTATTGATCACATCATCTTCCACCAGCTCTCTGCATGCGAATATTCATCAAGTGTGTGCGCATGCTCTGCGCAGTGCATTATTAAACGCGCCTAAAGCCAGAGTTGGTCGCAGCTGCATATGTGTTATGTCTAGAACGTGTGCAGATCAGACCTCACAACAACCACTGTGTTGAAATAACCTTGAAGGCCTCGGCACTCACTGTTCAGACATAGCTTAACAAGCAAAGCTGATACAATAGTAAAACATATTATTCTCGTGTGAAGCAAAATATTCTACTAGGCTCAAAGCTCTAATAACAGTATGTGCCGTGTGCAGAAGCAGCAGAAAGGTAAAATGGCGTTTAAACTTCTAATAAGCTCATGCTAACGTAACACAGTGTGAGGGCAAAGCCTATCTATATGACAGCGCCTTCATCACCAATCATTGAAATAATATCAGGATAGTGATACTCAATTGGCAAGCCACCAACTCTAATAGATACACTGAGTCCCTTGACTATGGCAGAAATAATTGATTAACTATTCTTTCACTCTAAAACATGTGGGCCCTGTTCACAGCATTTTCTCTTTCAACATTTGTCAGATGTGACTATATACTATAATAATACATGGTATGAAACAATGTAATAATATTGTGACCAATTTAATAATGGAAATATCAATAATTATAACTTACCATGCACTAGGATGAATTCTTGCTCTAACATGAAGGAGAGAATGATTCAGTGTTTATTTAGATACTTTAGAACAACATGTTAGTTTATAAGGATCTTGTATCACAGTCTTATGTTATTTTGACATTGAATTCCACACAATCCTACTGAATTTATCCATGAAGATCTATTAGGTTTCCACATCTTAGCTTCTGAAGAGATTTGGTGATAATAATGTCCCAGAAAAATGAAACTTTTGTGTTTACTGGAGCGTTCTTTCTTGATTAAATATGTTGATGGGATTTCTAGATTATCCTCCATATTGTGTCCCAGATTTTGGTTTTCTAGACCTCCTGGCACTAAGGACTTAGTCAATGTGCTAACTCTAGACAGAAAACCTGTTGGACTGCCACCAGCCCTCATCCCACTAAGCAATATTTGGGGGAGGTGTTTTTTAGGTAATGATCAATACTATGTTATGTTATGTTATGTTATGTTATCAGCATTTGTAGAGTGCACGAAACGTCACAGGGTTATTAGTCTACTTTGAAACCCACTTTCAATAGGAAATAACACACTCAAAAACACTTGGAAACAATAGATGTATTTTAAAATCAAAATCCTATACTACTGCACAAAGTATGAATTGAAACTGAAATAAAGATAAGCATAATTGTAGCTGAAATTTTACCAAAAGCGTGAACAACAAAAAATATTCTAAGATATTTACTGTGAAACTTTATGCCACTCCTTCCCTCATTGCCTGTATTTGCTACTCAAATCTTTGCACCGAATGTATGACGTTACAATGCAAAGATTTACAATGCATGCCTTTACAACGCAGTTTTTACATCGCAACATCCATTACAATGCATGATTTTACATTGCATGCAATCACAACGCATTATTAGAAACTACATTTACAACACATTCCATTATAACGCATACCAGTACAACGCATATTACTTTTAGGGCAACAGTAGGGTAAGTGTTGGATAGTGTAGGGGTGAAAATAACTATTCCCACTCCAGTGATTGCAACAGTGGGGTAAGTGTTGGATGTTTGTAGGGGTAAAAATGACTATTCCTACTCCAGTGAGTGCAACCGTAGGGTAAGTGTTTGTTAGTGTAGGGACAAAAATTACTATTTCCCATCACTTACCTTATATTGCTTTGTAATGGCATGCTTTGTAGTGACATGCGTTGCAATGACATGCGATGTTATGGCTGTGTTATAATGGCACGCGATGTAAAGGATGTTGCTTTGTAATGACTGCGTTGTAAAGGTAGTGTGATGTAATGACTGCGTTGTAAAGGTTGTTTCCCCTTAGCACCAAGGTAAAAGCCTAATTTTATTTTCAGAGAAGGTTCGCAACCACATACCTGTTTGAACAGTAAGGGTTTATGTTTAATATAATAGCAGAGTCCGCTATTCTTGTCTGGTGCTGGCAGCTGGGCTGATAAGCTCTAGCAATTGAAGGCTGAATGCCTTCAGCAAAAGTGAGTGGTGGGATTCTGCATGGCCTGTATCGTCTGTATCACCTGGTACGAAATTCCTCCTTAGCCTTTCACACCCTGTGCTTCTCTTGTATAAAATTATTTGGTCAGCATTGAATCTTTCAGCATAAACAATTAGAAGAAAGTGGCTTCATGCCCTTTTAGTTATTTTCATTCTGCCAGACTGTGTTTATTTTTAACAATAACAATTAACAAGACATACCATGTTTGAACCCTTTTCAGAGGCCCACGGGGCAACTGGGCTAGATGAACCAGGTGGCGCTTTGATCTTTTAGTGCTATTTTTCACTTCAATGATTTTAAAATTTCATACCTCTGGCTCTACTGATTGGATTTTTGTTGTTTTGGTGTCAAATGATTTATTAACATTTACTGTACTTTTCAAAATTAGTGTAGGATTTTTATTGTGCTGTGCTTTCATTTTATTGCTGTTTAAGGGCTTCATAAATACTTTACTCATTGCCTCCAAGTTAGGCGTGACAGCGTTTGTGCCAAGCTACCAAAGGGTTAACGTAGGTTAATTTAGTGACTTTTCATGGTTCACACTGATAGATTCTGTGGCTTTTGCTTGAGATAGGCTCACACCCCCTCAACTAACAACTACATTTCTTAACGTACCCTTCCCAAGTACACATATAACAAGTTCAGAGACAACACTCATATGCTAAGCAGCACGACACGCCAAATCTACCTAGGCCAAGGGAGAGTTATTCACACAGCAGCGGAACATTAACTGAGTGATCCTGTAGACCTCACTCCAGTGACACACTTTGAAAATGACCTGTTCACTCCAGGTGATCACTACACAATATGCTTCCACCAATGAGCTTGCGTTTTTAAACTCATGGTGAAGATGGTGTTAATATTAATGTCAATTTACAGAACAATTCATGTATATTCAAAAATGAGATCAAGTCACTATGTTGAAATCTCCTGATGTTCTCTCCATTAACCCCAAGTAAGGAATGTGTGGTCAGGCCGGCCCAGCAACCTAGACCTGAGGATACCGATTCACAGATCGCAGATAGGGTATCACGTAACAGACGGACAAGTACACGAACAGGAAAAACCCAGATTAGTCATACAGATAGGCAGCAGCACCACAATGGTCCCAGGACAATGGCCCCAATAAAACACATATGGCTGGAGGGGTGCTTGCATTCCCAAAGCATTATAAAGTTAGATGTCACATAAAGTTAGGAACACTCAGCCAATCAGGGCACAGCACACTCAGTGATCACGCACTCCCCATAGCGGACATCTGGACACTTCTCCCACTGACCCTCATTTTGTCCACACAAGGTCAAGACCCACCTGCACTCACTATCAGGTGGCCTGATTTACAAACCCATGACTAGGCCCGCATTCCTTTCTCTAAAGTAAGATTTATAGTGTTTTATGATGATTCAAAGACTGTATATAATGGCAGTCAGAACGAATGTATGTTGAGACAGTCCTCAGACCCGTTTCTGTGGTTGTTTCCCAGCTGAAGCATTTAATTATTAAACCAACTGTTCCTGGTTTGTCAAATGCCTCTCTGCTTTGTTTTCAGTCTAAATTCATATTCCAGCAACAATGGTAGACATTCACCAACATGAGGTAGCACTTTGGGCACCCCTCCTGGTCAAACAAGACCACAATCTGTGAGAGAGGTCTATGTCTTGGTGCAAATGCATGAACTGTGTTTATCCATGACAACAAAAATCAGCATTAGGGATCCAGACATCAGTGCAGTTGGGGCACTCAGGGCAGGGATGCATGTCCAATACCATGCAGAGGACTTTTCAGTCCCAATATGTAGCTACCAGCTTTCCATGAAACTTTGTTCACAACTTAATAACATTTACTTAGAAAAGACCAGTCACCTCAGATTAAAAACTATTAATATTTTGAGCAGACTTGATTATCACCTTGCAAAGAAAAGTGACATAAAACAAGTATGCACCACAAAAATCACCTGCTTTACCTTTTAAATGATTAACATGCGTTAGCTAAAAGGGGAACACCTAGAAGAGAGAAAAAACCCATAATAATCATCACAGTGTGACACACTTATCCCAACAAAATAGAGCATGAGCATCTCTCTCGTGATCTGTGGCCTTCTTACCTGCTCACGCTGATCTTGCATGGAAGTGCAATACTCTGAAATACCTAAGAAGCAGGAAAGTTTGGCGGTATGGGTGCAGTGTTAGTGCTGGTGCTCTGGAATTCCCTTCCCTCCTCAATCTCTGTTCTGGAGTCTCCATTTTGCTTCCATAAGGCCCTGAAAACTTAGCTCTTCACCCATTCATCACAGTGAGCCTTACACATTTCAGTCTGTTGCCCCCTTTCCGCAGCGCCATGACGCCTCTTGGCAAAATTCATGTTTTATAAGGCTAATATTCATTCATTCATTCAACTGGATAGAGACTTCATGCTTCTAATGGACATGCAATGCAAGACACTTGTGTGAAGTCAAAGAAAATTTAATGTCCCACGAAGTATCAGAACTCTCATGAGACTTGCTATTATGGCGATTATCTTCAAATTCATAGAGAAGAAGACCCTAGTGGTATAGAGCATATTTTTAACACAATTGAGATACATAATAGCTGCAGCCAGGACATTGTTGCCAGAGTATTGAAACTTTGAAGACTGCTGTTGTACTTGGAAGTCAAAAAAAGACTGAACTGGATACAGAGAAATGTTGTAGGACAGCTCTTTCTCTAATGGTTTAGACTTTGTCTTTGATAGTTATTTTGAGAGACTTCCCTTGTGGATTATGAATTTCCATATTTACATTTTGTTTTTCTCTGAGAGGAGCAAAAAGGATCCTCATCTTTACGCAGACTTTGATCATCTTTCTTGTACTACATGAATGGTAGAGAGGTATTATCCTAGAAGGAAAGTGAATGTTTGTAGTTAGATGTACTCTTTAATACTAACATATCTTTATTTTATTACAGCTAATAAACGTGTCACGCTGAAAATTATTTGAACGACAGATCATATTTAAATAACACAGAAGTTAATTGAATAGGTAAGAAATGCATAGTACCGCTGAATACTCTTTGCATGATTATATTTGTTTTAAAGCTCTAGAAAGACTATTACCAAGCAGGGCGATAGGCAATTATCGCCGCTTTAGCGGCCGCTTTCGGCCGCTAAGCGGCGATAATTCTATCGCTCTATTAGCAAGCTGTCGCTAACAGCAGTTAGCGACAGCTTTAGGCGATAGCGACCGGTTTGGGTCCCGCTTTACATGTCAGCGATATTTATCGCTAATGACATGCAAAGTGGGCGTACCCAACCTGTTAGCGACTGAAAGCAGTCGCTAACGTCGCTATCGCCTAATAGCAAGGCAGGCGTAGCGATGGAAATATTCCCACTATCGCCAAAAACTAACGCCTGCACTGACCAGTTCTTAGCCATGTTATCCAATGGGAGGTGGATAACATGGATAAGAGCATTTTGTCGCTAATGCGTGAATATCGCTGTATTCTCAGCGATATTCACACTTTTGCCGGAAAATTATTCGCTTTGGAGATAAACTTTGCTAAGTGGCACGTTATCTCAGCGATAATTTCCGGCGATGCTTATCGATAAAAAATTCGTTGCTAAGCCCAGTTAGCGATAAATATCGCTAATCGTTGGTAAAATGCCCCAAAGTTTTACCAGATATTAGAGAGTTGGCAATACGGAGATTGTTTAAAGTTAATTCATACACAATATTATAAATTAGGAGTTCGAGCAAGAATGAAAAAAATCACTAAAGGCTTTTTCTTGCATTTAGGTATCAGCGTTCCTCCAGTTGACAACAGCGCCCAGGTGTGAAAACGATGGATTTAACCCAGATCTGTGACGCGGACGAACGTTTGATTTGTTCGGCCTTCCGTCCATCACTTGATTTTTTTGTATTTTTTGCCCTAAGTGGGAAGGGTATGCCCAGACATGGGTCCCGTGCTTGCTGTGCCACCTGATTCAAGCTAGCTTGGCTGATAAGGGGTGATACCCTTTAACTGGTCCCAGGATGCTTGATTCTGGTCCAGAAAGGATCTGGCTTGGCAGTTCGGGCTAGACTGTCCCCATGGGAAGCCGGGTAAAGACTGATTTGCATATGGTTGAGTGCAAATTGGATTGGCATGGCAAGCCAAAAACGATGTATTTAACCCATAACTGTGATTGGGGCTGAATGTTTGATTTGTTCGGCATTCCATCCATCTTCTGTCCTTTATGCAGGTGTGCAAACAAGAACAGTGGTGATGTCTATGTTCTCTCTTAATCTCTCTCATTTAATTTTCATTTCTTTGTGTCTATTTCTAACCAACATGTTGTTTAATATGCTCAGCTCAGAACTCAGGGGCGAGTTTAATTAAACATTGATGCACGGAATACCAAATCTGTTAGTTTTTAAACTACAACCAGGCACTCCCTGCCCCTTTTTCTGGCACATGCAGGTGTCTGATTTCTGTTTTGGACAGTTTTGCACAATTTTTCCAATCTGTGTGCTTTTTCCTCTCTTGCACTCTATAAATATCTGATACAGGAAAAATAAGTGCTGGTTCCCAAACATAAGTCCTGTGCCCCCCACCGGCAACCACTGAATCAAATTTACCACTGTTCCTGACTTCTTTTATAAATCTGCTTTGGATGAATCGCAGGTTTCTTTAAGCATAGTGATGACTAGGCCTGGGCAGAACTCACTGAATTTCATTCCGCGGAATCACATAGATTTGCATAAAACTCAGTTAGATTCCGCCAATGGGCGGAAAATGCAGGTCATGCTGCTCGCATTCCAGTTTTAGCGCTGGTAGTGTGGTCCATGCTGAAAATTTGGCAAGAATGGCACCAGGCAATGCACAAGCTTGCAGGCATTTCAACTCGTGTCCAGCAGATCATAGTATATTTCAGTGTTAAGCCTTAACCCACTGAGAACTCGAAATTCACAAACAGTACACAGGAACATGGAGATACAGTACTTTAAATACACACAGCCCTCCCACAAATGTGCAAACTTTTTTCTTCTGAAAAGCTAAAAAGGTTAATGCAAAATAGGCCCCAACTGCAACCGCTGGACAGGAAGAGCAATTTGGAGTCCCTGTGGCACTTCCTTCCTGTTAAGACAATTGAATAAAATAGTAATAAAATGTGTTTCGAGCTAAAAAATAAACTACCTGAACCATCCTTTTGGGTAGAATACCTACTCCAAAAAGTATTTTCGAGTTGATTTTGCTGCCACTCAAGTAGAAAATCTATTTGGGAAGCACGCTCCGACCGCAGTCCGTGAGCGACTGCCCATGATCATAAAATCTCACCAAAATCCTCCTAGCGACCAGACATCACACTAGGGGATGCCAAATCTTGCTTGCGCTCACCAGCTTTCATCCTGAAGCCTCACATTGTTCCTGTTGTCATTGCTTTGCTCGAAAGAGAAAAAATATCCCACTACCAAGTGACTGTTTTAATCCCCCCGCATTTCTGCTCCGAATGCGAATTTGTTTTGGGGTTTTTTGTCCTGATGTATTGTTTTCTGCCCCCGCTGATTCCTCTAAGTGGCCCCCTATGTCTACTTTGCCCTCTGCTTCCCGCCTACGCCGCTCCCGCCTCTCAGCTGCTTACTTAATGGAGACAGATGTGCAGTCGCGCCGCTGGCACGCTGAAAGTGCGCCTAAGACAAGCCCGTCTGCGCCCGTCCGACCCTGGACCGCGTCCAGCGCCAGACCCCTGGCCCCCGTGAGCGCCACAACAACTGATGCCAATACAATGCCAACTCCCTCAATGCACACAACGCCTGCCAAAACCCCACCTGCTTCCAGGCTGCCCCGAAGCTCACCCACAGAGGCTTCACCTGCCGAAACTGCAACTACCCCAGCCAATGCACTCCAGCGAGTCCTGCCCTTCCCATTAAAGAAGGCCACACCAGTCTCAAATGCATGCTACTCAACACCCGCTCAGTCCACAAGCACGCCGTTGAACTCTGGGACCT
This sequence comes from Lissotriton helveticus, assembly GCF_964261635.1. NCBI lineage: Eukaryota > Metazoa > Chordata > Amphibia > Caudata > Salamandridae > Lissotriton > Lissotriton helveticus. The sequence continues at coordinate 72,361,436 of NC_136064.1, forward strand.
TCTCGACTCTTCCTCCGTGGACGTCGCCTTCCTGACGGAGACCTGGATGAACGCCTCTTCGGCACCCGACATAGCCATAGCCATCCCGGACGGCTACAAGATCACCCTCAGGGACCAAAACAACAACAAACCAGGAGGAGGAATCTCCATCATCCACAGGAACACCATCAGAATTTTGACCAACACGAAGACTCCCTCAGCACGGCCGAACACCTACACTTCCAGTTCCAGGGCGATCACAACACCACCCTCAGAGGAACCGTTGTCTACATACTCCCAGGCCCCCAACCGCAGTTCAGCGACTCCTTCGCCGACCTTATCAGCACACACGTCCTCGCATCCACAGACTACATCCTTCTTGGAGACCTGAACTTCCACCTCAACAACGCCAGTGACAACAACTCCACAACCGTGATCGACAACCTCACCAACTCAAACATCTCGTCACAAATCCCCCCCACTTTGCCGGGCACACGCTCAACCCCATCTTCTCCACCAGCAAATACGTCACCTTCAGCCACACCACTGAACTCTACTGAACCAACCACCACTGCATCCACTTCTCCTAAGAGAAACACGCCACGCACAGCCAACCTCAACAAAACCCACACCGCAGCGGGAACAAAGTCACCGAAGACCAGCTCATCACCACCCTCGCCCCAAACTCTCCATCTGAGCCCACGGACACAAATGCAGTGGCCCACAACTTCAGACAATGGATCGACAACTGCGCCAACACCCTCGCTCCGTTCAGGAAACCCTCAAACAGGCGCACCAACACCAGAGCCATCTGGCTCAACGCTGACCTCCAGACTTCCAAGCAAACCACGCCGAAGACTCGAGAAACAGTAGCGCCAAGACCAGACACAAGACAACCAGGCGGCCCTCAAGGACACCAGATGCAAGCACCAACAACTCATCCGAGGACCTTCTTTAAGGAACGCATCAACAACAACGCACACAACAGCAAAGAGCTCTTCAGCATCGTGAAAGAGCTCCCCTTCCCTAACTCCAGCTCCAATGACATCCAGCCATCGCAAGAGCTCTGCAACTCCGTGACCACCTTCTTCCACCGCATGATCGCAGACATCCACGACAGCTTTGACACCCAGACACCGACGACAATCGCCGACACCCCCGACTCAACGCCCTCCAAACACACCGACCTCCTGCTCTCCTGGAACCACGTTAACGACACCATCAAAATCATGAACACCATCCACTCCGGCTCACCCTCAGACCCCTGCCCCCAACACATCTTCAACAAAGCAAGCTCCATCGTCGCACCCTAACTTCGAAAGTTCATCAACAGCGCCTTTGAAACCGCCACATTCCCGGAGAGCTGGAAACACGCCGAAATCAACGCCCTACTCAAAAATCTCAAAGCGGACCTTAAGGACCTCAAGAACTTTCGATCCATCTCCCTGATCCCGTTCCTGGCGAAAGTCATTGAGAAGACCGCAAACCGACAACTTACCCACTTCCTGGAGGAGAACAACATCCTGTACTCCTCCCAATCCGGTTTCCGCAGCAACCACAGCACCGAAACCGCCCTCATCGCCGCCACCGATGACATCAGGCCACTGCTGGACAACGGCGAAACAGCGGCCCTCATCCAACTAGACCTCTCGGCCGCCTTCGACACCGTCTGCCACCACACCCTGCGCACACAGCTCCAAAATACAGGGATTCGTGACAAAACCCTGAACTGGATTACCCCCTTCCTCACCGGCAGAGCCCGAGAGTCTGCCTCCCCCATTCAGATCCGAAGTCAACACGATCACCTGCGGCATAACTCAAGGGCCCTGCGCACACAGCTCCAAAATACAGGGATTCGTGACAAAACCCTGAACTGGATTACCCCCTTCCTCACCGGCAGAGCCCGAGAGTCTGCCTCCCCATTCTGATCCGAAGTCAACACGATCATCTGCGGCATAACTCAAGGATCATCCCTCAGCCCGACCCTCTTCAACATCTATATTCCACCGCTTGCCGACATCGTCTGAGCACATCTCCTAACAGCATCTCATACTCCGACCACACCCAGCTGATCCTCTCCCTCAACAAGGACCCAGCCACGCCAAATCCAACCTCCACGAGGGAATGAAGGCCGTCACAGAGTAGATGAAGACCAGCCGTCTGACACTGAACTTGGACAAAATGGAGATCCTCATCCTCGGCTCCTCCCCCTGTGCATGGGAAGACTCCTGGTGGCCGACCACGTTGGGAGTGGCCCCTACACCCACCAACCACGCACGCAACCTGGAGTTCATCCTGGACTCAGGGCTCTATATGACCCAGCAAGTCAACGCTGTTTACTCCCCCTGCTTCAACACCATACGCATGCTCCGCAAGATCTACAGCTGGGTCCCCACCAAAACCAGGACGGTCACCCAAGCCCTCATCAGCAGCAGGCAGGATGGACTACGGCAACGCCCTCTACACGGGAACCACAGCCAAACTCCAGAAACAACACCAACGCACACAAAACACCTCTGCACGCCTCTTTTTTTAAATACCCCACTACAGTCACATCACTGCCCACCTGAGGGACCTGCATTGTCTCCCGATCAACAAAGGATCACCTTTAAGCTCCTCACCCATGCGCACAATGCTCTCCACAATGCCGGACCAGCCTACCTCAATGAACGACTCACCTTCTACACCCCAAACTGCCAGCTTCGCTCCGCCGACCTCGCCCTCGCCACCGTTCCATGCATCTGCCGAATGACCACCGGTGGCAGGTCATTCTCCCACCTCGCTGCCAAGACATGAACACCCTCCCCTTCCACCTGAGACAGACCCAGTACCTGCTGACCTTCACGAGACTCCTCAAAACCTGGCTGTTTGACCAGTAGCTGCGTCACCCCTCACCCCTAGCGCCTTGAGACCCTCACGGGTGAGTAGCGTGCTCTACAAATGACTGATTGATTGAATGATGGAAATTGGTGGGTTGGCTTTACAAGAGAAATATGGCGTCACAAAAATTCTCCAATTCTGCTTGCGGAAATAAAAGTCCGCCCAAGCCTACTGATGACTGTGATCAAGAATCTGATGTACCACTAATCCAGAGGCTAATCCATTCCGAAATTGCATCAGTGCTAGCACATTCCGAAGCAGTCCTAGGTAAAAGAAAATGTCACCCATTCGTTTGGAGGCCACGTCATCCGTAAGTGATATCAGATGAAAGGATGCAGTAATCAGGCAAACTAAAGCACCCAAAGCCTTACTGACACATGTGTTATGCAAGTATTATGCAGTCTTCCCATGCATCATGTTGGAAGCCATTTTAGGTTACTTTGATGAGATACATCTACCACAGCCCAAATGCACAGTAATGTATCGTCAATTCAATCTATTGCTCCACTCAACTGATCTGCTGCTGTACTGCTGCAAGAGATGAGCATGCATGCCATACCATGGAGTTGACGATTTCTCTACACATTGAATCATTTGTTTTGCCCAAGAAACTGATGAATTACTATGTGCAACGGAATATGCACTGAAGATAGCGGTACACTTGTAGATGTTGAAGAGCGTGGGGCTGAGCGATGATCCTTTGGGGATGCCGCAGTTGATTTCTGTGGATTCGGAGAGGAAAGGTGGTAGTCTGATTCTTTGGGTTCTGCCCATGAGGACCGTGCGGATCCAGTCGAAGACGGTTCCTTGTATACAGGCGTCGTGGAGTCTGACGGTGAGTGTACGGTGTAAGACGGTGTTGAACGCTGCAGAGAGGTCGAGTAGGATCAGCGCTGCGCTGTGCCCTTGGTCAAGGAGGGTGGGATGTCGTCTGTGGTGGCGAGTAGAGTGGTTTCAGTGCTGTGGTTGCTGTGGAATCGGATTGAGAGGGGTTGCTGTGGAATCCGGATTGAGAGGGGTCGAGGATGGAGTTTTCTTTGATGAATATGGTTAGCTGTGCATTGATGGGCTTCTCGGTGACTTTGGCCCTGAAGGGGAGGAGGGATATGAGTCAATAGTTCTTGAGGTCGGTGGGGTCTGCTGAGGGCTTCTTGAGCAAGGGTCTGACTTCGGCGCATTTTGTCGGGAAGGCGGGAGCGGTAACCGGCGGGGAGGAAGGGCTGCAGGGGCAGCAGCAGTGGGAAAAGGGCACGCAGAGCAACAGGCTTGGAGAAAAAAGCGGCACAAATACAACACAGGCACAGGTACAATAACAGGACAGGCACAATAATAGGACAGGCAAACAGGCTAGAAGGAAGACAGAAAACAGGCACCGAAAGATAGAGAAACAGCACTAAAACAGAGACAGACAACAACAGCCAGCAGAAGGGCAAAGCTCTCCCACTGGACCACCAGGGATGATGCGTAGGCAGGAGCCAGCGGGTGGAGGAGGGCCTCGAAAACCTACCTGCACAGGGGCAGTGGCAAGGGCAGCAGCGCAACCGCGGAGGTGCTGGGGGAGAGAGCAGGTCTCTGACCAGGAGGTCAGAGATCTAACCTACAAAATCATTGAGATTGTATGTGGATTTGCGCAATGTCTCCCAGAATATGTGGGTGGATCACCAGCCACTCCCAAACATATCATAGACAAAGTGCTCACACTGAGTTGGGTGTTGCATAAACTTTGACCTTGGCATAGCTCTACAATATATGCTTTCCCATCTATGGGCAACATGGGTGAAGTTGGTTCAATGCACCAGTGATGAATGTGAAAGACAGGTTACTGTAGCCCCACAAAACACTATTCCATGTGTATATGAAATAGAGCCATTGCTTTGGGTTACTGTGCAGCACACATAGAAGTCGCAACTCGTTATTTTTAAATGATTATTTATGTTCAGGAAGGGATATCTTCCTGCACATAAACAATCATGCATGGCGTGTTGCTGTTTTTATGTGTGCTGCACAATGCAGCACACATAGAAACAGCAACAATGAGGAAAAATGAATCATTTCTCCTTGTTGCGCCATGTTAAGACAAGGTTTTTTGGTCTTAATGTTTGTGCTTCCCCATATTTACTCCACCCTTGAAAATAAGGGGCAGTGTAAAAATCAATAGGTGTTGAAGCGGAACCCCCACCCCAACATCCATTGCCCAATCCCTTTCACGCTAAGTATATCATGATAGGGTGCCTTATTTACAAGACAGCGTTAAGCCACATGAAGAGGCTCAAACCTGACTTTTAAATAAGGCAAAGCTCATATAGCCACAGCAACATCGAAAAAAGTGATGTTTCTGTGGCGATAGGATCTTATAATATGCTTCTTAGCTTTTTCGGCTTCAGGTGAGATGCAAAGTTTGCCGGCAGGAGGTGAGACCATCTCTGGCAGAATCTCACGTGATAATCTGGGCGAAGGGCCTCTCCTGAGAAGTGGTCTAGTGGCAGTCCTTATATACTAAATCTTAACAGAAATTGGAATTTCTGACGTAAGTTTAGGCAATGTCGGACATAGGTTGTGTGAATCATTGTGTGCGTCCCTGTCAGATACCACAAACACTGAACAGAGAGTGATCAACTTGTGATTACTGCACAGCAGGAGTGATGCGTGATGCTTGTTCTTTCACACCCCGATGCTCAACCAAGCAAGACGTACACAGCACTCATTCTGGACGAACACCAAGTGGAATGAGGGAATGGGACTCAATATGAAAATAGCCAACCAGTGACTTATTTCCTCTTCCTGGTGATACGGTGGGATTTCTGATCTATTTCTATAGGTCTAGATCCCAACTCAGGTCGACTGAACCGTTGATACCTGTCATAGAGTAAAAGGCAATCCACTACTAGGTCATTCAGTTAAGGACTTACACCACTCTAAAGAACCACTTACTACGAATAAGTTTTAAAATGTTATTATAAAGCCAAAGTTAACTGGAGATACAAACATCTCAAAATAAGGTTAAAAAGATATACTGGTATCAATACAAACATACATTTTCTAAATGCTCTTAGTCGGCAGAAGAATATCACCAAAACTAATTCGAAAATCATCAGAGTTGCAAGAATAGACACAAGCTGTAGCTTATGAGTCATTTACAGAAAGGAAGAAAATTCAGATTAGACTGTCCCTACACTAGACTAAGTGACATCCCTACTTAGCAGAATCTTAACCTAAAAAGGTGTCAGCAGTGGTGACTTCCAAAGAAGATCACTCACTTCCCTTAGTCTTTGTTGTAAATCGGTGTCTCGCAGTTAACCTATCTGCCTACCCATCCACTCTCTTAGGTTCCTCAGACCATCTGCCCTAACTCCACCCAGGGGTGCTGTCCCTAATACAAAAATCACATTTACAATAGAAACGCCCTTTAGAGACGCCCCTCACGTGGTGTTGGTTCTGGCATTTTCCATGCTAATACTCCTCTGGGCCCATCGTTAGCGTTGACCTTGCTTCTCAGACTCTTCTCCGGCAGGACGGTACCCCCCAGGAAATTCCTGAAGCCTCCTCCAGGCCTGTGCCTGGCTCTCTGAAAAAAACTCTATTCATCACTCTCTTGATTGGAACCTCCTCGCACCTGCAAACAGACACTTATACAGTGGGCCCCAAATTCCGGCCTCCACCGTATCTTCTAAGTCGTAAACCATCGAGCAGGCTCCGCAAGTTATGCTTAACATGACATTCTTCTAACTAACACCTGCAGATCAAAAGAAATGAACTCATCTATTCAGGCCTATTAGAATTACATGAAACGGGCCTGTGCACTCTGTAAACCTTTAATTTCTTAGTCTAAACAGTATTCAAACATATTACACTCAATGGTTATATGAAACACTTCTATAAAACATATTTTTCAGTTCTATGATCAATAATACTTTGAATTATAACAACATTAAAATCCATCTCACGCGTATGTAACAACCCTTTCATTCTCTGTGAACTGCCATGTGGCCTACACCTTTCTTTGTTTAGCAGTATTACATTCTCCTCTACATCAGCCACATAACATGGGATTTCAACATCATTCTAACATCTCTACACACTTCTATATTAGCTTTTCACACAGATATATACATTCTATTCTAATTAAACACTCTTATGTATTTTCACTCTATAAATTCGACACTCTTATATATTCTTTACTAAGCTAATGCAACGTGCTTGTAAATATGGTGCACTCCTAATTTTTTCTCGATTTGCGCTCTCTCAGTTCCCCCCTTTGATGACTTTTAGTAGTCATCACCATCACAACACCATCCCTGAGGTATGCATGGAATCAAACTGAACTCGTTGCAGTACTTTCTCGTTTCATCATCTCTAGAGCCCTCAGACTCCTGTACTGATTATCCTACATCTCAGCTAATCTCCTCCCCTGCTCTCTCATGGATCTCTGCAATCTGTTTGATCTATACCATTGGTACAGCCGCACCAATCCCCACAAAGTGATTATACAAATCACTATTATGATTATAGGCTTCAGTATGTACCAAATGAAACCCTTTCCTAGGTTGGCAAACCAACTTCCAACCTTACCCATTCCATGACCTACCTTTTCCCACACATTTACCTGTGTCAAATCCTCAATCTCATGATGAATTTCAGTGATGTTCCGTATATACTTTTCTAGAGGTTTTGAATTGTCTGGAATGTAAGTACAACATTCCTGAACCTTCAAAGCCTTACAGACTCCTCCCTTTTTGGCTAGCGGAACGTCTAGAGCAAGTCGGTTCTGAAGAACCATTGCCCTTATCGATTGCATCTCTCCCTCCACCAGCATTAATGATCTAGCAGTACTGGCGGACAACCTATCCACAACTGTTGCCAATCTTCGGATCTTAACATCATTCAGTGCTATCCCTAAAAGAGGAAACATAGCACCAAATACGTCTCCAACTACCTCCTCATCGCTTACATCCCTTCTTCCTCTAGCTTGAGTCCTTCCCTCTATAATTTCCAAATCCTTAGCATGGTATATTTTGGGGAAGACAATTGCTAAGTAACATGATCCATACCAATTATCCGGTAGTTTCACGTATGCATTTCTTTCACAAACAAAATATACATTCGGGATCACCTGCATTCCCTTCAAGAAATCTTTTGTATAATACTCTAATTGGAAAGCATGTTCACAATTTACTTTTCCCACAAACACATTCTCATCATAGGTTTTACCCCTATATATAAACAGTTTCCCTTTCTTCTCTCGATCTAAAGCTATTGGACCATTACTACCCTTTCTTTGGTGTGATCTTTCTTCCTCTGTCCAATCTGTTTTCCATTGGCCTGAAGCTTTTAAAATCTTCTGTCTCCTATACCGATCATCCACTTGCCCTATAAACCTTTTCTCAATTTCTGACACTTTACAAGTCAAATTATTTCTTCGGGCATGTGAAGTATCCAACGTTTTCCAAGGAATGAAAAATGTCTTTAGTCTATCTTCACTCGTATAATAATCCCACTTATTCATATGCTTGTAGTTGGGAAATTCTGGTAAAACAGCATCAAAGTTTGAAAAATAATATTCAAAACCATCACGTTCATAAAATATACTAAGCAACAAACTACATGTGATTCCATAGGTCAATGGAAGATGATGATATCTAATACCTTCGTCTACAGAGGCTGGCAATTGCATGCAGACATAGCAATCTTTAGCCTCCATAGCATCAATATATTCATAAAGCAATTTAGCATATGCATTTGATTTGAAATTTCCCTGTGATTCATCCACATGCAACCTAGGAGTCTCTGCTGCTAGTAAAGCTTTATCTTTCTCTGTATTGTCCTCCTTTTGACCAGCAGTAGTAGGTTTCTGTATCGATACATTTTTTGCTTCCTTTGTAGCCTTTTCTTCATTTTCATGTCCCACTACATATGATATAGTAACTACTAAAACTATAAGAAAAATTACTCCCACTAAAAGTGTGCCTACTATGCATTTTGTCCTGCGGTTTGGGTTGCCAGCCTCCATGATCTCAAGACAGTGTAGTTCTGGTTTTCTTTCACAACACAAAGTCTCTTTTCTTTGCTTATTCAGTCTTTCCGAACCACATCTGGAAGCTGATAATCCCTTCAGCAAGATCAGTCTTTGAGTTCTAAAGCAAAAGACAACCCTAGCCCTTCTCCGTCCACTAAATGGGAAGCCCCTAAATGTCTTCTTCTTCCACTTGGCGCTAGGTCATCTTTCAATCTGTTTATTTACAAAGTCTTTAACAATCTGGAATCAGACGTGTTCCAGCGGCTCTAATCACGTATTCTAATATTTCCAAACGAAGAGTGATCTCCTCATGCGTTGGCCTCGTTGAACAAAAAGTCGGAAATTGTATTCTGTTTAAAACCATGTCTCTTATCCCGCTCAGATAAGGAGGATTGGGGATAGTGAGTGTCAGCAACCCTTCGACCTCCACTCCGGGTATCACCAACACTATTTCCACTGTTATGATTGGGTCAGTACTGATCAGTGTCACTTCCCTCACCCTCCCAGATCTCCGTGCACTGGACATCTGCAGCTAGGTAGGTCCACTCAGGAGTAGCGTATCTTCTGCAGGGCACTCGCACCCTCCTCGATCTTCTCGGACCTTCCTGTTCCTGTCCTTGTGCACCTTCGTCCGGATCCAAGTCTTCAGATATAGGAGCAAGAGTTCCCTCTGGAGTTGGCTTCAAGCTCGGCCTCTTCTTTCTTTCAGGCCAACTAGCTTCTCCACGCCTTGTTCTCCTATTTCTTGTCCTCACACTCGGTTCTTGATCACTCTTGTCTTGATCTGTCTCTGAGCCGTATTCACAACAACTTTCTCCTTCGGTGGCAACTTCAGTTTCACTATCGTCCTGTCTTTCTTCTTCTGGATCTGTAGCACTCCCAACTTCTTCCGACACCCCCACAGCTTGACTGATCCCCTCTAGTGGTTCGCCGTCCACAGTTGGATTTTCATCTGTGAGAGGAGCTGTTTCTTCTAAGGGTGCTGGAACTCTTCGAGTATGGGAAGCATGAATCCAGTTTGGCAGCCCTCCACACTTTACAGCAGTATTCGTGGTCAAGATTATTTGGTAGGGCCCCTTCCAACGCACATCTAGGCAGTTTTTCCGGACGTGCTTTTTAACCCCTTCCACGCTCATGACGAGCTGGGCTCGTCATGAGGTAGCCTCCTGCTACGCTGATGACGAGCCCAGCTCGTCATGTAACATGTGTTTTTGTTGTTTCCAGCACACAGCGGGAAAATGCATAGCATCGATGTGGTTAATAAGCACCCAGTCTCCAGGGCACAAGTCGTGACACAGGTCTCTTGAAGATGGAACTTCAGCGGCCTGCACCTGAAGAGACACAGAATGAATGACTTCAGAAAGTCCCTTGCAATAATCCAAGATCAGGTCATCTGTAATATTCAACAAAGCTGTAGTTGGAACAGACGGAAGTCTCATTGCCCTCCCCATTAAAACCGCATGTGGAGAGAGACCTGTCCTCCTGTCTGGTGTGCTACGCATACTCATGAGTACCAAGGGCAGAGCATCAGGCCAGCTTAAGGACGTCGATGAACATACTTTGGCTATTCGGGACTTTAAAGTTCCGTTTATCTGCTCCACGATACCTGATGCCTCTGGTCGATAGCTACAGTGCAACTTCTGATCAATGTTCAATGCAGAGCAAAGCATCTTCACAACTTCGCTGTTGAAATGAGTTCCTCTGTCTGATTCCAAAGAGGTCGGCACCCCAAAGCGCGGGATCAACTCTCTAAGCAATAACTTTGCTACTGTGAGTGTATCGCACCTGCGTGTAGGGTATGCTTCGACCCATCTGGAAAATATGCATACAACCACCAGAACATACCTGAGGTGGTTGCTCTTTGGCATCTCAATAAAGTCTAATTGCATTCTGTTGAAAGGCCCCCCAGACCTCCCAATGTGACTCATTGTAGCTGGTGTTCTTTTCCCTACGTTCAATTGCTGGCAGGTGACACATCTCCGACACACTGCTTCTGCTGCAATCCTAAACCTAGGATTATACCAAGTCTGCCTAAATACCCTCAGCATGGCATCTCTTCCTAAGTGTACTGGACCATGTATCTGTTGTGCCATTGGACTCACTAGTTCATCAGGTAATACTGCCCTTCCATCTGCTGAAACCCACAAATCCATTTCACTTCTCACACAACCTGCTGTTTCCCATGCCTTTTTCTCAGAATCTGGTGGTTTCTCTTGCAGGTCTTTTAAATCATCCCAAGTATCAACTGTTTCTAGCATCATGTTTAACTCTGTCTTTTCCTGAGCCCCACCTACTTCCACTTCCGTGAAAGAATATCCTTGCTCCGCACAGTAGCGGGCAACTTCGTCTGCATATCGATTTCCTTGCGACACAAAATCTGTATTTTTGGTGTGGGCTACACATTTAACAACCGCAATTGCTGCTGGACCTTGTAATGCTTCTAACAACAGTCGCACAAATTCCCCATTTCGAATAGGCGAACCAGAGGAAGTCATGTAACCTCTCTGAGACCACAATTGCCCATAATCATGAACCACACCGAAACCATATTGGCTATCGGTATAAATGGTGACTCTAATTTTGCTACCTGCTAAACAGACACGTGTCAATGCAATGATTTCGGCTACCTGAGCGGAGTGTACTCCTTCCAGGCAAGCGGCTTCCACAACTCCAGAAATGGTACAAACAGCATAAGCTGGTCTCAACCGACCAGTATCGTCTCTTACACATGAGCCATCAACAAAGAAAATTTCATCAGGGTCAGTCAACGGCTCATCCACAATATCTGGTCTTGGCTTGGTGCATAGTTCAGTCACATCAAGGCAATCGTGATCTTCACATTCTTCGCCTTCTATATCATTAGGAAGTGGCATCAATGTAGCAGGATTCAAAACAGAGCACCTCTTAATGGTCACGTTCTCCGCAGCAAGAATAACTTGCTCGTAGCGCGTGAGCCTATTATTGGTTAAGTGCTGTGTCTTGGTCCTGGTCATTAACAGTTCTACAGAATGAGGTACATACACCACTAATTGGTGTCCCATAACTATATATTCACACCGTTCAATGCTGACACCTGTTGCAGCAACAAATTTGAGACATCCGGGCAACGCTGCGGCTACCGGATCTAAAGTAGCCGAAAAGTATGCAACTGGTCTACGGGCATTTCCATGAGTTTGTACTAAAACTGACAAAGCACAACCTTCTCTTTCGCAGCAGTAAAGTGAAAATGGTTTTTCGTAATCAGGCATCCCCAAAGCTGGAGCACGGCACAAGTCCTCTCTCAGCTGTAGGAACGACATCAAACAATCCTTGTCCCATGGTACCGGATCACTCACCTCCTTGTGCGTCAGTTTTTGTAAGGGTTTTGCTTTCAGGGAAAAGTTAGCTATCCACTGTCGGCAATAACCAACCATTCCTAGGAACATCCTGACTTCTCTCTGTGTCGTAGGCGCATTCATCTTCATTATCGCCTCTATCCTATCTGGTGACACCTTGCGCTTTCCTTTCTCTATCCGGTGACCCAAGTACTGTACTTCTGTCAGACAGTACTGCAATTTGCTCGGAGATACCTTATGCCCATTTTCAGCTAAATGGTTCAACAACGCAATGGTATCTATCTTACAAGCTTCTTCCGTTCCTGACGCAACAAGTAGGTCGTCTATGTACTGGACCAGAACCGAGTTCTGTGGCAGTACTAGACTTTCAAGGTTTTTCTTCAATAGCTGGTTGAAAATTGATGGGCTTTCTGTATACCCTTGTGGGATACGACACCATGTTAGGACACGATTTGCCAGCTTAAAAGCGAAAAGATACTGGCTCTCCTCATCCAATGGGATTGAAAAGAAAGCCTGACAAAGATCTATCACTGTGAACCACTCAGCTTGGAATGGTATCTGAAACAATATCACTGATGGATTCGGTACCACTGGACAACATGAAACAACTATGTTATTAATCTTTCGAAGATCTTGCACTATTCTAAATTTCCCACTAGGTTTCTGCAAACCCATAATCAGGGAGTTGCATGGACTACCCACGATTTCCTTCAGTATTCCCTGTTGAATCATAGAGTTGATTAAAGGTTTTATTCCTGCAATCGTCTCCGGGGTCAATTTGTATTGAGGCGTTCTTGGATATTCAACATTTGGTTTTACCATGATCTTCACTGGTTCTACTCCTTTGATCAATCCTATCTCTTCTCCAGTAAAATCCCATACCTCTGATGACACTGTATCTCGTAAGTCTCGAGGAAGGTCCCCCACAGTCAGGGTAGGATACAGTTCTACGCATTCTCTCGAATTTGCAACTTTAAAGGTAGCATCCTCATCTGTAGTCTGTACCTCTACTCCCTGAGGTGTGCAGTATATTGTGCAGTTCAGTTTGCACAATAAGTCCCTTCCTAACAAACACACAGGACTAGAATCACATACTACAAACTGATGTTCATAGTTGTGGTTTCCTATTCTCACTAGCACTGGTTCCGTCAAAGGGTTGGTCATTCTCCTATTCGCGACTCCTACCACTTGAATAGTTTCCCCCGACATTGGTAGATCTGGAACCACTGCCGTTCTCAAAGTTGATCGAGTAGCTCCGGTATCTACTAAGAATGTTGTAGGACACCCTGCCACTTCAGCCTCAACAAACGGTCCTCTTTGATCCACCTCTAGAACTGCCCCGAGGGTACAGTCCTCCTCTCTACTTACACGTCGTCCCGTCAATGGATCAACGTAGTAACACTCTTCTTCGTCTATAAAAAGAGGCATTTGTCTATAGATCTTTCCCCCTGTGGTAATCTTTGGTGGCTGCGGGAACTGGGCTCGTGGAGCCGAAATCCCCCCTTTGGTCACCTTACTCTTTGGCACTGTCACCCCTTGAACTGGAACTTCTAGAACTTCCTCCTCTTCTACTTCTAGCTCTCCATTTTCAGTGTTATCGGGACACTCGCGTTTCCAATGTCCCACCTGGTGACACTGGTGACACTTTGTCGTTTTTTTCAATGTAGCAATGTCTATTCTAAGTCTCGAGGTTTCCTCGCTGTCCTTATTCTGACTATTTGGTTTCCGTCTCATCGTCCCTGTTCCCTGTTGTTGCTGTCCACCCTTTCCAGCCGACTGCATTTGCACCATCATCAGTTTCTCCTTCAGTTTCTTTGCTTTGGAATCTATTTCATCACTGCAATACCTTGCGTACCTCAAAATTTCATCCAATGGTTTGTTTTGCCAACAAATTAAATGTTGCTGAATCATCAAACAAATATCAGGTCTCAACTCCAATACGAACTTTGATACAAACTGTCCTATATCCTTGGGATCTATTACATCTAACCCACTGTATTGTTTGAACGTTTTCAGCAATCGCTCATAAAACTCATGAACTGTCTCCTTGGGTTCCTGTCTTGTTCGGTCTATTTTTACCCAATCTATATCTTGTGGTGGCACCTTCTCCTTCAGCCATGTCATCACCCTTTCATATTTTACCATTACTGTTTCTGACGGTCCATTAGTACGTCCATCCCTTTCTGGTTCTGCGGTTGGCCATTCGACACTAACCTTGCATGCTATCCACAAGTCTCCTGGGACCACAATGTCAAATAGGGTGTTCAAATCAATCCACAATACTTTTGAAATCTTGACAAACCTCTCTACCTGCTTGTACCACTCTACGGGATTTTTCCTTAACTTCGGAAATGAATTGGTAAATGCAGCCAAATCTCCCCTACTCCAGGGCACGTGTACATAACTCCCATTCGCTATTTCTCGCAAAGGGAATGCCTCCATCTGCAGTAGCCTTCCCTCCGGAGACATCACGTTTGCGCTCCGCCTAACAGTTCCCTTTTTGGACCACCTCTCTTCCCATTTGTCCAGATCTCTCCATGCTCTTATTCCTGTGATCAGTTCCCTTATGTGTGTTTTTAATCCAGTTGTCCTCCTCTCATCTAAGTCCTGATCTGAATAATGCAACCTATGGTTACCCTGCAATGCCTTTGTTCTGGACAAAACTACCATATACTTGTCTGCCAGTTCAGACAGTTTCTCATGAGTTGCTCTTGCCTTTCGAGTAACATCCTTTGCTATAAACAGCAGCTCATCTTGTTCGTACATGTCAATCCTTTCTAAAGGCAACACACCATCAATTATCTCGTCCAGGTCAGATTTTAAGCTGGTCACATCGAGTCTTTTGGCTTTTATCACAGCTTTCAGTATGCTATCTCTAGGGAGTCCATTTACATCTCTCCCATCACAGCTCTGAGTCCTACGTCTGGGCTCAGGCGTGTTATGGGGAGTCCTCCCATGCTCCCATCGCTCCAGGTCCCATGCAGTTCCATCCTCTCTGGGTGTATAGTGAAACACTTCTCTATTTCCCATAGTCCCACATTTCCCATTGTGCCTGGTTTCTCTCGGTGCATGGTAAGACGTTCCATTATTCCCCATGCTTTCGCAATTTGCCTGTGATCTCTGATCACTCGACGCATGGCAAGATCCTTCGCGGTTCCCCATGTTCCCACGATTCCAGTGCTGTATGTTATCATCAGGTGCGTGGAGAGTGCACTTAAACCTATCTTTGTACTCTTGTGTCCTCTGGTCTCCCTCACTTTGAATGAGACGAGACGTCTCTCCACACTCCGCACTTCTACCTTTTTGCTCCTGCACATTTCCACCGTCAATATGACGTATAACTCCTCTACTCTCCTGACTTTTACCGTCCCACTCCTGACTGCTTTCGCTAGCCCCGCAGTGAGATAATGTCCCGTTGCCTCGACTTCCCCATCCAGCTTCTGCTCTTGACCTGTTGCTCGGTGCTTCTGTGGACCTATCCCATTCCTTCAAGTCAGCCCTCAACTCTTTATAGGATTTCGGCCGTGGTCCCCTCAGGTCCACCGGTCCTCTCTGACCCCCCTGTTCTGTTACGGGATCCACTGCTGAATCCAATGGGGTGCTCCACGTTATCGGTCCTGGCAATTTCCTCCAGGCATTTGTCGTGTTATTCTTTCTTTCCATCTCAACTCTTTCTCTGTCCAGCCGTACCTGTTCTTCCTCTCTCCCTTTCTCTGGGTGATAAACCGACACTATAGGACCTATGGTAACGGGTACTTGAAGAGCATCTGGCAATCCATAAGACTCGACCCTCTCTGTTGCTGGCATCTTCTGCACCACAACCCTTCCGACTACTCTCTGTACAGGACTATGTTGAGGTGTCTCCTCACCTTTGGTAGGTACCCAATTCGTTATAGGGAGTAGCCTGTTCTCTTCTATGTCAACCCTATCTTCCCTTGGGAGCTCAGTACCTTCTATCTCCCTATTGTCCGGAGGCGGTCTATCTATCAACAACCTATTTATTAGGCCATCCTCCGACTCGCTCTCGTCATCCTCTTCTATGGGTCTCTTTTCTCCTTTAACTTCTCTCACTGGGTACAACTTATCCACTTCAATCGTCTGTACCCTCCATCTCTTGGCCTCCGCATCCCATTTGGCATCTTGCACTGCCCTTACTGATCGCCTTACCCTTTCCTGGCGTCTGTTCTGATTCCTGTCGTGCGCCGCCCTAATCCACGCATTAAGCGCCTCAAACTGTGTTGGTCTAGGCAAAGGTCTCAATGAGGACATAACTACTTTCAGCTGATGCAACACTTCTAGTCTAAACGTTCCGTATTTCGGAAAGGTCAGTTCCTCATTCCCTTCTGTAATCTTACTCCAAGTACCAAGCCACAGTATAGTATGCAACCCAACATTCGTTGCCATATAATGAGCTGGTGTACCCTCTGGCGGTGCCTCTTCCCCGTAATAAGATTCTCTTCTTTTTCTCTTAAAGATCGCTCTCAAACATTTAAAACATTTCATGTTCAAAATCTACAAAATTTCAGTTTTCTCCGCGTTCGTTTACTTCCTGATGACAATCCACCAATCCCAGCGCGGTTCTCGCTAACTGGCCTATCACATCGCGGCTTTTCGCTGACGTCACACCAACCGGCCTATCACAGCGCGGCTTCACACCAACCGGCCTATCACAGCGCGGCTCTCGCTGACGTCACTCCAACCGGCCTATCACAGCGCGGCTTCACACCAACCGGCCTATCACAGCGCGGCTCTCGCTGATGTCACTCCTACCGGCCTATCACAGCGCGGCTTCACACCAACCGGCCTATCTCAGCGCGGCTCTCGCTGACGTCACTAGTCCCTCTTTGCAGCAGTTCCCCTCCTTTCTCCGCTCGTCTCCCGGTCATGCATGCGTCCCATTCATACTCTGAAAAATGATTACTTCCGACCAAGCGATCACTTTCCTTGACTGTACGCCCACAGTCTAACTGTAATTGTCACCTTAACTGACGAAATGTCTTTCCGTGTACGTCCAGACAATCGCCTTAACTGATAGGTTACTTACACATGGTAACTTTCGACCTGCGTCCGTTACCCACACACTCACTCTTGCGTTCCCCCTATCTCGGTCCTGCGGGCGATCAATGGTACCTCATGACCCCCTTCTCTGGTCGACAACTACTCTGGATGTTTGATACACCCGAACCACTTAAGCTCTTCCCCGAACTTAAGATTTTCCCCCAGCCAGGTTGCTCGCGCTCACAACCCTCTCTCACTCACACTACAGGCATTCAACTCCGCATGACATTACAATACAGATACAACACAAAACACCGCAATCTGTCAACGCATGACCCTTGTTATACTCACTCTCGTCCGACCCTGCTGCTTTTCTCTCGCACCGTCAGCACCTTCTTCGGCAGGCGATTCTTCCGCTGCTCATCTCTCGATCTCTAGGGACCTTGGGTAATCTAACCTAGTCTAGATCACCTTCCTCTAGAAGGTAACCATCCGTCTCTGCTACCAACTGATACGGTGGGATTTCTGATCTATTTCTATAGGTCTAGATCCCAACTCAGGTCGACTGAACCGTTAATACCTGTCATAGAGTAAAAGGCAATCCACTACTAGGTCAATCAGTTAAGGACTTACACCACTCTAAAGAACCACTTACTACGAATAAGTTTTAAAATTTTATTATAAAGCCAAAGTTAACTGGAGATACAAACATCTCAAAATAAGGTTCAAAAGATATACTGGTATCAATACAAACATACATTTTCTAAATGCTCTTAGTCGGCAGAAGAATATCACCAAAACCAATTCGAAAATCATCAGAGTTGCAAGAATAGACACAAGCTGTAGCTTATGAGTCATTTACAGAAAGGAAGAAAATTCAGATTAGACTGTCCCTACACTAGACTAAGTGACATCCCTACTTAGCAGAATCTTAACCTAAAAAGGTGTCAGCAGTGGTGACTTCCAAAGAAGATCACTCACTTCCCTTAGTCTTCGTTGTAAATCGGTGTCTCGCAGTTAACCTATCTGCCTACCCATCCACTCTCTTAGGTTCCTCAGACCATCTGCCCTAACTCCACCCAGGGGTGCTGTCCCTAATACAAAAATCACATTTACAATAGAAACGCCCTTTAGAGACGCCCCTCACGTGGTGTTGGTTCTGGCATTTTCCATGCTAATACTCCTCTGTACCCATCGTTAGCGTTGACCTTGCTTCTCAGACTCTTCTCCGGCAGGACGGTACCTCCCAGGAAATTCCTGAAGCCTCCTCCAGGCCTGTGCCTGGCTCTCTGAAAAAAACTCTATTCATCACTCTCTTGATTGGAACCTCGTCGCACCTGCAAACAGACACTTATACTGTGGGCCCCAAATTCCGGCCTCCACCGTATCTTCTAAGTCGTAAACCATCGAGCAGGCTCCGCAATTTATGCTTAACATGACATTCTTCTAACTAACACATGCAGATCAAAAGAAATGAACTCATCTATTCAGGCCTATGAGAATTACATGAAACGGGCCTGTGCACTCTGTAAACCTTTAATTTCTTAGTCTAAACAGTATTCTAACATATTACACTCAATGGTTATATGAAACACTTCTATAAAACATATTTTTCAGTTCTATGATCAATAATACTTTGAATTATAACAACATTAAAATCCATCTCACGCGTATGTAACAACCCCTTTCATTCTCTGTGAACTGCCATGTGGCCTACACCTTTCTTCGTTTAGCAGTATTACATTCTCCTCTACATCAGCCACATAACATGGGATTTCAACATCATTCTAACATCTCTACACACTTCTATATTAGCTTTTCACACAGATATATGCATTCTATTCTAATTAAACACTCTTATGTATTTTCACTCTATAAATTCGACACTCTTATATAATCTTTTCTAAGCTAATGCAACGTGCTTGTAAATATGGTGCACTCCTAATTTTTTCTCGATTTGCGCTCTCTCACTGGTATCACCCTTTAGGCTCGTCTGTCAACTGCCTCTCAGTGTGAAAGTGCCTGAACAAAAACAAGAACAGATTTATAGTTTATTTTATTTTTTAAAAACCTTTACAGCTTTTGATTTACATTTTCAATCATTTACATTGTCTCTTTCAATTTAGACTCAATATACCTATTAATTCACATGAGAATCCTTTAAAACATTAGTTCTTTCTCTTCTAGTTGTAACTTCACTAGAATTAAACTAGTCTCTGGATTTGGCACACACTGAGTTGTTTCCTAAATGTCTCTCTCAAATTAGTACGGAGTGCGCGACTCACCAAATAATAATGAAGTACCATGTAAATAATCAAGTATCATGTTGCCCACCAAGTTCTTTTACTGATGCTCAATCATGATTCCTTTGTCTCAAATTCCAGACTTGCATGCTTGCATAAAGGAGGTAAACATTAAATATATTTAGCTTTCTCTTGTCTCTTTTATCTCTTTCAGATCATTGAATTATCTCCAGGAAGTGTAAGGTTCACAGTGGAAGCAGATTTCCTGGATGCACAGGTAAACTGGGTTAGTGGAAGGAAAACAAGAGATGTATTCACTGGAGCTCCTATTGCCAAGCAAAGTGTGTGTTCCAAGGTAGTGGTATTGACCCCCTTCTGAAATCAAAGATGACTGCCACAATCACATGGCTGTTTTTGGAACCTTTTGGCTTGTTCCAGAACATTCTGGCTTGGTCCAGATGGATTGCCATGTGCTGTGAAAGTATATTGACTGGCTTGTTCCAGAACTTTCTGGTTTGTTCCTGAACCTTGTGGCTTGTTCCAGAACCTTCTGATTGTTCCAGATAGGTTGCAATGTGCTTTCAAAGTCTATTTATAAGTGATTAGATGAAAACCTTGTTACATTTTACTGATAGAGCACAGGCTCACCTGCTCAACATACTCACCTTGGCCCATATAACTATGCATATATTAAAACAGGTAAACCTACAGTCAATCAATTTAGTTTTTTACCATTCGGAATCTATACCATTTGTCTTACCAATCCAAGCCGCCGATACCTATAGTCCTAAAGGATCAAGGGAGTTAGCAAGAAAATAGGTAGTATAATAACATTTAGCATTTCATAAATAACCACAAACTTGGGAAACTTTTAAGTTCTTTTATCTAAGTAAAATCTTTGAATGTTTGTAATCATGAATTCAATAATTTCTTGTTCTTTTAAAATGATGAAGATTAAACAATATATGCAATATTTTGGAAAGAAATATGATTAAGCATTTAGATAAAGGGTGGGTAGAGAAAGGGAAAATAGTACAATGACAAACCCACACTTTATAGTTACCTAGAATAGTGTGAAGACCAACCCTGGCCACGGGCTGAGATAAAGGATAGGAATCCCAAAGTGCAGGTGCCAGTGAGAAAGAACAGGTGCAGACTAGAATCAGTACAGGTTACGGACCAAATTGGATTAGGACAGGACCACCACAGCCTAAGACCTGCACCTACAGCTAAAGTGCAACGCCAGCGTCACACCCCTCTCTGCAGCTAACAACCGAACCCCGATTGGGTCATCGAACTCCCTTCCAGAACCCCGATTGGGTTATAGAATCTTCTGACCGAGTGCTCCGCCAGAGCGTTGAGTCAGTGACAGGTCAGCTATTCGGACAAGTCGGAAAATCTAACTAGCTAAGCCTACCCTAGTTATACTATTTTCCAGGTCAGTGTACAACCCCTCAATGTTGCAAATGTATAAATCCCACAATTTTATTGGACAAAAGACGAGGAGTAGTCATCACACCATATTAATATGAGGTAACTTGTCAATCATGTATTTATATGTTTCCTGCCATAACTTAACCTTCCCATGTACTTTTTATTCCGCCCAGTAGTGAATGTAACAATAAGACATTTAAACATTGTATTCAATTCAGCTTCCTCTGGCAGGGTGAGGAGTTCACTCTTTTCATAGTTCTTTCCAATCCATGTCAGATTTGGCATGGTTTCAATACCACGGCTTCAGTGGCTTGGGGTTTCTTTCGCACAGGCGCAGTCTCTCCAAGATGGAGTTCAGAGGAACATTTAGGCCCAAATACGATACATGCAAGAATAGAAAATAAACAGTTTTAGAGACACGGAATAAAATGAATGCATTGTATACCACTTCTCTCTACTCTATTCCCATTATTTTATTTAAACTATTGCATTACAGATTAAGCAAAACAAACAGCATAGCAAAGCAGCGATGCAAGCTTCTTGCACGTTAGGGCACAGAACCGCCATCTTAGTTCTAGTACGCAAAAGCAAAAGGTTTCCCACCATGCGAGATAACACGTCATATCACATGAGCTTGATAGACACATGCGCAGTAGAAAATCCCGCGTATCTGCAGCCATTTTAATGCAAGCGGATTATAGTTAGTAAAAGCACATTGTCGAGCTTCCCCTGCATACCTAAAATATTGTGTAATGCAATATTAATATAACAAAACATGTTAGTTAGTACATTAATGTTATTTGGAGAGGGTTGAATACAAGCAAGTCGCTCTACGTGTGCAACCTTGCTCCATCAATCCCCTCTTTGATGATATTTTATATCATCACTAATTAATGAAACAGATGCCAACTTTCATATTTCACCCAACTCAATTTCTTCAAACTTTCTGTTAAAATTCTTTTCATTTTTCATATGAAGGACTTTCGCTTTCTTGTACAAATGTCCATTATACTCTTCTAATTTAATTTTGTTAATATTTCTTTTCTTTCCTCTCTTATTCACTGTATATGTCTGTTTATGCTTGCAACATGTGTAACAAGTTATTATCCCTAAAATCAGTAGGGCTATTCCCACCATTGTCATGCCTGCCATTAGACACAGATGTCGCCTGACCTTATCTTTCTTAGAACTATGAAAGTGTCAAGATGGTTGATCAATAACATAGATACAACACCTGATGTGGCACTCATCTGAGTTAAATGTCTACTTTTCCTTAGGTCAAGATTGAATCAGAACACATACAGACATTAAGCCAAAATAGTGTAGTCTGAATTGACATCCTTTTACCTTTATATGCTCATAAGGAAACATCTGGGACTGTAGTGGCCACCCAGTTTACACTGTCAGGCATTTCACAGAACATCCCGAGGGTTAGTCATTTTTCATTTCATTTCATAAAGCTTTATTCGGAACAAGAAACAAGTCCATAAAAGCACAACATACAAAAATACAGTTAAGAAAAGCGGTGGCCATACTAACGCAAACTATACAGATCAGTTAATAATGGTTAAAACTGCATACCTTTCCTAGCATTAATTGATTTTAAAAGGAAGGTAGCTGTGTAAAAACACACATCAGGGTGTTGAAGGTTAAAAAGCAGTCTCATGGAGTCTTTTACAGTCCTAACTCCAAACTTTACAAACACTGGTTTAAGATAAGCAATCCGCAAGTATTTATACAGTTGACAAAACAAAAGAAAGTGCTTAGTGCTTTGTAAACAAATGTTATCACATGGGCAGGGGCCAATAGGGGGGTCAACGCTGTTGTGGGAAGGCCACAAGATTGTGGACTATCCCAGTTCTCAATCTAGTCAACACATACCGGTGAGCCTTCCAAGTCACCTGCGATAAGTACGGTTGAAAGCCCAAAAAGCCATTTAGATCATGATATAGAATACAGGAGGAAAGTTCAACATTGTCCTGGTGTCGTCTGTTGGCTTGATGATTTAAAAAAGAATTCTTGATTTCCTGTTTGGCTAAATCAGAGGCACCACAATGATTAGTAAAAACATCCAGGCCAAAGTTCTCCTGGAAACTGTCCACATTATACTTTAGCCAAGGAATCCTTCGATAGTTATCCAGGGACAAATAGTCAGATATAATTGATCTACACAAAGACGTCTCTTCTTTCATCCATATCGAGCGCCAGAGCATAAGTGGTCTCAGGAGAACCAAATCGGAGAGATGGAAAATACCCAATTCTTTGTGACCTAAAACGTTGGAAACTGAGCTGGGTAGACACAAAAGTTTCTTTAAAAAAGTGTTCTCCTCTACCTGGAGCGGTCCCGCCGGGGCATAGCCCAGACACCTGCTCCATACAGGGCCGTAGAGAGGGATCGGGACTGGAATATTTTAAGCATATCATAGACACGCCTGTCCCCCAACTTCGTAGCCAACGTAAATATGCCATTTGAACTCCTGGCCATCTTAGACCTTACATTATTGTGTTTGCTAGACCATTTGTTGTATTTATTATTTGAGAAAGTAACCCCTAGATAAGAAAATTTATCAACAAGTTGAACCTTATGCCCATCGATGAAATATGAAAGGGGCTTCTTTCCACTCCTCCTCCCACATTCCATAACAAAGGTTTTGGATTTGTTAATCACTAGCTTTCTTCCTTTGATGAATAGGGAAAAACCATCCATCAACCGTTGGAGGCCTATGGGGGTGCGTGAGATTAGAACCGCGTTGTCCGCTTATAATAAAACTGGGACGCGGTCACCGTGTATTGTAGGAGCATCCACTGCCATAGATTTTAAGATAGAGTCTATCTCGTTGATAAAAAGAATAAAAAGCAGTGGAGCCAACACACATCCGTATCTAATTCCACGCCCGATTTTAAACTTGGTGGTACATTCCCCTTGGATACCGTAACGTACACAAGCACGTAATTTGGTGTACAATCGTGCCAGAAAAGATACGATACCCTCAGGAGCCCCCATTTCAATAAGCTTGGCCCACAGGATGGCGTGATCCACTAGATCGAAGGCACTACTTAAATCCACAAAGCAGAGATAAATAGAGCCTGATTTAGCTAGGGTATATTTATCGATAAGCAAGTCTAGATTAAGACATTTGTCTATCGTACCACGACCTTTCCTGAAACCAAATTGACTGTCAGCCAGTATACCATTCTCCTCCACCCATTCTTCTAATCTTACCATGAGAACTCGGCTCATGATTTTTACGGAAGAATCCAGCAAGGAAATCGGGCGATAGTTCTTTGCATCCCCACGATTGCCTTTCTTGAATATTGGAACAATTATGGATTCTTCCCATGTCGGAGGCACCTCATTGCAGACTGCAGCATTAAAAATATTAGTTAAAAGTGAGCCCCATACCTCGGGTACTAGTTTATAAACGTCGATTGGGACCCCGTCCGGACCCTGTGCTTTCCCCCCTTTACTAGCCCTGATAC
The DNA here is from genome assembly GCF_964261635.1 of Lissotriton helveticus. NCBI lineage: Eukaryota > Metazoa > Chordata > Amphibia > Caudata > Salamandridae > Lissotriton > Lissotriton helveticus. Next base: position 72,385,798 of record NC_136064.1, read on the forward strand.
TGTCTAGGACCTCTGGAACGGAGATGTTAAGTGGCAGATGAGGCCATCTGACCGCCGTATCCTCCCTAACACTGCCTGAGTCAAAGATTTTAGAGAAGTGAGAAATCCACTCTTACCTAAGAACGGTGGTTGTTAGTTCAGGGATTTTTTCATCTTTAAGAAAAGGGGAATTAATTGTTTTCCAAAACAGGGTACAATCGTTCAGTTCAGCAGCCTGGGCCAAGTTATCCCACGCGTCCTGCTGGAGCTCCACTTTCCATGCGTTTTAAAGTTTCCTTATAACTACCTCTGAGACTTAAAACCAAGCTCTTGTCTCTGGGTTTGGTTGCTAGTGCCTTTTTTAATTCTTTAAGGGCTAATGTACAGGCTTGGTTAAACCATCCCCGCAAGCGGCCTTCCTTATGCTTGGCGGTAATGGTAAGTTTAGAATCAATTATAGAGTTAATATAGATAAAACGTTTTATAGAGTTAGCAGTGGCATCACCATCATCTAAAATCCCTACTATATCTGTCAGACAACTTTTAATATTAGAACCAGACGCAATCTCGGCCTTGTCCCCTTTCCATCTGATTCTCATACCATTGGGGCGGTGGGGTTCGATGTTATTAATACTCCCCGTGTTGGGGGTCCCTTTGTTTTCCCATAACAGGGCCTCTATGGTCAAGCAATTATGGTCACTAAGCTGCATATCTACAACTTTAGGTGCCATAATCCAGGGTTCTAGGCTCGAGGAAATGCAGATGTAATCAATCACTGAAGAGGCTCCACGGCCTGTGAAGGTCGGGGTATATTCCTCGCAATCATTTTTGTCATTAACCATAATATTCATATCATGTCCATGGAGGAAGAGATTTAATGATTCCCCATATTGATTATGTTGAAAGTGTAATGCACCCTCTCCTTAACAATTTACCACCCTGCATACATTTAGATCAGAAAATGGGCAGGTTACAGCATTGAAATCCCCTGCCATGAACAGATCAAAGACGACATTAGAGGTTATGATAATGTCATCGAGGGCACTAGATAGTGCTTTTACCGCCTGATCCCTAGTGTTGTCAAAAATATTGTTATAAAAATTAATTAAAAGGATGTTCCTACCATCCGCGTGATACAACCACAAGATCTGAGAATGCACCCCCACTTTTACATATTTTTTAACCAGCAAAGGAGTTTCAACAGATATCAGAACCAGGAGACCCCCCTTCGCTCTCCCTGACAAAGATCCAATAGCGGGTAGCTGATATGAAACGAATCCGTCATAGCCCTTAAAGTCCAGGCACCAAGTTTCCTGGAAACATATAATTTCAAATAAGGCTAAAAATTCTGTCCAGCCCAGACAATCCGATTTAGACCTGATACCTGCGACATTCCAACTAGCAATATGGCAGCTACAGAAACCTTCTCCATAGGGTGATCGCCCACTACCATGCTGGATATGTTCAAGCTGTGTACTAACCTCGGAGTTGGTAATCTTAGATGGACTCTCCATACCTCCTCCAGTTTCATCCACCATGGCCACAGATATACAATCTACAGGGGTACATACTTCACTGGCGGTGATTATACACCCCAATGGGTGAGGGCTCTGTCCACCACCACGTGATCCCCGCTCCTCCCTATTATCAATAATGATCAAAACAGACTCCAGTCAATCAGTAAGGTCTAACCCACTCAGACATTGGAAACGATTGGAAGTATCCACCTGAAATCCACTTTGCTCACCATAAAAACCTGCACCCCTCCTATTCGACTGCCCATCGTCCCTGTGAGGCTGGCCTATAAACTGTCTATAAAAATAGCCTAGGGGGCGAAGAGAAATACCATTCTCATTGCAGGGGCGGGAGGTGGCTCTAATTAAGGTAGTAGTAGCAAGGTGGGGATTACTAAAGTTTATGATGATGCAATCTCCAGAAATATTCTTAGGGGTAGTACCAATCCAGTTGGTTCTGGTGGTAACCAAGATCTGGTCCGCCAGTGCAACTGGAAAGCCACATTCACGATTGAGCCATGCCACGGTTTTGTGTTTAAGCGAATCCTGCAATTCGTTTGCACGGTAGAGCCCCTCATCCCTGACTGGCGGAACGTTGGTCAGTACCGCCACATACGGTGCACAGGCAGGTGGGAGATTCGGGTGTAGATAGCCGTGGCTTTTGGACTTCCCCCTATCTGAGTTGGTGGACCGATTACCTGAAATCCCGGTAGAAGGCAGGGACGGGGGGGCGGAGTTGGAACATGAGGGTATCGCTGCTGTTACTTTAGCTGAACTTTTGGTGGTCGGCTGTGGGGGCTTGTTAGTCTGACCCTGAGCCATGACAGCTGTGTTAGAGGTATTAGTTTGCTGTAAGGACGAACAAGGGTCAGGCCGGACCACAGCAGCTCCTGATGGGCTGTTGTTAAGTTGCATAGGCATGCTAGTTCCACCACTCGCCATAGGAGCCAGTGAGGGACTAATATTTAGGCTCAAACTGGATTGTACCAATCCCCCCAAGCGTGTCAATTCCCTAGAAACTGTCTCAAGCTTATCCAGTAGGGGTAATACAATTTTTTCTAGCTTGGCATCCATGATACCAATCAAGGCGTCTAACTGTTCAGGGGCTAATGTAAAATTGGTGGGGCTTATATCATCCTGAGATCTATGTACGTCGTTAATTACTCCCTTTGATATAGGGTCTGTGTTTCTTTTAAGCTTCCGGGTTACCTCCCTTTTAGGCGGCATTGTTCTACTTAAATGTCTCCCTGACCTCAGTACTACTCTTTGCACTTTAGGGGTTGGAATTGGGGTGCTAGGAGCTTCACGGTCGTTAATGGAAACATTAGTGTCTTGGTTATCCTGTGGTATCGACAAAGCAGTGCTGCCCTGGATAATAGAATTATCAGAAGGGCCTATCACATCGCTATCATCGATGGCTGGAATGGACTGAGAGGTGGACAGAGTAATTGGTATCTCAGAGGAGGTAATCGGTGGGTCTGAGACAATCCCCCGTCCCAAGGATAATCTACGATCTTTATTAATTTTGTCAACAACTTTCACCAGAAAGTTGTTGAGTGTTGCTACAGTAGATCGAACGTTCCCTCCCAGATTTTTAGACATTTAAAAGGGAAAACACAACACAGATACGATGATGGGGAACCTTATGTTAAGACAATAAAAAAGTTAACTTTTAAAATTCCGACAAGCAATGAAACGAAAGTAAGCAGAAACCCAGTAATAAATAATATATGGTAGTCCAGGTACAACTGCTATGATTAGTACTCGCTACTAGAGCACTGATGCAAATAAAAAAGTTACCATATATAGTCCACAGCCCTCGGGGTTCAATCAGGCAGAGGTTGTGGCCCAGCCCAGCCTTGGCCAGTCGGGGACTGCCGCAGACTGTCCCGCCCTTGTCCCGGGCTTCTCCCGGTCGCTCCCGCGCGCGACTCGCGGGGCGAGAGGCGCTCCGTGCTTTTCTGGCGCCTCCGGGCGCAGTGCTGGCGTCGCAGACGCGACCTGGCCGCCGGGGCACCTGGGAGTTGGAGTTTTCCAGCCCGGTTGCAGTTGTAGTTGGCGATGGGTCCGCGCTGCCGTTTCCCTCACGGCGCCTGCTAGAACCCGCTGTCGAAGGGACACACAGCCGTTCCCCTCACGGCAGGACAAGGTATGTCTGGAGCCCCCAGTGAGCGCTCGGCGCTCCGTGCTTTTCTGGTGCCTCCGGGCGGAGTGCTGGCGTCACAGACGCGACCTGGCCGCCGGGGCACCTGGGAGTTGGAGTTTTCCAGCCCGGTTGCAGTTGTAGTTGGCGATGGGTCCGCGCTGCCGTTTCCCTCACGGCGCCTGCTAGAACCCGCTGTCGAAGGGACACACACCCGTTCCCCTCACGGCAGGGCAAGGTATGTCTGGAGCCCCCAGTGAGCGCTCGGCGCTCCGTGCTTTTCTGGCGCCTCCGGGCGCAGTGCTGGCGTCACAGATGCGACCTGGCCGCCGGGGCACCTGGGAGTTGGAGTTTTCCAGCCCGGTTGCAGTTGTAGTTGGCGATGGGTCCGCGCTGCCGTTTCCCTCACGGCGCCTGCTAGAACCCGCTGTCGAAGGGACACACAGCCGTTCCCCTCACGGCAGGACAAGGTATGTCTGGAGCCCCCGAGGGTTAGTCTTTTTGGGTGTGTTTGTGGAGATGCAAAGAGATAGTTCCCAAAGTTTTGCAAGCAGGGGGAGAGTCGCAAGTATTAAAATATAATAGAACTCTAATAATGGTAATGATGGAGCATGTTGGACACGTAAAGCGACTTGCTTGTATTCAATCCTCTTGAAATTAATATTAATGTACTAACTAACATGTTTTGTTATATTAATATTGCATTACATGACATTTTAGGTATCCTGGGGAAGCTCGACAATGTGCTTTTACTAACTCTAATCCGCTTGCATTAAAATGGCTGCTGCTACGTGGGATTTTCTACTGCGCATGTGTCTATCACGTTCACGTGATATGACGTGTTATCTCGCTTGGTAGGAAACTTTTTGCTTTTGCGCACTAGAACTAAGATGGCTGTTCTGTGTCCTAACGTGCAAGAAGCTTGCATCGCTGCTTTACTAAGCTGTTTGTTTTACTTAATCTTCAATGCAATAGTTTAAATAAAATAATGAGAATAGAGTAGAGAGAAGGGGTACACAGTGCATTCATTTTATTCTGTGTCTCTAAAACTGTTTCTTTTCTATTCTTGCATGTATCGTATTTGGGCCTAAATGTACCTCTGAACTCCATCTTGGAGAGACTGCGCCTGTGCGAAAGAAACCCCAAGCCACTGAAGCCGTGGCATTGAAACCATGCCAAATCTGACATGGATTGGAAAGAACTATGAAAAGAGTGAACTCCTCACCCTGCCAGAGGAAGCTGAATTGAATAAGATGAGAGACCAACAACATCAAGAGAGCAGTCCCATTTTTGCGAGGAGTTTCAATTAATGCGACAGTCGTGGCAGAGGGGGTCCAAAGGCAAACCGCCATAAAGAAGACAAGACAGACGAGGTGAGGAGGTTTCCACAGAGGAGCACCAAGGTGTAGCCTCATACACTCGGAGCAAGAAAGGAAACAGAAGATGACAACACATGAAGGTCTCACAATTGTAAATCTAACAGCGTACAAAACTTACCAAAAATGAAGAAATTGTACTCAAAAAAGGATTAACTTTTTGCCCATCGCATAACTTCGAATACACTCAATCAAGAATTGATCTTTTTATGTTCTGCCGCAAACTCAAACTTCTAAAATGCAATAAGTTAAAGATCACACCAAGTATGAACATAAACAGTACAAATTTAAACCCTGAAATGAAATGGAGAATCTTGTTGGAGAAGATTTGAATTTACTACAAGTGATGACAAGCCAAACGACAAGTGATTCACAAGGGATTTCAGTGAGCACGGCCGAATCAGCCGTGAAATTCGGGATAGGTCAAACAAGACCAAAGACCAAATTTAAACCACGATCTAAATTCATACCATTAATGCCACATGATACAATTGATGTATTCGAAGAATCAGTAAGAACAGACTTGATTAAAATGAGGTCAAAAAATCCAATGAAGACCTGTAACCAACAATGGAATCTGACTAAAGAACAACGAATGCATTTAGAAAAATTGAAAGCAAATCCCAACCTAGTTTGCAAGCCATCCGACAAAGGAGGAAACATTGTTCTCATGACCCGAGAATACTACTGTACAGAAGCCTTATGCCAATTGAATGATGACACATGCTACAGCAAAATCAGCAAGGAGGAGTACAATCACTTGATAAATTGTTCTCACAAGGTATACTGAATATTGATGAATATAAATTTCTAATCTGCCTTCAAGCAGTAAAACCAACTTTTTACCACTTGCCCAAAATTCCTAAAAATGCTGTTTCACCACCAGGAAGACCAATCGTCTCTTCAAAAAGCAGTCTGACGGAAGCAATGTCTCAATATATTGACTTCTTCCTAATTGATCTTGTGAAGACTTTGCCCTCGTACATCCGGGACACTACAGATTTTATCAGAACTATTGCCAACATCACATGGGAACCAGAAATGCTTATGATTGTTATGGACATCACAGAACTTTACACATATATTGCACACCATCAGGGCATTCAAGCAGTACAATATTTTCTCAAAAGTCGATCATTGAAATATGCATTACATAATGAGATGCTTACTGAATTTGTGACCTTCTGTCTAAATAATAACATCTTCCTATTCCAGAAGCAACATTTCATACAGTTCAGAGGGACGGCGATGGAAACCTGCTTCTCCCCCAGTTAAGCAAACTTGTTCGTGGGATGGTGGGAGAAGCAGGTTGCCTGGGCCGACGAAAACCAACAATGGGTTCAATCAATTATCGGGTGGCACCGATATATTGATGATCTCTTCATTTTTTGGAAGGGTCCCAGGGCCGAAGAAGAGGCATATATCAGACACTTGAATGATAACTCATTGAATGTACACTTCAGTGGTCAAATAAGTCACCCTGAAGTCGACTTTCTAGATTTAAGAGTTTCGATTAGGGAAGGCAAGATTTGCACGTCGCTATTCCGCAAGAATACAGCTGGCAACTCCATTTTGGAGGCAAACAGCTGTCATCCTAAACCTCATAAGAACACCATTCCGTATGGCGAATTCCTGCGTTTGAAAAGAAATTGTACTTTAGATAAGGATTTTGAGACAGCAGCACATAAATCAATGGAAAGATTTAAAGTCAGAGGCTATTCAGAACAGATCCTAGCGAAATCTTTTGAGAAAGTCAAGGCAATTCCAAGAGAGTGTCTCTTAAAAGACAAAAAGAGACCAGAGACTGTTAATCAAAGCACTCTTTGCTTCATTACACCTTCTCACAAGATTCTAAAATAATCCTTCAGGTTCTCTCACGAAATTGGCATATCCTCACATCAGACTATACCATTGGGACTGAAATATCAGATTATCCAAAAAATAACGTACAGAAGAAATCGCTCATTGAGAGACCTACTTGTATACAATCACTTCAATCGTGTCCCTAGAACACCCAGATTGGGTAATCTCACTGGGTTCTTTCCATGCCATCGCTGTAAAGCATGCAAACCCAGCCCTAAAGTTACTCACTATCAAATTCCTGGCAGACCCTTAGGTAAAAAGATTACTAAATTCATGACATGCACTACACCCTATTGCGTATATTGTCTGTGGTGCCCCTGCAAACTGCACTATATTGGCAGCACGATACATCCTGTAAAAAGAAGGATACTCGAACTTGCGAGAGCTATACAGCATAATGATCCAAATTATCCTGTGGCAAGGCATTTTGCCCAAGAACATCGGAGTGATCGTAACCTCCTCAGATTCTTCTGTCTTGATCACGTCCCTATTAAAGATCGTGGGGGGACAGAGAGAAACACAGTTATTACGCAGGCTAGAATCAAGATTTATCATAGATATTCAAACTAGGACACCCTCAGGCCTTAATACGGAAGAGGAGTTATCCATACATTTAGGCTAGCAGTCTCTTTTCTGTCCTTCCCCCCTTCCGGTTGATTGAATGAGTAACCTGTAGATCCATTTATCTTTATCTTTTCTTTTTTCTTTTTCCTTTCAATTGCTGTATTGTTTGTGTTCCAAACCCTGATCATGATATAGTAGGTCCACACATTAGCCTATCCAAGGCTAGATCTTTCTTGGTAAAAACCTTAATTTTTTAGTGACATGAATTTGCACATCTGATATAAGTGCAAGAACAGTGATATATGCACAAAGATGTATTTGTATGTATTGATTATCAAATTTGGGACCTAGATTGTATTAAGAATGTATATACTTTCTTTCAAATATTAGCAATAATTAAGGGAAAAATGCCGATTTATGGCTTAATTATGTTCATTGCTGCTATTCGATTAATCATGTAAAAACATATGCTAAGATGGCCGACACGTAAATCAACCCCTAGTAGTGCATTATCTATGTTTACCATTTACTCGGAAATGACATCATTGTAATGAAAAAAATGGTAGCAAACTTTAATATTTAAATCATGTTTAACAAAGTGTGCGGTAACAGTAAGAAGAAGGCAAGAAGCCGAAATGCGTCCTGTTTCGAATTTTACGGATTAATAAACCCGTTCGATTTCTACCTTCGTGGTGCGGTTGATTCTTTTGCTTGCCGCGAAAGAAATTTGAGCAGATATATATATATATATATATATATATATATATATATATATATATATATATATATATATATATATATATATTGCAATCTATCTAAAGTATTTTATGTGTGTTTGTGATTAAACATACCATTGACAATATGCAAATAGGGCAGATTAAAAATATGCAGTATATAATAAAAATAAAGCAATATTTTAAAAGAAGTGTATTCAAAAGAAAATATTTTCTTGAGCCCATAGTTCATACAGGATTTTGTGTTATATTAGTTGCATACTTTGTATTGGTTGTCTTACTTGTTGAGTTCATTCCTCATCAGAGGACATGTCGACATCGTCAGGTGCACACACAGCATATGTGTGATCTATATGAAAGCCACACAGAGCGTCTGCGTATTTGATGGACCAGCAATCAGTTGCTGCTCTGAGGCACTTGATGGTAATTGGGGCTCCTCGCCAGGGGGCTCAAAGGATAACAGTGAGTCAAGCAACTCATCAAGAGATGCGTCTGAAAGTGCCACTGGTGATATTACTCTGTCATAGGTTACATCTTGTTGAAGGGACAGAGGCATTGCTTGGCATTTCCCCCGGATGCTCTTTTAACCACTTGGATGCTAATGATAAGGGTAACTCGTCATGGAGTTTCCATTGATTTCAATGGAAATTACATGGAAGATCATCAGGTACCTTAGCATCCAAGTGGTTAAAGGTTAAAAAATTGTTTCCCAGCAAGAAATGCCATTGGGGCTGTAAGTCCAAGGTAATTTCAGCTGGACAGCATATACACCAGAGCAGAGGTTTTATTTGTGTAGCATTCATTTTGTGAAATGTAAGCATCCAGTGCTTGCTGAGTACAGATGTCTCGGTGGGTCCCATAATCTGATATAGAACCTTCTCCCATGCTATGCCCCGGGCACAGGATAAGCTGTAATGTTCACAGCATAGAGACCTCTTCGGGTTGTGTGGGATAAAGAACGTGTCTGTAGTTCACAGACCACAGGCGAAGCAAATGTCTTTGCAGGGACGGAATGTCCATTTAGTAGCAGTATAAAGACGATTGACACTGACAACCACATGATGAAAACAAATGTTCCTAAAGTGATCCAGGCATAGGGCCCCGGAGGAATCAAATACTTGTCACAAATCCATTGACAAGCGTGAAGCACTCTCTGGTGGTAAGTAACTGTAGGAGGAGAGAAAATCTCCTGTGAAATATCCAGAGTTATTTTCATTGTCATTGGTCTCTCAAAGGTTCACCAGTTCAAATGACTTAGCATCAGGTGGTATTTTATAGTAAACCATGTTTTTTCATTGGACAATAGCAGCTCTCTTGTTGGCAGCAGCATCACCTGTATTTGAACTCAATATTGTGCGTAGGGCATTGCGTCCAAATATCCCCGGCTGGGAGCTTGAGCCAGAAATGTTACTGCATGGTTTTCAAAGTAGGGAGCGGCTGGGAGGCACCACTCTGAATCCTTCTGGGTGTCTGCGGTGGTTGGCTGTAGTGGAATTGCCTCAAAGTGTGCTTTTAATGTGGTTGATAGACACCTGTCTGTTTCTCTTTAAAGCAGGCAGAGGGGGCAGAATAACAGTTATGTTGCCTTTTCCCCATGTACAGTGATATGTGGTCTGTATGATGGTTCAAAAGCTGGCTTGTTGTGGACTTTCCCCCAAACTAGGTACCTAACTTTGGGAACCTACACGTCAGCAGCAATGATAACCTTATCTTCACAGATGTTGGTGTCAGAGTGGCTTGTTTGTCAGATTGTCTCTGACTTCTTGGATGCTCTGTAAAACATGCATATGTTTCTCCAAGTCAAATTTATCTTCATCCGCCACCTTCCCAGAATTATCTAAGTCCAGGCACATACACAAGAACTCCAAAGAGAACCAAATATGTAGTGTGTCCTCCCAAAACGTGTCCATGCAATTTATTTAATGCTCTTGCAACTCCATACAGATTATGGGATGAACTAAGAACTGAATTTAGCACCACAGCAGTTGAAGCTTGTGTAATCATGCTGCTGGCATGCTCTACAATCAGTGGTGGTTGGCATGGTTAGCGGGTGGGGGGTGGAGGTGGGAGAGGGGCTAAAAAATAATGTTATGCATACCTCTTCATGGTTGCCATCTCTTCTCTATTGTCGCTTCTCTTCCTGACAAGCCCAGAAGCAGGAAGCACACAGGCTCCCCGAAGCAAATCAGTTGTGATTGGTCTGAGAGCTGTGGTTCGGTGCTAAGACAGGGACTGGGAGCCTCTGCGTGTTCTCCACCTAGGCTGTGCAATACAGCCTGGTGGAGAACATACAAAGAGCTGGATGTTACTGAAACTTAACATCCACAGCACTTAAAGAAGAGGCTCACTGTACTCATTCCGGGTAGTTGGCACAAGCATTTGGAATGCTTGCCTTCATGGATGCCTCTAGTGCTGGTATGGGAGTGTAGGAAGCTGGCTTTGTATATACTATACCACAGTAAGGTATAGTGTGCACAGAGTCCAGTGAATCCCTAGAGGTTTAGCAGAGGCTAGAGTAGATAATACCGTACTCTCTTTTGTGGTAGTGTGGTTGAGGAGTCAGGCTTATCAGAGGGTAGTGTTAAGTAATTGTTCTACACACCCAGGCAAGAAATGATATCACACACACACACACAAATACTGAATCCAGACCAATTGTTTGTATAAAAAGTTATTATTTTGTGCTTTTATTTTTAGAACCAAGATTGACTTAGAAGCAGGTGAGTTAAACTATTTATACAATGTTACTTTTCAAAAGACAGTCAATACTGGTTCAGTAGGAACTTTTAGATTACTTTTGCAGTTGAGAAAACGATTTATAAACTGTTTAGAAACACTTGAAATTACTTTTGGATTACTTTGCAATTACTTTTCTAGTTTGGCATGAAACAAACTCATACACAGTCTAAGCAACACAGGACATTAGGAAGCAGGTTAACTCTTTTGCAGATACCATCTTAATTTGTTGTGGTCCAAAAGCAGGTTCAACACTTTTTCAGAGAAAAACCCACCATACAATCCTATGGTGAAAAACGAAGTTAGCACTTGCAGGTAAGTAAACGGATTTGGTAACTGAGTTTTGGAGGTTAGAACCAAGGTTCCCCAAGGTTCAGGTTAGCACTCAAGATGCACCACTAGCAGCACTAGAGCGGCTGGTTGCAGTGTGCCAATGTTAGTCAATAGGGCTAGGGGGCACTTCGGTTGGGGGATGTTCACGGTGAAGCCACTCAAACTTGGGAGGCAAGCTCCTGGGGGGAAGGTAAGGGCAAAGGGGGTCCCAAGTTAGCACCAAAACTGCACAGACCGCCAGAGGCGGTTGGGTGCAGGGTGCTTAAGCGGTGTCTGTAGCCCATGTAATCCTATGGAGGTTGCCGGTTTTGGATTTCGGCTGCAGTCTCAGTCCATGAAGTCTTCCTGGAGGAACCAACAGCTAAGGAGAGATGTCCTTCGATGTCAGTAAACTTTGAGGTCAGATCACCAGGACGCAGGGTCAGAGGGTCGGAGACGACAGGGGTACCTTTTGAGGTCGAGAATCTGCTTACTGGTCCAGTCCAGGTGGAGGGGGTCATCGTGAGGGGGCTGCAGGACTCCACACGGATCGTTGGAGGTGACACCCCTCGAGGATTTGGAGGTCACAATCACTGGGGGACCATTTCAGAATGGATGGACCCTCAGGACATGGGTTGTGAACGACGGCTGCAGAGGTGAGTACTGGAGCAGGGTTTCTTGGTCCCGCAGGGGCTTGATCTTCGTTTATGGACAGGGCCGCTGTCCTCAGGAGTCTCAAGTCTTTATTGAAGTGGGGGATCAGTCCTCACCAAATCTGTAGGTCGTTGATCCTTTTAGGAGCCGTCGTTTTCTTTGGAGCTGCAGGCAGGCCAATAGGGCTGGGGCCAAGTCAGTTGGGCCTGGAGTCTTCACTGCTGCGATGTCTTTGGGATCCCAATCTTCTTAGATCATCAAGAACTGCCTTCTGGGGAGGAGGAGCTACGCTTGCAACCAAGATGGCCGCGTGAGCTCCTGGCTCCGCCGACCTCCGTTTTTAGTCGGATTATCCTGGCACATATCCTGATTTTACGCCCGACCTCCGAGTGGATGAATAGTTGCAGAGCTTGAAAGTGCAATCCCGAGAATTTTATCGGCCTGATTGACGGAGTTATACCGTGGTCTAGTTCCCGGGCTAGTCCAGCTTGGGAGCCGGGGCCTCCAGTACTGGCCCTGCCGGGTTTCAGTTGAACAACATCGGCCTTGGGACTCGACTTGGGTCCGGTCCCCCGAAGTGAAGGTTATCCTTGTCCGATAATGATGGCGGTCGGTTGGTCTGATTAACATTGTACGAGTGGTGACTGGACACATTGGAGGCTGTGGGCGGGGGTCCCCGTCCCGGATTCCCGGTTTGCCGTCCCCCAGGATTCGGTGGATTGGGGTCCTCGCTCGCGGTAACGGAGTACAACTTGCTGCAATTTCATCGTTAAGTCGCCCTCCGCAACTGTCCGCTCCGCTTTCAATTGTTCCCCCGGAGATACCCGGGTCTCCGGGGAAGAAACCATGTTTGTAGCTGAGACGGGCCAGACGGAGTATGAGCCGTTGCTGAAGACCGTACTGGCCGCCATCTGCGCACTACACTCGCATGTGGATGCCATTGTCTGCAAAATGATCGCTGGCGCAGCTGAAACGGGGCAAGTGGGAACGGACTCAAATTCATTGCATGGCCCGGCACGGGCTAAGTTTTCCATGGTGTACATTGAGATGGAGGATGGAGGCACCGAGCAGAAGGACGTATTGATGCCTGTGGTCTGTGCGGGGCCACACACTTGCGAACTGGGAACTTCGAATCGATCGCTTCAACCGATACTGCTGTCGTCAGAAGTGGAACCGCCTGTTTCCCCATACCCGGGGACCTTGAGAAGCGACCTGCAGTTTGCACCTTTGTCTTTTTCCCCCCAAACATTTGTACTAAGTCCGCGGAGGAAATATCATTGTGAATCAGAGTCGGTGAGGGAGAACATGAGTGTGGTTAGGGTTCTCGGGGACCTACTATTTTTGATTTATTCCAGACTGAACTTTTTTGAACTCTTTTCAAAACTTGGTTCTCCTGAGAATGCGATGGTTCTACCAGACGGAGTTCGCAAGCAAGATCGTAAGGGCCAAGGATGAGATTGACTGTTCCGACCTGACATTATGACTTCAATGGATCCAGGATTTGCTACCATATTGCTTGTGGGAGGTTGGGCGGTGCCTGTAACTTCCCCTATTCGTTTTGCCTGTGTATCCTTACGGATTTTTTGACTGTATTGTAGGGGTTGTTTCCTTATGACGGGGGGAGGGGAGTCCGGGAGCCTGTATGACAATTTCCTCCTCCATTTTATTACTGTTAGTGTTAGTTAGTTGGGGCGACAGGCCCTCTGCTAGTTGGGGTTAGGCGATAGCCATATGCAGGGGTGCAGGGTGGGTTGAGGGGTATTTATTGTGTTGTCTTGTTTTTGTTTCATGTCTTTGAATCCTGTTCAAAATCCTGACAATGGGTGTCTTCCTAAATGGTTATCCTGCTCGGTGGACGGACGGGCCCTGGGGGCCGTAGTGTTTTTCTTACAAAGCATGGCCTTTTAATTGCTGCAAGCTGGGTGCGTTCGTTGCTTGATCCACTGCTCTTCTTACTAACTTCCCTGTCACTCGAAAGTGCCTCAAAAGCGATAATCCTGGTATCTATGGGTGGTGGACTTTAGACTAATGTCGATTGACCGGATTTAAACGTATGGCATTTTATACGACCGCACTCCAATAATATTTTATGCTTTAGCCTATGCCTTGGGGATTACCCGTCTATTTCTCGCCGAATGTATGTATATCAGTAGTTTGTTCCGTGAAGTAAGACGCCTGTTGTTGATTTTTCCTGTGTTCTTAATTAATAAAAAGAAATATAAAAAAAAAGAACTGCCTTCTGGGTTCAGGTCTGCCCACTAAATACTGTATTTAGTGGGGGTTTTAGGGGTCTCAAAGTCAGTTGCCAATGAGCTACTAACCTTAGTGTGACTACACCTTTGGTGTGCTCACCCCACATGGGGGAGTGGGCACAATTCCTAGCCCTGATTAGAGGGTGCCTGACATCTGGAAGATGGCAGGCACTGAAGAGTGGAGGGGTTGGGTTGGGGTTGGCAGAGGTGGCACACCTTTTGGGCTGTTCCATTTTACCCATCTGTCTTACCACTGAAAACAGGGTGAGACAGGAAGAGGGCCTGTTCCTTATAGCAGGAGAAGCTGGGGGTCGCGTTACAAAGGCGGCAAGGCCTTTGAAGCTGCCCTGCCACAGATGGCTCTTCCTGATCTGGGGGAGGTGTGAACACCTCCGCCCAGGAAAGGCTTTGTTTCTGGGCCCTGGGAGCGAAGGCTCCCACACCAGGTGGCAGCAGCCTGTCTTGTAGTGGCAGGCTGGTGTTTGCCAGTCAGGAAACTACTAATGGTTGGGTTGGTTCAGGTGACCCCTCTAGAAGGGACCCCGGAGTGCATGAAATAATAATTCTGATATTTGAATCAGCACAGGTTTAATATTTTGAGATGTTTGATACAAACATCCTAGAATTCTGTAAAACCATTATGGTACTAGCAAGCTCGTGGTGACCAATTTCTAGACCATGTACTTGGTTTGGCTTTATTGTGCAGTTATAATATCTAAGAATGGCCTTAGATATTGTAGGGGCCTTTGTGCTCATGCAGGTAGGTCATCACATGAGGTATGTGGCACCCTGCCTTCAGGGTGACTTGCCTATGCCTCATGCAGTGCTGTGCAGGCATGGCACACACTGATGTGTATGTAACTGAAGGTTCGCGATGCAGTATCACGACCTATCAAGCGCACTGCTTCATAAGTTTGTTGTCTGCTATTTACATCGATTCAATACATTTGAAATATGTTTTTCAACTGATATCTTTTTTTATTAGCTTTCTATATTTTGTTGTATTTAATTATTTCTTACATCTGTGCTTTGTTCACATATTTTTATTCATTCATAACAACATTCTTACATTTCTTGTGTTTTACATATGCATAGTTCTTAAAGCATTATACACAATTCATAAAATTCAATACAACATGAGCGGCGATTGATGTTTTGTTGGGCCCGATGCATTTCGGGACCGGTGTCCCTTCTTCAGGGGCCACGTTGGAGAATAACAAAAACATTTTGTCATCTGAAACATGTTCAGACCATTGTGTACATAGTTAATACATTTGATTGCCACCTCAAATCTGAGTCTACCATCTTACATGTTTATTTTTGCAACTATTCTCATGAATATACATCTCAAAGCCTCAATCACTGAATTGCCTAGTGTGTAGTAGCTATTGGTGTGGCTGTTAGTAGTTTCCTGTTAAATGCAGGTTACAGAATTCTGAATTGCTGATCTTTGCAACACGTACCTTACCGCAAAAAGAGAACAAGCCGACACTGACCTGTGTGACAGTGAAGCTGTAGTAGTTATTCACACGGCTTCTTGGATTCCAATGCAGTATCTAAAGAGTTGATAAGATCTTACTCAGAACCTGCTTAAACCGATTAGACTCACATAATGTCTTGCAATGTGAGAAACATTAGACTTACTGCTGTTCTTATATACGAGACGACTTCTGTATGTAAACGATATCTAGAAAGGAAAAAGCTTCGATGTAAAAATAGTACACACAACGTTAAACTCTCACGTGATCTTCAACATGAGTTAAAGTGGCCAAGTACCTTAAACAGGATCTTTCACCCGATACCTGAAATAAATACCGATAAATTCCCATAAGTACCAATCATATCCACAAGACGCCAGGTCTATTTCAAATAGTGGCGGGATTATCAAATGAATCATTCTCCTAGTACTTAGTAACGCTCACCTTGTATTAGAATTGCTCGTTCCGTAAACCAGATTTCAAAATCGACAAGCTTCCGCGTATGCCTACCAAAGTGACGTGTGAGTTTAAATCACACTCCTGCATAGTAATCATAAATAGAGGACTGAAATCGTGTATACTTCCCGGCGGCCATGTTGTAGAGTGCCTTGAATGGAGTATCAGTTATATCAACTTCTTCACAGTAAAGTTTAACTATCTGGTACCAGCATAGTATTAATAAAAACCGATACGTACATTTGACCGAAATATCACAAAGGTTAAACTAGCAGTTACGTATCTAAACAATAACAAAAGACTCTTCTCAAATCTCAATCCTGGTGGCCATAATACACCCGACGACTCGGTAGTTTAAAAGAAACAATGCTGGCTAAGAGAGAGTGTTCGAATACAACCAATGAATACTCAACTTGGCGAACATCATTTTCCGCTACCTTCATGTTTTTTTTTATCCTTAAGACCTGCGCTTAAGTGTGTTTAGTTGCATTATGTATGTGGTGATAAAATATCAATATGGTGCACAGTGGTTGTTGACCTTCATACATGTACATTAACCCTTTGTATAAGACATCCTTATTAAACTCTATTGACAAGTAGCCAATGAAAAAATCAGACATACACAAGTTACAATTATATTATACCTCTTGTTACATGTACTAAAATCATATTCCCTTTAGGTTTCGGTGTTTAACAATTTAGATCTATATATTTAATTGTTTAAATTGAGCTACTTTTACACATAGTGTTTCTAACTTATGTACACTCATGACTCTCTCTTAGCCACCATGCCAAGGACAGTGCAGCCATAAAGTCTTAACACTCAGCAGAAGCCACTGACAACTGTCAGTGCCCAGAACCACACCTTTAGCTCTTCACTGTTAGGTGAAGGGGCTAACGTACAGTCTTCTTTGGGTCCTGGTTGCTTATCTGCTGTTTTAGAGGGGAGGGGGGCACTACCTCTGGTAGTGAACACCCGTCTTCTACCCTCTGTTCTGTCAAATGAGGAGCCACCAACTTGGGCTGGACAGTTGCCTGACTAGACAGGTCTTTTTGTGGGTTAGGTAGGACATCACCAGTAGCAACTTTAGAGTTCTCCCCCAGTGGGTTAGAATCTCCTTGGCCCACTGGAAGAGGGGCTAACAGTGGTCCACCTTCCCTACACATTCTCTTATTTTTCTTATGGGGCATATCTGCACTACCTGCAAGGTCACCCCCTGCCCCCTGAGGACAGGCACTGGACCAGTCCTTCCCTTTGGCTCAGACCAAACTATGTTTGGTAATTTCTAAGAATACAGTCTAGTGGGTGGTCTTTATTGACTACTACCTTTCTCCAGCTAAGGGGCCCAGCAATTACTAGGGGCATACAGCCACAGGCCTAACAGTGACCCCCCTGGGATAGCCCTTACTCCTTTTGTCTCTCCTGTGACATACTTGTTTGAGAGTACCAACCTGTCATGCATCACAGTGTGACTGGCACAGGTAGCTCTCAGGCCAGTGGTTGGGATTCCATTCACCAGCAGGTGGAGGAAGTGTCCACTCCTCTCTAGAATTTCCAACTCACCATTTGGGCTCATTTTCCAGTTGAAGGCAATGTGGACTTCCTCATCTGAGGAACCTTCCTCCAAAGCTACACTGGCAACCCCTGGAGCTACACTAGGGGCTTTATTTTTAGGATATATAGGGTCCTTGGCGTGGTTTGCTGTCTTTTGAAAGTTGTGACACCATGTCTTGTTGGGATCCCAATTCTTACCTTGGCATACAGTTTTAGGTTGTGAAGTATTGCTGGGCCCACCCTCCTGAACAGGTTTATAGGGAGCTACCTGGGGCTCCTTACTCTTATCTTTAGGATGCTCACCCTCTTTCCCATGGGGAGTTTGTGTAGCCCCTTTCTTTTGGTCACACTCAGTGGACGTTTTGGTCACCCTAGTCTTGACCCAGTAGTCTGCCTTCTTTACCAAATCTTGGGGAGGCTTTAGACCTAGGTCCACCAGATACTGATGCAGCTTTTCATTAGTGTAATTACTCAACATGTGTTCTTTCATAAAAAGATTGTCAAGTCCAGTATAGTTATGCACATTACTTCCAGCTAACCAACCATCTAGTGTTTTTACTGAGTAGTCCATGATGTCATCCCAGGATTTGCTTGGGGTGTTGCGGTCCCCCCTGAATCTATACTCCTCAGTTGTGAGTCCAAAGCCCTCAACCAGGATGTCCTTCATGAGGTCCTAGGACTCAGCATCTGGCCCACTGAGGGTCAGAAGTTTGTCTCACCAGAGAACAGTTCTCAAAGTAAGGCTCCCCAGTGTGACTTCTTCACTTGCCTCATTCCACAGGCCCTCCCAAAGGTTGCTGTGCTATACCACAGCTTGTTTAGGGATTCTCTGTGCAATTATGATGTCACTGACTATGCCATAACTAAACTACGCATTCTTTGTGCACGTTTGTTGTCATTGAGTATGTCATTACTCAAGTGTGCATTCTCCGTGCATTTATGATGTAATTGACAATGTAATTACTGAACTAGACATGTGAAATTGATGCTGAACTAATGGTCTAGTGGTAAATAATTCTATATGGTCTTGCAAAATGTGGACCACTTAGCTCTAGTAATCTCTGGGTGGAAATGCAAAGAGATTCACCCTGAAGTACAACTCACACCAAGGACTAGATTTACCAGGAGCTTGCATTGACCTTGCGTCACACAAGGTAACGCTAGGGCCACGCAAACCCTTACGCTTCATTTACTATGCCACACAGAGCTGCCTTACATGGCTCACGGTGGCATAGTAAGTATGGAGTACCGAAAGACAGCAACTTGCGCTGACTTGCGTTACTCTGCCATCGGAAGGTGCTCCATGGGTGGATCATGGGTGTTCCCCGCATCCGACCATGGTTTTTGATGCATTCTTAGATTTACTAACACGTGTAAACCTGAGAATACTCCAAAATGTTACGACTTCCCAGGGGCAGTGCAGTGAGGAGAAATATGTTTATTTCTCTTGTTTTTTCTACGTGTGCTGCATAGAAAGATTAAAAAGCCTCAAAGGGTTCCTCACCTTCCTGCAAAAAAGCAATCCTGGCTGCACAAGGGCAATGCAATACTATGATAAATCTGGCCCCAGATATAATTAGAAAGAAGAACTATCTTCATGACCCACTAGAGTTCATCCATCGCTATCACTAGAGGGAAGATATTTCAGTAAACAAATGATGCTGTCTCCCTTACTTCCCTTTATCTCCAGCTGGTGTTTAGCACTTATAAAAGTAATGCACAATGAGTTACAAGGCTACATTGCCAAGTTTCTGCTTTATCACCAGAGAAAATCTTGTACTCCAAGGCGGCCTGGAAGCGTTCCTTGTAAAACATTGCAAGCACAGCAGAGATTCTCGTGAAGATTCACCCAGCCACATTTAAAATAAATTCTATGTGTCTTTTTCTATCCTGTTCCCATTCCCTAAAATTATTTCACATAACAATAAAACTGTTTCTGCGTAGTTTCTTCTGCTCATGTTAAAAGAGACCTCCCAACAATTTCTACTTGGCTGAATAAGAAGCAAAGCTGTAGCCATTGCACCATATGATAAGGCTGATGTTACATTAAGGCCAAAGCCTAAAGCTGTCTTGTGTCAACACCACAAGAGGGTACCAGAGTATAACAAATGACCAAATTATATGTCCTTGTTGCAAGAGGAAAGAGGATATTTACATTTTAGCAAAATAATCTCTTACAAGAAATTATATATACATAATTGCATTGAAGATCATTCTCCGACAAATCACAATTCATAAATATAACTTGTTGCTGATCACTTGTGAAATCCAAATGGAAAAATATAATTTTGCTGGGAACTTTCAGTATGCTTGCGATGGAGGTGTCCAAATTTATTGTCAGTTTTGCAAACTTTGGGACAATATGGCGTGTTTAATATTATTTGCAGAACCACTTATGTTGGACAAAAGGTAGCAGTCACATAGCTGCTGAGAAGAGTGATGGTACCTGCTTTTTGGAACATTTGTTTGAATCTTAGCACAGCAGAGTCCTACAATCCAACTTTAAAAGGGGGACAAAGGGGATCAGGACCTTCAATGGTATGATGAAATATACCAATGGTTATTTATTCCAATGACAGGGAAAGATATGGGTATATTTACTAAACACTTTGCAGATCTAAAGCACATAGGTCTGTAAAGTATCCACAAAATGTACAGATGCTTTATTTACAAAACGTTGTACCATTGATAACTCATAGACTGGGAGCTGTAGATATTGTCAAGAAGCCATTGTCATTAGAGGCATGGGTACCCACATTGAGGGCACTTTCAGTTCTTTAATGAATCCTGTAATTGTGCATTTTGCCCCAATCCTCACAATAGTGGCATAACATGAGTTCCTGCAGGCCCCTGCTGTGCGAGGAGGGGGGGGGGGTTGAGCCCCTAGGAGGTGCCTTCAGGCACTGTGCAAAGGCGGCTGGCCTGAGAGCTCCTGACTGGAGGGAGCTCTCCGTGCACTTTGCAAGGAGGCCTCTCAAGTGTCGTTACACCACTGTGTTGTAAATAAGTTATGTAGGCAGCAGGACACGTCTTCAGGTAATTAAGATGTATTTATTAAGTTAGACAAGATAAGACAGCAGAGCAGTAAAACCTCACAGCTGACCAGACCAACTCCCAAGGCTGGAATCCTCAACACACCAGATAGAACACACATAGATACTATGGGAGATAGAGAAGGTAGGAACACTAAGAAAGGACTACAGACACCAAGTAGCCATATTGAACCAAGTAAGAATATACAACACACTGCTTAGCAATAGAATGCAGGTTTTTAGCAACTATTTGGTGAGTCGGCCAAAATACTTTATTTCAATCACACAGATCAACAAAGTAGAAAAATATTAAACAATTTACAAAGTGCAAAATAGATTACAATTGTTTTGGGAAAACTTCACTGCATGCCCTTGACTAGCAGAATAAATAAGGGGAATTGAGCAATACCTACAACAAGCACAGAAACAAAAGTAGTGGGATACCAGTGCTTCAACTGTAGACTGTTGTGGTCTGGGGCATTTAGGTAGGCAGGGAGCATGAGAGGAAATTACTAACTGTGCAAGTAACCGAGTAAGGATGTTATTTTACTTTAAATTCCGTGAGATACCACTTTGCCCAATTATAAGTGGCTAGTATGTCTGCTCTCGAATTTCCCGGGTTTAGGAACACCAGACCCAGGGGCATATTACCAACAAAATGGCGAATAGAGGTTTAACGCTTCTCTTCGCCACTTCGGAAACGCTAGGGTGCACCATATTACCAAGAATATGGTGCTGCCTAGCGTTTCCCCCTGCCATGGCGATAAGTTTTACAACTTAACGCCAGCGCAGGCAGGAAGGTTTGTTTATGTACAGGAAGGTGTTCCTTCCTGCACCTAAACAAAGCTTAAATGCCATTTTGTAACTTACATGTGTGCTGCTTCATGCAGCACACATGTAAGTTACAAATTGGCATTTTGAAAAAGAGGTTTGTTTTAAGCCACGTTAATTGACTTAACGCTGCCTTGATAATAGGGCGATGCAAATATCGCTGCATTATCGGCAGAATAGTACCGATGACGCGGCGATAAGGGGCTTGATAATATGCCCCCCAGTTTTTTTGCTAAATCAAGTGCAGCCCAGCCCCATCCCCCACCCGACCCCCCTGAAGTATGGCTCCATCTTGCCTGGTGAAATTCTGCTCTTCCTACTGCCATCCTTGCAATTCCACCCACCCTGCATCCGCCCTCCACTCAAGATTATTTCTGCCCTTCGTAGGTGGTGAACGTGAGAGTTTATTCCTCTGGAACTGTGGAACTGTGGAACTGTGCAGAATTCTACCTGGAAAGAGTGGGTGCAGTCATTCCCATTCCATTGGGACTTACTCATAGTAGCCATGTTTGGGTATCGAGGTACCAGCTGCAATTATTAATTCCTGCCACAGGGCATATCGCACATAATTATGTAATCGTGCCTCAGTTTTCTGCGGACCCCACTGAGATCTAATCAAACATAGGGTTGAGAAAGCCCCATGTAGGAGCTACTTTACTAAGAACTACGGGGCATATTTTCAAGGACAGAGTTAAAATGATCGCCGGTTTAGCGGCAGAAAGCTGCCGCTAAAGCAGTGATAATGGGCTTGATAATATGCCGTAGAGAATTCCAATAGAAGCCCAGGTTCACACCAGAACCTATGTTAACTCTGTCCTTGATAATATGCCCCCCAATTGAAGAGAGGTGGTAATGGTGCAATGATTTTCGGCGCTCTGGCAATGTAGCACTTTGCTGTCAAAGCACCTCCCTGGCCCTCATCATCAGAGGGCGATAAAAATCCCTGTATTTTACTCCTCCAGATTTAGTGTTACAGGTGTCCAGGTAATTCTGGAGGAGGGGAATAAGGCAGATTATGACTTTCTGGTGAATAAAATACAGAAGTGAGAAATAGCGGTCAATTTCCATATGTTCTCCCATGGGATCCAACCCAGAGACGCCATCTGCTTGAAGCATGTATAAAATCAGGGTGGAATACCACTGACCAGTGGAGCTCCCGAAGAATTCAATATTCCGGGGAGCCAGGTAGATGTTACAAATGGACATTTATAATGAGGAACTCTGTTCTCAACTAAAAACAGCAATTTTATAGAACTTTCTTTTTGCAAATTGGCGCTACCAGTGCTTTTGACTTAATACATCATTCTTACAGTGTCTGTGAAGCGAAGGCCAATCACAGAGGCAATTATTGGCAATGGCTGCATTCCGTAATTTGGACCCCTGGATGTGGAACATCTGAGTGGATGGACCAGAGGACCTGTGGCCTGTGGCCTGCTGAGCTGACAGAAATGTTTTAGTGAATGTGTTTCCTATTTCTTCTCGATGACTTGGCCGTTGATGGGAGCCAGTGGTGGGTTCTCGTAGGGGTTGGACGAAGGCTCGTAGTTTATGTACTTATTATTTTAATTCCGGGGCCTCCACACATTTATTTTTTCTCCCTTCTATGATTCAAAAATTAATTGCAGCTAAATCCATTACGTACGGACGCCTGCGTCATTTTTGCGCTGTCCTAAGTTGTCATACATTTGAAGTGCATTTGATATTACAGATGTGATAAATACACAATGTGATATTTACTGACTCTTTACAGTACTGAAGCCTGACGGCGTGAAAGTGTTTCTAATAACAGTGCTCGATTAAGAAGCAGAGACATCCTCCAGAACAGCGCAATCTACCTCACGCTGCCAAGACTACGCAAAACAATACGTTCATTGGGAAGGAACACAGGTTATGTCAATCCTGTCTGCAACTCTTAACACATCCATTTCTTGTTGGTACACATGCTTTTCATAGTAGTGTACATCCATTTCTTGGTAGTACACATTTATGTCTTGGTAATAGACATCCATTTTATGGTAGTACACATTAATTTCTCGGTAGTACACATTCATTTCATGGTAGTACACATCCATTTAATAGTAGTGTACATCTATGTCTTGGTAGTACACATTTATGTCTTGGTAATAGACATCAATTTTTTGGTAACACACATTCATTTCATGGTAGTACGCATCTATTTCTCGGTAGTGTACAACTATTTCTCGGTAGTGTACATCTATTCCGTGGTAGCACACATTCATTTCTTGGTAGTAGACATCCTTTTTTTGGTAGTGCATTTCCATTATTTGGTAGTGTGCTTCCATTTCTTGGTAGTACACATCCATTTCTTGGTAGTACACATCCATTTCTCAGTAGTACACATCCATTTCTTGGTAGTACACATCCATTTCTTGGTAGTACACATCCATTTCTTGGTAGTACACATCCATTTCTCAGTAGTACACATCCATTTCTCAGTAGTACACATCCATTTCTTGGTAGTACACATCCATTTCTTGGTAGTATACATCCATTTCTCAGTAGTACACATCCATTTCTTGGTAGTACACATCCATTTCTTGGTAGTGCACATCCATTTCTCAGTAGTACACATCCATTTCTTGGTAGTACTCATCTATGTCTTATTAGTAGACATCCATTTTTTGGTAGTGCGCATCCATTTCTTGGTAGTACGCATCCATTTCTTGGTAGTACGCATCTATTGGTAGTACGCATCCATTCCTTGGTATTACACATCCATTTCTTGGTAGTGTATATCCATATCTTGGTAGTACAAATACATTTCTTGGTAGTAGACATCCATTTCGTGGTAGTGTATATCCAAATCTTGGTAGTAGGCATTTATTTCTTGATAGTACACATCCATTTTTTGGTAGTGCACATCCATTTCTTGATAGTACGCATCCATTTCTTGGTAGTGTATATCCATATCTTGGCAGTATTCTGAGCAGTCACAATTTGATCAGTACAGTCTTATATTAAGGCAGCTGGTTGCCAACATTTCATGGTGTCAATGCAAATTGCCACAAAAGAATGTATTGCACCTTATGGGCAAAAGAATGGACTTCAAGGGAGTGCCCAAACATAGGAAAGGGAACGGATGAGGATGACGGCCTGTTTTTAAAAACAAATATCTCTACTTTGACTGAATACTGAACATACAAATGATGCAGGTTTGCTGCTTGGAGAGGCTGGGGTGTGTTGTGTTTCAGGATCAAACTGTGCAGGAAGAGCAGTTTGGAATGAGTGCAGAGCTGCACTGCATCAGAAAAGAGACTCTCTGTACATGCTTGCACACTCTTGTTGCTGTCAATGTGCACATAACGTGACAGCATGTCAGGTCAGTCAAGACCTGTTTATTAGATATTTTATAATATTTTATTACATACAGTGAAACAGCAAACTGGGCTTTGTGAATGTTTCTTCTCAACTACAACCTTGGGTGCGTGTTGTTGTTATGCACATCAATGCTTGTATTCTACATTTTAAGTAGGAGGCTCTTTACCATACCTACGGGCATATGTACAAGGATTTAACGCTGCTGTAGCATCAATTGTTTCACTTTACGGCGGCTTTTTTTTATTGCCTTATTTACAAGTTGCCGCTAACTGGAATTAGCTGCACTTTTCCAGTGAAAACATGAATTCTAAAGTTCGCCACTGTTATTAGCGAGAGTTAACGAAATTGAGATGAAAGTTGGGCATCGAGTGTGTGTCCGGCTATGTGGGTTGGTGCAGTGACTAGCTGCTTGAGACTGATGATGGCGAGGTTCGCCAGGAGGGTGGTGGGGTTCTGGTCACTGGGGTTGTCCAGGTGGAAGTTGAGGTGTCCAAGTAGGATGTACTCAGTGGATTGCAGACCCTGGGGTACAATGAGGTCTACAATGGCATCTGTGAATGGGGGTTCATGTGCCGGGGGCCTATAGATGAGGATGCCGTAGAGGTTGGGGTTGAGGTTGGTCCAGATATGGAAGGGGAGGTGTTTCATGGTAGCGGTTGGGTCATTAGAGTGCATGGTCTGTCAGAGTGTGCTTTTTTAGACAATGGCAATGCCTTCTCCTGGGCCCTCGGGTGGTCCGTGCGGGTGAACTTGTAGCCGTCGTGGATGGTGATGGAGGCAATGTCTGGTCCGGAGCAGAAGTTGGTCCAGGTTTCCATGAACAAGGCGATGTCTTTAAAGGTGGCGTTTAGGAGGTCCCAGATTTCTGTTTCGTGTTTGTGGAGGGACTGCATGTTGAGGAGGATGCAGTTGAGCCGCTGCACTGTTGGTCGGCTGGGCAGCAGGAGGTGCTGGTGTGCTGATCTGGCAGAAGGTGTGTTCGCAGTTTCAGTAGGCGCAGGGTCCAAGGGAATTCTACAGTGATGCTAGATGGCAGGCGGTGTGGCGTCTGATGGAGCAAGGAGGAGAAACAAAATTTTGTGCACCCCTTGTGAAGTCATACTTCAATAACTATAACATGAACTAATGGAATGATGTGTGGAACTAATCAATTTAGAGTGAAATTGCACCTACACAAGTACACGTGGGAATTAACTTTGCTTATGTTGCAATAATAATTAACTATGTGATTTTGTTGTGTCCTAAACTAATAAGCAGCTTCGAAATAATAAAATGCAGCATAAATGTGCTTATGTTTACGCATTTGTGGCAGAAACCGAAGGATAAGTAAGTATATTACGCCTACATGTTGCTTATCTGCTAGATAATTACTAATAGGGAAAACCTTCATAAAGGGGGAGGTAAACATAAGGGCTAAAATTCTAAAATTAACGTTCGTTTGTGTATGTTTCTGTGATAGTTCCCATTCTGGCCTGTGAGGCCTGGAAAAAGATGGCTGATTTGCTGAACTACGAATAGAAAATGAACTGAGCATGCACAAGCCCGACTCCGAGTTCGACTGCGAGCAGCCTGTGCCTGGAGTGAAAGCGGTTCAAGGACAGAGTAGCCTGGAAGTATAGATGGCTGCCAAAAGATGAGCACAATAGTTCAGAACGTGAGAAAGTCCAGCAAAGTAGCTAAGTGAGAAACAGGACTAAGCCGGATGACGCCCAAAACAATGACCCATTTAAAATCAAGCTGACGGAAGCTGAATAGATGTTGTAATGATGAGATGATGCTCATCTACCCCAAAATTGTCCAATCAGAACTTGAATTAATGCTGAAAGTTACACTTTTATTTAAACAGAGCAAGTGAAAAAGGTATAAAAAGTGATGATTTTAGCGAAGAAAAAACTCCTTTTCGATTTCCTCCAGAGATGCTGTCCGTATGCTGATTTTTCCTGAGATGTAAGACTTTGAATAATATTCTATTTCTCTTGAATGAGAGTTACACTCCAGCTGAGGGTTTTAGTTAGGGAAGTTAGGAGAAAGAATTAATTTTGGGAACTATCTGTCTTTTGCTAAAATACTTGCATTTCTGCAATCTAAATAAATGTCTATTTCTGAATTATCTGAAATAAATGAAATTAACTGTTTTGAAATAAAATCCTTATTTTCCTTTTAATGACGTTTTTGAATTAAGAAATAAATAAAGGGCAATATGTATTAAGCTAATTTTTAGTCGCAAACGCTGCGAATTGCAAAAAACAGCGTTTGCGATTAAAATTTCGCTTTTCGGAATGTATGTAGCAAACTTTTATCGCAAAATAAGAAATCGCTAAAATAGCGATTCGAAACGTTGCGAAAGGCATAATTCTGCGATTTTTGGTGCGATTCCCTATTTTGCGATTACCTCAGTTTGCAAAAATCACATATTGTGTAATCGCAAATTAAGGAATCGCAATGAAATGTATCAAAATATCGCAATTTGCTAATTCTCAAAAATCTCAATTTAGAGAATCGCAATTACCACCAAGTGGGAGCAGGTGGTAACCAGGTGCAAAGTATAAAAGGAGGCCCACAATGCAACTGACTTTTTCCACAATGTCTGGGCTTTACGTGATAGCGAGGAGGCTGCGACTGAGAGCTGCTGCACAGAGGAGGAGAGGATATTTCGTGCGCGCATTTCCATCTTCCAGCGCACAGAGGAGGACATCTACACACACTACAGACTGGATGAAGAGAGTATCCTTGACTTAATTGAGGAACTCAAACCCTTCCTTGAACACCCCACACGCAGCACACAATCCATCCCCACCCACATCCAGGACCTGTGCTCCCGGCACCTCTTGGCATCAGGCAGTTTCCAGGGGGTGATAGCCACAGCAGGAGGGGTTTCACAAAGTGCTCTTTCGTGCTTTTTCCATGCATTCCTTGATGCTGTGGTACAGAGGATGCCCCACCACATTTACTTCCCAAGCATCCCACAGGCACTGCACCAGACCAAACAGGACTTTTATCAAATTGCCCAATTTCCCCATGTCATCGGATGCATAGATGGGACGCACGTTGCAATATCCCCCCATCCCACAATGAGTACGTGTTTAGGAATCGTAAATCTTACCATTCCCATAACATACAGGTGGTGTGTGATGCTAAACACATCATCACGGACATTGTTGCGAAATACCCTGGCAGCACGCACGACTCATATATCTTCCGCCACAGTGGGATACACCCTAGACTCAATAATGGGGAGTTTGGCGAGGGCTATCTACTAGGTAAATGCATTTGAACAGTGGACACACTTGTTAAGGATAGCATGTGCAGGACAGTGTCTAACCATATACCTTCCTCCCCTCAGGTGACAGTGCGTATGCAGTTCGTGACTTTATACTAACGCCCGACCTCAATCCAGCCAATGCAGCAGAGCGGCGGTACAACAGCGCACACATTGCAACAAGAGGTACCATTGAGAGGACATTTGGGATTCTCAAGAGCAGATTTAGGTGCATACACAAGAGTGGAGGGGCACTGCAATACCGCCCAGAAACCTGTTGCAAGATAGTGGCCGCATGTGCCATCTTGCACAACATCGCCACCAGGAAAGGCACACCGGTGGAGGTCAGTGAATCTGACACATCAGATGTGGAGGGCCCAGCTCCAGGACGCATGCCTGCCGGTTTAGCTGGTGCAGCTGCTGGGCGCCAGAGGTGGGATGAGATTACGCGCAACTATTATTAGGTAAGAGAAAATTACACAATGCTAAATTACAATTGTCAGACTGTGTTTTTATTCCTTAACATCAGGATTGTTAACGTCACACAGGCTGAGAGAAAAACAATGTACTTCATAATGTCCAGCACATGTTAATGCACAGTGCAAATATCCCTTCATGGGCAAGTGTCCATGCGCAGTGGTTAGCTGCACCTATCCTGTGGTCCCATGTATGTGTCCTTACAAGCGGCGCTGGCTGGAGGAAGCTCCTGTTTTGGGATGCACAGTGCCTCCTCACTTGTTTCAGTCGCCCTACTGTTATGTCCACTACGGCGCCTATCCATGGTTGGTGGGGGGGGGGGTGGCACTGCTCCGTACTGATAGGGCATCCTCATCAGTTGGAGTCAGGACTCCTGGCCCTGTAGTGCGGATTGCGCGCAGCTCATCTACAGCCGTAGAGATTTGGAGTAGGGCCCTTGCTACATCCTGGTTGTTGTGCGCCACCTCGCGCTGCATGCAGATGCTGCGTCTAGCTAGAATGTTGTTGGAAGAGGCCAGGCGGTTCACAGCACGTGTGTACAGGTCCAGGCGCTGCATCTCCCTATGCCTGGCTGCACGGTCAGCCCTGAGTTCGCCACAAAGTGCCTTCATGGCACATGTCATGCTCCTGTAGCCTGCCCTGACTTCCCTTTGTAGTGACTTAAGATTTTTTGCTTGCTGGCGCTGTACCTGCAACATGTTCAACTCAAGCCCGGCAAACACGGACCCATCCCCAGGATCTGTAGCACTTGTGGCAGCACGGGACCTGCGCCTGTTTGGGACTTCAGGCATTGGATCTGCACGGTGGCGCTGTTGTGGTTCTGGCTGTGTGTTATCGGTTTGGCCATCGCCATCAGTGTCCTGGCCCTCATCCTCCAAAGGGGGTAGTGGTCTCACAACAATCCTCCTGCGGCGCTTGGGGGGGTTCACTGGACTAGCCTCGTCCTCACTTTCCTCCTCCTGCGCAGCTGCTGGTCTGGTAGGGGAATTGCGCTGTCTCCCACTGCCTGTTGTCTGATTTGCAGTAGATGCTGTGTACGTAAAAGCACACATTTATTTTCTGTTCTGACTAGCACTTGACAATAATTAAATTTCACTATTTGGGATTACATGTATCTTGTTTTTCACTTTCCTGATGCGCACATGCATTTGGGGATTGGCTGGGTGTAAATTTACGAATGTAATGTGCATGTGACTACATCTCCCAGAATGCATTGCAGTGTGTGTTAGTGTACCTGCACTGGATTACTACTTTCATCCTGCCCCAGGGTCGCTGTTGGGTGCCTGGGGTAGTTGGGGAGGGGTCAGGGGTGTGATGGCATGCCTCTTACCTTGTCCTGGTCCTGGGGGGTAAGAGCTGTCCAGGTCAGCCACACCCATGACGCTCTCAGGAAGTAGTGTTGCCTCCACAAGTTCCTCCAAAGGTGTCGAGTCAGTGGCAGTGGAGGTCCCTGCACCAGTCTTCCTTGCTTGCTCCAACCTGGTAGCCACCTTCTCTTTGGAGCGCTGGCGCATGTCGTACCAGCGCTTGCGCCGGTCCTCCACACTCCTATGTGTCACCCCAACAGCATTCACCTTTTGTTGGATGTCTGCCCATATGCGCCTCTTCCGTGTCTCAGGCACCCTCAGAGATTTCTTTCCAAACAGCAGCTCATGGCTTGTAACCATTTCCTGTATGAGGACTTCCAACTCTGCTTCTGAAAACTTTTGTTTTCTCTTCCTCTGGTTTTCAGCCTGCTGCTGCTGGGGGGTGTCCTAGCTGGGCATGTCTCCTGTGTCCTGCATTTCTCTCTCCAACACTCCTTCACTCTGTGAATCAGAAACTCAGGTGCAGCATGGGTAGTCACACTTCCTGGTTGTGATGTCATCAAGCTGCACCTGAGTTTCAGATTAGCAGATTCGCGAACTTCGCAATTTTGCGATTTTCTC
Source organism: Lissotriton helveticus (assembly GCF_964261635.1). Classification (NCBI taxonomy): domain Eukaryota; kingdom Metazoa; phylum Chordata; class Amphibia; order Caudata; family Salamandridae; genus Lissotriton; species Lissotriton helveticus. The sequence goes on from NC_136064.1 coordinate 72,416,280, forward strand.
CGTTAAGGAATCGCAACATTTCGATTTTTTAAACTTAAAAAATCACTATTGGGGGAATCGCACTAAAAATAGCGATTTTTAAGGAATCGCAATTTTTTTGCGATTTCCTACATACATACCAGTTAGCGATTCTGAAATAGCTGTTTCTTAAAAATCGCTATTACAGAATCGCTAACTGGTACCTTGATACATATGGCCCTAAGTGAATACATTTTAGACATGTTAAATTTGCTGTTAATAAAAATTAGATAAATGGAGAATTAAGCTGGTCTTGAGTTTTCCTACGCCTAATCTTTTACTAGCAGATCCGTCGACCACAGTGGCGGCGTGTCTAAATAATTGTTTTGTTAATGAAAACCATGGTAAACTCATTTAAACTGCAGGTGTAAATAGAATAAATATTCAGATATAGTTTAATTGTTTTTAATTTAAATAAAGGATCCATTGAATAATACATTTTTATATTAGCTTCTGGCTTCGGTGATACTCATTGGTGAATTTTGGATGTGTATGAATGGGTAATGTATCCATGATGGTATGCTTTTAAACAACCCAAAGGGACGTTTTGTCTGACTTAGTGTCCTGATAAACAAAACACTTATTTCAAACTCCTCAAACTTCCACAATCACTCACATACCGCTACACTGCAGGACTCCTACTTGCACACATCCCAATCATACACAGAACAAAATCAGGAGGACGGACAGTCTCTTACATCGCTTCTAAACACCCCACCCCTGTACAAAAGAGCTTCCTTGTCTCTTTTTAAATCCCGCATAAAGCAGAAGACCAGGCTTTTCAATTAACCAACCTAGCATAGGCAGGGCTTGGCGCATACACCTCTTCAGAGCCAGGATAGCCTCACGGGCAATAGAGCACTTTACAAATACACTTAACATAACATGATTCCTACATTGAGTCATACTCACTTTCCACCAGTTGTAGGACTATTTACTTTTTTATTAACCTGATCCAAATTCAGACCTACTGACACTGACCTGAATGTTTCTGTACTAAAGACAAGGTCCATTACTAATTTCTCCAAATAGTATTTACAGCTATACATAAGAATCACTGTCATACATTACTCTATTAATGACATTTCACTCCCTAACATACACTGCACTGGATGAACCCAAACCTTCTAATTGTACATAAGCCAAACTATTCATCATTTAGGGGCCGATTCCGATTCGGTAAAATCCCGTACGAATAGCCGTAGGGAGCATTTTTCCCGTACGAATCGTATCCTCGAACGTCCCCGTACGTACGATGTAGTACGATGCATACCCTATGCAGTTCTCCGTCCGAATCGTACCAAAGCCCGTACGACTCAATATTCCGTACGAATCGCATTCGGAACGCGCAGTAAGCGATGTCCGTACGGATCGAAGCACCAGTTTCCGACCCAGCAAGTACGATTCGTCCAGTCAACACGTCCTGAAAAGCAGAATTCGACTCGAAATGCTTGCGAAACGGACCCCCAGTACGGTTCGTACACCCCATGATAGTAGGGGTATGGTTCGTACACCCCATTATCGTAGGGGTACGAACGGTACCCCTATGATCATGGGGTGTACGAACCGTATCCCTCTGATCATGGGGTGTACGAACCATACCCCTACAATCATGGGGTGTACGAACCGTACCCCTACGATCATGGGGTGTACGAACCGTACCCCTACGATCATAGGGTGTATGAACCGTAGCCCTACGGTGTATGAACCGTACCCTATGTGATTGTGTGGCTCTCCATACGAATTGCTCATATGCGACATTTACAGTACGAATCGCGTACTCATTCCCCGGTCCGGATCGTACTTGTCGGGTCATACGGCATGTTTACGATTCGTACGGTTCACTTTCAGGGTCCGTATCATACAGATTTTCCCTTGCTTTTCGTACGGTTCGCAACGATTCGGACGTATGTTTTTACTACGGATCGTACTACGCGATTCGGACGGATTTGTACGATTCGTACGGAAAAAGCTACGAATTCGAAACGTCGTACGGATTTGTTTTCCAAATCGGAATCGACCCCTTAGTCGTTAATCTTGAATTACTCCACGGGATACAGAGGCTTCCTGCCAGAGCAGCCATCTTGTGACTACTCTGTCTATGGTGGTAGGTAGTCAACAATGATGCAGTGCATGCTGGGTCAGGGCAGTCCTCCCCTTGGCAAGAAGGATGAAACCTGGCCCAAGCTCGGGTGTTTTTAAATATACAGATATATATGTTCTTAAGATAGCCGAGCAGCTGCAAAAAACTACTGTGCCCCTCTTAAACCTCTATGTGCTTTGCACACTTTCTCTATCATATTTGACATATTTTAATATACTGGTCTAACATGAGAATGTGCCATGATAGACTGGCATATTAAAAATTGACAATGGTGTCATGACACATGGACAAGCACATGTCATGAGGTACACATCACAACACGTGTATGTTCCTGTATTGCGACACCTGTTGCAATCTTGTTGCCATCTTGGATTGAGATTTCTTAATTATAAAACCCATTTAGAAGTGGGTAAGAGCAGAGGAGGCTCTTTTAAGGCAATACAGAATAATGACAGGTTGACAGAGCATCTAGCTGACAGACCTCCCTCTGTGCACTTACTACGAGCCAAAGCCATCACACCCGACCTTGAGACTACTGAGTTCCAAACATTGAATGCAGAAGTCAAGTGTGTAAGATGTGTAATTACATAATGGCTCATGTTAGATGCTGGAGATGAAGGGGCAGATTTAGTAAAATGCTGAACGTACCCGACAGAGGCATAAGGAGAAGAAATATTGTTTTTTCTCCTCTTTAATTCCTCTTTCCACACGTTCTGTAGCACACATATAAAGAGTAATATGCCTTGAATATTTGTTTTTCTCCTGGAAAATGTCCCTGTACAAAAACAATTGAAAATCGAAATAATTATGCGGCGGAATCAATTTGACAGTCTTTTATATTGGAAGGACACTTAAATTAATCCTTCTCCAGGAATATATATCCAAAAGATTTCTTTGTGTGTTCAAACACCATAAACCAGTATGTGGTCCAACATTGTGTTTCTATTTATATATTTTTTTTAAAAAGTCAAGCTCCTGAACCCTCTTCACTTTTTAGGTTGTGCTTAACAGTTCCTTTTTGCATATAATTTAGATTTTTTGGGGCTTCTGCAAATAGTGTGTCAACGCGTTTCAGCCTTGTTACTTAGGGCCTCATCAGGACTGGGGTAACAACAAGAAAACCTGAAACTGTTCCGGGTCGTTGAAAGACCCGAGGACACCAATTATCAGTTAACTAAAGGGGTCCCGGGAAAGGAAGTTCTGTTAAAGAAAAATGGAAAGAAAATTTTTGTGGTATATTTATGGTGTATCCTATATAATTCCCAGAAGGAACCTCACGTGTAATGGAGGAATCGGGTCTCTCGTTCTGTTTTAAATTCCCAATAATTCCCTTAGTAAATTCTGGTATCGAACAGATGAAAAATCGTCTGTAGTGCAGCTACTATTGCAATCAAGTCACACAAAAAAATGTTTTGCCCTTAATGCAGTGCAAGATTACCTGCGCAAGGGAGGAGCAGAAATATATTTGTAAATATGGATCATTTCTGCTCTCTCCCTTTCATGCAACATAGCAAATTGTCTTACTGTGTTGCATAAAAGAATGGTAACTCTGCCTCTAGGTGACTCCGAAACAGACACCTGGCCTTCTTGCCTCACCCTACACTCGTGGGGAACAGGATGTCTTGTCAATTTGTGTGACCCTTTCTAGTTTGAAGACCTTGTATTCTACTTCTGTGTCCATGTTTAAAAAAAAAAATTAGGTCAGGCGTGCTGCACTACATCCCTCCCTACACTTCCTTTTATTGTTTTTTGGGTTCTCGTCGACCCTGAGTTTGTGTGCATATATCCCTCACCTTCCTGTACACTAGTCGGACTAAGAAAAGTTTCTATGCTCCCAGTATGTGCCCTTTACTTCATGCAGGGCAGCTAGCAAAGTTGGTTCATTGCATGAAAGGGGGAAAGCAGAAATGTGCCATATCTACTAAGATGTAACGCATTTCTGCTATCTCCTAAAGCTGGCGCACTGTGTCCCACCTAGAGCCAATGCAGGCACCATTGCACCATGGTGCAAGGGTGTCTCCGTTATAGGCAGGATTGTTTTTGTGGAGGAGGGAATTGCCGTCCTGCCCAAAAATAATCCTTAGAAGGAATTTCCTCTTTCTATGAGTGCTTCAGATTGCTGTAAACATGGATGTACGACATTACAATGCGTTCCATTACAACGCGTGCTTTCACAACGCGTCCCTTACAATGCAAGTCGTTACCACGACTTGCGTTGGGGGCGCGGATTGGGAATAGTATAATTTACTATTCTAACACCAGTCCCCGTGGACACTAGGGAAGGTGTTGGAATAGTAAATATACTATTCTTAATCCTCTAGCGCCCTCCAGCGCAAGTCGTGGTTACGACTTGCGTTGTAACGGACGCGTTGGGAAAGCATTGCGGAGTAAAATCCGCGTTGTAAAGGATGTTCCCCTGTAAACATAGAAAGGAAGTAACAAGGAGAAATAAAGATATCTTTATGCATTGTACCTGCTTCAGGGAGGGGTGGCTTTTTGGGGTAATCCCTGATTTTCTCACCTTAGTAAGTCTAGGATGACATCAAAATACATGGGGGAATGCTTGAAAACACCCATGCTCAACCCATGGAATGCCTCCCCAAAGCAAAGCCACACAAAGTGGCCTTGTTGGCTTAGCGGCAATAATTTTATCGCCGTGTTGCGGCGATTTTTATCGCTTAGGAGCCTTGCTATTATCAAGGTTTATCTCCTAAGCGATAAAAATCGGCCGAAATGCATGAATATCGCTGTAAAGTCAGCGATATTCATGCATTACCGAACTAATGCTCTTAGCCATGTTATCCACCTCCCATTGGATAACATGGCTAAGAAGTGCTCTGGGGCAGGTGTAAGCTTTTGGAGATATTCGCGCTTAGCGCGAATATCTCCAAAAGTTGGTACTAGGAGATAGCGATGTTAGCAACTGTTTCCAGTCGCTAACATCTTGGCACGCCCACTTTGCTTGTCATTAGTGATAAATATCTTTGACATGCAAAGCGGGGCCCAAGATGGTCGCTATCTCCTACTAGCTGTCGCTAACTGGTGTTAGCGACAGCTAAGTAATAGGGAGATCATTTTATCTCCGCTTTCTTGGCTTTTAAAGCCACAAAAGCGGAGATAAATCCCTTGATAATATGCCCCATAGTGCGTTGCATTTATAGTTTATCCTTTGTTTTAATTGTGTGGTTTTTACTGTTTGTTCTTATTTTTTACTTTTCATGAATTAACATATTTAAAAATATTTTTAAGGTTTGTGACTTTACAACTCACATCGCCGGCTGGGGGATCTATCTTTATTGCACTTGTGGTACCCGTGATCTACTTAACCTCTTCCCAACCTTCACAAAACCCGCTTGGATGGAGAGGTCAACCTCAGCTTCCTGGAGAATCGAGAAACCTTCTGGGACCACCTTTTAGCCGCTGCACCTTTTAGCCGCTGCCCATATGTCTTGTGTCCTAATTTAGTAGGAACACCAGCAAGCTCACTGTTGATAGTGTTTTCCTGCAACTGCAGTCATTGCTTGATTGACGTGAGAGGCGTACAATGGAGTGAGTCCTCGATGCTTGAAGGCGGGGCAATGGAGAATTCCGGTGTGATGTCATGTCAGTGCTTCTTATATGAATAGGGTGGGCTCACTGCCAGACCCAGGCTCCACACTCGCCATCCTTCTCTAACACTGGAACAGGTTGGCTACTAAGACACACATCTTCACTAAAGTCTGCTGAAGATAAATGGCTCCGCTGTGAAGGGCGGGATTTTTAGACACCAATCACAGGCGGTGAGAGAGTGCTGCAAGAAGGCGGCTAGCCGGTCTCTGACTCCACCCTTCCTCTCCCCCATGATGAAGGAGGATGGCTAGGGAGTGGTCAGCTTGTGTTTTGTGTAATATCCAGTAGGATCTGCCAAAGAAAGCAGACATGAGGCAAAGACAGATGACCTGCTCTGTAGAGGGAAGACAGCGAGAGTGGGTGCCAAGGAGACTTGAAGGGAAGTGCTTCACGCTGCATCTGCCAGCCATATGTGAGCTGAATTTAGAAGAGAAGATTAAAGCATGCAGTGATTAAAGTATTTCAGGACTTAACACAAATATGCCCGCAGCTTCCAGGATTTCATGTGGACTTGTGCAACGAGATTCACACCGTAGCCTACCATTTGCCACTGTGTGAAGCCGTAGAGGATCCAAGTGCTAGTAAAATTGGTACCTCCAAAATTTGAGTTTTTTTCAGAGTGGGCCTTCATGTTGGTACCACTCCAACATCCATTTCAGTCAGAGGGGGCGGGTTGGAACCAAGTGCAAGTAGAGTTGGTCCCACTCCACGGTCCAGTTTACTCCCAGTAGGCAGTGGAGAAACCAAGTGCAAGTAGAGTTGGTCCCACTCCAAGGTCCAGTTTACTCCCAGTAGGCAGTGGGGAAACCAAATGCAAGTAGAGTTGGTCCCACTCCAAGGTCCAGTTTACTCCCAGTAGGCAGTGGGGAAACCAAATGCAAGTAGAGTTGGTACCACTCCAAGGTCCAGTTTACTCCCAGTAGGCAGTGGGGAAACCAAGTGCAAGTAGAGTTGGTACAACTTCAAGGTCCAGTTTACTCCCAGTAGGCAGTGGAGAATGCAAGTGCAAGTAGAAATGGTACAACTTCAAGGTCCAATTTAATCTGAGTTGACCGTGGAGAAACCAAGTGCAAGTAGAGTTGGTCCCACTCCAAGGTCCAGTTTACTCCGAGTGGGCCATGGAAAAACCAAGTGCAAGTAGAAATGGTACAACCCCAATGTCCAGTTTAATCTGAGTTGGCCGTGGAGAAACGAAGTGCAAGTAGAGTTGGTACCACTCCAAGGCCCAGTTTACTCTGAGTGGGCCATAAATGAGCCAAGTTCAAGTGGAGGTGGTACCACTCCAAAGTTTGTGTTTTGTCTGAGTGGGTCTTCATATTGGTACCAATCCAAGGTCCTGTTTAATCCAAGCGGGTCAGGGAGAAACCAAGAGTGGAGTTCGTACCCCTCCAAGGTCATGTTAGGTTGGGATGGAGCATGAAGGAACCAAGTGCAAGTGGAGTTGGTACCACTCCAAAATTTTTATTTTGTCCGAGTGGGCCTTCATGTTGGAAGCACTCCAACATCAAGTTCAGTCGGAGTGGGACAGGTTTAACCAAGTGCAAGTAGAGTTGGTACCATTCCGAGGTCCTGTTTACTCTGAGGGGGCTGTGGAGAAACCAAGCTCAAGTGGAGTTGGTACCACTCCAAGGTCCTGTTTACTTCAAGTGGGCCGTAGAGAAAGCAAGTTCAAGTGGAGCAGAAAGCACTCGAAGGTCCTGTTTATTCCAAGTGGACCTGGGAGGAACCAAGTGCAAATATGCTGGCAGCTTCCAGGATTTCATGAGGACCTGAGCAACGAGAATCATAATGTAATCTGCCATGGCCACAGTGTGAATCAATGGAGGAACCAAGCGCAAGCGGAGGTGGTACCCCTGCAAGTTCATGTTTAGTCCAAGTGAGCCTTGGAGGAACCAAGTGGAAGCAGAACTGGTAGCACTGCAAGGTTGGATTCAGTTCGAGAGCACAAGTGGAGTTGGTACCACTCCAAGATCATGTTAAGTCCGTTTGGGGCATGAAGGAACCAAGAGCCAGCAGAGTTAGTACCACTCCAAGGTGGTGTTTATTCCAAGTGAAACCAAGCACAGAGTTGGTGCCACTTGAAGTGGACTGCTTTGGCCCTCAGCTTCCTCAGATGTCACGATGTTCAGCATGCTGACTTAATGTCATTCCAGAGATTTAACACTTGAGTACATCTGAATAGGGTTTCCATAAATAAAATGTCTTTACAGTAACATGGCACAAGTGTTTACAACAAAAAACACAAGATGATGGACGGAATGTTGCACCAGGCCCGGACTGGCCGTTACGGGCACCGGGCAATTCCCCGGTCGGCCGCAAGGGTGGGGGCCGTTTTTGGGCCCCTGGGGGCCATTTTTGTGACAGGGCCGTTTTTGCAGCAAAGCTGCAAAATCGACCCTGTAACAAATTCGGCGGAAAAGCGGCCCTGGTAAAGAGCTTGGTGGCATCCCCCCCCTCCCCCAGGGGGAGGAGGGGGGCCGGCCAAGCACTTTGCCAGGGCCCGTTTTGGTTCCCAGTCTGGCCCTGTGTTGCACAATGGCAACACATTCACCCCTAGTCACAGATCTGGGTTTAATCCATTGTTATTTTGGTCACCAAGCCACCCCAGTTCAGACATGGCCATATGCAAATCAGTCTTGACCCTATGCCTCATGGGAACAGTCCAGACCGAACTGCCAGGCCATGTCTTCCCTGGACCGGAATCAAGCATTCTAGGACCGGTTTCTGGCTATCAGCCTTCATCAGCCAGGATAGCTTGACTCCAGTGGCGTAGTGTGCACAGGACCCACATCTGGGCATACCCTTCCCACATAGGGTGAACAGCAAAACACACAAGATGATGGACGGAATGTTGCACAATGGCAAAGCATTCATCCCCAGTCACAGATCTGGGTTTAATCCATCGTTATTTTGCTCACCGCGCCACCCCAGTTCAGACATGGCCATATGCAAGTGTATACAACCACAGCGCTAGAACTGCAACACATACTAATACTGCCCGGCTCTGCATGCTTTTGAGAATGGACAAAATAAGTTAATGCAAAGTGTTACTTCTGCTTCTTCAGTACATGTAGGGGTATGACTCTTGGCTAGTGCTGGTTAATGTTGCAGACATGGTCGTCCTCTCTGGGAGTGCCACCTGGGTTCTACAATCTTAATTATATTCTTCGTGTGCCATGCCCGGTGTGCGTCATGTATGTACCTGGCCTCTTACCCCAGGTTTCAGCACCTGGTGTGCAGAGGTTCGTCCTAAAGGACAACGCAGCAGCGGTGGGGCACAAACCAGCTAAGCTTAGCAGGCCTAGTGATTAATTGTGCGTTTCTAGAGCGCTAGAATCGACTCCCGAAGGAGTATCTCTGCGCTGTAGACCACTGGGGAACCCGTCCTGGCTTTCCCTGTGAGATGGTCCCTACTGGGTATCTCCAAGGTGAAACCAGGCATCCCCGGCATATGTGGGGGGCCGTTGTGGAGATGAGGCAAGCTAATGCCCAGAGTTGCCAAGTGTGATCCCTGGTTAGAGTAGGCACCGAGGTGAGAATTATCGAGTCCGCTGACCTTGGTCCACGACCCTGCCGCGTCGGGGATAGAACCCTGGTCCTGGGCCGCCCTCTGCTTCCAGGTCTGCCGCCTCTAACCAGTGAGCCACACCACTCCACTGATTAGTCTGATTAGTTTAACCAGAATAGTAGGCTTATTCTGGCTAATAAGGTCTGAATGAACAAATCGGTTTCTAATCCCAACCATTGCAGTCCACGCCTTTTCGTAAGATGGTTGTGAACCACATAAAATGGCGCTGCACGGGGTGGGGCTCAGTAAGTTTCCCTTATTTCACAGGCTTCCTGATGCACCTTTAAGTGGTAGAAGCTTAGGGTCAGGTTTACTAAAACATATTGCAGCTAGGGAGAGGAGAAGCATAATAATAATAATAATAATTCCACTTTTGTAAAGCGCAAACTTATCACCCCTAAGGGTATCCAGGCACTAAAGGGTCATCGGGGAGACTTTGGGGCACATTCACAAAGGAAGTGGCGGAGTGAGACGATCGCCTTCCTGGCTCAATGCCTCACTATATCACTTAACAAACGCAGGGCTGCACCATATTTAAAAGAATATGGTGCAGCCCTGCGATGCCCCCTGCACTGGCGCTGCACTTAGCAGCCTAGCCCCAACGCAGTCACCCTTGCACCATAGCACAACTGTGTCTGCGTGCAGTAGAAGATTATTTATGTGCTGAAAGGTCCCCCTTCCTGCACATAAACAATCTTTCAATGCCGTTCTGTAACTTCTATGTGTGCTGCACAATGCAGCACACATGAAAACAGCAAAAACGAGGAGAAATTAAACATTTCTCCTTGTTGCGCCAGGTTTTCCTTGGTCTTAATTCTGGTGGAGCCTCCTATTTACGCCTCCTTTGTAAATATGAGGTAGCGTCAAAATCAATGGGTGTTGCGGTGGAACACCCACAGCAACACCCATTGCCCTCCCCTTTCACGCTAACCATAGCTTGAAAGGGGGCCTTATTTACAAGGCAGCGTTAAGCCACATTAAGTGGCTTAACGCTGCCTTGTAAATAAGGTGAAGCCCCTATTGCCACAGGAACGTCATAAAAAGTGACGCTCCGGTGGCGATTGGGGGCTTGTAAATATGCCCCTAAGTGAGCTATTGCCAAGAGTCACATGATGCTGAGCTGCCGCTGGCGATCGGACCGTGAGCCCTGTGGTCCAAAGTCAGCTGCTCTGGCCGCTGTGCCATACCTCCCCCCCCCCAGCACGGATCCATATTTACTAAACATGGCCTACTGATGCTCTCTCCCGTATGCGAGTGCACAAACAGACTGTCTAGCACCTTGCATACTCCTTTCCTCCATACTCTTCCAGTACAAACCCCCTCTTTAGACATTTTTTTAACATTTCATGCACTGAGTGAGTGCTGCATAGGGCGGGGCACATGGAACGAATGGCATGTTAGGAGGAATTCAAACATTTCATCTAATTTCTGCCTATTTCAAGGCTGCATTGTTTTTTGGCGCAAAGACAGGTATGACAATTTTTGTAAATCTGACAAGTTGCGTGAAAAATCATGGCTGGAAGCATTGGAATGCTCAAGTAGCACCCAAGGAATGCCTCCTTGAGGCAAAGTGGTGCAAAGCCGTGCAAATCCATATTTTAAGAGACACTTATTAATACACAAAAACAGTTTTGGGCTGGAAAGTAAATACTTTCACTACATTTTGCGTTGTTTCGTGTCACTTGTGTGACTTTTCAGCAGCGGAAAGGATTGATAAATGTGCAGCTTGCTGAATTCCAGATTACCACGAGAGAGCTTTGAAAGCATACTAAGGGGAAGATTTACAAGCCCCTTGCGCCTCTTTTACGCCGCCGTTGCAACACTTTTGTGATGCAGCGGTAGCGCACAGCCAGCGCCATGCTGCAGGGTATTTACAACGTGACGCATCTGGGAGATGCGTCACATTGTAAAGCCCTGCGCCACATGCAGGCGTTCAGGTGCAGGGGGGGGCGTTCCAGCGCAGGAACGCCTCCTACAATCCTGTAGATTTCACTCAGCCACTTTTAAGGGCATGCTGCGTCAAAACCCTGCGCCTGCTTGAAGCAGGCGTAAGGATTGACGCAGCATGTTAGGGATAGGGCACCCCTGATCCTTGCTGGAGCTCGGGTGTGAACTCCAGTAATGCGCCGCCTTTCCAACGGGGGATGCGACACGCATCTGCGGCGCATCAGTGGTGGCGCACGGGAGGGCAGATGCATCGCAACTTTTCTGGCGCATCCCTGCTGATTAGCAGAGATGCGCCATAAGTAGTAAATCTGCCCCAAAGTGTGGCATTCATTTTACCACATTGCTATATATGCTGGTGTTTTACAATGTGACACAACGATATCTTCTAACTGCGACCCCTCTTTTGTAAAAAAAACGGCTTTATTTTTATTAAAATGAAATAATAACTCAACAGCGTTTCGATAAAAATAAAATCAATATGTTGATGAAATTTAAAAATACTTAACTGTACTTTACATTTTTTATTGCAAAAATTATATAAAGCTCATTGCAAGGGCTAATAACAAATATTAGGAAGTAGGTTTAAGGATTCCTCTTTATTAAAATGAAACCGGCTAAATCCCCTTATAGAATGAGAAAAACAAGCATGCAAACCACTACTGTTCTCAAGAAAAAAGAATGACACACTGTTTTTCCTGAGGGCACAGCAGCAAAAAAATGCACCAAGACAAACATTAAGCAGGCAGCTAGCCTGTGGTGCATTTTCCTTGATGTGCCCCATCCTGTGTAGGTGTGGTCTCCGTTTAATTTAGGGAGGCATACATGTGGATTGAGTATTGGCTGGGCAGTTAGATGGAGGGGCTGAGCTGTGAACATCTACTGCTCCTTGTGGGGTAATATATCCCCTTACTATGCTTTAATGAAGCGTCCTAACCAGTGCCTAATTTGTGCCGGTGGTTAGTACTGGCACTTAATCGTCAACACCAGCACTTTTCAAGAGCACCAATTTTGGATACATTCATTATGGTAGGCATGGGGAGATTAAGTAATTTGCCCTGAATCACATAATGTTGAGCCAATGCCGAGACTCAAACCTGGGTCCCTAGCTCCAAAGTCAGCAGCTCTGGCCATTATGCCACATCCCTCTCCCCCCCCCTCACACACTTTCAAGGGCTAGTAGGTGGTGCTATTTTAGGTGGTGCTAACAGGAGATAGGGGCTATTGCAAGCTGCCTCCTAATGAGAGCCCAGGCACTTATTTTTTTTTGCAAATTAATCACTGGTCCTGTGTGATTAGTGTTGAGTTGAGTTAACGATTACAAACATAAACACATTGAGGCATATTTTCAATGCTGTGATGGCGAGAGAGGTTTAGCCTTCTTTACAAGGCAGTGTTAAGCCACTTAAAGTGGCTTAACGTTGCCTTGTAAATAAGGCCCCATGTCACGCTATATTTAGCCTAAAAGGGGAGGGTAAAGGGTGTTGTTGTGGGCGTTCCACCGCAACAGTCATTGATTTTAACGCTGCGCCCTACTTACAAGAGCAGCATAAATAGGAGGCAGTGCCAAAATTAGGACCAGGGAAAACCTGCTCTTAAACAGGTGAAATGAGGAGAAATGCTTTATTTCTCCTTGTGTTTGCTTTTTCCATGTATGCACACATTGAAACCGCAAAAGCCATTGATTGTTTATGTGCAGGAAGGTGTCCCTTCAAGCAAATAAACAATCATTTAAAAAAAATACTGTTTTGCAACGTCTATGTGTGCTGCATTAAGCAGCACACGTAGAATTTACAAAACGGCATTTAAAGAGTGTTTAAGGGGGAGCTTCCTGCACCTCAACAATCTACATCTCAGCACAGGCACCCTTGCACGATTGTGCAAGGGTACCTGTGTTGGCGCGAGGCAGCTACATTTAGCACCAGCGCAGAGGGAAACGCAGTGCTACACCATATTCTAGTAAATATGGTGCAGCCCTGCATTTCTAAAGTGATGAAGTGTGTTGTCGGCCTTCTTGGCGTAATGACACGCTTCGCCACTTTCTTGTAAATATGCGCTATAGAGTGCTAAAACGTCCACCTTAAGGCATCTTGGCACTAAACAACGTGCGTGGGAGGCACTGAAGAACTATCAGCATCTTAAAGCAAGAATTGACTGATCAAAGATGCTACCGTGTACTGCTGGGGATTATCCTTGTGACTACAAGTATTTGAAAGTCCTAGAGTGAGCGTGCTGTCTTCCATTAAACGGACACCAGCATATTTCTCATTCTGTTTAGTTCCCCGGGTGTTGATTTCATCCCTCTTGGGCAGCGTGTCAGAAGAAGACACAGCCAGCAGACATACATGCATGCCTCTGCTCCCTGACTCAGCATCCTAGACCAGAGGCCTCTTTCCTGGCTCTCGCCCTCCTGCCCGGCCTGGACCTAGATGCAGGGACCAGTTGATGCTCAAACAGAACCAGAGAGGGAAGTTTAGTCTTGGGATGTGAAATGAAACGGAGATGGGCTCAGACTCTCTCCCTTTCTCAGAAACACATTGTTGATGCATTTTTTCTGGAGGTTTTCTGGCAGCCGGTGGCCCATTCACGCAGAGATGTAAATGTCGGTTGTTTGCATTGCAGGGGTGCATTGTCAAGCCGATCACGCTGCCCTGGCCCCTTCAAAGCGGCAGATGGGGTTGCGGGCAGAGAAACAAAGAGAAGCAATCAAAGGCCCGCGCTAGAAGGATTCCAGAGGTGGCCGCGGGACCTCTCGGGTGACGCGGCCCTGCTCGGCTCGGCGCTGAAAGAGGCGCAACTGGAGCGCGCCACAGCACGGGACGCTGCGCTGCTGCGCGTGCTGGGCCGTGCCACGCGCGCCCCGCTGGAGGGGTGACATCACCCGCACAAGGACACAGGACCAGGGCATGTAAATGTGGCTTTAATGAGAAGAGTAGCCACTGGAACGGCGAGACTCCGAGGCGGGAGGGGGCGCGAAGTCTACCGCATCCCACGCTAGCTTCATTCAATTTTTATTCATTTTAGACTGGCAGAGACGTGTTTTTTGTATTCCTGTGATTCATTGTATGCTTCCACTAATGCTTTTGCTTTGATGTTTTGAGTTAATTAATGTAGGTTTATTGTACAATGTGTTGCTGTGGGGGCTGGAGACAGTGCCTCGAAACCGTCCAGGCCTGCAGAATAGAAAATAACCCTGTCCAGTGCATTTGCAACGGGGCCATCTCATCCTTGCTTTTGCTGGCAATAAGTGCAAATCGCATCTGTAAACTGCTGCATCCATCGTCTGATCCCAGCTTCTGATAAGAAGCATTCATGTGCCTTGGTTCTCCTTGTTTACTTGTAAGTAGGGTTGACTTTACTGTCTCAATAATTTAAAAAAATGGTTCTTAGGGATGTGAGTAGAAAATGTGTCAGTGGATCTTTACCTGCTCTGAGTTCAGTCGCTCGACTTTTCTACAATCGATTATTTTTTTAAAGCGTTGTATCTGGAATTCAGAAACACTTGAACCTGAAGCTCCAATCATTGCAAACCGTGGCAGTTCTTTTGCCTCTAAAAGTTTCCAAATGCAGTCCTGTCTCACAGAGTATATTAAGCCTTCATTGGTTGCATGTTTGCAAGAGGGTCAAAGTTAAGGCCTTTTGTCTGCTTCATAAGGCACTCTATATTATCAGTGTTAGAGACACCATGTTGTGTGGACGGTTGTGGGGTTGTTTTATGTTGTACCTCCATCCACCTGACCCTCACTCTTCACTGCCGTGCATGCTGCATAAGTCTGCCTCTGCACCATCCTGAACTCCACCCCTTGCTATGTTTTTTTTTCAATTCAAATCTTTTTTATTAAGAGAAGCAGAGTTTTACAAAATCAAAAACAAAAACATACACTGAGTTACAATCATGAGAAAATGCAACCTGAGTTACACAATTTAATGAAAGAGTGTCAAGACCATGTAAGCAAGGGATTCACTATAGGGGAAACAGTGAACATTATACATAAATACATGCAATTCTTAACCAGAAAGGATGGTTGCGATAGGAGAGGACTTGAGAAAGAAAGGAAAAAGAGAAGAGAAGAAGGAGGAAAGAAAGGAAAGCGAGAGGGAGAGAAGAAGAGAGATATGGAAGAGGAAGAAAGGACGAAAGAAAGACGAGACTGATTTGAGAACGGGAACAGCAGCTAACATGAACTCATGTTATGTACTCCGAATCGTAACAGTGGAGTAAAAGCGCCTATGATGTGCCCTTATGGTTGACAGAAACGTGTTATATAGCAGTGGGTATGACTACTGTTCAAGTCTAAGGCGGGTCAAAGCAAAGTTCCAGAGAGTCAAGTGAACTCCAGAGTTTGGCGTGCGATTTTCGCCACGGTGAGGAGTGGAGTGCAACATTATCCGCGGCCCTTAAAGAGGCCAAACACTCTTGCCATATCTTAAAAGAAACATCAGATGCACTTTTCCATTTGCTTAAGATGACTTTACACGCAAGCGTAAGCATGAGATCCATTAGTTGACGCTCATGTTCACTTACTAACCTTGTGTCTATTGCCCCTTGCTATGTTTTGTCAGCAGTCCCAGGTTGTTGGGATCTTCTTGATATTACTTCATCCACTGTCTCTTACTACCACCACACCTTACACGGTCTTCTTATCTAGTGTCCTTTGGTCGCCTCCATGCCATCCCAGAGGTTAGCTCACTGCTGATTCTCAGACTGGAACCTTCTGACTTGTGAGATCCTGTACTAACTATTTCTGTTCTGTCTAGACAAAGTGATATACAATGACGATTATTTTCTATTCTGTGTTCCTCTACGGTCTTTTTTCATTCTTGCCTCTCAGTCTTCTTCTCTCACCCTCTTTAATCATCAATCAATCAATCAATCAATCAATCAATCAATCAATCAATCAATCAGGGGTTTATAGAGCGCAGTTACTCACCCATGGGGGTCTCAAGGTGCTGAGGGTGGGAAGAGGGCCCTGTTGATCCATCAGGGCGCTGGGGTTCAGTCAGAGAGCATAGTCCGCCAAATATAACTAAATTAGTAGCAGAAATCAATGCATCTAAATTAACACATATTTTTCAAAATATGTGTAAAACAGGAACATTCCTAAAGATCTGGAAAAAGGTGGTTTTGATCCCTCTTCTAAAAAAGCTTCTCTTGATCACAAAGACCTGTGTAACTATTGTCCGATTTCCTGTCTCCCATTACCAGCCAAAATAGCTGAAACATTTCTGAATGAACAATTGGTTTCTTTCATTGAGACCAACAAACTTCTGGATAGTACACAATTTGGGTACCGGTCAGGTCACAGTACAAAGACAGCATTGCTCTAAGCAACCAAAGGGATCAGGCAAGCTCTAGATCAAGAAAAAAGGGCTGCACTGATCCTGCTGGATCTCTCGGCGGCTTTTGACACTATCGCCCATAAACTACTATTAAGTCGCCTACCGACCTCCGGAATCACAGGTCAGGCGTGGAACTTATTAAAACCCTATTTAGCGGATCGGAAGCAAGTAGTGAAGTTAGAGAACTTTACCTGTCACTCGTTATCCTTGCCATGTGGAGTCCCACAGGGATCTTCGCTGAGCCCTACACTTTTTATTATTTATGTTTCCCCATTAGCAGATCTGACATGGAATCCTCTGCTGACGACACTCAAATTGTTGTCTCCATAGGGAAAAATGACAGTAACACTGGAAACAGATTTCAGAATTGCTTGATAGCTGACAATGATTGGATTGATAGAAATTACCTCAAACTGAACTCAGTAAAAACAGAGGTCCTTCTGTTTGGACTAGAATCACATTTTTGGATTCCTTCAGCCTGGCCAACCATTATCGGTCCACTTCCCCTTCCAGTGAAAAAGACGCAAAATCTAGGGGTGATTATTGATACCAAACCTGACTTTACAGATCAAGTAAATAAACTCACTTCTTCCACATTTAACACCCTCAGAATAATTTAAAAAGTCCTGCCTTCCATACCTGCCAACCTACAAAAAGAATGTTACATTGTTAATCCTGTCTAAAATAGATTACTGTAACAGTCAGCTTCTGACCACCCATAAATATAATTTAAACAAACTTGAGGTCCTGTAAAACGCCTCAGTTAGGCTCCTACTGAAAATCCCCGAATTCTGTTCAGTTGCTCTAAACCTAAAAGATCTGTACTGGCTTCCTGTTAAGTAAAGAATAACCTTTAAGGTCTTATGCTTAACCTGTAAGGGAATTCATAATCATGGTCCTGATTTCTTGAATCACAGTTTCAAACAGTTTGTTCCTGTTAGAAAACTTCGGTCAGCCACTGCTAACCTATAGGTACAGCCTAGATTTCAAAAAGTACGATGGGGTGGTATGCACTTCCTTTTTTTGCATAAAAATTAATCCAGTTCCCTCTCTTTCAGAAGGCTGTAAAGACCTGGTTATTAAAATCCTGGTAACTCTCCCGGCAGCCCTGGTTGACACTTGTAGCTGAAACATAACAGCGCTTTGACGCATCAGGGCAATATTGCGCTATACAAATAAAGTTAACATAGCATAGTCTTGAGATCCCTCCTGGATTAGGTTTTCGACTGGCTTTGCTTGAGGAGGAGGGGCATGGTGTTCCAGGTGTTAGCAGCGAAGTAGAGAAGGATCTTTCTCCGGCTCTGGTCTTGTGGCTCCGTGGGACGGTGGCCAGGGCCAGTTGGGCGGATCAAAGCTGTCTGGTGGGGACATGGAATTAGAGGCGGTCTTTCAGATATGCTGGTCCTGCATTGTGGAGGGCTTGGTAGGCATGTGTGAGTAGGTTGAAGGTGATCCTTTTGTTCAATGCGAGCCAGTGGAGTTCTCGAAGGTGTTCAGTGATGTGGCTGTGGAGGGGGATGCTTAGGACCAGTCTTGCTACAGTGTTTTAAATGTTAAGTAGTTTCCTGAGGAGTTTCTGGATGATGCTGACGTGGAGTGTGTTGCCGCAGTCGAGTCTGCTGGTGATGAGTGCATGGGTTACCCTTTATCTGGATTCAACGGGGATCCATCTGAATGTCTTTCGAAGCAGGTGGAGCGTGGGGAAGCTTGATGAGGATACAGCGTTGATCTGGCAGTTCTTTGGGTGCAACTAGTCCAGTATGATGCCACGGTTACATGCGCGTCCATGCAGGTGGGGGGTTCCCAACACGGCGGGCCACCAGGAGTTGTCCTAAGCTGAGGGGGTGGGTTCCAAGATGAGTGCTTCTGTCCTGTCCTAGTTGAGTTTGAGGCAACTGTCTTTCATCCAGGTGGCAACGACCTTCGTCCCTCTGCGGAAGTTGATTCTGGCGGCCGTGGGTTCATTGGTGAGGGAGAGGATCAGTTAAGTGTCATTAGCGTAAGAGAAGATGTTGAATCCAGGTTTCCTGACAATGGCAGTGAGGGAGGCCAAGTAGAGGTTAAAGAAGGTGAGGCTCAGGGAGGAGCCCTGGGGCACTCCGCAGCTGATCTCTGTGGGTTCTGAGTGGAAGGAAGGTAGTCTGACTCGCTGTGTTTAGGTCGTTGAGGAAGGATTGGGTCCAGGTCAGGTGCTTTGTCGCTGATGCTGGCGTCGTGGAGTCTCGTGATCAGGGTGCGGTGGGAGACGGTATCGAAGGAGGCTGAGAGGTCTAGCACGATGAGGACTGTTGTTTCGCCATGGTCGAGGAAGGAGCAAATTTTGTTGGTAGCGGCGAAGAGTGCAGTTTTCGTGCTGTGTTTGCTTCAGAAGCCAGATTGGGAGATATCCAGGATGTGGCTCACTCCGATGAACTCGGAGAGTTGGGCATTGATGGCCTTCTACATGACCTTGGCTGGGAAGGGGAACAGGGAGATGGGTCTGAAGTTCTTGAAGTATGTCGGGTCGGTGAATGGCTTCTTCTTCAGGGGGTTGATCTTTTCATGTTTCCAGTCATTGGGGAAGGAGACAGAATAGATGGAGCATGTGATGGTGCAATGAAGCTCAGGGGCGATGGAGGTGGCTGCTCTGTGGAAGATGGGGTGCGGGCAAGGGTCCTAGGGGGTCCAGAGTTGATGCTCTTCATGGTCTTGGTTGTGTTTATCTGTGGTGAGTGGGGTTCAGTTGAGCAGGATCTGTTGGAGTACGGTGTGGTTGGGTGAGGTGATGTCAGGCGTGGTGGGAGGGTCTTGGGTGTCAAAACTGTTGTGGATCTGCCTGATCTTGTGGTATAAGAAGATGCTGAGTTTGTTGCAGAGGTGTTGGAAGGGTGGTACGTCTGTGATCTTGCTGTTGGGCCTGGAAAACTCCTTGACAGTGGCGAAAAGTTATTTGCTGTTGTGTCTTTAGTTCTCACCACTCAAACAGGATGCCAGCAGATAGGTTATGTGCATTTTGAATCAGAAGCCCTACCTTTTTGTAATTATTACTTTATTTTTTTTTATTTTTTTATTTTTTATTTATTTGGAGTCAGAAATACATCACGGAAAAAGGAAGATTTTTAAAAGTACATATTTTGATCATTCAGGACACAGGCTTAATAATTAATTCTCATAATCTTTAAATACAAAAGACAAATAATCATTCCAAACATACATTAGATAAATAGTTAAGACTTCTAAAATGGGAAAGCTCATGTAAAATCATCAGAATATAAATAGGAGGGGGAGACAAGGTGTATAATTGTATTTCCAATATCAATAAACATCCAAATATGCTAATTTAACATTTCATAAATTTTTTACATGAGTCTCCCTCCAATTGGTTACCGGGGCCCAGAACCTTCTTCCGAAGTCCCGTACTTTCCCCCTCTTATACTCATATAGGCAGATCTCAATATTGTGTATACCAAGGAGTCTAGATAGCCACATTTGAAAGGATGGTGCAACTGTATCCTTCCACCCCGCAGAGATCAAGATCCTAAGAACAGCGACAGAAATAAATACCAGTGCTTCTTCTTCCTTGCCCAAATTTAAATTCGAATCAGTGCCCAAAATCATCAGGGTAGTGGATAGATCGATCTTATGACCTAGCAGCCCCTCCCATAGTTTTTCAATCTCTTTTTTCACTGGTGTCAAGAGAGTGCAAGAGAAGAACATAATTATTACTTTAAATAAGAGTGTCTTCAGCTGCCTCAGTCCTTACCACTCCATAGGTGCACTCTTGACCAGCTAGGACTGAAGAAAGGCATCACTGGACATGCGCAAGGCCAAGAGTACGCAGAGTGAGATTCAAGTGAGTGTGGGTCTAATTACTTAGACTATTCACCAATATATGGGACTCACAATAAACGAGTGAGAGGCATTCGATTCACATCCATGGAGTGAGACTGTGCTCCAAGAAAGAATGAGACTTATAATCAGCGAGAGACATTGTGGTTCAAGAAGCGAAATCAAGCTAAGTGACTAAGGCTAAAGTTTAAGGCGTGTGGCTCACTCTAAAAGAGTGAGACCAAAAAGACATGCACTTAATGAGAGTTTCTGTGCTACATGGTGAAAACTATATACATGATATTGCAGTGTGGCTGTACACCTCTTTGTTGCAGCTTTTGTTTTCAAAACAAATAAGTGTAAGGCTGTTTAGTCTCTTTTACAGCCATATTTACTTTAACTGTTTTGGCTAATTCAGAGGTATATAATGGTTCAATCCTTCATTCTTTTGACATTGCAGCCTGAAGATGTACTGAGCTTTGTGGAGATATTTTAATTTTTTAAAAAGACATTTGCTCAATATTTTGGTACATTTCTAAAATTTACAAGCATAAAACTTGTAATGTTCACAAAGGAAATGTTTCACAGATTATCTGGAGTCAAGCAATACCAAATATTTGAGTTTTCCTAGGAAATCACAGTCAATTATAAAATAATTAGCAGTGATCACTATATTGTGCCAGAATAACTGTTTATGAAGCATTGTTCACTTAATGACAAATATCAAATTCACGTTATAATAAATATAAAGTTTCAAAACAATATGTTTTCTAAATCTGTACAACCAAAGGAATCTACTATGGGAAGCCAGGTTTTCCTTGTCGTGACTGCCTTGGCTGGGAGAACGTGCTGAAAGGGATGTCTAACTGTTAGCAATTCGTTACCAAAACATGGTAATTCCCCTGAGTGTGACTCACATGGGAACATATCACTGACAAGGCTTGGTCCACATCTGTATTTCTTTACATTTCATAATCATGAGGCTATCAGAAATGTGTGGGATTTCTATGAGTTTCTGGTGCCTTAAGGTGATAAACTGGGCGCTGTGCATTCAGGAAATTTGGAAAGCAGCTCCAAGTGGAATGCTGGTTTAGAGTATGTATCTTTTGGTCACATGCATCACCCCTAAGCTGCATGGGGTAAACATCGTTTACAACGCGGTGTTTACACCGCAGTGCCTTTACAACGATGCCATTACAATGCAAGTCGTTACTACGACTTGCGCTGGATGGCGCTATTGGACAAGGAATGTTGTAATTTTATATTCCAACACCTTCCCTACTGTTACGTGGACTGGTGTTGGAATATAAAATTATAATATTCCACAATCTGCGCCCTCCAACGTTGTAACGACTTGCGTTGTAATGCCCGCGTTATCAAGTACCGCGATCTAAAAGATCGCGATCTATTGACATACATCCCTACATGGACACTAAATATACATTCATATATTAACACGTGTACAACCTAAGGATTGTATTGCTTGGTGTCAGACGTCCACTGCTCTCTTCTTGAGATGGCCAGGAGGATGAGATGACATTTTGGTTGCTTGTTGGCAATTGCTTTCACATTATGGCAATTCCACTCAGCCTCCCTCACATAGGGCCCTATCTCAGCCAAAACGTGACCAACACCTTAATTTCTCCTCAGCCACCTTAGCTTGGGGAGTATCAGACAGATATGTGTTTTCTTTGGGTTCCGAGTGCCCAGAGGTGGAAAACTGTGTAAAGCGAATTTGAGAAATTTTGAAAACAACTGAAAGTGAAATTCCAGTTTATGTAATTTTTTTGGTTCTAGATATCACTCTTGGGCTCAATGGAAACTTATAGTAATCATATAGTTTTAAAACACATTTCCTCACCTTAATGTGCTGAGCAAGATAATGTGCTGAACATGATGCTTGTCATCTTATCCGATTTTGTTTCCCGAAAACATTGTTGTTCCATGAATTTTTCCTTCGACATGAAGATATTCTGCTAGGGCTTAACTCACGTCAGTGTTCTCCTTGGCCCTGTAAGTGAGGGGGTATCTGACATGTATGGGTTTGCAATGGGCTTAATGAGGGCATGCACATTCTGGTCACCAGGCAATGTTTTGATGGAAGGAGCTGTCATGGATGATTTCTTCTTCAGTATTGACCAGGGGTCAGTTTGCACCAAGGGACACTCACCAACTTCAGACATTTCTTCCTAAGACATTTCTGCAAACTTTAGACCCAGATGAATCCAGCTGTTGTGACTTCTATGAAACCTTATATATTTTACTAAACTCAATCCCCTACAAAACAAATGCATGGCTAAAAAAAAAATCCCAATTTCTTCAATTTTCAATGAAGAAAACTCCAGAATATCTGAGAAATAGCAAAAGCCATGGTCATCCAACGTTTTGCAGTTTTCTTCATAAAAACAACACTCTGCATGTGTGGGTGGCCTTTTTGGATGGTATAGAAATAGGCCAATATATTACCCATGTGAAGACCACATTGAGACTGTATAGATTTCTGGCTCCAGTTTTTTCCTGATCCTGTGCATTACAAAAGACTCAGGCACACATGAGGTACTGCTTATATCGGTAGAAGTGTTGGAACATTGGGTGTTGGGACTTTTGTTTCCTACAAATTCCAAAACTTTCTGTTACAGAAACATAATGCAATTCAGTTTTTGAACCACAGTTTTACAAATACAGGGCATTTTGGTGGGTACTTGGTAAAATAAACACTCAAATGGGTAATGCAAGTGGAAACATATCACACGCTGTCTCCAGATGTCCTTGTTACCAGAATAATACTTCCTACGGATATAAATATATATGCTTGGATGAGAACGAGGATACATTCCACTTGTGACTAAGATTTGCAGAGTGACTTTCTAAGATTTATCGATGGTTAGATACAGTTGAAGGTTGGTAAGATGCTTCCTGTGCATGAAAGATGATGGAAAAGATACTAGAAAATGTATGATGCTTTTCCGTCACGAGCAAAACATTGCTTAGTTTAAAAAAAATAGAAATAAGCACGTTACATTAAGAAATAATGTTAAATTTGTATGTATGTATGCTTGCAAATGAACAGTCATTTCTCCCCTTGCTAAAACAGGGGGGCATATTACCAACAAGTAGCGATAATTATCGCTAAATAGGCTTAGCGACGATTTTTTTATCGCTGCCTATCGCTGGATATGTTAGCGGAGAAAACATGCTATTAGCAACGTTTTTCTCCATTGTGCTAAAATATCCAGCGATAGCGGCGAAATGCGTGAATATGACTGAGAATACAGCGATATTCACGCATTAGCGACAAAATGCTCTTAGCCATGTTATCCACCTCCCATTGGATAACATGGCAAAGAACTGGTCTGAGCAGGCGTTGGTTTTTGGCGATAGCGGGAATATTTCCATCCCTACGCCTGCCTTGCTAATAGGCGATAGCGACGTTAGCGACTGCTTTCAGTCGCTAACAGGTTGGTACACCCACTTTGCATGTCATTAGCGATAAATATCTCTAACATACAAAGCGGGCCCCAAACCGGTCGCTATCGCCTAAAAGCTATCGCCACCCTTGGTAATATGCCCCAGTGTGTTACCCAGCCTGCCTCGTGGCCTGCTAAAAAGCGCCGAGCCCCCGGCTCCAAGACTTCAAGCCACCTTGCATGAAATGACGACCAGGATTTAAAGGACAAGCAACTGACTGTGTATGAAAACAGCTGAGGTGGATTCTACTTTGGTCTGCACTCCTTTGAGAGGACAAATGTGAATGGCTACTTCCACAAGTCAGAGACAGTAACTGCTCGACTCCTTTTACCCTGTCCTGACATTGTTTTTAGGCCTCCTGCGTGAGGCACTTTTTGAACTAAGGCCCATATTTATAGTTTTTCCATGCAGCGCAACACAGCAAGTCACCTTGCTGCGTTGCATGAAAGAGAAATGGCAGGAATGCGCTATATTTAACATTATATGGCACATTCCTGTCCTTTCCCAGAGCTGTTACACTTTTGGCTGGCTAGCGCCAACGCAGACGCCCTTGCGTCATGGTGCAAGGGTGCCTGCATTGTAGGCACAATTGGTTTTGTGCACGAAGGGACATCCTGTGAATCTTTTCCTCTTTCTACGTATGCTGCCAAATATAGCATAGACAGAAAGAGAAAAACAAGGAGAAATAAAGATGTTTCTCCTTATTTATTTATGAAGTTTTATATAGCGCGAACAAGATCCCATAAGGATATCAGAGCACCTTACATTGGGAAGGAAAGGAAGGACAATAATGCAAAAACAACAACAGGTAGGGATAAAAACAAGAGTGATTGCAGATTACACGACAAATGCAACACAGAGGTTATAATAAACAATTGTATATGGGTAGAGAAGAGGGGGCATAGTATGTCGTAAAGAAGCGTAGTAGTAAATGATGGTACCATGGAAGTAGGAACAATGTCATCGGGCAGGAGAGCCTAGCCCACTTACGGAAGGAATTTAATTCATAAGGAATCTTTTGACGTCCAGTTTGAACACCGTTGTTAAGGAGATTCTGGATTCTGAGTACTTCCGGTGGTAGAGAGTTCCATATCTTTGGGGCAGCGCCAGAGAAGGCTGTGTGACACGTTCTCTTTTTGCTAAGGATAAGCAGTTTCAGGGGGAAAGTAGTGGCGCTTCTTGAGGCTCTTACACCACAAGGTAATACAAGATACGCCTCACCGGGGAAGGTGTAGCATTCTAATGCATCCCCACATCTACTGCTGATGGTAAATCTGGGAATGCACCAAAATCCATGGTGGATGCGTGTCAACAACCATGCTCTAACCATTGAACGCCTTCCTGGGTCAGAGTAACGCAACGCAGTGATTTGCGCTGCCTGCGTTCCTCTAGATTTATGAAGCCATGTAGGGTAGTGCAAGGTGGACTTGAATGGCTTGCTAAATCTCACGTAGGTTTTACGATGCCCTTGCATCCTCTTGCACGGCACAAAGGCTATGCAAAACCTTGATAAATCTGTTCCTAAGTTGTATAAACTCCTCCTTCTGTGGGAGATATGAGGCCAAGCTCTCACTGTAGGGGTGAGTTCAACTTGGACCAGCTTGGTGGGTCATTCCAATCCGTTCCCTAATGATGATTGTGTCGAGTCCTCACTCCAATGCTATCCCTCTTCATTCAAGTGCAAGTGTGACTGCTGATGGTGCACCCACAGGGAGAAACATGCTACGGGCAGCTACATTCTCACCCTCTGCTCTGGGGAAACAACCACGGTGCTGGCCCTCCGGTCCTTTTCCAGAATCATAGGTCATGAATGGAACTCTCAAGCCTACCCTCTGAAGGAGAGGGGTGTTGCAAGTCCTTTATTGTTCCTAATGTTTCGCAGCCAGACCCAATGCAGTTTTGTTCTTTGTGTGACAGCTGTTTGGAGTGGCTCATGGAGAGCAGAGCAATGATGTGGTGTGAACTGCAAGTACTTCCACTGAGAGTCTGTCTGTCATTGGAATGCACTACACAGTAGTAGTTCTCAAGGCTGGGTCTGGTGGCTTAGTGGACTAAGGCCTCCACGGTAGAGGTCTGTATTTGACCTAATTCTCACAGGTTCAAATCCTGATAGGTCCACTCAACCTTTCATCATTCTGAGGTCGATAAAACCAGTACCGATGGGTAACAATAAACGTCTGCTATTTAGCACCAACATACCTTTCTGGGTGAGCATACGCTTTATAAATATATGTTTTATGCTATGTCTCCTAATTGCTAAACCAATGTACAGCCTGTATGGAATCTAACTGCACCACTTCTGTACTTGACCCAGGTTACATGCATGTTTCAAATATGTGTCTGAGCAGATTTTACAATTAAGACTTTCAAATGACCCATTGCAATTTAATAAGGAGCAGGTATGTTTCTGTAGCAACGGCCGCCCGGAAAGCCGACACGTGATCTAACTGTTACACAAGCATCTGTTTTACAACAAGGGCAGTTAAAGCAATTTAGAGAATAAAAACAAATACCTTCGAGCAGAATGCATGAGACTGGGCCTATTGACTTTAGAAGTAAGAATTCCAAATGCCCATAGCAAAACATGCCAAAAAGATAGTTTTTTTACGTTAACAGTGTAGGTAAACCACATTTGAACCACTTGTGAGGCCCATTGTGCTTTTAAAGTTCAGGTGCATTTCATCTGTGTGATCCAGCGCCGGGCCAACCCCTTACCATCGATTATCGATGGATCTTTTATATGTCAACTGAGAGGTGAAGGGAGTTAGCATTAATCTAACAATCTAATTAACAGTGTAACACATTTGCCTACACAAATAAGGGTCAGGAATCAGTGAATAAAGTGAAACGTTTATTACAAGTTAGCAGTCAAGTTAAGGTAAACAAATCTTAAATCCTTGCTGTTAAGATACAGGAAAACAACTGGATAACCCAACCACCAAAAGAAGTTCAGGTGCATCAGCATAAGGCAAACAAGAATTTCAGTCACTCAATACAGAAAATTCATAACAGAATTTGATATTCAGAGAAGAATTTCTAATCCTCTCTCCAAGACATGAGTAATGTCATAAATCCTCTAATTTAGGGTATAAACCAAAAAGGGTGATTTAGTCTAAATGAATCTCAAAAAGGTCAGGAATTTCCAGAAAATGAGAAAAATATGAGAAGGTGTCAGCATTTCAGAAGCTCGGTCAAGAGTCTTTGAGGGATAGAGAAATATGTGTTAGCCTAGGCCA
Source organism: Lissotriton helveticus (assembly GCF_964261635.1). Classification (NCBI taxonomy): domain Eukaryota; kingdom Metazoa; phylum Chordata; class Amphibia; order Caudata; family Salamandridae; genus Lissotriton; species Lissotriton helveticus. The sequence continues at coordinate 72,443,374 of NC_136064.1, forward strand.
CACTCAGCAGACAGTTAAAGGGGAAACATAGTGGTCTGCACCTCTCAAAGTCCAAAGGAATAGTTGCCAACATCAACCTGTGAGAACACCAGTTATTACCACATGAATCTTCTGAGTAACACCCCTTGTTCATGCCATTGGGGGCTCTACTGCCTTTTCCATTCTCACTTGTGAGCTGCAACATTAGCAGATTCTCCCGGATTAGACCTGGGAACGATGTCGACCCTGGTCACCCGCAACTCCTCATTACATTACTGAGTAGAGACTGCCAGTTAATCCTCTGGCTTTCCATATTCCTTGTCAAGGTCCATCTCTCAGGCTCTCTATTGCAAAAACAGTGCTACATCTATACTCAAACTAACAAACCAAAGCAAGCAGAAATGGAAATGCAGTATTTATGCAGAAACAAATACAGGACGGCTCGAGTTAACTTACACGTACTAAATCAATGGTGCATATTTAATAAGTTTCATTTGTGCACACATGACTACAAATAAATGAAAATGTCAGTGCATAAATACAAAATTAGATTCATTTTGCAGTTTATGTAAATATAGGGTACCTTGAAATGCATGAACATAAATGTAAATGCGAACTACATTCTAAATTCAAATATGAAAACATTAGTGCACATGTTTACATTCATCTTACTTGTTTCTAAAGTAAATATATTTTAATAGTATGAGAATGATTTTATCCAATCTTTGAAGGCTACATTTCATTTTAATACGGTTAGGACATACAGTATGTATGAATTCCTAGTTCTACAGTGAATGCACTTCTTTACAGAGTTCAAGTGCAACACTTTACATTAATAACGTTAGGACACACTGTACATGTAGTGCTGAGTGCACGTATATATAGTGTGCATTTGTGACATGTAAGAGTGGAGCCAAAATTACGCTCCTCCATATGTATAATTACACTGATAAGGCACACACTCCCCTTTAGGGTCTCTTGGCACAAGCCATCATTTTTCCCTAGAAGATTTATGTTCCTTAGAACTTTCCAGATACTACAATAACTTAAAGAGTGATGAAGGTATTCTGGCAGAGAGTTCCAGAGATTTTGGACCTCAACTGAGAGTGCTTGCCCTCCTTAAGATTTAAATTTGGTACATGGAAACTGCAAAAGATTCACTATGTACTAGGCTCGGAGGTAGATAGGGATGGATAAGCCTAGTAAGGTAGCTGCAGGGAAGATTGCTCTCCAAATTATACATCCAGCAGACTAGTTCGAAATTGATTCTGTCCGATACCGTGACGCAGTGGAGAAATCGTTAATCATGTGATGCATGCTCCTACTTCCCATAGCCCATGACAGATCACATCCCAGTCCTGCACATTCTCTGCATTTGATTAATCTAAAAGACAGTAAGACCAATGTAACACAAGTGAGGCCAGCATTGAGGGTCACCCAGCAACCAGGGAGGGGGGCAGATAAAAGGGAAGCATTGATCTGTATTTGGCAAGGCAAGGGTCACAACTATTAACTAATATGCTGATTTTGATGTAGAGAGGCACGTCAGCATTGAAGGTGAAATTTAAGGGGCTTATTTACAAGAAAATGATGGAGCGCGGAGCTGCGGCAAATTGCAGCGCCCTTTTTTGCCATTTCCTAAACGCAGGGATGTGCCATATTTACAACTATACTGCACACCCCTGTGTTTTCCTTAGTATTGGCGCTAAAAATAGCTGCCTAGCACCAACACAGGCACCCTTTCGCCATAGTGCAAGGATGTCTGCATTGCAGGGAATGATTGTCTATGTGCAGGAATGTGTCCCTTTCTTCATATAAACAATTCATAATGGTGATTTTTTTACTTTTATGTTTGCTGCATTAACTTCCCCTTGTTTTTGCATTTGCTATGTGTGCTTCATTCTGCAGCAGCATTCATAGAAGTAGAAAATCACCATTATTTAATGATTGTTGATGTGCAGGAAGGGACACTTACCTACCCATAAACAATAAATGGCGTTTTTGCTCTTTCTATATGTGCTGCAGAATGGAGTGAACATGGAAAAAGCAAAACCGAGGGGAAACAAATGTATTTCTCCTTGTTCTGCCATTCTAGGCGCCTGCTATTTTGCATGGTGTTAGTTTTTGGTGCTGCCTCAGATTTACAGATCCTTGTAAATCTAGGGCAGCATCAAAAAGCAATGGGTGTTGCGGTGGAACACCCACAGCAACACGCATTGCACGCCCCTTTCATGCAGGTACCTGCGCGGAAGGTACCATTTTTACAAGGCGGCGTTAACACCACTTTGTAAATATGGTGCAGGGCATTGCACCACTGGAATGTAAAAAAAAATGACATTCCAGTGGGGCAACCCCTTGCAAATATGCCCTTGCGTGTTTTACCTTGATGGAGACAGTCAGGTTTTGTCTTAGAAGTTCGATCTGGGGAGTGAGGATTAGGTAGTTTTAACTTCATCCCCCAAAATGAAGAGTTGTGCTTGTTATGAGGTCTGACAGAATTTTCACTTATCCATGTCTGCCCTCTGCTAAGGATAGTTTTCAAATGGTTGATTAGGGTAGTATCACTGGAAAATGTGAGCTAAACATGGGTGTCATTGGCATAAAAATGCACCCTACAAGGGAGTTGTAGATATTGTAAATGGGGGAGGAGGGCTAACAGATTTGTAAAAAGGCTGGTGAAACAGGAAAAAGGGAGTAGCCTCCTGTGGCATGAAAGGGCTCACAGGAAGGCGGTAAAACTCTTTAGGATGTGCTACCAGGGCAAATCTCTCAAATAGGATGGAGTGATCTAACCTATCAAAGGCCACTGAAAGCTGCAGCATCTCCTGCAGACATCTAGCCCCATCATCTGTGAACTTTAGAGTACCATCCCAAAAGGTGAGCAATGCACTTTGGATGCCATGTGAAGGGCGGAAACTGGAGTGAATTGAGGAAAGATATGTGTTGTTGTCTAACATGTCCTGCAACTAGTTAGTAACAACCATTTATTTTTGAGTGTCAATTCTTTATTGGCATTTGGTAATAAATGCATCAACAGAACATTTACAAATAAGTATCTTATGTTGCCCACATTAATATGTAATCAGTAAGTACATCAACTACGGTTTGTTTTCGTATCCTTTTGTCCAATTGATCCACCTCATGATTGATATCTGAAGAAACATTGATTTTTAACTGTTGTCATGACCATTAATCAAACTGACAGGACATTGAAAGAGGAAGGAAAGCTAAAGGAATGGTGAGACAAAGACAAATGAAGGAAAAACCTCACAATTCCACACATTAACACTTTTATTAACTAAAGTCTCAAATAATTTTAAAATAACCCACCACTTCGCCAACACTGTCTCTCTTTCAATAGGCTTCAATTGCCCTCCTCACCTCTCCTGCTTTCGCAGCTCTTTTTCAATTTCCCCAGCTGCTAATACATTGATAAATGGTTCTCTGGTAAGATACCATGTTAAACTTGTCCTGTAGACACGTTTTGTGTACTTAGGGGGATGTTGTTATCTTCCATAGACACATTAGTCCGAGTTTAGCTGCCTCCATTGCTGTTGAGAGCACCCCTTGTGACAGTGAGTGAGTCTCAGTGATTGGTCCACCACCCCTAGGGCCTCATTCATAGCATTCCAAATATGAAAGCAGTTCTTCTGTATAAGCGGACATTCCCAGAATACATGCACAATGCTCCTATCAGGGTGTTTGCATCTCAAACAGGCTACCAAAGGCCATATGCTGGCAGATCTCAGTCACTTCGTGGACCATATCAATGGAGGAACATTTTGTGGAAACTAAGGGGCATATTAGCAAGAACTCGCATACTTGGGTACGCCCACTTTGCATGTCATTAGCGATAAATATCGCTGACATGCAAAGTGGATCCCAAACAGGTTGCTATCGACTGGAAGCTGTCGCTAACTGCTGTTAGTGACAGCTTGCTGATAGGGCGATAGAAATATTGCCGCTTTAGCGGCAAAAAGTCCTGCTAAAGCGGCGATACTGCCCTTGCTAATATGCCCCTAAATTTCAGTCAACCTACTCTGAGATGTTTGCCATGAGTTTGTATTAGCTTGTTCCAAACATCCTCTGAGTAATCTATGAGCAATATACTTATTTATAAAGCGACCACCATTCTTTTAATTCTTGAGCTAATGCAATGGGAAAGGCTGGCTATTTAAAATGCTGTGGAGCCCTGACAACACTCCCTTATAAGTATCCCATAAGTATAAATATTGAAATACTGTGGAGTCAGGAACAACAATCTTATAATGTAAGTACATAGGTCTCTAGGGGAGTCGGTTTCGCGATTGTCCCTAGGGTTCTATGTTCTATTTGCTTTGTGTCGGTGTGGTGTTCTGTTCGCCGGCAGTTGCCTGCTGACGGACGAAGGGAGTCCCATGTCGAGAGACATTGGCTTTACTTATAAAGGCCTTAAACCTGTACTTGGTGTGCTAATAGGATCCTTTCTACCTATTCTACAATGTCACTGTATATTGCTGGCCACCAAAACTCCTTTCTCAACCTTTTCTTTGTGACAGTCTGTCCCAAATGTCCCTCATGAGCTGTTTGAAACACTGGGAGGAACAATTCTATCTCCACGCATCACCATCATCCCCACAAATTCGAAAAGCTTAACTAAGACTTTACCATAATGCTGAAGGACCGATGGCAGGGTATGCTCTCTTTTCTCCCACCTTTCCTTACCTTTTCCCGAGAAACCATCATTTTTCATAGCATCAGCCCATTCAACTTCACTCACCACTCCATTACACCAAAGAATAATGTCTTCCACACTCGCTACCGCTCCTTGTTCACTGCGAATCACAGACTCTTCAAGTCAAGCGACTGTCGCGTCCTAATACTCCTTGATAAATTGTGTTAGGTGCTGTCAGAATTGGGTAGCAAACAATCTAAAATCCAATTTGTGGTTCTGCATCTTATATAAGCTGTCACTGTGTAATTACAAGATCTACAGAGTCAATATCTTTATTTTTAAATTTAGCTATATTGCTTCAGCTTTTGCAATACAAATAGCACCGTTACACCAAATAGGTGCCTTTATTATGCACTTGTTTTTATTGTTGCTAGGGGGCTACTGATCTCCATGCATTGATGCTATCAATGATGACATTTGAGATGCCATTAGTGATGTCATTAATGATGTCATAGAACATGTCATGAAGGATGTAATATGTGAGATAATAAGCAGTGCATGGTGGGGGCTCAAGTTATAGTTAGCTCTGCTAACTATAACTTTTAAATTTAATTTTTTTTCATTTTTTTTGTTAAAAACGTTAATGTTGTCACAGACATATTCCCTTAACTATAACGTTACTTTAGCCTTTGGTGTTTCAGTTAAACAAAAACATCTTTTTCTCACACCTAACTACAATGTTACTATATCCTTTGCTTTTTTCAGTGAATTTCGAGGATTTTTTTAAAGCAAAGTAATATTTTATTACAATACGTAAAGCCAAACATCTGCCGTGCATGGCCTATGGCTGTGCGCGGTGGAGGGGCTCAGCCGCAATGAAAACCCCCCACACAGGCATACAATTCCACACTGCACATGCCCTTCAGCAAAGGACGAACAAAGCTAACACAAGGAGATGATGGACGGAGCGCTGAAACTTTTCAAACACTCACTCCCAGAACGATGGATTTAACTCAGATCTCTTGACTGGGGGTGAATGTATGATTCATTCAGCATTCAGTCCATCATTTGTTTGCGTACCACTTTTTACCCAAGTGGGATGGGTATGACCAGACGTGGATCCCTTGCTCACTGTGCTACTGGATTCAAGTTGACCTGGCTGATGAAGGGTAATACCCAGAAACCGGTCCCAGGATTCTTGTTGCCGTTCCAAGGAGGATCTGGCTTGGCAGTTCGGTCTTGACTGTTCCCATGTGGGACATGGTCAAACTGATTTGCATATAGCTGGGTCTAAACTGAGGTGGCATGGTGAGCAAAAGAACGATGGATTTAACCCAGATCTCTTGACTGGGGGTGAATGTATGATTTATTCAGCATTCCGTCCATCATTTGTTTGTGTAGCACTTTTTACCCTCAGTGGGATGGGTATGCCCAGACGTGGGTCCCTTGCTCACTGTGCCAATGGATTCAAGCTAGCCTGGCTGATGAAGGGTAATACCCAGAAACTGGTACCAGGATGCTTGTTTCCGGTCCACTGAAGACCTGGCTTGGCAGTTCGGTCTGTACTGTTCCCATGAGGCACAGGGTCAAGACTGACTTGCATATGGCTGCGTCTAAACGAAGGTGGCATGGTGAGCAAAAGAATGATGGATTTAACCCAGATCTCTTGACTGGGGGTGAATGTATGATTTATTCAGCATTCCGTCCATCATTTGTTTGCGTAGCACTTCAGCAAAGCACAACAGGGAGTTGGAAATAGGGCTTGACCTGGCCTGTCATTTTTTTAAAGCTCACAGCCCACTGGGAACAGACTTTGTGTTTACTTCCATTTGGCTGGAGATTTGAAAATGCTATTGCCAGATGGGAGCAAACACAACGCTCCCTGTCTGCACCGGTGAGGGCTGGACACCACTGTGTTTTGGGGCTGGGCTCACTGGGGCACAACAAGTGACCTGGTCCAGGAAGATGTGGTCTCCAGGGCCACCAAAGGCTCTCGGCAACCGGGCCGCATTAATTGTGTTCATGTTCTGAGGGCCCCACACCCGGAGCTATATTCACGAAGGAGAATTGGGGCTGCATGATCCCTCTCCTTGAGCCTCCAGAGGCTCCGGGGAGCTCACCTGCGGGGCTGAAATTAGATTATATGGGCAGGGGACTGTGCGGCCTCAAAAGGCTCCGGGATCCCACTCCCCGGAGCCAAAATGGTTTATTATGAGGATGGGGGCCATGTGGCTCCACTCCACAAGCTTCCAGAGGTCCCGGGGAGCCCACTCTGGGGCCGAAATTAAATTAAATAGGGCTGGGGGCACGTGGAACTGCTCTTGGGCGAATAAAGGACCAGGGGAGCACACCCCTTGGGTTGAATACTTTAAGGGAGGAAACAGCATTAGGAGTTGCTCACTGGGGCGGAAGCAATGCCGGCTCCCACTATATGCAGAGAGCTGCTACCCCCCCGGCCCCAAACAAAGTATGATGGGTGCAGTGGGTGGGCAGCAGGGCTTACATCTTTAGGTTTAAGGGGCTCAAGGGGATGGGGTCACCTGGCCGATATCAACCCGGGGAGGGGGCCAAATGCCCCCCTCCCGCTGAAAAGCACACCTTGCCCCGGGGGATGGGGTACCTGGGGCGAATAATGGCTCAGGAAGGGGGGTCACAAGGCTCCTTTCTTTTTTTGTTATATGTGCAGCCCTGGAGGACTGTGTATTCAGGGCCTAAAGAGGCATATGGAGGTGCGGTGTGGTCCTCTCCTTTTCATGTAAATAAAATGATCTGGGGAGACTCCTCTCCTTTCTTTTTAGAAATTGCCCTGGGGGAGGTGGTCCCCTGGACCTAATAAGGCTCGAGGAGGGAGGCTGCACCCCCCTTACTTAAATAAGTGTCCCCAGGGCCAATAATGGCTCAGTGAGGGTGGAGAGTGCATGGACCCCTCCCCTTTATTTGTAGGAATGACCCTGGGATGGGGGTCACCAGAGCCTAACAAGGCTCAGGGAGGAGGCTTCTGGCCCCTCATTTATTTAAAAAACAAACAGCCCTGAAAGATGGGGTTCTCAGGGTCTTGCAAGGCTTGTAGAGGGGGTTGTGTGGTCCCCCCCTTTTAACATATATGTACCGCCCTGGAGGATAGGGTCTGGAGGGCAAAAAGGGGCTCGGGAGGGGGCCTCCTACTCTTTGATAAAAATTTAAAAAAGGCCTGAAGTACAGGGACCTTAGGGCCAGGTCTATGGCCACCCCGCACACAGCTGAAGGTCGTGTAAAATGTGGGGTTAGCCACAGGGCCTGGCTGAAGACCAGGTCTTAGGGCCGTGTGCAGCATGAGGCTGGCTGCATGCTAGCGGTTGGCCGCAGGCCCTGGGGCCATCCCCCCACATTTTACGACCGAAGGCACCATATAGTGTGGGGTTGGCTACCTTTATGGGGATCAGCCACAGGGCATGGCCAGAGGCTGTGTGCAGCGTGGGGTTGGCCTCATGTGGGGGGTTGGCTGCAGGTCATGCCCTGCAGCCAACCCATTAATGTTGTCACTGACATATTCACCTAACTAAAACATTACTTTAACATTTGTTTTTTTCAGTGATAAAAAATATATACACATATATATATTGAACTTCCCCAGCATAATGGCCAATGGGTAGATATCAATGTTAAAGAACAGGGGAGTTAAGGCAGAGAGATGTTTATATCATGTAATAATGTTTAAATCAGTATACTTAGTATACCTAATAACAGACGTAGCAAGTATTAGATGTGGCTAGGTGATAATAGTATGTTGCCAGCCCATTCACAGCGGAGTGGGCAGAGGAGGCTCTTTCCATGCCTGGAGGTCTTGAAGTCCTCTGTGGGGCACTTCCGCAGGGAGAGGTGAGCCAGGCCTTTAAAGGGACAGGGCCCAGCACTCATAGACATAAATAATCACTACCAAGAGGTGTCACCCTTTACTTTCTACACCCCCTATCAGAAAGCCATCAAAGGAGTCCCACGGTTTAGTTAATCCTCTGAGCGATCGGCATAGGGCAAACCCAATAACCACTAGAGGCAATTACCTTTCTAATCACAAGCTCTCATCATGGAGGGTAAGGCTACCTGGGTACTATGGGCAAAGGGGAAATAGATGGAGAAGAGGGGATGGAAATGAAGCGTAGACCTAGCAATGAGGAATGATGAGCGTGTGGACAATTGGCACTCTAGAGCCAATGGGCGGGCACGTGAAATAGGCAGGGCCGGACTGGGAACAGAAACTGGCCCTGGCACACAGCTCAGCTGCCCCCCCCCCCCCTGGGGTGATGGGGAGTGCAGCCAAGCAGTGTGCGAGGAGCCGATATTGCCAACCCCGGTAACAAAAACGGCCCTCCATGGGTCCAAAACCGGCACCACCCGAGCGGCCCACCAGGGAAACGCCCGGTGCCCACTATGGCCAGTCCGGCCCTGAAAGAAGGGATCGATGAGGGAGAGAGCACAGAGACAAAGGTGTAAGGGGCGAAGAGAGGGTCACTGAAGACAAAACAACAGATTTGGGAAGGAGCACTTGGAAATAAAACCTGTGTGTGCAAACAAATAGCAGGGGGTGAACTTGCATGACCTTGATGCCTAATCCCGTCTGGTCCAAAATCCAGTTCACATGGGCCAGGGTCCTGTAAACTAGCATGCAGGAGGAACTGGAGAGAAACAAGATACTCTATGAACACTCTGGCTCACTCTCTCTGCTGATAAACTCAATTAACCATTCACTCAGTTTTTCACTCATGAGGAGACTCACTCTCTTTCCTGCTGACTTTCTCAGAGTGTAAACTGAGTGTGAGGTTTGGCTGCATGTTCATGAACATCATCTTCCTGGAGATGTCAAAGGTATATGAACTCATCTTTATCAGCACCTAAAATCCTTAGGTCAGATGCATCAACATTTCACGCAACACAGGGTAGCAAGCAAAGTTACAGTGCTGTGTTGCGTGAAGGAGAGGCAGTAGAAATGTGCCATAGCTACTAAGATTTGATTCATTTTTGCTGTCTCCAAGTGCTGGCACACAGTGTGCTGCCGAGCATCATTTAGGCACATTGGCGCAAGGGCGCTTGCCCTACAGGCAGGAAGTAATACCTTCCTACAATCCTTAGAGGCTTTTTCCTCTTTAATTGCATGCTTCAGAATGCATTACATATAGAAAGAGGAAGAAACAAGGAGAAATAAAGATATTTCCTTGTTACGCCTGGATTAAGGATGAGCAGCATTTTGGCGCAATCCCAGGTGGACTCACCTTTGTAAATCTAAGATTGCATCAAAATCCATGGATGGATGAGTGGGAATGCCCATGCTCCAACCATGGAATGCCTCCCTTATACAAAACACCACAAGGCAGCACTATGCTATGTGTTGAATTACTTTTTTGGAAAAAATGCCACGCAAAGCCAAGAAAATCTGATTTGTGTGGGTTCGCAAATCTCAAATAACATTTTGCTTCTTGTCTGCACCAAAAAACAGTTGCAACCATAACTCACAGCATTAGCACATTTTGGCCTGAGTGTGTATCTCAGGGAAGTCACTGTGGTTCATACTAGCAAGAACCTCGTTAAAATTATCGCCGTTTTAGCGGCAGGAAACTGCCGCTAAAACGGCGATAATGGGCTTGCTAATATGCGTCATAAAATTCCAATAGTAGTCCAGGTTAGATGTGCAGGACATCTAACCTGTCCTTCTATTGGAATTCTATAATGCATTATCGCCGTTTTAGCGGCAGTTTCCTGCCGCTAAAACTGTGATAATTTTAACGAGGTTCTTGCTAATATGTCCCCAAGTCTCTTTGACAGTCATCTGCCACATATGTGTTCTCTGCTATCCTTGAGCAAAAACTTTTTCATGAAATGGATGAGTCTTGATACACTGATGGGAACCTTCCTGAATTTTTATTCATACATGAGTTATGTTGTTTGATGCAATATTTTCCATTATTCTTGGCATTTGTATTGTCAGAAACTTTATTAATATTTGAACTATCCCTATGTCTTAATTTCATTTTTATCCAATTGTTCATAGACGTCCATTATTTGGATTATGACCAATGATTGAAGTAGCCTGCAAACATACCAAATTAAATTCTGTTATCAAAGATAGTAGGGATAGATGTTTCAGGATTAGTTGTGACCACTAATAAGCCATCTGCATACAAAACAGGATTGCACTCTTCTTCACTGAGAAGTAAGTTCTAACCATTGTCATTTCTTGCAGCTTCTGCAAGTCCTTCAATTGCGATATTAAAGAGAATGATAATCAGCACTCTTGCTTTTGCTGCTTTTTCAATTCTAAACCACTCTATGCTATGAATGAATGAATTAAGTGTTTAAAGCACACACAGCTGCTGCAGAAGTGGGCATCCTGGTGCTAGGTACTAGTAAGATGCAACTAGGAGAGACTAAAGAAGAGGGATCAACCACATTAGGCCTCTCTGAAAAGGTGGGTCTTCAGAAGGATCTTGAAAAAAATCCTCTGAAGTAGCTCATCTAATATGCTCAGGTAAAAGGTTCCAGAGTTTTGGGGGCCAGATAAGAGAAGGAGAACCCACCTGCTTTGGCTTTGTTATCTTTGGGATGCAAAGCAATTTGTGTTTGCAATGTTCTGCGAGGAGGTATCTTTTAATTTTGTCCCAAATATACGTCGGGCCTTTCATTTGGGTGGTCTTAACACCTTCGATGCTCATGATGAGCTCAGCTCGTCATGAGCCACGGTGCTCGTGTCCTCATGACGAGCTGAGCTTCTCATGACCGTTGGAATGCTCGCACGCTGGGCTAATTCCCCTGCTTTGCGAGCGTTCTACACAAACGGGTGTGGTCATGACGAGCTCAGCTCGTCATGAGCACTCGACCACCGTGGCTCATGATGAGCTGAGCTCATCATGAGCACCGGGGCGCTGCGCGCGCCCCACCTCCCCCCCAGCACAGCGGGGGAATATGCCCCGCAGGCAAGGGGTTAAATGTTAGTGTCAGAGCTCTACATTTTATTGTTTAATTGACAGGAAGCCAGTGTAGGCTTTTCAGGCCATTTCAAATTGGTTGCCATTTAAGAGTGTTCAAAAGCATTCTGACTGCCACGTTTTCAACCTGTTGTAGTTTGTTTATCAATGCTTGGGGAGATCCTGCAAGCAGCACATAGCCATATTCAAGTCTTGATGTGATCAATGCATGGATAAAAATCTTTCTGGTATGTTCCGCTATTCTTTCTTAAAGATTTCAACAGGGAGAAAAAGACTCCTGTTGTAGCATTTGCAAATGGCTTGAATGACAGAGCGTTGTCTAGCTTTACCCTCAAATTTCTTGCAAGGGTAGATGGTACTGGGGGAGCACCAATTCAGTTGGCCACAGATGTGCCAGGTCCGATATGTGTATGGTCTGGTGTGGATAAGGATGTGTACACATACTTTGGCTTGTTAGCTTTGGTTTAAAAGACTTCCACATCTCTCTGAATTTTCATCCATATTCAGCAGCCTTAACAACAAAAGTAGGACTATGATGATATGAAAATGGACTAGAGAAGTAAAGGTCAGAGAGCAAGGAAGCTTTCATTCTTGTCCTGCTTTTGTTTCTATGACATAGAAACTGAAGCAGTTATTAATGAATGTACTCTTTATATCCAACCACAGGGCATATTCTCGAGAACAGCGTTAAACATTATCGCTGGGTTTAGCGGCAGAAAACTGCCGCTAAAGCCACGATAATGGGCTTGATAATATGCCCATGACAATTCCAATAGAAGCCCATCTTTTGGTGTGAACCTGGGCTTCTATTGGAATTCTCCAGGGCATATTATCAAACCCATTATCGCCCCTTTGCCGCTAAAGCCGCTAAAGCCGGCGATAATTTTAACGCCGTCCATGATAGTATGCCCCCACATTTGTCTAACATGTGTTTGCTGCTTATTGACGTCGATGCAGCGGTTCAGCGGGACCCAGCATTCTAGTGCTAGATACCTTTGCCATGCTTACACTTGCTTCCTCCCATTCAACCACACCAGCAGTGAGGCAGCACAGAACAAGCTGCTACTGTGTAGAGGTGGGTGAAATTCCTGCCTGTAGAGTGAAATAGGGGAATTTTACTTGTTTTTCTGCCTGTGGAGAGGAATTGGGGCAGACCCGCTGCTCTGTGGGCAGATAAAAAGAACAAAAAGCACAGTTGCTTTTGAAAGCACTTTGAGGAGCAGGGTAATGTATTTACCTTAATTGTAGCTCCATTAGGGTAATACTCTGCCTACACCCTTAAGAGTGTACTACAAACCAGGTACCACACCCAGGCTCCCATGCTGGGAAAGTTTCTTTGAAGATCACTGCTAGAGCCCAGTCACAGTAGGTAGCTTCATGAATTTAGCATTACTTTAATTACAAAAGTCGGCCCCTGACAGTGCCAGGGAACACAAGAATTCCTAGTGTAGCATTCACCAGTGCCCAGAACGAGGAATTCCTGTTTTGCATGGCGTTTTCACCTTCATTTCTCCAATTTACCAACATGTTCTTCCAGGAATATTAGCTGCAGTGTAAATATAATAGCATAGTGTCTTATTACGATGGTCGGGCCATCGGTGGCGGTCGGAACGCTTGATTACAATTCCAGTGGTTTGGACCCACAGCAGTCGGGGGGAAGAGCACCGCTTCTGCCAGGATCAGTGATCTCGACGGGGCAGCGGTCAGAATAGAATTCCCAAATGGCAGAGGTGCCAAGCCATGCACCACCGTCGGGATTACGATATCCGTTTTAGACAGCCTTTTCATGTTGGGAAGACTGCCAAGAAAAGACTGTGGGAAACAGAATTTGGGGGTCTCAAACAGGGCCCCCATCTGTCCTCGGCCACTGTAAAGTGGCCCTGGGGGCACATGTCACCACTCACCTGCACGTACCATGTGCCATGCACGACATGGTGCATGACACATGGTGCATTGAGGTGCTCTATACAACGTTGGCTTGTGCTGCTACCCTTTTCCTTGGCCGCAGCACAAGCCGCCGTGGTATGGAGCACTTTCCGCCCGCAAGCACGGCTGTCATATCATAATGTGGCGGTCGGACTGCTGGATGCCTGACCGCCATGATATTGGTTGGTGGTCCCACTATCCGTTATCATATTAAGGCCCATGGTGTCTAGATAGTTAATGCACAAAGAACAGTTGATGGTCATAATGCAGACAATGTCACACATTTACCCCAGTAGAGAGATCTGAGGCTAAATCCATCGTTCTTTTGCTCACCATGCCATTCAGGTGTCGAGCCAGCCATATGCAAATCAGTCTTGACCCTGCGCCCAATGGCAACATTCTGAACTGCCGGGCCAGGTCCTCACTGGACTGGAAACCAGCATCCTAGGACCGGTTTCGGGTTTCACCCCTCATCAGCCAGGATAGCTTGACTCCAGGGGCATGGAGAGCACAGGACCCACGTCTGAAGATACCCGCCCCACTCGGGTGACAAATGCAAAAAGAACAATTGATGAACAGAATGTATAACAATGTCTTACATTCACCCCAGTACAGAGATCTGGACCTAAATCCATCGTTTTTTGCTCACCATGCCATTCCACTTTGGACCCAGCAATACGCAAATCAGTCTTGACCCTGCACCCAAAGGGATCAGTCCAGCCCGAAGTGCCAGACCAGGTCCTCCCTTGACTGGAAACAAGTATCCTAGGACTGGTTTTGGGGTTTCGCCCCTCATCAGCCAGGATAGCTTGACTCCAGTGGCATGGAGAGCACGGGACCCAATTCTGGGCATACCCGTCCCACTTGGGGGGACAAATGCAAAAAGAACAATTGATTGACAGAATGCAGAACAATGTCACACATTCGCCCCAGTGCAGAGATCTGGGCCTAAATCCATCATTTGTTTGCTCACCATGCCATTCCAGTTTGGACCCAGCCATATGCAACTCAGTCTTGACTGATTTGCAAATGGCTGGGTCCAAACCAGGAGGTGGTGTGATGAGCAAAAGAATGATGGATTAAACCCAGATCGTTGTGACTGGGGCTGAATGTTTGCATTGTCCAGCATTCCGTCCATCAAATGTTTCTTTTGCATATGTTACCCTAAGTGGGAAGGGTATGCCCAGACTTGTGTCCCTTGCTGATGAAGGATGATGTCCTAAAACCGGTCACAGGATGCTTGTTTCCGGTCCAGGGAGTACCTGGCTTGGCAGTTCGTGCTGAACTGTTCCCATAAGGAACAGGGTCAGGACTGATTTGCATATGGCTGGATCCAAACTGGGATGGAGTGGTGAGCAACAGAATGATGGATTAAACCCAGATCCTTGTGACTGGGGGTGATTGTTTGCATTGTCCAGAATTCCGCCCATTAACTGTTTCTTTTGCATATGTTGCCCTAAGTGGGAAGGGTATGCCCAGACGTGAGTCCCGTGCTCACCACACCACTGGATTCAAGCTAGTCTGGCTTATGAAGGGTGATGCCCCGTAACCGGTCCCAGGTTGATTGTTTCCAGTCCAGGGAGGACCTGGTTTGGCAGTGCATGCTGGACTGTTCCCACAAGGAACAGGGTGAATACTGATTTGCATATAGCTGGGTCCATACTGGGGTGGTGTGGTGGGCAAAAGAATGGTGGGTTAAATCCAGATCCTTGTTACTGGGGGTGAATGTTTGCATTGTCCAGCATTCCGTCCATCAACTGTTTTTTTTTTGCATAAGTTGCCCTAAGTGTGAAGGGTATGCTCAGATGTGGGTTCCGTGATCACTGCACCACTGGATTCAAGCTGGCCTGGCTGATGAAGGGTGATGTCCTGAAACTGGTCCCAGGATGCTTGTTTCTGGTCCAGGGAGGACCTGATTTGGCAGATCGGGCTGGACTGTTCCCACAAGGAACAGGGTCAAGACTGATTTGCATAGGGCTGAGTCCGAACTGGGGTGGTGTGGTGAGCAAAAGTTAAAGTTAAAGTTAAGGGTTTTGTAGAGCGCTTTTAGACCAAACGATTTCTTGCCACTGAAGACGGACGTACCAGGGGACACAGGGAGGCAGACTACTTGGCAAAAGCTCGCTGGAAGAGCCAGGTCTTCAGCGCCCTGCTGAAATCCATATAGGAAGCAGACATCCTGATGGTGAAGGGCAAAGCGTTCCAAAAGGACGGGCCAGAAAAGAAAAGCTCATGCCACCATGTTTCTTCCTTCTGCAGCGGAGGATGCACAGCAGGTGTTTGGAAGAGGACCGAAGGTCACGGGAGGGAATGTAAGCCTTGAGTTTAGCGGCTGTGAAAGCAGGGGCAGTGCCGGCTAAAACTCTGAAACCAAGTTTAAAGAAAGAACGTTCAAAGAGAGGTAACCAATGTAGCGCTTTTAAAAGAGGGGTGATATGATGCTGTTTAGGGAGTTTATAAACTAGCCTAGCAGCCTGGTTCTGGATTAGTTGAAGACGGCGAAGCTCGTACGCCGGAATACCGATGTACAGAGCATTTCCGTAATCAAGACGAGATGTGACCATGGCGGACAGGATTAGTTTCAATGCCACATTAGAAAAAAAACGAGAGATTTTAAGTATGATGCGTAAATTAAGAAAGCAAGATGAGACCACCTCACTAACTTGAGAGTGCGTGGAGAGATCACTGCTAACTCGGATGCCGAGGCTTTTAACAGAAACTGAGGGAAAGGGAGAAGGTCCAAGAGAGGAAGGCCAAAAGGAAGAGGACCAGGGACTGGAGGCACCTCCAGTAAGCACTAATTCGGTCTTATCAGGATTGGGCTTAAGGTGGTTAGCACTCATCCAGTCACTGATAAAGGTCATAACTGATTGAAAGTTACGAACAGAAGAAGAAGAAGAAATATTGAAAATAAGTTGGAGGTCATTGGCGTAATTGAACCCCGTGACGTCCAATTTTTGAAGAGCATAGATGAGAGGAAGAATATACAAATTAAAGACAAGAGGAGAAAGAGAAGACCCTTGGGGAACACCGCAGGTGATCAGACAGGCAACAGAAGAGAAACCAGCCAGCTGGACAGCCTGCTGGCGGTTCTCCAAGAACGAAGTGTTCCAGGCCAGGGAAGAACCCCGCAGGCCAGCGCCCTTGACACGGTCGACCAAGATAATATGATCGACCGTGTTCTCAATGAAGGAACTAAGGCAGGCTGTCACGTGACTCTCCAAGATTTTTCCCAAAAAAGGGAGCAGAGAGATGGGACGAAAATTACAAGGAGAGGATGGATCAGCTCCTACCTTCTTCAGAATGGGAATGATTTTAGCCGATTTGAAGAAGTCAGGGACCATCCCAGTGAAAGAGAGTTGTTAAGAAGTGATAAAGAGGGGGTCCGGACAGGCAGAGAAAATCTCTTTTAGTATATGGGTGGGACAGCTATCAGAGGGGGAACCAGATTTGGTTCCAGGAAGCAAAAGAATGATGGATTAAACCTAGATCCTTGTTACTGGGGGTGAATGTTTGCATAGTCCAGCATTCCGTCCGTCAACTGTTTCTTTTGCATATGTTGCCCTAAGTGGGAAGGGTATGCCTAGATGTGGGTCCCATGCTCACTACACCACTGGATTCATGCTAGCCTGGCTGATGAAGGGTGATTGCCTGAAACCGTCCCAGGATGCTTGTTGATGGTCCAGGGAGGCTCTGGCTTGGCAGTTCGGGCTGGAGTGTTCCTACAAAGTACAGGGTCTGAAGAACCGGGTTTTCTTAGAACCCAGCAGCGTCAGGGACACGCCCGTAGTCTTCAGATTCCCCTGTCCTGGCAAACAGAGACACGGAATACTTCTAGGTGGCGTCAGAGATCAAATTTATTAGCTGCAGCTAGTAACAGTAAACCAAGCAATACAACACGGTGTACAACTCAGGAGACTGCTCAATTTTCGTAGAGCAAGACATCATCTTTTATCTAGAATTTCGGTTCATTACGAATGCACACCCACTGCGGCAAATTCTGACGAATCAAGTACATTTTACACACATTATTACATTCCAAGAAGCTCACTTTACATTGTACCAACCCACAAGTTAATTATTAGGACTGTCCCAAATTCGATTAGCACGAGCCGGACAAACCCATAATTGAAAGCACTACCCATGTAATGAAAAGACATAAAGAAAAGGAGCAATTCAAATGTTGCGTAGGATAAGATATGTGCAAGAAACTAAAAGTTAACGATATCCTGAACATTGATTGGTAATTGCAGACTACGATCGGCTAGCGAAATTGGCTTCGTGAAAGGGTCAGTTTCAGGTGATGGGGTCAGCATCTTGCAGTTCACTCGCAAGTCGAAAAGGCCAAGTTAATACGTACATGAACAACGAAGCCCATGCAACTTTGTTCATTCGTTTACTTCCACGGCCTACGTGAGGGCAACACAAAATGGCGTCTCGAACAATGCAAACAAAATGGAGTCCGGTCCCAAAAACCACGGAACCTCAGGCCCTCCTTTTGCCATTACGTAGGCAATGACCTAAACTCACGTCAATCTGAATCCAGGTCTATATCTATTCTCATCAGATCATCAAGGTGTTGCTGTAACATCATCTTATTATCCTTCACTTCTCTCGGGATGGGTCTTCTCACACAGATCGTAGCACAAAGGCCACAAATGGCAGGACCACACTGGATGCATAAGCAACACGAGAAAAGGATCGCTAAAGCCATACCTGGAAACATCAGGATCTTCCATCCCCATTTGGACAGCAGTTCCCAAAACCATCCTATCAACGACCAGTTCCCTTCGTCTACATGTATAGACTCAGCAGACTTATGCAACTTCAAGATGGCTTGGTACACTGTTGGGGCGTTATCTGGTATGAAAACGCAGCAACTAGATCCGATCAATTTACATACTCTACCTCTGTCTGCAAGTATGATATCTGCAAGTATGATATCCGTTCTGTAATGTCATAAGGCGATCCGCTTGAAGCTCAGCTGTGATATTGCTAAGGGCACCTGCAGTCTCATTTATAGTGGCCTCGACCACTCTCGTAAGCTGACGAATATTCCTACTATTAGCCATAGGACCCCAAAATGGCAGAAAACCCTTAAAGAAGTCTCCAACTTTTTGTGCGACAGTATCTTTCGCATCGATAACACCTCTACCAAATCTTGTCTTATGGTAATCGAAAGCAGCTGTGTATGTAGGGGGAAGAAAAATGCCACATAACATGTGCTTAAGAAATCAGATGGCAACCATGTATATGCTCTGTCGTAACAAACAAAATACGTGCCTTTGTCTGGCATGAACGGTGGAGATTTCTGGGACGTATAGACATAGGTGTGAACACACACACTCTTACCAAGCTGAGCTCTCGGATTCTGACCATTACCATGCAGACAAAAATGACCTCGATGGGGTACAATCCAAATAGGAGGAGACCTTTTCTGTCTCTCCTTTCAGTCAGACTAATGCTTTATCTCGTCTTGTTCCAACCAACATATGCTTGTACCTCATCTTTAGGAATAGCCTTATATGCATCGAAATCTCTAATCATATCGACTGTTCCCCGTATCAAAGCATTGTTGCTCACATTATCTTTGACGGAACGTACAGGAGATGCTTCATTCGCATAGATAAACATTGCTTGGAGCGCCCATACTGACCCATTAGGCGAAAAAGGCAAAACCAAATATGGCATTCCCTTATCTGTCGTATGCGGCATAAGACCACAAACCCAACAATTTGTGGAATTTACAACTAACTGATGCTGATGCTACATCTGTATAAACGAATTGTTCATAAATTCTGATCTTCGTGTCTTCGTGTCTGTTCATGTTCAGGCAACGTATGAAACTCATGTGAAGAAACAGTAGGAAAAGAAAGAGTAGGTTGGGACGTAGATGCAAGTGTCTGTTGTGTGACATAGAAAATTCAAACCACACAAGCTAACGTAGTATTCAAAAGCATTAGAAAACACAGTATTAAAAACATTTGCTACGAATCAGGATACATATTTGCACTTTAAAATCAACTTTCTTAACACCCTTATCAGACTCAAAAAACTCCATCCTCTAACGTGCTGCTCACGGCTATTACCTTCTTCACTTTAGTGTGCGTCAAGATCGTACTAACGACCATGAACCACAGACCTTTCGTCAATACGCAGCTCATCCCTTAAGGCTGTACCGCGACCCTGCAGCGGAGTCCGGATGGTGACTCGAAAAAGAAAAAAGTAAAAAAGTTTCTTGATCTGACAAGGTGTAATTGAGTGCATAAAAAAATTCTAGCTTTATTTTTCCATTTATATTCAGTCTTTCGTGGTCTTAGATCGTAGCGCTCTTTACCAGGCACAGTCTGGTCTCGGAAAAGGACCTCTGGATTCGTTGTGTCAATTCTCATGTACGGCGGCACAGCAGCTTGGAGAATATCATCATCCGCACGTTCTGACTGAGAATGCGCATCACTAAAAGGTACAAATCTAGGAACTCTTTCACATTCCGAATCAGCTATTCCATCCCCTCCCCCACTTATCATACGGTAAGGGCAAAGGAACTTTTTTACAATGGGTAGCATGCACCCAGTTCTTTTTGCCAGCTACTCTAACAGCAGTCCGAGTTACTAACCGAACTAAATGCGGCCGGTCCACCTTGGCTCCAAGTTCTTAGTTCGTTGGAAATTCTTCGTCAAGACGTAATTTCCAGGTTGAATCGTGTGGCCTGGATCTGCAGTAGCTGTCGGCAAACTGTCATAGACCTGTTGGTGGAGAACACACAATTTAGCAGTCAACTCATGTAAGTAATCCACCAACATAGGGTACTCAATGTCACTATATTTCTTGGGGCGAGGCACACCCCAAACATTCGCCAGACGACCAAAAACTATTTCGTATGGGCTAAGTCCCACACGAGAATGCACAGTCGTCCTTGTTGACAAAAGAGCCAATGGCAAGGCATCTGGCCATGTAAGACCAGTGCTCGCTTGAATCTTAGCTAGCTTCAGCTTCAACGTGCCATTATAGCACTCAACAAGTCCAGCTGACTGGGGGTGATTCGCAGCATGGAATTTCTGATTGATACTCAAACCAGCACACACTTTCTTCATGATCTGACCCACAAATTCACTCCCATTGTCAGACCATACAATTCTCTGCAAACCAAATCTGGGGAAATACTCTTTGAGCAAAACCTTGGCTGTAGACAAGGCAGTATTATCCTTTAGGGGGTAAGCCTGTATCCATCTGGAAAAGGCGCAAACAACCACAAGGACATACTGCAAGTTATTGCATCTCTCCATGTGAATGTAATCTAACTGTATCACCTCAAACGGAAACGTCGGAGAAGCAAAATGACCAGCTGGAGTTGGAGTTCCCTTTCCAGGATTGTATTTCAGACAAATCATACAATGCTTCACCACATTCTCAGCACATTTCGGAATCCCAGCATTCTGCCATACTGGAGCCAACAACTTGCATATTCCCTTCGAACTAATGTGAGCCATTCCATGAGCCATAGTAACCACTGGGAGCACATACGCATCTGGCAACAACCATCGCTGATGCTCCGACAACTCAACCCAACAACCTGTCGAATCCAAAATACCCGTACTTTCTCTCCACGTACTCACTTTTTTCTCAGTAGCTTCAGCCTGAATCATCTTCACATTTTCTATTGTGTCTTCACACATTCCACTAGCCATGACCCATCTTGCAGGGCCTGCAACATACATACGACTCATCATGTCTTTCGCCGTGTCCTACGCAACTTCATCCGCAAACGCATTTCCTCGACATACATCATCCAAAACTTTCTTATGCGCACTACACTTCACAATTACAATCTGCTTTGGGAGAGTAAGTGATTCCAGAAGTTCATTCACTAACTGCCCATGCTGAATTTTCGTACCATGGGAAGTAAGAAATCCTCTCTCTCTCCACAAACGTCCAAAACTATGGGCAACACCAAACACATATTGGCTATCAGTATAGACATTCACTCGCTTTCCTTCTGACAATATACACGCTCTAGTCAGTGCAATCAACTCTGCTGCTTGCGCAAAATTCTGTGCTATGCATGCTGTTTCAACAACTGTATGTAAAGTTGTGACAGCATACGCCGCAGTCATTTCACCATTCGGAAGCTTAAAACACGAACCATCTACCCATAGGGTACCAACAACATTCGTAAGAGGAGTATCTTTTAAATCAACTCTAGCCTTCGTTTCTTCCTCTGTCCGAAGAAAGCAATCATGCTGTTTTTGAGCATCTGTCTCTAACAGAAATCGGCAACAACGTAGCTGGATTCAATACATTACATCTTTTGATATGCACATGGCTAGCCAAAAGCGTCAACTCATAACCTGACAAACGTGCACTAGTAAGGTGCTGTGTTTTGGTCCTGTTCAATAAGGTATCCACTGCATGTGGGACCATCACAATCAACGTATTATCCAATACCAAACCAGCAGACTGTCGGATAGAAACAGCAGCTGCCGCTGTAGCTCTCAAACAACTCAGCAATGCTTTAGCTACCGGATCAAATGTCGCTGAAAAATACGCACATGGACGTTGCTTGTCCCCGAAACACTGTGTCAATACTGATAATGCACAACCTTCTCTCTTGTGTACGTACAACGTAAAAGGCTTGCCGTAGTATGGAGTACCCAACACCGGAGCCGAACACAATGCATCACGTAATTCAGAAAAACTTTTCTGACATTCGTCAGACCAAGGGAGAGGATGCGGAGTATCTTTAAGAGTCAATGCCAACAGAGGTTTCGCTAGTAGGGAAAAATTCGGAATCCATTGTCTACAATACGAAGTAATAGCTAAAAAGGCATGAACTTCTCTCTGTGTAGATGGCACACTCATCTGCGCAATTGCTTGAATTTGTTCTGGGGTCAATCGCCGTCCCTCCTTCTACAAGAGATGACCTAGGTAGGTCACTTCTTGGCGGCAATCCTGTAACTTTGAAGGTGACACTTTATGATGAAGGTCAGACAAATGTCGTAACAAAGAAAGAGTAGCCTCTTTACAAATTTCTTCATCATCAGCAGCAACAAGAAGATCAAAAACATACTGGATAAGAGTAGCACCAGAAGGCAACACAAAACCATCAAGCTGAGTTTTCAACGCCTGACTATAGATTGAGGGACTTTCACAATAACCTTGGGGAGCTTTCTTAAACCGGAAGCTTCGTCCTCCTAAAGAGAAGCCAAAAATATCTCTGCTCTCCTCAGTAATCGGAATACTGAAGAAAGCATTCTTCAAGTCAATGACAGAAAACCAAGCTGCCGAAGCAGGAATCAGAGTCAACAAAGCAGTGATATCAGGAACAACAGGAAACTGTGGCACAACAATCGTGTTAACCTCTCGAAGGTCGATCACAAACCTGTACACTGGTGGCTTAGAAGCATCAGAACGTTTAAGGACAGGCAAAACAGGACTATTACACACATTACCTCTCGTTTCTTCAACTACACCCTTCTCAACCAGATCATAGACAATCACCAAAAGAGCTCTCTCGCCATCGCTCGATATTTTATATTGCGGAATACGAGGTAGCCTAGCCTTTGACTTGAGGATAACAACATACGGTGGAATCTGCAAAAGGCCAACATCATTCGGACCTATACCCCAAAGCGTATCAGGAAGCAAACGCAATTCCAGTGGAAGACAATCTTTAGACAAATACATTGGAGAAATCACTCTCTTTCCTAGGGTAAGGTGTACACCCGAAGGAGAGCAATGTAATGTTGCATGCAATCTTTTCAGCAAGTCCAAACCCAACAGATTCTCACCACAACCAGTCGTTAGAATAAGTGGAGCTTCCAATTCACAAGGACCAATAGAAAGGGACAAAGGACTAGAAACCGGATTACGAACTGGGGCGCCTGAAAATCCTACTGAAATATTGTTTAAGCCAGAAAAAGGTGCGCCAGGAAGTTTAGAGTGCATAATAGAACTCTTCATCGCACCAGTATCCAAAAGAAAAGGTTCTACCACACCTGATGTTATCACTTCAACATAAGGTCCACTCTGGTCTACTGGAACTGACACTACTCCCTCAATTTGTCCTTGGCTGTCCTAGTTATCATTATAACCAACACACTCACCTTCAACACAGTAATCCTGTACATAGTACTGGGCAGACTGAACACTCGGAACATTCTGTCAGTCAAAATAATTCGCAGAATTCTGAGGGGGAGAGGAACGCTCATTTTGGGGAAACACACCACATCCCCTACCCCCTGGAGCCTGCTGGAAACCGCCACGACCTCTCTGACCAGATACACCATTTGCACGCTGTAGCAAAGCCGGGCAACTATTCTTGAAATGACCTTCCTCCCTGCAGTAAGCACACTGATTAGGACCTGGAAAGTATCGCGGAGCATAGGGCTCGGGCTTTTGTAACAATCTCTGAAACTGTGGAGGTTGCTGAAACTGAGGCTGATTCGTATGAGGTGGATAAGCTTGCTGCAAAAGAACTTTCGTCTTTAGGTCTTCAGTTTTCTTCTCAGCTTTATCCTTCTCATCGTTATCCCTATTCTCGTAATATTGTGCAGTAGCCAATATCTGGGCTGACGAAGAAACAGCCCATGAACACTCAGAGTCCTTCAACTTATTAGAAAGTTCGGGAAGCAAATTAAAGACAAATTTGTCCACAAACAACCTTTGACCACCTTCCGTACTCATATCCTGACAACTGTGATCGATAAACGTCTCCTCAAACCTAGTGAAGAAATCAGACACACTCTCGTTTTTCTTTTGCTTACATGCTGCTAACTTATCCCAATTCACTCGTAAAGGAGGCATCATCGTTTTCATCAAATTAATAATTCTACCTGGTAATTCTGCAACTAAAGGTTCAGGTTTAGCATCTCCTACCTGTTGACCATCTGCGGCAACAATATTCGCCCACGTATCTCCTAAATCTTGCGCATGATTCTCATGACGAATCTTCGCCCACAAAGGTTGAGGGACTACATTAACCATCAACATATCAATGTCGGCTAAATTCATAATACACGCATCAACTGTCTGAGACAACTCTTTGTAATAAACAGCAGGATTATTACGAGGGTCAGGTAAGGTCTGCTTAAGAGCCAAGACCTCTGCTCTCTTCCAAGGGACAAGTACCCATACTCGCTGAAAATGAGCCTGTACGGCATTAATATTATGAGCGGCATCAGCCTGAACTGCGTCTCTCCATACAGGAGGAACTTCTCTCATGGGATACTGCTTCACTTTTCTCCTAACAGAGGAATCAGGTTTGTGCAATGTTTGAGGCGGGTGCCTAGATCTGAAAGCAAGTATCGTCTCAACGGCATCTGTAACATCAGATTCCACTATCGTCCCTTTAGCAAACTCTGACTGAACATCAAGCACATTCTGCAGAATCGGACCCAACTCATTATCTTCCCATTCCTGACGCAGAAAAGTACACATTACATCAAAAACATACCTTTGCTTAGGCGGATCCCACTGAAAGAAAACATCAATAACCGCTGGCAAATCATACATTGAAGCATTTAAAATCCACCTACGAGCCAACAAATCCAACACTGTCCATTCCTCGGAACTAGGAAGCTGACTACGACTCTGCTTACGTTCCGAAACAGGGGTCATATTCAGTGACCCAAACAATAGAGACAACAGATTAACAACAGTCTCAGTCATTCATTTTTGAGCAGAAGGAGAAGTAGACATAAGAACAGGAGAATAAGTATTCTGAGGCAAAAGAGGTGTAGGGATAAGAACAGTAGAATTCGAAGGTTCAGAAGTAGAAGGCAAAGGAGTTTGAGGCAAAGCTAATAGCAAAGCTGGCGACCCTAGAGGGGGTTGCACAGTAGAAGGGAGAACCATCTGTGGAACAACGAGTGGCTGAACAACAGCAGGAGGTTGAACAACAAAGGGTGGAACAACCGGGGGTAATGGAGGCGCAGTAGCACCCTGCACATAAGGAGGTGGCAATCTCAGTAAATGAGAGATCAAAGGATCTTTTTCAGGGTCTTCAATCACTTTCGAAGGAGAAGACTGCAAGGCCGGATAACATTTATCTATGGCCATGCAATGTTGTCTATCTGAGACTTCACTCGCACGCTTTTCTCTATCTTCCTTAAACTGCCTAGCAGCTTGTAGTACTGACATATTCTTATCTTTCCTATCTCTTTTTGCTTGCTTGATTTCTCGCTGTTTGGCTTCCTTTTGCCAAAGGCGGAAAGAGTCAAACATTGCCAGCCGGGCTTTCTTCTTAAATAGCGCAACTTCCAGATTGTCTAAAATATTTAATTCAAAACTACCATGTTGGGGCCATCGTAAAACACCATCTTTCTTCGTATAGCGGACCCACACTTCGTTATAAGTAATAGTACCCACTCCGTGTTTTGAATAGAGCTCATAAGTTGGCGTTCCAACCGGAGGTATCGGACACGAATCCTCTAGTCGGGAATCCCTGTTACAACCACAACTAAACCATTTCCTAATTTTGCTAAGACCAGGCATCTTATAGCTCACTATTCTAGCTTCAAACTTCAAGGGGTTATTAACTATCGATACACTCGCAAATATACGAGCCCCTCGGCTTCGATTGCTGCAGTAACCGAATCAAACAAAACCAAGAACCAAAACAAAGTCGTGGGAGCGACCCACTTATACTTAACCAAAATATCTGTCACGCCACCAGAAGACCGTCTATCCTCTCGCTCTACAAAGAACCAATCGAGGGTCCAAGACAGGGCAACAGTCAGGGCAGCAGTCCTTCGTAGCCGTCGGAAAGCGGGAAGCATCGCAAAAAAAACCTTCGGTCCACGTCGACATACAGGGGTCGATGAAGTGGGGGCCTTCCTCCAGAATTTTCTCACGTGGCTCCTCACGATCCTCGCGCTTGGACCGGTACCGCTTGATGTCGCCCCACAAGGGCACCAACTGAAGAACCCGGTTTTCTTAGAACCCAGGGGCGTCAGGGACACGCCTGAAGTCTTCGGATTCCCCTGTCCTGGCAAACATAAACACGGAATATTTCTAGGTGGCGTCAGAGATCAAATTTATTAGCTGCAGCTAGTAACAGTAAACCAAGCAATACAACACCGTGTACAACTCAGGAGACTGCTTAATTTTCGTAGAGCAAGACATCATCTTTTATCTAGAATTTCGGTGCATTACGAATGCACACCCACTGCGGCAAATTCTGACGAATCAAGTACATTTTACACACATTATTACATTCCAAGAAGCTCACTTTACATTGTACCAACCCACAAGTTAATTATTAGGACTGTCCCAAATTCGATTAGCACGAGCCGTACAAACCCATAATTGAAAGCACTACCCATGTAATGAAAAGACATAAAGAAAAGGAGCAATTAAGATGTTGAGTAGGATAAGAAATGTGCAAGAAACTAAAAGTTAACGATATCCTGAACATTGATTGGTAATTTCAGACTACGATCAGCTAGCGAAATTGGCTTTGTGAAAGGGTCAGTTTCAGGTGACGGGGTCAGCATCTTGCAGTTCACTCTCAAGTCGAAAAGGCCAAGTTAATACGTACATGAACAACGAAGCCCATGCAACTTTGTTCGTTCGTTTACTTCCTCTGCCTACGTGAGGGCAACACAAAATGGCGTCTCGAACAATGCAAACAAAATGGAGTCTGGTCCCGAAAACCACGGAACC
Source organism: Lissotriton helveticus (assembly GCF_964261635.1). Taxonomy (NCBI): domain Eukaryota; kingdom Metazoa; phylum Chordata; class Amphibia; order Caudata; family Salamandridae; genus Lissotriton; species Lissotriton helveticus. The sequence goes on from NC_136064.1 coordinate 72,470,551, forward strand.
TCAGGTCAAGATTGATTTGCATATGTCTGGGTCCAAACTGGGGTGGCGTGGTGAGCAAAAGAATGATGGATTAAACCCAGATCCTTGTGACTGGGGGTGAATGTTTGCATTGTCCGGCATTCCGTCCATCAACTATTTCTTTTGCATAGATAGTTAATAAAATAGTGAATAGAACTTTACAGTGATGCACTCCAAATAAACCACATGAACGTAGATCTTTTTGACCTCAAAATTGGCGGTTTACTGACCATCTGAAAGCAGAAAATCTATTGACCAGACATGTGCACACATGGAACAGAAATGGTTCAGATCCTATTGAACAGAACACCTAGCTGCATCTAAAGCCAGCTATAGGTCTAAAAATCACCCTCAAGTAAGGCTAACGCAGAGTCCATAACGTCGCAGTATAAAGAAGCTAACACTGTCCTACAAACAACTTCTATGCGCTAAATATCTTCCTCAGTGCATAGTGCCCAGCTAATGTTGCATAACCGTTTCAAACGCTCTGTGATGTTAGCAATTTTCTTCCATGCAATAATTCATGATATTCATTCATATATAACAGCTGATCGTGTCTTAACAGATTGTCCCACAGGTTCAGCTCTTACGCCTTGTCTACTTGGAAACCCCTCCTTCTTCACCATGTTTAGGAAATACAATGTGGAATCCTTTGTTTAGTCTGTCAGGGCCATATTATCAAGAAAGGGCGATACATTATCGCCGCTTTTATCGGCAGGAAACTGCAGCTAAAGCGGCGATAATGGGCTTGATAATATGCCCTTGTGAATTCCCATAGCAGCCCAGGTTCTGGTGTTAATCTGGGCTTCTATGGGAATTCACAAGGGCATATTATCAAGCCCATTATCGCCGCTTTAGCGGCAGTTTCCTGACGATAAAAGCGGCGACAATGTATCGCCCTTTCTTGATAATATGGCCCGTAGATCATAATCTGGTCCCCTTCTCCATACCAATGCCCAGCATGCATTTGTCAGCATCTTTCCCCCATAATTTTCAATGCTGTATTGCAACTCATTCAGCTTTTGTTATCCTCAGGCGTAGTAAAAAAAGGCCGGAATAGGGGGTTGACCTGTCCATTACTGAAAAAAAAAACAAATTAGACCCAGAGATGATAGCCAATAAGTGTCCATTAACCTCCTCCTAGATTTAGGAATAATTTAAAAATGTGCAGCCAAGCAGCTGTTAGAATACTTGGGACAGTATAATATAATCAATTGTAGGCAACTCAGATTCTGCACGAGGAAAGGCACAGAAACTGAACTTACTGGCCATGGCACAAATATGTGAAATCATGGATATGGATGACGCAGTGGGAGGGATGTTTTTGGATCTCTCTGCTGCTTTCGATATGGTTAACCATAAAATTCTAGTGAATCGCTTAAAAAATTGGGGATCGCAGGCATCGTCCTCCAGCGGTTTAGAACATTTCTTGATTAACACTTGCAAATGGTTTTACTGGTTAATTTTATTTCAGCTCAATCTGAATCTTCTTTGGGAATTGTCCAAGCTTCATCGTTATCTCATTGCTTTTCAGCCTGTCTGTCATCCTCTGTTCAGCCTTATTTAATACCTGGTGTGCACCACTTTATCACATGTGGACTGAACCAAGGTCAACACATGCCTAGGACATTGAGGCCCACATCCATGACCCACTTTCAAAATTGGCAAGGATGTATGTCAGTAAAACGCGATCATTTTGATTGCGGTACTTGACAACGCAGTTTTCACAACGCAAGTCGTTACAACGACTTGCGTTGGAGGGCGCTGGATTGTGGAATGATTTAATTTTCTACTCCAACTCCAGCCCACGTAACAGTAGGGAAGGTGTTGGAATAGAAAATCGAACTATTCCTTAAGCAAGAGCGCCATCCACTGCAAGTCGTAGTAATGACTTGTGTTGTAATGGCAGCATCGTAAAGGACACGCGGTGTAAACACCGCGTTGTAAAGGATGTTTCCCATTGACAATAATGGATAGCTTTCAAATTCCTTACACTAAATCCTGATAAAACAGAAATTCTTAAAAATTGGCAGAGATAAAGAAGGATGGCAAGCATTTCTCTGGACAAGTATCTCAAAACAGCTCCCTGTCCTTTAACTCAAGCTAAGCTTCTCGGCATTTTGTTGTTGCACAAGCTCTCTATGCATTCTCAAGTCAAAGCAGTCTGTGGTGTCAGCTTCTATGTGCTTTTATGCGGTCTTCCCTTCTTTGCAGAGAGTGACATGCATCCATTGTCACAGCCTGCCTGAGGTTGAAAGTAGACTATTGTGAAGGCCTTAATCTGGATCCACCAGCTGCACCTCTCTTAAAGCTTCAACGAGGTCAGAATGCTGACACCCGCATTATTTGCCGTCTATCAAAATACAGCCATGTTTTCGAGGATCAGTGACAGAGTATCGGAAACACAAATCTTGTGTGGACAGAATGTCATGTCAGAAATATCGAGGTAAGTATAAATTTACTATTCTTTACTCCAGATCTATCCCCCAGATTCATCATGCTCCTCTTTTGCGAGTCCTTAATAGCAATTATTAAGGAATCGCTATTAAAGACTCGCAAAACGGGATGCATGTAGAAATCGCAAAATGTATTGCGATTTCTACTGCTTCCTTATTTGCGATTCGCTACTTGCTAATCGCAAATAAGAAATGACTCCCCATTCATTCCTATGGGCCAAAGGCCAAAGGCCCATAGGAATGAATGGGGAGTCATTCCTTATTTGCGATTTGCAATTAGCGAATCGCGAATAAGGAAACGATTTCAAGGGTGCCAGGGTGTCCAAAGGACACCCTCTAGCACCCCTGAAATGGTGATTTACACTGGTGTTGCGCATGCACACACATGTCCAAAGGACATGTGTGTGTGTAACATCCAACTTAGAAAAATGCACTAAAGTGCATTTTTCTAAGTTTTCGCTATTTACCACGAAGTCAGACTTCGCGGTAAATAGCGGCCCCAGATTGCGAATTCGCAATTCTAAAATGGTTCACGAATTGCATTTAAGGAATCTAAAATAGAGATTCCTTAAATGCAATTCTTCGCAATTTAGCGATTTCAAAATTTGCGATTTTTGCTTTTGGGATGATGAATCCCAAATGCAAAAAAAGCGCTCGCAAAGGGCCAGATTCACAGAATCTGGCCCTTTGCGAGCCGATTTTAGCTTCATGAATCTGGCTGTAAGTCACTTGAAGATAGATATATTGTCTAGGTGCACATATATGGAGTTATATATAGTAAAAGAGGACAAGAATACAGAGTAGGTAAGTGCAAATAGGTAAGTATAAATTTACTATTCTTAATTCCAGATCTTTGCACCTTGAAGATAGGTATATCGTCAAGGTACATATATATGAAGTTATATGTCGTAATCTTTACTTACCCATAGAAAAGGACTTAAGTGATATTCTTGTCCTCGATATTTTTGGCGCAGTCTTCTGTCCCATGATATTTGTGTTTCTGATATTTTGTCCAAACACCCTGTAGCAGCAGCACCATTTGCACAGGATCAAAGAGTCCAATTCTGTCAAACAAACCTGTGCAGGAGGCTTCTCCTTCGGGGTTCTTGGTACCAGACTCTGGAATCAACTCCAGCTGCACCTTATACGAAGTAAGCACTGAAGCACCTCTTTTAACCCATTCAGTGCTGATGACGGCTCCCGGCCGCCATGAGTTACGGTGGGCGTGTGCTGATGACGGCTGGGAGCCGTCATGACCACGCCCGCGATCAGAATGTGCCGCACAGGTGCAGAATTCCGGCCGCAGCCAGGGGGTTAAAGGTCTGGCTGGCGCTTTCTCTTGCCTGGTTTCATTGTTCTGGAGCACCAACAATACTGAGATTAAATGTAGCACTCTACAAGAAATCAAATCAACTCAAGGCACTTTATTCACCACGCCCTTGTAGTTTGGGTGCTAATAATATGTGTAGTAGGCAGCAATATAGGCGGATGTAGTATTGTATTGTATTGTATTGTAATTGCAAATATATAGCGCTTACCAACCCTCAAAGCGCTTTTTCGGTGAGTAGCATGTTACTCCTGGACCCATAGAGGACTAGTGTTGAATTAGTATAGTGAAACATGCAAGTACATTTTAAGTCTTGGATAGGTTAGTCAGTTATTTGGATTTGGAATGATAGCAGAAGGATAGAGGAGGACAAAGGTTTGTATTTATGTAGCGCTTGTTGACGCACGCTATTCAGGAAGCCTAGAACGGATTAGTGGCGAATTAATATGGTGAAATATTAATTAATTTCAGTGGTGGATATTAGTCAGTTATTTGGAGTGAGAAGGTTTGGGGAGGGGTAGAAAAGGAAAAAGGTTTGCATTTATATAGTGCTTGTAACCCTGATGGGGTGTTGAGACTCTTTATTGGCGAGTAGCACGCTACTCTGGAATCCAATAAAGGATAAGTGGTGAATTAGTATAGTTGAATATAGAATTTGAGAAGTGAACATGTTAGCCAGTTACCAGGGACGGTAGTACCTCCTGTTACACGATCTGCCACCATGAGTGGAATATAATGCAGTAATAAGGTCTATTTCCTCCGTCACAGTCCGAGTTGTAAAACGTGTAATGTGTACTATTTTGCCCACATAAATACCGCTAATCTTTTCTAGGCAAGCTTTATGAGTTTACGAGCGCATTATTGTACAAACTGCAATCCTGATTCACTCAGGGCAAACTCAGCCTTTCATCTTTCCAAAGCTGATACTTTTAGTACCATTTGTATTAATTGTCTTTTTTTGCAACAGGATATTTTAGGAAGAGATCAAACAGCTAAAAAGCCTTCCCTAACCGCGCTGCTTCACTTGAATGAGAACTTTGAGACGGAAGGGACGTGCTCGTCTTTAGAAGCTGAACGGTACCTCCCGGTGTAATGAGAACCGCCTGGCAGAGCGCTTTTATCTCCGGGGCTAGCAGCTCTGAAGCGCTGCGCGTTTTAATTTGAGTTGAATAAACAATATGGGTCTGTGTGCGCTGAGAGGGCCCGATTCTGCCCCAGGGTTGTGTTTCCTTTGCGGAAATGAGCATCGCACGGTATTCACTGCTTAAAAAATGCAGCAACAATGGGAGACAGATTTCTGTAATAGTCCAGAGGGTGGCCAGGCAAGAGGCCCTGTTTACAAAATGGAAGCATTCTGGTAATGACTGACGTAGGAACAACTTACACCTGTGTACGCCGCAGCGTATTTATAAAAGTGCTGAAAATACGTATACACAACAGTACTGTTATTGTATTTCTTTCTTTGTTCATACCTTTGCAAAGTATTGTCAAATACAATAAAAATAATTATTTTTAAACAGTGCTGGAAATAGTACATGACAGTGAAATATGTACAACTTATGCTGACGTGTATACCTTTTACGCTCATAGGCCCAGATGCATGAAGCTAAAATCCGCTCGCAAAAGGACAGGTTCTCAGAATCTGCCCCTTTGCGACTGGTATTTTTGCATTTGGGATGCATCCTCCCAAATGCAAAAATCGCAATTTAAGAAATCGCAAAATTGCGACTACTTAAATTGCTATTGCATTTAAGGCATCTCAAATTGAGATTCCTTAAATGCAATGCATTAAAGTAAAATAATTAGCAATTTCGCTAATAGGGGGTGCAAATTACCATGAAGTTAAACTTCATGGTATTTTGCAAAAACTTTGAAAAATGCACTAAAGTGCATTTTTCAAAGTTCCATTTTACACACAGACATACCCTTAGGGCATGTGTGTGTGCAAGATGTACCCATATGCAGATTTCAGGGGTGCAACAGGGTGTCCTTTTGACACCCTGGCACCCTTGAAATTGCAATCTCAATTTGTGATTCTCTAATTGAGAATCACAAATTGAGATTGTCTTCCTATTTATTCCTATGGGCCTCTAGGCCCATAGGAATGAATGGGGAGGTATTCCTTAATTGCGACTCACAATTTGCGAATCGCAATTAAGGAATTTTAAGAAATCGCTAATTTTAAAGCGAGTTCTTCATGCATGGCATTTTGCTATTCCTTATTAGCTAATCCTTATTTTTCGCTAATAAGGAATAGCAAAATGGATGCTTGATGCATCTGGGGGTTAGTGCCCTATTTATGAGAAGTGTTGCATCGCTTTGACAAAGCAGCTATGCAACACTTCTCAGTGCGCCCTCCTTGCAACACCATGGATGTGCCGTATTTACAGTACGGCGCATCATGTCGCAAGGAGTTACAGGTACATCAATGTTACTGACATATCTGAAAGCGCAAAAGTGATGCATTGCTATGGTGTGTCTGAAAACAGACACAATTCCAGCAATGTGTCCTTTCACATGGGGCAAGCCCCATGTGAAAGAACCTGCGTCACCCCTACGCCTGCCATGAGGCAGGCATAAGGTTTTGACACAATGATGTCTTAGTAGTGGTGCACTGAAATTCTATATTTCAATGCGCCACTTTTACGAGACTTTGATGTGAGGGAACGACGACCCTGCATACATTATACTTGACGCAGGTATAATGTAGAGCAGGCCTTTACAAAGTAACGCATCTGCCTAGATGCGTCACTTCGTAAATATGCAAACACAACAATGATGGACAGAATGTGGATCAATGTCACACATTCACCCCAGTCCAAAGATCTGGGCCCAAATCCATCGTTTTTCCACTCCACACCACCCTGGGTTAGACAATGGCGATATGCAAATCAGCGCTGACCCTGTGCCCCATGGGAACAGTCCAGTCCGAACTACAAAAGCCATGTCCTTCCCAGAACGGAAACAAGCATCCGAGGACCGGCCCGGTTTCGAGGTAACACCTCTCATCTGCCCGGCTAGCTTGATTCCAGTGGTGTGGAGTAACTGGGACTCACGTCTGAGCATCCCCAGTACACTTAGAGCAGTAACTGCAAACACAACAATGATGGACAGAATGTGGATCAATGTCACACATTCACCCCAGTCCAAAGATCTGGGCCCAAATCCATCGTTTTTCCACTCCACACCACCCTGGGTTAGACAATGGCGATATGCAAATCAGCGCTGACCCTGTGCCCCATGGGAACAGTCCAGTCCGAACTACAAAAGCCATGTCCTTCCCAGAACGGAAACAAGCATCCGAGGACCGGCCCGGTTTCGAGGTAACACCTCTCATCAGCCCGGCTAGCTTGATTCCAGTGGTGTGGAGTAACTGGGACTCACGTCTGAGCATCCCCAGTACACTTAGAGCAGTAACTGCAAACACAACAATGATGGACAGAATGTGGATCAATGTCACACATTCACCCCAGTCCAAAGATCTGGGCCCAAATCCATCGTTTTTCCACTCCACACCACCCTGGGTTAGACAATGGCGATGTGCAAATCAGCCCTGACCCTGTGCCCCATGGGAACAGTCCAGTCCGAACTACAAAAGCTATGTCCTTCCCAGAACGGAAACAAGCATCCGAGGACCGGCCCGGTTTCGAGGTAACACCTCTCATCAGCCCGGCTAGCTTGATTCCAGTGGTGTGGAGTAACTGGGACTCACGTCTGAGCATCCCCAGTACACTTAGAGCAGTAACTGCAAACACAACAATGATGGACAGAATGTGGATCAATGTCACACATTCACCCCAGTCCAAAGATCTGGGCCCAAATCCATCGTTTTTCCACTCCACACCACCCTGGGTTAGACAATGGCGATATGCAAATCAGCGCTGACCCTGTGCCCCATGGGAACAGTCCAGTCCGAACTACAAAAGCCATGTCCTTCCCAGAACGGAAACAAGCATCCGAGGACCGGCCCGGTTTCGAGGTAACACCTCTCATCAGCCCGGCTAGCTTGATTCCAGTGGTGTGGAGTAACTGGGACTCACGTCTGAGCATCCCCAGTACACTTAGAGCAGTAACTGCAAACACAACAATGATGGACAGAATGTGGATCAATGTCACACATTCACCCCAGTCCAAAGATCTGGGCCCAAATCCATCGTTTTTCCACTCCACACCACCCTGGGTTAGACAATGGCGATATGCAAATCAGCGCTGACCCTGTGCCCCATGGGAACAGTCCAGTCCGAACTACAAAAGCCATGTCCTTCCCAGAACGGAAACAAGCATCAGGGTCAGAGCTGAATTGCATAAAGCCACTATCTGACCCAGGGTGGTGTGGAGTGCAAAAAAACGATGGATTTGGGCCCAGATCTTTTGACTGGGGGAGTGTGTGACATTGATCCACATTCAGTCCATCACTTGTTGTTTTTTGCAATTGCCGCCCTAAGTGCGCTGGGGATGCCCAGAAGTGGGTCCCAGGCACTCCACACCACTTGGAGTCAAGCTAGCCGGGCTGAAGAGAGGTGTTACCTCGAAACCGGTCCGGTCCTCGGATGCTTGATTCCGGTCTGGGAAAGATATGGCTGTTGTAGTTCGGACTGGACTGTTCCCATGGGGCAACAGGGTCAGAGCTGAATTGCATAAAGCCACTATCTGACCCAGGGTGGTGTGGAGTGCAAAAAAACGATGGATTTGGGCCCAGATCTTTTGACTGGGGGAGTGTGTGACATTGATCCACATTCAGTCCATCACTTGTTGTTTTTTGCAATTGCCGCCCTAAGTGCGCTGGGGATGCCCAGACGTGGGTCCCAGGCACTCCACACCACTTGGAGTCAAGCTAGCCGGGCTGAAGAGAGGTGTTACCTCGAAACCGGTCCGGTCCTCGGATGCTTGATTCCGGTCTGGGAAAGATATGGCTGTTGTAGTTCGGACTGGACTGTTCCCATGGGGCAACAGGGTCAGAGCTGATTTGCATAAAGCCACTATCTGACCCAGGGTGGTGTGGAGTGCAAAAAAACGATGGATTTGGGCCCAGATCTTTTGACTGGGGGAGTGTGTGACATTGATCCACATTCAGTCCATCACTTGTTGTTTTTTGCAATTGCCGCCCTAAGTGCGCTGGGGATGCCCAGACGTGGGTCCCAGGCACTCCACACCACTTGGAGTCAAGCTAGCCGGGCTGAAGAGAGGTGTTACCTCGAAACCGGTCCGGTCCTCGGATGCTTGATTCCGGTCTGGGAAAGATATGGCTGTTGTAGTTCGGACTGGACTGTTCCCATGGGGCAACAGGGTCAGAGCTGAATTGCATAAAGCCACTATCTGACCCAGGGTGGTGTGGAGTGCAAAAAAACGATGGATTTGGGCCCAGATCTTTTGACTGGGGGAGTGTGTGACATTGATCCACATTCAGTCCATCACTTGTTGTTTTTTGCAATTGCCGCCCTAAGTGCGCTGGGGATGCCCAGACGTGGGTCCCAGGCACTCCACACCACTTGGAGTCAAGCTAGCCGGGCTGAAGAGAGGTGTTACCTCGAAACCGGTCCGGTCCTCGGATGCTTGATTCCGGTCTGGGAAAGATATGGCTGTTGTAGTTCGGACTGGACTGTTCCCATGGGGCAACAGGGTCAGAGCTGATTTGCATAAAGCCACTATCTGACCCAGGGTGGTGTGGAGTGCAAAAAAACGATGGATTTGGGCCCAGATCTTTTGACTGGGGGAGTGTGTGACATTGATCCACATTCAGTCCATCACTTGTTGTTTTTTGCAATTGCCGCCCTAAGTGCGCTGGGGATGCCCAGACGTGGGTCCCAGGCACTCCACACCACTTGGAGTCAAGCTAGCCGGGCTGAAGAGAGGTGTTACCTCGAAACCGGTCCGGTCCTCGGATGCTTGATTCCGGTCTGGGAAAGATATGGCTGTTGTAGTTCGGACTGGACTGTTCCCATGGGGCAACAGGCTCAGAGCTGATTTGCATAAAGCCACTATCTGACCCAGGGTGGTGTGGAGTGCAAACAAAAAAACGATGGATTTGGGCCCAGATCTTTTGACTGGGGGAGTGTGTGACATTGATCCACATTCAGTCCATCACTTGTTGTTTTTTGCAATTGCCGCCCTAAGTGCGCTGGGGATGCCCAGACGTGGGTCCCAGGCACTCCACACCACTTGGAGTCAAGCTAGCCGGGCTGAAGAGAGGTGTTACCTCGAAACCGGTCCGGTCCTCGGATGCTTGATTCCGGTCTGGGAAAGATATGGCTGTTGTAGTTCGGACTGGACTGTTCCCATGGGGCAACAGGGTCAGAGCTGATTTGCATAAAGCCACTATCTGACCCAGGGTGGTGTGGAGTGCAAAAAAACGATGGATTTGGGCCCAGATCTTTTGACTGGGGGAGTGTGTGACATTGATCCACATTCAGTCCATCACTTGTTGTTTTTTGCAATTGCCGCCCTAAGTGCGCTGGGGATGCCCAGACGTGGGTCCCAGGCACTCCACACCACTTGGAGTCAAGCTAGCCGGGCTGAAGAGAGGTGTTACCTCGAAACCGGTCCGGTCCTCGGATGCTTGATTCCGGTCTGGGAAAGATATGGCTGTTGTAGTTCGGACTGGACTGTTCCCATGGGGCAACAGGGTCAGAGCTGATTTGCATAAAGCCACTATCTGACCCAGGGTGGTGTGGAGTGCAAAAAAACGATGGGTTTGGGCCCAGATCTTTTGACTGGGGGAGTGTGTGACATTGATCCACATTCAGTCCATCACTTGTTGTTTTTTGCAATTGCCGCCCTAAGTGCGCTGGGGATGCCCAGACGTGGGTCCCAGGCACTCCACACCACTTGGAGTCAAGCTAGCCGGGCTGAAGAGAGGTGTTACCTCGAAACCGGTCCGGTCCTCGGATGCTTGATTCCGGTCTGGGAAAGATATGGCTGTTGTAGTTCGGACTGGACTGTTCCCATGGGGCAACAGGGTCAGAGCTGATTTGCATAAAGCCACTATCTGACCCAGGGTGGTGTGGAGTGCAAAAAAACGATGGATTTGGGCCCAGATCTTTTGACTGGGGGAGTGTGTGACATTGATCCACATTCAGTCCATCACTTGTTGTTTTTTGCAATTGCCGCCCTAAGTGCGCTGGGGATGCCCAGACGTGGGTCCCAGGCACTCCACACCACTTGGAGTCAAGCTAGCCGGGCTGAAGAGAGGTGTTACCTCGAAACCGGTCCGGTCCTCGGATGCTTGATTCCGGTCTGGGAAAGATATGGCTGTTGTAGTTCGGACTAGACTGTTCCCATGGGGCAACAGGGTCAGAGCTGATTTGCATAAAGCCACTATCTGACCCAGGGTGGTGTGGAGTGCAAAAAAACGATGGATTTGGGCCCAGATCTTTTGACTGGGGGAGTGTGTGACATTGATCCACATTCAGTCCATCACTTGTTGTTTTTTGCAATTGCCGCCCTAAGTGCGCTGGGGATGCCCAGACGTGGGTCCCAGGCACTCCACACCACTTGGAGTCAAGCTAGCCGGGCTGAAGAGAGGTGTTACCTCGAAACCGGTCCGGTCCTCGGATGCTTGATTCCGGTCTGGGAAAGATATGGCTGTTGTAGTTCGGACTGGACTGTTCCCATGGGGCAACAGGGTCAGAGCTGATTTGCATAAAGCCACTATCTGACCCAGGGTGGTGTGGAGTGCAAAAAAACGATGGATTTGGGCCCAGATCTTTTGACTGGGGGAGTGTGTGACATTGATCCACATTCAGTCCATCACTTGTTGTTTTTTGCAATTGCCGCCCTAAGTGCGCTGGGGATGCCCAGACGTGGGTCCCAGGCACTCCACACCACTTGGAGTCAAGCTAGCCGGGCTGAAGAGAGGTGTTACCTCGAAACCGGTCCGGTCCTCGGATGCTTGATTCCGGTCTGGGAAAGATATGGCTGTTGTAGTTCGGACTGGACTGTTCCCATGGGGCAACAGGCTCAGAGCTGATTTGCATAAAGCCACTATCTGACCCAGGGTGGTGTGGAGTGCAAACAAAAAAACGATGGATTTGGGCCCAGATCTTTTGACTGGGGGAGTGTGTGACATTGATCCACATTCAGTCCATCACTTGTTGTTTTTTGCAATTGCCGCCCTAAGTGCGCTGGGGATGCCCAGACGTGGGTCCCAGGCACTCCACACCACTTGGAGTCAAGCTAGCCGGGCTGAAGAGAGGTGTTACCTCGAAACCGGTCCGGTCCTCGGATGCTTGATTCCGGTCTGGGAAAGATATGGCTGTTGTAGTTCGGACTGGACTGTTCCCATGGGGCAACAGGGTCAGAGCTGATTTGCATAAAGCCACTATCTGACCCAGGGTGGTGTGGAGTGCAAAAAAACGATGGATTTGGGCCCAGATCTTTTGACTGGGGGAGTGTGTGACATTGATCCACATTCAGTCCATCACTTGTTGTTTTTTGCAATTGCCGCCCTAAGTGCGCTGGGGATGCCCAGACGTGGGTCCCAGGCACTCCACACCACTTGGAGTCAAGCTAGCCGGGCTGAAGAGAGGTGTTACCTCGAAACCGGTCCGGTCCTCGGATGCTTGATTCCGGTCTGGGAAAGATATGGCTGTTGTAGTTCGGACTGGACTGTTCCCATGGGGCAACAGGGTCAGAGCTGATTTGCATAAAGCCACTATCTGACCCAGGGTGGTGTGGAGTGCAAAAAAACGATGGGTTTGGGCCCAGATCTTTTGACTGGGGGAGTGTGTGACATTGATCCACATTCAGTCCATCACTTGTTGTTTTTTGCAATTGCCGCCCTAAGTGCGCTGGGGATGCCCAGACGTGGGTCCCAGGCACTCCACACCACTTGGAGTCAAGCTAGCCGGGCTGAAGAGAGGTTTTACCTCGAAACCGGTCCGGTCCTCGGATGCTTGATTCCGGTCTGGGAAAGATATGGCTGTTGTAGTTCGGACTGGACTGTTCCCATGGGGCAACAGGGTCAGAGCTGATTTGCATAAAGCCACTATCTGACCCAGGGTGGTGTGGAGTGCAAAAAAACGATGGATTTGGGCCCAGATCTTTTGACTGGGGGAGTGTGTGACATTGATCCACATTCAGTCCATCACTTGTTGTTTTTTGCAATTGCCGCCCTAAGTGCGCTGGGGATGCCCAGACGTGGGTCCCAGGCACTCCACACCACTTGGAGTCAAGCTAGCCGGGCTGAAGAGAGGTGTTACCTCGAAACCGGTCCGGTCCTCGGATGCTTGATTCCGGTCTGGGAAAGATATGGCTGTTGTAGTTCGGACTAGACTGTTCCCATGGGGCAACAGGGTCAGAGCTGATTTGCATAAAGCCACTATCTGACCCAGGGTGGTGTGGAGTGCAAAAAAACGATGGATTTGGGCCCAGATCTTTTGACTGGGGGAGTGTGTGACATTGATCCACATTCAGTCCATCACTTGTTGTTTTTTGCAATTGCCGCCCTAAGTGCGCTGGGGATGCCCAGACGTGGGTCCCAGGCACTCCACACCACTTGGAGTCAAGCTAGCCGGGCTGAAGAGAGGTGTTACCTCGAAACCGGTCCGGTCCTCGGATGCTTGATTCCGGTCTGGGAAAGATATGGCTGTTGTAGTTCGGACTGGACTGTTCCCATGGGGCAACAGGGTCAGAGCTGATTTGCATAAAGCCACTATCTGACCCAGGGTGGTGTGGAGTGCAAAAAAACGATGGATTTGGGCCCAGATCTTTTGACTGGGGGAGTGTGTGACATTGATCCACATTCAGTCCATCACTTGTTGTTTTTTGCAATTGCCGCCCTAAGTGCGCTGGGGATGCCCAGACGTGGGTCCCAGGCACTCCACACCACTTGGAGTCAAGCTAGCCGGGCTGAAGAGAGGTGTTACCTCGAAACCGGTCCGGTCCTCGGATGCTTGATTCCGGTCTGGGAAAGATATGGCTGTTGTAGTTCGGACTGGACTGTTCCCATGGGGCAACAGGGTCAGAGCTGATTTGCATAAAGCCACTATCTGACCCAGGGTGGTGTGGAGTGCAAAAAAACGATGGATTTGGGCCCAGATCTTTTGACTGGGGGAGTGTGTGACATTGATCCACATTCAGTCCATCACTTGTTGTTTTTTGCAATTGCCGCCCTAAGTGCGCTGGGGATGCCCAGACGTGGGTCCCAGGCACTCCACACCACTTGGAGTCAAGCTAGCCGGGCTGAAGAGAGGTGTTACCTCGAAACCGGTCCGGTCCTCGGATGCTTGATTCCGGTCTGGGAAAGATATGGCTGTTGTAGTTCGGACTGGACTGTTCCCATGGGGCAACAGGGTCAGAGCTGATTTGCATAAAGCCACTATCTGACCCAGGGTGGTGTGGAGTGCAAACAAACGATGGATTTGGGCCCAGATATTTTGACTGGGTGAGTGTGTGACATTGATCCACATTCAGTCCATCACTTGTTGTTTTTTGCAACTTCGTAAATATGGCGCAATGTAGCGCAATATTTATGCCGTAGCGGCACCAAAAACAATGACGCAATGGCAGCGTAAATATGACGCAGGGCTTCATAAATAAGGCCCTTACAGCCTGATTCATGTACGGGCCGTTTTGCGTGTCCCTAATAGCGATTAATAGCGACTCGCTATTGAGGAAACGCAAAACGGCATTCATGTACTTTTCGGGGAAAAAATAGCGACTCGCACGCGGGCGCTAAAGCCGTTAGCGACCGACAAAAAACGCAGAAAAATCGCTATTTCCGGCTACCTGCGATCGGGATAGCGACTCGCAATCCCGATCGCACGGGATAGCGACTCGCAATCCCGATCGCACGGGATAGCGACTCGCAATCCCGTGGGATCGGGAATGCGAGTCGCTATCTCGCGGGATCTGGAAAACGGGAAGACGCATTACGAGCACCGTGATGACATCACAACCAGGAAGCAGCCAAATCCCACCCCCAAACAACACAGTGACGCTATCAGTCGAGTGTTGAAGACCGAAAGCTGCCGCTAAACCGCCGTTAGCGACTCACAACCCCGCCGAAATAGCGACCGACATGTCGGAGGAACCCCAGCCAGGCCCCAGCAACAGCGCTGCCCGCAAGCGCAAACTGAAATTCTCCGAACAGGAGCTGGAGAACCTCATAGAAGGGGTGGTGGCAAACCACGACCAGCTGTTTGGTGCAAACTCCCGGAGGGTCCCAGAGCAGGAGAAGAGGAGGATCTGGGTTGGGATTGCCTCCAGTGTGAACTCTGTGGGCGTTGCGGACAGGTCTCTGGAGGAACTCAAAAAGCGGTGGTACGACCTCCGAGGCCGTGCCAAGGAGAGGGTTGCGGAGCGCCTTGGTGAGGCATCAGGCACCGGAGGTGGTGGACCGACTGTCCCACCCAACACCCCCCTGGAGGACCAGGTAGAGGACACGTTGGAGAGGGAGGCGTGTGTTGGCGTGACCCCTCTGGACTCCTCCCGCCCCACCCAAGACACCCAAGGTAAGTGGCATGCGACTGCGACCCTGTCCCCTATGACCGCCCCTGACCAAATAGGCTCACTCATTGGCCCTTAGTCATGCCTATGTTGTGCATCAGGAAATGCCCTGAAGCATTGTGGGAGACGTAGTATGTCCACAATGTAGTAGTACCACAATGCGGCCAGAAAGGTACCAAAGTGCGCAAATACACAGCCACCCAGGGAATGACACCCAGCATGCATGTAACATCTGCACGTCTGACAGTCACATGCACCTAATGAGT
Source organism: Lissotriton helveticus (assembly GCF_964261635.1). Lineage (NCBI taxonomy): Eukaryota > Metazoa > Chordata > Amphibia > Caudata > Salamandridae > Lissotriton > Lissotriton helveticus. Next base: position 72,486,063 of record NC_136064.1, read on the forward strand.
ATCCACTTACCCTCACAGGTGCGGGAGACAGCAGTGACAGTGAGAGGCTGCTGATCGATGAGGAGGCCCAGGAGGAGGAATCCCTACCTGAGACACAGCCACCAGCCCCTGCAGCAGCGCCAACACCAGCAGCCAGGCCCCCCACCTTACCTGCTGCAACACCTGCAGGCCCACCGGCTGCCAAGGCCAGGCCCCCCGCCTCTGCTGCATCAACACCTACAGGCCCACCGTCTGCCAAGGCCAGGCCCCCCGCCTCTGCTGCTTCAACACCTGCAGGCCCACCGTCTGCCAGAGCCAGGCCCCCCGCCTCTGCTGCTTCAACACCTGCAGGCCCACCGTCTGCCAGAGCCAGGCCCCCCGCCTCTGCTGCTTCAACACCTGCAGGCCCACCGTCTGCCAGAGCCAGGCACCCCACCAATGTGCCTCCAGTGGCTGCGGCACCTGCAACACCAGCTGCAACAACACCTGCAGCACGGCCAATAAGATCTGGCCCAGCCACATCCGCTACACAGCGGCCCAACAGCAGGCGGGGCAATGGGCATCTCCATGCCTGCCTGAGCGTGGAGCGGCGCATGCTCCGCATACACCAGCGGCAGTCCCAGCAGCAGGGAGCAATCCAGCTCCAGCTCCATAAGATAGGCCGCAATGTGGCTGGAGTCGGGGAGAGGATGGACCGCATGACGGCGGCCATGGACCGCATGACGGCGGCTATGGAAGACAACACTGCAGCGCTGGTGAAGCACCGCAGTGTTGCAAGCAGGCGCCACCACCAGTTGCTGAGCCGGCTGTCCACCTATAGCCGCTCCAATTATGTCTCGGCAAATGCCACCACCCTGCTTGCGCGGCGCTCCCTGACCCAGCAGCACCAACTGGTCCAGTGCTGCGAAGATATTACCCGGGTGCTGGAGCATTTGACCACCGCCGTCACCGCACTGCACGCACCTGTGCTACCGGCAATTGTGGGGGGTGATGATGCTAGTGAGGGTGCCTCCAGTGTCAGCAGCCACTCTGCCACGCAGGCCCCCCCACCTAGGCGCAGCACAAGGGCTACGCCTGCTCCAGCTGCCCAGGAGGAGGAAGAGCCTCCCAGGCGCCTGCAAATTGTGCGCCGGAGGCGCCAATGACATTGTGTCAGGGACACAGGCGCAGGCTGAACTTAAGCCTGCCATGGACCGTGTCATGCAGTATGCATGAATACTGCATTTTGTAAATAGTTGTTTCCAAGACCCATTATTTTTTGTGATTATAACAAATACATTTATTTTGGTGCACACATACGCCTTGTGTAATCATTACAGTTTGCATGCAATTGTGATATGTGGGGTGGGGGAAGGGGGTGGGCTAGAAATTGTTAGCTGTGATGTGGTTGCGACGTCTGTGGCCTTCAGCTGGGTTCTCCCCGCGTGCATGGTGCGCATGTGCTGGTGGCCGGTCGTCCCCCTCAGATTCACTGCCTGAGATGTCAACTGGTATCCGGCGCTTGGTTGCAATGTTATGAAGCATTGCACAGACAGCCACAATGCGGCAGCACGCTGCAGGACTGTAATACATGGCCCCACCTGTCTTGTGCAGTATACGGAACCTGCTCTTGAGCAGGCCAAATGTCCTTTCAATACAGTTCCTTGTCCGGATGTGCGCAACATTGTAGCGGCGTTGCTGAGGTGTGGCAGGGTTGAGGTAAGGGGTCAGGAGGTATTCCCGTAGGGCGTAGCTACTGTCACCTGTATGAGAGGAGCAGATGTTGATTGCCTGTGCAGCGCAGTTACTTCATAGCAATGTGACATTGTCGACAAAGTGTACTTACCAAGTAGGTGTCCTTCCCCAAACTCTCCCCTGATCAGTCGTGTGTGGAGTCCGCTGTGCCTGAAGATGAAGGAGTCATGGGTACTCCCTGGGTACTGGGCCACAATGTCAGTGATGATGGTCTTGGCATTGCAGACCATCTGTATGTTGAGGGAGTGGTACGACTTCCTGTTGCGGTACATATACTCCGTGCCAGCTGGTGGGCAGATGGCTACGTGGGTACAGTCTATGCAGCCAAGGACATGGGGAAAATGGGCAACATTATAAAATTGTAGTTTTGTGAGGTCCAAATCCTGTTGGCTCGTGGGAAATGTGATGTGCCGGTGGAGCTGGGTGAGCATGGCGTCAACAAAAGTGTGGAGGCAGCGTGACATGGTGGGCACGGATATCCCCCCAGCAGCGGCTACTATGCCCTGGAAACTGCCGGATGCCAGGAGGTGCAGGCTGCACAATACCTGCACATGTGTGGGCACAGAATTGTTTCGCCTTGTTGGGTGCTGCATGATGGGGTCGAGTTCTTGTATCAGCCAGGTGATCATTTCCCCATTCAGCCTGTATTTGGCATAAATCTGTTCTCTGGTTTGCCCCAGCAAGGTGACCCGCTGCCGGTAAATCCTTGCCTGCCTCATGCGTCTCCTCCGTGCTGCTCGCTGTAGCCTTCGCCGCCTCACCACCATGTACATCCCAGGCATTGTGGAACGCCTATTGCTGCTGCTGAATGTCCTTATGTGTGATTGGTCAGGCCTGGACCTGTTGGTGATTGGCTAACAGTTTTTCAAAATTTGGTTAATCATGGCTTTTATGGTTACCACCTGCTTTGAGTTGTCCTTAAATTGCGCCGCGCAAATGTGCGATTTAGCGCTTTTTCGCTAATGTATTTCTTTCATGAATGCCGATTGAGACAATATTGCGTTTCGCTATTCAATTCGCAGATTCCGTGGTTGGTCGCTATTTCATTATCGCTAATGCTCGGCTTCCCGGAGTCTGCGACTTTTACAGCGTAATCGCTATTCCGGTCGCTATTATTTTTTAGCGATTTCGCTATTTCGTACTTGAATGCCGATTCCGTGTTTTGCACCCGCAATTGCGTTTTCGCAGCCATTGCGGGCGCTATTTCGCTTCATGAATCAGGCTGATAATGTTTTCACTTAGGGTTCCATGTGGGTATCCCCAGTAGAAATCCAAAAAAAACTGCATTCACAGCAAATCAGGTGTAACTTTTCGAAAATTTCCTGCTATTTGTTAGTGTATTTCCGCAGGTATCTGCATACTGAGGGCCAGATATACTTTGATTGCATTTTTTTAACCACTCTACATACTGATGTCTGTCCACAAAAACCTGATTGGTAATGGGTCTCAATTTGACCTGCCTCATGAATATTAATTAAGTGAGAAATAAATTGCGCCCCTCAATGAATTACAGCCATCACAGTGGCCTGATTCGGTCAGCCGATCTCCATGTTTGTGATTGCTTTTAAATAAATCATTGTGTTGGTTAAAGAAAGAATGCAGATGTATTACTAAAGAAAGAGAAAATGTTTATGCAACATTTTTCAAGAGTAGGCAATGGTCCATGGAACCTATACCTACTCTTAAAAAATATATTTGTCAATAACTATAAAGGGGAAGGGGTCCCCAGTAGACACCTTCCTGTTTGTGAATGGGCTACCACTAAAATTGTGTAACTGGTAAAATATTTTTTGGATCCCATTCCGAATTTTTATCTCAAATGGACATCCTAACCACGCCTTTGCCACATACTGATTTGGTATTTGTCGCATACCCAAATTGTGATTTGGTACCATGTTACCGAATCACAATTTGGGTATCGTACATAACAGAAAGTCTTTTTGCGGTTGCAAATGGCTTGATTCTGTGAATCAGACCTTTTGCCAACACAAAAAGGATCATAAATCTGGCCCTTAATTAAGAAATGGAAGATAAATCATAATCACTGCAAAGGTGTGAAAAGAAGAACCAGGCACCTCTATTTTATCAACATGTTGGGAAAAGGACAAAATAGCTTGAAGTGTTAGAAAACAAGATTTTCTATATTTAATTTTAAAATACAAGAAATTTCCTAACACTAAACTGAGCAAATCTATAGCTATGAAGACAGTCAGAAGTTTATTTTTTTAGTAAATCTGATACTTTTGTGACTGTTCAGAGCCAGGCATAAGCAACATGTATGAGTTGTCCCTTATGCCTAATTTTGGAAAAAAGTCCCTTTGAGCAAGCCTCATGCTTGTCACTTATGCATTGAAAAAGTCACCCTGGCTGTGTGCATGAGCTCGATGTGGCTAAAACACCTGTGTTTGACATTGTTTCTGAGCAGTCATCTACATGTGCGTTTATTTAGGCAGTTTTCTATAGCATGAACCAAGGGCGTTAGAGTGCTTCAAAACAGAAACAGATAAGACAGTATTGAACAAAATCGATAAAAGAATTTAAATCCAAGGGAAGGACACAGAGAACAGAAGTAGGTCACATCTGAAGGGTTCACCGCCACAGGAGACTCTCAGTAAGTTGATGAGATATGTACGGAACAAGAGGATTTTAAGCTACTTTAAAAACAATGCTAGATGGTCCACATATGTGTACCTTGATGATACCTATGTTTTCAGGTTGTGTAGATGTGCAAGGGCATTTAAGGGAACACAGTACATGTATACTTCCGCTATATGCACTTACCTTTCGATCTTTAGGTTCTCTATATTTTTTCCAGGATATTCTTATGTCACAATGGTCCAGATGTATGAAAGGGCTTTACCCATTCTGTGTCTATCGGAAAATGTGCTCGGACCTATGGCCCAATATTTCTATATTCGAGTCTAAGGGGCTGATTCCGATCTTGGTCCGAAAGCACTCCGACCGAGCCAGATCCGGGGTGTTTTCCGACCGATCTGGACTCCTGCAGTCCGACCGAGCGAGTACGATGCAGCTGTATGCTGCCGGACTCAGTTCGGTCGGACTCCCATAGAAGTCAATGGGAGCTGGTCGTATGACGCATACATGGGCTCCCATTGACTGGATGGGTAAGTTGGGGACAAGTGCGCCCCCTAGAGTGGGTACGCATCAGTGCCATCCGCACCATACATGCCTGTGTTGGGGAGACCCATGGGTCTGCTCCTGTGTCCGAGTCGTAAGGCTGCGGGTTACAGAGGGTCCGATGTGGACCCCCAAAGTCCAACTCCGGGAGCTATTGGGAGCCGGAAGCTCCAACTCGAGCATCGTACTAGCTCGGCCGTGAAACGTCTCCATTGCGCGCCACGGTTTGCTTGTGACTGGGTCGTACAGAGCGGTTCGGACCCGGAAACGATTTGGACGGAGATTTTGCGCTTGTTAGCATCGTACTTCGACGTCCGGACCCTTGTACGACTTGGACGGAAATTCAGCCTCCGAATCGGATCCGCTACTGCTGAACCCGATTCGGTGCCCTTCCGACCGAGATAGGAATCGGCCTCTAAGTAGTAAAATCCTACCAGGAAGGATTGCTTCATACCCTGTTCCGATATGAATGTAGGAGGCTCAAGGAGAACAGATTTTACATTTGTTAACCCTCCCTGACTCCCAGAGGTTTTTAATTTCTCAGCCAAATTAGAGAGTGTAGATACGCATAGGGCTTTGTGACTCATTCAGGCATGTTAGTTCTTGCTTCAGTGGAAAGTCATTGTAGTGATATGAGGGAGAAATGTGGTCACATTTTTGACATTTAGGTACAAATTGTGCAAGAGTATGTAGAGCTGCTCTGAGGGTGCGCAATGAACTTTAGATAGGCCAGTGAGGAGTGAATTCCTGTAATCTAGTCTGGAAAGAACAAGCACTTGTACTAATCTCTTCAACTCATGGTCAGGAAAAAGCTGCCTGATATCCCAAGGCAGACTAAGGGCCTGATTTAGATCTGGGTGGGACTACCGTTGTCCCGCCGCAGCAGCGGTTCTAAGTACTCCATCAAGCTCACAGTGGTCTGACTGCCATAGTTAGATGTGGCATCAACAGACTGGTTCCCGCCACAGCAGCAATTCTCAGCTGGTAAACAGAACTCCGTTGTCGTCAGGCAGGTGGGTTTGCGCCAAGCCGATTTAGATGTCCCCGTTGTGCTGGTGGTGTCAAGAAGGCGGAGTTGTGATGGAGTGAGGCCATGGTGGTGTGGAGACCGGTAACTACTACTTATCATTATCCCAATACACATATATATTGTGGATATGTCAATATGTATATGTAGGTAATGTATAATGCCATTTCAGTTACATCTAGCATTGCACACCAACAACATACATACACTATTGTATGTACACCTACAGTCACCACAAGGACAACACCCACAACCACCACCACCAAATAAATATTTTATGTATATACACAGGTATTTACATTTTGCCACAATAAGTCTTAAGATGAACACTTGTGCATGACTCGTCAAACATTTGCATGTAAGAGCAATGTGAAAATATGCGAGCCGAAAACGAATGTTAACACATGATTGATAGTGAGACAAGTGACACAGAAGACTACCTTACATTCCGATGACAACTGAGATGAGAGCATTGTGGTCAAGTAGCAGCAGCACAGAAAGGACATGGACATGTGGATTCCAGATGGAAACGGAAGTGGGAACTAAAAAAGGCACGTTTTCACCTCTTTTTTTTCTTTCTACCAACCCGAATTTGGAGGTTTCCCCGCCACAGTTGCCTCGGCAGAAAGCCACATCGTAATGGGCTTGGCGGTATTCTTAGTGAGACTCCCTCCAACAGCTGCTTCTGTCTATGATGCCGTTGACGAGGCAGAGATGGTGGGATTCCGGTGGCCTTCCCTCCAAGGAGACGTCAACATCTAAATACAGACGGCGGGACCAGATCTGCCAAGGTCTAAACTAGGCCCTCTGTTGGTGATGTGGTCTCTGGGCCACAGGAGAGATGTTTCCTTATAGGTTAAATCTGTTCCTGAAGATGAAACCCACAGATCTGGTATTATACAAAATAAATGGTTTACCATCAAGGAGGCTACAGAATGTGTGGATGTAATGCAGAGTTTGTCTAATTTCCACTTTCATAAGTCCCTCCCCCATGCATGAGGAGTTGTGTGGAATCACAGAGGATTGTCAGGAGAGCATTCAAGGAAATGCAGTGAAACTAAAGTGAAAACCCATATAGTTGAGGTCTTGAGTGTACTCACAAAATGTTATGATGTGCTTCCCACAGATTTTTGCACATCTAAATTTAGACTTGCATGATGCTAGGGTGAGTGGTGCACCAGGATTCCACATTTTCAGAAAGAACATGAAGGAGGCCTAGCAATGCTCACAACATATTATTTCGTCAATGGGCCACGACCTAAAACAGTTAAAGAGCACCTCTTTGGCCACCCAAGCACGACACTCGTGCCTCGTCAGCGATATGAAGCGATAAATCAATGCAACCACAATGCAATATTTTTGGCAAATTGTGCTTCGAAAAAGGAAAGCTCAATTTCGTTGCAATGCTTGAAATGTAATATTAATGTGAAACATGGTACATAATTAGTACCTCACTTGTGACGCCAAAAAAGACATGCCCAAGTTAAGCAGTTGTTTGTGGTGCCCTGCAGAGGTGAGTGGGCGTTGCAGCACTGGCTGGACTGTTCTTTTCAAGATGTGGGGCTAAAGCTAATTTACATATGGTTGACCCCCCCTGTAAGGGTAGATGAGCCAATAATGATGGAATAGAATGTCACCTAAAGGAATTCTATCTAAGCAAACCTTTGGATCTATCATTTTCAAGTAACACCAGACAAAAGGAGGGGTGCAGGTCCCCCGTGGACTCCAGCGGCACCTCACAATGACTCACAAGGTAACATAACAGATGTATTTGTAGAATAACAATCCTTCTTGGGGGCTTTTTGGTGCTATGTACAGATCAGAAGTATTTATTGTTACCCAGCTCAATAGTACTCATTTTATCCATCTCAGAAGGACGAAAGCGTGACTGGACCGACCAGGATTCGAACCTGTGACCACGAGATCAAACACTTATCTTTGTGATGGATGCCCTGGTCAACTGAGTCATCAGACCCATGCCCAGAAACTCTCTCAAGGGCTGCCTGTGTGCCCAGGTGCCAGAGGTGCCACCTACAAGTTTGGGTAACACCGCTCTTTTGTGGCAGCGTCAAGACTGATCAGCATATAAGGACGCAGTCAAGCAACAAATCAGTTGCATGGAATGTTATCAGTCGTTCCGAAGAAGTGGCGCCGTGATTTCTGTTTTTTTTTTAATTTTTGCATCCAACAGGATGTCAGAATCAGCCATGCCTGCCCCTAATGTTGATGAAATTGAGATTTTGCAAGGGCCAAGAAATGTAGAAATGCACACAATCGACAAATGAATTCCCAAAATGCTCTAAATGTATTCCACATGACAGGAAGAAGTGCACGTGACCGTTCGGAGGGGCGGTGGGTGGGGGCCAGGCCCAGCCTCGTTAGACCCTCATTTTAGGATGGCTGTGGGAAAGTAAACGCTCCTGACAGCCTGCTAATGATTGTCACAACGTTTATGGCTTCTTTAGATCACAGGCATTACTTACTGTAAGTGCTTACATTTAGAAAGGTTTTTTTTCTACTGCCCCTTAATGCACTATTTACTCTTGTAAACACACAGTAATCACACACTGTCAGGCTTGTTGCCTCGGCACGACCATTAGAGCTTGCTTTTTATTCACTCTTTGTACGAACTGCCAACTAATTTGTGGGTTTTCTATGTGTGAAAGTAGGTTTCTTGAAAATCACTTCCATTGAGGGCCTCATTTTATAGGGTCCCCTACTTTTATTTCCCCCACGTGAAATTTCCTTAACTGGAGGGGTTTTGGTAAACTCAGTGATGGACCCTCAAAAATGGGGTGCACCCTGGATAGTGACCCCAGAATATCACTGCAACACAATATCGAGGACACACTATTAAAAAAAAACTGCGCATGCGCGGGAGCCTGCGCATGCGCATTCTTGGCCAGGAATACGCAGGCTCCCGTCTATGCACAGTTTGAAGAAGAAGGCGCGATAGACCCGGAAAAGATGTCCCCGCTATAAGGTAAGTGTTTTAAATGTTATTTAATGCTTAAATCTTTATAATATTGCCGGCGAAAGGCGGGCGGGAGGCGTGCGGGCGGGTGTCACGTAACGGAAATTTGCGCAGAGGCACAGAAATTGGTACAATTTCCGTGCCTCTCCGCGAAAGTCCATTACGCGACTTCCTCCCACCCCTAATATTTACAAGCCCCTATCACCACCAGAGCATTACTTTTTTTGATGCTCTGGTGGCGTAGCGCCATTTTTAATATTTACAAGTTAGCGCTAAGCCAGTTAGCAAGGTGTAACACCACCTTGTAAATATGTCCCTTTCTGCGGCAGTCCTCTCTGGCAAAGGGGCTTGCAATGGGTGTTACTGTGCACTTTCCACCGCAACACCCATTGCTTTTTGACACTGCGCCAGATTTACAAGGAGCTGTAAATCTGTAGCAGCACCAAAAAGTAATGCCATGCAAAACCAGGCGTTAGAATGACGCAACAAAAAAAAATGCTTTCATTTCTCCTCGTTTTTCCTGTTTCCATGTGTAGTGCCAGGGTGCCTGCGTTGGCGCGAGGTTGGTGAGGTTTTTGGTATGTGCGCATGATTGCACAAGGGAGATGTTACTGGTATTGCTGAACATACTGTTGATGTGTGTGCACTGGGACACAGTGTTGTAGTTCCTTTTTAGGTCTCACTTGAGTCATCCTATGTGCTGTCGCTTGCAAGACATTTTGTTTACTTACAAGGGGATAAGATCCCGCTCATTGCTTGGCTTCATTGTCGTTTTCAATTCTTTACTTCTCTTTGGTCAGTGCGTGCCAGCTTTACTTCCTTTCCGTGTGTTTATCCCTCCACAGCAGCATGGCTTGAATACGACTTCCTAACAGTGTCCAGTGCCCTTCCACTGCTCTAGCACTTTCGGAGGTACTTTTATTTTTAGTTGCAGCACTGCATAGAGTAGGGATGTGCATAAAAGAATGCATTTTGCACTAGGGAAATAGCCCTGAATGCAACAGGACACAAACAGCAGCCGCTGCTTAAGCTATCTCAGTTGTTTATTCCTGTGCTCCTGAGGTAGGAATGTTACCCAAATCACTCTTAATTACTCAAGCGGAATTAGTCAAATAACTTTGGTAATTTTGCATCAAAATGGAAATTTCCAAAATGATTCTGATTACACTGGTGACATAATTGAAATTACTCCCAGGCCTACATAAGAGTGCATGTGCTTGCAAGCCGTCTACCCCCCTCCCGTCCCTATATTATTGCTTTCCTCCTTCCGCCCTCCCGTCCCTCTCCAAGTTGTATAAAAAAGGTTGTGGATAAAAGTAATGAAGTTGACCCTACTGAGTCTAATCCAATTTTACATCAAACAAACATCCTACCACCATCACCAGCACACCAAGCACATCATTGGATGTTTGTGGCAACCAAAGTTGCACATAATGCAATTCTGTCATTGTTAGGGTCGGACAGAATAAGAGGAACATTTACGGTGACTGGGTTCCCCCAAAGCACCCATTAAAACCCTAATCAGTCTTCTGAGTGCAACCACCTACTAACCCATAAGTATGATTTCACAGCCCTAAGACATTCACGTACACCTGCTATAAATGCCAAGTTGGGAAGATAACATTTGGACCCTTGAGACAGAACTGCCTTTTGAATAAGTGGCACATTGTTTCTGTGAATACCTAATTGAACAGGTACAAGTGAGAGTGCAAGTCCCTCAAGTGCTGATGCACAATGCAAGCAGGAATCAATCAATTAATCTATCAGGGAAGTTTCAAGCGCGCTACTGACCTGTGAGGGTCTCAAGGGGCTAGGGGCGGGGGGAGCAGCTCTGGTCAGTCGAAGAGCCAGGTCTTGAGGGTCTTCCTGAAGATGTGAAGGGTAGGGGGGGTGTCTGATGTTGATTGGGAGCTTGTTCCAGGTCTCGGTGTGATGTAGGAGAAGGTTCTTCCACCCATTCTTGCTCTGCAAATGCGTGCTGGTGAGGTGAGGGTGAGGTCGACGGATCGGAGGTTCCTCTTGGGTAAATGGAAGGAGAATCTGTTGTTGGGGTATTGGGGTCAGGTGTTGTGGAGGCATTTATAGGCGTGAGTGTAGTCTGGCGGTGATTGTGCGGTGGAAGACGGTGTCAAAGTCTGAAAAGAGGTTGAGCAGGATCTTGAAAGTTACTCTTTTCTCGACGGGGAGCCAGTGGAGGTTACGCAGGTGCTGGGTGATGTGTTTTTGTTGAGGGATGCCGAGGAAGAGTCTGACTGCGGTGTTCTGTATGGTCTTGAGTTTGTGGAGCAGAGACTTGTTGATCCCGGGATAGAGGGCGTTTCCGTAGTTCAGTCTGCTGGTTATGAGTGCCTGGGTGACGGTGTACCTTGAGTCGGGGGGATCCATTTGAAGGTCTTTTGGAGTGTGCGGAGTGTGTTGAAGCAGGTGGAGGCAACAGCATTTACCTGTCTGGTCATGGAGAGGGAGGAGTCGAGTACGATGCTGACGTTTCAGGTGTGGTCTGTGGGAGTGGGGGGCTGCTGAGGGCAATGAGGCACCAGGAGTTGTCCCATGCAGAAGGGGAGGGTCTGAGGACGAGGACCTCTGTCTTCTGCAAGTTGAGCTTCAGGCAGCTGCTGCTCATCCAGAATGCAAGGTCTTTCATTCCTTCCTGGAAGTTGAGTCTGGCAGTGATGGGGTCCTTGGGAGGGAGAGGATGAGCTGGGTGTTGTCGGAGTAAGATACTATGCTGAGTTTGTCTGTCTGACGATGGCAGCAAGAAGGGCCTTGTAGATGTTGAAGAACGTGGGGCTGAGCAACGATCCTTGGATATTCCGCAGTTGATTTCCGAGGGTTCGCAGAGGAAGGGTGGGAGTCTGATCCTTTGGGTTCTGCCAGTGAGCAAGGAGCGGAGCCAGTTGAGGGCGGTTTCCTGTATGCCGGCTTTGTGTAGTCTGGCGGTGAGTGTGCGGTGGAAGACGGTGTCAAAGTCTGCAAAGAGGTTGAGTAGGATCAGGGCTGCGGTGTGTACTTGTTCGAGGATGGTGCGGATGTCGTGTGTGGCAGTAAGTAGAGCGGTCTCAGTGCTGTGGTTGCTGCAGAATCCGGATTGGGAGGGATCAAGGATGGAGTTTTCTTCGGTGAATTTTGTTAGTTTGATGTCGACGGTCTTCTCAGTGACTTTTGCTTGCAAAGGGGAGGAGGGAGATGGGTCAGTAGTTCTTGAGATCTGCTGATGGCTTCTTGAGTAGGGGTCTGACTTCTGCTTGTTTCCAGTCATCTGGAAAGATGCCAGTTTCGAGGGTGGTGTCGATGGTGCGTCATAGTTCCAGGGCGATGGCGGCAGCGGCTCTGTGGAAAATGTGCGGGGGGCAGGGGTCCATGGGTGCTCCTCAGTGGATGCCTTTCAGGTTCGATGCAGTGTCTTCGGTGGTGAATTAGGTCCAGGAGGAGATGGTAGGCTGACTGATGTTGCTGTGGAATAGAGTGGTTTCAGGGTCAGGTGTCTGGTTGTTGAAGTTGTCATAGAGGCCCTGGATCTTCTGATGGAAGTAGAAGCCGAGCTTGTTGCAGAGGTCCTAGGGGTGATGTACATGGTTTCGCTGGTGGCTTTGCTGAATTCCTGGATGATGCTGAAGAGTTCCTTGGAGTTGCCAGAGTTGGCAAGGATCTTGCTCTGGATGAAGGTCCTTTTGCTGGATCTGATGTGTTGGTGGTATTCTGTCATGCTATTCTTGCAGGTGGTGTGTTCTTCCGAAGACTTGCTGTTTTTCCAGTTGTTCCCGAGACGTCTTCATGTGCGTCTGGTTTCTGGGAGGTGGCCTTCCTTGGGCGCTTTCTGTCATGGTTACGTAGGGGTGTGAGCACGTTTGCGCAGTTGGGAGCTCCATCTGTGGAGTTCTTAGGCTGCGAGGTTGGCGTCGGTTGGGGTAGCGGGGGCATTGTGGTTTTGGGTGGAGTTGAGCTGTTCCTCTGTGATCTTGCTCCAGTTTATTCGTGGAAGATGGGGTGCAGGTATGGGCCCCGTGGGTTTGTCGACGTGGAAGTGTACACACTGGTGGTCCATCCATGGGGGTTGTGTGCTGTAGCAGAAGTGGATGTTGTTACCTCCTGCGAAGATGGGGTCAAGGGTGTGTCCCGGTTGAGGGTGCGGGTGGTGATGAGCTGTTTCAGCCTGAGGTTGGCGAGGTTGTCTAGGAGGGTGGCGGAGTTGGGGTTGCTGAGGCTGTTGAGGTGGAAGCTGAGCTCTCCGATGAATATGTAGTCCATGGAGGTGATGGCTTGGGGTGAAATGAGGTCGGTGATGGTGGTGGTGGTGAAAGCAGTTTGAGCTCTGGGAGGTCTGTAGGCGAGGGTGCCTCTTAGGGTCGTTCTGGGGCTGGTCTGGATCTGGAAATGGAGGTATTCGGTGGTGGGTGGGCTGTTGCTTGAGCTGAAGGTCGTGAGTCAGAGGGAGCTCTTGTATGCGAAGGCGAGTCATCTTCTTGGGCGGTTGGACGGTCTTGCCTCTGGATCTTGTATCCGTTGGGGGTGACGATGGCTGTGGTGGAGTTGGTCCTGGTTTCTATGAAGAAAGCGATGTCTGGCGAGAGGGTGTCGAGGAGGGCCTAGATCTCTACAGCGTGTCTGTGCAGGGAGCGCACGTTGAGGAGGATGCACCTCAGGGCTTCGGATGTGTTGTCGTTCGACGTGGGGGCGGTTGCCGTGTGGGTGCAGATGATGGTGAAGGTCTGTCGGCAGTGACGGCAAGAGAACTGGCCGTGGGTGGTGCTTGGTGTGGTAACTAGACATAATATCGACTCCACAATATCGAATGGACAAAATATCGACAATAATAAAATATCGATAACAAAAATATCGTTGGGAAAAATATCGATTAAAATAATGATAAAAAAATATCGAGTACAAAAATATCGACTCAAAAAAATCGACAAGACAAAATATCGATAAGTAGTCAAAGTAAAAAATATCGATAATATGTAGAAAAAAGGTAAAAAAAAAAAAAATTATTAATAGTAATATAAATTGTAGTTAATGTTTAGGAGCGGGATGTTGGGTTAATAGGGGATAAGGGTGGGGAGTAATTTAAAATAAATAATTAATTAATATATGTTTGTAAATATTTGTAATTATTAATTAATTGGTAAATAATTAATATTAATTAGTTATTTAATTAATATAATTTTGTACATATTTTTTATTAGTAATTAATTGGTAATTAATTAATATTAATTAGTTAATTACATTCATTAGAGTAATTTTTTTATATATAATATTTTGTTATTGTTAATTAATTAATTGGGAAAAAATAATATTAATTATTACATTAAATTAATTACAGCTAATGTGCTAATATATTAACTTCTTTGTTATTGTTATACATTGTAGTTAATGTTTAGGAGCGGGATGTTGGGTTAATAGGGGATAAGGGTGGGGAGTAATTTAAAATAAATAATTAATTAATATATGTTTGTAAATAATTTAAATTATTAATTAATTGGTAAATAATTAATATTAATTAGTTAATTAATTAATATAATTTTGTACATATTTTTTATTAGTAATTAATTGGTAATTAATTAATATTAATGAGTTAATTACATTCATTAGAGTAATTTTTTTATATATAATATTTTGTTATTGTTAATTAATTAATTGGGAAAAAATAATATTAATTATTACATTAAATTAATTACAGCTAATGTGCTAATATATTAACTTCTTTGTTATTGTTAATTAATAATTAATTGTTAATTAAATAATATTAATTAATTTTGGGTAAAGGAGTATTTTTAGGGTTCAGGGTCAGTTTTGGGTTTTTGGGTAAAGGGGTATTTTTAGGGTTCAGGGTCAGTTTTGGGTTTTTGGGTAAAGGGGTATTTTTAGTGTTCAGGGTCAGTTTTCAGTCTTTAGGTAAAGGGGTATTTTTAGGGTTCAGGGTCAGTTTTGGGTTTTTGGGTAAAGGGGTATTTTTTAGGGTTCAGGGTCAGTTTTAAGTTCTTTGGTAAAGGGGTATTTTTAGGGTTCAGGGTCAGTTTTCAGTTCTTGGGTAAAGGGGTATATTTTTGGGTTCAGGGTCAGTTTTCAGTTTTTGGGTAAAGGGGTATTTATAGGGTTCAGGGTAAGTTTTCAGTTTTTGGGTAAAGGGGTATTTTTTGGGTTCAGGGTCAGTTTTCGTTTTTTGGGTAAAGGGGTATTTTTTAGGGTTGAGGGTCAGTTTTAAGTTCTTGGGTAAAGGGGTATTTTTAGGGTTCAGGGTCAGTTTTCAGTTCTTGGGTAAAGGGGTATATTTTTGGGTTCAGGGTCAGTTTTCAGTTTTTGGGTAAAGGGGTATTTTTAGGGTTCAGGGTCAGTTTTCAGTTCTTGGGTAAATGGGTATTTTTAGGGTTCAGGGTCAGTTTTCAGTTCTTGGGTAAAGGGGTATATTTTTGGGTTCAGGGTCAGTTTTCTGTTTTTGGGTAAAGGGGTATTTTTAGGGTTTAGGGTCAGTTTTCAGTTCTTGGGTAAAGGGGTATTTTTTGGGTTCAGGGTCAGTTTTCAGTTTTTGGGTAAAGGGGTATTTTTAGGGTTCAGGGTCAGTTTTGTGTTTTTGAGTAAAGGGGTATTTTTAGGGTTCAGGGTCAGTTTTGGGTTTTTGGATAAAGGGGTATTTTTAGGGTTCAGGGTCAGTTTTGGGTTTTTGGGTAAAGGGGTATTTTTAGGGTTCAGGGTAAGTTTTCAGTTTTTGGGTAAAGGGGTATTTTTTGGGTTCAGGGTCAGTTTTCGTTTTTTGGGTAAAGGGGTATTTTTTAGGGTTGAGGGTCAGTTTTAAGTTCTTGGGTAAAGGGGTATTTTTAGGGTTCAGGGTCAGTTTTCAGTTCTTGGGTAAAGGGGTATATTTTTGGGTTCAGGGTCAGTTTTCAGTTTTTGGGTAAAGGGGTATTTTTAGGGTTCAGGGTCAGTTTTCAGTTCTTGGGTAAATGGGTATTTTTAGGGTTCAGGGTCAGTTTTCAGTTCTTGGGTAAAGGGGTATATTTTTGGGTTCAGGGTCAGTTTTCTGTTTTTGGGTAAAGGGGTATTTTTAGGGTTTAGGGTCAGTTTTCAGTTCTTGGGTAAAGGGGTATTTTTTGGGTTCAGGGTCAGTTTTCAGTTTTTGGGTAAAGGGGTATTTTTAGGGTTCAGGGTCAGTTTTGTGTTTTTGGGTAAAGGGGTATTTTTAGGGTTCAGGGTCAGTTTTGGGTTTTTGGATAAAGGGGTATTTTTAGGGTTCAGGGTCAGTTTTGGGTTTTTGGGGTACAGGGATATTTTTAGGGTTCAGGGTCAGTATTGGGTTTTTGGGGTACAGGCGTACAGGGTAAATATAAAATAAATGTATATTAAATCAATGAAATGAAATAAAAAAAAATTACATTAAATTATTACGTTTTTAATTTATTTTAAATGTATATGTATTAGTTTTAATTTTTTTAATATGTTTTAATGTTTTTATTTAATATTTGTAAAATTTTATGTATTTTAAAATTATTTTTACATTATTAATAATACTTTTAAAAATACGATATTTTTAAATTCGAAATTTTGGTACTACGATATTATTTTTTCTATATTTTTGTACTTAGCTTTATGAAGATATGACTCCGATATTTTTGATTTAGATATTTTTGTGTCGATATTTTTGTATGTAGATATTTGGTCTGTCGATATTATGTCATACATTCAACATAATATTAGTATTAGGAATATAAAGTGTGCAAAAAAATAATATAAATATTAAAAATAATTGAATAAATTTTAGTGACAAAAAGTTGCAAATTTTTCTGCAAAAAATAAATTTAGTACTACTCTGCAAAAAATATAATAAAAATAAATGTAAATAAAATTAATAAAAAATATATAATTATTTGACAAACTTTTATACAATAACATTATACTAAAGTAGCAATTCTAATTTATACATGGTCAGTGTCCAGCACCTTTCCTGATATTAGTTTGACTGGAGTAGGAATAGTAAATAATAATTGGTCAGTGTCCAGCAACTTCCCTGATAATAGTTTGACTGGAGTAGGAATAGCAATTATTAATTGGTCAGTGTCCAGCTCCTTCCTTGATATTAGCTTGACTGGAGTAGGAATAGTAATTAATAATTGTTCTGTGTCCAGCACCTTCCCTGATATTAGCTACACTGGAGTTGGAATAGGAATAAAAAAAAATTCTGAGTCCAGCACCTTCCCTGATATTAGCTAGACTGGAGTTGGAATAGTAATTAATCATTGGTCTCTATCCAGCACCTTCCCTGATATTAGCTTGACTGGAGTAGGAATAGTAAATAATTATTGGTCAGTGTCCAGCACCTTCCATGATATTAGCTTGACTGGAGTAGCAATAGTAAATATTAATTGGTCAGTGTCCAGCACATTTGCATATAATTGTACATTACCGTGTTATTATATTACAAAATAATGCAAAATGGTTTTTTTCACAAAACTTTATTAATTTTTTTTAATTTTTTTATGTGTACTACAATACAATCACAATCAAAAAGAACATAACATTTTTTTGAAATGTAGTATTTGCAGAATAACACATTATCATTTATGTACATGTTGTAAATTATCACACAAAATTATTTAACAACATTTTTTCTGTAAATAAACATATTTATCATCATTAACTTTGAGTAACAAGTATTTATATTGAAATAAATAAAAAAAACAGGTTTTTTTCAGCTTCTTCCATTTATATTTAATAATGTTAATATTATATATTAATATTATTAAATATTTATTTTTTTAATTTACATTTTTATAAAGTAACATGACAATTATTATATTTGCTCAAGATATGGAAATACAAATTAAGAAATTTTTTGGTACATATTTCAGACAATGTTGTTTTTAAATGAAACATATAAATGTATTATGTTGTAAACTTTATAACTGTATAGGGGAAGACAATGTTTAATAATAATATCTGGTATTGGCAAAAGATTATTTATGCAATTATATACTTTTATAATACTTAGAAATTATAATAAAACATTTTGTAATAATTAATAAAAATAATAACAAATATATTTATTATTATTATTATTAATTACTAAACATAATCATTTATCTCTTCTTTTCTGAAAAACATACATTCAGAGAAGTAAAAATACATTATTTCAGGGCATTGTTTATATATTAAATGGTTATAATTTTTTTATTAATAACAATAAATAAGTTATATTATTTATTATTATTAATTATTACCATAAACAATTATAATGTTTAGTTATAAACAAACACAAAGTTATTCCAATAAATGTACACAATAAGAAATTATTTACATATATTATTTCAAGTGTTACATAATTTTTTAATATTATTAATATATAATAATTACTATATATTAATTAATATTAAATATATTTATATTTTTTAAACAGTTTAAATTATAATGAGTCTAGTGTATTAATTTGTTAAAATAACAATGTGTATGTATTATATTTTTTTACTATAACATTGTATTTTCTATGATACCTTTTCAAAAATGGTTTAAGGGGACTACTTTTTTACCGCGTAAGGTTATTGCGCTTCATTCAGGACTGGAGAAGCTCGCGGTTGGGAGTTGTTTCGCGTGGAGAGAGGTAAGGTTAATTTTACATACAATTTATAACTGAGTGGTAATGTTTGAGGGTATATTCGAACTGTGTAGTGTTTTTGTGTGTATGTATGAATTGTTTATGTAGCGTTTAGGTGAAATGTCGTCGTTGTAGATGCGTCGTGTATGTTTTAGTTCTAGTGTTATTTTAAGTGTTAGGAAATGTCTTCTTACATGGTTAATGTTAATTGTGAGTGTATTTACAAATGTTATGGGCTATTTGTGGGTGGGTTTCGTTATGTATGTTTTTTTACAGGTTCCGGTTCCTCGCATGAAAACTACATGGAAGGAAGCGTGTTTTTTTCCGGAGAAACTAATGTATGACTTATTATGGTTATATTTTGACATGTATCTCCTATTTTTCGTGTTTGCCAGGAGCGGATTAAAAAAATTTTAAACATTTTTCGGGTTTTTGGAGGGTTTCGTATTGGATTGATAAATTGATATGCGTGACCGTTTTTTAAAAGTTGTGTGTATATCACTTTAAATACTAAAGTGTCCACACTACTGTTTTCGGGATTTCCTGGAGCGTTTATTTCATTTTTACATAATTTTCGGGTTTTTGAGGGTTTCCCATATTGGAATTGTCCTACATTGCAATGGATTGTATGGATTGTATTTTGCTTCATTACGTCTTTTTCATCTACAAAAATTGTCAGTATTTAAAGTACTTTTTTTATTGGGTGGGAAATGTCGATCTTTATGTAATGTGTATGTGTGATGTAATTATAAATATTGCATATTTGTTCAGAAATAATGTCCCAAATTTTGATAAGTTTCTTAAACAAATATGTATTATTTATAATTGTTTAGAAATGTTTATGATTTTTATATTTACCATTATTGTAAGAAGACATTAGTATATTTTGTAGACATTTTTATAGTAGGCTTTTAGCTATTATTGACAGGTATTCTAATCCTCTAGTTGTAGGATATAGTGTGACTTGACTTTGCAGTAGTCGGAACATTTGTTTAGTTTGTTTAGTTAGTTTTGGACCAATTTGGGTCACAGATTGTTCCATTCTGAGTTCTTGATAGCTTTGTTCTTTTTTCAAAGCTTCTAGTAGGTTATGGAATGTGGGTTTGGCTCTGCTTGTGGTAGCTTGGAAAGCATTATGCCACCTTTCTACACTGTTGTTTGTTTTAGCCTCTTGGTTTAAAGTACTAAGATAGACATTCCACCAAGGGATTTGGAATTTGGGTTGGCGTCGATGTCCAGATCTGTGCAACCTTCCCACCCAAGTATCTTCGAAATAGTCCAGTAATGGGGTTAGTTTATCTTCATTCCTCTTGTAATATGTGCTGTCAATTAATAAATTATAGTGTTCCGCTACATCGGTAACAGGAACGTAGGCCAGTGCTATCAATTTTTTAATTTGATAGGCAAAGGTGCTATCTGTTGAGTATAGAATACTTAAAGTTGATTTCTGGAGATGTCTCCATATGCTCTGATTGAAATGATAGTAGCAACCCTGGATTGCTGTGTGGGGAAATGTTTTCAAAATGCTATTAATCATAGCTAATTCGAAATCAATAATTATTTTTTGTGGAAAATAATTATTGATTTCATTTTTGAGAACATTTAATATTTCTGTATAAGTGTTTTGCTGTTTGTTAGGTAGCAAACAGTAAATGAAAGGGATGTTATAGTTATGGTATAAACCGTGGATGGAATATAGTTGATAAAAAGGTTTTGGGCATGGTTTAAATGTTCCATCCATCATCCACTGGGGACACTGTTGGATTTTTCTTAAATTACTTGTAGTTGCAAACATTATGATTCTGTTTGTACTGCTTTCATTGTCAAAAAGGATACATTTGTCTTTATTGTGTGTGATGCACATTTCTGGTGAAATAATAATTTCCTCAAAAGTAGTAGGGTTGGGTTGGGTTGTGGTAGTGAGTCTTTTAGTGTATGCAATTGTGCGTTTAAGGGAGTCAATAGAGGGTAGTTGACCTGAAGCATGGGCTGGGACTTTTAGCAGTTCTTCTTTAAGGATTTGTGTTGTTGGTTTATCACTTTGTGTGCTAGCAGTTTTTATACTTTCTAAAGCATCTCTTATTTCAATTTCTGTGACATTGGGGGGATGATTGTGTTTCCTGGTAAATAACACATTAGTTTTCTCAGTAGTAGCCCTTCCATAACATTTGTTTGAGTAATATTTGGTACATTTCCAGAAAACTTTTCTACCACTTTGTCTTTCCTGATTATAAACATAACCCATATAACATAACAGTAATTTATTTTTCTGTGACATAACAAATTCTGCACCTTCTGTCATTTTGTTTTACTTGTTCTAGGAAAGAGTAGAAAGAAACAAAATCAAAAAACATATATTTCACTTTGTGGTGCAAACATAATTAATGATGTATTTATACTTACAGTTACTAAAAGTAGTAATCACAAATGCAGAACTGTATTTTGAAGGATTTTCTTGTATGTATTTCTTTATTTACTGTTGGTATGAAAATATAGAAATGCTAAGTTAACGTTTACACATAACAAACGTTTTTCCTAGGAAAAAGCAGTTTTCTATTTTGCTTAGTAGTACATTTGATGTAAACATTACATATACTTACTTGTTTAAATAGTTGAGTTGTAGTATTTGGTGGAGTACATCAAGGTAGTAAAGTTCAGATCTGTAGAGAAGATAGAATAAATAATTGTAAAATATTATAAATAATATTTGGAACCGTTGGGAAATTGGAAATATTTAAAAGTATACAAACTTCTAAATAAGTAGTTTTGTTTGCTGTAGGTAGAATAGATGTATGATGTATTCAGAATATCTGTAGAGGAAATATAAAATAAATAACATGGTGTTAAGAACATAGTTTTCGTTTATTTCGGAAGTTTTAGACAAATTACAAGTATACTTACGTTTTTTACAAGGGTAGTCTTGTCTTTTGGTATAGTTGATGTTGGTTGTTTTTATTGGATCTGTAGGGAAGATGTAATATGCAAGATATGTTGTTTAGAAAATAGCATTTTTAATATTGGGTGTTTACTAACAAAAACATATATACTTACATGTTTAATTAGTGTAGTTTTATACATTTGTAGTGTTGAAATAGGAAAATCTCAGAATATCTGTGAATAAAATGTTTAAAATAAAGAATGAATCTTGTGAAATAGTGTTTAAAAACAGCAGTTGGTGTATAACAGAGCATTAATATATACTTACTATCTGATTTTCCAGGTGAAGAAATAGGAGCATGTATTAGGAAATTATTTGGAGTAGTTTCTATCAGAAATGTAGGAGGAGATACAAATTAAATAAGTGCAAGAGTTAGGAGATATAAGTAAAATAGTAGACTACTAATTTAGATTTCTAAATAATGCACTGTAACTTACTTGAATAATTAGCTAGTGAGCTGGATCTTTAAAGATGTTTGTTCAGGAACAAAATCTTCAGAGTGTTGGCATCTTCTTTCTATAGAGTTAGCAGCAACAAATGGTAGAATGCATGTATCCCTTTTATAGTATGTGTATTTTGTGTGGTTTGATTTGATTGGTTGTAGGATGAAATGAAGCATTGTATAGGCTAGTTTGAATATTTTTTTTGTTAATTGGTGTGTTTGTTGATGTGAGAATGGTGGTATGTGGTGATTTCCGCATTAAAGCAGGTTAGTTGTTAAATAAAATAGATGTGTAAGTGAAAAAAAATAATGAAAATGTTAGTTAAATGTAAAGAATATTTTTCAAATGATAGAACGCATTTAATAGAATGTATAGCAAATGTAGATAAATAGGAATGTTATAAAAGTAACAGGTATTATATGTAAAATGTTTTTTGTATAGAGCAATGACTTGTATTGACGATTAATATGGTATTTTAGACATGAAAGGGTACAAAAAAGAACTCGGTATTTTATTTGAAACGATATTTTTGTACTCTATATTTTAGTAGTCGATATTTTTGTAGTGTTAGGGGTAATTTCATTAAAAACGATATATTTGTAGTCGATATTTATTAAGGCGATATTTATGTACTCGATATTCTAAAGAGTCGATATTTTTGACTTGATATTTTTGTAGTTGGTGTAATAAGTATACAAAGTCGATATTTTTGTCGTCGATAATTTTTCAACGATATTTTAGCAAGTCGATAATGTGACCGTCGATAATATTTCAGTGATCCGCTTGGTGTGGACAGCTGGCAGTTGTTGTTCCTTCCGGGGTTGAGTGCAAGGAGGGCAGCTGATATTAGTAGTGGTAGGTGGTCGGAGATCCAGGGTCCCTGGCGCTGGTCGCGGTCGGGTCATGGACGGGCTTGCATTTGGCATGCCAGCAGCACAGCCATTAAATAGGGAAGGGGGAGGGAAGCGCAGCTGGGAGGCGGGAGTGAGAACTGGCAGGGGGAGGGGCCGTGTGCGCAGCAGCAGCGTACAAACAGGAAAAATAAGACAAAATAGGTAAAAGACAATTTACAGGTACAAAAACAAAGAGACAGACAGCAGGCAGAAAAACGGGCACAAACACAGGACAGACAACAGCGGACCAGCAGAAGAGTAAAGCTCTCCCATTGGACCACCAGGGATGAGGCGCAGGCAAGAGCCTGCGGGTGGAGGAGGGCCTCGAACCCCTTCCTGCACAGGGGAAGCGGCAGCGGCGCACCAGCAGAGCATGATGATCCAGACTGAGGGGCTGAGCTGGCAAGGCAAATGTGATATGAGATAAAGGCTCTCTGATGTCACTGAGAAGGATAAAAAGCACGTTATTTATTCTTCTATACAGCAGACCTATGCTAACAGAGCCTCACGGCACTCCATGTCTCATCATCATTCCAATTTTACAAGGGAACTCTGTAATTTGTGAATTATCCTGTCTTTCATGCAGCCTTTCTTCGATATTTTCTTTTGCCTATTTCAAATGTTATTTCATGTAGGGTTTTGTAAAAAAATTGCTTGAATTCTGTTTGAGGAAATAGTGGGTCATAAAAATCCAAACATACTCTCTCACTCACACCCACTCAGACACATGCAGTCACACCAAAAGGAAACACTACCTATACCCAACACTGTACTACTACTTCCACTGCACTACCACTGTATCACCAGCTCCCTACTCTCACCCTAAGACCCTACCAGTCTACCACCAACATTTTACCACCACCCTACCACCATCCTACCACAACCACCTTATCACCCAAGCACCACAACCCTACTACAACACCCCTACCAACATCAACCTACTACCACAACCCGACCACCTCAACCCTACCACGATCACTCTACCACTACGCTACCACCATCACCACCACACCACTCGCAACTGTCCATGTTTTATCGATCAAATTCTACGAAGGAATTATGTCATCTGCGAAAATTCCCATCTCGTAAGCCACCCTTTTTCAATCAATATTTTCTTTTTAAAATGAAAAGTTAATGGAGACTTATAGAAAAATATTTCTGGGATTATGTTTTTTGGGGGGAATCCAGGGATCATAATCATCTCTGAATGACCTCTCTCAGGCACACTAGCTCAGACACACATGCAGGCCTACAAAACACAAATACACCTACACTCCCCACCTATATCCACAACCCTACACCCACCACCCTCCACCCTA
The DNA here is from genome assembly GCF_964261635.1 of Lissotriton helveticus. Lineage (NCBI taxonomy): Eukaryota > Metazoa > Chordata > Amphibia > Caudata > Salamandridae > Lissotriton > Lissotriton helveticus. The sequence continues at coordinate 72,510,088 of NC_136064.1, forward strand.
CCACAACCACAACCACAACCACCTTACCACTGCCATCACTCTATCACCTTACTACCACAAATCTACCACCACCACTCTACCACCCTACCACCAGCACTCTACCACCAACCTCCTCCTGCCACTCTACCACCACCACACTACAAACAACCACCCTACAACCACTACCCTACCATAACAAACCTGTCACACCCACCACCACCATTCTATAACCAGCACACCACCTCCAACACTCATTTACCACCACAACCATCCTACCACGACTCCCACCCTATCATCACTACCCTACTACCACCACCTACCTACCCCTACCATCACCACTACCCTACCGCCACCATCACCACCACCCTAGCACCCACCACCTTAATCCTCACTACCCTAACCGTTATCCCAACCATCACTACCCAAACCACCAGCCTACCCTACCTGTCACCAAACAAACTACCTTAACCACCCTACCACCACCACTCTACCACAACCACCACCACAACCACAGTAACAACACCCTACCCACCACCATTACAACCACCACCCTAACCACCATCACCAGAGCTAGCACCATAACTAACATAACAACCACCCCTACACTAACCACCACCACCACCCTTACCACTACCACCGCCCTACTCTAACCACCATCATCATAACTACCACCACACTAGCCATTACCATAACCACCCTAACCACCACTACCACCAACAACCTAACCCCCTCACCCTAACTATTCCGACCACCATCACCAACACTCCAACCACCTCCCTAACAACGTAACCACTAACTTAGCCTCCTTCCTGACAACCACCACCCTAACCCCCAACACCACCTTCACCATCCACACCACCACTTCACCATCCACACCACCACTAAACCCCGTTATCACAAAACTACCTTACAATCCCTATCACCCAACCACCACACTCACAACACTGCCACCCTATCCCCACAACTATCCTAACTACTACCACAAACAACCTGACCACCACCTTCAAGACCGCCATCACTCTCACAACCACCCACACTGCCACTCTTATCAACACCACCCTCAAATACACCATGCTCACCCTCCTCACAACCGTAACCACCAATCTAATCATCACCACCATGCAAACCACCACCACCCTAAATCCCACCCTTTCAGTCAACATGACTTCCAATTCCTGCAGAATCTCGTCATTTTTTAATCACCATTTTCAATTTATTACATTCAAAAAACAAATTTTATTAAGCATTCAAACTGTAGTGATTTATATAGTCACAAGTTAAAGGTGGCCAAATAAGTAATATCAAATCAACTATTTTGGTAATAATTCTTGCTCATATGTTCCATCCATTAAATACAAAATCGAGCCTAAACAATGATTCAACTCATTACTTCTTTGTTGTTTTCAAGGAAAGTTGAGGCCTAGGTTTGCATTTGTTTCCTCTTGAGTAGCTTGTATTCACCTGGTAAAGCTAAGTCACATCAAAGACTTAGAAACATTTACATGTCGTCTATACCTATCTATAGACTTGTCGCGCTGTTCCATGGAAATCAATATGTGAACATTGAGAAACATCTGATAGAATGTTGCTGTGAACCCTAGGGTAAGTGCTCAATTGGCAGATTCCCATTTGCATATACTTCATATTTGATTGCCTTGTACATTTTAAATGCAGTGCAGTGGGAAAAAGAGAACAAAGTGTTCATCACATTACATTACATGGCCTGCTTTGAATAAAACACAATCAATCCTGCATCGAAGACAGAGTGTGCAGGCTTTCAATCCTATTCTTTTGTTTGCCTCACCTGGGGAGCATGGCTTTATTACTTGTGTCCTTCCACTGATTAATTTTTAGGGACTTCTTTCTTTTTGGTTTATAACTCCATGAGAGTGCATGTGTTTTCCTGTTGTGTCCCTTGTGCACTGCTCTTCGCTCCGCTGCCTTGATCCAGTTTTGCTCTCACCTCAGTCCCCTCCATGTTGTGCTTTCTCTTGAGTGATTCTCCCCCGCATTGCTTTATCACCCACTGCTCCACATTGCACTCTCTCTCGCCCGTGTGCTTCTGTTCCCCTGTGCTCCTTGTTGTTCTCTCTTTCCTGGGATATGCACTTCTCCCGCCATCCTCTGTGTTGCTTCCAACCCTGCCCTCCGCGTTGCTTCCCCCATCCACACCCTCCATGAGGCTTCCCTCCACTCCCTGCTGCTTCCACCCAACCTCTCCTTGTTGCTTCCTCCACCTACTTATTAAAGAAAACGCATTTGAACTGCCTTTTTAGGTCTCAGCCTGCGTGGGCTGCGCTTGCGCAGTCTCGCCGGTGAGATCTTATGTCTCTTAGTGTGGGCTTGAACCCGCCCCTCTTCTCCATTGGCTGGCTTCCTAAATGGAGGCCAGCCATTGGAGAAGAGGGCCGTCTGTCAGTTTAAGCCCAGTCATTTTGGGATTCGGGGGCGTGTTTTTTCATGTTCTTTCTCTCCTTTTCCCATTGGCTGCAATTTTATATTCCAGCCAATGGGAAGCGGAAAGAAAGAAAAACACACCCCTCAATCCCGAATTGACAGTGGTTTTTCCGAGGCATTCCTGCTTCGCCTCGCAGAAACATGGTGGTGTTCGACTGCCCTCCTGTCTGGCCTCTGTTCCCTCGTTGTGATTGTTTTTCTGCCCTCTGTTCCCTCGTTGTGTTTGTTTTTCTGCCCTCTGTTCCCTCGTTGTACCCTTCTCCCTCAAGGTCATTGATACCCCCGTGCCCTTCACGCGCCGCGGTGCACAGGCCCCAGTTATGGCCGCCCGTGGGGACAGGCAGAGGCAGGGCCCGCACGGTGCTCGCCGAACGTGCCTGGCCAGCTGCCTGCCTCGTGTCCCTCCTTCCTCCTCCCTCCCTGTGCGTGCACTTTGGTTTCAGGCTATGTTTTTTCTTTCCTGTCTCCCTTTCCTGGGCTGCGAGTGCCGTGGGAGGAAGGCGGAATACTTTCGACATGTGTGTCCATGCCGCCGCGAGGCCTCGGATGTGTAGCCCCACGCCAGGTGCTTGGCAGGGCTCCTGAGCGCCGAGCCCAGCCTCCACCACAGTGGCAGGGCTCTCCCCACCGACACCCTCCACCCGAGCTCAGCACCACAGCCTCGCCGCACGGCTTCCAGGCACATCGCCGCACCGCTTCAAGGCTCCTCGTGGGCTCTGGCACCCCTGCTTCTCTCCTTTCTACTTCTCTTGCCCCAGAGGACCAGGTGGATGAGACGGGATGGCGTCTACCTGCTTCCCTGCCTTCCTCGACTCCTTGTGTGGGTAGCCGAGACCCGGTGGAGCCCCCGGGGGCAGAAGAAGCCGTGTCGCCCCTGCAGCCGCAAGTGATGAGTAGAGCTGGGTGGAGGGTACTCTGGAGGTTTTGGGGGTACTGCGGAGCGGTAATAGGGTAGACGAAGAAAGATTTGCCCATCACTTGCTTAACAAGAGAGACCCAGGTAGCAGTGCTTTAAAAGAGCTGGCATCGAGGTAACTTTTTGGCAAAACAAATTCCTCGGAATGTATTCTGTGCAGCACTGGTATTTCCTGCCTCTAAACTCGCACCGTTCATTATGCATTCCAAAATGCCCCATCCTCGATCAGCTCCATGGTGCCCCCCTGATGATGCTCACTGGTATCTCTTGTAATGGGTGGTAGGCATGTACGCGGGGCCCCGTGGGGCGGCCTTATCCGAGGTGGACCCCATTTCTAGCCCTATTTGGATGTGGCGCAGCGGAAATGGACTTGCCAACTCCCGCTGCCAAGCGCAGCGCTCTGATCTCAAGAAGGGTGCCCTCAGGGCATGCCTTTTCCTTTCCTCTACGCTGTGCTTGGCACATAGCCGCTCGGAGTGTTTGCGTTGTAATTGCATATGGTAAGGGGGGTGCAGGAAGGGCCTCTGAGAGGAAACCGGGAAGTCCTGGCAGTGCCTGGCCTTGAATGACAGCTGTCCTGCCTTGACGCTGACTGTGGGGTTGGCCTCTGTTCCCTCGTTGTGATTGTTTTTCTGCCCCCAGTTCCCTCGTTGTTTGCTTTTCTGCCCCCCTGTTCCCTCGTTGTGCTTGCTTTTCTGCCCCCCCTTGTTCCCTCATTGTACTTGCTTTTCTGCCCCCGTTCCCTCGTTGTGCTTGCTTTTCTCCCGGTTCCATCATTGTGCTTGCTTTTCTGCCCCCCCTGTTCCCTCGTTGTGCTTGCTTTTCTGCCCCCACTGTTCCCTCGTGCTTGCTCTTCTGCCCCGTTCCCTCGTTGTGCTTGCTTTTCTGCCCACCCTGTTCCCTCGTGGGGCTTGCTTTTCTGCCCCCGTTCCCTCGTTGTGCTTGCTTTTCTGCCCTACCTGTTCCCTCGTTGTGCTTGCTTTTCTGCCCCCTGTTCCCTCGTTGTGCTTGCTTTTCTGCCCCCCTGTTCCCTCATTGTGCTTGCTTTTATGCCCCCCCTGTTCCCTCGTTGTGCTTGCTTTTTTGCCCCCCTGTTCCCTCGTTGTGCTTGCTTTTCTGCCCCCCTCTTCCCTCGTTGTGCTTGCCTGCTTTTCTGCCCCCCTTGTTCCCTCGTTGTGCTTCCTTTTCTGTCCCCCTTGTTCCCTCGTTGTGCTTGCTTTTCTGCCCCCCCTGTTCCCTTGTTGTGCTAGCTTTTCTGCCCCCCCTGTTCCCTCGTTTTGCTTGCTTTTCTCCCCCCTGTTCCCTCGTTGTGCTTGCTTTTCTGCCCTCCTGTTCCCTCGTTGTACTTGCTTTTCTGCCCCCCCTGTTCCCTCGTTGTGCTTGCTTTTCTGCCCCCTGTTCCCTCGTTGTGCTTGCTTTTCTGTCCCCCCTGTTCCCTTGTTGTGCTTGCTTTTCTGCCCCCCCTGTTCCCTCGTTCCCTCGTTGTGCTTGCTTTTCTGCCCCCCGTTCCCTCGTTTGCTTGCTTTTCTGACTCCCCGCACCCTCGTTGTGCTTGCTTTTCTGCCCCCCGTTCCCTCGTTGTGCTTGCTTTTCTGCCCCCCCGTTCCCTCGCTGTGATAATTTGTTCTGGCTTCTGTTCCCTGTGTGTGGCTCTGTGTGTGTGTGTGTGTCTGTGTGTGTCTCTGTGCATGTGTGTGTCACTGTGTGTGTGGGGCTCTGTGTGTGTGGGGGGGGGGCTCTGTGTGTGTGTGTGGGGGCTTTCTGTGTGTGGGGCGGCTCTCTGTGTGTGTGTGGGGCTCTGTGTGTGTGTGTGTGTGTGGGGCTCTATGTGTGTGTGTGTGGGGCTCTCTGTGTGTGTGTGTGGGGCTCTCTGTGTGTGTGGGGGGCTCTGTGTGTGTGTGTGGGGGGGGCTCTGTGTGTGTTGTTCTGTGTGTGTGTGGCTCTGTGTGTGGCTCTGTGTGTGGCTCTGTCTGTCTGTGTGTGTGGCTCTGTCTGTCTGTGTGTGTGTGGCTCTGTCTGTGTGTGCGTGTGTGGCTTTGTCTGTGTGTGTGTGTGGGTGTGTGGGTGTGTATGGGTGTGTGTGTGTGGCTCTGTGTGTGACTCTGTGTGTGTGTGTGTGTGTGTGGAATTGGAATTGGAATTGGAATTGGAAGTGGATTTGTAGAGCGAGTGACTACCCAAGGGCGTCCCATCGCTGGACTCGGAGAGTGTGGCTAGGAAACGGAAGTGACCTAGGGGAAGAGCCAGGTTTTCAAGAGCTTCCGGAATTCTGACAAGTTGGTTTCCCTCCGAATGTTCAGGGGGAGGGAGTTCCACAGCTTAGGGGCGTTATAAGAAAAAAGGCGTCCTCCTGACCGCGCCTTCTTTATTCTTGGGACGTTGGCCAAAAGGAGGTGGTCGGATCTTAGATTCCTGTTGCCTTTGTGTGGTTTAATCAGGGTTTTCAGAATCGGGGGCCCTTATCCTGGAGAATTTTATGTGTTATGCAGAGGGGTTGAAATTAATTCTCTCTTGGATCGGGAGCCAGTGTAGTGAGTTTAGGGCAGACTTGGCCGAGCTTCTGTTTTTTGTACCTGTTCGCGGTCTAGCTGCAGAGTTCTGGACAAGTTGGAGTTTGTTTATGACTGATTTCGGGGCGCAAAGATAAAGGGCGTTCCCGTAATCCAGTCTGGAGAGGATGAGGCCCTTTATAAGAAATGTTTTGGATTGTTGGGGAAGGAGGGGGAGGATTTTGCGTGTGGTGCGAAGAAGGCCAAAGCAGATTCCCGTGGTTTACCTGGATTGAGTTTTAAAAGTGAGGTCCTGGTCCAGCCATATACCTAGACTTTTTATTTATTTATTTGGAGAGGGGGCTTGTGTGGCTCTGTGTGTGTGTGTGTGTGTGTGTGTGTGTGTGTGTGTGTGTTTCTGTGTGTGTGTGTGTGTGGCTCTGTGTGTGTGTGGCTCTGTGTGTGTGGCTCTGTGTGAGTAGCTTTTTTTGTAGGTGGCTCTATGTGTGGGTGGCTCTATCTGTGTGGGTGGCTCTGTGTGTGTGGGGGTGGCTCTATGTGAATGGCTCTGTGTGGGTGGCTCTATATGGGTGGCTCTGTATGTGTGTGTGGGTGGCTTTGTGTGTGTGGCTCTGTGTGTGGGTACAAATGCATTAGGTCTCGCATTTGCGAGCGATTAAGCTATTGGCATTGTAAATGACAATGCCATTTATTTATATGATTTAAAAACAGAAACATAAATAAAAATAATGTCATGAGCAATGCCAATAGCTCTAACTTTAACAATGCCGAGACCATTGCATTGTAAATGCTTGTTTTATTTACCCATCCATGTTGGATGAGGAAATAAATAGAAAGAAAAGCACCAGCACTTTTTGTAGGTGCCATGAATGCGTGATGCACATGCCTACAAGATGATTAGCCGCAATGGCCACGTCATAGCAACTTTTATTTGGTTTACATTTTAATAGCCCACTTTAGCAACCAGGAGTGCAAACAGGCCTGACAAGTTGGAAATGCTGCCTGGTGCCTGCATGGCAGGACCCATGAAATAGTATCATCATTAAGAATCTATCACTGATAAGGATGGCATGCATCCTATGTGTGGGGTGCATCTTGTTGATTGTCACATTATTGACCCTGAAGCACAGGGAGCACTCAATCTTAAGTGCAGCAGGGCAATACTAGGTGGCCAAAAGCAGCCCTGACAAAAAACGCAAATCAGCCCATTTCCTCATGTAATCTCTCTCTTTACATCAATTCTCCCTCGCTCTTCTTCCTCTTCTTTCTATCTATCTTTCCTCTCCCTCCCTCCCTTTCTCTCTCTCTTAAAGCCTCCCATGTCTGTTACAAGTAACCTTGGTGAGCTACAGAAAGTGACCAATGCATACAAAAGGTGATGGGAGGATTGTTTACAATTTGTCTAACCACTGGCTGGCAATTACTCGGGCTACCATTCTAAATAAATAGTTCTTTTACCCACCATGCCGCCTCAGATTAGACTCAGCCATATGCAAATCAGTCTCGATCCCGCTCCAATAGGAGCTGTCCAGCCCAAACTGACACCCCAGATGCTCTCTGACCTGGAACTCAACCCACGTCTAGTTTCACCCTAGATGAGGCTCTTTAGTCATATATGCAGCTTGGTTCCAGTGGCACAGTGAGCAACGGACCCACTTTTGGGCATACCTGTGGCCACTTAGGGTGATACATCAAATACACAAAAGGTGATGGCAGGTATACTTGCAAATTGGCTAACCATTGTCAATCCTTCGGGTAGCATTCCAACTCATCACTCTACTGTGGATATTCAAAGATAATGTTACTTCCTGTTAGTGATCTGCTAAGAGACCTCTTGAAGAAAGAACAATCATACATGTGGTTTCAGGAGTCTGCTTTAGGAGCTATGATGTTACACATTGTAGAGATGAACAACGTGCCCTACTTTGTACCTAGACTACATGCAGACGTTAATGTGGATGTGAGCCCTGTGGGATTTTGACCAACTATAGCATAGCAGCCAGGTTTATACTCACCTAGAGGCAACATTGAATATGCCAGGTCTGAAAATTGAGAAAAAGTTTATTCCCAAGCAATAGAGAAACCTTTGGGACTAGACTAGGATGTTTTTTCAATTGTTTTTTATGGCAAGGCCTTCTCAGATGTCAGTGACAACTGGGCTCTCATTTACAGTTTTGGTAATCCCAACTTTTCCACTTTTCAATGAAGGACTGATATAAGGCTATCCTTTTCTCAGCGAAGGATCATAAACCTAGGGTCTTGCCCTCATGATCTCCGTTGTCCGACGCAACCTCTCCAGACTCTCAAATGTTAAGCAGCAGGTACAATGTCAGTGGTGATGAACAAGAAAGGCATCATAAAGGCCACTTAAGTGGATCTCACACTATTTTCTTTGTCTAAAGTGATGAATACTCAGTGGTAGAAGAACCTGGAGTGAGTGCACTAAGGCAGCAGCTTTGAGGAACTGAAGTCCACTTAATACATCCAAGAAGAGCACGCATCCACCGGTCTGGTGCTCAGATGGACGTGATTGGTCATTTCCAAGCCATAAGAGAAGGAGTGGTGGAATTCGCACATGTAGGTGACGAAGGCATACCTGTTGGAAAGCGACTTCTGAGGCAGAAAGAATAACAATCTTTTCTGGATTAAATGGTTGAGAAAGTTCTTCGCAACTCTCATAAAATCAGGCAAGGAAAACATTCAAGAGCTGCAACAAATGTCTCTGCTGTGGAAAGCATGTAACAAGAAGCTGCCATTGATGTTTTTGGGCCAATCCAATCTTGGGTAGAGGAGTTGGCCTAAAGGCTCAGGCGGTCGACCTTGAATCTGGGGAACTGAATTTGAGTCTCGGCAATGACACTGAACATCCTGTGATTCTGGGCAAATCACTTAGGGGCAGATGTATAAACGGAATTTTTAGTCGTAAACGCTGTGATTCACCAAAAAAGCAGCATTTGCGACAAAAAATTCGCAAAACGTTATGTAGTAGGGAAATCGCATCGCAAAATTAAGGAATCGCAAAATTTGCGATTCCTTAATTTTGCGTAAGCATTTAAGTATTCGAAAATTGCGATTCCTTAAATGCTATGCAACAAACATTCAATTTTAGCGATTTCTCCTTAAGAAATCGCAAATTACCACCAACTTCAAGTTGGTGGTAATTTGCGATTTCTTTCACAAATGCACTTTTTGGCATTTGTGAAGGTGCCATATGGCGCACATACATGCGCTTAGGGCATGTATGTGTGCCAAATGCGCACACATGTTCATTGCAGCGGTGCATCAGGGTGTCCTTATGACACCCTTGAAATTATTCTCAATTTGCGATTCGCAAATTGAGAGTGACTTCACATTCATTTCTATGGGCCTGCTGGCCCATAGAAATGAATGGGAAACTATTCCTTAACTGCGATTTTGCAATTTGCTAATCGCAATTAAGGAAAACTGAGAAATCGCAAAATAAAAAGATTTTTTACATACATCCCTTTTTGCAATTCTCAAATAATGATTTTCAAAAAGTCGCTATTTGAGAATGGGGATTTTCATACATATGCCCCTTAATCTCCCCGTGTCTAACAAAAATGAATGTGTCCTCATGTAATGCAACTGGTGCTATGTAAAGCGCTCTGATACCCGATTCAGGTCAAGTTCGCGCTATATAAAACTCCTTAAAATAAAATAAAACAAGCATTGGAAATGCAATCGGGCTCGGATTTATTTGAGTTTGAGCTAATGGCATTGTAAATGGCAATGTGTTTTCGCCATGTGTTATGGAGTGTGTGCATGTGGTGTGTAGTGGAATTATGTGAGTTAGATTGGAATTGTAGCAATGGTGGCATGCTGTGCTTTACATGAATATGTTTAAAGGTAAAGTGTACCATACTGACATTGCTACAATAGTTAATTGTGGATGCGTTAACAATTGATGCATGCACTGATGGCTGGTGGTATGTTTGTGACTGCCTGTAGAAATTGTGCACTGATGGCTGGTGGTGTGTGTGCTTGGTAAAAGACTGCACTGCCGCCTGGAGGTGTGTGTGCCTGGTGGAAGGGTGCACTGACGGCTGGTGGGTGTGTGGTTGGTAAAAGCGTGCACAGATGGCTGATGGTGTGTGTGTTTGGTGAAAGCGTGCATGATGGTTGCTGGTGAGTGCGCCTTGTAAAAGAATGCACTGACGGCTGGTGTTGTACGCCTGGTGGGGTTTGTGGTTTGTGAAAGCGTGCATTGATGGCTGGTGGTGTTTGGCCCTGGTGAAAGCGTGCACTGACGGCTGGTGGTGTGTTGTTGTGTGTGTGGTTGTGTGTGTAGTGGTGAGTGTGTGGTGGTGAGTGTGTGGTGGTGAGTCTGTGGGGGTGAGTGTGTGGTAGTGAGTGTGTTACACCAATGTGGCGCACTGGTGCCACTGCAACTGCTCCACCAATGGTAGCTACGCCTACGCCACACTGGTACCACTGCACCTGCTCCACCAAATATACTTACACCACACCAGTACCACTGCACATGCTGCACCAATGATAGCTACGCCACACTGGTAACACTGATAACACTGCACCTGCTGCACAACGCCATCTACCACACACTGGTGCCACTGCACCTGCTGCACAATCCTAGCTAAGCAACACTACCACTGCAACTGCTCCACCAAATATACTTACACCACACGGGTGCCACAGCACCTGCTGCACAATTGTAGCTATGCGACACTGGTGCCACTGCACCTGCTGCACAATGGTAGCTACGCCACACTGGTGGTACTACACCTGCTGCGCAATAATAGCTAAGTAACACTGATAACACCTCACCTGCTCCACGAATCGTAACTACACCACACACTGGTGCCACTGCACCTGCTGCACAATCATAGCTAAGCAACACTACCACTGCACCTGCTCCACCAATGGTAGCTACCACACACCGGTACCACTGCACATGCTGCACCAATGATAGCTACGCCACACTGATGCCACTGCACCTGCTACACAATCATAGCTAAGTAACACTGATAACACTACACCTGCTACACAACGCCATCTACCACACACTGGTGCCACTGCACCTGCTTCACAATAATAGCTAAGCAACACTACCACTGCAACTGCTCCACCTATGGTAGCTACCACACACTGGTACCACTGCACCTGCTGCACTAAACTGGTACCACAGCACCTGCTCCACCAATGGTAGCTACGCCTACGCCACACTGGTAACACTGCACCTGCTCCACCAAATATACTTACACCACACCGGTACCACTGCACATGCTGCACCAATGATAGCTACGCCACACTGGTGCCACTGCACCTGCTTCACAATCATAGCTAAGTAACACTGATAACACTGCACCTGCTACACAACGCCATCTACCACACACTGGTGCCACTGCACCTGCTGCACAATCCTAGCTAAGCAACACTACCACTGCACCTGCTCCACTAATGGTAGCTACCACTCACCGGTACCACTGCACATGCTGCACCAATGATAGCTACGCTACACTGGTGCCACTGCACCTGCTGCACAATCATAGCTAAGCAAAACTACCACTGCACCTGCTCCACCAATGGTAGCTACCACTCACCGGTACCAGTGCACATGCAGCACCAATGATAGCTACGCCACACTGGTGCCACTGCACCTGCTGCACAATCATAGCTAAGTAACACTGATAACACTGCACCTGCTACACAACGCCATCTACCACACACTGGTGCCACTGCACCTGCTGCACAATCATAGCTAAGCAACACTACCACTGCAACTGCTCCACCTATGGTGCTATGCCACACTGGTGCCACTGCACCTACTGCACAATAGTATCTAGGCCACACTGGTGGTACTACACCTGCTGCGCAATAATAGCTAAGTAACACTGATAACACCTCACCTGCTCCACGAATGGTAACTACGCCACACACTGGTGCCACTGCACCTGCTGCGCAATCATAGCTAAGCAACAATACCACTGCACCTGCTCCACCTATGGTAGCTACCACACACTGGTGCCACTGCACCTGCTGCACAATCATAGCTAAGCAACACTACCACTGCACCTGCTCCACCAATGGTAGCTACCACTCACCGGTACCACTGCACATGCTGCACCAATGATAGCTATGCCACACTGGTGCCACTGCACCTGCTGCACAATCATAGCTAAGTAACACTGATAACACTACACCTGCTACACAACGCCATCTACCACACACTGGTGCCACTGCACCTGCTGCGCAATCATAGCTAAGCAACACTACCACTGCAACTGCTCCACCTATGGTAGCTACCACACACTGGTGCCACTGCACCTGCTGCACAATCATAGCTCAGCAACACTACCACTGCACCTGCTCCACCAATGGTAGCTACCACTCACCGGTACCACTGCACATGCTGCACCAATGATAGCTATGCCACACTGGTGCCACTGCACCTACTGCACAATGGTAGCTACGCAACACTGGTGGTACTACACCTGCTGCGCAATAATAGCTAAGTAACACTGATAACACCTCACGTGCTCCACGAATGGTAACTACGCCACACACTGGTGCCACTGCACCTGCTGCACAATCATAGCTAAGTAACACTGATAACACTGCACCTGCTACACAACGCCATCTACCACACACTGGTGCCACTGCACCTGAGCTAAGCAACACTACCACTGCAACTGCTCCACCTACGGTAGCTACCACACACTGGTACCACTGCACCTGCTGCACTAATGATAGCTACACCACACTGGTGCCACTGAACCTTTGCACAATGGTAGCTACCACACACTGGTACCACTGCACCTGCTGCACTCATAATAGCTACACCACACTGGTGCCACTGCCCCTGCTCCACTAATGATAGCTACACCACACTGGTGCCACTGCACCTGCTGCACAACTGAAGCCACCGTCTATATAAACACAGCTGTAGTCAGTAAAGAAAACCAGATCTGCATGAAAAGAGGAAACGCGAGACACAGAACAAGCACGAACGCGCGCCACTCACTGCAGACTGGTGAACGCGCCCCGACCATCTGGATTCTATTACGGCGGCACCCTGACAGCTCCTAATTGAAATTTATAACACTCCCCTGCACGCGTAACCACACAGATTATGGCGGAAGTGCCCTAAATGATTTACACATGGCCTATTGCGTGAAGGCTACTAGAAAGACAGCACAGCGAAGACGAATCACTATGCAGATGGCAAAAAAAGGACTGAAAAAGCTCGCGCACTGAGGAATTTTTCCTGCAGGATTCAAAAGCCCTTAACAAAAGGAGCTCGGAGCTCCGCCCCCTGCTGACGCTGGGGGGGCGTAGGCCGAGCCCTAAAAATAAACCAGTCAGCACCTACTCAGAATCATGAATGAATACTGCACATTTCCAGAGGTCACTGCCGTTCATAGCTCTTCTCTGGATGTGGACATTCTGGCACTGGACACAATCTTCTCAAGTTGTGGGATGCTCAAAAACCAAGCAATGTGCCTCAGGAGACAACACTTCACAGATTTTGCCAACTCCAGGAGTTTTTCTCTCAGCAACATTACAGCCCGGCAGCCAGAAGCAAATGACATTGGTAAATGCTTCCTTCCCACTTTAAAGAAAGCTATGCAATTTGTTAAATCCTTCTTCCGTGCAGCATTAAGGTATACAGAGCCAAAAAGAAAACTGTTAAGTCAACAGAAGCGCTGTCTAAATTTTAGTTCTTCGGCAGAGGTAAGCACATCCACTTCCCACCAATCGTGAACACACACGGATGACAGAGTCCAAAAATTCTATTATCCTTAGAGGGCACGAGAAAGCTGACTACAAACATGGGGAGCCTGATTTAAAGCTAGCAGGTTTTGGAAGAGCTGCGGGGTATATTAACAAGGGCATTATCTCTGCTTTTTTGGCTTTAAAAGCCAAAAAAGCAGAGGCAATCTTTTTGCCCTATTTACAAGTGGGTGCTAACAGGCATTAGCGCATGTTAGCACCCTTTTACCCGACGCCTCCCTTTGCATCTCTAGTGAGATGCAAAGTGGGCGTCACTAGGCAGTACAACCTTGTAAATATCGCTGACGTGCAAAACGCTATATTTACAAGGCTGCCCCAGTATTTAAGCAAACTTTCGTTTTTTGGAGAAAACCGCTGTTTTCGCCAAAAACTAACGTCTGCTAAAATGCAGACTTACCAATCCCTAACATTGGGGGTGGATTATGCTGATATGACCACAGGGTAGTATAAGCAAGGTTATCGCCATTTTGCAGGGAACATCGCTGGAAAACCAGTTATTTTCCCTGCAAAACTGCGATTTCACCGCTATCGCTGGAATTTTTATCGTCCTGGAGAAACGCGTTGTTAATAACGAGCTACCAGGGCGATAAATTCCAGAGATAGACGGCAATAAATGAAAAAGCGCTAAGCGCGCTTTGCGTTATTTATCACCGTCCCTTGATGATATGCCCCAGCATGCTGTGGAACAGGGCGGGGTACAGGTTGACCAGTGCCTGCGGGCATGATGTGATTGTACAAAATGTTGCAAAAAGATCATAGAAGACTCAGATTTGATTCTCTGATACATGGTTTCTGTTTTGGAGGTGAATCAAGACACCAGTTTATTACCGAAATGCTGTGAGGCAGGGACACTTTTGATGTAGAGTTTGGATGGGGAACGAGTCTTGAACTTTTAAAAGTTGGTGAGGTAAAAAATGGCCATGAAGAAGTGAACATAAAACATTTTGTATTAGCTTCAGCCAAGGCTTGTTCATACACATGAATTTTAATTTTTGTAGAGTACGCAGTGTCTCAAGAGTGATGTTTGATTCATTTTTCACTACTCGGTGAATTTGAAGTTGTTCAGTTGCATAATCACCGGTTTTATTCTAGCCCTTTTACTCGGCCTGGTTTTATTGGCATAGTTTGATATAAAGCCATCTTTACAGTGAGTTGAAGTCAGCAAGAAGTGAATCACAGAGAGAAAGTTTGAGGTCCCTTCTTTTTTAGGTCGAGCCTACAGTGCTTGCGTTGAAGGATCATCTGTTGTATGTGCTTTGTGGTCTCTGGAGTATTGGTGCTGGACTTAACATAAAGTGTATTTGTAAAGCGCACGTTCACCCCAGCAGTGGGGCATCTTGGCGCTGAAATAACAGATGTATATTGTTACCCAACTCAATGGTACTCATTTTATCGACCTCAAATGGATGAAGGCTGAGTGGACCCACCGGGATTTGAACCTGTGACCATGAGGTCGAACACAGGCCCCTACAGTGGATGCATTGGTCCACAAATCCACCAGACCTTTTTTGATTTCTGCTTATGGACTTATTTTTTACACAGCATCCTTCCCAGTGTCTTCTTCTGGAGCAGGGGTGGCCTTAGGCATGTGCAAGCTGTGCACCTGCACAGGGCCACAAAAACCCAGGGGCCACCACGCCAATATATATCCTTAATATTATAATCCTCTGAGGATGGATACATATTTGCGTGGTGGCCCCTGGCAGGAATTTGGCGGCCTCCGGCTCTGTTCCACTTTCAAACACCCTGACCCCCCCCTCTTCACTGGCCTTCGCTCTCCGCCCCGCCCGGACCCCCTCTTCCAGGGCCCCCTACCTACACTTCCTGCCCAGGACCGCCATGAGCCTAGAGCTGCCCCTGTCTGGAGTGTGTTCAGCTTCGGTGCTGTATTTTAGTGCATTTTAGCACCCTCCTACCCTGTTGTTTCTGTCATTCTTTGTTCATCCCACCTCAGTTTGCTCCACCCCCTCATGGCCTCTCTCCCACCCTGCTTTTGTGTTCTTTCAGTCCCGGTAAATCGTTGCTCCTTCGGCACTGCCACCCTCGTTCTTTTAAATTGCGTATTCTCGTTTCCCACAACCCTTCCTTTTTATTTTGCCTTTGTTCCACAGGCTTCGAATAAAGACCCATTTTACATAACAAAAAAAAGAAATTCATTCTGGTGTGTCGCACGACCCAGATATAGACGTACGTAGAACGTAAATTACGCTTATGCTAGAACGATGCTGACACAACAAAACAGAGGAGCGGTCCGGAGCACTGCCTCCGGTGCCGAGTGGTGGGGGCGGAGCTGCTGGGTCTCCATGAGGTGGTGCAGGGGAGCGAGAGGCTTGTAGGAATTAGCGAGGTAACAGAGTGGCCGTAATGTCTTCTGTTCATTATGGGCCATATGTATGAAGAAGCCGATTTGCGAATCGGAATCTGTGATTTTTACCGAATCGCAGATTCAGAATCGCAAATCGGAATGTATCAACACAATGGCAAATATTTCGCGATTCGCCCAAAATCGCTAAATATTTGCGATAAATTTAATAGCGATTCCTTAATGTTGAAATATTGCAAAATTGCAATTTCACATTGGAAAAAAATCGCAAAATTGCGATTTTCTAGAATCATCCAATCTCAATCCTGATGCAGTTTGATGACATCACCAACCAGGAAGTGACTGATTACCCATGCTGCAACAGCATTGATTGTGAGAGAGTGTGAGAGTGAGGTTTGCTACTGAGGAGCCATGGTTGAGAGTGGGAACAAGGATTTGCCTGCAACCCAGCAGGAGCAGCAAGAAGGAGAAACATCTAGGAAGAGAAAGATGAAGTTCTCAGAAGCAGAACTTGAGACACTCATCATTGAGATGGTGCCAAACCATGATTTGTTATTTGGGAGAAGCTCACACAAGGTGCCTGAATCAAGGAAAAGACGCATCTGGGAAGGCATACAGGCGAAAGTCAATGCCCTTGGAGTAAACACACAGGAGTGTTGAAGTACTGCGCAAGCGCTGGTACGACCTGCGCCAGCGCTCCAAATAAAAATTGGCAGCCAGGCTGGAGCAGTCTCAGCTCACCGGTGGGGGGACCTCCAATGTGCAAGATTCTACACCGCTTGAGGAACTGGTAGAGGGAACACTGGCTCCAGAGAGTGCTGCAGGCGTGTCCGTGCTAGACAGCTCCGACCAACCAGCTGCCAGACCAGGTAAGAAACATGCCTTCACACCCTAAATCACCCCCCACCCCCTGCAGCAACCTAGCGATTAGGGGAACCACATGTCACACTAGAGCAAGTACCTAGGCAGTCACAGCAATGCATTGTGGGAGATGTAGTCACAATAGAAATTAATGTTGGAAGTAGCATCCATCTTAGGCAATTTTCACATGTGCAGGTCAGGAAAGGGGAATAACAAAAGTAAAGTAAGGGATAACTGTGAAATATTTTATTTTCACGTCATACATTAGCAAATAAAATTAATGTGTGCTGTTCTATCCACCTGCAACTAATAAGCCCACAGGCAGTGGAAGAGACACAGAACCCCCAGCCTCTGGAGACGCTAGCCAGGTGCCGGACACAGATGGGGAGGACAGCGCTGTCATTCCACCAAAGCGACACAGGAGGAAGATCGTGAGGCCATTGGCAGTCATGAAGGACGATGATGAGGACAACAATAACATAGTACAGTCTGAAGCCCTAGGTTCCCAGCAGCAGGAGTCAAGGCCACAACACAGCCAGGGTCCACAGGTCACAGGCAGGAGTAGAACCCGCACGTGCATCAGCTCAATTGATCAGCAGGAAGATTCAGTTTTTGCAGGGCTGGAATTGCACATGCTCCAAGTACAACGCCTACAAGCCAAACACATGAAGGCGATACAGCGTGAGAGGAGGGCAGGGTTCAGGGGCATGCGTGAAGAAATGAGGGGTGCTGTGAAAGAGCTCACCGCGGAGTTGCGTGCAGAACGCGCTGCAAGGCGCAAAGAGCTGTCCCGCATGGACCGCTACACGCGCGCAATCAACTGCCTGGCCTCATCAACCAATATTCTGTCCAGGCGTACCATTGAAACCCAGCGTGAGTTCTCTCACGGCATTCAGGACATTGCCACTGTCGTAGTGCAGTCCACTTCTGCCCTGGATGAACTGCGTGCCCTACGTACCACAGGACCAGGAGTGCTGACTCCAAGTGAGGAGGACTCCCAGTCAGTGCGGAGCTCCAACACCCCACCACCCACTGTTGAGAGGCGCCGTAGTGGCAGGAGCAACAGGCCTGCTACATACCAATAGGATGTGCAGCCAAATAACAATGACTTAAGGGGCAACATTTGGACAACTACAGTGTTGACTTTGCAGTCATTCCAGTTAAATAGTTGCACTGTGAATTGAATATGTGCATTACATTAGGAGTGTTTGGACTTGCCTATGAGGATGTGTGGCATTGTTGCTGTAGCAATTAAAACACATTTTCTAAGATTGAAGTTGTCATTGTGTCATTATTACTCACCTAGAAGTAGTTGCGCATGATCTCATCACGCCTCTGTCGCCCAGCTGCAGCACCAGCTACGCCAGCTTCCATGCGTACAGGTCCAGGTCCCTCCACGTCGGAGGATTCAGAATCGCTCAACTCCAGTGGTGTCCCTTTCCTGGTTGCGATGTTGTGCAGCATGGCACAAGCTACAACAATTTTGCAGCACGTTTCGGGGCTGTATTGGAGAGCTCCTCCACTTTTATGAATGCACCTGAATCTGCTCTCCAATATGCCAAAGGTTCTCTCGATGGTGCCTCTTGTTCAAATGTGTGCCCGGTTGTAGCGCCGCTCCCCAGCAGTAGCAGGATTGAGGTAGGGTGTCAGGATGAAATCCCAGACTGCATAAGCACTGTCACCTGTGGTTTGAAATGTTAACGGTTAGTCACTGTAATGCACATGCTAGTCAGTGGAAATGTGGCCTATGTATGTGAGCATTTACCTAGTAGGTATCCCTCGCCAAAATCACCTCTTGAGAGTCTACGGTATAGCCCACTGTGACGGAAGATAAAGGCGTCATGTGTGCTTCCCGGATACTTTGCCACTATGTCAGTGATGATGTTTTTGGCATCACACACTACCTGTATATTAAGTGAGTGGTAGCATTTCCTTTTCCTGTATACGTACTCTCCGTTTGAGGGGGGGATATTGCAACATGTGTCCCATCGATGCATCCTATGAGGTGGGGGAATTGGGCAATGTTGTAAAAGTCCTGCTTGGTCTGTGCTAGTTCCTGTGGGGTGCTGGGGAAGTATATGTGGTGTTGCATCCTATGTGTCATGGCATCGAGGAACGCATGGAAGAAGCGCAACAGGGCACTTTGTGACACCCCTCCTGCTGAGGCTTTAACCCCCTGAAAACTACCTGAGGCCAGCAGGTGTAGTGAACACAGGACCTGGATGTGTGTGGGTATGGCTTGTGTCCTGCAAAGTGGGGTGTTCTAGATAGCCTCTGTGTTCTTTTTTAAAATCAATATGCTCTCTTCCTCCAGTCTGTAGTGGGTGTAGATGTCCTCCTCAGTGCGCTGGTAGATGGTGGTGCACGTACGGAATATCCTCTCTTGCCGTCTCCTCCTCTGCGCCACAGCTCTCAGTCTTCACCTCCTCGCTATCACGTAGAGCCCAGACATTGTGGAAAAGAGTGTGTTGCATTGTGGGCTTCCTTAAATACTTTGCACCTGGTTACCACCTGCTCCCGCTTGGTGGTAATTGCGATTCCTTAAAATGTGATTTTCTTCAATTCGCAATTTGCGAATTTTTGATACATATCATTGCGAATCCTTATTTACGAATTCCAGATTTGCGATTATCGCTAACTGGTTTCATCGCAAATTTGGTAATCGCTCTGGAATTTGCATATTTCAGGCTCTCGCAATGTTTGGAACTCGCTAAATAGCGATTCCTTGTTTAGCGAGCATTTTCTCCTTCATACATTGGAAATTGCTAATTTTCTGTCGCAAACGCTATTATTACCGATTCGCAGCGTTTGCGACAGAAAATTAGCTTCATACATATGGCCCTATATGAGAAGCAGGTTTCAACGCGTTTAGCTTGTGCATAACTAACTATTTTTAAGCCGGAAGGGGTGAACAAGGTCAAAAGACATGGTAGGCGCATTTATGCTGTGTAAATTTATTCTGAAATACACAGACTCCTCCAAGAATCGTGACTTCAGTTTTATGATATGGTTGTATGATTGAAGCATGCTTGGTTAAATCACGAATGCCTCTACCACGCAGCCCACACCATAATTGCGTCTCAACCACGCATTTTTTTACAAATTTATTTATTTTACAGAGTTTCATATAGTGCGAACTTGACCCGAATCGAGTATTAAAGCACTTTACATAGCACCAGGTTTGTTACATGAGGACACATTCAGTTTTGTTAGGCACGGCGAGATTACGTGATTTGCCCAGAATCACAGGATGTTCAGCGTCATTGCCGAGACTCGAACCCAGTTCCCCAGATTCGATGTCTGCCACCCTAGCCATTAGGCCAACTCCTCTCCCCTTTACCACAAATGTTTGTGGTACATGCATGAATGGGAAAGTGGTATGTGTGCCTAAGGTCGCCACTACTCCACACCCCTATCCCCGCGCTGTCCCTTAAACTACCTCAACCCCTTCCACTGCCCTAAGACCTAAAACCTTGCTCCTTTATGTACAGTATCCTGACCCCCGCACTGTCCCTTAAACTACCCCAACCACTTTCACTGAACTAAACCTTACCCTGACCCCCCACCATAAAAACTACCCCATCTACCCATTTCCCTCCCACTACCCTAAGGCCTAAAATACTTTCCCTTTACGTACACTACCCCTACCCCCCAGTGCTGTCCTTTAGACTACCCCAAACACTTCTAATGCCCTAAAACCTACCCCAAACCCCCACCCGCCCTAAAATTGAACCCAACTACCCATTCCCCTCCCACTGCGCTATAACTGAAAACCCTGCCCTCTAAGTTACACTACCCCTCCCCCTGCTCTGTCCCTTAAACTACCCCAACCCATTCCACTGCCCTAAAACCTACCACGACCCCCACCAATCCCTAAAAACTATCCCAACCCCCTCCCAGCCCTAAAACCTACCCGCCAGCCCAACTTATCTCACTGTGCCGTCTTCCGGCTCCTGTTATCCAGGAACTAGAACATACATTGCCTTAACCACGCAAATACGTGGTTACGGCATATGCGTGGTTAAGATAAGCATGGTCGAGCAGAGCGCAATCGGAACACGCGTGGTTCAGACTGCGGTGTTCTGACTGTTTCCCTTATGATATAGATATTTGAATTTCCCGAATTGTTGGGCTCCTCGGGTTGGTATATTGTGCGGTTTGTGATATGTACACTTTTCCACAAATAAGCAGGTTCCATTCACATATGAGAGTCATTTACCTTTTCTAGCATATTCTAATTCAGAAGCAAACTCCTGTTTGCAAACGAGGATTTAAAACTAGTCCACCTCTTGAGCATCCTTCTAACTATTGCCTGCGTAAATTGCACCTAGAGGTGGGCGAGCCGTAAAAAGCTCAAACCTGAAGCCTGGCTCTGATGGAGGTTCTGTTGGAACCTGAAGCCCAGCTTTTGTCTCCTGCCTGCATCACCGCTTATCTACCTTCATGCACAAAGAGGTACAACAAAGCACTAATATTTGAGTTACCAAGGAGACACAAATGGATATCTGTCTAGTAGCTGGTTTGTACAAAGTGAAAGCAGAAAGCCAGCAGTAAACACAAATTCCCCACTTAACCAAACAGAGAAATCATTGGCAAAGATTTTATTTTATTATTATTCCTTTTTCCTCACAATAGCAAAAAAAAGCACATTCAAAATCCAGTGTTACAAATATAAGCTGTAGAAAAATATATTGCGTTTGATTGAAAAGACTATAATATTCCATTATGTTCAAGAATCTCAGCCATGTACAGGGTGCACGTGACTACTCTTTTGCCTCGTAGTTCACTAATGGCGCTTTCACCAGTGTGGGGGCGGGGGCAGAACGGGTCTAAGTTCATTCTTAAAAAGTATCACACAGGAGGATAGGCCAACACTGTTTCACGACTGCTAATGTCACTTCATCGGGGCCAGAGAGTAATTAAAGGACAATATTCAAAGCAAAAAACATTTTCACAACTGTCAATTATCAGGTGGATTCCATCCTTGGTCGTCACCTACCCAGGCGGTCTTTAGACAGACTTCTTTTCGTCTCTCCTTATTGTCTCTTACCTTATCCTCCCTTTCTCACCTCCCCTGCCCCCTCCACTACTTCTCTCTCTCCTTTCTCTCTCCTCCTAATTGTATTGCCTATTTTTTGATGTGTTGTGTAATTTGTTGAACCTGTTGTGTTACATTGTTGATTCTCATGTAAATCGCTCTGATACCTTCGGGTCTAGCCAGCGCTATATAAAACTCTTTAAATAAATAAATGAACCTTATCACAATATTATGAGCTCCAGTTAAGAGTAAGAGTTAGGTGGCGAATTCCCCAACCGTAGGCAGGAATTGGATGTACGTTGTTACAACGCATGTTGTAACAACGCATGCCTTTACCACGCAAGTCTTACAACGCAAGTCGTTACAACGACTTGTGTTGGAGGGCGTGGATTTAGGAATCTTATAATTTTATATTCCAACACCAGTCCCCGTAACAGTAGGGAAGGTGTTGGAATATAAAATTGCAAGATTCCTTATCCGCCAGCGCCATCCAGCGCAAGTCGTAGTAATGACTTGCGTTGTAATAGCTGCGGGGTAAAGGCACTGCGGTGGAAAAACCGCATCGTAAACGATGTTCCCCGCAGGAATTGAAAGAACTTTGGAAAGGAGGCACAAATAAGGGATAATCGTTTTGCATGTGTGTAGTATTCTAGCATCTGACCAATTTTTGTTCCATTTTGAAGCAATGGGTGTGCAGGTGTTGACCGAAGAGGGATTAATCTTCATCCCGGCCCGTCGTATCTGAGCTGAAATATATCCAATATCATCAAGGTGGAGTGAGGATCAGCTAGGGTGAATTTGTGTAGTTTTAATAGCTCATTAGTTCATTAAATGTGAGTTTAAACTAGTAATATCACACAACCACCATGTCGACCCAACATGGATGACCGCAGATGGACTTGTCATAGACGTGCCATTGGCTCGCCAGCAGGACTGAAGATGTTTTAGAATTGGCGTGGATTGCTGACCACTACTCAACATTATGCTGGCAATGAGTTAGAGTTATGGGAGAGTGTAGACAGAGAAAAATACTATCAAAGCACTAAGGGGTAGATTTACAAGCCCCTTGCAACACTTTTACACCGCCGTTGTGTCTTTGTGACACAGCGGCATAGGAAACAATGCGCCATGTTGTGACACATTTACAATGTGACGCATCTAGGGAGATGCATCACGTTGTAAAGCTCTGCGTCACATTATAACTGCGTCAGGTCTAATGTATGCAGGGTGGGTGTTCCGGCGGAAGAAAGTCTTGTAAAAGTGATGCAGTGAAATCTACACGATTTCACTGTGTCACTTCTACGAAGCCACTGCGTCAAAACATTACGCCTGCTTGAAGCAGACGTAAGGAGTGATGCAGCACAATAGGAATAAGCATTCCTGAGCACTGCTGGAGGTGTGTTGTGCTTGTGACACAACTCCAGCAATGCAATACCTTTACGCCAAAAGATGCGTGACACATCTGTCAATCCTTGCGCCACGGTGCGCCGCATTATAAATGCGACGCATCCATAGTAGCACATGGTTTTTTTTGTGTGACTAAATTAAGCTTACACATCTCTGTTAAAGTACAGAGATGCGTCAGTTTCTCGTAAATCTGCCCCTATGTGAGGTTACACAATGAAATGCACTTGTATGATGATAACAGCTTAACCAAATAGAGAGGGACAGAGACAAGAAATGGCTCAGCAGAGACAATGGTACAACACATACCTCAAAAAGCGAGGTAGGATGCAGTCAGTACGTCTGAATGACAGACTCAGTGGTATATGGAAGAGTTGGCTTGCACAAGCTACCTCAATGTTAAATCAAAAAGCTGGCTACCGCATGCCAAGATGATGGCTAGGCGCCTCAGTCATGAGAGAAGGCAGGCAAAGAAAATTACCAACAAACTGCCAAGCACTCTGTTGATGGTGATAGACCAAACTGAGAGAGAAAAATATTGCTCAGGGGAAACAACGGTAGCAAGAACAAAAGTCACACCTCATGTAGCCAAGAAGAAGAAATTTGTTTCACAGATAATCTCAGCCGTACAATACTACATGCTCCTTTGGTTTATTCACTTGATGACTCACTCAGAAGGGATTGAAGCATTCATTAGTTTCCTCAGTTGCGCTCAATGAATTCTGCAATTCAAATTTTATTATGTTTGCCACACATCAAATTCGTATATATTTTTTTTTAAACACGCAGAAGTTCATGCACGATCATTTATGCTTTTGCAAAGCTCTACCAGGCTCGACCAGAGAAAAGAATCTTGTTTAGCACACGACAAGCAGCATTGCAGACAGGGGCCCTTAAAGCACATGTATCCATCATGTGTCACCTGGCTACGCAGGCCAGAGAGTGTCTGGTGTCTTTTAGAGGCTAATAGAAGGTAGCTTGAGAGATCCCCTGGACATGTTTCCTGGCCACTCCACCTGTCTCTCTGCATTAGCTCCTGCCCGATTCTTTTTCTGCAAACAAATTAAGTATTGATCCGCTCTGTGCTGTCGACTGTGCCCTTTTAGTTGTCATTGGAAGTTCTGCCGAGAGCAGTTCTTCGCACAGAGGGCAATGCTTGTTGTTGCTCTGGTGACACTGATGCTCACACGGAGCAGTACCTGGGTTACCTCTTGGAAGATCTGTAGACCTCTTGCTTCGATGAATACAACTGTTCCTGCCAGCTCAATAACATGAGGATTAGTGGAAGGTGGATCACGTAGAAGAATTCTGATGAGGCCAACTTACTACTGAGTAAATACATTATTGATAAGCCCAGGAGAAAGCCACGTCATCTCCTTGGTGGACGTTATGTGAAATTCTTATGCAAACATTCACATTCATGTGGAAGAGGTGTGGCGCCGCGGCCAGGGCGACTGACGCTGGAATCTGGGGACCACGGTTCGATCCCCGGCGCCGGCGGCAGGTCAGCCCAGCACCATGTGACTCTGGGCAATAGCTCGCTTAATCTTCCCGACAGCGCCTAGAGACCCTTACGGGTGATTGTGCGCTTTACAAATGTGGACTTTACTTTTACTTTACTTTATGTGAGAAATGCTGCTTATTGCATCTGTTCTCCAAAGTGGAAATAATAATAATGAGAAATCCTGTGTGATGCCACGGATGAGAGCGACTATTTCTTTACTCCAACCTGTTCCTTCCCGCCTCTCTGTTCACAGCCCATCCAGGTACATTTTTTACCCATTTCCATCAACCTGTCCCATTTTTTTTAACTTTATTTCACTTTTTGTTTTGTTTCATTCGCCCTGTGCTTTCATATTTGATTTATTTTCTAGGCTGTTTGGTTCTTTGGAGTATTTTATCACCTCCCGCCCCATGTCATGTCCTGGGAATCCCACTCCCACAGGTGACCCACAGGCCTGACCGTGTGGAATATTTTTGGGATCAGAAGGAGGTTGAGACACTCATGTTTTATACGCTGCATCACCTCCCCCTCAAGTTGGCAGCAGGTGGCAGGCCCAGCAAGGGGTACACACTAGAAGGGCACACACTTTCTTGAGGGCAAGTGTGGTGCAACATGCACCATCACTCTGCATCACCTGTACCTGGAGAAACGTCATGCTCTGGTGGACAATTTTTTCATCCACAGGGAGCAAGCCCTACACAACCTGATGTTGTTAGAGGAGAGGGCTACAGATAAGCAATATGTTATGTGTGTATTACATACTATAGCCTTATAGCCGACCGTAGCGGGCTATAATGGCTAATAAAAGCCTGCTCTAGCGTTAAAGGCCTGAGCCGAAGGCAATGACTTTTAACGAGGAAGCAGGACTTTAATAGCCGGTATAGCCCAGCTACGAAGGCTAGAAGACTATTAGAACATTCTGCCATTAGAGGGCAGAATGTTCTAACAAATAAAACAAAGGCTTCAGGGAGCGCAAGGGGATTGAAATCCCCTCAGGCTCCCTGAAGCCTTTGTTTACAGCCGCAGCTGTGAACAAAGAAACATTGTAATGGTTGTTATTGTTTATAATGGGTCTTTGTTGAGTGTGATAAGGGAACCCTGCAGGAGCTGCCATCCGTTACTGGAATAAACTCACTTGGATTACTACATGTCGTGGTTATTTTTCCAACTCAACAAATTGGCGAAGAGACTTTGGTATTGGGAATGCTGGAATGACTGAGGCTGGAGCAGAAGCTCAGTTAAATGAAGATTTATTGTAGGAAGTCCAGATAGAGGAGCCCACGGTTAGGGAGCAGCGGAACAGGCAAAGCACTGAGCCAACTGACCCTCACCAGGCAAAAAAGAGAGTACATTCCGATGCACAAGAATTCTCAATGACTTACACCAATTCCATTACATACTTGAAGAGACAAGAACATAAAGTTACCCACATACCCTTCAATAAGAAAAAACAAGAAAAACAAAAACTAATCAGAAGTATAAAATATGACATTCAATTAAGAACATAGGGGCATATTATCAAGGGTGGCGATAGGGAATTTTCGCCGCTTTAGGGTCTGTTTTCGGCCGCTAAGCGGCAATAATTCTATCGCCCTATTAGCAAGCTGTCGCTAACAGCAGTTAGCGACAGCTTTTAGGTGATAGCGAGCTGTTTGGGGCCCGCTTTGCATGTTAGCGAAATTTATCGCTAATGACATGCAAAGTGGGTGTCCCCAAACTGTTAGCGACTGAAAACAGTGGCTAACATCACTATCGTCTATTAGCAAGGCAGGCGTAGCGATGGAAATATTCGCGCTAAGCTCTTTGTCAATGTCGCCGCAAACCACCCAGGCAGTGTGCATGATTTCTACACCTTCTGACAGTCCATCATCAACCTGCACCACCACAATGGCACCCAGGGAAATGCACTGCTTGTTGGCCAATACCAAATGCACACACCACACACCTCAACTCCACAATCATGCAACACAGGAAATGCACACGTCACAAGCTCACATACAACATTCACACCCACCAGACACAACAGCACAACTCACTGGAACCTGGGCCTACCATGTACATTAGCCATCAACGACATGGCACCTCGGCCAGACAATAGCAGAATGTCGGAAGAGGTGGGGACCAGGCATGTGCGAAGGAGGCAAGTGATCAATGAATGAGACTGTACACAATGCCAAGTGTGGCGTAGATGTGATGGCCAGACTGCAGTATGCAGACCACACACATATCCATGTCGACATACACCGCTGGTGTTTGGAGTGTAGTGGACAGTGGACACAACCATGTCACCCCAGCCAGTGGGCAAGATAGTGGAAATGTAGCTTGTTACGTCCCCCCTGTAAGCGTGAATGGAGTGGGCTGGCCTGGTGTACACGGGGCCAGTGTAGGAGTGTGAATAAAAGGCCAGTAACTCTGGGCGTGGTCCTCTTCCAGAATGCCCATCATCTCTGCCAGGGCAGCGCCTTTCACCCCGCCATGAGGCCGACGCCATGAGTTGCTGCACCCCAGGACGCTGGTCCCCGAACCAGTTCTGCTTGTCCCTGCGCACCCAGGCCTGTGTGTCAAAGAGGGCCCACCACGTGCGGGTACAATCTCCAAGCCCGAGGCCTGCAACCTTGGCAGCCACCTCAGACGATCACGGCCTCCGCAACACAGGCCCGCAGTACTCCTTACTCATTGACGTACTCCACCGGCATGCACAGCAGACAAGTAGGTCACATATTTGGAACTGAGTCTTGATTACACCATGGCAAAGCACATTTATTATGGCTGAGTGTATGTCACTATACATCCTTCGACGTGGTGCCACCAGGTGTTAGTAGTACATCACAACCGCAAGTTTCTGTGGGCCCACATAGACTACTGCTCTCGGCCTACGCTGCACTTGAGTAGGTCACAGAATTAGAACTGAACATCGATTATTAAAAGCCAGAGAACAGATCATCGCACACAAGAATAGGCGTAAGAGGATGGCGCGATGCATTTGGGCGGAAAAAAGGATCATCATTACGGAGATGATCAAACACTACCGACAAGTGCCCTGGTGTCACTAACTCTGTGCATCACAAGCCAACGACACATGGCTGTGGGCCACTGCTGACCGCTGCCTGCAGCCTACACTGCAGTCCAGTAGGTCACAGAGTCTTGATTTAGTAATGGTGGAGTTCATATCAGTGTACCGGCATCATTGTAGACTGCATCACCTCTCAGCCCCGGTGCACTAAGTCTGTTCCCTGACATTCATGGACACCTTTGGTCGTACATTGGTGGTATCTGAGTCTCTGGACTAGGGGGTAGTTTTCATCCTCATGTACCTGATACCGAATTGGCAGTGTCAACAAGGCTGTCGCTTTCCACTCCTCCATTTGCTGCTTCCGGATAACATCAGACCTCTTCATCATGCCCTGGAGGACACCTTCCACTGTCCCCTGAAACCCTCCACCACATTCACCTTCAACATCGATGAGGACCCGCTCAGTCCGCATGGCCCTACCTCAGTGCTCCACAAGTCACCGTTCCATGGCAGAGTGCCTGTGCTGGCCGCTGTGCATCCGGGGCCACTCTGTGCTGGTCAGGTCTGGGACCCCTTCTTCTGAGATATTGGATGGCCTCTGAGGCGATGGCCTTGGGGTCATCGACACCATGTGCCTGTGGCCCTGCACTGTTTGCTGCCTCCAGCCTCAACTGCCGCCCACCAGGGCTCACACAGCAAATCGAGTACTGACCGGCCTGGACATCGCATCACCTCAGGAGGCACACGCCACAACCGCCAGGACCAACTCCAACCGCCAACTGCCAGTGTCGAAACGGTCGTACTGGCAGACTGACGGAGTTGCTTACACGTGTCATCGATGCCATCTTCTGCCTGATCCCCTGCTCAGCACTCCAGGTGCCACTAACTCAGTGCACCACGAATCATCATCCAGTACTGTTTTGGTTATGTGCTGTTGAGAGCTCACACAGCAATGTCACCTCAGGCAGTGTGGGAGACCTGGGACGAAGATGATGGAGATAATGCAGGTGTGACACCCCACACTGCAGCTGCATTAGGAATGTCCAGAAGAGACACAATCCTAGACGTTTTCTTCACATGAGCGCTCTAGTGCCCCAAACTCTGCGCACTGAAACTCACGGACACTTCTGTTTGTATGTTGGGTGACCTCTGTACTTGCTCCGGCCCCCTCCATGTTGCTCAGCAGTTGACTCTGTTATGCAGGTGTTTTCTGTTTCCATTGCACTGGTGTCCACTGTTCAAGTTGTTGCCAGCACCAAGCACTCCATACGGGCTGGCTTATACTCACCCCACACACATCCAGCACAGGCATCACTGTACATGTGGCCCTGCCAATAAAGGGGCCTGGCGCATGTGCCTGTAGCCGGTTCAACATAATATCTGCTTGTGTCCCTGTGGTCTTGTTGTATGCACGAGGGCCCTTGGCCCTACGACATTACATTGTGGTTTGTGCAGCGGACACAGACATGTCACCTCAGGCAGGGGGATAGAGCTTGGACATGTAGCTTTGTTGTCACCCACTCAATTCGTAAGGAGAGTGGACTGGGCTGTCGTACACAGAGGCAACGTGGGTGTGTGACTGATATGTGCGTGCCCCTGGACGTGGTTCTGTACTGGGAATGTGCATCTGCATGAGTCTCTATGGCAGTGTCGGTCTCCTTTGTGGGGCGTAGGTGGTCCCAGAAGGGTAATAGACACCCATTTATGCGATCTAGTATGCCTTCCATGGGTTCGGACCACACCCGCTGTGGTACTGAAAATTCTGGACCCGTGTCATAAAAATCGTCGAATCAAGAACGATTTTGGTATCAGCAGACCGAGAATGACGAGTACACTATGTACGAGCATTTTCGTCGCATTCGGGTGACGAGATAACCCTGGAATCAGGAAACTCGTCCTGAACCCTCGTGTTCCATTTTGTATGTGGCAGCCATTTTGTGATTGCCCTCACATAGGCCGGTGACTAAGGCCAAAAACGAGTCTGAAGGACACGTACACCTTTGCTGACTTCTGCACGACCTGGGCAAGCTGACTGCACTGCCCGGGGCCAAACCTGTTCGGTCAGTTCCTCTCCCAGTGGCCGGTCGAGATGGTATCAAGGCACAACATGCCATAAACCCTTCATCGCACACAAACCCTTCCTAATCTTACACACACCTGCCTCTGTTTCTTTCTTTATGACTTACTTTACGAGGAGGAGGCGCCCGTTTATATTGGGGTTTCGTCGATATCTGATGAAACTACTGGGCCTTGCCGGGTAATTGATTGTCGGCTGAAAAAACTGAAATATGGGCTTGTCATCATGACTCTGCTTTTTCTTCGTATTGAAAATATGTGAATGGTCAACTGTAAAATAAGGAATATTTGCCTGAAGCATAATATTTTGTATAAAAAGAGAAGGCTGGCTTTGTAAGATTGAGCAGTCTCCTGAGAATATACACCCTGTTGTACTTCTAGGACGCCTGTTACTTGGTTGCAGCCAATAAACACGATCTTTGACTTCACCTAGAAGACTCTGAGTTTCTGTAGTCTGAAACAGGAAGGACCCGAAGTCTTAGGGTGTGTCCCTGGCACCGCTGGGTTCTGAAAAAACCAGTACTTCAGTTGGCGCCCAAAGTGGGCGATTTCAGCGGTACCGGTCCAATCCAGAGGTTCGTGAGGAGCTTCGTGTGAAAATTCTGGAGGAAGGCCGCCACTTCATCGACCCCTGAATGTCGACGTGGTCCGAAAGTCTTTGCTGCGAGGTTCCCCGCTTCCCGATGGCTACGAAGGACTGATGCCCTGACTATCGCCCTGTTTTGGACCCTTGATGATTGGTAGAGCAAAACGATAGACGAGTCTTCTGGTGACGTCATCGATACCTCAGTTAAGTATAAGTGGAGCGTTTCCCAGTCCTTAGTTTGGTTCTTAGTTTGGATATCCCCTTGGGATCTTTGATTTGGAACTTGCAAGTACCAAAGCCGAGGGACTCGTGTATTCACAAGACTATCGTATTCGATAATCCTTTGAAGTTTGAAGCTAGACTAGAGAGCGAAGATGCCTGGTCTTAGCAGACTTGGAAACTTGTTTTGTCTTGGTTGTAATAGGGATTCCCGATTGGAAGACTCGTGTCCGGTTCCTCCGTTTGGAACTCCAACCTATGAGCTCTATGTGAAACATGGCGTAGGCCCAATCGCCTATAATGAAGTATGGATCCGATACACCAGAAAGGATGGTGTTTTAAAATGGCCCCAATATGGTAGCTTTGACACGGAAATCCTAGATAACCTGGAGGTCAAACTTTTTAAGAAGAAAGCCCGGCCGGCGATGTTTGACTCTTTCCGCCTATGGCCTAAGGAAGCCAAACAGAAAGAAATTAAATTAGCAAAAAGAAATAAGAGAGAAAGGGGTATCTCGATAATGCAAGCTGCTACTCAGTATAAAGACAACGAAGAAGAACAGGCAAGTGAGCAGTTGCACAGGCAACGTAAAATGGTGATTGATAAATGTTATCCGGTTTTGCCGCCTCTTCAGCAAGATGCAGCAAAAGAACTCGAAAAAGACCCCCTAATGTCATACTTATTGAGTTCGCCACCCCCTTATGCGCAGAATGCTACTGCACCTTCGCAACCTTTAGTTGTGCAACCCCCGATTATTGTGCCTCAGATTCTTCCACAACCGCCAGCTCCTCTTCAGTTGGCTCCTACTTCTATAGCGCAGCCTCCTCAAGGGCCGCCGACTTTGCTACCTGCTCTATCTGTACTTCCTACGATCTTGCCTACTGCATCGACTACCCTTTCTGGTATTCTTCCTGATACCGCATCTGCGTCTATCCTGCCTCACTCTGTTTTTCCTCCTGTTCTCTCGTCGACTTCCCCTTCTGTTCGACAGAGAATGACTGACACTGTTGCCAGTCTCCTATCTCCTCTTTTTGGGGCAGCGAGTATGACCCCTGTTTCAACGTACAAACAGTTGCGCAGTCAACTGCCCGACTCTAGAGAGCGGGAAACATTGGAATATTTAGCACATAAATGGGTTACCGACCCGACAAGATATGAGCTAGAGTCTGTTATGGATGTCTTCTGTCAGTGGGAAGCACCAAAGCAGAGGTACGTTTTTGATAAAATGTGTACATTCCTTTGTGAAGATTTAGAAGAGAATGATTTGGAGCCCAATCCGCCTGAGTTATGTCATGTACGGTACGAGTTTGGAAAAGGCACAATGTGGGTTCAGATGTTAAGAAAGCAGTCGCGTCATTGTTATCGCTTAGGAGTGGAACTATTTCTCAACAGTTGTTTGAGAATGATTTTTCTGTTAAGAGAAAAGCGAGACAATATCCAATGAGAGAAGTACCCCCAGTTTGGAAAGAAGGGGATCTAACAGCTAATCCACCTATTCAGCCTCATTTTCAGCGTGTTTGGGTACATGTTACTTGGAAACGAGCTGAAGTTTTGGCCCTTAAGCAGACATTGCCTGATCCCCGTAAAAATACTGCAGGGTATTACAAGGCATTGTCACAGACTGCAAGCTCTTGCATTATGAATTTAGCGGATATAGACATGTTGTTTGGAAATGTTGTTCCACAGCCTTTATGGGGAAATATTCGTCATGCGGATCATGATCAGGAGTTAGGTGATACATGGGTTAATATAGCTGCTGCTGATGGCAGACAAGTTGGTGGTGCTAAACCCGAACCTTTAGTGGCAGACCTCCCTGGTAGGATAATTACTTACATGAAGACTTTAATGCCTGCAATGCGAGGGAATTGGGACAAATTGTCTGCGTGTAAGCAGAAGAAAGATGAGACCGTGTCTGATTTCTTCACCAGGTTTGAAGAAACGTTTATCGACCACAGTGGTCAAGATATGAGTACAGAAGGTGGTGAACGGTTGTTCGTTGACAAGTTCGTGCACAATTTGCTTCCTGAGTTGTGTAAGAAGTTAAAAGATTCAGAAAGTTCGTGGGCCGTTTCCTCTTCAGCACAGATATTG
This sequence comes from Lissotriton helveticus, assembly GCF_964261635.1. NCBI lineage: Eukaryota > Metazoa > Chordata > Amphibia > Caudata > Salamandridae > Lissotriton > Lissotriton helveticus. The sequence continues at coordinate 72,542,833 of NC_136064.1, forward strand.
GCTACTGCGCAGTACTATGAAAATAGGGACAAAGATGAAAAGGATAGAGCAGACAAGAAAACGAAAGAGTTAAAAACGAAGGTCCTTTTACAACAAGCGTATCTGCCACGTGGTGGTCAGAGTAACTATCAGCAACCTCAACAGTTTCAGAGAAACTTGCAAAGGTTCGAGTATCCTCAACAGCGTGTTCCTGTAGGCCCCAATCAGTGTTCATATTGTAAAGAAGAGGGTCATTTCAAGTATAGTTGTCCTATTTTGTTACAGCGTATGAATGGTGCTTCTGCTGCAAGAGGTCGAGGTGTTCCACAAGCGCCTAGAGGTAGAGGACGTGGAAATTTCCCCCAGAACGCGCGCCCATTTCCACCTCAGAATTCAATGAATAGTTTTGATCAGCAGAATAACGCGTCTGGTAGGACGCCTCAGTACTATGCTGATGACTACTACGCAGAAGATGAGAATATGGAAGGTAATGATTGCTAGGACAGCCATGGACAAAGAGAGGGAGTTGTTTCAGTTCCAGTAGATCAGAGTGGACCTTACGTTGAGGTGATTACATCAGGTGTGTCAGAGCCTTTTCTGTTGGATACTGGTGTACAAAAAGTTCCATTATGCACTTTAAACTCCCTGGCGCACCTTTGTCTGGCGAAATGAATGTTTCAGTAGGTTTTTCTTGCGCCCCGGTTAGGAACCCAATTTCTAGTCCTATATCGCTTTCTGTTGGACCTTGTGAATTAGAAGCACCCCTTATTCTGACAACAGGTTGTGGCGAGAACTTGTTAGGATTGGATCTGTTGAAAAGGTTGTATGCGACTTTATACTGTTCTCCTTCGGGAGTACAACTTACACTAGGTAAGAATGTGGTCTCCCCAATGTACTTGTAGAAAGATAAACTTCCGACAGAGTTGTCGTCTCTTCCTGTTATTCTTTGGGCTACTGGTCCAAATGATGTGGGTCTTTTGGAAATACAACCATATGTTATGACATTGAAAGCCAATGTTAAAATGCCACGCATTCCCCAATATAAGATCTCTAGTGAAGGTGAAAAGGCGTTGCTAGCGATCATTTATGATTTGATTGAAAAAGATGTAATTGAAGAGACAAGAGGCAATGTTTGCAATAGTCCTGTTCTGCCTGTTTTGAAGCGTACTGACCCTTCTCAACCACCCGTTTACAGATTTGTGATCGATCTTAGAGAAGTGAACAAAATCGTTGTGCCACAATTTCCAGTTGTTCCTGATATCACTGCCCTATTGACTATGATTCCAGCTTCCGCGACCTGGTTCTCGGTGATTGACTTGAAGAATGCGTTTTTCAGCATCCCGATTGCCGAGGAAAGTAGGGATATTTTCGGCTTCAGTTTAGGAGGCCGAAGCTTCCGCTTCAAACGCGCCCCCCAGGGCTACTGTGAAAGTCCACCAATATATAGTCAAGCTTTAAAAACACAGCTTGATACGATTGTTTTACCTGATGGCGCTACCCTTATTCAGTATGTTGATGATTTGCTTGTTGCTGCAGATACTGAGAAAATATGTAAAGAAGCCACCTTGTCATTGTTGCGTCATTTGTCTGATTTACATCACAAAGTGTCTCTTTCCAAATTGCAATATTGTCGACAAGAAGTGACCTACTTAGGGCATCTCTTATCGAAGGAGGGAAGGAAACTGACCCCAGAAAGAATTCAGGCAATAGCGAAATTGAGTGTGCCAAGGACACAGAGAGAAGTGCGTGCTTTCTTGGGCATTACATCTTACTGCAGACAATGGATACCGAATTTTTCCTTGTTGGCCAAACCTTTGGTGGCATTAACTTGTAAATATACACTGAATCCCCTCCCATGGTCTGAAGAGTGTCAGAAAGGTTTTTCCGAATTGCGCGATGCATTATGTTCGGCTCCTGTGTTGGGTACCCCCGACTACAGTAAGCCCGTTACATTGTATGTCCACGAGAAAGAAGGTTGTGCATTGTCAGTGTTAACACAGTTGTTCGGAGACAAACAGCGTCCATGTGCGTATTTTTAGTCGACTTTGGACCCGTGAGCTAAAGCATTGCCAAGTTGCTTAAGAGCCACGGCGGCAGCAGCTGTTTCTATTCGGCAGTCTGCTGGTTTAGTGATGAATAATACATTGGTTGTGATGGTTCCACATGCACTGGACACGATGTTAGATAGGACCAAGACACAGCACTTAACTAGTGCTCGATTGTCAGGTTATGAGTTGACACTTTTAGCGAGTCATGTACACATAAAGAGATGCAACACGTTGAATCCAGCTACGTTGTTGCCGATTGTAACAGAGACAGATGCTTCTGAACAGCATGATTGTTTTCTCAGAACAGAAGAAGAAACGAAAGGGAGAATAGACCTTCAGGACACTCCTCTTGGGAAGTGTGATGGTACCTTATGGGTGGATGGTTCATGCTTCAAGCTTCCGAATGGTGATACGACTGCGGCATATGCTGTTACGACTTTGCATACGATTGTTGAAGCTGCACGTGTCCCACATAATTCAGCTCAAGCAGCAGAGTTGATTGCACTTACGAGAGCGTGTGTGTTGTCGAAAGGGAAGAGAGTGACTGTATATACCGACAGTCAGTATGCGTTTGGTGTGGCTCATAGTTTTGGACGCTTCTGGAAAGAACGTGGATTCCTGACTTCGCATGGAGCTAAGATACAGCATGGTCAGTTGGTGAATGAGCTTCTCGAGTCACTTACGTTGCCCTTGCAAGTTGCGATTGTAAAATGCAGTGCACACAAGAAGGTGACTGATGATGTTGGTCGTGGAAATGCATTTGCTGATGAAGTCGCAAAAGAAACAGCGAGGGATGTGATGAGCCGAATGTATGTTGCAGGCCCTGCGAGATGGGTTGGTGACATTGGAATGTGTGAAGACACGATAGAGAGTGTAAAGTCTATTCAAGCTGAAGCTACAGAGAAAGAATTGAGTGTGTGGCGAGCGAGTATGGGTAAATTGGATGCGAATGGTTGTTGGGTTGAATTGTCAGAGCATCAGCGATGGTTGTTACCCGATGCGTATGTGCTTGCAGTGGTTACAATGACCCATGGAATGGCTCACATCAGTATGAAAGGGATTTGTAAAGTGCTGGCTCCAGTATGGCAAAATGCTGGAATTCCCAAGTGTGCAGAGAATGTAGTCAAGAATTGCATTGTGTGTCTGAAATACAATCCTGGTAGGGGAACCCCAACTCCAGCTGGTCATTTTGCGCCTCCAACGTATCCGTTCGAGGCTTTGCAGCTAGATTTCATCCACATGGAAAGGTGCAACAATTTGAAATACGTACTCGTTGTTGTTTGTGCCTTTTCGAGATGGGTAGAAGCATATCCCCTGAAGGACAACACTGCCTTGTCCACAGCTAAAGTCCTTGTAAAAGAGTTTTTTCCTAAATTTGGAATGCCGAGAATGGTCTGGAGTGACAATGGGAGTGAATTTGTAGGTCGAGTGATGAAGAAAGTATGTGAAGGGCTAGGCATCCAACAGAAATTCCACGCTGCAAATCACCCCCAATCAGCTGGACTAGTAGAGTGCTACAATGGCACATTAAAACAAAAATTGGCCAAAATCCAAGCGAGCTCTGGTCTTAAATGGCCTGACGCTCTGCCTTTAGCACTCCTATCAACCAGAATGACTGTGCATTCGCGAGTGGGACTTAGTCCCTATGAGATTGTGTTCGGCCGTCCGGCCAACATATGGGGAGTGCCAAGGCCGACAAAATTCAGTGAGATCGAACACCCTGTACTACTTGATTATTTGTATGAATTGACGGCTAAATTGCGTGTTTTACACCAACAGGTTCACGATACTCTGCCTCAGGTCTCTGAAACTCCAGGACATCCTATTACTCCTGGATCCTGGATTTTGGTGAAGAATTTCCAGCGGACAAAGAATGATCAGCCCCGCTGGACAGGCCCCTACCTAGTCCTGTTATCAACAAGATCAGCCGTGCGAGTGGAAGGGAAAAATAACTGGATCCACGGCGTACACTGCAAGAGGGTCTCTTTGCCACTGCCATACGACCGGTGGGTCCAGGAGGGTGTTGCTGACTCTGAGATTGAGACTGTGCCTCGTTTTCTGCCTTTCAGCGATGCACGTGTAAAAGGAACAATTTCTGAACAGGAAAGTGACAATCTTTTGCAAGGAGTTGTGCCACCGTCAATCCAATTGGACACTACAGAGCCTGAACTCCTGTTCCAAAACCAGACATTACCTGGAAAAAGACGCTATAACCTGAGGCCGAGAACTATGGACTAATAAAGTTTTTCTTTCCTTTGCTATTTTTGAAAAGTGCTGCTCTCTCATCTGGGAAACTTTTTTATTTTTGTTTTTCGAACCACCATCCGGGTTCAGCTGTAGGGTCGCAGTTGCCCAAGTCTTTGGAGTGCAGCTGAAGACGTTAGGTCGACAGTTCTGGTTGGTCTAAGGGAGTTGCCCTGGACTGACAGAAGCATTCCTTAACATAGAACACCCTACCATCGTGAGCAGCAATTAGAGAGGATGGAGTTTTTCGAGATGGAGAGACCTGCCAAAGAAATGAACTTTAAAGCTAAAATATGTAGAATGATGACCAAGAAATTTTTTTGATATTATGCATTTTTATGTTGTTCAGTGTAATGATGTTTTTTATAGGATATGTTTTATTCTCTTTTCAAATGACGTTTGCACCCACTACACAGCCTATACCTCCTCCTACTGTTTCCTCGCATTCTTTCCACCCTTTTCCTGAACATGAGTCCGTTAGGAGATTAGAGTTTATTAATAACTCAAAGTCAAAGTCAAAGTCAAAAAGATTTATTGCATAATTAATTAAAATTATTACAATTACACATGATAAAATAAAAAATAAAAAAAATAAAATATATATATATATAAAAATACAGTTTAATTCATTTTTCCAACGTTGTTTTTCCTCGCTAATTACGAAGTTAAGATAACATTTTGAAGTTATTTTTCTTCCTGGGGTCCTCCCCCTGTCTACAGTTCTCCAGTTAATATGGGGGTACAAGCGACTATTACGAACCCTGGCTTTTTGGGGCCGAGTAAACCACCTATTAACCTTCACCCTGTTCGACATAACTCAGCTGTTTTTTTACCTCAGCCATAAATTTTGTTCCTCTGCACACCATAATGATAGAACTTGCTCCCAACCAACATATTACGGCTTGTCTGCAGGAGCGAACATTTAGTTTGATGAACATGTGTTTCAGAAATCTTTTCCTCTGTTCTAGCAGTGCCGGACAGACGCACAGAAAGTGGGCCAATGATTCAGATTTATACCCACATAGTCGGCAATGTTCAGTCTGGTGGGTTACTTTCCAGGAAGGTAACAAGTCCTTTGAAATGTGCATGCCCATCCTGTAGTCCATAAAAGCGCTTTTTAAATTCTTGTTAAAATGGGAGGATAAGTAATGTAGTGGTTTTCCTGCTGTGAAGGAGTTTATAATATACCGGCCATGTCGCCGTTTTTTCAATATACCTTTATCTTCTTGAAAAGATTTCTTTTTTGCTGATATATTGGCCAGACTACTGAAACCTGCTTTGTCCATCCCGGTTTCCCAGGCTGCTTCCAACCCCAACTCCTTTACTCAGAATTTCAGGTACTTTCCCCAAGTACACGGTATTCCGGCCTCCCCTCGTTTTTTTATTTCCTCCCAGTTTAACCAGTCCATTGAATCTGAATCTGCAGCTCTAAGTTTGTAACACAGTTTTACGAAGCCGCTCATGCTCCTATATTTCTGGTTTTGCAGACCAAATTCAAGTCAAACTTGCGACTCTGAGGTGCTTTTAGGGAGATTAAAAACCGCCTTATAGATTTTAGTTTGTAGGTCATTGAGTACGTCTACTTCCTTGCCACACCAGGTGACCAGACCATAGGACAGGGTTGGCAAGACTTGGGCTGACATAACTTCCAGCAGATGCTTGTAGTTTGGACAATCCATTTTTGCTTTTAGTAAGCGATAAGCAAAAATTAGGTTTTGAGCTTTTGCACGTAATGCTGTTTTGTGCTCTGATTGTTTTGCTCCCTGAGATATTATGATTCCTAAGTATTTGTAAGACCCTTGTTCTTCTACTTTTTCCCCGTTTGCCGTCCATGTGTATCTTAGTTTTTTAGGGTCTACTAGGCGGACCACTTTTGTTTTTTCTTTGTTTAGGTCCAGCCCTTCCTTATTCAGGTATGCCACTAGTTTGTTAAGAGCTCTTTGTAATCCTATGGGCGTTTTACTTAGCAACACTATATCATCTGCATATTGCAAACAAGGAATACGTTGTTTTGACAGCGAAGGTGGATGAACTTCGTCCGTCTCCAACTCGTTTGCGAGGTCGGAAAGAAAAAGGTTAAAGAGTCTAGGTGCTAAAACACAGCCCTGTTTTAGGCCTTGGTGCGTTGGTATGCTCCTAGTTGTATGGGCTCCATTGTCCAATTTCACTCTTACCCAGGTGTTTTGATATAGTGCTTTTATTGCCTTTAATAGATTGATCGGCACATCCCAGGTCTTTAATTTTTCCCATAATCGCTCTCTAGTGATCCGGTCGAATGCTGATTTAATGTCAACAAAACATGCATACAGCCGAGCTCCCTTCTCTGCCGCTCTGTCCATTAGCAATGACAGGCTGGTCAGGTTTGTAATTGTTCCCATTTTCTGTCTGAAGCCTGTTTGCATCCGGGGGATTATATTTGTTTCTGAGATCCAGTCTTGGAGGTTTAATAGGATGCAGGATGCATAGAGCTTTGCCTCCACGTCTATTAGCGATATTAACCTGTAATTTGTTGGTTTACGATGATCACCATGATTGAAAATTGGGTGGATGACACTGCCCTTCCAAGATGGCGGGATCTGCTCTTCTTTATAGATATGGTTAAAAGGCGGTGCTAGGCTGTCAGCCCAAAAGGCCGGATCATATTTGAAAAGGGCCAGCCGCACCTTCAGCTTTTAATCCTGATATTATTTTACATAAATCGCCTCTATTTATTAGATCCGGATGCGTAAGCTCTTCTTTTGACATCTCCTCCATCTCTGAGCCTTTGATATCTGATTTGTTTGATCTGTTCAGAGCTTCCTCGTTTGTGTTTGTTGTCCTTAACTCATTCATCGGGCCTGCGACCGGTGTACCATACAAGGTTTGTACATGCCCGATCCAGGCACCGGCTCCCACACCTGCTTCCTGTTGGAGTTTTGATCCTTTGTTTAACTCATTTATTATGCCCCAAAAGTCCCGACTGTTAGACTGTTTCCCTGCACTTGTAGGCGGACTTTGCTGCATTCAATGATTTTCTATAGGAGTTTCTGGCTGCGATCAAGTTTCCTTTATTTATCTTACGCCCCAGTTTTTTTTTTTTCTCGGGCTAAGGCTCGGACCTCTGTCGCGACCCTTCTTTTTTTTGTTCTTAATTCCATATTGAACCAGGGATCCTTCTTGAGGGTACGCTTACTCTGCTTCGCAGACGTTGTTGGAAACTTATGAAGCAAATCAGATGTCAGTTGCTCCCAATTTCTTACCAGATCTTCTTTTTTTAGGGTCCCCAGGTTGACTAATCGTATTTTTGCAGCAGACTGGATATTTTCCATCCCTTCGCCTCGCCATTTTAGTTTCTTTAGATTATATTTTGAGGCGTGATGTAGTAGGCTGGGCGTGTTCGGTGCCAAAGTGGGCCCTGTATTCAAGGTAGTTATTTGGGGAAAATGGTCACTTTCTGGCCTTTGGGTAATTTGGAATGTCTCAATACCTGTGATGAGCTCTTCACTTACGAAGGTGAAATCGATTATAGAGGTAGCCCTTCCACTTAGGTATGTAATGCTTGCCGGCCTATCCCCCCTTGTGTTTCCGTTCAAGATCGTCAGACCGAGTTCTCTTAATTTGGTTACTAGTCTTGCTGTCTGGATGGATGTAAATGTTAATGATTAGCATTTTCCACTTTTCATTCCCAACTATCGATAAGTCAGAAATTTTAGTCATTTGAACCCAATTTAACCCCACATCCAGTATTTCCGCTTCCCAGTTGTATTTTTGGGAAATATAGGTTGACAGACCCCCCCTTGGGTGTCCGAATTTAGAGGTTCTTTCTGCCCAAATGTGGTAGTCCTTGAATCCTGATATTACGGTTGGTGTTTGTTTCCACGACTCTTGTATCAGGATTACGTCTTGTTGCTGAAAAAAGGAAAGCGTGTCATGATCCCTCTCCATTTCTTGGAACCCATGTATGTTCCATGAGCAAATTATGAGGCGGGTTGGTTCGCTGGCACTATGCTTGTCCTTCCTCATGCCAGTTGTCGTGAAAATATTTTGCTCCGGGTTAGGTTGTCTTTTTGCCCAGGGCCATGGGGACCCAGGACCAATCCATTCGTTCCCGGCTGCGCAGTCTTGTTGTTTGCTCCCTTCCATTTTGGTAAACCTTATCCCTTATGCCTGAAGATAATGGTGAGGAGGCACGTGCGCCTAGTAGACAAGAGTAGGGGGCTCCTTTTTTCCCATTGCCCATTATTACTTTGGGATTGTTGGTTTGTAAAGGGTAGGGGTATCCTGAGCGTATGTGTTGGGTGATCGATATACCCCATGACTCAAATAGGTGTTTTGTGGAAAAAATCGTATCTACGTTGGCCTTTGTGGCCCATGTTGTCACGGTGTCTTCGGTGTCTGGCAATGATTTTTTTGGAATTCGACTGCCAGTATGTCCTCTGATATTATCTCGCTTAATGCTGGTATAGCATGAAACAATTTTAGCAGGTTGCCTCGATTTAGGATGTCTTGTGGACCCTTTGTTGGGTATTCTGGGGTAAATATAATTTTATGTTGGAGGGAGTCAAAGTGATAAGGGGGTTCTTTAGACCCTTGTACAAAGCCTACTTTGATCTTGCGTGAGCTTGTCAAATCACAAAGATTGGATTTTGTGAAGTGGGCTTCCTGTTCCTGATTCGTTTTCTCCAACTTTGTTAAAATTGTGGAGCTATGATTTCGACGTGATTTATACTGCTCCTTTTGAGGGAACTTGGAATCCGTATCGGCTAGCGCGCAACTGCGCTCGTTTTCCAAAACTGTGACACATATGCGTGATTGTAAAATGTTCGACTTTCGATCTGGTACTTGTTCTTGCTTTCCGTTTATGATTGTAACCAATTTTGCCGGTATGTTCTGGTTGCAAGAAGTTTGTTTGGGCAAACTTTGCGTTGTAAAATTTTCTCCGGAATCACGTTTTAACTTTGTTTGATCTGGTCCTCCAATCTCGCTTATATTAGTGGGCTCATTAATTCCTTGCCACGATTTAGGGTCTTTCCTTGCGTCTGAGCTTGTTTCTTTTTGATGGAAGTGTGCCCGTGACTTCGAGACATTTATTGTGGCTGGTTGGTTCAGAGGTGTTTGTGGCCTTTCAAAGCTCTCCCTACCGAGAGACTAGGGCTGCGAGCTAGTGCGGACCGTGATTCATGCTCTCCTGTCAATGATTGATTGAAAAATCATTTTTAGAACTGTTTTTACTGTTGATAGTACTTTGTCGCTGGGGGGCTTTTAACCTATCTAGCTAACTGGGGAATTTGAACGAGGCACACTGACACCTCTCACACATCTTTTTGGATCCTGCTCCTGCCTCGCCCAGCCGTTTCTTCAGCCGGCTGTAAGCGACGGCGGGCGCCATCTTTGGTGTGGCTGGGGCTGCGCTCTAGTCGCGCTGGCCTCCCGCCCTCCCTGGCTATTTAGTCGGGTTTCGGATCCGCCTCGCTGCCTTTCAAAGCTCTCCCTACCGAGAGACTAGGGCTGCGAGCTAGTGCGGACCGTGATTCATGCTCTCCTGTCAATGATTGATTGAAAAATCATTTTTAGAACTGTTTTTACTGTTGATAGTACTTTGTTGCTGGGGGGCTTTTAACCTATCTAGCTAACTGGGGAATTTGAACGAGGCACACTGACACCTCTCACACATCTTTTGGATCCTGCTCCTGCCTCGCCCAGCCGTCTCTTCAGCCGGCTGTAAGCGACGGCGGGCGCCATCTTTGGTGTGGCTGGGGCTGCGCTCTAGTCGCGCTGGCCTCCCGCCCTCCCTGGCTATTTAGTCGGGTTTCGGATCCGCCTCGCTGCCTTTCAAAGCTCTCCCTACCGAGAGACTAGGGCTGCGAGCTAGTGCGGACCGTGATTCATGCTCTCCTGTCAATGATTGATTGAAAAATCATTTTTAGAACTGTTTTTACTGTTGATAGTACTTTGTTGCTGGGGGGCTTTTAACCTATCTAGCTAACTGGGGAATTTGAACGAGGCACACTGACACCTCTCACACATCTTTTTGGATCCTGCTCCTGCCTCGCCCAGCCGTTTCTTCAGCCGGCTGTAAGCGACGGCGGGCGCCATCTTTGGTGTGGCTGGGGCTGCGCTCTAGTCGCGCTGGCCTCCCGCCCTCCCTGGCTATTTAGTCGGGTTTCGGATCCGCCTCGCTGCCTTTCAAAGCTCTCCCTACCGAGAGACTAGGGCTGCGAGCTAGTGCGGACCGTGATTCATGCTCTCCTGTCAATGATTGATTGAAAAATCATTTTTAGAACTGTTTTTACTGTTGATAGTACTTTGTTGCTGGGGGGCTTTTAACCTATCTAGCTAACTGGGGAATTTGAACGAGGCACACTGACACCTCTCACACATCTTTTAGATCCTGCTCCTGCCTCGCCCAGCCGTCTCTTCAGCCGGCTGTAAGCGACGGCGGGCGCCATCTTTGGTGTGGCTGGGGCTGCGCTCTAGTCGCGCTGGCCTCCCGCCCTCCCTGGCTATTTAGTCGGGTTTCGGATCCGCCTCGCTGCCTTTCAAAGCTCTCCCTACCGAGAGACTAGGGCTGCGAGCTAGTGCGGACCGTGATTCATGCTCTCCTGTCAATGATTGATTGAAAAATCATTTTTAGAACTGTTTTTACTGTTGATAGTACTTTGTTGCTGGGGGGCTTTTAACCTATCTAGCTAACTGGGGAATTTGAACGAGGCACACTGACACCTCTCACACATCTTTTTGGATCCTGCTCCTGCCTCGCCCAGCCGTTTCTTCAGCCGGCTGTAAGCGACGGCGGGCGCCATCTTTGGTGTGGCTGGGCCTGCGCTCTAGTCGCGCTGGCCTCCCACCCTCCTCACAACCTATATCACTAGTAGTATGATTAGACGGCGCAGCGGGCTGGCGCAGCGGGCGCGCCGGACGCGCGCCGAAGCCGCGCCTAAGCCAAGCCCGTCTGCGCCCGTCCGCGACCGGACTCGGCCCAGGGCCACGACTCCTGATTCTTTCGTGCATTATACCTCGACCCAACTTAGACTGCTCAATCCGGGATGTCCCGGCCACTATTGTATCTCCTTGCCTCCTTCAACTGCTGTAGGTATTATTCCCGCCCCCTGCCCTGGCTGCAACTACCAGCTTCCTTCACCAACTCTATCTCACTCACTAGTCCCCGATGCCCCTCTTAGTCCGGTCACTATCCCATATCCATATCCCATATGTTTTTTATTTTTCCAGCGCCAAGAAGCCCTCGGGCGTTCGTGCGCTTTATAAATTTTTAATAACATAACATAACATAACATTTCAGGGATGCCGAGCGGCGCTTATTAACACACGCTCTCTACCATGCCATTGTCTAGAGATTTGCGAGTTTATTACTACGCATAATCTTGACTTTCTTTTCGCCACAGAAACATGGGGAGATGCGGGCTCGGGACCCGACTTTTGTCAGGCCACCCCGGATGGCTATAGCGTAGTGAGACATGACAGACAATTAGGAAGAGGGGGAGGACTCGCCATAATTTTTAAGAATCAGTACCACACCACACTCGACCCTATTTTATCCACTAATTGTGAAGCTGCTGCCTTTGCAATTAATCTTAATAGTAAACAAACTTTTAAAGGCATTCTGCTTTATCGACCTCCCGGACCTCGCAGCTCCTTTCTCTGCTCCCTATCTGAGCTAAATCATTATATTATAGGCTCCACTGACTACACAATATTGGGAGATTTCAACTTCCCTTTGGAAGAACATGGAAACCATGACACCTCCCAACTTATTGCTGACCTCCTCATTCTAGGACTTCAGCAACTGGTAAAGGGAATTACTCATCTGGCGGGACACACACTAGATGGTGTTTTTACAAATAATTCTCTCATCAAGGTATCTGATATTTTACCCCTTACCTGGACCAACCATAGGGCCATTGTACTCTCTATTGATACTCCCCTAGTTAACCTTCCTGCCTCTAGACCACCCAGTAGGGCAGCAATCCGTGCCTGGAAGAATGCTGATATTCCTCGGATGGCAAATATTTTGTCACTATCCTCCCCTACCTTAGGATTCAATCCCGTCCTTTCAGCTTCGGGTTTCCATGACTGGATTAAGAATGCCGCTGATCAGGTTGCTCCAGAAAAATTTATCCAACCTAATAGAAGGTCGCCCTCAGCGGCATGGTATACAGAAGAGCTCAGACTCCACCGACAACATTGTCGGAATTTAGAAAGACGTTGGAGGAAATTTTATTGTCCCTTAGCTAAGCAATCTTATAAAGATGCTTTAACTTTATATAAAAGGGCCATCATCGCTCGGAAAACGACTTATTTCTCGGCCAAAATTGACAATGCTAGGAATTCGGCCAGAGAACTCTTTTCAGTGGTCAATTCTTTATCCACTCCTCCATCGGGTCCTGGAGCAGAACCATCCCAACTGTTCTGTAATGCTCTGTCTAATTTCTTCACCACTAAAGTGGCAGACATCTATGCATCCTTTGGTGGAGATGTAGGGACTAGTTCCACTGTCAGAAGAAAGGAAACTCCCCATATAAATCATGACCCTTTCTTGGACTTCGCCGATACTTCAGAAGATCAAATCAGCAGACTTATCTCTATCACTAAGTCAGGATCCCCTTTGGACCCTTGTCCCCCCCCAGTGATGGCCAATCTAAGTGAGGTGATTTCCCACCCACTTATGGAAATCTGCAACACGGCCTTTCATACCGGCTGTTTTCCAGCCCCGTGGAAGAAGGCAGTGATTAAGCCTCTATTGAAGAAGCCCTCCCTGGACCCCTCTGACGTGGTCAGTTATAGACCTATTGCCTGTCTCCCCTTCCCGGCCAAAATTTGCGAAACTCTGATGAACAAACAGCTCTCAGAGTACGTCGACACTCACCAACTCTTAGACGAAACGCAATTTGGCTTCAGGAAGGGACATGGGACGGAGACCGCTTTAATAAAAGCTTCTGACGAAATCAGAACCATTATGGATCAGGGAGGAGTGGCCATCTTGATTCTTCTGGATTTGTCTGCAGCATTTGACACGGTCGACCATGCTATCTTGGTCGACCGTGTCACAGCTCTGGGGATAGACGGTTTGGCCAGAGACCTCATTTCATCCTTCCTGGCCGACCGCACCCAGACAGTCAAGTTGGGCAATTTCTATTCTCCCGTCTCTGCACTACCTTGTGGAGTACCCCAAGGCTCCTCGCTAAGTCCCACGCTATTTAACATCTATGTAGCGGACTTAGCGAGGGTAATAAAGGCCTATGGGGTACGATTAACCTCCTATGCAGACGATACCCAACTGGTGCTGGCGATCCACAAAAACGGCACAGCAGTGGCAGCTAACTTCCAGGAGGCCATGCTTGCTGTTAGTACATGGATGTCCTCCAACTGCCTAAGGCTTAACTCGGGTAAAACCGAGGTTATGACCTTTGGCAATCTTGCTCCAGAATGGTCCCCCACTTGGTGGCCTAATCAACTGGGCTCTCCACCCGTCCCTGTGGTAAAAGCAAGAAATTTGGGAGTCATCTTTGACAGCAAATTAACATTCAACCTCCATGTCAACAAGGTCGTCTCCTCTGCTTTCTTTATTTTAAAGAAAATAAAGAAACTGCTGCCTTATCTCCCCACCTCTGCTGGGAAGACCTTAGTTACCACTCTGGTATTTTCCAAAATTGATTATGGAAATGCCCTCTTCCTTAACACCCAGAAACAGGTGCTGGTGAAGTTACAGTCAGTACAGAACGCGGCTGCCAGAATTCTGCTAAACATCCCTCGCCGCCAACCTACCACTCTTGCTATCCGCCAGCTCCATTGGCTTAGAGTAGAGAGCCGCATCAACTTCAAGGCCCTCTGCATTGCTTATAAGGCAGTGCACGGCATAGGACCTAAATTCTTGACTGAGGCATTCCAGGTCTACACCCCCAAAAGACTGTTGAGATCTGCCAATACTTGCCTACTACCTGTACCTCGTACCAGAACGGCAACTTGGGGAGACCGTCGCTTTTTAGTGGCTGTACCAAAACTCTGGAACCTTCTTCCACTAAATATCAAAAATGCACCCAACTTGTTAAGTTTTCGTAGGCTCGTAAAGACATGGCTGTTTGACCAATGAATCCTATCACCTGGTCCTGCTAGTTCACACATGCGCCGAGACACCTCCGGGTATTTGTTCGCGCAATAAAAATATCAAATAAATAAATAAATAAATAAATAAGTTCTTGACAAGGTGTTACAACCCTCCTAAGGCTTTGAATGCCCTGCTTGTCTGGTGAATGAGGTTGACTCTCCTTGTCGCCTTGAGGCGTGGGCAAGACTAACACATTAGTCTTTTCTGCTCGTAGTAGTGGTGAAGGGTGACTTTTCCGGACTTTGGCAATGTTCCTTTTCCACCGGGTTGCGGGAGAGTTTTACCTCCCCAAGGATCGCCGTCAAGATTGTCGGCAAGCTTGCTAACTTTTCTATTATTGTTCCACATCCACAGTTGCACGGAAGTTTGTTAATGCAAGAATTAGCCTCTAATTTTCCCTGATTTGTTATTAATGTCGCGATTGCGTCCAATTTTGTGTTTATGCCCGCGATATGGCCTGCCACTAACGTAAAGAGGTCAATCTGCACCTCCATTTTAGAAGATTGGAAGTTCAGGGCTTTTATGGCTTGATCTAAAGAGCTTAATAAAGTCCTCGTCCAAGATGTAGAAGGGGGTTCTCCTTGAGAATTTCTTAGGTCTTTAAAGCCTGGACCTGTCGTGCTGCATGATGAAATTGTTATTGGATCAATTGGATTTGGATGACTAAAATGTGTTGACATAATGTTACTGTCATTTATTGTAAAGTTTTGCTGGTCTCTGCTTTTCATTTGACATCGTGGAGTGGACATGGCCAAGCCCGGGTTTCGATATTGGGGTTTAGCACTGAATTCCGTACCTAGGGCTCTGCCTTTTGTGTCTAGGTACGTGGAAATTCTCTCTGTTAATTCCTCCAGTTCGAAATCATTTGATAAAAACAGTGGTTTTTACCATGGGTCCTCATCACACGGGGATGTAGTAACTAAATTGGGATGGCTTGCTCGCCCGTCCTTTGGACTTGATAAGCCTTTAGGCATTTCTTTAATCAGTTTGGTGGGTGTGGTGTTATTAATCTCCCTCCGGCTGATTCCATTTACGGGGGTATTATCCCCGATATCCTTTGAAATGTCGGTGTAACCTTTTGCTCCCGAGTTGGGATATGGATGGTGCACTTGTGCGGTGACGACCGTTGATTTCCCCTGTGGTGAGCGGGTCCTGGGTTGTACTAAGTAATTGATCCTTTGCTGATCGTTAATCTTATCTGTCCGATGTCCGGCCGGTGGGGAAGGTGCATTTGTTGGCGAGAGGGGGTTCGGCAAGCAATTAACCTCAGTTGTTGGTGCATAGATCGCTGCGATGGGATCTTTTAGGTAGAAGAATTTTAATAGCCCTGACTTTCGTGTGGGAGTCTTTGTAGATTCTGGAGTGGGTGCCGAAACCAACCTCTCCCTTGGGCTCAGTTGGTCCTCTGTTGTTTTATCTTTTGTCTTCCTTCCTTTTTTGGGGGATTTTTTGCAATCTGCTGGTTGTCGCGTTTTCCCAGATCTCATTTTCTGCGGCTGTGGCTATAGCCCCTCTCACGTCCTTTTACTGGCTCTGTGCCCCCTCCTTGCCCCCTGTGTGCCTTCACACAGATCTGGCGTCTCTCTGGCGTTTTCCCCAACTCCGACTCTGACTGTTTACACTTGCTGCATCCACGATAAACAGCAAATGAACAGGGGACCCACCTGGAAGTGGTTGGTTGTTGCTGTTGGACCCGTGTCTCCACGAACTGACCTGTTGCTGGGTCGTGCTTTTGCCGCTGCTTCTCGCCGCACCCGCTCCGCGGGTGCCGCTTCGCGGCTGAAGGAGGGAGAGGTGAAGGCTGCACGCTGTCCTTGGGAGGCGCCTGGAAGGTCCAACACGCCGGCGCTAAGCAGGGACTCAGAAGACCAGGAGTCCCTGCTTCCCCAGGCCTGAGAGCGGACGCGCCCACCTTCAGACACGCCCCCGCCTGTCCAGGAGTAATAGGCGCGTGTTTGCATTAGCCGCTGGGACCCACCTGGAAGTGGTTGGTTGTTGCTGTTGGACCCGTGTCTCCACGAACTGACCTGTTGCTGGGTCGTGCTTTTGCCGCTGCTTCTCGCCGCACCCGCTCCGCGGGTGCCGCTTCGCGGCTGAAGGAGGGAGAGGTGAAGGCTGCACGCTGTCCTTGGGAGGCGCCTGGAAGGTCCAACACGCCGGCGCTAAGCAGGGACTCAGAAGACCAGGAGTCCCTGCTTCCCCAGGCCTGAGAGCGGACGCGCCCACCTTCAGACACGCCCCCGCCTGCAACGCCCACTACTTAAATAACTGCCTGACGCTGAGCGGGACGCGAGCGGGACGCCGAGCGAAGCCCGGGCAAAGGGCGGGCAGTCTGTGGCAGTCAGGGGCTGTTAAGGCTGGGCTGGGCCACGTCCCTTTTCTTTCCATCAGCAGTGAGTGCATACGCCCGGTGTGAGTTCCTGTCCTGCTCCCCACTATCATGTCTACCCGCTCTGGAAAGCTTCTTAGGAGCGAAGGCGAAAGGGGGAACAACGCCGCGAGCCCTGTAATAGGATCTATGGACCGCTTCATCACCAGGGTGGCGGCGGTGATTGAAAAGGAGATTGCTATGTCTGAAAGGCGTCTTTCTGAGGTCTACCTCCCCTCAAGACGTTCATCCTTGGGGGCTGCTGCCCAGTCGCTTACACCGGCCAGTGTCCGGGTTCACTCTGTTACCCCACCTAGTGTCCCTGGTGTTTCCACAGATCCCCCCCATTTGGCTGGTATAGAGCAAACTATAGATAGGCTGGAAAATCTGGCCGCACTCCTCCCTATAGTTACTGTGGAAGATGGTGGCCTTAGTAATTTGTCTTCTCCATTATCATCTAATCTCCTAAATGAAGTTACCAGTGAACCTCTGCCTCTAAGTCCGCTTACCCCCTTCTTGGTTATACCAGAAGGGGAGCCAGACAGGGTTTCCCCCAACACCCAAACTCTTGAAACTAGGCAGGAGAATAGACTCTTAAGTAAAAAGCCAAGAAAACGCAAAAAGGGTAGGCTAGTGAGACAGGCGGCCCTCTATCAAAGAGTAAGGAAGCCCTCCGGTCCTGGTATGAAAAATATAAGGGGTAGGGCTATAGTGAATGAAGTTGACATAGTAGGGGATGTGCTGATCTCTCCCAAGGGGCTACACCCAGAAGCTAACACTGCCAAGGTCTCTAAGCTAACTGACTCAGTAACAGTTGAAAATATCTTTGAGAAGGTATATAGTCTCCTGAAACCACTACTAACACAGGTCAAGGGTCTAGGGGAGAGGATAGACAAATTAGAGCAATCAACCCTTGACGGGTTCCACTCACTCAAAACCACATTTAAGCAAATAACTAGAGTGAGTGAAAACAAGGAAATGGGTACAAAGGGGAAAGAACCATCATCCCAAAGAGACCCTAAACCCATAATATGTCTAAATAAAGTTGTTTCTAATAGTCCATTAACTTCAGCTTCAAAATCTCCTCCCCGTCCCAAACCAGGGCCAAAACAAAAGGAGTTACCAACACACTTAGAGCCTGACAAAAATAAGCCTAAGTCTCTCCCACAAAAGCAGACACAGATAGCAAGTGGCAAAATGGAAGACCCCCAAAATTTAGGCACACGCAACAAACCCAACGGGCTAGCGATAGGGAAAGGCCCTAGATCTGTATCCCAACCTACTGTCCCATCTACCACCTTACCGGTCCTTAGTAACCCAGCACGAAGGATTCCTCCAGTAAATCTTCCACCAGACTGTCAGCCTTTTGTTGCTGTTATGGTTAACGTGCCCCCTTTAAAGGAAGGCCAGTTGGAAAACCATCAGTCACTTAAGAATAAGTGTATCCACTGGCTGAAGGTAAATAAGCCAATCCCGCTGGGTGTGGATGGTATTATTCTAAGTGTCCGTAGAGTCGGGTGGGTAGGGCAGGGGAAAAAAACTCAGGAGGGGGATTGTATAATTATAAACTTTCAAGACCCTAGAGTAGTGCCCTCGATTTGTACTCCTATTAAAAACATGGGGGCTCCGGGGGTTAAAGTGGTCGATCTTTCTTACTTTTACCCCAGGCAAATTGTCAGCCCAACTAGAGGAAGTTTAAGTTCCCCTGTCTTTAGTCAAAACTGGGCCGGGGTTACGGGGGGTACAAGGGAGAACCAACTGTGGGCTGTAGGGCCTTGCTGACTGGAAACTGTGAGTATAGTAGAGCCAGTAGGAGTACCACCCTCCGAAACAAATCTTGCAAGTGGGTTAGTAGCCTCTATAGATACCCCCCAAGATCCTTGCTCCCCTCAGATACTTTGGAGGAGGACCACAGATAGGGGCATTCTTGCGCCCAGCGACCCCCCAGCTGTGACGGACCTAGCCCTTAAGGTTTTCAGCTGGAATGTCGCAGGGATTGCAAGAAAATTGGCTCTACCGGATTTCACTGCTTGGGTTGATGAGCACTCCTTGTGCCTTTTCCAAGAGACATGGAGCATGGTGCCGGTTCATAGGGTGGGATTTTCTTCCTATTGCTCTCCTGCGCAATCCTCGGAAACAGGGAGGGGGCGACCTTCGGGTGGCCTTCTCATTTGGGTCGCAGCCTCTCTAGACTGCAGAGTAGTGGAGTTCCCTACAGGTTGCCCGGACATACAAAACATCACCCTAATAGATCAAAGGGGAAGAATTGTCCTAAATATTTATAATGTTTATGCCCGGGGAACCAAGGGTGGGAGAAAGTCTCCTGTAATATCTCACCTCGAGACTTTGCTAACTAACTCCCCATATAAGAAGCGTACCTTGGTTGCGGGCGATATGAACTGTACGTTCGAGCCCTTGGGCTCGGACGTTTCCCTCGACCAAGACGAGGAGGACACCAGGTTGGGGATCCCGGTCCTGGAAATCCCACCGATTAGAAGGTGGACAGAAGTGGCGCTCCAGATATATTCCCTGAGCCTCGAATTTAACTTAAGGGCAGCTAATGGGAGGACACCCTCGGATAGGGGGGGTGCCCACACGTTCAATAGACCAGGACATACCTCTAGGTTAGATTATTTCCTAATAGATGTAAACCTATGGTCTTATGTAAGGGACATGCAGGTGGTCCCCACGACTGAAAGTGACCACAACTTACTCTCTTTAAGCATGGACCAGTGGTGGCGCCCTTTAAGGAAGGTCAACACTAACCCGGTACCCGCACGCCCGGATGAGTCTGAAGTCTCCCCTTGTGGCAGACGTATAAAATGGGCGAAATTGGTACTCTCAGAGGCAAAGGTAGGGGAAATTCAAACCCTCTTAAATTATGCGGTAACATCCCTCGGAACATCCCTAGAAGGGGCAGGTAGTGTCAATGGGCTATTTGTCTCCTTGGTAGAAGCCTTAACTAACGTGTTTACCTTACATACTAACAAGTCGGGCAACAAAGAATTTAAAAAACCAGTTGTCGGTTGGTACACTCAAACATGTAGGGTTCACAAGGCAAAGTTAGTAGAGGCAGTTAAGCTCAAATCCCGAAGTGAGATACAGGAAGCAAGGAAGGCCTATAATAAGTCCATCCAATTTGCTAGGAGGGAGTGGGAAGACAAATTCTGGGAAGACCTGCTCCAGGCTAGTAAAAGTAGGGACTCAAGGGCCTTTTGGAATCTCATAGGCACACGGAACAAACCCGATGCAGCTATGAGACCCTGTAATATCCCGCCCCAAAACTGGGTTGAACATTTCGGGTCCTTATACCTCCCTCCAGATGGGGAACTGAATGTTGGGATAGACCCTATGTTAGTAATTGAACCTCACGCCTATGATCTCTTCACTCCCTTAGAGATTGAGGGGGTTATAGGGTGGGTAGCGCCCCGCAAGGCGGCGGGCCCAGACGGCCTTCCGGGGGACCTTATGAGGGCGTACCCAGCGGAATGGGGAAAGGTGATTGCCGCTCTCCTGAATGACATCATGATAGGAGGGGCAGTGCCAGAATCCTGGAAAGGGGCGGTGGTGGTCCCGATTTACAAAAAAGGGTGTAGGGAAACCCCGGGGAACTACCGCCCCATAAGTCTGATAGACTCCACCCAAAAGATAGCTGGTAAAGCTATCCTTGGTAGGATTCTTCACTGGGTGGAGGAGAATAAAATCCTATCAGACTTTCAGGCAGGTTTTCGGGCGGGTATGGGGACAATAGAGCAGGTGTTTAGGTTGTCACTATTGGGGTGGAAGGTGGTGGAACTAGGCAAGGGCAGTCTTTATCTGGCCTTTATAGACCTGAAGACTGCCTTTGACCTAGTCCCCCGGGAAGAGCTTTTGAGGGTGCTCTATGAGCTGGGACTACCCCCTTACATCTTGTCCCTCCTTATTAGCCTCCATGCCCATACCTTTGCACAGGTCCGTTGGGGTAAAAACGGAGAGCTCACTGAAAAGATACCAGTGTCCAGGGGCGTAAGACAGGGCTGCGTCTTGGCGCCCACCCTATTTTCACTATATGTGAATGGGGTGGTAAAACATCTCCAACAAGAACCAGCTGACGCCCCCTGTCTTGGAGGAGTCCGTATCCCCACCTTGCTTTTTGCGGACGACATGCTTCTGATTTCGAAGACCCCCCAAGGCCTGCAGAAATTGCTAACGCGTTTCCAGGAGTTTTGTGCTGCTAAAGGCTTAATAATAAATGTGGACAAAACAAAATACTTAGTCCTAAACCCACCTAGGAAACTGGGCCGCCCACCTACACTTAACTCTGTTCCCCTAGAGAAAGTAGCCGAATTCGATTACCTCGGCATTCGGATTACGGATAGGATGTCTTGGGCAAATCACATTGACAAAATGGTCCTCAACCATAGGAGAGTAGGAGGAGCTCTCATGAGGGAGTTCCGGGCCTCACCTAGGAGATCACTTACCCCAGTAATCGACATCTACAAGGCCAAAGTAGTGACATCAGCCTTGTATGGGGCAGAACTGTGGGGCCACTGCCGTATGGATGCCCTAGCAATAGCGGAGAGTAAGTTGTTAAAATCCTTTATCTCTATTCCATTGAGCACACCATCTGTACCAGTGCTGTTGGATACGGGCTGTAAAAACATTAAAGATCAAGCCCAGCTCCGCCCACTCCTACTATGGACACGAATTTGGAGGGGTGAAGAGCTAAAGTCCTATGCTGACGGCCTGGGGGAAATAATGAGTATGGGGGGTTGGGCTAAGATAAGATGGTTAAGGGAAACTAAAAATCTTCTGGAAAAGATCGGACTAGGGGACTGTTGGTCAACACGCTCAGCCCCTCCAAAAGAAGTTGTCAAGGCGCTTTTCTGGAAATGGACTGCGGAGCACCTAATTACAAACTCGAACCACTGCAAGTCCACTGTTGCCTTCTTACAAATCAAGGATATTGTGGCCTATGAACCCTTCCTAGACTTGATCACCCTCCCCTTTGACCGAGCCCTTTATTTTAAATTTAGAGTTGGATCCCTCCCGCTGGGTGCTGTGGTATCAAAATGGACATCAGCGGCCCGTACTTCCCCTAATTGTGCATGTTGCCCGAGCAGGGTTGAGTCCATCGCGCATGTCCTATTTGAGTGCCCGGATTATGCAAGGCCTAGGACTTTTTGGTTGAAACCTCTTTGCCAGAATAGGGGCACACGTAGCCACCTAGAAGCCTTGCGTATTCTAACTACGGACACTTCCCCCTCTATTGTGTGTGGAATAGCAAAATTTTTAAAACAGTTTTGGCTTATTCGTTGTAAGAGATTGTCAGTAGCGGTTTAATTCTTTTTTAGCTAAATTATCTATGGGCACTTCATGTCCTTTTATCCTTTTTAACGAGTTCTCATACTGACTTCTTATAGCTATGCTTTTACTGTGTGCATTGTTATGATTGTTTTGTAAATGTGCTTATAAGATATCTCTGCATATCGAATAAAAGCTTATGACTGACTGACTGGCAAATGAACAGGAGATTACACAGCGCGCCTTCCAGGCTGTCTTTGATGGTGAAATCCTGCTTGAAATGGCTCTCAGACTTCAGAGCTAATGAATGTGAATTTTGTGAGATTGACTTCTCTCCGTGCAGAGAGAGACCGGGAAGCTGTGTCCACTATGCCTCGAGCCTCACTGAGCTCTAGGACGCCACAGAAGGAAGGAGTAGGGAGGTGCAGGTGCGCAGAAAGCACGGTCTCATGCTCTCCCGGCGCTCCCTGGCTCTCCCAACTCACCGGCCGGATCCGTTGCAGTAGTGCAGTGGTGCAATAAGTAGGGCAACGTGGGGCTAATGTGGGCAGAGGCCGTGGGCAGCTCTCCAGCCCGAGCTCGCCACCTACTGCCTGCCGCGCACTAGTAGCACTGGAGCGCACGTCCAACGCTGAGTGCCGGGTGTTGTAGGCTACGGCAGAGCTGAGCAGAGCAGGGCAGGGGCTGCGGCCACGGGGAAGGGAGCCACAAGCACACACCCGCCCGCACACACCGCACCGCGCTCACCATCGCTGCCCTCAGCTCCTCTTGCTGCTTCCGGCCAGTGCTCGGGGCTCGTGCTTCAGGTCAGGCTGGAGGCTCGTCCTTCCTTCGGCACCTCTCGTCCCTGCCTCGCCTCACCGCCCACTCCTAGCGCTCCGCACTGCTCCCTCC
The DNA here is from genome assembly GCF_964261635.1 of Lissotriton helveticus. Taxonomy (NCBI): domain Eukaryota; kingdom Metazoa; phylum Chordata; class Amphibia; order Caudata; family Salamandridae; genus Lissotriton; species Lissotriton helveticus. The sequence continues at coordinate 72,565,751 of NC_136064.1, forward strand.
GTTCCGTGCACGACTCACGGCTCACTGCTCACTTCCGTGCACACTGCTCGCTTCCGCCGCCGGATTATCCAGCACTGAATGGAAGGTTAATAACTCCTTTGTTCAGCTTTTGCACCAACACCAACTAGTAATGAACACGACTAACTGTTGGGTGTGTGGTCTTATGCCCCACACAACAGATAAAGGTATCCTTTATCTGGTCCTGCCATTCATCCAAAATGGTTCTGTGTGGGCATACAGAACAATGTTCATCTACGCACATGAAGTCTACCCCCTGCGTTCTGTGAAAGATAATCCAAAGAATAGTGCTCTAGTTAAGGGAATAGTAGATATGATTCGGGAAGATACTTCCTATGAGACTATCCCAAGAGATGAGACACTAGCATATATTGGATGGAACGTGACCGGATACGGAGTTACTCTGAGTGAAAAACAGCGAGCTAAGAGATCCTCCCCGATTTGGGTTGTACCCCATCAGGGTCACCTATGTCTGCAAGGTACTGGCAAGAATCTCAGAGCTCAGTTAGGGTAAAGCATCTGCACTGAGACATATGTTTTTGCGTCCCAGACTTCCCCTTCGTTCTTAGCAGCTAAGGGTACCTATTTCATCTGCCATGATAGAGCCTATACATGGTTGCCCCCTGACTTTTTGGGCACATGTTTTGTTTTGTTCCTGTTGCCTCCCACCTACACCGCTGCGGCAGATTACCACAAGACAAGGATAGTTAGAGGTGTCTTCAGTAAAGAAGACACTGCAGGACAAGAATTTGGAGATTTCGTGAAGGGTTTTCTGCCGTTTTGGGGACCCATGGTTAACAGCAGGAACATAAGGCAATTGACGAGGGTGGTTGAATCCACCGTAGATGAAACTGCCGGTGCCCTTAGTAACTTGACTGCTGAGCTCCAGTCGGATCGCCTTATGTGTCCGGATCAGCTCCACGGAACTCGATTGTTGCTTACAAGGGTCCACCTCCAAACGTCACAAGACCTCTAGATTAAGCACACAGAGGCCTTGAGCCATTAGGCGAGGGAAAAAAGAACAAGGAGGGGAAAGGATGGGGACAGCAGGGAAAGGGATATATCTGTAACGACAAAAACATACTTATAGATGTTAATACTTAAGCAACCACGGTCTACTCTCATAAAGTCTCGCTAGTTGAATTCATATGTACCTCAGGGAATAGAAGAACCCAGCCTTGGTACAACACCGCACCCTCTCTGGACACTCTATGTACCTACAAAACATTAACACAGGTCAAAGAGCAGACACACCCGGGAAAGCCTATATCATAAGACTCAACCCTTTTGCACTAAACATACCCTGAACTGAATGCCAGAAAGCTGTAAAAATGGATTCTGATGGATAAGGCAAATCATAGAAAATAAACACCATGATCCATGGCAAATGCAGGAAATCCCATTACTCCTTATTTGTAAAGTCGGCAGTGCGTGGGAAGCAAGAACCACAGCACTCCGCTCTACTGGGCATAAAGAAAGTATTCCAATCAGATACCGCATACAGTTGTAACGTACAGTCATGTAGCAGCACTGCTGTAAAGGAAGCCAGAAGTTTCTCCTTCCCTATAGTCCGATGCTAAGAAAACAAACAGTCTCCGTATGTTCAAGTACACGGAAGCGTGTGGTTGTCCTTCACCACTGGGCTCCGCGAACCCTCTCCAGTAAGACAAGAAACAACTCCTCGTAGTTAGGCACAACGTGCAAAAAGAAAAACAAACGGCAATGCGTGGCTTCCTACCACTGCGCTCCGCTGCTTCAAGAAATCAGGCGAGTAGAAAACAACAAGGCGAGGGCTATTTTAGTCCCGCTCCTACCTGGACCGCAGGTCCATAGACAAAGTCTGAAGCTGCAGAGAACAGACGCCAGCCCGCTACCTGCAGGCTCCGTCGAAGATCGGCGTTTCTGGACGGCGTCTCCGTGAACCGGAAACACCAGGAATTACACGCAACCAGAAGCGTGCGCGAGACACCCATGTACTCCCTGCTAGCCGGGAGTTCTGGGTAATGTAGTTCGGACCCTGATTCCGACTACTGCGATCACGGTCCTCTTCCTTGCGCCGCATGAGTGCAGTATTGCAGGCGCGATCTGTGAGGTCCTGACAGTATGCCCTCCCTCCTAGCGCCTACTGGGGCCAGGCCGCCGAGGGTACCGACGGTGATACGCACGTACCGCCACAGGAGCATGGATGTTCTGCACAGGCTCCCAGGAATCATCCTCGGGCGAGTAGCCTTTCCAGGAAACCAGATACCACAACACACCCCTCCGATATTTAGAGTTTTTGATACTTCTCACCACATACTCAAAACCATCATCACACAACACAGGAGGGGGCGCACGTCTCCTGGCGCAAAAGGCAGGCTTCAGCAGATTACAGTGGAACACCGGATGAATTCGAAGTGTCCCTGGAAGCTTCAACCTGTATGCCACCGGATTCACTTGTTTCGTGACGACATAAGGACCAATGTATCTAGGGTGGAAAATGCTGCGCAGTTTGAAACGAATGTTTTTGGTGGAAAGCCAGACCCTATCCCCTACAGCATAGGTTGGGCCTGCCCTTCGATGTTTGTCCTCTCCTCTTTTGTACTCGGCTTTTGCTTTCAGCAGATGGGCTTTGATCCTCCTCTGCACCGCATGTATGTTGCGTATTTGCCCCATCACAGCAGGTTGATCAGCCACCCCTTCAGGGATGCTAACGGGGAGTATCCGTGCGTCAAACCCATACGTGGCGCAGAAAGGCGACACCCCCAATGAACTGTGCCAGGCATTGTTGTATGCTACTTCTGACATCCACAACAGGGAGACCCATGAATCCTGCGCTTCCGCGGCATAACATCTGAGATATTTCTTCAGCGTTTGGTTCAATCTCTCAGTCTGCCCATCTGTCTGAGGATGGAAGCTAGTGGAGAGAGAGGACTGGATCTGCATGGCCTTACACCAGGCCTTCCAGAAACGGGCAATGAATTGAGGGCCCCTATCCGAGATGATCACCTCCGGTACCCCGTGCAAACGGACTACATTGCTTAACAACAATTGTGCTGTTTGACTGGCGGTGGGGAGATTCACGCAAGGAATGAAATGACCCATTTTAGTGAGACTATCGACTGCCACCAAGATTGCCGTCTTGTCTTGATCAGGGGGCAAACCCGTAACGAAGTCAACACTGATGGTTTGCCAGGGTCTGTTTGGTGTGGGTAGCGGCATCAGCAGTCCTTTCTTTTTCCTTGTCTCGTTCTTATCTCGAGCGCACTCCTCACACTTTCCTACCCACTCGAGTACATCTCCCTTGAGTGTGTCCCACCAAAAATGTCGTTGCAACAACTGTACTGTTTCGGTCACTCCTGAGTGACCCGCCAGAACGGAATCGTGACACCATGCAAAAGCCTTCTTCCTTAACGCTACACTAGGAATGAACAGCTTGGCTTCCTGAAAAGGCAGTCCCTGTTTCAGAGTGCGATCCTTCCCCAATGCAGCCCAAGACACCCATGCATCATGAAATCTGGAGGTACGTATCATATCCAAAAAGGTATTCGCTTGCACCACGCAGACCACCTTTCCGGGATCCACTATCGCCTCTAAGGGCTTAGTACCTGAAACATCACCAGGACGAGACTGTCTGGACAAGGAATCAGCCTTCTTATTATCTGCCCCAGGCCAATACGTGATGATGAAGTCATATTCGGAAAAAAACAACATCTAACTCATCTGTCTTTGCGTTAAGTTCCTTGCGGTCTTCATGAACTGAAGGTTTCTGTGATCCGAGAACACAGTGACCGGGAACGCTGCCCCCCACAGATGTTGTCGCCAATCCTGAAATGCTTTCTTTATAGCCAACAGCTCTTTTTCAGCTATGGTATAGTTCGTCTCTGCTGGACCCAGTTTTTTGGACAGGTAGGCTACAGGATGCAATTGTCCCGTGGTCTGATTTCGCTGTGACAAGATGGCCCCGATTGCGGTGTCAGAAGCATCTGCTTCCACTACAAAAGGATGTTCAGGTTTGGGATGGGCCAGAATGGGGGCAGAGGTGAAAGCATCCTTCAAGGTCGTGAATGCTTCATTTGCTTCCAAAGACCAACAAAATGAGACCCCTTTTCTGAGCAATTTGGATAGAGGAGATGCCACCAAGGAGAACTGTGCTATAAACCTGCGGTAATAGTTCGCAAACCCCAAAAATCTCTGCACATCTTTTACGTTGCACGGAACTGGCCACTCCTGAACTGCCCTCACCTTTCTTTCGGACATTTGTAACCCAGTAGGACTAAGTATCACCCCCAGGAATTCCACCTCTGACACCCCAAACTCACACTTGCTCAGTTTGCAATAGAGTTTTGTCGTGTATTTCTATAGGTTCTGATTCGATCCCCCTATTCCTGACCCTATTCTGGTTAAACTTACTAGCTAGTTAACTAACAGTCAGCCCATGAGGCAAGAAAACCCCCATGATGCAGATACCGTTATCTGACGCAGTCACACTACGGCACAGGAACGTGTTATCTGATTAGGTCATAACGCTTGAGATCTAATTAGACAAGCGACATTCCTCCAGCCCCTGATAAGGCATACGACGTTCTCATAACAAATCAAACCTATGACAACCTGGATAATCCGTGCGGCCATTGTTTTGATTTCACAGAGAACTTTAGTAAAGAATGTGCTAACGAGCAAGTCGTATGACATCTTTATTGACGTACCTATGTCCATCCTTACGTCAATCTCGGCACCTTTAAGGTATAAATATTGCCGACCTTGCCCTATGCAAACACACGCGTGGTGACAAGACGGAGCAGCCATACTTGCCGAAGCCGAGAGCAGAAGCAGACCCCGCAGGCAGCAGCCCCGCCTTCCTGACGCGCTGAGAGACGCGCTGCTATCTCAAGCCGAGAGACCCAGCACCGGCGCTTCTGGGCAGCCCTCGCAGGCAGCCTGGAATATCGAGAGCAGAGAAAGAGATACCATTCCTCATCCATCCTAAATTCCAGGTACAGAACTGAATAACCCCTCCTAGAGAATTCTTTAGTTATTCACTTGGCAAAAACAAACTTAACTTAAACTGTAAACTTTCTATTCCCGCCCACGCATTAGACTTAGGTCAGGTACACGGGGTAGGCGTATTTAGAAACACCAGTTGAGTGCGTTTAGTCAAATGTATATGTGTATGTAAATATATTTTAATCATTTTAAACATCATATGGCTCAGAAACCATATCAATGTTTTTACAGTATTATTTTATACTATTGCTTCTAATGTATGCACTTTACTTAACTATAAGTATTGCAATAATATCGATCCATTTCTCTTGTACGAGAAAAGAGACTGATCAATAAATAACATCTTTTATTGAACACGCCCGTCTCTTCCTTTTCTCTACATTCTGATGAGACTAAGAATGCACGTACTGACTGAGTAAAATAATTGCCTTGTGCTCACACGACTCTTGAGATTGACTCTTGATTAGGGGAGAGCAAAGTTGTCATGTTCTATGGTTGTCAGAAACTAAATCCCTTCTTGTCTAATCAGGGGAGTTCATCCTTCCTTGAACATTCGAGAAAGTTTCTAGCGAACTCTGAGCTTAGCTGGCAAACCCAAAAATTAAGTCTAGTATCGACAGTAGTAGACCTAGTTAACGTCTGGCCTAGGCCTTTACTGCCGTAGGTACTATTCCAATGCGCAGAGCCTATTGGGAAAATAGGAGCTACACTACATGGCGCCCAACGCGTTTGGAAAGGGCGATAAAACTAACGTAAGACATTTAGAGTAACTCAGTCGTGCTTTCTCACTCAGACCCCTTTTCCCAAATACTCCAAAGACGTCTGGAGTGGGTGAAAGGTTATAATATCCTCCAAAACCTCGCAGGAGGGAACTCCTATGTATGGTTCTTGGTCTAGTCAACGTTGAAGGATAAAACAGTTCCAGAATATTGTGCATCTAATCTCTGTTTCCATAAAGAAACCTGATCTGCAAACAAAAATAATACCATCCTGTCAGTAAAATGGGAGACAGTGATGGAGAAAGAGAGGCAATTAGATTAGCTACTGAAATAGCAGATGCTGATGCTACCATGCAAGCAGCAGACGCGGATATAATACTTATTCCGGTCATTAAAAGGAGATCTATAACCTTAAAACTTATAGAAAATGGACTGACACCTAGAGGTGGCACAGTCATATTCGTAATTGAGGCACACGAATATCGGCAGACAGAGGTATACTATACATGGATACATTTTCCAGCAGCAAATGCTGTAACAAAGTACTTCCACTATTACAAAGTAGAGGAACCTCCTGAAACGTACACTCCTTTCGAGGAGGTGGAAGTACCACTCAAATTCCAAGAGCATTTGCTCTTATTTGATGGCGCCCTAATACATAACAATCACATTACAAGGCTCGGTCCTTTAGGAAGACCAGGAGCAACGTGGCCGGTCCTAGCCGGATACACACCACATCCAGACATCGACGAGATGACTGCACCAGAGCTATTAATACAGCTAAAACAACTACTAAAAATTCACAGACAATTAGTTCAGTATGTAATGCGGACTTCAACAATTCAGCCAGCGATTAAACTTCCACAGCTGACCCCTCACCAGGGGAACACAAATAAAATTACACCACAGAACATCCAATCCTGCCTAGGTAAGGTTCCAGCTAAACGGGAACAAATACCATTCTGGTTGGCACAGAAAATCACCCAAATAGAGGCGGTGTTTCCTGACACCACCCCATTAGAAAAACACAGGATTCTGACTATATGTCTCCCAATGGGAATCGCACCACATATTGAGGACTGTGACACTTGGGGTACAGTCTTTGCTTCCATCTATACAAAAACGCACGGTGTCCCATCCATTTCGGTGATACCAGATGTGCTAAAACAAATTCAAGATGAATACGGTCCAGAACCTGCTTTAACTCTTGGTATGAAATTACTGAAAGACTTCAAGCAGGTCTCGGCTATATTACTAGCCAACATAAAAGGTGAAGCAGCAAACGTGGCGATCCGCCAGAGGTTAAAAGAGACAGATATAGCAGACCAACCAGCTGAAATTGCCAGAATCATAGAAAAATCCTATGAAGAACTAGGCAGAGATAGTCTAGGTGGAATACCAGTAAAACCGCAACTGACTACAAGTCCAGAAAAAATATTTTTTAATAATAATAATTCACCAAAAAAGAACTGGGATGGAAATAAACAATCCAATCCTAAAGAAAAGAAATTCCAGTCCAGAGGAAGGTCTCCTAGGCGAAGAGAGAAATCTCCAAACCCGAGACAAAGGTCACCTCAGAGTGAACCCTCTGGGAATAGATATAACCTTAGAAATAGGGATAATATTAAAAAACCTGATAGATATCAAGACATTGATACACGTCCCTCTCAATCTTTTCAGAATTCCTCGCAGAAATCGGAAAGAAGAGGACGATCAGAAGAGCACGCCAAGTCCAAAGACAAGGAACCTGCTCAACTGAAAAAGAAATCACAATTTCCAAAAAAGAAGGTAGCCAGTATCAAGGTAGTTAACAATGCCGAGAATACTGAGGACACAACTGAAAAACGGAGAATGGGCTCAGACAATGCTAGACAGCGCAGCAGAGGTGAGCATAGCTCGCAAAGTCCTTATGAATCATCTGGAGACAGTGGACACGAATGAATACCTTCAAGTGGAAACTGCAGATACCAGAGTTAGCAAGCCCCACAAAATATACGAGATAACATTACGTATAGAGGGAGATAAGACTAGGAAAATTAGGGGACTATTTTGGGATAACCTCTCCAAGGGCTATGACATCCTTCTAGCTGAAAAAGACTGGCCACCAGAGTTTGTCAGGGAGTGCCCTCATGGCGAAGAAGTAATTATGCCTGCCTTCTCGAATCAAATACCGATTCATAAAAAATATACACTTGCTAGAAAGTGGGCAGTGGCCTTAGCACCTGCTTTATATAAAAATCATGTAGGATGGGATGAGGATTCTCCTCCTCACAAAATCCAGTTAAAATCACAACCTACTGCACAAAGGCAGTACCCAATTAAGCAAGAAGCTAAAAAACAAGTAAATGAAATACTAGATCAGCTAGAATACCAGGGGGTGATTGAAACTTGCACCTCACAAATGAACAATCCTTTATTTCCGGTCTCCAAACCAGACAATTCGTACCGTCTAGTTTTGGATTACCGACACCTTAACACATGTTGCAAAACCTTTGCAGTGCAAAACTCACACAGTGCTGCACTAATGAATAACATAGTGCGCAAAAAATACAAAACTACCTTGGACATCTCCAACGGATTCTTTTGTCAAAATATAGCACCAGAGAGCAGATATTTAACTGCATTTTCAGTAAATGGCACTCAAAAACAATTCTGTCGGTTAGCCCAGGGGTACAAGAACAGCCCGGGGGTATTCTCAGCGAGAGTAACAGAATTACTACAACTATATGATGATGAAGCATTATCTTATGTCGATGACATTTACTTAACAGATGATGACTTGGAAACTCACTTGAAAAGAGTGAACACCATAATACTTGGTTTCGCTGCAGAGGGTTACAAATTCAACTTCAAAAAGTCCAGAATTGCCCATCTGACGGTCCTATTCTTAGGATATGAGTTATCAAGTGAAGGCAAAAGCCTGGCAGACAATTTCCTAGAGAAATGTGCCGTAATCCAAGCTCCTAAAACACTAAAAAACCTACAGTCAATTCTAGGTTTCCTAAATTTCGGAAGAACATATATTGCAAATTACGCAGAAAGGGTCAAACCCCTTTATGATCTAATTAAACCAGACTTTAAAAGATCCAGTTGGACTCAAGCACACACAGAAATTTTGAGATCCTTACAAACAGACATGCTAATTAAAACAAAATTAGAAACCCGTGATAATACACGCAACCTTGTGATCCGAGTCATCCCAGGGAGATGCGGATTCACATACCTAACCTCTAATGAGGGAGATAAGGTACCAATTGCATTCAAATCACATTTGTACACAAAAGCTGAACAGAGATTCAACAACAAAGGAAAAATTGTTCAAGCAGTTCAAACCGCAATAGCTAGAGAAAAAGACATAGCTGACGGTAGACATATCACAGTCAGAACAGCAGAATCAGCCTTTGAGGCATTAACAACACCGTGTAATTTACCAACAACAACATTGGATCCAGAATGGTTACAATGGGTAAATTCAATCACAACGGACAAAGTATATTACTTCTTTGATCCAGAACTAGAAGAATTAAAAAATCTAAAATATGAAAAAACGTATCCTCTGCCAATCGACATTCTGCCTCTACGACATTACGCCTGTGTAATCTATACAGACGGACATGCTCAACCCTCCGTGTGGGGAGAACATGCATACAACCCCACATGTGAGATTACAAAAGAAGTGTGGCGCGGAGGTAAACTAAGACCTCTATTAACAAAATCACACTCAGTAGAAACTAATTCAGAACTACAAACTGAAATAATAGCTTTGAAAATGGCGCTAGATAATGCGGATCGCGAATTCCCGACACTTATAGTGTCAGATTCATATTACTGCGTCAAAGCATATAACAAGGATTTGCAGACATGGATTCAGAACGGTTACAAAGATGACACAGATGCACCAATAAAGCAGAGACTGCTCTGGGAACAAATAGCTCTTTTACAAAAAGAACTACCAAAGACTCACGTGACTCACTCACTGAGTCATCAGCGTGATGGCGTTCACGTTGTAGGGAATTCATTGGCTGAAGCAGCCGCAGCGGCAGCCACTAAACTGGCTCCCGTAGATCGAAAAAAGCGTACATTAAAATGCATTGACGGCGAAACATTGCTGGCAGTAAAAACGTCATCAAAAGGCGACTGCTCAGCGTTACCGATCAACTATCCACTCAATTACACATACATCATAGATGCAATCTCCGTTCCTTTTGCTCGAATCCCTGGAGTGGGGGATAGAGTGATTCCAAACATGGACAGGAGAAACTTGTTAATCGCAGACGCACATATGGGCGAGGGTCTCAGACACCTTAAATTAAAAGATTCTCTGGAAGAATTACAATCACGGTACTGGTGGCCAGGCATGAGCCTGCACTACACCATGTTTGTAAAAAACTGCCCAAACTGCAACAGAGATCGCAGTGGGGAGAGAAGCAGTTTAATACCTCGTCGTATCAAGGCAGATAACATCTCCACTAAAAAGAATGGCTTGCGATTAACATACACAGGCTAGTTCCACTTATAATGTAGATCCACAGCACTCGGCTGACGTCCGGACTGTTATACAAGATTTGCGAGTCTAAATGGCATATACGCTAAGAGCATGCTACGTTCGACCATTTTTTTTCTTTTTCTCAGGCAATCCAGCCTGGGGGGGGAAAGAATGGCCAAATGAGCACAGCCCAGCGGGAATCTTCTCACTTCCTTCCTGAGGGTATGGGATGGTGTAAAGAAAAAACCAAGACAGAAAGCAATCTATAATAGAAAGGATATTAGGTTCGGGAGCTGGGTGGGTCAAACATCTAATAAGTGTCCAACGTAGTCTAAATAACCTGCCAAGAAATTCTCTGAAGGGATTCAGTCCGTACGAATTATTATTCGGAACTAGGATGTTGATCTCTGACCTTGATAGTCAGACTTCAGTGGTAACAGAAAAAAGCTTTGATGTCAAAGACCGTTTGGCTATTTTACAGGACTTAAACAAAACAAGAAAAGACCTGAGCAACATACAGTTGAAACAACAGCCAACAACCACTGAAGAATCACCACCTGTCCCAGCAAGACCTGTCTGGATTCCAAAAGTCGGGGATCTAGTCAGGGAAAAGATCGCGGTAAAGAAGGAATTTGGGCCTTCTTACAGAAAAGCAGTTCCTGTCTTGTCTGTCAACGGGACAAGATCAGTTGTACTACCGCCACTTGCTGGAAAAAAGGAGAACCGAGTTGTATCCATCGACCTGGTAAAACCACAACATGTGGCCGATAACCAACAGTAGGCCAAGTGGACTCCCAATAAGTAGCAGAACACCAAGGTTTGCTACCAGTACAGAGGTCCTATCAAAGAGGCTCATCACATTCGAAACGCCTACAGAAGAACAACAAGGACTATGCAACAATGCAATAGAACTTAGACCTCTGAAAACCCAAATAAAGACATTTAGCAGAGACACACCAATCTATACAGAAGTACCAAGTGAAAATGCAAGAAACAGAAATCCTGAACCAATTGGAACAATTGACAGAACTGCATCCGGTTACTTCATCAACTTCGATGATTCCTCTGAAGGCTTCAACGAACAAAAGACACAGCCATCATCAAAATCCTTTAAAGACAAAGCTAAGGAAATTTTGAAACAACTGAAAGAAACATATCTGGTTTCTCCATGGATTGAATTTTGGGTGGGTTTTGGTGCATTTATCCTCATACTTTGGCTCATCATGGTATTTACTTTGGGACGCTTCATTGAGGGAAAATATGCTAAAATGGACACAGCAAGTCAGAACATCAACTTGGTCCTCAAACCACACACATCCTCACACGTCGAGAAACGAGAACTTTCTTCAGAACTTACTTCAGCAAATTTCACAGCAATTCCAATACCTGGTGGGGTAGCCTGGGACAACACTGACTATGAAATTCACGGTCCGGTCGAGATCCTGAAATATCCACACCAAATTAAGATCTCTTTGAGTGACTTTGCGAAACCGAACTCATTTGCTGATGATTGGGACTTTGAAAGTATAAACAATATTATGTCTGACTTAGTAATGTCTGCTAAATTTACAAAACATGATTATTTGCAAGGTTCTACAAATTATGACAGCATGTATTGCTATAACCACTATGGTAACCATTTCTTGCATAAATCTGCACAACCTAGAAATGTTTTAAATTTTAATCAATGGGAACATTGTGCTACACCTCCAAAAGGGAGCTCTAGAACCGTGTATGGCAAATATTCATATTTTTCAGGTTTTAACATAACTAATGCTGAAACATTTTATTACAAATTGTCAAACAAGACAGGGATGAAAACCATGATAACCAACACAAAATTGATTTATTCTGATTCATTCTTTGAAAAAATGAATACTTTTGGATTTGATTATTGGGACAAAAATGTTGATTTGAAAAGTGTTTGGGGTACAAAAGAATGGCAAGTACAGGGTTTAGAAGCTTTGTTTAGAGCCTGCATGATCCCAGAACAAATGATATTTTTAAATGACACTGTTCAACAAACCACCTGTCTTGGCTTAGCCAAAATCAAAGATTTAAATAACCTGTCTATTCCAAAGCCAACAATGTTTAGCAATAACTCTGAAACAGATGAAGAAATAGACATAAACCATATACTTAACCAAAACAGAACACATCCTGATTGGAAACAATGGTTGATCTGGCCCACAGATACAAATAACTGTCAAGATAGATTCCTGAATAAAACACAGGGTTTCAAAATGAACAGGCCAGACCCTAGATATCCCCAAAGACATCACCCAGGGATAATAACAACCTACAGTGTGGGCAAATTATGCCTTCAATGGCTACAGACTTCCACACTGCCTGAAATTAAGCAACACCTAACTTTACTTACTGATGGTGCTGACTTGCGTGATTTCATACTGGGACCACGCAAACAGCGTCAAAAGCGTTTCATAGCAGCCTCTGTATATGCAGCATACAATGAGGCCTGGAAGGTTACTCAAATTGAAACAGCAGAAAGAATACGGGAAATTGACCGTATTAATTTGGAAAAATCACTTTCTGTAGTGGACAATGGGTTAATGACTCTGTCCTCCAGAATTTTTTCATTGGACAGCATTGTGTCTTCAGCAATCGATATATTATCGCAAGACTTACTGTTATTACAACATGGTCAGTCACAATTGCGTTCTATTGTACAGCTTGGCTGGACGTTACAAAATCTGCGTTCAGGCTACGTGCCTTGGCGTTTAATCAACACAACGTCACTATTCCAAATCTTTAACCTTACTGATAGACAAATCGGTATGGCGCAGAGGGGTGCTGATTATACAATCTTGAGCATTGAAAAACTAGAAAGATTACCGTTGACAATGTCAGAACGACCTGTCAGTGAATGGATAATCCACGGAATCATAAATATTCCAATCTCAACCTTCAGGTTTCAATACTGCCAAAAATATATACAGGCTGGCATGTACGAGAAATTGGGAAAGGGGTACCTTAAAACAACATGGAACCTGCCCTATTCACATGCATGTGTCAGTAACAAAGGACAGAAAGTGTTTCTTAGTGGCAACAATTGTGCTATGTCACTAAGCGGCACGCTTCTGTGTAACGGTATTAGTTTGCACGGAGCCTGTGAAGGGAATTCATACAACCTTTCATGTCACCAGCAAGGCGCACCTGCAACTGAAATAGAACCATTCTTTCAAAGACTCTATAATGGGAGTTACATTCTTATTGTAGACCGCAGATGCTGTAGTCTTATGCCCGGGACTCCTTATCTCGTCACTACGACGGCGAAGGTCAAGTGCTGTGGACGTTCTTTGTTTCCCAGCTCCTTTCCAGACAGGGAGGCACGGGCATGGCCCAGTTTGAAAATTACTTCTATTCGAATAGACACTTTAAGCAGAATGAAAACAGTGCTTCTTCAGACGCCTACAAGGCTCACGTCATCTAAAGAAACGTATGATCTACAAGTCGCAAGGACGACTGCAGAGATACATACATTATTATCAACTAATTCCCCCGTACATTTCGCGGAAATCCTGAGCGAAATCTTAAATATTTCTGATACCACAGGGGTCTCAAAGGTATTTAAGACAGTATTTTCGATGGCATTAACACCATTCAAAGCCATACTGGGTATTTTTCCAGACTTCGTCCATTCGATTTTTGGCGGACTTCCCCTGATCCTAGGACTAATTGCAGGAATCCTATTCCTAGTCCTTATTTTTCGTTATGGCAACCCATGTCACAGATCAAACTCTCGCGACAATGGAAGATACGATCCTAGCCATTGGATACCGGGACCGGATATCAAAAATCCTGGGACTATCCCGGCTTAGAGACCTAAACATGACTTGGTTTCTATCATTTCGACCAATGTGGCAAAGGTGTGTTTTACCTGTACTAAGGTGTCTGCTATGCGGAGAAGAATGCGTGTTAGACACCTGTCTGACGCTACAATCGGATGCGCCGGTGGATGCAGATACACTGTTGGTTCCTACCAAGGTTCACGCACTGTGCTGCCCTCAAAGGATGCCAATTCTGATGACGGCATTCCTGGAATCTTCACCACTGCGATTGAAGAGTAGTGAAGTACGAGATGAAAGCAGCATCGAACAGGTACGACCTTCTGTCAGCAATGCAAATCAGAATGTCAATGGAGACAATCATGCGCATGAATGCATGGTTACCCCTATTTCCGACTTAGAGGAACTTTCCCATGAAGCTGTTGACAGTTTTTTCGAAAGCCTGAATGATATGATGTTCTCTCCGGAACAGAAATAGAGACTTTTGAGTAAACTCGCACACGGCGTTCCCTGAATTCGGCCTTCAACTTTAAAAATAAAGTCACATGAACAATTACAATCCAGTTCACGGACAGCAACTTTTTTCAGCAAGCCCCTAAAATATTTTTCTATATATTTTTTCCCGGGACACTGATTTTCTGCTTAAAGTAAGAGACTATTCCTAGAGAACTAAGATTTCTATTTTTAGATACTTTATAGACTTTATAGACTTTAGCTGCCCGCTGGTATGTTCGCAATAGATTTTATGTGATGAAATGGTTTCGACTTTTTTTCTGTATAGCCATATTAAGAGCCATTTCATGTGTATTTCTCATATACCAACAAGCAATAATGCATAACAATGCGTGTTTATTTCTGCATTTAATTCATAGCTTAAGTGCATACAATATATATGACTGCAATTGTTCAGTATATTTGAAAATTTCGAAATGCATTTATGTATTTTGGGGTGGTAAGGTATACACTATACTCTATAGTATGTTGTACTATGTTATACTATGCATAGATTAGTAGATATGACCATAGTTAGCGTGGAGTGGGTGTCGTGTATTTCTATAGGTTCTGATTCGATCCCCCTATTCCTGACCCTATTCTGGTTAAACTTACTAGCTAGTTAACTAACAGTCAGCCCATGAGGCAAGAAAACCCCCATGATGCAGATACCGTTATCTGACGCAGTCACACTACGGCACAGGAACGTGTTATCTGATTAGGTCATAACGCTTGAGATCTAATTAGACAAGCGACATTCCTCCAGCCCCTGATAAGGCATACGACGTTCTCATAACAAATCAAACCTATGACAACCTGGATAATCCGTGCGGCCATTGTTTTGATTTCACAGAGAACTTTAGTAAAGAATGTGCTAACGAGCAAGTCGTATGACATCTTTATTGACGTACCTATGTCCATCCTTACGGCACCTTTAAGGTATAAATATTGCCGACCTTGCCCTATGCAAACACACGCGTGGTGACAAGACGGAGCAGCCATACTTGCCGAAGCCGAGAGCAGAAGCAGACCCCGCAGGCAGCAGCCCCGCCTTCCTGACGCGCTGAGAGACGCGCTGCTATCTCAAGCCGAGAGACCCAGCACCGGCGCTTCTGGGCAGCCCTCGCAGGCAGCCTGGAATATCGAGAGCAGAGAAAGAGATACCATTCCTCATCCATCCTAAATTCCAGGTACAGAACTGAATAACCCCTCCTAGAGAATTCTTTAGTTATTCACTTGGCAAAAACAAACTTAACTTAAACTGTAAACTTTCTATTCCCGCCCACGCATTAGACTTAGGTCAGGTACACGGGGTAGGCGTATTTAGAAACACCAGTTGAGTGCGTTTAGTCAAATGTATATGTGTATGTAAATATATTTTAATCATTTTAAACATCATATGGCTCAGAAACCATATCAATGTTTTTACAGTATTATTTTATACTATTGCTTCTAATGTATGCACTTTACTTAACTATAAGTATTGCAATAATATCGATCCATTTCTCTTGTACGAGAAAAGAGACTGATCAATAAATAACATCTTTTATTGAACACGCCCGTCTCTTCCTTTTCTCTACATTCTGATGAGACTAAGAATGCACGTACTGACTGAGTAAAATAATTGCCTTGTGCTCACACGACTCTTGAGATTGACTCTTGATTAGGGGAGAGCAAAGTTGTCATGTTCTATGGTTGTCAGAAACTAAATCCCTTCTTGTCTAATCAGGGGAGTTCATCCTTCCTTGAACATTCGAGAAAGTTTCTAGCGAACTCTGAGCTTAGCTGGCAAACCCAAAAATTAAGTCTAGTATCGACAGTAGTAGACCTAGTTAACGTCTGGCCTAGGCCTTTACTGCCGTAGGTACTATTCCAATGCGCAGAGCCTATTGGGAAAATAGGAGCTACACTACAGTTTGTTGTCCCCCAGTCTCTGTAGTACCTGAGACACATGGTGTTGGTGCTGTTCTGTTCTCTCTGAGTAGATGAGGATATCATTGATGTAAATGATCACACAGACGTCCACCAACTCCTTCAAGACATCGTTAAGGAAATACTGAAAAGCCACCGGGGCGTTGCATAGCCCAAACGGCATCACAGTATATTCATACAACCCATAACGTGTCTTGAAGGCGGTCTTCCATTCATCTCCTTCCCTTACACGCACCAGATGATATGCCCCTCGCAAATCTAAGCGGGTGTAAATCTGTGCATCCCTTACTTGATCTAACAATACTGTTATAAGGGGTAAAGGGTATCGGTTTCGTACGGTGTTCTTGTTTAACACCCTATAGTCCACGCAGGCTCTTAAGTCTCCGTTTGCTTTTTTAATAAAAAACAAAGGAGAGGCTGCAGGGGATCTGGAGGGTCTGATGAACCTGATCTTGACATAGTGATCGAGGTATTCTTTTAGGTGGGCTGTCTCTGGAACCGACAGGGCATAAACACGACAAGACGGCAACGTGGCTCCCTCCACCAGATCTATCCGACAATCATACAACCGGTGTGGGGGTAGTTGTTCTGCCTAGCTCTCACTAAATACGTCCTCGAAGCCCTGATACTCCGAGGGTAAGACGAGCTCTTTCTCTGCGGCTGTATCCACCACTACCGGAAGAAAGAAGGCTGCAGTAGGCGGTATCTGGGAGGAGTCCAGATGTTCCTTGCATATTTCTGACACAAACCGAACCTCTTTCGTATTCCAATCGATCCAAGGGTTATGGTAGCTGAGCCATGGCATTCCCAGAATGATCTCATACTGAGGGGCTACTATTATATTCAAAGACAGCTTCTCTCTGTGCCATCCCTCTGTTCCTCTGTAAGACAATTCTACCACATCCGTTTGTTCTGTTATGAGACCCGATATCAAAGGCTTCCCATCCACGGCTAACACCTCCTCAGGGATCGCTCTGGTAACCCTGGCCAATGACAATGAAGCTACTAGACTACTGTCTATGAAATTCCCGGTGGCCCCGGAGTCAATCATGACTTTGACCTGATGTACAATCCTCTGGCTCTCCAGTCTCATGGGAAGAACAATATGTGTTTCAGTTTTTTTTAAGGCCAGGACCGTTAAAGAAGGAATTTTCAAAGGTTGGGATTCCCTATGGTCTTCTTGACTATCCACTGGCACTGCGTCTGACTCCCCAACCAATGAAATCGCTATTCTCTTACTCTTGTTCCATACCCCAGAAGACTTAGGCTTATTGGGACATTCTTTGACATAATGTCCTTTTTTTCCACAATACAGACATAACCCCAGGGCTCTACGGCTTTCTTTTTCCGCCCTGGACAATGGTGCTCTCAAGGCTCCGACCTCCATGGGTTCTGAGCCAGGGTCAGAGGAAGGCAAAGACCTCCTGGGGACGTACTCAGACCCCCCAGGAACGCGATCCCACCTTCTTCGTTCACCACCTCTTTCACTTTGTCTACCATCTAGTCTTAAGGTTAGGTTTATCATGTCTGAGCAGGTACTCGGCTGGGGAACTATCTGGGCTATGATGTCCTTCAGTCCGTCTCTCAACCCTTGGTAAAAAAGCAACATCCTTTTTTCCTCTGGCCAGGACGTTTCTGCCACCAATCTGTTGAAATCTGTCAAGTAGGATATCAAATCATTCTTACCCTGCCTGAGGGTGAGCAGCTCTCGGTCTGCACTAAATGTTATGGCACGTCTATCAAATACCCTCTCGAATTCGGCACGGAAAGCAGCCCAATCCGAAAGAATCGCGTCATTCTTTCTCACCAAAGGAACCGCCCAATTGGCAGCATCCCCCACGAGATAGGAAATGGCGAAAGCTACCCTTGAGTGATGGTTTGGAAAAGAGGCCGGTTTGCAGGAGAAATGAAGCATTATTTGCGTTAGGAAAACCTGCGTCTTTTTCGGATCGCCCGACTACCGTTCAGGACTAGCCAGCGGTATAGGAGGGGGAACAGTTACCTGTACTTGCGCGGTAGATGCATCAAAAGGGTTCCTACTCAGTCTGTCCACCTTATCCCTCAAGACTGCCGCCTCTGTCTTGGAGGCGGCTAGCTCTTGCTGAACCAGCACTAAGGCATGCAGTACATCTTCCAGAGTAGCCATTGCAACAACAACCGAGTCGGGCGGAGCTTATTTCTTGGGCGTGTAATTCTGTCCGGATCAGCTCCACGGAACTCGATTGTTGCTTACAAGGGTCCACCTCCAAACGTCACAAGACCTCTAGTTTAAGCACACAGAGGCCTTGAGCCATTAGGCGAGGGAAAAAAGAACAAGGAGGGGAAAGGATGGGGACAGCAGGGAAAGGGATATATCTGTAACAACAAAAACATACATATAGATGTTAATATTTAAGCAACCACGGTCTACTCTCATAAAGTCTCGCTAGTTGAATTCATATGTACCTCAGGGAATAGAAGAACCCAGCCTTGGTACAACACCGCACCCTCTCTGGACACTCTATGTACCTACAAAACATTAACACAGGTCAAAGAGCAGACACACCCGGGAAAGCCTATATCATAAGACTCAACCCTTTTGCACTAAACATACCCTGAACTGAATGCCAGAAAGCTGTAAAAATGGATTCTGATGGATAAGGCAAATCATAGAAAATAAACACCATGATCCATGGCAAATGCAGGAAATCCCATTACTCCTTATTTGTAAAGTCGGCAGTGCGTGGGAAGCAAGAACCACAGCACTCCACTCTACTGGGCATAAAGAAAGTATTCCAATCAGATACCGCATACAGTTGTAACGTACAGTCATGTAGCAGCACTGCTGTAAAGGAAGCCAGAAGTTTCTCCTTCCCTATAGTCCGATGCTAAGAAAACAAACAGTCTCCGTATGTTCAAGTACACGGAAGCGTGTGGTTGTCCTTCACCACTGCGCTCCGCGAACCCTGCTCCAGTAAGACAAGAAACAACTCCTCGTAGTTAGGCACAACGTGCAAAAAGAAAAACAAACGGCAACGTGTGGCTTCCTACCACTGCGCTCCGCTGCTTCAAGAAATCAGGCGAGTAGAAAACAACAAGGCGAGGGCTATTTTAGTCCCGCTCCTACCTGGACCGCAGGTCCATAGACAAAGTCTGAAGCTGCAGAGAACAGACGCCAGCCCGCTACCTGCAGGCTCCGTCGAAGATCGGCGTTTCTGGACGGCGTCTCCGCGAACCGGAAACACCAGGAATTACACGCAACCAGAAGCGTGCGCGAGACACCCATGTACTCCCTGCTAGTCGGGAGTTCTGGGTAATGTAGTTCGGACCCTGATTCTGACTACTGCGATCACGGTCCTCTTCCTTGCGCCGCATGAGTGCAGTATTGCAGGCGCGATCTGTGAGGTCCTGACATTATGACCCTTCAGAACAGGGTCGCGTTAGACGTCATACTTGCAGACCGAGGTGGGGTATGCAGAGTGATCTAATCGAGTTGCTGTGTTTTCATTCCAGATAACGCTCCAACAGTGTACCAGGCCATCTCCAAACTACATAAGATCTCTGAATCTATTCATGTGGATAAAGGAGATTGGTCGTTGATGGGGTGGTTCTGGGAACTGATATCTGCCTGGGGATGGAAGATTCTGATGGTCATTGGGATGATCTTAGCCATTCTTTTCCTGTTCTGTCTATGTATACAGTGTGCTCCTGCTATATGTGGCCTCTGTGCTACATCATGTGTAAGGAAATCTGTATCAAGGGACGAGCTAAGTAATAGGATGATGCTACAGCAACATCTCAATGACTTTAGGAATATAGACCTGGACTCAGATTAGCGTGAGGATAGGTTGATTGGCTATGTAAGGGCAAAAGGAGGGTCTGTGGTACTGAAAATTCTGGACCCATGTCATAAACATCGTCGAATCATGACGATTTTGGTATCAGCGGACCGAGAATGACGAGTACACTATGTACGAGCATTTTCGTCGCATTCGGGTGACGAGATAACCCTGGAATCAGGAAACTCGTCCTGAACCCTCGTGTTCCATTTTGTATGCGGCAGCCATTTTGTGATTGCCCTCACATAGGCCGGTGACTAAGGCCAAAAACGAGTCTGAAGGACACGTACACCTTTGCTGACTTCTGCACGACCTGGGCAAGCTGACTCCACTGCCCGGGGCCAAACCTGTTCGGTCAGTTCCTCTCCCAGTGGCCGGTCGAGATAGTATCAAGGCACAACATGCCATAAACCCTTCATCGCACACAAACCCTTCCTAATCTTACACACACCTGCCTCTGTTTCTTTCTTTATGACTTACTTTATGAGGAGGAGGCGCCCGTTTATATTGGGGTTTCGTCGATATCTGATGAAACTACTGGGCCTTGCCGGGTAATTGATTGTGGGCTGAACAAACTGAAATATGGGCTTGTCATCATGACTCTGCTTTTTCTTCGTATTGAAAATATGTGAATGGTCAACTGTAAAATAAGGAATGTTTGCCTGAAGCATAATATTTTGTATAAAAAGAGAAGGCTGGCTATGTAAGATTGAGCAGTCTCCTGAGAATATACACTGTGTTGTACTTCTAGGACGCCTGTTACTTGGTTGCAGCCAATAAACACGATCTTTGACTTCACCTAGAAGACTCTGAGTTTCTGTAGTCTGAAACAGGAAGGACCCGAAGTCTTAGCGTGTGTCCCTGGCACCGCTGGGTTCTGAAAAACCCAGTACTTCAGTACCTGTTTGGCCACCTCCTTTTGGCATGCTGACACCTGCCATTGGGGTGCCATGTGTGGGTCGGTGAGGTGTTGTGAGCCTGCCGTGCTTGCGGGTGCTTCATGCTGTGTGGTCTGTTGCAGAGTCTGAGTTCTCCTCTAAGTAGCTTGGCAGCCCTGGTCCTGGTGGTGGGTTGAGTGGGATGCCCATGGGCTGTTGTAGTGCGTCGGTGTGGAGGGTGTGGTGGTCCTCTCCGGCATCACAGATGTGTGCTCTGCTGGAGGTGTTGTGTGTCCCTCTGCAATGTGAAGGGGAGATGCATGTTGACATTGTGTTGACATGTATGTTGGCACATTGTTCTTGTTTACATGCAAACTGTATGACAATGTACATTGTGACTGTTTTGAGGTGCAAGATTTAGATGTGGGACAGTGTACATTTGGACAACACGACGGATGTGAGGTTGTATGAGTACATTTCCATTTCACAGTTTCCAGCTCTGTCAGATGTAGGCATGTTTCTGTGTGTGTGCGTAGCGAGTTGTGTCCCCTGTTCTGCAGTGTCGGGGTTTCACATTGTACCACATTGTCGTCAATGTGGATGTGCTGCTACTGCTATGTGTGTGTGCTGCAGTGTGCCACGGGGATGAGGGACATGATCCAGGGTCATTGTGGGTATGCTACACATAGTTGTGCATGTATGCCATTGTGCCCATCTCCCCCGTCCCCCCAGTCCCTGGTCTTTACTCACCCTGTTGATGTTATGTCAGGTCCTCCCGAGCTGTGTCCGCACTCCCGACTCCTTGCACCGTCTCCACACTTTTGACTGTTGCCTCCATTTCCTCCAGCTCCTCCTGTGGCCCGGGACCCTCACCTTCTGTCGCCCTTGCTGCCTTCATGTTGGCAGCAACTTTGTGCCTGGTTTAGATTTTCACATCATGCCCGTGCCTCTAGGCCTTCTCCATTGGCCTCCTCGACACTCCGACTGCATTCCCGGTGGTCTAATTGTGGGTCAGTTGATGGTTGTGTTCTGGTTTTGCTGTGGACTGCACCTCCTCTTCCTCTCCCTCTTCTCCTTGGCCTTCCCCGAGCCCGTTGTTCCTTGCTGGTGGTCTGTGGGGGTTATGGTGTTCGCGTTGACCTCTGCGCTCGGTCAGGGTGGATCCATGTTGCTACGCACTTTGGATTGTTTCTGGTGTGTTGTTTTTGTAGCATTTATGGTGCATTTTCCCACCAGATGCGTGGGATTTGCAGGCCTGCCGCTGGTTTTTGCAGCTTTTTGTAGCCTTTTGTATCGTGATTGATCTCATTGCAGCTTTTTTTGTGTTCGTATTTCACATTTTTGCGGTATGGTGTTGATTTTAACACGGTCAGTTGATGAGTTATCTGGAGACTATCGCATGGCACCTCCGTGTTGTGAATACTTGGTTAACCCGGCGTAAATTTCCCGTGATGAACTGTGATGTTGGATGTTGAAGGTTGCTTTAAGTTTCTTTTGCGATGGTTATCACACGTTCTTGAGAATATACCCCAATGTTTTACCTCTTTTTGTATTAACTGAGGCACTACATATCAAGCGTGTGTGTGTGTGTGTGTGTGTGTGTGTGTATATATATATATATTTATATATATATATATATATCGATATACGTATATATATATATATATATCTAGACAGGCAGACAGATAGATAGATAGATAGATAGATAGATAGATAGATAGATAGATAGATAGATAGATAGATAGATAGATAGATAGATAGATAGATAGATAGATAGATAGATAGATAGATAGATAGATAGATAGATAGATAGATAGATAGATAGATAGATAGATAGATAGATAGATAGATAGACAGACAGACAGACAGGCAAATAGATATGTGTATGTGTTTATCCGTAATCGAAACTGCCCAAACACGGCTTGGCATCCACTGAGAGTCCGGTATGTAGTTCCGCTCGGCCAAGCGATTGAAATCTCAAAGCAAAATGCGCTAATGGAGTACAACCACACAAAATGTATGGCACACTGGATACAGACACAAAGTCTTCACTTCAGTTTTTTATATCATTGAAAAGTGCAATGACAAATCCACAAGGCTAGCAGAATCGCGTTTCGGTCTAACAGACCTTTACCAAACCAAATCCGGTTAGTTTCCAAAACACAGATATAGAGACAGGACTCAATGTTACATACATAAACATAAAAGAAACACTTAAAAACATGTTTAAGCATCAAAAGAGACCATTATCAAATAATGTGTAAAGAAATATAACCAGAAACTGGTGGAGCTGAATAAGTGAGAAATTTTTAGTCAAATGTGTTCAGACATACCTCAAGCAACTTAACATTTCATTTATGAAAACATTTCGTAATCATATGCACTGATGCAATTATTGGGCGTTACAATATATTCTATCTCTAAAAATAACTTAATTGATGTCTGGATTACTGTATGTGCCTCATGAATACTAAACACCACTGTGGGCTGAATCCAGAAAACAGCATTAGATCATAGTTGATCCCCTCAAGTAAAATAGAACACATTTCCTATAGTCCGTACATTCTCAGAGTCAATGGACCTATATGAATGTAAGTGCTACATAAATAAAAAAGTTACTACTCAAAAATCACAGTGAGCAGCGTTTCCCATAATCCCCCTACCCGCCTCATCACCCGCCCGGATCGGAGTGAAGCCTCAGTGGGATAATGAACTCATAAAAACTTTATGATGATTTCCTTGAGAATGGCTCCATTTTGCCTCTCTCGGTTACCAATTAACCTGTATGGAAAAAGAGTAAATTAAGAATATAGAGGCATATTATCAACAAACAGCGTTAACAATATGGCTGCTTTAGTGCAGAAAACTGCTGCTAAAGTGGCGATAATGGGCTTGATAATACGCGCTTGTGAATTCCCATAGAAGCCCATGTTCTGGTGTGAACATGGGCTTCTATGGGAATTCTCTACGGCATATTTTCAAGCCCATTATCGCCTCTTTAGTGGCAGTTTTCTGCCGCTAAAGCGGCGATAAGGGTAACGCCCTGCTTGATAATATGCCCCATAGTGACCCCCTAAGTTTGAGAATTTTGTTAAGGTATCACATTTCTGACTATTTAATTCTTCCAATGTATGATGAAACTTTTCATAGTGATACTTTGGCTGGCACTAACTTCAAATTGTTTAGATTTTCTTTTATTGTTCAAATGCACTGTTATTGGCAATGATATCACTAAGTACGTGCCTTTTTTTGGAGTTGCCCAGGAGGACATGGAGGATGAGGTCAGGAGAAAGTGGCTGCAGGAGTGAGTGATAAATCATGGTTTTTACTTCTTTTCTCAACAACACTGCTGCTTTATTAAGGTATTCCTTCCTAGCCTACTAAGTACATTTCACAGTATCCAAAGTACCTTGCAATATTTCTGTCTCTGCAGCTCTGTTAGACCTGGCATCTTTTGGTGTGGTTCCCCCTGTCTCTTTGCTTCTGACCTCCTGCTTTTGACTGTGTGCTGAACTTCACTTTTTCTGGTTTAAGGACTCTGGGGACTTATCTACAAGAAAGTGACTCAACAGTAACCCTGGGCGTAGGACTATGCTACGCTCGCGTAGTTTGCACAACTACGCGCTACGCGAATTGCACGTAGCACAGTGCAAAATTGCGCAGCGGGCATTTTTTGCTTGCTTGTGGTCCTCAACATCAAGTTGGTGACTGCGAGCGAGCAAAATGACATCCTGGCAAGACTTTTTCCTTGTTCGCGATCAGCAACATCAAATTGCCAATCGCAAACGTGGAAAATAAACCTCCCGGCGAGAATCTCAACGCGAGGAGGTCAGGTTACTCATTGCGAGTGGTCGCGTATGCTCGCGACCGCTCACGATGAGAAACTACCAGTCCGCGTTGAAAAAACTTCCGCTCGAGTACAAATCTACTCGAGCGGCAGAAAACGACTGCTTGCACTGTGCAAGATGTCATTTGCAATGATTGCACAGGCGGACAAGCATCCGGGACTGTGCAATCAGAGCAAACAGCATTTTCCCTACCGCACAACACCAGTCGCGTAGCTACGTGTAGCTTGCGTAGAGCGAAGTGCACTTCGCATAGCTATGAGTAGCACGACTACGCAAATTACGCCCAAGGTTACTAGTCAACAGGGCATCGCAAGTCATTTGTCTGCACCGCAATGAGTCACTGTCAAAGCACAGGGATGTGACATAGCTACAATAATATGTTGCATCTCTGTGCTTTCCCCTGCCATGCATCAATGCAGGCACCCTTGCACTATGGTGCAAGGGTTTCTGCATTTCTGGGGAGATTGTTTTTGTGCAGGAATTGGCAGAATGCATAGAAAGAGGAAAAACGAGGAGTACTTCCCTTTGCCTTCCCTGGGGATGCATAAAATTCGAATCCCTTTCCAGGTTTACAAAAGATTGTAAATCTGGGAATGCGGCAGAAGCCATGGGTGTTACGTGGGAACACCCACAGCAACACCCATGGCACGCCCCTTTCATGCAAAGTGCTACATGAAAAGGGGCCGTATTTACAAAGAAACGAAAAGCCACACAGGGTGGATTTTCAATTCCTTGTAAATATTGGACAGCAAAATGCACCACTGGTGCGTCACAAAAAATGACATACTGGCGGCATAAGGGGCTTGTAAACAAGTCCCTGGGTACGTTATCACTGCTGACCAGTACTAAAAGTGCATGTGCTCTGTGTTCAAAATGTAATGGAATTGGTTTCTCCATGATTGGCATATTTTATTTACTAATAAGTCCCTAGAACAGTGCACTACATGTACCCAGGGCCTGTTAATCAAATGCTACTAGTGGGACTGCAGCACCAATTGTGTCACCCATATGAGTAGTCCTTCAAATTTGTCTCAGGCCTGCCACTGCAAAGCATGTGTGTGCAGTTGTAAACTACTATTTCGACCTGGCAAGTTCATCTACTTACCAGGCCCAAACCTTCCCTTTTGTTACATGTAAGGCATCCCTAAGGTAGGCCCTAGGTATCCCCATGGGCAGGGTGCAGTGTATTTAAAAGGTAGGACATGTACTTGTTAATTTTATGTGTCCGGGTAGTAGAAAACTGCTAAACTCCTCTTTTCACTACAGCAAGGACTATCTCTTCCAAAGGTTAGCATTGAGCTGGCTTGTAATATCCTACACGTGTATCTTCTAATTGGGAGCAAATAGATAATCGGAGTTTGTTGTCTCTGGACTTCCAATCAAAAAGCATAACTTTTACTGAAGTTGGCTTTAAATTGCAGGTCTGAAAATGCCACTTTTAGAAAGTTAGCAGCTTCATACTTAACCATTTTGTGCCCCTTCCTGTCCTAGAATATTACATCAGGGTTGGATGCCAGTTTGGCTTTGTAAATTCACTCTAGACAGTCACACACAAAGGGAGCTGAGGTGTGCCCTCCCTATCCTCATGGCCCTTCACCAGACTGCTGAGCCTTCTTGAGCTAGAGTGGTTGGAAGAGTTGACACTGACACCTGAATAGGGCTGAGTTTGTCCCCACACAAAGAAGACTCAACTCCCTGTAGTCTGTCTGGAGCTAGGACCAGGATGGCCAGGTTCTTGGGCACTACAAAGAACGTTCTTCGAAGTCTCACTACTTCAAATGCTAAAATGGGTATAAGTACTGGACCTCTGACAGTATATACTTAGAACACTTCTGGACTGAGTACATTCTGCCAGGTAGAAGAGCTGTTGCGCTGCCAGTAGGGACTACCACTTCCCATCTTGCTTTGCTGGGTTGGCCTGCTGCTTCTTGTCATATCTAAACTTGTGCATGTTGAATTTATGTCATTTTTGTCTTGTGTTACTCAGATAAATATTTGCTATATTTCTAAACTGGTCTGGAGTACTTTTGTGGTGCTTTCACTCTGTTACCGTGGTTGTGTGCACAAATACCTTACACATTGCCTCTTCAGTCTCTCCTTTCTATGGGCCATTCTGCTTCTCCCACTGAAGGACATAACCAGGAAGACGACCTGAAGAAAAGGGTCTAGCAGGAGTTAGCGACTCAACTGCAGCAAGCAAAAATCAAGCCATTGCAGTGGCCTTCTGCCAGCTGGGGCCCTAGAGGAAGATAGTGAAGAAAAAACAGTTCCAATGACAACATTACAGCTAGCTGGTGACCATTGCAACCACCTCAGCAAATCGAATCATGCCACCAGTGCTACCTCCCTGCAGTCAGTTCTACCAGCAAACTACCTGCCCCACATCCATTGGAGTCATCCTACACAAGGTCTTAAGGGCCTAGAAACTCTTAGGACTCGACTGGAGCACACTAAGAGAAATATGGACCATTTAAATGGGGGTTTTCATAAATGTGTAAGGGTGGGTCTGTTTCTTGTAGTTTGGGTATGGCAAGCTGAGGACGAGGTAGGAATTGTTGTTTTTTTAGGGATTAGGCAAGGGGTGTGTTTGTTGTGAGTCGACTTGGTGGAGCAGGTTGGAGCAGGAGTAGAAAATAGTGTCTTTTACAGTTTATGGAGTGCCTGGTCTACTGAAGGTGGAATGCATGGCTGGATTTTTTAAAATAAATAAATGCTTTTTTGTTACACATAAAAGTGGTTTCTTTAATTAAATTATTATTATTAGTTGTTTGCTTTACTGTTTACTGTAACTCAGTAGCAACCCCATTAAACAAGGAAGATGCACCTACCTATCAACAGAGGCTGCGCCCCAAACCTGGCACACCGCGAAGAATAAAGAGAATGTCAAATTGTTCATTTATTATCCTCTCTCTACTCTCATTCTAAATAAACTCCCTTGCGAATCTACCCCATGCAGGCCTTCACCTGACTGCAGCTAGTGTTGGAAACTGACCACGCCCAGCCTCCACGCACCCTCTTTATGACTTGCTGTTGCCTGAGCACCCTCGCCTCAGCATTATCTGTGTTCTGTCCTAACCTTTGCAGTCACCACTCAGGAATAGTTCCCACCCATGGAATAAATGTGACATTTTGCTACCTGCCAACCCCAAACCTATCCACTCCCTCGTTCAATTTCTCAACTGAGCAGGTATTTATTATTCACCACCCACCACAATACTTGCATCTAGCAGCTGACAAGACACACATACAAATTTGGAAGAGGTTACTTCGACAGGTA
The DNA here is from genome assembly GCF_964261635.1 of Lissotriton helveticus. Taxonomy (NCBI): domain Eukaryota; kingdom Metazoa; phylum Chordata; class Amphibia; order Caudata; family Salamandridae; genus Lissotriton; species Lissotriton helveticus. Next base: position 72,594,011 of record NC_136064.1, read on the forward strand.
GATTCACTGTGCTGTGGAGATTGTAAAAAAAGTGCATACTACTTAGCACTGGCTTACCCATGAGTACTTTTATCATTTATTTTCTACACCAAGATGCCCCAAGGCCAGGGTAAGAGGAGTGGTGTGGGTGAGGTATGTTGATGGAAGAAATAGATTACAGCACAATACATCTTACAGCCGGGGTTGGGAGTGTTAGGGAGGTAAGTCAATTGATGAGTAAGAGGGAAAAAGAGGCAAATTTAGCATTCCGTATCTCCCTGAGCAGGCCACATCTGTCATTGAAGGTAGTTGAGAATTAAGTTAACCTATTTAGGCAGTCTTCAGAAGCCCACAGGCTCCCAACTGGTTAATAATTAAATAGTCTGGAAGGCAAAATAGAAAGGGCATTAACAGTTGAATAATATTTAGGATGAAAGTTTAAAAAATGATAAAATATGCAGATGGTAGACACGTGGTGCAACTGCATTCTTCTCGCATTGTCCGTCTTGGGACCAGGGCTCATCCACAAAGAGGACGTGTCATGGAAGTTACTTGCAGAAGAGAAGGCCTCGGGAAACGAAAAAGAAAATGACAATATATTTGAGTGTCAAAGTAAACATGAAGCATGAGGTGCTGGGCATAATCTCATTAACTAATGGCCAATGTAGTGCCATTACCAGACAACTAGCGGCATGCACGTACATCGAATGATTGATCATTCAAACAATATAAAGGTTTAGCTATCCCCATCGTGGCCCCAACATTATAACCACTGAAGATTTGCCACTTGAGCCACTGGTCTGCATTGTTAGTAATAATTCACCACTCCCAGGTGCATAGGAGAAAGCCTCTTTCAGTCCTTGTTCCAACTGAAATAGATAGGGACGGTCCTCCTCCTGTATGTTGTTGAGGGGACTTGCAGATTTTATTTCTTCCAAAAATGAGCAGACCTGTCGAACAAGAAAAATAAAAGAAATTGAGTCTTTATTTAGCCAAGGGAAACTGAGAGTCCTCAGAAGAACCTAGAGATGCTAGACTGGAGTTAACAAAAGGCAAATCAAGTGACTACCCCACAGAAGCGTTCAAGCCAGAATCATCATCCAAACAATAAATTCCAAGTTTTCCTAAGCTCGTCGAAACCATCACATGAAGGATGAATTAATTTCCTTTCTTTGTCATCTCTCACCACTCATTCGCCAGTCCAAAGGTTCCTCTTTATCTGTTTGTGCTTTGCACACTGATTCAGCTGAGTGTATTCACATTAGCATACCAACTATAAGAATATACCAGATTTTTTTTTTTTTTACAGTAGGCATTTTTGTTGTGTTACATGACTTTTTATTCTGAAATGTAGAGTTCATCTTCCTTTTTATGGGGTTCTTCTGGAGCATGATCACACCCCACATTTATGATATCCGACAAATGACCCTCATCTAATGCTGTGTTTTTAGGAGCCTTATCATTTTGGTAATTAAATGTTTATACTGTTTAATCGTTGTCAGCCTCAAAAGTTTGGATGAGACTGACTGGTCCTTCTGACAGTGGCAACTGCACCAGCTGCACTGTTAACCTACTATAAGGGCACAGTGGCTAACAGAGTTTCTGGATACCTATTTGCCAGCCTGCTGAGTTCTGGACACTGTTCAATTTTAATCAAACAGACAGAAGTTGACAGGTAGAATTCTTGCAAAACGTCCAACCACTGGCAATTTCTCCGGGTACCATTCCAGCCTATTGTTGTTTTGCCCACCATGCCACCTCGGATTAGACCCAGTGTTGGTTCTGCTCCAATACGAACAGTCGAGCCTCAAATACAAAGCTGGTCCTCTCTGAACTAGAACATGAGCAACCCAAGAGCAGGTTTGGCTTAATTGGGCCTCTTCAGTCAAGTGTGGCTTGGTTCCAGTGGCACAGTGAGCAAGGGATCCACGTCAGGGCATAGACTTGGCCACTTAGGGCATTACATCAAACCCACAAAAGGTGATAGGTGGAATGCTTGCAAGAAGTCTAACCATGGCATTATTGAATTATGCCTATGAGCCTTCAGCCACTATTCAATGCTCCATTGCTTCCCAGCTAGTCTTACTACTTAGTTACAATCCATCATTTGCTTACAGCCACTCCCTTACTTATGAAACTCCATTGGCTCCCAGTCACTCAACGTTGTGCTTTTAAAACAGGATGTATGATCTTTAAATCCCTGTATTGCAAAAGTCCCAAATTTATTGATCAACTTATCACAAAATATGTACCTTCACGCAACCTACGTTCATCCCATCTTGGCCTCCTCCAGGCGCCCCTCTTTAAACTTAAGCGCTCTGGTGGTCGTAGGTTCGCAACACTGGCTCCTTGTCTGTGGAACACCCTCCCTCTTGAGATTCGGACCTGTTAGGACCTCTTATCATTTCGGAAAGCCTTGAAGACCTGGCTGTACAGACAAGCGTATCAATAACTCTCCTCCTCACATTCATGACTATGTTCTGTTGATATCAGCGCCAAGAAACCAATCGGTGATAGTGCGCTCAATAAATGCCTTATTAACATAACATAACATATAACATGTTTTTTTTAGAATCTTACAGTAAGCCAAATGTACTTGCACCAGGATATTCAAGCCAGTAATGGCCTTTGCAAAGGTCCAGCATAGTTTCTCTGGAATATAATGTTTTGCACTTTTATGAACGTATAGGAAAGTACCAAGCTCCTCTAGAATATAATGTGTTGCACTTTTATGAACATATAGGAAATTACAGTAATTGATACGTTTACACTGTACTTGCTTAAAAATATGACAACAGAAACAAAAAAATTATAAGAACAAATATTGTGCCAAGGTACAAATCAAAACCAGACACATACAGTTGGAACATCAAATAAATATTATGAGTTGAAAAAAACTACTTTATCTTGCTCGATGGTTTTTGTTAAGTGAATGATTCCAATTGATGTATAGTTCTTGGTAATGGAATATCTGTGTTACTTGCATTATTTGCTTTGTTCCCCCAGGACAGTTCAACATCAAACTAAGCACATAATACATACCTTCTTGCATACATCAAAGTTTACTATGCTTTATTGTTAGCTAGGACTGAATTCCCAACAGAATTTTCCATCAATTTCGCATCAATTTTGCATCTTTCCATATGGACAAATAATTCGAAGAATTCACTCTAACTCTCATCCACCATACCCTTTTATTTGGCAAAGCTGTGCCATCTCAATAGCACATCCATTTCACTGCACAGTCAGACCTGCTAAACCTTTATGAACAAACTAGCTTGAACATACTATATCCTGACAGGCACATCCTTCCCTTGAAGCTATTCCATTGGCTAACATTGCAGCTCACCAGCTAAGCCCTTCAGCACATGCATCTGCACACATAGTACACTACACGCATACCAAGCACATGTTATTTTTCACACTAACCGATATCAATAAATATTAAACCAACTTAATTTTTCTCCAGGGGGTGCTGGTGGTGGGAATCAGAGCTTACTTTTGGGAACCGGGAATTATTTTTCATCAGACTTTGACCCAAAGAAAGACGAAGAGAGAGAGGGGGGGGGCAGAACAGGGAAAAGGAGGAGGAAAGATACAAAAACAGTGAGAAAAAGAGATATCAGGGATGGACTGAACCTACAAGAGTGCAGTAGAAAGACAGGAAGCATAGGCCAGTGAAAGAAAGAGGTGTATGGTGGAATGAAGTTTGGGCGGCCTTGGTATTCAGTAACAAGTAATTCGGCAGTGCCGGTTGGGGCTCGTAGGGAAACTTTAGGTCCCGGCACAATTTATTTCCAAATTAACATCTTCCGTGCTCATGACGAGCTCAGCTCGTCATGACCACCGCGGCGCTCACACGCAGGGATAATTCCCCTGCTGTGCTGAACGTTCCATGGAAACGGGTGTGGTCATGACGAGCTCAGCTCGTCATGAGCACAGCGCCACCGTGCTGCATGAAGAGCCGAGCTCGTCATGAGCACTGCGGCGCCGCGCACGGCTCCCTCCCCCCACACCGCGGGGGAATTACCCTTCCTAGCCTACTAAGTACATTTCACAGTATCCAAAGTACCTTGCAATATTTCTGTCTCTGCAGCTCTGTTAGACCTGGCATCTTTTGGTGTGGTTCCCCCTGTCTCTTTGCTTCTGACCTCCTGCTTTTGACTGTGTGCTGAACTTCACTTTTTCTGGTTTAAGGACTCTGGGGACTTATCTACAAGAAAGTGACTCAACAGTAACCCTGGGCGTAGGACTATGCTACGCTCGCGTAGTTTGCACAACTACGCGCTACGCGAATTGCACGTAGCACAGTGCAAAATTGCGCAGCGGGCATTTTTTGCTTGCTTGTGGTCCTCAACATCAAGTTGGTGACTGCGAGCGAGCAAAATGACATCCTGGCAAGACTTTTTCCTTGTTCGCGATCAGCAACATCAAATTGCCAATCGCAAACGTGGAAAATAAACCTCCCGGCGAGAATCTCAACGCGAGGAGGTCAGGTTACTCATTGCGAGTGGTCGCGTATGCTCGCGACCGCTCACGATGAGAAACTACCAGTCCGCGTTGAAAAAACTTCCGCTCGAGTACAAATCTACTCGAGCGGCAGAAAACGACTGCTTGCACTGTGCAAGATGTCATTTGCAATGATTGCACAGGCGGACAAGCATCCGGGACTGTGCAATCAGAGCAAACAGCATTTTCCCTACCGCACAACACCAGTCGCGTAGCTACGTGTAGCTTGCGTAGAGCGAAGTGCACTTCGCATAGCTATGAGTAGCACGACTACGCAAATTACGCCCAAGGTTACTAGTCAACAGGGCATCGCAAGTCATTTGTCTGCACCGCAATGAGTCACTGTCAAAGCACAGGGATGTGACATAGCTACAATAATATGTTGCATCTCTGTGCTTTCCCCTGCCATGCATCAATGCAGGCACCCTTGCACTATGGTGCAAGGGTTTCTGCATTTCTGGGGAGATTGTTTTTGTGCAGGAATTGGCAGAATGCATAGAAAGAGGAAAAACGAGGAGTACTTCCCTTTGCCTTCCCTGGGGATGCATAAAATTCGAATCCCTTTCCAGGTTTACAAAAGATTGTAAATCTGGGAATGCGGCAGAAGCCATGGGTGTTACGTGGGAACACCCACAGCAACACCCATGGCACGCCCCTTTCATGCAAAGTGCTACATGAAAAGGGGCCGTATTTACAAAGAAACGAAAAGCCACACAGGGTGGATTTTCAATTCCTTGTAAATATTGGACAGCAAAATGCACCACTGGTGCGTCACAAAAAATGACATACTGGCGGCATAAGGGGCTTGTAAACAAGTCCCTGGGTACGTTATCACTGCTGACCAGTACTAAAAGTGCATGTGCTCTGTGTTCAAAATGTAATGGAATTGGTTTCTCCATGATTGGCATATTTTATTTACTAATAAGTCCCTAGAACAGTGCACTACATGTACCCAGGGCCTGTTAATCAAATGCTACTAGTGGGACTGCAGCACCAATTGTGTCACCCATATGAGTAGTCCTTCAAATTTGTCTCAGGCCTGCCACTGCAAAGCATGTGTGTGCAGTTGTAAACTACTATTTCGACCTGGCAAGTTCATCTACTTACCAGGCCCAAACCTTCCCTTTTGTTACATGTAAGGCATCCCTAAGGTAGGCCCTAGGTATCCCCATGGGCAGGGTGCAGTGTATTTAAAAGGTAGGACATGTACTTGTTAATTTTATGTGTCCGGGTAGTAGAAAACTGCTAAACTCCTCTTTTCACTACAGCAAGGACTATCTCTTCCAAAGGTTAGCATTGAGCTGGCTTGTAATATCCTACACGTGTATCTTCTAATTGGGAGCAAATAGATAATCGGAGTTTGTTGTCTCTGGACTTCCAATCAAAAAGCATAACTTTTACTGAAGTTGGCTTTAAATTGCAGGTCTGAAAATGCCACTTTTAGAAAGTTAGCAGCTTCATACTTAACCATTTTGTGCCCCTTCCTGTCCTAGAATATTACATCAGGGTTGGATGCCAGTTTGGCTTTGTAAATTCACTCTAGACAGTCACACACAAAGGGAGCTGAGGTGTGCCCTCCCTATCCTCATGGCCCTTCACCAGACTGCTGAGCCTTCTTGAGCTAGAGTGGTTGGAAGAGTTGACACTGACACCTGAATAGGGCTGAGTTTGTCCCCACACAAAGAAGACTCAACTCCCTGTAGTCTGTCTGGAGCTAGGACCAGGATGGCCAGGTTCTTGGGCACTACAAAGAACGTTCTTCGAAGTCTCACTACTTCAAATGCTAAAATGGGTATAAGTACTGGACCTCTGACAGTATATACTTAGAACACTTCTGGACTGAGTACATTCTGCCAGGTAGAAGAGCTGTTGCGCTGCCAGTAGGGACTACCACTTCCCATCTTGCTTTGCTGGGTTGGCCTGCTGCTTCTTGTCATATCTAAACTTGTGCATGTTGAATTTATGTCATTTTTGTCTTGTGTTACTCAGATAAATATTTGCTATATTTCTAAACTGGTCTGGAGTACTTTTGTGGTGCTTTCACTCTGTTACCGTGGTTGTGTGCACAAATACCTTACACATTGCCTCTTCAGTCTCTCCTTTCTATGGGCCATTCTGCTTCTCCCACTGAAGGACATAACCAGGAAGACGACCTGAAGAAAAGGGTCTAGCAGGAGTTAGCGACTCAACTGCAGCAAGCAAAAATCAAGCCATTGCAGTGGCCTTCTGCCAGCTGGGGCCCTAGAGGAAGATAGTGAAGAAAAAACAGTTCCAATGACAACATTACAGCTAGCTGGTGACCATTGCAACCACCTCAGCAAATCGAATCATGCCACCAGTGCTACCTCCCTGCAGTCAGTTCTACCAGCAAACTACCTGCCCCACATCCATTGGAGTCATCCTACACAAGGTCTTAAGGGCCTAGAAACTCTTAGGACTCGACTGGAGCACACTAAGAGAAATATGGACCATTTAAATGGGGGTTTTCATAAATGTGTAAGGGTGGGTCTGTTTCTTGTAGTTTGGGTATGGCAAGCTGAGGACGAGGTAGGAATTGTTGTTTTTTTAGGGATTAGGCAAGGGGTGTGTTTGTTGTGAGTCGACTTGGTGGAGCAGGTTGGAGCAGGAGTAGAAAATAGTGTCTTTTACAGTTTATGGAGTGCCTGGTCTACTGAAGGTGGAATGCATGGCTGGATTTTTTAAAATAAATAAATGCTTTTTTGTTACACATAAAAGTGGTTTCTTTAATTAAATTATTATTATTAGTTGTTTGCTTTACTGTTTACTGTAACTCAGTAGCAACCCCATTAAACAAGGAAGATGCACCTACCTATCAACAGAGGCTGCGCCCCAAACCTGGCACACCGCGAAGAATAAAGAGAATGTCAAATTGTTCATTTATTATCCTCTCTCTACTCTCATTCTAAATAAACTCCCTTGCGAATCTACCCCATGCAGGCCTTCACCTGACTGCAGCTAGTGTTGGAAACTGACCACGCCCAGCCTCCACGCACCCTCTTTATGACTTGCTGTTGCCTGAGCACCCTCACCTCAGCATTATCTGTGTTCTGTCCTAACCTTTGCAGTCACCACTCAGGAATAGTTCCCACCCATGGAATAAATGTGACATTTTGCTACCTGCCAACCCCAAACCTATCCACTCCCTCGTTCAATTTCTCAACTGAGCAGGTATTTATTATTCACCACCCACCACAATACTTGCATCTAGCAGCTGACAAGACACACATACAAATTTGGAAGAGGTTACTTCGACAGGTAGATTCACTGTGCTGTGGAGATTGTAAAAAAAGTGCATACTACTTAGCACTGGCTTACCCATGAGTACTTTTATCATTTATTTTCTACACCAAGATGCCCCAAGGCCAGGGTAAGAGGAGTGGTGTGGGTGAGGTATGTTGATGGAAGAAATAGATTACAGCACAATACATCTTACAGCCGGGGTTGGGAGTGTTAGGGAGGTAAGTCAATTGATGAGTAAGAGGGAAAAAGAGGCAAATTTAGCATTCCGTATCTCCCTGAGCAGGCCACATCTGTCATTGAAGGTAGTTGAGAATTAAGTTAACCTATTTAGGCAGTCTTCAGAAGCCCACAGGCTCCCAACTGGTTAATAATTAAATAGTCTGGAAGGCAAAATAGAAAGGGCATTAACAGTTGAATAATATTTAGGATGAAAGTTTAAAAAATGATAAAATATGCAGATGGTAGACACGTGGTGCAACTGCATTCTTCTCGCATTGTCCGTCTTGGGACCAGGGCTCATCCACAAAGAGGACGTGTCATGGAAGTTACTTGCAGAAGAGAAGGCCTCGGGAAACGAAAAAGAAAATGACAATATATTTGAGTGTCAAAGTAAACATGAAGCATGAGGTGCTGGGCATAATCTCATTAACTAATGGCCAATGTAGTGCCATTACCAGACAACTAGCGGCATGCACGTACATCGAATGATTGATCATTCAAACAATATAAAGGTTTAGCTATCCCCATCGTGGCCCCAACATTATAACCACTGAAGATTTGCCACTTGAGCCACTGGTCTGCATTGTTAGTAATAATTCACCACTCCCAGGTGCATAGGAGAAAGCCTCTTTCAGTCCTTGTTCCAACTGAAATAGATAGGGACGGTCCTCCTCCTGTATGTTGTTGAGGGGACTTGCAGATTTTATTTCTTCCAAAAATGAGCAGACCTGTCGAACAAGAAAAATAAAAGAAATTGAGTCTTTATTTAGCCAAGGGAAACTGAGAGTCCTCAGAAGAACCTAGAGATGCTAGACTGGAGTTAACAAAAGGCAAATCAAGTGACTACCCCACAGAAGCGTTCAAGCCAGAATCATCATCCAAACAATAAATTCCAAGTTTTCCTAAGCTCGTCGAAACCATCACATGAAGGATGAATTAATTTCCTTTCTTTGTCATCTCTCACCACTCATTCGCCAGTCCAAAGGTTCCTCTTTATCTGTTTGTGCTTTGCACACTGATTCAGCTGAGTGTATTCACATTAGCATACCAACTATAAGAATATACCAGATTTTTTTTTTTTTTACAGTAGGCATTTTTGTTGTGTTACATGACTTTTTATTCTGAAATGTAGAGTTCATCTTCCTTTTTATGGGGTTCTTCTGGAGCATGATCACACCCCACATTTATGATATCCGACAAATGACCCTCATCTAATGCTGTGTTTTTAGGAGCCTTATCATTTTGGTAATTAAATGTTTATACTGTTTAATCGTTGTCAGCCTCAAAAGTTTGGATGAGACTGACTGGTCCTTCTGACAGTGGCAACTGCACCAGCTGCACTGTTAACCTACTATAAGGGCACAGTGGCTAACAGAGTTTCTGGATACCTATTTGCCAGCCTGCTGAGTTCTGGACACTGTTCAATTTTAATCAAACAGACAAAAGTTGACAGGTAGAATTCTTGCAAAACGTCCAACCACTGGCAATTTCTCCGGGTACCATTCCAGCCTATTGTTGTTTTGCCCACCATGCCACCTCGGATTAGACCCAGTGTTGGTTCTGCTCCAATACGAACAGTCGAGCCTCAAATACAAAGCTGGTCCTCTCTGAACTAGAACATGAGCAACCCAAGAGCAGGTTTGGCTTAATTGGGCCTCTTCAGTCAAGTGTGGCTTGGTTCCAGTGGCACAGTGAGCAAGGGATCCACGTCAGGGCATAGACTTGGCCACTTAGGGCATTACATCAAACCCACAAAAGGTGATAGGTGGAATGCTTGCAAGAAGTCTAACCATGGCATTATTGAATTATGCCTATGAGCCTTCAGCCACTATTCAATGCTCCATTGCTTCCCAGCTAGTCTTACTACTTAGTTACAATCCATCATTTGCTTACAGCCACTCCCTTACTTATGAAACTCCATTGGCTCCCAGTCACTCAACGTTGTGCTTTTAAAACAGGATGTATGATCTTTAAATCCCTGTATTGCAAAAGTCCCAAATTTATTGATCAACTTATCACAAAATATGTACCTTCACGCAACCTACGTTCATCCCATCTTGGCCTCCTCCAGGCGCCCCTCTTTAAACTTAAGCGCTCTGGTGGTCGTAGGTTCGCAACACTGGCTCCTTGTCTGTGGAACACCCTCCCTCTTGAGATTCGGACCTGTTAGGACCTCTTATCATTTCGGAAAGCCTTGAAGACCTGGCTGTACAGACAAGCGTATCAATAACTCTCCTCCTCACATTCATGACTATGTTCTGTTGATATCAGCGCCAAGAAACCAATCGGTGATAGTGCGCTCAATAAATGCCTTATTAACATAACATAACATATAACATGTTTTTTTTAGAATCTTACAGTAAGCCAAATGTACTTGCACCAGGATATTCAAGCCAGTAATGGCCTTTGCAAAGGTCCAGCATAGTTTCTCTGGAATATAATGTTTTGCACTTTTATGAACGTATAGGAAAGTACCAAGCTCCTCTAGAATATAATGTGTTGCACTTTTATGAACATATAGGAAATTACAGTAATTGATACGTTTACACTGTACTTGCTTAAAAATATGACAACAGAAACAAAAAAATTATAAGAACAAATATTGTGCCAAGGTACAAATCAAAACCAGACACATACAGTTGGAACATCAAATAAATATTATGAGTTGAAAAAAACTACTTTATCTTGCTCGATGGTTTTTGTTAAGTGAATGATTCCAATTGATGTATAGTTCTTGGTAATGGAATATCTGTGTTACTTGCATTATTTGCTTTGTTCCCCCAGGACAGTTCAACATCAAACTAAGCACATAATACATACCTTCTTGCATACATCAAAGTTTACTATGCTTTATTGTTAGCTAGGACTGAATTCCCAACAGAATTTTCCATCAATTTCGCATCAATTTTGCATCTTTCCATATGGACAAATAATTCGAAGAATTCACTCTAACTCTCATCCACCATACCCTTTTATTTGGCAAAGCTGTGCCATCTCAATAGCACATCCATTTCACTGCACAGTCAGACCTGCTAAACCTTTATGAACAAACTAGCTTGAACATACTATATCCTGACAGGCACATCCTTCCCTTGAAGCTATTCCATTGGCTAACATTGCAGCTCACCAGCTAAGCCCTTCAGCACATGCATCTGCACACATAGTACACTACACGCATACCAAGCACATGTTATTTTTCACACTAACCGATATCAATAAATATTAAACCAACTTAATTTTTCTCCAGGGGGTGCTGGTGGTGGGAATCAGAGCTTACTTTTGGGAACCGGGAATTATTTTTCATCAGACTTTGAACCAAAGAAAGACGAAGAGAGAGAGGGGGGGGGCAGAACAGGGAAAAGGAGGAGGAAAGATACAAAAACAGTGAGAAAAAGAGATATCAGGGATGGACTGAACCTACAAGAGTGCAGTAGAAAGACAGGAAGCATAGGCCAGTGAAAGAAAGAGGTGTATGGTGGAATGAAGTTTGGGCGGCCTTGGTATTCAGTAACAAGTAATTCGGCAGTGCCGGTTGGGGCTCGTAGGGAAACTTTAGGTCCCGGCACAATTTATTTCCAAATTAACATCTTCCGTGCTCATGACGAGCTCAGCTCGTCATGACCACCGCGGCGCTCACACGCAGGGATAATTCCCCTGCTGTGCTGAACGTTCCATGGAAACGGGTGTGGTCATGACGAGCTCAGCTCGTCATGAGCACAGCGCCACCGTGCTGCATGAAGAGCCGAGCTCGTCATGAGCACTGCGGCGCCGCGCACGGCTCCCTCCCCCCACACCGCGGGGGAATTACCCTTCCTAGCCTACTAAGTACATTTCACAGTATCCAAAGTACCTTGCAATATTTCTGTCTCTGCAGCTCTGTTAGACCTGGCATCTTTTGGTGTGGTTCCCCCTGTCTCTTTGCTTCTGACCTCCTGCTTTTGACTGTGTGCTGAACTTCACTTTTTCTGGTTTAAGGACTCTGGGGACTTATCTACAAGAAAGTGACTCAACAGTAACCCTGGGCGTAGGACTATGCTACGCTCGCGTAGTTTGCACAACTACGCGCTACGCGAATTGCACGTAGCACAGTGCAAAATTGCGCAGCGGGCATTTTTTGCTTGCTTGTGGTCCTCAACATCAAGTTGGTGACTGCGAGCGAGCAAAATGACATCCTGGCAAGACTTTTTCCTTGTTCGCGATCAGCAACATCAAATTGCCAATCGCAAACGTGGAAAATAAACCTCCCGGCGAGAATCTCAACGCGAGGAGGTCAGGTTACTCATTGCGAGTGGTCGCGTATGCTCGCGACCGCTCACGATGAGAAACTACCAGTCCGCGTTGAAAAAACTTCCGCTCGAGTACAAATCTACTCGAGCGGCAGAAAACGACTGCTTGCACTGTGCAAGATGTCATTTGCAATGATTGCACAGGCGGACAAGCATCCGGGACTGTGCAATCAGAGCAAACAGCATTTTCCCTACCGCACAACACCAGTCGCGTAGCTACGTGTAGCTTGCGTAGAGCGAAGTGCACTTCGCATAGCTATGAGTAGCACGACTACGCAAATTACGCCCAAGGTTACTAGTCAACAGGGCATCGCAAGTCATTTGTCTGCACCGCAATGAGTCACTGTCAAAGCACAGGGATGTGACATAGCTACAATAATATGTTGCATCTCTGTGCTTTCCCCTGCCATGCATCAATGCAGGCACCCTTGCACTATGGTGCAAGGGTTTCTGCATTTCTGGGGAGATTGTTTTTGTGCAGGAATTGGCAGAATGCATAGAAAGAGGAAAAACGAGGAGTACTTCCCTTTGCCTTCCCTGGGGATGCATAAAATTCGAATCCCTTTCCAGGTTTACAAAAGATTGTAAATCTGGGAATGCGGCAGAAGCCATGGGTGTTACGTGGGAACACCCACAGCAACACCCATGGCACGCCCCTTTCATGCAAAGTGCTACATGAAAAGGGGCCGTATTTACAAAGAAACGAAAAGCCACACAGGGTGGATTTTCAATTCCTTGTAAATATTGGACAGCAAAATGCACCACTGGTGCGTCACAAAAAATGACATACTGGCGGCATAAGGGGCTTGTAAACAAGTCCCTGGGTACGTTATCACTGCTGACCAGTACTAAAAGTGCATGTGCTCTGTGTTCAAAATGTAATGGAATTGGTTTCTCCATGATTGGCATATTTTATTTACTAATAAGTCCCTAGAACAGTGCACTACATGTACCCAGGGCCTGTTAATCAAATGCTACTAGTGGGACTGCAGCACCAATTGTGTCACCCATATGAGTAGTCCTTCAAATTTGTCTCAGGCCTGCCACTGCAAAGCATGTGTGTGCAGTTGTAAACTACTATTTCGACCTGGCAAGTTCATCTACTTACCAGGCCCAAACCTTCCCTTTTGTTACATGTAAGGCATCCCTAAGGTAGGCCCTAGGTATCCCCATGGGCAGGGTGCAGTGTATTTAAAAGGTAGGACATGTACTTGTTAATTTTATGTGTCCGGGTAGTAGAAAACTGCTAAACTCCTCTTTTCACTACAGCAAGGACTATCTCTTCCAAAGGTTAGCATTGAGCTGGCTTGTAATATCCTACACGTGTATCTTCTAATTGGGAGCAAATAGATAATCGGAGTTTGTTGTCTCTGGACTTCCAATCAAAAAGCATAACTTTTACTGAAGTTGGCTTTAAATTGCAGGTCTGAAAATGCCACTTTTAGAAAGTTAGCAGCTTCATACTTAACCATTTTGTGCCCCTTCCTGTCCTAGAATATTACATCAGGGTTGGATGCCAGTTTGGCTTTGTAAATTCACTCTAGACAGTCACACACAAAGGGAGCTGAGGTGTGCCCTCCCTATCCTCATGGCCCTTCACCAGACTGCTGAGCCTTCTTGAGCTAGAGTGGTTGGAAGAGTTGACACTGACACCTGAATAGGGCTGAGTTTGTCCCCACACAAAGAAGACTCAACTCCCTGTAGTCTGTCTGGAGCTAGGACCAGGATGGCCAGGTTCTTGGGCACTACAAAGAACGTTCTTCGAAGTCTCACTACTTCAAATGCTAAAATGGGTATAAGTACTGGACCTCTGACAGTATATACTTAGAACACTTCTGGACTGAGTACATTCTGCCAGGTAGAAGAGCTGTTGCGCTGCCAGTAGGGACTACCACTTCCCATCTTGCTTTGCTGGGTTGGCCTGCTGCTTCTTGTCATATCTAAACTTGTGCATGTTGAATTTATGTCATTTTTGTCTTGTGTTACTCAGATAAATATTTGCTATATTTCTAAACTGGTCTGGAGTACTTTTGTGGTGCTTTCACTCTGTTACCGTGGTTGTGTGCACAAATACCTTACACATTGCCTCTTCAGTCTCTCCTTTCTATGGGCCATTCTGCTTCTCCCACTGAAGGACATAACCAGGAAGACGACCTGAAGAAAAGGGTCTAGCAGGAGTTAGCGACTCAACTGCAGCAAGCAAAAATCAAGCCATTGCAGTGGCCTTCTGCCAGCTGGGGCCCTAGAGGAAGATAGTGAAGAAAAAACAGTTCCAATGACAACATTACAGCTAGCTGGTGACCATTGCAACCACCTCAGCAAATCGAATCATGCCACCAGTGCTACCTCCCTGCAGTCAGTTCTACCAGCAAACTACCTGCCCCACATCCATTGGAGTCATCCTACACAAGGTCTTAAGGGCCTAGAAACTCTTAGGACTCGACTGGAGCACACTAAGAGAAATATGGACCATTTAAATGGGGGTTTTCATAAATGTGTAAGGGTGGGTCTGTTTCTTGTAGTTTGGGTATGGCAAGCTGAGGACGAGGTAGGAATTGTTGTTTTTTTAGGGATTAGGCAAGGGGTGTGTTTGTTGTGAGTCGACTTGGTGGAGCAGGTTGGAGCAGGAGTAGAAAATAGTGTCTTTTACAGTTTATGGAGTGCCTGGTCTACTGAAGGTGGAATGCATGGCTGGATTTTTTAAAATAAATAAATGCTTTTTTGTTACACATAAAAGTGGTTTCTTTAATTAAATTATTATTATTAGTTGTTTGCTTTACTGTTTACTGTAACTCAGTAGCAACCCCATTAAACAAGGAAGATGCACCTACCTATCAACAGAGGCTGCGCCCCAAACCTGGCACACCGCGAAGAATAAAGAGAATGTCAAATTGTTCATTTATTATCCTCTCTCTACTCTCATTCTAAATAAACTCCCTTGCGAATCTACCCCATGCAGGCCTTCACCTGACTGCAGCTAGTGTTGGAAACTGACCACGCCCAGCCTCCACGCACCCTCTTTATGACTTGCTGTTGCCTGAGCACCCTCACCTCAGCATTATCTGTGTTCTGTCCTAACCTTTGCAGTCACCACTCAGGAATAGTTCCCACCCATGGAATAAATGTGACATTTTGCTACCTGCCAACCCCAAACCTATCCACTCCCTCGTTCAATTTCTCAACTGAGCAGGTATTTATTATTCACCACCCACCACAATACTTGCATCTAGCAGCTGACAAGACACACATACAAATTTGGAAGAGGTTACTTCGACAGGTAGATTCACTGTGCTGTGGAGATTGTAAAAAAAGTGCATACTACTTAGCACTGGCTTACCCATGAGTACTTTTATCATTTATTTTCTACACCAAGATGCCCCAAGGCCAGGGTAAGAGGAGTGGTGTGGGTGAGGTATGTTGATGGAAGAAATAGATTACAGCACAATACATCTTACAGCCGGGGTTGGGAGTGTTAGGGAGGTAAGTCAATTGATGAGTAAGAGGGAAAAAGAGGCAAATTTAGCATTCCGTATCTCCCTGAGCAGGCCACATCTGTCATTGAAGGTAGTTGAGAATTAAGTTAACCTATTTAGGCAGTCTTCAGAAGCCCACAGGCTCCCAACTGGTTAATAATTAAATAGTCTGGAAGGCAAAATAGAAAGGGCATTAACAGTTGAATAATATTTAGGATGAAAGTTTAAAAAATGATAAAATATGCAGATGGTAGACACGTGGTGCAACTGCATTCTTCTCGCATTGTCCGTCTTGGGACCAGGGCTCATCCACAAAGAGGACGTGTCATGGAAGTTACTTGCAGAAGAGAAGGCCTTGGGAAACGAAAAAGAAAATGACAATATATTTGAGTGTCAAAGTAAACATGAAGCATGAGGTGCTGGGCATAATCTCATTAACTAATGGCCAATGTAGTGCCATTACCAGACAACTAGCGGCATGCACGTACATCGAATGATTGATCATTCAAACAATATAAAGGTTTAGCTATCCCCATCGTGGCCCCAACATTATAACCACTGAAGATTTGCCACTTGAGCCACTGGTCTGCATTGTTAGTAATAATTCACCACTCCCAGGTGCATAGGAGAAAGCCTCTTTCAGTCCTTGTTCCAACTGAAATAGATAGGGACGGTCCTCCTCCTGTATGTTGTTGAGGGGACTTGCAGATTTTATTTCTTCCAAAAATGAGCAGACCTGTCGAACAAGAAAAATAAAAGAAATTGAGTCTTTATTTAGCCAAGGGAAACTGAGAGTCCTCAGAAGAACCTAGAGATGCTAGACTGGAGTTAACAAAAGGCAAATCAAGTGACTACCCCACAGAAGCGTTCAAGCCAGAATCATCATCCAAACAATAAATTCCAAGTTTTCCTAAGCTCGTCGAAACCATCACATGAAGGATGAATTAATTTCCTTTCTTTGTCATCTCTCACCACTCATTCGCCAGTCCAAAGGTTCCTCTTTATCTGTTTGTGCTTTGCACACTGATTCAGCTGAGTGTATTCACATTAGCATACCAACTATAAGAATATACCAGATTTTTTTTTTTTTTTACAGTAGGCATTTTTGTTGTGTTACATGACTTTTTATTCTGAAATGTAGAGTTCATCTTCCTTTTTATGGGGTTCTTCTGGAGCATGATCACACCCCACATTTATGATATCCGACAAATGACCCTCATCTAATGCTGTGTTTTTAGGAGCCTTATCATTTTGGTAATTAAATGTTTATACTGTTTAATCGTTGTCAGCCTCAAAAGTTTGGATGAGACTGACTGGTCCTTCTGACAGTGGCAACTGCACCAGCTGCACTGTTAACCTACTATAAGGGCACAGTGGCTAACAGAGTTTCTGGATACCTATTTGCCAGCCTGCTGAGTTCTGGACACTGTTCAATTTTAATCAAACAGACAAAAGTTGACAGGTAGAATTCTTGCAAAACGTCCAACCACTGGCAATTTCTCCGGGTACCATTCCAGCCTATTGTTGTTTTGCCCACCATGCCACCTCGGATTAGACCCAGTGTTGGTTCTGCTCCAATACGAACAGTCGAGCCTCAAATACAAAGCTGGTCCTCTCTGAACTAGAACATGAGCAACCCAAGAGCAGGTTTGGCTTAATTGGGCCTCTTCAGTCAAGTGTGGCTTGGTTCCAGTGGCACAGTGAGCAAGGGATCCACGTCAGGGCATAGACTTGGCCACTTAGGGCATTACATCAAACCCACAAAAGGTGATAGGTGGAATGCTTGCAAGAAGTCTAACCATGGCATTATTGAATTATGCCTATGAGCCTTCAGCCACTATTCAATGCTCCATTGCTTCCCAGCTAGTCTTACTACTTAGTTACAATCCATCATTTGCTTACAGCCACTCCCTTACTTATGAAACTCCATTGGCTCCCAGTCACTCAACGTTGTGCTTTTAAAACAGGATGTATGATCTTTAAATCCCTGTATTGCAAAAGTCCCAAATTTATTGATCAACTTATCACAAAATATGTACCTTCACGCAACCTACGTTCATCCCATCTTGGCCTCCTCCAGGCGCCCCTCTTTAAACTTAAGCGCTCTGGTGGTCGTAGGTTCGCAACACTGGCTCCTTGTCTGTGGAACACCCTCCCTCTTGAGATTCGGACCTGTTAGGACCTCTTATCATTTCGGAAAGCCTTGAAGACCTGGCTGTACAGACAAGCGTATCAATAACTCTCCTCCTCACATTCATGACTATGTTCTGTTGATATCAGCGCCAAGAAACCAATCGGTGATAGTGCGCTCAATAAATGCCTTATTAACATAACATAACATATAACATGTTTTTTTTAGAATCTTACAGTAAGCCAAATGTACTTGCACCAGGATATTCAAGCCAGTAATGGCCTTTGCAAAGGTCCAGCATAGTTTCTCTGGAATATAATGTTTTGCACTTTTATGAACGTATAGGAAAGTACCAAGCTCCTCTAGAATATAATGTGTTGCACTTTTATGAACATATAGGAAATTACAGTAATTGATACGTTTACACTGTACTTGCTTAAAAATATGACAACAGAAACAAAAAAATTATAAGAACAAATATTGTGCCAAGGTACAAATCAAAACCAGACACATACAGTTGGAACATCAAATAAATATTATGAGTTGAAAAAAACTACTTTATCTTGCTCGATGGTTTTTGTTAAGTGAATGATTCCAATTGATGTATAGTTCTTGGTAATGGAATATCTGTGTTACTTGCATTATTTGCTTTGTTCCCCCAGGACAGTTCAACATCAAACTAAGCACATAATACATACCTTCTTGCATACATCAAAGTTTACTATGCTTTATTGTTAGCTAGGACTGAATTCCCAACAGAATTTTCCATCAATTTCGCATCAATTTTGCATCTTTCCATATGGACAAATAATTCGAAGAATTCACTCTAACTCTCATCCACCATACCCTTTTATTTGGCAAAGCTGTGCCATCTCAATAGCACATCCATTTCACTGCACAGTCAGACCTGCTAAACCTTTATGAACAAACTAGCTTGAACATACTATATCCTGACAGGCACATCCTTCCCTTGAAGCTATTCCATTGGCTAACATTGCAGCTCACCAGCTAAGCCCTTCAGCACATGCATCTGCACACATAGTACACTACACGCATACCAAGCACATGTTATTTTTCACACTAACCGATATCAATAAATATTAAACCAACTTAATTTTTCTCCAGGGGGTGCTGGTGGTGGGAATCAGAGCTTACTTTTGGGAACCGGGAATTATTTTTCATCAGACTTTGACCCAAAGAAAGACGAAGAGAGAGAGGGGGGGGGCAGAACAGGGAAAAGGAGGAGGAAAGATACAAAAACAGTGAGAAAAAGAGATATCAGGGATGGACTGAACCTACAAGAGTGCAGTAGAAAGACAGGAAGCATAGGCCAGTGAAAGAAAGAGGTGTATGGTGGAATGAAGTTTGGGCGGCCTTGGTATTCAGTAACAAGTAATTCGGCAGTGCCGGTTGGGGCTCGTAGGGAAACTTTAGGTCCCGGCACAATTTATTTCCAAATTAACATCTTCCGTGCTCATGACGAGCTCAGCTCGTCATGACCACCGCGGCGCTCACACGCAGGGATAATTCCCCTGCTGTGCTGAACGTTCCATGGAAACGGGTGTGGTCATGACGAGCTCAGCTCGTCATGAGCACAGCGCCACCGTGCTGCATGAAGAGCCGAGCTCGTCATGAGCACTGCGGCGCCGCGCACGGCTCCCTCCCCCCACACCGCGGGGGAATTACCCTTCCTAGCCTACTAAGTACATTTCACAGTATCCAAAGTACCTTGCAATATTTCTGTCTCTGCAGCTCTGTTAGACCTGGCATCTTTTGGTGTGGTTCCCCCTGTCTCTTTGCTTCTGACCTCCTGCTTTTGACTGTGTGCTGAACTTCACTTTTTCTGGTTTAAGGACTCTGGGGACTTATCTACAAGAAAGTGACTCAACAGTAACCCTGGGCGTAGGACTATGCTACGCTCGCGTAGTTTGCACAACTACGCGCTACGCGAATTGCACGTAGCACAGTGCAAAATTGCGCAGCGGGCATTTTTTGCTTGCTTGTGGTCCTCAACATCAAGTTGGTGACTGCGAGCGAGCAAAATGACATCCTGGCAAGACTTTTTCCTTGTTCGCGATCAGCAACATCAAATTGCCAATCGCAAACGTGGAAAATAAACCTCCCGGCGAGAATCTCAACGCGAGGAGGTCAGGTTACTCATTGCGAGTGGTCGCGTATGCTCGCGACCGCTCACGATGAGAAACTACCAGTCCGCGTTGAAAAAACTTCCGCTCGAGTACAAATCTACTCGAGCGGCAGAAAACGACTGCTTGCACTGTGCAAGATGTCATTTGCAATGATTGCACAGGCGGACAAGCATCCGGGACTGTGCAATCAGAGCAAGCAGCATTTTCCCTACCGCACAACACCAGTCGCGTAGCTACGTGTAGCTTGCGTAGAGCGAAGTGCACTTCGCATAGCTATGAGTAGCACGACTACGCAAATTACGCCCAAGGTTACTAGTCAACAGGGCATCGCAAGTCATTTGTCTGCACCGCAATGAGTCACTGTCAAAGCACAGGGATGTGACATAGCTACAATAATATGTTGCATCTCTGTGCTTTCCCCTGCCATGCATCAATGCAGGCACCCTTGCACTATGGTGCAAGGGTTTCTGCATTTCTGGGGAGATTGTTTTTGTGCAGGAATTGGCAGAATGCATAGAAAGAGGAAAAACGAGGAGTACTTCCCTTTGCCTTCCCTGGGGATGCATAAAATTCGAATCCCTTTCCAGGTTTACAAAAGATTGTAAATCTGGGAATGCGGCAGAAGCCATGGGTGTTACGTGGGAACACCCACAGCAACACCCATGGCACGCCCCTTTCATGCAAAGTGCTACATGAAAAGGGGCCGTATTTACAAAGAAACGAAAAGCCACACAGGGTGGATTTTCAATTCCTTGTAAATATTGGACAGCAAAATGCACCACTGGTGCGTCACAAAAAATTACATACTGGCGGCATAAGGGGCTTGTAAACAAGTCCCTGGGTACGTTATCACTGCTGACCAGTACTAAAAGTGCATGTGCTCTGTGTTCAAAATGTAATGGAATTGGTTTCTCCATGATTGGCATATTTTATTTACTAATAAGTCCCTAGAACAGTGCACTACATGTACCCAGGGCCTGTTAATCAAATGCTACTAGTGGGACTGCAGCACCAATTGTGTCACCCATATGAGTAGTCCTTCAAATTTGTCTCAGGCCTGCCACTGCAAAGCATGTGTGTGCAGTTGTAAACTACTATTTCGACCTGGCAAGTTCATCTACTTACCAGGCCCAAACCTTCCCTTTTGTTACATGTAAGGCATCCCTAAGGTAGGCCCTAGGTATCCCCATGGGCAGGGTGCAGTGTATTTAAAAGGTAGGACATGTACTTGTTAATTTTATGTGTCCGGGTAGTAGAAAACTGCTAAACTCCTCTTTTCACTACAGCAAGGACTATCTCTTCCAAAGGTTAGCATTGAGCTGGCTTGTAATATCCTACACGTGTATCTTCTAATTGGGAGCAAATAGATAATCGGAGTTTGTTGTCTCTGGACTTCCAATCAAAAAGCATAACTTTTACTGAAGTTGGCTTTAAATTGCAGGTCTGAAAATGCCACTTTTAGAAAGTTAGCAGCTTCATACTTAACCATTTTGTGCCCCTTCCTGTCCTAGAATATTACATCAGGGTTGGATGCCAGTTTGGCTTTGTAAATTCACTCTAGACAGTCACACACAAAGGGAGCTGAGGTGTGCCCTCCCTATCCTCATGGCCCTTCACCAGACTGCTGAGCCTTCTTGAGCTAGAGTGGTTGGAAGAGTTGACACTGACACCTGAATAGGGCTGAGTTTGTCCCCACACAAAGAAGACTCAACTCCCTGTAGTCTGTCTGGAGCTAGGACCAGGATGGCCAGGTTCTTGGGCACTACAAAGAACGTTCTTCGAAGTCTCACTACTTCAAATGCTAAAATGGGTATAAGTACTGGACCTCTGACAGTATATACTTAGAACACTTCTGGACTGAGTACATTCTGCCAGGTAGAAGAGCTGTTGCGCTGCCAGTAGGGACTACCACTTCCCATCTTGCTTTGCTGGGTTGGCCTGCTGCTTCTTGTCATATCTAAACTTGTGCATGTTGAATTTATGTCATTTTTGTCTTGTGTTACTCAGATAAATATTTGCTATATTTCTAAACTGGTCTGGAGTACTTTTGTGGTGCTTTCACTCTGTTACCGTGGTTGTGTGCACAAATACCTTACACATTGCCTCTTCAGTCTCTCCTTTCTATGGGCCATTCTGCTTCTCCCACTGAAGGACATAACCAGGAAGACGACCTGAAGAAAAGGGTCTAGCAGGAGTTAGCGACTCAACTGCAGCAAGCAAAAATCAAGCCATTGCAGTGGCCTTCTGCCAGCTGGGGCCCTAGAGGAAGATAGTGAAGAAAAAACAGTTCCAATGACAACATTACAGCTAGCTGGTGACCATTGCAACCACCTCAGCAAATCGAATCATGCCACCAGTGCTACCTCCCTGCAGTCAGTTCTACCAGCAAACTACCTGCCCCACATCCATTGGAGTCATCCTACACAAGGTCTTAAGGGCCTAGAAACTCTTAGGACTCGACTGGAGCACACTAAGAGAAATATGGACCATTTAAATGGGGGTTTTCATAAATGTGTAAGGGTGGGTCTGTTTCTTGTAGTTTGGGTATGGCAAGCTGAGGACGAGGTAGGAATTGTTGTTTTTTTAGGGATTAGGCAAGGGGTGTGTTTGTTGTGAGTCGACTTGGTGGAGCAGGTTGGAGCAGGAGTAGAAAATAGTGTCTTTTACAGTTTATGGAGTGCCTGGTCTACTGAAGGTGGAATGCATGGCTGGATTTTTTAAAATAAATAAATGCTTTTTTGTTACACATAAAAGTGGTTTCTTTAATTAAATTATTATTATTAGTTGTTTGCTTTACTGTTTACTGTAACTCAGTAGCAACCCCATTAAACAAGGAAGATGCACCTACCTATCAACAGAGGCTGCGCCCCAAACCTGGCACACCGCGAAGAATAAAGAGAATGTCAAATTGTTCATTTATTATCCTCTCTCTACTCTCATTCTAAATAAACTCCCTTGCGAATCTACCCCATGCAGGCCTTCACCTGACTGCAGCTAGTGTTGGAAACTGACCACGCCCAGCCTCCACGCACCCTCTTTATGACTTGCTGTTGCCTGAGCACCCTCACCTCAGCATTATCTGTGTTCTGTCCTAACCTTTGCAGTCACCACTCAGGAATAGTTCCCACCCATGGAATAAATGTGACATTTTGCTACCTGCCAACCCCAAACCTATCCACTCCCTCGTTCAATTTCTCAACTGAGCAGGTATTTATTATTCACCACCCACCACAATACTTGCATCTAGCAGCTGACAAGACACACATACAAATTTGGAAGAGGTTACTTCGACAGGTAGATTCACTGTGCTGTGGAGATTGTAAAAAAAGTGCATACTACTTAGCACTGGCTTACCCATGAGTACTTTTATCATTTATTTTCTACACCAAGATGCCCCAAGGCCAGGGTAAGAGGAGTGGTGTGGGTGAGGTATGTTGATGGAAGAAATAGATTACAGCACAATACATCTTACAGCCGGGGTTGGGAGTGTTAGGGAGGTAAGTCAATTGATGAGTAAGAGGGAAAAAGAGGCAAATTTAGCATTCCGTATCTCCCTGAGCAGGCCACATCTGTCATTGAAGGTAGTTGAGAATTAAGTTAACCTATTTAGGCAGTCTTCAGAAGCCCACAGGCTCCCAACTGGTTAATAATTAAATAGTCTGGAAGGCAAAATAGAAAGGGCATTAACAGTTGAATAATATTTAGGATGAAAGTTTAAAAAATGATAAAATATGCAGATGGTAGACACGTGGTGCAACTGCATTCTTCTCGCATTGTCCGTCTTGGGACCAGGGCTCATCCACAAAGAGGACGTGTCATGGAAGTTACTTGCAGAAGAGAAGGCCTTGGGAAACGAAAAAGAAAATGACAATATATTTGAGTGTCAAAGTAAACATGAAGCATGAGGTGCTGGGCATAATCTCATTAACTAATGGCCAATGTAGTGCCATTACCAGACAACTAGCGGCATGCACGTACATCGAATGATTGATCATTCAAACAATATAAAGGTTTAGCTATCCCCATCGTGGCCCCAACATTATAACCACTGAAGATTTGCCACTTGAGCCACTGGTCTGCATTGTTAGTAATAATTCACCACTCCCAGGTGCATAGGAGAAAGCCTCTTTCAGTCCTTGTTCCAACTGAAATAGATAGGGACGGTCCTCCTCCTGTATGTTGTTGAGGGGACTTGCAGATTTTATTTCTTCCAAAAATGAGCAGACCTGTCGAACAAGAAAAATAAAAGAAATTGAGTCTTTATTTAGCCAAGGGAAACTGAGAGTCCTCAGAAGAACCTAGAGATGCTAGACTGGAGTTAACAAAAGGCAAATCAAGTGACTACCCCACAGAAGCGTTCAAGCCAGAATCATCATCCAAACAATAAATTCCAAGTTTTCCTAAGCTCGTCGAAACCATCACATGAAGGATGAATTAATTTCCTTTCTTTGTCATCTCTCACCACTCATTCGCCAGTCCAAAGGTTCCTCTTTATCTGTTTGTGCTTTGCACACTGATTCAGCTGAGTGTATTCACATTAGCATACCAACTATAAGAATATACCAGATTTTTTTTTTTTTTACAGTAGGCATTTTTGTTGTGTTACATGACTTTTTATTCTGAAATGTAGAGTTCATCTTCCTTTTTATGGGGTTCTTCTGGAGCATGATCACACCCCACATTTATGATATCCGACAAATGACCCTCATCTAATGCTGTGTTTTTAGGAGCCTTATCATTTTGGTAATTAAATGTTTATACTGTTTAATCGTTGTCAGCCTCAAAAGTTTGGATGAGACTGACTGGTCCTTCTGACAGTGGCAACTGCACCAGCTGCACTGTTAACCTACTATAAGGGCACAGTGGCTAACAGAGTTTCTGGATACCTATTTGCCAGCCTGCTGAGTTCTGGACACTGTTCAATTTTAATCAAACAGACAAAAGTTGACAGGTAGAATTCTTGCAAAACGTCCAACCACTGGCAATTTCTCCGGGTACCATTCCAGCCTATTGTTGTTTTGCCCACCATGCCACCTCGGATTAGACCCAGTGTTGGTTCTGCTCCAATACGAACAGTCGAGCCTCAAATACAAAGCTGGTCCTCTCTGAACTAGAACATGAGCAACCCAAGAGCAGGTTTGGCTTAATTGGGCCTCTTCAGTCAAGTGTGGCTTGGTTCCAGTGGCACAGTGAGCAAGGGATCCACGTCAGGGCATAGACTTGGCCACTTAGGGCATTACATCAAACCCACAAAAGGTGATAGGTGGAATGCTTGCAAGAAGTCTAACCATGGCATTATTGAATTATGCCTATGAGCCTTCAGCCACTATTCAATGCTCCATTGCTTCCCAGCTAGTCTTACTACTTAGTTACAATCCATCATTTGCTTACAGCCACTCCCTTACTTATGAAACTCCATTGGCTCCCAGTCACTCAACGTTGTGCTTTTAAAACAGGATGTATGATCTTTAAATCCCTGTATTGCAAAAGTCCCAAATTTATTGATCAACTTATCACAAAATATGTACCTTCACGCAACCTACGTTCATCCCATCTTGGCCTCCTCCAGGCGCCCCTCTTTAAACTTAAGCGCTCTGGTGGTCGTAGGTTCGCAACACTGGCTCCTTGTCTGTGGAACACCCTCCCTCTTGAGATTCGGACCTGTTAGGACCTCTTATCATTTCGGAAAGCCTTGAAGACCTGGCTGTACAGACAAGCGTATCAATAACTCTCCTCCTCACATTCATGACTATGTTCTGTTGATATCAGCGCCAAGAAACCAATCGGTGATAGTGCGCTCAATAAATGCCTTATTAACATAACATAACATATAACATGTTTTTTTTAGAATCTTACAGTAAGCCAAATGTACTTGCACCAGGATATTCAAGCCAGTAATGGCCTTTGCAAAGGTCCAGCATAGTTTCTCTGGAATATAATGTTTTGCACTTTTATGAACGTATAGGAAAGTACCAAGCTCCTCTAGAATATAATGTGTTGCACTTTTATGAACATATAGGAAATTACAGTAATTGATACGTTTACACTGTACTTGCTTAAAAATATGACAACAGAAACAAAAAAATTATAAGAACAAATATTGTGCCAAGGTACAAATCAAAACCAGACACATACAGTTGGAACATCAAATAAATATTATGAGTTGAAAAAAACTACTTTATCTTGCTCGATGGTTTTTGTTAAGTGAATGATTCCAATTGATGTATAGTTCTTGGTAATGGAATATCTGTGTTACTTGCATTATTTGCTTTGTTCCCCCAGGACAGTTCAACATCAAACTAAGCACATAATACATACCTTCTTGCATACATCAAAGTTTACTATGCTTTATTGTTAGCTAGGACTGAATTCCCAACAGAATTTTCCATCAATTTCGCATCAATTTTGCATCTTTCCATATGGACAAATAATTCGAAGAATTCACTCTAACTCTCATCCACCATACCCTTTTATTTGGCAAAGCTGTGCCATCTCAATAGCACATCCATTTCACTGCACAGTCAGACCTGCTAAACCTTTATGAACAAACTAGCTTGAACATACTATATCCTGACAGGCACATCCTTCCCTTGAAGCTATTCCATTGGCTAACATTGCAGCTCACCAGCTAAGCCCTTCAGCACATGCATCTGCACACATAGTACACTACACGCATACCAAGCACATGTTATTTTTCACACTAACCGATATCAATAAATATTAAACCAACTTAATTTTTCTCCAGGGGGTGCTGGTGGTGGGAATCAGAGCTTACTTTTGGGAACCGGGAATTATTTTTCATCAGACTTTGACCCAAAGAAAGACGAAGAGAGAGAGGGGGGGGGGCAGAACAGGGAAAAGGAGGAGGAAAGATACAAAAACAGTGAGAAAAAGAGATATCAGGGATGGACTGAACCTACAAGAGTGCAGTAGAAAGACAGGAAGCATAGGCCAGTGAAAGAAAGAGGTGTATGGTGGAATGAAGTTTGGGCGGCCTTGGTATTCAGTAACAAGTAATTCGGCAGTGCCGGTTGGGGCTCGTAGGGAAACTTTAGGTCCCGGCACAATTTATTTCCAAATTAACATCTTCCGTGCTCATGACGAGTTCAGCTCGTCATGACCACCGCGGCGCTCACACGCAGGGATAATTCCCCTGCTGTGCTGAACGTTCCATGGAAACGGGTGTGGTCATGACGAGCTCAGCTCGTCATGAGCACAGCGCCACCGTGCTGCATGAAGAGCCGAGCTCGTCATGAGCACTGCGGCGCCGCGCACGGCTCCCTCCCCCCACACCGCGGGGGAATTACCCCCGCGGCGAAGGGGTTATGCACTGTATTAAACAATGCATCGGATAAACCAATCTTCACTAACCAAAGCCAACGACCTCACCCCAAGTGACTAAAACCCAGACATGTTGGCAGAGGGAGATTAAGTTCTGAAAGAAGTGCGGTGGCCTACAAATGTTGGAAGTGTGCTATACAAAGGCAGATAACCTAACATAACATAATATACATTTTTTGAAAAGTGGATGGTGACCTAACTTGTGAGAAGCAGCTTCCATGTGTTTTTAAACTAAATGCATTATAATTTTGGATCACTTCTTAAGAGGCCGAGCCCCCTTTGTAACTTGAGAGTTGTCGAGGTGACACCACTCCTAGAAATGATTCTGGTGTTCAGGCAGTGGGGTCCCTTTCATATGCCAACCCTCTTATTTATGGATGAATTCAAAACTAAAAGCATGTCCTAGATGGGACTTGCATTCTGCCTGTGTGCAGCTAGGGGGGCCTGCCCATGTTGTTATATGCACATTCAGTTCACATCAAGATCTTTGCTTCAGCATAAACAGGTAAAATTGTTTGAGCCTCGATTTTGGGGGGCATTCTTCTTCTGATAGGTTGTCATGTGACCTCCCTGTGTTCAGCAGTGGTGGGAATTCTGGGGGACAGGCTGGGCCCTTTGGAGAGATGGTTGGGGTGCTTCTCAGCTCAGTCTGTAATGGGCCGGCAGAGGGTTCCTGATTCCCCAGCCGCACACTTATTGTGCAACATTTATTTCTATATTTGAAAATAAGTCTGCTCTATTTCTCAACATCAAGGTAGCAGACATGGCTAATAGGACTAGATGGATCTGCAGTGTTTTATTATTAATAATAATAATACTAATACTAAAGTATTTTGTAGAGCTCCTAGTTACTGCTAACAAAGGGGCATATTTAAAAGTGCTAAAACCAGCGCCCTATTTACTAGAGGGTGCTAACATGCATAATTGCATGTTAGCACCCTTTTTCCCAATGCCTCCCTGTGCTTCTCCAATGAGATGCCAAGTGGGTGTTACTGGTCGTACCCCAGATGGACTACCTTGCAAAAATCGCTGATGTTAACATCACAATATTTACAAGACAGCTACCGTTTTCGCCAAAATCTAACGTCTGCTAAAATCCTGATTTAGCCATCCCTAACATAGGGGGTGGATGATGCTGATACGACCCTACTGGGTCGTATCAGCAAGATTATCGCCCTTTTGCAGGGAACATCACTGGAAAACCAGCGAAGTTCCCTGCAAAAGGGCGATGACCTCGCTATCTCTAGAATTTTGTATCACCCTGGAGTAACGCGTTGTTAATTACGCGCTACTAGGACGATAAATACCAGTGATAGCCTGCGATAATATAATTATCGCTAAGCACAGCCAGCGATAATTATCGGTGGCCATTGTTAATATGCCCCAAAGTGTCCCAGCGCTAGGCATCGCTAATGAAGGCAGGACCAGACAACATGCTAAGAAGACAGCCCAATCAGATCAATCTAAATAAACTAGTCTTACATTTTTTTCTAAAGGATAGTTTTTTCTGTCTGAGTGAAAGTGGGGAGGTAATTCCACATCTTAGATGCTAGAAAACTGAACGAACACCCTCTGATGTGTGCTCTTTTCACAATAGGAATGCAAGCTAAAAGAGCCCCTACTTATCTGAAGTTTCTTCTAGGAGTCTAGGGATTAACAGAGGGATGCAGAAATCAAGGCCTTTTATTGTGAAAGATTTTGTGGCACTAGCGCATTGCTTAAAATAAGAGCCTTTCCTTCAAAGGTAGCCAGGCCAGGGCAGTTTACCAAGAGCAGGCCCCGTGGGCCACCGCCTAGGATGATTTAGCAGCAAGCGGGCTCCCGTCTTTCTAGCCGCTTCCGGGACAAGCCTGAGGATTTCTCCCGGAAATCCCGGAATTCTCTAGGTTTCACTGCTTTGGTTTGTTGTCCCAGGGTGCACAAGAGCTTCTGACATGCTTGTGACGTCTACCATGTGATACATATCAAGGAGCACCCAAACTAGAAATTCTTAAAATGCTCCAGAACGTTAAAAGTGAGTTCACATAAATTGGTCCATCCTTGTGGAGAGGAGGTTGTCAGTCTATCTGCAGACACTTTATATAAATTATCTAAAAAAAAAAATACATTAATCAATATGATGTCCTTTTCCAGGCCTCAGGCCATGTAAATATGGAAAACAAACTGGCTGATGAACACTAACCAATGGGCAGAAAGGTGGGCTTTTTGTGGTCTGGAGTATCAAATGGGGATGCCTGTCTCGCCAAGAGCTGGTGATCATAAATTAGTTGTGCACAAAGCTGCAGAAGTTATTTTGCAGCCTTTATGAACGTCTGTGCACAGCTGTGCAAACTTTGTGAGCTTTCAGACAATTTGTGTACCATATTAAGCACCAACAAAATGGTTCATGTTACACAGCGCTCAAGAGGTCTGGTATATGCTTTATACAATTATAATTAAATAAAAATAAATACATAAAACCTCAGCTTGCATCATATTTGGATTTATAAAGAAGGCCAGTTTCCCCCTCATAGGTACAGAGGTTTCCGCATAAAAGTGCAAGCAGCGACTTGTCACCTTTCTGGTCCCCGCTGGTAATAACATTTCCTGTGCATATGCTCCCGCCTCGTCTTTTGATTGGTCGTCGAGATTAATTGCTCCAGTTATGCATCTCAGCGCCCACTTTATGGCAGGTCTCAAAGTGCAGCAGCTTCAGAGTTAACGCGCCTGCACCAATAGCGGCGGCGAGGCGCAGTAAAAAGGCCCTGTCTGCCCGGGGCGGGAGGAGATTGAAACCTCACAGCAGAGAAATCAGTGCGCGGCGCGCGGCTCGGGGCGGTCAAGGCGCCGCCGCGCGCTTTCTCTCCTTCCCCAGAATGAGGAGATTAGGCTGATTTATGGCCCGGTGCAGGCAGTAACTCCTGATGATGGTCCCAAGCAGTCAGTTTTATCTTTCCATTACTGGCAAATTAGGAGGCCACTTTATTTTATTAAAAGCAAGCACAGCATGACTGTGCCAGGACACGCCGCCCAAGTCACGGAAGGTGGGAACAGAGAGGGATGAAAAAGGCATTTCTGTTATTGATCGGAGGTGCATCGGCTCGTCGCGGGGTGCATGCTCAAGACACGTGGTCTTTGCCAGACCTGGGGAAGCACAGAGGGCTGTGGAGGCTGGAGGTGGGCGAGTGGGTTCTTTGGAAGGGGCTGTAGCAGTGGCGAACTATAGCCTCCGCAGCCCCCGCGGTGCAGGGTGGCCCTGAGCTCCAGGGGCCCCCTCAGGCACTGTGCACGTACATTTGCAATTTTTTCTGTTTGTATCTTTTATGTAACGCATGTAATCCTTAGACCTTATGTTTTGCAACTGGTTCTTATGTAAAGCGCTCTGACACCTTCAGATAAAGTTCGCGCTATATAAAATTGCATTAAATAAATTTAAAAAACAAAAAAAAACTGAGAGCTCCTGACTGGGCCCGGAGCGTGGTGGGGAGACCCTCCATGTATTTTGCAGAGAGGCCCCCTCAAGTTTTGTTACGCCACGGGGCTGTATCCCAGGTTAATGCTGACGAGGATGTATAAAGAGAGGATGTAGCCTTACGGCTAGAGTGGTTGACCTCGGACCTGGGGAAACGGGATCGTGTCTCTGCAACGACGCTCCACATCCTATGATTCTGGGCAAATGCATCAAGCTATTTTGTGATAGCAAACTTTGCGAATCGCAAAAATTGGCCGTTTGCTATCGCAAAATAACCATAAGCAACCAAAGCAAATTCGCAGAATCATCCGCAAAATTTAGCAATTACCTTAATACCTATTTTCAAATAGAGAATCTGTAACAGGTAATCACTAATTGGTAATCGCAAACCAATGCAAGAAAAATTCGCAAATTGCAAATCGCAAATTGCATTTGCTTAATATCACCAAATAAAATCAGGTGGTAACCTTTTCAAAGTTAACAGGTCAGGTGGTAGCCATTGGCAAACTACTTAAGCAGGCCCAGAAGGCCTCGGAATGTTTCACAATGGCAGGGCTCTACGTATAGCGAGGAGGATGAGGTTATGATCAGCAGCACAGAGAAGGAGGATACAGAAGCGCATTTTCAGAGTGCACACTACATTGTTAGGCCAGACAGTGGAAGAGATATATGACAAATATAGGTTGAATGCAGACTTGCATCTCATACGTGAATTCGATCCACAACTTCAGTGTCAGACTCGCAGGACAGATGCCATCCCCACTGATGTTCAGGTCCTATGTCCTCTGCAACTCCTAGCATCAGGTAGCTCCAGGGAATAATAGCTGCAGCTGGAGGTGTCTCCCAAAGTGCCCTACTCGTGTTTTTTCAACTCATTCCTTGACGCCATGTTGCAGAGGATTACAAAAAGGGGGGTGGTGATGGACAGAGTATCTGAGTTAATCAGAACACTCCTACCCAGTCAACAGATCAGGGCTTGATCCATCACCTTTTTTTTAGCTCACTGCACCATCCCAGTTCAGAACCTGGCTATATGCAAATTAGTCTGTCCCTGGCCCAGTGCATCATGGGAACAGGGCAGACCAAACTACCAAGCCAATTCTTCACTGGAAAGGAAACAAGCTTCCGGGGACCGGTTTCTGGCATTACAGCCGTCTTCGGCCCAGCTTGCTTGAATCCTGATGGTGCAATGAGCAAGGGACTCATGTCTGAGCATACCCTTCCACACTCATGGTGGCCAATATAATTACAAAAAGGGGGTGGTGATGGACAGAGTATCTGAGTTAATCAGAACACTCCTACCCAGTCAACAGATCAGGGCTTGATCCATCACCGTTTTTTAGCTCACTGCACCATCCCAGTTCAGAACCTGGCTATATGCAAATTAGTCTGTCCCTGGCCCAGTGCATCATGGGAACAGGGCAGACCAAACTACCAAGCCAATTCTTCACTGGAAAGGAAACAAGCGTGGAAGGGTATACTCAGATGTGAGTCCCTTGCTCATTGCACCATCAGGATTCAAGCAAGCCGGGCCGACGAGGCTGAAATGCCAGAAACCGGTCCCCGGTAGCTTGTTTCCTTCCCAGTATAAGAATTGGCTTGGTAGTTTAGTTTGTCCTGTTCCCATCATGCACTGGGACAGGAACAGACTAATTTGCATGTAGCCAGGTTCTGAGCTGGGATGGTGCAGTGAGCTAAAAAACGGTGATGGATCAAGCCCTGATCTTTGGACTGGGTAAGAGTGGTCTGCTTAATTCAGACACTCTGTTCATCACCACCCCCTTTTCTTAATCATGTTGCAGAGGATGCACCACCACATAAGGTTTACCACAATACCACAGGAATTGCAGCAAACCAAATATGATTTCTATCATGTAGGCCATGTTCCCCACATAATTGGTTGCATTGATGGGACGCATGTAGCCATTTGTCCACCCTCAGTGAATGAGTACATTTACAGTAACAGAAAATCATACCATTCATTGAACATACAAGTCATCTGAAATTTCAAAAGCATAATCACAGACATAGTGGATAGTTACCTTGGCAGTACACATGACTCCTACATCTTTAGACGCAGTGGCATACACAGAGGTCTCCTTGCGGGTGAATTTGGCGAAGGATACCCTCTTGGTAAACATATGTAACACTGGCTTGCAGACTCTTCGGCCATGGTGACACATAGCAGTGAGTTATGTTTTTGTTTTACACCCTGTAGGTGATGGTGCATATGATGTGCTCTCCTTCATATGGACGCCATACCTAAATTCAAGTACCCCAAGTGAGCAGCGATATAATGAGGTGCATATTTCCTCCCACAACGTGATTGAGAGGACATTTGGATTACTGAAATCTAGGTTCTGCTGCCTCCACAAAACTGGTGGTGCATTGCACTACAGGCCAGATACCTGCTGCAAAATTGTGGACACATGTTGCACAACATTGCAAGTACTAGAGGCATACCCCTGGAACTCTCGGACAGCGAGCCTGAGGAAGACAATCAGCCAGGACAACCACCACAAGCAGCACGCGGTCTGAGCGCAGTAGAGGGGAGACAGAAACATGCAGAAATCAGAGCATTTTTTTTAAGGTTGGTAATGATGAGACAACACACTACATGCGCACATGTTTAATTACACAAAATGTGGTAGTGTTAATGCACAGATACAAAGTGCAAACTTGCATTGTGTTTTATGAAAATTAAACAACTTGACATTGCCATGGGACTTTAATGGCAGTCCAGACAACTTGCATGCTTCTGGCTACCTCACCAGATTTAACATTGTCCACACACTCCCGGGGACCTTTCTGTGGGCTCTGACACATCTCTTGTTGTGCCTTTGGAGCCAGTGGTGCTCCAAATACTGAACCTCCTGCTTGTGGTTATTGGTGCCAGGAGACTACTTAGGTAGGAGGCCTCCTCACTCTCCCGCCCCCCAAGACATTGTTGCCACCAACTGCAGCAGTATGGAGTTGCTCCACCGCATTGGTGACCTGTATAAGGGCCCTGGCCACATCCCCACAACAATGGGTAATTTCCACTTGCATCCCCACAGCATGACGGGACAGCTCAGCTGTGGTTGTGCTCAGTCGATTGATGGCCCTAGTGTACACATCTAGGCACACCATCAAATTATGATGCCTTTTACGTTGTGATGCACGGTCATCCTGCATCACGCTGCACAACTCATGTATGGCTTTGGTGACATTAAAACAATTGTCATTTGTAGCCCTCTGTCCTTCCACAACTGCAGTGGTGAGTTCTTTCATGCAGTGCCTGATTTCTCCAATGTTTGTGGCCAATGTACTAAGTTGGGCCTGTATTAAGTGCATGTTCTTACATTGTAGGTACTGAACCTCCAACATCTGTTCCTCCAGGCCTCCCCAGACAACAGACCCATCATCTCCTGCAGCTGCCATGTGTGCCCTTGCCCCGCGCCTACGGAAATGGACGTTTCTGCTCTTGTTGTGGGGGTATGGTCAGCCTGTGATGTTGGAGGGTCAGGTTGGTTCCCCTCTTCACTTCTAAAATCTGGCAGTGGTGGGACTGTGGTCCTGCGTCTAGTGGATGCAGGTGTTGGTGTTGCTGGTGCCACTTGTGTCTCCACTTCTGACTGGGCCTCAGTATACTGGGTGTTATGGACTTCACCACCGTCGGTCTCCTGCGCAGCTGCATCTGTGATGTTAAACAGTGCAAATTCAGGTTTTTTTGGGCATGTAAGTCACATTGCGTGTGGCATTGTTTAATAAAGTCATTTAGTTACACACGATGTCTAGTTTATTCACTTTCTTGTTGTACTATGATGCACTAATTCTGTTTTGATCCCTCTTTGCCTTTCATAATGTATTTGCTGTCTGCTAATACCATAATGCATTTGGGTATGGCAAGTAAAATGTGGTCTGGAGTCAGATTTGCTACACTAAGCCTGATCTGCATAGAGGGGAGATTTTTAAGACTTAACAATGAATGATAATTTGCATGGATCTTACCTTGTGAAGTACCGACCTGTTCCGAGGTGTCAATCTGTGTTATGCCAACCGCTGCTTCCGGCTGCAGTGTTGACTCCATCATGTCCTCCAGGGGTGTGTTGGCAGTTTCTGTTGATGGTCCCCCTCCTATCTTTTTGGCACCTGCAAGCATTTATTTATTTATAACGTTTTATATAGCGCGAACTTGACCCAAGAGGGTATCAGAGCGCTTTACATTTAGGATTGTTGCGTTACAAGTTACATCAGATAAGAGCATAGTGAGGTACAGTACACATAAACAATGTTTCAAAAATTCGTAGGAGGGACGGGAGTGAGGAAGGAGTAAAAGCGGGGAGACGAGGATCCATGTTGCTCAGGTCTCAGCGTTCAGGAAAAAACAGTTTTTAGTTTATTTGAATTTGGGAAGGTTATATAGCGTTATCTAGACCCGGGGGTATCAGAGCGCATAACCAGGGGAACGTTGTATTAGAAGGTACATCAAAAAGAATTATAACGCGCTGGCTAGACCCGTAGGTATCAGAGCGCTATAGCAGAGGAACATTGTGTTACGAATTACATCCGTTACCATAGCGCAGTAAGGTACAGTAAACAAACAACGCGTGCTATACGTACTGAGGGTCGCAGCCACTGGGCTTCACAGCATAGACTTCGGAAGAATTCTTCTCTCGCGATTCAGGCCGAATATTGAGGAGAGTCTGCTCAAGATATATATACACCAGTTACTGAAGAGATTATCCTTAAGTACAGATCAAGGTGCACAACCTATGGATGGTGCACCACGGACACACTTTCCCTGCTTATATTATTGAGGAGAGTCTGCCTAAGATATACATTTACATCAGTCTCTGAAGATATTATTCTCAAGCTCAGCATATTCGCAAGTCCGCGCTTGCCATCTACTTTGGAGGACAGAATCTACATAATTCTCGTTCCGGTTACCCTTGTTTATCCAACGTTCTTTTTACTGCTTCAAATACCACAGCAACATTCACAACAGGGATCAACTCGCCCCTGCCTTCGCTACATGACCGTCTACACCGCCAAGACCTCTCACCTTGTACTTGCCCTGAAGAAGTCCCCTCTGGGACGAAACGCGTCGGCTGTTCATTTCTTTCTATTGAAAAAAATAAAGGAATCAACCACACAAGACTTTTGGACATTACTATTTGTGTTTGTGCAACAAACTTGTGGTCTCTCTATAATTGCGATATATGGTGCACCTGTGCTTTTGTCAATAGATTTTATGGTCTGTTTTAGGACTAATACTCTGATGGCGGGTGTTTTTTCAGTGTGCACATAATCCCTAGCTAATTATTTATAAAGGGAAAACACGATTGGGATTACTGTGGATCAGGTGCATTTCTTATGAAGGTTCCGCCATCTACCATGTTTCAGTTAAACAAACAACGCGGTTGAGAGAATTGATAGGAAAGGAGGGGAGGAAGGAGCCATAGGAGGTTGAGAGCCAAATAGAGAGGGAGTGAGGAGAGGTGGAGTGAGATGGGAGAGGACGAGGGGGAAGACAGAAAAGAGATAAGGGAAAGTCAGCCCATAGACCGAGTGGGTAGGTGATGACCAGGGAGATAATCCAAGGCCAGTTTCCTCTATAGCTCTCTTGGAAAAAGAAAGGAGACAAGCATTGCAGCCACCATTTCCTTTGCACGGCTCCGGAGGTCATACTAGCGCTTGCGTAGGTGTCATATGGAGCGCTGTGTGGCCCCCACAGCATTGATCCTGGATTAGATCCCAAGCCCAAGCCATATCTTCCTTTTAACCGACTCTGGGACATGGGGTGACTGCTTGCCAAACAGTTTTTCGTGGCTCTGGACGACTTCCTCAATAAGGACTTCAAGTACTTTGTCGCTGAATCTCAGCTTCCTCTTGCGCCCTTCTGCTTTCTTGTCACCTGCTCCAAAGCCATGCTGGTGTTCTTGCACAGGTTCTGCTCTCCAAAATGTTTCCTTCTGCCCTGCTCCAGCAGTCTGCCTCCTCCTCTGTCTCTCTCAGTACACAGGTGTGAGCAATTCCAGCATCACTTCCTGGTTGTGATGTCATCATGCTGCATCGATGTTTGCAAATCGCTATTCAGTAATAGCGGATTCACTTTTTGGGATTCGGTAATGTGCAATCGCTAATAATGATAGCACATTTTAGCGATTTGCAAAAAATTAGAGAATTTTGTAATGCATAGACTTTTGCCATTACCAAATAGCGATTCATAAACAATCGCAATTTAGGAGTTTGATGCCTAACAAAAATGAATGTGTTCATCTGTAACGAAACTGGTGCTCATGTAAAGCGCTCTGATACCCGATGCCTATAAAAAAACTCTAAAAAATAAAAAATAAAGAGATGCTGTGCATGAATATTGATGATCCATCAGAATCTAAAGAACATTGTTTTGGAAGGGACAGTAGGTGCAAGAGTCTTTCAAGATGACATTCTCATTTTTGGAAAGTATATGCTGGTTCATTATGTAAGTATTGGCTGTCTAAGAAGATGCTGGCCTATTTGTGGCATACAATATCTAAGCATTGGGTGATGCCTTAATCCGACCATAGTGAATGCACCTGTGCCTGTGAACAAAAAGCAATTGTTCCCTTATTTTTGGCATTGTAAAATATTCCATCTGCTTCCCTATCAAGATTTCCTCTTCTAGGATGTCCTGTGGGAGGGACATCATTGACCATGAGATCATTGGAGACTCAAGTCCTCCCACAATCACCTTGTACCAGGTGCCGGGGAAAGGTCAAGTGGGGCGTGGAGGTAAAGGGTACAGCGTCTCACCAGGTATGGAGGCGGGAGATTTACCTTCAAGCTGCATGCAGATGCGTGCCTGCACTTTGAAAATCCTGTTATTTGAGAACCCAATCGCTCCCTCCAAAAGCACTGTTGCTTGGCAAGAAACATTTGCCACACTTCTTATTCGTTTACGTTTTTTTATTCAATATATTCCAATGTTTTTTGAAGTTTCAATCCATTTCATCACATGAAATCCTTTCAATGTATAACAAGTCTCATGCTGAAGGTATGCCCATCCAGGCCTTTTCACAACAGCAGGACCGATACATGTTACATCCTCAGTAGTATTATTAATTCCCAATGCATTTCGAGCGTCATCTTCGCTCTTCGTCAGGGGTTAGCTACAAAATAAACAATGACTTTAATCTAAAGGTTTCAGCTTTTTAAACAAACAAACACTTTGAGGCAGAGGTAGAAAAAAGGGCACAGAAGAGTTCACAGGACAGTTATTATTTGGCACCACTCCAGTCTTAGCCCTTGATACTCTCTTGCCCCATAATTTCAGTGGCCATG
Source organism: Lissotriton helveticus (assembly GCF_964261635.1). Taxonomy (NCBI): domain Eukaryota; kingdom Metazoa; phylum Chordata; class Amphibia; order Caudata; family Salamandridae; genus Lissotriton; species Lissotriton helveticus. Next base: position 72,632,113 of record NC_136064.1, read on the forward strand.
GCTATACACACAGCAGCTGAGGGACTAGCAAAACCAAAAGGCTTTCTTTTTTACTGGTATGTTCATGATGAAAGCAGTAACGTGCTTAGATTCCTCTTCAAATACCACTTGGTACTAAGTAGGCTTGTGCAAAATGTAACTTAAGCTGCACAATTCATGTAACTTTGGGAATTTTGAGTTACGCTTGTTAAGTGAAATTCCCCAAATCACTCCATTTCGCATAATTATGTGCCTTTCATAGTAAATATTTACTATGAACACATGAAACCGCTAAACCGTAGTGACTCTGGTAAGCAATGCTTTTGCTAAGTACATCCTCGTGTCCACACTAAAATATAGCACAAAATAACAGATTAGCATTTGTGTATTTACGCATAATTTTGCAGAAAATTTCTTATGATTATATGAAAGCACTTTATACACATTTCACATACTCCTAGTGTTAAGCACTTGTGAGATTGATTGTAGAAAATACTATGGTTCTCACCACAGTGCCAATAGTTCTTGTAAATTTGGTAATGGCTAAATATCTATCTAAATGGTATAATTTAGAATGCTATGGTCTATTAACATATCTAAAATCTTCTGAAATTTTTAACAAAATAAACACTTGAGATAACCAGTCTTTAAAGTCTATCAGCCAGATTCATCAAGCAAAATTGCGATCGCAATAGCTGCGAATTAGCTATTGCGATCGCAATTAACAGAAAAGCAATTCATGATGTGAAAAACACAGAAATTGCGAATTCGCAAAAATAAAATAGCGAAATCGCAAAATAAATTTCAGAATCTCGGAGGAACCCCTATAGCAAATCGGAAATAGCGAGAATCCATGGATTCTGCGATTTGTTTTGCGATCTCGCTAAATAATCGCTAACGCATTCATGAAAACTCGCAATTAGCGTAAAAGCTGAAAATCGCTATTTGCGACGTGCAATTTAAGGAGAACCAAAAGCAGGTGGTAACCATGAAGGAAAAGAAAAAAGAAAAAAAATTCGAACGAGCCACAGGTGCAGTCCTGAACAAACACACTTAAGGAAACACAGTAGGAGCATGAGGACTCTCACAATGCCAGGACTCTACATGGTGGTCAGGCGGCGAAGGCTCCAGGCTGCAGCACAGAACAGACGCAGGATCCAGGAGCGAATATTCCGCCAGCGGGCCACCCTTCTGGGCCAAACTGCGGAGCAAATTTACTCTAAGTACCGCCTGAATGGGGCAATGATCATCAAGCTGATCCGGGACCTAGACCCACTGATGCAGCACCCAACAAGGAGGACCAATGCCCTGCCCACCCATGTCCAGGTCTTGTGCAGCCTGCACCTACTGGCCCCCGGAAGCTTCCAGGGGATAGTCGCTGTTGCAGGGGGTATATCACAGAGCACCATGTCCCGCTGCCTAAGGAGTTTCCTGGAGGCAATGCTGACCCGGCCACACCACTACATCTCATTCCCGACCACCCAACAGGACTTGAATGAGACCAAGCTTCATTTCTACAACATTGCACAATTCCCACATGTAATAGGATGCATTGACTGTACCCACATCCCCATCTGCCCACCAGCAAAAACGGAATACATGTACTGCAACCGCAAGTCCTCCCACTCCCTCAATATCCAGATGGTGTGCAACGCTAAGACTTTCATCACGGACATAGTGGCACAATACCCGGGGAGCACACATGACTCCTTCATATTCCGGCACAGCGGCATTCACACACGACTGGCCAAGGGAGACTTTGGCGAAGGACACCTACTAGGTAAGTACACATGCCCCCAAATAGTACACTGTGATCATGTAGCTGCGCAGAACACGCACTCACCCTGTGCTCCTTTCATTCAGGTGACAGCGCCTACGGTCTCCGTGAGTACCTCCTCACCCCTTACCTCAACCCAGCAAAGGCGTTACAATGCTGCACACATACGCACAAGAAATTGCATTGAGAGGACATTTGGCCTTTTGAAGAGCCGATTCCGCATACTTCACAAGACTGGTGGGGCCATCAAATAGGAGCCTGAGGTCTGCTGCCGCATCGTGGCTGTGTGTGCAATACTCCACAACATTGCTACCAAGCGCAGGATACCTGTCGAGATCTATGGCAGTGAGTCGGAAGGGGACAACTGCCCACCTGCACATGTGCTGCATGCACGCGGGGAGAATCCTGCAGAAGGATACAGGCGCTGCAACCAAATCACTATTAACTGTTTCTAGTGCACCCACTCCCCTCATCCAACACTTCACTCATGCATGACAATTCAAATAATGACATGAGTCAGATTAACTGGTACTGATTTTTTTGTTATTGTTTTCTTCACAATAAATTTGGAATTTCACACACAGTAACATTAGAGCTATATTGAGTCATATGCTCCCATGTCTTTGAGGAGGGCATGCTTGTCTCAGCAGCATGGCCCTTCATGGTACTAAAGAAATGGTCAATGACGCCTCCGGGCGGACGCTTCCAGTCGTCTTTCAAGCTCTTCCTCAGGATTTGCCCGTGAGGCAGCAGTGGGCCTGCTGCTGCGGCGGGGTACTATCACCAGTGGCACAGATTGGCTGCTGTGGCTTTAGTTTGCCTCACTAGTGTCATCCCCCCACCCGCCTGGCCATGGCCAGTTGCCTGCAGACCCTGCACTGCAGTGGTAACTTGCTCCAGTGCTCTTGCGACATCATGGCAGCACTGGACCATTTGCACTTCCAGGGTCAACGAGCGTCGTGAGAGTTGGGAGGTGGCAATCCCTATTATGTAGTTTGACCGCGTGTACGCAGACAGGCGGGTCAGCAGCTGGCGGTGGCGGCGCCGGTTGACGTCCCGCTGGTTCAACATGGCCTGGGTGTTGGCCTCCACTGCAGCGGTCATCCTCTCCATCCTGTCTGACAGCTGTCCCACATTGCCAGCGGTCTTGTGCAGCTGTAGGTGTAGTGTATTGCTGCGAGATGACGGGCTTGTGTCTGGTGTATGCGTAGCATACGGCGCTCAATGGAGGGCCCAGATGCCCGCACATTCACCCCCCTGCCAGCACGTGGTGTTGTGGTGCGCGCCTCCCTCACCAGTCCGCTGGACTGGGTTCTCACAGCAGCAGTGCGCCGGGTTTGTTTACGTGCTGCAGCTGTTGTTGTCAGTCCCACTGGCATGTGTGTCACACGCTGCAGTTGTTGCACGCCTGTTGGCGCTGAGGTGGCACTGTCCACAGGGGCAGGTGGTGGTACTACTGCTGTTGCTGCAGCTTGCCCTGATGGTCCTGGTTGAGGGGATGGATGGACGTCTCCCTCGGTGTCCTCTGGATCATCAACTATTTGCAGTGCCTCGCTGTCAGTGCTGGGTTCTGCAGCGCCACCTGTGATGTAAAGGGGATGGTAATTAATGACATGTATCTTGCACATAGAAGGTTGCTACATGCATGCAGTCTAGCATTCCCTGACTGCCTGTAGGATTGACTCTCACTGGACAGGATTGGCTGTATGGGGCTAGATGGAAAATGTGGTCAGACTACATGTCCCACAATGCAATAGGGCTTTTCTGGTGTACATGGTCTGCATGACTGGGGTTGCTGATGGGTTGCTCTGGGGTCATGGCCATTGTCAGGGGACTGGGTCGCAGTCGCATGGCACTTACCTTGTGAATCTTGGGTGGGTCGGGAGGAGTCCAGCTGGGTTACCCCCACGCATGCCTGGGGGTTCAGGGTGTCTTCCACGAGATCCTCAAGTCGGGTGTTGGGTGGGACAGTGGCCTCTCCTCCTCCTGTTGCGACACGCTCTCCCAGCCTCTCTGCGATCCTCTCCTTGGCACGCCCTCTGAGGTCGTACCACCTCTTCTTTAAATCTTCTATGGAGCGCTGGGTCACTCCCACGGAATTTACTTTGGCGCGGATGCGCATCCATATCCTTCTTTTGTCTGCCTCAGGCACCCTCCTTGAGTCCTTCCCAAAGAGACGGTCGTGGTCTTTACTCACTCCCTCTATGAGGTATTCCAGTTCTTGTTCGGAAAACTTTATTTTCCTTTTCCTTTCTGAGGTACTGCCCCCTGCTGCTTCCTGGGACATTTTCTGCACTGGGGTGTGTCCTGATTTTGAGCTGGAGGTGGTCTGGAGTGGAGTTCTGAACAGTGCTGCTTCCACTTCAGGCTCAGTATGCAGAATGAGGGTGGGAACTTCCTGCTTCCTGGTTGTGATGTCTTCACTGTGCTCGAAATGCGACTTCCAGTTTTTGCGATCTCGCAATTAGCGAGATCGCAATTTGCAATTTCGGTAATTGCGAGATCGCAATTTCAACAGCGAAAATTGCCGATTCTGCGAATTTTATGCGATATTGGGAAAATCGCAATCGGCAATTTGTGGTCGATTGCGATTCGCTTTTTTTAATCGCAATTTTTCATGCATACCATTCTGCGATTTCTAAATTGCGATTCGGTATTTCTCGCAATTTAGAAATCGCAGAATTCGGGTTTGATGAATCTGGGGGTATGTGTTCTATTATGTCTTTTATGTACAAATCCTGCAATAACCCTTTGGGTTTTCCTCTATACGTCAACAAAACATTTAAGGGCACATGCATCAATATTGCATTTTGCGATACCTTCATTGGCGAAAAATAAAGAATCGCAATTAAGGAATTGCAAACTGCAATACATCAAGAAATCGCTATAAAAATAGCGATTTCTTAAAATTCCTTAATTGCGATTCTCTAATTGAGAATCGCAATTAAGGAATACCTCCCCATCCATTCCTATGGGCCTAGAGGCCCATAGGAATGAATGGAAAGACATTCTTAATTTGCAATTCACCACTAGAAATTCGCAAATTAAGAATGCAATTTCAAGGGTGCAGAGGTGTCCAAAGGACACCCTGTTGCACCCCTGAAATCTGCTTAGAAGTACATTTTTCACACTCACATGCCCCAAGGGCATGTGTGTGTGTAAAATGGAACTTTGAAAAATGCACTTTAGTGCATTTTTCAAAGTTTTCGCAAATTACCATGAAGGTCAACTTCATGGTAATTTGCTCCCCTTATTTGCGAATTCGCAAATTTTTAGAGTTTGATGCATTGCATTTAAGGAATCTCAATTTGAGATTCCTTCCTTAAATGCAATCGCAATTTAAGAAATCGCAATTTTGCGATTTCCTAAATTGCGAAAATTACAAAAATGTGAATGCATCCCAAAAATGGGAATTGCATTCGCAAACGGCCGAATTTTGTGATTCGCACAATTTGCGAATGCAATTTCCTTTGATGCATGTGCCCCTTAGTCATTTCTATCAAGCAGGTTTAACATTGTCTTGGATCACAATCTTATGTTTATTACCTTTGAATAATCCCAATTTCATTTTAAAAACTTCTTGGGATTCAACGTCAAGTGTGTCATATTTTTCACAGATCCTGGGATGGGCATCCATTGCATAAACAGGAGCTCTGGTATTCAGTTGTATAGCTGATTTTTCTTGATGGACCCAACATAAAATAGGTTAAATAAATTCTTTCCCAGTCAATTTACCAAATGTATTTCAGACCAAAATAATCCTTGAATTTAGTTCTATGTCATGAACAACTTCCTGGCCATACTGTAGTGGATTCTAACCTCCCTACTGGCCACAACTTCACCAACCCATAAAATCACATCATCACTTTCTTTCCTACTAGTCACCTGAGTGAACAGAATTCACTCATCTTCTCAAATTCATTTGGTATATTGGCATATGGAACCAGACTACAGGTGACGAATACAGACGGTAGAGTATAGGTCCAGTGTGGGTGGAAAGTGGAATGTTGGTGATAAGTAGATGTTTGATTGTGAAGGCAGTTATATGCTGTTAGACCCAGCTTCCTGGGCACCAGGGCACTCAGGAGTTACTGAACTCCAATCTCATCAACTGGAGTGTTCCCCACTGATATCCTGGGGCCTCAGTACTCGTGCACCCAAAACTGGATAACCAAGTACTGCTCTCCAGCCCTTGACTCTCTCAGGGTAGCGATTCAGAGCAGTCTAAGGCTACTCAAGGAGGTGAGGAGGGGTTAGACATTCAGAATACAATACACACCATACTACCAGATGAAAAATCAATGTCCAGTCAGTGCTTTACTTTTTATTAAAGAAATTACTTTAATACACATAAGTTCTGACCCCAAACAGTATTATAGCACCTAGATACCAAGATACCAAGCACTATAAAAATACAGTTAACATGAAGACACACAACTAGCATTGCATCTTAAAGACCATGTTGCACAGGGTTGCTCTCATTCGCTGGGACCATGATACCAATCTTTGTATTGAATGGATATAGTTTCAGCATATGAGGTTAAGTTAAAGGTTCTTGATCAGCCCCATGACCCCCACCCAAAGTAACAGAAGTGCCCTCCCGTCCTGAGTGAGGACACAGCTCCAGTGGCATCAGAGATATGATCAAAGGTGCTTGATGTCTTGGCACAGTTTACTGGAGTCCCACTAGTCCAGTAGCCACTGGCTAGCTAGAGTGCCAGTTCACCCTGATACCCCCAGAAATCACAAAAAGAAAGGTGGGGCTGTTTCACTGGCCTCTCATCCCTAGCTACTGCTTCTACAGGCTCCCACAGTGCATGAGAGTGGTCTGGGAAAAGCAATCTCGTCATCAAGGACTGCGATCAATCAATCAATCAATCAATCAAGAATTTGTAGAGCGCACTACTTACCCCTGAGGGTCTCAAGGCGCTGGGGGAAAAAAGTGGGGGGGCGCTACTCGTAAAACAGCCAGGTCTTGAGTAGTCTCCTGAAGGTCAGCAGGTCTTGGGTCTGTCGTAGGCTCAATGGGATGGTGTCCCCGGAGTTTAACAGGTAATTAAACATATAAATAAATAAAACGAATTTCGTTGCGTGCACTGCATCACCAAATGCGATGCAGTGCGCGCAACAAAATTCGTTTTATTTATTTATATGTTTACTTACCTGTTAAACTCCATAATCCATACATTACTACCCCCCACCCTGCCCCTCCCCCTCCCCACGTCACCGCCCTGCAGGTACTCCCACCACCGGCCGTGGCTGGAGATGGGCTGGAAGTTCTTGAGATCCCTCCTGTTCGCCTTGGGTTTTTTGAGTAGGGCGTTGATCTCGGCGTGTTTCCAGTTCTCTGGGAAGGTCGCGGTCTCAAGGGAGAGATTGATGACGTTGCGCAGGTGGGGTGCGATGGAGCTGCTTGCTTTGTTGAAGACATGGTGCGGGAATGAGTCTGACGGAGAGCCAGAGTGGATTGTGCTCATGGTCTTGATGGTGTCATCAACACTCACGCTGGTCCAGGCTAGCAAGGGGACGTGGTCGATGGTGTGCGGTGGGTCTGTTGGGGCTGTCTGGGTGTTGAAGCTGTTGTGGATGTCTGCTATCTTGCGGTGGAGGAAGGTGGCGAGGGAGTCGCACAGGGCTTGCGACGGCATAATGCTGTTGGTGTTGGAGCTGAGGTTGGAGAGTCCCTTTACGATGTTGAAGAGCTCTTTGCTGTTGTGTGCGTTGATGTTAAGGTGGACTTTGAAGGAAGTCCGCTTGGCAGACCTGATGAGGTGATGGTGTTTGCGGATGGTGTCTTTGTGGTCTGCGAAGCTGTCCGGTGTCTTTTCATTGTGCCGTTCCTTCTCTAGTTTCCGGCAGGTTCGCTTGGAGGCTAGGAGTTCTGCGGTGAACCAGCTAGCTCTCTTGCTGGTGTCTCTGTGGGTGGGTTTCTTCAGCGGGGCGAGGGTGTTGGCGCAGTCGTTGATCCAGCATCTGAGGTTGCAGCTTCTGAGGATCAAGCTTCCACTTCTTTGTCTCCCTTGATGTACTGCAAGCTTACTCTCCTTCTTGCGAAACGGTCTGCAATTTTCGTGTTCAAAGCACCAACTCAGCAAGTCTCACAGAAACAACTGGTCCTTTCCCATGCTGCTGATTCCCTTGATCCTCATCTAACTCTTTGCTGTAGAATCCATCCTTCATAGAGAAAATGTCCTCAAGTTCCAGACGCAGTGAGCAAGAGTCTTATCTTGCCTTCACACTCCATGTCAAGGCTGGCTTCCTTTGATGGACCTGGTTTGAGCCCTCTCTTCATATCAGTCTTTTTTTTAAATATATTTTTATTTGCATTTTTCTGTAAATCCACAACATAACAATCATCATCAGTCACCCCTCCCGTCCCTTCCGCCCCCCCACCCGCCAAGCAACTCCGTTAAAAACAATATAGTCCCCTGCAACTCAGACCACCCCATCTCACCGTCATTAAGAACCCAATCAGTATCATCTAAATGTCTTTTGTTGTGCATCTTCCAGTGCCCACTTATGGACCCCCTTCGACTTCTGAGTTCATAGACCCCCATCTAGTTCATGATATCTTCTCCACTTGCCCCACGCTCTACCAAATTTCTTAGGGCACCCCCTCGCCTTATAGATGACTCTTTCAGCTGCCATATATAGGTCCAGACCCCTCCTCCATTCCTCGAGCTGCGGTAACTCCGCCACCCCCACTTCCTTGCCACATCTCTCTTTGCAACCACCAGGGCCAGGACCAGGAAAATCAGCAGTGGGCGAGCAAGGTCCACATCGTTTGTCATACCCAGCAAAACCAATTTAGGGTCTAACGGCAGGGTCTTCTCCAGCACCTCACCAATTCTCCCATGACCTCCCCCCAGTAAGTTTGGAGTGTGGGGCAGGACCAGACAGTGTGGTAGAAATCTCCTCTGCTGTGTCCACACCTCAGGCAGATCGTGTCTGTAGCCCGTCCCATCTTGTGCAATCGCACCCTGTCAAAGTATGTCCTGTGGAGAATATTGTATTGGATAAGCCTCAGTCGGGATTTAATGGCTTCCTCCCTCGGATGCATCAACACCACATCCCAGTCCACGTCAATCATTTATCCTACGTCCTCCTCCCACTTCCTCCGAAGAGTGACCAACCCATTGGGTACATTATTCATCAGTGTTCTGTACGTTAGGGAGACCGCCCTATCTGGGATTTGTTCCTGTAGTAGACGGCCTTCCAGAGGAGCATATTCAGGGAGCGGTCCTGACAGGGGCCCCTCTGCCCGCCAGGCATGCCTCAACTAAGCATATTTAAAGTACTGAGTGCGATGTAGTCCGAATTCAGTCCGTAACTTTTGGAATGATTTCAGTGCCCCTCTTGCGGTCATGTCTCCCAGCGTCGATATTCCTATGTCATCCCATCTCCGGAATCCTTTCAGCTTATTCAGTTCTTTTAACCAAGCACAGTGCCATAGTGGTGTCTGCCTAGTGTGCTTCTTCTCCCACCCCATACTCTTGGTCGCCCGATTCGATACCGTCAGGGTAATCCTGGTGGCCGGGAGCAAGGCCCCCTTCCCTTGCCCCCGTATAGATAGTGGGTGCATGTACGGGCTGCCATCCCACTTCTCTCCAGTGCATAGGTGGGGTGCGCAGCGGGGGCGTGGAGCCAGTCATTAATTGGGACCAGGTGTTCTGCCCAGTAGTAAGCCTCTATGTTGGGGAGCGAGATCCCGCCACTATACTGGTGTCTGTTAAGGGTCGCCAAAGCCACCCGAGGTTGTTTACCCAACCATAGGAAGGCTCGCAACTCGGCATTGATGTCTGTGAACACCCTACGGGGGAGAGGATAGTACTCATTTTGGAAGGCGTACAGAACCGCGGTAACGTAACCATTTTGAACATGGCCGCTCGGCCCAGGATCGCTAGGGGGAGCAACCACCACCAGTTACCGTCCTCTATGAAATTATGGATTATTCGCCTGATGTTCCTCTCGTAGGAGCGGGCCCTATCTAGTGTCACAAAGATCCCAAGGTACAGAAAACCCACGCTCGTCGTTTGCAGCCGCTCCGGCAAGCCCGACCATTGTTCCCGGCCTCGAGGGTCATAGAGTATCGGCTTATGCCAGTTTATCCGGTATTCCGCGTGGGCTCCGTACCTTTCCAGCTCTGAGAACAACGTGGCTATAGTGGTTTCTGGGTGAGTGATATACAGGAGGACGTCATCCGCGTAGAGGGATATTTTTTCCTCTGCGGCATCAGACGGTCCCATTCTAAACCCCCTGATGTCTGCGTTTTGTCTTATCGCGCATGCCAGCACCTCAATGGTCAAAGCAAACTGCAGAGGGGACAGAGGGCACCCCTGCCTGGTCCCCCTCCACACCGGGAAGTCCCAGGAGAGAGTCCCGTATACTTTGACTTTCGCTCTGGTGTACGTGTATAGCAACTGTACCCATTTCCGGAACCGGGGTCCGAAACCAAACCGTACCAAGACCCCCTCGAGGAAGGGCCAGTGGACTGCATTGAACGCCTTTTCGGCATCCAGAGACAGGAACCAATGGGGGTCCCGCATCCCGCTCACCTCCGGCAACCAAATATGCGCTCGGTCTGGTGGCCCTATCCGGGAGGAAGCCCGTCTGATCTAGATGCACGAGCCCCGTTATCACCTCCCTGAGCCGGAGGGCAAGGATAGTCGCCAGAAGCTTCACATCTATGTTCAAGAGGGAGATGAGGCGGTCGGACGCACAATCCTCCGCCGGCTTACCTTCCTTATAGACCGGAATTATCGTAGCCATCTGTGTGGAATTTTAGGTTGTATACAAACATCATCTGCGCCATCTTGCGGACTCACGTATGAACATACACGACAGCCATTCTAGGTATCATGGTCTCCCTGTTCACGATCGATCATCGGCGCACTTCCCTGACCCTGCAAGCATCCCCCACGCACCCTGACTGCCCCGCTCTCACATGCACAAGTCATGAGCCCTCCCCGCCCGCATGACTCTGTCCCTGAGAATCACACCCCGCGCCTGACCAACACCTCTTTTCCTTCCATGAATACCCCTCTTCTGATAAACCCTTTTCTCTACGCTCGATTTTCCACACTGATCCTTCCTTTCATGAATATCTCTCCTTTGATGACCTCTTCCTCTGAACCTAATTGTCTACATGGACCGCTGGTCATCCCTTAGCCTGAGGATACAGTTTATTGCCCACTACTGTATGCACTCGCCTCTCTTGAAAGGAGCCATTATTGATCATGACCTCCCCACCCCCTGAGATTCGATCAGGCGCACACATTCCAAAGGAATCGGCAGAACACTCAGCTGCGTGATAGCCCCCTCCCATTGTATGAGGGGTAAGGGTCTCTACTGTTGTCATGTGTTGGAATGGGCCGGAACTGGGGGGGTGCCGGGGATGTCATCCTCATACTTCACAATGTCTTTGTTGTAATAAAGAGCGTTCACATGTCTTAAACCAGTGTCTAAAAGACCAGGCCTCAGAGAGGCTGAGAGAGCACCTCGAGACGATACCTTGTTGTCCGATCTGACGTGTTCTACTCCGTCGGAATAAAACTTGTTTCCTGTCTTCCTGTCTCCAGCGCCTGCCTCTTTATTGGATAACTTCGTATGGTATTAGAGGCGTTTAACGCCGGGCAAATTTAACTTAGGAAGCATCAACTAAATCGCCCGACCATTTTGAATTGATTTTCATCAATTGGCGTCCCAAACGCGGGGCCCATCAGCGACACGTGGATCCAGTGGGAGAGGTCCCGACGACAGAGTGAACGACTGCAACGATCGGGAGAGCTCCTGTCCGATAGACCCTCGTCTGACAGCCGATCATCTGAACTTCACTGATTCCGAGCAGACCTCTCCCGAGTGATCTACGGTCCTGACTGGAACCACCAGGAGTGCCGCGATAGCAACAGAGAGTAGAGGACGATCGGGCGCTGGAAGCGGAAGACGAGAAACTGTCCATGCGGTCCGGGTAAGGTCGTGACACACGACGAATTGCGAAATTGATTGATTGTTTTTATTGATTGAAATACTAGTATTTGCTTTGTCGCTCTCTGAGATATTCGCTGCCTGCAAACGGGGAGGAATAGGAATATTCTATCTCCCTTTGCGGATAGTGAAGGGTAGGTAACGCGGACTTTTGTCCCCCATTGTAATCTGCCGTGCCTATTTTTCTCCCCATTGATTGATTGTTTGATCGAGCATTGAATTGTTCGAAGTTGGTTCTCTTAAGGATCTTCTCTGCCTACAAACGGGGAAGAATAGGAATATTCTCTCTCCCTTTGTAGAAAGTGAAGGGTAGGTAACGCAGGCTTTTGCCCCCATTGTAACCCGTCGTGCCTATTTCATTCCTCATTGATTGATTGTTTGTCCAAACATTGACTGTTTGGAATTGGTTCCTTTTGGAGGTATTCTCTGTTTGCAAACAGCGTAGAATAGAATATTCTGTCCAGTCTTTGCAAGTAGTGAAAAGATAAGTAGTGCAGGCTTTTGCCCCCATTGTAATCCGTCATGCCTATCTTCTCCCCATTGGTTAGTAGTTGGGTCAACCCGGACCGCTTATTAGAGATGAACCATCCAGCTCCATTGGAAGGCACCCCTAATAAGGACATGTTTACTAAGCAAGGACTAGTCGCTATAGCTTATAGTAAGTTATGGCATAAATATACAAAAAAGGATCCCGAAAGTCAGTGGCCACTGATAGGTTCTTTTGATGAAAATAAAATAAAAACGTTAGAAGCAGCTGTAAAAATAAATAAGGCAACGCCCACTATGCTCGATAGTATTGGCATGTGGCGCAAAGAAGCAGAACAGCGAAGGAAAAGAGAAGAAGCAAAAATAGTGAAAGAGTTACGAAAAGCAGCCCACCTGGCCGCAAAAGAACTAGATGAAGAAATAAGAAGAAAAGAGAAAGTTAAACAAACGCAAGAATCAGGACTGTCAGGCCAATGCCCTGTTAGGACCCCCTCTGAGTTCTACCCGGAGATGCCCTCCAAACAGCGGGCAAATGACGAGTTACTGCTCGGTCCTCGAATTATCTACATGCCCCCTCCTTATGCTCCCTGCCAGCCTCTAGCACAACACTCACCAGTTCAAAGTGCAGGCGAGGGTGACCCTAGTGCTAGTGCCCCGGCTCTTACGGCCTTCGCACCGGCCGCATTGGTAACAACATCAGATGAACTCGAGACTGGCAAGCAGCTAACAGCCAGACCAAATAGGTTGAGCAAAGATGAGCGGGATGGAATCGACAAGATAGCAAAAACATTGGTAGAACGGAAGGAGAGCGAAGAATATACGATGAATATGCACAACTCACATGCCGGTAGTCACCGACGGCATTTCATTTTACGGTTCAGCTACCACACCCTGAACGCATATGAGGATAGGTACCAGAATAAGGGTCCTGCTAAACTGACGGCTCTATATAGAAGGGTCGATGTTGGAGATGGGACTGAGAGCGATGTGACGGACCTCTTCATGCAAACGCTTGAAGTCTTCCGCCACCTCGCGGAACAGAAACCAGAGGTCAAGATCACAGTCCCTGAGACGATTGAGCCCCCATTAGAAGCAGCCAACACTATGATGCCTATCAGAGAAGCCGCCCCCTACTGGGTTCCCCCAAGAGGTCAGGGAACAAACGATGATATCAACCACGCAGATGCAAAAGGGAGGGTTGTGTACAATTGGGTTTACCAACCATGGGATCGGCAAGATATTTTAACTTTTAGGCAAACCCTGCCCGATTTAAGAAAGAACCCGACAGCATTTTATACCGAACTAGGCACAGCCTTGGGCTCAACCATAATGACTCTATCGGACATTGATTTGTTTTTCGGGTTATGTCTGCCGGCCGATGTGTGGAAGCAAATCCGGAAAGCCGACCAGACAGATCTGTTCGGACACACCTGAAAGCAACTCATTGAACTAGATAGGCAGCGAGAGCCCGGAAAGAAACCTGTAAAAGACATACTGGAACTCCCCGACAAAATAGTGCAGAAGCTAAAGACGTTGATCCCAGAGAAGAAGGTAGACTGGTCGGTAGTCACGACTTGCCGTCAGAAACCTCAGGAGGACGTATCAGAATACTTCTCCCGATTTGAGACGGTTTTCTCCGACTACAGTGGCCAAGATATGACCACCGCAACCGGACAACACCTATTCGTGCAAAACTACGTAAAAGGGCTATCGCAAGAGGTCTCCCAAAAGTTACAGACGAGCGAGAGTAGTTGGGGGGGCCTCCAAACCTGCAGCTATCCTTCAGATGGCTCAGTATTACGAACACCAAAAGAACGAGAACGAGAGGGCGACTGAGAGAAAGAAAAAGGACTTAAAGGAGCGAGTGATGATTGCTCAATTGCAGGGAGTGACTACAGGAAGGGAACGGTATAGGGGAAACTACCAGTCGAATGTCCCTAGGAATCCGCCCCCTAGAGACCGCAACCCCACACCCGGTGCTCCACGAACCGACCTCGATGAGAACCAGTGTGCATTTTGTAAAGAATTTGGACATTGGAAGTCTCAATGCCTGGCCCTTCGGGAAATGATTAAAAATAAAGAGACAAGGGACATGACAAATGGCCCCAAAACTGGAGGGCAGGGGCGAGGGCAGACCTACGACACCACCAATGACAGACCTGGCAGACCTAACACATTTGACCGCCCCGACAAAATCAGTGCCAACAGTCCGACTGCAACAATGCTCACGACTCTGCATAGGACTGCCAGGGGCAAGGGAGGGATCCAGTCGAGCTCTGTGTTGACCAGCAAGGTCCTTACGTCACTGCTAAGGTCCTGGGTACAAAGTCTCCATTCTTGGTAGACACTGGAGCGACACGTAGTGTATTATCAAAGCGACTGATTCCAAGGGCACCCTTGTCTGGCTCACACATTACATCGATAGGTTTCGATGGAACGCCCTCCACTAATCCCCTGTCTGTACCTATCTCCTTTGACCTAGGAAACAATCCCACTGACACAACGTTTCTGCTCTCCTCCAACTCCCCTGACGCCATTATGGGTATTGATTTGTGGAAAAGTAAATTTTGCCATGTTCTGTGTCCCTACGTGTCCTCCATCTTATGTTATGTGTGCATGATTAAATATGCATATGTATCCCCATGTTTGATTAAAGACGCAATTACAGTTGTGTCCATCTCTAGTATGCCAGTTTCCAGTTCTCGTGAAAGCTACGAGTATCAGGCCTATGTAAAGTTACGTTGCCACGTTTCTCAGTGTGCACGTTATTTTATTGTAAAGTCCCCGTTTCTAGGCCTCAAAAGGGCCCGGACACCAGATTCAGCTCCTGTCTTCTGAGTCCTCGCTGAGGAGCGATACAGCCCCCACCTGTATCCTCGACCCTTCACTTACTTCCTGCCTCACAGTGCCCGGCTCAGCCTGGCTCTGCCTCTGAGTCTGCCAAGAGTATGTTATGATTCTAGTTATCAGTCCAGCCCTCCTTCTCTGCATTCCTAAGCTACTGAATCGCATCAATAGTTTCCGTCATTGTCTAGCCTTTACGTCTCCATGTAAGAGAAATACTGCATTTAATGGTCATTTAATATTCTTCATCACGCACTACATGTAGAATAATGCATGCACCATTCTTAGAGTCTGTTAGCCTTTACCCCGATAACTTTTGGATTCTATCAACATGTTCTCTAAACATCAGATACTAGATACTGTTTAGGTACATGTCGCCCTGACTCTCCAGACTTCAGTCTCTGCTCCTAGCACAGAGTTCATAGCCCCCAGCTTCTCCTAGTAACACGTCATTGTCAGTTTGCGCGCACCATTAGGTTAGAGGTCCCGGCTCCTTAGGTAGCCCCCTCCATGTTTCCGCCCCATTTATGACATATACTGTTACGTTTACATCACATGTCTATGTATACGCCCCTGTTACACCCATTTTCACCCTTATCTTTCGCGACTGCTATTGACCACACCCACTGCTCCGCCTACTGTAATTCATTGTAATGTAACTGTTTTAGTATATATATTTGTGCAATGTTATTAAATGTTACGCCGATTCTGATCCTGCCCCCGGCAGCGCTGCCATCCCGTTCCCGTGCAGGTTGTCCTGTTCCTGTCCTTTATGCTGTATTAAAACCTGCAAACTCCTACTACCTCGAATCTTGACTCTTATTTATTGAGCTATCTGTTATTGCTATGTCCAGTAAAACCTAGATCCGGTATTATTTATTTATATACCACATAATGGCGCCCGAATAGGGACTTGCCCTTTCCCCACGCGCCGGTGAAGCCACGCCGGCCCCCTGACCCTCTGCAGCCGTGACGGAACCATACCGTGCACGTGCAGATATTTCTGCTTCAAGTATCCCTCAGGCCCACGGAGGAGACGGAGGTGGCGGTCCAGCATCCAGACGAGGCGGTGGAGGAACGCGGCGAGTCCCGACCAGAGCCCAAGCCGAGAGTCCAAGGTCCGAGGTATCCGGAGGCCCACCCGTAACAGAAGTCCGAAGTTCGTCCGTCCGGCGTCGAAGCAGTCCAGTCCAGTCCGAGGCCTTCCATTCTTGCTGCCCGGTGAGTACCATTGCTGGGGTAGTATCTAGACAGGGTCAGTCAAATTGACTCTGGTCCGTGGGTTGGTGGTACACAGACCCAAAACGAAGTGTCCACTTCGGTGGATGCGGGTCCTGACGTGTCTCTTTATGAGACCGGTAAGTTTCGTACTGTTTCAGCAGTGCATCTAGTTTCTGTTCTAGTCAGTTCTGTTCTCGAGAAAATTCATGTATTCTGTTTTCAGTATTCCAGGTAGTATTCTGTTCGAACTGTTATTTTAAATGTTCTTCATGTATTTTTAATGTCGTGGTATGAACGTGGTGTAGTTATCGTGTTCGTTGTGTATTGTATTGTGTCTAGATTACAGTTCAGTCATGCCCTTATTTTCTAAACTACGTCAGTTAAAAACCAGAAAAGGTCTGCTAGAAGCAGCAGTTCCTGTCCCGCCTAGGGACAGTCCAGGTCATTTTATGTATCAAAAGCATGGCATAAGTGCCATATTATATCTAGATTTATGGGTAGAGTATACCAAAGAGTTAGAGGAAAAGTATAGATGGCCCGTATCAGGTACGTGGGATGCCGAGTGCATCATGAGAGTAGAAGAAGCATTATGGAAAAAGAAAGCCAGACAGTCACAGAAGGATGCCATCGAGTTATGGCGCAAAGAATCTCATAAAAGAACCGAAAAAGAAATCAGAAAGTCAGAACTAAGTAGAGAATCCTTAGAACGAGCCCAAGAAAGGGAACTAATCGAGATAGGTGAACGAGTTAAAACAGAACAGTCAGACAGACAGAGGCATGCCCTTATTAAGGGTATGTATCCTCTTCTTGCCGAGGGCTTGCCAAAAGCGACCCCGGAGGCATCCAGTAACTTTCCGCCACCACTAGTTCCGACTAAGCTACGTCACAAACCGACCGCAGCTGATATTTTCATCTCGTCCTATTTGGACGACACAGTCCCAGAATATGCAAATCCTGTTCCGCCAGCTCCTGTAAATAATGTAAATCCTGCTCCTCCAGTCACCGGAGTACCCGCTACGGTACCCCCGGTCCAGCCTACATTACAATTTCCCGCCGCGCTAGTACGAAGAGTATCAGTCGACGATTCCAGTTTAGGGGCCGCAGGAGGAGGTCCTCCTGGTACCCCGCCACCACACCAACGTAGAACGTTGGCCGAGTTACATGAATGTGCGTTACAGCGTACGCCCAAATATAAGTCCGTTGCAGACATCCGACGAGCTCTCACTGAATGCCGCTATGATCCAGTTGCAGGTGATGATAGTACAGTAATATATTCCATCCGTGTAAGACGGGTGACCGGGTATTTGGACACCCTACCAGATATGAAAGGAGATCTAGACCGAATATATCGTTTCATCCGTACAGGGGATGATCCAGAAAGTATTGGCGAAGCCATGTCTCAAAGGAAAGCTGAGATCCAGCTCATGATATTAAAGTTTCTGATTAATTGTCTAATAAGAGAACAAGATTCCCCGACTAAAGATCCGGCCGAAATGAAAATTCTGACAAGGTGGAGTGATAATATAGCCGAGGGTAAACACAAGACTATCAGTAGTATAGAGAGTATGTACAAGAAAATTCGTAAGGAAATACTAAAGTTACACGAACAACGTAAAGCAGCACAAGTAAGCGAGAAAGAAAATGACTCTACTGAAGAGGTAGAGGACGAGAATCCCACTAGAATAGCGTATGTAGGAAAATCTAGATTTCCAGATCGCCATTTGCGCCTAGAACACAAGTCAGTTTTACATCATCCAGCACCAGAACAAGGTTCTCTGGAACAAGTATTTCAAGCTACCGATCACATTCTGAAATCACGAATCGGTTACAGTGAGTTAAGTACTATGCATGAACAAGAACTAGCCCGATCAGCAGTCCGATGGATTACTGATTCTACCACTTTTCCAGACGAAATAGTGGCACAAATGTTTCTGAAACTGCCTCCAGCCGAGCAACGACTGGTGGGTATGTATATGATCCAGCACCTCATTACTCTGTATGAGGGTCAACATTCTGATCCAGGTCCGTTACACGATGTCCTGAACGAGTTACTCCAGTATAGATGGAAAGGTCTAGGTACCGATTTAATTAGTGTCATCCTAGAACAGCGCCACAAATATAGAACGTTTTTGAACCCGCATTTTGTTCATGTCTCACCCCCAGAAAGTAAACCCTTTTACATAGATAGACAGAATCCGTTACGAGAAGTACACCCAGTTAGGACAACAGATGGTGAAATGCAACGAGTGTTTGTTTACACTCCGATTACAAAGATGGAACTCTTAGAGATGAAGAAATTAATTCCCTGTCATGACAAAGATCCAGCAGGGTTCCACCGAGAATTAAAAGACATGCTCCGTATGGGAGAATACACGTATCCAGATATTATTAAAATGTTAAAGGTCCTGTTGCCCGCAGGGGTATACGAGAAACTCAAGGAAAAAGAATGGGAGGTGGGAGAGAAAAAGATCGATTGGGCAGTTCTCGAAGCTGAAGATAAGATACGAGTACCAGGTACCGGTCTAGGAGAGAAATGTAAAGAATTACCAGAATTGTTAATACAAGTTTTGCCAAGATTATTAGCCACTAAAAAGGAAGACTGGGATGCAATCTCAGCCTGTAAACAGAAACAAGATGAAGACACTAGTGATTTTTATTCTAGATTCGAGAAATGCTTTAGTATCAACAGTGGCCTCAAGACAAGTAGCGAGTCATACCCTCATCTTTTCGTTACTAAATTAGTCGAGAATTCAAGTCCACAAGTTAAGAATCGAGTTTTGAAGGTCGAAAGTACCTGGCAAGCTAATACCCCATCCCAGATGTTACAGATGCTTCAATACCACCAGAATAGAATCAGAGAAGAACAAGATCATGAAAGGAAACGTATGAAAGACACGAAAATGAAAGTACTAGTTGCACAATCTGTTCCTCAAGACAGTCAGAAGAGGGGTACGAATCAAGCCAGTCATCCTGCAGTTCCCGTTAAAGGAACCTGCAATTATTGTAAACAGCCAGGTCATTTTATAAACGAGTGTGCAGTTCTGAAACACAACATAGCTACTGGTAAGACTAAAGAAAGACCACGTCCGCCTAGACAAGAACAAGTTTCACAGACTTCTCAGCCACAGAATGCACAACAGACAGTTCCAGCACCGCAGCCTATTGCTGCAACACAGCATGTTACACAGCAGATGTACCAGTATGCGCAGTCTGAGTATCCAGAGTATCAGCCATATTCATGAAACAGCCTAGAGAGGGAGGTAGGCTTGCCTCTCATCGAGATACCTGTAGATCAAGAGGGTCCCTATGTTCATAGTCAAGTATTAGGGAAAGACAGAAAGTTTTTGATTGATACAGGGGCAAGTAGGACCACCATCAGTCACGCCGAAGTTCCAGGGGCTCCGCTCTCAGGCTCAAGAAATGTTTCCCTTGGATTTTCAGGAAAGCCTATTGTAAATGAGATATCTCAGCCAGTTACTCTAGAAGTAGGTCCATTGTCCCGTACTACTGATCTGTTACTTACGAAGTCTTGCCCAGAAAATTTATTAGGCATTAAAACACTGAAAGAATTAGGTGCAGTTATTTGCTGTTCCCCAGAGGGAATACGACTGTTCTTACGTGACTTCAAGGGTCACTATGTATTACGAGATTTTGATCCGAGATTGTCCAATGTTCCGCAGCATTTATGGGCACAAGGTCCAACTGATGTTGGTTATATGCAAATCACACCCCATCGTGTGACTCTCAAGCCAGGTGTAGTGTTACCACGAATCAGACAGTACAGATTGCCACCTGAGGCTGTAGCAGCCTTATCCAAAATTATTGACGAGCTCATGGCTCATGGAGTAGTTGTAGAAACTGACTCCAATGTATGTAATTCTCCGATCATTCCAGTCATGAAACGTACTGATCCAAATGCACCCCCAGTATATCGATTAGTGATTGACCTTCGAGAACTCAACAAATGTATTATTCCCCAGTACCCAGTTGTCCCAGATATCTCTTCCCTATTGACAGCCATTGATTCTGAAGCCTCATTTTTTTCAGTCATAGACCTCAAGAACGCATTTTTTAGTGTCCCCATTCATCCAGACAGCCAGTTCCTTTTCGGATTTTGTTTAAATGGAAGGAGCTATATGTTCACACGAGCTCCTCAAGGTTTCACAGAAAGTCCTAGTATTTACAGTCAAGCACTTAAGAGACAACTAGACAATATTCACATGCCAACTGACACTGCCCTGCTCCAGTATGTCGATGATCTACTGATCACAGCCCGTTCTGAACGTGCTTGCGAGCGAGCATCCCTTACAGTCTTGTATTTCCTTGCCGAGATGGGGCACAAGGTGTCCCCTTCTAAGCTTCAATTCTGTGTCCAGCAAGTGATCTACTTAGGCCACTTACTGTCCAAGAGGGGTAGGCAGTTGACACCCGACCGTATCCAGTTAATAGCGAGTCTTCCTCAGCCCAAGACCCAGAAGGAGGTACGTGCTTTTATCGGCCTCACTTCTTACTGCAGACAATGGATTCCTCAGTATGCATTTCTAGCCAAGCCACTGATACAGTTAACGACACAGGAGGCAGCCGTATCGACTGTCCTCCCTTGGACATCTGAACATACACTTAGTTTTAATGAATTAAAGAAAGCTCTATGCCAAGCTCCAGTTCTAGCTACACCGAACTACAGTAAGCCTTTTACACTTTTCGTCACTGAACGTGAAGGTACAGCATTATCTGTTCTCACACAAGATCAAGCAGGACAATACAAGCCCTGTGCTTATTTTTCGAGCACATTAGATCCTGTAGCCCAGGCTCTGCATGCGTGCCTCAAGTCAGTTGCAGCCACAGCACTAGCTATCAGACAAAGTGATTCCATAGTATTAGGACATTCCTTGACAGTACAAGTCCCACACTCCGTGGAAGTTCTTTTAAACCGAACACAGACTCAGCACTTGACAATTGCACGTTTAACAGGTTATGAATTGACACTGTTCCAGCCACACATAGAAATCCGACGCTGCAACGTTTTAAATCCTGCTACCCTGTTACCGTCAGTTACTTCAAATCCTGCCACACATGACTGTGTGGAAGTAGTTAACACTACGACAAAGCCAAGACAAGATCTGACAGATATTCCATTACCAGATCCCGACCTGACACTTTATGTGGATGGTTCATGTATGAGAACAAGTACAGGAGAACTAGTAGCCGCGTATGCAGTGACTACTGACACTGAAGTTATTGAAACACACCGTATTGACACCTTGTCTGCTCAAGCAGCAGAGCTAGTTGCTCTGACACAAGCCTGCATACACGCTAAGAACCTGAAAGTTAATGTTTACACAGATTCACGTTATGCATTTGGAGTCGTACACAACTTTGGAGTGCTCTGGCAGGAGAGAGGTTTCATGACTTCTCATGGAACCAAGATTCAGCATGGTCTCCTTATTCAAGCTCTGTTAGATGCCATACACTTACCGACATCTATTGCTATTATGAAATGCAAAGCACATACGAAAGTTACTGACACTATTTCTCAAGGTAATGATCTAGCAGATCGCACAGCCAAGCTTACAGCACAGACGCCAGACATTCCAGTTAATAAGACACCGACATACACTCCAGATCCGACTACCTGTATGACAGTTAAGGACCCTACTCAAGATGTCATAGATATCCAGTTACATGCTACTCCCGATGAAATCAAGAAATGGTCCGAACAAGGAGGGGTTTAGACAGATCAGGGATGGGTAACGAAGGGTAAAGCCACATGGTTTCTCCCCGACTCTATGGTTCAAGTCATTATCAATACCGCACATAGTCCAGCACATTTAGGAGAAAAAGCTATGTTAGATAGTATCCAGAACATTTGGTTCAACAAGCATTTACGAGCTGCAGCCAAGCAGAAAGTCCGTACCTGTATGATATGTTGTCAGTTTAATCCAGGTAAAAGTGTTCCGGTGGAACAAGGTGGATTCCAGCCTCCTGACCACCCTTTTGAAGTCCTCCAGATGGATTATATTCAGATGGAGCGATGTCGAGGTTTCAAGTATGTCCTTGTAGTTGTATGCGCTTTGTCCAGGTGGACAGAAGCATATCCAGTCCCAGATTACACAGCCGCGACCACTGCCAAGCAGTTGGTTCGTGAATTCTTCCCCCGTTATGGACTCCCTAGAGTCG
The DNA here is from genome assembly GCF_964261635.1 of Lissotriton helveticus. Classification (NCBI taxonomy): domain Eukaryota; kingdom Metazoa; phylum Chordata; class Amphibia; order Caudata; family Salamandridae; genus Lissotriton; species Lissotriton helveticus. The sequence goes on from NC_136064.1 coordinate 72,654,581, forward strand.
TATATTCTGATAACGGCCAGCCATTCTCATCCGAGCTTATGAAACATATTTCCCTGTTGTTAGGGTACCAGTGGAAGTTCCATTGTGTACGCCATCCAGAAGCAGCCGGTCTCGTAGAGAGACATAATCAGACCCTGAAAATCCGAATTGCAAAAGTATGTAAAGAGAAAGGTGTGGACTGGCTAGTAGCTCTGCCAGTTGCCTTGTTTTATATGCGCATGGTCGCACATTCCAGATCAGGTCTGTCCCCTTATGAGGTCGTATTCGGCCGCCCCCCTAATATGTGGGGTACACCTAGACCCCGAAGTATTACCGATGTTTCAAGTAATATGCTGACAGATTACCTAGCTTCCTTGATGTCTGCCCTCAACTCTTGTCGTTCACAGGTTGCTGCCGCATTTCCAGACAATACCGAGGTGGCACCGCATGAAATCGTTCCCGGATCCATGGTTCTTGTCCGGAATTTTGATCGTTCAAGTCCGCTGGAGCCTCGCTGGAAGGAACCCCGACAGGTCCTCCTCACCACCCGTACTGCCGTCAAGCTGGAAGGCAGGAAGGGCTGGGTCCATTTGTCACATGTGAAAAGATTTTTTGGACTAAAGCCTGTTTCAAAGAACATTTCCGAGGATCTTAAAGACTGCCAAAGTACTATTCTTAAGGACTGTCCCGCAAAAGACATTGCTACGAACCCTTCCCTGTTAGAGAAAACTCCGCAACAGGAGTATAAGCTTAAACTAAGGTCTAGTAAAATAAGTCAGCCAGTTTGATTGTCTAAGTCCTCCCCTAGGTGAAACGACTAGACCGGTTTCTGACATGTATTTAATAGACCCCCACAGAGAGAGAGTTAGTGAGAACTCTAGAAGTTGCACTATTATTTTATGTTTTCTGCTATATTTTAGCATTATGATTTCCTGCACCAGTTATGCATTTTATTTGTATTTTCCAGTTTCTCATGTAAATAAGTCTGCTAATGTTACAGTAGAGCACACGTTTAGTGATCTGCCTCCTCATGAACTCTCTTATCGTCTTGCTATGCGTAATAATTCTTTTGTCCGCATGTTACATTATTCACACCAGACCAGCAATGCCACAAATTGTTGGGTGTGTGGTCGACCCCCCTTTCCAGACACCGAAGGGAGTTCTGCCACTCTTTCCTTATCCATTCTCACATAACGGTTCGTGTGGAGCATGGTCCACGTTAACGTCATCCTCAACAGATATGTCTTTTCTGAACAGTACATGTTTCCCAGACAAGCAAGGTCTTCCCCACAGAACAGGGTTAGATCTAGAAAATGAAGTTTATAATTTGGGTAATTATTCTTCGAATTTTATGGTCCTGAATTTTCAGTCTGATACTACTCCAGACTTACCTGCTATGTCAGTACTACCAGTCAAAGGTGAATTATGTGTCCGAAATAATGGTTCCGTACATGTAGGCCATAGTGATTGTACTACTATTATCAAGTATAGTGACAGTAGGAAATCTATTTTCAAAGCTTCACGTCATTCTTATTTTGTTTGTGGTCAGACCGCATATGTTCATCTGCCCCTTGATTGGGATGGTACATGTTACATTGCCTTCCTACTGCCACCAGTTTTCCTAGCCCCACCTGACTATCATAGGAATTCCCACCTAGTACATACTAGACACAAGAGAAATCTCCCGATTGTCGATTATACTGAAACTGCTCTAGAACAATACATAGATATCAATAAAGGTGTCTTCCCCTACTTAGGTACTGTTGTAAATAGTAAACTGATACGTAGATTAACCAGAACACTTGAAGCAGTAGTGATCGAGACTACTTCTGCTCTAGGTAACTTAACCGAAGAACAATCCTTTATGAGAATTGTCGTGCTCCAGAATCGTCTCGTCCTTGACGTCATACTGGCCGATAGGGGCGGGGCATGTAGAGTCATCGGATCTAGTTGCTGCATTTTCATTCCTAATAACGCACCGTCTGTTTATTCAGCTATAACCAGACTCCATAATATTGCCCATATGTTACACCAAGATCCAGGCACCTGGACATGGTCCGGTTGGTTCTGGAATACAATTTCCGCCTGGGGATGGAAAGTATTGTCATTTCTGGGTATTGCAGTAGCGATCATATTCAGTTGCTGCCTCTGTTTACAATGTGGCCCTGCGATTTGCGGCATTTGTGCTACATCTTGTATTCCTAGTCCCAAGTCCCGTCCTAAATCCCGTTCCAAGAAAATTCGAGACGAGCAAATGATACTGTATGAAATGATAGATAGTATCATGACTATTGATGTTTCCTGATGGAAACGTAGTGACAAGGAGGGAATGTGGAAAAGTACATTTTGCCATGTTCTGTGTCCCTACGTGTCCTCCATCTTATGTTATGTGTGCATGATTAAATATGCATATGTATCCCCATGTTTGATTAAAGACGCAATTACAGTTGTGTCCATCTCTAGTATGCCAGTTTCCAGTTCTCGTGAAAGCTACGAGTATCAGGCCTATGTAAAGTTACGTTGCCACGTTTCTCAGTGTGCACGTTATTTTATTGTAAAGTCCCCGTTTCTAGGCCTCAAAAGGGCCCGGACACCAGATTCAGCTCCTGTCTTCTGAGTCCTCGCTGAGGAGCGATACAGCCCCCACCTGTATCCTCGACCCTTCACTTACTTCCTGCCTCACAGTGCCCGGCTCAGCCTGGCTCTGCCTCTGAGTCTGCCAAGAGTATGTTATGATTCTAGTTATCAGTCCAGCCCTCCTTCTCTGCATTCCTAAGCTACTGAATCGCATCAATAGTTTCCGTCATTGTCTAGCCTTTACGTCTCCATGTAAGAGAAATACTGCATTTAATGGTCATTTAATATTCTTCATCACGCACTACATGTAGAATAATGCATGCACCATTCTTAGAGTCTGTTAGCCTTTACCCCGATAACTTTTGGATTCTATCAACATGTTCTCTAAACATCAGATACTAGATACTGTTTAGGTACATGTCGCCCTGACTCTCCAGACTTCAGTCTCTGCTCCTAGCACAGAGTTCATAGCCCCCAGCTTCTCCTAGTAACACGTCATTGTCAGTTTGCGCGCACCATTAGGTTAGAGGTCCCGGCTCCTTAGGTAGCCCCCTCCATGTTTCCGCCCCATTTATGACATATACTGTTACGTTTACATCACATGTCTATGTATACGCCCCTGTTACACCCATTTTCACCCTTATCTTTCGCGACTGCTATTGACCACACCCACTGCTCCGCCTACTGTAATTCATTGTAATGTAACTGTTTTAGTATATATATTTGTGCAATGTTATTAAATGTTACGCCGATTCTGATCCTGCCCCCGGCAGCGCTGCCATCCCGTTCCCGTGCAGGTTGTCCTGTTCCTGTCCTTTATGCTGTATTAAAACCTGCAAACTCCTACTACCTCGAATCTTGACTCTTATTTATTGAGCTATCTGTTATTGCTATGTCCAGTAAAACCTAGATCCGGTATTATTTATTTATATACCACAGATTTACTGTAACATTTCCGAGCTACTATTAGGTGTTCCCCGGATGGAGTCCGAGTCATCCTGTACGACAACCCGAGCATGTCCAGACCCTACCCCGCATGACATATGTACACCATAACAGATGCTGACCTATCCTTGCTCGATACCCTACCCCTGTACCTATGGGCCAGAAACGACTCGGATGTAGGACGAATGATGATCGATCCTGTACACATAACTGTTCGACCAGATGCAATACTCCCGAAACTCCCACAGTACCAGATATCGCCCGAAGGCGAGAAGGCATTGGTAGCGATTATTCAGTCCTTGGTAGATGCAGGAGTGGTAGAGGAAGTGGTTAGTAATGTTTGCAATAGCCCTATCCTACCCATTATTAAGAAGCAAGGTGAGGGAGATGAGAAAGCGTACCGCTTCATCATCGACCTGCGAGAAGTCAACAAAGTGGTGGTACCACAGTACCCCGTAGTCTCAGACATCGCCACCATCCTGACTCTCATCCCGTCCACTGCCACTACCTTCACCGTTATTGATCTCAAAAATGCATTTTTCTCTATCCCCATCCATCCAGACAGCCGTTATCTCTTCAGCTTCACATTAAGAAACCGTTCGTACCGATTTTGTAGAGCTCCTCAGGGCTACACTGAAAGTCCCAGCATTTACAGCCAGGCCCTCAAAAGACAGCTGGACGCTGTCCAACTACCGGATGGAGTGGTGTTGATCCAATATGTCGATGATATCCTTTTGGCGGCCGACACCACTCCACTTGCAATCACGGCCACTATCCAACTCTTGCACTTTCTTGCGGAGAATGGCCACAAAGTCTCCAAAAAGAAACTACAGTTTTGCCAGCCCCAAGTGACATACCTAGGCCATCTCCTGTCCAAAGAAGGGAGGAAACTTACGCCCGACCGAATCCAAACCATCCTAGACACCCCCATCCCAAAAACACAGAAGCAAGTCCGTTCATTGGTGGGCCTTACCTCCTTTTGCCGACAATGGTTACCAAATTTCAGTCTCATTATAAAACCCCTACTTTCCCTGTTGGCCAAGGATGTTCCTTTCCCACTTCCTTGGACCCCCGATTGCCAAGCATCTTTTAAGGAGTTGCGGGATGCCCTTTGCTCGGCACCCGTCCTAGGAACTCCAGATTACTCCAAACCCTTCTCCCTCTTCACTCACGAAAGGGAGGGATGTGCATTGTCTGTTCTGACTCAGCCCATCGGCGCCAAACAACGCCCTTGTGCCTACTTCTCTGCCACTCTTGATCCAGTCGCCAGAGCTCTACCTGCCTGCCTTCGAGCAGTAGCCGCCGCTGCTGTCTCTATCCGTCAGAGTGAGGGAATTGTACTTTCAAACTCTCTTACGGTGTTAGTACCCCACGCAGTTGACACCCTTTTGAATCAGACCAAGACTCAACACCTGACTAGTGCACGACTGACAGGGTACGAATTGACTCTACTTGCACCCCACATCACTCTGAAGAGATGCACGACATTGAATCCTGCTACACTGTTACCCTTGCCTGAAAATGACCCCGATGTGCCCCCTATCCACGACTGTGTGACCCTCACAGACGAACAGACCGGGAGTAGAATTGACCTCCGAGACGTTGCTTTTACAGACCCTGATGGAGAACTATGGGTAGATGGCTCTTGTGTCAAACTCCCAGACGGCACCACTTCAGCTGCCTATGCGGTGACGACAGCCCGAACAGTAGTTGAAACAGCCCGCATCACGCAACGATCCGCACAGGCAGCAGAGCTAATTGCCCTCACACGAGCATGTATCATAGCAGCGGGAACCACGGCGAACATTTACACAGACAGCCAGTATGCCTTTGGGGTGGTTCATCATTTTGGGCTCTTGTGGAGGGAAAGGGGATTCCTGACGTCCCACGGCACGCCCATCCTTCACGGAGATCTAGTCTCCGCCCTGATTGAAGCAGTTCTTCTCCCCCAAACGATTAGCAGTAATCAAATGCCAGGCACACAAGAAGGTGACAGACTTAGTCGGACAGGGAAACGCACTAGCCGACATCACTGCCCGAACCACAGCTGAGAATAGGACGACGACACGCATGTATGTGACCAGGTCACAAGCAGAAAAATGGACTGACGCTAGGGAAACGATTAAGGACATCCAGTCGGCCAGCACACCACACGAACTGACTGAGTGGGCGCAGGTGGGTCTAAGGGACGATGAGGGCTGCTGGTGGACAAAAGACACATACAAATGGTTGCTGCCTGATGCATACTTGATCCCCATACTGACAATGGCACACTCCCCTGCACACATAGGTTCTGCCCCCATGATTGAACTCATTTCCAAAGTCTGGCACAACAACAAGATCCCCGACTCAGCCAAACGCCTGGTCCAGCAGTGCCTTATCTGCCTACAACACAACCCCGGGAAAGGAACTGTGGTACCCCGGGAGGGTTTGGGATCCCTGACCACCCCTTCGAGGTCCTCCAGATGGATTACATCCAGCTGGAGAGGTGCCAAGGCTTGAAGTACGTATTAGTCATTGTATGTGCCTTCAGCAAATGGGTGGAAGCCTATCCGACCCGAGATGACACTGCCATGACTACTGCCAAAGTACTACTGAAAGAGTTTTTCCCTCGCTACGGCCTTTGTCGAATTTTATGGAGCGACAATGGCCCCCACTTCATAGCTGAAGTTATCCAACTAATCCTGAAGGGGTTGGGGGTAAAACAGAGGTTCCATGCAGTCTTCCACCCCCAATCCGCTGGCCTGGTTGAGCGACACAATGCTACACTGAAACTGAAATTGTCAAAAATAGTAGCCACTACAGGGCTTAAGTGGCCAGATGCCCTCCCATTGGCATTGCTATCGATGCGCTCCACTCCCACTAAGCACCACTTGACCCCCTACGAGGTTGTGTTTGGGCGACCAATGAACCTCTGGACTGCCCCCAAACCGACCTCCATTCACGACGTCCCCGACGTCCTGCTGTCAGATTATTTATACAAGTTAACTAAAACGTTGTCTGTCATTCATCAACAGGTGCAGCAGGCCATCCCCGATGCTTCCAGGGGTCCCGGTCACGATATCCAACCGGGAGATTATGTTCTAGTCCGGAATTTTCAACGGGCAAAGAGTCTGGAACCCCGGTGGACGGGCCCCTGGCAAGTACTGATCACCACTCGGACGGCTCTTCGAGTAGAGGGGAAGAAGCACTGGCTGCACGCACACCACTGCAAAAAGGTCTCCTCGACCCTGACTACGACAGACAACGTCAGCACCCAAGAAGAGCTCCTGAACAAAGACCGACCATCACTGAACTGCTATCCTGATACCGAGGCACTTGAACTTGCAAAACACTCTGATCCCACTGTGCCATCCCGAGAAGGGTATTTCCTGCGTCAAAAGGAGGGAGCTTCGGCTAAGTAGGCCACTGGCTAAGTTAAAATCTCAGAACGGTGGCCCAAAAACAACCAAGGGTTACCCCGAGAGAAGCTAAACAAAGTCTGTGGTTCTGCCCACTACCGAGCACCTTGAAGATGAAGATGATGGAAGCGCCAGATAAGAAGATGATGGAAGCGCCAGATAAGAAGATGATGATAGCAACGGGAAATACCCACTACAGGAACCCAAAGACTGACAATTTGCACAAATCAAAGACAATCACTTTCTTCATTGTCCTCCTCCTTTGCATCCTCCTCATGACTTCCTTCTGGATCTTGGAGGAAGGCACACCCGCTCATCAGATGTTGCCGACCACTGCACAGCCGACCACCATGAAAGAGCACCACCTGATCACCCTTTCACCTCAGCTCCGAGAAAGGCGTAAGGAGTTCTGGAACAATTCCTTCGTGCAACTGTTGCACCAGCACAACCTTGCTGCAAATGCCACGAACTGCTGGATCTGCGGGTTGCTCCTGCATGCCACCGGACACTCCATCCCCTTCATCCCTTCTCCTTTTTCAGTTCACGGCTCCTGCCTCGCCTGGTTGATCCTCTTGCAGGAAAGCCACAAGGACAACGCCGCTTCTGGTCAAACAGTGTCGCACTTCTACTATGGGTTCTGGCTAAACAAAACAGGAAAGACGTCTGCCCCTTTTTGTCCTGTGATTTCAGGTTCAGCCTTCCTTATGAACATCCCTGCCAAAGAAAGAGTCGAAATGCAAGTGCTCCACAATCCAGCCAGACCCACCTTCTCCCACCTGCGGAAACAAACGGCTGCCACCCTGACCGTGGCCCTGTCTGTCATCAATGTCACAGGACTCGTATGCCTCGAAGGCCAGGGAACGCAGCTGGTGGGTCACAGTTCCTGTCGCATCACCAGAACATTGGTCTCAGCTGACCCCCCCTCCTTTGTTGCTTCCCCGAATATGTACTTTGTTTGTGGCACCAAAGCTTACACTTGGCTCCCGAAAGGCTGGAGGGGTACGTGCTACATCGCCTTCATTCTTCCTCCCACGTATGTGGCCCCAGCCTACCATCACCGGCAAAAGCGCGCCGGAGACATTGGACAAGCCGACTCCACTGGAGCACAGTTCCTGGATGCGGCGAAGGGACTTGTTCCTCTGTGGGGCCCAATGGCAAACAGCCGCGCTATCCGACACCTGACTCAGGCAGTAGAAACAACCATTAACATCACCGCTGGCATCCTCGCCAACAACACGGCTGAGCTTCAGGCAGTCCGCCTGGTGGCTCTTCAAAACCGTCTTGTTCTAGATGTGGTTCTGGCCGACCGTGGAGGAGCATGCCGCATCATCGGCTCCAGCTGTTGCACCTACGTGCCAGATAACTCACCTTCAGTCTACAAAGCAATCGAACACCTCCACAGACTGTCCTCAGAGGTTCACCAGGAGCAGGAAGGATGGTCGCTTGGAGGCTGGTTCTGGGACACTTTGAAGGACTGGGGATGGAGATTGTTTATGTTTATATTGATACCAATCATGATACTGTGTGGGTGTTGCTTAGGTATTCAATGTTTACCACCTTTGTGTTCACTCATTTCCAACTGTATGTGCCCTAAGACTTTGGACTACGAGATAGAGGTACGTGGTCTCATGGGGATCGATCCGAACTGACAAGCTGGCGAGACATGTTAAAAGGGAGGACTGTGGAATTTTAGGTTGTATACTGAACATCATCTGCGCCATCTTGCAGACTCACGTATGAACATACACAACAGCCATTCTAGGTATCATGGTCTCCCTGTTCACGATCGATCATCGGCGCACTTCCCTGACCCTGCAAGCATCCCCCACGCACCCTGACTGCCCCCGCTCTCACATGCACAAGTCATGAGCCCTCCCCGCCCGCATGACTCTGTCCCTGAGAATCACACCCCGCGCCTGACCAACACCTCTTTTCCTTCCATGAATACCCCTCTTCTGATAAACCCTTTTCTCTACGCTCGATTTTCCACACTGATCCTTCCTTTCATGAATATCTCTCCTTTGATGACCTCTTCCTCTGAACCTAATTGTCTACATGGACCGCTGGTCATCCCTTAGCCTGAGGATACAGTTTATTGCCCACTACTGTATGCACTCGCCTCTCTTGAAAGGAGCCACTATTGATCATGACCTCCCCACCCCCTGAGATTCGATCAGGCGCACACATTCCAAAGGAATCGGCAGAACACTCAGCTGCGTGATAGCCCCCTCCCATTGTATGAGGGGTAAGGGTCTCTACTGTTGTCATGTGTTGGAATGGGCCGGAACTGGGGGGGTGCCGGGGATGTCATCCTCATACTTCACAATGTCTTTGTTGTAATAAAGAGCGTTCACATGTCTTAAACCAGTGTATAAAAGACCAGGCCTCAGAGAGGCTGAGAGAGCACCTCGAGACGATACCTTGTTGTCCGATCTGACGTGTTCTACTCCGTCGGAATAAAACTTGTTTCCTGTCTTCCTGTCTCCAGCGCCTGCCTCTTTATTGGATAACTTCGTATGGTATTAGAGGCGTTTAACGCCGGGCAAATTTAACTTAGGAAGCATCAACTAAATCGCCCGACCATTTTGAATTGATTTTCATCATCTGAAGGTCTGGCGGCAGCTCCCCTATCTGCACTGCCTCTCCGAAGAGTCCCAGCAAATGGCGGGCCACCAAATCCGAGGTGCGTTAAAAAAATTCCGCAGGGAACCCATTAGGCCCCGGGGACTTCCCCGCTCGCAGCTTGGTTAGGGCCGCCTTAACGTCATCTAACTTAATGTCAGCCTCTAGGGCTCTTTGGTCTTCTTCTGTCAAGACTGGGAGGTCAATGTGCGACACATAGCGTAGGGCATCATCCTGCGTCCCTAGGTCTCTAGCATCATAGAATTGTTTAAAGTGCGTTGCAAAGGCCTCCGCTATCAGCTTGTCTGACCTTACCAGGTTCCCCTGGGCATCCCTGACCTGCTCTATCCATCGGGTGTCTCTTTCCTTTCTTCTGACATGCCAGCAGCTTTCCCGATTTGCCTCCCACATCATATATCCGATAAAGTGTCGCCAGCGCCTGTGTATTGGCCTCCCCCGTCAGTATGTCCCTATAGTGAGGTTGCACATCCGTCAGCCTTCTGAGAGTCTCCGGTGCTCTATTGCATTGGTACTCTCTTTCCAGTTTCAGTATCTGCGCCTCAAGCAGCCTAGTATTGTTTTGAGCTTTCCTGGCCTCCTCCGCTAGCCTGTTCTGCGCTCTATCGCGCAGGACTGCCTTAAAGGCCTCCCAAAAGACCACCTTCGACGAGACCGAGCCCTCATTGTCAGCAATGTACGCTTTGATATCGGCTATGATACCCTTCAGTATGGACACATTTTGCAGATCCCAGGGAGTCAACCTCTAAGTCCCCCCCCCCTTCCCTGCCCTCCCTCCCCCCTCCACTGCTATGAGAGGGGAGTGGTCCGAAATCCCCATAGCTTGGTATGCGGCCGTATCGTCGGCCGTCAGAGTATGGCTGGCCAGGAAGATATTCTTCATACCAGTCTTGAACAACTTCTGACCACTAAGGCCAGACTTTCATCATCTCTGATTGATAGGCTGATCCAATCAGAGGGTCTGCTGCTTTTGAACCTGATTACACCTCTAATCACAAAACCCTTCATGGTGTGTTCAATGCGTGACCAAACCATGCACAGATGACCTACTGTCTTCCCTGGTACCAGCCCATGCTATTCCCTAAAGAGGAATTTTAATTAATTCCAGACCAGGAGGCACGGACCATGGGAGGGGGGAGTCCTCTTAGCAGAGTTGGTGCAGCAAAACCCATATAAGAACTGAGTTCATACCCCAGCCCATCAGGCCTCTCCAATGAGTTGGGAGCTGGGATGTTCAGCAGAACAGCTTACATTACACATAATGGCTCAACTCACCTTCCCTTCCCAGTGCACTCACTGGCTCTCATACACATGTCAGGTAGGCAAAGGCAACATGACCCCAGACAAGGGGGAGAGTTCACAGAATTGATCAGAAGGGTGGCTAGTGACTCACTCCCGACTATAGATGTATTGCTGCCACCACTGTCAGTCTACCACAGCCTAGGTAGAGAGGGCAGTTGCCACTCTCGGAAAAATAGGGGTGCATTAGGCATGCCCCTTCGACCTCGGAGCTAAGCTCTAGGGTCTCAATCCATGTAAACAGGGTGGCCCTCAGTGGACACATATGATTGTCATGCTCACTAAGGTAGGGATCTAGAAACCATACAGTAGCTTTTGAGTGACTTGCCTCGAGAGTAGCATAAGGCAGGGGAGCACTCTCTCCAGAGACATGCAGGAGACTTCCTGTCCCACTAGATGCAGACTAGGGGTTAATCTATGGCTGTCTTCCTGTTGTTCCATGGGTTGGTACTAATAAATAGTACACATGTGAGCCCAGTGTACAAACATTTATTGCCTTGCCACAACAGTATTGAGCAGGCAGTCTTGGGAGCAAGAGGAGTGATTTTAATTGCAAGCAAACTTCAACAGAGGTGTTACACTTAATCTTCATTTCACTGATTGCAATCAGACAATGGGAAGTGAGAGGAGAAGTGATCAGATAGAATATTGCATTACGTTTCCAGTCACACTAGGCTTGATGCCGATCAGATAAGAAGACTGGCCACTTTCAACCCATGAGCGGTAACCAGCCTCACCAGGCCTCACCTACTTTAGTGATCAGTAAAACCTGCAGTCATCTTGAATCAGGTTCACCTAATTTGTATGCTTATTGATGACGTTAGGCGGCATGCATGTTTCAACCCTGTTGGTATTGCCTTCATCTCTCCTGTTTTGCTGACTTCATTTTTTCTGGCTTTAGGACTATGCACACTTTACCACTGCTAACCAGTGCTAAAGTGCTTTTGCCTCTCCTTAAAACATGATGGAATTGGCTTATACCCAATCAGCATTTTTAAATTACTTGTAAGTCTCTAGTAAAGTGGCACTATCTGTGTCCAGGGCCTGTAAATTAAATACTTTTAGGGGACCTGCAGCACTGATTGTGGTGGTGACTTCACTTCTGAAAAAAACAACGCTTGATCCAACTTGCCCAAAACATTATAGACCTATTTCTGTGCTACCCAACCCAGTAAAGATCGTAGAACGACTGGTCGGTAGAACACCTTCCAAGTACCTAGGAACCAATAACATTCTAGAGGACGTGCAATTTGGCTTCCGTCCCGGACACGGAACGGTGACTGCTCTGGTGACCGTGTTGGATGATCTTCGAATGCGAGCAGACAGGGGTCAATCAGCTATACTGATTTTGCTTGACCTGTCCGCCGCATTTGACACAGTCAACCATAAGGTCCTTCTGGCCAGACTCGAAGAGGTTGGGGTAGTGGGCACAGCGATAAAGTGGCTCCAATTTTACCTATCTAATAGGAGACAGGCAGTGACCCTCTCCCTTATCAATCTGAATTTACCAACATTCTGCATGGTGTCCCTCAGGGATCTGCGATCAGCCCAATATTTTTTAACATCTATGTGAGCCCTCTGATTGCTGTTATAAGGGCTCATAATGTCAATATTGTAAACTACGCAGATAATACCCAACTTATTCTATCTTTAGAGGGGGACCAGTCTATATCCTCGGAAGACTTTCATGCCTGTATGCAGGATTCCATTTAAACAACAAAGGAGTGACTCAAACAGTGAAAAATAACAACGGTGTGCTACTTACTGCTTACTGCTATTTAAAGTGTAAGAATAAAAAAGTGCGCGTTCCAACCTAGACTTAATTTTAATAAAGGTTGAAGCAGGCACGATGTTAAAAGGATTGACGGACAGGCTTGACTATAAATTTGAGTCAAACAGTCCTGCTTAATGGTTCAAAAAGACCATTTGAACCATTAAGCAGGACTGTTTGACTCAAATTTATAGTCAAGCCTGTCCGTCAATCCTTTTAACATCGTGCCTGCTTCAACCTTTATTAAAATTAAGTCTAGGTTGGAACGCGCACTTTTTTATTCTTACACTTTAAATTCACTATCACTTTTTTGCACTGCTTTTATTCTAGTAACCAGCTCCACTGCAGTTGCAGGTGTAGTAGCACACCGGGCATGCACTTGGCATACCCGGTGAACAACCCAATGACGAAGCATGTCACCCAATAGATGGGTGAGTGAGGGTTTTATAAAAATCATTGTGATTCTTTTTCTATTACACACCCACGTGCTTTTTCTTTGTCTCATTTTGTTATTTTTCACTGTTTGAGTCACTCCTTTGTTGTTTAAATGAGATTTTGACTGGGGTATAGGAGTGTCCCTGAACCCTTCCTCTCTTGTTGTTTCTACATGTATGCAGGATTCGGCACACTGGTTAAGAGAGAATTTGTTAAATTTTAATGCTGATAAGACCAAGGTCCTTTACGGTGCAGCAGGGAATTTTCCCCCGCCACTTCCCATCAACTTTTGGCCCCTACCAACAGCCACTGCACCGGCACCTTCTGAGATAGTGCGTAACTAAGGAGTTATGTTCAACGACAGGCTAAGCCTAGAAACACAAGTAAATAAAACAGTGGGGAGCTGCTTTTCTATTATTAGAGCCCTTTGTAAGGTACTCCCATTACTACCAGCCTAAGCCCGAGCCCGGATAGTAAGAAGCACCATCTTGAGTAGGCTGGACTACTGTAATGCCTTGCTGCTGGAGTCCCCAAGATATTTGATTGAGAGACTCCAGAGGATCCAAACAATGGCAGCTAAGTTAGTTCTGAAAAGGCCGAGACGCTCATCTGCCTCGCAGACTTTGTTGGAGCTGCACTGACTTCTTGTATTGCAAAGAGTTCAATTTAAGTCACTTTGCATAGTGTTCAAGGCTTTCCATGGGGCTGGACCTAAACTAATGCAGAACAAATTTGCTTGGTATGCTCCTGCCCGGAGCCTCCCCTCTTCCTCTGCCAAGTTGGTGAAGGTACCTAGTTTTAAAAAAACAAAATCAGGAGGTAGGGCCTTGAGCACCGCAGCTGCACGACTCTGGAATAATCTTCCACCCGAGATGAGACAGCTGGAAGATTTTCTTCAGTTCAGGAAGTGGCTGAAGACATGGCTCTATCCTAGAGCATGAATTCACTCCATCGGTTTGACACCCCACGTACCATGACCTCAGTTGGGCACACGTATGATAGCGCCAGGGTGCCCGTAGGGTGATAGTGCGCTTTATAAGTGATGATAACAATAACAGTTGTGCTACCCACTTAAGTAGCACTTTAAACATGTCTCAGGTCTACCATTTGAGCATGTGTATACAGTTTTAAACTGCCACTTTCGACCTAGCAGAAAAAACCTTTGTCAGGCCCCACCTTTGCTTTTTAATACATATAAGTCACCCTCGACAGCCCAGAGGACGAGGAGCAGTGTATTTAAAACGTTGGACTTAGACTTTTTAGTTTTACAAGCCATGGTAGTGAATAACTCTTTAATTAATTTTTCGCTACTTCATGGCCTACCTCTCCCATAGGATGACATTGGAGTTACCTTATTACATGTAATAAGAGATAATTTCCAAATGGGAGCAGGTAACCAGTTCATGTTGGTGTCTTTGGAAATGCAATAAAAAGCCTCTCTCATGGAGAAATCCGATTTTAGCTTACAATTTTGAAATTGTTGCTTAGAAAAAGTTGGCATTTTCCTGCCTTACCCACTTGGGGCCCGATTACAAGTCTGGCGGTCCGAGGACCACTAGACTCATGGTGGTGCGGCAATGGCAGTCTTGCAACCACCATATTACAGTCCTAGTGGTCATGCCGCCTAGGGACCGCCGACTCTGCCAGGGAACCACCATTCCCTGGCGGTGGCACAGCGGTCAAGAGGCATTAATATGCTTGGTCCTGCCAAGAATATTGCAACTTTCCTCACCAGCACTGATTTCATGGAGGTCTTTCCTCCATGAAAACAGTGGCCCATGCCTTGATGATGCATGCCGGGGGGCACAACGTGTACCCCCCTGTGTGCATGCACAGAATTTCCAGCACAGTATGCTGACAATTTGGCTTTGTGTGTTCCTTCTAGACAGCAATACACAATAGAGAGCTTAGGTGTGCCTGGATGGGCCCTAACTGGCAAGATTGGGAGGGTGGAGTTAGGCACAGCACTACTTACACTTGAATAGGCTGTATCCTGCCTCAACACAAAGGGCTGCATACCCCCTGTACTTAGTCTGGAACCATGGCAGGGAAGACAGGAAGCCTGTGGATTTCAAAGGGAAACATCTAGAAACTTCCCCTATATCAAAGGAAGGCCCAGGTGTAAATATTGAAACCCAGCCATCAACTTTTCGGTACACGTCTTGGCCTGTGGATATTCTGCCAGGAAGAAGGAGTGCTGTACTGCTGAAAGAACTGTCACTCTGCTCCGAGGAACTGCTGCCCTGCTGTTCTGACCTGCTTCCTGCTGCTCTCTTACCAAGGTGAGAAGGACTGGACCTGCTTTTGTTAAATCCAGGACTCCAGAGTGACTCCCAGGGTGATTTGGCAAATTGGCTGGCCTCCTGACTAAAGCCTCAGGGACAGAAGGCTCAAACAACCTTGACCCGAACACCTAGACTCCGCCATTTGTATGTCCTTAACTGCCAAGTGGCACCACCCCATTCCTGGGCCCTTGGAAGTGGACCTGAAGATGCTCTGCCAGCCCATCTGTGTATCCAGCAGAACCAACACATCTCCTCTGCTGCATGATGCAAACCTGAGCTGAACCTACACATCCTCTCTTCTGCAAGGAGTCTCTCCGTGCAAAGGCTTTGCACTGACCTCCCAGCCCACTGTGGAAACGCTGCTGTGTGAATCTTCACCAATGCCGGTCCTGGCATCGCAAACCTCTCGTCAATGGCAGCCTCAACAATGATGCAGGTTCTCGCATCGCAGCTCCTCAGCTCTTCAGAAACTACACGTTGCTTCAACTGCATGACTCATCCTCTTCACGGGACCTCGCAAGGCTCCACAACCAGGATTTAAGGTGCTCTTGTTCAGCGAGCCTAACTGGGTGGCTGTAACTGGCCCAAGCTCTATCACAGTTGGCTTGAACGTTGTCCTGTTCCGGTGCGACCATATATCCACAGTTGCAGCTTTGTGTTTTTTGGCACTATTTTCACTGACATCTTTATACTTGCATATCTCTGGTTCTACTTATTGGAATTTTGTCATTTTGAGCTTGTTCTGTTTCTAAAACTGTACTCCGTTGTTCTAAATTGGTGTGGGATATTTCGTGTGTTGTGTTATTACTTTATTGCTGTGTGAAATGCTGCATAAATACTTTACACATTGCTTCTAAGTTAAGCCTGACTGCTCTGTGCCAAGCTACCAGAAGGTTGAGCACAGGTTAATTTTGCGTTTGCTTGTACCTCACCCAGCCATGAATTAGGGTTGCTGGTACAGTCTGAAGTAAAGCATAGGCCATTGCTCACGAGTCCTGGGCCTGTTCCATTCAAAGTAGGACACCATTTCTGAGTAATGTTGTAATTGAAGCATTAAACGTATAGAAGCCCTTTTGAGAACAAGATGCAGCTTGTTGCGCTTTCTACTAGTGTGAGCTACACCTGATTAAGCATTCAACATGAACTTCCAATCTTTGAAGTTTAAAACCTTGCTCTCACTTTTGAGACCCATTACGAATTTCAAGTTTCCGCTTCAGATACCCTGTAAGATATCACTCATACCACATTATCCTACTCATCCCTTTGTCGGCGCAGGACTGAAGGAAGTGGCCCTTAGGGGCCACCCGGGTTACTTCCAACCGCCTGCTATGCCTTCCAAGAATGAAGAGTTGGTCAGACAGTAGACAATACAAACTTACATCTTTATTAGCAATACTCTGCAGTGGAGTCCATCATGACCTGCACCCTAAGATGTCTGCCGAGGGACTGGCCACCCAACAGTCTACAGTGAGTAATCATTCCTCCCGAGAAGCTCCAACCACGCCCATAATGGAAAACTACTGGCCTGTGCCGAACAAGAACAAAGAGGCACAGTAGGATGAGCTAACACCTGCCAGATGGGTACATGTTATCAGGGCCCCAAGGCCACATTGCTGGGTCTCAGCTCCTCCTAATGTGGGAGCAGAAATTACACATTTGGATAGGTATGCGAGGGCAGAATGGCCTATTCCTTAGTAAGTCGAGAAACAGCCTTGAAAAGAAGAGAAAATAATAATGAAATACGGTGTTCTGCTGAGGCAAGCAATACGAGTTAGGAGGCCTAACTCGGGCACAGTCTAAGCAGCCTAATAGGGATTACGAAATGCAAAATGGAGTCACACTCGCTAACTGAAGCCTGCACATTACGGGGATAACTCAGTGGGTAGTATGATGTGAATACAAATGGCATCTATTTAGCCACGCATTGCTAACCTAATATAGCATGAAATGAGTGCGTCGCAGAAATGGGAATTTCAAACCTCACAGGAAACCCCAAAATAATACCTCAACTGCACACCCAGTGTAGATGAATCAGAGATGGTGGTAAACTTCGATTTCTTGAGGCATGGTGTCCCCAAAGATAAGGAACCCTACAACATATGAAAATACTGTAAAGTAAGTAAGGACAAGCTCAATAATTGAGCTCTGGGGCAGGAACAGACATTATAAAAAGATGTATTACTAAAATTAAAAGGGTAATGTACAGAAATTGTAAATGCAAATGCATGAGGATATTGCCATGAAGGCTCTCAGTAAATACAGCAATACAGAATATGGAGCAAAATCAGGTCCCAAATGATCAGCAAAAGCAATAATAATTCAGGCAGCATCCCTAGCAGCATCAGACAGTCTTCAGGAAAGCCCTGCTCATCGCCAAAATCTATGATTTATATGCAATTTCATTGCCTTTCAAAACATTCAATTCTGCAAAATCATCATGATGCGAGAAAAACAATGACATGTTTAGCAAATCAGAGCACAGGTTTATTAAACCTCATATTGCCTAGATGAATATTGATTGTTTCCACTCTATGCTAATATCAACGGGAGATGGCAGAACAAATTAGTTACAAAAACAGTAGCAAACTACTGTGTATGAATGCAGTACAGTGAGCTAGTGGAAGGGCCTTGGGGATCTAAAACTGTGTCCATATTGAAAATATTTCTTCCGTAAAAGCAAGAACAATGTCAATTACAAATAAACAAATATGACTTCGCTTGACTGTACGCTACAGAAATAATGAAGAGAGAACATGCAGGAGAAGACATCCATTTTGAGCAAGATATCTTCGAGTCTAAGGTAGCATAAGTCACAAAAATGACACTTTAACATGCCATTGTGAATTTCTTTCAAAAGCAACTACATCAAGTGCATACATGTATGATCAAGTGTAAATCTGCATTTTGGTTGTTTTCAATAATGAACAGTTTTATAAATGCACAAAAACTCTAACACAAAAAACCCAGCTCCAATGGCTTTGTCAGTCTTTTTTAAGGATTGGTCTTGCAAGCCATAGGTATCTGTTCAGATCGAAACTGTGTATTTAAAACAGTACAAAGCACCAGAGTTATTTGTCCAGCTTTTACCCATCAGCTAAATTTTAAGCTTTGTGTGGTCTTAGCTATTTTTTCAAAAGAGAGATATTGAGGGAAGGAGCTTTGAACTTTGGGGAGGTGCCTTGGAGTCAGAGCGAACGCCCATTTTCATTCTGTCTGGGACTTAGTTGGAGCAAAGGAAGATTTTGCTAGAACACACTCAAGGTCAAGGTCAAGGAAAGCTTTATTCAATTGCCATATAAAACAATCATAAAAGCACATGAAATAAGACAACGATTATTTCATAGATCAAAATTAGGGGTGGACGGAAATTGCGTAATCGCGGTATGCAAATCTCCGCGAAAACACCAAAAATCTCCGCAAACATGCGGAAATATCGCGAAGACATGGAAGTGCTTGCCCCGCCTGTTCGCGATGTTTTTATGTTGCCAACTTGCCCATGTGGTCGCTAATGGACGCAGCCATCTTGTTTTCACTTGTCCCTCCCGTTCGCGATGCCTATTTCCTGTTCCGGGTCGCGTATTGCATGTTACCACCCATTTGCGATGAGTATTTCCAGTTCGGGGACGCGTATTATGTGTTCGCGACGCTTTTAGCGTGTTCAGGGGAAATATCGCGTGAACTTGCCCACGCGGTCACAATGGGCACGCCCATCTTGTTTTTCACTCTATTCTATGGTTCTGGGTCTGGTTTTCTATCCTCCCTCTATCTTTGCAATCCTTTATTTCTGTACACTTTTTAAAATCTTTTTTATTTGTTATCTATCTCTCTATTTTCCTGATTCTATATTTTGAGTTTTTTTTCTACTTTTTGATACTTTTTCTCATACTGTTTTACTCTTTTGCTATAACTTGCTTTTTCTTTTACCTATTTTTCCAATTCCTCCCTTTTCTTTTCTGCCCCGTCCCCCCAGAGTCCCAGAGCCATGGCCAAGGGAGAGGGCAAGGCGAAGGGCAAGGGCAGGACTGCTCGCAGTCGCAGCCACAGCTGCGACTGCCTTCCCTGTGGAAGGGTGCGCCCACATGGGGTGCATGCACGGGCCTTATTTGGTGATGCGGAGGTAGCTGCACTTGTTTTTTCATCCAGTGCCACCTCCCCTTAACCCTGGCAGCTGGGCTCCAGGAGCTTTGGCAGCGGTGGGGAAAGGTGTGCCGGGCAGTGTTTCGCTGCTCTGGTGTCCGGCGCACCTATAACCAGTTGACGCACCTGTGGTCCGATATCCTGGAGCGGGAGCAGGACCTGCTGGACCTGCTAGGAGTGGAGGTCCCGGGGCTTGGAGAGTAGCTATTTAATTATTACTACTTTGTGTCTGTTCTTCTGCTCTGTGTTATATATTGCGAATATATATTTTTTTCGGCCAGCAAGAATGCTGCTGCTTACATTGCAGGTAAATTACGTTTAAAAATCTTCTGTGATTGTTATGACACAGGTGCTCGGTGCTACTAATCTTACTTGTTTTCAACTTTGTGCTCGCTTGGCATGGTTATGTAAGAGTTTACTTTAGAGAACTTAAGTTAGGTAATTCTAGAGAGACTCCTCGCCCTTCCTTTGTCCTCCTGCCAGAAGAGATAGTGGTGGATTGATAGGTTTAGTTTATTTACTTGTTATTAGTAGGTACATTTTTTAGTGGTCTGCATGACACATCTTCCGTCACGTCACATGTTGCTGATTGCTGCTTGCCCCAGTCCTTAGTAGAACCTTTTTTAGTTTGTTTATTGAGTGGTAATCTATAATTTGGTGTATGCCAAAATGTGTGCATGTGTCCTCCATTGCATTTTTGTAGACTTAGTAAACAATTGACCAGTCTGGAAAAGAAATCATGTGGTACTTATTTTTGTTTATTTTTTATTTTATTTTATTTAATGCGATTTTATATAGCGCGAACATTACCCAAAGTTGTCAGAGCGCTTTACAAAAGAACCAGTTGCATTACATAAGGACTTTGGATTACATGAGTTACATTAGACATACAAACAGAAAAAATTGCAAATGTACAAGTTGTAAAGTCACTCAAGGAAGAGATATAAACAGAGAAAAATTGCAAATGTACAAGTTGTAAAGTCACTCAAGGAAGAGATGTAAACAGAGAAAAATTGCAAATGTACAAGTTGCAAAGTCACTCAAGGAAGAGGTATAAACTCTAAAAACATATAGGAATGGTAGTAAGTACAAATGTCTACTACTGGTTAGAGTGCTATATATACAAATAGTAAATACACTATTACATAGGAACATAAAACACATTACACAGTTTCATGCCACAAGATAGGTGGGGTAAAGAGCTGGGTAGCGGGGTAAAGTAAAAGGGTCAGACTGAGGAGCGGAGCAGGAGTAACAGGTAAGGGTGAAAAAAGAAACTTAAAGGGAAACCAAAAGTTGGGGTTAATGGGATGGAAGGCTGGCAAATGCTGGTCCCTCCCAAGTCCCCAAGGGCAAAGGCACTTGGGGGCACAGAGCAGCAGTGCCTCCGCTCAACATGCCATGCTGGAAGAAGAGGTCCGCTCAGAAGCCCGGCAGCAGCCCTGGATGAAAGGGGGGCAAGACGGCTGTGGGTTCAGGAGTGCACTCCCACAAGCAAGCGCATAGGAAGAAAAGCAAGCATGATTTCTCCGGGCAGCAGCACAGCAGCACCCACGCTGGACAGTTCTCCGCTGATCCGGAATGCGAAGCGTGATGCCAGGCGACCATGAGCCCCGAAGGCAGGCAACGGCCAGAGGGCATAGTGCCCAGCCCATCTCCTCAACAGCCGCCAGGGCAGCCCAGCTGGGCATCGGCCGCAATGTGGCTTATTGGCGTGATATGGGAGTTAATATGGGTGGTGTGGCTTTCATGGTGTCTTTACCAGCTCCGCCACCAGCATCATCCCCTTCCGACTCTTCAGGAAGTCCTGGAATCAAAATGGAACACTGGAATGGTGTTCATAAATATATTAAATAATACCAAGACAGACCTCGGTGAGAATCCAGCAATACAGCTAGTCGACCAGATTTAGATAGGTCAATTTTATTGCAAATGTTTTTTCGAGCGTTTTTAAAAATATTTTATTTGTTTCACACCAATTATCAATGTTTGTCTCTTTCTTTCTTATATCGTATATCTTTCATGATGAGCATCCAGGGGCAAAAAGACGGGATCAGAGTCAGGGGTTCAGTTGGAGAACACCAGGGACAGGAAGAACAGGACCAGGACCGCTCCTCTATTGAGGGTTTCTGCTGCAGGCACCAGTAGGTCTTCCTGTTTTTAATATTAATAATTATTATTCCCTAACTTTTACTGCACCTTATTTTTCTGAACTATTGTTCCTGTTTCCGAATGCTATTTTTGACCAAGTCTCCTGCGATCTAGACTATCTGTTTCCAAATTCTTGTTATCCCTGCCTCTAATTGCCTCTGCTATGACTCTCTGTACTACTACTATTAGTCTGTCTGTAGCTAAGCTTGCCCAGTTGGCTACTCTTTATTTAAAGGTTTTTAAATAAAACTCAGATTCACCAATAGAGTCCAGTCCTTTGGGTTGTCCTCTTCTACTACTTCTAGTCTTCTTAATCTTGAGGCTTTTTGACAATTCCCAGCAACAAAATGCCCAACCAGATTTTACTATTTTTGATACAATAGGACATACTACTACTGTTGTAGGGATTCTGCACAAACAGAACTTTGCACAAGAAAATAGGACGTCGGTGATGGGAGGTTGGACCTTCCTCACACCTTAATCAGAACCCACCACAATCCCCTGCCCGACTAGTTATAGTAGTGTCTCATTACTATTAGCTCTCCAAACCCCCCCCAAGATGCCCAATGAGTAGACAACCCAGAACATAACACTCCCGACCTCTCAGTCGCGGAAGCAATGCACATGCACACCCTTTCGCTCACTCACTCGTGTAAGTCCACACCAAATACCAGTGAGTCTATGTACGTTCGAAAGGTTTATTTTCAACTGACAAGCTCTATGTTGTTCTATAATGCTGCACTAACAGCAAAATGCATAAGATTAAAGCAATAAACATTGTTACACTTAGATACACTTACAACAACTACAAGTCCATAGAACAAAGACAAAATGCGAAACCATGATAACTGAACAGTGGTGGAAGCACCACCCTCCCCTTAGTAGGAATATAGTTTATATAAAATTATAAATGAAGATCTCTGAGCGAATTCTGGGGTGAATTCTGGGGACCCCTCACCTTAGAAGAACCTAGTGGTTACATCATAAGCTCTGCAAAGCTCTGGTTTGTAGAAGGAAATCTTCAATCTGTTATGAGGAAAATGATGCTCGTTAGTATATTGCAAGCATTTCTCAGTTGTGCCAAAAATGTAGCATTTTTATTGATAAGCAATATGGACTAACATCAGAAATCCATAACAAAGTGGCTTGTTTTGTTCGACCTTGTATGCAGTGCTTAGACAGTAGCAGTATGAGCTCATGTGGGTTCAAAGGCGTCTTACACAACAAGCTGCGAGGTAACGTGCGCAAAAATAAAAGACACAAAGGTAAAATCATTGCATGGCTCGGGCTAACTAAGCAAAGACTAGAATTACACTAGGGACCATATAACACTACTAGTGTCTACTCTACTACCTGATTTGTACTAGTGATGTATGTTGTATATGTATGTATTAACTCTTTTTTCACTCTTGCTAGTAAAAAATATGGGGAGGTATATATGGCATCTAAAAAATGTGTAATTTTTTTCTAGGCGTACTACCGACCACCAGTGCCAGGGAGGGCCAGCGGCGAAGGCGACTCTGCTGCTGAGGGAGGAGAAGATGCAGCAGTTGTAGGAGGAGCTGCAGGGGGTGAACCAGCAGCAGTGGCAGGTGGTGGTAAGTTATATTCCTAATCCTTACTTATTGACATTACACTTACTGCAAGGGTGTACTGTATTCTGTACTGTTGAGACTTAGTAAGTAAATAGTTGTTGTGAACGGTTGAAGACACCTTTTACTTAGCATTAGTAAAAGCATTAGCGGTGGCAGTGTTGAGTAACCACTGGCCTCTTCTATCTGACTTCAACTCAGCTGTGTAAGTTTTACGGAGATGACTAAAAGTGAGATCAGATGACCTTGATGGATGGGTTGACCGAAAAGGGAAAGAAGGGTGGAAGGAAGAAGGACAGGCGAGATTTAATATTTATGACTAGCAGAGAAGGATAGGTGGGATGCATGCATGCATAGGTGGCTGATAGGAATCAGATGCATGAGTGGTTGAATGCCTGAAACTCCCACAAATGTTAAAGGCCAAGTAATTGGGAGGCTAGATACATACCACAAATGTTATGTACTGTGCTTGCTAGTGCTATCGTGCCACTATGTGTAGTATTCATTTGTCTTACTGCTTTGCTAAGAGTATATTTTACAACAGTCTTGATTTTTATTCTTGATATAGCTATTCCTTCCAAACGAAAACCGGACAGGAAGGAGTTGGCAGCCAAGGCACGGCGCCGGAAGCTGGAGGCCATACAAAGGGAATACTGTCGGCTGGTGGTTCTGGCAGAGGAGGAGGAGGCGACAGCAGCTGCAACATCCTTCATTTCCCCAGGCCCCAGCCTCCCCCCTCCAGTTTTAAGGCACACCCGTCTGGCAGCCGCCCGCCGCCGTCCCTCTTTTAATATCACTGCTGCCCCCCCGGATGCAATTGCCGCACATTAAAGCGCTATGTTGCCCGGCTAGAGGAGCAAGTTTGTGTCCTCCATGAGAGGCGAGCCGCCGTTAAAACCCTGTTAATTGCCCCTTTTTTATTTCCTCTTTTGGTGGGTGGGAATCGGGCATTGGGGTTAACTTTCTTAGGACAATTGGATATTCATATAGGTTGGACTATTTTGTTCCAGACATTGGTTGGGGTTACGGAAATGGGTGGGTCAGGTGTTGTTGTGGGATTTTTTACATAGTTTATTTTTGTTAGGGGATTAAATTATATATTTATACTTTACATACAATGTTGTTAATGTTTTGTGGGTGGGGTTACTGTTTTATGTCACACTGTTTCCTTGCTGGTGCAGGTCCACAGCCAGTGTTTGATTTAAATAATTGGCTGACTTTGTAAGACACAAACAGATAGATGTGGTACCCCTCACTGAGGGACTTGTCCAACTAGCATTATCAGTCTCTCCTCCAAGTCTATGCATTCTGCAACTGGACTCAAAGGGGTGTGTGAAATTGAATTCTTGAAAAATGTTCATTATTAATTATGCCTCTCCCAAACTTCTCTTACATTTGCTTGATGTTTAACTTAGGCATAGCGATGGCTGCATGGTGATGATGGTTTTCTTTCCTAACATGCCATGGTTGTGGTGGTAGTAGTAATAGACACTGGCAGTAGCATTTGCAAAAAAAGAAAATGAGACAGTCAGTCGCCTGAGAGAGACTATTGGAGGAGTAGTAGAATGAAGTACAGTACAGAACTTACTGCCAAACAATAATATTCAAAATTACAATAAAACATAACGGTGGTGTGGCTAGCCTAGTACATAGAGTTACAAACTCTAGTTGTGTAGAGTCACTCGACTAGGCCTACAGTACACAGGACACAAGCGTAACCATTAGTGCTGTGTAGGAGGATGACAATAAATCCAATCGATGGCAGAAATTAATGCTGATATATTAGGTTCCTTTGGTAAAAAAATTACTCACAAATTTACTGCTCATGGGTGGGCAAACAGAAGAAGATCCTCGCCCTGCCTTGAAATTGAATCACTGTTGCTTTTGCCACATCCACCCCAGCAAGTGCGTGATAAATTATTGGTGTACATTTAATTTAGTCACACCTCAATAAGTCACACAGCCCAGGGGGAATAGGGTTAGGGTTTTTTGAATGGTTGAGAAGGGGGGTTTGGAGAAAGGTTTGACAAAGAAAACAGTACGCATGGTCAAACAACAAAACACAGTCTTTGTGGACAACCATATCCATATCAGTCTCTTAAGGGAGAAAAAGGAAATGAATGCATGATGATGATAACTTGATGGTTAATGATTGATTGAAGACAAAAAAATTAATCAAATTATTTAAAAGATGATGAAAGTTGATACTGTTACTGTGTTATCCTGGTCAAAATGGGGAGTTGCATCTCGGCATTCCTCTTGGTCCTCCCTTCCATGGATGCGCCGTCCATCAATCATGGGTGACATCACTGCCTGCCTGGCAGATGTAGATTCATTGTAAAGGTAAGTATGCATTGTTTTCCCAAGTATAGCACAAGGTAAGGGCCGACCTATAATTGTAGAGGGAAAAAAGAGATATTGAAAAACCAAGTCGAAAAAAATGCACAAAGTATGGTGTAGTGCAACAAGAACAGTTTCAGAGGCGGCATGGATGCATCATGTCTACTCAAGTGTGTTTCCAGCATTAACCTACAACAACAACAGGACAGAGCAGGCCCACAGTGATGGCACCCTTTGCACATCCTCCATTTAGCATACATTTTTTTGGCAGAGTTAGAGAAAGCACATATCCAGCAACATAGCATTTTACAATTTAAGTGACTAAATCAATGCACCGCTGTCAGTCATACCTAACCTCGACTCCACAGCTACACAGACATTTAGGTCTGCTGTGGTTGTTGTTGACTTGTTTACCTTTTATGCCACTCGTGAAATGCGGCTGCCCTGCTTATTCCATCAATCATCTCCGATCCTACTAAGTGACTGCGATGATACTATGTAACTGTGGTCATCATGATGGTGTTGTTCAACTCAGTCTGCAGTGTACAGAGTGAGGCCAAATTCCATATTCAAAAATGCAATGGATCGGCCTGCAGTAGAAGTACAATTTTGTTATTAAACAACAAGAGTGGAAATATTGACTTGAGTCACTGTTAGTGTGTAGATTAAATACTGGTACACTTTGACTTAACTTCATGCACAACAAACAACAACACAAACACCAATCACTTAGAGTGTTTGTCCAATGCATGCCATTAATTCCCTGTTTTTTCTCATCTTAAGTGAAGGAGCAGTCTCTCTTCCCATAATCATCATGGTGTTGTCCAACTCAGTGTGCAGAGTGCAGATTGAGTCCCCTTCTATATTAAAAATGCAATGTATCGGCCTGCAGTAGAAGAACAACTTTGTTAGTAGAAATACAAGAAGGGAAAAATTGCCTTGAGTTACTTTTAGTGTGTAGATTACATATAGTACACAATGAATAAACTTCATGCACAACAAACAACAGCAACACAAATCACTCAGTCAGCATCCAATGCATGGCATCATTTATTACCTGTTCCTTCTCATCTTCAGTTACTGGCCAGTCTCTCTCGGCTCAGAAAGGAGGATAGGTATAGGAGTCATCGTCATGTACCACTTCTTTTGGAGGGACTCAACAAGAAAGATTTTCTTTTTTCTTCTATTATGCATCATCCAATCATCATCTGGCTTGAGGGCAATGGATTTAGGGAGATTCAGGAGGATGGAGGAGCAGGATTCGGAGGAGTGGATTGTGAAATGTAGACAGCTGAAACTCATATATGGCAATAAAAAGACTAGAAGAAGGTGGTGATGGATTTGTTGTGATTCAAAGTTTCTAACCAGAAAGACAGACACACCAATAAAACTAAATAAGGGAGGAAGACAGTGAGAAGTGCAAGCCTAGGTCCAGAGTTAAATTTGAAAGGATCTGGTTAAGACTTCATTAGGACTAGTTTGGATAATGCTTACACTATTTACGTCGGTGTCTATTGTTTGTACTTATGTTATTTTTTTTCTCAATATTGTTACTGCATCTTGTCCTCGGAACTTTCATTTGTGTTTTGAAGATGGCATTTATTTATTCAACTTTATTGTGCAATGTTTTGCTTTGCTTTTCTGTATACACTTGACGGCTAATAAAAAAAAAAAAGAAAAAAGAAAAAAAAACGAGAAGTGCAAGCCTAATTGTCAGGGAAGTATAACTCATCCTCAAACTCTGGGGGTTCAACCAGAAGTAGGTAATCATCATCAAACACACTACTTCCGTCACCTGAGCCGATGTCCTCCTCGTCCTCCCTTGATTCATGTATTATGTAATTTGGTGTTTTAAAGTGCTGATTCATTTTGATCATGGTTAACCTCTCCACATTTTTGGGTGAGAGACTGGTCCTTCTCACTGTTACAATGGAAACAGCAGCATTGAAAACACGTTCAGAAGAGACACTTGCGACAGGGCAAGCCAGATAGTTTATCGGCCATTGGCCCCTTTTCCCATACCAATACAGCAATGGGTTTTGATCAATGTACACCTCTGTTGGGTCGTCCAGATAGGCCTGGACCATCCGCTCAATGTTCAGGGGTGCTACACTTTGCTTGGCTCTTTTGCTTTTTCTTCATCACTGGACATATCAAGACCTTGCTGTAAATACCAGTCCTTTAACGATTTTAATAGGGCTAATGATTCAGTTCTTGCTGTTGTCGATAGTGTTGGTGAGTGTTCTAAGCCAAATGCACTGTCCTCAGGCTCCGAAGTTGAACTTGACACCGGATGCCCTGCTGCAGTACTTGTGGGTTTATCTAGCGAGATTTTAATTAGCAACCGTTCATTTTCCAACTTACTGGCTGCCTCAACTATCCAAGTTTTGTACCGGGCAACATCCATTTCTGAAAAAGGAATTAATGTCTTACTTTTCAGTGCCGACTTTGACAGTGGATCCAGAATTGTGGCACAAATGTAATGTTCTTGTGACAAAATCTTATTTTGCACCCTTGTAATGCCAGCTAAGCGACGGGCTAAGCTCTCCACCAACTCATATGCTTCTTTTTTTTTCATCTACACCTTTGTATACTTCAGACACCTCCTTCAGCTGTTGCTCTAGCATTTGCAACAATGGGATCGCTTGGCCAATAGTACAGTCCTCCTTGCTGACTTCACGTATGACGACCTCGAAATAAGAAGCATCTCAGTCAGGCATTTAACTAGGCACCATTGGTTCATCTGAAGGGTCATGCCTTTCACTGTAGCATCCCTTCTTTGCATGACATATTCATTGGTTGGCCTGTACTGCTCAAACAGACAGTCAAGTATGTAATAAGTTGAGTTCCAACGTGTTGCCATCTCCTGGTTGAGTGCTTTGACTGGTATTCTATAGTCACGTTGAATGAACCTCAGCTGCTTCAGAGCTTTAAAAGAATGGCTGAAATGAGTGCATTTTCTTCGGCAGGTGGTCAGTAAGTTGCTGACTATGGCTTCTTTTTTCAGAAAGTCTTGAACTATAATATTAATGCAGTGTGCCAAACACGGTACCCTGAAATAGGAACCAAGTGCCATGTCCTTAAGTACATTACTGCCATTATCTGTGGAAACAAAACCAATCTTAAGCCCTCTTTGGGGCAGCCATTCAAAAACCTTGCTGTGAGACTCTTCCAAAATGTTTACAACAGTATGAGATTTCTCCATGGCGAACATGGCTACAGTTGCATGTTTCCGAGTAGCATTAAACATCTCAGCTGTGTCAACAGCACCTACATCAGATAGTTTATCTCTATCCCTCAGTGCGCAGTGATGCACATGTAAACAGTGGCTTGGCAACTGGTCCACATGTCTGTTGTCAGGTTGATATTGTCAACAGCACTCTGCTGCAAAGCTTGTCCAACCAATGATGTGCTGGAACAGCAACTCTGGCGAAATAGGACCTGCTGGGAACCTTCCATTTAGGGCAGATGGCTAACACAAATTCAAGGAAACCCACCCCTTCCACAAATGAAAAAGGGAGAAGGTCCAGCGCTAACATTTTAGCCAGCTTCGCATTGTACAACCGTGCTGTTGGGTGGTTGCGTTGGTACTGCCCCTCCGAGCTATGCATGCTCTCAATGGTGGGATGCATTTTTTTCCTTTGTGGTGCAGTTGTTTTCTTGAACCCAGTTAGGCTCAATGACGCACTTTGTTTCATTGCAGTACTCGGTTGCTTTGGTCTCAGCCTGACTCTGAGTATGGCTCTTACTGCGGTGCCACTGAGATGTTGCTGAGGATTTGGGTGGTACCACTACACTGATGGGGACAGGGCTAGAAATGTCTCCCTCTTGTTCACCTTCCACCACGATAATATCTTCCCCTGATTCTTCATGCCCAACAACAGCGGATTGAGTTTTACTTTTTTCTAAGCGAAGTAGGTGAGCCTCCCACACATTATTGTGGTGTATTTTGAGATGACTTGTTTGGCCTCCAGTACCATTGTTTGTACCAAGCTTACCCGCCTAACAGCATGTCGACAAATTGAGCATATAGCAATGTTCGCCTCCTTGCTGCTAACCTAAAAGAAGTCCCAAAGTGGGGAGGAGAACTTTCTGGCGCTGCTGGATGTGCCAATTTGAATACCAGATGATCTGGAGGGTGGGCTTGGAATGTGACTCTGTGCAGCTACACTACCACTACCTACTGAGGTGGTGGTTGAGCTGGATGTAGGTCCCTGCCGGGCCTTTGTAAATGCAAATATGGAAGCTGGAGGTCGTGGTGATGTTACCTGTGTTGGTGGTATCCGTGCTACATCCCTCACAGCCATTTTGTATAGGGTAATAATGTTGGTCTCCATCTCCTTTGGACCGGGAGTGATGTTCGTGATGGCTGGCTTGTCATCATCACTATCCCCCTCTTGTACATCTACCTCCATAACTCTAAGGCTTTCTGGAACCTTCCTTTTCACTAGCCTTGTCTTGTGGCGTGCATCAGCTCTCCGACTGAGCTGGTGGCTTCCAAGTGGCATCTCGATCATCAGGAGCGGGGCTTGAAGAAGATTCCTTCCAGACCCCAATGGATCTTCTGAAACAGTGGCTTGCTCCACTTTGTCTGCAGGAAGCTCGATTTCCTGAAATGCCCCTACTTCAGGACGAACAACTACTATTGTGGGCTGTTGTTGTGGCTGTTCTTGTGGCTGCTGCTGTTCTTGCGGCTGCTGCTGTTCTTGCGGCTGCGCCTGCTGCTGCACACTTATCTGTTGAGCCTCCGCCTGCGTTGATTGTGTACTACAATGCGATAATGACATTTCAGCATCGCTGCTCGTTAGTAGACTGGCAACCTCTGCGGCACTCATGGGCCTGGGCCTAGTTTCGTAGGGTTGGCCCGCTGGTGCGGAGGTGCTGCTCCCAGCTTGGTCCCCGGACAAAACTGCTGCAGGCGTAATTTTTTTTCTCCCAAAAAACACATTGGACGGCACACCTGTCGTTGTAAGGGCCACTTCCTTTTTCTGTTCCTTCCTCTTCTCACTGACAACTTTCTTGGTACTGGAGGACCTGTTACCTTTCTTTGGGCCCATCGTCTTCAGATGTCAGCAGGACGCAGGTCCACA
The DNA here is from genome assembly GCF_964261635.1 of Lissotriton helveticus. Taxonomy (NCBI): domain Eukaryota; kingdom Metazoa; phylum Chordata; class Amphibia; order Caudata; family Salamandridae; genus Lissotriton; species Lissotriton helveticus. The sequence goes on from NC_136064.1 coordinate 72,685,223, forward strand.
AGTTGCAGAGATGTCTGTGGTCACACGTGGACGTGACTTGATGTGCAGCAGGACTTCTGTCTGACAGTACAACGGGTGATGATGATGACACCTCCTCCTCTGGCTTTTTGTGCACCTAAAAGCAAAGAAGCTAGGAGAAGAACATCAGTGAAATGTTGCATTTGTTGTTGTGGTTCAATTACTACTAGTACAAACAAACAAATAAAACATATAGTGTAGCCATTTGTGAGACGTTGTCAACAAGGGCTTTCATGGTATACTGTGTACACACTACACTCTCAGGAAGGATAGTAAAGAATTAGAACAACAACCAAAATACAAATGTAATGGAAGTGGACCCTGTTTGGCATTACATTATTTGATCATCACATCATTCAGTGAGCTGCTGCTGGCAAAGGGGATGGATGGTAGCAGTAAGCCAAGACGAAAACCCTGCAGGCCTATATGGCAAAAGCAGCACACTAATAACTCCCACCAGAAATATCCACAAGCCACATGGACACTCACAAATCACGAACAACAAGTAGGAAGCCTGGGAAACAATGTACTGACAAAAGACCTATATGAGCCAGGCAAAGGATGTATGCTAAACCACACTGCTTTTTCTTTTTCAATGCAAGAAAATGCAAAAATGAAAATCCACAGGGTTAAACAAGGTCTGCAAGGTATGCACCAACATACCATACACACACAACAAAGGCATTTATTTAACACATACTCAAAAACAGAAATAGCCCCCAAAAAACACATTTTGCAACTCAATCCAATGCCACCCATGCCCTAAATGATGTTTATATTCAAGAGAACACACAGAAACACTTGTTTCATGCAAATGTGGCTACCTCTGAGCCTACTGGATGAAAGGCCTGTTGGCAGACTAGGCCACACAAGCTTGCAGCCCTATGGCAAAAGCACACTACCGGGCTTCAAAATGGCTACCAGCCACATGGCCAGGCCCACACAACTAAAAGAAACTGAAGACAGGCAATGCTGGCCTATTGCAAAAAGCACACTGCCTGTCTTCAAAATGGCCGCCAGCCTCATGGCCAGGCCCACTATGAGAAGCCTAGGCCACAAAAGAATACCATGCAGGCCTATATGGCAAAAGCAGCACACTAATAACTCCCACCAGAAATGGCCACTGGCCACATGGACACTCACAAATCACAACCAACAAGCAGGAGGCCTGGGAAACAATCTACTGACAAAAGGCCTATAATAGCCAGGCAAAGGATGCATGCTAAACCACACTGATTTGCCTTTTTAATGCAATATAATGCAAAAATGAAAATCCACAGGGCTAAACAAGGTCTGCAAGGTACACACCAGCACACCACACACACACAACAAAGGCATTTATTTAACACACACCCTAAAATAGAAATACCCCGCAAAAACACATTTTGCAACTCAATCCAATGCCATCTATGCCCTAAATGATGTTTAACTTCAACAGAACACACAGAAACACTTGTTTCATGCACCTGTGGCTACCTCTGAGCCTACTGGATGAAAGGCCTGTTGGCAGACTAGGCCACACAAGCTTGCAGGCCTATGACAAAAGCACGCTGCCGGGCTTCAAAATGGCCACCAGCCACATGGCCAGGCAGACACAACTACAAGAAACTGAAGACAGAAAATGCAGACCTATTGCAAAAAGCACACTGCCTGCCTTGAAAATTGCCGCCAGCCTCATGGCCAGGCCCACAACAAGAAGCCTAGGCCACAAATGAGTACCATGCAGGCCTATATGGAAAAAGCTGCACACTAATAACTCCCACCAGAAATGTCCACCAGCCACATGGACACTCACAAATCACAAGCAACAAGCAGGAGGCCTGGGAAACAATGTACTGACAAAAGGCCTATAATAGCCAGGCAAAGGATGCATGCCAAACCACACTGCTTTGCCTTTTTAATGCAATATAATGCAAAAATGAAAATCCACAGCACTAAACAAGGTCTGCAAGGTACACACCAACACACCACACACACACAATAAAGGCATTTATTTAACACACACCCAAAAACAGAAATACCCCCCAAAAACACATTTTGCAACTCAATCCAATGCCATCCATGCCCTAAATTATGTTTATATTCAACAGAACACACAGAAACACTTGTTTCATGCACCTGTGGCTACCTCTGAGCCTACTGGATGAAAGGCCTGTTGGCAGACTAGGCCACACAAGCTTGCAGGTCTATGGCAAAAACACGATGCCGGGCTTCAAAATGGCCACCAGTCACGTGGCCAGGCCCACACAACTACAAGAAACTGAAGACAGACAATGCAGACCTATTGCAACAAGCACACTGCCTGTCTTGAAAATTGCCGCCAGCCTCATGGCCAGGCCCACAACAAGAAGCCTAGGCCACAAATGAGTACCATGCAGGCCTATATGGAAAAAGCAGCACACTAAACACTCCCACCAGAAATGGCCACCAGCCACATGGACACTCACAAATCACAAGCAACAAGCAGGAAGCCTGGGAAACAATGTACTGACAAAAGGCCTATAATAGCCAGGCAAAGGATGCATGCCAAACCACACTGCTTTGCCTTTTTATTGCAATACAATGCAAAAACGAAAATCCACCGCGCTAAACAAGGTCTGCAAGGTACACACCAACACACCACACACACACACAATAAAGGCATTTATTTAACACACACCCAAAAACAGTAATACCCCCCAAAAACACATTTTGCAACTCAATCCAATGCCATCCATGCCCTAAATGATGTTTGAAATAAATTCAACACACACCAAAGGAACAGTTGCTTCATCAAGCACCCATCCATGACTGGCTCTGGGCCTACTGGCTACCCACAACAATTTTAAAAAAAGAATGATAAGTACCAAAATTGTAGTTACAGCAACTGCAATGCCCCAATCAAACACACAACAACACCAACTTGCTTGTAAAATATCAAATTCAAATGTCCTCAAATCCAATTATAATGATGTAGCAGACACAAAGAGTGATCCTTCCAGCTCAAAATCCAAAGGCAGAATGAATAGGAGATGGACAAAGCACTGGGAGGAGCCTGCTGGACAGGAACAGGAAGTTGGAGACTCTGTGGCACTTCCTCCCTCTCCCCCCAAAAAGTTTTTTTTAACAAAAAAAGGACTCCTTGCACAAAAAAGAACAGCCAAAAGTCAATCTGAGGAGTTTTTTTCATCCAAATCATCCTTTACAGAAAGTTTTATGCTGCTAGAGATATTATTCTTCTCCAGATTGAAAGTTTTGCTTGTTTGGGATCGTGAGCTTCACCGCACTTCCGCCGGATGTCGATGCCGCGTCCAAATGACGTGTTCGCGATCTCACACAGCAGGTATCCACATTTGGAAGTTCCCTTGGCTTCCCAAACAACACCATCTGCTGGGTGTGTACATCTCCCCGTATTGATATCCACCATGAAGGTATGGGACAAGGTGCAGGGAAGATGTAGGCTCTCAACTGCCGTGTCTTCCTCGACCCCATTTATTGGGAACCAAGACTTCCCTCCTGCTCACGTAGGGAACGCGTATTTGAAATGGCAGGAAGCTAACTGTAAACGCATAGGCAACTTTTTTGACACTCAGGGAGTTATGGACTTCCTTCAACTAGTGACGGGCTTTGGGATTCCCAAGGAGGTGTACTGGCAGTACCTGGCACTACGCCACTGGGTCAAGTAACCACAGGTGGGTGTATAGGCAGACTACCTTTTTACCAAATTTGAGCTTTGGTTTATCACCCGCACCTCAAACAAACATTTCTTATCAGATATCTATAACATTCTCACCAAGGCCAAGAATCCCGCCAAGACTCTGGCACAGTGCAGGTGGGAGTCGGAACAGGAACGAGAATTCTCCTCGAAGAAGTGGGCATAAATTATCCACAGGGTCCAAGGTTCCTCATACAGTACCTCGGGAAAGGAAATGCTACTAAAAATAGCGTATTATTGGTACTATATTCCGGCACGTATTGCCCGATGGGGACCTCATAGTGATGACCTCTGCTTGCGCAGATGCGGACAAGTAGGCACACTGACCCGCAGACTGTGGCATTGTCCTAAGATACAAAATTCATGGGACACTATTCTACCAGTTGTTGACCATATATTCCAGACGGAGCTTCATAGGTTGCCTAGCTACATCTTGTTGGGACTTCCCAACCCTCTTACATACCCTCTTAAGTCCTGTAGGGGGAAAGCAATTACCCTGGCACTTGGGGCAGCTAACCAGGTGCTACCAGCAAGGTGGGGCACGGAAAACATCCCAACCAAACTAGATTGGCTTCACAGAGTTTGGGAGGTAGTGGGGATGGTAAGGATTACAGCAGGGATTAATCACACGTTGCCCAAGTTTGAAAAGACTTGGGGATCAACCGGGGCTTACTTAACCTCTGAATTCATTGAGCTCACCTGCCCAAGTTACGTAAGGGTCCTGCGGTTTCCCACTACTCCCCCCCACTGGCGAGTTACCCTACCGCGACGAGGTGATGCCACACGAGGGCTAGAACTATGATTTGTTGAGCATTGGGCATTGGATAGGCTACTGTGTTTCTTCTCCCTCCCTATTCTTTAGTTTTACTCCTTCTCTCCTTTTCTTTCACTCATCTATCTCTCTCTTTAACAACCTGGGTACAAGTCATGCTATTCCCCACCAGCCACTGGTTTTAGGTGGGTGTTATGTTTACTGGTTGCTACCAAAATTAAATAAAATGATTTAAACCATAAAAGAGTGACAAAGATCACATCATAGTGCTAGAAGGTGGAGGGGAGGGAACTAAAGTGGGTATGGGAACCCTTCAGACTAAAACTAGGAAACTGAAGTCAGAACTTGTGGCCAGAGTGCCTCTTGCAAGCCTGTTGACGGTTGCCAGAGAGCACCTGTCGTGTGGCTTCTGTATAATTAAGTAATGTCCTCAGTATTTTTCACTCCGCTTCTGACACCTGAATTTGTTTTGTCTACTCTTAAACGAAATCAATAACTAATTAGTTCGCGCTTTAATCATTTATTCACTTATAAGCTGAATGAAACAGAGGATCTGATTTATTTGGAGGAGAATACAGAAGATGCAAGTGACTGCTGGATTAAAACTTAACTCTATTTTACCACTTCAGCTGGTAATCTCACTGAACCTCCCCAGGAGACTGTAAGGCACCAGCAGAGATGTGAAGTTTTGTGTGGTGTCCTGAATCAATGAAATATAATTGCAAATGGGGAAACTGGTGTCTCTGTAAACTTAACAGGGCAGAGATGCATTTTCTAGAGCAGACTTTATAAAGTGAGGAATTCAAATCAAATGAAGAGTGAGTAAAAACAATATGTAACACGCCAGCGCCAGAAAAGAAAGAATTAGTATCATTTCTGTGAATGCTAGAGATTTGTAAAAAATTCTATCTAAATTGAGTAACAGATCTAATATGAAAAGTGTATTAAAAAATAACAAATGAGATTAAATTGGATGATAAGTCCATAAATGCGTTGAGAGCAGTATGGGCCATATGTATCAACAAACTATTTTGCATTTCCTAAATAGCGAATATTAAGGAATCGCTATTTAGGAATTGCAAAATGGTATGTATGAAACAAATCGCTATTTTTTAGCGATTCCTTAATATTCCTTATTTGCGAATTCGCATTTTGCAAATTCGCAATTAAGGAATAATTTCCAATGTATTCCTATGGGCCAGAAGGCCCATAGGAATGATTGCGAAATAATTCTCAAATTGCGAATTCGCAATTTGCTAATCGCAATTTGAGAATTATTTCAAGGGTGCAGGGGTGTCTCAAAGACACCCTGCTGCACCCCTGAAATATACATGTGTGTGCATATGGCGCACATACATGTCCTATGGGCATGTGTGTGCATCACATGCCACCTTAAAAAATTCCAAAATATGCATTTTTTGAAGAATTCGCAAGTTACCATCAACTAAAAGTTGGTGGTAATTTGCGAATTCTTAACCATATTTCGCTAGCCAAAAATGCTACATACATAGCATTTAAGGAATCGCAAAATTGCGATTCCCAAAATGCTATGGCAAAATAAGGAATCGCACAACTTTGCAATTCCTTATTTTGGGAATGTTTCATACATCCCAAAACATGCAAAACGGCCGTTTGCGAGTCGCAAAGGCCGAAATTCTGCGAATTTCGGCCTTTGCGATTCAAAAACGGCTTGTCACATATGGCCCTCAATGACTTAGATTAAGCTTCCAGTCTGCAGAGCCTTGACCCAGAAGTGAAAACTATAAACACAGCAGGTGCCAGAATGAAAGAATTTGGGTAAGTGCGTGTTCAAGAAGACGGAAAGGGAGAAAAGGCAATTACATGTTTTTCTAGTGATTTGAAAGAGGCACAGACTGAGTATTCTGTGACTGAAAGAGAAGAGTTAGCAGTACATAGGGCTATGAGGGAAGTCAATAATTTCATATGGGGAACAAGTTTCTTGGTCAAGATAGACTACAAGCTATTACAAACTATGGGTAAAAAAGAATAGATATGGTTTCAGGATGAATATGTGACTTTACAACGCTTACTTATACCACGCGTGCCATTACAGAGTGGGTAATACTACACCAATACTTTTACAACGACCTACCATCACAACAAAAGCATTTACCACGAATATGCCTTTACCACGCATGCCATAACAACGCAAACACTTGGTAAAAGTGGTTAACGTACATGTAAATACCCCTAAAACTTTACAATTACCTTTACTACCCCAATACCCATATCCCCTGAAACCCTAAAATTACCCTTATCTCCCAAATACTCATACCCTCCCAGAACTCCAAAATTCCCCTTGGCACCCCAAAACCCTAACATTCCCCTTGCCACCCCAAAACCCATGCCCACCCTGAACCCTAAAATGACCTGTGGCACCCCAAAACTCATACCCACCCTGAACACTAAAATTCCCCTTGGTACATGAAAACCCACACCCACCCTGAACCCTAAAATTACCCTTGCCACCGCAAAACCCATACCCACCCTGAACCCTAAAATTGCCCTTGCGACCCCAAAACCCATATCCACCCTGAACCTTGCAATTACCCTTATCACCCCAAAACCCATACACACCCTGAACCCTAAATTACCCAATATATAATTCCCTTATACTTACATGTAAAACATATACACTGTTACCATTCATGCCTAAGCAACGAAATTTGTTATAAAGGCAAGCGTGGTAAAGGAACATGCGTTGTAATGGCAGGCATTGTGATGGCAGTGCATTGTAATAGTACGTGCGTTGTAATGACATGATATCTAATAACATCCGTTGTAATAATTTCGTTGGAACGGATGTTTCCCTTTCAGGACATATGCCTTTCAGGGGACAGGTTTGCAATAATACTTGTTTCAGGTCGAAAAGAGGTTACTCCAAGTAGTGTTAGCGTCAAGTGAACTTATGTGGCCCAAGAAGAACATATGGATATTGGGAACGAACCCCTTCCACACGAGGCTAATTCTCCTGCGGTGCAGGGGGGGGCGTGCGCGGCGCCGCAGTATTCATGACGAGTCCAGCTCGTCATGCTGCACAGTGGAGCTGTGCTCATGACGAGCTGGACGCGTCATGACTCCACCCACTCCAATAGAACGCCAGCACAGGCGGGGAATTAGCCGCGCGGCGGCGGGCAGCGGCAGTTATGATGAGCTCAGCTCGTCATGAGCACAGCTCCACTGTGCCTCTTGACGAGCTGAGCTCGTCATGGGCATGGGAGGGGTTAAGGAAAGTTTACAAAATGATTGGTGGCTAATACAAACTATGTGAATGGAGCGTAGGAGCACGTATAGAGTGTGGTCCGAGTGATATATGTAGAAAGGCAGCTACAAAGGTCAAACAAGACACAGCAGGGAGTACCCCTAAGTGATGTCCAGGGGTTGAGTCTCATTAGACCTTTAGTAGGGCCTGATATTCTAGAACCAATATATTTGAAGCTCGGCTATTACTTTCCTCTGACAGACATGAAAATGTACAGAGTACTTAAGAATCAAAAAGACACCAAGAAAACAAAGGAAGGACAAACTAGGGCCCAGATTGATCATACTTTCACACAGCGCAATGCACCTGCGTAAAAAAGGAAAGGGCAGGAATGTGCTGTTTTAACATTATATGGCGTATTGCTGTCCTTTCCTAGTGTGGGCGCTCTTTTGGCTACCTAGCGCTAATGCAGGCATGCTTGTGTTATGGTGCAAAGTTGCCTGCGTTTCCGGCAGGATTGTTTTTGTGAAGGAAGGGACAACTTCCTGTACAAAAACAATCCTCAGAGGCATTGTCCTTTTAGAAAGAGGAAAAAACGTGGAGAAATAAAGGTATTTCTCCTCGTTACGCCTCCCCTGCGAAGCATTTTGACTCATTCCCAGGCCTGCTACTAATGGTAAATCTGGGAATAGATCAAAATCTATGGGCCTCATTTATGAGGTACCTTGTGCCTTCAGAACGTCACTTTTTGTGGTACTCCGATGGCTCAGGAGCCTGCTCCATATTTATGAGGCAGCACTAAGCCATTTTTTGGGGTTAATGCTGCCTTGCAAATATTGTCGCCATTAATGTACTTTTCTGCGTTAAAGGGGCGTGCAATGAGTGCTGCTGGGGGCGTTCCTAGCAATATCCATGGGTTTTTGACAGTGCCACAGATTCACGAAAAATCATAAATCTGAGGCAGCGCCAAAACGTATGCCTCCCCAGGAGGCACAACGAGGAAAAATATGTTTTATTTATCCCCGTTTTTTCCTGTTTCCATGTTTGCTGCATTCAGCATTCAGCACACATAGAAAACGGAATAAGCCAGTTTTGATTGTTTTTGTGCTGGAAGGTTGCCCTTCCTGCACAAAAACAATGATCCCCTCAACGCAGGCCCTGCTGCACCCTGGGTGCCTGCGTTGGCACAGGGCAGCCCATTGTGCGCTTGCGCAGGGGAAAAGGACAGAGATACAGCGCATTCCTGCCCCTTTTCTTTTACCGTAGGGCAGCGTATCAGGGAGGCCTGTGGCGCTGCCCTAGGTAAAACCTGATAAATTAGGCCATATGGGTGGATGTGTGGGAACACCCACGCTATAACCATGGAACGCCTCCCTGAGGCAAAATAACGCAAGGCAGCGATTTGCGCTGAGTTGCCTCCCTCTGGGGCTAATTTACAAGCCCCTTGCGCCGCCGGTGCGTCACTTTTTCCTATATTAACCCCTTCGGAGCTTGTGACGAGCTCAGCTTGTCATGAGGCACAGTGGAGCTGTGCTCATGACGAGCTGAGATCGTCATAACCGCTGCGGAACGCCGACGCGGTGCTAATTCCCCTCCTGTGAGGGCGTTCCACAGGAGTGGGCGGAGTCATCTCATCATGAGGCCAGCTCCGCTGTGCAGCATGACATACCGCAGCGCTGCGGGCGGCCCTCCTCCCCCACGCACAACCAGGGGAATTGGCCCTGCGTGGAAGTCGTTAAAATTGGCGCATTGGCGGCGCTAGTGCCTTGTAAATAAGCCCCTCTCGATTTACCAAGCCACCTTGATTGGCTTGACACATCTGACTAGTTCAGTGGTCTGTCACCCTTGCAAGGGCGACCCAACACTCTGACTCCTAGGACCGCAGACTTCCGGGTGAGAGGTGTGGCTTAACAGGTCGTCCACCATCACCAAGAGATGGCTTCGGATATTCTAAATATGCCTGGAATGCGGCGACGTGAATGCTCCATTCCAGCGCGCGCACGCCCCTCTCCGCAGGCACGTGGGATAATGTTTTCATCTCCTCGGGGTGAGGAGGGAATAATCGCTTTAAACGCGCGGCCGATGGGTGATTTATAGCCGGTGCGGGTTTTGATTCATATTGGAGGCACGCGGTGGATCGCGATGGCAGACACTATTACATTGGGCAGCAGAAAAGCAAATTAGGTTGTCTAATCTGCTCTCTGCGCGGATACACAAATGAAGTCCCCGGCACTGCGGCGGCGCTAACGCTGGGATGAAACAATTTAATAAAGGCCGCGGTAAATGATGACTGCCACCCCGGTAATGGGCTGCAGGATGCCGCGCGCGCTGTCAATCTCGTACATGAAGCGGGTGCCCGGGCCCCCAGCAGCCGTGAAAGAGCATCGGTGCAGCGCTTGGAGGCGAGCGGATTCCAATGTCAGCGCTAGACTTCCAGCAGGGACCGGGCTGCGAGTTTATAGTTCTGGATGTTGCAGGAAGCGGAAGTTTTTATTGCATTCTTTGGTCCAGTTTAAAGTTGGCGCAGAACTCTGCAAATATCAGCACCACGTAACATTAGGTAGCGGCTTTGAATCCTGGTAAAGAGGGTTACGAAATTGGGGGAGATTTTGGCACGGAGACATATGAAATTGAGAGAAAACCTTGCAAGTGTGATAAAATGTATGAACCTCTTTAAAGCATGGCGGCAACCAGTTTTAGCTTCAGAAATAAAGCCACAAAAGGACTTTTTGAAATTGTCTTTCAGCAAATCAAGTGAAAACGCGTAAAAAAAAATTGCTGGGGAAAATGTTTGAGGGAGACTTCTGTTTCAAGGAAATATGTGGCACAATTTGTCAGGCCTCTAACAGTGGTTCCAGCTTTAAAGGAATGTTGTATGGTAATGAGATGCATTACACGTAAACAGCATGGGAATAGATATGTATTTGTGTGGGAGGAAAGAACTTTAGAAGAACATTACATGTTAAAAGGTCAAGTGCAGATGAACTGTCAAGCCAGAACAAAACAACCATGTAGGATAAATGCCTTCTCCCAACTGTGCTGCTGTCAGGGAAAATTAACATATGGTATCTAGTTATCTAACACACTTTAATAGCATTACAATGTGATGTGTGTGACCCTGAAAATTGAAGCTCAGACTGCTGGATAAATGAAAAAAATGTGTCACAGCTGGGTGGAGGGCAAGCACTTTTTTTTGTTGAAACACACCCTCTGCCCAATCAAAACACACTCCTGGCTCCAAATGTGTGGGCGGAGCCAAAGACTCTCTAGTGATGCTCACAAAGAACTTTGTGACTGGGGGTGAATGTTTGCATTGTCCATCATTTGTTTCTTTTGTATTTGTCGCCTTAAGTGGGAAGGGTATACCCAGACGTGGGTCATGTGCTCACTGCACCACTGGATTCAAGCAAGCCTGGCTGATGAGGTGGGATGCCCCAAAACCGGTTGCTGGATGCTTGTTTCCAGTTCAGGGAAGACATGGCTTGGCAGTTCGAGCTGGACTGTTCGCCTGAGGCACAGGGTCAAGACTGATTTGCATATGGCTGGGTCCAAACTGGGGTGGTGTGGTGAGCAAAAGAACGATGGATTAAACTCAGATCTCTGTGACTGGGGGTGAATGTCTGCATTGTCCAGCATTCCTTTTTAGGACTCGCCTATGCAACGCACATGCGCTGATTGGAGGACCTTTAGCTGTCGCTCTGCTCTTTTCAGAACCAGACTGTAGTAAGGAGGCTACACAAGAAGTAGGTTCAGTAGGTTTATTCATGAAGAGGACAGCTTAACAACCACAGGTAGTAAGGGATCAGAGGTGTGGCGCCGCGGCCAGGGCGACTGACGCTGGAATCTGGGGACCACGGTTCGATCCCCGGCTCCGGCGGCAGGTCAGCCCAGCACCATGTGACTCTGGGCAATAGCTCGCTTAATCTTCCCGACGGCCCCCCAGCGCCTAGAGACCCTTACGGGTGATTGTGCGCTTTACAAATGTGGACTTTACCTCAACATCAGATCAGCAGTAACAGACACTGGTCAAGGGAAAACATTCCAAGAACCTAACATTCTACTGAGTGACATAATAAGATTCTAGATGACATAGGAATACCACACACCTCCCCCCCTTTAAAAAATAATAAAAAAAAAAACAAGGAAAAAAAAAAAAAAAACAAGATAACCCTTAAAGAGAAGAAAAAAAACACTTAGGATCTAACGTAATCTTTAAACTTTGAAGGAGCACATTTCACACGCTCACTGCCTCTTAATAAGGTATTTTCACTTTCTGCATTAGATTGATTGTCTACAGAAATGCATGGAGCAGGTGGGGAATCAGAATTAATAACAACATCAGAATTATTTACAATCTCCCTTTCTAAATTGTCATAAACTTCATGCATACCAGAAAAACCATCTGGATTATGGTCTGAGCCAAAGTCTGAAACCAGCTTGTCTGAGACAAATTTCTCTGGGAAAGAAGTCTTTTGTGAAGAAGAAACACAAGGTTTGCATAAGGAGACCCTTCTGAGATTCCAAATTTTCCCATCTTCGACTCTGACAGCTTTGCTGAAAATTTCAATGACCTTGATAGGATCAGACCATCTAGACACATTCTTATGAAACAACCCACCCATTTTTACACGAACAAGATCGCCAATTTTGACATTGCAGGTATTGTACTTCTTTTTAGAAGAATGTTGAATCATATTACCCTGGTATTTCCCAATTTTATCTCTTAATGCCTTAAAGTCTACTTCATAGGGAGTATCGCCTTTTAACCACCAAGGTAAAAGACGAGAACCTGGTTTCCTCCCTCGCAATAGTTCAAAAGGGGATAGACCAGTGACTGAATTGGGAGATAACCGGTAGGTTAGCAAGGTTGCTTGAAGAGCTTTCTTCCACTTCAGACCGCTTTTGATAGCTAATTGGCAAGATTCCTTAATGACTCTGTTGAACCTTTCAACCTGGCCGTTGGCCTGGGGAAAATAATTAGAGGTCCTTTTGTGAGTAATGCCACAATTCCTAAGAAAACACTCAAATTCATTGCTGATGAACTGTGGACCATTGTCCGAAATAAGTTCCTCCGGTAAGCCTTCCCTAGAAAATATCTCGTCAAGAAACTCAATTACATGCTCAGAAGAAACTTTCTCAACAATCTTCAATTCAGGCCACTTAGAGAAGTAGTCAATCCGAACTAATGCAAACATAACCTTACCAGACTGATAGCTAAACGGTCCAATGATGTCAATTGCTAACCTTCGCCAAGGACCATTAGCATACTCAATGGGAGTAGTATCAACGGAAATGCCCTTTGCAGACTTGTCGCTCAAGGAGCACGGAGAACAATTCCTGACCCAACTATCTACCATGGCGTCAATACCAGGCCACCAGTAGTGTTCCCTGATCCTTCTTTTAGTGGTGGACATGCCCATGTGTCCCTCATGTGCCAATTTGCAAATTCTTTCTCTCAAACTAAAAGGAGGTATGATTTTATCTGATCTGACAATAATGTCTCGACATAACATAAGATCATCCTTAACTTTATAAAACGACCCCAACTCTCCAGAAAGTTTCCTTTCTTCAGGCCAACCTCTAATCAAGAATTCCCTAACTTGAGTCAAAACAGAGTCATTTTCCATAGCTTCTGCCCAGTCCTTCTCTGAAAGGATTAAAGAACTTTCCTGATCTGAAATAATGTTGACATCTGCAAGTGAATAAGCAACATCACAATCAACACTGTCACCAACTTCTACTCTAGCTGGAAAACGCGACATGCAATCCGCATGAACATTCATACGTCCTGGAATGTACACAACCTCGCAACGGTATTCCTGTAATTTGGCTGCTAGTCTCGCTAACCTAGCAGTAAGAACTCTACCACCACCAGCAGCTAACATAGTGATCAGAGGCTTATGATCAGTTTTCAAAAGGAATTTTGTGCCCCACAAAAATTGTCTGAAGTGTTGGGCAGCCCACGTACAGGCAAGTAACTCTCGCTCAATGGTTGAATAGTTTTTCTCGGCGTCACGTAGAGCTCGAGAGGCATACGAGACAACAAACTCACCAGATTTATCCTTTTGCATTAAAACAGCCCCCAACCCAATGTTGCTTGCATCAACATAGACAATACATTCTTTGCCCACTGAGTAAGGTTTCAAAAATGGGGCCTCAACAATTTTTTGTTTCAAAATAGCAAAAGAATGTTCTTGTTCTTTACCCCAAATAAATTTTGCATTTTTTTTTTAAAAGAACCCTCAAAGGATGCACAATATCAGAATAATTTTTAACAAATTTGCCATAAAATTCGGTCAATCCTAAAAAAGAAAGTAACTGTTCTTTTGAATTGGGAGAGGGTGCATTGACAATGTTTTGAACATGATTAACTTTGGGTTTGATTCCGTAACTAGATATTTTGTGGCCCAGGTACTCCACTTTGTCTTGCCTGAATTTACATTTGTTAAATTTCAAAGTAAGACCCTTGGACCGAACTCTTCCCAAAACCAAAGCTAGATTCTCATCATGTTCAGTATAGTCGTTTCCAAAAATCAAGATGTCGTCTTGGAAAGCTATGGCCCCCTTGCAATCTGTCAATAGTTCCTTCATAAGGCGCTGGAAGACGGAGGCCGCACTTGCCAATCCGAAAGGCATGCGTAAGTACTGAAACATGCCCTCTGGGGTGACAAAAGCAGTAAATTTTCTTGAGTCTTCATCTAACTCCACCTGGTGGTAGGCATTAGCCAAATCAATTGAGGAGAACACAGTAGCACCTGACAAAGCGGAAATCAACTCGTGTATGTTAGGCAAAGGATGTTTGTCTATCCATATTTCCTTATTGAGACTGCGCAAATCTGCACATAAGCGGAGTTCGCCTGAACTTTTAACTGAAATTACAATGGGCGAAACCCAAGGGGAAGATTCAATAGGCTCAATTATACTCCTTTTTACTAAATCGTCTAGAATATCTTTTAACTTGGGTCTGTAAGCCAAAGGGACATTTCTCACTTTATGCCTGACAGGAACAGCATTGTCATTTAAAACTATTTTGTGCTTGAAATCAATGTATTTTCCCAACTTATCATTAAAAATTTCGGGAAAATTCTTGAGTATGCTTTTAGTGAAATCAGAATCACTAGATGTATTCAAAGTTAAGTTAACTAGAGAGTTAGTGATGTGCTTTTCAAACCGGGGCTCCTCAACATAAACTGGTGGAACAGAATTTGGATCTAATTTGATACCTAGCAAGCGTTGATGAGGCCAACCCAGGATGGAGACACCCTTGGTAGCAACATAAACCTTTGCTAAGACATCCCAGTTCTTAAAAAACAGTTTGGTCCAAAAGAAACCCTCTAATGCGATTTTCCGTCCTGTGTACCCACCAGGATATATGTCAGGACTTAAGAGTTCTCTCTTGTGCCAAAGTCGTTCGAAAATATCTTTACCAATAATACTATACCATGCACAAGAGTCAACAAAAATTTCAATAGGTTTGTTGTCCATAAAAATAGTACAAGAAGGAAAATTATTTTGAATACATTCATCAATGGACAGTATGCAATTTAAACTATTTAAAACTTCTTCTTCTTCAGGAGAGATGTAATTAATTCTTTGACCAGATCTGCACACATTGCCAAAATGCCCTTTCTTTTTGCACTTGATGCAAATCTTATCCCATGCAGGACAACCTTTGTAGTTGCCCACATGGTTAGTACTACCACATATGTAACAAACTATGGTACTTCTTTTGGTAAAATTCTTATTATCACTAGCGTTTCTTACGTATTCTTTCTTAAAAACAGGTTTGGGAATAAAGGTGTTTGAAGTGGAATTACTGGAATGAGATTTAACAATAGCTACTTCAACTTCAGGAACGTTAGTTTTAAGATTTTTCCCTCTTATCTCAGATACAAATATTTCAGAATGTTCTATACCCTTAGCTATATTCACAACTGCAGCAAGGGTGGTCTCAGTACCTAACCAAAGTCTTTCTTGGATCTTTTTGCTTTTTGTTTTCATCATTATTTGGTCTCTGAGAACCTGCTCATATGATATGGTTTCAAAAGAACAAGTGCAGGCAAGTGAACGTAAAGCTGCTACGTAATCCTCGATGGTTTCATCAGATTTCTGTTCACGAGAATAGAATTTAAATCTTTCCATAACAGTATTTATCCGTCTGCCAAAACGAATTTTCATTTGCTTGGAAGCTTTGTTAAATACATCCATATCACCTGCGTCTTCTAAAGGTGGTAAATTATCGAATTCTTTTATTCCTGCACCACCAAGACAATGTCTTAGAAGAGCAAGTTTTCTTTTTGCTGAACAATCCTCTTTTTCTAGGACATCCACATAAGCAATAAACATAGGAAACCAAAGATCCCATTCTAAAGGAGGATCGCCAGCAACTTGAAGAAAGTGAGGTGGCGCTGCAATATTGGACATAAGTAAATGAGGAGAAAACAATGTAAGCAATTAAATGAGTAAAGAATCTGAAAAGTAAAAATATTAATGTAGTTGGTGTGCAAATCACCGTAGAAAAGGATTTGCTGAAATGAAATTTTTATAAGTCAGAGTTTAAAATATTTGTTTCTCTTTAAATCGCTTTAAAACGCTGTGAAAATGTGGAGGTAGTGCACAGGACTGAAATCGTCAAAAGCTTTGCTTAAAAACGAAGATTCCGCTTCTACCTTTAGCAAGATGGCCGCCAAGAGCTTCGAAAATGCGCGATGACGTGCGCAATGACGCGTGTGACCCAGCATGCAATTCCGTGTAGCCGATGACAATGAAGCAAGATGAGGGAGACTCGATCAATGCCTCGTGAGCAGTTCGGAAAGTGAAGGAACTGCCAGGCGCTCGAGAAGCGCTCGAGGTGAGTCTTTTTAAATGTCAACAAGCAGGGAAATGGGGTTAAACTTGCGAAAGCGCAAAATCAGCGATTTTGGATTAAAGTTCGTGGTGCCCATACACCGCTCGATAATGCGGTCGGAAGGTAAAGGCAAAGAGTTTGAAAAGTTAAATCCAGAAAGATAACTCACGTTTAGCCTGAAATGCTGGAAATGCAGTTCTGCTGGATGACGATAATAAATCAGTTCTGTCAGCTGAAGATGATTACAGGAATTCCTCACCAGTAAGAAGTAGAAAGAAACACCTTCTTTTAAGTTGGCAAAATCGAGTTTTGCATAAAACAGGAACCGTAGAAAACGAGTGAACGCTGTCCTCATAAAATTCACTGCTCCCAACGTCGCCAATAATTGTGTAGTAAGGAGGCTACACAAGAAGTAGGTTCAGTAGGTTTATTCATGAAGAGGACAGCTTAACAACCACAGGTAGTAAGGGATCACCTCAACATCAGATCAGCAGTAACAGACACTGGTCAAGGGAAAACATTCCAAGAACCTAACATTCTACTGAGTGACATAATAAGATTCTAGATGACATAGGAATACCACACAGACACTTGAGAGAGCGCAAACTGACCTAAATGTATGAGTACATCACACTTACCTGTAGTAAGCACAAATCATGAGGAGAAATGCCATGAGTGCTAATAGTATCTGCAATTATATTCTAAATGTATAGCTAATATAGAGATTTAAGTAGAAGTGGAACTAATACAGAAATGTGTGACGCTATATGATTTTATTAGATGTGATTATTCCTGAATCCATGTCGTGTAGCTGTTAAAATGTAAGATGGTAGGTGGTTAAACGCAGAATGTGGTAGGCCTCAGGGCCAGAGCTAGAGGGAAAGGGAAGATGTTTCTTTTCACGACACAGATTGTATTAATGTTTTGGTCATTGCATTAATGGGCCAGGATTTATAAAAATGTTTACTGAATAATAGAATAAGAGTATTAACATGCTTTAATTAATGAAGAAGTTGAATGCTATAATCATTATGAGAAATATTGTAGGCCTGAAATGTTTTAACATTGATTTACACGTACATGTCTGGGCTGAGAAATGTTGCAAGCCTTTATTTTGGAAGTCTATGAGAGTTGGGTTCTTGGCTGCAGATATCTGTCTGCAAGAGAAAAGGGGGGATCCAATTATAAATGAATGAATAGAGGTCTGTTCAGTAGACGGCCCAGACATGGAGGAGGGTTCCGGAATGTTTAAGGGGTATCAGCGGGCCGGAGAAGAGTCTGAGAAGCAAGGTCAACTCTAACGTATGAGGCCCAATACAAAGCATCATGGAAAAAGCCAGAAGCTACACCACGTGAGGGGCGTCTCAAATGTTGTTGACTGTTTTGTATTAGGGACAGCACCCCTGGGTGGAGTTAGAGCAGATACCTGAGGACCCTTTAGAGAGCGGATGGGTAGGCAGAGAGGGGTCATGACTGGAGAACTATAGGTTTTCACCAAGAGACTTAGAGTGAGTGACTTCCCTTGGGGGTCATTCACTGCTGACACCTTTGTTAGGTTGGGACTTGGTTAAGTAGGGATACCATCTAGAGCAGGGTAGGGACAGCCTAACCTGTGTGTTTTCCTCCAACTTAAATGAAGGAGAGATATGCGTCAATGCTGATAGCTTTATTATTCTTAGAACTTGTGTTAGTGATTTCCGTTGCTCGTCTGAGGGCTTTCCGAGAGCACATGTATGTAATTGGACCTGTGTATCTCGTGAATCTCATTCTGAGATGCCTGTATTTGCAGCTTATCATTTCCTTACAATAAACTTTTGAAAGCTAGAAGTTGTTTGTGATCTTTGGGAGTAGAGTCCTTTATTGGGTGAACTAACTTGGAAATGGATGTACTTTGTACCTTAAAGACAGGCAACAAAGGTTCAGTCGACCAGATCGAGGTTTAGATCAATAGTGCTAAGGTATCGATCAAAATCTCGCCCTTCCAGTTGGTAGCTATAGAGGATGGTTGCCTTCTTGAGGACGGTAACCTAGGCCAGGTTAGCTTACCCCAAGGCCCCTAGAAATCGATGATTGGAAGAACAGCCCGCTGAAGAAGATCCGGATGACGTGAGACAGAAACAGCAGCAGTATCGGTCGAGAGTGAGTATAAAGGGTTATGCGTGTTAAGATTGCGGTGTTTTGTATTGTATCTATGTTGTAATGTCAGGCGGAGGTGAATGTCTGTAGAGAGACTGTGGAACAGGTTGTGAGCGCGCGCAACCGGTGGAAATCTTAAGTTCAAGGAGAGCTTAAGTGGTTCGGGTGTATCGGACACCCAGAGTAATTGTCAACTGTGAAGGGGGTCATGAGGTACCATTGATCACCCGAAAGACCGAGATAGGGGGAACGTAAGAGTGAGTGCGTGAGTAACGGACGCTGGTCGGACGTTACTGTGTGTGTAAGCAACCTATCAGAGAGACGATAGACATTTCGTCAGTTACGTTGACAATTACATATAGACTGTGGACGTACAGTCGAGAGAAGTGACCGCTTGGTCGGAAGTAGTCATTTTTCGGTGTATGAATGGGACGCATGCATAACCGGGAGACGAGTTGAGAAAGGAGGGGTGCTGCTGCGAAGCGGAGAAAAGTGACGTCAGAAAGTGTCGCGACGTGATTGGCCGACCGGAGAAAGACCGCGCTGTGATAGGCCAAGTTAGCAAAGCCGCGACAGGATTGGTGGATTGTCATCAGGAAGTAAACAGAGTAGCGAGGCTGGATATTGTGCGCATAATTATGAAGTGTTTTAAATGGTTGAAAGCGGTGTTTAAAAAAGAGAAGCGGGGATCGTATGAAGGGGAAGAAGCCCCGCCGGAGGGGACGCCAGCTCGTTACATGGCAGTGAATGTTGGGTTGCATACGATCCTCTGGATATCAGAGTGGAGTAAGATTACGGAAGGAAATGAGGAACTGACGTTCCCGAAGTACGGGACGTTCAGATTAGAGGTGTTACATCGATTAAAATCAGTCATGACCTCAATAAGACCCTTGCCTAGACCGACCCAGTTTGAAGCCCTTGAAGCATGGATTAGGGCAGCGCATGAAAAGAATATGAACAGACGACAAGAAAGGGTGAAACGCTCGGTAAGGGCAGTGCAGGATGCCAGGTGGGATGCGGATGCTAAAAGATGGAGAGTGCATAACCTGGAAGTAAATAAACTGTACCCAGTGTTAGAGGTGCCCGTAAATAAAAGCCCCCTAGAAGAAGATGATGAGAGCGAAACAGAGGACAGCCTGATAAACAGATTATTGACAGACAGGCCACCCCCGTATAATAGAGCAGGGGGAGAGGTCGAGCATACAGAAGGAGAAAAGGGGGGCAATGCAGGAGAGCATAGACCGCTTCCCAGTTCAGAGTGGGATCCTGAGGCAAAGAAAGAGCTGTCCCAGCCTAGTCAGGTGCAGCAGGTAGTCGGTAGGTTTGTGGTACAAAGAGCGCCGGAAACGGAAAGCGCCACATCCTACGCATTACCAGATGCACTACAGGTACCTGTTACCATAGGTCCTATAATATCGATATATGACCAAGAGAGAGCAAGAGGGGAAGAACGGGTACGGAAGGACAGAGAAAGAGCAGAGAAGGCAAGAAGGAACGATACGATCAATTCCCCAAGTCAGATGCCGATACCGAGAGAGTGGAGCACCCCGATGCAAACAGCAGGGGACCCAGGAGGAGATCCTGGGGGCCCTAGATGGCCAGTGGATCTGAGGGGATCTGGACGAAAATCCTTTCAAGAGCTAAATGAGTACATGAAGCAGTGGGATGAGGCAGTGAAGGCTCAAAAGAACATCATAGCTGCGGAAGCTGAAAGGGAAAGTCAGGACAGCCGAGCTCGGACTCACTGCGGGGCTGGGGAGAGCAGCCCGGAGTGGGACTGTAGAGAGAGAGATAGTAGGGGAGTCACCCATTGGGCCCGGAGTGGAGATAGAACAGACCTGGAAAACGGGGGCCCCGGGAGTGGAGGGGTGGCGCGCCCAATACTCAGTGAAGGGGAGAGGAGAGCACAAGAGTACAGAAACAGCTTTAAGTGTCCACACTGTGTGCCTGGCACCAGAGAACTGAATGGGAGTTGTGAGAGGTCGCACCATAGACCCTGTGATGACGGAAATGAGCGCAGCCCAGGGAATATGGGGAACCAGGAAGGATCGTATCGGATACTGAGCGATACGAGGCAAAGGGAGAGTAGCGACCAGAGGGAAAATAACAGAGAGGTGTACGGTGAGAGGAGAGAAGAAGAAGAGAGTGGACAGAGCAAGAGTAGGGGTAACAGGCCCGTGTTCCATCACCTTCCAAGATCGGATGGCCAAGCATGGGACCTGGAGAGATGGGAGCAAGGGAGGGCACCCATTAACTCTCCCGAGCCCAAACGCAGAGCTCGAAGTTGGGATGGTAGGGAGACCAGTGAGCCCCCTTCGAAAGACATATTGCGAGCTGAGATAAAAGCCAAGAGACTTGATGTCACCAGCTTAAGGTCAGACCTGGATGACATGGTAGATGGTACCCTGCCTTTAGAAAGAATGGAAATGTATGAGCAGGATGAAATACTGTATATGGCAAAGGACATCACTCGAAAGGCGAGAGCAGTCCATGAGAAGTTAGTCGAACTAGCAGGCAAATATATGGTGGATCTGTCAAGAACCAAAGCATTACAGGGTAACCACAGGCTACATTACACAGATCGAGACCTAGATGAGAGGAGAACGATTGGGCTGAAAACGCACATAAGGGAACTGATTGCTGGAATAAGGACATGGAGGGCACTAGATAAGTGGGAAGAGAGGTGGTCCAAGAAAGGGACCGGCAGGAGAAGCACGCTTGGTATGACACCAGGACTGCAGGGAATAGAAGCATACCCTTTGCGGGAAGTCGCAAATGGGAACTATGTGCATGTCCCTTGGAGTAGGGGAGATTTAGCCGCTTTTACCACCTCCTTCCCCAAATTGCGGGAAAACCCCGTGGAGTGGTACAAGCAAGTCGAGAGGTTTGTAAAAATCTCAAAGGTCCTATGGATAGATCTGAACACGCTGTTTGACATTGTAGTACCAGGAGATCTGTGGACAGCATGCAAGGTTAGCGCTGAGTGGCCCACAACGGAGCCAGAGAGAGATGCTAAGACTAATGGGCCGTCCGAGATTGTGATGGCAAAATTCGAGAGAGTGATGACTTGGCTGAAAGAGAAAGTGCCAATGCAAGACATAGATTGGGTCAGAATAGACCGAACCAGACAGGAACCCAAAGAGACAGTCCACGAATATTACGAGAGATTGCTGAAGGCGTTTAAACAGTATAGCGGCTTGGATGTAATGGATCCAAAGGACATAGGGCAATTTGTGTCCAAGTTCGTCCTGGGACTGAGACCGGATATTAGTTTAATGATTCAGCAACACTCGATTTGTTGGCAAAGTAAACCCCTAGACGAAATACTGAGATATGCCAGGTACTGCTGTGATGAGATAGACTCCAAGGCTAAGAAACTAAAGGAAAAGTTGATGGTGGTACAGATGCAGGCAGCAGGAAAGGGGGGACCGCAGCAACAGCAGCAAGGAACAGGTACAGGAGGAAAGAAGCAGTACAGTCAGAACAAGGGCAATGAGGAGAGTTCTACCTTTAGACCCAGAATAGACATAGCTGCCTTGAAGAAAACGACTAGGTGCCACCAGTGTAACGAGGTGGGGCATTGGAAACGCGAGTGTCCCTACAATGTAGAGATAGGAGAACAAGAGATAGAGGAGGAAGAGGTCCAGAGCACACCTGCAAGAGGGGTGACGCCATACCAAGGAAAGGTGCTCAAAGAGGGGGGGGCTCCTCCCCGAGCTCAGTTCCCGCAACCTCCTCGAGTAGGGACTGTGGGTAAGACCTATAGACAAATGCCCCTGTTTGTGGAAGGTGAAGAGTGCTATTATGTGGACCCATTAACCGGACAGAGAGTGGAAAGAGAAGACTGCACCCTCGGGGCAGCCTTAGAGGTGGACCAGAGGGGACCCTATGTCGAAGCAGAAGTAGCAGGGTGCCCTACGACATTTCTGGTGGACACAGGAGCCACTAGGTCCACGATCAGATCAGCTGCAGTTCCAGACCTGCCCATGTCTGGAGAGACCATACAAGTGGTAGGGGTCGCAAATAGGAGAATAACCAGCCAATTGACAGAACCGGTACAGGTGAAAATAGGGAAGTACAGCGATGAGCACCAATTTGTGGTTTGCGATTCAAGCCCTGTGTGTCTGCTAGGAAGAGACCTGTTGTGTAAATTGAATTGTACTATATACTGTACACCACAGGGAGTGGAGGTATTGACCAATGATGATGATGCAGATTTCAAAGTTGCAAACTCAAGAATATGCGTGGAGCTGTATCCTACTTTGACAGTAGATGAGCTCCCCTGGGACTTGAGAGAGACAGTGGCACCAGAAGTATGGGATTTCACTGGGGAAGAGATAGGTTTGGTCAAAGGGGTGGACCCAGTGAAAATTGTAGTGAAACCGCATGCTGAGTTCCCAAGAACACCCCAATATAAATTGACTCCAGAAACGATTGCAGGCATAAAACCCGTGATCGAGTCCATGATTAAACAGGGAATACTGAAAGAAATCGTGGGTAGTCCATGCAACTCCCCGATTATGGGTCTGCAGAAACCAAATGGGAAATTTCGGATAGTGCAGGACCTTCGAAAGATTAATAACATAGTCGTTTCGTGTTGTCCAGTGGTACCGAATCCATCAGTGATACTGTTTCAGATTCCATTCCAAGCAGAGTGGTTCACAGTGATCGATCTTTGTCAGGCTTTCTTTTCGATCCCTCTGGACGAAGAAAGCCATTTTCTTTTCGCATTTAAGCTGGAAAATCGCGTCCTAACATGGTGTCGTATCCCTCAGGGGTATACAGAGAGTCCATCGATCTTTAACCAGCTTTTGAAGAAAAATCTTGAAAGTCTAGTGCTGCCCCAGAAGTCAGTTCTGGTCCAGTACATAGACGACCTCCTCGTGGCGTCAGAAACAGAAGAAGCTTGCAGGGAGGACTCCATTGCTTTGTTAAATCACCTAGCTGCCAATGGGCACAAGGTGTCCCCGGGAAAATTGCAGTACTGCCTGACAGAAGTGCAGTACTTAGGACACAGAATAGAGAAAGGCAAACGAAAGGTGTCACCAGACAGGATAGAGGCGATCATGAAAATGAATGCGCCTAAGACACAGAGAGAGGTCAGGATGTTTCTAGGGATGGTGGGTTATTGCCGACAGTGGATCGCGAACTTTTCACTGAAAGCAAAACCCTTGCAAAAACTGACGCACAAGGAGGTGAGCGATCCGGTACCATGGGACAAAGACTGTTTGATGGCATTCTTACAGCTGCGAGAGGACCTGTGTCGTGCTCCGGCATTGGGAATGCCTGATTACAATAAACAATTTTTTCTTTACTGTTGTGAGAGAGAAGGTTGTGCGTTGTCTGTGTTGGTCCAAATCCATGGGAATGCCCGTAGACCAGTTGCTTATTTCTCGGCTACTTTAGACCCAGTAGCCGCAGCGTTGCCCGGATGTCTCAAATCCGTTGCTGCAACGGGTGTCAGCATTGAAAGATGTGAAAATATCGTCATGGGGCACCCGTTAGAGGTGTGCGTGCCCCATTCTGTTGAACTGTTAATGACCAGGACCAAAACACAGCATCTGACCAACAGCAGGCTCACGCGATATGAGCAAGTTATTCTTGCTGCAGAGAATGTGACCCTCAAGAGATGCTCTGTTTTGAACCCTGCCACCTTGATGCCACTTCCAAATGATATCGAGGATGATGATGAATGTACAGACCATGACTGCCTCGATGTGACTGAACTATGCACCAAACCCAGACCCGACATCGTAGATGAGCCACTGACCGACCCAGACGAAATTTTCTTTGTCGATGGCTCATGTGTAAGAGACGAAGTTGGGCAGTTGAGAGCAGCTTATGCTGTTTGTACAATTGCTGGAGTTGTGGAAGCTGGGTGCCTGGAAGGAGTACACTCCGCTCAGGTAGCCGAGATTATTGCCCTGACACGTGCTTGCTTGGCAAGCAATCAAATTCGAGTCACCATATACACCGACAGCCAATATGGTTATGGGGTAGTTCATGATTACGGGCAGTTATGGTCTCAAAGAGGGTTCATGACCTCTTCAGGCTCTCCCATTCGCAATGGAGAGTTTGTGCGCCTGTTGTTAGAGGCGTTGCAATGCCCAGCAGGTATCGCAGTTGTAAAGTGCACCGCACATACCAGAAATGAGGACTTTGTTTCAAAAGGCAATAGATATGCAGATGAAGTTGCGCGGTATTGCGCGGAGCAAGGGTACTCTTTCACAGAGGTGGAAGTGGGCGGAATAAATGTAAGAACTGAATTAGCCATGATATTGGAAACTGTTGATACTTGGGATGAACTGTCAAACATGCAAGAAAATGCTCCTGATATTGAAAAGGAAACATGGGAAAAGGCAGGATGTGTAATGGGTGAGTCCCATTTTTGGGTCTCAGCAGACGGCAGAGCAGTGTTGCCCAATGAGATGGTGAGTCCAATGGCCAGACTCATACATGGTCCCGTACACTTAGGGAGAGATGCTATGCTGAGAGTGTTTAGACAGACTTGGTACAATCCTAAGTTTAGAATAGCAGCAGAAGCAGTGTGCCAGCGTTGTGTGACCTGTCAGCAGCTGAACGTAGGAAAAAGAACACCAGTTACACTGAGTCACATAGGAAGGTCTGGAGGTCCATTCAACAGAATGCAGATAGATTTCATTGAAATGCCAAGGTGCAACCGCCTCCGCTATGTCCTGGTGGTTGTTTGTGTGTTCTCCAGATGGGTTGAGGCATACCCTACACGTAGGTGCGACACCCTCACCGTGGCCAAGTTACTGCTCAGAGAACTCATTCCGCGCTTCGGGGTGCCGGCCTTTTTGGAATCAGATAGGGGAACGCATTTTAACAGCGAGCTTGTGAAGATGATTTGTGTAGCGCTCAATATCGACCAAAAGTTGCATTGCAGTTACCGACCAGAAGCTTCAGGGATTGTGGAGCAGATCAATGGCACAATCAAGGCCAGAATAGCAAAAGTGTGCTCCTCAACGACCCTGAGTTGGCCTGACGCCTTGCCATTGGTCCTCATGAGCCTTCGTAGTACCCCAGACAGAAGAACAGGGTTGTCACCACATGAGGTGTTAATGGGGAGAGCAATGAGGCTGCCATCTGTCCCAACTGCTGCACTGTTAAATATCACAGATGATATGATCCTGGACTATTGTAAGGGGCTGTCTGACGCCATTCGTTCTGTGTCCCTTCAGGTGCAGGCTGCCGAGGTTCCAGCGTGCCAGGGCCCGTGTCATGACCTGTATCCTGGGGACTGGGTCCTGGTGAAAAAACATGTGAGAAGAAGCTGTCTGGATGTTCGTTGGCGTGGGCCCTTCCAGATCATCCTGATCACGAACACAGCTGTGAAGGTGGGAGGCCTGCCCAATTGGATCCACGCGTCACATACGCGAAGGGTTCCAGCACCTCTGGAAGAAACAGCTCCTCTCTCGGATAGACGTCCAGCAGAGGACCGAGAAGCCATAGAGGGGGCTAGCCAAGCTGTAGAGGTGCCAGCGGAAGCAGGGAACGAGTCTGACCAAGCTGAGGACGGTCAGTACAACAGCGAAACAGACGACGCTACAGAAGGAGAAAGTAGCTGGGAGTACGAGTCAGACCCTGACAGGTCTGAAAGAGAGAGAGAACAGACAAGAAGGAGAAGGAGTAGAAGGGCACGTGGAGAAGCTAATTGGCCGCAAAGAAGGAGCTCGAGCCTGAGGTCAACTCCAGAAGTAACCCTTCCTCCGATATCAGAAGACTCAGATCCGGAAGAAGGTGCTCAGGGCGCTGAAGCACCAGACCGAAGAAGGTCAAGAAGAGTGCGTGTGCCAAACAGAAGATACTCCACACCTGAGTGGACATATCTGGCGACAAATGTCTGTGAAACCGGAGACAGGGAGGATCCGAGCGGTGGTGGTGTCCAGTTCTGAGCCCATTATCACCGTGGAAATACGACTGTTGGTACCCGGTGTCGAACAAGAAGGGTCACTAACATTCATGCTCCCCAGACCTCCCCGCCTCAGCAAGTTAAAACACATGTTTCTTTCAGAATTGCAATTCCCCAACTTTGGTACAACGATAACAGCACATGAAGAGCACAATCTTCGTTTGGAAATATTGAACTATGCTATTGAAGCTGCAACAACAAATCTGATAGTAGACTGTTAAGGACTTTGTAAATAAAAGCAAGCAGAAAAAGAAGATTACCTAGCGCCCAGGAAGCAGAAAATTTTAGGGAACTTCCCTTGAGTTGATGGAGAAGGGCTAGGGTAGTCTTTATTGAACTGTTAAAGGACTTTTGCGGAGAAGGTTGTCAGCTTCCAGTTGTGTGGATTCTAAAGACAAAAGGATTAAAAAAAGACTGTAAAGGAACGAGAGGAAAAGAACTTTTTGCTAAGATAAGAGAGAGCCATATTGTCTGACGAAATGGAGGCCGGCACCCCGAACCGCAGAGCAAAATGTATAATAGGTACACTAATAGTAGGAGTGATAATATTAATAGCTTTAGTGGTAACAATTTCTTATGTAAAGGGACATGAGGAAGAGGCAAAGGTAACTGACGTGAATTCTGTAGAAACGCTTTCACCTACTGTTGTTGGTGAAAAAGGGGAAAACACTCAAGAGAAAGCGTTATTAGCTGCAGAAGCCCGCAGGTTACACGTAGATGAGTCCCAAGGAGACTTTAGGTCAAATGCTTATGCTAAACTCTTATATGAATACGTGGATGCCATGGAGGTTAAGAATTGTTATGTCTGCATGCAGTTGCCGGCGTCTGTAGATGAAGGAATTCGATATCATCACCTCCCGCTGACATATGGCATTACATGTAGCTTATTGCTTAGTATATTTTATGAGAGAGATAGTTTTGAATACTATTTCTCCAATTATGATTCAGTGTTGCCAGAAGTCCCAAATTATAAGCAGATGAACAAATGGGATTACTGGAAGAGTGAAGACAGATTGGCCAAGTTCTTCATTCCTTGGATTACCTTAGATACTTCACATGCCCGTAGAAATAACCTGACATGCAAGGTGTCAGAAGTCGAGAAGAAGTTCATAGGGCAGGTGGATGATCGTTACAGGAGACAAAAGATTTTGAAAAAATCAGGACAATGGAAAACAGATTGGACCGAGGAAGAGAAGGCACACAAGAGAAAGGGTAGTAGTGGTCCAATAGCTTTAGATAAAACGCAGAGAGGAAAGCTATGTCTTCATCGAGCCAAAACGTATTATGAAAATGTATACGTTGGAGAAGTCGACTGTGAACATGCTTTCAATATAGAGTACTATACTAAAGATTTCCTGAAGGGAATGCAAGTGATTCCAAATGTGTATTTTGTATGTGGAAGAAATGCCTACGTGAGACTACCTGACAACTGGTATGGATCATGTTACCTAGCAATTGTCTTCCCCAAAATATATCATGCACAAGACTTAGTGATCATTGAGGGCAAGACATCATCGAGGGGAAGGAGAGATGTAGGAGATGCCGAAATGGTTGGAGATGTCTTTGGAGCTATGTTCCCTCTTTTGGGTCTAATCCTTAATGATGTTAAAATTAGACGGCTGGCAACAGTCGTCGACAGGTTGTCTGCCAGCACTGCTCAGTCCTTAATGCTGGTAGAAGGAGAGATGCAATCGATAAGGGCTATGGTTCTTCAGAACCGTCTTGCGTTAGATGTCCTACTAGCAAAAGAGGGCGGAGTCTGTAAGGCTTTGAAGGTCCAGGAATGTTGCACTTACATTCCAGACAATTCAAAACCCCTTGAGAAGGTTATTAGGAACATAACTAATATTCACAAGGAGATCGAAGACTTGAGTAGAGAAAATGTCTGGGAAAAGGTGGGCCACGGAATGAGTGCAGTTGGTGGGTGGTTTTCCACCTTAGGCAAAAGCTTTGTGTGGTATATTCTAAAACCTGTCATCATAATATTGATCTGTGGGATCATATTGTGGGGATTGGTGAGGGTATTCAAATGGTACAGAGCAAGAAGGTCAGAAAGGGCCCAAAGAGAGCAGCTGCAGAGATTGGCTGCCATACAAGATAATCAGTACAGGAGTCTGAGGGCTCTGGAAGCGCAGAGACAAGTTATGCTACCAATAACTGCAGTTTAAATGTTAGTGATGACCCCGAGAGGTCATCAAAGGGGGGAACTGAGAGAGCGCAAACTGACCTAAATGTATGAGTACATCACACTTACCTGTAGTAAGCACAAATCATGAGGAGAAATGCCATGAGTGCTAATAGTATCTGCAATTATATTCTAAATGTATAGCTAATATAGAGATTTAAGTAGAAGTGGAACTAATACAGAAATGTGTGACGCTATATGATTTTATTAGATGTGATTATTCCTGAATCCATGTCGTGTAGCTGTTAAAATGTAAGATGGTAGGTGGTTAAACGCAGAATGTGGTAGGCCTCAGGGCCAGAGCTAGAGGGAAAGGGAAGATGTTTCTTTTCACGACACAGATTGTATTAATGTTTTGGTCATTGCATTAATGGGCCAGGATTTATAAAAATGTTTACTGAATAATAGAATAAGAGTATTAACATGCTTTAATTAATGAAGAAGTTGAATGCTATAATCATTATGAGAAATATTGTAGGCCTGAAATGTTTTAACATTGATTTACACGTACATGTCTGGGCTGAGAAATGTTGCAAGCCTTTATTTTGGAAGTCTATGAGAGTTGGGTTCTTGGCTGCAGATATCTGTCTGCAAGAGAAAAGGGGGGATCCAATTATAAATGAATGAATAGAGGTCTGTTCAGTAGACGGCCCAGACATGGAGGAGGGTTCCGGAATGTTTAAGGGGTATCAGCGGGCCGGAGAAGAGTCTGAGAAGCAAGGTCAACTCTAACGTATGAGGCCCAATACAAAGCATCATGGAAAAAGCCAGAAGCTACACCACGTGAGGGGCGTCTCAAATGTTGTTGACTGTTTTGTATTAGGGACAGCACCCCTGGGTGGAGTTAGAGCAGATACCTGAGGACCCTTTAGAGAGCGGATGGGTAGGCAGAGAGGGGTCATGACTGGAGAACTATAGGTTTTCACCAAGAGACTTAGAGTGAGTGACTTCCCTTGGGGGTCATTCACTGCTGACACCTTTGTTAGGTTGGGACTTGGTTAAGTAGGGATACCATCCAGAGCAGGGTAGGGACAGCCTAACCTGTGTGTTTTCCTCCAACTTAAATGAAGGAGAGATATGCGTCAATGCTGATAGCTTTATTATTCTTAGAACTTGTGTTAGTGATTTCCGTTGCTCGTCTGAGGGCTTTCCGAGAGCACATGTATGTAATTGGACCTGTGTATCTCGTGAATCTCATTCTGAGATGCCTGTATTTGCAGCTTATCATTTCCTTACAATAAACTTTTGAAAGCTAGAAGTTGTTTGTGATCTTTGGGAGTAGAGTCCTTTATTGGGTGAACTAACTTGGAAATGGATGTACTTTGTACCTTAAAGACAGGCAACAAAGGTTCAGTCGACCAGATCGAGGTTTAGATCAATAGTGCTAAGGTATCGATCAAAATCTCGCCCTTCCACACTCATGCTTATGGAAGCATCCAGCTTGCAGGAGCAGCAGGGGTACGGCACAAGCACAAGTGCAGTGCTTCCAAAAAGAGCAGACTGCTCGCACCACTCCCGGGCTCACCTCCTGCTCCCCCTCTCTCTCGCGCACCACTTCCGGGCTTGTTTGAGCACGCTCCACGGAGATCGTGCTGAGGGGATTCATTTTTTCTGCCCAGTGTGTGACATTTCCTGTCCCAATGAAAGCCACGCCACTCTCCTCCCCCCACTGTGAGATGCTCTGACAATCAAACCACAGGATTTATGCTGGTTGCACCCCAGCAGTTTACCCTCTCACCTCAACGGCGACTTGCACACCTGCACCTCTTTACTTTCCCCTCGCAGCCTCTTGTGCCTCCCTTTAGAAACGTCACACACCAGGAGTCTTTTCTTTCTTTATTTTTTTCAAAAGGATGGGTCGAATAAATAATATTTAACGTAAGTCATAAACAATAGACAAATGTTTAACTATTTAACAGCACTTTCCAGGGAACTGGGCAGGTGTGTTGCCCTGGTGCCCGACGGGCACTGCTGCCCCTGTCCTATGTTTTTTTTTTCTAAATAATTATTTATGTAGTGCGCGCTGGATACGATTTGGTGTCTGCTTACGCTGCAGAATTTAAAAAAAACATGCACGCTTTATTTCAGCATGTCTCTGTGATTACTTGTGTTTCACTCGAGTTTCTGCCAAGTTATTGCTGCTAACCCAGCTCCGTGACCGGAACCGCAGACCAGGGAGAAGACTGCGCTGTCCCCTTTCCAAAAAATCTCTTCTGCCAACATATTAGGATGTAAAGTTATACATTTAAAAGTCTCAAAGAGAACTGTGAAATAAAAATAATGTGTCTCATTCGCTCGATTTTTACTCCCTAGACTATTAATTATAGGAATGACCATATTTTCCAATGAAATACATGAAACAGTAACTGCTTATTTACTACTGATCCTTCCGTTTGCACACTGCGAAACGTTTTTATATATTCACGTGTGGATTTGTGTTAATTAATTATTGCTAATCTGCATAATACTATTTACGCACTGAATCTCTATTTTGTCTGCACCCCTTAAATATTCATCTTACTCTCTTTAACTTCTTCGAAACTTTAAACTGGTTTCGCGAGTAAATCGTTATTGTTCTTTGAGTGAGTGCTTAAGTTAGAGTCACTGCAAAAACTGCATTTACGTTTTTTTGGTGTTTATTTTTCTAAATAAATCCACACGCCTTTTTATTCCCAATTAAATGGTCGCATTTATTCGATTTGCTTCTTTTTCTTGATACCCCGTGGCTGCTCAAAAATACTGTTTTCCTCTTCGTGGCCCTTGGACGTCCCAAGCCGCTCTCTTTGTACTTGGTTCGCCTCCGTTGTTCGCACGGATGGACTTCCTAAAGCGCTGAAAGTCACACCAGCATCAAAGAGGCGCTTTATTAGCTGCTGACGGAGTAGAGAGGTGGTAGGGCAGGGCAGTGGGGGGTGGAGGTGCACGGCGCTGGAGGATGTGCTGCATCGCTGCATTTCTGAACCATCGAGGGAGGGGGGTTGACATACGCTTGGGGCCCCACTTGAGGTATAAGGAACACGCGCCAAGAGCTTAGACTGTACCATTCGTGGCACCACGGGTGTAGAATGAAAATAAACAGCGAGGACAGCATAGCGCCAAGTTAATAACAAGCATTTGCATAGCCAATAGGTCTCGCCTTTGGGACCTTATAAGTATTTAGTTATGCAGCACAATATCCTTACTGCAACAACATTAACTGTTGCATGGCTAAACACTTATAAGATCCTAATGGCGAGACCAGTTGGATATGCCAAAGCTTGTTTTCATTTGTTCTTTTTGCACATAAATGTATGGTAACAGTTGCTCTGTTAAGCCACACCACAAAAGCAACTGCAAATGACGTGCACTAACTCACTCGTTCATGCACTCATGCATCATATACACATTTGCTCATTCTTTAATTCACTCACTCACAAATTGACAATACCGCACACAAAACGTCATCAAGTAAGAGATGCACTTTGAGTCTTTAACCCCTTCTATGCTGGTGACGGAACCACTCTGTCACCAGCCACGGGTGGGCTGTGCTAATAACGGAGTGGTTCCGTCACGGCCCGGCCGACGCGCCTGAGCGGCGTTGATTTCGTGCCTGTGCGGCGCGTTCTATTAGGCGGGCGGGGCCGTGACGGAACCACTCAGTCATTAGCACAGCCCACGCGTGGCAGGTGACAGAGTGGTTCCGTCACCAGCATGTCGGTGCCGCGCGGCCCCCCTTTCCCTCCCAGCACCGCGGCGGAATTACCGCCGCGGCCAAGGGGTTAAGCTAGACCTCCTTGTTTGTTTAGGATGTGAGAGTGTCCCTGTAGTGCGTGGCTGCTACTCTGTGAGGGGTGTCACTGCTGTTGGAAGTGGCTTCCTACATGTCTGTGATCTGCCTGGGCTGGCCATTCATTTATTCTTGTCTTTCTATAGGGGGTGGATACATTAGAGACCGGAAATTGAAGGTCAAGGGTCAATGCATAGGCCTCAGTTACTTTCTCCAGACCCCCAACATTACTTTGACAAGCACAGTGGGAGCTCTAGGAGAGAGAGTGAGGTGAAAGCAAGAGCACAAGAGATGGGAACTCTCAGAATGAGGGAGAAATATACATGGAGATAGAGAATGGAATGATGGAAAGAGATAGACATTCAACGAGGGGAGGGAGGTCTGAGTATTTTAGCCAGGGTTGCTTTTGATTCCCAGTCTAACCCTGTCTGAGAGGGGTGCAAGAGAGTTTCTGGCAGTGTGTGCCTGCTACTCTGATGCATGAGAGAGAGTAACACTTCATAAACCAATGTGAAGCCACTGTCTTTACTTTTAGAATGGAAACAAACCACTTACATTTACACACATGTAAATACTAAATACAAAATTTCAAAAGTACCATAGGAAAACCAGCACGTTCTACAGCCTGCAAAAAAAAATCACACAAGCAATCAGGATTTATAGATATTTATGGGCACAGGTGGAAAGCACTACTACAGAAAATCAGCCTTGCCAGTACGTTTTCTGCGGTCATTTGTAAGGTACAGGAGATGGAAAAATTGGTGTGACCCTAGATGAGTGGTGTCCATTGGTAGTGTTGAGAAGAGACACCAAGTGGATTTTTTTTTTTTTTTTAAACATTCCCATTGGTATTGCACAATTGTGACTCGAGAAGAAAAAAAACATTTCCTATGAATTTGTTTGGAAGTGGAAACTACGGAGCATATTTACAACAAACTGGCAAAGCGTGTTGTTAAGCCAAGAAGGTCAACAACACGCTCCGTCACCTTAGAAATGCAGGGCTACACCATATTTACAAGAATATGGTGCAGCCCTGCGTTTCCCCCTCTGCTGGTGCTAAATTTAACAGCCTAGCGCCAACGCAGGCCCCCTTGCACAATTGTGCAAGGGTGTCTGCGTATAGGGGAAGATTGTTTGTGTGCAGGACGGTCTCCCTTCCTTCACATAAACAATATTTCAATGGTGTTTCATCACTTCTAGGTGTGCTGCTTAATGCACACACATAGAAGTTACAAAATGTCATTTTTTACACCCATTGCCCAGCCCTTTCATGCTAAATACATCTCGTCTTCCTATTTGTACTTTTATTAGATTTTATATTTGATTGTGGCTGGTGTGGGTGGCCTGGAGTCTCAGTTGGGGCCTAGGTTTTTTTTTTGCATGTAATTATTTTGCTTTTGTAAGGGAATACGTTTGCACAGTTCAGTAAATTTTTTCCATGTTTGTTAAATGTGCACAATTAATTTATTTTACTATGTGGCCTAGTCTGCCCATGGGCTATTCAGCCCGTACTAGTCACCGGGCACATGAAACAACTTTTCTGTTGTTGGGGAGAGGATGTGGCCTGATGGCTAGAACGGTCAACCTTGACCCTGGGGAACCAGGTTTGAGTCTCGGCAGGGACGCTCAACATCCCATGGTTCTGGGAAAATCACTTTATCTCCCTGTGCCTAACAAAAAAAAAAATAATGTGTCCGTCTGGAATGCAACTGGCGCTCATTGAAAGTACTCTGATACCTTCGGGTCAAGTTTGCGCTACATGAAACTCAGAAGTTTTTTTTTTTTAAAACATCATTTAGGGCAGAGATGGTACTGGATTAAAATTAAAATGTTTTTTTTTGTATTTCACATTTCTACTGCAAAAAGTGTATTTTGTTGGGGTAATTTTTGATGACTTCGGAAGATGTGTATTGCTGTAAAAGTTTTATAGTGCACTTAAGTTTCATTTTTGGCATTGCTTAATTAATGGTTGTGTTTTCTTCATTGTTCACCATGCTTCCTTCTTTGTCTGGCCAGTGTGTGTTTGCCACAGGCCACCATTTGTCTTTGTTCTCCATTCCATTTGTCGGGACCATTTTGTTTAGTAAGTGTTGCGAGGCCTGTATGTGCTCTATGTTGTCTATGACTTCTTGCTTGTTGTTTGACCATGTGGCCTGCAACCATTTTATGTAACCAGCCAGTGTGCTTTTGCCACAGGCCTGCATGTGTTCTTTGTTTGGTCCATGCCTCATTGCTTGTTGTTTGGCCATGTGGCCGATGGCCATTTTTTGCAGCCAGCCAGTGTGCTTTTGCCATAGACCTGCATGTGTTCTCCGTTGTCCATGCCTCCTTGTTTGTTGTTCTGGGTTGACCATGTGGCTGGTGGCCTTTTTGTGCAGCCATCAAGTGTGTAAATCGTTTTTTCCAGTTTTCAAACCCATTTTCTAGGGACCGTGATCAGAGAGGGCTATGCCTTTTTGTCGTTGTTAATTTTTTTTCTTTTCCCTGATATCAGTTTAATATTCTTGAGGATCATTGTAGTATATATGTACAGTATATATATCTATTTTCTTTCTCAATTTTTCACCTGCACATCCTTGCCTGCCAATGGGTTTCTCTTAGTCCCCTAGAACACCACCAATCCATTTTTTAAATTATATTTATTTATTTTAATTTTTACCTTTTGCCTCCACCCCTGCCTGCCATAAGCTCCTGCAGCACACCAGTATTTATTTGTTTAAAGGATTGTCAATACTCATTTTCCCCTGGACCCTCCTCATGTCATAGGCACACAGCCGTGAATTAGCATGAATTTTTTAAGGATTATTCCATTTTCCCCTGACTCCCCTGCCTGCCTGCCATAGGCACCCACCAGTATTCATTTTGTAAGGATTATTAAATGTTCCCCTGCACTTCCCTGCCTGCCACAGGTATCTCTCCTTATATGCACAGAAAGCATTCAATTACATCTGTATGATGTTATCCTGATTTAAATATTATGTCATGGTGGTGTAGTTTGATTTTGGAATAAATAATACACTATTGTTGTTAATTATTTAGGATAATAATCAACCACCCTAAATTATATTGTCTGTTTTATAAATAATTCAAACTGGAAAAATGCCATGTTTAACTAAATGTTTTTCTTTCTTGTTTGCTTTTAGGTGCACAAGAGACATCACCCACATTACAGCCAGACAGAAGGCTGGCGCAAAGTAATGTGACCAGAAGATGTGAGTCCTCTTCCTTTCTGTTTGTGTAGCTAAGTGGGAACTGCCAGAGCTTGAAGATGGCCCCAAAGAAAGGCGCTGCCAGGAAAGGGGCCAGTGAGGA
The DNA here is from genome assembly GCF_964261635.1 of Lissotriton helveticus. NCBI lineage: Eukaryota > Metazoa > Chordata > Amphibia > Caudata > Salamandridae > Lissotriton > Lissotriton helveticus. Next base: position 72,721,110 of record NC_136064.1, read on the forward strand.
GAAGAAAAAGCTGATTTCCACCACAGGCTTGTCTCCTCCTCATTTTTGAAGACAGTTTGTGTGGCTGCCACACCATCCTCCGGGCTGAAAGCTAGGTGCAGCACTCCTGCAGCAACAATTCCGCCACCCAAACCATAGCCCAAGCCCTTGTCTGTCAGTGAGGCAGACATTGCAATTATGATGATGAGCAGTGAATCTGAATTGGATTTGTCTCAGCCGCAAACTGGTACCCAATCGTCACAGGAAACTGAGCATAGTGGACAACAGGAGCAGCAGCCAGCATTTGTAGATCTTCCTGAAGTAGGAGCAGAACAGTTGGCTGAGCTTCCTGCTCCTGCTGAGCAAGATGTGGTTCTTATTAAACCATTGGCTTCCACCATTCCACCATTTTCTCCAAGACCCCCTTCTGATGATTTAGAGATGGATTGGATCCCAGCTGAGTCCAAGAACTGCCATAATAGACCAGGAAAATGGAAAGTTCATGATAGCCTTACAGTTATGGAAGGAGATGAGGAGGTCGAGTCAGACATTGTCATGGAAGTTGGCTCAATGGACATAAACAATTCTCCTCCTATTCAACCTGCTCTGAGGGGCGTGGCACTGATACCACCACCACCAGCTTCCATATTGGTAAAACTTTGGCTGAGACCTTCATCCACCACTACCTCAGTCGAAGTACACACTGCAGAGAGGCAATCGTCAACAAATCCACTTACCCTCCTGTTTTTCAGCCATTGGTAGTGGCAGTGGCACCAGTGGCGCACTAAAAAAGTTAGGCATGGGCAAAACTCACAGAGTTTCGCTCCACAGAATTCTGCAGTTACCTAAAAATTCCATGAGATTCTGCAAAGTTCTGCGAGCAGTAGAGTTGGCACATCGCCATGCTCATGCTGATTTATTAATGCCGGGAGCTTGCCCGCACTGTATAATCAGAGCGAATGAAACTACAGGGCAAGCCAGAGGGCGCTGCTGCATACTTCTACCCTAGTAGATTTTTTAGTTCAGCTACAGCTTTCTCAGTGCAAGAACTAGCAACCTGAAGTGCCTGCCAGCATTGATAAATCTCACTGGAAGGAGGTCGAGCGCTTGATTTTTTTGCTTACGCTAATCGATTTATTGTTCGTGAAGCACAAGAGTTTTTTCTAGGCCTGGGCGGAGAACTCCGCTCTGTTCACGGAGTTTGCGGAGTTTTCTGCACTCCGTGGAGTACGCAGAGTGCAGAACACTCCGCTCCGCATAGTGAGGCAGAGTTTTGCTCGTGAATGGTAGAATTTTTACCCGAGTGGCAGGAAGATAAGCGCAAACGGCAGTTTGCACTGCACGTTGCCACTTGCGGAGAGTTTTTTGTCACTTTGCAGAGATCCGCATAGCAAAACTCCACGAACTACGCCCAGGCCTGGTTCTTTCAGAACTCCACACGGAGCATGGAGTGGGCAAAACTCCGCGAGGCCCTGCTGGAGGAGCACAGTTTATCACCCACCCCTAAAAAATTTGGCCGCCCCAGTTTGACTTCTTTACGATTAGCAAGCAGGACATCGTGCCATCCAAAAAGTACACCGTGCCACAGTACTTGATCCACGGTACATAAAAATACTAGATACTTTTTTATTTTTTCAGAAGAGGATGTTTCACTGTACAATACATAAATTGGGATCAGTGACATAATATCGAGCACACAAATATGATACACAAATATCATGTCAAAAATATTGTTGACACAAATATCGTTTTTCTATATATGTAAAGGTAAGTACAAAATATTGAGTTAAAAATATCTGCACTAATACAATCAATAAGCCATATCTCTTTTCAATAAATGCACAGTTTAAAATAGTAAAACCTAAACCTGAGGATTCTAAAGGTACCCAGGATTCCCCTGGAGGGGACCGAGAAATTAGCCAAAATACAACTAAAGTTTGGGTTTTTGGGGAAAAAAAGAGGAACAAATGCTGCAGAAGAAAGCGTCTGTTTTTTTCCTTGCAAATGGTGTCAACAAAGCTTTTATGGTGCTAAGATCACCATCTTCCCAGCTTTCAGGAACTGGCAGCTTTTGTCAGAAAACCAAATTTTTCTGCACATTTTTTGAATTTCACTGAGATATAGCCTATTTTCCCTAACGGTTGTGCTTCCAGTTAGTGGTAGAAATGGATGTGAAACCAACAAGGGATCCCAGAAAGCTATACATTTCTGAAAAGTAGACAACATTCTGAATTTGGCAAGGGGGCATTTGTGTAAACCCTTTAAGTTTTTCCTATAGAGATTAACAGTTAAAATATAATAATATTGAAATTGAGTTGAAAAGAACAGCCATTTGTGCCTACATGTGCAGCTGCAACATTCATAAGCAATATACAGTTAACCTAAGCTTAGTGAAAAAAGCAAAAATTAACACAAATAAATGATACCAAACATCCTACCGTACATTGGATTTTCCAGACGGGGGATGTCTGTTTCATAAAGTATTTAGGATTCTTTCCCAAAAATTCTTGGGAGAAAGCCTCACCTCTTCCTGGCCACTGCTCAGGGTTGGAGGCCCCGCTCTGTCCATCGGTACCCCTGGACTGATCCTAAATACTTTATGAAACAGACATCCCCCGTACTGCTTAATTGCAGTAGTGTTTAGAGGTCCTGACGAAAGCCCGGTAGGCTTAACATTCCTACAATGGCTGAAACATGTTGACCAAATACCATCCTTAATAGACAGTTATTGTGTCAAACTGTCTCACACTCATTTTAATTTTGACACCATGATTTTCACTAATAAAGTTTTCCTTAAATCATGGTAGCTAATTTTACATCTCACTTTTTGATTCTTCTTGCACACATTTTTTCTCACTGCAATTTATCATCCCACACCATTCCAAACTGATTTGAATTTTGGAATGATCCATCACTGCTGGTTCCTTGGGTTTGGAGAAGCACACAATTCCAACAGGTGTGTGGCTCCCTAACCGGACCATCTTTGGTTCTATCCCAGATGATGATGCTCTGCCATATGGGTGTGCTGATGGGATTCATTTCCTTTTTGTTGTACACACTTTACAGGTAGACACAGAGTCCGTCACATTTTTCTTTGCCCCGATAAGTTGTACAGACCATTGACAGTCCTTTAGTGTTGTTATACTGTGAATAAGGGGTTTGTCTGTCCTTTGGTCTTTAAATAATTTTTCCCTTAGACCCTCCACCGACCTTGTTTTTGACGGACTATAAGGTTCACCAAGAACCTGAGATATCTAGAGCCAATACCTGAGCTGCGCCTTCCAATGGTTTTTCATTCTGTACTGGGTATACAGCAATTAATTTGGTAAAATATATAAGGTGAAAAACAGGTATCAAGGAATAAGATAAGAAGTTTAGAAGTTGTGGTTATTTGCACATCTCTGAATTTATGGGTATCCATACTAGCATGTGAATAAGAAGGCATTTTTCAAAAAGACTTATTTCTTACACACACTCAGGGGCGGACTGACCATAGCAGGCACCAGGCGTTTTCCCGATGGACCAAGAGGGTGGGGCCGGATTTGGACCATTTGGGGCCTCTTTTGCTATTGGGGGCAGGTTTTGCAGCAGTGCTTCAATATCAGACCCCTGTAACAAAAGTAACAGCAGTGCTTCCCACAAGCCCCCAACCCCGGGGCCGGCTTAATTGCCAGGGCTGGTTTGCGTTCTCAGACCAGCCCTGTACACTGTCTTACATTTGGGAGGCAGAAACATATAGAAAGACAATGGGTAACAACAATTGTTTTACGGTTCGGTTTTCCCTTCAGTCTCCCAATAGAAATGGTACCTCACTTGTGTGGGTAGGCCAAGTGTCCGTGACACTAAACAGCCCAAAAATTAACATGGACACATCACCTTTTTCCACTGAAAACTGACCCTTGTTTGCAATGTGCCTAGCTGTGGATTTTGGGTCAAAGTACAGCCGGCAAATGGGGGAATTGTAGCAAACCTGTATGTTTTTTAAAATGATACACCTAGGTAAAGCCAGGATGAGGTGACTTGTGTGACTCTCACCAGGTTTTGTTACCCAGAAACCCTTGCAAACCTCAACATTTGTTTAAAAAACACATTTTCCTCACATTTCTGGAATGATAAGCTCTGGAACCTGAGGGGAACCACAACTTTCCTTCCATCCAGCATTAACTTAGGCCTCCCTATAAAAATGGTACTTCACTTGGGTGGGTAGGCTTAGTGCCCGCCACAGGAAATGGTCCAAAACTCAATGTGGGCACATACCATTTTTGTAATGAAACAGATTTTTTTTGCAATGAGGCTTGCTGTGGATTTTGGGCCATAGCTCAGCCGGCAAGTAGGGAAATGTAGCAAACCTGTGCAGTTTTGAAAACAAGATACCCAGGTAAATCCAGGATGGGGTGACTTGAGTGGTTCTCAGCAGGGTCTGTTAGCCAAAATCTCTTGCAAACCTCAAATTTTGCAAATAAAACCCACAAGTATCCCTATACAAATGGTACCTCACTTGGGTGGGTAGACCCAGTGCCTATGACAGGAAATTGCTCAAAACACAACTTGGACACATCCGATTTTTCCACTGAAAACTGACCCTTATTGTTGCAATATGCCTAGCTGTGGATTTTGGGGCCTAGCACAGCTGGCACCATAGGAAACCTAGCAAACTTGTACAAGTGAGGTATCATTGTACCCAGGAGCCCAAGGGGAATGCTGGGTGGTCGGAAATGTGTGCTGGTCCTCTGATCCCACACAGAAATGTGGAGAAAACATGATTTATTTTTTAATTTGAGGTTTGCAGGGGATTCTGGGTAAGAACATGTTGGGGGATCCACGCAAGCCATACCTCCCAAGACTCTCCCAGGGTCTAGTTTTCAGAAATGGTGGGTTTGGTAGGTTTCCCTAGTTGGCCCCCGAGCCCAGGACCAAAAACGCTGGTGACCCCTTTACAAAACGAGGTTGTTTTGTGATCGATGATTTTTGATGCCTCCACAATATGTTTTAGGCTCTTCCATATCACTGGCACTTAACTCACCCACACAAGTGAGTTAGCATTTTTATCAGGAGACATGGAGAAATGCTGGGTGGTAGGAAATTCGTGCAGGCCCAGTGGTCCCACAAATTTCCCACCCAGAAATATGAGGAAACAATATATTTTTTGTCAATTAATCAAATTTACTAGGGCTTTTGGGTAAGCAAACCTTGTGGGTTCCACACAAAAAATACCACATAATATTCCTTTGGTGTCCAATTTCCAAAAAGAAGTGAGGGTATAAGGTGTTCACTACAGAGAAAGTATGCGCTTATGGTAAAAAGGCATTCTGGTTGGATTTGGAACAAGGTTATGTAAATGGTTCAGAAAAAAAACCTTTATTCACCAATTACTTTACACAATACAATTCGCAAAGTAATTGTTAATAATTTCAACATTAGATCAAAGAACCAGCTGTAAAACCACATTAAGGCACCAATCGCTTTACAGTTCATTCACACATCTTTCATGCGTCAGACACAAAAAAACATTCACATTGCTGGCTGCAGCCCCAACACAATACAACACTTGCATTTACACACAGCGCCTTTCAAGTGCCCATCACTCTTAAACGTCAACAGGACTAACACACCAATCTCACCACTAAGCATCCAACTGACAAACACACCTCAAGCAACTTAGTACAGACACTGGCTACCAGCCATCAACACACTGCCAGTACATGCACACTGCCAGCCAACCACCCATCCACACGCAGTGCCAGCCAAACGCTAATCCACACGCACCACCCGCTAAGCACCAATCTATGTGCACCTCCAGTGGTGCGCCCATCCAAACACACCACCAGCCAAGCGCTACTCCATACACACACCACCAGCCAAGCACCAGTACACACAGATGGTCAGCCGAACTCCACTTCACACACACACAAACTTCCCCTGGTGTCTAGTGGTATTCTGACCCTCTTGGGGCAAAGATCTCTAAAATATGGCTGTTATGCCCTTAGGGGGGATGGCAGAAAACGGACACAATATTGCCTCTATAATGGGAATCAACCCTCATCCAAAGGACCGCTCCCCGACATATAAATGATGAAAAACCCTTGGGTCCAGTGGCTTCTGACCCCTTTGGGGCTAGATGAGCCTACAAATAAGTCCTATTTGCCCCCAGGGAGGACAGAAAATGGGTAAAATATTGCCCTTCTAATGGGAAGTAACTCTTACCGAAGCGACCACTCTCCAACATATAAATGAGTAAAATCCATAACATCTAGTGGCTTTCTGCCTCCCTTTGGGCAGATGGGCCTATAGATAAGGCTGATCTGCCCCCAGTGAGGGCATAAAATGACCAACACATTGCCCCCATAATGGGAAGTGACTCTTGTCCAAGGTGCCAGCCCCTGTCTATAAATAAAGAAAATCCCTGGTGTCTGGTGGCTTTCGGCCTAAAAATATGACCGATCTTCCTTTAAGGAGGGCAGAAAATGGCCACACTATTGCCACCATGTAGGGGAGCGACCCTTGCCCAAGGGGCATATTCCAAACATATCAATATGTGCAATAAGTACAATTTCTGATGTGTTGTCGGTTTCTGACCCCCTTGGAGTCAGAAACTGCCAAATTAATGCCCCCCAAAAGTGGCAGTGTCCTTGCCTAAGGGACCACTTCTCACATGACAAATTATATTATCCCTGATGTCTAGTGGGTTTCAGCCTAAAAATATGAATAATCTCACAATGTCATCAGATCACCGAGGGGTGGGGTCGGATGTGCCATTCACGGCGGGTGCATGTAGGTGGGTGGCCCCCTGGAGACCCCCAGCGATTTCCCCGTGTGTGAGTGCAAGGATGTAAGAGAGGTATTGCTTTGTCCAGACTCAATGGAGCACCCAGTATTAGTCAAAATTAAACTCTTTCAGCCACAGAGTGACACATGAATTATGAAAAAAAGAAGCAGAGAACTACAGGTAGTTCTCAAGTGTAGGTGGAAAGCCGCTCCTGTATAGAGCACTCTCAACACCAGCAGCACTCTAAATCTGCTCACCTCAAATCTCTGCTTTTCTATCAAAGTTTTTAAACATAGGATTAGCACAGTGCCATCCATACCGAGATAGAAAGGGACAAAGACTTTTGACATTTCTCCTCTATGCCTGAAAGGGTGTTGTTTTCACTTATACTGGGTGCTTTCTTGTGTCTGGACAAACAATACATCTATGAAAAGCTCTAATGGCTTGGTTGGTATTTTACTAATTCAAAGCTTTAATACCATGCCTTGAGTGGTAAATATATATATATATATATATATTGACGTGTGACTTACAAATGAGCCAGAGTATATCAGGCATACACAGTATTTGTTAAAATACCCCTCACACACCAAAAGGGCCCTTGGTGTCATGCTTCATCATCAGGGTCTTCCCACCCCGCTGCGGGACGGGGCGTGCTATGACTAGCGACTACGCTGGAGCCCGATGATGAAGCATGACACCAAGGGCCCTTTTGGTGTGTGAGGCGTATTTTAACAAATACTGTGTATGCCTGATATACTCTGGCTCACAGGAAACCTTCTAGAGGTGGACCTTGTTGTTTATTTATACCATTAACTGAGTGCTTTCTAGCACTACCTCTTCACTCCCCCCTTTTGATTCTTTGTTTACTGTGACTTATAAATGTACATCATAAATGGATCACACACTTGGTGGAACAGATGTGGTGAAAGAGACACCAACGTACTTTGAGATCTTCTTAGTACTCACAAAGATACTACTCACAAAGTTACTACTCGTAAAGTTACTGATGCAGAAGTTACTACTACTAGTAATAAAGGTACACTGCAAGAGTCAGTAAAGTAACAGCAAAAGTCTAATTGTACCTTTGTGAATCAGGTACTCTAACAGTTACAGAATCTATGCAACATGGATAAACCTTCTACTCCTGTTTCGAGGATTTTGTATGTTTAGTTGTAATCTTTAAAAAATATATAAATTAGAGACCATAGATTGCTTAGGAGTTATTACTGCTAGTTGTTGTAAGAGTTTTTTATCATTGTTGTCTACTCTGGTCTACTCTGATCTCCGTCCGTAAAAACCCACAAACTTTGTGTTTTCTATTGAAGTCTAGTTTACTGTGATGAATAACCTTTCCAAATAATTGAACAGTTGGAGTTTATCTCATTTGTAATTGATGGGAGTTACATGTCTTCCTGTTAACACAAGAATGTTATTCCACCATCATTACGAAGACTCAATTGGGAAACCCAGCAGTAAGGCTTGGGAAGATTGGACGAGGTACCATCGCTTAATCAGTTCAAGTAAGAAAGAACTGAACTTAAAGAACTAGCTGATGGTTTAGTAGTGAAGTTGTCCTTTAATAAAAAGTATACTACGTTTTTGAGTAATATGTTGGCCGACCCCTTACTAGGCAAATAGTTACTGAGGGTAGGACAAGGGCAGTTACTGCAATAAAGCATAATTCATTGTGGTCTGGGTGTTGCAAAACCTTATCAAGTGAAACAGAATTAAATTAGTCACTAACAGTGCTGATGGACAGTGCCACTCTTGTGGCAGTGTTTTAATTACTGGACAGCAGTAAGAGGTTAGTGACCTGCTGAAGAGCACATGCATGACAAGGAACTTGAGATAGGGAAAGTGTAGGATGAAAAGTTGATCTATAAGTCACTGTGACAATTTCAAAGGGCAGTGCCATGTCGTACTCTTGTACCAACAACATTAACGCTCAAAACTGCTAGACCGTGCTGACTTGCTAAGGAAAGACAGATAGTGCTGTTGACAAAAAAAACGTAGGCAAACCCATCTATTTTATAACTCACCCTTTGCACTCACAATAGGCCCACCCTTTCCCCATGGGACAAAATGTCCTTTAAAGTCAAATGTCCAATCTTTCCCCAACTTTTTGTCCCCCCACCCACAGCATGCCTACCCACCAAAACCAAAAAATAATAAAAAAGGGCCTTGAGAGCATCAATTTCTCAGGCCAAGTTCTGAGGCCCACGCTGTATGTGGGCCATCTCACCCCAGAGCTGGCCCATCTTACGTTTCAGGTGTGCCAGCTCTTATACGACACAGTGGAGAAGGTGTGGTGATGAGGAAGAGGAAGAGGGGAGACTGGTGGTAACAGGGGCGGCACTGGACCCCGGTTGCAGTTGGCAGTGGTGTGACTAAGCTGGAGGCAGACCTGGCTGGCAGCCCACAGAACTTGAGACCTGTGCTTCCTCTTCTTTCCCTTTTTACGGGGTCATTAGCTGGTGTTATTCGGCTGCCACTTCCTCCAATTTCTGCTTCCCAGCCGGGCGGCTATCTCCTGCTGTTGTCGGACCGGCGCTGTTTGCTGGATGTTACAGAAATAGCTATATCAAAAAAGTAAGAAGAACAAAAAAGAAAAACTCTAATTGTCAATGATATTCAGCTCAAACACTCCTTTAGCCTGTCTATGTTGGCACAGTACAGTAGCAGAACAATGCTGTTCCCCTAGAGCCTTAGGAATATAATTTGGAATTGGGTTTAATGATTGATGATATAGTGGTAGTCACATAGCCTGGGCCATCACATCATCATAGCTATTTATTTATTTATTTAGTGTATTTTGGTATTGCGCACAGCTACCCCTACGGGGTGTCCCAGCGCTTCTGTGTAACTTCATGCTGCATAGAAGGATGTTAAAAAATAACAATCAACAGAACAGGTGGGTTTTTATGGCTCTCCGGAAGGGTCGTTCCTCCTCAATCAACCGGATGGCATTGGGTAATTTATTCCAGAGAGCTGCCGTCAGTACGGGGAAAGATTTTCTACCGGAACGAGATTTCCTAAATCTAGGAACAGTGAGGAAGTTTTTTGAAGAGGAGCGTAGGGTCCTGGAGTTGTTATAGGGAATCAGGCACGTGGCAAGATAGGCAGAGCCCTTGCCTCGCAAGGCACGATGAGCTAGGATCAGAGCTTTGAATTCTGCCCTTTTTTGGACCGGTAGCCAATGGAGTTCACGACGGTGAGGTGCTATATGCTCACGTAGGGGGATACCGCTGACCAGTCGCACCGCAGCATTCTAAACCATCTGGAGGTGATGACAGAGCCCTACAGACAAGCTAGTGTACAGGCCATTAGCATAGTCGAGGTGTGAGGTGACTAGTGCCTGTACCACGATCTTCCTGGTGTTACTGGGCAGAAAATGATTGAACTTTTTTATCATTCGGATCTTAGCTAGGCATGCAGCTGAGACTGTGTGAACTTGATGGGAGAATGAGAGGTTAGAGTCCCATCTAACTCCTAGGTTTTTCACAGAGTCGTTGGGAAGAGGAGGAGCGCTTAAATCCAGTGGCCACCAGATGTTAGGATCGAGAGGGGTAGGCTGGTGGAAAAAGAGGACCTCCTTTTTACCTGCATTCAACCGTAGGAAACTACTATCCATCTACTGGGCAATTGTTCGTAGGCAGTTTTTTAAGGGATCAAAAGAAGTGGGGGTGATGCTGTTATATGAAAACAAAAGCTGGATATCATCAGCATAGGAGGTGACTTTTATACCAGTTTGGGCAATGATATCAAAAAGAGGGGAAAAATATACATTAAATAAAAGCGGACTCAGCGAGGAGCCTTGAGGGACTCCCCACCGAAGCGGGCGGCTTTCTGAGGTAAAAGGGGGGGTGAACACCGCCTGGGTACGGTTGGACAGAAAAGATGATATCCATCCTAAGGCTGTGCCCTGAATACCCTTCGAACGCAAACGTTCTAGGAGGAGGGGGTGGGAGACGGTGTCGAATGCTGCTGAGAGGTCCAACAGCACCAACACCGCTCTTGATCCCTCGTCCAATCTCCATCTAACAGCGTCAGACATCTCAATGAGTGGCGACTCAGTGCTATATCCTGGCCTAAAGCCATGCTGAGAGTCATGATACGCACCGGATGTTTCGAGAAAGCTCGCTAGTTGTTGTTGAGCGAGTCTTTCAAGGACTATAGCAGGAGCAGGTAGCAGCGAGATGGGTCTGTAATTAGCGGGCTCACTAGGATCAGCGTTGGACTTCTTAATTATAGGAACTAGTCGTGCCTGTTTCCAGGTGTCAGGGAAAAGTCCCAGTTTAAGCGAATCATTCCAGATCTTGTTCAGGAAAGGATTGAGAACAGGGTCTAAAGATTTATACTGCTTAGCGGGCCAGGGGTCAAGCGGGGAACCGGATTTGATTTTAGAAAGTTCCACCAGGGATTGTTCCAAAGTGATCTCTGCAAAGTCAGAGAACAGGGACTCTGGTCCCGTAGGGGGAGGTGGAGAGAGACTTTTTGTAACCTGAATATTGCTGGGAAAGGAGTCATAAATGGTGGCTATTTTATTTAAAAAAAAAAAATAGAGAGGTAATCAATCATAGCTAGGTAATCAATCATAGCACTGACTGAAATGAATAATTGAGGCAGCCCAGAACACCAACATAATCAATTTTCCCTGATTTTTGGTTTTAAGTAGTTAATAGTGAAACTGAACAGACACTTCATGCGTGTTAAAAATGAATTACCTTCCTTTAATGAGCAAGGTGCATATATAGAGATATATCTCATATGCTGCACAATTGATACTTCACTATGCAACATTAACAAAGGAATGCTAGTGGGTCTGCTTACTCTCCAGCATGTTTTAAGGGCAGCTCAGCTGTAGCATGTTATGAACTTTAAATTCCAATGGCCCTGCTCTTCTTCTCCAGCACCCTTAAATCCAAACTTAGGTTATAGGCTTATCCTAATAGCGTGTGGCAGATGGGACGCACTTAGTGGAAAACAGAGATCCCATCCATTGTATTACAGTACAGAGTGCATTGCAGAATATAATATGATGAATGGTGGTGCAGTGAACGCTATATTTTACTTATCACACAGTATCCTATCTGCATACTCTTAATCAAGCCCTTCGTCCCACATTACACCTAGGCATCTAACACTGATTACTCTCAAGAAATATTAATACCGACACTTGGCATTGGGATCAAATTAATCCACAGTGAAATACCTTATAGGTATTAAGCAACAGTGAGGTTTAGCTATAGAATGGTTGGGTCTCACTTTGATTACTTGGGCAGAGAAATGGGGCACAGGCATCACATACCAAGATAGAATGTTCTTTCTTAGTTAGACTGGGACAGAAAGACAGAAGCAATTGTAGATAACAAAGTGCACACTGGGAAACTTGCGTTGTCTTCGGTTTGTGGTTTGTGCATTATAGTTCGGACTCTAGGTGATTGGTGGATATCTACCTCTCTGAACCAATACAGTATAGTCAAAAAGAAAGCAAGGTGACTTACCACTTGTCCATGCCACCACTGGTATGTCTCCCTTTCTTGGACTGCCTGTAACTCCACTGACGTCCCTGCTAAGACGGCACTGCTGGTGGTCTGTGCGCCTGGTGAAAAACATAATGCACCCATTTTTGTTACCAGAGAGCCAGCCACCTGAGTATTTATTTTACACAATGTACAGCAATACCTCACTACTGTTAGGTTCTCTATCTATTAGTATCTTTATCTAAAAGTAATCACCACTTTGGGAGGATTGTATTACCTATTGCTTGACGACATTTAAAAAAAACAGCTAGCCATTAATTCAACCAATAATTTTTTTTTTCTAATTGAGGAATTGAGATTAGGAGGATTCAGGAATAAGTAAAGGGCATAAGGTAAGGCTACGGATGGATAAGATGTAGAAGAGAATACAAATGACGTATGATATTGGCTATCGTATATCAACCCTGCCAAACTCCTAATATAAAACAACAGGTAAAAAAAGTCCCTCCAGGGAGGAGACCGAGAAAAAACACTAAGGCAACTTGAATGCAGACACATCTTAAAATTAGGATTGAACACCAATGAGGAAATGTAAACATATTTATGAAAGTTAACTAAATAGCCCTTGCCTCAGTAATTTCACGTTTTTAGATTTTGTACTTTAGTAGCGCACGAAATAAGCGCTCCTTGTTATTTCGATATAATTAACTCTGATTCTTTTTATTTGTTTGTTTACTTACAGGACTGGATGCAGAAGTGTGTCTTGTCACGATTTTAACTTACCTGGAATCAGAAGAGCTGAGATATTTTTATTTTAGTTTCTCTGGGGCAAGAACACTCGCATCTCATTTACTCCTGGTTAGGAGATATGGCAGGGTGCATATTCCTTTAGTAAAAACAGTCTGGGCTAGTGACCCCCATTAGTTTGCACCGGCAGAACACATTGTGTTATTGATAAAATTATATTTCCACCCGGTGGTATTTTGTTTAAATGAAGGACTGGTCTACTTCACAGTTTCTTTAGAAATTGTAAAAAACGTTATTGTTCTTTTTGTCATTATATGTTGTTTTATTGAGTGTGATGTCAAAACGTGTTTTGAAGTGCACATTTGAATCTTCTTTCAAAAAAAAAGTTTGCCCTTCAAAAGGACATGTGAGAAAGGTTTGAAAAGATTTTGAGATTCATATAGAATAAAAGTTTAATAAAACACAAGGGCCATTAAAAACTAAATGTTTGGCCCTCTTTTGAATTGGGATACAAAATTCAACACCTGGACATTGTGTTTGTTTGCACTTTTAGAAAGTAGGCATTTTCTTGTTTAACCATTCTGTGTGCCTCTGCCTCTTTGTGAATTGACTGGTTGTGGAGTGACAGGGGCTGGGGATGTGCATTCACTGTTGACAGCCACTAGGGGGGGTTGATGTGTGCCTGGCCGTTCCTGGATGACTCAGAGCTGAGCTGAATAGGGATTGGCTGCATTTAGAGTAGTGGGAGGAGATTTCCATGCACCTGAATAGGGCATATCTCCCTTACACAATCAAGTCTCCACCACCTGTGGCCATACTGCACCAATTAGGATAGAACTGGTTTGGACGGGTCTTAGAGAACCTTGCACAAAAAGAACAAAGAGGTTTTGGGATATACATATTAGACTGGCCTGCAGTTGCTGTTTCTGCCAAGGAGAGGACAAAGACTGGAACTTTGCTCTGAACCTGCTCGAAGAAGATCTCCAAGGCCCTGTGTGTTCTGGCCTCCTGTTCTGAAGTGTCACAGTCATAAAGACTTCACCCCCAGCTGCCCTGAGCTCTGCTGCTGAGAATTCTGACCTGCCAGAAGGTCCAATGCCTCTGGAGGTTTTGCTTGCTGCTGAGAGCTGGAAGAAACCTGAAGAACTAAGAAAACAGATGCATCGCTCTTCTTGCTGCTGTTTTCCCGATGCAGTTCTGCTGTGTGAGAGGAATCTCCATGCTGCCAAAAATGACGCAGCACCTGCCGAATTGGCAAGAACCAACGCATGGAGGAATCCGGGCTGAAGAAACCGACGCAGCGCTGCTCAACACCGCCCCATCGATCTCCAATGCAGCTGAGGTACTGGGTTTTTAAGAACCGGCACAGAACCGGTAACCCAGCGGTGTCAGGGTACACCCAGAGACCTCGGGTTCTTCCTGATCCAGACCACAGAAACTCAGAGTCTTCTAGGTGAAGTCAAAGATTAGTTTATTGGCTGCAACCAAGGTAACAAGTGTCCTAGAAGTACAACACGGGGAAGTATATTCTCAGGAGACTGCTCGCCTTTACAAAGTCGGGCTTCTCTCTTTATACAGAATATTAAGCTTCAGGCAAACATTCTTCGAATTTGTAGTATGTCATTTACAGTTATTGGTTTACAAAAGAAAAGCAGAGTCATGATGACATGTACATATTTCACGTCGTGCTGCCCATAACAAATCACCTGGCAAGGCCCAACATTTCATCAGATATCGGCGGACCCCCAATAAAACAGGCACCTCCCCATCATAAAGTAAGTGAAGCAAAAGAGTAGAGACAGATGTGAGCAAGATACGGCAGGTGTGCGCGCTGAAATGGTTTTATGGCTTGTTGAACCTTGATGCTATCTTGCTCGGCCACTGGGTGGGGAACTGACCTAACGAGTTTGGCCTGGGGCAATGGTTCCAACTTGCACAGGTCATGGAAAAGTCGATTAAGGTGTATGTGTCCTTGTGGAATTGAATTCAACTGGATTAAGGCCTATGTAAAGGGCAACACATAAATGGAAGCCAAGGATTCAGAACGCAAATGACGATTTCGAGGTGAAATCGTCACTCGGATATGCTGAAAATATATGTACATGATGTACTCGTCATTCTCGGTCTTTTGATACCAAATTCGTCATGTTTCGACGAAGTTTTAATTCTCGAGTCCAGAACGATTACACGAATCCAGATTTTCAGAACCACAATCCCTCCTTTTGCCCCTACATAGGCAATTAATCTATCCTCATGTTAGTCTGAGTCCAGATCTATATTCCTAAAGTCATTGAGATGTTGCTGTAACATCATTCTAGTACTTAGTTCATCTCTTGACACAGGTTTCCTTACACATGATGTAACACAGAGGCCACATATTGCAGGAGCACACTGTATGCATAGACAGAACAGGAAAAGAATGGCTAAGACCATCCCAATGACCATTAGAATTTTCCATCCCCAGGCGGATATCAGTTCCCAGACCCATCCCATCAATGACCAATCTCCTTTATCCACATGAATAGATTCGGAAATCTTATGTAGTTTGGAGATGGCCTGGTACACTGTTGGAGCGTTATCAGGGATGAAGATACAGCAACTAGATTGGATCAATCTGCATACTCCACCTCGGTCTGCAATGATGACATCTAAAGCGACCCTGTTCGGAAGGGTCATAAGCCGATCCGACTGGAGCTCAGCAGTCAGGTTACTAAGGGCACCAGTAGTTTCTATAACGGTGGACTCAACTACCCTTGTCAATTGCCTTATGTTTCTGCTGTTAGCCATGGATCCCCAGAACGGCAGAAAACCCTTTTCAAAGTCCCCAAATTCTTGACCTTCAGTGTCTTCTTTACTCAAAACACCTCTAACTATCCTTGTCCGGTGGTAGTCTGCCGCTGCTGTGTAGGTGGGAGGCAACAGGAAGGAAACAAAACATGAGCCCGAAAAGTCAGGGGGCAACCACTTATAGGCTCTATCATGGCAGATGAAATAGGTACCCTTAGCTGCTAAAAACGCAGGAGAAGTCTGAGATCCAAACATATACGTTTCAGTACAGACACTCTTCCCTAACTGAGCCCTGGGATTCGTGCCATTACCTTGCAGATACAGATAACCCTGATGGGGTACAATCCAAATCGGGGACGATCTCTTAGCTTGCTGTTTCTCACTCAGAGTAGCTCCATATCCAGTCATGTTCCATCCTATGTATAATAGTGTCTCATCTCTAGGGATAGTCTCATAAGAAATACCTTCCTTAATCATGTCAACTATACATTTGACTAGAGCACTTTTTCTAGGATTGTCTGTTACAGAACGTAGGGGGTAGATTTCGTGTGCATATATGAACATTGTCCTATATGCCCATACAGAACCATTGTGACTAAATGGCAGGACCAAATAGGGGATACCTTTATCCGTTGTGTGAGGCATAAGACCGCACACCCAACAGTTAGTTGTGTTCATTACAAGTTGGTGCTGGTGTAATAACTGAACAAAGGAGTTATTAACTAACTCCAATCTCCTATTTGATTCGTGGTCAGGCAGAGGGTGGAAAGAATGAGAGGAAACAGTAGGCGGAGGTATAGGTGATGCAGTG
Organism: Lissotriton helveticus; assembly: GCF_964261635.1. Lineage (NCBI taxonomy): Eukaryota > Metazoa > Chordata > Amphibia > Caudata > Salamandridae > Lissotriton > Lissotriton helveticus. The sequence goes on from NC_136064.1 coordinate 72,737,686, forward strand.
GGCGCAAATGTTACATGGAAAGAGAATAAAACATAACTTATCAAAAAGATCATTACGCTGAATAGCATAAAAATACACAGTATTATAAAACTTTTCTTTGTCATCGTGGTACACAGTCTGGGGCAGATTTATGAAGGCCTTGCGCCGCCGGTGCGTCACTTTTTCCCATGTTAAAAATGACGCACCGGCGGCGCAAGGCCTTCATAAATCTGCCCCTCTGTGCTTAAAGTTCATTTGTTTGGCAGGTCTCTCCACATCGGGAAACTCCATCCTCTCTAAAGTGCTGCCCGTGGTGGGAGGTTGCCTCTGCTAAGGGATGCTTCCGTCAGTCTAGGGCAACTCCCTTGGACCAACCAGAACTACCGACCTAAAGTCGTTAGCTGCACCCCAAAGACTTTAATCAACCGCGGCCCTAGCAGCGGAACCCGGATGGCGGTTCGAAAAACAAAAATGAGCAAGTTTCTTAGATGGGAGAGCTGCACTTTCAAAAATAGTACTTGGGGGAAAAGAAGTATCCTTTTATTTGTCCATGAATCTGAGTCTCAAATTGCAAAATAAATGATTTTATTAGTTCGTTTTTCTCGGTCTCAAATTATACCGTCGTTTCCCAGGTATTGTCTGATCCGGGAACAACAGGTCAGGCTCTGTAATGTTCACTCGCTTGGGTGGTGGCACAGCCTTGTGCAAAATGTTTTCGTTTTCTTGTTCAGAGTCAGTTTCTTTTACATGCAAATCATTAAAAGGGACGGTATTTGGCACGGCATCAGGTTCTGGGTCAGCGACACCCTCCTGGACCCACTGGTCATAGGGCAGAGGTAAGGGTACCCTTTTACAGTGGACCCCATGGATCCAGGCCTTCTTCCCTTCCACTCGAACTGCCGATCTGGTAGAGAGAAGGACGAGGTATGGTCCCGTCCACCTGGGCTGGTCGTTTTTAGTCCTTTGGAAATTCTTTATCAACACCCAGGATCCAGGGTTTATGGGGTGTCCTGGAGTATCAGAGGCCGGAGGCAGGGAGTCAAGTACCTGTTGATGCAAAACACGCAATTTAGCCGTCAATTCATGCAGGTAATCAAGCAAAATAGGGTGTTCTAGCTCGCTGAACTTCGTGGGCCTAGGCACTCCCCATATGTTGGCTGCCCGGCCAAAGACAATCTCATAAGGGCTGAGTTTCACTCGCGAATGCACAGTCATTCTGGTGGATAGGAGTGCTAAGGGTAGAGCGTCAGGCCATTTAAGACCTGTGCTCGCTTGGATGTTGGCCAATTTAAGTTTAAGCGTGCCATTGTAACATTCTACTAATCCAGCTGATTGGGGGTGATTTGCAGCGTGGAACTTCTGCCGTATACCTAGCCCTTCACACACTCTCTTCATCACACGACCCACAAATTCACTTCCGTTATCAGACCAGACCATTCTAGGCATTCCAAACCTGGGGAAGTACTCTTTCACAAGGGCTTTTGCTGTGGACAAGGCAGTATTGTCTTTCAGGGGATATGCTTCTACCCATTTTGAGAAAGCACAAACAACAACGAGCATGTATTTTAAGTTGTTGCACCTCTCCATGTGTATGAAATCTAGCTGCAAAACCTCGAACGGATACGTAGGAGGTGCAAAATGACCAGCTGGAGTTGGGGTTCCCCTACCAGGATTGTGCTTCAGACATACCATGCAATTCTTGACAACATTCTCTGCACACTTGGGAATCCCTGAATTCTTCGACACTGTGGCCAACAACTCGCAAATCCCTTTCACGCTGATATGAGCCATTGTAACCACTGCAAGCACATATGCATCGGGTAACAACCATCTCTGATGCTCTGTCAATTCAATCCAACAACCATTTGCATCCATTCTACCTGTACTCTCTCTCCACGTGCTCAACTCTTTCTCTGTGGCCTCAGCTTGGATGGACTTCACACTTTCTATCGTGTCCTCACATATTCCAACATCACCAGTCCATCTTTCAGGGCCTGCAACATACATTCGGCTCATCACATTCTTTTCCGTTTCTTTAGCGATCTCATCAGCAAATGCATTCCTACGACCAACATCATCAGTCACCTTCTTGTGAGCACTACATTTCACAATCGCCATTTGCAGGGGCAAGGTCAGTGATTCAAGAAGCTCATTTACCAACTGACCATGCTGAATCTTAGCTCCATGCGAAGTCAGGAACCCACGTTCTCTCCACAATCGTCCAAAGCTGTGAGCCACTCCAAACGCATACTGACCATCAGTGTAGACAGTCACTCTCATTCCTTTAGACAATACACATGCTCTTGTGAGTGCAACTAATTCTGCAGCTTGAGCTGAACCATGTGGTACTCGTGCAGTTTCAACAACTGTGTGCAAAGTCGTGACAGCATATGCTGCAGTCACGTTACCATTTGGGAGCTTGAAGCATGAACCATCCACCCATAACGTACCATCACATTCAGCAAGAGGAGTGTCAGATACATCTACTCTCCCTTTTGTCTCTTCCTCTGTTGTGAGAAAACAATCGTGCTGTTCTAAAGCATCTGATTCCTCTGCAATTGGTAACAATGTAGCTAGATTTAAGGTACTGCACCTTTTTATGTGCACATGACTTGCTAACAGCGATAATTCGTAGCTTGACAACCGAGCACTAGTTAAGTGCTGTGTCTTAGTTCTATTTAACAATGTGTCTACTGCATGTGGGACCATCACGATCAGTGTATTATTCATTACTAATCCAGCAGACTGTCGAATAGAAACAGCTGCTGCTGCTGTGGCCCTTAAACAACTTGGCAATGCTTTAGCTACCAGATCCAAAGTTGATGAAAAATAGGCGCATGGGCGCTGCCTACCTCCATATAACTGAGTCAACACAGACAATGCACAGCCCTCCTTCTCGTGGACATACAATGCGAAAGGCTTACTGTAGTTGGGGGTACCTAACACAAGAGCCGAACATAATGCTGTGCGTAATTCGAGAAAACTTTTCTGACACTCTTCAGACCAAGGAATGGGATTGGGTGTATTTTTACACGTTAATGCCACCAAGGGTTTGGCCAATAACGAAAAATTTGGAATCCACTGTCTACAGTACGATGTAATGCCCAAGAAAGCACGCACTTCTTTCTGTGTTCTTGGCACATTCAATTTCGCTATTGCCTGAATTCTTTCTGGGGTCAGTTTCCTTCCCTCCTTCGATAAGAGGTGACCTAAGTAGGTCACTTCTTGTCGGCAATATTGCAGTTTGGAAAGTGACACCTTGTGATGAAGATCACACAGATGACGCAATAATGTCAACGTGGCCTTTTTACAAATTTTCTTAGTATCTGCAGCAATGAGCAAATCGTCCACATATTGTACAAGAGTAGCACCTTTAGGAAAAACAATCGTGTCAAGCTGTGTTTTTAGAGCTTGACTGTATATTGATGGACTTTCACAGTAGCCCTGAGGAGCGCGTTTAAAGCGGAAGCTTCGACCTCCTAAACTGAAGGAAAAAATATCCCTGCTCTCCTCAGCAATCGGGATACTGAAGAAAGCATTCTTCAGGTCAATTACCGAAAAACAAAAGGCAGAGGCTGGAATCATAGTCAATAATGTGGTAATGTCGGGGACATCTGGAAATTGTGGCACAACTATTTTATTCACCTCTCTAAGGTCAATCACGAATCTGTACACAGGTGGCTTAGAAGGGTCAGTCCGTTTTAAAACAGGCAGAACAGGACTATTGCAAACATTTCCTCGTGTTTCTTCAATCACATCCTTTTTAATCATTTCGTAAACGATAGCTAGTAAAGCTTTTTCACCTTCACTCGAGATTTTGTATTGGGGAATTCGGGGCATTTTAACGTTGGCTTTCAATGTTACAACGTATGGTGGAATTTCTAAAAGACCCACATCATTTGGACCAGTGGCCCAAAGAATATCTGGGAGAAACGACAATTCTGCTGGAAGTGTATCCCTCGACAAATACATGGGAGAAATCACTGTCTTACCTAAAGTAAGTTGTACTCCTGAAGGAGAACAGTACAAAGTCGCATACAATCTTTTTAACAAATCCAATCCTAGCAAGTTTTCACCACAACCTGTTGTCAGAATGAGGGGTGCTTCGAATTCGCAAGGACCAACAGAAAGAGACAAAGGGTCAGAAATCGGATTTCTAACTGGGGCGCCAGAAAAACCTACAGAAACGTTCATTTCGCCAGACAAAGGTGCGCCAGGGAGTTTGGGGTGCATAATAGAAGTCTTTGTAGCACCAGTATCCAACAGAAAAGGTTCTGACACACCTGATGTAATCACCTCAACGTAGGGTCCACTCTGATCTACTGGAACTGAAACAACTCCCTCTCTTTGTCTATGGCTGTCCTAGCAATCATTATTCTCCAAATACTCATCTTCTGTATAGTAATCATCAACGTAGTATTGAGCTGTCCTGTCAGATACGTTATTTTGCTGATCAAACCTGTTCATAGAGTTTTGTGGTGGAAGGGGACGTGCGTTCTGAGGGGCGTTTCCACGCCCTCTACCTCTAGGTGCTTGCTGACTGCCACGACCTTTCACACCAGAAACTCCATTTGCACGTTGTAATAGAATAGGACAATTATACTTGAAATGACCTTCTTGTCTGCAATATGAACACTGGTTGGGGCCTACAGGTACACGGGGTTGAGTATACTCAACTCTTTGCGAGTTCCTCTGATATTGTTGAGGCTGCTGGAAATTATTTTGGTAGTGATTCTGACCAATATTATTTTGATTACCACTACCACGTGGCGGATATGCTTGCTGTAGCAAAACCTTCGTTTTTAGTTCTTTAGTTTTCTTTTCTACTCTATCTTTCTCATCCTTGTCTCTATTTTTGTAATATTGTGCAGTAGCCAATATCTGGGCTGAAGGTGAGACTGCCCAATAACTTTCTGAATCCTTTAATTTTTTACACAATTCTGGAAGCAGATTGTGCACGAATTTATCGACAAACAATCTCTGACCACCTTCTGTGGTCATATCTTGACCGCTGTGGTCGACAAATGTTTCTTCAAACCTGGTGAAGAAATCTGAAACGGTTTCTTCTTTCTTCTGCTTGCATGCAGACAACTTATCCCAATTTACACGTATTGCAGGCATTATTGTTTTCATGTAATCCACTATTTTACCAGGGAGTTCTGCTATCAAAGGCTCAGGCTTGGCACCACCAACTTGTCGGGCATCTGCAGCAGTAATATTAGCTCATGAGTCACCTAATTCCTGATCATGATCTATATGACGAATTTTACCCCATAAAGGCTGTGGAACAACATTCCCAAATAGCATATCGATATCGGCTAAATTCATTATACATGACCCAGCAGTTTGCGACAACTCTTTGTAATACCCTTCAGGATTTTTACGCGGATCAGGTAATGTTTGTTTAAGTGCTAAAACTTCAGCTCGCTTCCATGGGACATGTACCCATACACGCTGAAAGTGTGGCAGAATAGGTGGGACAGCAGTCGTGTCACCCTCTCTCCATTGTGGGGGAACTTCTCTCATAGGGTATTGTCGCGCCTTTTTCCTACTAGATGTACTAGGCTCAGATTGTGACCCAGAACTGCTCCCCTTACTCCGATATGATAACATTTCAACTGCTTTCTCCACATCTGGACCTACGATCATACCCTCTCCGAACTTACACCGTACACGACACATCTCTTGCGGGATGCATTCCAGATCATTGTCTTCTAAATCCTCGCAAAGAAAAACACACATCTGTTCGAAAACATATCTCTGTGTCGCTGCTTCCCATTGATGGAAGACTTCCATGACAGACTCTACATCATACTTCACGGTGTCCATATCCCATTTCCGTGCTAAACGATTCAATGAGTCTCTCTCTTGATAGTCAGGCAGTCGACTTCGCAACAGTCTACGTTCCATTTTAGGGGTCGTAGTAGGCGACCCAAAAAGAGGTAAAAGAAGGTTAGTAACAGTGCTGGCCATTTTCTGCCGAATGGAAGGTGAAACTGAAGGAAGAACGGGTGGAAAAACGGGGTGAGATAAGGCAGGGGCAGAGATAGTAGAAGAGGTATCAGGGGAAATAGAAGGAGCACTAGGCAAAATCGTAGAGGGAGCATTAGGAGAAGTAAAAAGTACAGTAGGCAAAATCGTAGAAAGTGCAGGTGAAGCAAATGTGGTTGGTGGGCCTGGAGCAGGCTGCACCATAGAGACAGGAGTCAGCTGGAGAACAGCTGGAGGGTGCTGTGGAAGAACAGGAGGCGTAGGTTGCACAACTAAAGGTTATGGGGGTGCCGTGGCATTTTGCGCATAGGGGGGTGGTGAATTTAATAAGTGTGACATTAATGGATCTTTTTCACGTTCTTTTGCTGCCTCTTGCTGAAGAGACGGCAAAACTGGATAACATTTGTCTACTGCCATTTTACGTTGCCTGTGCAACTGATCACTCATCTGCTCTTCTTCATTGTCTTTAAACTGTATAGCAGCTTGCATTACTGAGAGTCCCTCTTCTCTCTTATTTTTCTTAGCTAATTTGATTTCTTTTTGTTTGGCTTCTTTACGCCATAAGCGGAAAGAGTCAAACATCGCTGGCCGGGCTTTCTTTTTAAAGAGTTTAACTTCAAGGTTGTCCAAGATTTCGGAATCAAAACTACCATATTGGGGCCATTTTAAAACACCATCTTTCCTGGTGTATTTGATCCATACTTCGTTGTATGTGATGGGGCCTACCCCATGTTTCACATATAGCTCGTAAGTCGGAGTTCCAACTGGAGGAACCGGACATGAGTCCTCCAATCGGGAGTCCCTATTATTATAACCAAGACAAAACAAATTTCCAAGTCTAAGACTAGGCATCTTCGCTCTATAGTCTAGTTCCAAACTTCAAAGGATTATCGATTACGATATTTCTCGTGAATACACGAGTCCTTCGGTTTTGGTGCTTGCAAGTACCAACAAATTATCCCAAAGGATACCCTTTGACTAAGACCAACTAAGGACTGGGAGACGCTCCACTTATACTTAACTGAAATATCGATGACGTCACCAGAAGACTCGTCTTAGTGTTTCGCTCTACCAAACTTCAAGGGTCCAAATCAGGGCGATAGCCAGGGCAGCAGCCCTTGTAGCCATCGGGAAGCGGGGAACCTCGTAGCAAAGACCTTCGGACCACGTCGACATGCAGGGGTCGATGAGGTGGTTGGCCGTCCTCTGGAATTTTCACACGAAGCTCCTCACGATCCTCTGGCTGACTGGTACCACTGGAATCGCCCCAAACGTTGGGCGCCAGCTGAGGTACTGGGTTTTTAAGAACCGGCACAGAACCGGTAACCCAGTGGTGTCAGGGTACACCCAGAGACCTCGGGTTCTTCCTGGTCCAGACCACAGAAACTCAGAGTCTTCTAGGTGAAGTCAAAGATTGGTTTATTGGCTGCAACCAAGGTAACAAGTGTCCTAGAAGTACAACACGGGGAAGTATATTCTCAGGAGACTGCTCGCCTTTACAAAGTCGGGCTTCTCTCTTTATACAGAATATTCAGCTTCAGGCAAACATTCTTCGAATTTGTAGTATGTCATTTACAGTTATAGGTTTACAAAAGAAAAGCAGAGTCATGATGACATGTACATATTTCACGTCGTGCTGCCCATAACAAATCACCTGGCAAGGCCCAACATTTCATCAGATATCGGCGGACCCCCATTAAAACAGGCACCTCCCCATCATAAAGTAAGTGAAGCAAAAGAGTAGAGACAGATGTGAGCAAGATACGGCAGGTGTGCGCGCTGAAATGGTTTTATGGCTTGTTGAGCCTTGATGCTATCTTGCTCGGCCACTGGGAGGGGAACTGACCTAACGAGTTCGGCCTGGGGCAATGGTTCCAACTTGCACAGGTCATGGAAAAGTCGATTAAGGTGTATGTGTCCTTGTGGAATTGAATTCAACTGGATTAAGGCCTATGTAAAGGGCAACACATAAATGGAAGCCAAGGGTTCAGAACGCAAATGACGATTTCGAGGTGAAATCGTCACTCGAATATGCTGAAAATATATGTACATGATGTACTCGTCATTCTCGGTCTTTTGATACCAAATTCGTCATGTTTCGACGAAGTTTTAATTCTCGAGTCCAGAACAATTACACGAATCCAGATTTTCAGAACCACACATCCTGGATTTCCACACATCGTACCTGTGTGGCAAGTTTTCCCGATGCATCACCTGGGGACCAGAACCATCTTGGAGTCATCACATCACTTTCCCCTACAGACCCGACACAAGGCATCACTTCTCCTGCGTGCAGCAGAACTGTTGTATTGCCTCCCCATGGTCTCAGGAAGTGACACATCTCTTGTTTCTCCACACTTCCCATCTCTGCTGATTTTTGTTCTTGTGAATTTTTTTGCATCTACACATACTTTATGAGAAATCACCATCCATAGTTTTCTATGGACCCAGTTGGACGAAACCTTTTTAAAGTCATATTGTTACTTGTATTTTTTTTATTATAGAGTTATATATTGTTCGATCTTGACCCGCAACCGAATCAGGTATCAGAGCCCTTTACATAGCACCAGTTACGTTACATGAGGACACACATTCATTTTTGATAGGCACGGGGAGATTAAGTGATTTGTCCAGAATCACAGGATGTTCATCGTCGTTACCGAGACTCGAATGTTGGTCTTGTTGAGTTTACATAATGATACTTTATTTTTCTAAACTGGTATAGTGTGAATTTGTGGTGTTATCACTGTATTTCTGTGTGTTTTGAGTACAAATACTTTACACATTGCCTTTGGGATAGGCCTGTCCGCTCGTGACAAGCTACTCAGGGTGTGAGTAGGGGTTATCTAAAGTGTGTTTCTCCCTTACCCTGACTAGAAGCAATGGTCCATATTTAGACGAAGGTACCTACCTCTGCCAACTAGAGACCCCCATTTCTAATAACAGCGTAAGCGGAAGTCAGTGGTATAGCAATCTCTTTGATTACACAGGTTTACTCTCATGGAGTAGTATAGAAAGCAGAGTGTTCGGAGTGCAGCTACCATACCAGCACAGCCATGGAGGATGAGGAGGTTGAGGCAAGGCTGAGAACTGCTGAAGGAGTATTCAAGGAACCATCTGGACAAATGGAAGAGGCAGTTACATCGTTCCACACAATTGGCTTTTGTCAGGCAACATTTCAGACCCTGTTTAACAAATTAGAGAGTTTAACCAAAAAAGAAATCTCCCAATGGTGGGAGGTCCAGCCTTTAAAGAGATATTGTGAAGTAGGAAGAGTCCTGAGGGGACTAAGAATAATGATTACCGCCTTTGTATGAAAACCCAATTCCAGAATTAATCAAAGAATAGGAGGAGCTTAATGCCGAAAGCTCTAGAAAGACGAATATGCTTCTGATTAAATAAGCATCTATTGACAGGGACACCATCAAGACACAAATTAAAGAACTCAATGAGCAATGACAACTACACAACGACAAAGAAACTGTGAGCAAATGTTTAAAGGAAATGAAGCCATGGATGAAAAAAACATGAAGAAGTGATTACAGCAAGAAAATCCCACAAATTCAAAAGATACAGGAAAGATTATGAAAATGGAAGAATGTACATGTTTGCTAGAAAATTTGATAACATCAAAAGAGAACAACAAGAGGATTTTAGATGCAAATATTCAGAGTAATCTCTTAGCCATCGGACAATGATTTAATGAGAGACCTTAGAAAATATGAAGAAGTAGGTGGATCAGAAATCCTCACTGACACCAAATTATTGCTTGAACAACAAGTTGTCGTTAGTGAGGGGGCTGATACTCCTTTTAGGCCTACGTCTAAGTTCAATCCTCTTATGCTACATGACAGAATTGACTCTTTTAGCGAAACTGTAATACAAGAATTCAAAAAACAAAAAAACCAAGATGTTAGGAAAAACAAATGTAATACATCTCGGAACCTGACATTCAACAGAGTAATGCAGAGGTGGTTTTTAAACGATCAATATATCAGACAAAGCAGTTTAGACAAAGGTGGAAATGTTGTTATTTGGCTCAAGGAGATGTATCTGCAGGAGGCATTCTTACAGCTAAACGACACAATCTGTTCTTGCAATGTCTCAAGGAATGTCTATAAAAGACTAAAAGAAGATTTTTACACTGATTTGAAAGGGTGGAGGGTTTCAGATTTACTCAACTCAGACAAATGCGACTTTTTGAAAATCTCACATCCTAAATTACCTGTATAATACTTGCTACCCAAAATTCATTAAAACCAAGACCATTTGATCTCATACGTCAGTGATACTACAGATTTCTTGGAAAGAATGTTCGATATTCATTGGGGGAAGACTATCTAATGGTCGGCCTTGATGTGAATTCATTATATACCTGTTTAAGACAAACAGATGGGTTAAGAGCGGTGAGACACTTTTTGAAATCTAGGCCTATACGTTTTCACAAACATAATCAAATGCTGTTGGACATAATTGTATGGTGTCTTGAAAGTAACATCTTTCTATTTAACAACAACATTTTTCCAACAGATGCAAGGGACAGAGATGGACACCTGCTATGCCCGAGTTATGTAAATTTGCAAATGGGCTGGTGGGAGGAGCAGGAGCTTCGCAACACAGAATTCCAGGATTGGTCCCCACATATTATAATGTGGTCGAGATATTTTGATGACATTTTCCTTTTATGAAAAGTAAGCCAGAAATCAGCAGCCGATTTTGTTGGGAAAATCAATATTAACAATCTGAATCTTTCCTTTAGTAGCCCTATCAACAATAGCTGTGTTCAGTTTCTGGATGTTAAATTTGAAGTAAATGGTACAAGCCTCACAACTACTGTGTTTAGAAAGGAGACATAAGGGGACACCACATTACATGCCATGAGTTTTCTCCCTACAGCACTTAAGAACTAAGGGGCATATTACCAAGAATAACCGATGATTATCGCTAAGCTTGGTTAGAGGCAATAATTTTATCGCCGTGCTTCGCCTATTTTTATCGCTTAGAAACCTTGCTATTATCAAGGTTTATCTCCTAAGCGATAAAAATCGGCCGAAATGCATGAATATCGCTGAAAAGTCAGCGATCTTCCTGCATTACCGAGCTCATGCTCTTAGCCATGTTATCCACCTACCATTGGATAACATGGCTAAGAACTGCTCTGGGCATGCGTTAGCTTTTGGAGATAATCGCGCTTAGCGCAACTATTTCCAAAAGTAGGTAATAGGAGATAGCGATGTTAGCGACTGTTTCCAGTCGCTAACATCTTGGCACGCCCACTTTGAATGTCAGTAGCGATAATTATCGCTGACATGCAAAGTGGGCCCCAAGATGATCGCTATCTCCTACTAGCTATCGCTAGCTGGTGTTAGCGACAGCTAGGTAATAGGGCGATAAAATTATCGCCGCTTTAGCGGGAAAAATTCCCGCTAAAGCGGCGATAAGGCCCTTGGTAATATGCCCCTAAATAACTTATGGCGAATTACTACGGCTGAAATATAATCAGTAGTTCCCAACCCCTATTTGAAAGAGTAGAGGATCAAATGACAGAAAGATTGAGGGAGAGGGGGCACAATGAAGAAACTATTGAACGAGCATGTTCTAGAGTAGCCAAACAAACCACAGCAGAACTGCTGTTCAAGATGCCTATACTGAAACTTCAAAGTGATAGTGAGTGTAGACTTATTACCACCTATAACGAGCATCATAATACAGTGAGACAGGCTCTACAAAATACATTGGCACTTGCTTTAACATGATCCAATAGTTAGATCAGAGATCAACCCTAAACCTTTAGTCATCTATAGGAAATCAAAATCTATCAAAGACACCCTCGTAATGGGTGAAACCCAAGAATGGCTTCAGAAAATGCAGTAAATGAAAAGCGTGCCTACACGAAGAAAATATCACTGAAATCCCAACCGATTTGGGTGAACGATTACAGATTAAAAAACCATTAGATTGCAAGTCATAATTTAAAGGGTATGCACTTAAATGCCTCTGTCCCAACCGATATCCGGGTCAGGTAATAGAGCGCGACACGCAGGTATCGAGTGGGTGCCTGGCGACGCGGGCGTAGTGCCTATTACGCCAGCACCCCAATCCCGAGACCCATGATGTGAGGATCACTCACATCAAACGTGCTACCCGGTTTCTTAATTGGGCAACCGTACATTTTTCAGATTGCACTTTTTACACTTTTTTACTTTCACGTCCTCAGGTCAGGGTGGGCCTTAGCATGCCCATACCGCCGAGGTTTAGCCTTTAGGTCCTGATGAATGCCAGGTAACTGACACCACGATGGCAGAAACATGTTGACCCCACTTAAGAGGAAGTAGCTGAACCATTAATTTGGCCCCCTTCCCACACTTTGTTTTTAATGTGTCTGATTGGCCACTCAATAAAACTTTTTGTGACACAATTCAGACCTTTTTAAGGTAATCACATTGTCACCCCTTCACCCTTCACAACACAAAAAACCAGCATCGAAGCACACCGGGGAGGCCCTCGGCCTCTTCCGGTGGGGTCAATGATGAAGCATGTCACCACCAGGTTGGTGAGTGAGGGCCTTCTATATAAATCTTAGAAGATTTGATTTGTCCCATGCTCCCTTTCTTTCTGTAGCAGTAGTTACACTCTTTCGTTGTTTATACCAACCGATATATAGGCAGGATGAAACTATAGGTACATAACCATATTGTACAACATATACAGGCTGCAAAAAATTAAGATGAGAGATATCCTGTAACACGGCATTTCAAGGAGTGCCATAGAAGTAATCCAACCTTCTGTGTGTTAGACCAGGTAAAAGAATCCCTCAGCGGAGGAGACAGAGAAAAACACTAAGGCAACTTGAATGCAGATACGTCTTGAAATTAGGAACAAAAGAGACTATAGGATTGAACACCAATGAGGACATGTACACATATGTATGAAAGTTACCTAAACAGCCCTTACCTCAGTAATTTTACATGTTTTTAGATTTTGTACTTTAATAGTGCGTGGAATAGGTGCCCATGGTTATTTACATATAATTAACACTGATTATTTTTATTTGTTTGTTTACTTACAGGACTGGATGCAGAAGTGTGTCGACGTGATTGTGACTTACCTGGAATGCAGAAGTGCTAAGATATCATTTAAAAAAAAGAAAATCTTAATATTAAAATATCTTTTCAGAGTTCAGCCAGGTTTTGCCCAAAAGTGCATAATTTGTATTTGCATTAATTTGTGCAAAACTGTTCTTTCCCCATGTTTCATAACCAGAATTATTAAAATAGACTGGGGAACCTTTTCACTCACTGGTCATGCCAAGATTTGCACCCTGGATGTCTTTAGCTCTCTATGTCTATTTCCCACACCTTAAATATGGTGGGCTATTTCTAGCACTGTCTAACCTCCAGCAAGGCCAGACACACTCCTTTTTCATTTCCCAGCAGGCAAGCAGGCAGGTGTCTAGGCTCTAATTAGATTTCCAGCTCCTCTAGTAGAATGTATAGACTTCAGATGATGAACCCTTACATCTCTCATGCTGCTCCAAACATTCAGTCCAAGTACCCTAAAGATTACTCCCTTGCTTGCTCATAAAGTACTTGGGGGCATATTATCAAGAACGGCGTTAAAATTATCGCCGCTTTAGCGGCAGGAAACTGCCGCTAAAGCGACAATAATGGGATTGATAATGTGCCCTTGTGAATTCCCATAGAAGCCTAGGTTCACACCAGAACATGGGCTTCTATTGGAATTCTCAAGGGCATATTATCAAGCCCATTATCGCCGCTTTAGCATCAGTTTCCTGCCGCTAAAGCGGTGATAATTTTAACGCCGTTCTTGATAATATGCCCATAGGAATTGAAAAAAACTGGGGTGCAATGGATCTTACATTTATATACTTTTTCAAGAGAGGAGATGTGGATCCATGGTCTAGGGTCTCAGAAACACTTTGGGTTGGTTATCTTTCAAGTGTCCTATTCTGGCTGCTTCTCATACACAGCCTTTGATTGTGTTGTCACAGCAGATAGCAATTACTTGTTTCATTATGTATCAGGATCTAAGAAATTTGGGGGCATATTATCAAGGAGGTTTATCTCCGCTTTTTTGGCTTTAAAAGCCAAGAAAGCGGAGATAAAATTATCTTCATATTACCTAGCTGTCGCTAACACCAGTTAATGACAGCTAGTAGGAGATAGCAACCTTCTTGGGCACCACTTTGCATGCCAGAGAAATGTATCACTAATGACATGCAAAGTGGGCGTGCCAAGATGTTAGCGTCTGGAAACAGTCGCTAACATCGCTATCTCCTATTACCAACTTTTGGAGATATTCGCGCTTAGCGCGAATATCTCCAAAAGCTAACACCTGCCCTGAGCAGTTCTTAGCCATGTTATACAATGGGAGGTGGATAACATGGCTAAGAGCATTAGCTCGGTAATGCATGAATATCGCTGACTTTTCAGCGATATTCATGCATTGCGGCCGATTTTTATCGCATTTGCGATAAGCCTTGGTCATACCAAGGTTTATCTGCGGTAAAAATCGCCGCAGGTCGGCGATACATTTTTGTCTCTCACCAAGCAATAGCGATAATTATCGCTATTGCTTGGTAATATGCCCCTTGATTACTGGTGGAGGAGGGTGAAGCCACATTTTTTCTCAGGGTAAAGACACAAGAAAACCCTAAATTAACCTGTGCACAATCCTCAGGTAGCTTGGCTCAGAGCAGTCAGATTTATCTCAGAGGCACTGTGTAAAGTATATGTGCAACAATTAAAACAGGAAAACAGTGAAGACACCCACATCGGCATAGAAGAATAGAGCAGAAGGTAATAAATAAAACAAGACCACAATGACCAAAATCCAATCAGTAGAACCAGAGCTTTGAATTTTTAAAGAATAAACTGCAATATAACACCTAAAAGTATAAAGCACCAACTGGGGTTATTTGGTTGTGTTGGACCTGGTCAAATTCAAAGGTTTAGACCCACCACAATAGAGTGCAGATTGGATACAGTCCCAGATTAGTCCCGCTGAAGGTTTACCTTCTCAAGTTTTGTGCCAAGAATCCCGTTCTTGTTGAATGACGGTCGCAGGGAGCGAGGAGATGGTCACGGTCAGTAGTTGGCAGTCGGCATAGTGCGTGAAGCAGATTGGGCATCATGGATGAGTGGACTAATGCTTTGAGTTGGCGGTCCTCCTTGGCAATCAACGCTTGTTGTGTGAAGGCACAGAATGGCGGTGACTTGCGCACAATTTCGAGTAATGCTGTTCTGGTGCAAAAGGGCATGTTAGCGGTTGCGAAGAGCCCAAAAGCTTGATTTAAAGAGCTCATGAGGGTTGTATGATGTAGCAACGCGATCATTTGATTGAGGTACATTACATTGCTGTTTTTACAATGCAAGTCGTTACAATGACTTGCAGTGTAGGGCGCTGTACTTAGGAATAGTATTATTTACTACTCCAACTCCAGCCTACGTACAGTAGGGAAGGTGTTGAAATAGAAAATCACACTATTCCTTACTCTAGCGCGCCCTCCAGTGCAAGTCATGGTAAAGACTTGCATTTTAAAAGCAGCGATCTAAATGTACTGCAGTGTTTTGCCCGCCTTGTTATGGTCGTTTCCCGCCCACATTAAGGGTCCAGGACCTGTGAGGCACAATTTGGGAGTCAGGAATTTGATGCAGCTGGGACCAGGAGATAGTTGGGGAGCCTTTTATGTCCCTAAGGCTCAGATCACAAAGCCAGCAGACTAGCCCTTGAGTCACTGTGGGATCCTGGGTTCATGATGGAGTTGCAGGTCCAGTACTTCTTGCCCAGGCAAAAGGGCAGCAGCTCAGTACAGCAGGGCAGTGGTACCTCAGAGCTGCAGTCCAACAGAGTGGCAGTCCGTATAGCAGCACTGCAGTCCTTCTTTCTGGCAGAGTATCTACAGGTCAAGAAGCGTACTGAAGAGTTGCTGTCTGAGGTCCATTATTTATAACCAGTTGTGCCTTTGAACTGGGGGAGAAGTCCTCAGGCATCCTGCCTTCCCCACTCTGGCTCCAGACGAACTACAGCGGGGTATGTAGCTCTTTGTGTGGAGACAGTACACTGCCTATCCAGGTGCAAGTGGGGCATTGCCCAGCTTCTCCCTCCCATCCTGCCAGTGATGGAACATCGAGGCACACCTAAGCTCTCTGTTGGGTGTGGCTGTCTAGGAAGAAAACACAAAGCTCAATTGTCAGCTACACCTTGGCATGTGACCAGACAGGCTACCAGCACTAAATTGCGTTCTAAAAGTGGCATTTTCAAAATTGCAATTTAAAATCTGACTTCACAATAAGTTAGGATTTTTAACTACCAGGACATGTAAAACCTAAAAGTACACTTCCTACTTTTTAAATACATTGCACCCAAGTCCTCTGGGCTGTCCAGTGCCTTCACCAGGGGTGTCTTATATGTATTATAAAGGAAGGCTTAGGATTGGCAAAAGATTCATTTTGCCAGGTCGTAATGTCAGTTTAGAACTGCCCACACATGTTCTACAATAGCAGGTCTGAGACATGTTTAAAGGAATACTTAAATGGGTGGCATAGTCAGTGCTGCAGGCCCACTGGTAGGATTTAATGTACTGGTTCTGGGTACATGTAGTACCACTTTACTAGGGACGTATAAGTACATTAAATATGCCAATTGGGTTAAGTCAATATAACCATGTTTTGAGGAGTGAGCACATGCTCTTTACCGCTGGTTAGCAGTGTGCAGAGTCCTTTAATGCCATCACAAATGAGAATAGCACAAAAATGAAGGAGAAAGACACAACATTGGGAGAAATACCACCCTAAGGCTGACAGGTCTAACATAGGGGCCATCCAAAATGGTCCCACTGGTTTAGGTATTCAGACTTTAACAGTATACAATCATACATGTGCCACACTATCTGCATATACAAGTATTGTACATGCACATATAATGTCAGTGATGAGAAATGGAATTCACTTACACAAGAGGGGTCTGTAGACTGCCAATCTCTGGTAGAGAGAAAATTCTACAAAAATGTGTTTTGCTGCCAAATCTGTTTATAAGACTAAACTAGGGCACAGGCACCAGACCTACACCCGCTGTGAGGGCATGCTTTGTGCATATGTGTCCCTTCAGGTCACAAAACAGATTCTGGATCTCACATTACCAGGTGCAAGCCGAGGACTTTACACACACACTTGAGAGATAGTAAGGGGCAACCAAAAAGTCAGGTGGGCACTTATGCCAGGGGTACATGCCCGTGTGCCATGCAAGGAATATTCCTGTGCCAACACCCATGCAAGTAACTTGTAAAGTAGTGGTAATTAAGGTAGTACTGTGGACTAAGAGAGTAGTGTTGCAGAATGTAGTTATAGCGTACTCCCAGCCCGGTAGCATGTAAATAAATTACGCAACACACAGATCTCGGTATTACATGTCTTTATTCCTCAGAGTGTAACCGCTAAGTAACACGTACTGCATCGTGAATGTTATTAACCACACCCAATCACTTACGTCACTGGACTACAGAGTACAAGCTCTATCATACGGATGCATGACATTACAATGCATGCTTTTACCACGCATGCCTTTACAACGCGGTATTTACAACGAATACCTTTACAACGCATAGCGCTTTGGTTCGCTGGATAGTGAATAGTTTAATTTACTAATCCAACTCCAGTCCCCGTGGATAGTAGGGAAGGTGTTGGAAAGTAAATTAAATCTATTCCCTATCCTAGAGCGCCCCCCAGCGCAATGCGTTGTAAAGGTATTCGTTGTAAATACCGCGTTGTAAAGGCATTGCGTGGTAAAAGTTGCGTTGTAAAGGATGTTTCCCCTATCATACACATGACACTGCAGTAGTTCTCTTTACTTCAGTTATGGACTAATTTGACGCTGTTTACATTCTTTTTGTCTGTCTCACATGCTTCTATGGCACTCAGAGTTTACTTCTGGCAAGGCTAAGCATAAGCATTTCACACATTAGAGACAGTGTTTTGAATTCTAGCTGCAGCAGAAACCTTGCCCTGCTGCATCTGACATTCCAGGTGTGCAGTGGAGTTTCCCCTGGCTTGAGCTCTGAGTGCTGGAGCCTGTCCACACTGGCCATCCTGATTGCAAAGCAGAGGGTCCCTGAGCATTGTTTGCCCTCAGGCGCGTGCCCTCATTCAGGCGAGCAGTGTGCCCACCTCGCCGTGTGTCCTCGCCCGCAGCCAGGAGGTGAGTTGAGGCGAGGGGACAGCCGGCTCCTGTGCGCCGCAGCAGCCCCCTCTGGAGCCCTTCTGATGCCATCAACATTCAGAGCTGCACCACAGCTTCCAACCTGCCTCCTCTCCACAATTGGTTCTGACATTTGTGATGAAGTGAATTTAATGAACAAACCCTGCTTATTAAAGTAACTTATCAGAAGTGTCAAGGCTGATTTGAAAAGGAATACTGGGGCTCGAGAAGACAGAAATGTTATCTATTTAAATGCGCAAAAGTTTTATTTTTTTATTTTTTTATTGTTGGCTTCCAACCTCTCCAGGAGTAATTTCAACTCATTATCTTTGCTTGTGAAGGCTGCGTCTGACAGAAAGAACTCAATACCCGAGTGGGATTATTCCTGCAACATTCAGTACAAAAAAATCCTGTAGTGACACTGATGTCTGACTGCTCACCACTTTTCTATGATTGTTTAGTTATTACCAATGTGAAATCTTCTTCCTATGTGACATAATTGTCAAGAGGTATGGGGCCTCATTTATGAGGCTGTGCGTCACTTTTACGCCGCCTGTGCATCACTTTTTGTGACGCACCAGTGGCGTAAGAAATGTGCCTGGTTGCGCCATATTTACAAAGTGACGCATCTAGGTAGATGCGTCACTTTGTAAACCCCTGCACCACATTATACCTGCGCCAGGTATAATGTATGCAAGGGGGGCGTTTTCACGCAAGAAAGGGTCATGGAAGTGACGCAGTGAAATCTATAAGATTTCACGGCGTCATTTCTTGGCAGCTAATGCGTCAAAATCTTACGCCTGCTTCATGGCAGGTGTAAGACTGATGCAGTCACTGACAACATGGGACTTGCCCATGTGAAAATACACATTGCTGGAGTTGCGTCACTTTTGTGACACACTCCAGCAATGCGTCACTTTTGCGCCTACACATACGTCAGAAATACTGACGTATCTGTAACTCCTTGCGACATGATGCATCATATTATAAATATGATGCATAAATCATGACGCAAGGAGTGCACACTGAGAAGTGACGCCATAAATGAGGCCCTGAGTGTTTCAGCCTTCCTCATATACATAACATTGTGGAGTCTACTGATTTCTAGTGTCTTGTTGTTCTAGCTTCTGGTACCCGAAAACAACACCTCATATCCCCTAACGATAGCAGAAACTCCCTAAGACCCCTTAAAAAGAAGCCATTGGTCTGTCAGGTGCATACCACTCTCTTCAAGGCAGCCTTACATCTATGGAGCAGCTGCAGTAAAGAGCGGGGGGGACAGCTAGGGGGATTTTGAGAGACGACCATGAGTGAAAATTCATTCTTTATTTAATTTTTCCTTGTGGTCGTCTCTCAAAATCTCCCCAGGTGGCCCCACCGCCCCTAAGCTCCCACCTGTAGCGGCCGCGGCTGCTATGGAGTGCGTAAGGGTTTACACAAGACTACTTCATCATTGTCTGAGCATTTCATACTTCCTCGCCCTCTTGGCATCGACTGGTGGCATTATCAATCAATCAATACGCATTTGTAAAGCATGCTAATCACCCTGGGAGTATCTAGGCGCTGCAAGTGGGAGGAGCGATTCATACACCCAGCTCTTGAGGCCGCTCCTGAATTCGGCGAGAGCGGAGGAGGTTCGGAGGTGGATGAGGAGGTCGTTCCAGGCCTTGGCAGCTAGGTGGGAGAAGGCGCGTGGCGAGGGCCAGTGAGGCAGACTGCAGGTGTCTGGTGGGCCGGTGGAAGATCAGGCGGTTGATCAGATATTCTGGTCCTGTGTTGTGGAGGGCTATGTAGGCGTTGGCCAGCAGCCTGAAGTGGCATCTCGTCTTGATGGGGCACGAGTCTATGTGATCCTATCTGGTATCCAACACCCAAAAGTGGAATCTCTAGTTGTTTCAGGGCCTTTCTATTTATGAAGTTACTTTAAGCCCTATCAAGCTGAATATAGGGTTACCAACTTGTCAGTTCTATCACATTGTCAGTAACCTATTCCAGATGTCTCTGAGCCCTTCACATGTCTGGACCATATGAAAAATGCTTGTGTTTTCTGATCCACATCTAAGACACGATTGTCTCACCTACTACCAGGACATGTAAAACTTAAAAGTACATTTCCTACTTTTGAAATACATTGCACCTTGCCCTCTGTGATATCCAGGACCTACCCTAGGGGTGACATAAGTTTATGTTTGAAAGTGTGTGTCATTATATCTGGTCTCAGGGGTTGGGCAAGGAGTGCTGTGGAAAAAGTTCTCATGCGAGTGCATACAAAGGATATTATTACATTATCAGTGTGACAGGGTACATGTGCACATATGACTGACTTCATATATGACCTTTTCACTTCGTCCTCCTTGTTATCACTCTTCTTGCTTGATGAGAGTTCAAACTCAAGACTGGAAATTTACTTGCCTCTATATAAAAATTTTCTGATTTAAAAAAAATGTTTTTTTATTGAATTTGACTTTTGGAAATGCCATTCCATTCCTCTTACAATGCTCTGATTCCACAGAACTGCCTATTATGATCAATCAATATGATCAATCAATACTGATACTAAGCAAAGTCTCAGAAGGCTTTATGGAAAGAGAGACTACGTGATGTACTTAATTTGAGCCAGTGGTTTCAGTTGCTCAGCTTAGGCACTTAATTGTCAATACTGGTAGCTATGACGGTCTGCCACATGGTGGCGCTGTTTGTCTAATTTAGAGATTAGCACATCAACAGTTGTCTATTAATTCAATATGTAATAAAATGACTTATACTTGATGCCAAAGCCATTCTTATAGCTTTGGGGGCCTGAAATCAGTACAATAGTTGTCTTAGGGCCAGATGTAGGTAGCCCTTTAAGGGTCAGTAATGGCCGAAAATCGGCATTTTCGGCCGTTACCGACCGGTATTGAGCATTCTGGATGTAGGAGACAGAAAATCGGGCGAATCGGTAAATTTACCGAATCGGTAAATTTTCCGAATCGTAAAAATTACCGAATCGGTATTTTACCGATTCGGTAAATAAGAAGTGGTAAAAATGGATTTTGAGATGTAGGGAAGCACTGAAATACCGGATTTGCATGAAATTCGGTATTTAAGAGTCGGTATTTACCATGGATGTGTGTTCTTATTTACCGCCCCCCTGGGTCCAGAATGGAGTAGGTACAAAATATGCTTCACATCCTTGAACCCTATTTCGGCTGTGAGCATTTTACCGTTCTGGGAGATCTGAACTACCATTTGGAGAACTTGGAGTCCAGTGACTCCTTCTCCTTGATCGATGCTATGTCCGCCTGTGGGCTGAACCAACTGGTGAGGGGTGCCACCCATCAGGCGGGACATACGCTTGGCGGTATCTTTTCTAATGATGAAAGGCTGATAGTTAGCTCCCCTTTCCCCCTCTCATGGTCCGACCACTTCGCGGTGCCATTTGAACTGTCATGTACTACTCTGGACAATCTGGAAAGGATCCCAAGTAAGAGGGTAGCTAGGCGAAATCTTAAGAACATCTCTAACAACCTGCTTGCCCCTATGATCTCCAGTATTACAATCTGCCAGGAGGTAGACGTAGGTCTTTCGGTCTCGCAGCTGGAGAAGGATGTTACTGTGGCTCTAGATGAACTTGCTCCGGTCCGCTTACGATAGTCGGCCAGGAAAAAGCCATTGGTCCCCTGGTTCTCAGAGTCTTTAAGACTTCTCAGGCAGGGAGTCAGGAGGCAGGAGCGTCTCTGGTTGGCCAGCTGGGACCTGAGGGAAAAAGAAGCCCACAAAATCTTATTGAGGGGCTATAAGGCGGAGATAATAAGAGCTAAGCAGCAATACTTTACTGCTTGTACCATCTCGCTCTCCTCCCCTAAAGAGCTTTTTAAGATTGTGGACTCTCTGACTACCCTGCGGGTTCCTGATCCGGTTATTTGCTCTCAGCTGCTGTGTAACAACATTGCCTCTTTCTTTCAGGCGAAGATTGCTGATTTGTATTCGGCATTAGAGCTTCAGAAAGCTGAAACTGCGGACTCCTCTGGTTCTGCTGAGTTTGCTCTATCCACGGTGGAGGCTGCTCCTTTGGGACGCTTGGCATCTTTTCCTCCCCTTGTATCTCAGGAACTAGAGGACCTGCTTTCTAAGACTAGATCAGGTTCCCCCTTAGATCCCTGTCCTCTCACGCTTCTCGGGCAGTGTAAGGAGACCCTTTTACCTCCCCTCCTGGAAATCATAATTGGGGCAATGAGGTTTGGTACCTTCCCTCAGCAATGGAAAAGGGCTGTGGTGAAACCATTACTCAAAAAGGCAACGCTTGATCCTGGGGTTTTAAAAAACTTTTGCCCCATCTCGCTGCTCCCTGCTGCCGCAAAGATGCTTGAAACACATCTTAATAAGCATCTTGTGACCTTTCTGGAGTACTCTGGCTTGTTAGATCACTCGCAGCATGGATTTAGGAGGGAGTGTAGCACCGAGTCGGCCCTCACTATCGTGCTGGATAATATCCGCACCAGAGCTGATAGGGGCCAGACCACCCTCCTTATCCTGCTTGACCTCACTGCTGCGTTTGATACCCTCTCTCCCTTGGTGTTAACATCTCGCCTGAGGGAGATTGGCGTGGAGGGGCCCGCTCTGGATTTGCTGGCCTCCTTCCTAAACCAGAGGGAACAGAGAGTGATGCTGGGGGAGTTTCTATCTCCATCCCTGTCTGTGCAATGTGGGGTCCCCCAAGGGTCGGCATTAAGTCCGACCCTTTTTAACATCTATGTGACCCCACTTGCCAGGCTGATAAGATCTTTTGGGATGGAGGTAGTTTCCTACGCCGATGACACCCAGATCCTGGTCTCCCTCTCTCAGCCCGTTAACGAGGCTGCCTCCAATTTTAGATCTTGTTTAGAGGCAGTCGCAAAATGGATGACTTGCAATTCATTAAAATTGAACGGGGAGAAGACGGAGATTCTGGTGTTTGGGGGAAAAGAGGACATCTGGTCGGCTGCTTGGTGGCCTGCCTCTTTGGGAGCGTGTCCGGTTCCTACCGCTCTGGCAAAAAACCTAGGAGTCCTGATTGAGCCCACCCTCAATATGCGCCAGCAGGTGAATAGAACAGTCTCTACCTGTTGGGGCATAATTCACATCTTGAGGAGAATCAAACACTACTTATCCCAGCAGGCCAGAAAGCAAGTCGTGGTTGCTCTTATTGGCTCCCGACTTGACTATTGCAATGCGCTGTATGCAGGTCTCAGCAAGGGGCTGCTGCAGCGCCTTCAACTGGTCCAAAATGCGGCAGCTAAGTTTGTGTTGGATCTACCGAAACGTGCATCGGCCACCTCCGCCAGGAGGGCATTGTATTGGCTACCTGTTGAGGACAGGATCTCTTTTAAAATCCTGTGCCTTACCTTTGGCGCCCTAGCGAGAAATAGGTCTGTGAGGATTGGGGCTCTTTGGACCCCCTACTGCCCCTCGAGGAATTTGCGCTCTGCTAACAAATCCTTGTTATCTGTACCACGCATTCGCAGAGCCAAATGGGGTGGCAGAGCTTTTTCCACAGTTGCCCCTAAAATGTGGAATGCTGTTCCCGTTGAAATTAAGGCCCTTCCCACTCTTCAGTCCTTTAGGAAAGCCTTGAAGTCACGACTATTTGCCAAAGCATACCTGTAGTTTTGCCTCTGCCTTTAAGATTTATTTTATAGGCGCCTTGATGCCTTCGGGTTTTAGTTGCGTGGTTATACATTTTCTTTCATTCATTCATTCATGGATTGGAATCAGGTGGTAAACAGGTGCAACCTATAAAAATGGACCCAAAATGCAATTCTTCTTGCACAATGGCGGCATTTTATGTCATTGCAAGACGGCTACGGCTACAGGAGGAAGGAGAGAGGGAATGGCTGAGAGAGGAGCAGGTCTACAGAGAGAGGATAATCCTGTTCATGCTCATAGAGGCAGAGATCTTGCAAAGGTACAGGTTGGCCCCAGACACCATCTTGGACCTCATCAGGGACCTCCACCCACTGCTGGAGCACACTACCCCAAGGGCACATGCCATTCCACCCCACATGCAGGTGCTGTGCAGCCTCCACCTGCTTGCGTCTGGGAGCTACCAGAGCGTGGTTGCTGCGGTACGTGGGGTGACACAGAGCAGCCTGTCAAGGTTTTTCCACAAATTCCTTGACGCCATGATACACAGGATGGAGCATTACATATCTTTTCCTGCAACCCATGCTGAACTGGTCCAAACAAAAGCAGACTTCTACCAGATGGCACATTTCCCCAATATAATTGGCTGCATTGATGGCACGCACATTCCCATTTGTCCCCCTGCTGCCACAAATATATTTACAGGAATAGGAAGTCCACCCACACCATCAATGTGCAGGTGATCTGCAATGCAAAGTTTACCATCACTGACCTTGTGGCAAAATTCCCTGGGAGTACCCACGACTCCTATATATTCCAAAACAGTGGCATCTATGCACGGCTGACAGCAGGGGAATTTGGTGAAGGCTACCTCCTAGGTAAGACACAGTGTGCGACACCTATTACACCTATTGCACTAAGCAGTACATGTATGCATGTGAGTAAATTATTCCCTTTTCTTTTTAGGAGACAGTGCATATGCCCTCTGCTCCTTCATACTCACCCCCTACCTCAAACCCTCAACACCCAGCCAAAGGAGATACAACCGGGCACACAAGACCACACGCAATGTTGTTGAGAGAACATTTGGTATCTGGAAAAGCAGGTTTAGATGCTTGCACAAGAGCGGAGGTGCAAGGCAGCAGGGCCGGCTTTAGGCATGTGCAAGCTGTGCACCTGCACAGGGCCACCAAACCCCAGGGGCCACCACGCCAATATATATCCTTAATATATTAATCCTCTGAGGATGGATACATATTTGCGTGGTGGCCCCTGGCAGGGCTTTGGCGGCCTCCGGCTCTGTTCCACTTCTAAACACCCTGACCCCCTCCCCTCTTTACTGGCCTGCGCGCTCCGCCCCGCCCCGGACCCCCTCTTCCGGGCCCCCCACCTACGCTCCCTGCCCAGGGCCACCATGAGCCTAGAGCCGGCCCTGAAGGCAGTATACCCCCATCACCTGCTGTAAGATAATAGCTGCCTGTGCTATGTTGCACAATCATGCTGTTAAGAGGGGGACTGAGGTGGAGTTGTCAGACTATGAGGATCATGACGACGACATTGCTGTGCCTGAAAGACAACCTGCAGGAGTGTCAACACCAAGTGATGGCAGATACAGACGTGAGGAAATAACACGCAACTATTTCTGAGTAAGTGATGACACTGCGAGCTATATTGAAAGCACAAGCTTCTGTTTAATTAGATTTTACCTAGATATGTTAAAGAACAAAAGTGCAACAGTAAGCATTTGACAGCAATGCTCACAGTGAGCAAACACACTCAGACAGGTGTTGAATCCTCCCACTGTAGTTGTATATTGTCACTAGGCAGGTTGAAATGGCACAAATGTGCAAATGAAACTTTATTAACTATGATTCAAATGTCCAATGTCAGTAGGCCATAGTTACAACTGTTCATTTTCGGCCACGCTTTGCACTGGCAGGTGTCTGTGGCTCAGCCTGTTCACTGGGCGTTTGGCCTGTAGCCTCACCCTGTCGCCTGCTGCTCCTCCTTGGCTCTACGCCATGGTGGCTAGCTGTGCTGCTCCTACTGGTGCTAGCTTCAGTGTCTGGCACGTCAATGGCAGCAGTTTGTGCACTCTGGGCATTAAGTAGAGCCTCCAGCGCACCGGTCATTCCGGCTATGCCCCATGTCAACTGGTTGCTGTTATGAGTCAGGACTTTCTGACTATTAATGCTACGCCTGCATAGCAGGGATGTGGCTGTTGCCAGGCGGTGCATAGAATTCTCTGTTCTCTCTGCGCGCTGCTTCTCCCTGCGCCTTGATGTGATTTCAGAGTCAAGTTTGGAGCACAGTTGTTCCATGGATTGTGACATGTTATGTATGCCTGTTGCCATGCTTTTGTTAACCTCCACCAGCTCCCTGATGCCCTTACCAATTTCCTGCATGTTGATGTTGAGGTTACGCATTTGTCTTTGACAGGACATGATGCCCTTGCCCTGCATCCTCTGAATCCTGACCATGGATCCCTCCAGGCCCTGGAAGACGCTGGACCCCTCCCCACGTGCACCAACACTCCTCCCTTGTACTGTGCGGCGTCTAGTGGTACTTGGTACAGGCTCTGTGCTGGGCCTCAGTGTGGCAGTGATGTCAGCTTGAGACAAGTCCTGTGAGTCTTCACCCACCATTTCATCAGCAGCTGTCTCCATTTCCGGGAGTGGGGAAACGACATGCCTCCTGCTAGGGTGTGTAGCAGGTGTTTGTACTACAAGGGATGCAGGCATTTCTGGTGATGAGACCAATAGTGGTGACTGTGAAGGAATTGGGGAGCCATGCATTTGTTCACTGATGTCAGTTTCTTGGGAGGGTGGCTACCCACTCGGAACACCTGTGTCCTGGGATGCACTGGGCCCTGGCTCCTGACTGTCATCCCTCTCGGGTGCAGTGCCTTCTGCCTCCTCAGACTGCCTTCTGGATGTGTGACCTGTGGACATATGAGCACATATCAGCTAGGTGCAAATGTGTCACAGCCACTACAATTAAACATATAACATTGCACTTTGCACATGCTGCCTGCCCTTCATTTTGTCTGCATTCATTTAAATAACTTGTTGGTTACAGTGCTGAGTGACATGGTCTTTCAATAACTGACTACGTGTACCATGATGCATTGCTACAGTTTTGCTCAGACACCCTGGAACTGGGGTAACTTAGCTGCAAGGGGTGAGGGATGGATGGGGGTGTGAGGGGGATTGCTGTGCATGCATCTTACCTTTTTTTTTTGCAGATTTCGCCGAGCTGTCCACTTCTCCCAGTCCATGGACACTTTCAGCCTCCAGGGTTGTGGCTACCAGCTCCTCCAGGTCGGTGAGGGGGGGTGCAGTGTTCTTTCCTCCACCTGTTTTCTGTGACTGTTTGTGGTGGTCAGCCAATTTTTTCTTTGTGAGGCTCCTTAGGTCATAGAACCTCTTTTTTAAATCTTCAGTGACTCTGGTGGTCACTCCCACTGCATTTACTTTCTCTAAGATTTCCAGCCAAATTTTCCTTTTTGCTGATCTGGCACCGTAAGGGACTGCTTTCCAAAAAGTCTGTGGTGTACCTTTACCACCTCCTCAACAAGGACCTGCAGCTCCATGCTACTGAATTTAAGCTTTCTTTTCCTTTCAGCCTGCTCTGTGTCCCTGCTGCTTTCCATGTTAAAGTTTTCAAAAATCACAAGCTCTGTCTGCTGCTGCTGCTGCTCCCAGTCTCTCTGCTCCAACTGCCTTTCCAGAACCTTCTAATTAGTTGCAGCTGCCTGTGTAGCCACTTCCTGGTAGGAAGGGGGAGGGTGGTTGCACCTGATTGGCTGTTGTGTTAAGTTTCACTTTTGTTTGCTGTCCGATTCTGAAAATACCGATCGGTATTTACCGATCCGTATTTCCAATGCATTCCTATGGGCCTTTTGGCCCATAGGAATGCATTGGACATACCGATCGGTAAATACCGATTCGGTAAATACCGAATCGGTATTTTCCGAAACTCAGATACCGAATTTGACCGATTCGGTAAAAAATACTGATTGTTCCTCTACATCTCAATTACCGATTTTTAAATACCGAATCGGTAAAATTCGGTATTTAAGAATCGGTAAAATCAAATTACCTACATCTAGCCCTTAGTGCTGTCTATAGCAGTGCTGGCAGGGGCAATTGGTGGTGCAAGCTCCAATGGGCTCCTGACGAGGGCCGTGGCACATATATTTATACAAATTAAGCAGATGACATTGATTACAATAAAGTATTTTACTCGCAGTTATAAACATTACAGTAAGTAATTGGGTCATTTTGGTTGCTCTTTTTGTGATGGTTACCTGAGTACTTCATCTCATCAATGACAACAGCCCCATGCTTTAAGATTACACCATAATGCATTCTGGGAGTTATAGTTCTGCACCCACGAATGAAACAAAATGAGTCCAACTACCAGAGTGCAGTGGTTTGTGAAAGGAACTCCTAGGACTGGAACAGTGCCTCTTTGGTGACATGGATTTATCCTTATTTTCATATTTTCCTCTCAAAGTCCTCAAAGGTCTAGTCTTCTCCTTCCCTTACACTGGAGGGACATTTGCATCTCATTTTCTTCCATGGTCAGGTGGGAGAAGCCTCTATAAGCAGTCGGGAAATGTTTGTTGTTCCTTGGGTGGGTAAGGCATAATTAAATATAAGATGATGAGTTGTTTTGGATCTGACCTGTGATGTATTCTTCACTGCTAGGCAAGTGTGCTAACTGCAGGGCATACTGTAAAACGTTAATTAGAGTAAATTAGAGTAAATAGCCAACACATAGCATCACCTCATTATGAGGAAGCGCTGGTCCTAATTACAAGATGCAAGTTAAATTCAAACCCTAAGAGTTTGCACCGGGATCAGAAGTCTGCATTATGTGATCATTATCACACTCCTGCTGATCATTATCACACTCCTGCTGGATTCCTCTGACAGATTTTGGCAGGTTGAGCTCGGAGAAAAAGGCCTTTGTAATGCTCTGCTATACAAAAAAAAAAGAAATTCTGCGAAAAACCAAAGTGGCTTAGATGCTGCTTCCTAATGTAAGTCAGTACATATCGACTAATGCAATGGTTGTCACGTATGCATCATTAGGTAAGTTGCAGAAAAGGTAACATTAGTTAGATGGGTGCTTTAAGAATGACCTTGCACGTCGTTTTTTCCGTTTACTTGTGCATATAGGGTAAAGTTAGTTCTCCATTGCTGTGCAACATGGGCGTACACTTCTGCAGCCAGTGTGAGGCTCCGGCCTTGTGATATGTGACTCAGCTGACGTGTTTGCCCGCTGTGTTGTCAGTTCCACGTCCCACATTGGCGTGAACGGCTAACGCACCGCAAATTGCCAAAAGCACCGCCCAGTGTTATTGTAACGGTAGTCGCCCCTAGAAGGCTTGGCGCAAGGGGTGGAATCCAACTTGGTTTGAGGCGTGCCTATCGCTGTCTGCTGACGCCCCCAGCCCTACGCACACGACCACAATGAAGTCCTGTGAACGCTTGTTTTCCAGGATTTCCGTGCCCCATTTTTGCCGATTGCCCGTTGAATGCCGCGCACATTGCTGTATGGTCACGCCCCCACATGCCCACAACGGAGCCCTGTGAACGCTTGTTTTACCGGATTTCCGTGCACCATTTTTTCCGAATGCCGCTTGAATGCTACGACCATTGCTGTATGGCGACACCCCCAGCACAACGCACACGCCCACAAGGAAGTACTTTGAAGGGTTTTATTTTCGGAATGCCGTTGTAATACGTAGCGAATGCTGCGCCCATCGCTGTATGGCCACGCCCCCAGCACAACGCAGATGCCCACAATTAAGTACTTTGAAGGCCTTAGTTTATCGCTGTATGCACACGCCCCCAGCAGAACGCCCCGGGCAGAACGCCCGTGCCCACAATGGACTACTTTGCCCCTAAGTTTCTTTTATCCTTCTAATGTATATGGTGGCCTGCTGTATAGCCTATGTCCATCTGCTCCAACTGTCCTTTCCAATGCTGTATTGGGTTTTGTGATTGGTGCTGTGGTTCCTGAGATTACCCGTCTCAAAGATTTGGGCTCTCTCTTTATAATATTAGTATGGATTGTAATCGCCTTCTGGATGGGTAGTTTGCTAGTCCATGAGATTGCCATGGACGGAAGAATGTGTGTCTTTGCAGATACTGTGGAGGCCACGTCTGAAGACCCGAGTTGTGTGTCATCTTCTTTTTGTTGTTGCTTGCGCAAAACCTTCAATGGAAAGGACTGGGTGATAGGATGCATAAGAGATTCTGTGGGAACTGGTTCTAGGGGGCAACCAGCAATACTATGCTATGTAGAGTTTTATACCTGTAAGGGTATCCAGACACTTGTCGATAGGTAGGTGGGGGCTTGTCTGGAGTTAATCGAAGAGCCAGGTCTTTGGCTTCTTGTGGAATTCAAGGATCGACACAGAGTACCTGATGTGGTCGGGGAGGTCCTTCCAAGACTTGAGGGCGGTGTGTGACTTAGTCCACTTAGGGCCTGATTTAGATCTTGGCAGACGGGTTACTCCCTCACAACAGTGACGGATGTCCTGTCTGCCAAAATATAAATCCCCATTATATCCTAATGCATTTATATTTCAGCAGACAGGATATCGGTCACCGTTATGACGGAATAACCCGTCCGCCAACATCTAAATCAGGCCCACAGTCACTTAGTCCCACTTTATTTAGCTGGAGCCTTTTACCTCTGTTTTCCTAGTGCCATATTCGTATTGGATGCAAAACTTGTTTTTCGGGTCTTCCATTTTAGTGCTTGATGCTCAGGCTAGCAGAGTAGGGTGGTCCTGTGCTTACGGAAGGAGGTAGGATGTTAGAGGCTCAGGAAATCACAATACACCACAATAGTACCTAATAATGTCAATGCCTAAATACCTCTTTGTCTTATAAGAAATAAGTGCTTAAATCCTAACACATAAATAAATACTAGTCATATGAAACACGCATACATAAGTGGAAACAACATACCTGAAACAAGTACCCTGTGCTCACAATAAGTAAAAGTGAATATATTATAGGTCAAAGGTTAGCAATTATCCCCATTTCAGAAGCTGCTTGCGGACAGCACAGTCTTATCGACATCTCGCCAAAGTTGTGTGTGCCGCTTCCAATGACCTCACCTGATAATATGTGCTCAGGTGAGAGAGTATAAGGTGATGCTCGACAGCATGGAGGCTCACTGGTGGAGAGCAGATACTTGCGCATGACACTGGCCCCATGCAGGCCCCAGCATAACCTGTCCTGAATTTATAGGCCCAGATTTACTAACCTTTGACACAGGAACCCCAGGCAACGCCCAGACCAGTGTTGTGGGGATTCTCCACATACACAGAACTATGTGTAGGAAAACAGGACCTCGGTGTATAGGAGTTGTACCTTCCTACCACTTTAGAACTCAAAATCCAAAAACCGACTAACTATAGTGTCTCATCCGTTCTCCTACATAATCAGGAAGCTACAAATGATTAGACAAGCCAGAACACAAAAACTTCCAACTCTCTCAGGAATCGCGGTAGCAAGACATACCCTTTCACTCACTCACTCGTACTTGCCCAGGATAGGAATTGTCAGAATCACAGTTATAGTTAAAGATTTTAATTTTACATATTGTGCTCTATAATGCAGTTTACGAGCCACTACCAGCAGCGAAATGCATAAACTTAAAATAGTTCGCATTGTTATAATTCCATAGAATATAAAGGGGGATGTCATCAAATACAGACAGTGGAAAAAGGACTAAAGGGCCTAACCATCTTCCCCTTGGTAAGGTGAAGTTTATTATATAAAGGAAGATCTCTGGGCTTTGTCAGCAGACTCCATACCTTATTGCCTAGATGGAAGTTTTACATCCCAGGAGCAGCACAGCTCTCCTCCCTGGAAAGGCCCCTCTCCAAGTGTGTGTCTAGGACAACATGCCTCCCCATAACATCAAAGCACACGTTTCCAGCAATGCAGCTGTGTTAGCATGTTTTGTCTAGATGCTAGGGACTGACCAGAACAGAATAACAAGGGGCATTGTTTATCGACCTTGCACATCGTGTTCAGATTAAACTCCAGGAACTAGCAGAGAACGCGAAAAGCAGACAGTTCTCATGTGTAAGCCATAAACAGAGTCTTGCAAAATAAAGTCATGTAACTTAGCAATGTTGACAATTACCCTAATGGCCACTTAACACCAGGGAGGCAGATGTAACAAGTCTGAAATCTGGTGGGAGACCTATGGTATGCTGAAGTGACCTCACCACAGTTGTTACAGCGCAACTTCACTCACTTGGACTCACAGCAAATTTGCAAGTTGATTTTGTACATCCCTCTGCACAGGTTACTCATTTGAAAGGTCGCTAGGCTGTGATCCTCACATCCGGACAGTGTTCTCCTTATTTAGGGATCTCAAATGCTCCTCTTCAGAGATGCTGGGCTTCCTCCTGCTAGCACAGATTCAAACAGCACTTGTAGGAAAGTTCATGGATTCCCAGGTCTCTTCCTATCTGATAGTCATAAACCTCAGCTCTGCAGGTCAAGAGATAACTCAGGAGTACTCATGTGTACCTTTCTTGTGCTAAGGAGTGCCATGGAACAAAAGTCCTAGGTTGGCACTGAGAATATATGTCTGGCTCCAGAGATACATGTAGCACCCGATTCACAGAACTAATCTGAGACAAAATCCTAAACCTACTACTTTTGGTATTCAGAGAAGGCATTTAGTTGTAGTAAAGTTAGGATGTTGTCTTAAATTTGACTTAAGACAAACTTAAGACAGACTTAAAACAAACTAAAGAAAGACTTAAGACAGACTTAAGACAAACTTAAGGCAGACTTAAGACAGACTTAAGACAGACTTGAGACAGATTTAAGACAGACTTAAGACAGACTTAAGACAAAATCCTAACTTTACTACTACTAAATGCCTTCTGTGAATACCAAAAGTAGTAAGTTTAGGATTTTGTCTCAGATTAGTTCTGTGAATCGGGCCTGCAGATTCTAACGCCCTCTTTTGTTTTGTGTTACATCAGGTTTGTGGTTTTGTGGTGTACGTGGGGATCCGCACAGGCAGACCCGGCCATCACATTGATCTGCAGAATGAGCTGGAAGAGTGGATGAAGTTGTGTGTGCCCGAACTGGGCATGAGAACAAAGGCATAGAGGAGGGAGGGGCAGTCCCAGTTGGGTCCTTCACAATTCTGTTTGCAGTGACAGTTTTGGGTATAAATTATTAGGATATACCTCAGGTGGGTTGCTAGAGTGCTTGGCACCATGATGGACACATTTTGTGGTTCTCTAGCACATTTTGTACACTTTTACCAGTTTTAATATTTTACAACAATCCTACACCACTGCGTAAATGAACACTAACAATGTGGCAAGCTCTGGCACAATGACAGCATTCGCATTATAAAACACCTAAAAAAAGCAACTTTTAGATCTTTCAGAATTATACAGCGACATTAATTCTGGCAAAATAGACCACCAATCCCAATTAATAAGAATATGACTCGTTATTTCGCATGCAATCAGTTTGCATGCCATTACTTCGCGTTTTTTTCTTAGCATTAACAGTTACTTCGCACGTTTTTAGTTTGCATACCATTACAAGGAAGTTGTTAATGTATGCGAACTAAAAACTTGCCTAGTAAACAAAAACAACAACACTACATACAAATACACTACACTACACATCTAAAAGTTAAAAAACACTACCAAAACCCACAAAAAGTACACAACCCTACACTACTAAAACACCACTACACTACCCTAAACCCTATATCACTACCCCCTGCACAACACTTTCCCTAGCCCCAGTCCTGTCCCTACTCCCAAACACTACCCAGCACGACCCCCCAACACTACCCTAAACCCTAAAGCACTAACCCACACAAACTCCAAAACACTACCCTAAAGCCTAAAACACTACCCCCAGCACGACCCAGCCCCTAGTCCCAGTCCTGTCCCTACTCCCAAACACTACCTTGCACGACCACCCGACACTACCCTAAACCCTAAAACACTACCCTACACTACACTAACACCATAACACTACCCTAAACCCTAAAACACTACCCGAGCACGACCCTTTCCCTAGCCCCAGTCCTGTCCCTACTCCCAAGCCCTACCCTGCACGACCCCAACACTACTCTACACTACACAAACACAAGTACACTACCCTGCACGACCCCGGACACTACTCTACACTACACAAACTTCAGTACACAACCCTGCATGACCCTACACAGCCCCTACACTTCCCTACACAGCCTCTCTTACCTCTCTCTCCTAGTGGTTCCTCTCTTCACCTACACGCTTGGTTCCAATCTTCTCCCCCTTCCTGCTTCTTCCGGCTTCCTCCGGTGTGGGATGGAGTCCCGAGGGCAGGCGCGCGCCCCCTCACCGACTTGCGCACGCAGCAGACCCTCTTCCTGAAAATGGACACCCCCTTACCAACTAAGCATGCATTGTAACATCGCATGCGATGTAGCAACTTGCGTACTAAACGCTAGGCGTTGTTAAATCGCATGCGTTGTTACTCTTGTGTAGTAATGGTACACGGACTAAAGTCCACGTAGTAAATGGGTGCTAACAATTAATAACAATTAATAATATTAAATAGTAGAGAAGGGTAAAACCGTGTAGGGAATCTTGTTAGAGTGATCGTCAGTAGAAGAATCAAAATCACTGTATAAGAAAAGAAGAAAGGTGAATTAATTAACCTCCCAGAATAGTTTTCTGTGTTACAAAAATAATTAAAATATATGTACACGATTTAAATGTGACAAATGCCTATGGTGAACCAAAAAGTCTATGTTATCCACACATCCAGGGAATATTCTGCAGGTGCAGAAAATGCACAGAGAACAAGTTGTGTTCTGTCAAGGAATAGCTCAAACAAATATCCAGTTTAATGTCCGTCAATAAAAAAGAATTAAGCTTCCTTAGGGCATCTTTGCCTACTAACCCTAACTAAACTAACCCTAACTAAAACTTAAAGCAAGTAGAAATTCTGAAGAAACTCCTGCGGGCTTGCTCAGCAGTAATTGCAAATTCTTTCCTCACCAGAAGAAACTGAAAATCCTCAGAACACAGTAGAAACTCCATGAACTCAGAATAATCCAGTGACTCACAGTTCCTTCTAACTACTGCTGCTGCTACTTTTTCCATAGATTGTTTTCTTCCGTAATATTCTGGTTTAGTTCTGAAAGACTCAGCATGCTAGGAATTGTAGTTCCAGATGCTATCAAGCTATAACGAATGAAGGGGCATATTACCAAGGGTGGCGATAGGCAATTATGGCAGTTTGCGATAATTCTATAGCTCTATTAGCAAGCTGTTGCTAACTGATGTTAGCGACAGCTTTTAGGCGATAGCGAGCGGTTTGGGGCCCGCTTTGCATGTCAGCGATGTTTATCGCTAATCACATGCAAAGTGGTCGTACCCAACCTGGTAGCGACTGAAAGCAGTCGCTAACGTAGCTATCGCCTATTAGCAAGGCAGGCGTAGCGATGGAAATATTCCCGCTATCGCCAAAAACTAACACCTGCTCAAACCAGTTCTTAGCCATGTTATCCAATGGGAGGTGGATAACATGGCTAAGAGCATTTTGTCACTAATGCGTGAATATCGTTATATTCTCAGCGATATTCATGCATTTCGCCGCTATCGCTGGATATTTTAGCACAATGGAGAAAAACGTTGCTAATAGCATGTTTTCTCCGCTAACATATCCAGCGATAGGCAGCGATAAAAAAATCGTCGCTAAGCCCATTTAGCGATAAACATGGCTACTTGTTGGTAATATGCCCCCAGCAGAGAACATAGCCTGCTGAGTGCTGTAGTTTTGAGAACTGCAAACCTTGCACCAACATCTGCATCTGCGAAGAGGCCAGGCAACCAAACAACCACCTTTCAAGCCCAAACCAACGAGGCCTAGAAGATCCTGGTGCTCTACCTTGCCTGACAGTGAATTCGTAAATAAAGGCTCAGGATACTCTTCTGTCATATTTGGGGCATTATGCTATTGCCAAGAGACTGGGATGTCACAGGTGTGATGCATCATATGTTACTCACATAGGTTGATTGCTTCTTTAATGAATACATTATTGGATGCCAAAGTTCTTAAAATCAGAGTGAGTTTGAAGGATAGATGTGTTCATGTTCTTTGGGCTCTAGCAGGCCGTAGCATAGTAATAATCATCCTAGACAACTATTAATTACATGGAAAAGTTATGAGCAACTTCTATGAAATTGGGGCTTGGCATTTTCTCTGAGTTGGAGATGATTTCAGTTCTAAATCTTGGGATGGACCGTCCTAGCAGCAGAACTGGACTTTGCTCTAAATACACAAGTTCCAACCAGTCACTTCTAGATTTAACATGATAGACAATTGTTGCTGTCATGATAGAGGTGAGGTTACTGGTTCAGAGTTGACAAGACCTCATTTTAAGGGCAGTGGGATCTTACCAAGGTGCAGGAAGAGTTTTACAAGGAGAGTTGCATCAATTGTGCCACCCCCACTGGAGTGAACTTTAGTCTCAAGAATGTATCCCCCCTAGATCTGTGATGGGAGGTCCCTTTATTTCACCTGAACAGTCCTCGTTGGCAATGCAAGACCAAAGCAGGCTATTGAACTGGCACAGCAGACACTGCTGAAATGCTGCTTAGTGACTGCCTGCTGGATGGTCTAAAGTTACAAAGGAGTTGCCTCCCTGTGCAAGTCTGTGACAGACACCAGTGAAGCAGGAGGGACAGGGGTTGTCTTCCCTCCTGACCCATTCCCTGGGTCAGGATTTGAGGAGGAAGCTGCCCTC
This sequence comes from Lissotriton helveticus, assembly GCF_964261635.1. Taxonomy (NCBI): domain Eukaryota; kingdom Metazoa; phylum Chordata; class Amphibia; order Caudata; family Salamandridae; genus Lissotriton; species Lissotriton helveticus. Next base: position 72,774,295 of record NC_136064.1, read on the forward strand.
AGTTGGTGGAAATCATCAGCCACAGACAGGTGACTAACCTTGAGGCCACCAGGGTATCCAATCTTACTTCCCCAAAGCTGCCTGGTGATGGCGCTAGTACTGTGGAATAGATGGGGCAGTTGTTGTTGTTCTCAGAGCTGTTGTCTCAATGTAGGGGGTGCAGCTCTCTCTGTGCATCAGTGATGTAACTCATTCCGTGCCCCCAGCAGGTCACATCTACTGGTAAATAAAGCGTGAAGCCATTTTAAGCCAATGGGAGCCTTTTTGCTTGGACATATGTGAAGTTCTAGACACAGTCTGCTGCTTTTCATTCGATTCTTCCTTTAACTCAAGCTGAAAGTCAAGTTTTTCAAAGCAATGGTTGATTAAAGAGCATCCAAAAAGTGCAAGATTTTTTCAGCAAGCGAGGAGCGATATTTCACAAAGATTTGAAGCCTGCGACAAGGGTCTGATTGATGTATGATGAGGTTTATGGAAGAGCAAATGAGCAAACAGTATGTGCCCCAAATAAAAATATTCTAATAGGACAAGACATTGATCAAACTGATTCACACTATTTCTTCTATGTTAATGTAATAAGAAATTCAATCGCTGCATTTCTCCACTTTGCAGATGTGAAAGATGGGACTAAGCTTGCGGCAAAACAGATTAATCCAAAGTTTATTGCACAAGATGCAAACATTCGTGTGCATAAATGCTTGCTGCAGACTTTTTAAAGCATATCTTGGACATGGATTTAGTTATTATTTTTTTTAGTTATATTACAAATGTTATAAGTTCTAAGGGCCATATTTACAATGAAAGTGACTCAGTGCGTGCCACTAGCCATTTGGCTGTGCCACACTGAGTCACTGCCATGCGCCGGTTCAGGCACCAGTGCACCATGATGCATTGCACCATGATGCAAGGATGCCTGCATGGTGGGCAGATTGTTTTTGTGCAGGAAGAGACACCGTCCTGCACAAAAACAATTAATTGAGGTGATTTTCTCTTTCTGTTCATGCTCTACAATGCAGCATGCATTAAAAGAGGAAAGAAACGAGGAGAAATGTGGACATTTCTCCTCGTTGCACCTCGGTATGCCACCCCTGGGGTGGCGTAGCATTTCAACGCATTTCTAGGTTTACGATTTCTCGTAAATCTGGAAATGCATCGGAATACATGGGTGCTGCGTGGAAACACCCACAGCGACACCCATAATACACCCCTTACACGCAAAGTGTTGCGTGTGAAGAGGCGATATTTACAAGCACATGTAGAGCCACAGAGGGTGGCTTTACTTGTCCTTGTAAATATCAGGCAGCAGGTTGCACCACCAGTGTGTCACGCAACGTGACGTACCGGGGGCACAAGGTGCGTTGTAAATAAGCCCCTAAAGGTTTAGCAATAATATCTCAGTGGACTTCACCCTTTGTCGTCTGGTGCAAAATTCTCACAATGTATGGCGTTAAGAATAGTTGCAAATTCCCCTTTAGTATTAGTGGGTTTTGAGGACAAATGCTTTCTATAAATTGCGTTGTCCCGGAAACGGTTGTTTGTCGTCACTATCTCAAGTTCAACAATATCACCTGCCACCACATTGTCAATGTAAGTATATATTTACCTTCCCTAACATCACATGTCCTTGCCTTCACTATTTAGTGCGATTTAATGTACCTGATAAGATATTTTCGCCATCCAATTTGTGGCATTTGATATAGTGACCCCCACTCAAGGAATGCTATTACATTTGGAGTGAGCACTCTGGAAATATATCCCTCAATCATCCCTACATGCCCAAGTGCAGCAAAGAGACCTGGACCCAGATTCTTCACAGTGTTGCATTGTCCTTGCATCACACAGGGTTCCGCAAGGGCACGCAATACTAAGTAAGATTAACCAAGCCGCGCAAGGTCACCTTGCATGGCCCTGCAGCGCTTGGCAAAACTGGAGTAACACAAGGCAGTGCAGGTTACTGCCTTGCATTACTCTGTGCTGGCTAGGCGTTCCATGTGTGGAGACAGGGTGTGTTCCCACACATCTACCCATGGATTTGGCGAATTAGCAAGACTGGTAAGCCTGGCTATGCATCACAATGCATGGGGGAGGCGCAGCCAGGAGAAATATCTTTAATCCTCTTCATTGTTTACCTTGCAGTATAGAATCAAGACCACAGAGGGTTTTACAAATTAGAAAAAATAGTTATTTCACAGTCACTTTTGATACCTATCGCTGCATAATGTGTGAATCCCGTTTTTGGCATAAAGTCTGCCTATGTCTAGGTACAGAATCAGCTCTTCATGGGGTGGATTTGTGCACCATTCTACCTGCCCAAACGATGCCGGGCCGCCCCCAATATTTGCACCTTGGCCCATAAGCTAATTTTCAGCACTCTAAATATGTGTTTATTTTTGCTTCAATATTCACCGCCTCTGATTTCAAGGTTGATTATTGTACATTAACAGCCCCTTTAAAATGCAAAGGTTGAGGATTACATAGGTGGTGGACACTTGTTAGGTAGGCTTCTGCATAAACAATCCAGTGTTATCACACTTCCTGAATTTATTTGAGAGAGGAGATGTGGTTGGCTCTAGGCAGTGGTGAGGTCGGTCACAGCTTCTTCACAGTGCTCTTGAGTGGACACTCGTACAACCCCGTGGTAACAGCCATGTAGGCAACCTAATTTTTTAGGTCTCGCCTAGCGACACAGCGCATGCGCTGCTCGCCTTGGCGAGACCTATAATAGTCGGTTTGGTGGCCGAAGAGGGACAGGGATGTGCACGCTCACGGCGCACGGACAGCCAATGTCCACGCTCACAGCGTCTCTTTCAGCGTGCACCAGGACAGCCGTGATGCACACTCACGGCGTCTCTTTCAGCGTGCACCAGGACAGCCAAGATGCACCCTCAGGGCGTCACATTCAGCACGCACGACCTCAGAGACTGCAGGCTCAAATATCAGCCACATTTTGGGAATAGCAAAGCAGGTCTGCATGAAAACCAGACACAGCAAGCAGAATGCAAAGCAGTGCAACATCACTACAAGCAAGTAAGCACGTTATAATTTCTCACAGACCAAAGTGAGCGCCCCTGAACTGTCCCTGCTGTTAACCCGTCTCCCCCAGTCCACCCAGGTCAACTGACTGACGTCGCACCAGCACACAATAATGTTGTGACTCGTGCCTTGTTTCAAGCTATGTGCAATGGTTTTTGGAACGCTCGGGCGTAGCGCCTGGATGACTCTTGTGTGACTGAGTCCTTCAACCCTGGAACATCTCACTCCCACTCTCCCTTCCCGCAAGCGCCTCGTAGCACCAGCATCACCCTCGGTGTCACCCCTTCAGCCTCCTCAGACTCGTTACACTTGTAACCAGCACGCTCCACTGTGTGCGTAAAGAAAACGTGTGGGCTGGCCCTCGTGCAGCACCTACGCCGACGACCAGCTCCAAAATCCCACAGCCACGAGATTAAATGTTCTAATTTCCTGCTTGCACACTTCAAGGAGCAGAGGGGAAGACATGGAACGTGCTGCTGTTTGGTTGTGGACTCTGACGTTGCACACCGGTGTCCAGCGCAGCGCTCCGGCCATGAATGGCCCAGCCTGCCTGCGTGCTACTTTTCCTGTTGGTCACTCTAGGGCAACATGCACACAGGATGCATCAAAATGTGTGAAAGAACAGACTTGCCTAGCATTGCGACAGCCGGGCCAGTTCGTATAGTCCCAGATCAGTCACCCTTTGGCTGGTTGTGACACACTAACAGACCAGCCAGGGCCATACTGGGGGCCAAAAGCAGTCCATGCAAAAGTACCCAAACCATTCTTGTTTGTCGGTCTGTCTGTCTGATGCTCATTTTAGTTTTTTCTGTTCCCATTAATCCCCCGGAGTTGGAGACATAGACAGCAGCTTTCCATTCTCAAAAACCAGCCTTCACTGGCTCCAGATGCCTGGCAAAATGCCCGATGGGATAAATGGTCAATCTGGCACTGGAGCCAGTGTTGAGCTGTGTAGCAAAAGCAGCCCCAGAAAATGTCATAGTAGCCACCAAATTGCAGAAAGCAAGAGAGTGCAGCTCACTTATGAGATCCCTCACCGCCACATTAAAATTTTGTACAAGAGCTGGTAAAACCAATAGTCTGGCCTTTTTTGTTTCTGATATCACACTCTCAATAGCTCTCCCACATATACCAACATCACTCATTTTATCACACACACACATATATTGTCAATAATGCAATGTTCCAACCCACACAAACATAGAACGTTGTGGTGGGGGAAATGGTGCTCATTCACACAATGACAATTGCTCTGAAAGGCTTCTCTCCAGCACCTGCCCCACCCTCTTATTTGATGTAGTCAGCTGAGCTTGGCTGTCAGTTGGTAATCCAGTTCCAACCAGGTAGGGCTCGAGTCGAGGGTAGACGCAGGTAGATGCCATCTACCCTGCTGCAAAACTGGCCACTTTCAGAGGAGTGCCACATTGCTTTCCTACTTCTCTGGCATTCACATATGCTGAACTTGTCCCAGTGTAATTTTCTGACACTGGGACACTTTCAGCAGTGCCTGCACGTTGTCTGCTTTTGTTCTGAGCTGCCACGTGCAGGCGGGAAAGAGGTTTATCAGATTCCAGCTTTGCCCGTAACAAAAGCCAGAGTTAAGGGGCCGTGAGGCCTCTTTTTGTTGGAGTATCCTGGCTCGGAGCTATCAGTAGCCTCAAGCCCTAGATGCAATGGAGGGCAAACATAGGCTCACATCTTATCACTTCACAGGTATTTAAGAGAGGAATACTTTTGACTTTGTTCAGTCCCTGTATATAAGTGATATGCATACACTGTAAGAATATCAGATCTGTTGGTCTCCCCAGTATTTACACAAATAACAATTTCATTACCAATATTCAAATTGTATTTCTTTTATAGCACTTTAGCACCACTTGTCCCATTGCAGGGTGTCAAAGTGCTTTACATCACATTTACAGATTATGCATTGACAATAAATCTTATGTGTGTACATCAATATAAAGGATGTTTTACATACGACCATGCGGGTTACAAGGTGTAGGAGCCACATGTCCTTCAGACCCCAAAGTGCTATATTAGAAGCATTACAATTTATGAACTGCCAGTAACAAGAGCATCTCTGTCTTAAAAGCAGTAACCCACTTACCCATTTCCATAAAATAACAAGCATTTGCAATACTATAGGTCTCCATTTACGCGTATTTGAGCTATTGACATTGCAAATAATAATGCCTTTTATTTTTGTTTTTGTTTTAAAAACATAAATAAAAGGCATTGTTATTTCCCCTCCTTCGAGCTCCCCCTCCCATTCTCACTCCGAGGTCTGGATCACTCAGCTGGGGAACTTTTTCATAAATAAAATTAAGTCCATTCAGGACACCTTCCCAGACGCCGGCCTCGGTTTTTCTGCTAGTCAACAGGCCACCCTCCCCTCGTCTTTTGATGAGAGGAGTACAGTCCTCTCGGACTTCCCTTCCCTATCCGTAACTTCTTCCCTCGATCTTCTCTCTCGGCTTCAATCTGGCTCGCCGTTGGATCCTTGCCCAGCGAACTGTCTAGGAAAAATAGCGCCTGCAATTAACAGTTTGCTTAATCCGCTGCTCAACCTTTCCTTGACCATGGGCGAAGTTCCTTCGGCCTGGAAACATGCTCTGATCTTGCCACTACTCAAAAAGCCCACTTTGGATTCTCTTGTCCATGCTAACTACAGGCCGATCTCCCTTCTCCCTGCTCTGGCAAAGGTGATCGAGAAACATGTACAGCTCTCTATCTCCAACTACATAGAGAGCAATAACATCTTACATGATTCCCAATCGGGCTTCCGTGCTAATTATAGCACGGAGACAGCTTTGCTCGAGATCACCGATGCCATCAGAGAGACGCTTGATCTGGGGGGGAAGGCGATCTTGGTTATGCTGGACTTGTCGGCGGTGTTTGACACCGTCCCCCATGCCGGTCTCCTTTCTAGACTCTGGGAGATCGGCTTTCCTGGGACGGTGTGGAACTGGTTTAAATCCTTTCTGACTGGCCGTCGACAAGTGGTCTGGGCACCTCCGTTCTCCGCGGAAATGCCGCCGCTAGAGGTGGGGGTTCCTCAGGGGTCTATCCTGAGCCCCACCCTTTTTAATATCTATATGGCCCCTCTGGCGGCGGTAGCGGAGTCCTTTGGTGCCCGGATCATATCCTACGCTGATGACACCCAGCTCCTTTTTACATCTAAAAAGGGAGAGGCTTTTGACGGTGGTCTGATCGGGGAATGCCTGGGTGCGATCTTCGACTGGTTTCGGCGGCACAGTCTGAAGTGCAACTCCGACAAGTCGGAGCTGCTTTTTTTCGGGTGTCCGCCGGATCCCAATTGGAAGACCTGGTGGCCCCAGGACATGTTTCCGCCTGACGTGGCCTCTGTGAAGGCTAAAAACCTGGGTGTGCAATGTGATGACAGCCTCTCCTTTGGACCCCAAATCATCGGTCTATCTGGGAAATGCTTTGTCATTTTGAAAATGCTTCGGAAGTTTCTTCCTTTGCTGTCTCTGCAGCACAAAAAAATCATTGTGCAATCTCTAATTGGCTCGCGACTGGATTACGCGAATGCCCTGTATATCGGGCTGCCTAAATACTTGTTGGCCCATTTGCAGATTGTGCAGAACTCGGCTGCAAGAGCCATTTTTGGTCTCCCACGCAGGGCAAAAGCCTCGGAACTACTAAAGAGATTGCATTGGCTGCCCATTGCCAAAAGAATCACCTTTAAGGTGCTGACCCTGGCATTTAAGGCCCTCCATTCAATTGGCCCAAAGTATATGGAGAAGCGCCTGGCTTTTTATGTCCCGAGGAGGACGCTCCAGTCGGCCTTGTTTGCCAAAGCCGTTGTTCCCCCCGATTAAACTTGCCCGGATCGGAGGGCGTTCTTTCCGATATTTGGTCCCGCGCTGCTGGAATGAGCTTCCTGTCTCTATAAGAAAGTCAAACAGTCTCCTTGCTTTCAGAAAGGAGCTGAAAACCTGGCTCTTTTCAGTTTGATTTTTCTGGTTGGGCCTCTATGAGCTGCTGTGTTGTGTTTCTCCTCTACAGTTCTCTTTGCCAAAGCGCCGGGACACCCCTTGGGGTAGCCGTGCGCTATAAAAGAGACCTAAACATAACATAACATAACAATGCCAATAGCTGAAACTCTCGTAACTGCGAGACCTATTACATTGCAAATGCTTGTTTTACATGTACATGAAGAGTACTAGAAATGTATCTAGTTCGCTAATAACACCGATCCAACCTTCCAAGGGAACTGTGGAAGAGAGATTTATTGGTCCTGCCCAGTGGTGACTGCTCGCTATCAGAAGTGGTGATGCAGGCAAACTGCTGCAGGGAACACAAAACATACCCACAACATACATAACAAAAAACAAACAACAAAACTCTTACCTTACATTGCTCCTCGCTCTGGTCCCAAACTTCTTCTTCTTTCTGCAGCACGGGACAAGCTGACTTCCTTAACCAATCCTGGCGCTGCTCTCATACTGTAAGAGCAGCACCAGGATTGGATGGAGCATCCTGGCTGGACGCTCCTTCAGACCCTCTAGGTCTGTGCCTGGTCTCCACCCAGCTGTCTAAAACAGCTAGTTGGAGAGCTTCAAAGCTCTCATGTCACTTTGGCCTGCTCAAGAGAGCCAGCCAAAGTGAAATACACACTTTGGAGCACCCAGCCAGCTACTGGTCCTGTCCTCTGCTGGCAATCAGCAGCAGAGGACTTGACCCGCAGCTGGCAGCGTGCCGGGGGTGACGCTCTCCCATCCAATTGAGGAAATCGCTGCTTGTCTCGCCGAAGGCAATGCATGCACTGTCTGTTGCAAGCCATATTATTAGCTTATAGTGAGCTTAGAGCCTGCCCACTGCTTACCATTGGTCGGCTTTCTTGTCACTCACATGCGCTTGCTTCTTTTTTATCAGCTTCCATGGGCTTAACTTCCTCCTGTGATGTTTGTCCCTCCCCTGGTGCATGTGTTTTCAGGCAGTTGCCACATGTATTTTGTGTTCCTCTTTTGCGCCCATGCGTTTCTCCCCTTGCCCTCCTACCTTCAGTTGCTGTACTTTCTTTCTCCCTGTCTGCCCACCTTCCCTTTCTGTGCTTGCTTTCCCTACCTCTCTGTTCTTCATGTTCTTCCTAAACCCACCTCCCTCCATTGTCTGTTTGCTTTCCCATCCTCCGTCCACCAACACTCAGTTGTCTGTTTGCTTCCTCAGCACTGCCTCCCTTCCGTTGCATTTGTGTTTCCATATGGGATTCCCCAACACCACTAATGCGCTTCCCCATAAATGCCCGCCCACCCTCTGTTTTCTGTGTGCCTTGCCCATCTCTGCCCACCCACCCCCCATTGTCCAGGTACTTTCCTGCTTGTCACCTCTCCATGCCCGAGTTCTTCTCTAATGTTGTCCCCCTATTGCTTCACCTACTCACACACCACTCACATCCTCACCCACCTTCCCTATCACCATTGACTCATCCCCTGCCCACCCCCCACCCCCTGTCCACTCTCATGTTGGTTTAAAAAAAGCCCATTAGCTATATATGAAAATAGAACATCAGCGCCACATCAAGGAAGCACATTTTAACCTCAGAAAAATGCTCACATCATTTTGTAGGCATGCACATTAGTCAATTAAAACTTTAAAATTTAAAATGAAAACATTGAATTAAAACCACATAAAGTCCATCCATCTTTTACATTTTTGCACCATGTGCATATGCACCAAAATGTATAGTTCATAAACAGGGAGTTCACAAACAAAAAGTGCTTAGTACGTTAACCAGTTGGGGTGTGCTCAGAAGACTATGCCCGGGTCATGGTTCCAACTTGGAGGTATTAGGAGCAGAAGAATATGCCAAGTTAAAGTGCTGGTGCCTCAAGTGGTAAACATGACCAGTAGAAATTTGCCAAATGGATATACCCTTTAGACTTGTTGAGTTAAAGTGCTTAGGGCCTCATTTATGAGAAATGACGCATCGCTGCGTGAAAGCAGCGATGTGTCACTTCTCAGTGCGCACTCCTTGCGACATGATTGATGCGTCATATTTATAATATGACACATCGTGTCGCAAGGAGTTACAGATTTCTGACGTATCTGTAGGCGCAAAAGTGACGCATTGCTGGAGTGTGTCACAAAAGTGACGCAACTCCAGCAATGTGTACTTTCACACGGGCAAGTCCCATGTTGTTAGTGCCTGCATCAGTCTTACGCCTGCCATGAAGCAGGCGTAAGATTTTGACGCATTAGCGGCCAAGAAATGGCTCACTGCGTCACTCCCATGACCCTTTCTTGCGTCAATATGCCCTCCTTGCATACATTATACCTGGCGCAGGTATAATGTGGCGCAGGGGTTTACAAAGTGACGCATCTACCTAGATGCGTCACTTTGTAAATATGACGCAACAAGGTGCTATTTTTACGCCACTGGTGCGTCACAAAAAGTGACACACTGGTGGGGTAAAAGTGACGCACAGCCTCATAAATGAGGCCCTTAGTGTGTGTAAACAGATTGAAAAGTACTGGACAACTATACCCCCTCATCAATTTTGAATGTCTGACAAAATATCGAGATTCAGAATATCGACGTACAAAAATATCGGAGCAAAAATATCGAAATCAAAAATATCGGGTTCCTATACTTAACTAGATATATACACAAATATCGATTTTTTAATATCGATATACAAAAACATCGTTTACTTTTATATCGACTACATTAACATCGGAAAACAAAAATATCGCTATCTACAAAAAATAATGACATTAACTATAATATCGACATCAAAAATATCGTGCACTTCAATATCGGATTATCAGCTATATCGACTTTTTATATGCATCTGTTTGCATAATTAATTAACGTTTTATATGTTTTCACATCTAAATAAACACACAATACTTAAATTAATACTATAGACACACTATTAATTTGTCAAAAATATCCTATTGGTATAATTATATCACCTACACATATAAAAATATTCTATACTACTTTGTATAATTTTATAATTTGTTTTTGTTTTTCACTTCTATTACAAAGTAATCACAACTGAAATTCAAATATACTAACTAACCAATTGTAAAAAGGTCAGGGAACAACCACTAAACAAAGATCCTTAAGTATTGCCCGGCGGTATCGCCTCTTTAACCCACAAAATATTAATCAATGAAGAGGCAGGCGCTGGTGACTGGAAGGCAGGAAACAAGGGTTTATTCTCTCCGGAGGAGAACACATCAGTTCAGACAGCAAGTATCGTCACGAGGTGCTCTAACCGCATCTCTGAGGCCTGGCCTCTTATACACAGGTTTATGATCTTTATTGCAGGTAACACATTCTTGCAATGCTTTGAAGTATGAAAGGACATCCTCGGAATCTCCCCTTCAGGCCCGTTCCCACACACATTTACAGTTGAAGTCCCCACCCCGGTCACAACAGGTGATGATTATCGCGCAGCTGGACATTCCGCCGATTCACGGGATGTGTGGGGTTGATCGGATCTCATAGGGAGGGGGCTTTGATCAATTCGAGGGTCCTTTAATGGGGGAAGCTTCCTACTGTACGGGGGGGGCAATAAACAGTATCCGCAGGGCCAGGTGGCGGCCTGGGAACGAGGAAGACAAACGGGCACACAGGAAAAGGGGGGTTTGTATCGAAGGGCCTGGGACCATGAAAGGAATGAAGGGAGGTGTCGCGCTGGGAACAGGATGGGATTCCGGGGCAGAGCTGCGCTGAAGAGGGGTTTACGACCCAAGGCATGTGAGAGCGGGGGGGTCGTCAGCGTGCGGGGTTGAGAGAGAGAGAGAGACGCGCTGGCTATCAGCGAGGGGCAGGGAGGCCATGGTGCTCAAAATGGCTGCCGCTTACGTCCACGAATGGGTTCAAGAAGAGCAAGATGGCGCCGATAATGTTGACGTTTGCAGCCTAACTTTTAACACAATCACAAACCTAATTTTTTTAATGAACCAATAGCAAAGTAATTACTACTGACACTCCCCTATATAAACAATTAAAATCTAAGCACAAACTACTTGCCAAAAGTCACTGAAGGAGATTCATCTCTATCCGAATTGCTGCACAACAACTAGAAGAACCAGACTATCAACCTACTATCACATCTTCTAAGTAAGTAAATAAAATAGAAAGTGCATTATTTGCTAATACTACTTACTTACCTGCTAAATACCCAGTGCCCCTTTGCTATTCATACTACTTAACATGCTAAATAATTATATGAAACTATTTTTTTTAGATACAACGAGTACTGAATATTCTACTCAAAATAACTGTGAACAAACCCTAGGAATACAGATTCTAATAACTATGTAAGTAATTTCACATTGATTCATTATGTGCACATAAATCTAAACACACAGAAATAATGACTTTTGCCCCACATATTTCTTTTTTTCTGTAGATTCTACTACTGAAAACTGCACTACTAATGAACTAAGGACATCAGTACTATTTCTCCAATACATTTTACTACGTAAGTATTATGCAACTGAAATAAATGTGGAAAAACAATGCAAACATTTATAACTGTTCTAATTATGTTCTATTATATATTGTTTATTTACAGAGCAAACACAACGAATAGATATACAGACATAATACAGAACTCCACATTCTGAATAATACAGATAATAATCACAAAGTAAGTATATTAAAGAACATAATTACCAGATAATCTATTAAAAAACATACCAACATGGTGATTATTCTAATACATACGTTCCTTTTTTATTTAAGATAACACTACAAACTACTCTCCAGAAGCTGAAGAAACAACTATACTGGCAAAGACCAACCTAAAAAAATATGTAAGTATCTTCACAATGTGAATCATGAAGATACACTTTTGTAGTAGAAATGAGCTCTAACATTGCAAATGTACCGAAACATTAATTAATAATATACTACTTTCATGTTTTTCATAACAGCTACAACAACATCACAAACAATTATCCCCAACTAAAGAAGCAAGCAGCTCCTAATTTTGCTGTAAATTCAAAAACACGTAAGTATAAACATTCCTACTTATCACTAACATAGATTATTTATCACATTTAATTTGACATTAACTATTATATATACATTTTATAGATATACAAAGTACAAAATGACCGAAGGAGCCGAATTTGTGACCAGCCAGAAAGGAAAACTATTACTATGCTACATGGGTTACACTTATACACAAGAAAAGCAATATGGCATGCAAGTTAATTGGAAATGTTGTAAATATTATTCTAACAAGTGCTATGGCAGAGCAACAACTAAAGAAGCTACAGTACTGTATACTAGGGAACACAATCATCCACCTAATGTTACTGAAATAGAAGTTAGAACAGCTTTGGAAAATATAAAAGAAGCTAGTACAGGTTCCCAAAAGCAAACAAATGTCATTTTAAAAGAAGCCATTCCTAAAATCCCAAAAACTGCCACAACTCAAATGCCAAATATCCTCTCCTTAAAAAGAACTATAGCACGAACTAAAAAAGCTACTACTTCTACAAAACCATCTCCCAGAACATATCAGGGTATAAATTTAACTGCTAACCAAATGATAACTTTAAATAAACAACCATTTATAGTTTACGACAACGAAAACAATGACAAAAGGCTTATAATTTTTGGTACCAGTATGAATTTAGTTAAACTGCAGCAAAGCCAATATTGGATGATGGATGGAACATTTAACATCTGTCCCAAACCATTTTTCCAATTATACACAATACATGGCCTCTACCACAACTGCAACATACCTTTGCTATATGCACTATTACCAAACAAAAATAATTCCACATATATGGAATTAATAAATATAATTAAACAAAGAACTAATGATTTTTCTCCTGAAAGTATCATTCTTGATTTTGAGCAAGCAATGCTCTCAACTATCATAAAAATCTACCCCCATACCTGCATTCAAGGCTGCTATTATCATTTAAACCAGTGTTTATGGAGACACCTTCAAAAAACTACCCTAAGTGTCGAATATGCTACAAACTCATCTTTTGCTTTTCAAATTAAAAAACTCATTGCACTTGCTTATGTACCTGAAACAGACGTAGCTGAACACTACAACATTCTTATAGACAGCCCCTTCTACAAACAAAATGAAGCCAAATTAAGTCCATTTCTCGACTACTTTGAAGACACCTGGGTAGGCAGACTCCACAGATCTGGCCACAGACGAAATCCCAAATTCCTCATACCCTGGTGGAACGTTTACAGAAGTACCCTTAACGGAGATTCAAAAACTAACAATGCAGTGGAAGGTTGGCACAATGCATTTGTACAATCAACTGGCAGAACCAAACCTACTCTAGAACATTTCATTAAATGCCTACAGAAAGAACAGAGCTACCAGGAATTTAGAATGGACCAATCTGTAACTGAACTTGTCCCTAAAACATCAAAGCAAAATAAACAAATGCACAAGTACCTGGAAGAACAAGTTAAACTTTACCCTAGTACAAAAGGCATAGAATACCTAAATATCATTGCCAAAACACTACTCTAATTAATTCCCAAAATGTTATAAAACACTAAAAGTATCACCTAAGTATGGAAAAATATGTAACGTGAGCTTCTAAAGTATTTAATGAATGCAATATATAGAGATATTATTATAATATATGCACACATTAAAACTAAGTAACAAGTAAAAAACTATTCCATAATAAAAATAACATTACCCACCCACACAAAATAAGAAAGCAAGGACTTACCAATCATGTTGTCAATCCAATAACCTCCTTGTCCACCAAAGTAATCCAGGTAGTGCCAAATTAACCCCCAAAAAAATGTAAAAATACAACTGTTCCAAAATTAAGACATCCACGTTATCCAGAGCCATCGAATAAGCATAAAAAACCCGAAAAATTTGAAAAATAGAAAGAATCGCTCCAGCAAAACCGAAAAATGTAAAGAAGTGTTTGTAAAGCAGTGTTGAATTAAACAAACACTTCCTTTAAAAAAAACGGAACTTCCGATGTAGCGTACACCTATGACAAAAACATAGAAAACAGACATTCCCACCCACATTAATTAGCTAGTAATTAGGTACAAACATATTAAAATAGATGATTTCACTTGTAGATATACCGTAAAAGACTAAAATTCACTCTATATATAATGAGTTAACTAACTAACACTACGTGTATATACCATAAGTAATTATCTGTTTTCGAAATCTAAAACATACCTCCCTCACATTCAACAACACAAAATATAAGGTCACTAATCTCAAAACATCATTAAAATACACATAAAACATATAAAATAAACCTTACCTGAAGCGACGTGAAGTGTCTCCCAACCGCGATCAGCCCTTCTTCCAAATAACCCAAAACGACCTAACCCGGTTACAAAATAAAGCACCCAAATGCAATAAAATAGTCCCAAGTATAAAATATAATATATATACTTCACTAAATATGCAAAAATGAACATTAAGTTTCTATTATTGTAAAGAAATATTTACTTTAATCCTACAATGATTTGATTAACAAATATGTAAATGAATGTAATAAATACATATTATGAAAAGAATAATATTTATATTAACAATGTCTAAAAATATAACTACATTGTCAAAAATTATAATAATAGAAAAATGTGTTAAAAATATGTGACTTACATAATAAATATTTTATGTATTGAAATAAAGTGTAAAAAATACTTTTGTTATTTCTACATTTCTTTATGAAATTACAATATGTAAAAGAGATAATAAATAATATTCATTTTTGTACAAAAAGTATGAAAATAATAATGCTTCTGTATAGTTGCTTATCATTGTGTTTATAAAATATGTTTATAAAACCAAATGTAATAAAAAGATTTTTGTAATGAAATAACATTTTATTTGTGAAACATAAATAAAAATAATGTTTCTACAATCATGTTGAACTATTTGTATCATTATCTTACTATAATGTAACAATCTTATCAGAAATTTTGCACTGTATATTAAATGTGAGTATATGTTGGTCTCTAATAATTTAATTATTACTATACCAAATCCAGCGTACATTAAATTAAAACTGACCCTGAATCCAAAAAATACCCCTTTACCCAAAAACTGAAAACTGACCCTGAACCCTAAAAATACCCCTTTACCCAAAAACCCAAAACTGACCCTGAACCCTAAACCCAAAACTGACCCTGAACCCTAAAAATACCCCTTTACCCAAAAACTGACACCTGACCCTGAACCCTAAAAATACCCCTTTACCCAAAAACCCAAAACTGACCCTGAACCCTAAAAATACCCCTTAACCCAAAAACTGAAAACTGACCCTGAACCCAAAAAATACCCCTTCACCCAAAAACTGAAAACGGACCCTGACCCCAAAAAATACCCCTTTACCCAAAAACTAAAAACTGACCCTGAACCCAAAAAATACCCCTTTACCCAAAAACTGAAAACTGACCCTGAACCCTAAAAATACCCCTTTACCCAAAAACTGAAAACTGACCCTGAACCCAAGAAATACCCCTTTACCCAAAAACTGAAAACTGACCCTGAACCCTAAAAATACCCCTTTACCCAAAAACTGAAAACGGACCCTGACCCCTAAAAATACCCCTTTACCCAAAAACTAAAAACTGACCCTGAACCCAAAAAATACCCCTTTACCCAAAAACTGAAAACTGACCCTGAACCCTAAAAATACCCCTTTACCCAAAAACTGAAAACGGACCCTGAACCCAAGAAATACCCCTTTACCCAAAAACTGAAAACTGACCCTGAACCCTAAAAATACCCCTTTACCCAAAGACTGAAAACTGACCCTGAACCCAAGAAATACCCCTTTACCCAAAAACTAAAAACTGACCCTGAACCCAAGAAATACCCCTTTACCCAAAAACTGAAAACTGACCCTGAACCCTAAAAATACCCCTTTACCCAAAAACTGAAAACTGACCCTGAACCCAAAAAATACCCCTTTACCCAAAAACTGAAAACTGACCCTGAACCCAAAAAATACCCCTTTACCCAAAAACTGAAAACTGTCCCTGAACCCAAGAAATACCCCTTTACCCAAAAACTGAAAACTTACCCTGAACCCAAGAAATACCCCTTTACCCAAAAACTGAAAACTGACCCTGAACCCAAAAACTACACCTTTACCCAAAAACTGTAAACTAACCCTGAACCCAAGAAATACCCCTTTACCCAAAAACTGAAAACTGACCATGAACCCTAAAAATACCCCTTTAACCAAGAACTGAAAACTGACCCTGAACTCTAACAATACTCCTTTACCCAAAAATAATTATTATTATGTAATTACAAATTAATTATTAATTAACAATAACAATAAAGTTAATATATTAGCACATTAGCTGTAAAGAAATAAATTTAATTATTAATATTATTTTTTCCAAATTAATTTACAATAAGTAAAAAATATATATTAAACTAAATGAAGCTAATTAATATAATTAACTAATTTATATTAATTAATTACCAATTAATTATTATTTAAAAATATGTAAAAAATTATATTAATTAATTAACTAATTAATAATAATTAATTAACAATTATTTATTATTTAAAAATATATACAAAATTATATTAATTAATTAACTAGTTAATATTAATTAATTACCAATTAATTATTATTATTTAATTACCAATTATTTATTATTTAAAATTATGTCCAAAATTATATTAATTAATTAACTAATTAATAATAATTAATTACCAATTATTAATTTTGTACAATTATGTACGATATTATATTAATTAATTAACTAATTAATATTCATTAATTACCAATTAATTATTACATAAAATAATGTACACAATTATATTAATTAATTAACTAATAAATATTAATTATTTACCAATTAATTATTAATAAAAAAAATTACAAATATATATTAATTTATTAATTATTTTTAAATTACTTCCCACCCTTATCCCCTATAAACCCAATAACCCGCTCCTAAAACTATATATGTTTTTTAAAAATATTTTTATATTAAATATATTGTAATTTTTTAATATAGACCTTTGTATCAAATTTTTATTTACAATTATTATATTTTTTCCTACACTATTTATTTTTTCCATTACTACACGATATTTTGTATTGTCGATATTTTGTCATACAATATTATTTTTTTCGATATTTCTACTTACTTACCTATTACGATATTTTTGTATCCGATATATTTGCTTCCCAATATTTTTTACCTTCGATATTTTAACTTCGATATTTTGTCTTTCCGATATTTTATTTTCGATATTTTGTCTGTGTACCTAATTGTGACCAGGGAGGAGGGCAGATCGGCATTAAATGATCCCATCCCAGTGCCATGGAGTTGTGTCCTGTTACTGCAGATTTGTGGATAGTCCTTTTTTTCAGTTGTTTCTTTGGGACATCTTTTATTCGTCTGTTTTTTTGTCAAGAATTGGCAATGCTGCCAGTCTCTTATCAGCTATGTTAAGGATTCTCACATAGTGGCAATTTAGTTGTGGATCAACCAGATCAAAACCAATACCGCCTATCTGCAGGCTCGAGTACCTCTTTGATTAAAGAGAGGGTGGAGCATTTTTACACCGTTCCTCCAGTAGCTTCGTGCAGATACATATTAAGGCCCCAATTAGGATGACGGATGGACTTTTTCCGTCCGCCATCCCATTGGAAAGAGGGACCACCCGCCTTAAGGGCGGGGGTCCCGATGTGTAATTTGGATGCGCCCGCCACAGTGGCGGGCACATCCCCTATTTTTAACATTGTGGCGGGCGGTGGTCACTGTACCGCCCGCCACAATGTTAAAAATGTATGCATGCATTTGCATACACGAAGCGGCAGGCACCGCGCTGTGCCTGCTGCTTTGTTTATGCAAATGCTGTGCACCCCCCACCTCTCCTTCACTCTGGGGGCCCACAGGGGGCCCCCAGAGTGAAGACTTCATGCGTTTCCGTGGCGACATCAGATCGGGCCCATCATAATATGGCTGGCGGTGTCTATTAGACACCGCCAGCATATTAATACTTTTCCTCCCCGGCCGCAAGGTGACCGGGGCGGAAAAGCGGGGACGGTCTTTCCATACTAATATGGCGGGGGGTAATTCAGTAGAGGATGTCGGGTGGATGGCCCCCGCCAGGCCGGCGGTGGCTTCCGCTAGCCTGGCGGGGGCAATCCGCCCGACATCCTAATGAGCCCCTAAGTGCAAAAGGTCTTCCCGTCCATTTCTGCACAGGCGCCAGTAGGTCATTGTCGGATTCCTCTTCCATGGTGGTTGATCTAGGAGTGAGCGTAGCATGTCCAAAAGGTATGTCAGGAACTTCCCCTTCACTGCCATGTTGAATCATATGTAAAGGTACAGTTGCGACTTTGCAGCAACGTAGTTATTCAGTACAAACCAGCCATGTGCATTCTCCTTCAGCAAGGACTTATCCTCTATGAGTGAGGTCAGTTTGATGGTTTTGTTGACTAATTTTTTGAAGCTGGCAGGGGTTGCTGATGTTTCTTGGAGGGCCAGGAAGCCTAACTGTGATAAGGAGTCATGAAGGTAAGCTCTGGCTGGGGAACTATCTCGGGATGTCAACTCCACCCAGAGATACGAGATTAGCGCATTCTGTTCAGTGTTCCGAAACTTGTGCCACCATTTAATATACGCCCCCTTATGGACATAGTTTGGGAGCGATTCACAGAACTAACTTAAGACAAAATCCTGAACTTACTACTTTTGGTATTCACAGAAAAAATTTTGTAGTAGTAAAGTTAGGATTCTGTCTTAAATTTGAATTAAGACAAACTTAAGAGAGACTTAAGACAGACTTAAGACAGACTTAAGACAGACTTAAGACAAACTATGACAGACGTAAGACAGACTTAAGACAAAATCCTAACTTAACTCTGTCTTAAGTCTGTCGTAAGTCTGTCTCAAGTCTGTCTTAAGTTTGTCTTAAGTCTGTCTTAAGTCTGTCTTTAGTTTGTCTTAAGTTTGTCTTAAATTTGTCTTAAGCTTGTCATAAGTTTGTCTTAAGTCAAACTTAAGACAAAATCTTAACTTTACTTCTACTACTAAATGCCTTCTGTGAATAGCAAAAGTAATAAGTTTAAGATTTTGTCTTAAGTAAGTTCTGTGAATCTGGCGCTTTGTCTCTGTAGGTCAAATTCTAATCTTATGTGTGCAGGAGAGGTGTATTTTGGGAGACCAAAGATCATTCTGTACGCCCGATGTCAATGGTGTCCCAGATAGCTGTGTCTCTCCCTTTCAGTGGCTCACTCCGATATGATATTGTTGGTAGGAGTTTCGCTTGGATTACTTGGAGTGGAGGTATTAAGGTGGGGAAGGCCACTTTCTTCTTCAAGGACCTAAGCGCTAATGTTACGGTGGTACCTTTTCATCTCAGTGCTTCTTTATATACCTTGAAGGATCCCTTATTGTATATGATGACGCCTAAGTATTTATATTCTGTTACTGGTTCGAAATAGTGTTTGCCCTAATGCCAATTTAGTTTTCTCCTTTTTGAGTAGTTTATTGTCATGGTTTTTGGTTTTTCCAAATTGATTGACAGGGCATTTTCTAGCAAGTACTTATGGGTGGCATCAAGTAAGTGCAAGTGTACGCCTTATTAATGCTAGATGATCCACACCTACAAGATGACACCGCAAGCACGGTGCATTGACTACAGCGATTTCTGTTTCTGTACTATTATATGAGTCACAGCGGGGAAATCACTCAGTTTACTTAGGCCTGTCTTTCTGTGGCTCTAGGAAGTCCCACACCATTGTAGCAATTCCAGCAGCAGAGAAAGGAGAATGAATGTGTGACTGCTTCTCCTGGCCCCAAATGGCAATCTGGAAGCTCCTGCTCTGGGTTCCCATTTTTCAACTTCCTTTCTTTCTTCCTTCCTTCCTTCCTTCCTTTCTTTCTTTCTTTCTTTCTTTCTTTCTTTCTTTCTTTCTTTCTTTCTTTCTTTCTTTATTTCCTTCTTTCCTCCTTTCCTTCTTTCTTTCTTTCTTAAAAAAAGCTTCATTAGTTTTGCTTTAGTGAACTTGCCTAACATAAACAAAAAATGCTATGTTGCAAGTCCTCAGACTTTGCAATATCTCGCAGCTAAATAGAAAATCAGCCATTTCTAAAAGTAGAACCATCCTAGATAAAGGCGGCAGCTGAAAGAAGGGGGATATAGAGGCCATGTCAAAATTAATCTTTTTTTTTTTACATGTACCCAGTACTTTACCATGCTTTCCAGTACTGAGAGCCTGTAGCTGTTTCATGCAAAATTGATAACATGACAAAAAGTCTAGATAGAGTCCAGGGTCTTCATTGGTCATTCCTCAGGTTTTCCACCTCCTAAGTGCTGCATCTGTGAGTGAGACTAAAGTGCTTTTTCTCTCAGCTGCACCTGCAGTGTCCTGCTCCTGCCTAGGAATTAAAATGCATTCATGTATTTTATACATTCAGGTATTTTATAAAGTGATGAACAGCATTCATTTAAACACTTATCTTCGCCATAATAAAGAAGAGGAAATGTCTATTCAATGCAGGTGTCTCAGTCTGTGCTCAGCCTAATTATGAATCTCCAAGGACTGAGGAAGGCAGAGCGGGTGGGCGGTCATCCTCCTGAACTGGCATGCCATGAGAATATAAAAAAAAACAGATATTGAAGTTACAAGTGATTTGCGCCCTTTCTTGTTCATCTTTATGCTGCATTTTCTATGGCTCATAATTGAAATCATCTAAAGAAATTGAACAATTATATTCGCTCCTTGAGAAATCAGAACCGGATGAAACCTGTTCTGGTGACATTTTCTCTATAAACCTGCTTCCTGGAATTTTTCAAAACTGAATGTCAACCTCAGGTTCTCAATTGAAATCTGGTGAGTGCATTTCATTTCGAAACAATTCGAATCAGACCTTTGTTTTGAAAATCACCTTTATTCTTTGGTACACTAATAGGGGAGACCTTGATACCCTCCTGTTTATTCTCCAGCTCAACTAACTTTGAGATATATGTACAAGAACTGCCGCTAACTAGCGTTAGCATTAGTTAGTGGCAGTTTTCTTAATGCCAAAAACGATCGCCCTGTTAGCGATGCATTGACAATACGTCGCTACATGGAGATAGTTTCAGGTAGCCTCGGTGAAAACTGCTGCTAACATTAGCGTGGAGGCCATACAAATTCTGGCGTTAGAGGGCAAAAACTGAGAAAAGGCCAATTTAAGGACAAAAAACTCATGTTAGTCAGCCCAACATGACTTTTTTGCCTCCAGAGGCAGTCCTTGCAACACCATGGCATCCAAAACCTTGAAAGCGCTGGCAGTCCGGAGGCTTCGCTGGGCCTGCGTCTGTGACCCGGAGTGGGAAGCAGAGATGCTGTGGAGTTGCTGGGCCCTGGCGGTACACATTGAGTCATTGGCGATCGTCCTTACCTCGTCGTGAAGTCTGGCAGGTCGCATGGAGACACATTGCCGAACTGTGTGAAAAGACCGCCTGGTGCCCCTTGGAGCTGTGAACGGTAGAGGCGCTCCTGCTCACCAATGCAGGGAGGTCTGCGTTACATTCCACATGCCACCACTACACCAGGGTGCAAGAGGAGATTACCACATGCTGCAGGATGTGGCAGTGGCTGAATGCTATGGAGGGTAGACCCCTGAGCTATGCTGAACTTGTGTGGTGGGAGCGCTGCAACTTAACGCCTAAGGGGGCCCTGTTGCATCACCTGAAACAGGAGGTTCCCAAGCGGATTTGGTGCTGACTGCTGTACCCAGGCTTGTGAAATGCCACCTGGCTTAGGCTCCTGCTAGCTGAGTCACAAATTTGGAGAGATTACAGCGCATTGAGCCCTGGTGTCAATATCCAGGTGAGGAAAAGGTGGGACGCGTAGTGGAGGAGGCCCACGGGCGAGTCGGGCCCAGGCCTAGCGCCTGTGAGTGACGCACACTGTGCCCTGAGCAATGACCTACATCACCGAGGGCATGCAAAAGACTGGTGGGTGACTCCACTAACTGGCTCAAATCGATGAGATCGGCCATTGGTGGCAGTGGGTGCCAGGGGCGCTTGGGCCGGTTCTGGCCCAGGCCCTTGGGTATGCAGCTTGATCCACCCGTACTCACTGGGGAACACAGAATCTGGTTGCCACTGTCAGATTGGAAGAGGCAACTGGGTGGTGCTGCCTTTCCTTGCCCCTTGCTACTTTGCTTTTGGGTGTACGGAGGACTAACCCTTAGTGGACTCTTCCTACAATGCTGCGCTGTTTGGTCGCTGCTGTCCCCCTCTGCTGCTGCTGGTTCCTCCTGCCTGCGCCTCAGCCCTGGTGGTCCAGTGGTAGGACGTCACTGCTCTGCAGCTTGACTGCACTCCTGTCCCACTTTTCTGCTGTTCCTGTTCATCTTACTGCTCTTCTCTGTTGCTTTCCTACCTTTTTTTAATCTTTGCTTTGTTTGGCTTTGTTTTTCCTGTGATTTTTGCAGTTCCTCTTTCCCTATCCTCTCCCTTGTTGCTGCTTTGATCCCCCATGTCCCCACCCCCTCCAGTGTCCTTTCCTGCATTTCACGCCTCCCAGCTGTCCAGCCCCACTGCAGCACTACTTAATGGCAGATGCTGTGCGACCAGAAACCCACCTCCTGGGGAACCTCGCCAACATCGAACTCAAGCAGCTAGTCACCGCACCAACCCACATAGCCAGACACATGCTCAAGTCAGTCTTCTCCGCCAGCGTAAACTTCAACTACAGCCACACCACTGAACACTCCTGGACTGACCATCATTGTATACATCACACCTTCACCATGCCCACTGTACACTACCGCCAACATCTCCCCCATCGCAGCTGGATCAAGGCCACCGGAGAACTTCTCGTCAACCCCCCTCAGCACCACCACTCCACCAACGCTTTCAGGCAACACCGCAGCGCGCAACCTCCACCGATGGCGCTTCAACTGTGCTGACACCCTGGCATCCCTCAAGAAAAAAACAGGCAAACAACACTCCAAGGTGGCCAACTGGTTCACTCCCGCCCTCCACTAGTCCAGACGCACATGCAGACGTCTCGAGAAGAGATAGCGCCACAACAATACCCCTGAAACTCACACATCCTTCAAATCCACTGCCAACGCACTCTACATAGAGAAAGAGGAAATCCCCTGGATTGATAGGTATTGTGCAGGTATGTGTCCCTTCCTGCACAACATCAATCAACTCCGCAACACCATGGCGCAAGGGTGCCTGCGTTGGCGCATAGCAGCCATTGTGTGTCAATGTAGGGGAAAAATTCAGGGGGGCTCATTCATGAGCCCCTTCTGACAGTTTAAATCCGTACGTGTGTCATTTTCTTGATGTACTTGCAGAGTTAATTTTACACAACGTTGCGCCGTATTTACAAAGTGACGCATCTAGACATATGTGTGACCTTGTGAAGCCCTGTGACACATTTTACTGTGTCAGGCAAGATGTATGCAGGGTGTGCATTCCCACGCAACCAAACCTCATCGGAGTGGTGCAGTGTAATCCATCAGATTTGACTGCGACAATTCTAGGATGCCACTGCGTCAGAACCTTACGCCTGCCTCATGGCAAGCGTAAGGGTGAAACAGTGCCACAGGGATAGGCTAGCCCTATGCATTGCTGGGGTTGCGTCATGCTTGTGACACAACTGCAGCAATGCGTGACTTTAGCGCTAACAGATACGTCAGGATTCCAGACATATCTATCATTAATTGCGACATGGATGCACCATACAGTGAATACAGCGCATCCATGGTGTCGCAAGAAGGGAGCTGTGAAAAGAGTTGCAAAGCTGTTTTGTCACAGCGCTGCAACACTTTTCATAGATGAGGCCCAGGAATGAACACTATCTTATTGATAGTGCACATTCCTGCCCTTTTGTTTTGATGCAGGTCAGCGCAGCAACATTCCTTGCAGCGCTTTCCAGCACCAAAACCTTCTGAAATTAGGCCCCAAGTGATTGAATCAATTTTAAGACGAGCTATTTTCTGGTCTTAAGAAACTGCCTCTAACTGTAGTTAGAGGCAGTTTTGGGGTTTTGCACCATACAAGGAATTCCTTGTAAATCTCGCCAAGTGGGGTTAGCAGCAGTTTTTGCACGGGAACGCCCACCTTGCATCTCATATTCATTAAGTCCCGCTAACACAAGTGGCGATCTTAAAAATTCATGTTTACACCGGAAAAGTGCTGCTGACCGCAGTTAGCGCCAACTTGTAAATACAGCAATTAAAAAAAGCTGTTGTAAAGTCAAAAACGTGATGCTATGGCGGCATTAACTCCTTGTACTTATGCCGCTTTGTGTCTTGCTTAGGACTGGAGATACGCTAATACATGCTCTTTCTTCCTTTTCACCATTCCCTCTTATTCTAACCATGGTACTATTCTTCAATCTCCTTCACCTTCACTTTATTTTTCTCCTCCCCCATATTTACAGCCTCTAACCCCCCCCCCCCTCCCACCTCTTCACCTTCACACCTCCCCATATTCCTCTTGACCTGTTTTCCTTTGCTCCAGAGTTCTGGCTCCTTCTGTGATGGCTGCATGAAACACAGATACAGGGCTAGGAACTGCAGAACAATAGAACTGTTGTGGATTGGGCATAGCCATACAAATACTAAAGAAGGCCACAAAGTTGTATTAAAGGTTTGCATTGCCATCCCAATCCTGGAAACACATAAAAGTAGGATTAAAGGGGATTGCAAAACCACCATGTTTTGGACCTATGCTGTATGCTGATGTATATGTTGGTTACCTTTTACTAGGGCCGAGTGCGGTTTGTGTAGATTCATCAGCTGTCCCTGGCTCCTCCAGTGAGTTGTTCAGAGAAAGACGTGTTCTCTAAATGGCCATGGACCATGTGAACGACTTACTATTTGCAGGTTTCCCTTACTTGTATAGACCCAGTACAAAATATTAATGTTTATCCCCTTTTGTGGTGCTTGATATACTCTGTACTTTCTTTTAAATTATGCTATCGATTTGGAGATTGCATTATTTGCTTTATTTGTAATCATTCTAGATTCATATTGACTATTTTTTCTCTACTCCTCTTAAACTTAAATCCAGTAAGTATAACCACTCCAGTGGTGTTCATCACTGTGCATTGGGCACTTAAATCCTTCCTTTGCCTTGTGTCTTTGTAGGGGCAGCATTTTTCAAACCATCCACACTAAAAATGTGAATTGTCAAAAGTCTCATGATAGATAGGATTACCACAATACAAACCTTCCCAAAAGAATGCTGTTGTGATCATGTACTGAGGGTATTTCCAAAAGTGTCTCTTTTAATCTGGGATTCCCCCAAGGTAACAGTAAGAGGATGCTGTTATAAAGCTTTGATAAAGATAAAGCTGGCAAAGATCTCTTAATCATGAGACAGATTGTAACATTCCTTATTACTGCAATTTCCTAAATCTAAAATGCTTCAGGCCAGAAAGTTGCCTGAATGCAGCAATATTATATCTTTGTTTTAAATGAATTATTATATAATTAACTAAATATGCATCTGAAAACCTTAACCAAAAGGTCTCTGGTTGTGAGCATACATCAACCAGTATCTACAGAATTGACCACAATACATTTGTACTTCTACGTAAAATATATAAAATATATAAAATTAATACATAATTAAAAAACACTTAGAGGAAGAAATGCAGTCAGGTGAATTACAGAATAGAAAAGAATAGCAAAACAACCAATGGTAGCATAAGGTGTGTGACCATCCCAGTAAACTCTCCTGTCACCAGTGAATCCAAAAAGATACATCTTTATTAATGTTGTTTCCCAGCCTGCTCCCTAGAATAACTGCAATTAAGAATTCATGAGAATGCACTTTCTGTCAGACTAAAGGCCCAACAACGTCTGTAAGGATTTCCAAGCCGTTCAAGCAATCGTCCCACCTTGCCAATCCCCTCCCAGCCTCCCTGTCAAAAAATCTTAACCACGCCTTAACTGTCTCAAACTTGGTCAAGTCACACCGCTACTAAAAATTATCGGGCGCACACCCGAACAACCCCAATAACTTCAGTCCTGTTTCCAACATCCCCTTCCTATACAAAACGCTAGAGATATGTGTTCTCTCACCATCCCCAAGCCACCCCCCTGCTGGCTTTCTGCAACCACCATAGAAATAAGGAAGAACAATATCCAATGAGATACATCACTGCTGGAGTGAGTAAGCCATTTGGGCCTCACTAAGTGTGCCTGTGTGATTTATGTTGCCCCAGGAATGAGTAACCGATGCGTACTCAATCTATTCTGGATTGATGTGGTAATGACCATTGTTGACACAGCTATGAATATGGTATATATAAAGCAGATGTCTTTATTGCTCACTGGTGTCTATGGAAGGATTCCAGAACCCAAACAATCATATAAAGGCATTGTAAACCACATGAGTGATGGGTGTTTATCAGAATGTCTATGGATAGTGCATGCATGCTCATACATTTTCAGGATCTAAGTCTGCTCCTGAAAAGGTCAGCACTAACCCAGATATTCTGCCTAAAGATGCGCATGTCGCAGACATTGCACACCTGTGTAATGTATTGGAGGCACTGCTGAGATTGTGTATGTAGCAAGAGTTAATGCCTCAACACCTTGAGAGAAGTCAGAATGCTGGTAGCACTGGTATCACTGAAGGGAAAGAGCCAGCACCTGTTACCTGCTGCTTTCCAGGCCACACTGCAGGAGAAGCACCAGAGAGAAGTGCTGAATGAAGTGCTGCATCTCAAAATAGTGGTGGCAGAATGACCAGGGACCATGTGATTCCCTGCAACAAGGCATCTGTAGTCGAAGGACCAGCAGATGACATACTCAAGGGAAAGGCCCATTGGCCACCTGTGTCATGCCATTTTTCCCAGTAGGATCTTCAAAAGGTGGCAACAAGAAACCTCAGATATCACAACTGCATGTGGGAATGCATCCCCACCCTGATCTGCAAAGTTAACATGGCACAGAGAGCATGAGTTTCAAGAAGCAATCAGTGTGGAGCAAAGAGACTGCATGTGTCTGAGGGACTTTGGCCCTCACCTCTGGCACAGGTGAAGGGAAAGGTATTCATTTGGAAGGATCTTGATCCCGAAAAAGCATTTCTTGAAGGATGGACTGGTCTTCAGAGTTATAAGCTCAGGGGGCAGAATACCCTTGTACACCCTGACCTCTTCCAGAAGAGGGTCCAGGCACAGAATATGAAATAGAAAATGGAGGAATCAAGATCATAAGACTTCTAAATGGACTGTAGGTGGGCAATGCACTGCAGGTCAGTACTGTTATGGCTACTTTTTCTGGGAGATTAGAAATAGTAAGTAAGAACACAACACTTGTGACGTGGGGTTGGGCTTTACCCGAAGCGTAGCCCTCAACTAGATATATACTAGTTTCCTGGCCTGGGATACGGAGCATAACATTAAACCAGGTGGACACTTACTGGATTTAGATGCAATTGACCCATGCAATCAGTCATGGTTTCCACTCCACTTCACCACAGATGATCTGCAACCCTCAGAGAACGTGTAAAACACTTATTTGCTAGGGTGGGTGGAGGTGCCACAGCCTTAGCGAGATAGACTATGATGAAACAAGATATTTATTTGCCTTCTGAGTGTGAGTGAGTCACTGAGACCGACTGTAAGTGTATTTTATTCGTACCCAAAGGGCAGTCTCATAAGAGTGACCCCGCTAATCTGGAAAGCTGTGGTGCTTGGCTGTAATCCACTATTTCTCAGTCTGTGAATATAGCACATAGGTGTGTGAGTGTGTATAGTTATTGACCAGCGGTCCCATGACCAAAACATAAATATAAAAAACAGTGTATCTTCTGGTTCTCATTAGAAGAGTGTGGAACTCGTGGGTTTTCACTCTGTGGAATTCCACATAGTTGCATAAAAACTCAGCGAGATTACACAGAGTTTCTCCAATGGGCAGAAAATATGCACGACAAGCTGCTCTTGCTGCAATTTTGCGCCAATAGCGCGAGCCGCTATAAAAAATCAGCACGAACATCACCATGCGTTGAGCAAGAGCGTGTGGCCATTTGAGTTGATTTTTCTGCTGCTCAAGTAGAAAATCTACTTGAGTAGCAGCAAATTTACTTGAGAATCAGCCCTCTGTCCGCAGCCACCTATGACCGGCTGTGACTACCTGCGTTAGAAAACCGCGCAAGGGGATGCCAAATCTCACTCTCCAGTTTGCAATTCTGGACTCTCACCAGCTCCACAGATGGAATGCAACATTACGCCCACCCCTGGTTCTCATATAAAGCACTGTAACTGCCTTGGCCCAACATCGCTCTGTATACAAATTTTTTTTAAAAAGGCATTCACTACTACTAGGTCAGTAAGAAAGTTGATCCTTAATGATGCTATAACACTTTATAAAAACTGCGGGGCATATTATCAAGCCCAGCGATAATCATCGCTAAGTGCTCTTAGCGCTAGGATAATTATCGCCGGGTAGCGTGGATTTTTATCACTGAGATAGCGTGCTATCAGCAACACTTATCTCAGAAGTGATAAAAATCCTCGCGCTAACAGCCAAATGAGAGATTATCGCAGGAAAACCAACGATAATCTCTCGAAGTTTGGCGTTAGCTTGATGATAGGGGCTCACAAACTTAGCCATGATATCCACCTTCCATAGGATATCATGGCTAAATCTGGAAAATACCAGGTGTAAAAAAAGCAGCGCTAACCGCGGTTAGTGCTGCTTTTTTTTATCTCTAACAGGGTTAGCGAAATCCTTGATAATAGGAGAAATGTCGCTTAACAACATTTCTCCTATTATTTTTCTCTGGAACGCCCCCTTTGCATCTCATTAGAGATGCAAGGGGAAGCGTAGAGAAAAAGGGTGCTAACATGCGAATTTGCGTGTTAGCACCCTGTTGCTGATAGGGAGATCATTTTATCTCCCCTCTCTTGGCTTTTAAAGCCAAAAAAGCGGAGATAAATCTCTTGATAATATGCCCCTGCATTCTGGTAAATACTTTTCTACATACTGGACCAAGATGTGAATCTGTTTCCGCACAGGTCAGTGCCCTCCCGTATATATTGCCCATGGATGAGTATCCCAGAGGTCTGAAAGGATGGATTTAGTGTCACGTTGCGGTCCAAATGGATGAGGCATTGAGAAAAAAGGCATTCACGGCCCACGTAAACAGAACATTCTCATCTTCCAAAAGAAGCAAAAGTAATGGAAATTGAATCTGGACAATTATGCGAACGCCCAGGCTATCGCTTTTCGAAGCGCTTGCCAAAAAATTATGAAACCGCTGAGAATGGTGGATGAGCAAAACTTTCTGCCTCGCCCCTTTCACTATGCCAAATGGCTCAGAGGACTTCCCCTACAATCCAACCCTATAAGATGAACACTTTTGCCTAGATTTACTAAGAATTTGCATTGGGGTTGAGTCACTTTTGTAGAGCAACACCAACACAAAATCCTTTTTGGTATTTATAAGTTGATTTGGGCTGGTGCACTGTGTACCGCCTAGTGCCAACATAAGCAGTCTCGTACAAAAGTACAAGGGAGCCTGTGTTATGGCCAGGATTGTTTTTGTGCACGAAGATATGCTCTCCTGCACAAAAACAATCTGCAGAGGCATATTCCTCTTTCTATGTGTGCTGCACAAATGCAGCACAAATTGAAAGAGGAAGTAGCAAGGAGAAAGAAAAATATTTTTCCTCATTACACCTCTGTCG
The DNA here is from genome assembly GCF_964261635.1 of Lissotriton helveticus. Lineage (NCBI taxonomy): Eukaryota > Metazoa > Chordata > Amphibia > Caudata > Salamandridae > Lissotriton > Lissotriton helveticus. Next base: position 72,803,990 of record NC_136064.1, read on the forward strand.
GGTAAGCACACCACTTTGGCATAAACTCACATTTACAAGTTTTTGTAAATCTGTCTTTGCACATAAGTGGCCCGTGCAGGTCACAGTGGCGGGGCAGTGGGGCAAGGTGGGGGTGGAGGATTTTGAGAGACGACGCTGAGGGAAAATAAATACATAACACATTTTTCCTCGTGGTCATCTCTCGAAATTCCCCCCCGCCCGGCCCTACCGCCTGCCGATATTACCTGCACATGCCGCGGATGGGTTTGCATCAAACTAAAATGGTGGAGGCATGGGAACTCCCATGCTCCAAGCATATAATACCTACCTGACACAGAGCAACGCAAGGCAGGGCTATGTGCTACATTGCATTACTTTGTATTTACTAAACCACACAAAGCCTTTGCTACAGATTGTTTTTGTGTAGGGGGGGCTCTCTTCCTGTACAAAAAGTATCCTGCCATAACGCAGGCACCCTTGCACTTTTGTGCAAGACTGCTTATGTTGGAGCTAGGCAGCACAGTGCACCCGGCCTGGGAAAGAGCTGAAGAGGACCATAACATATTGGATATGGTGCTCTTCAGATCACAATGCAGCACAACAATTTTGCTACTGCCCTGTGTTTCTTAAATGTTTGATAAATTTGCCCCACAATATCTCCACAAATGAGAGAGAGAAGGGGCTGCAGCATGGTTAAATTAATGTCTATTGCACTTTACTCTGCTGATAACTTAAAGAACATTATAAAATCATCTTTGATGTCATCACAAGCCAGATACAGTCAACCCCATTTTAAATGTTACATTAAGGGGCAGGTTAAACACAGATTTTGCAATGGGTTTGCATCACAAATGTGGTGCAATCCTGCTCAAACTGTTTTTTATATACTTTCCAGAGCAAAACTTGTTTGTACTAGAAAGGTGCCTGAAAGTAACTCTGATTCGAGGTGGGTTCCATGGTTCAGAGGGGAGTGTAGGCTTGGCTGTAGAAAGCCTATCACGTCAGCACAGAGACAACATAATATTTAGTGTACTTGGTATGGGTTTGCTCCTGAGTGGTCTTGCATCGCCGGGTGGCTGTGATCATGGTTCCTCTGGTAGCAGTGGCTTCCCAAGGCTCTCTTTGAACAGACTTCAGTGTTCTCTCTCCCCTGATGTCCTCGGTGGGTGAGGTCGATCATCTGCCTCCACAGGGCATGTGGGACTTCTATGCAGCGACCTCTAAGTAGCGGTCCATCCGTGGTGTGGCTGAGCTCATGGAGTATGTGCTATTGCTGAGTAAGAGTCTGCTTGTCCCCAGGCTTCAGTCTCCTTACCCCCCCTGAAAACAATGCCAGGAGTGGTCACGCAGGGTGTCTACTACCTTTTCCTGGCAAGCATCAGTTCTTGTTGCAGTTTAAATTTCCTCCTGTGACATTGCCACCGGGCCGGCGTTCAGCGCCACGCTGTCGATGAAAACCTCAGCCCACTCATCTACCTACTGGACAGATGGGCCTTGTGAGGATGACGAGGCAAAATGTCAGCAGGATTTTGGGTGCCTGGCCGCTAAAGGACCTCAAAGTCATAAGCCTGTCGCTGCAGTGCCCAGCTCTTGATCCTTGGCAGGGGGTTGTGTGAGGTGCCTGCTAAAAGGGGAACTAGTGGTTTGTGGTCTGTCATGACATTAAATCGATCCATGCATAAATAGAGGTGAAATTGCCAGCAGCCTCACCGAGATACTAGAGCTTCCCTTTCTATCTTGACATATTTGACTTCTGAGTCTATAAGGGCCCGACTGGAATAGGCGATGGAAACCCATCTCTTGTGGGCTAGTTCTTGCAGCAATACCGCCCCTAACCCCACCAGGCTGGCATCCACAATCACTCTGGTGTTGTGGTGAGCGTCATAGTATGCCACAGTTGCATCTCTCAACAGGGCATCTTTCATCTTGCAGAATGTGTCATTGGCTTTGGTGTCCCAATTCCAGATCGATCCAATTTCAGTGAGTGTTTGCAGTGATAGTGTGGCTAGACCAAGGATGAACCTTCCACAATACGTAGCCATGCCTCAGAAACTTTACACCTCTGCTGCAGTCTTTGGCACTGAAGCCTTCTTATATGCGTCTGCCTTTCTCGGATCCACTTGTATCCCATCTTTGGAGAAGATGTTTCCCAAGTATTCAATGGACTGTACCGGAAAAACACCTCTGTTGATGCAGCGTGAGGCCATGTTCTGCTAGACAGGACAGTGTGGCCTCGAGTTGTGTGTGGTGTTCTTTCATCGTTGTGGAGTGGAACTGGATATTGTCACTTATGTGAAGGATTTCCGCCAGGCCTGACAGCACCTCCTTGAATGGTGTTTTAGAAGACCTCAATGGCCAATGAGAAGCCAAATTGAAAGTACTTGTATCAGCCACATGTGAGAGGCGAATGTTGTGATGTATCGACAAGAAGGGGGCAGTTCAAGCTGATGGCACCCGGTGTTGAGGTCCAGTTTAGAGAACCACTGCACGCCATTAAAAGTAGGTGTTTAGTTACATTCTCAGCAAATCTCAGCATTTGGTACGCGCATATCCACACAAAGGCTGACTGCCCCTGGCTGTTTAGGCTTAGGTGCCTTGACGAGGGGGGTGAATCCCAGGGGGTTAGTCCCTCAACTTTTTCAATCACATCTAGTTTTGCCAGCTTCTGCAATTCTTCCTGTACCAGTGGCCTAAGTTAGAAGGAGAAACTTCTGTGTTGCAACGCCACGGGTGGATCGCTTGGTCAATGTGTACTTCGGCCTTGGAAAAAAGCTGTAGGAGGATCTTTACTATTAGTAAGGTGCTCTTTCATTTTTAAATGATTTTATGAGTATATCAATAATTGTACCTACTTGTTTAATGTTTGTGTGTCACATTTTACCTGTGAGAATCTATCTTGTTTTCCGTTGTATTAGGAGAGGACACTTGTCCCCACCACTCTCTCTATTCTAAAGGGCCTGTTAGAGCCCGTGCCTTCTTGGTTTGACCTCGGGTGTAGGAGGGTTTGCTTTACCGTCCGGTGGCCATCTTGCTAATTCCACCGAGAGGGCGAGGTCCGCATTCTAGCGCTGATGACATGTGCACCTTGATGTTACAGAAGCAGCCCGGTGCGCTGTCTGACACTTTGGAAAAATGCTGCTAGGGGATCTGTACCATCATGAAGGAGCTCTTTCGTTTTTAAATGCTTTTGTGAGTAAATGGGTATTCATACTTACTTTTTTGCTGTTCATGTGCTGCATTACATTTGTGAGTGTCTATATCGTTTTCTGTTTTATTATGAGACAACGCTTTTCCCCACTGTTCTCCCAATTCTGAATGGCCTGTTAGAACCCATGCCTGGTTTTGATCTCTGGCATGGGAGGGTTTAATTTACCTCCAGATGGTTATCTTGCTAATTCCACCAAGAGGGCGAGATCAGATTTCTAGAGCTGATCATGCGCACCTTGATGTTACAAAAGCGTCCAGACGCGCTGCTGGTGCGCCAAAGGCAAGCCCGTCTGCACCCGTCTGCACCTGGGTGGTGCCAGGGCCAGGGACACTGTCGGTCTAAGTAAGGACAGAGAGTGCCTCTCCTATTCCAGGTTTGACCTCATCAATCTTTGCCCTAAGGAGAGGAGAAAGAGCTAATGCAGGGGTTATGTCTGGGAGGGGGTCATTTTACTGCGCTCTGGTGAATGCTCGCTTCATGATAAAACACAGTACGGAAATCTTCGAGCTGATTCTGAGCTCACAATTATATTGTCTATTTATCATGGAAACCTGGCCAAAGGGAAGATTCAGGCCTTGACTTGGTTGCAGCCACCCCTTCAGGATATACCATGGTCAGGTTGGAACGATCCTCTCGGAAAGGAGGTGGCTTGGCCATTATTGCCAAGGACCCTATTAACTGTTCTCTAGAGCCTATAAGTGCAACTTTACTTGATGGTTGTGAGGTAGGAATATTTACAATCAAAAGTAACAAAACATCTTTTTAGGCTGGACTACTTCTTTATCACCCTCCTAGCTCGCGATCGCAGTTTATTAAGAAATGGGAACTAGTCTTGGAACCTTATATTTCATGCCCTAATTTTATTAATTGGCCCTTTCACCATTCCAGTGGTCACATAAAGCAATCTTGGAGAGATTTTTCATAACACCCTTACCTTTGATTCTCAAGTCAACAGGATGGTGAGCTTCTACTTCTTCATTATCAAGATTCTGAAGAAGATGTGTCCCTTCCTTCCTGGAGAATTAAGGGTTTCAGGGGTCATAGCCCTTATCACATCCCGCCTCGAATACTGCAACGCTCTATATTTAAACGCCAACAGTACTCTTTTAACAGATTGTAGGTCATCCAAAAGATGGCTGCATGGGTGGTCCTGGATGTCCCTAAATACCTTTCTGTTAGGGAAGGATTGCAGTCACTTAATTGGTTTCCTATGAGGAACCAGGTGATCTTTAAATCTTAAAATCTCTATGCATGGTCTATAAAGCTCTGCACCAGCAGGGCCCATGACACTTGAGAACCTCTTTCGACTGGTATTCGCCTAAAAGACAGCTTAGATCTGCAGCATTAAGCAAGGTGACCATTCCCAGGTTCCGGAAGACTAGATGGGGTGGCAGTGTTTTTTCTGTGGCAACAGCCAGGTTATGGAATTTATATTGTGAGTCTGAATTCCTACTCTGTGTTTAGCAAGCATCACAAAACCTGGTTGTTGTCTCAACCTTAGGGTGCTCTGACAGTTTCCTTTTGGCTGTTTTCTGACTGGGGTTAGTGCTTTGACACATGCAATGCCAGATGAAGGCCCTCTGTACAGCTTGTGCTAAGGAGAGGCTCAACATCCGCCCATGAAGATGGAATCACCCCTTTAACACACAGCGCACAACCCAGGCTATGAAAATTCACTAATGGAATGGTTTTCTTTGTCTCCTCTGCGTCACTTGATCTTGTCTCTACTCTTGCAGACCTAAATATCCAGGGCCAAATATGCAATGCAGTGTAGCAAGAAAGGCAACTTTCTGTGCTGCGTTGTGTGAAAGAGAGAGAGAGAAGAAATGCACCATATTGAGAACGCTCTGGGCCATTCCTTCCTCAGCAACTCTGCTCAATAGGCCGTTTTAGTAGCCTGAGAAACTGTAAAATACAGTGTGATCATTTGGATCACACAATAAAAAACTAAGGGCCAGATGTAGGTAGCCTAATACCGGTCGGTAACGGCCGAAATTACTAAATTTTGGCCGTTACCGACCGGCATTAGGCTTTTGAGATGTAGGTGGCCAATTTACAGTTTCGGTAATTTACCGAATCGGTATTTTAAGGAATCGGTAAATTACCGATTCCTTAAAATACCGAATCGGTAAATTACCGAATCTTTAAAATACCGAATCGGTAAATTACCGAATCTGCAATGTAAGGAGCACTCAAATGAGTGAATTGCATAGTTAAGGATTCGGTATTTACCACCAACTAAAAGTTGGTGGTAAATATAGAAAACCTTTGGAAAAGTATTTTTGTGCATTTCCAAAAGTGCCAGGGGTGCAACAGGGTATCAATGTGATACCCTGCCACCCTTGAATGTGTTCCTCCATTACCGAATCGATATTTACCGATTCGGTAACTCCCATTCATTCCTATGGGCCTACAGGCCCATAGGAATGAATGGGAATTACAGAATCGGTAAATATCGGTAAATACCAATTCGGTTCGGTAGTACTTACTGAGTTATTTCCTACATAGCATTTACCGATTCTAAAATACCGAATCGGTAAAATTCAGTATTTTAGAATCTGTAAATTAGGATTACCTACATCTGGCCCTAAATCAGTAACTTGAAGTTAAAAGGTTTCTTTCAGGCTCATAGCCAGACTGATCTAAAACAATCTCAAGAAAATACAGTAAGAGTAAAATGTATTAAAGAAAGACAAAAGCAGAGTACAATATTGGTCTTCAATAGCAAAGAGCATATAGGAATTTCAGTGGCAGCATTATAAAAAAGAAGAAAAAGGATTTGATGAGTAGCAGAATGGTTTTGATCCTTCTCCCCATACATGGAAAAGATTTGCAACATCGACTAAACCCTACACTAACCTAAGGATAGGGGAAAGCTAGAAAGGTGTCAGCATCAGAACCTCTATAGAATTTCTTTAGGTAATAAGTCATGTATAGCATAAGCCACACAATCAGAGATGACAAGAGAGGTCTGTACCTCTCCAAGTTTTAAGGGAATCTGACTAAACCCAAGGTGGCTTCACTAATTAAAATGTACAAAGAACATTAGAGAAATATGACCTTATTCATATCACAGTACTTTTTCAGTTCCCCAGAAAGAACTTGGGGACATATTAACAAGGGCTTTATCTCCACTTTTTTGGCTTTAAAAGCCAACACAGCGGAGATAAAACTATTGCCCTATTTACAAGAGGGTGCTAACATGCATAATCGCATGTTAGCACCCTTTTTCCTGACGCCTCCCTTTGCATCACTAATGAGATGCAAAGTGGAAAACCAGCGATGTTCCCTGCAAAACGGCGATTTCCCCCACTATCTCTGGAATTTTTATCGCCCTGGAGCAACGCGTTGTTGATAATGCGCTACCAGGGCGATAAATTCCAGCGATAGACGGCGATGAATAACAAAGCGCTAAGCGCGCTTTGTGTTATACATCGCCGTTCCTTGCTGATTTGCCCCTGGGCCCCTTGAACACTACTCCCATATTCCAGTCTCCTTCTCCGAAGCGTCCTTGTTTTCCTCCCTTCATCTGATAGTACCAACTGGTAACACTCCCTTTGTTAAAAAATGTCAACCTTGCCTATTCTTCCTCACCACACTATCTCTGAAATACAATGTGCTTTTCATTAATTAATGAGTGCCTTTGGTCTGCACCTGCAGAGAAGAAAAACAAGAAGAAAAACAATGTTCACATTAGTATTCAATATCTCGACTATAAGCTTAAGGCCCACAGTGGTGCTAATATAACAGTTTTATTTAAATGCATAATAATTCACAACCTACATATAATCCAATGAATTAAATCTTTAATGAAGGTACCAACTATATTATACTTGTCTCTTGTATGCATCAAAATACACTATTACATGTATAGTTAATCGTAAATTACAACAGGTCACAAATTATTAAGAAAGCATTAAATACACATGATTCATTTCCCTAATTCCTGGCGAATGCACTGCATTAAATGCATTTTAGCGCACCACCTTACAATCTAAACCTACTGAGGATAATTAACGGAATGCACAATAGATGCACTTTATCTCATCAGTATTATTGTATCACACAAGTACATCAGGCCAAATGTAAATATATATGTGGCCTAGCCACACATAAAAGGATGGAGTTAAAATTATGCTAATCCAATATCTACTACGATATGGTGCCCCTCTGCTCTCTGTTGGCGCCGGTGCACGTCAGGCAGCCTAGCGCCAACACAGGCACCCTTGCCCCACTGCGCAAGGCTGCCTGCGTGACAAGGAGATTTGTTTTTGTACACGAAGAGATACCTTCCTGCAAAAAAACAATCTCCTAAGGCAACGTCTTTCTATGTGTGCTGCAGATTGAGGCACACATAGAAAGAGTAAATAACAAGGAGAAAAGGTGATTTTTCTCCTTATTATGCCATCCTCTGGGAGGAGTAGAGATTTCATGCAATCCCAGGTTTACAAACCTTTGTAAATCTGGGATTGCATGAAATCCAGGTGTGGAAGCATAGGAACGCCCATGTTCCACTGACGGAATACCTCCCAGAATGAAATGTAATGGCTTGCACTGCGTTGCATTACTTTTTCTTTACAAATAAGGCGGTGCAATTCGCCCCTTTTGTGGCTTTGTAAATATCTACTACCAGTTTGCGACGCTGAATACTCCACAAAAGTGGTGCAACCATGACACAAAATGTGAGTAAATCTGGCCCTAAGTGTGCCTCAAGAGCCTCCGCCTCAGGAATACCAAATATAAACTTTGCTTATCTAGGAGGCTCTGGCCCAGCTTCCCTCTGGTGCCGTGTTTTACATGTGGTAATCCAAAATGGATTCCACTGGTCGTATAATGCTCTCTCATCTGCCATGCAATTTATTGTTACCAGTCACCTTATTTTCCTAGCAATCGCGTACCACACACACAGGACATGACCTTGAGGACCCTGTTATAGCGCTTCAGTGGAACTTTAAAGAAACAGACCAGTAGGCTACGTGCTTGTTACCAGGAGCCGGGCAAAAAGTCCTGCCTAGCACTTCTGAATCACATACCATATGCTGCCACTGCCACCAGGTGTCTACAAGTGTGGGCAGTAGTTCCACGTAGCAAGAAGGGCACATTGGTGCATCCTCCCATACCACAGAGCGGTGCTCTGAATATCTTTGCTCTTGCCATGCCACAGTGTGCTCACATTATCGTGGGGTGTAATGGGTACATAAAAACTATTACTTCAAACTCCAAACTGGGCAACAGTAGGGAAAGTATTTCATTTTCTGGGTTTCTATTTACTATGCCAACTCTAACATAAGTAGTAGTAGGAAAAGTGCTGGACTTTGGAGGGGTAAGATTTACTAATCTCACTCCAAACTGAGCAACAGTAGGGAAAACGTTGGACTTCGGAAGGGTAAGATTTACTATACCCACTCCAAACTGAGCAGTGGTAGGGAAAGTGTTCGACTTTACTGGACTCTGATACACCATTCTGACTCCAGCCTGAGCAACATCAGCAAAAGTGTTAAACTGAAGAGGTCAGATGTACTATTCTCACTCCAAAGTGAGAAACAGTAAGGAAAGTGTTGGTCTTTGCAGGAGTCATATTTACTATTCCTATTATAAACTGAGCAATGTTGCTGAAAGTGTTGGACTTAGGAGGGGTTATATTTACTATTCCCACTCCAATATAAACAACAGTAGAAAAAGGGGTGATTTTGAAAAGGTCAAATTTACTATTCCCAATCCAACCAAATCACATTTACTATTCCCAAGCATAATTAATGAAAAATACGTAAAATCAAAGTAAACAAACGTATAATAAAATCATTTTGAAATAGAAAGGTAAAAGATTAATACCACAAAAACATAACAACTACAATATGTCCAAAATTTCAATAAATAAATGCATATATACAAAAAGAATTATAGTGCCAGCATTAAGAAATGGTAACATAAACTGTAAATTAAAATATTTCTAAAAACTATAAATAAATAGGCAACACATAAAAATGTGCATGCTAATTAAAATGCAACTTATTTAAAAGTGTATATGTATATAGATTATAAACAGTATACGCAATCAATATCACTTATTTCAACACTTCATTTACATAATATCGAAAATTATTGCACTGTACTTACAAATTATTAAGTAATTAGTGCAATTTAAAATCATTACAAATATATTTAAAAACATATGCTCCAAAATTACCTAGAAACAAATCAGGCACCAAAGATAAAATATGAAATGATAATTATAAGTTAGCAAAAAAAATAAACAGACACATAATAAAAATAAATATCAACACAACATTAAAATATATTTAGCACCTTATTTGACAATATGGCTACATCATCAGCATATGTTACTATTTCTAACTGATTTTGAGTGATATCAGAAATATATTAGACACTGCCATTAGTCTTAGTAAATATGGCTTTAAATATAAAGAAAATAATAGTGCTGATAGAGGGCACCCCTGGCCTGTGCTCCTTTGTACTTTAATACAGGTAGACACTTTACCCTTTGCTGTAACTCTTACAATGGGATTCTGATAACACTTCCTCACATTCTCACAAATGTGGCCCAAGCTGCATCTGGGACAATCATCTCCACAAATACCCCCAAAATACATAACTGAATGCCTTTTTTGCATTAGGGAAGATCATACCCGCCCTATCAGACAATGCATTAGCTGCTATAGCCATACTAGTATGTGTCATGCTTTGTAGTTTGGGTACAAAGTTGTGCTGTTCACCAGAAACCAACCTCTTTATTACAGTGGGGAGTCGACTGGATAACATTATTGGATATATTTTAGAATCTATATTAATCATTGACATGGGCCAGTATGATTGTTTCTCTTCTTCAGAAACATACCTTTTATTGTGTATTCCCAAGATTTAGGAACTTGACTTCCAGCATAGCTATTATCTACGACATCCATGTGCAATGGACAAATTGTGTTTAAAACGGCCTTATAGAACTCAGTTAGTATAGATTCCTCACCCATAGTTTTACTTTCTGCAAGAGCCTGTAAAGCAAGTGTAACTTCATCGACTGCAATTGCTGTTTCTAAAGAAAGCACATCTCCCTGTGACAATTGTTTGAGGTTAATAGCTTAATGGATTCAAAGTAGGTATCCATCTTTTTTTTGTTGCAGGGTCTCTGCTCAGCAACAGAACTATGATTGGGACCCTAGAACATCAGCATGTAGGGACTGAGTCACCAGACCACCTCAGTATCCATGGGCTCAAATCTGACTAGGTATAGTGCTTCACTTGCCCTCTTTAACCTTCCAGAGAGACCAGTGAATTGGATCCCAGAACACAACACTCTCGATCCTCTTAGGGATCACAGTAACAGGACACAGCCTTTTTCTCTCTCACTATAAGAGATACAGGAGACACGAAGGAAGTTTAGAATATTTATTTAAACTATCATGCTCTAAGGTGCAGTATTTGATCCACAATTAGAAAACAAATGCATACCAATAATATCCTTAGCATGGTTAATAAACCATATACTATAAAAAGCCCTGTCATTTTATAAGGCAGATTAACCCCCCCCCTTCCTACTTAAGCTAGATGATTATATGTCAAAGATATCTGGGATTAGTGGCAGACCCTGTACCTTAGCCTACATCTTCCCTGATGCAGTAATCTTGCCTCAGGACCTTTGCTCAATGAGTGTTTTAGAACTCATATCCTCAATTAAATGACAAGACATATTTTGTCATCAACAGCAGCTGCACTTTCGTGTTATGTCTAGGTGCTGGTGCGACCAGAGAGAATAAAATGAAAAGGGGCATTGTTGTTTGATATTTTGTCTATGATGTCCAGACTGAATCCCAGGAAAATTGCAGAACACGAAAATATAAGCAGGTTCTGTGTGAAAATATAATGTGGCACAAAAGAGAGCGTGTTTATATAGTAACATGTGTAAAGCAAAATGCGCCTACATCGTGCACAGTTAAGCTAACATAAGGAAAATGACAATGAGCCCTGCAGGAAAGACGCAACAGTTTCTATATGACTGTTTTACTAATAATGCAATTTTTTATTAAAACTGGCAACATTTATAAATAATCTGGTCCAGTTCTACAATAACCATGACATTGTATCAACAATAGTCTTAATATGCATATATGTCTTCCCCTCCTTGAATGTATATGCCAATATCCATCCAGCTGACTCATTAGACTCGTATGTGGAAATGTGATGCTGTAAATATATCTGTTACAGCAAACAAATGATGGACAGAATGCTGACAGTGCAAACATTCTTCCCCAGTCAAAAGATCTGGGGTAAATCCATTGTCATTTTGCCCACTATGCCATCCCAGTTTGGACCCAGCCATAAGCAAATCATTCTTGACCCTGTGCCCCATGGGAACAGTCCAGACCGAACTTCCAGGCCAGGTCCTCCCTGGACAGGAAACAAGCATCCTGGGACTGGTTTCAGGGTATGTCACCCTTCTTCAGCCAGGCTAGCTTGAATCCAGTGGCACAGTGAGCAAGGGACCCACGTCTGAGCATACCCATCCCACTTAGGGTGAAAAGTGTTACAGCAAACAAATGATGGACGGAATGCTGACAATGCAAACATTCACCCCCAGTTAAAAGATCTGGGTTAAATCCATTGTTCAAGCTATCCTGGCTGAAGAGGGGTGAAATCCCAAAACCGGTCCTAGGATGATTGTTTCCAGTCGAGGGAGGACCTGGCTTGGCCATTCAGGCTGGACTGTTCCCATGAGGCACAGGGTCAAGACTGATTTGCATATGGCCAGGTCTAAACTGGGGTGGCATGGTGAGCAAAAGAAAGATGGATTTAACCCAGATCTCGTGACTGGGGGTGACTGTTTTGATTAGTTCTGCATTCCGTCCATCAATTATGTGTCTTTTGTAAATATATCTGGACATTTAGTTTCTGCATCCATGTAGTAATCTGAGTCTTAGACCGAGTGTATCTAGATACAGAATGGTTGCTTACAGACAAATGATTCCTTACGACATATGCATGTTTATTTTCTGATTGCGTGATCTTTTGAGATACACCTCTAAACTCAGTAAATTGATCTTGTTTTTTCTTGATTGAATAGCTAGTAATGGCACCACATTTTGTAGCCTTTATGGCATCCCATACAGTAATGGTACTAGTAAAATGTCTGTTAAAGTGAATGGATTCTTGTATAGCATGTGTTAATTAGTCCCTAAAGTCTTTATCCATGTTCTGGGGAATTTACACTTATTATCTTAGTTCTCCTGTCTAGCAATTATTCAACAAATACTGGGTTATGGTCTGAGCTAATTCTGACCCTCCTCTCAATACTGATGTGTGCAACTAACTTCCCTGAGCCAAGAATATAGTCAGTCCTTGAATTTTGATGATGTGGGTGTGAGTAATATGTAATAAATTCCTTTATTACACGTAAGCCACATATATAAAAGATCAAGTACTCTGATCAAGTTCTTAAGGTCTGTTCTAAACTTAGGTAGCCTTTCATTCCATGCATATTTAGTAGCATCTGACATTCAATTCACCGGACAACTTAAATCGTTGCACAGTATGTATGGTATTTGCCAACCACCAAGCTCTAATGCAAGACAATTAAACAGAGATCGATCATCAGTTTTTATTGAAGGGCTGGCAACCAATTTATATATGTGCAATTGCACATCTACCAAACTTATCCAGAAGGTTTTCAGGTTTCCTAACCCTTTTAGTATTCCTAGTGTATACCCACAACATTACTCCAGGTTGGGATACAGTCTCAGGTGTAGCTGTTGCTTACTATGTACATCTCTAACTGTTTAAACAGAACGTGTTCTACGTAAGATATATGTTTTTTGTAGACATATAATAGTGCTTTGATATGTTTTCAGCTCTTTCTTAACCACCATCTGGGTTGTGTTTAACCCACTGACATTCCAGCTCAAGACGTTTAGCAACAATTCACAAAGTATATGAAAATACACACTTACAACAACTTTTTGCATATAGCTCTCATATAACCCTTATTATCATGTTTTCTCTCTACATTCTAATTTTCACCCGTGGAGTCCTTGTGTGACATCCTCCTCTCTCTTTCCCCTTTCCTCTTCACTCAGCACCCACCCATGTGTTCCACTACCCCTTTATTTACAACTTCCACCTAAAGAGCTTGGATACTGTCATACCTCTCCCTCCCTCTCCCTCCCTTTAAACAATGTGCTAGGCAAATATGTGTAGATTGTGTGCATAAGAATCAGCCCTTCTACTGAGTATATAAATAAACTATTTAAGGTTGGAAGCTTATCTCATTTTAGTAATATGTGCCACTACTTGTTCGACTTCCTGAGCTAATGAATACCCGCCCCTCCAGAAATTTTCTTTTATGATTTGCATGCAATCTTGGCCTGACCACCCAACACTTTGATCTCCGGGATTAAGCCCCTCATTTTTCAACTACGTAGCACAGTTTCAAATGACATGTACAGGTTATACTGAAAGTAAATTCAGTTAAGGCCCTGAAACTGCGTTTGCTCCTTGCTATGTTCAGTATTTTCTCCTTGATTATATAATCAGAGACGCAAGCAAAAATGTTGCAAGGTTTAGCATTTTTGGGATTTAACTGAAAGGGAACCCGGTACGCTCTGATTATTGTTAAATCCTGCAAGCTCTCATTTACCAAGACTGTCTCATTCACCAGCTCATTCAGCATTATAATAAATTAGTTGGCCCTCAATACCCTCTGGTATGCCAACATATTTCAAATTGCAACAGTGGAATCTATTTTTAAAATCTTCGGGCCTCATTTATGAAAAGTGACGCATCGCTGCGTGAAAACAGCGATGCGCCACTTTTCATTGCGCCCTCCTTGCGACACCAATGATGCGTCATATTTACAGTATGACGCATCATTGCCAAGGAGTTACAGATACGTCAGCATTTCTGACGTATCTGTATGCCGCAATAGTGACGCATTGCTGGAGTGTGTCACAAAAGTGACGCAACTCCAGCAATGTGTCCTTTCACATGTGGCAGGCGTAAGAAATTGATGCATTTGCATCCTAGAAGTGGTGCAGTAAAATCTTATAGATTTCACTGTGTCACTTCTATGACCTTTTCTTGCGTCAGAACGCCCCCCTGCATTCATTATATCTGGCGCAGGTATAATGTAGCGCAGGGGTTTACAAAGTGACGCATCTGCCTAGATGCGTCACTTTGTAAATATGGTGCAACAAGGCACATTTTTTACGCTGCTGGTGCGTCACAAAAAGTGATGCACTGGCGGCGTAAAAGTGACTCACGGCCTCAAATGAGGCCCTTCGTTTTTTCTTCTGTATCTATTGAAAGCTGTAAGAAATTGGGTTGTTGGTTGACTGAAGTGTGTGCCCTGGTCAAGCAGCAATCACAATTCTTGTCAGTGTGAGGCACATGTGAACCCAAAATTAATTGTGCTTAACCCCAGGAAGCATGGCACAGAGCTGTCAGATTTAACTTAGAGTCAATGTTTAGAGTATTTGTGCAACACTTCAAACAGTAATAAAGTGAATGAAAACACAGCACAAAAAGAAGCCTATATCAGGTTAGAAAAACTGAGTGATTTTTAATGAATAAAACGAGACCAAAATGACAAAAAACAACCAGTAGAACTGGAGAGATGCAATTTAAAACGTTTTAGTGAAAATAGCACTAAAAAACACACAGTGCCAACAGTGGATAGCTGGTCATGTCGGACCAGGACAAAGTTTTACCAGTCACCAGCAGTATTCGCGCCTGCACTCATTTACAACACATGTATTACTCTCCAAAAGGTTCTTGTAGGAATCTTTCACTTAATTTTGCATTTATGATTTGGCGCAATAACTTTCTCCACAAGTTTGTTATGCATGCACATTGACACCTGATTTGGATTTGGATTCATTGACATATTTATTCATTTGTTGACGAGTAAAAATCATCCATGTATAAATGCAAACAAATTATATTGTCTGTATTTGTTTGTCTAAAGATATTCCCCTGCGGAAGAGACCTCCAGAGTCCCGAAATGCATAGGGCTCAATCACAAGAGTTTGTCAACAATGTGAATATACCTACATGTTTCATAAAAGACCATGCATTTTTGTTTTGAACATTTTGTGTGATACAAAATCCTTTTTGGATACGATGTTTGTATAATATTTGTTTATGGACGAACGGAAAAGTTTGCATCTTTCAATGTTGGGAAAGAATACAGACATTAATTAATCTATTACTAAATGATGTTGGTTGTTTATTTTTAGGTTTCGCTGGAGGGCGGAGCTCTTAGCTCCGCCTCCAGAGAAATCTCTTGATTTCCAGTAAGGAGAATGGAATACGCCCCCCTGTCCCATTGGCTAGCTCCATAAATGGAGGCTAGCCATTGGAACAGAGATCTGTCCGTAAAGGCCGGACCAGATTCGGGGGCGTTCCCGAGATTTTTTCCCAGGGCGGAGTTACGTTTTTTCCGTTCCCTCCCCTTTCACTGATGCGCTGTCCATTTCCGCCCCCCCTCGCTGTCCTGTGCACGTTTCCCGCCGTCCGTGTCCTCTCCCGCCCCCTCCCGCCGTCCGTGTCCTCTTCCGCCCCCTCCCGCCGTCCGTGTCCACTCCCGCCCCCTCCCGCCGTCCGTGTCCACTCCCGCCCCCTCCCGCCGTCCGTGTCCACTACCGCCCCGATTGATGGTTATCTAGAGCCGGTGCCCACCCGGCATTTGCCCGTAAAAATCAGCCCCCGCCTGCCTACCTAAGGAGAAGGGCCGCTGCGCTGCCCGCAGCGACCCGGAAGTGGTTGGCCGGCCGGCCAATCCCAGCGCGGCCGGCCGGAAGTGCCCGCCCCCGCAGCCCGGGGGGAAGAAAGAAGAAGCATGGCGGCCGGTTTGCAGGGCTGTAGGTAACGCTTGTTAGAGCTTGTAGTTCACTTACCCGGTGTAGAGATATGATGAAAATTAAAAAGATGGTCTCTTGCTCCCACTAAGAATCTTTTGATCCGTGCTGCATGGTATAAGCTTTTCCCTATGTGCTCCCTCTTGTAAGCAATTACTGCTGCCAAGTGGACATTTAATGAAATGTAGGTTAAGCTATTCTCTAGTGGAAGCGTTAGGTACCTGATCACTGTGGTGTTGTGTGGTCTGCTGCAGATCAGTTCCTTCTCGCTGCACCACAGGGCATATCTCTTCCATGTAGCGTGTCCTTGTGCTTGGTCTTCTAGCCTCTTTTAGAATGCCCATTGATCTCTTGGGAAGACCTAGATGTCCAGACTCTATGTTCACAGGAGCCACGCTGCTAGACTCAGGCTGTTCGGCTCCGTATGGTGAATCCTGCCTCTCTGCATGGAGACCAGGCTGTGAGTCACAGGCAGACTTGTTATGTTCCCCTGCGCTGTTTCTCCACAGAAACCAAGCTCACCACAAGAAAGAAGTATCACTTCAAGCCATTACCCAACCACATACACGCTTAGCTAGACTTTGACCAGCAATATCCTAACCTGGAATCAGCATAGCACTCATAGCCTTGTGAACAGAATAAATACCAGTATTCCACTCTTAATTAGTACTCACAACTAGGATTTCAAGTAATTCAGAGAATCATAAACTTCAAAAACTTCCACAGACACTATACCTAACTGCAGTTCTCCAAAAACATGTAATATCTTCACATAAAATACACAGCACAGAGTCAAGACAAACAAATCATCATCAAAATGTAATAACCATCAACTGACCATAATATGTCACATACTCGTGACACAATACCCAAAACAAAATACCATAATTCAATACAGGCGCTATCACCAAAACACACAAACACCGTGTCTTAAGATAGGTGCTACACACACCTCAAAAACTATCAACTCACCTCACAAGACATAGCACCCTTTAAAATACTCACCAAACCAACATTCTGAGCTGCAGCGCCAGATCACAGTTAACCCCTGCCTCACTAAGTAAGATTTTGCAACTTGAGGGTCTAATTATCAACTTATTACTTTAGGATAGAGACAAAAATCTGCCTCTTCCACAAAAGCATATATTTTTCAAATTGTTCTACAAAAAGAGAACACGAAATTTTCATAGCACCGCGTTTCATAAAAGCAGCAGTAAAATGTGAACTAATCTGCTACTGTTTTTTTTTTTAATCCACCTTGTACATTATTTTCATTGACTAACAGTGCCCATAATGTGTTGCACAAAAGAAATTGTACATTTTATCAATGCAAAAACCCAGGAGAAACAATTAACTGCTTTTGAACTAATATAACATTGACTGTTAACGGAGGCTCAGCAGAGTCGCTGCGCAATGTTGCAAGATCAGAACATCCAGACCCAGGGATGCTAGTGAAACATTATTACATAAGCCCATGGTTTGCAGCTGAATTTAAAATTCAGCTTTATTTTTCTGAAAGCAAAATAAAACATGAAGGTGCACAGCATGTTCACAGAAAAATAAACATGCACTCTTTTATAATATAGCCTAGAGCTAACTAAAGCAAACCTAAATAGGACCCATAATACAACACCACTCATCTATGTCCTTGAGGGGTCGCTGGGCCTAGCAGCTGCTACCCCTGATTTCCAATTCTTGCCTCTAGCACTAGCCTGGCTCCTGCTGGCCTCATAGGTGAAGCTCCAAGAGGAACAGAACAGAAGTAAGACGAGGCTTCACCGGACCAAGTGAAACGAAACAGACGGTGCGCAGCGGAGAAACGAAACTTATTGCTGGGCGCGGTAGATTAATGAGGGAATCCTGAGTTAGCTTCTGCCGTCGGAGGGTGGGGCATTGGCGAGGAGGAACCTCACATAACAAGCATTTACAATGCAAAGGTTTCGCCTTTGGAAAAGTTTGAGCTATTGGCATTGTAAATGACAAAATTTGTATTTATGTGTTGGTTTTGAAAACAGATAAATAAATGGCATTGTCTTTTACATTGCTAATAGCTCTAACTTTTCCAAAGGCGAAACCGTTGCATTGTAAATGCTTGTTGTTTATTTTTTATGTATATTGCATAAATTTTTTTATTGTTATTAGGAACAGTGATACCCACACACAAGTATTTTCTCCTGTTCTAACTGGACCAGGACAAAGTCACACATTCAGGCCAACTGAAATGGAGCTTGGGCTGGCCAAGGGGACCCAGTTAGGCCTGTTGAAAAAAGAACTTTAAATCCTGCTTGTTGGGCGCTGCAAGGGTCCACGTCGAAGATGAGTCGCGCTGCCGAAGTGATGTATTGGTTCCGACATGTGACAAGGCTTGTGATCCAAAGTTCTGCATCAAGGATGCATTGCACAGTCAGGTTGATGTATCACTTCCGAGGAGCTGTGAGGCTGCAATGCAGGATCTGGTGTTATTGTAGAGGCTGCTGTCATTGAGGGATGCGAGATCATGCACTGAGGATACGTTGTGTAGCATTAGTGCTGATGAGGCTGCGATGTGATGGGGGTTTTGCGACAGGGTGATCCATGCAGATGCAGGCATGCATTGGTCCTGTTTGGGGTTGATACGTACAGCATAGAAGATGAATTGGATCCCCAGGATATACAGGGGCTGGCAGATCACCATAGGCTCACTTCCAAGGGTCAAGGACTGAGGTGGCACCACTTGGCTGGATAGACTCACAAGTGGCAGACTCCAGGTGCTGGTGTCGAAGTTGTTGGAGCCATCTGTCCCTGTACCTCTAGTCAGGAGGCCAGCCAACTAGCCCTTGGATTCACTCCGGGGTCCTGGTTTCTACAGATGCAGGTCTAGTCCTTTTCCCCCAGGCAAGAGGGCAGCGGGTCAGCCTGGCAAGGCAGTAGACCTACATAGCAGCAGTCCAGCAGAGTGGCACTCCTTTCAGCACCACAACCGTCCTACTTCTTGGCAGAGTATCCACAGCTCCAGAACATTACTGAAGAGTTAGTGTCTGGAGTCCAATTTTTTTACCTCGGCCTTCCTTTGAATTGGGGAGAAGCTTTCACTTTGAAGTCCTCAGGCATACTGCCTTCCCTTTCCTACCTCCAGACTAACTACATGGCGTATGCAGCCCTTTGTGTGGCGGCAGCACACAGCCTATTCAAGTGCAAGTAGGACTGTGCTTAGATGTACCCTTCCATCCTGCCACTAATGGCCCATGCAGGCACACCTAAGCTCTCTATTGTGAGTGGCTGTCAAGGAGTAATACACAAATTCCAACTATCAGCTGCACCCAGTCAGGTGACCCAGAGATAGGCAACAGGCAATACATGACTAAGGCAGGAAAATGCCAACTTTATAAAAGTTAGAACTAAGGGGGGCAACACTTGTGCCCCTTACAGCTGCACTGCGAAAGTGAGGAATCTTCCTCTGACAATGATCCATATTTGAACCAGGTAAACCACAGTAATCCATAGTAATCCAATTTCAGTTTGAGAAAATGATAATCCATGTACTCCATTCTTTTCTTTTTGAATCACTTCAGACCCAGCCAGGTTGCATTTTCAAATGCCAAATGCTGCCAAAAGCTTAAAATATTGGCACGTGCTTTCAACCTTCCTTAGACCGGTACAGTAAATGAACCCAATGCATTTCGAACATTTCTTCTTCTTCAGGGGTACTGCAATTAAATTAAAAAAGAACTGCATCAACAATGATAAAAAGCGCACGATATTTTGATGTCTTGAAAGCATTAACATCAGCTATAGTTTTACCCAGGACTGCAATTGGCCTCACATCCCCTCTTAAAACCCAAACAAACAAGATTGTAATACAGCAAAAAATTACCTCACCCAAACTCCCTTATAGAAAAATGAAACCATCAAGAAACAATAAACAATATGCATTTACCTCGTGAAACTGGCATCTCAGAATCTACATCTCTTCCCTCGTTCGCAAAAAGTTATCAACTTCCCTCCTTCTACTACCCTTTCCTAAATCCTGTTTGCACACGGTTTCCCCATTAAACCTAATTAAACCACGTCACATTCCCTGCTGTGTCCTTTGGTGTTCGTGAGCAAAAACTAAACACTCCCCTTCCCATAATGCACCTTCCCTTCATTTTGTAAATCTGTCTTTGCTTTGACTGCCAAATGTGCGTGCATCACAGCACTGTGGTCCAATATTTTTACCTCGGCCTTCATTTGAATTGGGGAGAAGCTTTCACTTTGAAGTCCCCAGGCATACTGCCTTCCCTTTCCTAACTCCAGACTAACTACATGGCGTATGCAGCCCTTTGTGTGGCAGCAGCACACAGCCTATTCAAGTGCAAGTAGGACTGTGCTTAGATGTACCCTTCCATCCTGCCACTAATGGCCCATGCAGGCACACCTAAGCTCTCTATTGTGTGTGGCTGTCAAGGAGGAATACACAAATTCCAACTATCAGCTGCACCCAGTCAGGTGACCCAGAGTTAGGCTACAGGCAATAAATGACTAAGGCAGGAAAATGCCAACTTTATAAAAGTGCCATTTTCAAAATTGTAATTAATTTAAAACCAGACTTTACAATGAGAGAGGACTTTCATTACAATTCCAAAGCCACTAATTATGAACTGGCTACCTGCTCCCATTTGTAAATTAATTATCACTCATTAGATTTAGGAAGGTATGTTAGCCTTTAGGAGTGGTAAGGCTAGTAGTTTTTCCCTTCCAGGACATGCAAAACTAAAAAGTGCATGTCACAATTTTTAAATACACTGCGCCCTTCCCACTGGTTTGACCAGGGCCTACCCTAGGGGTGACTTACATGTACTAAAAAGTAAAGTTTGGGTCTGGCAAAAGGTTTATTTTGTCAGGTCGACATGGCAGTATAAAACTGCACACACAGACTGCAATGGCATGCCTGAGACATGTTTAAAGGGCTACATAAGTGGATGGCACAATCAGTGCTGCAGCCTCACTAGTAGCATTTAATTTACCGGCCCTGGGCACAGGTAGTGCCGTTCTACTAGGGACTTATATGTAAATTAAATATGCCATTTGGTACAAGCCAATTCTTAGAGTATCCATCTGCCACACAAGAGAAGATATGGTGAAGTGCGTGTCACAACTATACACCACTTTAAAAGGAAAGTGGGAAAAAGGAAAAATAATCCTTTTTTATTTTCAACACTCAATCACTCTAGTAGTGACATGCTTCATGCCTCATCATCGGGTTCAACCTGACTCCTGACGACCAGGGTGAGCTCGACCGTATTCCAGGGAGCTCTTTGTATAGAAATAGTTGGGGAGACAATGTTAAAATGACTCATCCACTCCCAAGGTTTCCCTTTATTAGATGGGTGGATGGCAAATATTAAAAAGCCTATGCTAATGGACAATTGGGATTTAACGGTCCTATGACCCTTATGCTGCCAACATGTTTCTGCCTATTCTACTGGCTTCACACGGTCCAAGCCATTCTTCAGGGTTGGATTGCTTTTCTAATGCTCCCCAGTCAATGTGTTGCTTAAAACAATCAATCGGGCTTTTTCTGTAAAATTATTAGGTGAGCAGAAGGCAGTAAATGCTTGCCGGGGAGTGGACAGAGTTTGGCCCTGTAGTCACAATTTCTTCAAGTGTCCCTATCCATCTGACTCCCTGGCTACCTTCTTTCACCGCAAGATCACCGACATCCACGTCAGCTTCAACTCCGACACCCTCGCACCCACCACCCCTGCGACCTCCACCCACACCAGTCGCCTGACCGTCTGGTCCAACGTCAGCGACGAAGACACCGTCAAAACCATGAACTCCATCCACTCCGGATCCCCATCCGACCCTTGCCCTCACCACGTCTTCAACAAAGCCAGCACAACCATGGCACCCCACCTCCGGAAAAAAATCAACATCTCCTTCGAGACAGCAATCTTCCCGGAAAGCTGGAAGCACGCCGAGATCAACGCCCTACTGAAGAATCCCAAGGCAGACCCCAAGGACCTCAAGAATTTCCGGCCCATCTCCCTGTTCCCGGCAAAAGTGACAGAGAAGATTGTCAACAAACAGCTAACTCGCTACCTCGAAGACAACAACATCCTAGACCCATCCCAATCCGGCTTCCGCAGCAACCACAGCACCAAGACTGCCCTCATCGCCGCCACCGACGACATCAGGATCCTGATGGACAAAGGAGAAACAACTGCCCTCATCCTCCTGGACCTATCGGCAGCCTTCGACACGGTCTGCCACCGCACCCTATCAGCACGCCTCCATGACGCAGGAATCGAAGAGAAGGCCCTGGCCTGGACCAACTCCTTCCTCTCCGGCCGTCCGCCTCCCACCCTTCCGCTCAAAAAACACCGAGATCATCTGCGGTGTCCCACAGGGATCCTCCCTCAGCCCGACTGCTCGCCCACGTCACACGACACGATAACCTCAACATCATCTCCTACGCCGATGACACCCAGCTGATCATATCCCTCACCGAACACCCCCACACCGCCAAAGCCAACCTCCACAGAGGAATGAAGGCAGTCACCGACTGGATGAAGGACTGCAGACTGAAGCTGAACTCAGACAAAACGGAGGTCCTCATCCTCGGACCCACCCCATCAGCCTGGGACGACTCACGGTGGCCCACATCACTAGGCACTGCCCCGGAACCCACCGACCACGCACGCAACCTGGGGTTCATCCTCGACTCCGCCCTCTCCATGACCAAGCAAGTCATCGCCGTCTCCGCGTCTTGCTTCAACACCCTCCAAATGCTCCGCAGGATCTTCAAATGGATCCCTCCCGACACGAGAAAAACCATCACCCAGGCCCTCTTCACCAGCAGACTCGACTATGGGAACGCCCTCTACTCAGGAACAACAACCAAGATCCTGAGACGACTACAACGAATCCAGAACGCCTCGGCACGTCTGATCCTCGACGTCCCCCGATGCAGCCACATCACACCCCACCTGAGAGGCCTACACTGGCTCCCCGTCAACAAGAGGATCACCTTCAAACTCTTCATCCATGCACACAAAGCACTACACAACACCGGACCAACATACCTCAACGACCGACTCAGCTTCCACACCCCCACCCGCAGCCTGCGCTCGGCCAACCTCGCCCTCGCCACAGTTCCTCGTATCCAGAAAACCGCCGCCGGCAGCAGATCCTTCTCTGACCTCGCCGCTAAGACCTTGAACGCCCTGTCTACCAGTCTACGACAGACCCAGGACCTGCTGGCCTTCAGAAGACTCCTCAAGACCTGCCTCTTCGATCAGTAGCAGCTCCCCCCAACCCCCCCAGCAACTTGAGACCCTCAAGGGTGCGTAGCGCGCTTTATAAATGCAATTATTGATTGATTGATTGATCTGTATACCTACTGAGGTCCACTCGTATCCGGCTCTTGGTACTCAGGAGAACGTAGCCTCTGTATCCGTTGTTTCACATAAAGGTTTCCTGTCCCTGCTGGTGAATAGGTCCTCGGACCATGACACCTCAGTTTAAAGGATATACCCCTATTCTACCAGATTTTAGAAAGAGAGCACAAGCACTTTAGCACTGGTTAGCAGTAGTACTGTGTGCAGATTTCTAAAGCCAACAAAAACGAATTCAGAAAAAATAGGAGGTGTGAAGGCAAAATGTTTAGGGATGACTCTGCAGAAAGAGCCAAGTCCAACAATAGCCATTAAAGTCATGTTGATTCTTACATGTTCTCATAGATTCATTTCCCTTCCCTTCCACCTAATCAGGGTGATTAGAGAAAGCCTCTATTGGTTTATCAACATTTACCAATATCTCATAAATATAATTAACTTCTTTACCCATGGCCAATTGTCCTTATCTAAATCCTTGTGTATTTTAAAAACTTAATAATGAAGGTGTGCTCTTATTGGGCACTTGTGATGTCTGTCATTCCTGGTATGTTACTTCATCCTCTTCCTCAGTGTCATGAAGAATGGACAACTCATTGAATGGATTTGCATGATCTTAATTGGAAGGTGGCTCATCACCCCCGGTGATACTTCCCTTCTGATGTTTGGCTGCTTGAGCTGACGGTGCATGACCATCTATCGTATGTGCCTCCACTGCTTGAAAGTCCATCGATCATAAAACCTTGGGTCTAGCTTCTTGAAGCAATACTTGCTTCTCAGCAGCTTTATGGGAACTATTGCCACCTATATTGACAAACTCCCCATAAGCATATTTATTCTGCTGGGAGATTGTCCTGGAAGTTTTAAGTTCATCCACTGTACAACATGTCTGTTGACTACTTAATTCATTGTTCTCTAAGACAGTCAAATAAGTAATTTTCTGATTAAAAATAAGTGCCAAGTCATCTGCCATCTGAATTATAAAGATCACAAGGTGAGACCTTATCAAGGTAGACAGACTAGATGGAGGGAGGGAGTTGTGCAAGTAAGTGGCTGGTTTGTGACGATTCTATTTTCCGCAGTCCAAAAGAAGTCCTCTTTCCAACATGGCCTTGCTTCTTTAAAACACATGCAGGTGAGTGTATTAGTAGCCAATATCTTTAATACCAGGGTGTCGTGTTTGCCCAAGATATTGTGGAGATACTGAATAGGGAGTAACATAAATAAGGGACCCCTCTAACATACTTCAAGCCAGGGAAAAGAGAAGAAAACATCAATACCACAAAAACATTCCCTCATGGCCTGAATACTTGTTTATCTTATTACATAGTTCATCTACTTTTCAAAAAGTCCTTCAAAGCATAGCACAAGACACATTCTGATTTATTGATTTTTTGTATTATATCAGAAAGTTTTTTCTGCTTTTTTATATATTTTTTCTTTTTAAATTCATTAGACTCTTTTGATTATTTCATATAAACATCAAAATGCACAACATCAAGTACATGTTATTCTCAAATTGTATATACATATCAAATGAAACCCTTCATGCCACACATCTCTATACACTCACATACTGCTCATACTACTACTCATACATACACTTGCACACACTCCACTTTTCATCACAAACAATCTCTTTTTTCTGTGACTGAGGTGACACCGATTGTAATGTGAATTTCCACGCCAGGTCGACGCGCGTTTCGGTGCTCTTGTACCACCTTCCTCAGGACCAACAGAGAAAAGTTTGTTTCCTTAATGTGTGGACACAGGATATCTGGAATTACAAAAATAACTTCATGTTTCTATGCCATTTAATTACATATGAAGGACAAACAATCACATTTAATCGAGTTCAACCTTACATGGTTTCTCAGTTGCACTGAAGTATAAGTACACCACCGTGTCAACATGCAATGGGGGTTGGGATCTCTACGATTAGGAGCAGAGTCATATATTATTTGCAATGAGATCGTTGGATAGTGACCACCTCAATCTGATAAGCCACATTATATAGAAATCAATTTTTAAGTCTGCTGGTCATGTGGCAGAGAATATCTATACCCCATATCTACATAAAAACAGGTTTAGTGTAGAATTAAGAAGAAACGGAGAAAAGCCAGAGAGAAAAAAAGAGTTGTCTCTCGCGATATATCTCACTGTGCCCACTATTTCATAAACGCAGTCTTACCCTCTTAAGATTCTGGCACTGTCTCAATGAATTGACAGTAGTTGCACAGCTCCTTTATTCACTTTTTCTTCCTATGGTGATAATAGACATGAATCACCCTCAGAATTTAGCTATAATAATTCTCCTTTAGGACCCGGTGAATAAGGGCTTTCCTTACCTATTCGCAGGGTAGATATAGAATGCTTGAAGGGTGATGTTTCCTTATCTCTTGTTTAGGACATTCACCAACACAATATATATTCAAAATTTCTTGGCTTTTTAGAAACTAATAAAAAGCCAAGTTTTCAAACCAAAACAAGGTTAGTTTGGGTTCTGACCTCATATGGGACTTTATCAGTCGAATTAATGCAGAACACTGAGCCTCATTATATGCATTCTCTCTGCAGAAATTTTGAATATATATTGTGTGCCAGAATCTTAAGAGGGTAAGACTGCGTTTATGAAATAGTGGGCACAGTGAGATATATCGCGAGAGACAACTCTTTTTTTCTCTCTGGCTTTTCTCAGTTTCTTCTTAATTCTACACTAAACCTGTTTTTATGTAGATATGGGGTATAGATATTCTCTGCCACATGACCAGCAGACTTAAAAATTGATTTCTATATAATGTGGCTTATCAGATTGAGGTGGTCACTATCCAACGATCTCATAGCAAATACTATATGACTCTGCTCCTAATCATAGAGAACCCATCCCCCATTGCATGTTGACACAGTGGTGTACTTATACTCCAGTGCAACTGAGAAACCATGTAAGGTTGAACTCGATTAAATATGATTGTTTGTCCTTCATATGTAATTAAATGGCATAGATACATGAAGTTATTTTTGTAATTCCAGATATCCTGTGTCCACACATTAAGGAAACAAACTTTTCTCTGTTGGTCCTGAGGAAGGTGGTACAAGAGCACCGAAACGCGCATCGACCTGGGAAATTCACATTACAAATTCACATTACAATCGGTGTCACCTCAGTCACAGAAAAAAGAGAATGTTCGTGATGAAAAGTGGAGTGTGTGCAAGTGTATGTATGAGTAGTAGTATGAGCAGTATGTGAGTGTGGCATGAAGGGTTTCGTTTGATATGTATATACAATTTGAGAATAACATGTACTTGATGTTGTGTATTTTAATGTTTATATGAAATAATCCAAAGAGTCTAATGAATTTAAAAAGAAAAAATATATAAAAAAGCAGAAAAAACTTTTTGATATAATACAAAAAAACAATAAATAACTAAGAATACAAATACAGAAAGTGTCTTGTGCTACGCTTTGAAGGACTTTTTGAAAAGTAGATGAACTATGTCATAGGATAAAAAAGTATTCAGGCCATGAGGGAATGTTTTTGTGATACTGAATAGGGAGGCCCTTAATTTAGGCAACTTATCTTTTCTTATCTAATCTTACATCTGTGAGTCCCTCTTGAACTCCAACCATTTTAAGCCAGAAAATGACCTCGGCGGAGAGAGTTGATTCAGACAGGTGCGGCCGGCACCAATCAGAGGGAGCGGGGCAAGGCAGGGACGACGCGTGAGGTAGGGGGAGGATGCAGGAGGGGGGAGGACACGGGGGAAGCGGCTGTGAAAAAATGTAATTGGAAATTAAAAACTTACCTTTTTGACACTTCCTCTCCAGTTTCTCCTCTGTGGCCCTCCCTTGCTCGGCCACAGGAAGCACACCCATGCTCCCAGTCAGTCAATCACAATGCTGCCTTAGCAGTGTTTCGATTGGTCTGAGCGTTGTTTTTAGCGCTCCGACGCTGACTGGAGGCCTGGGCATGTTCTCTACGTAGTCTGTAATGCAGCCTGCATGGACAACATGTGAAGTGTGCAAGACTGTTTTGGGCAGCCCGAGAGGGCCAGCCAAGCAGTCAGTGCGCACTTTAGGAGGGTGCTACCACTCCTCCCCTTCCCCCGCCCCTCCCGCAAAGCTGTGGGCGGATGTAGGAGAAAATAGAATGATAAAGCGAGTTTCTCTGCCTTTCACTGCAAAAAAGCAGTGGGGTGACGCTCCTCCGCCTTAGCGTAGGAGCCACCATAGTATTCAGAGCTCAAAGAGCCGCCATCTTCACCAGCCCCAAAAACAATTTTAAATTAAAAAACATTCTTGAGCTGTAGAACAAAATCCCTCCCAAAACTTCAGTAAAAAAAGGAAAAGAAATAACATTACAGTAATAATGCGCTGTATCATGAAAAATTACAACAAAAGAACAGAAACAGGAATTATATGCAACAACATTACATTAAACAACATGACATGTTTTTATATTTTTAACAAGGTAAGTGTTAACGCGGGATTTCTGGTCTATCGTCACAGATCCAGATCCCAACTCAGGTCGACTAAACCATTGGTACCTGTCAGTGAGTAAAAGGCAATCCACTACTAGGTCAATCAGTTAAAGACTTACACCACTCCAAAGAACCACCTACTAAGAAAAAGTTTTAAAAGTTTATTACAAAGCCAAAATTAACTGGAGATACAAACATCTCAAAATAAGGTTCAAAAGATATACGGGTATCAATACAAACATGAATTTTATAAATGTTCTTAGTCGGCAGAAGACCAAGACCAAAACCAATTCAAGAATCATCAAAGTTACAAGAATGGACACAAGCTGTAGCCTGTGAGTCATTTACAGAAAGGAAAAAATTCAGATTAGTCTATCCCTACACTGTACTAAGTGACATCCCTACTTAACAAGATCTTAACCTAAAAAGGTGTCAGCAGTGGTGACTTCCAAAGAAGATCACACACTTCCCTTAGTCTTCGTTGAATCGATCTCTTGCAGTTAACCTATCTGCCTACCCATCCGCTCTCTTAGGTTCCTCAGACCATCTGCCTTAACTCCACCCCGGGGTACTGTCCCTAATACAAAATCACATTTACAATAGAAACGCCCTTTAGAGACGCCCCTCACGTGGTGTTGGTTTCTGGTATTTTCCATACCGATACTCCTCGGGGCCTATCGTTAAAGTTGACCTTGCTTCCCAGGCTCTTCTCCGGCTGGACGGTACCCTCCAGGAAATTCCTGAAGACTCCTCCAGGCCTGTGCCTGGCTCTCTTGAACAAAAGTCTTTTCATCACTCTCTTGATTGGAACTTCCTCGCACCTGCAAACAGACTTTTGCACAGTGGGCCCCAAATTCCGACCTCCACCATATCTTTAAGTCGTAAACTATTGAGCAGGCTCCACAGTTTGTGTCTAGCACGACTTTTCTCTAACGAGCACCTGCAGATCAAAAAGAATGACTTTGTCTTTTCAGGCCTATTTAGATTACATGAAACGGGCCTATGCATTCTGCAACCCTTTAATTTCTTAGTTTAAACAATATTCTAACTTATAACACACAATGATTATATAAGGCGTCTAAAACATATATTTCAATTCTATTAATCAATAATACTTTGTGTAATAACAACATTAACATCCATCTTACGTGGAAATGCATCAGCTTCTTGTACTCTTTGTGAACTGCCATGTGGCCTACACATTTCTACGTTTAGCAGAATTACATTTTCCCTTACGACAGCCACATAACATGGGATTTCAACATCATTCTAACATCACTACACAATTCTATTTTATCTTTTCACACTAGCTATGTATTATCATTCTAATTAAACCACTCTTATATAGTGTTTACTAAACTAATACAACGTGCTTGTAAATATGGTGCACTTCTATATATTTTCTTAATTTGCGCTCTCTCATAAGCAAATATATATATTTACCTGCGATATTAAGTCCCACAGTATTATTGTCCAAAACGTTTGTCACAATACGTTTACAACTATATTATGGTTGAACACCCCTCTGCACTACCATTAGGAGGCTTGCACCTTGCTTTACATTGCAAATAATGATACATTTATTACCATCTACTGCCACTGACAGTGGCAGTCTCTGACAAATATTACCACAACTTACAAACTCCAGAAAAACAAACACATGGAGGGGAACACCACTGCACTACTTACAGGAAGGTAATATTACTCTATCAATGCCATGAATGCAATACTACTACAGATATTGATGCTGGGATGCTGATATTACAACCTAAAGCCCACATGAGTCTAATACTACTACAGAAAGCACAGGTATTACAGGACAGAGGCGCACCAGCCTGGGTCAAGTGAAACCAAAGTGCAGCCTGAAGCTCGAATTATGCTGTCTGCAAAAGTGAAGGCTAGAAGCATGTGCAGAATAGGGTGATAAAACATCACTCTTGTATGCAACCATCCCTCCCACTCATCCTGATCTGGGAGGGGGTTCAAGTGCACCCAACTGCGTCCCATCTCTGATGCAGCCTCTTCTCACAGGTCCTCATTCAGAGGGAGGAGTGTTACTGTGATACAATGTCATCTTGTTGAAAATCTGCTACTGCGTTAAGGGACATAATTATGAGAATGTGGTGCATCAAGTCACCTTGCTGAGCTGTGTCACAGGGAAAGGACAGAAATGCGCCATATTTAAAAGAATACGATGCATTCCTGTGCTTGTCCTTGCGCTGGTGCCATTTTGGCAGCCTAGCACCAACGCAGGCACCCTTGCACCATGGTGCATCGGGCCTGTGTTGCATGCAGGATTGTTTTTGAGCAGGAAGAGGCAGCTTTTTCCTCTTTCTATTCTGCAGCACACATAGAAAGCGGATGTAACAAGAAAAAAAAAGATATTTCTCCTTGTTACGCCTCACCTGGAGAGACATATCTTTTTGGTATATTCCCTGGTTTAACAATTCTGGTAAAGGATGTGGGAATGCATTAAAAACCATGGAAGATGCCATGGAACGCCCATGGAGCATCCATGAACACCTGCTTGGCATAAGGCAATGCAGCAATTTGCGCTGCGTTGCTTTATACGAGATTTATGAAGCCACTCAGAGCCACGCAAGGTCACCTTGTGGGGGTTTATAAATTTCATTTTTGAGTTGCGTCATTCATGCAAGAGAGATGCAACGGGGATCGTAAAAATGCCCAAATGTGTTTTATCCACAACAAACGTACCATCCAATTCTGAGTTTCTGCGCCAAAATATTGCACTTGTTCGCTCTTTCAAGCTTGAAACCAGTTTTCACTATGCAAATTTCATCAGAAATTAACTAGAAAAATGTGCCTGGGAAAAATATCAGGTGAGAAATAGCTCCACAAATTGTGAAATATTTGGATTAGCTGCAAACACTGTTTGTACCTAATCCTGCAACTCCCTGCCTATTTAGAACGAGGTTAAAGTGGCAAAAATGGAGACCAGACACTACATGGAGGAATAGGCTGCAGGTCTTGGAATCAGGGCAAACAGAAGTTGTAGCTCCTTAAAATGATAAATGACAAAGGTTGATCAAAACAATGTCAGCAGATAATACAAAAATGTGAACTGCGCTCAGAGATATGCTGTGTTATTAGTTTTAAAGTACACAGACACAATGTACTTTGTGAACATCATTCATCTGATCTGGCATCTATTACTTTTACTGAAGAAATTTCGATGCATAGTTCAGCACCCGGCTGTGGGACAAGCCACAAAGATGCTGAGGTAAGCAAAATAAATATGCGAAAGAAAGTATATGGTGCCTAGAGCAGTACTACGTACAACACGAAAGGTGATGGGAGGATTCTTTTAATAAGTCGAACCGCTAGCAATAGTTCGAGGTACCTTTCAACCCATCATTCTTTAGCCCACCACGCCACCTCAAGATGGATCCAGCCAGGGCCGGACTGGGAACCAAACCGGCCCTGGCAAAGTGCTCGGCCGGACCCCCGGGGGGGTTGAGGGTGCGGCTGAGCTGTTTGCCAGAGCCGGTTTTGACCGATTTTATTACAGAGGCCGATATTGCAGCTATGCTGCAAAAGGAGCCCTGTAACAAAAACAGCCCCCAAGGGTCCCAAAACCTGCTCCCCCCTGGTGGCCCACCGGAGAAATGCCCGGTGCCCCATACTGCCAGTCCGACCCTGGATCCAGCTATATGCAAATTAGTCTTGGTCCTGCTTCAATGGGAATAGTCTGACCCAGACTGCCAAGCTAGGTCCTCCGTGAATAGGAATATATGCAACCCAGGACCGGTTTCACTCTAATTGGCCCACATCAGCCAGGTAATGCATGGCTCCAGTGATGTAATGTGCATGGGACCCATGTCTAGGCATACTCGTCCCACTTAAGGCAATAAACTAAAGTATACAAAAAGTAATTGATGGAATGCTTTTAATCTCAGCCACTGGTAATTACTTGGGCTGTATCCAAGTCCATCGTTATTTTGCACACCATGCCACCTCAGTTTGGATCAGCTATATGCAAATTAGTCTTGACCCTGCTCCAGTGGGAACAGTCCAGCCCGAACTGATGGCCATGGCCCTCCCTAATGCACAGTAAAAGCAACCTAGGACCAGTTTTGCCCTAATTAGGTCTCATCAGTCAGGTAAAGCCTGGCTCCAGGGACACAATGTGCATGATGGGACCCACCTCAGGGCTCATTCGTCCCACTTAGGGTGACACGCTAAACTATATAAAAAGGGATGGATGGATGCTTGAATTATTCTCACTCACTGATAATTGTGTGTTAGGTTATGTATACTTAATAGAGAGTGACAAATCCCCCCAAAGAGATATCTCGGTGCTAGAGGGCAGGCCCAGAGAAAGGAAAAAGGAAAAGAGGAGCGGTTCGAAAAGCCAGGTTTGGAGATGTTTTTTAATACAAACAAAATCAGACCACATTCAGATGTTCAGCGGGAGTCGGTTCCAGTGATGTGGGTGAAGATAGGAAAAGGATCAGCCGCCGTGTGTGGCTGTGCGAATGCGGCGTGGGCAGAGCAAGAGTTCATTCTTGGATCTGAGATTTCTAGTGTGTATATAGGGGAGGAGTTTGTTATGGAGGTACACTGGGCCTTTGCCAGAAAGGGTCGGTGTACTGGACATAGTAACTTAAATATGGCTTGTTTCCTAATGGGAATCCAGTGTAATGATCTTAGGGTGGGCTCGAGGGGGTGCGGGGAAGAGGTTTGAGGTCTAGGTGAGGTGGAGTGTTCTGAACCACCTGTAGGTTCAATAAGGAAGATTCATTGGCTGCTGCCATTAGAGTGTTTCCCTAGTCCAGTTGGCTGACCACAAGAGCCTCTGTAAGAGTTTTCCTTATGTGTAGAGGCAACCAATGAAATGCTCTTCTCAGCATCTGCATTATACCAAAATAGGTGCCGCAGGTGGAGCCTACCTGCTCTCACAAGGGCCGATTCACAGAACTAATCTGAGACAAAATCCTAAACGTACTACTTTTTGTGTTCCCAGAAGGCATTTAGTAGTAGTAAAGTTAGTATTTTGTCTTAAATTAGTATTTTGTCATAAGTTAGTATTTTGTCTTAATGTAGGATTTTGTCTTAAATTAGAATTTTGTCTTCAAATAGTATTTTGTCTTAAATTAGGATTTTGTCTTAAATTAGGATTTTGTCTTAAATTAGGATTTTATCTTAAAACCAAAACGTAAAACAAAATCCTAATTCAAGACAAAATACTAACTTAAGAGAAAATACTAATTTAAGACAAAATCCTAACTTAAGACAAAAAACCAATTGAAGACGAAATACTAACTTAAGACAAAATACTAACTTCAATACTACTAAATGCCTTTTGTGAATACCAAAAGTAGTAAGTCTAAGATTTTGTCTCAGATTAGTTCTGTGAATCGGCCCTTCAATCTCTAATTACTCAGTTCCCAATCCCAGTCTGTCTTTATTTTGCACACCATGCCACCTCACTTTGGACCAAGCCATATGGAAATCAGTCTTGATCATGCTATAAGGGGACCAGTCCAGCCCTAACTGCCAGGCTTGGTCCTCCCTGAACTGGAATTAAGCATGAGCGCTAAATCCGCTCCGATCGCGGATTTTGCGAATTTTTGGTAAATTCGCGATCCGCGAACTCTCGCGAATTTACCGAAAATTCGCAATCCGCGAGCAGCGGATTCCTAGGTCAAAAGTTCAACCCTTGCTGGCCAGTTGTTGTAACTATTTTACGATGGCGCCGGCAAGCTGCCAGCGCCATCGTAAAATAGTTACTAAATTAGCTTCAACAGGAAGCACTAATAGATAAAATCAAGCAGGCGCTCGTGCATCTGCTTTATTTTATCTATTCGCACTTCCTGTTGAAGCTAATGTAGCAACTATTTTAGGATGGCGCTGGCAGCTTGCCGGCGCCATCGTAAAATAGTTTACAGGCAAGGCAGCTGTGCCCTCTTCCCAAAACGGTGGCGTCTTGTTGAATAAATATGAAGGGCAGGGTTCATTCTGGCACGATGGTCCTGGCACAAAATCAAACCTCAACCGGAAGCTTACTTATGTAAGCATGAGCCCTAGTTGAAGCTTAAATTCAGTGACTCATTTATCGGCCCCAAAAACAATCGTGAGCGTTGTCAAGGCTGGGCAGCTGTCTATGATCGGTATCTGACCTTTTATACACACAAGAGGCATGTACACTCGCATAGAAGCCCCGCCCCAAATCCGCAATTACGAAAATCCGCAGATACGCGGATTTTGCGGATCCACGATCCGTGAATACGCAAATTTGTGAATCGTGGATCCGCAAAATCCGCCCATGCTTAACTGGAATGCAAGTAACCTAGGAACAGTTTCACCATAGTTAGCGCTCATCGGCTATACCCGACTGAAGAGACCCAATCAGGGCAAAGTCGGTCTTGAGTTGGTTGTGTACCAGTTCAGAGAGAACCTGGCTTGGCAGTAAGGGATGGACTGTTCCCATTGGAGCAGAGTCAAGACTGGTTTTCATATTGGGTGAGGTTTAGAGTTAAGGTTCTGTAAGTGAAATAGCTAGGTTTAGGGGTGTGGCTTGCGTTTGAAGTATGGTTAGTGGGAGGGGTTGAGCAACAGTTAGGATTGAAGGG
The DNA here is from genome assembly GCF_964261635.1 of Lissotriton helveticus. Taxonomy (NCBI): domain Eukaryota; kingdom Metazoa; phylum Chordata; class Amphibia; order Caudata; family Salamandridae; genus Lissotriton; species Lissotriton helveticus. The sequence continues at coordinate 72,838,467 of NC_136064.1, forward strand.
CCCGATTCACAGAACTAACTTAAGACAAAATCTTAAACTTACTACCATTTTGGTATTCACAGACGGCACTTACTCATTTCGGTATTCACAAAAGTTAGGAGTCCTAACTTTAGGACTCCTGAATGCCTTCTGTGAACACCGAAAGTCTTAAAGTTAGGATTTTTCTCAGTTTACGAGTAGTAAAGTTAGGACTCCTAACTTTAGGACTCCTAAATGCTTTCTGTGAATACCGAATGTCTTAAAGTTAGGATTTTTCTCAGTTTAGGAGTAGTAAAGTTAGGACTCCTAACTTTAGGACACCTAAATTCCTTCTGTGAATACTGAAAATCTTAAAGTTAGGATTTTTCTCAGTTTAGGAGTAGTAAAGTTAGGACTCCTTACTTCAGGACTCCTAAACTGAGAAAAATCCTAACTTTAAGATTTTCGGAATACACAGAAGGCATTTTGGAGTCCTAACTTCTGTGAATACCGAAATGAGTAAGTGCCTTCTGTGAATACCAAAATGAGGAAGTGCTTTCTGTGAATACCAAAATGGTAGTAAGTTTAGGATTTTGTCTTAAGTTAGTTCTGTGAATCGGGCCCGAAGTTAGGGTGATTGTTAATGGTAGTGATGGTGTTAGAATTCAGGATTTGAGCTTGCTTTTTAGGGTGGGTGAGGGCATGCAAAAAACATTTCCTTTGATTTCGTCTTTGAACAGACCCCATACGGCTTCAGTTATATGTTGGCAGTTACGGTCTACATCCCAAAAATCGGTGGCTGCTTCATCCGTAAAACTCTTCTATGCCCCACCTTATCATGTATGGAATATTGCGGTTCTCTCAAAGATGGCAGCTCTACCATTGATGAGACTTCATCTTGAGCCATCCACTGGCTGAAAATATGGTATCGTAGGACCTGTCCAGTTTATGTCCTCTGAGTGTTTTTTAGTCTTTCATGGTCACCAGGGACAGTAAGATTTCCTAGCTAGGAAAAAAAGACAATCATAGTACCCCAAGGTAAGCTGTCTAGAATTGGAGATTGTGTCCGAACATGGGCCTACATTTCAGCAGAAGCACGTTTGGCAAACATATCCCGCCACATCAACAGTAAATTCTTAATTTAGCTGCAGGGCCAAGAATGTGGTGGTGGTACCTGCAACTCCCCAACTCTTAGGTGATTGGCCAGCGATAGAAAGTGAGAGTAAGTGAGAAGAGAGGAGTAGTAAAATAGAGATAGAATAAAGAGAGAGAGAGTTGGGTGATAAGGAGCACTAGGAAGAGAGAAGGTGAGGGAAAGAGCAGCCGTGAGGAGTGTCTTTTGACCCAGGAGATATTCAGTAAGAAATGAGAGAGCCCTGACTTGCAGTGGTTTGTTACAGAAGTGCCCTTTGCACCAAAGCCTGCAGTGTTTCTGCATTGACATGGGTGTCTCCTTCAGTTTATGGCACCTTCTGGTTTTGGTTTACACAAAAGCACTGACAAGTTGTGGAAAAGTCAGCCCATAACGCACCTGATGCCCAGGCTGCTGGCGCAGGACGCCTCTTAGTTCCCATCTTGAACAATTACCAAATAAAGAGACGGGCGCTGGAAGCAGGAAAACAAGAATAGAGTTTTATTTCTCATGAGGAGAGCCTGTCATTTCGGACACTCGCATAGTGTCTTCAGGAGGTGCTCTGCCAAGTTTCTCTGAGGCTTCGTCTTTTATACACATGTTTATGATGCACAAACATTCCTTATTGCAATAAAGACGCTTTGAAAATAGGAGAAAGCATGCTTGGAATCCAAGCTTCAGGCCTATTCCCATACCAGTCGCTCAGATGTCATCCTCCCCTCCTGAATGTAACAAGGGATTGTGATCTCTCAGCCGGACATTCCTACCGGACACGAGGGCAGGAGGGGATGATCAGATCAAAGGTTGGGCAGGCGATAAGATCGTGCACTTTGGCTGGTGTATCACGGTTTTGTTGTGCTGGGCAGGAAAAAGGGGGATGTACACCCACGAGGCTTGGTCTTAGGACTTGGGACTGGGTCGAAAGGTCAAGTGTAGCCGGGGGGGGGGTTTGTCAGCTGAGGGGAAGGTTGTTCCTGGGAGGAAATGGGGGGGTGTGGGTCAAGCAGGAGTGCTACTTCTAGAGCAGGGTCACGCAGAGGGAGAGGGTCTTGTGGCTGATGCATGAGCAGTGCGCGCGGGGAGGGGTGCCGGGGGTTTAACAAACGGGCAGAGAGGCCATGGTGCCTAAAATGGCTGTCTTGTACGTGTGCGCATGGGTCTATGCTGGCGGGATAACACAGTCAGCGTTTAGCGATATCCGTTCTGCTTACAACAAGGGGTACTGTGAACACAAATGAACGCCGCTTATGTACATATACATTGTCATTTTCAACAGTCGCCGCTTTTTTACATAAGCTAGTTCAGTTCTATATAGTCGATACGATAGGCAGAATGCGGTAAATGTGAATTTACATTTGTTGGGTTCTTCATACAAGTCTAGAGATCGATATAATACTTAGTCGGTGTTAATCAAGAAAAAGGTTCAGACATATTATAGAATCAGGTTCTGACTTTCTCTCCGGTGACATCAACATACAGTAGAAAGTGCTCTGATACCTTCGGGTCTTGTCAGTGCTATAAGGGACTTTTGGAAAACTAAATACATGAGTGATCGATGAAACATTTTAGAAAGCAATACAAAATGGTTGAGGGAGGGATTCAATTCGATACAAGCAATTAATCAAGGGGGTGAGTAGAAAGTTCCGGAAAAAGGGGGGGGGGTCGTTGTCACAATGTCTTTTTAACAGAGTCCGTCTTCTTTTGTTGGCGCTGTTGAGCACCGGCGGTGGAGCTATAGGTCCAGCTCGGATTCATCCTTACACGTTGCAGGGTGCGATCAGTCCTCTGCTGTTAGATCACAGTCCTGTTTCCTAACTGATTTTCTTAGGGGTGCCTCATGCTAGGCACCTGCGTGTCTTTCTCTTTTTTTTTTTTTTTCGTGGCAAAACCTCATTCTATAGTCAAAAGTTTATGCGAAAAGGGTGATGTTGTTGAATAATCAAGGGAAGAGAGGGAGGAGTGGGATCAGATCTCTGAGCACACCAAAGGGACCAAAGGAGCAAAGGTCGACGAGCAGGCAGGCCCATCAGTCGGGCTCAAAAAGGGACGGGGACTTCAGGCACGAGTGGGTCAGCAAACCGAGGGCTTCAAGGCAGCCCTTCATTCCTTAATCTGCCGAGTTTGAGAGTGGTGCCTCGTCCCGCGTCTCGTTGCTCTGTGACTCCACCTTTGGTCGCTATCACACGTGCTTCATGATCTGTGGCCAGGCTGTTCGTCACGTCCAGCTCCTCTCCTCCGGTGCTTGTATCTTTGAATGGGTATAAAACAAGTTTTAGAAAAACTGGCAGGAGAAGACATTTATATATTTCAATTCCGTCCCCACTCCTAAGTAGGTGGGGGATAAGTTCATCGGTCACAGTCAGAAGTCATCACTTATGGAGTATGTAGGAGGGCATTATCATTGAATTCATAAACCTGTTTGGCGCTCATTCGTGATGTATGTGGAGAGAAATTGGACTTTTATACACAGTGTATTATATCAAACTCAAGATCGAGTCCTTATGAAGAGACTCGCCCTTTTTCTTTTTTTTTTTTTAACCCAAGTACTGACAATCTTACATTTCCCTTTGGGGTCGGCTAACTCTTGCAAGCAGGGGCGTTATCGTCATGAAGAAGGGAGAGGGGGGGGCAGATGTAAAACATGCTTTTCTTGGGGAGTGACCGTTAATCAAGGTCATCAATTACGCTTCGAGGGTAGCTGACATGAAGCTGGGGTTAATCGGGGGAAGCGGGGACGCTTTGGACATCCGCACTTAAGTGCAGAGGGGTGAGGTAATCTGGGCATTGGGAATTGTATTTCTAACGAGCTGGAAAACAGAAGACCATTGACGTTATAGTCCCCCTATAAAAAGGCCAGATTAGGGGACATCAGTTGTCTTACCTGTCCTTTCCTTCATTACCAACTCGGGTTCTATCGTTTTGCAGAAAGGAGAGGTAGTAATATGGCAAGTCACAATCGTTTTAGTTCCTGTCAATTTTGCCGAACACCTTTGTGTTCGAGGAGGCCCAATTACGTTTGTGCCGGGGGGGCACAACGTTACCATACAAGGAAAGAGGGAACAGGGGGACTTTAGAGAGAGAGAGAGAGAGAGGGAGAGAGAGAGAGAGAGAGGGAGAGAGAGAGAGAGAGAGAGAGAGAGAGAGGGGGGGGAGAGAGAGAGAGATAGAGAGAGAGAGAGAGCACTCTAAATGGTCCATTCTGTACACGTATGACACGGAGAGAGAAAGAGAGAGAGAGAGAGAGAGAGAGAGAGAGAGAGAGAGAGAGAGACGTGTACAATAATGGGCCATTCAGTGCACACACAACACAGAACAACAGGGGTTAAGTAATACGGAAACACAGGCAGAGGGATGACGTAGATCCATACATTACGTACACACATACTCAGGTGAGGGAGACAGTACACATATTATATACAAAAATCCAAGACAAGACATATAACCGTTATTGGCCATAATGATCTCTTCCTGTATGCTGCGCATCCTTAGCATCTAATCTCTTTTTACCCTTTTTCTTTTCTTTTATTGTCGGCTGCCTTTACTGGTCTTTGTGGTTGTACACACTTATGCCTTTGGCAACCGGTCAAGAACTAACCTGGTCGGGCTAATGTGTTTCCAGGCTAAGGCAACAGTGGGTGTCAGTTGGGGGAACAATAGGGCAGCTTTGAGTTTCCGGTCCATGAGGGTGCGGAAAGGATGTAGTAATTTCCAAACACTGACAACATTCCTAGTCCTCCAAGCGGAGGGTACTAGAGTAAACCTCACCTCAGAATATTCTTTTAAACTTTCCCTATTTAGTTAAGTGTAGAATGCTTAATCATAAGTGCACGTCATTTTTGGTTGTATTATTCGGGGTGCCAAGCGAAGTCACATTTTGTATTTTTCGCTTCAGGCTGTCCTCCCAAGCACTAAGTTCAGGGCATTGTTCGCTCATCGTGTGTAGGCACCATAATCGAACCCCTTTTTCCCATCTCTTCGTCCGCTAGATCACCATTTTCTTCTTCGTATGTTAATCGACATTCCAATGTGACCTGCAGAAAGAGGGAAAAAGAAGGGGGGCGGGGGCAGCATTTAGAAACATTTTAGCGCGCATAAACCCGAAAAGGCTTTTACTTACTACATACTCGGCCTATCTCCACAGAACGCAGTCCTTGCCAGTTTGGCGTTTGAGCCCAGGTGGACCTTTTAGTGTGGGAGAGATGATTATCGGAAGCCGGTGGATAGCATAGGTCACCCAAGTGTGGTATTATGGATCGTATGCAGGGAGGCCAGGTGGCACTCCTTCGGGGCGACTTAGGGGCATTTTTAGCACAATCTTCCTGATACAGGTGGCATATAAAGTATAGGCTAAATACCAGGATCTTTTAGCGGTTGCTTTAGGTTGTACAAGAATATGCAAAGTACATACAACAAAAACCTGGACCATTCATATTTGCAATATTTCTGCTTACTATACTTTTTAACCCTTAACTAATCGAGCTGAGCCATTTCACCTGTAATTCAGTTATATCGGAAACAGTGGTCATTTATTCGAAACTTACCAATTTACACGTGACAACTACGTACGTTTTCTCCAAAAATCTTTAATAAAAAATGTCGGTATATAAATACGGGCCTACAACCCCGTGGGCCGGCCAGAACTGTACATGTGGGGATACTTATTAGTGGAAAACCTAATGGAGTCGGTGGTCGTTGATTTCATAATGAAAGTGCGACACGTGCAATAAAATCAAATCGAAACTTCAGTGTAAGCAAGTATCATAATTCTTGAAATTCGAACTTTCAATAATCATGATGCGCCAAACTTAACAACAATTCATTGTCCGAATGTTCAATCAGCACCTATCTCACTTCAATTCATTGTCCGAACACATAATCAGTACCCATCCCATATCAATTCATTGGGTTTTTTTTTGTTTTTTTTTAACTGTATACATATTTCATGACACAAAGGTTGAGCAATCGGGGTACAACAAGGAGTTGAAAGTTTCATTTGTACCAGCGCCATTTTGGGTGCAGCCAGGCAGATCCAGGCATAGTCAAAATCTCCACCAACTCGTGGTTGGCCCAGAGCCTCTTTCGGCAGTCCAAAAAGTTCCGTTAAAGGGCAACAGAAAGGATCGGCAGTATGAACCATCAGTCAAAAAAAAGAGGGGGAGGGAGGCAACATTTTTCCCTACCGGGTCATACTGGGTATTTCACCGGAACTGATCCGAACTGTAGTCTGCAGGATTTTAGTCATTCAAATTGAGGCTGGCGTCAGCATGGGAGCGCCGACGTCCCGCGGCTACATTTTCATCGTTCCGCGGACAATCATGGCAGTCATTCCCCATCGGGGGTATCTGCGGGGGTCGGGGACCCCCGCGGCTCCTATAGAATCTTCAAGGTCGAGAAGAACTTTTATGATGGTGGGACTCGTTTCTTAATCAACAAGCAACCGGGCCATCTCTTCACCCCGGGCCCGCTCCAGCAGGATCGTCCGCCATTTTACGAGTGGGGCGAACCCCTGTCGGGTGAGTGGAGCGTTGGGGGTGCCGCTGGGGGCCTCCACCTGGGGAGGTGGGAGAGGCTCGTTCGCGCCGCCTCTCCCTCCCAGCGCACCCCACGCCGTTTTCCTCGCCGCTAATATACATGATGGCCAGACCAGGCGATGAGAGAGGGGGGGGGGTCGGAGGCATAGGCAAGACATCCCCCCCCCCGGTGGCCTGCAAGGCGCCGCTTCAGGGCCGACCGGGGAGCTTCTACCAAGCCGTGGCTGGACCAGCAGATGCGAGGGGGGGGGGGTCGGTGGCACGAGCAAGACATCCCCCCCAGCGTTGTCGCAGCCATTATTGAAGAAGTGGGGACGGCCGGACCCTGTCGGCCTCGGCTCTTCTTCGGGCCCACCTTACTCGATGACCTCCGGCCAACGGCTGGCAGCAGGACCCGCCCTACACGTGCCGAAGATCTCGTCTTCCGGATGGGCGTAGCCGTGAACCTGCAGCATTTCGGGAGTTTCCAGAATGGGGGTAGGTATCTGTTGACTTGTATCTATCTCATGTTACCGTTATTGGGGCGTGGCAGGCGGTGGGGCAGACATGTTTGGAGCAGTGAGGGGTGACGAAGCCTTGTTGCCTCGTGGCTGCCGTGATGTCAAGCTTAGCTTCTCTCACCATTGTCATGTTTCTTATTACGGGCTTATTTCTAACGTTTCTTATTTCTAGCGAAATCACGTGTTTTATCGTGAGCTTTTTTTCTAACGTTTTCCTATTTGCAGTGGAATCAAAAGCTCATCAGTGGCCTACTGATTTTGCTTTCTTATTTCTTTCTTCCCTTTTTATTCCTATCGTGTTTCATGCTAAAGTTTCTGTTAACAGGATACAGTGATTACTTCATTATTATTGCATATGTCCTTTTTATTAGAGGTGCCCTCTGATCAAGCCAGATGACCTACCTCTAATAAATGGTCCGGGTGGAACTAGTTTACCAATCAGTGGGGAGTAGATAGGCCCGAGATATTGCAACGGAGGACAAAGGTCCGCATTACCTACCCTTCACTACTTGCAAATATTAGACAGAATATTTCCTTTCTATGTTATTTGCGAACAGACAATACCTCAAGAGAACTATTCCTTGAACAATAAATGTCCAGACAATCAATCAATCAATGGGGAGAAAAACAGGCATGACGGATTACAACGGGGACAAAAGTCTGCATTACCTATCCTTCACTATCTGCAAAGGGGGGCAGAATATTTCTATTCTTCCCTGTTTGTAGACAGAGAATATCTCAAAGAGCAATAATCGATAAAAATCGATAATCAAACAATCAGTGGGGACAAAAATAGGCATGACGGATTACAATGGGGGACAAACGTCTGCATTACCTATCCTTTACTATTTGCAAAGAAAGAGGAACGTTCCTATTCATCGCTGTTTGCAAATAGAAAATGTCTCAAAGAGAACCAATACTTCAAATACAATCAATCAATCAGATGGATAAAGCCATCCTACCAATCGGACGTAAAGACGTCCTACTTAATCTTACCCGGACCGGACCGTGTGGGCAATTCTTCGCCTTCCTTTTTCCAGCCCCCAATCGTTCTTTTTCTCCATGTTTTTACCGCAGCATTCCTGTGGGATTCCAGTCAGGACAGTAGGTCACTTGAGAGAGGTCCGTTCGGAATCGGTGAAGTTCATTCAATCGGCAGCCGGACGAGGGCCCTCTCAAGGCAGGTATACTCCAATCGTTTTAGATGTTCACCCCATCGTCTGGACCTCTCTTACCGGACCTTATGTCGCTGATGGACCCCCCGTTGGGACGCCAATTGTGGAAAAGTCAGCCCATAACGCACCTGATGCCCAGGCTGCTGGCGCAGGACGCCTCTTAGTTCCCATCTTGAACAATTACCAAATAAAGAGACGGGCGCTGGAAGCAGGAAAACAAGAATAGAGTTTTATTTCTCATGAGGAGAGCCTGTCATTTCGGACACTCGCATAGTGTCTTCAGGAGGTGCTCTGCCAAGTTTCTCTGAGGCTTCGTCTTTTATACACATGTTTATGATGCACAAACATTCCTTATTGCAATAAAGACGCTTTGAAAATAGGAGAAAGCATGCTTGGAATCCAAGCTTCAGGCCTATTCCCATACCAGTCGCTCAGATGTCATCCTCCCCTCCTGAATGTAACAAGAGAGATTGTGATCTCTCAGCCGGACATTCCTACCGGACACGAGGGCAGGAGGGGATGATCAGATCAAAGGTTGGGCAGGCGATAAGATCGTGCACTTTGGCTGCTGTATCACGGTTTTGTTGTGCTGGGCAGGAAAAAGGGGGATGTACACCCACGAGGCTTGGTCTTAGGACTTGGGACCGGGTCGAAAGGTCAAGTGTAGCCGGGGGGGGGGGGTTTGTCAGCTGAGGGGAAGGTTGTTCCTGGGAGGAAATGGGAGGGTGTGGGTCAAGCAGGAGTGCTACTTCTAGAGCAGGGTCACGCAGAGGGAGAGGGTCTTGTGGCTGATGCGCGCGGGGAGGGGTGCCGGGGGTTTAACAAACGGGCAGAGAGGCCATGGTGCCTAAAATGGCTGTCTTGTACGTGTGCGCATGGGTCTATGCTGGCGGGATAACACAGTCAGCGTTTAGCGATATCCGTTCTGCTTACAACAAGGGGTACTGTGAACACAAATGAATGCCGCTTATGTACATATACATTGTCATTTTCAACAAAGTCTTTCTATCTGTCCCCTGGATCATAAGCGGCACAATTTATGTTAACAGCCAACCACATGCGTGGGCGCTACAAAACACAAATGCATGAATATCCCTATTAACAATTGATACATGAACCAGGGCAGTGAATGGTAACACATGGGCTCAGACGTATGCCCCAAGCCCTTACTCTAAATATGAAATCATAGCAAGCCCCCTGCAGGGTCATACATAGGAGGGCTGTCACCTCAAGTCATGTTTACGTGAAGAGCGGACATATTGTCTGGGTGAGTATCCTTGCGCTATGAGAAGGGGACTCTGCCGTGGCTAGGAACTATCGGAAGACCCCGGTGTTCAGTTTCCCTAGGTATGGTAGGCGTGAGCTGGCAGCTCTAATGTGATAGGTAGTTTGCTCCAGGTTTTAGGAGTCGGGTAAGAGAAGGCAGGCCACCGACTAAGGCTCTTTGGATGCATGGTACAGAGTCAAGAAGAACACTGGAAGATCATAGGTGCCTGGTGGCGAAGTGAAAACTGGTGCAGTTGTTCAGGTAGGTGAGACTGAGTTTGTGCAGTACCTTGAACAAGTGAATGAGTAGTTTGAACTGGGGTGCTTGTGATTGGGGAGCCAGTGGAAGTCCTTGAGGTGAGTACATATCTGGGTGCAATGTTAAGTGTGAGTAGGACCACTGCGTTCTGCATGATCTGGGTGAGCTGGACAGAGATTCCAACATAGAGTGCACTACCATTGTCTAGCTTGACGGAGGTAGTTGGACAAGTGTAGAGATTCTTCCATCTAAAGATGTTCCATCAGATCATGAGGGTGTGGAAGCAGGAGGAGGTGATGGTGTTGACTTTGCTGGACATCGATATTTGGTTGTCGGTCACGATCCCCAGATTTATGGCTTGACTCGATGTGGTAGGTGTTGGTCCCAGTTCCAATGGCATAGTATAATATCCTTTGGTACTTTATGGCATGGTGCGCTATGGTATGTTGAGTAGCAGAATGTAAAATGATGTGGACTTGCTGTAGAGTATGACCTGAGGCTCCCATATCTCAAAGAATTTTATAGCGCTTAGAGAGAATAGGTTATGACAAGATACGCTAAAATATGGTCGGGTATGCTATGCTATGGTAGGCTATTGTAAATCTTTGGAAGGTAACATTACGGTGTGCTATGGCGTATGTTATGGTGTACTGTTGTATGTTATGATATGGCACATTAGATGTTATTTATCTATTTACGACTAGTTTCATATAGCACAAACCTGACCATAAGAATTCGACAGAACGCTCGACAAATATTTAACCAAAGATTATGACACATAAAGTAAGATCATTCATACAACAAGCATTTAAAACGTGTCAGTGCAATATTCAGTTATGAGGGATCTAGGAGGAGGACGAGTAGGGGAAATGAGGATTCACAGCAGAACATTAACAATTTCTAGAGATATTCCACTGTTAAGTGTGACCTTTAATAGCGGGAGCTGAAAGAAAAAATGCCAATCATAAAGTAAATGCTTTAGATCTTTTTTGAAGGTTTGGTAGGAGGTTCATGAGCTGATAGGCATCGGGTTTCTTATGCTGGATGCTGCCCTCTAGGGGTGTTTTGGTGTTCTTTCTTTCTTGAGTGCTGGTGCTTTCAATACGGGGTGCCTGGAGTACTCAGGTATCGCTGACCGTCTGAGATGGTGATTTGCTTGCCAGGTATCCCTGAGCGGAGCACCCTGTAAGCTTTAGAGACCAATCTGAATTGGCTTCTAGCATCAACTAATGGCCATTGAGTGCGATATGATCAATTCCCCCCACCCCTGGAAGAAGCCTGACCGATGCATGTGGAGCTGCCTTGAGGAGAGCCAGGCGTGTCTTGGGATTCCACGCATCCGGGCTTTGCCATAATATAGCCTTATAGCCCGCCATAGAGGGCTATATCGGCTATTAAAGGCCCTCTCCAGTGTTAAAGGCCTGAGGGACAAGGGAGAGGGACTTTAATAGCCGGTATAGTCCAGCTACGAAGGGCTATAAGCCTATTAGAACATTCTGCCACTAGAGGGCAGAATGTTCTAACAAAAAAAACCAGAGCCTTATGGGAGTCTGAGGGGATTGGAATCCCCTCAGGCTCCCTGAAGCCTTTGTTCACAGCCAGAGCTGTGAACAAAGAAACATTGGAATGTTGGAGCTCCGGGCTTCTACCAGCCATTATAAGCCCGGAGCACTCCATTGTTTTCAATGTTTTCAATCAAATAAAAATTCTAGACACTGAGCCACTTGTTTCAAACCTTCTAGTGGGTAACTTGAGTCCCCATAATACCCTTTGTTGTTATTGGACCCCGGTACCAACTGACACTCAGTATGCTATGGCACATTCTGGTGTGCTGTAATATATCCTGGTATGTTATGCTATGGAAAGATATGGTTTACTATGGTTTGCAATAGCATCTTATTGCGTGGTACTTTATGGTGCACAAGAGTATATTATGATAGCATTTTATGGTATGGTACTTTATTATATGCTATGGTATAGTATGCTGTGATATGTTATGATAGGGTATGCCATGCTATACTATGGTGTATTACGATATAGTATGCTATGAGATGTTACTCTATACTAAGCTTTGTTACATTATGGCTTGCTACAGTATAAATAATAATAATAATCCACATTTGTAAAGCGCACAATCACCCGTTAGGGTCTCTAGGCGCTGGGGGCCGTCGGGAAGATTAAGCAAGCTATTGCCAAGAGTCACATGGTGCTGGGCTAACCTGCCGCCGGCTCTGGGGATCGAACCGTGATCCCCAGATTCCAGCTCAGTCGCCCTGGCCGCGGCGCCACACCTCTCTCTATGGAATGGTATGTTATAATAAACTCTGGTAGATTAAGGTTTGTTATCACATATTAGTTCTTGGTATGTGATGATGTGCTGCAAAATATATTGTATGGTATGCTAATGTACGCTATGATATACTGTGATATGTTATGATGTGCATGCCATGCTATACTATTCTATATTGTGATATTGTATTCTATGGCCTAGTATGTAAGTGTATGATTTGGCATCTTACGGCATCTTATGGTATAATGTGGTAAGTTATTATACCTATGCATGCTATACTAAAGTATATTATTATATAATATGCTGTGGCATGATACATTATTATATGCTATGGTATGTTAAACTATACTGTGATATGTTATGATACAGTTTACCATGCTACACTATGATATGTTATGATATGCTATGGTTATGGTATATTACAGACTCGACTACGGCAATGCACTTTACACCAGCATCACCCAAAAACTCCTCAGGAAACTGCAGGCCAGACTGGTCCTCGACATCCCCCACCGCAGCCATATCACTGAACACCTCTGAGAACTCCCCTAGATCCCAGTCAACAAAAGAGTCACCTTCAGGCTCCTCACACATGCCTAAAAACCCCTCAGTCATGTAGGACCAGCATACATGAACCACCGCCTCTCTTTCCACGTACCCAATAGACACCTTCGCTCCACCCAGCTGGGCCTTGCCACCTTCCCACTGATCCACAAGAATAGAACCAGAGGAAGATCCTTTTCCTCCCTTGCCCCCAAGACCTGTAACACCCTGCCTCTACACCCCAGACAGTGCCCATCGCTGACCCAATTCAGGAAAGATCTCACAACCTGCTCTTCGACTGAACCCCAGTGCTCAGACTGTTCAGCTGCACCCCCAGCGCCTTGAGACCCTCACGGTGAGTAGCCGCGCTTTACAAACCCTGATTGATATGTTGTTGTGTGTTATAGTATAGTGTGGTATATTCGGATACAATACACCATGCTGTACTATGTTATAATATGATAAAGTGTGCTTTGGTGTGATACGTTATTGTATTCAATGGCATATTGTAATGTACCGTGGGATGTTATGATATTGTAGGCCATGCCATTCTATGGTATATAATGATGTGATATGCTAGGTATGATACATTATTGTAGGGTGTTGCATGTTTTAGCACACTGTGGTATATTAGAATTCAATTTATCATGTTATAATATGGTATTTTTTTGTTTGATATGCTATGCTCTGGGCCACTGAAACTATGTCATTCTGTGGCACTGTGTTTTCCGCAAAATTATGGACTTGCCACATTTGCTACATAAATCCATCATCTGCTGCATAATTTGCAGATTAAAAAAAAAGAGTTTCTAGCTCAAACGGATTAAAAATTACTATGCCAGGGAGCAACATGTTTTGCAGCAATAAGGAAAGCCCTTTGCAAAGTGTGACTGGTCACCATTCAGTAACTTATTACTATATTTGATTGTTAAAGTGCTGCCAATGAAGTGAATCCTTAGGTACAAAAGTGTTAACATGAGTAAAATGACTAAATACTGAAGTAATACTGTCACAAAACCTGCCGCATTATGCTGCATAATTTGCCTTTTCTTGCTGCATAATTTAATCAACCGTGCTGCATAATTTGGTCCTCTCCTGCCACATAATTCCAGTGGCCTTGGCTATGATATGCAATGGTACATTCCTACGTGCCATGTTATGTTATGATAAACAATTGTATAGAATGTTGCACTATATGTATTTATATTCTGTGCTATGATATTATGTGTCGCACGTTCTGTTAGGTTATCTGGAATTATTGTGTCACCTTGTGTTATCTTAATTTTGTGAATGTTTGTAAGGCACTAAATACCATTAGCAATACCTCCGGGGAGTTAATAAGGTTGGAGAGGGCCGAGGCTCTTATTGCCTTCTTTCAGAACAGTCCATATGTTTCCTAGTTTTTAATTTAGCTATGAACAAGCAGAAAGTGCACCACCACCCAGTGCCTCCCAAACTTTGAGATTGGCACACTGACACTGGAAGGATGCAGTGAAACCCCCACCCCATTGCCCTTGGAGCAGTGCCTTCTGCTGGTGTGGCTGCGGTCACTGGAGCAGTGCTTCATTTATTTATTTTATTTATTTATTTTGAAAGTTTTATAGAGTGCGAACAAGACCCTTGCGGATATCAGAGCGCTTTACATTAAGTCAGGTTAATTATACAACAAATAAATGCAGGTAAATCACCTATACATAACATCTTGTACAAAAGAAAGCAGTAGGGTACATAACAGAAGTCCCGTTGAATGAGGTCAAGGGCAGATAAAGTGACTAGGTTGTCTAGTTAGACCCCTGTCATAGTAAAGATTACTAGTAAGGGTGCAATTGTTCTCAGAATTTCTTTAGTCTATGCTCAAGTGAATTTTGCCATGAGAATCGATAAATTGATTTATAAAAGAATAAGTGTCAGGCTCAAAGTTTTGCTCCCAAATCAGGCCGCTGCTATTGAAAGTCGGTGTTCCGAATACAGTGGCGGCTGGCAGGAAAAACGGGGGTGGTAGGGCTGGGAGATGTGAGGAAAAACAAACGACAAAAAAAACGCTTACCTCTTCGGTTGGCCGCATCTCTCATTTGCTTTCCTTCCTAGTCCTGGAACGGAAGCAGGAAGTACTGAGGCTCCTCTAAGCCAAACACATGGCGGCGATGCATTGTGATTGGTCTGAGCGCCGTGGTTTGGTGCTCAGGAGCTGGGAGCCTGTGCATGTTCCCCACCAGGCCGTGCATTACAGGCTAGTGCGCATTACTTTTTATCTGGCTCAAGACGTCGCACCACTCCTCCCCGTTACTCCAGCCCTGCACCCCCCTAACCTAGGCCTGTGAAGAAAAATAAAATGATAATAACAATATTATTATAACGATGTTTTTATCATTTTATTTTTCCTTTTTCACTGCTCTGAAAGCAGTGGGTGACGCTCCTCCACGTTAGCAGAGGGGCCACCCCTGTCCAAATACCAGAGCTGCACAGTCTTGATTTCATCTTGTGACTCTTTTGTTGAACCCCAGGAAATCGCTTCCTCTTTATCTCACTCTTGTAGGCTCTTTTTCACCCCTGTGTTCTCCTTATGTCTCTGTTTTTCCGCTTCTCTTTTCCTCCTTCTTTCCTCTTTTTTGTTTCCTCTCTCTTACTCTTGGCGGTCCCTAAAATGAGTGCCGCCGGGTCAAACTTTCAACCACTGGCTGAAATTAAGCACTGCACTGGGGTGGTCGCCATGTCAGTCATTGGAAACTGTAAACACAGAGCTCAGGGTGAGAGCCCAACAGACGATGGTCAGGTCAGTCCACGGGCTGCGGTAGCGCAGGACTGCAGCTTCCACCACAAACCCCCTCCTTTGTACACAAGAACCCTTCTAGGGACAGATTTACAAGCCCTGTGTGACACATTTGCGCTGCCGCTGAGTCACTTATGTGACGCAGCGGTGGCGTATAGCAAACGCCACGCTGCGATGGATTTACAACGTGATGAATCTAGGTAGATACGTCACGCCGTAAACCCCACGCCACATTATACCTGCATCAAGTATAATGTGGGCGTACCGTTGCAGTGTGGGCGCTCCGTCGCAGAAAAGCCACGGAAAAGTGCCTGAGTAAAATCTACAAGATTTCACTCAGTCACTTTTCCGACGCTGCTACGTTAAAACCTTGCACCTGCTTGAAGCAGGCTGAAGGCGAGACGCCGAATTTGAAAGATAGGCCGGTTTGGAACAGTGCTGGAGTTGCGTTACACCCACGACTCGAGCACTGCACCAACCTTACGCCGGCAGTTACGACACACATCTGCTTATCCTTGCCGCGTTGTTAATGCGGCGCATCCGTGGTGATGCAAGAGTGATTTCGCGTATTGCAAGTTTACTGGCGCATCCCTGCTGATTTTTAGAGATGCCCCAGTACTTGTAGATCTGCCCCCGAGTGGGCAAACCCGGCACCAGGGGGCCGCACATCAGATGCCGGGTTATTCACCTGTGTGAATGGTTGAGAACCCCTCCTCCCCACCCCCGGTGGCCCCCGATGAACAATGGGTCAGTGACGAGGCTGGACATTATCTGCCTAAACAGTGCTCAGAAGTTAGGTACCTAGCAGTATTTCATGCTAAATGCAGACGCTGCCTATTCAAGAAAGCGCACAACGTTCACCCGATGATTTTACAAGGCGCTTTACGAGGATTCCTATTAAACGGCCTCGTAGACGGTATCTCTCCGAGACAGTGGACCTGGCGACTATGCGGCTTTAAGCGTCTCTGGCGGGGTCTATAAATAGAAGAGACGGCAGATGAGGCGGCGGGGCCCGGCGGCGGTTTCTGCTGATGCCGCAGGGCGGCCGGAGGCGCGCAGCATCCCTGCTGAAACCTGAGCTCGGGAGCTGCGCATCTCTGCAAGGGATGGCTGGTCGGAAGAGCAACACAGCGCAGACAACACGGACCCGGCCGTGCACCCGGTAAATCCAATGCACACTGCAACACTTGCTGACTCATTCTGTCGGTTCAATAAAAACGTGTCGCTAGCACCAAGGTGTACAATTCCGTTTTGGACTGGCACCGTGACAAATAGTCAAGCGCTTGGAAATGTCGCAGTGCATTACTCGCATGACTGTCTGGAAAAGCCTCTTTTCAAGTCTTCCAGGGATAGTGACTTCCGAGCGTTGCTGGTCGGGCTGCAAGCTTATCCATCTGACTCACTGCCCCGCATCCTGCTCACACTGCGCGCACAGGCCTGTTCCAACACTCGCCTCTAGATGGCGCCGCAGACTAAGGTATTCCCCGGCCACTCCCATGCTCATTATTCTGATTTATAACAAAGAACTCCCTGGGCTCGCTGTGGAAGCAATTATATACCTACTCCACTTTCATTTAGAAGAAAACGTTTTTGTAATAGGCCTGAGTTTGGTCGCATCGTAATAGGTGCGCGCCTGGGACTTGTATTACTCAAGGGCAGCGACGGGCTCGCGGAAATTAACAGCTTGTTTCCTGCATCGAAAACAAACTCCACTGAAAAAACAGGGAGGCCGGTTGGATGGATAGGCAGGGGCCCTAGGGGAAAATGCAGCACGCCTGTCACCGAAAAGATGAGAAGCCCTGCGGCATCTTTTCAGGGGCGTGGCTACGGGTGCAGCAGGTGCAGTTACACCGGGCGGTCTGTTACTGTCCGATCTCTTTTTTTAATGCTATTCTGGTCGTTTCTTTCGAGGGACCTTTGACTTGGATTTCCTTCCACCTCCCTGCTCTCACATTTCGAAATCTCATTTTGTCCAGAAATAAAACTCAAAACATGTTTTTCTCCCAATCCTTTTACATAAGAACTTGAGGCCCTTATTTATGAAGAGCTTGTGCAGCCCTTGTTTCATTATTTTCTGAAACTACAGCGGCGTAATCAATGCGCCACACTGCACCCTATTTACAAAGTGACGCATCTCTGTCTTTGCCGGGCGATGCGTCACTTTTCATAAATGAGGCCCTGAATGCTTTTCTGCGTCGCAAGCGAGACGCAGCTCCAGCAAGGCTCAGGGGTGCACCATTTCCACAATGCTGCGTCAAGACCTACGCCTGTTTCAAGCAGGCGCAGGGTTTTGACGCAGCATTGTCCTGAAAGTGACTGAGTGAAATCTCATAGATTTCACTCAGCCACTTTTAGGAGGTGTTCCTGCGCAGGAACGCCCCCCCCCTGCGCAGGAACGCTTCCTTGTGGCGCAGGGCTTCACAACGTGACGCATCTCCTAGATGCGTCACGTTGTAAATAGGGCGCATTGCTTGCGCCGCCGTTGCGTCCAATAAAGTGACGCACCGGCGGCGCAAGGCCTTCATAAATCTGCCCCACAATGTTTATGACTTGAGGTCTCAGGTAAGAAAGATGGCCTGGTGGGTTGGAACCACAGAAGAAGGATTTGTGAACCCTAAACGTGTGAGGAATATAAAACCACAAAGTTTGAGGGAATAACACACGGGTCGGAGGTTAAAGCTGTTAATCGAGGGACACTTTGGAATGGGTATATGAAATGATGACTTATGAAACAAAATGGTGGGAAGGTGTGCATGAGTGCACCTACTTGGCTTGGGGGCCAAGAGTAATCTTTCTAATTAGCTAAGAGATTGCGGTGTATGTCACCGCACTCCACCGCACAGCTTTTTTTTTTCCTGGTACAACCGTTCCAAAAAAAACCAAATATCAAGTGAATATTAAAAAGATGTGGGAAAGGCACTCAGTAAATGTTATCATAGCAACCAGGGCTTTAAGTGGGCCGGGTCTCACCGGTGCTGAGCACCGGCAGTTTTTTAAAGGGGGCCTCGATAACGGGTCTCTATAGGGCTCTGTTTTGTGCCCTGGCACAGGCGATCTGTGTTTTTTCGGACTGCAGTGACTGCAGGCACATCGATGTGCGCGGCTCACACTGCTCACTTCTCACTAGTGGGGAAGTTACGGCATGAGGTCATGCCAGGTGAGCGTTGTATGGGAAGAGAAATCCTTTTGTGTTACTCTGCCCCAGCGAGAGGTTCCGTGTTCCCCACATATGAATTGTGGCGCATTCCCAGATTTACCATTACTGGTAGACCTGGCCATGCGACAAAACGCTACGCCTACCCTGGTGAGGCGTAACAAGGACAAATATCTTTATTTCTCCTAATTTTTTCCTCTTTCTCTGTGTGCTGCATTTTGCAGCACACAGAGAAAGAGGAAAATGCCTCAGAGGATGGTTTTTTGTGCAGGAAGATGCCCCTTCCTGCACTAAAACAATCCTGTTTGCAACTCACGCTCCCAGGCACCATGGCGCAACGTTGCCTGTGTTGGTGCTGGGCCACACATTGTGCGCCAGCGCAAGGAAAGGACAGGGATGCGCTGTACAATGTTAAATATGGTGCACTCCTGCTCTTCCCTTCCCATGCAGCGCAGGGCAGCGCGGTGGCTTACTGTGCTGAGTGAAGGTTTGCTAAATCTGCCCTCAGTTTCTATAGGGCCATGCTTTGCTGGACAAGGGTCATACTCTCATCTCCAGTGAGAAAACAAGCTCTGAAGCGGCCACTAGAGGCAGTGTGATTTTGAATAGGCGGTAGGGTGACCAACCGTCAGTAAATTTCACGGACCGGCCGTAATTTGGACCTCACATCCGTTGTCCGTGAGGATCCTTTTTACGGACGGCTTTTGTCCGTAATTTTGGGTATTGCAGGTGCACGAAGCCTCAGCCCCCTGATGGGGCCGCCTTGCACTCCTCCTCGGAGCACAAGTAGCCCCACCCGCTCATTGTCACTCTGTATGCGGCTGATTACCACATACAGAATGACAATGGGCCAGTTTGGAGTGTTACTTACTGCCTGCGGTGGCCTCCTCCTGCCACTGGCTTGGGCAGATGGAAGGAATGCGCAAACAAGCCAGTGCTGCTACAGAATCCAGTTCATTCAAAGAAGCTGGTGAAACAAGTTGAAAAGAAGGGGGCAAAGTTCTTTCAGGCTCATCATTTTAGAAAAGTGCAGTTTCAATATTATATTCACCAAAGCCATGGTTGCAGTATTTATGCAACTAACAACCATTGACAAAGCCAATAGTTCTGGCTTGTTGTAGGTGTAACGTTACTTGTGTTATATATCTGGATACAATGACAGAAGAGGCAACATACCAGTCGGGCGGTATACTATGTTAAGCGGAGATTTGTAGCTTAGGTGTTTTACGCCACGTTCTTAATTACATCAAACACCCCCTTTTGAGAGCCCCCCCCCTTTTTTCATCCCCTTTAAAGCCCTGGAAACACCATGTCATTGTCACCTGATGGCATGCATGGCACTGTGCATCATGCATGACTCATGACTTCTACTTTTTCAGATTGCCTATGTGCAGGGGCATAGTGAACCCTCCCCGCACTCCACTCCTTGCTTTATAAACTAAAGCAAGGGTGAAATTCTTGCTGGGCCTCTTCTGTCTGCAATCCTGCAGCCAAAGGCTCAACTCATAATTCATAGGAAAAAGTGGGCGAGTAAGTAAGTGAAGGGATGGGTGGATGGCTGGATGGATTAGTGAAACTGTGAATGGATGAATGAAAGGGTGAATAGATGGATAATGTGCGAAAGGATGGATTGATGAGTGAAAGGGCGGATGATCGGTGAGTGAATGGGTGGATGGATGAGAAAAAAGGTAAATAGATGGATGTATGGGTGGAAGGGTAGATGGATGGGTAAAAGGGTGGATGGATGAGTGAAAGGATGGATAGATAATTGAAACGGTGGTTGATGGGCGAGTGAAGGGGTGGATGGATGAGTGAAATGATGGATGAGTGATAGGGTCAATGAAGGATTCATGAGTGGATGAGTAGAAGGATGGGTGGATGGATAGAAGGAAGGATGGCTAAGCGAAAGGGTCAATGGAGAGAGAAAGGGAGGATGGATGGATGAATGAAAAGGTGAATGGGTGGAAGGATGAGTGACTGGGTGGATGGATGAGTAAGTGAAAGGATGACTGGATGGGAGAAAGGGTAAATGGCTGGATGGATGAGTGGATAAATGGCTGGATGGATGAGTGGATGGTTGGGTGGAAGAGTGGATGGATGTGTGTACGGATGGATAGGGTGAAAGGGTGGATGGATGGATGAGTGAATTGATAGATGGATGGATACATGATAGATAGGTTTGCAAATGGATGAATATGTTTGGATATAAATGGGATTACTTATATACTATTACGCAACCTCCTTTGATGTGATATAGAGAAAATTGAAAAGGAACCTATTTACATAGTCCATGGTTAACTTGAAAATGTGGCATGGATCAGCGATCCTGGGTCTATACTGTACATGCATTATGCAGGTCTGTGAGTGAACTCTCTGTGCGGGTCTACAGCTCTTATTTAAAAGAGAAACTTTTTTTGTGTTTCTTTGCAGGTGAGATATTTGGATTCTGATCCACCGATCCAGTGAAATGTTTTCGAACTGTCCCAGAGGCTCGTGGGATTGCCACCATATTTTGCATAAATGCATGCATGAATTCTAATGAGCATTTCCACGTGTCACAATCAGGGCCCTATAACACACCCCAAGAAACACGTTTGAAGACGTCCTTGAAAGAGGCCTGTGTTGTAGCACAAAAGAAACACTCACCTTGGAAATCTAAACACCGCAGAGCCCCCGGGCGACCATTTACCGGATAACCTCATCCCAGGACCCGGCTCGAGACGCAAATGTGAATATGCAAATTTTCACTGGAAGCAGCCCACTTTCTAGCTCCGGAGATTCGAAGCGAAAGCTCATTATTTAAAGCAGAGGCTTTCTGAAGGTCACCTTATCAGCCGAGGAAAGACGTCTCTCAAGTATTTTTCGAAATTACAGACGTTGTTCGCCCCGTTTGGCGCCCATCAGCGTCACGAGGGCGCCGTTCTTTGGATGTAATGTTGCGGGTGGGCTGGGGTCATTCACTTCAGGGTGACATCTGATGACAAAGGCCTTGGAGGGTGGGGCGTCTGATGGTCTGTAGATTTTTATTGTGGACATGTTTTTGCTGCACACTGTAGTGCAAGGTTTTATGTTTTATATGACTGGTTGTAGGGAAGAGGTGCGATAGAGCTAGACAGCGTCACTTTTACGCCGCTGGTGCGTCACGTTTTGTGACGCACCAGCAGAGTAAAAAATGTGCCTTGTTGCACCAAATTTACTAAGTGACGCATCTAGGTAGATGCGTCACTTTATAAACCCCTGCACCACATTATACCTGCGCCAGGTATAATGTATGCAGAAGGGCGTTCTGACTTAAGAAAAGGTCATAGAAGTGACGCAGTGAAATCTATAAGATTTCACTGCACAACTTCTAGGACACAAATGTGTCAATTGCTTACGCCTGCCTCACAGTAGGCGTAAGACTGACGCAGGCCCTTTCACATGGGGCTTGCCCCATGTCAAAGGACACATTGCTGGAGTTGCATCACTTTTGTGACACACTCCAGCAATGCGTCACTTTTGCTCCATGCAGATACGTCAGAAATACTGACGTATCTGTAACTCCTTGCGCAATGATGCGTCATATTGTAAATATTACGCATTATTGATGTCGCAAGGAGGGCGCAATGAAAAGTAACGCATCGCTGTTTTGATGCAGCGATGCGTCACTTTTCATAAATGAGGCCCCACGTGCGGTTCAGAATGACTAATGTGAGGGAAATGAGCAGAGGAGAGAGAGAACTAGAGATAGATCGTGCAAGAGAGATAGGGAATGTGAGAGATAGGGAGTGAGACTGAGAGACTGAGGAGAGAAATAGGGAGTGTGAGAGACGCAGAAGAGAGAGATAGGGAGCATGGGAGAGGCAGAGGAGAGAGATAAGGAGCGTGAGAGAGGCAGAGGAGAGAGATAAGGAGCGTGAGAGAGGCAGAGGAGAGAGATAGGGAGTGTGAGAGAGGCAGAGGAGTGAGATAAGGAGCGTGAGAGAGGCAGAGGAGAGAGATAGGGAGTGTGAGAGAGGCAGAGGAGTGAGATAAGGAGCGTGAGAGAGGCAGAGGAGAGAGATAGGGAGTATGAGGGAGGCAGAGGAGAGAGATAGGGAGTGTGAGAGAGAAAAAAAGATAGGGCATGTGAGAGAGGAGAGCAAGAGATAGGAAGTGTGGGAGAGGAAGAGGAGAGCGAGAGAGATAAGGAGTGAGCGATAGGGAGAGTGAGAGAGAGATAGGGAGTGCGAGAGAGATACAGAGGAGAGGCAGAGAGTTAGGGAGTGTGAGATAGAGGGGAGAGAGAGAGAGACAGAGACAGAGATAGGATGTGTTAGAGAGACAGATAAGGAATGTGAGAGGGACAGAGAGAGAGTGAGAGAGAGAGAGAGAGAGAGAGAGAGAGAGAGAGAGAGAGAGAGAGAGAGAGAAAGGACGTGTGAGAGAAGGAGTGTACGAAAGATAGGGATAGGAAGTGTGTGAGAGGGAAGGGATTGTGAGGGAAAAATAGTAGAGAGAGACAAAGAGAGATATAGGGAGAACGAGAGAGGCATACCACAGTGACAGAGCGAGATAGGGAATGTGAGAGAGACAGATAGGGAATGTGAGAGAGACAGAGGAGAGAGAGATAGGGAGTGTGTGAGAGACAGAGGGGAGATAGATATAGGGTGTGTGAGAGACAGCAGAGAGAGAAAGAGAGACAGAGAGTGCGAGAGAGATAGAGGATAGAGAGATAGGGAGTGTGAAAAAGACAGAGGAGAGAGAGACAGGGTGTGTGAAAAAGACAGGAGAGAGAGATAGGGTGAGTGAGAGAGACAGAGGGGAGAGCGAGATATAGGGAGTATAAGAGAGACAGAGAAGAGAGAGAGATAGGGAGAGCGAGAGAGACAGGAGAGAGAGAGAGATAGAGAGTGTGAGAGAGACAGAGTAGAGTGAGAGAGAGATAGGGAGTGTGAGAGAGACAGAGGATAGACAGAGAGAAAGAAAGAGAGAGAGAGTGGAGCAGGCATTCAAATAATATGATTTTAGAAATGTGCTCGGAAGGTTGAGGACAGGGAAGTGTGGAGAGCTGAGACCTCAGGTGAGGAGTGGGGCTGCTGGGCGGGAGAGAAGCGCTGGCGGAGGATAAAGAAACTCCCTGGTCCTAACAATGCATATTTTATTTCCCTCGCTGGTGACAAGTGATCTTTTATCCAGCGTGTGTCAATTTGAGCAGCAAATAATGTCCTTCTCACAATGTCATTATGATGTGCAACGGCTCCTACCCGAGTGGGTCTGGTTCGCGCTATATAAAACTGCAAATAAATAAATGAGCATGAAGAGGAAAGGGGAGGTCAAGTGGGGGATGGGGAGCGAGGAGGGAGGGATGAGTCAGAGTGGATAGGAAAGAGGAGAAATATGTATCCAGGTATGAGGGAGAAGTGAAGTGGGCACTGGGGCGATATGGCCTTGTCTGAACTGGGGTGGCGTGGTGAGCAAAATAACGATCGATTAAACCCAGATCTGTGACTGGGGGTGAATGTTTTGCCATTGTGCAACATTCCGTCCATCATCTTGTGTGTTTTGCTGTTCACCCTATGTGGGAAGGGTATGCCCAGACGTGGGTCCCGTGCTCACTAAGCCATTGGAGTCAAGCTATCCTGGCTGAAGATGGCTGATAGCCAGAAACTGGTCCTAGGATGCTTGATTCCAGTCCAGGAAAGACATGGCTTGACAGTTCGGGCTGGACTGTTCCCATGAGGCACAGGGTCAAGACTGATTTGCATATGGCCATGTCTGAACTGGGGTGGCTTGGTGAGCAAAATAACGATGGATTAAACCCAGATCTGTGACTGGGGGTGAATGTTTTGCCATTGTGCAACATTCCATCCATCATCTTGTGTGTTTTGTGGGAGGGAAGAAAAGCAGGAATGAGGGAATAGAAAGAAAGGAAGAAAATTAATGATACAAAGAAGGATGAATGATGGGCAAGACGTAAGGAAAGGCAGTACAGATTTATTTATGCGTTTTTATATAGCGCGGACTTTACCCGAAGGTGTCAGAGCGCTTCACCAAAGGAACAGAACTGATACAAGAGAACCTTACAAGAGAACAAATTACAAAAGCAAAAGTTACATTACATGAGGCAAAAGTGACAATCGTGAGCTAACAAAATACAAGAGGCAGCAAACGGTGCCTTACAGGAGGAAAAAGTGACATGTGTGCAGGTTACAAAAGCGTACAAAGTACAAGTAGAGGTATAATACTGCAATAAATGGAGGACACTCAAGCACAAGAACAAACGTTCCATAGGCAATGGTGCACTTGTGCAGGTATCTAAAGCAAACAAAAAGTAAGAGGTAGCAATCAGTGTGTTAAAAGAGAAAAGTGACGTGTGCATGTTACAAAAGAGTACCAAACACAGGTAAAAGGGTGGTACTGCAATAAATGGCAGTCTCTCATACCATAAGAACACACTAGGAAGGCACTTCCATAGTCATGGAGAATAGACATTTTCTATACTAAAAGGTCTTCCTTCAGATAATAGAGAGGGCATGAATTAACTTTGGAAGTGTCTTTGAAGGAAGAGACCTTTGAGGCCAGTTTTGAAGGCCTGCGAGGAGGTGGTGATCCGGAGCTGAGGCAGACGTGCGTTCCAGATTCTCACCGCGTTGCCTGAAAAGGATTGTGCCACTGCCATCGATCTTTCCTTCTCGAAAGTCGGAGGTTCAAGCAGTAGATTTTCCACATTTCGTGATGGTCTAGAGCCTCCAGAGAGTTTCAGTTTGTTTGCCAGATAGCGAGGAGAGGAGGAGTTCAAGGCTTTGTGAGTGATGCAGGCAGTCTTGTAGATAGATCTTGCCTCGATGGGAAGCCAGCGGAGGGTGGATAACATGGGTGTGATGTGGTCGCTTCTTTAAGGAGGGTGTTAAGAAGTGGAGGTTGAGAGAAAGGAACAGGACAATGAAAGGAGAGAGGGAAAGAGAAGTTAAAATACATTTGAAGGAATGAGGAAGTTGATTTGGAGGGAGTGAAATAGAAGAAGGAAGGAAAGGCAAGGGAGGGGGAGGGGAGAAGGGGGAGTGGCGGGAAGGAAAAAGAAGAAAACAAATCTGTTTTAGAACAGAGTGATGGATGGATCGAAGTACATTCCACAGCTCAGATGCTGTTTGCTAACACACACAGGATTTGAGGATAATCACTGATCTAGTTTTAGAAGACAGTAAAACATGGTAAGTATAAATCACTAACCAGCAACCCAATTGTTTGGAAAGTAGCAATTCAACACTCAGTAGAGTCTCTCACATTAGATCAGGTGCTGGTCTCTGGTATTGACTATATTCCAACCTTTGACATCACAGAGAGAATGAATGGCATCCCCTGGGTTACAGTGTGAGCCTTGACATCCACACAAGATCTCTTAGGTAGGTGTGGGGGGCAGGGACACACACCCCTAAGAAGACACGAGCTCTGGAACATCTTGAGCCAGATAGTGAAGATATTTGTATTTAGCATATTTGTACCTTTTCCTGTAGTAATCAGGTACATGAACCAAATAGGCTAATGTCCACTGAATGTATGAAGTGTGGACAAACAAGCATTGGCAAAACCAATAGGTCTCACCTTTCATACTATTAGCTCTGCCATTGCTTTTTTTGTTTATGCTGACAGCATGGGCATTGTCGACTTTGGCAATGATTTGTAGCCAAGCAGTATAGCAGTGTTGCTAAAAATAATAATAATAATACATAAAAGGACTATGATGCATCCAGCACTAATGCACTTTTAAATAATTTGTACCCACACTGCAAAGCATTTGCCGCGCTGTACAGCATGGCAATGAAACATTGCCAAAACCAATAGATCTCACAGACGAGACCTATTGGCTTTGCCAATGCTTGTTAAAAAAAGTGTTTGTCATTCTTGACATAAAACATTAAAGGAGTATTATCTGTGTTGGTTAAGTTTGCAGTTAGTTGTTATCACATGTTTAATCATATCTACACAAACAAATTTGGAAATTTCACGTCTTTGAGGAAAGGCACAAAGGGGTATATTTACAAGAATTGGTGCTAACAAGTTTTTGCAGTAGTAAGCGGCAATTTTTTTAATGCAGTCTATCACCGAAACTATTGCCCTGTTAGCAACATATTTACAATACGCCGCTACATAGGGATAGTTTGAGCTAGCCACGGTGAAAACTGCCACTACACTAGCGTCAAGGCGATAAAAAATTGACATTAGCGAGAGAAAGTGACGAAAAGCCAATGAGAGGCAAAATAAAATCATGTTACTCAGCCCAATGTCACTTTTCGGCCTCAATAGACAAAAATAGCCTATCAGTACGATTGTATGACGTTACAACGAATTCCATTGCAACGCATGCCTTTACCACCCATGCGTTACAACGGAATTCGTTTTCCACGCATAAACTTTACCTCGAATATTCCTTTACCACGCATACATTTACAATGTTTTTGGTTGTAAATTTATGCATGGTGAGGGCATACTCTTGTTAAAGGTTATATCTGTCCCCTTACATGCCCCCAGCCTCCACTCCTTATAATTACCCCTGCCCTTAACACTTAATATATAGATTATTTTTTTTACTAAAATACCCCTTACCTTTTAACTCGCCTTCTCTCCATCTTCTTTGGTTACGTCGGTCGTACGTCGTTAAGAGGAAGCGGAAGTTACTTTCCGGTTCCTCTCTAACGACATTGATTGCATCAGCTTTGGCTCTTTAGGTTAGTTTTGTTTTGGTGGGGGAAACACCCCAGCCCCCCGTTTATTCCAACGCTTTATTTTATTTTTTATCGGGGAGACCCCTCTACCCCCCCTTTTTTTCTTTTCATTTACCACACATGCCTTTACTACGTATTTCGTAGTAAAGGTATACGTGGTAAAAGCCTCTCGTTGTAACCACGCATGCGTTGTAATGCATGCGCGGTAAAGATTTTCATGGAAACGGCCACGTTGTAGTGGCCATTTCCCATCAGTACACCTCTAATGAAAAAAAGAGAAAATAAAAACAATGGAATGCAAAATGGAGCAGCCAGGGTCATGTTCAGCACAGGTCTACATCCCTCCCTCACTCCCCCCCCAAACTCACCAACAGCCAGGATGACCAGCCATAGTCCCAGGGGAAGAGGAAATGCAGGAGCAGGGCCTCATTTATGAAAAGTGGCAGTCACTTTTCATAGCGCCATCCTTGCGACACCTTGGCAGCCGATGCCTGGAAGTGCTGACAGTGTGCGGGGACTGGAAGCCTCCCTGGGTCTGCGTCTGAGACCCGGAGTGGGAGGCGGCGGTGCTGTGGAGTCACTGCAGCCTGATGGTGGAGACAGGCCTGTGGGCTGTGGTGGTACACATTGAGGTGTCGGTGATCGCCCTCACCTGGTAACGAAGTTTGGCAGGTTGCATGGAGACATGTTGACATGTTGCTGACCTGTGTGAAAAGACGTCCTGGTGGTCCTTGGAGCTGTGATCGGTAGAGGCGCTCCTGTGCACCGACGTAGGGAGGTCTACATTGCATAACATGTGCCACCACTACACGAGGTGCACAGAGGAGATTGCCAATGTTGGGCCACGCCTCTCTGCATCAGACAGGACGCTGTGGAGCGTGGGGCCCCAGAGCTGCAATAAGCTTGTGTGGTGGGAGCACTGCAACTTCACACCTAAGGGGGCACTGTTGCATCACCTGCATTGGGAGGTTCTCCAGCGGACTTGGCGGGCACTGCTGTACCCAGGCCTGTGAAATCCACCTGGCTGAGGCTCCTACTGTCTGAGTCACAGATTCAGAGAGAGCGCGATGGACAGAGCCCTGGTGTTGATGTCCAGGTGTGGAGAAGGTGAGACACGGAGCACCCAAGGGTTGAGTCGGGCCCAGGCCTACTGCCAGTGGGTGGCGCACACCATGCCCTGAGCAATCCCTGCACTGCAAGTAACCAACATCATCAAGGGCACCGCACACGACTGGTGGGGACTCCACTAACTGGCTCTAGTCGCTGATATTGGCCGTTGGTGGCGGTAGGTGCCAGGGGCACGAGGTTCGGTTCACGACCAAGCCCCTGGGTGCATCTCTTGATCTGCCGTCACTCACTGAGGTACTGTGGAACATGGAATGTAGTTGCAACTGTTAGATGGGAGGAGGAGACTGGGTGGTGCTGTCTTTTGTCGCGCCCTGGTAGTAAGCACTTGAGCATACGGGGGAATTCCATTGCTGCCACCTGAATTAAGATTACACCTGACTAGAGGAGAGGTCCCGGGTAACCATACTGCCCTGCACATCATACATAGTACGTAGGAGTCTGACACAATGATGGCCCACCTACAGATGGGAGTGGCGTCAACATTTGGTCGCTCCTCCGTGTCGGTGAACCGAGTGGCTTGGGATCATTGGCCATTGGGGCAGGTGACAGGGGACAGCCTGGACTCTAAACTAGACTCTGTACTCCCAGTGGGTACCTCCCTCGAACAAACAGGTACTTCATTTGAGGGCTGCACAGACAAAATCACAGTCGAAGTCACCCTGGGCCGCACAGATCATCACAACTGTCTAAAGTCCCTCCAAATACCCTGAGCGCAGCTTTGGAGGTGTAGCAGCTAATGGCACATGTGAAGTCACTGGAAATAACAGGGGAGAATGCAGATGGCTGCTCCCAGCGTAACAAGGCTAGGGTGATGGGTCTGCCTAAGGGAGCAGAAGGGGCCGATGCAGTGGCATGTACTGAGACATGGTTGCGTGACCTACTGCCAGCAGGTGCACTCTCCCCATTCCTTGTAGTGGGGCAGGCCCATCGAGTGCCGGCTAGCCACATGCTTCCGGGGACAGGTCCTACCCATTTTCTCTTCTGCCTCCTTCAGGGATTGTGACGCTGTCAGGAGGGAGTCCCAGGGGGATCGCGATTGCGGGAGGGTGCACATTATAAATGGAAAATTAAGAAAAATATATAACTTAGCTTGCCACCGGGTCCCGCATCTTTGCTCCTGCTCTCCCTGAGGAAATGGAAGCACAGCCAGGCCCCACTGACCAATCACAATGCTGCAATGCAGTGTTGTGATTGGTTTTGAGCATCCTGGTTCAACGCTCAACCAGGGAATGGGGGACTGGGCATGTTCTCCATGCAGGCTGTAAAGCAGTTTGCATGGAGAATGGGGAAAGTACGCATGACTGTTTTGGCAGCCCAAGAGGGTCGATCAAACAGTCATTGCACACTTAGGAGTGGGCAAACCACTCCTCCCCTGCCCTGCTCCGAGAGCAGAGCAGCCCCGCCCGCCCACAAAGCAGCACAAAATTAAAATGTTATAACTGAAAGATGTTATCATTTTATGTTTCTACTTCTTGCACTGCTTCAAAGCAGTGAGGTGACGTTCCTCTGCCATAGTGGAGGAGCCGCCACTGGTTCAATGAGTGTTGCTGAAGGCGTTCCCAAGCCAAACCAATGGAATCTGAAGCATTGCCAGGTTTACGAGAAACCACAAACCTTCAGAATGCATCAGAATCTGATACCAACCCAAGGGTGATGTTTGGGAGGTGCTACGAAGATAAATGTTTTCATTTCTCTTCTTTTTTTCACTTTTACTATGTGTGCCGCATTCTGAACACACTGTGTAAAAGGAAATACATGCCCTAGATTGATAGGTTTTGTACAGGTAGGCGTCCCTTCCTGTACAGCGTCAATCAACTCCGCAGCACAGTCACCCTTGCACCATGGCGCAAGGGTGCCTGGGTTGGTGCATGGCAGTGATTGTGCATCAACATAGTGGAAAAACTACAGGGGGGCTTATTCATGAGCCTCTTCCGACAGCTTAATGCTTCTGGTATGTCATTTTCTTGACATACTTGCAATATGAATTTTGCACAATGTTGCCCCATATTTACGAAGTGACGCATCTAGGCATTTGCATGACTTTGTAAAGCCCTGTGCCAAATTATACCCGCTCCAGGTATGATGCATGCAGGGTGTGCGTTCCCATGCAACAAGGCCTCGTAGGACTGGTGCAGTGAAATCTATCAGATTTCACTGCGATAATTCTAGTACGCCATTATGTCAAAAATGTATGCCTGCCTCATGGCAGGTGTAAGTGTGACACAGTGCCATAGGGATAGGCTGGCCCCATTCATTGCTGGGGATGCAACTTACTAGCGACACAACTGCAGCAATGAGTGACTTTAGCTCTGACTGATACGTCAGGATTCCAGACGTATCTGTTATTTATTGTGAGAAGGAGCGCCGTACAGCAAATACGGCGCATCCATGGTGTCGCAAGGAGGGCGCAGTGAAAAGTGTCCAATCGCTGTTTTATTGCAGTGATGCAACATTTTTCATGAATGGGGCCCAGGAATTGATAGGGTGCATTCCCGCCCTTTTTTTGGTGCAGGGCAGCATAGCAACATTCCTTGCAGCGCTGTCCAGCACGCAGACATCTTGTATGTGAGCCGAAGTGTTTGGCTTGCACCAATTTTAAGACCAGCTATTTTCTTGTCTTAGAAAACTGCCTCTATTTTGAGTTAGTGGCATTTTAGAGGGTTATCGACGTACTGGAATTTTATTTTAAATATTGCGAAGTGTGGTTAGCGGCAGTTTTTTCACTTGAATGCCTACCTTGCAACTCATTTTCGTTAACAGGTCACAGAATTGGCAATCTCGCAAATTCACGTTTACGCTGGAAAAAGTATTAAAAAAAGCTGCCGTAACTTCAAAGAATGAACGCTACGGCAGTGTCAAGTTTTTGTAAATATGTCCCAAAGTTCCTTGAAGCTGTCGGAGGCAGGTGTAGTTAATTACCCACCCAAGAGAATGGAACAACAGGCTGAGGGCATTTTAATTTCCCTTCATCATCTGAGTAACATTCTTTTGTTTTTGTCTTAATAAATGAATAGCCCTGGGGCCAAGCCTGGCACCCTTGCTTCAGGCATCTGCTCAATCAATTAAGGGGCATATGTACAAGCCCCTATCGCCACCACAACTTCACTTTTATCTACATTGTGGTGGCGATAGGGGTTGCGCCTTATGTACAAGGCAGGTTAAGCCACTTAACAAGGCTTGACGCTGCCTTGTAAATAAGGCCCCCTTTCACGCTATGCTTAGAATAAAAGGGGTGGGCAGTGGGTGATGCGATGGGCATTCCACAGCAACAGTCATTAATTTTGAAGATGCCCCCTATTTACAAGGACAGCGTAAATAGGAAGCAGCGCCAACATTAAGACCAGGTAAAACCTGGTCTTATCTTGGCGAAGCGATGAGAAATGCATTATTTCTCCTTGTTTTTGCTTTATCCATGTGTGCTGCCTTGTGCAGCACATATGGAAAAAGCAAAATGCCTTGGATTGTTTATGTACAGGAAGGTTCTCCTTCCTGTACATAAAAAATCTTCTTAAAAGAAATCAATTTTGTGACTTACATGTGTGCTGCATTAAGCTGCACACATAGACGTGAGGAAATGGCATTTAAAGGACCTTTCTGTACATAATCTTTCCCCTGCACGCAGACACCCTTGCGCTATGGTGCAAGGTTGCCTGCGTTGGCGCTACCCTGCTAAGGGTAGTGTCAGCGCAGGGGGAAACGCAACGCTGCCCCTTATTCTTGTAAATAGGGTGCAGCCTTGCCTTTCTGAAGTGGCGGAGTGAGGCGTTGAGTCAGGACAGCTAACGCCTCACATTACCACTCCCTTGAACATATCCCCCTGGGTGTCATCAGTGTAAGTAGGTTGTTAGCTGTTGCAATTATCACTTCAGAGTGGCTGCCATGGTGGCTCATGGAGTGATTGGGGATAGAGTTTGCCAATTTTATGCTGTGGCAGTCATTGTCGAGTTAAAATCAAGGCTGCAAAGGGCGATTCAAACCAGTCCTTCCTTGAGGGTTTTCAACAGAATGGAGCAATTTACCATGCTGAAAGCCGCTGACAGGTACAAGAGTATGAGGGGGGGAGGAGTCACCTTAACGCAGTATGCAAATCCGGCGCCTGACTCCAAGTCTGATTGAAACTCATTTAGAAGGTAAGTTTCATCTAAGAAAACTTTGAGCTGAGCCTACATTCAGCTTTTCATTAAACTTGAGAGGATGGTATATTAGAAGCCACGTGTAAATTATTCAGATCCACTGGGTATGCTTCTTTTTTTTTTTTCTTTAGAGGGGGGACTTGACCTATTTTTAGATTTACCCTCTGACAGAGAGGCTTTAATCGAGTCCAGCCATTAAAGTGTAATGGAAGAGCTTATCTCTTTGTGAAGTATGGATGGAATGGGTTCTTGGAAATGAGAGGAAGGTCTTGTCTCGGCTCTTGTGATGAGTATTTCTCTGAAAGAGGACTGTGTAGTGTAATATTTCTTAAATGTCAGGGCTTCGATAGGGAGAAATACACACTTTTTCACAATTTTTCTTCAAGTTGGTGGGAACCTTTTTGGGCTTTGGAAATTGTGGGATTGCCCTTTTATATAAATGTGCATAAGTGCCCTGCGCCATAAGGAGGCGTTCCTGCGCAGGGGGGGTGGGGGGGGGGAGGGGGGCGTTCCTGCGCAGGAACGCCTCCTAAAAGTGGCTGAGTGAAATCTATGAGATTTCACTCAGTCACTTTCTACGTCAATTCCTTACGCCTGCTTGAAGCAGGCGTAAGGGTGACGCACCATGCACCATGCACCAGGCACCATGCACTGTAGAAGTCATGTCGCACTTGCGTCATGACTCCTGCAATGCGCCGCCCGTACGCCGAGAGATGCATCACGCATCTTCACTGCCTTGCACCATGGTGCGCCGCATTGTAAATGCGGCGCACCATGGGTGGCGGAGCAGTGGCGCACTGTGGCGCACATTAACTGGCGCATACCTGGGGATGCGCCAGTTAACATAAATCTGCCCCATAGTTTTCGTAAAAAAATGTGTTACTGTTTTAGTTTAGTTTTCAATTAGTTTTTTTTTTACCTAGAAATTGATATTACTGTTGTTACTCACAGAGTTACATACGTTATTTTCCTGACCCATTTGCTGGGCGGTTTCCATGCAGATTTGAGTGAGTGCTTTTCTACACAGTTCTAGATGAAAGTGTGTTCTCCAGATGCTCGTGTGAGTGCTTCCTCGTGATGTGAGTGGGGCTACTCTATGCTTTCTGCGAATTAAATCAGTGCTTGTTACACCTCTTATGTATGATATGCCGCAGATTCTGGTGACCATCCCCTTACCTTACTTTGATGTCCATGTTTCCCCACAAATGTCCCGCCTTATTGTATACAAACAATTTGGGGAGATCACAGCCTATCTAAGGCCGTTATTTTGTGACTTTGTTCCAATTATTAAAACACAGTAAGGTTTCCACGCATAACTTAACCACACATGCATTACAACGCATGCGTGATTACGACAGCCTTTACCACGCAAACCTTTACTACGAAATACGTAGTAAAGGCATGTGTGGTAAAGACTACAAATAAAAAAGGGGGGTTGGGAGGGTCTCCCCCCCAAAAAAACACGAAAAAAAACAGGTGGTTTGGGGGGTTTCCTCCCCCAAAAAACGCACCTGGTGCAGTTTCTATGTGGAGGCAGTCCATGTTGTTAGAGGGAACGGAAAGACACTTCCGTTTCCTCTTAACGACGTGCGACGTAAACAGGAAGAAGAGTGAGGAGAGCCGAAAACGAGAGGTAAGGGAAATATGAGATCAAAGAAAGAAAAAAAAAGGGGTCCGAATTAAGGGTTAAGGGCAGGGGAGGGGGATTTGTAAGAAGCGTTTAAGGGTGGGGGCATAAACTTTACCAAGAGTATGTCGATACCATGCATGAATTTACAACGAAAATCGTTGTAAATGTATGCATGGTAAAGGAATATTTGTGGTAAAGGTTATGCGTGGTAAAGCATTCCGTTGTATCGCATGCGTGAAAAAGGCATGCGTTACAAAGGAATGCGTTGTAACATCATACAACCTAAGGTTGTCCACATCCCACACTTAATATGCATTTTTTGATGAGATAATACTTTTCTTACACACAGTATGTCCCGTGTGCTAATCTGTTGTGTACCACTGCTTTTTTTAACATAACATACGTGAAACCCTGACTTTTCCATAGGGTCAGTGAAGCTGCCGTAGTCTGAAGTCCAACACTTCATGCCCGCACGTCGAATATAAGATGGCAGCATATTTTGGGTCCTCATGCTTAGTGTGGGGTGAGGAATCTTCTTTCATCAATAAATCCAGCATGGCTGCCGCGGTTGAGGAGTTTCCTAACTTGTGGTCAGCCCAGGTTGGTCCGCATCCCACGTGCCTGGCTAAGGAAACAGCAGGAAAAGTGAGGAAGGATGGAGGAGACAAAGGATGTCAAACATTTTTTTCCTTCTCATCTCAACCCAGTTCTGTAAACAGTCATTCTCCCTCAGCAGTGCGTGTGACTAGCCTTAAATCTAGCCCTATCCAAGATGACTGCTTCCCAATGTTTCATGCCTGAAGCACTCAATCCAAGCTGGCGTCAATCTCTTTTCCTATGACGTAATATCCTGCTGAGTGCATATACAAGGATGCTTTGGCCAGATGAGGATGAATGCAGTGCATTCGTTCTCTTATTTTTCTACATGTTTATCGCCCTCTTTGAAGCATTTTTTTACACAAATGTTGCTTCCTTTTTCAGATGCAGATTCTTGTTGAGTTCCTTCAACTGCCAGAACTTGTGCTGGACTATTTTCAACCCTGAACCTGGATGCTTTTATTTGCCTTGCTTGTCAACTTCTGTACTAACTCTTAGCTTGAACCAAGAAATATCAGTGTTGCTATGGAAGTTTTATCCCCCTTTCCCAAATCTGGGGTTGATCTCTTCCCATCCCGGGGAGGAACTACTCCGGAATATTCAACTATTTTGATGAAGGAAGATGTCAGATTTGAGTTTGAGAATGCCAACAAAATGTTAGTGGCTACTACCAAACTTTTAAGACAAACCACACCTCAGAACGCTCACTTCACACCCCTTGAGTAGGACTTATGACTTCATGTTACACTTGCGGTGGTGATCTTTGCAGTCATTAATGAATTCACGCCTGCCAATGACCCCCTTCTTGATACCAAGTAGACAAAAAAGTAAATTCTTTTTGTAAATGTATGTCCATGACCTAATTTACTTTTGTGAATGGGTCTCTGTGTGTGAAATGTCAGTCTTGCGGTATCTCCAGCTTAGTGTGTTTTGCAAAGCTCGCTTGTTGATTTGCATAAAAATGAATGGACCTTTGAATCCAAATTTGAGGTCTGTGTTGACATATTTGGATTCCTTTTCATATTTTATGGCACTCCGTGGTTCACCGAGTCAGCCCTCTATGAGATTGTGCTTTGAGATGCCTTGCTGTGTACCTTACTGCCTATGCCACTTTAGCTGGCAGGTAAAACGCCCGAGGACCAACGAGGCCCTATGCAGAAGGAATAAGCATCTCCGACGGAGGAACTGTGTGGAGTTGGAATATCCATAGACAATATCCTACATGTACTTGCTGAACTGAGGATGAAATGTTCTTAGAGCCTTAAAATTAATGGAAGGGCTCAGACATGTGTCTCTGCTCCTGTGCAGTGGGTCTCTTTGAGAGGGAATGGGTGAACATTCGAGGGATGCAGGGAGGCTGTATCAGGGTACGTAGAGGCCTACAGATGTGATCTGGATGCTAGAATATGTTTTCCATTGAAGTTGACATCTAGAGACATATTTACAAGCCCCTATCGCCACAGGAACTGGTGCTCATGTAAAGCGCTCTGATACCCCATACTTTTGGGTCAAGTTTGCGCTATATAAAAACTCCGGGGAAAAAAACCATCACTTTTAAAGATGTGACTGTGGCGATAAGGGCTATGTCTTATTTACAAGGCTGTGTTAAGCTATGTGTGCCTTGTAAATAAGGCACACTTTCATGCTACACTTAGCGTGAAAGGGGAGGGCAATGTGTGTTGCTGTGGCCATTCCTCCGCAACACCCATTGGTTTTGACGCTGCCCCATATTTACAAGGGTGGCGCAAGTAAGGGGCCGAATTTAAATTAAGGCAACAAAAACATGACGCAACGTGGAGAAATCCTTTATTTCTCCTTGTTTTTGCTATTTCTATGTGTGTTGCTCTGTGCAGCACACATACAAACTGCATCATTGTTTATGTGCAGGAAGGTGTCCCTTCCTGCACATAAACAATCATTTTAAAAATGACGAGTTGCAACTTCTATGTAAGCTGCCCAAAGCAGCACACATAGAAGTTACAAAACACAATTTAAAGATTGTTTATGTGCAGGAAGGGACACCTTCCTGCACATAAACAATCCTTCCCCACAATGCAGGCACCCTTGCGTTGGCGCTAGGCATCGTAATTAGCACCAGCGCAGGGGGAAACACAGGGCTGCACTTTATTGTTATAAATAGGGTGCAGCCCCACATTTCCAAAGTGGCAGAGCGCAGCGTTAAGCCAAGAAGGCTAACACCGCGCTCCGCCACATCTCTTGTAAATATACCCCTTAGTCTGTTGATCTTGTTGGTCAGCGTGATTGATTCACAAAGAATGAGCGGCAGAGACTGGACGGTGTTGGTGACACATATGATTTTAATAAAAAGCATCTTAGAATGTCCTTGTCCTCCAGTAGTGGCTGCTACCAAACAGGGGTAGTGGAGCGGGGAAAAAGGGGATGAAAGGAGGGGGTGAGAAATAATAAAAATGTTTTTCAAAAACGTACCTTTTTACCGCCGGCCGCCGCCTCTTCTTCCTCCCTCCTCCTCTCTGCGTTATTATCATTTTATTTTTTGCATTCAGCTTGCAGTTGAAGCAGTGGGGCGACGCTCCTCCACCTTAGTGGAGGAGCTGCCACTGTTGTCCAATATGATTTAATGGCAGACAAAGTGTGTTTTATTGCACCTTGTCAGTTTTGCATGTTGGAGTTTTGCGCAGCACCATTGAGTGTTATCAGGGAGGTACTGACAGACGAGGGTGTGTTCACTGGTGAACTTCAGGAGGCTGCAGGGTGACATAATGAAGACTTGTGCTATCAAGTGCAGTCCTAAAGACACTGCACCCTTATTGCAGGATCTGTGTGGTGTTAGGCACAATAGGGCCCTGTTTAACTCTTTGACAGCAGGAAGTCTTCAGTCAAGCATGGAAGATGCATCCCTGAATCCTTTCTCCTCTAAGATCCCCTGCAAGAGCATCGCATGGTCCATACCGAGGTCTAGAGGCACTTGTCAGTAGGTCATCAGCTGCTTCAGTGATTTGGGGGTGCCTTCTTCAATGATTGTGTGCAGACTGGGAAGCAAAGGTGTTATTTACAAAAAAAAATTACAGAGTTTTGTATAGTGCGAACTTGACCCGAGGGTACCGGGTATCAGAGCGCTTTACACGAGCACCGGTTGCGTTACATGAGGACACATTCATTTTTGTTAGGCACGGGGAGATTAAGTGATTTGCCCAGAATCACATGATGTTGAGCATTGTTGCCGAGACTCCAACCCGGTTCCCCAGATTTAAGGTCAACCGCCCTAGCCGTTAGGCCAACTCCTCTCCCCTCTCATATATATGTTTCATTAGAAAGGTTAATGCTGACATAATGTGGCTAGTGCTGATATAATGTGGCTAGTGCTGACATAATGTGGCTAGTGCTGACATAATGTGGCTAGTGCTGACAGTGTCCTCTCAGAATCTGGTTGATGTGTGGAGTGGAGATGGAAGCCGTCTAGCAAGAGGTAGCACAAACACCACGTCACAGGGACCACAGACCCGAAGTTGCGAGAAACCTTGTAATTGAGGTCGGCCACTAGGCCGATTGATACATTCTCATGCCTTTCTTACACTACCCTACACCTCCTCTTTCTCGTTCTCACTCTTGCCGGTTCTGCCTTTTTGTCACTGTTCTCTCTCTCTCTCTCTCTCTCTCTCTCTCTCTCTCTCTCTCTCTCTCTCTCTATCTCTCTCTCTCTCTATCTCTCTCTCTCTCTCTCTCTATCTATCTCTCTATCTCTCTCTCTCTCTCTCTCTCTCTCTATCTCTCTCTCTCTCTCTCTCTCTCTCTCTCTATCTATCTCTCTATCTCTCTCTCTCTCTATCTCTCTCTCTCTCTCTCTCTCTCTCTCTCTCTCTCTATCTATCTCTCTATCTCTCTCTCTCTCTATCTCTCTCTCTCTCTCTCTCTCTCTCTATCTATCTCTCTATCTCTCTCTCTCTCTCTCTCTCTCTCTCTCTCTCTCTCTCTCTCTCTCTCTCTCTCTCTCTATCTCTCTCTCTCTCTATCTATCTCTCTATCTCTCTCTCTCTCTCTCTCTCTCTCTCTCTCTCTCTCTCTCTATCTATCTATCTCTCTATATCTCTCTCTTTCTCTCTCTCTCCCCTGACCCCAAAAGCTACCAGCCACCACCTGCATTAATTAAGCACTGGCTGTACCTGACTAATTGTGGGCTGAATAAAATGTCCTCAGCTTCAAGCATGATCTTCAAAAACATCTATCCTAATTTTATGCATCCACCTCTTTTCCTTCTCCATTTTCTTCCTTCTCCCTCTCGTTATCTTCCCCCCTCCTTTGAGACTGTATAGCTTGCTATATAAAGAGCAGAAGTAACTAACATAAGGGTAAGGCCGGAAGGCCTTAATCAAGCAATACTTTACAACTGGCATGTACTTCTGTGATGTCATTGTTTTCTTGTTGTCTCTTGCTGATGACTGAGTTACATTAAAAGTATGATGCATAAAATCTGCCTGTATATCATTAATAAGTTCATGATTTTCAACCCACACAGAGGGAAATCTACATTATCATTGGATAGGAGCGAGGCTACTCTAGGTAGCTATAGCTACCCACTAAGTGGTGGATTAAATTGTTTAACCTTTGAACCTACCTTTTTATTAATACGTAGGACTACCCTCACCCTTGAATAAAAATGCGTAATTGTCTATTGGAAGCCATTAGCATGAATTCCGGATTCAGGGCCTGGTCAAGATCTTGGCGGACAAGGTTACTCCATCACACACGTGATGGATATTCCGTCTGCCAAATTACAATTCCATCATATCCAATAGAACCTGGAATAAAGTGGACGGGATATCTGACAAAGTACCCATCCGCCAAGATCGTAACCAGACCCTCAGCCTAGTTATCCATTGTTCTCAGATCAAGCAGTGAAAAGTGTGGCAGACATTTTAGGGGCTCATTGATGAGAGTCTTGCACCATGTTTGCACCACGCAATGTGGTACATGCGTGACGCAAACTTGTAAGTCCGATTTTTGAAGCCACTCAAAGCCACTTGGCGTGGTTCTGAGTGGCTTCAACAATCTGAGGTAACGCAGTGCAAATCGCTGCATTGCATTACTCTGCCCTAGGTAGGCGTTCAATGGGTGTTGCATGGGTGTTTCTTCCTCTTTCTATGTGTGATGCAGAAAGAGGAATGTGCCTCCCAGGAGTGGTTTTGTTCAGGAAGGAGCACCTTGCTGCACGAAAACAATCCTGCATGCAACACAGGCACCCTTGCACCACGGTGCAAGGGTGCCTGTGTTGATGCTAGTTTGTAAAGAGGGCGCCAATGCAAGTGAAAGGACAGGTAAGTGCCATTTTGTCTTAAATACTGGGGGCCTCCATTATGAGGTCTTGCATCAGTTTTGCGCTTCCGATGCATCACTTTTTGTGACGCATCGGCGACGTAAAACATGCCTCCTGTTGCGCAATATTTACAAAGTGACGCATCTAGGCAGATGCGTCACTTTGTAAACCTCTGGGCTACATTATACCTGCATTGGGTATAATGTAGGCAGGGGGGCGTTCCCCCGCACAAAGCCTCATCGAAGTGACGCAGTGAAAATCTACCAGATTTCACTGCGTCACTTCTAGTACGCCGTTGCATCAAAATCTTACGCCCGCCTCACGGCAGGCATAAGACTGACGATAGCCCTTTCACATGGGGCGTGTGCCATGTGAAAGGACGCATTGCTGGAGTTGCGTCACTTTTGTGACACACTCCAGCAATGCGTCACTTTTGCGCTTACAGATATGTCAGAAATACTGACGTATCCGTAACTCCTTGCGACATGATGCGTCATACAGTAAATATGATGCATCAGGTATGTCTCAAGGAGGGCGCGCTGAGAAGTGACGCTTCACTGCTTTCAAGCAGCGATACGTCTATTCTCATAAAGGAGGCCCTGAGCATTCCTGCCCTTTCCCTGTTATGTAGGCGACTTGCTGCACTGCATGACTTCCTCATAAATAAGGCCCCAAGTCTCTGACATCTCCTGGGTAAGTGCTTGCATCTTCAGTCTTGCCCCACATCATGAGACATGAATGAAGCGGTGGAACGTTGGAGAATCTCTACAACCTTCTCCCACTGCTTCACCTCAATGCAAGCCTCAGGGTATTTGGGGACATGAGGACGGCACTCTGCCTCCTCCAACCTCTTCTTCTCAGCTGGTCTTTGCAAGACAGTGAGTTTCAGTCTGTGTTTCTAAGATGGACTCACAAGTTCCAAAATCAGCCATCGCTTTTAGATCCAGCCAATGTTAAATATAATGCTATGTATTTTTTCTGTTTATTTGTAGGACACATTTTGAATTGCCTATAGGTGCCAAAGCAAGGGTGACTTGTTGGTATTAGCTGGTCTGGTCAAGAGAGAATCCAGGCTGTAGCATCGGTTCAGTAAGTGACTACTTATAATGTCCCAGGAAAAGATAGATGAGATAGTGTGCATGCCATTCTGACTTTTGAATGCAAGGAGTTCTTAAACCTTGAAAACGGAGAATGGTGAATTCCTGCAGCCTGTTTTAAAATTTCTACTGCACAGCACCTTTTTTTCAGCCGAATTAAGGGGTATATTACCAAGGCAGGCAAAATGAAATTATCGCCGCTTTTGCGGCCTTTTTCGACCACAAAGCGGCGATAATTTCATAGCCCTATTACCAAGCTGTCGCTAACATGAGTTAGGGACAGCTTGTAGGCGATAGCGAGCGGTTTGGGGACAGCTTTGCATGTCAGCGATATTTATGGCTAATGACATGCAAAGTGGGCGTACCCAACCTGTTAGCGACTGAAAGCAGTCGCTAACATCGCTATCGCCTATTATCAACGCAGGCGTAGCGATTAAAATATTCACGCTAAGCGCGAATATCGCCAAATCCTAAGGCATCCTCAGACCACTTTTTAGCCTGTATATCAAATGGGAGGTAGATATTTAGGTTAAGTCCCTATTAGCGCTAAAGCCTGAATATCGCTGAATTTCCAGCAATATTCACGCATTTCGCCGCAATCGCCGGATATTTTATCGCTTTGGAGATAAACGTTGATAATAGCACGTTATCTCTGTGATAAAATCTGGCGATGCACGGCGATAAACAAAATGTCGCTAAGCATATTTAGCGATAAATATCGCTAGTTGTTGCTAATATGCCCCAAAGTTTCACATTGCTACCTCCTATGAAAAATGCATCTAGCTTAATGAGGCCGACAAATAAGGAAGGGTTAATTAATTAGCTCGATTCGTGAACAGTTCTCTTTAATGCCTCATTCCCTTTCCAGCGGTAAACCAATGCGGTAATTCTGCACCAAGAAGTCCAAATACCACTGGGTTTTTAATGACTGAGGTATTACCTCATTGACTTTTTAATGTTAACACAATTTACATTTATTCTGCACCATGCAAACATAAACAGGGCATAAAGGTGTATGGTGTATTTTTTTCTTCTTTTTTTTTTTTACAATTTTGAGCCTGATAACTGACAGGCTGGGTCTTTGCTTCAAGTGAAGTTATTTTAGGCCATTCTAACCTGCTCATTTCCGCCAACTGCATCCGGGAAGAATGGATTGGGTCCTCCGTGTTGTGATGATGTTTCCCGAAGAGGAATTCATGAATTTTGATGGTGCTATTTTGTTCTGCTTCCCCCTCTGCCTCCCCACTTTTATCACTTCTGTAAAAGCATCTAAGGCAGTAGGCAAGAAATGAAAAGACACAATGATAGCCAAGGAGCCAATAGGAATCCGGAAATGGCGCGCGCGGCTGTGGCTGGGATGAGCAACGTGAACAAACTTGTTTATCATATGTCACCGAGCCAGTTTGTACAAAAAACGCAGATAGCTTCACATACTACTTCAGACGCTCTCTTCATCTCAGAGGGAAATACCAACATAATAATAGAAATATTCTGCGTCGTTGATTGGTTGCGCTAGCTGGCCAATAGGGGAAGGCCAGCATATTTCTATTGTAAGGCTGGGCGGAGGCGTGGCTTCCATATTCCGTTGCCACAGGTATAATGCATCAAGCATTAAAATAGTTGTATATTCCAGATGACTAATAGAAGGGGTCTAATGTATTGCTCTTTCTGCTGAGCCAATCAGGTCAATCAGCCAATTAGGGGAGAGGAAGTAGCCTTACGGCTAGAGCAGATGACGTCGAAGATGGGGAACCGGGTTCGAGTCTCGGCAACGACGCTCAACATTCTGTGATTCTGGGCAAATCACTTTATCTCCCCGTGCCTAACAAAAATGAATGTGTCCTTGTGTAAGGAAACTGGTGCTATGTAAAGTGCTCTGATACCTGATATCTATGGGTCTAGTTTGCGCTATATAAAACTCTAAAAAAATATTTTTAATTGTACACTATTTCCAGGCTATTAAAACATGTGACAAAAACAAGGACTCATGTGGACACTTAGGGCCATATGTATCATCAACCTGATTTACGATTCTGAAATAGCGATTTTATAGAAATCGCAATTTTACAATCGCAGATAGGGATGTATGTACAAATTCGCAATTTTTTTGTGAATTCTTAGTATTCCTTAATTGCAATTAGCAAATTGCGATTCGCAATTAAGGAATACTTTCCCACTCATTTCTATGGGCCAGGAGGCCCATAGGAATGAATGTGAAGTTATTCTCAATTTGCGATACGCAATTTGAGAATCGCAAATTGAGAATAATTTCAAGGGTGCAGGGGTGTCCAAAGGACACCCTGTTGCACCCCTGAAATAAGCATGGGTGCACATGTGGCGCACATACATGCCCTAAGGGCATGTATGTGCATCACATGGCACTTCGAAAAACGCAAAAATGTGCATTTTTCAAGGAATTCAAAAATTACCGCCAACTTGAAGTTGGTGGTAATTTGCGATTCCTTAAGGACAATGTGCATTTTTTTTTTGCTTCATACATTGTATTTAAGGAATTGCTTTGCGATTCCTTAAATGCAATTGCAAAATAAGGAATCGCAAATTTTGCGATTCCTTGTTTTGCACCAGATTTTCCTTAATACATACCATTTGGCAAATTCGCTTTTGCAAACGCCAAAATTCTGTGAATTTCGGCGTTTCAGAATGCAAATTTGCTTGATACATATGGCCCTTAATGAAGTAATATCAATGTATATGGGCACAAGGGCAATGCAATGGGTTATAGTAATATTGGAAAGTGATGGAAGGAATACACCTCAATTTGTATTTAAATCAAAATAATTATTATTATCTCACATGTGCAGCTCCCGGCTGGGACCAATGTGAGTACCTTTTTCCTTACCTTTTCCACGGTGCTTCACCCTCCACAGGAGCTGGGCTAATACCCTTCAGGTACTACACTAACAGGACGTGCATAAATCGTATTTCTCGCAATAAAATGCCAATTGCCGTATTGAGCAACATACTGATATTATCCCTCATCTTCTCGTTGGTGTCCCTAGAATCATAGGTCCTGAAGAGACCCTACAATGCACACAGTGTCGAAACGCCGTCGACAATTTGCATAAACGAACCTTTGTATACTAGCACTGATCACTGTATCAAGCGCTGTTCACTGTATATATATATCTGTTAATGGTCGTTTATATGTAGAATTGGAAACCTTGTATATATGTTACATTTATATCACTAATTTTCTGGGTTCCGTTTTTTCACTGGGACAACACCCACTCAGAAATATATGTTCCAATCTATTACTATGTATGAATATTTTGTTTCAATGATTATATAAATAATTTTGCTTTAAATACAAACCTGAGGTGTATTCGCTTCCTTCTCTTTCCAATATCACTATAACCCATTGCATTGCCATTGTGTCCATATACATTGATATTACTTCATTTAGTGTCCACATAAGCCCTTGTTTTTTGATAATAAGTGTATACCCTGGTTCGGTGGGAGTAGGGTTCCCTTGTTCTTGTCTTATTAAAACATGTGTCAGCATCAGTGACTACATCATTGGCAGAAGCAGACCAGACAATTTCGTAGGGCAGCAATCG
Organism: Lissotriton helveticus; assembly: GCF_964261635.1. Lineage (NCBI taxonomy): Eukaryota > Metazoa > Chordata > Amphibia > Caudata > Salamandridae > Lissotriton > Lissotriton helveticus. Next base: position 72,883,185 of record NC_136064.1, read on the forward strand.
AGAGGAGGATGTCATTCTGAAAACATTAATGTTATCACTAGCAGAATAGTGCCCATTCGTGACCTATTTTGGGTATGCCGGAGTTATCCCTTGCAATACTGCAACCACTAAGATAACTCCTACGACTAATGCATTTGCTGTAGAGAGAGATGCAACTCATCTTTCAGAGGTCAATTAAATGAGGACCAACACTTACTTAATACCTGTTATCCACAGCGAGACATTTCACAAATGGTTGTCTGTACCACATATATTTCAGGACTGTTTTTTAATGTATTTATTTGACATATTGGTGCCATTTTTGGCATAATTCTGACCTTTCCTGGCATAATGTCAAAAGTCTCCACTGGCTCCCGGTTTCTGCCCGCTGTAAATTTAAGCTTGGCTGCATCATTTCCAAATCCCTCACTGGTCATAGCCCCTCCTTCATCTCTTCTCTGCTTCACCAGTATGTCCCTTCCCGCACTCTCCGGTCATCCCATATGGCTCTACTGTCTGTCCCTAGATTCAAGCGGAAGAAACACGGTGGCCTCAGGTTTTCATTTTTAGCACCGTCTTTTTGGAACTCTTTACCTCTTCCTCTTAGGTTGTCCTCCCCTTATTCCAGATTCAGATCCTCCCTTAAAACGTACCTCTTCACTGAAGCATATAATTAGTTGTTATCCTCTGTTATGTTATCTTCTGTCTCTCCTCCTTGCTCTCTCTGTATAGCGCCAAGGAACCTAATGGTGTTAGCGCGCTCAACAAATTAATTTAACATAACATAACATAATGGAGGTCCTCTCATCATTTTACTGATCTTGATGTATTGTGATCACATAATCTATTGGTGGCTATCCCTATAATAATGGTGGCACTGACCTAATGAGGCCCTTCCTTGTCACATCTCCCACATCATAACGCACACCTCAGCAAACTACACTGGCTCACCGATCCAGAAGAGATGCCTGTTCAAGGTGCTGGCCCACGCAAAAGCCCTGTACAACGAAGGACCAGAATACATCAACAAACGCTTGACCTTCCACCAACCAACCAGGCACCTACGATCCGCATCCCTCTTCCTCGCAGACACCTGGTGGATCCACTGAGGTAACAGCGAGGGACGCTCCTTCTCACACCTGGTAGTCAAAGCACCGAACGAACTTCCCCTGCACCTCAGGACCACCTCATCGCTCCAGGAATTCAGGAATGGATTCAAGACCTGCCTGTTCAAACAAATAGCTCACCAAGAAGCACCTTGCAACTGCTGCGCCTTGAGACCCTCACGAGTGATATGCTGCACTCTATAAATTCTGATTGATGGATATCTGGGAGTCTTCTGACACAATTGTGCCTTCCCCTGGCAAATGCTAACATTCCTTATTATATTATTCTACAATGAAAGCGCGGTAACTGTTTAAACTTGAGCGCACAGCAGGTAAAGGGATGTCAGATTACACAGTATAGGTGTGGTGCTCTAGACGAAACTAGTCGGTTACCACGACCAGATCAGAGTGCTAACAGTGTAGCTCAAACAAGGCAATTATTTTTATCGAGCACTCAAAGTCCAAATAAATTGTTTTCAAAATAGAGTACTTAAATTTTTTTAATCTTGAAATGTTCCAATTCTCATCTTCATTGAAAACAATCCCATTAAACTACTAAAGAGTTCTTCTGCTTCCTTGTCTCTGTTCATGTTTCCTTTGCGGCTGCTCAAAATAACACAATTCTACAATGAAAGCGCGGTAACTGTTTAAACTTGAGCGCACAGCAGGTAAAGATTAAAAAAATGTAATTACTCTATTTTGAAAAATTTTTATTTGGACTTTGAGTGCTCGATGAAAATAATTGCCTTGTTTGAGCTACACTGTTAGCACTCTGATCTGGTCGTGGTAACCGACTAGTTTCGTCTAGAGCACCACACCTATACTGTGTAATCTGACATCCCTTTACCTGCTGTGCGCTCAGGTTTAAACAGTTACCGCGCTTTCATTGTAGAATTGTGTTATTTTGAGAAGCCGCAAAGGAAACATGAACAGAGACAATGAAGCAGAAGAACTCTTTAGTAGTTTAATGGGATTGTTTTCAATGAAGATGAGAATTGGAACATTTCAAGATTAAAAAAATTTAATTACTCTATTTTGAATTTTTTTTATTTGGACTTTGAGTGCTCGGTGAAAATAATTGCCTTGTTTGAGTTACACTGTTAGCACTCTGATCTGGTCGTGGTAACCGACTAGTTTCATCTAGAGCACCACACCTATACTGTGTAATCTGACATCCCTTTACCTGCTGTGCGCTCAAGTTTAAACAGTTACCGCGCTTTCATTGTAGAATTGTGTTATTTTGAGCAGCCGCAAAGGAAACATGAACAGAGACAAGGAAGCAGAAGAACTCTTTAGTAGTTTAATGGGATTGTTTTCAATGAAGATGAGAATTGGAACATTTCAAGATTAAAAAAATGTAATTACTTTATTTTGATTTTTTTTTATTTGGACTTTGAGTGCTCGATGAAAATAATTGCCTTGTTTGAGCTACACTGTTAGCACTCTGATCTGGTCGTGGTAACCGACTAGTTTCGTCTAGAGCACCACACCTATACTGTGTAATCTGACATCCCTTTACCTGCTGTGCGCTCAAGTTTAAACAGTTACCGCGCTTTCATTGTAGAATTTTGTTATTTTGAGCAGTCGCAAAGGAAACATGAACAGAGACAAGGAAGCAGAAGAACTCTTTAGTAGTTTAATGGGATTGTTTTCAATGAAGATGAGAATTGGAACATTTCAAGATTAAAAAAATTTTATTACTCTATTTTGAAAATTTTTTATTTGGACTTTGAGTGCTTGATGAAAATAATTGCCTTGTTTGAACTACACTGTTAGCAATCTGATCTGGTCGTGGTAACCGACTAGTTTCGTCTAGAGCACCACACCTGTACTGTGTAATCTGACATCCCTTTACCTGCTGTGCGCTCAAGTTTAAACAGTTACCGCGCTTTCATTGTAGAATTGTGTTATTTTGAGCAGCCGCAAAGGAAACATGAACAGAGACAAGGAAGCAGAAGAACTCTTTAGTAGTTTAATGGGATTGTTTTCAATGAAGATGAGAATTGGAACATTTCAAGATTAAAAAAATGTAATTACTCTATTTTGAAAAAATTCCTTATTATATTGTTGGCATTCTTACAATCAGTGGCAACACTGCTACTTAATGGTGAAGGGGAGTGGGGTGGGGATGGATCATGGGGGTTGAGGGGAGAGAATGAAAATATTACAAATAAATCACTTATCTGTCTGTTAGCTGCCTCCTCTTAGTCCTCTTCACCCACTTCCAGGACTTTGGGGGACAGGAAGAAGCACCCGAGCTTCCAGACTTCCCTAGCAAATCACAATCCTGTGGATAGAGTTGTGATTGGTCTGTGTGCCGTGGTTCAGTAGCGGCTCGTGAAGGGAGTGCCGCGGGGCAGTTGGGCGGGGAGGGACAGGGTGGGGGCTCACGGCCAACCGGAGTATTGTAAATAAATAGATAAATAAAATGAATTTAACTGATTGCGAGCGCAGAAACGCATTTTGCAAAAGCAGAGTCTGCGGACCAAGATCTAGCTTCCTGCCAAATTTTCTGTAATTCCTTTTAGTAGTGTTTGCTATAACCTGTCTTAAAGCAGTCTATGGGAAATGCATGGAGATTTTATGTTCTGGGACCCCCCCTTTTTTCTTAGATCATATATATATATATATATATATATATATACATATATATATTGTTAGACCTGGCACCTTGGCGTGAGTCTCCCTTCCACTTTTTGCTGATGTGCCTCAGATGTTTTGCTGGTGTTCGCTGCTCAGGGCAATGCGCCACGGCCAATCCGTGCCGCAGTGCAAGTGCTCCCAATTTAAACTGTACCTATAATTGATTTCCATGATTGGCTCATTGGGTTCACTGTCAGTCCCCAGTAAAGTGCACCAAGAGTGCCAGGGCTTGTAAATGCCAACACTGCTAGTGGGCCTGCAGCGCTGGTTGCGCCACCCACAGCAGCAGCCTTTTAAAATGTGTCTAGGGTCTGCCATTGCAGAACCTGCGTGCAGTCTGGTACCTTCATGCTGGCTGGGCAAGTGCACCCACTTGCCAGCCTCTAAACCTTCCCTTTACTTCATGTGAGTCACCCCTATGGTAGGCCTAAGGGCAGGGTGCATTGTAAGCCTAAGGTAGGACATGCCCTGGTGTGTGCGGCATGTCCTAATAGTGAATTACAGCCAGTTTCGTTTTTCACTATTGTAAGGCTACCTACTCTCCGTAGTCCAGAATGGGCTTCTGGAATTATTACACTCTATAATCCCAGCAGACTCAGGGAGCATGGTAGAAGGTCAAGTTTAGTATGCCTGAACTCAGAATAATAAAATAATTATTTTAGTAAAGTTTATTTTAATATCCTGTGTCTGCAAATGCTACTTTTAGAAAGTTAGCATTTGCTTGCCTAACCATTTCAGCCCGCCTCTGCCAGGATGTGTATCTGCTGTCTGGGTTGTGTGAGTGACAGGGCTGGGGATGACAGGTGGTGAATGGAGGGATTACACCAAGGTGGGTGGTGGGAGTGCCCCTTGACTCTGAATAGGGCTGTGCTCTGCCACCACAATGCTGGCTCCACCTCCTGGGGAACGACTGATGACTCTACCCGACACCTAGCCCAGGAAGGGGGAAGACTGTCAACAAGGTGCTCCTGACTGTACTTGTCATCTCAATGCCGGCTCCACCTCCTGCGGAGTGTCTGCTGTCCCTGCCCCACACACTAAAAGGAGAAGACAGAGTCTACACAACAAAGTGCTCCAGTGCTGAAAAGGACTATGCAAAGGCCTGAAAAGACAAAAGAAACTGACTATAAATGTAGGAGCCCTGCTCCTAAGAAATCAGATCAGTTTTACCACAACAAACCTCTGCCCAACTAGAAGGACCCAAAGAAAAGCTGAAGGACTGGCCTGCAGTGGTGCCTTGCTGAGGAAGGAGAGGAGAAGACCAAGAAGGACTTTGCTGAATTGTGCTCTAAACTATCTCCAAGGGCTTGACTGAGCTTGCCCCCTGAATTGAACCCCAGGACTAGTGGGTTCCTTGTGCCTTGGCTCATCTGCAAACAGAGCCGCGTGTTTCCTCCCGCCGGAGTCGAGACTGCGCCCCCCTCACCCCCTCCTAGAGCTGTGACACTCGGGAGCGGCCCGCCCTTCTGCCCGTTGAGAGCCTCGCTCTGCTAGAGCCGCTCTCTGCCCCTCGGGTCAGGCCACCGGCTCCTCTGTCACCTCGCTCGTCACTGGAGTGCCTGGAGTGCTTTCTCGCCCCTCCCGCCGGAATCCTGGTCAAAGGAGCGCACACTAAAGTCTGGACGGCCGCCCGTGCGCTGCAAATGCACCCGACCGCCCCTCTGTGCCCTCCGACCTCTGGAAGAGGCCGCGGCACCACCAAGGGACTCACCACCTGTACCGCCTGTACTGGAGGCACAGTGCCCCGCCCCGCCGTCTGGAAACCACCCGCTGTCCACAGACCCCAAGGTAAGTCTGTACCTCGAAGCGCATTGACATCCTACGACGCGTCCGCCTGCCAAGAAGACTGAGCAAAGAACGGACATCGCGCACTTCCAAGGTACGAGACTGCACACACCGGGCTCGGGGCCCGCAACGTTTTCTTTCCCCTTGACAACTGTGCACTTCGCCTTGCTTCAGTACGCTCCTACCTGCCCGCCTTAACCGCCGACAGCGCGAGGTCCGTACCCCGCCTGTGAAGTCAACAGCGCTGTACGCGGCGTGCCGCGAGAAGCTTGGGAGTCGGCAGGACTTCGCTTCCCTGCCCGTACGAAGCGCAGAGAAGTGCTGCGAAGCACACAGCCGATACGGCCCGCGCCCCAGCGCGTGAAAATAGTGTCCAAAGTGTGGAAGAACTGTTCTGAGATAATAAGGACTAAATGGAAGCAGCCTAAAGTAATTTGAAACTGAGAAGAACACTTGCCATTGTTTTTATACCTCGTGGCCCCAATCTAGAAACGTTAAAAGGTCTTGTGATAACTTGCCTGCATATATATAATTTTACATAAAGTCTACGTATTTTTATAGAAATACTGCCTGGTGTCCATTTGTGGGGGATTCAGTGGATTTATTGTGTGTGATTACAAATGCGATTACTGACTGCGCTCCTGAGATTAGCCATGACTGCTCGCGCCACGCAACCTAAAGGGTGAGCAGGGGTTATTCTTAAGGGGTAATTCCCTTGCCCTGACTTAGAGGAGAGGGACCCTGCTTGTCACAAGTACATACCTGTGCCAACCAGATACCCCCAATTCTAACATTTATAATCTACTGGTGGTCGCCAGTAGATATTTATAGTTAGGACCTAGTTTCCATAGGAAAAGTGTTTTTTCTTTTCCCAATAACTTTGGCGCCGGTTGGCGAATCTTTGCGAAATTTTTAAAACTTGTGGCCCCCGCTGGTCAGCTACTATCCTGAAAGTTTCAGGGTGATACACCAAGCGGGGGCCGAGAAAAAAGGTGGGTCCCAAAACACGTTTTTCCATGTTATTTTCCATAGGAAACTTTAGACACGGCTACAGCCCGAACTGCTGAACGGAATTACACCAAATTTGGCAAAAAGGTAGCCCTTGTTTTAGAAAGAAATCTTTTTGTTAAATGGTGTAAATCCGTTCAGTAGTTCCTGAGAAATAAATAAAAAAGAGGTTGAAAAATGTGTTTCCCATAGGTAACTTTAGACACGGCTACAGCTGGAACTGCTGAATGGAATTACACAAAATTTAACAAAAAGGTAGGGCATGATTCAAATAGTGTAAATCCGTTCAGTAGTTGCTGAGAAAATAAAAAAATAAACGTTTCGATATTTAGAGGCACAGAGGATACGCACAACCTCCCGACCACGAGCTTTATTCTACTTGGTTGTCAACACTCCAAACCAGGAAGTGTTGGCAGCCATCTTGTGCCTCGCTAACCGAGTCCCAGGAAAACAGGGAAAGAAAGGTGAAAAAAAAGAAAAGGGGGCAGGGTAGAAATACCCTAACCCCTAGGCCTGCTCAGGGAGTCCCACAAGGACACCCAGGGCTAAAAAAAACATTTTTGGAAGAAAAAAATCAGCGAGATTCGGGCAACCAGCGCAAATTTCGGCCGAATTTTTTAAGCGATGCGCAGGCTTCAGCGCTTTGTTATTATGTAGCCCTCGGGGGGGCCAAGTCCCGGGGGCATCTAATATTGTTATTGTGGGGGCCCAGGGTGGGATTTCTTTAAATATTTGGGGGGAAAACATGGCCCCCGCATCCCCGGGGACCGCTACCCCCCGGGGCTTGTTTTTCAAATGGGTGGGGGGCCTCCAATGCCCCCCGAAGCCCCAGGGACCGCCACCCCGAGGGTTTCTTTAAATATTTGCGGGGACACATGCCCCCCCGCAGCCCTGGGGACCGCCACCCCTGGCCTTTTTTAAATTTTAATAAGGATCCTGTCTGGGGGGCATGAGTCGGCCCGAGCCCCGTGGACCACCACCCCCTGGGGCTTTGCCAATGTTGGGAGGGGCCATGGGCCCCCCCTCCAGGAGCCCTAGATGGCCCTGAGGACCCCCACCCCCCAGGGCCGGCTCCTGCAGTGTCCCAGGGTGATCACCCTCAGGACACTGCTGTTTGCAATGACAGGGTGGGAGCCGTGCGGCTCCCACCCTGTCTTTGCAAACTGCTGTGCTTCATTGAAGTGAATCAAAAAGTGGGGGTGGTGATGGACAGAGCATCTGAATTAAACAGAACACTCGTACCCAGTCAAAAGATCAGGGCTTTATCCATCACCGTTTTTTAGCTCACTGCACCATCCCAGCTCAGAACCTGGCTACATGCAAATGAGTCTGACCCTGGCCCAGTGCATCATGGGAACAGGGCAGACCAAACTACCAAGCCAAATTTTTTACTGGAAAGGAAACAAGCTTCCGGGGACCGGTTTCTGGCATTGCAGCCGTCTTCGGCCCGGCTTGCTTGAACCCTGATGGTGCAGAGAGCAAGGGACTCACATCTGAGTATACTCTGCCACACTTGTGGTGGCTAAAACGATTCAAAAAGTGGGGGTGGTGATGGACAGAGCATCTGAATTAAACAAAACACTGGTACCCAGTCAAAAGATCAGGGCTTGATCCATCACCGTTTTTTAGCTCACTGCACCATCCCAGCTCAGAACCTGGCTACATGCAAATTAGTCTGACCCTGGCCCAGTGCATCATGGGAACAGGGCAGACCAAACTACCAAGCCAATTCTTTACTGGAAAGGAAACAAGCTTCCGGGGACCGGTTTCTGGCATTGCAGCCGTCTTCGGCCCTGCTTGCTTGAACCCTGATGGTGCAGTGAGCAAGGTACTCACATCTGAGTATACCCTGCCACACTTGTGATGGCTAAAACGATTCAAAAAGTGGGGGTGGTGAAGGACAGAGCATCTGAATTAAACAGAACACTCGTACCCAGTCAAAAGATCAGGGCTTGATCCATCACCGTTTTTTAGCTCACTGCACCATCCCAGCTCAGAACCTGGCTACATGCAAATTAGTCTGACCCTGGCCCAGTGCATCATGGGAACAGGGCAGACCAAACTACCAAGCCAATTCTTTACTGGAAAGGAAACAAGCTTCCGGGGACCAGTTTCTGGCATTGCAGCCGTCTTCGGCCCGGCTTGCTTGAACCCTGATGGTGCAGTGAGCAAGGGACTCACATCTGAGTATACCCTGCCACACTTGTGGTGGCTAAAACGATTCAAAAAGTGGGGGTGGTGATGGACAGAGCATCTGAATTAAACAGAACACTCGTATCCAGTCAAAAGATCAGGGCTTGATCCATCACCGTTTTTTAGCTCACTGCACCATCCCAGCTCAGAACCTGGCTACATGCAAATTAGTCTGACCCTGGCCCAGTGCATCATGGGAACAGGGCAGACCAAACTACCAAGCCAATTATTTACTGGAAAGGAAACAAGCTTCCGGGGACCGGTTTCTGGCATTGCAGCCGTCTTCGGCCCGGCTTGCTTGAACCCTGATGGTGCAGTGAGCAAGAGACTCACATCTGAGTATACCCTGCCACACTTGTGGTGGCTAAAACGATTCAAAGAGTGGGGGTGGTGATGGACAGAGCATCTGAATTAAACAGAACACTCGTACCCAGTCAAAAGATCAGGGCTTGATCCATCACCGTTTTTTAGCTCACTGCACCATCCCAGCTCAGAACCTGGCTACATGCAAATTAGTCTGACCCTGGCCCAGTGCATCATGGGAACAGGCAGACCAAACTACCAAGCCAATTCTTTACTGGAAAGGAAACAAGCTTCCGGGGACCGGTTTCTGGCATTGCAGCCGTCTTCGGCCCGGCTTGCTTGAACCCTGATGGTGCAGTGAGCAAGGGACTCACATCTGAGTATACCCTGCCACACTTGTGGTGGCTAAAACGATTCAAAAAGTGGGGGTGGTGATGGACAGAGCATCTGAATTAAACAGAACACTCGTACCCAGTCAAAAGATCAGGGCTTGATCCATCACCGTTTTTTAGCTCACTGCACCATCCCAGCTCAGAACCTGGCTACATGCAAATTAGTCTGACCCTGGCCCAGTGCATCATGGGAACAGGGCAGACCAAACTACTGAGCCAATTCTTTACTGGAAAGGAAACAAGCTTCCAGGGACCGGTTTCTGGCATTGCAGCCGTCTTCGGCCCGGCTTGCTTGAACCCTGATGGTGCAGTGTGCAAGGGACTCACATCTGAGTATACCCTGCCACACTAGTGGTGGCTAAAACGATTCAAAAAGTGGGGGTGGTGATGGACAGAGCATCTGAATTAAACAGAACACTCGTACCCAGGGAATCCTGCTCTCGCTTTAATGAAGCAAAGCAGAATTGCTTTTCCACAAGGGGAGCTACATGTCAGAAGTTCCCCATGCGGAAAAGCAATGTCGGCACCTGCAGGACGCGTGGAGCCGGCGGGATCGTGTGGGCATTGGGGCTCCCCCCACGATCCCCAATGGATAGGGCCTGTCCCGGAGGATGGGGTCCCCGAGGCTAGAAGTGGCCCGATGGGGGGCCACACGGCCCCCCCTCCCCAAAATTAAAAAAATCAATTAAAAAATAAATAAAGGCCGACCCGGGGGATGGGGTCCTCGGGCCAATAGAGGCCTCAGGAGGGGGGCCACGGAGCACCCCTCCATAAAAGATAAAAAAAGAAATGTGGCTATGCCCTCGGGGATGGGGTCCCCGGGACCGGAATTAGCCACAGGAGTTGGGGTCCAAGCCCCAATTTTTTTTAAAGGGGTCAGGCCCTCGGGGATGGGGTCCCCAGGGCCCAAAAAAGGGAAAAGAAGTTGGGCCGCACAGCCCCACTTCTAAAAAAAAAGACAGCGATCGTCATGGAGGCCCCGCCCCCTCCCAGCAACACTCTGCAAACGCACCCTGTGGCGCGTTTTAAATTGGGGAATTAATTCCCTTTCAATACTGGGGTCCAGGCCACGCCCCTTTTTACACCTCTCTGCAACGGAGCTCTGTGGCACTTACTGGAGGTACCTAGTGGGCTTGTTGAACCCCAGGGACCCTCAGGATAGGATTCAAGGGGACTTAATCCCCCAACCCACAACGCTCCAGGGGGCACGTTTGCAGAGTGGTGGAGAAAGGGGGCATGACCTTTGTCTATCTCTCCAACCAACCCCACTGCATGGGGCTTACTGGAGGTAAAAGGTAGGCTAGTTGGCACCCCCAGCAGTGAAGGGGACTTTAATCCTCATCCAAGTGCTCGTCAGGGAGCACGTTTGTAGAGTGCTGGGCAAAGTGGGCATGGCCTGGTACAAGTACTTACCAGTGCTGCTGTGTGGGACTGACTGGAGGTAATAGTTTGGGAAGTTGGCACCCAAGGATGTCCTTGGGGGCCAACTACCCCTATTTTTACCTCCAGTAAGTCCCGCACATCGGGATTGCTAAGACGTCTTAGGAGGCCATGGCCCCCTTTCTCTACCACTCTGCAAACATGCCTCGTGGCAGACTACGGGATGGGAGATGAAGTTCAATTTAGTCCTGAGAGAGTTTGGTGGCCAAGAATCCCTGCTGATACCTCCTGTAAGTCCTACGCAGTGGAATTCCTGAGCGTTGGTTGGACGCCTAGCACCCTTTCACCACCACTCTGCAAACTTGACTACAAGTTAAAGTAGTGTTAGATTTGTCACTATTAGGACATGCCACACACATCAGAGCTTGTCCTACCTTATACTTACAATGCACCCTGCCCTTGGGCCTACCATAGGGGTGACTAACATGAAGAAAAGGGAAGGTTTAGGGACTGGCAAGTGGGTGCACTTGCCCAGTCAGCATGACAGTACCAGACTGCACACAGGCTCTGCAATGGCAGCCCTTAAACACATTTTGCAAGGCTGCTTCTGTGGGTGGCACAACCAGTGCTGCACTCCCACCAGCAACAATTGTATTTACACGCCCTGGGCACACTCAGTGCACTAGACTAGCGTCTGACAAGTAAACCAAATAGCCAAACATGGAACCACTGATTAATACATCAATTTACAATAAGGAGCACTTGCACTGTGGCACTGGACAGCAGTGGCACAGTGCCCAAAGCATCTAACACCAGCAAAAATACATGAGGCAACAGAATAAATGGAAGGGAGACCCACGCCAATGGTGCCAGGTCTAACACGTGTCCCCTCCAGCTGAAATGTGGGAGAACTACCCTAACTCCTGGGAGTTCTCTTCACTAAGGCGGAAAAATCGGGACAGACCATCAGCATTGGTGTGTTCTGCACCAGGGTGGTGTTCCACCATAAAGTACATACCCTGTAGGGAAATGGACCACCTTAACAGCTTTGGATTCTCACCCCTCATCTGCGTTAACCATATGATGGGGCTGTGGTCTGTCTGAACCCGGAAGTGAGTCCCAAACACGTATGGTCTCAGCTTCTTCAGTGCCCAAACCACTGTGACAAAACAGCCCCCACACCATGCTCTGAAGCGTCTGTTTGGACGAGGAACTCTCTTGAGAAATTGGGTGCCAGGAGCACGGGCGCTGTGCACATGGCAGCTTTCAGGGCCTCAAAGTCTTTCTGACAGGTGTCAGTCCAAATCACTTTCTTGGGCTGCTTCCTGGAAGTCAGCTCTGTCAAGGGTGCAACATGTAACGTGGGCCGCTCGTAATATCTACAAATCAGCCAGAAGGCATTATCATGCTGGGATTAAACTAGCTAAGAAAGCCCACTACCTACAGGCCATATCCACAGCGGGCTCTGGACAAAAAGAAATCTTCAAAATAGTAAAAGATTTCACCAACCCATCGGCCCTGTCACAAGAGATTCCCCCCTCTCAAAACCTCTGTAATTTGATCGCTGATTATTTTGAAAATAAGATCCTTGACATTGTGAAGACTTTTCCCCCGACCACTTCTACTCCATGCAACTTAGAACTGGCTGAGGGAGTTGAGACAGTCATGGGGATCCCTTGTCTCAAGTCTTTTACACCTGTCTCCCTTGAGGAGACCTCTAAAGCCATTCTGGCTAGTAAATCTGGATCTCCTTTTGACCCATGCCCCCCTTTGGTTTTGCAGGCATCGGTGGAGGTTGTTAATCCTATTATTAACAGCATTATAAATTCATCGCTAGCCACGGCAGCAAATCCCACTGAATGGAAGCTTGCAGCAGTTAAGCCCCTCCACAAAAAGGCCCTAGCTGACCCAACGATCCTCTCCAACATGCGACCTATATCCCTGCTCCCCTTGGTGTTCAAACTGGTGGAAAAGTTTGTTAACAGCCAACTTACGAGCTTTCTGGAGGAGAATAACATCCTACATCCCAACCAGTCTGGGTTCTGGTCGAAACACTCTACCGAGTCTGCCCTGCTGTTCACAGCAGAGACCCTACGAATGGCCATAGACCAGGGAAAGAAGGCTGTCTTGATTTTATTAGATCTGTCGGCAGCCTTCGACACGGTCTCACATAGCATCTTAGTGGACCGGTTGGTGGCCGCAGGAATAGGAGGGACGGTCTTGGGTTGGCTTCGGAACTTTCTGAACAACAGACGCCAAATTACAGTTCTGGGCAAATTCCAGTCGGAAGCTAAGGTCATCAGCTCCGGGGTCCCTCAGGGCTCGAGGTTAAGCCCTGTTCTTTTTAATCTATATATGGTACCCCTGATTGAGCTAATTGCATCATTTCATATCAGTACAATATCATATGCAGATGACACTCAGCTCATTCTGGTACTGGATGGGGAACTGCCTGGGGCGGAGGAAAACCTGAAAAATTGCCTAACAGCTACATTTAAATGGATGACTGATAATCATCTTAAATGCAACTCCGGCAAGACGGAGATCTTGCCTTTTGGAAATCAAAATCTGTTTTCCCCGAAAAACTGGTGGCCGGACGATGCTGAAGCACCCCCTGATACCATCTTGTCCGTTCGAAACCTGAGCATTAAATTTGATGACCAACTGTGCTTTAAACAGCAAGCGGTGGCCGTAGCTGGTATGTGTTTTCACATAATTAAATCCCTGAGGAAGTTTTTTTATCTTCTTCCTCTGTGAGCCAGAAAATCAGTCGCAGTTGCCTTAATAACTTCGAGGCTGAGTTACTGTAACAGCCTTTATGCTGGAGTCAATAAGTCCGTACTCCATAGGCTACAGATGGTCCAACATGCTGCTGCCCGGCTGGTGCTACGTTGGCCCCGTAATGTCATCTGCGTCAGCTGCGCTTAAAGCGCTGCATTGGTTACCAGTTGGCAAAAGGATCTTATTTAAGATCTTGCTGATCACATTTAGAGCCTTTCAACTGCAAGGGCCTAAATATTTGTGTAACGGCTTTAAACAGTACCATCCTACCCGTTGCCTGAGGTCTGCCAATCAGAATTTGCTAACCATCCCCAGATTTAGACTGGCTACCAAAGGAGGAAAATCTCTCTTTGTCTTGGGTGCTAGAGCCTGGAACAAGCTCCCACCTTACCTCAGGTCACTGTCCCATGAAACTCAGTTTAGGAAAGCTTTAAAGCCTTGGGTGTTCTCTCTTACAGATGCGGCCTGCATAGCATTGGTGTAAAGTGTAAGCGTCTCCATTGGTTAAATCTCTTCCCTCAACCATGTCATCTGGTTGCCTTAGCGCCAAGATACTCCGTGGAGTGATAGATGCGCTATAAAAGTGTCCCCTATATTACATTACATTACATTACATTACAATGTTGCCATACCCCTTGACAAACCTCCTGTAGTACCCTGTGAGACCTAAGAAGGCTCTCACCTCTGTCTGGGTTTTGGGCGGCTGCCAAGCCAGGATGGTTTCACTCTTGGGTTGTAGGGGTGAAGAACCGTTTTTTCTTAGAACCCAGCGGTGCCAGGGACACACCCGAAGTCTTCGAGTTCTCCTGTCTTGGAATACAGAGACACGGAATACTTCTGGTTGGTGTCAGAGATCAAATTTATTAGCTGCAGCTAGTAACAGTAAACCAAGCAATACAACACGGTGTACGACTCAGGAAACTGCTCAACTTTCGTAGAGCAAGACATCACCTTATATTCACAATTTTAGTTCATTACGAATGCACACCCACCGCGGCAAATTCTGACCAATCAAATACATTTTACACACATTGTTACATTCCAAAAAGCTCACTTTACATCGTACCAACCCATAAGTTAATTATTAGGACTGTCCCAAATTCGATTACCACAAGCCGGACAAACCCATAATTGAAAGCACTACCCATGTAATGAAAAGTCGTACGGAAAGGAACAGTTAAGATGCTGAATAGGATAAGATATGTGTAAGGCAACTAAAAGTTAACGATATCCTGAACATTGATTAGCAATTTCAGACCACGATCAGTTAAAGAAACTTTCTTCGTGGAAGGGTCAGTTTCAGTTGACAGGGTCAGCATCTTGCAGTTCACTCGTAAGTCGAAAAGGCCAAGTTAATACGTACATGAACAACGAAGCCCATGCAACTTTGTTCGTTCGCTTACCTCTACGGCCTACGTGAGGGCAACACAAAATGGCGTCTCGAGCAACGCAAACAAAATGGAGTCCGGCCCCGTAAACCACGGAACCTCAGACTCTCCTTTTGCCATTACGTAGGCAATAACCTAAACTCACGTCAATCTGAATCCAGGTCTATATCTATTCTCATCAGGTCATCAAGGTGTTGCTGTAACATCATCTTATTATCCTTCACTTCTCTCGGGGCAGGTCTTCTCACACAGATTGTAGCACAAAGGCCACAAATGGCGGGACCACAATGGATGCATAAGCAACACGAGAAAAGGATTGCTAAAGCCATACCAAGAAACATCAGAATCTTCCATCCCCATTTGGACAGCAATTCCCAAAACCATCCTGTCAACGACCAGTTCCCTTCGTCTACATGTATAGACACAGCGGACTTATGCAACTTCAAGATGGCTTGGTACACTGTCGGAGCGTTATCTGGTATGAAAACGCAGCAACTAGACCCGATCAATTTACATACTCCACCTCTATCTGCAAGTATAATATCTAAAACAAAGCGGTTCTGTAATGTCATAAGGCGATCCGCTTGAAGCTCAGCTGTAATATTGCTTAGAGCACCTGCAGTTTCATTTATAGTGGCCTCGACCACTCTCGTAAGCTGTCGAATATTCCTACTATTAGCCATAGGACCCCAAAAGGGCAGAAAACCATTAAAGAAGTCTCCAGCTTCTTGTGCGACAGTATCTTTCGCATCGATGACACCTCTACCATATCTTGTCTTATGGTAGTTGAAAGCAGCTGTATACGTAGGGGGAAGCAAAAATGCCACATAACATGTGCCTGAAAAATCAGAAGGCAACCATGTGTATGCTCTGTCGTAACAAACAAAATACGTGCCTTTAGCTGGCACGAACGGTGGAGATTTCTGGGACGTATAGACATAGGTGTGAACACACACACTCTTACCAAGCTGAGCTCTCGGATTCTGACCATTACCTTGCAGACAAAAATGACCTTGGTGGGGTACAATCCAAATAGGAGGAGACCTTTTCTGTCTCTCTTTCTCTGTCAGACTAATGCTATATCTCGTCCTGTTCCAACCAACATATGCTCGTACCTCATCTTTAGGGATAGCATTATAGGCATCAATATCTCTGACCATATCTACTATTCCCTGTATCAAGGCATTATTATTCGCATTATCTTTGACAGAACGTACAGGAGAAGCTTCATTCGCATAGATAAACATTGATTGGAGTGCCCATACTGACCCATTAGAAGAAAAAGCAAAACCAAATATGGCATTCCCTTATCTGTTGTATGAGGCATAAGACCACACACCCAACAGTTCGTGGTATTTACAACTAGCTGATGCTGATGCAACATCTGTATAAACGAATTGTTCACAAATTCTGATCTTCGTGTCTGTTCATGTTCAGGCAACGTATGAAACTCATGTGGGGAAACAGTAGAAAAAGAAAGAGTCGGTTGGGAGGTAGATGCAAGCGTCTGTTGTGTAACATAGATGATCCAACCCACACAAGCTTACGTAATATTCAAAAGCATTAGAAAACATTTACTACGAATCAATGTACACTTTTTCGCTCTAAAATCGACCCTCTTAACACTTTTATCAGACTCAAAAGACTCCATCCTCTATCGTGCTGCTCACGTCTATTACCTTCTTCACTTAAGTGTGCGTCAAGATCGTACTAACGACCCTGAACCACAGACCATACGCAGCTCACCCATTAAGGCTGTACAGCGACCCTGCAGCTGAGTCCGAATGGTAACTCGAAAAAGAAAAAAGTAAAAAAAGTCTCTTGATCTGACAAGGTGTATTTCACTACATGAAAAAATTCAATTTTATTTGTCCATTTTTGTATCCTTTTTCGATCTCAGATTGTAGCGTTCTTTGCCAGGCACAGTATGATCCGGAAAAAGAGTCTCTGGATTCGTAGTGTTGAGTCTTAGATGGGAAGGCACAACAGCTTGGAGAATATCGTCATCCGCACGTTCTGACTTAGTCCATGTCAAATGTGCATCACTAAAAGGTACAAATCTAGGAATTCTCTCACACTCTGAGTTGGCTATACCATCCCTCACCCACTTGTCATACAGTAAGGGCAAAGGAACTCGTTTGCAATGGGTGGCGTGCACCCAATTTTTTTACCAGCTACTCTAACAACAGTTCTAGTGGCCAAGAGGACCAAATGCGGTCCAGTCCATCTCGGTTCCAAATTTTTGGCTCGCTGAAAATTCTTGATCAGAATGTATTCTCTAGGTTGAATCGTATGGCCTAGATCTGCAGTAGCTGTCGACAAACTGTCATATACCTGTTGGTGGAGAACACGTAATTTAGCAGTCAAGTCATGTAAGTAATCCACCAACATAGGGTACTCAATTTCGCTGTACTTTTTAGGACGAGGCACACCCCAAACATTCGCTGGACGACCAAACACTTTTTCGTATGGGCTAAGTCCCACACGAGAATGCACTGTCGTCCTTGTTGACAAAAGAGCCAACGGCAAGGCATCTGGCCATGTAAGACCAGTGCTCGCTTGCATCTTAGCTAGTTTCAGCTTCAAAGTGCCATTATAGCACTCAACAAGTCCAGCTGACTGGGGGTGATTCGCAGCATGGAATTTCTGATTAATACTCAATCCAGCACACACTTTCTTCATAATTTGACCCTCAAATTCACTTCCATTGTCCGACCATACAATTCTCGGCAAATCATACCTAGTGAAATACTCCTTGAGTAAAACCTTGGCTGTAGACAAGGTAGTATTATCCTTTAGGGGGTAAGCCTCTATCCATCTGGAAAAGGCGCAAACAACCACAAGGACATACTTCAAATTGTTGCATCTCTCCATGTGTATGTAATCTAACTGTATCACTTCAAACGGATACGTCGGAGGAGCAAAATGACCAGCTGGAGTTGGCGTACCTCAAACAAATCATGCAATGCTTCACCAAGTTCTCAGCACATTTCGGAATTCCAGCTTTCTGCCATACTGGAGCCAACAACTTGCATATCCCTTTCGAGCTGATGTGAGCCATTCCATGAGCCATAGTAACCACTGGGAGCACATACGCATCTGGCAACAACCATCGCTGGTGTTCTGACAACTCGACCCAACAACCTGTTGGATCCAACATACCCGTAGTTTCTCTCCACACACTCACTTCTTTTTCCGTAGCTTCAGCCTGAATCAACTTCACACTTTCTATTGTGTCTTCACACATTCCACTTTCCACAACCCATCTTGCAGGACCCGCTACATACATTCGACTCATCATGTCTTTCGCCGTTTCCTTCGCAACTCCATCCTCAAACGCATTCCCTCGACCTACATCCTCCACAACTTTTTTATGCGCACTACACTTCACAATTGCAATCTGCTTTGGGAGAGTAAGTGATTCCAGAAGTTCATTCACCAACTGCCCATGCTGAATTTTCGTCCCATGAGAAGTAAGGAATCCTCTTTCTCTCCACAAACGTCCAAAACTCTGAGCAACACCAAACGCATACTGGCTATCGGTATAGACATTCACTCGCTTTCCCTCTGACAACACACACGCTCTAGTCAATTCAATCAACTCTGCTGCTTGCGCAGAATTCTGTGCTATGCGTGCTGTTTCAACAACTGTATGCAAAGTTGTGACACCATATGCTGCAGTCGTCTCACCATTCGGAAGCTTGAAACACGAACCATCTACCCATAGGGTACCATCAACATTCGTAAGAGGAGTATCTTTTAAATCAACTCTAGCCTTCGTTTCTTCCTCGGTCCGAAGGAAGCAATCGTGCTGTTCTTGAGCATCTGTCTCTACAGAAATCGGCAACAACGTAGCTGGATTCAACACATTACATCTTTTGATATGTACATGGCTAGCCAAAAGCGTCAACTCATATCCTGACAGACGTGCACTAGTAAGGTGCTGTGTCTTAGTTCTGTTCAATAAGGTATCCACTGCATGTGGGACTATCACAATCAACATATTATCCAATACCAAACCAGCAGACTGTCGAATAGAAACAGCCGCTGCCGCTGTAGCTCTCAAGCAACTCGACAATGCTTTAGCTACTGGATCTAACGTCGCTGAAAAATACGCACATGGACGTTGCTTGTCCCCGAAACATTGCGTAAAAACTGACAATGCACAACCTTCTCTCTCGGGCACATACAATGTGAAAGGTTTACTGTAGTCAGGAGTACCCAACACCGGGGCAGAACACAATGCATCACGTAATTCTGAAAAACTTTTCTGACAATCATCAGACCAGGGGAGAGGATACGGAGTATCTTTAAGAGGCAGTGCTAACAGAGGTTTCGCTAACAGGGAAAAATTAGGGATCCATTGTCTACAATACGAGGTGATACCTAAGAAAGCACGCACTTCTCTCTGTGTGGATGGTACAGTCATTTGCGCAATCGCTTGTATTCGTTCTGGGGTCAACCTTCTTCCCTCCTTCGACAAGAGATGACCTAAGTAGGTTACTTCTTGTCGGCAATACTGTAACTTAGAAGATGACACTTAATGATGAAGGTCAGACAAATGTCGTAACAAAGAAAGAGTAGCCTCTTTACAAATCTTTTCGTCATCAGCAGCAACCAACAAATCATCAACGTATTGAATAAGAGTAGCACCAGAAGGCAACATAAACTATCAAGCTGAGTTTTCAACGCCTGACTATAGATTGAGGGACTTTCACAATAACCTTGGGGAGCTCTCTTAAACCAGAAGATTCGTCCTCCTAAAGAGAAGCCAAAAATATCTCTACTCTCCTCAGCAATCGGAATACTGAAGAAAGCATTCTTCAAGTCGATAACTGAAAACCAGGCTGCCGAAGCAGGAATCAGAGTCAACAAAGCAGTGATATCCGGGACAACAGGAAACTGGCACGACAATCTTATTCACTTCTCGAAGATCGATCACAAACCGATACACAGGTGGCTGAGAAGCATCAGTACGTTTAAGGACAGGTAAAACAGGACTGTTACACACATTACCTCTCGTTTCTTCAACTACACCCTTCTCAACCAAATCATAGATAATCGCTAAAAGAGCTCTCTCGCCATCGCTAGATATTTTATACTGTGGAATACGAGGTAGCATAGCATTCGATTTGAGGGTAACAACATAGGGTGGAATCTGCAAAAGACCAACATCATTGGGACCCGTAGCCCTAAGCGTATCAGGAAGAGAACGCAATTCCAGTGGAAGACAATCTTTGGACAAATACATCGGAGAAATCACTTTCTTACCAAGGGTGAGATGTACTCCTGAAGGAGAGCAATGTAATGTCGCATGCAGTCTTTTCAGCAAGTCCAAACCCAACAGATTCTCACCACAACCAGTCGTTAGAATAAAGGGAGCTTCCAGTTCACAAGGACCAATAGAAAGGGACAAAGGACTAGAAACCGGATTACGAACTAGGGCGCCTGAAAATCCTACTGAAACATTGGTCAAGCCAGACAAAGGTGCGCCAGGAAGTTTAGAGTGCATAATAGGACTCTTCATCGCACCAGTATCCAAAAGAAAAGGTTCTACCACACCGGCTGTAATTACTTCAACATAAGGCCCACTCTGGTCTACTGGAACTGACACTACTCCCTCTCTTTGCCCATGGCTGTCCTAACTATCATTATAGCCAGCACTCTCACTCTCGACGCAATAATCCTCAACATAGTACTGTGCAGACTGACCACTCGGAACATTCTGTCTGTCAAAATAATTCGCAGAATTCTGAAAGAAGGAGGAACGCTCATTCTGGGGTAACACACTACGCCCCCTACCTCTAGGAGCTTGCTGGAAACAACCACGACCTCTC
The DNA here is from genome assembly GCF_964261635.1 of Lissotriton helveticus. NCBI lineage: Eukaryota > Metazoa > Chordata > Amphibia > Caudata > Salamandridae > Lissotriton > Lissotriton helveticus. The sequence continues at coordinate 72,903,980 of NC_136064.1, forward strand.
TGACTAGATACGCCATTCGCACGCTGTAACAAAGCCGGGCAATTATTCTTGAAATTACCTTCCTCTCTACAATAAGCACACTGATTAGGACCAGGAAAGAATCGCTGAGCATAAGGCGCAGGCTTCTGTAACAATCTCTGAAACTGTGGAGGCTGCTGAAACTGAGGCTGATTCTGACGAGGCGGATAAGCTTGCTGTAAAAGAACTTTCGTCTTTAATTCTTTAGTCTTCTTCTCTACTTTATCCTTCTCATCTTTATTCCTATTCTCGTAATATTGTGCAGTAGCCAATATCTGGGCTGACAAAGAAACAGCCCATGAACTCTCATAGTCCTTTAATTTATTAGAAAGTTCGGGAAGCAAATTAAAGACAAATTTGTCCACGAACAACCGTTGACCACCTTCCGTACTCATGTCCTGACAACTATGATCAATAAACGTTTCTTCAAACCTAGTGAAGAAATCAGACACACTCTCATCTTTCTTTTGTTTGTATGCTGCTAACTTATCCCAATTCACTCTTAAAGCAGGCATCATAGTTTTCATCAAATTAATAATTCTACCAGGTAATTCTGCAACCACAGGCTCAGGTTAGGCACCACCTACCTGTCGACCATCTGCAATAACAATATTAGCCCATGTATCACCTAATTCTGCCGCATGATTCTCATGACGAATCTTCGCCCACAAAAGTTGCGGAACCACATTACCCATCAACATATCGATATCAGCCAAATTCATAATACATGCTTCAACTGTCTGAGACAACTCCTTATAATAACCAGCAGGATTCTTACGGGGGTCAGGTAAGGTCTGCTTAAGAGCCAAGACCTCTGCTCTCTTCCAAGGAACATGTACCCATATTCGCTGAAAATGTGCCGGTACGGCATCAATATTATGAGCGGCATCAGCCTGTACTGCGTTTCTCCATACAGGAGGAACCTCTCTCATAGGATACTGCTTCACTTTCCTCCTAACGGAAGAGTCAGGTTCGTACAATGGCTGAGGCGGTAACCTAGACCTGAAAGCAAGTATCGTCTCTACGGCATCTGTAACATCAGACTCCACTATCGTCCCTTTAGCAAATTCTGACTGAACATCGAGCACTTCCTGTGGAATCAGACCCAACTCATTATCTTCCCATTCCTGATGAAGGAACATACACATTACATCAAAAACATACCTTTGCTTAGGCGGTTCCCATTGAAAGAAAACATCCATAACCGCAGGCAAAGTATACCTGGAAGCATTTAAAATCCATCTACGAGCCAATAAATACAACACTGCCCTTTCCTCGGAACTAGGAAGCTGACTACGACTCTGCTTTCGTTCCGAAACAGGAGTCATATTTAAAGCGCCAAAAAGTGGAGACAACAAATTAGCAACAGTCTCCGTCATTCGTTTTCGAGCAGAAGGAGAAGAAGTAGGCGTAAAAACAGGAAAATGAATATCTTGAGGCAAAGTAGGAACAAGAGCAGTAAAAGTCTGAGATGCAGAAGTAGAAGGCAAAGGAGTTTGAGGCAAAGCTGGTAGCAAAGCTTGCGACCCTAGAGTAGGTTGCACAGTAGGAGGTAAAACCATCTGCGGAGCATCGGGTGGCTGAACAACAGCAGGGGGTTGAACAACAAAGGGTGGAACAACCGGGGGTAATGGAGGCGCAGTAGCACCCTGCACATAAGGGGGTGGCAATCTCAGTAAATGAGAGTTCAAAGGATCTTTTTCAAGGTCTTCAATTACTTTCGGAGGAGAAGACGGCAAGGCCGCATAACATTTATCTATGGCCATGCAAAGCTGTCTATCTGAAACTTCACTCGCACGCTCTTCTCCATCTTCCCTAAACTGCCTAGCAGCTTGTAGTATTGACATATTCTTATCTTTCCTATCTCTTTTTGCTTGCTTAATTTCTCGCTGTTTGGCTTCCTTTCGCCAGAGGCGGAAGGAGTCAAACATTGCTGGCCGGGCTTTCTTCTTAAATAGCGCAACTTCCAGATTATCTAAAATCTCTGATTCGAAACTACCATGTTGGGGCCATCGTAAGACACCATCATTTTTAGTATAGCGGACCCACACTTCATTATAAGTAATAGGACCCACTCCGTGTTTTGAATAGAGCTCATAAGTCGGAGTTCCAACCGGAGGTATTGGACACGAATCCTCCAATCGGGAATCCCTATTGCAACCACAACTAAACCATTTCCTAATTTTGCTGAGACCAGGCATCTTATAGCTCACTAATCTAGCTTCAAACTTCAAGGGGTTATCAACTATCGATGCACTCGCAAATATACGAGCCCCTCGGCTTCGACTATTGCAATACTCGAACCAAAACCAAGAACCAAAACAAAGTCGTGGGAGCGACCTACTTATACTTAACCAAAATATCTGTCACGCCACCAGTAGACCGTCTATCGTCTCGCTTTACAAAGGATCAATCAAGGGTCCAAGACAGGGCGACAGTCAGGGCAGCAGTCCTTCGTAGCCGTCGAAAAGCGGGAAGCCTCGCAGCAAAAACCTTCGGTCCACGTCGACATACATGGGTCGATGAAGTGGCGGCCTTCCTCCAAAATTTTCTCACGTGGCTCCTCACGATCCTCGGGCTTGGACCAGTACCACTTGATGTCGCCCCACGTTGGGCGCCAACTGAAGAACCGGGTTTTCTTAGAACCCAGCAGTGCCAGGGACACACCCGAAGTCTTCGAGTTCTCCTGTCTTGGAATACAGAGACACGGAATACTTCTGGTTGGCGTCAGAGATCAAATTTATTAGCTGCAGCTAGTAACAGTAAACCAAGCAATACAACACGGTGTACGACTCAGGAAACTGCTCAACTTTCGTAGAGCAAGACATCACCTTATATTCACAATTTTAGTTCATTACGAATGCACACCCACTGCGGCAAATTCTGACCAATCAAATACATTTTACACACATTGTTACATTCCAAAAAGCTCACTTTACATCGTACCAACCCGTACGTTAATTATTAGGACTGTCCCAAATTCGATTACCACAAGCCGGACAAACCCATAATTGAAAACACTACCCATGTAATGAAAAGTCGTAAGGAAAGGAACAGTTAAGATGCTAATTAGGATAAGATATGTGTAAGGCAACTAAAAGTTAACGATATCCTGAACATTGATTAGCAATTTCAGACCACGATCAGTTAAAGAAACAGGCTTCGTGGAAGGGTCAGTTTCAGGTGACAGGGTCAGCATCTTGCAGTTCACTCGTAAGTCGAAAAGGCCAAGTTAATACGTACATGAACAATGAAGCCCATGCAACTTTGTTCGTTCGTTTACCTCTACGGCCTACGTGAGGGCAACACAAAATGGCGTCTCGAGCAACGCAAACAAAATGGAGTCCGGTCCCGAAAACCACGGAACCTCAGGGGCGCCACCTGGCCGATCCCAACTTGGTGTCCCAAGTACACCACAGAACCCTGCCCGATCTGGCACTTACTCACCTTGATCATGAGGCCTGCTCTCTGCAGTGCCAACAACACTTCCCAGAGGTGGCGCAGATGTTCCTCCCAACTGGCACTGAACACTGCGATGTCATCCAGGTAGGCGGCACTGAACTCATCCAGTCCAACCAACACCTGGTTGACCAACCTCTGAAAGGTGATAGGGGCATTCTTCATTCCAAAGGGCATAACACGGAACTGGAAATGCCCAACTGGTGTGGAGAATGCTGACCTCTCCTTTGCCCCGTCAGTCAAGGCAATCTCTCAGTACCCAGACGTTAAATCAAACATGCTGAGGTACCGTGCAGCCCCTAGCCGATCAATGAGCTCATCACCTCTGGGGATGGGGTGCGCGTCGGTCTTCGTGACTGAATCGAGCCCTCTGTAGTCCACACAGAACTGGAGTTCGGGTGTGGCACCCGGCGCTACAGCCTTCGGGATCAAGACCACTGGGCTGGCCCAAGGACTGCTTGAGGACTCAATCACCCCTAGCGCAAGCATCTTTGAGACCTCCTCTTTGATGCAAGCCCTTACCCTGTCAGTTACCCTATAAGACTTGTGCTTCACAGGTAAGCTGTTTCCTGTGTCCACATCATGAACGCACCAATCTGTGACACCAGGAACCAGGGAGAACAGATCAGAAAACTGTCCCAGCAACTGGCGGCAGTCATTCTGTTGCTCAGGGGTCAGTGTGGAAGAGAGGTTAACACCATCCACTGACCCATCTTGCTCTGTGGCAGACAGGAGGTCTGGAAGAGGCTCAGTCTCCTCCTCCATCACAGCATATGTTGCCAAGAGCATGCCCACTACAGACCTCTCTAAATGGGGCTTAAGGCGGTTGACATGTAGGACCCTCAAGGGGTTCCTAGGAGACCGCAAGTCCACCAAGTAGGTAACAGGACTCTTGTGCTCCACAACCTCAAAAGGTCCGGTCCACTTATCTTGGAGTGCACAGGGCTCCACTGGGGCCATGACCCACACCTTCTGTCCAGGTTGAAGCTCTACCAGAGTGGCATTCTGGTCATACCAGCACTTCATCTCCTCCTGGCTGGCCTCCAGATTCACCTGAGCAAGTTGACTGAAGTGCCTGGTCTGGTTCCTGAATGCCAGCATGTAGCTATATACATCCTGGGGAGGTTTCCTTGGAGATTGCTCCTAGTCTTCTTTAACCGGACTCAGAGGTCCTCTGACTGGGTGTCCATAGAGAAGCTCAAAGGGACTGAACCCGAGAGATTTCTGTGGCACCTCCCGGCTTGCAAACAGTAGGCATGGTGAGGAGGACGTCCTACTTATGCCTCATGGATTCCTCAAGACCCATTATCATGCCTTTCAGGGTGCGGTTGAACCTTTCAACCTGCCCATATCCTTGGGGGTGGTAAGGAGTGGTGAACTTGTAAGTTACACCACACTCATGCCACAGGGACTTCATATACTTAGAAATGAATTTGGTTCAGACACTACCTTGCGAGGGAATCCCACTTGGCAGAAAATTCCCATCAGTGCTCGTCCCACCACGGGGGCCGTCACTGTCCTGCATGGTCCACCAAGACCAGGATGAACCTGTTGCCCATGACTGTCTTGGGGTCCAGTGGCCCCACAATGTCAATCCCCACCCACTCAAAAGGGGTACTGACCACAGGGAATGGGTGGAGAGGAGCCTTGTGCTTCCTCCCACTCTTTCCACTTGCCTGGCAAGTCTGACAAGTCCTGCAATGAGTGTCTGCACTCTTGCGCATATGGGGCCAAGGAAAGTGGGTGACAAGCCTCTCAAAGGTCTTGTCCTGCCCCAAATGTCCTGCTAAAGGTACATCATGAGCCAGCTCCACTAGGAAGGCTCTGAACTTCTGGGGTACCACCAGCACACGGGCTGACCCAGGTTCAGCAACCTTAGGCTCACTATACAGGAGACCATTCTCCCAGTAGATCCAATGTGATCCTGACTGATCACCTGCTGCATGGCTTACAGCCTGTTGCCGCAAGCCCTCAAGAGAAGAGCATTCTTTCTGCTCTTTGCAAAAGTCTTCCCTGGAGGGGCCTCCTTCTTGCTGCCAATGGGTCAGCTCAGGTAGGTCCCCCAATTCAGCTATCTGTTCCCCGGTAGGCTCCAGGGCATCCCCCTCAGGGTCTACCTCCTCCTGGGCCGTAGGAACTTCGGGGGGCGGTTTCCCGCGCCCCTCGTCACTTGTCTCTTTGGCAGGTTCCTGGGCCTCCCTCTCAGGCTCCAGGACCTCTTGAGAACCCAGTTAGGCAGTCCAACCATCTTCAAGTGAGTTATTTTCTCCTTCTTTTCCCAAGGGGAGCTCTCCAAATCATTTCCCAACAAACAGTCAACTGGCATGGCGGGCCTCACAGCTACCTGAAGAGTACCGGAGATCCCCCCACACTCAAAGGGAACCTGAGCCATTGGAAAATGACTCTCTGTGTTGTCTGCGTTAACAACCCGGCAAGATGCATGAGTGACAATCTGCACTTGAGACACCAGGTGACACCTGGTAGCCGTCACATTGGCTCCTGAGTCTCGAAGAGCCTCCACCTTTTGGCCATTGATGGTCACTCTCTGCCCATATTTCTTAGTGTTCCTGGGCAACTGAGCCTCTGAGACAATCTCACAGTCTCCTAAAGAGACAAGGGTCATCTGTGTGGGACCCCACCCACCTTGGACTTCAATTTCCTCCCCAAGGCTTCACTAGCCATCTTCTGGGGCAGAGCACCAGTGGCACCTGGTATCATTCGCCTTATGACCCAGGTCCCCACACTTGTAACATTTCAGGGGCCACTGGGGAACAGGACTACCTGTCGGGCCCCTTGCTTTCTCTCAGGGGGAGTCAGTGAACCTTTCATGGGGTTCCCTTGGGGACTACTTTGGGGCCCTTTGTGGAACTCCTTCTGTTTACCCTTGTCCCCCCACTCTTCTGCTGGGGACCCTGCCCACCTTTGGCTGAGTCTCCCAAGTGACCCTTGTGGACCCGGGTGCTCACCCAGTGCCCTGTCCTATTATGTACTAGGGCCTTACAGAGGAGGTCATGCTAATCACAGGGGTACCCTAACGCATAGTGTTCCCTAGTGTATGTAGGTGTTTTCACTGTATTCTAAGTGTCTTTTAGCACTGCACTGGCTCTAGGCCTGGTTAGTCAGAGTCGCTTACCACCAGTACCCGTCTAAAAAAGTTGTGGGCACAGGATGATTTTGCAACAAGGTCTCTTTCTGCTCCTGTTGGTTCTTTCTGCACGTTTTGCTTCTTCCTGCACTTGTCTTCGTAGACTTCTGTTGCCTCTTTCTGCATTTCTTTTGCTTCTTTCTGTGTGTTTTTTCTTCTTTCCTCACATGTCCTACCTCTATAGGCATACTTAGAAACTAGCATTTAAAAAAACCTTTAAAATTCACTTAAAAAAACCATAGGTTTTAGGCACGTTATAGTTAGAAATTAGCATTTAAAAAACCTTTGAAATTCCCTGAAAAAGCCATATGTTTGAGTCACGTTATAGTTAGAAATGAGCATTTAAAAAAACGTAGAAAATGTCAACAGTGATGTCACTGACCATGTCATGAGTCAGTGACATCATAATATGTGACGTCAACAGCAGTGCATTGCGGGGGCGCGAGTTATAGTTAGCTGAACTAACTATAACGGGGGAATTTCGGTGGTTTTGTACGAGTGAAATGTCCAACTTACTATAACTTTCCCTAAAACCAATGTTTTTTCCAGTGAATATATATATATATATATATATATATATATATATATTTATTTTTTTCACTGACAAAAACAGGATTTACAGACATTATAGTTAGAGATTAGCATTTAAAAAACCTTAGAAATTCACTGAAACAACCATAGGTTTCAGGGACGTTATAGTTAGCTGGACTTTTCGCTTGTAGAAAACCATATAAATTCCACTGTTATAGTTAGTTCAGCTAACTATAACCCTCGCCCCCTCAATGCACTGCTCATGACATCACATATAACATCATTCATCGCAAGGTCAGTGACATCACTTATGACACCTCAAATGACATCACTGATAACATCATCCAGTGATGGTGTGTTTCTGTAAAGTTTAAATATGTTTTATATATATGCCAAGATGTATTGAAGCAGAAGAATGAGTTGGTGTATAAGTGTCTGGATGGAGGATTTAGGAGGTGTCTGACTGATTGTATAAGTGACTGATTAAACGTGTCTTACTGAATGCATGGGTTAGTGACTAAACTGTGCGAATGTCTGTATCAGTCTGTCTGTTGTTGTGTAAGCTGGTACATTGGTTGGTCAGTAGCCACATGAGTGGCTTAATGGGTTATTGATTGTTTGCCTGAGTATTTGTATGGGAGACTGAGTGTGTGTGTGTGTGTGTGGGTTGGAGGTGTGTGACTCTGTGCATAGATGTGTGCGTGGTTGATTCACTGGGTGTATGGGTTCAAGAGTGCATGTGGAAACAGCTGTATGGGTGGGTGAGTGTGTGTATGGGTGTGTTGGTGAGTGAATGGATGTCTCAGTGGTACATGTGTGAGTAACTACATATGTAAAGGGCAGTATATGTGAGTGATGGTGTATATAAATAACTATATGTGAGAGTGAGTGATTGTGAGAGTGGCTGTATGGATGAGTGTGTACTTTTTATCAGTGATTATATAAGAGAGTAAGTATGCGTTACTATCTGTATGAATTAGTGAGGTGGTGTGTGTATAACTGTATAGGTGAGTAAATGGGAGTGTGATTGATTCTTTGCATGACTGACTAGGTGTGTGAGTTACTCCATGGATGAGTGGTGGTGTGTGAGTGTCTGAATAGGTGTATGAGTGCATATTATAGTGTTGTATTGATGAGTGGCTGCATGTATAAGTGATTCTTTGGATGAATGAGTGGATGTGTGTGTAGACCTAGGAATCAGTGAGTGCCTATGTAGTAACTGGTATTGGTGTCTCGATGGTTTCGAAAATGGTAGTCTGTATTTTACAGTAGGTGTATCAAAGGTTATATTAGACCGTGAGGAGGTGCATCAGATTTTCACGTGGATGATGTCATCAGTGATGTCATTTGAGATGTCATCAGTGATGTCATCAGTGATGTCACTGACCATGTCATGAGTGATGTAATATGTGACGTCATCGGCAGTACATTGCGGGGGTGCGAGTTATAGTTAGCTGAACTAACTATAATGGTGGAATTTATATGGTTTTGAACGAGTGAAATGTCCAGCTGGCTATAACATACCTGACACCTATGGTTTTTTCAGTGAATCTCAGAGGTTTTTTAAATGCTAATTTCAAACTATAACGTCTGTAAAACCTATGTTTTTTTCAGTGAATTTCAAAGGTTTTATAATTGCTAATTTCTAACTACAATGTCCCTGAAACCTATATTGTTTTTAAGTAAATTTTAAAAAGACGTGCATACTTTTTGTAGTGAAAAACTAACTGTAACAGTAGTCTGTTATAAGTTATAATTTAACAATGTTTAAAACTTAATTAGCAGTAATTAACACATAAGTGTGGAAAAAGTGTGATGCAGCAGCTATGATACCTGACTTCGAACAACAGTGTTCACAGTTTGATTCCCGGCTCCAGCGGCACGTTAGCCCACCACTATGTCACTGTGGGCAACACCTTGTTTAATCTTCCCGAAGCCCCGAGCGCCGGCACACCTTTACGGGGGTAGCTGTACGCTTTAAAAATACAGGCATTTCTTTAATGTAAAACCCTAGTGATGACAAATATAAGCACGTATTTTTCTTCTACTATTCTGAATGTTATTTTTTTAATGTCTTCTAGTTAGAATGATAGCAATTAATAGATGTTTTTAGTCATGAGAATGAAAATGACACGGTCTGCCGGGTAACAGTTTTTGAGCTCTCCAACATATGTACATTTTAAGGATAGGATCAAAATCAAAACCTTTACTGCTTCACATTTTGTAACTTTTCCCAACACATGCACAAGTTAAACAGTTAAAAAGTGAGCACATGTGAACTGTAAAATGTGACGTCTAAATGGGCGGAGCCACATCATCCTTCCATAGACTACTTAACACCTTGCGCGCTAGCGGTTGTCCCGCTGTGCGCTGACTTTTGCGGAAGTCCGCGTTACATGAAGAGCTCAGCTCGTCATGAGTGTACAAGAGGCGTGACTCATGACGAGCTGAGCTCGTCATGAGCGTCGAAGGGGTTAATAAACAAAAAGTACATAAACCACACCCGTTGTTCGATTAGTTTTGTTTTTGTGAGTTATTTCCCTGTGTCCATTCTGTGATGCAGGTTCCCTTTTCTAGCGTCAGATTCTTTTTTGCAGCAACAAAACATATTCCAGAGTTGTAAGTTGTTTGATTATGGTATAGTAGATATTTATAATACGTAGCTATTTGTCAATATTTAAACATTTGTATTTAGGAAAAAGTGTTATTGGTTGTTTTTGCCTTTTTTCTGTAACGTCAGTAGCTTGTTTTCAGAAACAGACAGAATACAGCAACAATTGCTCCTTTTCTGGCTCCTTTGAGCTCATATACTGTGACTTGTATATTATAATATTGACACTGTACTTGACCTCAGAGGTGTTGGTGACCCGTCGGCGCGAAGACTAAAGATTTATAAGTAACGTCACCATCTTCTGGTTGTTACTCTGTTTCCCCCTTGGGATCATATACTGTGAATATGTATATTATAATATTAACACTCATTGTGATCTCAAAGAAGTTCATGACCCGTCGGCACGAACACTAAAGATTTATATGTAACGTCAGCAGCTTCTGGTATCTAACTCTGTTTCCCCCTTGGGATTATATAGTGTGAATATGTATATTATAATATTCACAGTCATTATGATCTCAGAGGAGTTTATGACCCGTTGCCGAAAGATGAAAGATTTCGAAGTCCTCGAGAAAAGAAGCTCTGAACATATTCACCGCTGGAAAGTATTTCATTATTGATCTTGTTTTGTATTCATAACTTTATTTTCCTTTTCCTTTTTGTGTGGCATCAGTGACACTCTCTATATTGTAATAGAGTGTCATATTGTCACAGAACAGAAACTGGAGATTTGTCGGTGCTAGGAGTAAACCATCTGAAATACAGCTTACTGACCTTTATAACTTACTTGATCAGATATTTTTACAGTGAGAATTTTTTTCGAAATTGCAGTCTAGAAAAAAGATAGTTTGCATAGATACTTTCTTAGCTGATACCTTTGATAAACCCTACATTTCTGAATGATATTTTGAAATTTATATTTTTCTCAGTTGCGGTTCATATTCACCTTCTCCCTAAAGAATATATAGGACCAGTAGTGTATATTATTATACTACTATCCTAAATATTCTTAAAAGAGTATGTGAGTGGTTAGTGGAGCAGTGAGCGACCCTTTAGCACTACAACAGAACATTCCTGAATTCTACAGAATAGAAATTGTAAAAAATGATAAAGTGTACATTTCTATGTAATATAAAGTCATTGGGAAACAACCTTTACAACACAGTCATTACATCGCACTACACTTACAACGCAGTCATTACATCGCAACACCCATTACAACACATGTCACTACAATGCAGGCATTACAACGCATACCATTACAACGCATGACAATACTTCGCATGTCACTATAACGCAGGCGTTACAACGCATACCATTACAATGCATTCCATTACAACGCATAGTACCCCTACACTATCCAACACTTATCCTACTGTTGCACCCCCTGGAGTTAGAATACTAATTTTTAACCCCTACGCTATCCAACACTTACCCTAATGTTGCACCCCCTGGAGTTAGAATAGTAATTCTTATTCCTACACTATCCCATACTTACCCTACGTTTGCACCTCCTGGAGTTAGAATAGTAATTTTTAACCCCTACACTATCCAACACTTACCCTACTGTTGCAACCCCTGGAGTTAGAATAGTAATTTCTACCCGTACACTATCCAACACTTACCCTACTGTTGCACCCCCTGGAGTTAGAATAGTAATTATTACCCCTATACTATCCAATACTTACCTTAAATGCAATGTAATGGTATGCGTTGTAAAGGTAGTTTTTTAAATTGCGATGCAGTGTCATGCGATGTAATGGAATGCGTTGTAGAGGATGTTGCGATGTAAAAACTGCATTGTAAGTGCATGCGTTGTAAATGTATGTGTTGTAATGTCTTACATTCAAGTCATTTGTTTTTAACTGTTTTCTACTTGTTATTGTTCTTGTCACCTGAGATGATGTAGTGCGGGAGTGCTTCTTGTAGCACTTCTTTTCTAATTTATCTAAAAGTAACTCAAGCCCTCTTATATTATCAAGGATATGGGGCAACACTTTTACAAACTATAGCAGAAAAAAAGGGATGGTGTGGTGTAGGAATGCAGGAAGCAGGTTTAAATTCAAGAAGCTTTATTCAGTAGCACAGCATCATGTAATCAGCTTCAGAGTCCAGGTACAACTGACTCAAAGATGCAGAATGCATCACCAGGAAAGTTCTGAGAACTAGAACACAATGAACCAGGTCTCATGCCATTAAAGGGGAAGGAAAATCAAGGCAAGAAATGTAATGCAGGATGTAACACATCTCCCCCACAAAATGGAAAACAAAGAAATTAACATATGTACAAATCATGGTAACAAGAAAATAAACATATTATACACATATTATACATAATCCCGTAAAGACATGGGTTTCTTACGAATACGGGAATCTTCCTTGATTCTAGAGGCAATAGTATCAGGAAAAGGCCTAGGACACTGATCTGGTACAGAATTGAAACAATTTTGAGGAAAAGAATGAGTATTCACACCAAACTGGATAGGACACTTTGCAACCTTGCTTACATTCCAAACCTTTCCATCTTGCGTGATAACAGAGTTTTTGAAAACATTCTTAACCTGAACAGGTCTACCATATTTGCTCACACCCTTGCTAACAAAAGAAGGTTTAAGAATCTTGACCCAATCTCCCACAGCCAAACCATGCTCTCTTGCCTTCCACCTCTTATTATACCACACAGCAGATTTATTCTGTTTAGAAGCAATTCTGTCCGCAATAAGCTTGACATCCACAACATCCTCACAAAAAGCCTTACACTTCTCCTTGAACCACCAAGGACAAATAACAGAAGCTGGATCTCTTCCCTTAAGCAACTTGAATGGACTAACTTCTGTGGTTGTGTGTGGAGTTATGGGGTAATGCCAAAGTTTCTCTCTGAGGATATTCAACCAATTACCCTTTTCCTTAATGGCATCCACAATAAAGTTCTTTAACACACGGTTGAACCGCTCGACCTGACCATTCTCATGTGGTTCGTAGAGAGAAGTCCTAATATGCTTAATGTTACAAGACTGTAAAAATGACTGCATTTCTGATGAGACTAATTGTACTCCATTGTCTGACACCAAAACAGAAGGACAACCTTCTCTAGAAAATACTTCCTGAAAGAACAAAATAATTACCTCAGAAGTGATCTTTGACACAAATTTTACCTCTGGCCATTTCGAATGGTAATCAATAATTACAAGGGCAAAACGAGAAGACTCAGGTAAAATATTAAACGGACCAGAAATATCGAAAGCAATTTTGTTCCACGGAACTTCAGGCCACACTACTGACTTAAGGGGTGGAACAACAACTTTTAACATCTTGTCTTTGTCACAACACTCACTGCATTCCCTAACCACACGATCTACAAATCTGTCCAAACCAGGCCACCAAAAATTCAACCTAATAAGATGCTTCATGGCAGAGATCCCAGGATGGGTTTTGTGCGCCAACTTGAGTATCAACTCCTGAACACCAACCGGTGGAACACACTTGTCACCTTTAAAAACCAAATTACCTTCACAGAATAATTCATCAGCAACATTGAAAAACGGCACAATATCTTCTCTGATATTAGCTTTGCTGGGCCAACCTTCCAACAAGTATTTCCTCAATGTAATTAACTTATCATCTTCTTCCTGACACTTGAACCAAAACTGTTCAGTAATCTCTTGATATTGAGTATCAACAAAATCTTGCAAACTAGACACAAAGTCTACATCTTTACACCCACTTACACTGTCAACCAAACTAAGACAAGGAAGACGTGATAGGCAATCAGCCGTAACATTTTTCTTTCCAGGTATATATTCCACCGTAAAACTATATTCCTGCAACTTAGATGTCAAACGTGCAATCCTCGCTGTAGAATTCCATCCTCCTCCCACTGATAGAATATGAACAAGGGGCTTATGATCCGTTCTCAAAATGAATTTAATACCCCAAATGTAGATTCTATAGTGTTCTATAGCCCATACACATGACAGTAACTCTCGCTCAATAACAGCATACCTGCGCTCTGTCTCACTCAGTGTCCTGGATGAGAAAGCCACATTCCACTCTGACACACCATCTGTTTGGGAAAGCACGCATCCTAAACCGTACAAACTCGCATCCGTGGTAATTATACATTTTTTTCCCATCCTAAAGGGTCTTAAAGTTGGTGAATTGACAATGTCCTTTTTGATCTCAGAAAAAGCCTTTTCTTGCTCTGTGTCCCAAACAAATTCATTCTTTTGTCTCAAAAGTTTCCTCAAAGGCTCCATTTTAGGAGCAAAATTAGCAACAAATTTGCTGTAGTACTCACACATGCCCGAAAAGGACAGGAGCTGTTCTTTAGTACTAGGAGCTGGGGCATTAAGAATAGCTTCCACATTCGATTTCTTTGGAACCAAACCTTCCCCTGAAAGAGTATGCCCCAAATACTCCACTGACTTTCTAAACAAATTGCATTTATGTGCTTTAAGAGTGAGACCATAGTTTTGCAATCTGGAACACACTTCATTAAGATGGACAGAATGTTCAGCACTATTTTTAGAAAAAATCAGAATATCATCCTGAAAGCACTTCAAGGTCTCTAAAAATTTGAAACATCACACGCTGGAAGACAGAAGCGGCAGAAGCCAACCCAAATGGCATTCTTCTGTACTGGAAGAGACCCATGGGTGTAATAAAGGCAGTACATTTTTTAGATTCTTCTGTCAACTCTATTTGATGGTACGCTGACCTAAGGTCCAGGGTGGAAAAAATCTGCGCACCATCAAAAAGTGAAACCAATTCATTTATATTGGGAAGCGGATGACAATCTATAACAATGTTTGAATTGAGAGCCCTCAAATCAATACAGACTCTCAACTTTTGATCAGGTTTTCGTACGAGAACTATGGGTGAAACCCATTCAGATGACTCTATGGGTTCAATGATATTATCCTTCAGAAGATCATCTAGCATATCTTTTAATTCAGATCTAACATTGAGAGGTACACCTCTCAATTTCTGCTTCACAGGAATGGCACCCTCCTTTAAAACAATTTTGTGTGCAAAGCCTTTCAATTTTCCTAGTTGATCGCAAAAAACTTTGTTAAATTTTTTTTCCAAAAAGAGGTAACATCCTCTACTCCTTCACTAATACTATTAACCATCTCCTGATCACTACAAAGCTCAATGGGATCCTTAGCTCGTGGATTCAATTTGATACCGAGTTCCCATTGATCTTGCCATCCAAGAACATTTACTCCCTTGAAAGCTATGTACAATTTGATATAGGCAAATCTACCTCTGAAAGTTAAAGGCACATTAAAAAATCCCTCAATAGAAATATTGCCTCCATTAAAACTCTCAGCTAAAATATCAGATGGTTGTAATTTAGAAAAATCACACACCTCATGTAGCTTCTCATCGAAGTATTGTTTGGTGATAATGGTCCATGGGGACCCAGAATCTACCATCAATTCAACATCAATTCCCAAAATGTCAAAGATGCATTTAGGTGACTTCTTACTAGTCAAAACAATAGTACCACTTTGTAAGATGGACACAACATAACCTTTTGTAACTTCTTGTGATGTGGTATCAGAATTGTTAACTGAAGACACTTTGACAGGAGTGGGATAATTAGAAACAGAACGTGATTGTACTGTTCGTCCCTTTGTATTAAAACGTTTTTCTCTGCAGACATTACCAAAGTGTCCCATTTTGCCACATATACTGCAAGTTCTATTAATGGCAGGACATCCTGGAAAAGAAGCGATATGTGACCTATTGCCACATCTAAAACAGGAAAATTAACTGCCGTTAGTATCAGGTTTCTTGTAATTACCACTTGACCAATTTTTAGTACCAGTATATGTGGTAGTAACATTATTTCCTTCATTCCTGGGCTTAACTAAGCACACTTCTTCCTCAACATTAGTTTTGTTGCTATTGGCACTTTGTTTATCTACAATATCCATCCACTTTTCAGACATCTCTGTTGACTTGGCAATAGCAATACTTTCTTCCAAGCTGGGATCACCTAAGCACCATAATTTATCTTGGACCTTCTTATTCTTAACATGAACAATAATTTGGTCACGTATCATTTCATCAGCCATTGTACCAAAGTTACAACGTAAAGTCAATGCCCTCAAAGAAGTGAGAAAATCATCAAATGATTCATCCTGTTTCTGCGCCCTGGTATAAAATTTAAAACGATTAAGAGCAATATTGGCAGTAGGTTTAAACCTTTTTTCCAGTCTAGCAAGGGCTTCAGAATAAACATTAAGGTTATCCCCACTTCCAGAAGGAGGAGTAACTTGAGGCAAAGTTCTAAAAATTTCTTGCCCTTCTGAGCCTAAGCAATGCAACAATATACTCTTTTTTCTCTCCGCACCCATTCGCTCTCCATCAATGGCTCTCATGTAATTGAAAAATTCCTCCTTCCATCTTGCCCAAGGTAAAGGAGGGTCACCCTTGATTTGTAAAAATTTTGCAGGAGGATCAAATTGCATTTTAAATAACAAAAGTGTAAACAATTAAAAGAATATTTTAAAATGTAAAACGGAGATTTCTAAAATGTACTCTAAAGTAAATGTGCTTGAATATAAAGTATTAAAGTGAACACACTGTAAAACATTATAATAAACATATTGTAAACTGTATAGTAAAACATTAATATGAGTCACTGTAAGAAAGGAGTCAAGATATCTTCATGCAATGATGAGAAAAAGTACCTTTGCAGATTTGGGTGAGAATGGTCCAAAAAGTAAGAAAACGGGGTATAGAAAGCGCTGAAATATACAACAAAAGCGCTAAGAAATGAGATAATAATAAGCTCTTCCGTGTGAAATTGTACCAAAACAAAATTCGAAGGAGGCGCTGAAGAGACGGAAGGTCAATCGGCTTCTCTGTATAGAAAACAAAACGTTGCTAGGTAACGCGGTGTTTAAACAAAATGGAGGCACGTTATGCGCAACGTCAGTGCGTAGGGCGTTGCGCTCTGTGTCTCAGTGACAACAAATCCAGTAACTTAGCAACAGGCAAAGCAACGACGTGTTGACGCTTCGGAAGCAATGACGTGTTGACGCTTCAGTTGCTAGGAAGTGAAGCAATGACGTGTTGACGCTTCGGTTGCTAGGAAGTGTAGAATCACAGAAAGAACGCGCTGACGTATCGAAACTCCGTTCGCCTCGTCAGAAGGCTTCCAGCTCAGCGTCTTGATCGCGTTGTAAAAACCAGGTCAGGGACAATCAATATTTGCCCGGCGGTATCGCCTCTTTAACCCACAAAATATTAATCAATGAAGAGGCAGGCGCTGGAGACTGGAAGGCAGGAAACAAGGTTTATTCTCTCCGGAGGAGAACACATCAGTTCAGACAGCCAGTATCGTCACGAGGTGCTCTAACCGCATCTCTGAGGCCTGGCCTCTTATACACATTTTCATCATCTTTATTGCAGGTAACACATCTTTGTAATGCTTTGAAGTATGAAAGGACATCCTCTGAATCTCCCCTTCAGGCCCGTTCCCACACACATTTACAGTTGAAGTCCCCACCCCGGTCACAACAGGTGATGATTATCGCGCAGCTGGACATTCCGCCGATTCACGGAATGTGGGGGTTTGATCGGATCTCATAGGGTGGGGGCTTTGATCAACTCGGGGGTCCTTTGATGAGGGAAGCTTCCTACTGTACGGGGGGGGGCAATAAACAGTATCCGCAGAGCTAGGTGGCGGCCTGGGAACGAGGAAGACAAACGGGCACACAGGAAAGGGGGGGGTTTGTATCAAAGGGCCTGGGACCATGAAAGGAATGAAGGGAGGTGTCGTGCTGGGAACAGGATGGGGTTCTGAGGCAGAGCTGCGCCGAAGAGGGGTTTATGACCCAAGGCATGTGAGAGCGGGGGGTTGTCAGCGTGCGTGCTTTGTGAGGGCGAAGGGCTATGCTGGGGGCCAGTGGCGTGCAGAGGGTGGTTCTGATCGAGGCACCTAAAATGGCGGGTGCGCACGACAAAAAGTGTGGCATCAGGGGAAAAGGCAAGATGGCGCAGATAATGTTTACCAAACCGTACTAATTTTCCACAGTCCTCCCTTTAACATATCCAAGACATCTTGCTGGCCTATTTCCTATCCATGTCTACTGTGGTGGTCATAAGTAAAGAAGTAGGAACCCAGGTGAAGGAGCTATAAACATTACATTTAAAATCTTTCGTCTTAGGAGGCGGGTCTATCGATAAACTCGTTTGCAGGAAAGTCATAGTAATGCAATATCGGACAAAAACGATTCTGTAGTGAGAGCATTGAGTACATTTCACAGATACTTATAGTCATTCGGAATGTGAACTGATAGGTTATTACATATGTAAGTTCTGTTCATATTTGGTTGGAGCATAATCAATACAACGGTGGCTGGGAGAGAAATGAGACGTAGTAAAAAAACAATAATCAAGGGTGTCATTGTTCGAAGTTAGTGAGTTCTCAGCATTCTTTGTCATCTTCTGTTGGCACTGTGGAGCACCGGCGGTGGAGCTATGGGTCCAGCTCTATTCTAGGTCCCACGTCGCAGGGCATGACCTTTTCCTCGCTTTTCTGGTCAAAAAGGTCCTTTTCGCCCTGTGTCCCTTTGAGTCGATTTTCAAAAAGTTCAGGTGGAAGAAGTGTGTGTGTGAGTAGTCCTTAGGGTAGGTCGGAGAAAAAGGGGGATGGAGCAGGGCCAGATCGGGAACAGACCAGGGGGACGGAAAATTTCAGGTAGGCGGGCTCATGACCGAGTTCAGAGAGCGGGGACTTTTCGGCACACGTTGAACATCGAGCAGGGGCATCAGGTCAGCCCTTTCCTCTCATTTTGTCGGAAACAGTGCCTCGTCCTGCAACTCCTTACTGTCGCGGTCTCGCCTTGGCCAATGTCGCAGATGTTCCACGGTCTGTAGTCAGGCCGTATGCTCCCACATCCGGTCTCTCTTTCCTCCGACAGTGGTACCCTTAAATGAGTTTGAAAAGACAGTCTTTAGAGAATTGGCAGAGGAAGGTAATCACATAAGTCTATTTCTCTCCCAGCTCCAAGCAAATGAGAAACATCCGTTACATTGGGGTTCACAACCAACATATAAATAATTGGTGATGGGCTTGTTGGATTTCCTATAACTTTCCTTCGTAATTATTTCTTTGGTGTTTGTTGGTGTTACATTCATTGTCGTGGTACGAGATCTGGTACCTTTTTATTGCATTTTGTTTATTACAGTTACGTCAGTTCTTCTGACAGAGACCCACCTTCCTAGTACGAGCCTTACAAAGCTATACCGTTCTCCAGGGCTTTATATTTTACGAAAAAGTGCAACGTGCTATCACCATGGTCTGATAGGTATCTTTCTGAGGGACGAACATAGGCGAAACAAATTTCCATTCTATCAATGCATCCTACCTTTCAGCTAAACATTTTACTTTCAACAGGGTTCATTGCAACAATTTCTTCATTTCGGTCTAATCTTAACTTTGCAAACATCATTCTAGTTCCTACATAGCCTCTTATAACCTGACTACTTCATTAAAAATCGGGGTCTTATGGAAAACAACTAGGGACATAGCAAACTGTGGTGAGGGACTATCGTCTTGCTTTGTGTCATAAGGGCGTTATTTAGCAGAAGGCCACAGTTCAGTTGGTAAGCGTTCAGTGACATTTCTCGAATTCTAACCTCTGTAGCTTGCTTATCAACAAATCATTTCTAGGGACGGCTGGCCTGTGTTAGTCGTAAGTCGACCCATCTCTTACAACCGGGGGTGAGGGACATTTTAAAAAAAATCTCGTCTGGGGCAGCTGATACAAAACTGGGGGCGTTCTGGGAAGATGGGGATGTTTCGATCCCCTTCACTGTTTGGGGATTGCGACAATTCGGGACGGGGAAGGTCGCGTTATCTGAGGCGTTTTTTTTTATCATAGCAGCCGCTGACATGTAGTTCCCTTATTACGGGTCAGATTAGGGAACCTCAGTCGTCTTACCTGTCCTTTCCCTATTGGCCAATTCTAGGTTTCATCAATTTTTAGCAGAAAGGAGAGGTAGTGACACGGCATCAGGGTGATTTTATTTAGGATAAATTTTGTGCAAATACTTGCGGTATTTGGAGCCAATTGGGTGGTGCACTAGGGGTGGCGGTTCGCCAATTTAGGTGCTAGTCGTTCGGAAGAGTGGGAGTGTGGAGGAGAGAGAGAGAGAGAGAGAGAGAGAGAGAGAGAGAGAGAGAGAGAGAGAGAGAGAGAGAAAGAAAGAGAGAGAGAGATGTGCAACAATGGGCTAAATAGTACACGAGCGACATGGGGAGTGGCCGTGTATTTAAGATAGGCTATTCAGCGCATTACACAACATGAGACATTACGGGTCTGTGTTAGAATTTCAAAAGCATGCAGTTTGGGACGGACGAGCATTAGGCCGGGTACAGGGGACATGCATTGAGTAAAAAGGGCACCATTGTGTCGCACTTCTTGCATTCTCGGTCCTTTGACCAGTTAAGTCAACGCTTCAGTCACACAAAAACATTCTCTCATTTTTCAGACATATGTGACATGTGCCCATTCACGCAACACGGATTAAGGGTGATCGTGTTTCATCATATCATACAACTTATTGGCTCTTTCGTTACAAGAGCAGTTTGTGGGTGTGCTTAGGTGCCACCTTGCAGCGTTAGTCCGCTTCGTGTATCAGACATGGCGAGGCTTCAGATCTTTACCACACCTCAGTCGCGATTCCAATGTAACCTGCAGAGGGAGAAAGAGAGGGGAAGGGAGGGGGACAACATTCGAGCATATCCAACGCATGGGTACGAAAGTCCTTTACTTACCTCATACTCGTCTTATCTCCTCGGGATAGAATCCCTGGGGTCTTGATTTCTGAAGCCAGGGGGTGGCAGTGTGTCCTTATAGGTCGTGTGTAGGGAATCGTAAAAAGAATCAGAGGCACTTAGTGAGGTATCTAGTTGGTAGATGTATCTAGCTATCGGGGTCCTTAAAACTTCTTTCAACGCTGTGATGTTCTAAGGCATATCAGTTCTTCGGCCAACTTTGTTCCCTAGTACCTTTGAGTGCCGTACCTTTATAACATTCTACCATTTACACCGTTTCACTTTACCCATCCTCAGAAGTCGAGGTCCTTCTCCATGTGTTAGTTCCTGAGCCAGTCGCATACTTGGAGGCAGAGTATCGTGTCTTAGATTCGATCCTCCATCCGGGGCTGGGCAACCATCTTCTAATAACCTTAAAGAGAGAGCAAAGCAGGGTGCACAGAAAAACTCTCCCGCTGATCCCACATTTAATAAAACATGCAATACCTGTGCATAGTTTGGAAAACCTTTATTTGCACAATCGTTCAGCATGTAGATATGAGGGTGCAATCGTATTTGGCCGGACACGGCGATGGCTGAAGTACGTACAGTAGGGGGGGGCTATTTTGCAGCATTAAAAAACATTAAAAAGGTTTTATTTAGTCATTTTGCAGGAAAATAAAAAGGTCTATAAAAAGGTGAGGGATCAAGGGGCATTTATTTCATAATTGGAAGCACAGTCAGACTAGTTGCAATCAAATTTCCTATATGCATACCGTGGACGTGTGTCACCAGCGAGGTGATGTATCGGCTACAATAATATCATAATAAATCGTACATTGAAAACAACATTTTTCACGGGGTCCTTTTACATGTTCATCGAGTGAACCCTCCCTCATTTTCGTCAAGTGTACAAAGGATCACATATATATATCTCAGAACATCGAGTCTTTTTAGCTAAAAACACCACGAGGTGTTCGTAAGTTCTCATTGATACCGGCGCCATGTTTCCTACAACCGGCGGTTGGACCAGAGTCCTTTTCGGCAGTTCAAAAAACTCGTGCTAACAGAAGGGGTGGCTATGTCGTGGTTATTTCGTTAGCGACCAAGGCAGTTGTTCCTCACCGGAAGCCTGCAGGGGCCGAGGGCTCCGGGGACTTTTGTAGAATCTTCAAGGCTGTGGAGATGCTGTCGGAGGTGGGGGCTCGTGCCCCAGTGGGCAAGCGTCCGAGTTACATTGCTGGTCAAAGTTACTCTAGCGGTCTAGACCCGCCTTCCAGGGGGCCCAGACGCTATTTTGAGGCCCTGCGGCAGCCGCCCTTCGTCGAGTCTGCAAGAGTGGAAGAGACCTTTTGGGGTGAAAGAAATGGAACTCCGTGTCGTGGGAGCAGGACATTCGGCTAGGGTGCAGCTGTGGTGCCCCCACCTGGGGGGGCGAGGGAGACTCGTTCGCGCCGTCTCCCTCTCCCGGTGCACTCCACGCTGCCCTCTTTCATGGGCATGCATGATGGCCACTCTACATCCCGTGCTCCACAAGTCCCATGTCCTGTGCTGCGGAAGTATGGCCGCCTGCAGTGCATGTCCTGTGCTGCGGAAGTATGGCCACCTGCGGCGTATGTCCTGTACTGCGGAAGTATGGCCACCGTTGCATGTTCTGTGCTGCGTGAATATGGGCGCCACCGTTGCATGTTCTGTGCTGCGCAAGTATGGGCGCCGCTGTTGTATGTTCGGTGCTGCGCAAGTATGGGCGCCGCCTGGCTGGAGGAGTTCGGTGCCGGGCCGGGAGCTGGGAAACCTCCTATCCAGGGAGGTGGGAGAGGCCCGTCCGCGTCGCCTCTCCCTCCCAGCCCAACCAGGACCAATTTCAGCGGAGGTATTTGTGATGGCCGGACTGGGGATGGGAAGCCTCCTGTCCGAGGAGGTGGGAGAGGCCCGTCCGCGTCGCCTCTCCCTCCCAGCCCAACCTGGACTAATTTCAGCGGAGGTATTTGTGATGGCCGGACTGGGGCTGGGAGCCTCCTATCCGAGGAGGTGGGAGAGGCCCGTCTGCGTCGCCTCTCCCTCCCAGCCCAGCCTGGACTAATTTCAGCGGAGGTATTTGTGATGGCCGGACTGGGGCTGGGAGCCTCCTATCCGAGGAGGTGGGAGAGGCCCGTCCGCGTCGCCTCTCCCTCCCAGCCCACTCCGCGAAGAAGAGGATGGGACAGCCATTTCATGCCGGGCCCGTGGTGCCTCCTGGACATCCCACCGGCGATTCGATCGATGGTTGTCAGCAGGCCCCGCCCCACACGTGCTGTGTGGTTCACCTTCCGGATGAGCGTGACCGGTGACCTGCGGCATTTCGGGAACTTCCGGAGTGGGGGTAGGTATTTTGTTTGGACAGGCATGTCTGGGTAATGGGGGGTTGTCTATGCATGCCTGTAATTGCTCCTTTCGTTTACAGAGTGGGGGGGCAGCAGAGAGTAATCAGTCCCATTGCACTCCAAGTTTGAGTTCATTAATGGAATGTATACTAATCTGTCCGAGACTACTCTGTGTATTGTTTCTGTAAGTTATCCGAAAAAGGGTGGCCTTTTTTTTTTGTGTTGGGGAACAGTAGCGGTAGTACAGGGTTCATCACCGGGTAATTTAGAGCTAGACTGGGTTTCTTGTCTTAGCGTTGTTCGATCTATGAGGACTCGAACATGTCGCTGAAATCGGCCTGGCGAAATCTGTGCCATCGGGCATAATCAAACGTGGTGGTTCTATCTGGCCTGCCCATGTCAGTCTGATTCATCTTTGTCTCGCGCCTTTTCCCTTTCTGCCGGCCTGTTATTCCTGTCGGCCCTCTGCTCCTACTCTCGTTCAGTAGAGTCGGGCATTGGGCTTTCCAGTGCCCGGCATATTTACAAAAAGCACATTGGTTTTGCCCTAAGTCTGGTCGTCCTGTGCATAGTGTCGGGGGATTACTTTCGGGTCGTTGTGTCCTGGGGTTGTCCTGTCGATATATTCCTTTACCTACTCTGTCCTCGTCTCTTTTCTTTCGTTGCATTGCTTCTTTGCGCCACATACCGAGACTGTCGAGCATAATAGGCGTTGTCTTATTATTACGAAGGGCTATTTCTAACGTTTCTATTTTATCAAGATCGAAGGATCCTATCAGTGGCCACTGTTTCTCTTGATTTTCTTTGGTATACCTATGCCACAGCTTACTATAGGCTATGGTAACTAATCCATAGTTTATGAACATGTCTTTATTAGGGGTGCCTTCCAGCGGAGCTAGATGGTCCACCTCTAATAAACGGTCCGGGCTGAACCAACTACCAACCAGTGGGGAGAAGACAGACATGACGGCTCACAACGAGGGACAAAAAGTCAGCACTGCCTATCTTATCACTGCGTGCAAAGACTAGACAGAATATTTCTATTCTACGTTGTTTGCAGGCAGTGAATACCTCATGAACCAATATCAAATAATCAATAAACGACCAGTGGGGAGAATAAGTAGGCCCGCAAAAGGTCTGCGTCCTCTACCCTTTCACTATCTGCAAAGGGGAACCTGTTCTTTCCTGTTTGCAGACAGAGAATCTCCAGAAAACAATCCGCGAACAGTAGTTCGGGGTTAAAAACAATTAATCAGTGTGGGAGAGGGGAATCTCCCGAAAACAATTCGTGAACAAATAATCAATATCAGTGGGGGAGAAAGATAGGCACGCTGGCTGCGTTACCTATCCTTCACTGTTTGCAAAGAGAAATAGCCTATTGTTTCTCCGTTTGCAGACAGTGAATCTCCAAATAAGTTAACAAAGAGTAATACTAGTATTTTCCGGTCAATTAAACAATCGTTTCGCAATTCGTCGTGTTTACACGACCTTACCCGGACCGTATGGACAGTTTCTTATCTTCCGAATCCAGCGCCCGATCGTCCTCTTTTCCTCGTATTCCTCGCGGCACTCCTGATGGTTCCCAGTCAGGACCGTAGATCACTCGAGAGAGGTCTGTTCGGAACTAGTGAAGTTCGGATGATCGGCTGCCAGACGAGGGTCTATTGGGCAAGAGCTCTCCCGATCGTTGCAGTCGTTTACTCTGTCGTCAGGACCTCTCCCACTGGATCCACGTGTCGCTGATGGGCCCCACGCTTGGGACGCCAATTGTAAAAACCAGGTCAGGGACAATCAATATTTGCCCGGCGGCATCGCCTCTTTAACCCACAAAATATTAATCAATGAAGAGGCAGGCGCTGGAGACTGGAAGGCAGGAAACAAGGTTTATTCTCTCCGGAGGAGAACACATCAGTTCAGACAGCCAGTATCGTCACGAGGTGCTCTAACCGCATCTCTGAGGCCTGGCCTCTTATACACATGTTCATCATCTTTATTGCAGGTAACACATCTTTGTAATGCTTTGAAGTATGAGAGGACATCCTCTGAATCTCCCCTTCAGGCCCGTTCCCACACACATTTACAGTTGAAGTCCCCACCCCGGTCACAACAGGTGATGATTATCGCGCAGCTGGACATTCCGCCGATTCACGGAATGTGGGGGTTTGATCGGATCTCATAGGGTGGGGGCTTTGATCAACTCGGGGGTCCTTTGATGAGGGAAGCTTCCTACTGTACGGGGGGGGCAATAAACAGTATCCGCAGAGCTAGGTGGCGGCCTGGGAACGAGGAAGACAAACGGGCACACAGGAAAGGGGGGGTTTGTATCAAAGGGCCTGGGACCATGAAAGGAATGAAGGGAGGTGTCGCGCTGGGAACAGGATGGGGTTCTGAGGCAGAGCTGCGCCGAAGAGGGGTTTATGACCCAAGGCATGTGAGAGCGGGGGGTTGTCAGCGTGCGGGCTTTGTGGGGGCGAAGGGCTATGCTGGGGGCCAGTGGCATGCAGAGGGTGGTTCTGATCGAGGCACCTAAAATGGCGGGTGCGCATGACAAAAAGTGTGGCATCAGGGGAAAAGGCAAGATGGCGCAGATAATGTTTACCAAACCGTACTAATTTTCCACAGTGTCTAGTATCCAAGCAACAGACTGGAATTTTAACTAGAAGGCGAGTTCTACAGCTCGGTGCAGGCAGCAGGCAGCAAGCTGGAATGTTGAGAGAAGCCTGAGCGTTGAAGAGACTTGAAAGATGCACAAGTCTAAAATTAGGTGTAGGTTACACCAAATCACCAGGAAATACTTACAAACAGCAAGAGAAATAAAGGAATATATCCAGGAATCCAGAAAGTCAAAAGATAAAAAAAAATTTAAGAGATTTTCTTCAGCAAGAACATAAAAGTCCATAAAAAGATCAGAATAGGGTTCACTCCGCTCCTGTGCTGTAGATGGCTGGAGTCCTCGTCGCCAAAATATGTAGGAATGCAGGAAGCAGGTTTACATTCAAGAAGCTTTATTCAGTAGCACAGCATCATGTAATCAGCTTCAGAGTCCAGGTACAACTGACTCAAAGATGCAGAATGCATCACCAGGAAAGTTCTGAGAACTAGAACACAATGAACCAGGTCTCATGCCATTAAAGGGGAAGGAAAATCAAGGAAAGAAATGTAATGCAGGATGTAACATGTGGCTACGCTTAAGTGATATTTTATGACTTGCTTTTTTATTTGTCACCCCTTTGATATATACAGTGTCAGTTTCTGAAGAAAGTTTATTTGTAATTGCTCATTAAAAACTGTTTGAAACCAAGACTGACATTTTTGCTGTGCAACCACACCTCCCAGTCAGAAAAGTAAACACCGCATTAAAAGTAAACAGTGCTCCTGGGAAGTATCCCACCCGAAAACTTAATAAAAAGAAGACCACAACACACTCTGTTTTTTTCCACTGTGATTTGTGCACCCCACACCAATTATATAAATGGCCCTTAAACTATATAAAAAACAATTTTTACCTTCACAATCCCTGCCCACCACCTTGTGATCACTGTACAGAGATAATAGAGTTCCTACCCTTCCCACTACTTTTTTTTTCCTGTACTCCATTGAAGTGAATCACAAAATAGTTCACAACAGTGTACCGTTCCCAGCCAATAATGAGCAAACTTGTATTCAGAACACTTTAGCTAATAAAATGTCCATGGTTTTCCACAGAGGGGAGGGAATTGCTCCCAACACTTCTACTTTTATTGCTTCACAGCCATTGAACATTAAGCTTGGGAAGGTCCTGCTTGGAACATGTCAGCCAATCAGATGTCCTTGCTACTCCGCGCAGGGGGAGGGAATGGCTGGCAACACTTCTACTTTTAATTGTTCGCAGCCAATGAACATTAAGCTTGGGAAGGTCAGCTTAGAACACGTTACCCAATGAAATATCCCTGATGCTCCGCGGAGGGGAGGGAAAGACTGGCAACACTTCTACTTTCAATGGTTTACAGCCAATGAACATTAAGCTTGGGAAGGTCCTGCTTTGAACACATCAGCCAATCAGATGTCTTTGCTACTCGACACAGGAGGAGGGAATGGCTGGCAACACTTCTACTTTTAATTGTTCGCAGCCAATGAACAATGAGCTCTTTGTTGGAACACCTCAGCCAATTAAACGTTAATTTGGGTCCGTGCACAGGAACAGAACACGCCCTCCCACATAATATTAAATTTTGTCTAACAAAGTGGGGGCGTGGCCAAGCAGCATGGCCGACAGGACGTGAGCTCCTCCAGCTCCGTCCCGAAGACCAGCAAAATCCTGACTTTGATCCTACCCGGGCTCTCCTGGTCGCTGAACAGGCTTGTCGATCGGAGCTGTGATCCCGCTGGGTTCCATGAGCCTGAAAAAACGGACCCACGATCTGTGTTCCGCTGTGAGCGCCGACACGGGTGCTCCTTGAGGGCAGAGACGGCGCGCTGAATCACGCAACGCCGGGGACTGGGCCTGCACGGTGAGGCCGGACTGCGAGCACACCACCCGAGGCTCCCGACCTGGGCGAGTCCCCTGATGTTCGCCGAGGATCTAACCGCGACTCCCGTGCTGTGAGTGAGGGACTGGAGGGTGGTGGCTCAGCGACCCTGCTGCTGGGAGGTGAGGAGGAAGTCCGGACGGAGACGCCGTCCATTTTGCGCATCGCTCCTGAGTCAGAGCTCTGGGCCCCCCTACCCCCCTGCGGCTACCGTTGCCGGGTGCTGTATCCCGGACCCGCCGTGGCGGCTGCACCTGGTGGGGGAAGCCGTGAGTACCGTCTACACTTACCCCGCATTGCAGTGTCTGGTGACCGCGGGGGCCTCTGGGCTGCTGCGTGCCTGGCTGGACCCGACACCTTCACGGACCCTCGCACGGACTGAGGGCCTGCTTCCCTCCTCCTGCCGAACCTCAGCCTGTCTACTCCTTTGGCTCCTTGCCACCCTACTACCTCAGGGGGGACTCTGAAACAGCGTCGCTGGGCCTGCTGTCGGACTGCACCCCTCCCCCACACGCCCGCCATCTTGGGGCCTGTGCCGGGCGGCCTCCGAGAAGTCTGCGGCGGCTGGTGGCGGAGAGCACCTCTGTTCCTCCCGGCCCAGATCTGCGGAGCCTGGGGGATCCTCTGATGGACTGCCAACAGTGAGTACTGTGGGGTGAGGAGGTGCTGATGCCCGCGTCCCCACTGGTCTTGCTCATTGTTCTCTAGGGGGGATCCCATATCCTGACCCCCACTGACGGGTGGTGGACGAGTGTTACCCCTGCGCTGTTTGGCCTCTCAGCTCCCTTGAACTACTGGTACCGCATCGTCTGTGTAGCGCGGGGGGCGCCTACCATCCCTGACTTGGATCGGTTCGGGGGGGCCCTCCTTGGTCGGCCGGGCTTGAGTGGCGCAATTTGTGCCATACAGACTTGAGCTGCTCGTCATGGCGGCCCGCACGGGTCGAGGTTCAAAGCCCTCCCAGCCTAATACGATCGTCCAGTACACCACCCCTCGCCACCAGCCGCAGAGGATCACGCGGCAGACAGGCCCTGAGGACAGAGGTGAGGATCCGTCGGAACCGACCAGAGCTGAACTCCTCAAGGCTATTCAGGGTTCCCACGCGGCCCTGGAACACCAGATTGAGACAGTCTCGATAGATATAAACCTTCTGAGGACGGAACTTCGCAACGTCGCGGACAAGGTCTCGGATGCGGAAGGCAATATCACTCAGCTGCAGGGGAGATCGCTTCCCTACAAAAGTCGCTTGCCCAGCTCACCTCTACTACCCGGGCACTGGAAAGGCGCGCTGAGGATGCGGAGGGACGGGCGCGTCGGAGCAACATACGAGTACTGGGAGTACCGGAACGACTGGAGGCAGGGAACCCTGAGCGCTTCCTAGAGACTTGGATCCGTGAGCACCTGTGTCCGACTGGATTGTCCAACGTCTTCATTGTGGAACGGGCGCACAGAGCCAAGGTGCCCCCTCCACGACCGGGAGAGGCTCCTAGAGCCCTCATTGCGAAAATTCTGAATTACAAGGACCGCGACTGTATCCTCAGGGCGGCGAGGGAGACGGGGCCCCACATGATAGAGAACTGTCGCATCTCAATATACCCTGACTATACCCAACAGGTGCAGGAACAGAGGAAATCCTACTTGGGGGTTAAACAAAAACTCCGGGATATGCAGCTACAGTACATGCTTCTGTATCCCGCCAAGCTCAAGGTGCTTGCCCAGGGCCGGGCACATTTCTTTGAGACACCAGCGGAAGTTTGGGAATGGCTGGAGATCAGAGGGGATGACTTGCCCCCAGGAGAACGTGGGGGCTCACGTGACACTTGGGGTACCAGGCCACAGAGACGGCGTCGTGGTAGGAGAACTCGTCGCTCTAGGTCCCGGGGTTCTCCTGAGGCTCGACCCACGGTGGGACCGGATGGAGCTATCCTCATGAATAACTCGCCGACGAGAGCTAGCTCGAGCTCAGCGGGGGCGGCTGCTCCTGGTGACATCCTGGTACCGGACACCTTGCAGGAAATACTGCTGGACACGGCTTCTACAGCTCCGGTGGTCCCAGAGACTGCCATACCGGCACAGGAGTCGGAATGATCCTTGTTTAAACTATCATGGCATTTCTGTGTGCTCACTCTCAGCTGAGCGGGCCTCCTTTCACTTGCGATTCTCTGGCCTGTAGCATTTCAACGTTGTCGCCGGGACCTTCCGAACTCTGGTCGGTACCTTGGGATTGCATTTGGGTCATGTGAGCTATGGGGGGTCTGAAGTGGAATTGTCTGATGTCGTGTTTACCTTACTGATACGGCTGGGGAGATGTGCCCGGGTGCTTCTCTCAGATACTTTGGTCTTTCGGGAAGCTGGGTGGTTTGGTGGGTGGGGTTGTTTTGCTGTGTGTGAGTGTGTGTGGAGTGTGTGGTATGGGGTGGCTGTGCACGTCCTGGCACTGGCGGGGGAAGGGCGGGGTGGCGTTTTTGGTTGTTGCTGTCCTATTGCTCGTGGGTGGTGGGGAGGGGGGTGTTCTTGCAAAAGTTTCGTGTTTTGGGGTTGTTGGGGGGTGGGGTTGGGATTGTGATACAGATGACACTGACATTATGTGCATATTGGTTCCGATTTGTGGGAGGCTTGACCTCAGAGCTGCATCCCTAGATTTAAATGTGGTAAGGGCCACTTGGAGGCGGTCCGAATTGCGCCTATACTGTAGCCCGTTTGGGCGTTCGCATTGGCCATGGGATTTAAGTTTTTAACGTGGAATGTGCGTGGCTTGGGCACGTGCACCAAGAGACACAGGGTCCTCAACTTCCTTAAACGCCATGGGGTTTCGATTGCTTGTTTACAGGAGACACACCTGGACGAGGAAGGCGCACAACGCCTAGCTAGAAAGTGGAGAGGCCAGGTTTTCCATTCCTCCTATTCTACATATGCTAGGGGGGTTCTTATTTGGCTGGCCCCAGGGATTCCCTGTGCTGTTCAATATATTGACGCAGATGTTGAAGGTAGATATATATTGGCGAGAATCAGACTAGATGACAAGGACCTCCTACTTCTGAACACGTATGCCCCGAATATTGATGATCCGGCCTTCTTCTCCCAGATGCAGGATGTTGTGGCTCCGAGTTTAGATGTGCCCCTCCTTTGGTTCGGGGATTTTAATTGCGTATTGCACCATGAGTTGGACCGTCACCCGTCCAGAGAGGGCACTAAGCCCCGCATGACGGCGCGCTTACGAGACGTGATGCATAATCTTGGGGCAGTGGACGTGTGGCGTACTTGCCACCCCACAGAGAAGCTTTACACATGCTATACTCCGACACACGGTACACATAGTCGGCTAGACCGGGTCCTCGCAGCTAACCTTCCTCCCTCACTTACATTGACGGTTACACACCAGGCCCGATATCTGTCGGATCATGCCCCGGTCACGTGCGTGGCGCAGTGGCCTGATCGTGCGTCACGACCGCGCACGTGGCGCCTGCCGTCTGACCTGCTTCAAGATCAGGTGGCCAGAGATCATGTAGCAACGTCGCTTTCTGACTACTTAGAACTCAATTGGGTGGGAAATGACCTATCCTACTCCACCCAGTGGGAGGCACTTAAGGCAGTCGTACGCGGAGCGTGTATGGGCTTATCGTACGGGGTCAGGAAGCAGTTGCTCTCTGACTTACGGACTGCGGAGGATGCACTCATGCGTGCCCAATCCCAGCCCGATCCGAACGCGTTGGACCAACAGGCGGAGGGTCTTGCCCTGGTATCCATCCACGACATATTAACGCGACTTGATAATTTACGCTGGGCCAGTATAGGCAACGTCTACACCGTGAAGGGGACAAGTCGGGCCGATTGTTGGCCTGGATTCTTCGTCGGGAGTTCACGCCCGAACGAATCGTGGCCCTACGGAACCCCAGTGGCATTATGGTCCACTCGGAGGCGGATGTTCTTGCAGTCCTTCGAAGCCATCTGCAAACTGTGTATGCAACTGACCCGTCCATATCAGCGGACGCCTACCACTCGTATCTTGAGGACCTCCGCCTACAGACCCTGCCGGAAACTGTGGCGAAGGAACTCGATGTCAAGCTGACGCTGGGTGAGATTACCGCGGCGATAGCCGCCCTCCCCCGAGCCAGGACTCCTGGTGGAGATGGATACCCGGCTGAGTTTTATCAGGCCTTTGGACATGTCCTGGCCCCTCCACTCTTGCAGGTCTATAACGAGGCTCTGCGTACTGGCACCCTCCCGCCCTCCATGAATCAGGGTGAGGTGTGCATGATCTTGAAGCCAGGCGGTGACAAAACAGACCCCGCAGCTTATCGACCTATCACATTGATCAACTCAGATGCAAAAATCCTTACTAAAATGCTGGCCAATCGCCTGGCCCCGCACATGTCCCAACTCGTTCATCCCGACCAGTGCGGCTTCATCCCGGGTCGCAACACGGCGATGAATTTGCGTCGCCTGAACCACATACTGCATGAGGTGCGAGGACGAGAGGGTCCTCACGTGCTGGTCTCCGTTGACACACTATTATACAGGGAGACAGGGGAAATGGTATAGGCTTTAAGAGTTTAAAAGGGGCATAATCGTCGACGTTTCGACCCTGGCGCAATACGGGGAAATCGCAACCTCTGCTGCGGGTCTTCTTCAGGACAAATGGGGGGCGGGGAAAGGGGAGCACCACGGAAAAGACTGTGGCGGTGTAACAAGGCCAGATCAGTTGGGCGGTACACCTCTGACTAGTATGTTCAGTTGAAAGTCAATTGGTGGATTTGTAGTAAACCAAGCAGGCGATATCAATCGTGCCTGGTCTGGTTAAACAGTTGAAATTTGACCGGTTTGCTGAAAGCGAGGAAAGAGTAGGTCTAGTTCGAGAGGACCTTCTATTAGTTCGTGGGTGTAGTATGTACTTTATTATTAGTATACTAGCTCTTTAAGGAATGCCTTCTTTAGAGTTCCTATTCCATGTTCTTAGAATGTTATACTGTATGCTTTGACCATTGCAAACCTGGTATTCTACTTTACTGGTCGTGGGTTGATTTACTCTGCCTGAAATAAACCACCTTATCAACCTTTCTGTCTGGATCTCCATCCTTATTTGATCCACTACCTTACTACAATTATTGGCGACGATCGGAAGCTGATTGGCATCAAACCCACCGACATGAGCAGTTCGACCATGAACTTTGAGGTCACTGGCTCCAACGTTTCTGTTAAAATCGGATTTTAACTTGGGAATTTTCGTTTTCATCTCTGAAACCACCTTCACATAAACTGTGAGTTTTTTTTTTAATAATTTATTACCTGGAAGCCGTCTTTGAGCGCTGCCTGCTCCATACCGTTTATTTTCAAATGCGCGAAGCATTCTACGCTCGTGAGGCTAGCTGTGGAATTGTTTTTGTACGCGCTTCTAGCACACGCGCAGTACGTCTACAGCGTCACTCTGGAATGCGTCCAGCGTATGCTGTGATCTAAGTGCGCCCCAGCTTTGTTTACGTTATCGGCGCTCAACTCCAACTGCTTACGCTCCAGCCGTATTTACGTGTGCAGCGCTTGACGTCAACTTCTCAAAATAAAACGTCTATTTCAGCGCTCCGCGTCTGCTTCATATAACGCTGACAGGCATCGCACTCCTCAACTTCTTGTCAACGCGACCTTGTCTGTGAAATTTTGGTCGTCTTCTGTCTAGGTTTAAAAGATCGTTTTTCCTGACAGTGCTATTTCAAGGCTGACAAGTAAGAAATTATCATAATATATACAAAAAAAATTTTTGTGTGAATTATTATGGCTGCTTCAGGTAATAACAACAATGGGATTGTAGCACCTCCATCTTTTTTAATTGTTCCTGGCACAAATGGCTACGTGTATTTACAAACTATTTGGAAGCTATAGATGCTCTAGAATATCCTGCATCCAGAAAAAGAGCTATCCTGTTCAATCACTTAGGAGATGCTGGCCAACAATTATTTGACAATTTAGCAGTAGTTCAAGCTCCTGCTGATGATGACTCATGGAATGAATATACCGAGGCACTAACACGTCTGGGCAAACAATTTAAAGATGATCCATCAGTCATGGTAGAGAGACATATGTTCTTTAAAAGGAAACAGTTACAAGAAGAGTCCATAGAAGACTATGTAGCTACTTTAAGAGTTCTTGCATCGAAATGCGAATTTGGTACCTATCTGGAGACTGCTCTTCGTGATCAGTTAGTTTTTAATTGCTTTAATAAGAAGATCCAAGAGCGAATTTTGACATGTAAAAATCCAACTTTGGATGAAGTCATTGTAATTGCGAAAAGTATTGAGTGTTCTGTTGTCTCCTCTAAAATTTTAGCTGAACATGCCTCTTCTTCAACTGTTTGCAATATTTCGCAGGCATCAGGGGACAATTGCAATGTTAATGTGGTTTCTAACCGTAATATTGGGAAAAAAGTTTTTGAACCCAAAACTAATGCATTTTGTTACAGGTGCGGTTCAAAGTTTCACATTGCAAATAATCCAAAATGTCCTGCACAAGGTAAAAGATGTTCTAATTGTAAACGTGTAGGTCACTTTGCTGCTTCGTGTCGTTTACCCAAAGATAAGTCTAAGGTTAATATGGTTTATTCTGAGGAGGAAATTTGTGATGCGTTAAACCTTTCTTCTATTTCGTTCATTCAGGTAAATGCTTTGTGTGATTTCAGCATCAAGGGGCCTATTTGCACCATTTCTATTGGGATTCAGACCATACAGGTTATGGCTGATTCCGGATCCCCTATTACCATTTTGGATGAAACCACTTTTCAGTGCTCTTGGAATAACAAAGAATTATTCACTACTGATGTTAATCCTAAAGCTTTCGGGGGTTTTGACATAACTATGCGTGGATATTTTCCAGACAACATTGATTTTAAAGGTCGTGTTATCTATACTAAAATATACGTTGCACACAATGGCCGTGATATTATAGGTTGGCAAGACCAAGCCAGACTGGGCATTATTTTAAAACCCGGTCATCCTGAACCCGTTACTTTGGGTGATCTTCCTTTACTAGCTGTTTTTGATTATTGTAATGACCCCATTCTTGGTAATGTATTAGAAAAATACAAGGTTGTTTTTGAAGATAGGATTGGGTTGGTGAAAAATTTCGTGCATGATATTAAGTTAAAAGACAACGCTTGCCCTGTTATTCAAAAGGTGCGGCCTGTCCCTCTGTCTGTGAGAGAGGATTTGAGAAAACATATTGAATCTCTTATTGCTCAAGACATTATTTCTCCTATTGAGTCTTCAGAATGGGTTTCTGCTGCCGTCGTAGCTCGAAAACCTTCTGGGGAAATTCGTTTATGTGCAGACCTGCGTGTACTCAATCGCAACATTATCATTGATGTACACCCCTTACCTAAAATCCATGATATGCTGGCCAACATCGGTAGTAGCAAATATTTTTCCACTATCGATTTGCGCTCAGCGTACCACCAAATTCCTTTATCTTTAGAATCTCAACCTCTCACAACATTCGTTACACCTTTTGGTGTATATATGTATAAAAGGTTACCTTTTGGGCTTGCCTCTGCAGCCAGTATATTTCAAAGATTAATGGACTCCATTTTTTATAATTGTCCCGGAATTCAGGCGTTCCAGGATGACATTTTGGTTCATTCTGAATCCCTGGATCAACATTACATATTGATGGAGTATGTTTTAAAGTCTCTACTAAATTATGGTCTTACCGTCAACAAGAAGAAATGTAAATTTTTGGCTAGTAATGTAGATTACTTAGGCCACAACCTCTCAAAAGATGGCATTAAACCCAAATCTTCTTTGCTAGATGCTATTAAAAATGCTCCTCCCCCTCTTGATAAAGACTCACTCAGGGCATTTTTGGGGTTGAGCGAATATTATGCTCGTTTTGTTAGGAACTATGCTCTTGTAGTTCAACCCCTTAGAGATCTGTTAAAAAAACATGCTAAGTTTGTGTGGTCCCCTGAATCTCAATCTGCTTTTAACTCTGTCAAAGATCTGATACTCTCTGCTCCTGCCATCAAGCCCTTTTCCCATGGTGTTCAAAGCATCATTACCGTTGATGCTAGTTCCCGTGGCCTAGGAGCTGTTCTGAGTCAAATAGTTAAAGGTGAAGATTGCACCGTTGCATTCGCTTCTCGTTCATTAACTTCAGCTGAAGCAAATTACAGTACCATAGAACGAGAAGCCTTAGCTTGTTCATGGTCAGTTGAAAAATTTAAAATGTACATTTGGGGCACCAGATTTCTTTTATACACAGACCACAAGCCGTTAATTTATATGCTCGGCGAGAGTTCCTCCAATAGAGCTTCTTCGCGTTTAGTTAGACTATTGGCACGTCTTCAAGAATTTAATTTTGAAATAAAATACTTACCTGGAGGAAAAAACATTCGTGCGGATTGTTTATCACGCATTCCTTTATCCACTTGTAACATTGTCAACTCTGACTTAGAATATGTATTTGCTGTTGATGATGCCCTTCAAGGTACAAAACTTACTAAACAAGACTGGTTAAAAGGTATGGATAACGATTCTTGCTTACTCAATGTCAAAAAATTTTTGATTAAAGGTTGGCCCAGAGATAGAAACATGTCAATGGAAGAAAAACATTATGCACAAGTTGCATCTGAATTGTCGGTGTCAGGTGACATTTTGTTCAGGCAAGACAAATTTGTCCCACCCGTTGGCATCCGGCAATCCATCATTTCTCTGGCCCATGAAACTCATCCTGGTATCACTGGTACCACCAATAAAATTAAAACCACTTATTGGTGGCCTGGTATCGATAACCAGGTTAGATCCTTTGTCAATCAATGTCCACAGTGTCTATGCTCTGATAAACACTGGAAGTTGTCTAATTCACCACTGGTTCCTGTAGAGTGGCCTGAGTCTCCTTGGCAGAAAATTGCCATAGACTTTTCTGGTCCATTTGCTGTTTTTAAGGATGACCTCAAATTCTTAATAGTTGCCATTGATTACTTTTCCAAATGGATTTATTTTTCTTTAGTCAAGAACCCTAATTCTGTTGCTGTAATTTCATTTTTAAAGGGTTTGTTTGTCATCGATGGTACTCCACATGAAATTGTTTCCGATAACGGTTCACACTTTGTCTCACAGGAGATGAATTTGTTTTTAAACAATGTTGACATTAAGCACATGTTAGTTCCTCTTTACAGTCCTGCTTCTAATGGTCTTGTAGAAAGAGCCAACCGTTTGTTGAAGGAAGCTATTCAAACAGCCTGTGCTAATAAACTTGATGTAGCTGAATTTCTTAGCGAGAAAATTTGGAACTATAATTGCACCCCGCACAGTACCACAGGAGTGTCCCCTTTTGTTTTACTGCGGGGCAGAATTCCCACTTCTAGGTTGAACCCTTCTTGGTTGATGAAAAGTTCTCTTGTCAACGTGGATTTAACTAAAATTCGTGAACATGTCAAGAGTAAACAAGAGAGTTACAAAAATAATTATGACAAACGCATGCATGTCACAGAAAAACCTCTTATTTCGGGTGATTGGGTCATCATTAGGAAACCTGTGAAGGTAACTAAGGGGCAATCCAAATTTTCTGCTCCGGTTAAAGTGTTGAAAGTTTCTCGTTCTGCAGCTCTTTTATTTGAAAGGGGTTGGTGGAACAAGAATGCCCTTATTAAGATCTCTGATCAACAAGCAAAGATAATTTCTTCCAACAAACAGACCTCAGATTTATCGGATGATCGCTATTCTGACTGGTTTGGTGTTGGTGAATCATCTACCTCTCCAATTGTTCCTTCTGTTCCCGGCAATAGCCTTGTCCTTGACACTTCCCTGTTAGCACATGGTGATTCCAACGTTCTCATGCCTCCTCCCACTTTACAGCCTGTTTCCAATTCCATTGGTGCGGGGGATGGTAGGGATCACAGTCGGAGAATTAGATCTGTTCCTGTAAGATTCCATGATTATGTGTTGGATTAATCTTGTTTTTCTTTGTATGCATTTGCTTACTTTACTTTGTTTTTTTATCTACTTTTTATCTTTATATTTATTAGGGGAAGGATGTGTAGTATGTACTTTATTATTAGTATACTAGCTCTTTAAGGAATGCCTTCTTTAGAGTTCCTATTCCATGTTCTTAGAATGTTATACTGTATGCTTTGACCATTGCAAACCTGGTATTCTACTTTACTGGTCGTGGGTTGATTTACTCTGCCTGAAATAAACCACCTTATCAACCTTTCTGTCTGGATCTCCATCCTTATTTGATCCACTACCTTACTACAATGGGTCCCTGTATTTAGTACTCCAATTCAGTAAATTTGGGATTAGTGGCTCGTTACTGCAGACTAAGTACGGCACGTCCCGACTCTCACATCCGGGAAGAAACCCGGTTCTTCCCGGATGTGAGAGTCGGGCTAAGTTCGCAATTCTAGAACTTGTGGCGGGAGGTGTGTCTAAAAGTGTATGTTGGTGCTGGCCATCAATGAGAGAGACCTGTGCATTTTTCAAATGGGTAGTGAAAAAATATGAGTATGTTGCTGGAGATGTGGGCCGCCGTGCCACCAATGTACTTACCGGGGGGAGGGTAAACACCCATTATTCCGCAACTTTCTTTCCGCATACCATCACTCCGCATACTTTCATTACGAAAGTACCATGACTCCGCAATGCCATTATAACGCATGGCATTACATTTTATATGCTTTTACCACGCATACATTTACAACGAAATTCGTTGTAAATGCATGAATGGTAAAAGCATGTTTTTTTAAATCTTTGGATAAGGTAAGTATAGGTATAGGGGTATATGTTTTGGGGTACTGAGGTATATGTTTTGGGGTGTTTGGGTATTTTAAGGGTTCAGATATAGTTTTGGGTTATGGGGTAGTTTTAGGGTTTAGGGATAGGTATGGGTTTTGGGGTACAGGGATATTTTTAGGGTTCAGGGCTAGGTTTGGGTTTTGGGGTATAGGGGTATTTTTAGGGTTCAGGGGTAGGTTTGGGTTTTGGGGTACAGGGGTATTTTAAGGGTTCAGGGCTAGATTTGGGTTTTGGGGTACAGGGGTATTTTTAGGGTTCAGGGTTAGGTTTGGGTTTTGGGGTACAGGGGTATTTTAGGGTTCAGGGGTAGGTTTGGGTTTTGGGGTACAGGGTTATTTTTAGGGTTCAGGGCTAGGTTTGGGTTTTTGGGGTACAGGGGTATTTTTAGAGTTCAGGGGTAGGTTTGGGTTTTGGGGTACAGGGGTATTTTAAGGGTTCAGGGCTAGGTTTGGGTTTTGGGGTATAGGGGTATTTTAGGGTTCAGGGGTGGTTTTGGGGTATAATGGTATTTTTAGGGTTCAGGGCTAGGTTTGGGTTTTGTGGTACAGGGGTATTTTTAGGGTTCAGGGGTAGGTTTGAATTTTGAGGTACAGGAGTATTTATAGGGTTCAGGGCTAGGTTTGGGTTTTGGGGTACAGGGGTATTTTTAGGGTTTAGGGATAGGTTTGTGTTTTGGGGTACAGGGTATATTTATAGGGTTAAGATGGGTTAGTGTTTAAGGGTGTTGGGGTATTTTAAGGAGTAAGGGTGGGTTATGATTATGGGGTGCAGGGGTATTTAAAGGGAGCAGGGTGGGATTAGCACACGATATGGGACATGGCATGAAGGGCGGACAGTACCACATGCCCCCAGCGTTTGTCACGCCCCCAACACACGCACAACGCAGACACGCCCACAAGGGACTACTTTGCTGGCACGGTTCTTTTACCTTTTAAATGTATATGGTGGGCGTCTGCATAGCCTATGTCCTTCTGCTGCAACTGCTCTTTCCAACGCTCTATTGGGTGTTGTGATTGGTGCTGTAGTTCCTGAGATTACCCGCCTCAAAGGTTTGGGCTCTCTCTTTATTTTATTAGTATAGATATATTTTTTTTTAGAAAACTGCACTCCCATACCGGTAGTGTACCAAGCTCCATCACCACGCGAATCCTATCAGCCATATTGCTAAACTCGTAAATGATGTGCATTTCGTATCGGACGGGTTTGTGGCACCGCGTCCCGCATAACATCATATACGCATGAAGTCACCCCAGCAGCTACTTTGGTATCCGACAGGTGCAAAGTACCAAGCCACACGTTACGTCATGTACGTATGGGGTCGTGCCCGCTGCGCGTTGCGTATGCGATGAGCACATGCTGCCAGGCCCTATGTTATGTCACAGATGTATAGTGTTGCGCCGGGTACCCCATTCCGTCATTTTATTTTTGTCTCAAAAGTTTATCTAAATAACTTTAAACACTATCCCCCACATGCATCAAAGGTTTTTGGTATCGCAAACGGTGCGAATCGGAAAATTCGGCCTTTTGCGATTCCAAAATCACTTTTTGCTATGCATGAAACTTTTAGGAATTTTTTGCACTTCTAAAAAATGCGTTTGCATTTAAGGAATCGCATATGTGCGGTTCCTTAAATGCAATGCATCATTTTTTTTAAAAAAGCGAATTTTGATTTTGGAAGTGCAAATTAACACGAGGTTGACCCTCGTGTTAATTTGCGAAAATTTTAAAAGAAGCAAAAAAATGCATTTTTTAAAC
Organism: Lissotriton helveticus; assembly: GCF_964261635.1. Lineage (NCBI taxonomy): Eukaryota > Metazoa > Chordata > Amphibia > Caudata > Salamandridae > Lissotriton > Lissotriton helveticus. The sequence continues at coordinate 72,943,925 of NC_136064.1, forward strand.
TTGCATGTTACAGACACACATGTCCTTAGGACATGTGTGTGTGAAACATGCACTTGAAAATACATTTCAGGGGTGCAGGGGGGTCCTTTGGACCCCCCTCTGCACCCTTGCAATGCATCAACAAATTGCGAGTGCAAAAAAAAAAAATGCAAAACGGCATTGATTCCTATGGGCCTCTAGGCCCATAGGAATCAATGTAATGACATTCCTTAATTGCGATTCGCAATTAAGGAATCGCAATTTCCGAAAATTAAGAAATCCTAAAAACTTTTAGGATTTCTTGATGCATAGGATTTTGCATTTCCTAAATAGCGATTCCTTAATTTTCGCTATTTAGGAAATGCAAAATCCTAGATTGATGCATGTGGCCGTATATGAGAGCAAGTGATAATCTAGAATATTTTAAATATTTATATATTTCTAACTGTAACATCGAACTTATATTAAAAATATATTTTGTCAAAATCGCGTCGGGTGCTGCCTCCTTGCGCGCTCAGTACTCGATTGCAATGTTACCTTTAAAAAAGCATTTGATTGCTTCATAATATTTCCCATTGTAACAGTTGGACGACCCCACCCATTTTACTCATTCTCTCTACAGCGTTTAAAGAGAGATACCTCTTCTGCTTAGAAAGCTTTTTTGAAAAGTGTTTTCCTGTATACATATATCTTATACTACACACAACATGCAACGATCATCTTGATCGATATTCATGGTCTGTACATTAGCCTTCTACGTGTGATTGCCATGCATCTCAAACGTTCCATCAAAAAACAAATATGTGCCACACGATGACCCTGGTGTGTGTGTGCACATTATTGTGCTCCCTTTCGGCCTGGGTATTCGTGGCTTTAAGAAGTATCAGGAGCCACGGCCAGAGTGCACATCCTAGATCACATGTGACAAATAGTAAACAGCAATGTGTAGATTTATTTTGCTGTACGCTCTGTTGTCAGGCTTTACCAATATAGTAGTGTGTTATATGTGAGACTTTCAGATTCACATTTGACATGCATTGCTTGACTATAATGAGTGTTATCACTGTGTATGACATAGCCTCACTGCTGATCCTCCCTCCATCCAAGCACATTGACATGTGTACGCTTCGTGACAGCAACACTTTCAATGATACCGCACACCATTGACATGCTTTAGCGGCAGGAAACTGCTGCTAAAGCGGCGATAAGGGGCTTGATAATATGCCCTTTTGAATTCCGATAGAAGCCCAAGTTCACACCAGAACCTGGGCTTCTATGGGAATTCACATGGCATTTATCAAGCCCCTTATCGCCTCTATAGCGGCTGTTTCCTGCCGCTAAAGCGGCGATAATGTTTTTGCCGTTCCTTGATAATATGGCTCTGTCACCTCCTCCCTCTCTTATTTTGACACTCCCTCCCCTTCTCCCTTCCACCCACTCCCCATCCCTCCCATTCTCACTATCATCCTTTCGTTTGGACTACCTTTCTTTACCTCTTCCACATAGCACACACACTTATGTTTCAATTTTGTCTTGCAGGCTTTCTACGCTGCATCCTCTGAAGTCCAACCCACGTTTTTTTATATTATACTGTTTCTCCTATTAAAGTTACGTTTCTATTTATTTGTGTTTTAATAAAGGTTACTTTTTTTCTCAAATAAATAACTGAGTGTATAGCACTTCTTTTTCTGACAACACTTGTCTATAGTTCATTGTGAAAATCATCTGTTTATAAGAGATTATGAGGGCAAACCTCTCTAATATTACAGTGCGTGAAAAAATAACAAAAGGAGGGAGCGAAGAGGTCTAAAGATAGAATCTACCTCCTGTACAACTATTCATAAATAATATGATTCTACCCTATATAAATTATTTTTAGTTTTTTCGTGATTCAGAAAAAGGTGTGTGTTGCTGATCCGTGAATGTCCAGGAAAAGCACTAAGTGTTTTTAAAATACCCCTCACACACTACGAATCCCATAGTGTCATGCTTCATCATAGGGGTCTTCCCGTCCCTCTACGGGGCGGGGCGTGCTACAACCTACGAATACGCGGGAGCACTTGGTGTTATGAAAATAGGCTATGTGCCGTGTGGAAGTGAGAGTGGTAGGGTCTGTGAAAGATACAAACAGGGGTTTAAAAATTCCCTGGCTAATGGAAAAAAACAATTTTATTCACTTCCCTAGCTAGAAATATTAAAAAGGGGGGTTGTGTAGGGGGTGTCCCTTAATGTGATATCCCCTACTTGGTCAACATGTTTCGTAAGCAGTCCAACTGCTTTACTCATCAGGACCTAGTATGATCCCTACTGCACTCAAAATATGGGGACTTATTCACAAGGCAGGCAATAAGAAATTATCGCCCCTTTAGCGGCTGTTTTCAGCCGCTAAGCGGCGATAATTACATCGCCCTATTTTGAAGCTGTAGCTAACTGATGTTAGCGACAGCTTATAGGCGATAGCGAGCGGTCTGGGGCCCACTTTGCATGTCAGCGATATTTATCGCTAATGACATGCAAAGTGGGCGTACCCAACCTGTTAGCGACTGAAAGTCGCTAACACAGCTATCACCTATTATCAACGCAGGCGTAGCGATGAAAATATTTGCGCTATGCGCGAATATCTCCAAAAGCTAACGCCTGCTCAGACCACTTATTAGCCTGTATATCCAATGGAAGTTGGATATTCAGGCTAAGACCCCATTAGCGATAATGCCTGAATATCGCTAGATTCCAAGCGATATTCACGCATTTCGCAGCTATCGCCGGATTTTTAATCACTTTTGAGATAAACGTTGCTTATGGCACGTTATCTCAGCGATAAAACCCAGCGATCCGCGGCGATAATTTTTTTTTCGCTAAGCCCCTTTAGCAATAAATATCGCTACTACAGCATCGTCAAAGAGCTCTCCAACCCCAGCGCCGGAATCAACGACATCACTCCAGCGCAAGACCTCTGCAACTCACTCGCCTCGTTCTTTCACAGCAAGATCGCCGACATACACAACAGCTTCGGCGCACAGACCACGCACCCAACCACCGAACCAATGCCCCCCACCACCACACTCCGCACCTGGACCCCGGTCAGCACCGAAGACACCACCCACACGATGAACACCATCCACTCCGGATCACCAACCGACCCCTGCCCCCACCACGTCTTCAACAAAGCCGACTCCATCATCACACCCCAACTCCGGGACATTATCAACACCTCCTCTGGTCTCAAAGTTCTAGGTACCTACTCGCCTCTCCGTGCCTCCCCTGAACTAATATGACAGCATGGTTTTACCTTCCCTCCACCCCGTGATGCCAAAAAGATCCTAAATAGGAGTCTTTTTGCTTTTTAGCTCAACCATTGTTGTTTATGAGCCTTTTCACTCTGACCAATTTTGTCAGTTGTGCACAGGGAAATAGGGACCGGCAGGGCGTTAGTGTGTCCTGACCACCCATTTTCCTTCTTGGTCCTGACGAAAACCCGGCACTTTTCCACCAAACGGGTTGAAACATGTAGACCTCACACATAAGAGATACACACGGTCATAATACCTAAACGTATCCACACACATATTTTTAATATTGTCCAGTTCTTGATAATAAAACTTTCTACACAAGTATACCAGGACAATTTTTAACATTTTTTTACTTCACACACAAAATACCCGCTCCACTGTAGTCCAGGTGTCGCAGCACACCCTGATGGCACTCGGCTGTCAGGGTGGACCCCGATGATGAAGCATGTCACCGACTAGGTCGGTGAGTGAGGGGTTTCTTAAAAAGGAAGGACTCTCTTCTTTTTCTTCTCATTCATTCCATTCAGACCGCTTTATCTGGACTACAGGAACACCCTCTACGCTGGAACCACAGCCAAACTCCAGAAAAGACTCCAGCGCATCCAGAACGCCTCAGCCCGACTCATCCTGGACATCCCGCGCCGCAGCCACATCTCTGTCCACCTGAAAGACCTGCACTGGCTCCCCGTCAACAAGAGGATCACGTTCAGACTCCTCACCCACGCACACAAGGCTCTCCACGACATGGGCCCGGAGTACCTTAACAGCCGCCTCACCTTCTACACACCCACCCGCCAGCTCCGATCTGCCAGCCTCGCCCTGGCCTCCGTCCCAAGAATTCGGAAATCCACCATCGGAAGAAGATCCTTCTCCTACCTGGCAGCCAAGACATGGAACTCCCTCCGCACTCACCTACGGCTGACCCAGGATCACCTCTCCTTCAGGAAACAACTCAAGACCTGGCTGTTCGAGCAGTAGCGACCCCCCCGCTCCCCCCCTCAGCGCCTTGAGCCCCTTACGGGTGAGTAGCGCGCTATACAAATTTTTGTGATTGATTGATTGATTGACTTGTTGATAATATGCCCCATAATGTTTTTTATATGTAATATGCCTATCTTTCAAAAATCAGCCTGCAAAAATAAGCAAGTCTGAAAAAAGACTTTTACTAAAAAGCTTTTTACTAGGTGCTCCTCCTGGGAATATTGATAGCAATATTATTCTCGAACTCCCGGTCAGTTTTAAAAATACCCCAATGTTTTCACAATATGTTCTCTCAATAACTTGCGGAAGGCAAGAAACGTGCTGGGTGCTCAGGATCTACGGGGCATATTACCAACAACTAGCGATATTTATCGCTAAATAGGCTTAGCGATGATTTTTTTATCGCTGAGCATCGCCGAAATTTATCGCTGAGATAACGTGCTATTAGCAACGTTTATCTCCAAAGCGATACATTTTCTGGCGAAATGCGTGGATATTGCTGAGAATACAGCGATATTCACGCATTAGCGAGTAAATGCTCTTAGCCATGTTATCCACCTCCCATTGGATAACATGGCTAAGAACTGGTCTGGGCAGGTGTTAGTATTTGGATATATTCGCGCTTAGCGCGAATATTTCCATCGCTACGCCGGCCTTGCTAATAGGCGATAGCGAGGTTAGCGACTGCTTTCAGTCGCTAACAGGTTGGGTACGCCCACTTTGCATGTCATTAGCGATAAATACCGCTGACATGCAAAGCGGGTCCCAACCCGCTCTCTATCGCCTACAAGCTGTCGCTAACTGCTGTTAGCGACAGCTTGCTAATAGGGCGATAGAATTATCGCCGCTTAGCGGGCGAAAACGGCCGCTAAAGCGGCGATAAGTCACTATCGCTACCCTTGATAATATGCCCCTACATGTGGCGCCTCTCGAGGCACCCTTCGTTGAACAGGTGCAACACGTATTGCAGGTGCTGCCCCTTGTGGGATGCCAGCTTGGGCATGTGTGCCATGCGAGATCAGTGCAGGTCACTGAACTTCCCAAACGCTCTAGTTCTCAACACTGTGTGATGTTTCCAGATGCTCCACTGATTGTATACTCACATATACTGTGTGTCAGCCTTTGAGGTATCAAGCTTATCGATAGCATATTTGTCACATTTTATTCCGTATTTTACTATGGCATAGGTGTCTTTCCAGCTGTCCATTCATTCATCTGCTCATTCAGTTGACACAGCTGCTCATTGCCCATATATCCAGGCTTCGCCAGCTCACCCTGCGCTCCCGTTCCCTGCTTTGATATTTTCTTTCCAAATTAATTTTTTGCAGATTGTTCAAAATAGACTTTTCTTGTGCATGGAAGTGAGAGACGTTTCCGTTCAAAGGCTGCCGAACTCGTGGATGCTCCAATACATACATTTTAGTTGGCTTTAGTTTGAAACAGATTTACTGTACTTTCATGCAGTTATCGTTTACTTTGTAGGTACATTAATTTTATGAAAGACCAGAAGCATGTATCTCAGCCAGCTGTCAGACGTTAGTGGTACAAAGCAAAAGAAAGTCTATTCTTATAAACCAACCAACCTCCCTCCCTTCCCTCCCCTCCCCTCGCCTCTCCTCCCCTCCCCACGCAAGTTCCCCCAGCAGGCAGACTTTAGTCTGGAGCAAGTTCCCCCAGCAGGCAGACTCTTGTCTGGACCAAGTTCCTCCAGCAGGCAGACTTTAGTCTGGAGCAAGTTCCTCCAGCAGGCAGACTTTTGTCTGGACCAAGTTCCTCCAGCAGGCAGACTTTAGTCTGGAGCAAGTTCCCCCAGCAGGCAGACTTTAGTCTGGAGCAAGTACCTCCAGCAGTGAGACTTTAGTCTGGAGCAAGTTCCTCCAGCAGGCAGACTTTAGTCTGGATCAAGTTCCTCCAGCAGACAGACTTTAGTCTGGGGCAAGTTCCCCCTGCAGGCAGACTTTTGTCTGGACCAAGTTCCTCCAGCAGGCAGACTTAATTCTGGGGCAAGTTCCCCCAGCAGGCAGACTTTAGTCTGGAGCAAGTTCCTCCAGCAGGCAGACTTTAGTCTGGAGCAAGTTCCTCCAGCAGAAAGACTTTAGTCTGGAGCAAGTTTCTCTTCGCTTTTTTCTCTTTCCTTGTGCAGCGGCAGAGAGCACGGATCGGAGGTAGGGGGCAGGGGCGAGGGGTGGGAGGACCTGGGGGAATGGGGCAACAAAAATGAAATAAAAAATGTACCTTCTCGCCGCGTCTCTCCTCCGTGGTCCTCCCTCGCTGACCTGAACAACAGGAAGCACACCCAGGCTCCCAGTCAGCCTATCACACCGCTGCTTTAGCAGCACTGTGATTGGTCTCAGCACTGTGTTTCGGTGTCCAGACGCTGACTGGGAGCCTTGATACATATGAAGGGGAGGGGTCCCCGTAAAACAAGGTGTGTGCCAGAAGACCACACTAGAACATAATTACTAATTAATCAAACAATAGACAATAACATTTCAAATGGTAATAAAGTTTTATTACCAAAAAGCGACACATAAATTCAATAATAATACAAAAATTCAATATTATCGAAAGCCCCGAGGGGGGAGGGAGGAAGGAGAGAGAAGAATTACTAGAGGGGAAAGCAGTAAAGATAGTAGACACAATATAAATGACCTGATTATTACAGGGTTAAGTGACACAATACAAAACAATTACAAAATGAAGGCCTAACTACGACCAAATACACACAATTAACAAATAGGAGTTGCTGTCCGGACCCCTGCAGACGCTGTGCAGCGCGGATCCTTGTAGCCTGCAGACCTGTCGTTTTTGATGACAAATCTGAAAATAAAGCCAAGCGAAGTAGAGTCGCTTCCCCGCTGAGCTCTTGCTAGTCCAGAGACGATTTTTGGTTGCCATAACATACATTTCTCGAGTTGTCCTTGAAAATATACGGCGAATCGTTTTTATGTCAACAAATTCCCATCCTTCTACACTACCTCGCTGAGGTAGCCATATGATGTATCCAAGATAAGTCAGTCCCCCAATAGCTCTTTTCTCTCGTGAGGGGCCATATTTTAATATATGTGCCAAACACATTGTCTCTTGGTGCACTAATTTCGCCAGAGTACCGAGTGGTGATTGCCACCGTTATTGACCGACCGCGACTTACTAGCGTGGCGCCAATCCAGTGTACAGAGCCGCCACAGGCCGTACCCCATGTTGGCCCCCCGGTTCTCCCTTTCCCCCCCCTGTGTGACGTCCTGATGAAGACCCCGTGAAAGGACTACACTCAGCCTGTTAATAGGGGTCGAAACGTCGACTGTTTTATGTTGATATACCGGACACTATCCTTAGTATTTTGATTCATCATACATGCCGGATATATATTTTTTTGGATTATTTGTTAATTGTGTGTATTTGGTCGTAGTTAGGCCTTCATTTTGTAATTGTTTTGTATTGTGTCACTTAACCCTGTAATAATCAGGTCATTTATATTGTGTCTACTATCTTTACTGCTTTCCCCTCTAGTAATTCTTCTCTCTCCTTCCTCCCTCCCCCCTCGGGGCTTTCGATAATATTGAATTTTTGTATTATTATTGAATTTATGTGTCGCTTTTTGGTAATAAAACTTTATTACCATTTGAAATGTTATTGTCTATTGTTTGATTAATTAGTAATTATGTTCTAGTGTGGTCTTCTGGCACACACCTTGTTTTACGGGGGCCCCTCCCCTTCATATGTATCATATTGCACCCAGGTCCCCGTGACTACATGGGTTTAACCCCCTTTGTGTAACACGACTGGGAGCCTTGGCATGTTCTCCATGCAGGCTGTAATGCAGAACATGCGAAGTGCCCCGAGAGGGTCAGCTTGTTGCGCTGCCCTACACCAATTTGACATGAATGAGGCCGAATGACTTTTAGCCTGATTTGGAAAAGGGCTTTGTGGTACCAAACATTTTCCCGTATTAGTTGAACTAAGAGTTCAAATTGGCAGCATCATGAGTCAACCTTGAGGGGCTGCTCTTCTATCAACACCACTCAGAATCCCCCCCAGTTCAAGCAAAGAACTACTAACATCACTCCCTTCCATAGCACGAGGGTCAGGACTGTATCTGAGAGGCTGTGGTTCGCCTGTCCTTCGAACAGACTGTACCCGAGAGGCTGACTGTACCTGAGAGGCTGTGGTTCACCTCTCCTTTGAACAGACTGTACCCGAGAGGCTGACTGTACCTGAGAGGCTGTGGTTCACCTCTCCTTTGAACAGACTGTACCCGAGAGGCTGTGGTTCACCTTTCCTTTGAACAGACTGTACCCGAGAGGCTGTGGTTCACCTCTCCTTTGAACAGACTGTACCCGAGAGGCTGACTGTACCTGAGAGGCTGTGGTTCACCTCTCCTTTGAACAGACTGTACCCGAGAGGCTGTGGTTCACCTTTCCTTTGAACAGACTGTACCTGAGAGGCTGTGGTTCACCTGTCCTTTGAACAGACTGTACCTGAGAGGCTGTGGTTCACCTGTCCTTAGAACAGACTGTACCCGAGAGGTTGTGGTTCACCTGTCCTTTGAACAGACTGTACCCGAGAGGCTGTGGTTCACCTGTCCTTTGAACATACTGTACCTGGGAGGCTGTGGTTAACCTCTCCTTTGAACAGACTGTACCTGAGAGGCTGTGGTTCACCTCTCCTTTGAACAGACTGTACCCGAGAGGCTGACTGTACCTGAGAGGCTGTGGCTCACCTGTCCTTTGAACAGACTGTACCCGAGAGGCTGTGGTTCACCTTTCCTTTGAACAGACTGTACCCGAGAGGCTGTGGTTCACCTGTCCTTTGAACAGACTGTACCTGGGAGGCTGTGGTTAACCTCTCCTTTGAACAGACTGTACCTGAGAGGCTGTGGTTCACCTCTCCTTTGAACAGACTGTACCCGAGAGGCTGACTGTACCTGAGAGGCTGTGGCTCACCTGTCCTTTGAACAGACTGTACCCGAGAGGCTGTGGTTCACCTCCCCTTTGAACAGACTGTACCCGAGAGGCTGACTGTACCTGAGAGGCTGTGGTTCACCTCTCCTTTGAACTGACTGTACCCGAGAGGCTGTGGTTCACCTTTCCTTTGAACAGACTGTACCCGAGAGGCAGTGGTTCACCTGTCCTTTGAACAGACTGTACCTGAGAGGCTGTGGTTCACCTGTCCTTAGAACAGACTGTACCCGAGAGGCTGTGGTTCACCTTTCCTTTGAACAGACTGTATCAGAGAGGTTGTGGTTCACCTGTCCTTTGAACAGACTGTACGCGAGAGGTTGTGGTTCACCTGTCCTTTGAACAGACTGTACGCGAGAGGCTGTGGTTCACCTTTCCTTTGAACAGACTGTACGCGAGAGGCTGTGGTTCACCTGTCCTTTGAACAGACTGTATCTGAGAGGCTGTGGTTCACCTGTCCTTAGAACAGACTGTACCTGAGAGGTTGTGGTTCACCTGTCCTTTGAACAGACTGTACCCGAGAGGCTGTGGTTCACCTTTCCTTTGAACAGACTGTACGTGAGAGGCTGTGGTTCACCTGTCCTTTGAACAGACTTTATCTGAGAGGCTGTGGTTCGCCTGTCCTTTGAACAGACTGTATCTGAGAAGCTGTGGTTCACCTCTCCTTTGAACAGACTGTACCCGAGAGACTGACTGTACCTGAGAGGCTGTGGTTCACCTCTCCTTTGAACAGACTGTACCCGAGAGGCTGACTGTATCTGAGAGGCTGTGGTTCACCTCTCCTTTGAACAGACTGTACCCGAGAGGCTGTGGTTCACCTTTCCTTTGAACAGACTGTACCCGAGAGGCTGTGGTTCACCTGTCCTTTGAACAGACTGTACCTGAGAGGCTGTGGTTCACCTGTCCTTAGAACAGACTGTACCCGAGAGGTTGTGGTTCACCTGTCCTTTGAACAGACTGTACCAGAGAGGCTGTGGTTCACCTGTCCTTTGAACAGACTGTACCTGAGAGGCTGTGGTTAACCTCTCCTTTGAACAGACTGTACCTGAGAGGCTGTGGTTCACCTCTCCTTTGAACAGACAGTACCTGAGAGGCTGACTGTACCTGAGAGGCTGTGGCTCACCTGTCCTTTGAACAGACTGTACCCGAGAGGCTGTGGTTCACCTCCCCTTTGAACAGACTGTACCCGAGAGGCTGACTGTACCTGAGAGGCTGTGGCTCACCTGTCCTTTGAACAGACTGTACCCGAGAGGCTGTGGTTCACCTCCCCTTTGAACAGACTGTACCCGAGAGGCTGACTGTACCTGAGAGGCTGTGGTTCACCTCTCCTTTGAACAGACTGTACCCGAGAGGCTGTGGTTCACCTTTCCTTTGAACAGACTGTACCCGAGAGGCTGCGGTTCACCTGTCCTTTGAACAGACTGTACCTGACAGGCTGTGGTTCACCTGTCCTTAGAACAGACTGTACCGAGAGGTTGTGGTTCACCTGTCCTTTGAACAGACTGTACCCGAGAGGCTGTGGTTCACCTGTCCTTTGAACAGACTGTACCTGAGAGGCTGTGGTTCACCTGTCCTTAGAACAGACTGTACCCGAGAGGCTGTGGTTCACCTTTCCTTTGAACAGACTGTATCTGAGAGGCTATGGTTCACCTGTCCTTCGAACAGACTGTACCCGAGAGGTTGTGGTTCACCTGTCCTTTGAACAGACTGTACGCGAGAGGCTGTGGTTCACCTTTCCTTTGAACAGACTGTACGCGAGAGGCTGTGGTTCACCTGTCCTTTGAACAGACTGTATTTGAGAGGCTGTGGTTCACCTGTCCTTTGAACAGACTGTATCTGAGAGGCCGTGGTTCACCTTTCCTTTGAACAGACTGTACGCGAGAGGCTGTGGTTCACCTGTCCTTTGAACAGACTGTATCTGAGAAGCTGTGGTTCACCTGTCCTTTGAACAGACTGTACGCGAGAGGCTGTGGTTCACCTTTCCTTTGAACAGACTGTACGCGAGAGGCTGTGGTTCACCTGTCCTTTGAACAGACTGTATCTGAGAGGCTGTGGTTCACCTGTCCTTTGAACAGACTGTATCTGAGAGGCTGTGGTTCACCTGTCCTTTGAACAGACTGTACCCGAGAGGCTGTGGTCCACCTTTCCTTTGAACAGACTGTATCTGAGAAGCTGTGGTTCACCTGTCCTTTGAACAGACAGTAGCGTTGTGTTATCTCTTCACTAAGCCTTGCACACACAGCAGGGCCATCTCAGCATCTCCAGAATCTCCTGTACACTGCATGTCCTACAAAGTTCAGGGCTCAAGGACAGACTCCTTAAGATGTGGAAATGCCTTGCCTCTCCAGCCAGCATTGCATTTCCTGCAGGAATGCCCTGAGGCACGGTGCTGTCGCTGAACCTCAGCAGTGCTCTGTGCATGTTATGCAGTTGGTATAGAGCATTGTTTTGAGGATATAACCAATAAGATCATCAGATGATGATTTTATGTCCCACAGGCCCAATTGATGTGCTCAACATTTCATTCCATCAAAAGAAGACTTTCAGCCTGCAGTAGAGGACGTTCTTGGCAAAAATACACATCTTTTTTGCAAGATTCCATGCACTACTCAAAATACGTATCGAGTAGTTTTTCTACGTGAAGGTACAATTTACACAGAAAAATCACGTTATATAACGACTAGTTCTAGGGGAAGATGTCTCCTTCATGGAGAAAGTATCTCCTGGGAGACATTTTCCACTCAAACTCTTCTATTACGGGAAAAAGTCATATGATATTTTTGTTATATGAAATAAAAAACATATTGCGTAACTTATAATAAAGGAGCTACACGACTTTATGTCTGAGTAACAATCACTTTTTTGATTTAAGATATTAATTTTACTTTTTTTAATCTATTCAGGTATCACAATTGTTCGTGTAGAGAATAATACAGTTTTGTGTCCCATTTCCTCTTTTGGCGATTCCACAAACCTAAACTTTTCTGACTCCCTTACCATCTGCTGAAATAGGCACTCTGCAGTCATGTCTTGCTGCACTGTGATGGTCTTCTGACACCTGCTGGGAAAGGGACTCTGCACTCATGTCTTACTGCAGTGTGATGGTCTTCTGACACCTTCTGGGATAGGCACTCTGCACTTCTGTCTTACTGCAGATCCTGATGGTCTTCTGACATAGGTTGAAATAGGCACTCTGCACTCATGTCTTGCTGCAGTGTGTTGGTCTTCTAATACCTGCTGGGATAGGCACTCTGCGCTCATGTCTTACTGCAGTGGGATGGTCTTCTGACACCTTCTGGGATAGGCACTCTGCACTTATGTTTTGCTGCAGTGTGATGGTCTTCTAACATCTGCTGGTATAGGCACTGTACAATCATGTCATGTTGCAGTGTGATGGTCTTCTGACACCTGCTGTGATAGGCACTCTGCACTTGTGTCTTGCTGCACTGTGATGGTCTTCTGACACCTGCTGGGATAGGCACTTTGCCCTCGTGTCTTGCTGCACTGTGATGGTCTTCTGACACCTGCTGGGATAGGCACTCTGCACTTGTGTCTTGCTGCACTGTGATGGTTTTCTGACACCTGCTGGGATAGGCACTCTGCACTCATGTCTTGCTGTAGTGTGATCATCTACTGACATTTGCTGGGATAGGCACTCTGCATTCCTGTTTTGCTGCGGCGTGATGGTCTTCTGACATCGGCTGGGATAGGCACTCTGCACTCATGTCTTGCTGCAGCGTGATGATCTTCCGACATCGGCTGGGATAGGCACTCTGCACTCATGTCTTGCTGCAGCGTGATAGTCTTTTGACATCGGCTGGGATAGGCTCTCTGCACTCATGTCTTGCTGCAGCGTGAAGATCTTCTGACATCCGCTGGGATATGCACTCTGCACTCATGTCCTGCTGCAGCTTGATGATCTGACATTGGCTGGAATAGGCACTCTGCACTCATGTCTTGCTGCAGAGTGATGATCTTCTGACATCGGCTGTGCTAGGCACTCTGCACTCATGTCTTGCTGCACCGTGATGGTCTTCTGACATTGGCTGGAATAGGCACACTGCACTCATGTCATGCTGCAGCGTGATGGTCTTCTGACATTTGCTGGTATAGGCATTCTGCACTCATGGCTTGCTGCATGGTGATGGTCTTCTGACACCTGCTGGTATAGGCATTCTGCACTCATGTCTTGCTGCAGCATGATGGTCTTCTGACATCGGCTGGGATAGGCATTCTGCACTCATGTCTTGCTGCACCGTGATGATCTTCTGACATTGGCTGTGATATGCATTCTGCACTCATGTCTTGCTGCACCGTGATGGTCTTCTGACATCGGCTGGGATAGGCATTCTGCACTCATGTCTTGCTGCAGCATGATGGTCTTCTGACATCGGCTGGGATAGGCATTCTGCACTCATGTCTTGCTGCACCGTGATGGTCTTCTGACATCGGCTGAGATAGGCTTGCTGCACTCATGTCTTGCTGTAGCGTGATGATCTTCTGACATTGGCTGGGATAGGCACTCTGCACTCATGTCTTGCTGCAGCATGATGGTCTTATGACATTGGCTGGGATAGGCACTCTGCACTCATGTCTTGCTGCAGCGTGATGATCTTCTGACATTGGCTAGGATAGGCACTCTGCACCCATGTCTTGCTGCAGCATGATGGTCTTCTGACATCGGCTGGGATAGGCACTCTGCACTCATGTCTTGCTGCAGCGTGATGGTCTTCTGACATCGGCTGGGATAGGCACTCTGCACTCATGTCTTGCTGCCGCGTGATGGTCTTCTGACATCGGCTGGGATAGGCACTCTGCATCTGCACTTATGTCTTGCTGTAGCTGAGCACCCTTCCCGTTTCGTGACTCAGACCAGAGAGCTCAGCCTGGATAGCTGCACTAATTTGCAGAATGCCCATAAAACACCTCGCGCAGGCTGCGGTTGGATGGTGGGAAAATTGCAAACACCTCGTGTATCTGAACATATGCCCTTCGTGTCTCCCAGGCTGGGCCTGAGATGGGCCATGCAAGGCAAGCACCGCTCCACTTGGCAAGGAATGAGAGGGTATAAAAAGATCATTACATTTTCATGTGGAGCTTTGATGTTTAGCGTGTGTTGTGGAGAGGCCAAAGGATATAATGACGTGTTAAAAAGAGGAACGCACAGAATACTCCGTAAAAGACGTAGAGAGCAACTCGACAACATGGAGGGAAGGAAATATTTGGGGTACTGAAGAAAAAAAGAGTTCAATTCAATAGGGAGAGAGGAAGGAGGGAGGAAAGAGAAGAGGGAAGGAGGTAACGAGGGAGTGAGGGAAGAAGGGAAAGAAGGAGTGGGAGGGAGGAGGCAGGAAAGAGGAAAGGGGGTAACAAGGGAGTGCGGAAAGGAGGGAAGGAAGAAGTGTGGAAGTCAATACGGAGAGGTGAAGAAAGGAGGAAAGGAAATAGGGACGAGATAACGAGGGAGTAAAGGGAAATGAGAAGGAAAAAGTGTGGAAGTCAAGAGGGAGAGAGGAAGGAGGGTGGAAAGGAAAGAGCAAAGGATGTAACAAGGGAGTGAAGGAAGAAGATGTAGTGTCCTGCCAGGACACAGTCTAGTTGTTTCCAAGTGTAACCCTACACTGAACACCCACCCACCACAGACGTCACTGGGTCAGGTGACGCTGTTAATAAAAGACCCCGAGCGCACGTGCTATTGGCCAGAATTACCATCTCCCGACTGGTGTCCGTGTCTCACTTATTTACACCATGCGGGCCTAGGGCCCCATCTTTACAGAAGGGAAAGAAGAAGTGAGACAGTCAATAGTAAGAGAGCGGAAGGAGGGGGAAGAAAAAAGCGAATAGGGTAACGAGTGAGTGAGAAAGAAGGGAAGGAAGAAGTGTGGGAGTCAATAGGAAGAGAGGAAGGAGGAGGAAGGAAATAGGGAAGGAGGTAATGAGGAAAGAAGGGTAGGAAAAAATGTGGAAGTCAATAGGGCGAGAGGAAGGAAGGAGGAAAGAGGGAAGGAGTTAAGTGAGTGAGGGAAGAAAATAAGGGAGATGTGTGGAAGTCAATAGGGAGGGCGGAAGGAGGGGGAAAGGAAGGAGGTAACGAGGGATTGAGGAAAGAAAAGAAGTGAGATGTGTGGAAGTCCACAGGGAGAGAGGAAGGAGGGGGAAAGGAAAGAGGGAAGGAGATCAAGAGTGAGTGAGGGAACAAAAGAAGGGAGAAGTGTGGAAGTCAATAGGCAGAGAAGAAGGGGGAGTAAAGGTAAGAGGGACATAGATAATGAGAAAAGGAGGGAAGAAGGGAAGAAATAAGTGTAGCAGTCAATAGGAAGAGATGAAGGAGAGAGGAAAGGAAAGAGGTAAGGAGGTATAGAGGGAGTCAGGCAATAAAAGAAGGGAGAAGGGTACGGTTTAATAAAGCTAGAGGACAGGAAAGGAGGGAATTATGGAAGGGGGAATGATGGAAGGAAGGATGGGTGGTTCAATGAATGGATGTGAGAAAATAGAGAAGAGGAACGAAAGAAAGGAAGAAAGGTAGAAGGAGAAAATTAATCCAGGGCAGCAAGGGGTGAAGGAAGAAAGGAAGATGAAATGACAGACAGAAGGAAGGAGCTCAGGAATAGAAGAGAAATGTATTGTATGGCTTTGTAAGCAAGAGGGGGCAAGGGTGGATAGGGCCAGGGCCAGTGAAGGATAGGCAGAGAACCCTACTGATAGGAAGCGAGGAGACAGCACAGGAAGTTTCTGATTATCATAAGCAACAATCCTGAAAAAAAAAATGAAAATGAAAGAATTGGACTTTCTTGAGTTTGTGGAATATCTTCTGATCCCCACACTATGGCGCTGATTATGATAGCAGTGAACCCGCCACCGACAGTCTGTCGGTGGTGGGTTGAATGCCCATGTGAGGCCATTTCCCGCCCACCATATTATAGTGGCGGACGGGTCCGTGGCGGGCGGAAACTCTGACCGCTACGCATGCGACGGGCTCCTTGAGCCTGCCAGTGCTGCGGAGGCCTCTCAATCCTTGTAATGGCGGTGATGACTACCAGACACCGCTGTAGGGATTACGATAGTCCATTCCCGCCAGCCTTTCCAATGGCGCTTCACCTGCCATAGAAAGGCTGGCGGGGACTGACATTGGGGGCCTGTAGCGGGTCCCTCTTAACCCTGGACCCTTTCGTTTTGGGATGGGGGCACCTAAAGTGCCCACCAACATCTCCATACACCATGTGGCAGGCCCCGCATGGAGCCTGCCACGTATGCAGGGAAATGTGAAATGTGCCGTTTTTACATTGCAGTGGGAGTTACTGCCAGCAGCACCCGCCGCAATGTAAAATATGGAAAGTACATCCGCCGTGGTGGCGGTCGCATTTTAATCAGTCCTGTGGGACCGCAGCCTTGCAGGCGGGTGGTCCCACTTCCCGATAGGATGGCGGATGGACTTCAGTCCCTCCGCCATCATTATCAGCCCCTAAGTCTCAAAAAGATACTCTAAATGCCCCTTCACGACAGAGTACCTACAACGCTCCCTTTTTGGCAAGATATGAAGTATTTAGAAGGACTGTAAAAGCTGCTTGTAAGTGTGTGACTAAAAAATGGAATAGATATTACCTGGGGTAGTGGAGAAGTGCCCAGTCTCATGGTATAGTTACCAAAATTAAATATGGCGGCAAATGTATAACCTTTGCAGCAAGTAGCAGTATGCTGCAGGCTCGAGTCTGCATGTTAAGAAACTGTTTGATCCTCAGAAAATCATCCTCTCTGCGTGCCTTTGTCCTCTCGCCTGATAATACATCAGCATTTTGAAACAGACTTAATGGAGGAAATAAAACCCAAGGGCATATTCCAGATGTCCCCAGCATGGTTTCATTCGAACATTCAGGGCTGTCTAATGGCAGGTGGGTGGATTTGCATCTCTATAACAGACCTTGCTTCTGATGTTGGATTGTGCAGGGCCCCTCCTGAGCTGCAGCTCTTCCCTCCAAGCCAGCAAAAAGCATCTCTTTTACTGCTCATAAAGGGCTGGACCAGTGAGAGCTGCATGTCTTTTGAGAAGGTTAAAAGTGATGGAGATAAAAAATAAGGGCATCCCACAGTCTCTCTGTGCAAGCAGTGGGACAGAAGTCACAATTAACGGTTGGCACCCTAAACAGAAGATGATTTAATTTGGGGTCTCTGTTTATGGGTACCTCCTTGCCAACTTTGCCTGCCTGTGCTGGCTCTGTTTTGTCCCATCTCTCTTGCCTCTAATGGCTGTTTTTCTGTCTAAGTCCATGTTTTTGTTGCTTTCCATCTCTTCTGCATGCTCCCACCACAGCCTCTCCTTTCTGTGCAACTGCAATTTACATAAGAATTTGATTTCAATTTGTATAGGACAGTATTGTAGTTTAGTTTGTTTGAATCCTGTTCACAGGGTTTGCCTGATTCTATTTATGTATGGCATTAGCCAAGAGTTTGGGATTTTATTTTATACATATAAATGGAGCAATTTGATTGGCCAACTGCAACATGGAAGAAAAATTTGTGGCGTCAATTACAGGATTTGAGGGCACAGTGTCCGTCTTCTTCTAAAAAAAAAAACTAGTTTAAGGGGGGCAGTGTAGCAATACCCTGGCAAAAAGATACTGTTGAGGGAACACAGAGGGACCTCCCCCCGCGTCAAAGTAAAATAAAATATATCTTTCAGGTCACCTGTACTGCAGTACTCCCATTGGACCATGCACAGCGGGGGTTGGCCACCCATGCAGGGTTAGCCGCAGGGCCTGGGAGTTGGTTGATTATTATATTTTTCAAACTGAATTTCACTCAAACTTCTAGGCCTTAAAGAGACCTTATCGTTATGTATGATAAAAAGATTGCCCCTATGTTAAAGAAAATCATCTTAAATGTACTGACTTCATAGTTAGGTATTATAACAAGATGCTAGTTTACATTAAAGTAAAAATAGCAATTCAATAAAAAAACAAAGGTTTTATACTTTATAGTTAGGTGATGAAATGAGCTAAAAACTAACGTTTAAAAAAAAAAGACTACCGAAATTCACCAGTTATAAGTTACTGAGCTATCAATAACTTTTCCCCTGCCATGCACCGCTTATGACCTCACATATTACATCATTTATGACATGTTAAATGTCTTCATTAATGTTTTTTTAGCTAAATGGTGATAAATCTATAGATCCTGATAAAGTATCATAATAAGAAACTATGCTTGTGAATGCCTCATGCCATCTATTGATATTTTTGATACGCTAACCCTTTGCTGCCATAATAATGGTACACTAACTTTCATTTATTGCTGTCCTTGTAACAAGCAGTAGCTGAAGTCCGTCGTTTTTTAGGGTGTGAATGTAAAAGTAGTGGTTGGAAAAATATCAGAACATTTATTTATTTATTTTATTTGTGCGTTTTTATATAGCGCGGACTTTACCCGAAGGTGTCAGAGCGCTTCACAATAGGAACAGAACTGATACATGAGAACATTACAAGTGAAAAAGATACAAAAGAAAACGTTACATTAAATGAAGCAAAAATGACAATCGTGAGCCAACAAAATACAGGAGGTAGCAAACGGTGCATTACAGGAGGAAAAAGTGACGTGTGCAGGTTACAAAAGCGTACAAAGTAAACAGAGGTATAATACTGCAATATATGGAGGGTCCTCAAGCACACGAACAAACGTTACATTCCAAGTGTATCACTCACAAGCAGGTATAGGTAGGTGGAACAGGAGTGTGTGTTCCTAGTGAAACTGGACGACTGGAGTGAGTTCCTAGTGGAACTGGACCACAGGAGTGAGTTCCTAGTGGAACTGGACGACTGGAGTGAGTTCCTAGTGAAACTGGATGGCAGGAGTGAGTTCCTAGTGAAACTGGACGACAGGAGACTGGACGACAGGAGTGAGTTCCTAGTGGAACTGGACGACTGGAGTGAGTTCCTAGTGAAACTGGACGACTGGAGTGAGTTCCTAGTGAAACTGGACAACAGGAGTGAGTTCCTAGTGAAACTGAACGACAGGAGTGAGTTCCTAGTGAAACTGGCCGACTGGAGTGAGTTCCTAGTGAAACTGGACAACAGGAGTGAGTTCCTAGTGAAACTGAATGACAGGAGTGAGTTCCTCGTGAAACTGGACGACAGGAGCGAGTTCTTAGTGAAACTGAATGACAGGAGTGAGTTCCTAGTAAAACTGGACGACTGGAGTGAGTTCCTAGTGAAACTGGACGACAGGAGTGAGTTCCTAGTGAAACTGGACGACAGGAGTGAGTTCCTATTGAAACTGAACGACAGGAGCGAGTTCCTAGTGAAACTGGACAACTGGACTGAGTTCCTAGTTTCTGCCACAGCGGGTGAACACACTGACATCACAGGCTTAGTCTCTTTCTAGGGTAACCAGTGAATGGAAAAACTCCCGCAAATTGGGGGTGAATCGGTGGCATTGGAAAAGGGGGAAATCATGAAGAGTGGAGTCTGACAGTCAACTTGTACATTTATTTATTTTTAAAACTCTCCTAAAAAGAATTTTGCAAAAACGACAAATATGATAGCACATCTTTCTAGCTCATTTTTTTGTCATGGACAGGACGAATTTCAAAATAACATAGGGGGTTAAAAACGTGCTGCAGAGATCTCTGGGTAACCAGCAGGTTCTGTCACATAATAAGAAATAGGATAACTCTGGTGATAAATGCATTTGTTGGAGAGATCTGCATGCAGTCTAGCCACAGCTTTGACTCATCGTAAAATGGCATAGAAGGTTAATGTGCCTGCTGAAAAGCACACCGTGTAACAGGCAGTTCAAAGATTTGTATTTTATGCAGATAGCTCGGAGGGTTCTGTTGCAGGAATCCTTAGTGAGTTATGAACTGGCATTAAGGAGCTGCCTGCATACTGCAAAACATACATTTACAACCGTGCTGTTTTTTGTTAATCTTTCGACATTCTAAGGTACCTTTGGGTAGCAATAAAGTCATATTTGTAATTGCTATATAAATTGGTATTCGTGTAATTACTCATATAGGCAGATGAACCTGACATTCTTACAGTGTATGCATATCTCCTACATAAGCAGCTCATAAAAGTTTTTAAAAAACGGCCAGCAAATCATCGTTTATTTCTTGAGAGATTGTGAAGGGACAAGCTGAGTATCTTTGTTTTTTGGCATGAAGGTGTGTTAAGCTCCAGCCAACGCCCCTCCACAAGGAGACTCAAACAAAAGCAGTGTTAAAGGCCCTTTAAATGAGGCATTTGTGTTGAGCTCAACTGGGACTGCAATGAAGTGGCCATCCTCACCCTGCAGACTGATGTGCTGTAAGCAAAGTATATAAAGTAACCGATTGTTTTATAATTTAAAAAATTGGTGAAGTTTTAGCTGCTTTTTTGTAAGATTTTAATTAATCAAACAAATAAAAATAAACTTAATAAAAAAAACAACAAAAAAAAACTTATATAAAGTACTGGCACTACTGGAAGTGTCTCGGAGACGGCACTGGGAGAAAGTGCACACATGTCCCTGGGGCTGGCCTGAACCTGAACCCGGGACCCTAATGGGTCCTCAGCACTTACAACACTACAGGTAACCTCTGAATTAAGCACTACTGAGAGCACCATGACTTAAGCCTTGAGATTTTCCTCCTGATTGAAGCTGTAACCCATGGGCCCACCGTGCAGATAGGATGCACTGTTCACAGACCGCGGGTGTGCATCCTATTACCATGCATGAGCTGGTCACGGTGCAGGTGGAGCCTGCACTGCACACAGCACTTTAGTGAAAGACAGACCTGCTTTTTGAAGATGCTCGTCCACCTTTCTCTGTAGTCGAGACCCACTCTCACTTTTAAGGGGGGCTAGTCCTTTGAGTGACTGTACCCACCTGCAGGGGAATGCCTGTGGGTTCCTGGGAATCCTATGCACTCCTATGATGAAGCGACCTTATCGGCTCACTGACTGTGTGCCACCTTTATGTCAGATAGAGTCAGTGCTCCTCCTTAACCCCTTCGGCGCGGGCGCGATTCTGCGCCTGTGCGGACGTTTTAATGAGTGGGTGGGTTCAAGACGGCCCCCAGCCGTCATCAGCACACGCCCACTCTGATGCATGACGGCTGGGGGCCGTCTTGAACCCGCCCACTCAGCATGGAAGGGGTTAAGGCATCTGTATCTCCCATCTGTATTATGGCACATGTGAAAGTATTTTCTAATTTGCATAGGACCACACCTCATGCAAATGAGGGCACGCCCCTTGGGATTACGCCGGTGTACATTTAGCGCTGGCGCAATCCATGTTATTGAATGGGCCTTGCAAGCATCCCTCAGTCTATTCTGTAATACTAAAGTGTCCTTGGGTTGCAAAAAGTGGGCGCACACACCAGTTGCGCACCTGGGCTCATGTATAAGGACTCTGATGCACATATCCAATTTTAAAAATTCCTTTGTACTCATGTCAGTTACCTGTACATAACGTGATTTAGGAATCAACATGAAAACACTGTTAGGGAACAGAAATATGCTCAAATCAGGTTATATATGTCGGCAAGCCTTGTTAAATGTGACGTATGCATCAAGACGTCTGTTCTTATTTTGAAACATTTTGAGATTATAATACATGAATGCATGACATTTATAGTCTTTACTTGCTTTGCACACATACTGTATGCACTTTGTCCGCCAATCGTCTAAAAAACACTCGTATTCTAATAAAGCTATGTGCAACATTAACCTCTCACGTTGGTTTAGCCACTATAAGATGGCGGCCATAGTCGCGGCTGTTTAGAGCATATACCTACGCGCAAGTGAACACAGCTGATGCAGCTTTGCGGGCTATTTAAACCCGTGAATTTCTGCTCATATTTCTGAACCCTGGTATCGAGTGAGACGGCGGACACAGCGCACAATCGAAGTAAGTAGTACAAGGGGCTTTTAGATATTTGTTAACCTGGGGAAGGCTTTGCTCGTAATATTGACGAGACGCTACCCGCTAGAGAGATTCTGCTTATTTTAGATATGCCGTCCCATGGCTATGCCTCTCCCCACGAATATGCCTGTTATCCGGCTACACAGCTTTGAGGCTGCGGTCTTTGCCACTAATTGCAATGAGATGCATATATTTAAACTAAAAGTAAAATTACTTGTCTCATGTGTCAATTACAATGGAAATCAAAAAAATGCTTATATGAAACACATTTTTTATAGAATACCAGTCGGTGTCACAATGTTTACTGGGGTAATTTATATGGGGAAGCATGATGAGAATACCTTGCACTTCTTAGAATGCCACCGTATTTCCACCACATACTGCCCCAGCAACTTTGCATGCTTTAGAATGCTACTGCGTTTCTATTATGCATTGCCCTAACATCTAAAATTGCACTTTTGAAAACAACTATTGAGGGTTGTTGCGTCACATTATCTAAATGCTCTAGAAAAAAGGCAAGATGTCTCTTTCTAAATGCATGACAAATACTGATAAGATACAAGTAAACTCTTATTTTCATGCTATAAATAAAATAAAAAAATTCTCACTACAGAAATGATGGGGTGTGGACATTGAATAGATGCGTTCCACATGAACAGAGTTCAGTGCACACGGAAGGATTTGACGGTCATCCTTTTTTGCGAGGTATGTGTCAACATTAAATAAACTGGCTATCCAAATCCACGCTCGCTCACTACGTGATCTTTAATAACACATGACCATATTCTGCTCTTTATTTCCTTTTCCATCAGGCCACTTATGCCTTGTATATCCTTGATGCTGAACAAATTAGAAAAGAATAAACAAAGACAAATATTCTTTTTCAAAATAGCCACATATGAACAGGTTTGTGTTAATGATACTAATAGTGCTTACACTACCAGGACATGATCATATATGTACTATCACAAATCGCTGTATTTTCTTTGTCAATAGATCATTACTGACAAAACTTAAACGGTGATGGCAATTTCCCTATAAAAAGATTTGTGCGACAACATTGAAATCCGCAAAAAACTTTCCGGTAAGAACATATCCGATGTTGATATTAGCTCCATCTATCCTCTCATCTGTCAAAAAAAATCACAGTATAGGGTCTTCATACAGTCCAGTTCCTTCCTTTTTTGTCTTTAGTTAAATGCAGACCATGACCAGCCTCATCACCATAATGATGGAAATTTTGCTAATGTAATCTCTATGACTGCCTTTGATAAAGAAAAACTTTATGTCACCAAAAGGATAGTCAAATAAATTAGCGAATAAGTTGATCTAAAATCTGTCGTCCTCTACTCTTCAAGAAACCCACAAAATGTCACTAAATCACTCAGTTCAGTAGGACAATTATGAAATAACATGTGATGTGAGTCAACTGTTTTTATAAAATGTATCATGAATCTATGTTTTAAAGTGTAAATAGCTTTTTGTATAATATATGTATCTGTATGTTTGTTTATTGTAGCCCTGAAGAAGTCCTACGGACGAAACGCGTTGGCTACGTTTCCTCTTTTTAAACTGAAAATTGTCAATAAAAGCAAAGAAAAAAAGAATCTCCAGTTCTACTGAAATGTTTCTTCAAAGAATGCACTTAATGTTGTTGTAAAAGATATATTGTGTGGGGTGCTGTACCATTGTGTTACATATCCAATTTTAGCCTGTTCTACGTTTTTTTATTTGAGCCACGGATGTCTTTATGACTGCATCGGCGCATGGGAGTCTCAGGGGCACATCCACACTCTGAAAGGCAGTGGGGGGCATCACTAGCATTATGCAACTTTTAAACCACTGGACTGTATAAATGTGATTCGTTAGGATGCGTACTTGCGCAATAGAGACCTTTAAAAAGAATACAGCAAACATGGTTTTCCCATTTACTCTGAGAATGATTGATAAAGACTGAATACTGCATGTGCTGTCCAAAAGGTCTATGATGGAGAATCCGAAAGGGTAGTTCACTAATTAGGCCTGGTCGAAATTTGAATTATGTAAAAGAGGAGAGAGGTGACCCAACACATTCCAGGGAACAGGGTTCTTTAGACAACTAAAGGCAATTGGAAAATCCCTGGAGGAAAATCTTACATGCTTTTACACCATTCTTTCAATTGTTGTACTCATTGAGTTCACCATACAACCAATTCATATCACTGCACCCGAATAGATGACGCAGATCCCAAGTAGACTCTCAAACTGAAATGTAATGCTTACACTATTTTATTAATAAAAATTCCATTTGTTCTCTAGAGTAAAATCTCGGAAGTGTCCCGAAAGTATACATACAATCCATATATTAAAACATTTTTTACACTTTATACATTCCACTATATTTGATACAAAAGTGCAAGGCAGTCATAAAACAAACAGTAGTAATGGAAAAACAATCATCAGAGACAAAATACAATGGACCCCCAATTAAAAAACAGTCATAAATGTCTGTTTAAACCCTACAGGATTTGTGTGGGACCATTCGTACAAGGATGTCCTTAGTATCTAAATGTGCCATTGGTAAATCACTGGAGAGAGAAGAACCACAATTTGAATGACATAAGGTGGCTGGAGGTAAGAGGATCATGTTCAGGCTGCTCACCCACGCACACAAATCGCTCCACAACATGGGCCCCGAATACCTCAACAACCGCCTCTCGTTCTACACCCCCACCCGCCAGCTCCGCTTCATCAGCCTCGCTCTCGCCACCGTCCCACGGATTCGCAGAACCACCACCGGAGGAAGGTCATTCTCCTACCTGGCAGCCAAGACATGGAACTCCCTCCCCGCACACCTACGACTAACCCAGGACCATCTCACCTTCAGGAGACACCTCAAGACCTGGCTATTTGAGCAGTAGCGGCACCTCCCCCTCCATTCAGCGCCTTGATACCCTCACGGGTGAGTAGCGCGCTCTACACATGTATTGATTGATTGATTGATTGATTCGGTGATACTTGAGAAGATCACTGAACAGAGGAGAATAGGCAACAGCACCCTATGTAGAAAACAACAGGAACAATGGTTCATGATTAAATTTAACACCATTAGAAATGGCCTAAACACTAGAGAGGACTGGGAAACCATTAATCAGATCTAAATTATCAGAAACTTATATAGATTAATTAGAATCTAAATTATTTAATTCCATAGTAACATAAGGGAAAAAGCATACTTAGGGGCAAGATGAAACTATAGGTGGGTAAATGCTATGAAGCCATTAATACAAATACTACTATGGTGAAGTTGATCTGAACTGTACATGGACTGCATTTCATAGGCTCAGCGATAAAAAGCCATAGGTGATACAGACATTAGAAGAGATTTTAAATGTAAAGCAGAACTTCGGACAAGACGGAACTGTCCTAAGATGGGCGCCATAATGGTCAAACAACTGAATTCCATTAAGATCTTTAATGTTCCGCTTAGCCTACCAATTTAACATATAGTGCTGCAAGGGGTAACACAATCTGTTGTCTAACCAAAGAAATAGGAAAGTTAGACAAAATTAGGGAGTTGTGAAAACTAGTTACAGGCTCGTACATGGCCACTCCAGAGGATGTTACATTAAATGTACGCTGAGGAAAGTTAGCCCGGTCAAAGATGGCCGCCAGACGTGCGCAGCGAGACGAACTTCTCGCTAGAGAGATTACATCTCGTCTCGCGAGTTTTTGCAATGATTAGGGACAATTAATCCAAGATAAAAGGAGCACCGCGAACCAGCGTACTGCAAAACATCGAGAAAGGAGGGGAATCTTTGCAGATCAAGGCGCGAAGGTAAGGAGACTGGAGCGAGGGGGTCCGTATGTGAGGAGGGAGGATATGTAAGGAGGCCCCTATTAGTAAATAAATAGATGTAGTAGGCATTGATACTTTCCGCAAGTGTAGATCATCCCCACAGCGTCTGGGGTTGCGAAATAATGTTTTCATCAGGAAAGGAGGATTGTGCCCAAGAGTACCGCGAACCAGGGTAGAGTATCCACGCAGTGCGCCTGTGCCCATTCGAATAACTGGGAGTAGAATGCTATCCTTAAGAACAAGGAGGCCCTGTGAAGCAATAGAGAAGTAGGGTACAGGATGCTTTCCTAAAGAAACAACGAGGCGAGAGAAACAAGACCTGGAAAATGTAAATATCCCAGGCATCACTCGCGGACAGAGAATATCCTTTGTGATGCGAGGCAAATTTTGGGAAACAAGGCGGTCTATGTATATTAAATTTAAGCCGGAACCATGGTGGAAGTAAGAGTGGGGAACAACTGCAAGGGACAACCTAAGAGTGATAAACAGATACACTACGAAGGGGACAAATAGCCAATAATGAAGCGATTATGGCAACACATAGATGAGTCCCGTTTGAAGTACGCAACAAGTGCAAGGAAAAAAAAGAAAAAAAAATACACAAAGTAAAACAAGAGTAGGAAAGGAGTGGCATTTTAACTGTGACATTAGGAGGTATATGATTGGCCATTTTTTTTCCCTATATTACACATAGATTTTAAATTTCCAGTTATCCTCGGATAGACATACCAAGAGTCTACCGGGAAGAGGGAAACTATACGGGTGGATTAACGTTTCCCGAAGTATGTCATGGGGGTGCGACCCACTTTTTAACGAAAGGTAAGCCAATAACAGGTTATTTTAAACAAAGAAGGAGTGAGATAGAAAGGTGACTAATGGGAGTGTTTGCCCTTCTTATTATATCTCCATAACAGATAGACGTACGTTTTAAAAAAATATAAGGTAAAGTGATGGATCCCTCTGGAAGAGGCATTTCCAACCCATAAGGAAGAGCAGAGAACGAATAAGACCTTTGTCAATAAACTTCAAGGTAAATAAATTGATTAAATATAAATATACAAAACAAAGTGAGTGTAGGTAATTTCTGCTTTACATATACCTATCCTTTGTTTACCAGAGAGGGAATCCGAACCCCGAAGGATCTAAGATAGGACCGCTTTGGGCCTTTTTCTAAAGCGTAACTGCTGATTTTAAAGGTTAGTATGAGTGATGTAAGAGTAATTTTATAGCAGGAATGGAAGGTGAATGAGAGTTGGAATGGAATAATTTGAGAGACTCATTAAAAACAGGATAGATAAAAAATTGGCATACTTGCTGAATCTCACATTGAAATGTAATGCATTGTCTCTCTTTCTTTTCATTTTGTTGCTGTTGTTCCTTGAAAAAATATTTATGTAGTAGATTTAGGGTACACATAGAATGAGAACATAAATAGGTAGTAGAAATGTTTTTTTAACTAATAGTTAACTGTAGAAATCACCCATGTTAGTGTAAAGTTGATGATTATGAAATGTAACGCTATTAGACAAATGCAAAGGTGTATAGTTCAGTATACAGCTGATTTACTTTTTCTTTTTATATGTATAGATATAAAATTGTCCAAAGAGAAGAGTGACCCCATATTGAATTTTGTCCTGAAGAAGGTGGCTCTGGGTATATTGATGTTAAACCACCGAAACGCGTTGAGGCCTGTGCATATTAAGGAATCAAAAAAAAAGCCAAGGGGCATTTAGATACTAAGGAAATCCTTGTATGAATGGTCCCACACAAATCCTGTAGGGCTACTGGATCAAATTGATGTTTAAACAGACATTTATGACTGTTTTTTAATTGGGGGTCCATTGTATTTTGTCTCTGAAGATTGGTTTTCCATTCCTACTGTTTTTTTAAGACTGCCTTGCACTTTTGTATCAAATATAGTGGATTGTATAAAATGTGAAAAATGTTTTAATATATGGATTGTATGTATACTTTCGGGACACTTCCGAGATTTTAATCTAGAAAAAAATGTTTTTTTTTTATTAATAACATAGTGTAAGCATTACATTTCAGTTTGAGAGTCTACTTAGGATCTGCATCTGCTTTTCGGGTGCAGTGATATGAATTGGTTGTATGGTGAACTCAATGAGTACAACAATTGAAAGAATGGTGTAAAAGCATGTAAGATTTCCCTCCAGGGATTTTCCTATTGCCTTTAGTCGAAATTTTAGTCATGCCAGACTACTTGCATAATTTTGGTGATTTTACATTTTGATTGCTATATGAAATTCGCATAATTATGCATTGCGTAATTTGCCGTATTTATGGCAAAATCATAGCGGTAACACCAGAAATAACCTTAGAATGTGACCAACTAGTTTTCATGGCAATTGTGTTTTCCACACTATTTTTTCTTGCGCACAGCGCAGCCTTGCACCAAAAATTGACACGAGGATGCATTTGGCACTAAAATGTAGCACTAAACGACAGAGTGTCATTTCGCACAATTACGCGTAATTGTGTGTGATTTCCCACACGCCTATGTAATCCATTTCCAGCAAATCAGGCTCTTCTACCTCTGCATGAAGCCTGGCAGCACTAACGCGTACCAAAGAATGGGACATGCCTTACTAAAACCCAAGCACATTAAAGACGTTAAGTGAAACACGAACAACCAGGCGTAGATGATGTGTGGGAAATTGATGCAGGTCCACGCGATTGGTTCTCCCATTCATTCTCTAGCGCCGCGAGGCTCCTCATTCAAGCATGCGAGGGTCAGGATGCAAGCCACCAGCAGCAGCGCCCCGAGGCCTCCATCCCTGGTCCAGGGCCCGCGCGCGCGGCTCTTGGGGGAGCAGCGAGTGGTACCCAGGGGCCCTCCCGCCTTCCATCTGCATCCAATTTGCGCCATTGGCTGCGAGGAGCGCAGACGGAGCGCCCGGAGGTCCCGGCGCAGGAGTCGGTGCGGACCGGCCAGCCCTGATTTGATTAGGGTCTGTTTAGAGCAGGAAATCCAAGAATTGCAAAGTTCAGACGCGGGGTCCGTGCGAGCATGTCGGAGCCCGGAGCGCGCCGACCTCTCCCCGCAGCCGCCCGCCGGCGGTGATGCTTTAATTTCCTGTGGCACCGGAGGAGCTGGGGTGGGTCACGCTAGGCCCGACTCCACGCACACATGGAGCCCCCTTACCGTGGGACCGTGCACGTGGTGGAAGTCTCTGGAAATAGCTGGCCGTGGAGCGAGGCCAAACGCAGAGGCCGAGGTGCATTGTATTGAAATGCAGTAAAAGTTGCTGCTTACTTCTTGAATCGTGTCATCGCGCCCTGCTCCCAAGGCCCGACGTGCAAGAGTGGGAAGCGGCTCCAGGAGGCTTACCTTGCATTAAGGAAAATAATTGGGCTTTTTAGAAGTTCACGAGGGTTCCAAAGGGTGCTAAAATAAATGTAGATGCTGTGGAGTTCGCCAATGGTGAACATTTCCACTTGATAGAAGATTCTGCCTGCCCAAAGGACGCGAAATGTGCATTAACAAGTTTAAAAAATACGATGCGCTTTTTTGCAGAATAGGCAACACATATGTGGGCACATGTGCCTCTGATTTGGGACTCAATCCTTTGTAAGACAACTTCCGACAAACAGTGTCCCAGAATCAACTATGACTGTGATGCATTGGCTAGGAGACAGCTACACTACTTACCCGTTATGCAAAATTACATGGGCTCAGAATGCACATTGAAAACAACATCGTAATCTAGATTTATTAAATTGGTGCCCAACACATGTAAACCCAGTAGATGTAAAGCCACCTTGCCAAAGATGGTGTGGTTGGGGCAACATGCTACATTTCAGATAATTATTTTACACATGAACTATTGGGAATATTGAAATCCCTCTTTGGCATCATTTTATTGTGTTTTTTGTGTGCCATAAATGTCGCTGTGATCTGCCTCAAAGTTAAGGGTATTTGTCCTCAGAAGCCTGGCTGTCATGTTGTTGATATGTCCTCTGTTCTGGGTCTTGGTGCCTGTGCCCCACCAACCATCACCGCCATCACTACACCAGCAACTGGTGTTGACTCAGTGCCTCCCTAGGTTGGTTGTGACAGCATGAACTCTATTTCGTAAAGCCATTAAGACCTGGCTTTTTAACCAGTGACCTGTTCAGGTCTTCCTTTAATTACCCTTTCCTGTCTCGCGGGTTCAGTATTCTGTTTTAGCGCCGGGAAACCCTTATCGGGTATCTGTCGCGCTCAATAAGCCTAATAAATAAATAAATAAATAAATAAATTTATGTATCGGTAAGTCACTGAACTCATAAATAATTCCAGAGATGGAGCGGAAAAAGACAGAGAGAGAAACAGAGAGAAAAAGAGAGAGAGAGAGAGAGAGACAAGTTCACGTTTGTGTATTTCAGTACCACGTGTGTGTGTTGTACAACTATACTGAGGTACAAATATTGACACAAAAATATTACATCCACTACCTCGACCTTACGACTTACAGTGCAAGTTATCGGTAGGTAAGTGGATGTGGAGTACAAAATAGTAATATATGTAATAGTAGGTGCCACAGTGGACAATGACGAGGGAAGATTAAATAAATAATTCATTTTCCCTTGTGTTATCCCTTAGTGGCTGAAAGAACCCTCACTCATGGGTTATGGCATGCTACATCATCAAGTCTTATCTCATCGCCAATATATCTTGTGTCAGGACTGTCTTAACCCCTTGTATGCTTGTGACGGAACCACTCCGTCACGAGCCACGGGTGCCGTGTGCTCATGACGGAGTGGTTCCGTCATGCCGCGGCCACTCCGCCCACGCGGCATCAATTCCCCGCCTGCGCGGGTGAATGAATGAACGGGCGGGCTGTGACGGAACCACTCCGTCATAAGCACAGTGTGCCCGTGGCTCGTGATGGAGTGGTTCCGTCACAAGCATGGCGGCGCCGCGCCACCCCCTCTCCCCCCTAGCGCCGCGGCGGAATTACCGCCGCGGCCAAGGGGTTCCAGCACTAGACCCTCTTAGCAATATGAGAAGGGTTCCAAGATGTAAAGAAAAACTGAAATATAAGATGATCCAGGGAAACACCCCAGATTTCCTTTATTCAGGGTTCCCTTGACAAGGTTAAGATCAAAAGGGCATATTTACATGAGGCCTCTCCCGATGGAGCGTCACTACATTTGACGCTCCGGCGGCCTCTCAATCATATCCATGCAGCGATGCAAAGCCACTCTGCGTGGCTTAGAAAGGCCTCATAGATATGGAGCGAAGCAACACAGTCAAGTAGGAGTTCCATGGCTGTTGTGGTGGTTGTTCTCATGCAACACCCATGGATTTTGACGCTGCTCCAGATTCATATAAACGTGGGGTAGCGCCACAACTTTACGCCTCCTGAAGGTTGGTGTAACAAGGAGAAATGTCTTAATTTCTCCTTGTGTTTTCCTTTTTCCATGTGTGCTGCAAAGAATGAGGAAACAGCTCTGTGGATTGTTTTTGTGCAGGAAAGTGCCCCTTCCTCCACAAAAAACATCCTGCCAACAACACGAACACGCTTGCGCGATGTTGTAAGGGTGTCTGCGCTGGGGCACGACTGCAAATCGTGCGCTGGCTGAAAGGACAGGAATGCACTGTATCTTGTAACATTTTAAATTGGCGTACGGCAGGACAGCAAAAAGCCTTGTGGCACCGCCCTACGTCATTTCTTGTAAATAGGTCACTTAGGGCCAGATGTAGGTAATCCCAGATTACCGATTCTTAAATATCGAATCATACCGATTCGGTATTTAAGAACAGGCAAATGGGATGTAGGTAATTTTTCTTTAAAAATTACCGAATCGGTAAGTTTCAGTAATTACCGAAACGGTATTTACCGATTCGGTAATTGCCATTCATTCCTATGGGCCTCGAGGCCCTTAGGAATGAATGCCAATTACCGAATCGGTAAATACAGATTCGGTAATTGGGGGAAACATTGAAGGGTGGCAGGGTGTCACTTTGACACCCTGTTGCACCCCTCAATTGTGTATGGGTGCACATGTTGCAGACATACATTCCCTAAGGTCATGTATGTCTGCAACATGGCACTGTTGGAAAAGGAAAAAAAATGCTTTTTCAAAGGTTTTCATTATTTACCACCAACTTTCTAGTTGGTGGTAAATAACGAATCCTAAATGGGAAAATCACTCATTTGAGTGCTCCCTACATATCAGGATTCGGTAATTTACTGAATCGGTATTTAAGAACTCGGTAATTTACCGATTCCTTAAATTACTGATTCAGTAAATTACCGAATCCTTCTTTTTTAGCCTCCTACATCTGGAAAGCCTATTACAGGTAGGTAACGACAGATTTTGGCCGTTACTGACCGGTAATAAATAGCCTACCTACATCTGACCCTAAGTGTTTACTGCTCATGGTGTCCAGAAAGCGAAACTACATGTGCTGAGAGTGTTCTCCCTGTGCACAAGGAAAATTTGTGGGCATCTTCTGACTGGAACTGCATTGTAGACATGACAGTAGTGATAGAAAAAAAACCTGCTGGAAATGGTGTGAGTAGTGTGACTGTGTTTAGGGTGACACCTTCAATGGAATTTTATCTGGTAGTAGGTCTGATCTCAGGGATTCGTGAAAATAGAGTTAGAGAAGGATTCATCTTTGAGAATAAGGTGTGAGGGCAGAGTTGTGAGTAGAGGTTGGCAAGTCACTGAAGGCTTGAGCCAGAGGCCTGGCTCTGCAGTCAGTGCTTAATTTGAGCCAGTGGTTACGGGTGGGGCCCACCGGCACTCAACGTTTGGGGACCAGCACTTATTTTTCCTCATCAGACTTTTGCCAATATAAAGAGAGAGACAAAAGAGGTCAAGAAAGAGCAAGAGAAAGACTCAAAAAACGGTGTCAAAGGGAGAAAGTAGGGAGGAAAAGAACCTGCAAGAGTGAGGTAATGGGGCAGGAATTGTCTTGTGTTAGATGAGAGGGGCAGGAGCAATCAAGACTACGCAGCCTTGGTATTCAGCACCCAGATCTTTGATAGCGATAGCTGCAGGCTTCTGAACAAAACGTTTGGCACCTGCACTTATTGCTTTACAAATTAAGCACTGGCTCTGCTTGTGGTCCAAACGAGCAAAGACTTGCGTGCTCGCACATCATGGTAAAAGCCGCCAACTGGCCCCCCTTCGCCTGTACAGCAGATGAGGTGTGGGACAGCAGCACTTCGCCAAAATCTTTCTACAAGTTTTATTAAGCTCTGAGGGGATTCAGATGGGTTGATTGGGAAGATGCCATGGAGTGAATAGGCTGCACTCTACAAGATAGTCATGAGCAGCCTGTGCGTTGCCCCAGCACCAGCAGTTAATAAAATACATAAAACGCCTGATCACCACATTTGCACAGCTGCCTGAGTACAGCAGAACTCTGCACTTCATCTTTGTCTCAGGAAGACCTTTAGCCTTGCAGGAAAGACCTTGTTTTGCTGGTAACTGTAATTGCAGTTCCTGAAGTGTTGGACCTCTTTTGATCTTGGTATGTTGTGTAGGAGGAAGACAATGACAGCAAAATTAAAATATATATATATATATATATATATATATATATATATATATATATATATATATATATATATATATTTTGTCACCAAACATCCAAAGTTAATGCACGCTCTCAGGACAAAAGAGAAAGTTGCCAAGTTCAGAAAGTGCTGTTTATTCACAACGCGTTTCACAAAAAAATGGCTTGGTGAAACGCGTTGTGAATAAACAGCACTTTCTGAACTTGGCAACTTTCTCTTTTGTCCTGAGAGCGTGCATTAACTTTGGATGTTTGGTGACAATTAAATACCGGAGCAACTCCGCCGGGTTGCACGCCACATTTCTTGGGTCGTGGGGATCCAGAAGGAGTAACTATCGGTTGGATATATATATATATATATATTCACTGAAAAAAACATAGGTTATAGACCATATATAGTTAGGAATTAGCATTTACAAAACCTTATTTTACTCACACAAAACCATTGAAATTCCATATATAGTTAGTTGCACTAACTATATATCGCGCACCCGCAATCCACTGCTGATGATGTCACATATTACATCATTAATGACATGGTCAGTGACATCACTGATGACATCACTGATGACATCTCAAATGACATCACTGATGACATCACTGATGACAACATCCAGTGACTGTATGTTTCTGTAAAGTTAAAATATGTCTTACACATTGAAGAATGAGTGGATGTATAAGTGTCTGGACGAAGGATTTAGTAGGTGCATGACTGAATGTATGAGTGAGTGATTAAATGTGTCTCACTGAGTGCATGGGTTAGTGACTAAACTGTCTTAATTTGTGCATCATTATGTCTGTTGTTCTGTAAACTGCTGCATGTGTTGATCAGTAGCTATATGAGTAACTATATGGGTTATTGATTGATTGCCCAAGTATTTGCATGGGAGACTGAGTGTGTGTGTGGCTGGCTGGGAGGTGTGTGACTCTGTGCAGATCAATGTGTACTTGTATCAATGATTGTATAAGAGAGTAAGTATGTGTTAGTATATGGTTGAAAACGTAAGGTGCTCTATGTTTAACTGTATAGATTAGAAAATGGAAGTGTGATTGATTCTTTACAGGACTGACTAGGTGTGTGAGTAACTCCATGGATGAGTGGCAGAGTGTGAGTGTCTGTATAGGTGTATGAGTGCATATGATAGTGTTGTAAAGATGAGTGATTGTATGTATGAATGATTGTATGGGTGAATGAGTGAATGTGTGTGTAGGTGTACGAATCAGTGAGTGCGTATGTAGTAACTAGTATTGGTGTGTCAATGGTTTCAAAAATTATACTCTGTATTTAACACTGGGTGAAACAGAGGTTATATTAAAATGTGAGGAGATGCATTGTATTGTCACATGAATGATATCATCAGTGATGTGGTCATTGATGTCAAATGAGATGTCATCAGTGATGTCATCAGTGATGTCATTTGAGATGTCATCAGTGATGTCATCAGTGATGTCACTGACCATGTCATGAATGATGTAATATGTGACATCATCAGCAGTGGATTGCGGGTGCGCGATATATAGTTAGTGCAACTAACTATATATGGAATTTCAATGATTTTGTGTGAGTAAAATAAGGTTTTGTAAATGCTAATTCCTAACTATATATGGTCTATAACCTATGGTTTTTTCAGT
Source organism: Lissotriton helveticus (assembly GCF_964261635.1). Lineage (NCBI taxonomy): Eukaryota > Metazoa > Chordata > Amphibia > Caudata > Salamandridae > Lissotriton > Lissotriton helveticus. The sequence goes on from NC_136064.1 coordinate 72,979,037, forward strand.
GAATTTTCAAGGTTTTGTAAATGCTAATTCCTAACTATATATGGTCTATAACCTATGGTTTTTTCAGTGAATTTTCAAGGTTTTGTAAATGCTAATTCCTAACTATATATGGTCTATAACCTATGGTTTTTTCAGTGAATTTCAATGGTTTTTTAATAGCAAATATCATAAGCTGTCGAATGTCAAGTACGTGGTAAGTAAAAACATTTTCGTGTTTATGCACACTGATCTGCTTTGAATGCTGCCCCCCCCCCCTCATTTCTATTAGGAGTACTCTCTCTTTGCAGATAGTGAAGGGTAGTTAACGCAGGCCTTTGCCCCCGTTGTAATCCGTCGTGCCTGCTTCTCTCTCCATTTGATTGATTGTTCTCTTTGGTTCATTCTCTATTTACAAACAAGCACAGAGTCGCAATACTCTGTTTAGTCTTTGCATATAGCGAAAAATCGTGTAAAAAAACAAAAGGAATCGAGCAAAATCAGTAGGCCACTAATGGGATCTCTTTTTGACCTCGCTAAAATAGAAACATTAGGAACAACCTGTTGAAAATAGCAATGTGTATGTACATAAGCGGCGTTCATTTGTGTTCACAGTACCCCTTGTTGATTGTTTGAATCGAGCATTGAATTGTTCGAAGTTGGTTCTCTTAAGGATCTTCTCTGCCTGCAAACGAGGAAGAATAGGAATATTCTCTCTCCCTTTGCAGATAGTGAAGGGTAGGTAACGCAAACCTTTAACACGTCGTGCCTATTTCGTTCCTCATTGATTGATTGTTTGCACGAACATTGACTGTTTGGGAATTGGTTCTTTTTGGAGGTATTCCCTGTTTGCAAATAAACGTAGGAAAATCTTTGCAAGTAGTGAAAGGGTAGGTAATGCGGACCTTTCTCCCCCGTTGTAATCTGTCATGCCTATCTACTCCCCACTGATTGATGCACCTGTTTCACCCGGACCATTTACTAGAGATAGGTCATCTGGCCCGACCAGAGAGCACCCCTAGTGAAAAGGACATATGCAATAATAACGAAGTGATCACTGTATCCTGTTAACAGAAACTTTAGCATGAAACAACCTGGAAAGAAAGGAATAGGAAAACGAAAATCAGTAGGCCACTGATGAACTTTTTATTAAATAACAAACAAAGAAACGATAACAATACGTAATGATAAAACCTATTATTGTCCTAGAAACAAGAAACGTTAGAAGTAAGCCCGTAATAAGAAACCTGAAAACAGTAAGAGAAACCAAGTGTGACATTGCAACGGCCACAAGGCAACGAGGCTTCATCGCCCCTCACTGCCCCAAAACGTGTCTGTCCCACCGCCTGCCACGCCCAAATAACGGCAAACTGGGAAAGATACAAGTCAGCAGATATCCGCCCCATTCTGGAAACTTCCAAAGTGCAACAGGTTTGCGGCTACGCCCAGCCGGAAGCAACACATATAAGGCGGGTCCTGCTGCCAACCGTCGGCCAGGAGATCATCACGTAGGGTGTAGCCGGAGGAGAGGCCGAGGCCAGCGGGACCCGGCCAGGGGGATTGACAACACTGGAGAGTTGCAGGGGGGGGAATGTCCGTGTCCTCGACCCTCCCCTCTCTCTCCCAGTCCGGCCACCATCAACCAGAGGCCGAGGCCGACGGGATCCGGCCGCGGTGGCGGTAACCCTGGAGAATTGCAGGTTAGACCCTCTCTCTCCCAGTCTGGGCCAGCATCCATGGAGGGCCTGGGAGTGGAGAGGCCACTGCACGAAAGGCCCAGGAGAGGCACCACACGCCAAGGCCTGCCCCACCGGATGAGCCAAGGAACCCGTTCATGGGGCCAGAGCAAAGGGTGTCCGGCCGCCATCCACCGGAGGTCCGGCCCAAAGACGGACGGGACATTTCTTCTTTCTTTTATAATGGCTGTGACAACACTGGGGGGGGATGTCTTGCACATGCCTCCGACCCCCACCCCCCCTCGTCCTCATCGCCTGGTCCGGCCATAAAAAATGTCAAGCGAGACGCCGTGGGGTGCACTGGGTGGGAGAGACGGTGCGAACAGGCCTCTCCCGTCTCCCCAGGTGGAGGCTTCCCAGCTGCACCCTCAGCGCTCCAGGCGCCCGGAAAAGGGTTCTTCCACTGTGGCGATGCTGCAACGTCTCGCCCGGCAGGGTGGAGCCCGTCCGCTCAATTGACCCCGCGATCGCCAGTAGCTACCGAACTCTCAAAATGGCGGTCGACCTGGCAAGAGCGGGCCCAGCATAAAGAAATGGCCCGGTCACTGGCTGACTCCACCACCGTAGTCCTCCACGACCTTGAAGATTCTAGAGGAGCCGCGGGAGTCCCCGACCCCCGCAGACACCCCCGATGGGGAATGACTGCCATGATCGCCCGTGGAGTGACGAAACTGTAGCCGCGGGACGTCGGCGCTCCCATGCTGGCGCCAGCCTCAGTTTGAATGACTAGAATCCTGCAGACCTCAGTTCCGGTGAAAGCACAGTGTGACCCGGTAGGAAAAATTGTTGCACCCCCTCCCCTTTTTGACTGATGGTTCAAACCACCGATCCTTTCCTTTGCCCTTTTAACGGAACTTTGGACTACCTCCCCCCCCCCGCGGCGCCCCACGCCATTATTTGCTGGGCGGCAACTTACTAGACATCACCTTCGTGCCATCTAGATTTCAGCGCGTTCTGCTGCCTTGGAACTATTCGCACAACAGACCGCTACTGACAACCCACCCCCCGGGACGCCCCAAACCGGATACCCAAATCAGTGCGGCACCCAGGCAACATCTTCTGAATTTTCATAATTTGAAAGAACTAGTAACATGTCCTCATCAGGAATTTCCTCTTCAATCATCTCATCAGGAATCTCCTCATGAAAAGTCTGCAATGATGATTCTTGTAACTCTATGGTCTCCAAACATTCGATAAATTCGCCATCAAGAGATTGATCAAAAAAATCATTCGTCATCTCCTCCTTGTGAGAATATTTCATTATTGGTGCTGTCAATTTCATTAAATGTAGTGGATAATTCAAAAGAAATTGCCACGGTCTCTTCATTGTTTAAATGTTTTTACTGTTTTTGTTTTGTTGTATATATTTATAAGTTATTAAAGTTTTATATTCCTACTACTTTGTTGGAGTGCTATATATTTTTAATGTGACACATAATTGTAAAAACTTTGATGTACAAAGAGTCATCCCTGGAATCTTCCGCTTCAGGCTCGGTCCCCTCCCCAATCACAATACAGGATGGTTTTCAGATAGTAGGAACGCGTGTGGTTTGACGGATCTCATCGGGTGTGGGCCTTGATCTACTATAACTCCTTTGAAGAGGGGTGATTCTTTACAGCTGGGGCCATAAACTACATCTGCAGGGCTAGCTGATAGCCTGGACAATCGGACACAGAGGAAGAGGAGTGTCAGAGGGTGCGGTAGTGAATAGGGCGAAAGGGAGGTGTCGGGCGGGCACAGAGTGTGATTCTCAGGGAAGAGCAGCGCAGATGGGGGGAGGTTTATTGCCGATGCATAAGACAGAGAGCGGGGGTGACCAGTGCCTGGGGAAGATGCTTGCGAGGGTGGGGAGCCATGCTACGGATCAACAGCGTGCAGAGAGTGGGTCTGGTCAAGGCATCTAAAATGGCTGCCGTGCATGACAAAAGTGTGGCATTTCAAAAAAGGCAAGATGGCGCAGACAATGTTTTTCAACACTTCCTCATTTCCTTCGAATCGAACGTTAACAGACGTTGGTGCATATTACCAAAGTTAAGCGATATTTATCGCTAACGATGCTTAGCAACGAATTTTTTACCGCTAAGCATCGTCAGAAATTATCGCAGATAAACTTTGCTATTATCAAGGTTTATCGCAAATGCGATAAAAAACGCCCGCAATGCATGAATATCGCTAAAAAGTCAGCGATATTCATGCATTATCGAGCTAATGCTCTTAGCCATGTTATCCACCTCCCATTGGATAACATGGCTAAGAACTGCTCAGGGCAGGTGTTAGTTTTTGGAGATATTCGCGCTTAGCGCGAATATCTCCAAAAGTTGGTAATAGGAGATAGATATCTTGCATGTTGTAATGCAAGTTATTGTGGTATATGGAACTCATACCATAATCTCTCAGGAAAACAGAAACTGATCCTTTTGGGACCGCCTGAGAAGGCCTAGGGGGTGAGGGGTACTCTACTTTGCCCCCTTTTCACGTTCCGAACTATTTTATTTTACTCTCTTCTGTAATTACACAAAATGGCAGCGATAAGATGCATCAGAGACAGACAGTGAGAGAAAGGAGGCCGGAGATGAAGAAGAGATGTCAAATACACATTGGAGATAATATAGTGGGAGAAGGGAAGTAAATATGAGTAAACTTACCATGTAACATAAAAATGTTGCACTCTATACTATAAGTCTCATTTTATACTACAATCACTTCGCTACAACCTCATAAATTAAAAATAAAAATGAATAATGTCTCAAACAATTTTTGATTTCTAAATATGAATTTATTCTTCTGAATTTTCAAAATTTGAAAGAACTAGTAACATGTCCTCATCAGGAATTTCCTTTTCAATCATCTCATCAGGAATCTCCTCATGAAAAGTCTGCAATGATGATTCTTGTAACTCTATGGTCTCCAAACATTCGATAAATTCGCCATCAAGAGATTGATCAAAAAAATCATGCAAGTCATCTCCTCCTTGTGAGAATATTTCATTATTGGTGCTGTCAATTTCAATAAATGTAGTGGATAATTCAAAAGAAATTGCCACGGTCTCTTCATTGTGAGCCATTTTATTTTGAAATTGCTTGCTGTAAATTGCAGAAAAAAATAATCACTTTCATTTATCGTTTTTAGTAATACATAATATAAAACTAACTTTACCAAGTATTTAGTATAACAGAAGGACTGTAAATAAATAACAGAAAACATTTTTCGATTTATCTTAAAGTGTACAACATAGTTCCCCTTACAAATTAACAACTCACCTTTTTAAAAGTAGGAGAAGTGTTAGTACTGTGTAAATCAAACACCAGAAATTGAGCACCAAAAATTCCTCACAAATGTACCTCAGACAGTAGTATCACAAAATGGCTGTGGTTTCCTCTCATTTTAGATATATACATAACCAATTAACTTTCATCACACACAAATACAAAACCAAAGTAACATTTTAATTGGTTCTAAATTTCAACACTTTCAAATGTGTTTTCCCCATGCAATTTTCCATAGGACATTTAGATACGTCTACAGCCTGAATGGCTGAACGGAATTACACCAAACTTGGCAAAATGGTACATCAAACCTAAGAGGTCAGGGAGGATCTACTATGCCCCCTTATGGTCATTTGCCCCTTCGCTTTGGCCTCCTCTTGTCTCTCGATCCTACCGAGAGACAAGATGGCGGCCGCTACGGACTGTTTGGAATGTTTACAGACGCCGGAGAACCAATCAGCTTCGCAAAGCTCCGTAACGCGAAAAGTACGCGAAGCGGAGCGCTGTTACAGATATATATCTTTTTTTGAACGTTAATTACTCAAAATCCACTGGAGCACATATATTGAGACCTAGCAAAGGCACATCGGGCTACCAGTCCCTAATATTTTGCCAAGTTTCGTGCAAATCCATTCAGCCGTTCGATTATTATTATTATTTTTTTTTTTTTGCCCCGCGGGGCCCTTTTAAAACCTCCACATCAAACCTAGGGGGTCAGGGAGGATCTACTATGCCCCCTTATGGTCATTTGCCCCTTCGCTTTGGCCTCCTCTTGTCTCTCGATCCTACCGAGAGACAAGATGGCGGCCGCTACGGACTGTTTGGAATGTTTACAGACGCCGGAGAACCAATCAGCTTCGCTTCACAAAGCTCCGTAACGCGAAAAGTACGCGAACTGGAGCGCTGCCCGGTCCGCTGTTACAGATATATATCTTTTTTTGAACGTTAATTTCTCAAAATCCACTGGAGCACATATATTGAGACCTAGCAAAGTCACATCGGGCTACCAGTCCCTACAATTTTGCCAAGTTTCGTGCAAATCCATTCAGCCGTTCGGGCTAAAAGTGAGGCCAACCGCCCTATTGAAAACTCAATGTTAAAAACACGTTTTGGGACTCCCCTTTTTTCTCAGCCCCCCCTTGACAAACCCCCCCCAAATTTTCAGTGGCTGCTCAGAAACAAAATGTTCCATTTTCCTGAAAATTTCAGCCAATTCCGTCCACAAACGCCAAAGTTATTAGACATAGAATTTTCAAAAATCCCATAGAGAAAAAATCCTAACTATATATACCTACTGGCGACCGCCAGTAGGTAATATATATATACACATATCGGCTACAATGTATCCACAAAGGAAATTCCGCTCACACTCACAGATGCCATAATGATTGAGTCAACTCCAATTGATGTAAACTGCTCCAGCAATCTTTATTTCAAAGCGTGCCAGCAACCCAACGCGTTTCAATCTCCACAGAGATCGTGCTCACGGGTGAATTGACAAAAACACAGCGGCATTTTTTTCTTTTTAATATAGAATTTTCTTGTATCATTACATCACTTCCTACAAGGTGCTGCTATGCATTCTGGATATACTAGTTTCTCTTAATATTATATACAAAAATATTAACATATACGATATGTTAAAAGTTTCTTTTAACTTTTATTTTGTTTTTTAACTTATTAACACAAAACCTGGGACTTAGAAAATTTTTCAAGCAAAGCTGCGTGGAGAACCAACAGAAGACCGGGATCGATCTGCCAGCTGATCTGCTTAAGGTACATCGCTGGTCGGCCTGACTTAGCAGTAGCTCCCGCTACGTCCTTCTCCACAGCAGCGAATCCCTCACAGTGGGAACTCTCAACAAAGGTACACAGGATTGTTGGAGCCCACTTCGTCTACTGCCTGCAACCTCATCACGCTGGGGGATTTTGACTTCCAAAAAATCATCTAAGTCCGAAGGTAGAAATCTTCACCTCAACCTCATCCAGCTGCTCCATGACGAAGTCGGCTCTTCCTCAGACACAGCCTGATGCCCTGCCCTGCTGAGAACTCTACATTCTCCTCGAGAATCTTCAAGAATCTTTCTACGTCCAAAGGTAAGCTGTTACCGGGTCCAATCCATCCCTTATATCTGACTCTTGCTCCATCACGGTCAGCCATAACTTTTGACTTTGACCCGGTCTCACACGACCCAATATCTGCAGTTGGCGCTGTGATATCTTAAGCACTAGATTTCACAAAAAACATTTACAATTTATGACTATAGTTCTGCTGATTAGATTTAATTTGTTTTGGTCTCATTTTATTTATTGAAATTTACTCTATTTGTCTAAATTGGTTTAGGATTTTTCTTATGTTGTGTTTTCACTTTATTACTGTTTATGTGCTGCATACATTCTTTACACATTGCCTCTAAGTTAAGCCTGACTGGTTTTGTGCCAAGTTACCAGACAGTTAATGACATGTTAATTTAGTGACTCTTGTAGTTCATCCAGAGAATTATCGTGGTTGTTGCCAATGTGAGGGCACTCCAACTCCATCAACCAATAACCCAATGTCTTATACCATCCACTGACTGAACTGCACAATGTGTAACCAGAAAATGTGTGTTCATTACCCCAGTTTACTCACTTGACTACAATGTGTGATCCTGTGCAAATCACTTTACTTTATTGTGCGTCATTTTATCTGAGACTACATTGAGAAGACCCCTGCATTAGCTCTGGCTCGGCTCTCTCTATGGGCCTCATTTATGAGGCTGTGCGTCACTTTTACGCCGCCGGTGCGTCTTTTTTTGTGACGCACCAGTAGCATAACAAATGTGCCTTGTTGCACCATATTTACAAAGTTGACGCATCTAGGTAGATGTGTCACTTTGTAAACCCCTGCGCCACATTATACCTGCGCCAGGTAGAATGTATGCAGGGGGGGCGTTTTGACGCAGAAATGGGTCATGGAAGTGACGCAGTGAAATCTATGTGATTTCACTGCGCCACTTCTAGGACACAAATGCGTCAATTTCTTACGCCTGCCTCACAGCAGGCGTAAGACTGACGCAGGCCCTTTCACATGGGGCTTGCCCCATGTGAAAGGACACATTGCTGTAGTTGCGTCACTTTTTTGACACACTCCAGCAATGCGCCACTTTTGCGCCACACAGATACGTCAAAAATACTGACGTATCTGTAACTCCTTGCGCAATGATGCGTCATACTGTAAATATGACGCATCATTGGTGGTGCAAGGAGGGGGGCAGTGAAAAGTGACGCATCGCTGTTTTCACGCAGCGATGCGTCACTTTTCATAAATGAGGCCCTATGAATTTCCAGTTCTGCCCATCTCTAGGTATGGGCAGACAGATCACCTACCCCGCCACAAAATAAGACCCATACTCTTAAGGCCATAGACGTAAAAAGAGAGAGAAGCTGTTAGGTCGGCCAGATGTATAAAAGGTCCCTGCCTGCTCCCTCAAGATCCCAGGGATGAGAATCTGGGCCACGACATGGAGGTCATCGCAATTGTATAGCTGCCTCATTTTCTAATCCATGCATAAGTAGTTGCTCCAGTCTGGGCTTTTTCATTGCTTCCTGTGATTTGTCCAATTTTTATAATGACGTAAATAAGGCTAAAAGTCACAGACTGCAAATAAAATACCTGATATGGCCATAAAGCATGGACCTGGGAAACTTCCTATAAGCTGCAAATCAGAAGTGGGGTAAAAGAGTTGGAATTGTGGTAACTTAAGGGCTTATTTATGAGAGGCTTACGTTGCAGGAGTATCACTTTTTTGACACTTTGGCGGCACAGGCCTCTCAGTCGTAGCTATGAGGAGAAGCGCCTCTCCGCGTGGCTTTGCATGGCCTCATAGATATGGAGTAAGACAAAGCAGCTCAAGTCGCCACCTTGAATTACTCTGCATCAAGGAGGTGTTCCATGGACGGTGTGGTGGGTTTTCCCACCCAGCAACCATGGATTTTAACGCTGCCCCAGATATAATTAATTACATAAACCTGGTGCATCACCAAAACCTAGTGCCTCCCCAGAACAGGGTTAACAAGGAGAAATAGTTGTATTTCTCCTCGGTTTTTTTCCTCTCTCCATGTGTGCTGCATAGAAGGAGGAAAATGCCTCTCAGGATTGTTTATGTGTAGGAAGGTGCACCTTCCTGCACAAAAATAATCCTGCCTGCATTGGAGGCACCCTTGCACCATGGTGCAAAGATGCCTACATTGGCGCTAGGCAGCAAATTGTGCACCAGTGCAGGGGAAAAGGACATTAACGCACCTTAATTCATAAATGCCGTGAATTCCGGCTCTTTCGCATTGGCGTAGGGCAGCACAGCAGAAAGACATTTGGTGCTGCCCCTAGGCCAATTCCTCATAAATGAGGCCCTAACTGATTATAAACTGCAGAAAACCTCTCCAGATTCATCCACGCCAACGTCAGCAAAAATAAATCTGAGACCTGAACAGTGGGGTACTTTTTTTCGCCTTTTACTCCGGTTTCTTGTGTGAAAGTTTAACTTTTATGAAAAAATAATAATTGCTTCCCCGGAACTAAAGGATCATAAGGAAGTGTAAAATGTAAAACATGTTTCTCTCTCGGTTGCCCACAGCGAGGCATGAAGGAGATGCGAGCAGCGGGCTGCGCTTTTAACTCTGCTCCGCCGCAGAAGTCTTCCAGTCCTGAGGTCTGGGGGCTGAGTGGAGCCAGCGAGGAAAGTGGGGCGCGCCTCCGCGAGGCGGCAGGTATCGCGAGGCGCTGAAGTTTAACGTTGTCACCGAAAAACAGAGATAATTGCAGACATGAAGTGCTGCTGTATCTGCCACTGTGTTTATTTTTAAAAAACGCAGGTGGAAGCAGAAATGTGTTACCTAGAAACGCAGCCGCCGCTAACACTGTTTCCTCGTAGCAACAATCTGCGTGCTGTAATTTCCCCCAGGCCTTTGGCTTCTGAACATTAAGCGTATCGAAAACAAGTGGCCCAGATCCAGACTGGAGCCGTCTCGACTCTCCCCCTTCTAAAAACAGAGGTTTATGTAAAGGCAGCAGAATACGTAACACATGGGCAACCAAAGGAGTGTGGCTGCGGCACTCGTTACTTTGAGGCATATTTACAAGCACCTATCGCCAAAGGAACGTCACTTTTAGTGATGTTGTGGAGGCGATAAGGGCTTTGCCTTATTTACAAGGCTGTGTTTAGCCACGAAGGAACATCTAATCAAGCACGGCGTTAACATTATCGTCGCTTTAGCGGCAGAAAACTGCCGCTAAATCAGCGATAATGGGCTTGATAATACGCCATCGAGAATTCCCATAGAAACCCATGTTCACACCAGAACATGGGCTTCTATGGGAATTCACAAGGGCGTATTATCAAGCCCATTATCGCCACTTTAGCAGCAGTTTTCTGCCACTAAAGCGGCGATAATATTAACGCCGTTTCTTGATAATATGCCCCGCAATGTGGCTTAACGCTGCCTGTCAATAAGGCACCCTTTCATGCTATACATAATGTGAAAGGGAAGGGCAAGTGGTGTTGAAGTGGGCATTCCGCTGCAAAACCCATTGAGTTTGACGCTGCTCCCTATTTACAAGGGTGGTGTAAATATGGAGCAGAACCAAAATTAAGACCGGGGAAAGCCTGGGCTTATGGTGAAACGAGGAGAAGTGCTTTGGGACCTATTTCTGAGGTTTTACCGTAGGGCAGCGCGGCAGGCCTTCCTGCCGTGCAGCCCTACGGTAAAAGAAAAGGGCAGGAATGCAACGTATCTACCCGATACGGTGCATTCCTGTCCTTTTCCCCTGTGCCGGCGCACAATGGGATGCCGTGGGCCAACGCAGGCACTTTTGAACCATGATGCAAGGGGGCCTGCATTGCAGGGATCATTATTTCTGTGCAGGAAGGGAAAACCTTCCTGCACATAAACAATCAGAAGAGGCTTTTTCTTCTTTCTATGTGTGTTGCAGAATGCAGCACACATAGAAATAGGAAACAAGCATTAGAAATGCAATCGGGCTCGGATTTATTTGAGTTTGAGCTAATGGCATTGTAAATGCCAATGTCTTTTTGCCATGTGTTATGGAGTGTGTGCATGTGGTGTGTAGTGGAAGTATGTTGGTTGAATTGTAATTTTACCAATGGTGGCATGCTGTGCTTTATATGAATATGTTTAAAAGTAAAGTGTACCATACTGCGATTGCTTGGTGGAAAAGTGCACTGCCGGCTGGAGGTGTGTGTGCCTGGTGGAAGGGTGCACTGACGGCTGGTGGGTGTGTGCTTGGTAAAAGCGTGCACAGATGGATGATGGTTGTTGGTGTTTGTGCATGGTGAAAGCATTCATTGACGGCTGGGGGTGTGTTGTTGTGTGTGTTGTTTTCTGTGTGCTGGTGAGTGTGTGGTGGTGAGTCTGTGGGGGTGAGCCTGGGGAGTGAGTGTGGTGGTGAGTGTTGGAAATGGGATCCCCGGCTGGCCAGGGCTTTCGCCAAAGTCAGTCAGAGACCACCACACCCAAGTCAGGGCAAGGGAGTTACACGCCAAGATAACCCCTACTCACCCTCTAGGTAACGTGGCGCGAGCAGCAAGGCTAAACTTGGAGGCGATGTAAGTTAAGTATTTGCGCACGCACCCCAGCAACAACACCCAAAGGCCCACCACAAAGGAAACTCCACACAAGGTTATATAAAAATAGCCTTTGTATTACACCAAAACACATTAGATAAAACACACACTTTACAATGTGCCAGAGGCACGGGCAGAATTTACAAGGGGATATTTACAAGACAGGGCCAGCTGGACCACTGTCAGGAATCAGAAGTAGCACTTTCAGAAATAGCACTTAGAAGGTAAAATATAAATGTACTTTAGCACAAAATAGCACACAACCAGTAACTACTGGTAACAGGACCTCACTAGCACCACCTGTACTAGGGAGAAAACAACCACCTATGTATCACAATACCTGTAGGGGTGTAAGAGTAAAACACATGATGCAATGCATAACATTCATTCAGAGGTGTAAGGGAGGAAAACACATGATGCATCAACAATACATTCAGAGGTGCATAACAATAACAATGGCGCCAAACTCACAAGTCACCACCTGTGACTGTCCATAGGCAGGAACACCAGAACTGTCCCAATGTCAGGGGGCCTAAACGTGGCAGTTGCCCACAAAGTGCTGGGCAACTGGTGCAATGCTGGTGGGGAAACGTTGGAGCCTCTCAGGCTCTGGACAAAGCACTTGTGTCCCCCAAGAGCCTCGTGGCTCTAAACAAACAGAATGGCCCCCTGAGCCTCTCTAGGCTCGAAATCAATAATGGCCGCCCCTGAGCCTCTCTGGGCTCTTAAACAACAATGGGGGCGCCTGAGCCCCTCGTGGGCTCTCAAAAATGCCCCCTTGAGCCTTTCAGGCTCAACACAAAATGCCCCGTCTCTAGAGCCTCTCCGGGCTCAGCAACACAGGTAAGGCCCCCACGAGCCTTTCACCAGGGCTCTCAGTAACAGGGGCCGCCCCTCTGGGGCAGGGGGGTCCCTCACGGGGACCCGCGAACACGTGTGGCGCCTTTGGTGGGAGTCCCCCCCTCTGGGGGACTCGAGAACACTGGCCCGTCGTTGGAGTCCCAAAACTGGGGACTCAAGATTCACTTTGGCCCCGGAGCCTCTCAGGGCTCACAACCAGGACCGTCTGGCTGGAGGGGAGAGGGCGGGCACCGACAGCGTGTCCCGACGCCCTCCTCCCTTCACTTGTTCTCCCGGCCCCACTCACCGGTACTTGGAGCGAGGACTCCTCTCTCCGGCTGCTTCCAAAGCCGGCTCCTCTGGCTTCTTCCGGTGCGGGGCTCTCTTCTCCTCACGGGAGCCCCGTGAGCAGCGCCACCCTTTCTCCCCTTCTCACGCTGCGGCGCCGGGGGCGGGACTTCCGGTCCTTCTCCCGGTCAGGCCGCGTAGGGATTGGCCGGCCGGCCCTTCACTTCCGGGTCACCGCGGGCAGCGCGGCGGCCCGTTCCAGGTAGGCAGGCGGGCTCCCAGTACCCGAGGAGTGGGCTCCCTCGAGGTATTTACAAATCCAAGTACGGGGCAATGCCGGGTAGGCACCGGCGCTCAAATTAAAAGTCAAGCGAGGTGGCACTCGCTAATGCCGCAAATCGGCAAAATCAGGCGGGCAGATGCCGGGTAGGCACCGGCTGCATACAGCGCGCTCCCAAGCGCTTAGGGGCCACAGAAAGCGCGCCTAGCGCTAAAAATAGAAGCAAAGCGCTATTGAGCGCTGGGGCACCAGGAAAGCGCGCCTAGCGCTATAAATCAAATAAGAGCGCCTCCAGGCACTCTAAGCCAAAAGCAAAAGCTTCAGCAGGGGCTGGAGGCAGGCAGGGGGGCAAGGCTGGGCCAGAGCCAGCACACTGGGTCTCCAGGCAGGGAGACAGTCCAAGTGGCGGTCCTCCTGGCCCCAGCAGCAGCAACAGCCCCCTCTGGCAAGGATCCACAAGTAGAACAACTTCTGTGAGGACACAGCCCCATTTTTATACAGAGAAATCCTTTGTTCAAGGGTGCAGAGTGGGGGCGGAACCAGTCGCAGCTGGTTCTTGAGTACTCTGTTTACCTCAACCACCCTCTCTATTCACTGGCAGGGCTTGGGTCATTAGACACACCACAGGGGGGCGGAGCCAGCATTGTGTGGGGAAAACCCAGCCCATCCAGGACACAGGTACACTCCTCCCACACATTACTCATGCAAATCTCCCATTCACCACCGGGCAGACCCATCCAGACTTCCTGGAGCCTGGCATGCCAGCCAGCTCCAGCCAATCACACGCCAGCACCCTCACAGCACATGTACAGCCATGTCTAGAAATGGCGCTTCTCTACTAGACACATACATGCTGCATACACCATCTCGCAGCATTCACTCTCACGAGTTCACACATACCAGACTCAAGCCTGTACACCCCACGCATCAGGAACTACCAGGGACACATCCATTCCCCATGCATTCCTATGGGCGGGCAGGCCTAGCTCAGCACATGCACTCAGAGTGCGCACGCACTTTCCACTGGGACACAGTGAAAGTGCGCAGAATCCCAAAAATCACCATTGCTAGGTCACCATTTCACGCAAAAAGTCTAGGGGTGAACCTGCCCTAAGGGCCAAAGTCCAACATAACCCCCTTCCAGCCAAAACGCAGGGGAGACCAATCACCACCGTGATGGACTTCCCTGCTTGGGGCGATAGAACACGGACGCAGGCCCGCAACTGCAGGGACACCCTCCTGTTCTACGCCACGGTGAACCCATGGGATTCCTTCTCAACACACTGTCTGGACCAACTGGGCTACCCCACTGGTACTCCCAAGTTGTCCGCGGCCAGGACCAGGCCCGGGGCCCCCCAGGTGCCACTGGTCCATGCCAATTCGCAGAGCGGGGGGTAGTAACCCCTGGCACGTAGGAGCCATTTTCCACTCTTCCTGTCTGCAAGACAGGACTAGACTGCCACTGGTTCTCCAGCCTAAGGCCTACAACCTCAGGCGGACCAGGAGTCTCAGGGAAGGCTCTCCTCCCCTTACCTCTTCTTCTAGGGTTCCTCCTCCCTCTGCGAGGGGTACCCCTAGAACGCCATTCCAACCCAGGGCTTATCCACTCAGGTTGCACCGGGGTCAGAGGTGGGCTCTCCCACCCTCTGCACCCCCTTCCAGAGGTCTGCCTTCTCCCACCTGGAGAAGTTCCTCTGGAAGAAGAACCGGTCAGGACACTGGTTACAGTCGTCCTACCCTTCAGGTCAGGCTGATCCTGAACCTGGCCCTCCAACCTCTGGTCTAAAACCTTCGGTGGAACAATTGCCTGGCACTCCAGGACTTCTGGGGACTCACACACAATCCCCCTGAGGCTGACACATGGCCCATGTGTCGTGTGACTGTCTGTCTGGCGCAGATCTCCCGCTCCCTGTCCCCCTGACAGTGCGCGAAGATCCCCCAGACCAGAAGTGGTGTCACCATGGTCACTACACGGGAACCTAGCCCAACTGGGTAGTCCCTGACCCACTGGTCCTTCCACTGGGGAACTCCCCCAATCACTCCTCACTCAGGACTCCTGTACCCTCCCTATCGGAGCGGTACTGCCAGACTCTAGAACCACAGGAGCTCTGGTTACAGACGCTCCAGGTCCTCTACTCACTAGGAGATCCTCCTCAACTGGGTTAACAGGACAGCCTAGGTCCCCAACCTGGTGTTCCCTCAAGAAACCACCCAGGTTCTGAGACAGGGCTTCGGGCCTCTGGGGGCTCTCAGCCACCCACTGACTCCTGCTCCACTGAGCCAGGCAGTCAGCCCCTCCACCCTTCTCACTATACTGGGACCTCGCTGGGCTACACTGAGCCTCTTCCACCACGCTGGGCTGGAAGATCCCTGACCCACTACTTTTGGAGTCACTCACCAATGACTCTACAGAACCTCTGGTCCCTTCCCAGCGGTCTGCTTCCTCTGCCAGCTCACATGGTTCAGACAATCCACACCCTAACAGGTGTTGGCGCAACCCTGGTGAACAACAACTGAGCAACTGCTCTCTGAGTAACATATCGAACAATAGGTCCCAATCACATTTCGTGGGCTCCCGTACCCAATCACACAGGGCTTCACAACAGTCATCCTCAAAGTCTTCCCAAGACTGATGAGACGGTTTCCTAAGGTTCCTAAACCTCAACCTATTCTCCTCCTCTGGGGAAACAGGAACCATACTCTGGGAACTGGGACTTTCTAGACTGAGATTTAAATAGCTGCCACCACTGGACCCAACCCTCCCTGGGGGATCCAGAAACTCAACACTGCGCGCAGGGGATAGTCTACCCTCCAGAGCTACTTTGCCTCTGGTGGCGGCCCTCTCAGCCTCCTCTATCCTGTCCTGCGCTAAGACCCTCTCGGTCTCCAGCTGTTGCTTCTTAACCTCCAGCTGTTGCCTTCTAATGCCCAGCTGTGCCATAGCCTGGGCATGCTCCAACCTGAGCTTTTCTAAAGCCAGCTGGTGCTCCCTTTCTCTCCTCCTATCTTCCAGCTCCTCTGGGGACAGGGAAAGGGATGAGGCGCTGCCTCCTAAACTGGACCCAGCAAGGGACTCCCTATCTATGGGGTCCTCACTATCGGCTGGCGTCCCTGTGCTATCATCTTCTCCCTCCTCCTCAGACTCTTCAGGGCTCCCCTCTGACCCACCACCCTCATGGTGTGAGACCCGGGCCCTCTCCTCACTGTGCTCACGCTCCCAGTCATCCTTCTGCCATTGGATCAGGTTACCCCTAAGTTGGGACTGGGTGTCTGACTCATTCACTGCAATGTCTCTCTCTTCGCAAAACTCTCTCAGTTCATGCAAAAACAGACCCCAGACATTAAAAGCAGACTCCATCTTGGCAAGATGCTCACAGACACGTGCAACACAGGGGACTTAACAATCTGAAGTAAGAGGACACAATTCCAAAACTTCAACAATCTCCTTATCAAAGAGAACTCATACTCATGCGTCCAGGAAAACACACCATTCATCCACACACACCCTCCCCTCGGATCGGTAAGGCAGTTTCTACCACCCCTGACTTCTCAACCTGACCAAAAGCGACACAGGTACCAAACTCTGGAAGCAGGGCGGGGGACAAATGTACTGAACACAATCAAATGACACTCTTCAGGAGAAGAAAATAATGAAACTTCCAAAACAATACAATCCCCAAAAATGTGGTCATCTAAATGCAGAGTTTTGTGGTATGGCCAGTTACTACTAAGGTACAACGCAAACACAAATCCTGATCCCACCGCTTGCCGCCAATGTTGGTAATGGGATCCCCGGCTGGCCAGGGCTTTCGCCAAAGTCAGTCAGAGACCACCACACCCAAGTCAGGGCAAGGGAGTTACACGCCAAGATAACCCCTACTCACCCTCTAGGTAACGTGGCGCGAGCAGCAAGGCTAAACTTGGAGGCGATGTAAGTTAAGTATTTGCGCACGCACCCCAGCAACAACACCCAAAGGCCCACCACAAAGGAAACTCCACACAAGGTTATATAAAAATAGCCTTTGTATTACACCAAAACACATTAGATAAAACACACACTTTACAATGTGCCAGAGGCACGGGCAGAATTTACAAGGGGATATTTACAAGACAGGGCCAGCTGGACCACTGTCAGGAATCAGAAGTAGCACTTTCAGAAATAGCACTTAGAAGGTAAAATATAAATGTACTTTAGCACAAAATAGCACACAACCAGTAACTACTGGTAACAGGACCTCACTAGCACCACCTGTACTAGGGAGAAAACAACCACCTATGTATCACAATACCTGTAGGGGTGTAAGAGTAAAACACATGATGCAATGCATAACATTCATTCAGAGGTGTAAGGGAGGAAAACACATGATGCATCAACAATACATTCAGAGGTGCATAACAATAACAATGGCGCCAAACTCACAAGTCACCACCTGTGACTGTCCATAGGCAGGAACACCAGAACTGTCCCAATGTCAGGGGGCCTAAACGTGGCAGTTGCCCACAAAGTGCTGGGCAACTGGTGCAATGCTGGTGGGGAAACGTTGGAGCCTCTCAGGCTCTGGACAAAGCACTTGTGTCCCCCAAGAGCCTCGTGGCTCTAAACAAACAGAATGGCCCCCTGAGCCTCTCTAGGCTCGAAATCAATAATGGCCGCCCCTGAGCCTCTCTGGGCTCTTAAACAACAATGGGGGCGCCTGAGCCCCTCGTGGGCTCTCAAAAATGCCCCCTTGAGCCTTTCAGGCTCAACACAAAATGCGCCGTCTCTAGAGCCTCTCCGGGCTCAGCAACACAGGTAAGGCCCCCACGAGCCTTTCACTAGGGCTCTCAGTAACAGGGGCCGCCCCTCTGGGGCAGGGGGGTCCCTCACGGGGACCCGCGAACACGTGTGGCGCCTTTGGTGGGAGTCCCCCCCTCTGGGGGACTCGAGAACACTGGCCCGTCGTTGGAGTCCCAAAACTGGGGACTCAAGATTCACTTTGGCCCCGGAGCCTCTCAGGGCTCACAACCAGGACCGTCTGGCTGGAGGGGAGAGGGCGGGCACCGACAGCGTGTCCCGACGCCCTCCTCCCTTCACTTGTTCTCCCGGCCCCACTCACCGGTACTTGGAGCGAGGACTCCTCTCTCCGGCTGCTTCCAAAGCCGGCTCCTCTGGCTTCTTCCGGTGCGGGGCTCTCTTCTCCTCACGGGAGCCCCGTGAGCAGCGCCACCCTTTCTCCCCTTCTCACGCTGCGGCGCCGGGGGCGGGACTTCCGGTCCTTCTCCCGGTCAGGCCGCGTAGGGATTGGCCGGCCGGCCCTTCACTTCCGGGTCACCGCGGGCAGCGCGGCGGCCCGTTCCAGGTAGGCAGGCGGTCTCCCAGTACCCGAGGAGTGGGCTCCCTCGAGGTATTTACAAATCCAAGTACGGGGCAATGCCGGGTAGGCACCGGCGCTCAAATTAAAAGTCAAGCGAGGTGGCACTCGCTAATGCCGCAAATCGGCAAAATCAGGCGGGCAGATGCCGGGTAGGCACCGGCTGCATACAGCGCGCTCCCAAGCGCTTAGGGGCCACAGAAAGCGCGCCTAGCGCTAAAAATAGAAGCAAAACGCTATTGAGCGCTGGGGCACCAGGAAAGCGCGCCTAGCGCTATAAATCAAATAAGAGCGCCTCCAGGCACTCTAAGCCAAAAGCAAAAGCTCCAGCAGGGGCTGGAGGCAGGCAGGGGGGCAAGGCTGGGCCAGAGCCAGCACACTGGGTCTCCAGGCAGGGAGACAGTCCAAGTGGCGGTCCTCCTGGCCCCAGCAGCAGCAACAGCCCCCTCTGGCAAGGATCCACAAGTAGAACAACTTCTGTGGGGACACAGCCCCATTTTTATACAGAGAAATCCTTTGTTCAAGGGTGCAGAGTGGGGGCGGAACCAGTCGCAGCTGGTTCTTGAGTACTCTGTTTACCTCAACCACCCTCTCTATTCACTGGCAGGGCTTGGGTCATTAGACACACCACAGGGGGGCGGAGCCAGCATTGTGTGGGGAAAACCCAGCCCATCCAGGACACAGGTACACTCCTCCCACACATTACTCATGCAAATCTCCCATTCACCACCGGGCAGACCCATCCAGACTTCCTGGAGCCTGGCATGCCAGCCAGCTCCAGCCAATCACACGCCAGCACCCTCACAGCACATGTACAGCCATGTCTAGAAATGGCGCTTCTCTACTAGACACATACATGCTGCATACACCATCTCGCAGCATTCACTCTCACGAGTTCACACATACCAGACTCAAGCCTGTACACCCCACGCATCAGGAACTACCAGGGACACATCCATTCCCCATGCATTCCTATGGGCGGGCAGGCCTAGCTCAGCACATGCACTCAGAGTGCGCACGCACTTTCCACTGGGACACAGTGAAAGTGCGCAGAATCCCAAAAATCACCATTGCCAGGTCACCATTTCACGCAAAAAGTCTAGGGGTGAACCTGCCCTAAGGGCCAAAGTCCAACAGTGAGTGTGTTGTGTTGAGTGGTGACAAGTGTGTGGTGTTGAGAGACTGAGGTGTGTGGTTTGTGTGTGCGTTATGTGTGTGTGGTGTATGTGTGTGTGGTGTTTTCTGCACACTCACACACTGCCCTTACACATTCACACACTGCTCACCCGCACACTCCCAATGTCACCCTGCATAGTCACACACTGTTTACCCTGCACACTCATTCTGCACACTCACACAATGTGCACCCTGCACCCTTACACACTGTCTCTGCAGTCACTCTGCACTCACTGTCACTCTGCACTCACTGTCACTCTGCACTCACTGTCACTCTGCACTCACTGTCACTTTGCACTCACTGTCACTCTGCACTCACTGTCACTCTGCACTCACTGTCACTCTGCTGTCACTCTGCACTCACTGTCACTCTGCTGTCACTCTGCACTCACTGTCACTCTGCACTCACTGTCACTCTGCACTCACTGTCACTCTGCACTCACTGCCACTCTGCACCGCCACTCTGCACCGCCACTCTGCACCGCCACTCTGCACCGCCACTCTGCACTCTGCACTGCCACTCTGCACTGCCGCACTGCCACTCTGCACTGCCACTCTGCACCACCACTCTGCACTCTGCACTGCCACTCTGCACCGCCACTCTGCACCGCCACTCTGCACCGCCACTCTGCACCGCCACTCTGCACCGTCACTCTGCACCGCCACTCTGCACCACCACTCTGCACTCTGCACCTCCACTCTGCACCGCCACTCTGCACCGCCACTCTGCACCGCCACTCTGCACCGCCACTCTGCACTCTGCGCTGCCACTCTGCACTGCCGTACTGCCACTCTGCACTGCCACTCTGCACCACCACTCTGCACTCTGCACTGCCACTCTGCACCGCCACTCTGCACTCTGCACCGCCACTCTGCACCACCACTCTGCACCGCCACTCTGCACTGCCACTCTGCACCGCCACTCTGCACCGCCACTCTGCACCGCCACTCTGCACCGCCACTCTGCACCACCACTCTGCACTCTGCACCGCCACTCTGCACCGCCACTCTGCACCGCCACTCTGCACCGCCACTCTGCCACTCTGCACCGCCGCACTGCCCCTCTGCACCGCCACTCTGCACCGCCACTCTGCACCGCCACTCTGCACCGCCACTCTGCACCGCCACTCTGCACCGCCACTCTGCACCACTGCACCGCCACTCTGCTGCACTGCACCGCCACTCTGCACCGCCACTCTGCACCGCCACTCTGCACCACCGCACTGCCACTCTGCACCGCCACTCTGCACCGCCACTCTGCACCGCCACTCTGCACCGCCACTCTGCACCGCCACTCTGCACCGCCACTCTGCACCGCCACACTGCCACTCTGCACTGCCACTCTGCACCGCCGCACTGCCACTCTGCACTGCCACTCTGCACTGCCACTCTGCACCACCGCACTGCCACTCTGCACCGCCACTCTGCACCGCCACTCTGCACCGCCACTCTGCACTCTGCACCGCCACTATGCACTGCCACTCTGCACTCTGCACCGCCACTCTGCACCGCCACTCTGCACCGCCACTCTGCACCACCGCACCGCCACTCTGCACCGCCACTCTGCACCACCACTCTGCACTCTGCACTGCCACTCTGCACCGCCACTCTGCACCGCCACTCTGCACCGCCACTCTGCACCGCCACTCTGCACCGCCACTCTGCACCGCCACTCTGCACCACCGCACTGCCACTCTGCACTGCCACTCTGCACCACCGCACTGCCACTCTGCACCGCCACTCTGCACCGCCACTCTGCACCGCCACTCTGCACCGCCACTCTGCACCACCACTCTGCACCGCCACTCTGCACCACCACTCTGCACTCTGCACCGCCACTATGCACCGCCACTCTGCACTCTGCACCGCCACTCTGCACCACCACTCTGCACCGCCACTCTGCACTGCCACTCTGCACCACCGCACTGCCACTCTGCACTGCCACTCTGCACCGCCACTCTGCACCGCCACTCTGCACCGCCACTCTGCACCACCACTCTGCACTCTGCACCGCCACTCTGCACCACCACTCTGCACTCTGCACCGCCACTCTGCACCGCCACTCTGCACTCTGCACCGCGACTCTGCACCGCCACTCTGCACCGCCGCACCACCACTCTGCACCGCCACTCTGCACCGCCACTCTGCACCGCCACTCTGCACCGCCACTCTGCACTCTGCACTGCCACTCTGCACTGCCACTCTGCACCGCCACTCTGCACCGCCACTCTGCACCGCCACTCTGCACCGCCACTCTGCACCGCCACTCTGCACTCTGCGCTGCCACTCTGCACTGCCGCACTGCCACTCTGCACTGCCACTCTGCACCGCCACTCTGCACCGCCACTCTGCACCGCCACTCTGCGCCGCTACTCTGCACGCCACTCTGCGCTGCCACTCTGCGCCGCCACTCTGCGCCGCCACTCTGCACTGCCACTCTGCGCCGCCACTCTGCGCCACCACTCTGCGCCGCCACTCTACGCTGCCACTCTGCACCGCCACTCTGCACCGCCACTCTGCACCGCCACTCTGCACCACCGCACTGCCACTCTGCACTGCCACTCTGCACCGCCACTCTGCACCGCCACTCTGCAACGCCACTCTGCACCGCCACTCTGCACTGCCGCACTGCCACTCTGCACCGCCACTCTGCACCGCCGCACTGCCACTCTGCACTGCCACTCTGCACCACCACTCTGCACTCTGCACCGCCACTCTGCACCGCCACTCTGCACTCTGCACCGCCACTCTGCACCGCCACTCTCCACCGCCACTCTGCACCGCCACTCTGCACCACTGCACCGCCACTCTGCTGCACTGCACCGCCACTCTGCACCGCCACTCTGCACCGCCACTCTGCACCGCCACCCTGCACTCTGCACTGCCACTCTGCACCGCCACTCTGCACCGCCACTCTGCACTGCCACTCTGCACCGCCACTCTGCTCCACCGCACCGCCACTCTGCACCGCCACTCTGCACCACCACTCTGCACTCTGCACTGCCACTCTGCACCGCCACACTGCACCGCCACTCTGCACCGCCACTCTGCACCGCCACTCTGCACCGCCACTCTGCACCGCCACTCTGCACCGCCACTCTGCACCGCCACTCTGCCCCACCGCACTGCCACTCTGCACCGCCACTCTGCACCGCCACTCTGCACCGCCACTCTGCACCACTGCACCGCCACTCTGCTGCACTGCACCGCCACTCTGCACCGCCACTCTGCACCGCCACTCTGCACCGCCACTCTGCACCACCGCACTGCCACTCTGCACCGACACTCTGCACCGCCACTCTGCACCGCCACTCTGCACCGCCACTCTGCACCGCCACTCTGCACCGCCACTCTGCACCGCCGCACTGCCACTCTGCACTGCCACTCTGCACCGCCGCACTGCCACTCTGCACTGCCACTCTGCACTGCCACTCTGCACCACCGCACTGCCACTCTGCACCGCCACTCTGCACCGCCACTCTGCACCGCCACTCTGCACCACCACTCTGCACTCTGCACCGCCACTATGCACCGCCACTCTGCACTCTGCACCGCCACTCTGCACCGCCACTCTGCACCGCCACTCTGCACTGCCACTCTGCACTCTGCACTGCCACTCTGCACCGCCACTCTGCACCGCCACTCTGCACCGCCACTCTGCACCGCCACTCTGCACCGTCACTCTGCACCGCCACTCTGCACCACCGCACCGCCACTCTGCACCACCACTCTGCACTCTGCACTGCCACTCTGCACCGCCACTCTGCACCGCCACTCTGCACTGCCACTCTGCACCGCCACTCTGCACCACTGCACTGCCACTCTGCACTGCCACTCTGCACCACCGCACTGCCACTCTGCACCGCCACTCTGCACCGCCACTCTGCACCGCCACTCTGCACCACCACTCCGCACTCTGCACCGCCACTATGCACCACCACTCTGCACTCTGCACCGCCACTCTGCACCGCCACTCTGCACCACCACTCTGCACTGCCACTCTGCACCACCGCACTGCCACTCTGCACTGCCACTCTGCACCGCCACTCTGCACCGCCACTCTGCACCGCCACTCTGCACCACCACTCTGCACTCTGCACCGCCACTCTGCACCGCCACTCTGCACTCTGCACCGCCACTCTGCACCGCCACTCTGCACCGCCGCACTGCCACTCTGCACTGCCACTCTGCACCGCCACTCTGCACCGCCACTCTGCACCGCCACTCTGCACCGCCACTCTGCACCGCCACTCTGCACCACCACTCTGCACCACCACTCTGCACTGCCACTCTGCACCGCCACTCTGCACCACTGCACCGCCACTCTGCTGCACTGCACCGCTGCACTGCACCGCCACTCTGCACCGCCACTCTGCACCGCCACTCTGCACCGCCACTCTGCACTCTGCACTGCCACTCTGCACCGCCACTCTGCACCGCCACTCTGCACCGCCACTCTGCACCGCCACTCTGCACCACCGCACCGCCACTCTGCACCGCCACTCTGCACCACCACTCTGCACCACCACTCTGCACTCTGCACTGCCACTCTGCACCACCACTCTGCACCGCCACTCTGCACCGCCACTCTGCACCGCCACTCTGCACCGCCACTCTGCACCGCCACTCTGCACCACCACTCTGCACCGCCACTCTGCACTGCCACTCTGCACCGCCACTCTGCACCACTGCACCGCCACTCTGCTGCACTGCACCGCTGCACTGCACCGCCACTCTGCACCGCCACTCTGCACCGCCACTCTGCACTCTGCACTGCCACTCTGCACCGCCATTCTGCACCGCCACTCTGCACCGCCACTCTGCACCGCCACTCTGCACCACCGCACCGCCACTCTGCACCGCCACTCTGCACCACCACTCTGCACCACCACTCTGCACTGCCACTCTGCACCGCCACTCTGCACCGCCACTCTGCACCGCCACTCTGCACCGCCACTCTGCACCGCCACTCTGCACCGCCACTCTGCACCACCACTCTGCACCGCCACTCTGCACTGCCACTCTGCACCGCCACTCTGCACCACTGCACCGCCACTCTGCTGCACTGCACCGCTGCACTGCACCACCACTCTGCACCGCCACTCTGCACCGCCACTCTGCACTCTGCACTGCCACTCTGCACCGCCACTCTGCACCGCCACTCTGCACCGCCACTCTGCACCGCCACTCTGCACCACCGCACCGCCACTCTGCACCACCACTCTGCACCACCACTCTGCAGCACCACTCTGCACTCTGCACTGCCACTCTGCACCGCCACTCTGCACCGCCACTCTGCACCGCCACTCTGCACCGCCACTCTGCACCACCACTCTGCACCACCACTCTGCACTCTGCACTGCCACTCTGCACCGCCACTCTGCACCGCCACTCTGCACCGCCACTCTGCACCGCCACTCTGCACCACCGCACTGCCACTCTGCACTGCCACTCTGCACCACCGCACTGCCACTCTGCAACGCCACTCTGCACCGCCACTCTGCACCACCACTCTGCACCACCACTCTGCACTCTGCACCGCCACTATGCACCGCCACTCTGCACTCTGCACCGCCACTCTGCACTGCCACTCTGCACCGCCACTCTGCACCGCCACTCTGCACCGCCACTCTGCACCGCCACTCTGCACCACCATGAATATCGCACTCTTTACCTCTTACTGAACTCGCCACCCGTTGAAATGAGTTGAATGTTCAATATCATCCGAAAATGCACTTTCCCACTTATTTTTAATGCAGCTAAGAGTGACTGTCAAATATACAGCTGGTACCGTGTTCTTCCCTCGTTATTCCACTTACCATGTCAGCCACTTAAATAAACAAACTAGCAAGCCAGCCCGAAGCACCCACCACGTCGACCCTGAAGTATCACCTCACATCAGTGCTCTAAAACAAACTCGCTTTACATTCCGTGTTCACACAAGGAGGTGCAAGCTAGCTGAAAACTGTAAACCTTTTATTCCAAACAAATATTTTAAATTTCGGTAAAAGCATTTCAGCTATTCAAACATTGAAATTAGCCGAGTAAACTTGAATGGACTGCCGTGCGCGAAAGGTAAATGTTAAACGTGCGCATGATACATGCAATGCAATGGTGAACGCGCTCGCACCATCTGGATTGCATTACACGGGCACTCTGACAGCTCCTAATTAAGATTAATCACTCTGCCGTGCTCGTTCTCGCACAGAATATGCCACATCGGGCACGCGTAAATTACTTACAGCCTATCACGTCAACGCTACAAAATACACAGCACAGCGAAGACGAATCACTAGGCAGATGCCAGAAAACACTAAGGAATGTGTCTGGCCAGAGCCCTAGAGATACCTTTTTTTTCCTTTAACATTAGGAGCTCGAAGCTCCGCCCACTTCGTGATGCGTAGGCCGAGCCCTAAAAAACGAGGATACATATAGATATTTGTCCTCGTTGTGCCTCCCTTCGGCCCCACTCCACCCTGACATTTTTCTCTGGCGAGGAGGAAGTATTCAGTGCTTCCTCCTGCCAGAACCAACCTTGCCCTTCCCTCCCTTATCATCCCTGCTGTCAGCTCCTCGTCCCAGACAGAAGTCCCCTGCACACATTTACCACCTGCTACAAGTAAATGTGTTCATTAAAATTCTTGGGTAAGGGAATACCTTGTGGCATACTGCCTGGTAATTCCATTTGCACAGATATACCCTAGTCTGAGGGAGTTTAACTTGTAACTGCATGGTACTAGAGAGCTGTTACTGAAAATTAATAGTAATTACATTTGTGGAGTTTGCACCAGCCAGTATCATGCAACTCATAGTCAGGGCCATAGACAGAAGAAAAAGCTACAGGGATCTGTTTTTCCCTGCTGTCATCTGAGTACTAGCAGGGAAACATACTACCCACAACTTAGCCACCTCTCCTTGTTTCTCCACTGCTGGAGGTTAGAATCCTAGCCACAGCAAATAAAATCATCAAAGATATGGACATGAAAAAGGTAAGCAGCTGTCACTCCTGGCTCTGGGTGACCTTTTTAGCCCAGAAGTTATGGACACCCACATTCACAAGTTCATACTCCCCCAGTTTGAGCACAAGAGGACGTGCTGGACAGGATGTGTATTACTTTCAACCAGGGGTGGGTGGAGCTACTTAAAAACTCTGCATGGAATTTCGCAGAGTTCCACAAAAACTCTGCAAGATTCCGCGGAGGTCCATGAAAAGGTAGAATTTGGCACGTTGCACTGCTTGCGCTAATTTTCAGCGGCAGGAGCTTGATCCGCGTTGTAAAAATGGCACAAACGACACTACGCGGCACACGAGAGGGTGTTGCTTCTTTTTGCGGCATGAGCAGTAGTCTTCTTTACTCGAACGGTTGCAACCTGTCTGTGCTGAGAAAATCTCACCGGAGGAGCTCTAGAGCCTAAAAATTGTGCTAGGGGATGCAAATTCTAGCTCATCAACTTAATGTTGGCAAGCCGCGCACAAGAAAAATCACCATGCAGCACATCGCAGAGTTTAGCTAGAACTCCGCAATACACGCATAGAGTGGAGTCGGCAAAACTCCACAAACTCTGCCAATGGAGCAGAACTTTCTGCCCACCCCTACTTTCTATGTTATACCCAGTGAAGTATTTACACTGCTATGTGGCTATTTTATAGAAACAGTGTGGGCCAGAGGGGAACAGATTACCCGAGAGTGAAGTAAATAATCTGGGCCAATTACATAGACTTTGAAACTGTGATTGGCTGCAATGTAAGTGTTGTGATTGGCTGTAAGAGCTATGGCAGGCATGTTGAGAGGCTACCAATGAAGAGGAGTAGTTGTTAGTTGAAACTGGAATAAATCTGTATTGGGCTGCACCTAGAGCATTGACAGATTTCCTCTCATGAAGGAGATTACCCCGAATTATACTTTATGGGTTCTATCCGTATTTCTTGGTGAAGGGTCATGCCAGGCGCTTTGTGCCTGAGGCAGAGTGCAAAGTGTGAGAGCCTTTTACTGCGAGTGCCATATCCTCTTTCAAGGACCACTGGGAAATCAGGAGCTTAGGCTGAGGCGTGGACATTGAGGCCTTTTAATTCCGATGTCACGGGGCCCAACCTCCTGTGGATTCTGAGCAACTGATCCAAGTACTACACCTTCAGCACTTGATTCTCAGTGATAGTGCAGGTCGAGGAGACCAAGTCTTCCTGGGAATACCGGGGTGGAGGGGATAGGTATAGGGTTTGCACGGGCACAAGACTCAAAGCACATCCAGCAACCCCAAAAAATGAATGCTTAGCCATACTTGCTTTTATGACAAAAGTTGTATTTATATGCAAAAATAAAGTGAAATATGCCACACACAAACAATATACACAGCCTTCATAAAGCCAGCATTCTACCATTACCCGAGCAAGATCCTATGTCCCATTTCCCCGGCTACTAGAAGTGGTTATTCCCCATTTCTGTGAGTTAATATTCAGGTTAGGTCCCACTAATGAGCACGAGACCTAGAAGTTCTACAATGTCTTTTTAGAAGTCAAGGTGTTCCTGCACTATTAGTCATAGAAAGTACCACCAGGACAGTGCAGCCCGGCGGTCAGGCTTCTTACCCTCTCCCACTGGTTTTGTGATACAGAAGACTGGTGCACAAATCAAAAAGCACTATGTTGTACAGTTGCACCCTGTACCAGTGAGGTGGTACTCTTTCTCAGCAAACCCTACCTGACATACAGGGGCCCTGTTTCAGTCACTATGGTGCACTAGGGTCACAGCCCTCAATCTTTGCAGTGGTGCACAAGGGTAACCTCCCTTACTCTTCATAGTGGCCCCTTTTGGCATATGATGTCAGTGACTTTGGGTGGAACACGGGCAAAAGGCCTGAATATGGCTGCAGTACTTACCTCCCTGGAGGGCCCTCTTTGCAAACGGGTTCACTTAATCTGGGTGGCAAATGGCCTGATCAGTGTGGCAGTCCTAGCTGTACCGTAAACCTCACACTTGGCTTCAGGGGTCCACTCAACAGGATTCACACTGTACCTCACTTTCTCCAGGTACTCTCCTCACCAGGTCCTACGGTCTCGGCAGGCAGATGTTGGTGCTCCAGGGCAAGTGGTCCTAATTCTTCTGGGTGATGTCCAGTCACCCACCAGGGAGATTAGCAGACTTTAGTACTCAGTCCTGCTCACAGCAGGCAGAAGTCTTGCTGAGCTTCTAACCATCAATGTGCAGGCACGGTTTTACTGTGTGATGGTTGTAAAATTGAGAGACTCAAGCTCCCCCTTTTTACAATTCATTTCTAGTCACAGATGTGATTTAGTGTCTCTGACTTTGAAGTTTGTGCTAGGGGTGTTTCCTCGTTTGAAGTGTCCACTTGTCTGTTCTGTCCTGTCCAGGTAGCAGCTTGTCACTGCAGGAGTGGCTCCAAGTTTGAGAGCTCCACAACACAGGAAGTAGGAGTGACTCGAGGATATTCCTTTGATGTTTGACTCACTGATGTATGCCTAACAAGTCGTTACAGAGGCCCCATTGCTGTTCCTTAAATTTCCCTGTCTGAGCAGTGTTTCCCTAATAAGCCCCATCTTCTTCTTATGATGTGCCAAGGCCCCACTGATTAGTGACCTTTCCATATTCATCGAAGAGCCCAGGGGCTCTCTTTTTCTCTGGTCCCACCCACCTCTCAGAAATGTGGCAATACACAAATCTGCCTAGAAAGGTTCTACGGATCACTGAAAGAATATCGATGGCAAAAATATAGACCTACAAAAATATCGAGTAAAAAATATAGAATGCCAAAATATCGACTTCCTATCTTCAAACAGGTAAGTACAAAAATATCGAATCAAGAATATAGACCTACAAAAATATAGATAGTTAAAATATTGAACTTTTTAAATAGTTAAAAGTAATTTTAAATTAATGAAATAATAAATATAACTAACTTAAACATACTTAAAATACTTTAATAACATTAAAATAAATAAATAATTAATATAAATAAAAATATTTTTTTTTAAATACACACACACACACATATATATATATATATATATATATATATATATATATATATATATATATATATATATATATATATATATATATATATATATATATATATATATTACCTACTGGCGATAGCCAGTAGGTATATATAGTTAGGATTTTTTCTCTATGGGATTTCTGAAAATTCTATGTCTAATAACTTTGGCGTTTGTGGACGGAATTGGCTGAAATTGTCAGGAAAATGGCACATTTTGTTTCTGAGCAGCCCCTGAAAATTTGGGGGGGTTTCGTTAAGGGGGGGCCGAGAAAAAAGGGGGGTCCCAAAACGTGTTTTTAACATTAAGTTTTCCATAGGGCGGTTGGCCTCACTTTTAGCTCGAACGGCTGAATGGATTTCCACAAAACTTGGCAAAATTGTAGGGACTGGTAGCCCGATGTGCCTTTGCTATGTCTCAAGATATATGCTCCAGTGGTTTTTACGAAAATTAACTTTGAAAAATATATATTGGGCTACATTGGGCTATATATATGTTGGAGCCCAAATGTAGCCCAATGTAGCCCAATGTAGCCCAATGTAGCCCAAAGATGGCCACCAGAGACAAAAGAGCCCAAATGTAGCCCAAATATCAGCCAGATGTAGCCCAACTATAGCCCAGTGACAGAATGTCCCAGAATGTTCTAAAGAACAACTAGAGCGCTAACAGTCTTACTTATGACAAAAGTATGGCACACCTGAAGTCATCTTGATTGGAATAAAGTGTTAACACTTAAAACATTTAATTTGCAAAGGAACAAAATGAGGGGGTTCATTTTGCCATAGAAATGTTATATATATATATATATATATATATATATATATTTGCTCAAAAGATTCTCAAACCGCTGTCGCGCGGAAAAAGAGATAGCAGCACTCCAAGGGTGTATGCACAAGATTTATTCAAGAACGCGCTTTCGGCACTCGGCCTTCTTCAGTAGTAAATCAGTTGCCACAAACAACTACCATTTAAAATAAAAAATCACATGACATACGGACAGAAAAAAAACGGACTCGAATGCAAACAAATGAAAGCAAATGGTCGCCATTTTGGAATGGGAAAGTACATGGAGCTGAATGCATCACGTTGTATCGTGTCATTTCCTGTACATTCATATCGTGTTGTTAATCCAAACCCTGAATGGGTCCCCCATTTGCAACTAGCAGCAAAATATTGCATTCTATGTGCATTGTATATGCATGTCGATTAATCCACTTGTATAATGCAAACAAATGAAAGCAAATGGTCGCCATTTTCGAATGGGAAAATACATGAAGCAGGATGCATCACGTTATATCGTGTCATTTCATATACAATCATATCGAGTTATTAATCAAAACCCTGGATGGGTCCCCCATTTGCAACTAGCAGCAGAATTTTGCATTGTATATGCATGTCAATTAATCCACTTATACTTTATGATCTTGCCCTACATGGGCCACTCTTATCCAAGCCCTCTGTCCATGTCAACATTTATATACATATCGCATCTCATTTTATAGTCATGTTTTCAATTCATTACAGATTATCATAGTTCATAAAATCACGGAATCATAATAAACCTATAATCATATTAAGTGAACTCCCAAGTCTTCATGTATGTTTAAACCCATCGGTATCTTCGTTTGAAGATCGATTATATATCGCGACTCGAGTCGCCTGAGTTTCTGTAACCTGTCTCCCCCTCTCTCATTTAATGGGACAGCATCCAGACAAAAATATGATAACAGATCCCTGTTACGAGCATGTTCTAAATCGAAATGCCTGGCCACCGGATAGCTGGGGTCTGCATTCTGAATTGCCCTCTGGTGCTCTAAGATCCGTAGTTTGACCGGGTTAGTAGTACTTCCGACATACCTTCTGCCACAAGGACATGTCAGACAGTACACCACATATGGTGTGGTACAGGTTAGGAACTTCAATATCTTTCTGGGTTTCTGCATCCCAGGGACACTGTATTGCACAGTTCGCTTACTTCCCTTGCACGCTTTACAGCGCCCACAAGGAAAGAAGCCTTTCAAGGGTTCTGACTTGGAAGTAGGTTTCTGATCTTTATGGTGACTGTGTACTAAATTGTCTTTTAAAGCCCTCGCTTTCCTAAAAGTTACCAATGGATGTGGTGGTAGATCTTTCTTTATAATATTGTCAGTCATCAATATGTTCCAATGCTTCCGCATGATACGTTTCAAATCTGAGGCATTACTGGAATAGGTGGTAATGAGTCTAAATTCACCACCTTTAGTTTTCACCTGTTTCTTGGTTAGAAGTGTCTTTCTATCTAGTTTCTTAACCTTATTCAGTGCTTGTCTCAGGATCCCATCTTTGTATCCCCTGGCCTTAAACCTTTGTACACAACTGCCTGCTGCTTTCAAGAATTCTTCATTATTGGTGTTGTTCCTTTTGATACGAAGTAACTCGCCATATGGTATACTATTTACCAAGCTGATAGGATGACTGCTGGAGGCATATAAAGTGGAATTCCCAGCAGTGATTTTTCGAAACAGCTTAGTTTGTAGGCGACCATTCTTAATGAATATAGTCAAATCCAGGTAATTTACCTCCGTTTGACTGACTTCACCTGTGAATTTCAAGTTACATACATTGTGATTTAATACTTCAATGTACTCTTCAGCCAATGCAACCGACCCCTCTATAATAATAAAGAGGTCGTCAATGTAACGATACCAGCCTTTCACAATATCGTTCCATTTCTTGTTCTCCGGTGACCAAGCTACCTGCTCCTCCCACCATCCCACGAAGAGATTCGCAAAACTGGGGGCGGAGCAGGTACCCATCGCCACGCCTGTCAGCTGTCTGTACAATTCTTTACCAAAAAGAAAGATGTTATTCTCTAGACAAAATTGTATGAATTCAAGCAGCATTTTGTTGTGCTCAAAGTACTTAATGGGTCTAGTTTCAAGAAACCATGCAATAGCCAATAATCCAGGTACATGTCCAATACATGTATATAATCCTGCAATGTCTATGACCAACATAGTATATCCATCATGCCATTCAAATTGATCTATACAATTTAAAAAATGTTTCGTGTCTTTTAGGTAGGACTTCAAATTTGTCACCAACGGGTAAAGAAAAGAATCTATGTAAATGGATAAATGTTCTGTTAAACTGCCTATGGAGGCAACAATAGGTCTCCCGGGAGGGTTCACCAAGTCTTTATGTACCTTTGGTAGGTAATAAAATGTGGGAGTTACAGGATTCAGGCATCTAAGAAAAAGATGTTCATCACAATTTAGCATATCTTTGTTATACCATTTAAGAATCATTTTATGGTACGTCTGAATGCTGTTGTTATATGTGGATTCAGTGACCCTTATATATGTGTTGGAATCGTTTAGTTGTCGTAACGCCTCTTTCTCGTATTGAGTCTTAGTAAGCAAAACAATGTTCCCCCCCTTGTCAGAGGGTTTGCAGACCAAGGAAGAGTCCTCACATAATTTTTTTTTCATAAAGTATAAGTGGATTAATTGACATGCATATACAATGCAAAATTCTGCTGCTAGTTGCAAATGGGGGACCCATCCAGGGTTTTGATTAATAACTCGATATGATTGTATATGAAATGACACGATATAACGTGATGCATCCTGCTTCATGTATTTTCCCATTCGAAAATGGCGACCATTTGCTTTCATTTGTTTGCATTATACAAGTGGATTAATCGACATGCATATACAATGCACATAGAATGCAATATTTTGCTGCTAGTTGCAAATGGGGGACCCATTCAGGGTTTGGATTAACAACACGATATGAATGTACAGGAAATGACACGATACAACGTGATGCATTCAGCTCCATGTACTTTCCCATTCCAAAATGGCGACCATTTGCTTTCATTTGTTTGCATTCGAGTCCGTTTTTTTCTGTCCATATGTCATGTGATTTTTTATTTTAAATGGTAGTTGTTTGTGGCAACTGATTTACTACTGAAGAAGGCCGAGTGCCGAAAGCGCGTTCTTGAATAAATCTTGTGCATACACCCTTGGAGTGCTGCTATCTCTTTTTCCGCGCGACAGCGGTTTGAGAATCTTTTGAGCAAATATTAAATGCCGGGCACACCCCCGACAAAGCAAGCACCAGCCCACGAGTGCGGTAGGCAGGTGTACACGGAGCGGGAATATATATATATATATATATATATATATATATATATATATATATATATATATATATTACCTACTGGCGGTCGCCAGTAGGTATATATAGTTAGGATTTTTTTGAATAGGGATTTCTGAAAATTCTATGTTGAATAACTTTGGCGTTGATGGACGGAATTGGCTGAAATTTTCAGGAAAATGGCACATTTTGTTTCTGAGCGTCCCCTGAAAGTTTGGGGGGGGTTTCGTCAAGCGGGGGCCGAGAAAAAAGGGGGGTCCCAAAACGTGTTTTTAACATTGAGTTTTCCATAGGGCGGTTGGACTCACTTTTAGCTCGAACGGCTGAATGGATTTCTATGAAACTTGGCAAAATTGTAGAGACTGTTTGCCCGATGTGCCTTTGCTAGGTCTCAAGATATGTGCTCCAGTGGATTTTGAGAAATTAACGTTCAAAAAAATATATATATCTGTGACAGCGTCCCGGTTAGCGCCCCGGTTCGCGTACCAGACGCGTAACGGAACTTCGCGAGGAGAAGCGGAATGGCTCTCCGGTGACTCTCAACATTCTAAACAGTCCGGAGCGGCCACCATCTTGTCTCTCGGTAGGATCGAGAGACAATAGGTGGAAATAAACGAAGGGGGAAATGAATGAAAGGGGCAAGGTAGACCCCTCCTGACCCCCTAGGATTGATGTGGGGGCTATTAAAGGGCCCCGCGGGGCAAAAGAATAAAATACATTTTTTTTTGATTTTTCGCAGTGGAAGCGCTACCCGGTACGCGAACCGGGTAGCTCACCGGTAGCGTAACGGGAGTCCGCCATCTTGTGTTTCGGATGAATTTAGTCACAAGATGGAGGATAAACAATGTTGGGAATGGGTATAAGGGGGCACGGGAGACATATCCTGACCCCCTAGGTTTTCTGAGGGTGGCTGAGGAGGCCCATATATGTAAAAAAAAAACACCTTTTTTTTTCAAATTTTCGCACGGTTAGCGCCCGGACCGCGCACCGGGTAGGGTTCCGGAAAGCGTAACAAGGGGAAAGCCAAGGGAAATAGTAAAATAATATTTTAGAGTGCTTTGAGGTAAAGTAGCTCTGAATAGAGCTGTTGTGTTGTGTGGGTGATGTAAGTACTAACATGTAGGTACCAATGAAGAGTCTAAAATTCAATGTACACCGTCTCCTCTGTAGATATTTTGTATGTTCTAATATGGGTTATTTAAATGTAAATGTGTGGAAAAGCACTTCATGCTTTAAAGCAATTGTATTTTTGAACTGATTGTTCTTTCCTCTTAGTCCTCCTCTTTGTTTTTTTTTCCCCACACTCTTCTTCAGCATGATAGTTGATAAATTTGTTCACTCAAAAAATTTATATACATAAAAATATTATATTAAATAGATATAAAATATATTTTTCCTTTAAAAGAAGAATAAATTTTACAGCTTTTGATACTTGCTATTAAAAAAACCATTGAAATTCACTGAAAAAACCATAGGTTATAGACCATATATAGTTAGGAATTAGCATTTACAAAACCTTGAAAATTCACTGAAAAAACCATAGGTTATAGACCATATATAGTTAGGAATTAGCATTTACAAAACCTTATTTTACTCACACAAAACCATTGAAATTCGCATATATAGTTAGTTGCACTAACTATATATCGCGCACCCGCATTCCACTGCTGATCATGTCACATATTACATCATTCATGACATGGTCAGTGACATCACTGATGACATCACTGATGACATCTCAAATGACATCACTGATGACATCACTGATGACAACATCCAGTGACTGTATGTTTCTGTAAAGTTAAAATATGTCTTACATATTGAAGAATGAGTGGATGTATAAGTGTCTGGATGAAGGATTTAGTAGGTGCATGACTGACTGTATGAGTGAGTGATTAAATGTGTCTCACTGAGTGCATGGGTTAGTGACTAAACTGTTTTAATTTGTGCATCATTATGTCTGTTGTTCTGTAAACTGCTGCATGTGTTGATCAGTAGCTATATGAGTAACTATATGGGTTGTTGATTGGTTGCCCAAGTATTTGTATGGGAGACTGAGTGTGTGTGTGGGTGGCTGGGACGTGTATGACTCTGTGCATAGATGTGTGAGCAGTTGATTCACTAGATGTATGGGTTCAAAAGTGCATGTGGAAACAGCTGTATGGGCGGTTGACTGTGTGCATGAGTGTATTGGTGAGTGAATGGATATCTCAGTGCTACATGTCAAAGTAAGTACATATGTAAAACACAGTACATGTGAGAGTTGACATATATAAATAACTGTGCATAAGAACCAGTGAATGTGTGAGTGGCTGTATGGATCATTGTGAACTTGTATCAGGGATTGTATAAGAGAGTAAATATGTGTTAGTATATGTTTGAATAAGTAAGGTGTGTATAACTGTATAGTTGAGGAAATGGAGGTGTGATTGATTCTTTGCATGACTGACTAGGTGTGTGAGTAACTCCATGGATGAGTGACAGTCTGTGAGTGTCTGTTTACACTGAGTGTATCTAAGGTTATATTAGAGTCTGAAGAGGTTCATCGTATTATCACATGAATGATGTCATCAGTGATGTGATCAGTAATGTCAAATGAGATGTCATCAGTGATGTCACCAGTGATGTCATTTGAGATGTCATCAGTGATGTCATCAGTGATGTCATTTGAGATGTCATCAGTGATGTCATCAGTGATGTCATTTGAGATGTCATCAGTGATGTCATCAGTGATGTCACTGACCATGTCATGAATGATGTAATATGTGACCTGATCAGCAGTGGATTGCGGGTGCGCGAAATATAGTTAGTGCAACTAACTATATATGCGAATTTCAATGGTTTTGTGTGAGTAAAATAAGGTTTTGTAAATGCTAATTCCTAACTATATATGGTCTATAACCTATGGTTTTTTCAGTGAATTTTCAAGGTTTTGTAAATGCTAATTCCTAACTATATATGGTCTATAACCTATGGTTTTTTCAGTGAATATATATATATATATATATATATATATATATATATATATATATATATATAAATATAAACATAGTATTAACAAAAACATATACAATATAATTACCATACGATAGCGAGAGTGTTAAATTTACTATTCCCACTCCAGTGAGTGCAATAGTAGGGAAAGCGTTGGATAGCGGGAGGGTAAAAATTAGTATTCCCACTCCAGAGAGTGCAACAGTAGGGAAAGCATTGGAGAGTGTAGGGGTAAAAATTACTATTCCCACTCCAATGAGTGCAACAGTAGGGAAAGCGTTGGATAGCTGGAGGGTAAAAATTACTATTCCCACTCCAGAGAGTGCAACAGTAGGAAAAGCGTTGGATAGCGTTGGGGTAAAAATTACAATTCCCACTCCAGTGAGTGCAACAGTAAGGAAAGCGTTGGATAGCGAAGGTTTAAAAATTACTATTCCCACTCCAGAGAGTGCAACAGTAGGGAAAGTGTTGGATAGCGTAGGGGTAAAAATTACTATCCCCACTCCAGTGAGTTCAACAGTAGGGAAAGCGTTGGATAGCGTAGGGGTAAAAATTACTATTCCTACTCCAGTGAGTGCAACAGTAGGGAAAGCGTTGGATAGCGGGAGGGTAAAAATGAATATTCCCACTCCAGAAAGTGCAACAGTAGGGAAAGTGTTGGATAGCGTCGGGGTACAAATTACTATTGCCCCTCCAGTGAGTGCAACAGTAGGGAAAACGTTGGATAGCGTAGGCATAAAATTTACTATTCCCACTCCAGTGAGTGCAACAGTAGGGAAAGCATTGGATACCGGGAAGGTAAAAATAACTATTCCCACTCCAAAGAGTGCAACAGTAGGGAAAGCGTTGGATAGCGTAGAGGTAAAAATTACTATTCCCACTCCAGAGAGTGCAACAGTAGGGAAAGCGTTGGATAGCGTAGGGGTAAAAATTACTGTTTCCACTCCAGAGAATGCAACAGTAGGGAAAGCGTTGGATAGCGGGAGGGTAAAAATTACTATTCCCACTCCAGAGAGTGCAACAGTATGGAAAGCGTTGGATAGCGTAGGAGTAAAAATTACTATTCCCACTCCAGAGAGTGCAACAGTAGGGTAAGCGTTGGATAGCGTAGGGGTAAAAATTACTATTCCCACTCCAGTGAGTGCAACAGTAGGGAAATCGTTGGATAGCGTAGCGGTAAAAATAACTATTCCCACTCCAGAGAGTGCAACAGTAAGGTAAGCGTTGGATAGCGTAGAGGTAAAAATTACTATTCCCACTCCAGTGAGTGCAACAGTAGGGAAAGCGTTAGATAGCTTAGGAGTAAAAATTACTATTCCAACTCCAGAGAGTGCAAAAGTAGGGTAAGCGTTGGATAGCGTAGAGGAAAAAATTACTATTTCCACTCCAGTGAGTGCAAAAGTAGGGAAAGCGTTGGATAGCAGGAAGGCAAAAATTACTATTCCCACTCCAAACAGAGCAACAGTAGGGAAAGTTAATACTTCATATATAATTAAAAATAAATTAAATATTAATACCAATTACAAATTATTTAAAATTAATTCCCAATTTAAGATATTATCATAATTATTCAATAAAAAAAAAAGTAATTTAATTACTAAAAAATAATGCCCTATTAATGCAAAATATTTACCAATAATAATAAATTATTAAAAAAATAAAAAATAATTAACAATTAATTCAGAATAAATACCAATGTATATATTAACATTTTTAATTAATTACAATTAAACGACTTCACACCCAATTCCCCTATAAACCCACAACCCACTACAAAAATTAAATAAATAGCATTCACAGAATTATCAATTATTCAATTAATAAAAATTAATTCCCAATTATATATTAATTAAATACCAATTAAAAAATTAAATAATAAATTGTAAATAAGTAGCAATAAATAAATTAACATATTTAATTATTTATAATTAAATTACTTCCCACCCTATTCCCCTATAAACCCACAACCCGCTCCAGAAAATAAATAAATACAATTAACATAATTATCAATTAATAAAAATGAATTACCAATTATAATTTAATTAATTACCAATTAAAAATGAATTAACAATTATTTTTAAATAAATACCAATAAAAAAATTAAAATATTTAATTAACTATAAATAAATTACTTCCCACCCTATTCCCCTATAAACCCTCCAGAAAATAAATGAATAAAATTAACATAATTATCAATTAATAAAAATGAATTACCAATTATATTTTAATTAATTGCCAATTAAAAATTAATTAACAATTAATTGTAAATAAATACCAATAAATTTAAATATTTAATTAATTATTATTAAATTACTTCCCGCCCTATTCCCCTCTAAACCCACAACCCGCTCCAGAATTATATTACGCAAAAATTAAATAACATAAATTTACTTACTTACCTAAAAATCTAAATTTTTGCTCTCTATATTCTGTCCCTCGATATTTTTGTTGTCTATATTCTGTCCATTCGATATTCTGTCCATTCTATATTTTTGAATCGATATTATTGTCATTCTATTCGATATTTTTGTAGTCTATATTCTGTCTTATCTATATTCTGTCTACTTGATATTTTAAACTCGATATTTAGCTACCTCGATATTTTTGTGGTCGATATTATATCTGTATACCGGTTCTACCGCCTCCATATGCCTTTCCAAGGACCTGGGTTTCCAAGATGGAACCCACACACCTCCAAGTATTGTACCATTCACAAGTACACATACAGTAAAGCTCACACAAATCTCACATGCCCTGTGCAGCACTACATGCTAACATGATGTAGGCCAGGGGTGAGTTAAGCACACAGCATCAAAACTTTACACGAGTGATCCAGTAGCCCCCACTATAGTGACACAGGTAAAAAAGGATATTCTCACTGTACTGATCATTTTTACAAAAACAAGGTATGCTGCCACCACCGCAGAAGGTTTCCAGTAGGTTGTTTGTCTCCTGGATGTCTGTGAGCTGGTGGTTGATGGGTTTCTCAAGGACCTCCTCCATGAATGGGAGGAGCGAGATGGGTCAATAGTTCTTGAGGGCACTGGGGTCTGGCGTGTGTTTCTATAGGAGGGGTCTTACTTCTGCATGTTTCTGGGAAGGTGGTGGAGTTGATGGCCGAGTGGAGGATGTGCATGAGTAGAGGACAGATCTCTATCCATCATAGGTTGAAGGCGTGGTGTGGGCAGGGGTCCATCGCCTGAGTGTATGGAAGTAATGATGATCACTGTGATCTCGGTGCTGAGGGGTGTCCAGTCGGTGAGATGGTTGGGCGGGATATCAGCAGGAGTCAGGGGTGGAGTGAGCTCCATAGGTTGAGGGTCGAAATTACAGTAGATGTCTGCTGTCTTGTTGTGGAAGTAGTTTGATAGGGCATTGCAGAGGGCCTGGGTGGGTGGGGTTGTGTTTTCGACGGCTGTTGGGGCAGAGAATTCTCTGATGATGTTGAAGAGTTCATTTGAGTGGTTGCTGCTGGTTTCGAGGTGGGTGGTCAGGGCGACTTTTTTTGCTTCTTTGAGGAAGTCTGTTTTTGCATGCATTCTCTTTTTGAAGTCAGGGGTTTTGTGGTGGACCTGGTAGTATGTTTGTTGGCCCTCTTTGTATTGAGTGGTTTGATGGGAGCGATGCTGTCTGCACTGGCAGTGATCCAGTCTGAGAAATTTTGGGCAGCCAGGTTCATATCATCTGCGATGTGAAGGGTTGTAGAGCTGACGGCGGTTGTCTATTGGATTTGCACTTTGCATGACTTTATTCCAACTGTGAGTCGAGGATGTTTCACGGTGCTGTGCGTGGGGCTAATAACGATTTGTGTCATGCCGGTGTTGTGCATGTTCTCCAGAAGGCTGGCGATGTGTGTGTCAGTCGGGTCGTCGAGATGGACGTTACGGTCTCCTAGGAAGAGGTATTGATTTGATTCAATGGCAAGGGGGGTGGCGATGATTTCGGTGATAGCGTTACAGAATGCTGGGCAGGGGCCTGTGTGATGCCCCTTGCCGTTGTGTTTGCGTTCACATACATCTGGAAGTTGAGATGTTTCATGGTGGGAGTTGAGTTGTCCTCTGTGGTGGTGAGTCTGATGGAGTCTTTGTGTAAGATAGCTATCCTTCCTTTGGGTTTGAGTGGGCAGTTTTTGTGGAATGTTTCGTGGCAGTTGAGAGTTGCGGTGGCTATGTCAGGATCTAAGGCTTACTTGAGCTAGGTTTTTGTGTTGTAGACTGTGTGCGGTTTGGCGGTGATGATGGTGTCCAAGATTTCCATTACGTGCTTGCCGAGGGACCTGACGTTGATTAGTATGCAGTTTAGCTAGGTCTGGGGTTCGGTGGTTGGAAGGGTTGCTGGTGTGGTTGTGGTGGGGTGGCATATGAAGCCAGAGTTGGCAGGCAAATGGACCTTCCGTGTTTGAGGGAAGCGGTATGGGTGCTTGAACGTATCACTCAACAACCAACAGCACATTATCTTCAATGACAAGCTCAGTTATTGTCATTTAAAAATACCTGTGATCACACAGCAGTATTACACTATTCAACTTAGTATACAAGGCAGTCATCATGGATATGATCCTCCCTTGTGGAGCTACTACCACCAAGCCTTCTTATATGTCCTTCCTTGGTGACCCCTTTTAAGGTGGTCTTCCTTCTAGTAGTCATATAAATGCATGACTCAGGCTCTGGTGCAATCTTAAGTTTCTCCCACAAGTCAAATCCACACGTTGTTCACAATTTGCTAGTCCTTGCCTCCTGGTGATGCAGTAGGTAGATTAAAGTATTTTCCACCCTCATTCAGAGTGTATCCGGCAGCCCCTCCACTTTCCACGTGTTAATCTACGCGTCCACCCTGCTTAGTCCTGCAGCAAAGAGGCCAGGATGCTGGTGGGGTCTTGACTGTTGCAGCTTTTATGGATGCTGAGTAGGTCTTAGGCCCCGCCTGGGTTGACATAAGTAGTTGCCGCCGATTTGGGCTGATGGCATATTTACTGATTAATTTATAGCATTTGTAAAGTGCAACAGCTACTCTATAAAAAGCGTCCTGGTGCTAATGAGGAAACAAAAGCGGCCCACAGTTCAGGAAAAGAGAAGAAAAGAATCAGAAGACCTACCCAGAAACTATATGCT
This sequence comes from Lissotriton helveticus, assembly GCF_964261635.1. Taxonomy (NCBI): domain Eukaryota; kingdom Metazoa; phylum Chordata; class Amphibia; order Caudata; family Salamandridae; genus Lissotriton; species Lissotriton helveticus. The sequence continues at coordinate 73,020,834 of NC_136064.1, forward strand.
AATGGTGAATAGTTAGGTATTTTTTGAGTTCAGGTATTTTATTGTATTTAGAGAAAAAGATATACAATCATGGGACACTGTGATACATACATGCCAAAATTGATAAATACATGTAAGAAATTACACATAGTCCATTGACATGAATTTGATCAGATAATTAATGACAGAAAGCAAATAAATTCAAATCCTCCAGATAACTATTATCATTCCAAAGTAGAGGAAGCTAAAGAAGGAGGAGACCCATGCAGACCAACGACCACCATCTCAATAATGACATGTGCGCCAGAATCTGTATCGCCTGAGACATAAGGCATATCACAAGGGGGAAGGAAAAGAGGGAGAGAAGGGGAAGAATAGAAGAAAAGGAGGGACAAATGGGTGGGGTGGTTGAGGGTGAGGGTTAGTATAATGGGAGGTCTACTTCATTTATACTGAAAAAATCAAGAAAGGGATCCAAAAGGATGCTGAGCCACTAGACCCCGAGCAGACAAATCCATGTAGTTATCCAGGGAACACCATACAGAGCTAGCTATTGGAGGATTAGGCTGTTTTCTAATGCTGGGCAGTGAACTACACTCTGCTCGCGGAGTTTGCAGAGTTTCCGGCACTCCACATTACACGGAGCAAGCAGAGTTCCAAAAAACTCCGTACCGCGTAGCGGAGCACAGTTCTTTTCCTCGCTCGTGATCGTCAACATCAAGTTGGAGACCGCAAGAGAGGAAAATCAACCTCCCGGCAAGATTTTTCCTAATTCGCGATCGTCAACATCAAGTTGGTGAGCGTGAGCGTGGAAAATAAACATCCCGGCGAGATTTCTCAATGCGAGGTGGTCAGATTTCTCATTGCGAGTGGTCGCATATGCTTGCGACCGCTCGCGATGAGAAACTGCTTCTTCGCGTTGAGAAAGCTGCCGCTCGAGTAAAAAGGACAGCTTGCACTGTGCAAGGTGCCGTTCGCGATGATTACATAGTGCGGACAAGCATCCGCACTGTGCAATCACCGTGAACTTCATTTTTCTATAGAACTCCGCTGCTTGCGGAACTCTGCATAGTGCGGAGGAGTTTTTATGCCTCTTCGCGCAGTTCCGCGTAGCGCAACTCCACGAACCCTGCAGAGGGTTACTGTTTTCCCCATATAAGTGTAGGAGCTCCTCGAAGATATGACACCGATACCCACTAAGTATGATACGACAGGAGATGAAAAGATTCCCATTCTGTGAGTATGATTTTGACTGCAATGGATAGGCGCAAATATGATAGTTCCAAATCTATATTATTTTGAGGTAGGGGAGCAACTGAAGCACATTGACTCAGCATAATCATCTGGAAGGATGGTATGATGGGTGTATTAAAGATTATAGATAAGTGCTTCTGTATAGGAACCTAAGACAAGTCTAATAGTGTACATTTAAAAAACAAGTGTTGATGAGTGCTCAGTTCTAATTTGCAATTCCAGCACAGATCGTTATCTTGTAGTTTCAATGTATTTAAGTGAACAGGAGTTCAAAGTAGGAGATTCATTGTGAAAAATTTGGATTGATTAAGCGATGGAGCAATTTTGTTATGAAGGGATATTTTCCCAATCAGCTGCCAAGGATCATGGGAAATATGTTTGAAGACATCCTCCTCAAAGCGGTGAGACCATTTAACACCAGTAAATGTGGATTCTGAAGACTGTGGAGTGGAGAGAAATGTATAGATTTTGGAGGCTATATGGCACAAGTGTAGCCACAGGCAGAGAAGTAAGACCACAACCTGGTCTTTAGAAAGGACTAAGTTAGAGAGTTTAACTTTAAGTTTAAATAAATATTGAAATCTATGTTTCAAAGGTTATGCTTTATAGCCAGGGAAGGTGTTGATGATTAGTATCATAAAGGCCCCTAACTAATCTGATACCTTTAGAGGCCCATTTTGAGGCCGCCCTAGGTTCATGTCAATAATGAGCTTAGAATTGAGCCATAAAGATGTCCACCTGGACTTATGGATGGGCTTAGAGAGTTGTTTATCAAGGTATTTTAAAGCACTAACCATATCAGTGAGAATAGGCTGAGAATGTGACATTGTAAATTTTGACCTTGTGAAAAGGTAGAATGTGCTAAAAGGAAAGCACAAGTCTTGTTCTATATGTATCCACAGTGGGATGTAATGAGAATCTGGTAGAAACCAAATTGCTCCTTGAGCTGCTAGGAAAGATAATTGGTATAAATTTCAATCTAGGAAATTGCAACTTCCTAAGACATTTGTAATGAGCAGGTAGAGTTTAAGATATTTCCGGAAGATGGTACGATTAGGTTGCGCTCAAAGAGTAATCATCAAGCAATTCCATACCTTATCTGACACCACTCCTAAAGAGTGACCTGCTATTCTGGTATTCTTAAAATGTAGGCATTTTGATCAAGAATGCATGTTTAGATCTTAGGATATACAAAAGTTGATACCAGGTGAACAGTGATGCTATGTAGGTTTCTCGACTCACGTTGTGAATTGAATTGTGGCAAAAAAAACAGGGCTTTAACATAGCATCTTTTCGTGACTAATCACCAATGGAATATATGCAGTTGATGCAGAATCAGCCAAGGTGATGTTCACGGCTTATGTAGCGCCCCCACCAGACTATCTGCAGCATGTTGGTTCCTAAGTCGGTCTCTGTCTCTGGGACACACCGGGCCTTTCTCCTCTGAATAGTGTTTCCTCCCTCATTCTAGACACTTAAGGCATATTCTCAGCTCCTCCACCAGAAAGTGCAGATTTTAAGTGATGCCCCAAACCTCTGGGAGACTGGCTATCAGGCAGACACCAGGCCTGTTTGCTTAGAAGTCCTTCAAATACTGTGCAGAACACATCCTTCCGCCCTTCTTTGGCCATGAAGTACTTGGAACTGAAACCAAGTGTGGTGGTTTTGGGGCCACTTTATACATATGTTCTAGAGTGGGAATGCAGATGTTTGCACTATTGCTATCTTGAATTGATTAGTGAATAAACCTACAAAACGCAGCAGCCTTTTTTATCTTAACCCCTTCGCTGCGAGGTGTTTTCCCCCCCGCTGTGTGGGGGGGATGAGGGCCGCGTGCAGCGCCGCCGTGCTGGTGACGAGCTCAGCTTGTCATGAGGCGCAGCAGAGCTGTCCTCATGACGAGCTCAGCTCGTCACGGCCACACCCGTTTTTAGTACGTTCAGCACAGCGGGGAAATTAGCCCCACGTGCGAACGTTCCAACGGCCGTGACGAGCTCAGCTCGTCATGAGGGCAGCTCTGCTGCGCCTCATGACGAGCTCAGCTCGTCAGCAGCACCCATGAGGTTAAATAGTCCAACATTTCTGTCAGTTTCCAGGCAATAGTCTTCTTCACTGGCTGCCAGTAAGGAAAAGGGTCCCTTTGAAGGCCCTCTGCATGGCCCATAAAACACTGCATGACTCGGGCAGGGAATTATTGAAGTCAAGATTTCAGTGGTACCTCCCTAAGAGAATATTACAATCTACATTCTACAATAATATAGAGATACAGGATGATAGTACTTTGGGGTGGAACAGATTACCTCTCAGTCTAACCTCACTCACTACAGAAAATCGCTAAAAATGTGCCTGCTCACCAACTAACAGTTCCTGACAGTTTGCTAGCGCCAAGACGCCAATGGGCATATATGTGCACTTTATGAAATGATCAAACCACAAACGGGCTTTGTACATCAGGTTCCATTGCAATATCAGGTGCATTTGCAACTGCCCCTGCTTTTGGATCTGCTTCTTTCCTCCCCCACTTACTGTGAATGAGTTAAACAAGCAAAATAAACATACAAGTAAAGGTATAAAGTAAGGAAGGCAGGACAAGAGATACAAAGAAAGAGGTTATGCAAGGAAAGAAAAAGAAAAGAGCAGTGGAAACAAAGGGAGGTAAAGAAAGAAGCAAGGGACCAAGGAAGGTAAAAGTAGACATATGTAAGAGGGCAGGAATGATAGAAGACGGCAAAAATAAGAAAGGGGAGAAGGGAGGAAGAAAGGGAAACTAAAGAAGGTGTTATGGAAACAAAGAGCCGCGAAGGAAGGTTAGTGAGCAGGAAGCAGGGGAGGAAGACAGTGTTGGAGGGGGATAGAGGGAAGAAGTAAGTGAATGCAAAAGAAATTGGGTAAAAAAGGAGGCAAGGGGAGAAAGAAAGGACCCACACAGGCAGGAAGGTATGGGGCAGGAGGGAGGAAAAGTAGTGTAGAATTGAGGGTGGTAAGAGTGAGGGTGAAAGGAGGGAAGATATGTAAACATGTAAATGGATGGAAGGGAAGGGAAGGGAAAGGAAAGGAGAAAAAGGGAAGTACGAAGATGAAATGAGTGAATGAGAGAGAGAGAGAGAGAGAGAGAGAGAGAGAGAGAGAGAGAGAGAGAGAGAAACAGAGATGAACAAGAAAGACTCTTAACCAGCTGTCCTTTTCTTGCACCCTAGCCGAGATGCGTGACGCTGCTGTGAATGACATTCTCTTGGCGGGCTCTCGCGCCTTTCCTGGTTGGGCTCCAGTTGGACTGAGGCTTGGAGTGACTGGCACTGACATTCCTTTCACATTCACTAACCTACCGCCGAGGCGCTGTTTGCTGTAAATCAGCAGTGACTGAGAGCAGCCCGCTTATCATCCAAATATTTATAATCCAGAAGGTTTTGTGCAAACACCCTGAAAATAAATATTGTATCAACTACGTAACTGGAGAGCTAAACAGGAAATCTTCCTCTGCGGTGGCTTCTGAATTAAAATCCAGCTGTGGATACGTGCAGTGTGTGCAGGCGTGTGACGTGTCATGGTGCGTGCCTTTAGTATATACTCTTGTTTAATATGCATGCATCTGCTTATAGAAAAACGTGCTTTGATGCAATCATTTTCCTGATTTTAAAGCTTTGAGCAATTAGGCATGCACTCCTGTCCCCCAAATGAACAAAGTGGTGAAGACAGCTAACTGGCAGCATCACCTTGTTTCCTGGTTCATCACCAAACAGCCAGCCATTCAGTATTCATCTTGTCAGGAGATCTGGAAACACCAAACGAGGTAGATCCCGCTCAGTATCTATTGCCCTCTGAAGGATATGCCACCCTCTGCACTAGGCCAGTTCACTCTGCTAGAAAATCTGACCATATCACCCCATGACCTTCTCAACCTCTCCATCCTGGCAAGCATCCAATTTAAAATCTGCTGCCTTGTCCAAAGAGTCACCCATTACTGTTAACTTAGCAGGATGTGTAAAGCACGACGTATCACCCGAAGGGTGTCTGTAGTATTCTTGTTTTTTGTATTTCATTTTCCCTGTAAGGGAGGGAGATGTGTAGTATACTTGTGATCCTCACAAGATGGCCACCTGTTGTCATTAGTCCTTCCTTCGTGTTCCCACCTCCCAAGCCTCCCAGAATACCTGTGTACATTCTACTTTGTACTGTTGGAGAGTACCATTCTGGTCAGTTGATGTCTGGTAAGCTGGCAAGGTGTGCGCTCTGCTGTGTTCTTAATAAACCTATCTTGCAACTACAAAGAAGTGTCCTGCCGCCTACCGAATCACTTTACAACAGTGTCCAGCAGCTGGAACAGTGGCGGACATTGTCGTATCGCTCAAAGGATGTCCAGCCGCTGGAGCAGTGGCGGACATTGTCGTATCGCTCAAAGGGAGTCCAGCCGCTGGAGCAGTGGCAGACATCGTCATATCACCCGAAGGGTGTCCAGCCGCTGCAGCAGTGTCGGACATCGTCGTATCGCCCAAAGGGTGTCCAAGCGCTGGAGCCGTAGCAGACATCGTCGTATCACCCGAAATGTGTCCAGCCGCTGCTGCAGTGGCGGGCACCGTCGTATCACCCGAAGAGCGTCCAGGCGCTGGAGCAGTGGCGGTCATCATCGTATCACCCGAAGGGCGTCCAGCCACTGGAGCAGTGGCGGACGTTGTCGTATCACCCGAAGGGTGTCCAGCCGCTGGAGCAGTGGTGGACATTGACGTATCACCCGAAGGGCGTCCAGCCGCTGCTGCAGTGGCGACATCGTCGTATTACCGAAAGGGCTTCCAAGCGCTGGAGCAGTGATAGACATCGTCGTATCACTCGAAGGGCGTCCAGCGCTGCTGCAGTGGTGGACATCTTCGTATCACCCGAAGGGTGTACAGCCGCTGAGCAGTGGCGGACGTCGTCGTATTACCCGAAGGGTGTCCAGCTGCTGGAGCAGTGTTGAACATAGACGTATCACCCGAAGGGTATCCAGCTGCTGGAGCACTGGTGGACATCGACGTATCACCCGAAGGGCGTCCAGGTACTGGAGTAGAGGTGGACATCATCATATCACCCAATGGGTGTCCAGGCACTGGAAGAGTGGTGGACATTGTTGTGTCACCCGAAGGGCGTCCAGGCACTGGAGCAGTGGTGGACATCAATGTATCACCTGAAAGGTGTCCAGGTGCTGGAGCAGAGGTGGACATCGTCATATCACCCGAAGGGTGTCCAGGCATTGGAGCAGTGATGGACATCGATGTATCACCCAAAGAGTGTCCAGCCGCTGGAGCAGTGGTGGACATCGTCGTATCGCCCGAAGGGTGTCCAGGTGCTGGAGCAGTGGTGGACAGCGGCATACCTCCCAAAGCGTGTCCAGGTGCTGGAGCAGAGGTGGACATCGTCATATCACACGAAGGGTGTTCAGGCATCGGAGCAGTGATGGACATCGATGTATCACCCGAAGGGTGTCCAGCCGCTGGAGCAGTGGTGGACATCGTCGTACCGCCCGAAGGGTGTCCAGGTGCTAGAGCAGTGGTGGACACCTGTTGAAAGTTGGGCTAAAACCGTCAACATTATCGGCGCCCTCTTGCTCTCCTTAAACCTTTTGTGCGCGTAAAACAGCCGCCATTTTGGGCACCATGGCTTCCCTACTCTCGCCGAGAGCCAGCGCGCCTCTCTCTCCCTCCTAGCTTCGCTGGCAACCCCCTGCTTGCACCTGCCTTGAGTCATAAACCCCTCTTCGGCGCTGCTCTGCCCCAGGCCCTCATCCTGTTCCCAGCGCGACACCTCCCTGCTTCCCTCTCATGATCTCCGGCCCTTTGATGCAAACCCCTTTTCCCTGTGTGCCCGTTTGTCTTCCCCGTTCCCAGGCCGGCATCCAGCTCTGCCGATACCAATCCCTTGCCCCTCCCCGTACAATAGAAAGCTTCCCTCCTCAAAGGACCCCCGAGATGATCAAAGCCCCCCCATCCCACGAGATCCGATCGAACCCCACACACTCCGTGAATCGGCGGAATATCCAGCTGCGCGATGATCATCACCTGTTGTGAACGGGGCGGGGACTTCCACTGTAACCTTGCGTGGGAACGGGCTGGGAAGGGGGGGATTCTGAGGATGTCTTGCCGTACATCAAAGTATCGACGAGAATGTGTTACATGCAATAAACAGATAAACGTGTGTATAAGAGGCCAGGCCTCAGGGATGCAGTTAGAGCACCTCAGAACGATACCTTCTGTCCGTTTCGTTGTGTTCTCCTCCGGAGAGAATAAAAACCTTGTTTCCTGCCTTCCAGTCTCCAGCGCCTGCCTCTTCAATAGTTTAACTTCTTTGTGGGTTCAAGAGGCGACACCGCCGGGCAATACTTAAGGATCTTATATTCTGGTTGGTAGTGCCCCCCAATTATTTTCTACAATTGGCGTCCCAAGCGTGGGGCCCATCAGCGACCCATGGATCCAGTAGGAGAGGTCCTGACGACAAAGTGAACGACTGCAACGATCGGGAACGCGTCTGTCCGATAGACCCTCGTCTGACAGCCGATCATCCGAACTTCACTGGTTCCGAACAGACCTCTCTCGAGTGATCTACGGTCCTGACTGGGAACCATCAGGAGTGCCGCGAGGATAACGAAGAAGAGAGGACGATCGGGCGCTGGATTCGGAAGACAGGAAACTGTCCATGCGGTCCGGGTAAGGTCGTGTAACCACGACAAGTCGCGAAATATTTGCTTGATTGCTTGTTTGTTTAAAAATACTAGTATTGCTCTTTTTATTTATTTGGAGATTCACTGTCTGCAAACGGAGAAACAACGAGCTCTCTCTTTGCAAGCAGTGGAGGATAGGTAGGGCAGCAGCCGTGCTTATTTTTTCTCCCCCACTCAATAATCACTTGAAACTGAACTGTTGTTCGCAAAACTATTGTTTCCTGGAGATTCCCTGTCTGCAAACAGGGAAGAGACCACCCTTTTTGCAGATAGTGAAAAGGGTAGGTAACGCAGATCTTTGCGGACCTACTCATTCTCCCCATTGTTATTTATTGGTCTTTTGTTATTTTTGATCCATGAGGTATTCACTGCCTGCAAACAACGTAGAATAGAAATATTCTGTCCAGTCTTTGCACCTAGTGATAAGATAGGCAGTGCTGACTTTTTAGTCCCTCGTTACGAGCCGTCATGTCTGTCTTCTCCCCACTGATTAGTAGCCTGTTTAGCCCGGACCGCCTATTAGAGATGGACCATCCAGCCCCACTGGAAGACACCCCTAATAAGGACATGTTCATGAAGCATGGATTGACCGCTATAGCCTATAGTAGACTATGGCATAAATATACAAAAAAGGGTCAAGAAAGTCAATGGCCCCTGATAGGATCCTTCGATGATGATAAAATAAAAACGCTAGAAACTGCCCTGGGTAAAAACAAGACAACACCTACTATGCTTGACAGCTTCGGCATGTGGCGAAAAGAAACTGAACAACGTAAAAAGAAAACTGAGAGTAGGTTGGAAAAAGAGCTGCGAAAAGCAGCCCACCTAGCTGCTCAGAAACTAGAAAAAGAGATAAAGGAAAGAGAGAAAGCTAAACAGAAACTAGAAATGGAAACGCCAAGCCAGTGTCCGGTTAGAACCCCCTCCATGCTCTACCCTGATTTACCCTCGAAACGACAAGCCAATGAGGACCTGCTGTTAGGTCCTCCTATCATCTACATGCCCCCTCCATATGCCCCTTCTCAACCCGTGGCGCAGCACGCGCCACCCCCAGGCACAAACGAAGGTACCGCCACAGCGTCGGCCCCAATGGCCTCTGTGCCAGCCGAACCCCTTGTATTAAAACCCGCATCAACAACAACGTTAGACGACCATGAGACTCGAGGGGCTGGCCCTGCAAGAACAAACAGACTAGACAAAGATGAGCGAGCGGGGATCGACAAAATAGCAAGGACACTGGTAGAAAGGAAGGATGATGAAGAGTACATCACAGATATGTTCAGCTCGTATACAGGGAGTCACAGACGACATTTTACCGTACGACTGTGTTATCATGTCTTGAATGCATACGAGGACCGATATCGAGACAAAGGTCCCGAGAGCCTAAGGACTCTGTACCGGAAGGTCGATATCGGGGATGAGGGCGAGTGTGACGTGTCGGACCTCCTTACGCGTACGCTTGAGGTTTTCCGCCACCTCACTGAACAAAGGCCGGGAGCTAAATCCGCAGCCTCCGTAGTGACCGAACCACCAACCGAGCAATCTAACCCCATGATGCCGATACGTGAGGCTGCCCCTTACTGGGTTCCTCCTCGGGGTACAGGGACTCACGATGATGCAAACAACCAAGATGCGAAGGGAAGGGTAGTGTACAACTGGGTCTACCAGCCATGGGACCGGCAAGAGATACTGACATTCCGGAAATCTCTACCCGACCTACGTAAAAACCCCACTGCCTTCTATACTGAATTGGGTACAGCCCTGGGTTCAACGATCATGACCCTGGCTGACATCGACTTGTTCTTCGGGTTATGTCTACCAGCTGATGTGTGGAAGCAAATCCGGAAAGTCGACCACCTTGAGCTGTTTGGACATACCTGGTCACAACTCGATGACCTGGACAAACAACGGGGACCAGGACAAAAGCCGTTGAAATCCATTCTAGACCTCCCAGATAAAATCGTAGAGAAATTAAAAACCCTAATCCCAGAAAAGAAAGTGGACTGGTCGATAGTAACAGCCTGTCGCCAAAAACCCCAGGAGGATGTATCGGAATACTTCTCCCGGTTTGAAACGGTGTTCTCCGATTACAGCGGCCAGGACATGACCACTGCAACCGGACACCATCTGTTTGTCCAGAATTATGTTAAGGGCCTATCATCGGAAATCTCCCAGAAACTACAGGCCAGCGAGAGTAGTTGGGCAGCCTCCAAACCTACAGCGATTCTCCAAATGGCCCAATATTATGAGCATCAGAAAAATGAAAACGATAGGGCGACAGAGAAAAAGAAGAAGGACTTAAAAGAGAGGGTGATGATTGCCAAACTGCAGGGGGTGACTATAGGACGAGACCAATACCGGGGAAACTACCAGACAAACGTCCCTAAGACTACATTCCCCCAGGACCGCACTCTGACTTCCTACAGTGGACGCACAGACCTTAGAGAAGACCAGTGCGCTTTCTGCAAAGGGACTGGCCATTGGAAATCCCAGTGCCCAGTTCTTCTGGAAATGATCAGAAACAGAGACCCCAGAGATGTAGCAAACGGACCGAGACCTAAGGGACAACAACGAGGGCCCCCAAATGACGCGACTAATGACAGATCAAGCAGACCAAATACGTTCGATCGACCCAGGCAGAACCAATATCAACAATCTGACTATGACGACACTCACACCTTCGCATAGGACAGCCAAGGGCGAGGGAGGGATCCAGTCGAGCTCTATGTTGACCAGCAGGGCCCTTATGTCACTGCTAAGGTCCTGGGTACCAAGTCTCCATTTCTGGTAGACACTGGCGCAAAACGTAGTGCGTTATCTAAACGACTGATTCCAAGGGCACCCTTGTCTGGCTCACTCATAACATCGACAGGTTTCGATGGAACGCCCTCCACCAACCCTTTGTCTGCCCCGATTCTCTTTGACGTAGAAAACAACACCACCGACACCACGTTCTTGCTTTCCTCCAATAGCCCTGACGCCATTATGGGACTTGACTTACTGAAACACTTCCGAGCGACGATTAGGTGTTCTCAAGATGGAGTTCGAGTGTTTCTTTACGACAACCCCGTTCTGCTTAGACATTGTTCCCCCCGACACATGTTTTCCATCACCGACGTTGACGCGTCCCTGCTTGACACTCTACCTCCGTATCTGTGGGCCAAAGCGGATTCGGACGTAGGGCGTATGTTAATTGACCCAGTGCACATTACTGTCCGACCAGACGCAACACTCCCAAAACTCCCACAATATCGGATATCGCCAGAGGGCGAGAAGGCATTGGTAATGATTATCCAGTCACTGATAGACGCAGGAGTGGTAGAGGAAGTGGTTAGCAACGTTTGCAACAGCCCTATCTTGCCCATTATCAAGAAGCAGGGAGAGGGAGATGAGAAAGCATACCGTTTCATCATCGACCTCCGAGAGATCAACAAAGTGGTGGTACCCCAGTACCCTGTGGTCTCAGACATCACCACCATCCTGACCTTGATTCCATCCACTGCCACCACCTTTTCCGTCATCGACCTCAAGAACGCATTCTTCTCCATCCCCATCCACCCAGACAGCCGATATCTCTTCGGCTTTACCCTAAAAGCCCGCTCATATAGGTTTTGCCGAGCGCCTCAAGGCTACACGGAAAGCCCTAGCATCTACAGCCAGGCCCTCAAAAGACAACTAGACCAAGTCCAGTTACCCGACGGGGTGGTGTTGGTACAATATGTCGATGACATCCTTTTGGCAGCCGACACCACCCCTCTAGCGGTTACCGCCACCATTCAACTCTTGCACTTCCTTGCGGAAAATGGCCACAAGGTCTCCAAGAAGAAGTTGCAATTCTGCCTACCCCAGGTCACTTACCTAGGCCACCTTTTGTCCAAAGATGGAAGAAAACTCACCCCTGATCAAATCCAAACCATTCTAGATACCCCTGTCCCTAAAACCCAGAAGCAGGTTCGCTCCCTATTAGGCCTCACCTCCTTCTGCCGACAATGGTTACCAAACTTCAGCCTCGTTGTAAAACCACTGCTTTCTCTGCTAAACAAAGACGTCCCTTTCCCACTCCCTTGGACTCCTGAGTGTCAAACTTCCTTCACAGAACTGCGAGATGCCCTTTGCTCAGCCCCTGTCCTGGGTACCCCTGATTACAGAAAGCCCTTCTCCCTTTACACTCACGAAAGGGAGGGGTGCGCTTTATCTGTCCTGACCCAGGCCATCGGCCCTAAGCAACGACCGTGCGCTTACTTCTCTGCCACTCTTGACCCTGTCGCCAGAGCCTTGCCTGCCTGCCTTCGAGCTGTAGCTGCTGCTGCAGTCTCTATCCGACAGAGTGAGGGGATTGTACTCTCGAATTCCCTCACGGTACTGGTACCCCATGCAGTCGACACCCTCCTGAACCAAACCAAGACACAACATCTGACGAGTGCACGACTGACTGGATACGAACTGACCTTGCTTGCCCCCCATATCACCCTGAAAAGATGCACCACACTGAACCCAGCAACTCTGTTACCCTTGCCAGAGAACGATCCCAACGTGCACCCCGTACATGACTGCGTGACTCTTACGGACGAACAGACCAGGAGTAGGGTCGATCTCAGAGACACAGCTTTCCCTGACCCCGACGGGGAGTTGTGGGTGGACGGTTCTTGCATCAAACTCTCCGATGGTACCACTTCCGCTGCCTATGCAGTCACCACGGCTCGAACTGTAGTAGAAACAGCCCGCATCACCCAGCGATCTGCCCAGGCAGCGGAACTGATTGCTTTGACGCGAGCCTGCATCCTGGCAACAGGAACCACAGCGAACATTTACACCGACAGCCAGTATGCCTTCGGGGTGGTTCACCATTTTGGGCTCCTCTGGAGGGAGAGGGGATACTTGACCTCACACGGCACACCCATTTTGCACGGGGATTTAGTCTCCGCCTTAATCGAAGCTGTCCTCCTCCCCAACAAACTTGCCGTTATCAAATGCCAGGCACACAAGAAAGTGACAGACATTATTGGACAGGGAAATGCACTAGCCGACATCACCGCCCGAACGACAGCTGAAAACAGAACGACAACACATATGTACGTGACCAGGTCACAAGCAGAAAACTGGACTGACGCCAAGGACACAATTAGAGACATACAAACGACTAGCACACAACACGAATTGACTGAATGGACACGGGTGGGATTGAAAGACGATGAAGGCTGCTGGCGGACAAAAGACACGAACAAATGGTTGCTACCTGATTCGTACTTGATTCCCATATTAACCATGGCACACTCCCCTGCCCACATAGGATCAGCCCCCATGATCGAACTTGTCTCCAGGGTTTGGCACAATGACAAGATCCCAGAGTCCGCCAAACGCCTGGTCCAACAATGCTTAATATGCCTGCAACACAACCCCGGGAAAGGAACTGTAGTACCCCGGGGGGGATTTGGGGTCCCAAACCACCCATTTGAAGTCCTGCAGATGGACTACATCCAGCTAGACAGATGCCAAGGCCTGAAATATGTACTCGTCGTGGTGTGCGCATTTAGCAAGTGGGTGGAAGCATATCCAACCCGTGACAACACCGCTATGGCCACTGCAAAGGTTCTGTTAAAGGAGTTTTTCCCCCGTTATGGCCTCTGTCGTGTTTTATGGAGTGATAATGGCCCCCACTTTGTAGCCCAAGTTATCCAGCTCATCTTAAATGGGCTGGGTATCAAACAGAAATTCCACGCAGTCTTCCACCCTCAATCTGCTGGGCTTGTCGAACGACACAATGCCACACTAAAGCTTAAACTGGCCAAAATAGTGGCTACGACGGGCTTGAAATGGCCAGACGCCCTCCCATTGGCATTGCTATCGATGCGCTCTACCCCCACCCGACATCACTTAACCCCTTATGAAGTTGTTTTCGGTCGACCCATGAGCGTCTGGTCTGCCCCGAAACCAACTTCCATTCATGACGTTCCGGATGTCCTAATGTCTGATTATCTGTACAAATTGACTGAAACTTTGTCTGTCCTTCATCAGCAGGTGCAGCAGGCCATCCCCGATGCTTCCAGGGGTCCGGGTCACGCCATCCAGCCGGGGGACTTCGTGCTGATCCGAAATTTTCAGCGATCAAAGAGTTTGGAACCCCGGTGGACGGGCCCCTGGCAAGTGCTGATCACCACTCGGACCGCACTTCGAGTGGAGGGGAAGAAACACTGGCTGCACGCTCACCACTGCAAAAAGGTCTCTCCAACCCTGGCCACGACAGACACCGTCAACACCCAAGAAGAGCTCCTGAACCAGGACCGACCATCGTTGAACTGCTACCCTGATACTGAGACACTTGAACTTTCAAAACATCCTGACCCCACTGTGCCATCTCGAGAAGGGTATTTCCTGCGTCGAAAGGAGGGAGCTTCGGCTAAGTAGGCCACGGACTAGGTTAAGGGATCTCAGAACGGTGACCCAAACTACCAAGGGTTACCTGGAGAGAAGCTAAAACTAAGTCTGTGGTCCTGCCCACTACCGAGCACCTTGAAGACGAAGATGATGGAAGCGCCAGATAAGAAGATGATGGAAGCGCCAAATAAGAAGCCGACGGAGACAGCAGGAAATACCCACTACAGAAATCCGAGAATAGACAGACTCCATAGCTCAAAGACAATTGCACTCTTCATCGTAATCCTCCTCTGTTTTCTCCTCATGACTACGCTCTGGATTATGGAAGAACATGCACCTGCTCACGAAACATTCCTAACCACTGCTCAGCCTACCACCATGAAGGAACATTATCTAATTTCGCTCTCTCCTCAACTAAGAGAGAGACGAAAGGAGTTTTGGAACAACTCTTTCGTGCAGCTACTTCACCAGCACAATCTTGCCACCAATACCACCAACTGCTGGATCTGTGGGTTGCTACCCCATGCCACTGGACATTCAATACCATTCATCCCTTCACCCTTCTCTGTCCACGGCTCCTGCCTTGCTTGGCTGATCCTCCTGCAAGAAAGCTATACGGGCAATGCCACCTCCAGCAGAACTGCAGCACATCCTTCTCACGGGGCCGGGCGAAACAAGACAAAGACACACTTCTGCCCGCTGACCCCCAGCGACTCGAACCAAATGGACATTCCGGCTAAAGAACGAATCGAAATGCAGGTGTTCAACAATCCAACCAGACCCACCTTCTCCTATCTGCGGAAACGAACGGCTGCCACTCTGACTGTGGCCCTGACGGTCATCAACGTCACAGGCCACATGTGTGTAGAAGGACTTGGGACACAGCTGGTGGGTCGCAGCGCTTGCCGCTTTACCAGAACTTTGGACTCCACGGATCCACCTTCCTTTGTGTCATCCCCAAACATGTATTTCATCTGCGGCACGAAGGCCTACACCTGGCTCCCCAAAGGCTGGGGGGGCACTTGCTACATCTCCTTCGTCCTTCCTCCGACTTATGTAGCCCCAGCGAATCACCACCGGCAAAAACGAGCTAAAGACATTGAACAAGCCGACTCAACAGGGGCGCAGTTCCTCGATGCTATGAAAGGACTCGTCCCCCTCTGGGGCCCGATGGCAAACAGCCGTGCCATCCGACATTTGACTCAGGCAGTCGAGACAACCATGAACATCACAGCGGGCATCTTTGCCAACAACACTGCCGAGCTCCAAGCGGTCCGTTTGGTGGCTCTGCAGAACCGCCTCGTTCTAGATGTGGTTCTGGCGGACCGTGGAGGAGCATGCCGCATTATTGGGTCCAGCTGTTGTACATACATACCGGACAACTCACCCTCAGTGTACAAAGCCATCGAACATCTTCACAGACTCTCTTCGGAAGTTCACCAAGAGCAAGAAGAATGGTCGCTTGGTGGTTGGTTCTGGGACACCGTCAAAAGCTGGGGCTGGAGACTGCTCACCATTATCCTGATTCCCGTAGTTGTAATATGTGGCCTATGCTTAGGAATTCAATGTTTGCCACCTATGTGCTCTTTATGTGCGAGTTGTATTTTTCCCAAAACTGTGGACATTGGAAGCGAACATATGAGAGCATTGTATGATACCGAAGTAAGGAATTTGATGAAAATTGACATTGAGTAAAGCAAGGTGGCTAGATATGTTGAAAAGGGGGGACTGTTGAAAGTTGGGCTAAAACCGTCAACATTATCGGCGCCCTCTTGCTCTCCTTAAACCTTTTGTGCGCGTAAAACAGCCGCCATTTTGGGCACCATGGCTTCCCTACTCTCGCCGAGAGCCAGCGCGCCTCTCTCTCCCTCCTAGCTTCGCTGGCAACCCCCTGCTTGCACCTGCCTTGAGTCATAAACCCCTCTTCGGCGCTGCTCTGCCCCAGGCCCTCATCCTGTTCCCAGCGCGACACCTCCCTGCTTCCCTCTCATGATCTCCGGCCCTTTGATGCAAACCCCTTTTCCCTGTGTGCCCGTTTGTCTTCCCCGTTCCCAGGCCGGCATCCAGCTCTGCCGATACCAATCCCTTGCCCCTCCCCGTACAATAGAAAGCTTCCCTCCTCAAAGGACCCCCGAGATGATCAAAGCCCCCCCCATCCCACGAGATCCGATCGAACCCCACACACTCCGTGAATCGGCGGAATATCCAGCTGCGCGATGATCATCACCTGTTGTGAACGGGGCGGGGACTTCCACTGTAACCTTGCGTGGGAACGGGCTGGGAAGGGGGGGATTCTGAGGATGTCTTGCCGTACATCAAAGTATCGACGAGAATGTGTTACATGCAATAAACAGATAAACGTGTGTATAAGAGGCCAGGCCTCAGGGATGCAGTTAGAGCACCTCAGAACGATACCTTCTGTCCGTTTCGTTGTGTTCTCCTCCGGAGAGAATAAAAACCTTGTTTCCTGCCTTCCAGTCTCCAGCGCCTGCCTCTTCAATAGTTTAACTTCTTTGTGGGTTCAAGAGGCGACACCGCCGGGCAATACTTAAGGATCTTATATTCTGGTTGGTAGTGCCCCCCAATTATTTTCTACACACCGGCATACCTCCCGAAGCGTGTCCAGGTACTGGAGCAGTGGTGGACATCGTCGTATCACCCGAAGGGTGTACAGACATCGTCTGCTGGGTGTTAGTTGAAGAGCCAGATGTTCAGCCTCTTGCGGAATTCCAGAAGCGAGGAGGAGGCCCACACTGGAACCGCCAAATTTAGGAGGTGTCTCAGCATCTGGGGCATTCTTGGGTCGTTAGAAGTCATAAAACTCTTTGCTTTGAATCTTCTACTTTCAAAAGCCAGGCACAGAAACAAACCTACTCTGGATCAGCCACCCCAGCCTGGTACTTTTTACTTCTCGAGTTGTGTTGCACTTCCCAATATGCCTTGGCACTACTGTCATCACTGATGACATTCTATTGGGCTCCGCTAACCTCAGTATTAAGCTGCACCACTTCTGATGTACTAAGCCTCACTTTCATGCTTGGCAGTAGGAAGCAAGAATTCTAAAGTATGCTATTCAGCACAAGAACGTTTATATGTTTGTATCATTTTGAAGGCCGAATTTGTATTTTGGATTTATGCTCAGCTGGGCACCACTTGTCACCCGGTTGTGTGACTCAAAGACCTCATTACCTTGGGGCCGGTTCACAGAACTAATCTGAGGTAAAATCCTAAACTTACTACTTTTGGTATTTCACAGAAGGCATTTATTAGTAATAAAGTTAGGACTCCTAACTGTACAGCAGTCTGACTGACCAAATGGACAAGCCACAGCCACCATACAGCCCGTGGACTGCCCATTCTTCCCATGTCATTGTGTGTTTCTCTCTGTGTCCCAAAATGTTTCTCCTCTGCTTCAGTTCTGGTCTTTGAGATATCATTAGCTGTCTCACCAAACTATACTTTTTCCAAAACATCATACATAACATACATACAGAGCAGGGGCGGCTCCTCCGCTAAGGCAGAGGAGCATCGCCCCACTGCTTTAACCCCTTGCATGCTTATGACGAGCCCAGCTCGTCATGAGGCACAGTGGAGCTGTGCTAACGATGAGCCCAGCTCATCATAACGGCCGCGGTACTCTCATGCGTCATTGATTCCCCGCCTGTGCGGGAGAATCAATTAGTGGTCGGAGTCGTGACGAGCCCAGCTCGTCATGACCACAGCTCCGCGGAGCTGTGCTCATGACGAGCTGGGCTCGTCGGGAGCACCGTGGCGCCGCGCCCCCTCCTCCCCGCGCCGTGGGGGAATTACCCCCACAGCGAAGGGGTTAAGGAAAGGAACGTTCTTATCATTTTCTTTTTAAGTTCCTAGGTGTGGGGCTGGCCAGAGCAGTGGCCAGGGGACTAGTGGTTTGCCACTCAAAGTGTGTATGAATGTTTGACAGGCCGTCTTGGCCCGGCCAAACTTTCAAACACACTTTGCATGTTTCCCACCAAGCTGCATATCACAGCAGCCACGCAAACCACGGCGCTCAGACCAATCACAACTCTGCATTGCAGCATTGTGATTGGCTTTGGGGACCTTAGGTGAATCAATCACAACACTGCAATCGCTTAGTCTCTCAAGGTAGGACACGCAAGGTGGTTGGCGTTTCTTGAAAAGAGGTTAAGGCAAAAGAGGACAATAAAAAAACAAAAAACACTGCATTGCAGCGTTGTCATTGGTTTTGGGACCCTGGGCGTCCGGATGCTTCTCCTGCGATGAGGAGAGGCGACAGAGAGGCGGCCGCTGGCGGCGCAACCAGCAGGTATGTTTATTTTTTGTTAATCTTTTTATTTTCAACCCCCCCACCTCCACCGTCCCACCGCCACTGTGAGAAGTTGGCCTGGTAGGGGATGTTTCCAATTCTGGAACCACCTACTACCTGACCAAACAATCCCCTTATGGTGTCTGGTTGTAAGTCAACCTTATTAGACAAGCTATCCTAGGGGTAGCATGGACTAAGCAGCCTAAAGGCTTAACTTAAGAGGTCGTGTTAAGCGAGCTGTTTTACCACATACAATCCTGTAATACCAAATGAAAGGACACCACACAAGTATATATTATAAAAATATATGTGTTTATTACTAAAAACAATCCCCAGTATTCTTTATGAACAAAGGGGCACAAGCGTTAAATCAAAAGCACTGTTTAAACATACAAGTTGCACAATTATGGATGAGGGCGGGGGGCCACTCAAACCATATACTAAACAAGTGGTATAAGAGAGGCCACTCGAACAGTGGTTAGGCCTAGGGCCTAGGGAATCGCTGGGAGCAGTCAGGACAAGCAATGCTGAAGTCGGGAATGGCCCTCGGGATTCGGGAGATGTGCGGAAAGCGCACGCATGCACCAATGTTAACCAATGGTGCGTAAAAGTCAAATAGTTAAAGTTTAAGGACACTTCCGCTGAACCTAGAGGAACAAAACTTAACACACAGACCCTAGAGGTGTGCACCAGTGTGGGAACACCGGCGGAGCAAAGTTACCTCACCCACAGGAAGTGGGTGCACAGGGTCGAAGTGGCGTCGGGTTTTGACACGCAGGCTCTTGGTGCTTGAAGCTGAAAGGGCTGCAGGCAGGGTGAAGACGAAGTGTCCGGGGGAGTCCAAGGGTGGACTCAAGTTGTAGAGTACCTGAAAGCAGAGGGGACAGAGTCTGGGTCACTCAGCAGTGACCAGGGTGGAACCAGGACGGAACCAGGCAATGTCGGGCGCAATCAGGTGGTCGTCGAGGCGCTTCTCTTCGCTGTCACGTGGGCTCTGGGGCATCTGCGACGTCCAGGAGCAGGTCACGATCTGTCCCACGCAGGCTCTCACCGTCGGTGCAGTCGGCTTCCGGTTTGGAGCAAACAAGCCTTGGTAAGAGCAATCCACGCGGGATTGGAAGATGGCGTCTCACTCGGACCAGGAAGGTCAGAGTCGGGGCTCCCTTTCAGGGGAGCTGGTGTGGATCTGGAGCAACCAGAATCACGAGTCTTCTTTTGTAGTTCGTCGGCACAGGGACCACAAGCCAGCTGGCAAGTGACCGGGCCAACGCGTTGAGCCAAATCGTGCCAAAGGGCCCCACGCAGCACTCGTCGAGTGTGGAGGGCTGAACTTCGGCTCAGGAGTAGCTCAGGGTGGGGGCTTCTCAAACCCCGGTGTACAGCTTCGAGGGTCACTCGTGGGCTGCACGGTCAGCGTCTCGTGGTCACTTCAAGATGGCGTGCCCCACGCTTCCGGTCGCCTCCACGGGTCTCAGCTTTGCAGGGACTGTGGATCGGGCTGTTAGAAGCTGGGCAGGCTTGATCTCGTTGATCTCAGTTGCTCGAGTTCCGGCGGGAACTGCAACCAAGTAGACGTCGAGGGCTGGATGGTGCCTGCTGCTGCAGGGTGGTCACTCCTTGACCACAAGGGAGATTCTTCGGGCTTCCACGTTGAGATGGAGGGCGAAGGGTCCAGAATATCGTTTCAAATGTTTCTTCCAGGAAATCTGATGTGCATTGGCACTGCTCCCACTCTTATTCGAATCTGGTGGGCGTGATTACCTGCTAGGTCCCCTCCTATGGGTGGGACCCAGGAAGTGGGTGGATACACCCCCTTCCTTTGATCCAGGCCGCCCTGGCACGAGGGCTGGAGTGCCCCAGAACCGGTTTGGCCGGATTATGCAAGGGGCAGCCTTGTGCGCCCCAGGCAGTGTCTGGTTTCTTTCAAACCTCCCTGCTACAATACACTATCTCCTGTCTGGAGGGCGGTGACACCCTCCTGTGACAGGAAACCCTTTGTCCAGGACCCCCTTGACTGGGTTTCGGTCAGCTCCAGGGGTCCAGACATTTGTCTGTGGCAGAGGCATCCATTTTGTGGATCTTAAGGCCTTTGGAGAAATCAACCGCATTAAAGTGAAGTAACATGTCTTACCCCTCTAGAGGGGTGGAATGCCATCCCCGTCGCCAGAACTGGCGAGGGGATGGTATTCCAAAGCGTATGACACCTTACACGACATGTTTTGATAAAGCCAAACCAGAGTTGCTAAATAACCGCGAGGATTATAAGGCACTTAATAGTATATGGTATGGCATTATCCTGAAACAGCTTAGGGATTTGTTCCCGACGGCTGCAGACAGGCTCAGCTCATGCTAGAGCTCCATCTCACATAAAAACCATGCACCCAGCCTCCAGGATTGGTGAGGCCTGTCTATAGGAGTGGCTCACAGGTTTACATGTGTCCAGATATAGGTTTAGACATAGGTATACTATATCTAAGCAAGGGGTGTGTACACCACCTTACCCCAGCTGAGTGATCAGCCAGTTGTGTCAATTTAAGAACCAGCCAGGGGTGGCAAAAGATATGCTGCAGCCCCTGGTAGGCCTTAGTGGCTCCTGTGCCCTGTGCACCTATAGTGCATTCTACAGGGGCTGACAAGGAGTCCATTTCCAATTGGTATGTACCTAGGGTACATGGAATCCATTTTACAGAGAGAGCAGATGGCCTGGGGCCCTGATTAGCAGGGAACCAGGTCAACTAAGTCAAAAAACCAGCTAAACACAGGCAAAAAATCTGGGGTAACCATAGTCAGGTAGCCACCTTCCTACATAACCCCCCCCCAAACGAAAGGAGATAAGGCTATCCTTGGCCAGGTAAGCCTATATTGCCTGAGTGGCCATATAAGGAAGTACCTGCACTAGCATGGGTACCCCCTGTCTCATGGTCCACTAAGCAGTCCCTCACCCTTTGGGTATTAGAGGGTCTCCACCATAGGGAATCACTACCTTGGGTGTGTTTATGCAAAGTTAAAGGCTGGTTTGGATATGGAGTATTGAAGCGAGGCTCTACTAATTTAGGGCTTAGCTTCCTCCAATTATCTTCCACCATGTGTGCCTTTCTCTCTTTAACTGAGTTGCACTGTGCTCTCAGGGTCAACCTCTGGCTACCTAAAGCTGGAGGCTGGGTCCCTCTGTTTGGCTTGCTGGAGGGACAGTTCAGGTTTGGGCCCTTTGGGTCCCAGGTTTGGCTGTGCCCAACAGAATCCATCTGGGGGAGGTCCCTAACTGTTTTTAAGGGGGCTCCCTCAGGAGTTTTTAAAGTTTTCACCTTACTAGGGCTACTAGTTTTGGTGCACCTAATCTTTTGATGGGGGTGCTTTATTTGACAGGGGGCCCTCTGGGTCTCACTGTCCTTCTTGTCCTCTGCAGCCCTGGGCTGGCTAAGGCAAGGGAGAGAGGGGCAGGTTACCTGCTCCAGACTGGGTCCCACCTGAGAAGGGTCCACTGACATCAGAGGTTCTGTCAGGCTAGGCCCAACCACCTCTGGGGCAGTTCCTTCATCAGGGGTAAGATCAGTTCCCTGAGGAGGCTGATCCTGTCCTAAAGTCTGGTGAGGGGGAGATTTCTCTTCCTCCTCCATGCTCTCAGTTTGTGTGGAGTTATCCATCATTTCAGGTTTCACAACACACGTGTCAGTTTGAGTTTGGGCTGTGGCCATCACAGCCCCACCAACCTTTTCAGGAGGAGACTCAGTTTGGGTTTCTGCTGTTACCATAACAGCTTTGCTATTCTGTTCAGGAAGAGCTTTTGCTAAAGATGGGGCAGAGAGTTTCTCAGCCCTACCAACCTTTTCAGGAAGGACATCTTGAATTGGGGCTGTAGCCATTACAGCCCCACTAACCTTTCCATTGGAATTCACCATTCTAGAATGGGTTTCCTGTTCAACCTCAGCCCAGGCTGAGATCTCCAAATCATTACCAAGTAGGCAGTCTACAGGCAAGTTTGGTGACACTGCCACTCTCTTTGGGCCAATGACACCTCCCCAGCTGAGACTTACTACTGCCATGGGATGATTTGTTTGGATTCCATCAATGTTTGTAACCTGGTATGTGGCCCCAGGTAAAAGTTGCTTAGAGGGGACTAGGCCATCAGCCACCATGGTGATGCTAGCCCCGGTGTCTCTAAAAGCCTCAACTTTCAAACCATTGATGATGGGTTCTTGTCTATACTTGCTCAAAGTATTTGGGCAAGCAGAGAAGTTGGCAAACCCCATGCCAACCTCATAAACAAGATCATTGGGTGATGGGGACCTGGATAGGCCAGGGTCCACCTGATTTCCAAAAGTAAACCCACCCAGATTCCTGGGTGTGCTTCCACTTCCTGGGGGATTACTGCTGACAGTAACAGGAGGTGTTGAAGCTGGCTTTGGAGGTATATTTTCTTTATTGTTATTCTTGGGACAACAGTTGTCTGTTTTGTAATGCCCCACCTGTTTACAGGCATAACAATAAGGCTTTTTCTCAGTTGAAGAAGTGTCTTGGGACCCACCCCCATCCTTGGAGTTTTGGGGCCCTGGGGAAGTCTTTTCTTTATTTTTATCCCCACCCTTATCTTGAGGCTTGGTAGACTCCTTCTTCTGGTTACTGTCCTGATTCTTAGGCCTAATCCTGGTTCTGACCCATTTGTCTGCCTTCTTTCCCAATTCTTGGGGAGAGGTCAGATCAGAGTCGACCAGGTGCTGGTGTAAGAGCTGGTTCTGACAATTACTTAGGATCTGCTCCCTCATAATCAAATTATACAATCCTGTAAAGTCATGTACTTTGCTGCCATGTAGCCAACCCTCCAGAGCCTTAGTAGCACAATCTACAAAATCAGTCCAGTCCTGAGTCTGTGTCTTCTGGGTGTCTCTGAACTTCAACCTGTACTGTTCAGTGGTTAAGCCAAACCCATCTATCAGAACACTCTTCAGGACTTTGTAATTGTTTGCATCCTCATGTCTAACAGTGAGGAGCTTGTCTCTCCCTTTCTCTGAAAAGGAGTACCATAAGATTGCTGCCCACTGTTCCTCAGGAACCTGCTGTACCATGCAGGCTCTCTCAAGAGCAGTCATCCATTTGTGGATGTCATCCCCTTCCCTGTAGGGGGGCACAATCTTTGTCAGGTTTCTACTATCATAGGACCTGGGTTTCTCTTTAGGAATATTGCTGCCACCAGTGGCATCTAAGCCACACAATTTCTGCTCTCTTGCCAAGGCAAGTTTAGCTTGAGCTAAGGTAAGCTTAGCTTGACTCAGGGCTACCTCCTCTCTCTCTATCTGGAGTCTGACAGCCCTCATTCTAGCCCTATGCTCAGCTTTCTGAGAAGCACTCATGCCTCTCTCTGATTCTCTGGAGGCACTAGAAAGATGAGAGTCCCCTGAGGGAGATCTCACTCTTCTGTTGCCTGGGAGAATCACATGTTGGGTTCTGGGGAGGTGCTGGCCCTCTCCATTCCCCAGTAGGTCCAAGTTGGCCTGGCTAAGCCTACCAACTGGAACCTGGCTACCCTGATCCTGTACTTGTGAGTCCCCACCATCTGAGTCCTCATCCAAGTCATCATCATCCTCCTCTTCAGGGGGATCAACTACAGGGGGGTTCTCTCCAGTTCCTGTATCTAGGGAAGCTGCTTTTGCCTTCTCTAAGTCATCCTGTTCTAGGATTTCTACCAGGATTAGGCAGGTGGGGCTTCTGCCCCTTTTTAACCCTCTTGCTTTGCACAAGGCAATCAAGTCTCTGCGGGTTAGTTTGTCATATCCAAAAGTTGCCTGGGTAGGGTCAACTGTCACAGGAGCAGACCCTGAGGCTTTTCCTGTGTCAGACATGGTTACTAGTGAGGTGTAAGTGGTGCACTTACCTACACTAAGTGTTTTCCTACTGGACCTTGCTAGTGAGTTGTAGTCAGGGGTGTGCTACTCCCTTCAACCTACAACTACTAAGTTCAGTAGAACTTAATATGCTAAGCTTTTGATTTTATATGTACCTAGAGGTACTTGATGTGATCTTTCAATTTGATATAAAGATTGCAATGGTAAAACAACAGCAAGCTCAAATCCGCACCGCTGCTCACCAATGTGAGAAGTTGGCCTGGTAGGGGATGTTTCCAATTCTGGAACCACCTACTACCTGACCAAACAATCCCCTTATGGTGTCTGGTTGTAAGTCAACCTTATTAGACAAGCTATCCTAGGGGTAGCATGGACTAAGCAGCCTAAAGGCTTAACTTAAGAGGTCGTGTTAAGCGAGCTGTTTTACCACATACAATCCTGTAATACCAAATGAAAGGACACCACACAAGTATATATTATAAAAATATATGTGTTTATTACTAAAAACAATCCCCAGTATTCTTTATGAACAAAGGGGCACAAGCGTTAAATCAAAAGCACTGTTTAAACATACAAGTTGCACAATTATGGATGAGGGCGGGGGGCCACTCAAACCATATACTAAACAAGTGGTATAAGAGAGGCCACTTGAACAGTGGTTAGGCCTAGGGCCTAGGGAATCGCTGGGAGCAGTCAGGACAAGCAATGCTGAAGTCGGGAATGGCCCTCGGGATTCGGGAGATGTGCGGAAAGCGCACGCATGCACCAATGTTAACCAATGGTGCGTAAAAGTCAAATAGTTAAAGTTTAAGGACACTTCCGCTGAACCTAGAGGAACAAAACTTAACACACAGACCCTAGAGGTGTGCACCAGTGTGGGAACACCGGCGGAGCAAAGTTACCTCACCCACAGGAAGTGGGTGCACAGGGTCGAAGTGGCGTCGGGTTTTGACACGCAGGCTCTTGGTGCTTGAAGCTGAAAGGGCTGCAGGCAGGGTGAAGACGAAGTGTCCGGGGGAGTCCAAGGGTGGACTCAAGTTGTAGAGTACCTGAAAGCAGAGGGGACAGAGTCTGGGTCACTCAGCAGTGACCAGGGTGGAACCAGGACGGAACCAGGCAATGTCGGGCGCAATCAGGTGGTCGTCGAGGCGCTTCTCTTCGCTGTCACGTGGGCTCTGGGGCATCTGCGACGTCCAGGAGCAGGTCACGATCTGTCCCACGCAGGCTCTCACCGTCGGTGCAGTCGGCTTCCGGTTTGGAGCAAACAAGCCTTGGTAAGAGCAATCCACGCGGGATTGGAAGATGGCGTCTCACTCGGACCAGGAAGGTCAGAGTCGGGGCTCCCTTTCAGGGGAGCTGGTGTGGATCTGGAGCAACCAGAATCACGAGTCTTCTTTTGTAGTTCGTCGGCACAGGGACCACAAGCCAGCTGGCAAGTGACCGGGCCAACGCGTTGAGCCAAATCGTGCCAAAGGGCCCCACGCAGCACTCGTCGAGTGTGGAGGGCTGAACTTCGGCTCAGGAGTAGCTCAGGGTGGGGGCTTCTCAAACCCCGGTGTACAGCTTCGAGGGTCACTCGTGGGCTGCACGGTCAGCGTCTCGTGGTCACTTCAAGATGGCGTGCCCCACGCTTCCGGTCGCCTCCACGGGTCTCAGCTTTGCAGGGACTGTGGATCGGGCTGTTAGAAGCTGGGCAGGCTTGATCTCGTCGATCTCAGTCGCTCGAGTTCCGGCGGGAACTGCAACCAAGTAGACGTCGAGGGCTGGATGGTGCCTGCTGCTGCAGGGTGGTCACTCCTTGACCACAAGGGAGATTCTTCGGGCTTCCACGTTGAGATGGAGGGCGAAGGGTCCAGAATATCGTTTCAAATGTTTCTTCCAGGAAATCTGATGTGCATTGGCACTGCTCCCACTCTTATTCGAATCTGGTGGGCGTGATTACCTGCTAGGTCCCCTCCTATGGGTGGGACCCAGGAAGTGGGTGGATACACCCCCTTCCTTTGATCCAGGCCGCCCTGGCACGAGGGCTGGAGTGCCCCAGAACCGGTTTGGCCGGATTATGCAAGGGGCAGCCTTGTGCGCCCCAGGCAGTGTCTGGTTTCTTTCAAACCTCCCTGCTACAATACACTATCTCCTGTCTGGAGGGCGGTGACACCCTCCTGTGACAGGAAACCCTTTGTCCAGGACCCCCTTGACTGGGTTTCGGTCAGCTCCAGGGGTCCAGACATTTGTCTGTGGCAGAGGCATCCATTTTGTGGATCTTAAGGCCTTTGGAGAAATCAACCGCATTAAAGTGAAGTAACATGTCTTACCCCTCTAGAGGGGTGGAATGCCATCCCCGTCGCCAGAACTGGCGAGGGGATGGTATTCCAAAGCGTATGACACCTTACACGACATGTTTTGATAAAGCCAAACCAGAGTTGCTAAATAACCGCGAGGATTATAAGGCACTTAATAGTATATGGTATGGCATTATCCTGAAACAGCTTAGGGATTTGTTCCCGACGGCTGCAGACAGGCTCAGCTCATGCTAGAGCTCCATCTCACATAAAAACCATGCACCCAGCCTCCAGGATTGGTGAGGCCTGTCTATAGGAGTGGCTCACAGGTTTACATGTGTCCAGATATAGGTTTAGACATAGGTATACTATATCTAAGCAAGGGGTGTGTACACCACCTTACCCCAGCTGAGTGATCAGCCAGTTGTGTCAATTTAAGAACCAGCCAGGGGTGGCAAAAGATATGCTGCAGCCCCTGGTAGGCCTTAGTGGCTCCTGTGCCCTGTGCACCTATAGTGCATTCTACAGGGGCTGACAAGGAGTCCATTTCCAATTGGTATGTACCTAGGGTACATGGAATCCATTTTACAGAGAGAGCAGATGGCCTGGGGCCCTGATTAGCAGGGAACCAGGTCAACTAAGTCAAAAAACCAGCTAAACACAGGCAAAAAATCTGGGGTAACCATAGTCAGGTAGCCACCTTCCTACAGCCACCGTTCGCAACCAGGCGCCACTGATACACAGAGGGGCTTAATCCATTGGTCTGTTAAACTGTAATTCATATTTTGCTTCCATCCACTGGCTGCACCCTGAATGGAACAATAGACCAGCCCACTTTACCCATTGGCTCACTTCACTTTGAGCGACTACACAGAGCTTGTGCAAGTTCCTCACATGCGCCTAAGCATTGGTCCTTTCTCTTCCATGACAAAACTGGTTCAAAGTGTGTTTTATTTATTTTTACATTTTTATATAAGCTATAAGTACAGATTAATTTATTAAAGTTGCCGTGATAAAATGTTTAAACGACACTATCACGTTGTTGCTGATGCAATTTCAGTGTTTGGCGGTGATCTATTGGTCTCTCCTGCCAAATAATAATAATAAAACGCCTGCAGAACTGAAAAGCTTGTTATTTAAAAAAAAAAGTACCACTAGCAAACTGGCCACCTCAGTGAATATTTTTTTTAATTTTCACATTTATATTATAATCAGTTGGCAGCATGTTTTTATCAGATTTATTTTGTAGCATATGCTTGCACTAAAAAAAAATAACTATCATGCCACCAAAGACATGTTGGCTTTGCCAATGCTTATCTTAATTGCCCTGGATGCCATAGGCAGCAGGCTACAATCAGAACTATTGATCGTATGGTAAAAGTATCTAGCATGCAATATATCACTCTATGATCCTTTCACTTTCCCCACAATAACTTCAACTTCTGGCTCCTTTTAACAATTCTCTAATTTGAGGGCAGAGCTTTGCGGTGCTGATAAAGTCTGTTTATCAATGAGGCCCGACCTCCAGCTTCCGCATTGTTGTCTGTATGGGGTGGGACCTCAGAAAGAATGTGCTCTATAATGACTGGAGGCTGCACCAATCCAGGTTTAGCACTGCTGCTGACAGCTGGTCCCATCCGTGTGCAGGATGTTGTCTACGAGGAGGACTTCAGTCTGTCCTGTATGTGCTGCTCTTTCTCTCAAAATCCAACTCAGAGCCAGGTTTTATGACAACAGACAAGGCAGAGATTCAGAGGCAGCTCAATGGAAAGCAGTACAAGAACCAGAAATAGAAAAGGGACAAAACCCAACAGACGCAGGAAGTAACCATGACGAAATGTTAGCACTACTGTACCTTCAGGAGTACTGTCAACAAGTACCGGGTGACTACCAATAGTAATAATCCCCAGTATTTTGAGGCAACCCTCCAGCCCCCCCAAGCCACTGCTCCATCGATAGAAATGCAGGAAAGGCCATTTAAATGAGATTTGCTGCATTTTGCATTAAAATGTAGCAGGTCCTCCTTGGTGAGGGAATTGGAGTGCATCGGGGGTGTTAGGAGTTTACATTGTTGTGATGCTGTAGTGTAGGAGCAAACGTAAAGTTGGGGATTAAGTAGAGTTGACAATATTGCATCAATCTGGCAAACCATTAGAGAAGAGGATAAGGCGGCGGAGGAGCTGGCGGCGTGGGAAAACACACTTGGAAGGATCATGGACCCGTTGCCGGAGGGAACGGGAAGAAGGGCATTCTAGATACAGCCACAAGAGGGCGCGGTTGGGCTAACAGACTGGGGGGAAGGGAAACCAGAGAGGGGGACAGAATTGAAGGTCAGCGGGTCTGGGATGCAAAGTGAGTCACTGATATTGCTTGACTATCAGATGGCTAAGGATGCGCTGCTGTACTTGACTCTGTTTAAAACCTTAGTAAACGCAGGGTGACTTTACCTGTGCTTGTAAATATCACTCAGCAGGCTGCGACACCGGTGCGTCATGCAACGTGATGCACTGGTGGCGCTAGGGGCTTGTAAATCTGCCCCTGGTTCTTTTACTTGCAATAAGAAGTTTCATACCGTAGCAAATACATCTGACAAATGAGAAGCCAGGGCTAAGTGGGCGAAGGCAAGAAGCCATGATGGTGTGGAAAAGTAAATTTTGCCATGTTCTGTGTCCCTACGTGTTCCCCATCTTATGTTATGTGTGCATGATTAATATGCATATGTATTCCCCATGATCGATTAAAGACGCAATTACAGTTGTGTCCATCTCTAGTATGCCAGTTTCCAGTTCTCGTGAAAGCTACGAGTATTAGGCCTATGTAAAGCTACGTTGCCACGTTTCTCAGTGTGCACGTTATTTCATTGTAAAAATCCCCGTTTCTAGGCCTCAAAAGGGCCCGGACTCAGATTCAGCTCCTGTCTCCTGAACCCTCGCTGAGGAGCGATACAGCCCCCACCTGTATCCCTGACCCTTCACTTACTTCCTGCCTCACAGTGCCCGGCTCGGCCTGGCTCTGCCTGCCAGTCTGCCAAGAGTATGTTATGATTCTAGTTATCAGTCCAGCCCTCCTTCTCTGCATTCCTAAGCTACTGAATCGCATCAATAGTTTTAGTCATCGTCTAGCCTTTACGTCTCCATGTAAGAGAAATACTGTATTTATGGTCATTTAATATTCCTCAACACACACTACATGTAGAATAATGCATGCACCAGTCTTAGTGTCTGTTAGCCTTTGCCCTGATAACTTTTGGATTCCATCAACATGTTCTCTAAACATCAGATACTAGATAGTGTTTAGGTACATGTCGCTCTGACTCTCCAGACTTTCGTCTCTCCTTCTAGCGCAGAAGTCATAGCCCCCAGCTTCTCCCTAGTTACACGTCATTGCCAGCTTGCGCGCACCACTAGGTTAGAGGTCCCGGCTCCTTAGGTAGCCCCCTCCATGTTTCCGCCCCATTTATGACATATTCCGTTACGTTTACATCACATGTCCATGTACACGCCTCTTGTTACACCTACTTTCACCCTTATCTCTCGCGACTGTTACAGGCCCCACCCACTGTTACGCCTACTGTATGTATTGTAATGCAATTGTTTTAACTATATATACTTGTGCACTGTTATTAAAAAAGTTATCCCTTTAGCGCGCTCATTCCAGCTCCTGCCCGACAGCTGTCGGGGCCCCCCCGTTGGCTAGCCATCCCAGATCTTGCCCGTGCAGGTTGTCCTGTTCCTGTCCTTTATGCTGTATTAAACCTGCAAACTCCTACTACCTCGAATCTTGACTCTTATTTATTGAGCTATCTGTTATTGTTATATCCAGTCAAAAATAGAGGTATTATTTATTTATTTACCACAGAATGGCGCCCGAATAGGGACTTGCCCTTTCCCCACGCGCCGGTGAAGCCACGCAAGCCCCCTGATCCTCTGCAGCTGTGACGGAACCATACCGTGCACGTGCAGATATTTCTGCTTCAAGTATCCCTCAGGCCCACGGAGGAGACGGAGGTTGCGGTCCAGCATCCAGACGAGGCGGTGGAGGAACGCGGCGAGTCCCGACCAGAGCCCAAGCCGAGAGTCCAAGGTCCGAGGTATTCGGAGGCCCACCCGTAACAGAAGTCCGAAGTTTGTCCGTCCGTCATCGTAGCAGTCCAGTCCAGTCCGAGGCCTTCCGTTCTTGCTGCCCGGTGAGTACCGTTGCTGGGGTAGTATCTAGACAGGGTCAATTGCATTGTCTCTGGTCCGTGGGTTTGGGTACACAGATCCAACACGAAGTGTCCACTTAGGTGGATGCGGGTCCTGACGTGTCTCTTTATGAGACCGGTAAGTTTCGTACTGTTTTAGCAGTGCATCTAGTTTCTGTTCTACTCCGTTCTGTTCTCGAGAAATTCATGTATTCTGTTTTCAGTATTCCAGGTAGTATTTTGTCCGAACTGTTATTTTAAATGTCATTCATGTATTTCAATGTCGTGGTATGAATGTATTGTTTAGTAATCATCGTGTTCATTGTGTATTGTATTGTGTCTAGACTCCAGCCCAGTCATGCCATTGTTTTTCAAGTTACGTCAGTTAAAAACTAGAAAAGGTCTGTTAGAAGAAGCAGTTCCTGTCCCGCCTAGGGACAGTCCAGGTCATTTTATGTATCAAAAGCATGGCATAAGTGCCATATTGTATCTAGATTTATGGGTGGAGTACACCAAACAGTTAGAAGAAAAGTATAGATGGCCCGTATCGGGTACATGGGATGCCGAGTGCATCATGCGAGTAGAAGAAGTATTATGGAAAAAGAAAGCCAGACAGTCACAGAAAGATGCCATCGAGTTATGGCGCAAAGAATCTCATAAAAGAACCGAAAAAGAAATCAGAAAGTCAGAATTAAGTAGAGAAACCTCAGAAAGAGCCCAAGAAAGGGAACTAATCGAAATAGGTGAACGAGTTAAAACCGAACAGTCAGACAGACAGAGGAATGCCCTCATTAAGGGTATGTATCCTCTTCTTGCCGAGGGCTTGCCAAAAGCAACCCCGGAGGCATCCAGTAATTTTCCGCCACCCTTAGTTCCGACCAAGCTACGTCACAAACCGACCGCAGCTGATATTTTTCTCTCGTCCTATTTGGACGACACAGTCCCAGAATATGCAAATCCTGTTCCACCAGCTCCTGTAAATAATGTAATTCATGGTCCTCCAGCCACCGGGGCACCTGTTACAACACCTGTTACGGTACCCCCGGTCCAGCCCGTAGTACAAATTCCCGCTACTTCAGTCACTCTGCCAGCACGAAGAGTATCAGTCGACGATTCCAGTTTAGGGGCCGCGGGAGGAGGTCCTCCTGGTACCCCGCCGCCAAGTAGACGTTTAGGAGCAGTCGAGTTACATGAACGTGCGTTACAGCGTACGCCCAAATATAAGACTATTGCAGAAATCAGGCGACTTCTTACTGAATGCTGTTATGATCCAGTCCCAGGCGAGGATAGTATGGTTATATATTCCGTACGTATAAGGCAGGTGTCCGAGTATTTGGTCACCCTACCGAATATGAAAGAAGATCTAGACAGAATGTATCGTTTCATTCGTACAGGAGACGATCCAGAAAGTATTGGTGAAGTCATGTCTCTCAGGAAAGCTGAGATCCAGTTCATGTTATTAAAGTTTCTGATCAATTGTTTAATACGGGAACAAGATTCCCCGACTAAAGATCCGACCGAAATGAAAGTTCTGACAAGGTGGAGTGATAATATAGCCGAGGGTAAGCACAAGACACTCAATAGTATTGAGAATATGTACAAGAAAATTCGTAAAGAAATAATAAGGTTACACGAACAACGCAAAGAAGCTCTAGGAAGCGAGAAAGAAAATGACTCTTCTACTGAAGAGGTAGACGACGAGAATCCCGCCAGAATAGCGTATGTGGGTAAATCTAAATTTCCAGACCGACATTTACGCCTAGAACACAAGAAAGTCTTTCATCTTCCAGCACCAGAACAAGGTTCTCTAGAACAAGTATTTCAAGCTACCGATCAAATTCTGAAATCACGAATCGGTTATAGTGAATTAAGTACTATGCATGAACAAGAACTAGCCCGATCAGCAGTCCGATGGATTACTGATTCTACCACTTTTCCAGACGAAATAGTGGCACAAATGTTTCTGAAACTGCCCCCAGCCGAGCAGCGACTGGTGGGTATGTATATGATCCAGCACCTCATTACGCTGTATGAGGGTCAACATTCTGATCCAGGTCCGTTACATGATATCCTGAACGAGCTACTCCAGTATAGATGGAAAGGTTTAGGTACCGATTTAATTAGTGTCATTCTAGAACAGCGCCACAAATATAGAACGTTTCTGAACCCGCATTTTGTTCACGTCTCACCTCCAGAAAGTAAACCGTTTTATATAGACAGACAGAATCCTTTACGAGAAGTACACCCAGTTAGGACAGCAGATGGTGAAATGCAACGAGTATTTGTTTACACCCCAGTTACCAAGATGGAACTCTTAGAGATGAAGAAATTAATTCCCTGTCACGACAAAGATCCAGCAGGGTTCCACCGAGAATTAAAAGACATGCTCCGTATGGGAGAATACACGTATCCAGATATTATTAAAATGTTAAAAGTCCTGTTGCCTGCGGGCATATACGAAAAACTCAAGGAAAAAGATTGGGAGGTGGGAGAGAAAAAGATCGATTGGACAGCTCTAGAAGCTGAAGATAAGATACGAGTACCAGGTACCGGTCTTGGAGATAAATGTAAAGAATTACCAGAATTATTGATACAAGTTTTGCCTAGATTATTAGCCACTAAAAAGGAAGACTGGGATGCAATCTCAGCCTGTAAACAGAAACAAGACGAAGATACTAGTGATTTTTATTCTAGATTTGAGAAATGTTTTAGCATCAACAGTGGTTTGAAGACGAGTAGCGAGTCATACCCTCATCTTTTTGTTACTAAATTAGTCGAGAATTCAAGTCCACAAGTTAAGAATCGAGTTTTGAAAGTCGAAAGTACATGGCAAGCTAGTACTCCGTCCCAGATGTTACAGATGCTCCAGTATCACCAGAATAGAATCAGAGAAGAGCAAGAACACGGGAGAAGACGTATGAAAGACACGAAAATGAAAGTACTAGTTGCACAATCTGTTCCTCAAGACAGTCAGAAGAGGGGTTCGAATCAAGCCAGTCATCCTGCAGCTCCCGTTAAAGGGACATGCAATTATTGTAAACAGCCAGGTCATTTTATAAACGAGTGTGCAGTTCTGAAACACAACATAGCCACTGGTAAAACTAAAGAAAGACCACGTCCGCCTAGACAAGAACAAGTTTCACAGACTTCTCAGCCACAGAATGCACAACAGACAGTTCCAGCACCGCAGCCTATCGCTGCAACACAGCATGTTACACAGCAGATGTACCAGTATGCACAGACAGAGTATCCAGAGTATCAAGCGTATTCATGAAACAGCCTAGAGAGGGAGGTAGGCTTGCCTCTCATCGAGATTCCTGTAGATCAAGAAGGTCCCTATGTTCACAGTCAAGTATTAGGGAAAGACAGAAAGTTTCTGATTGATACAGGGGCAAGTAGGACTACCATTAGTCACGACGAGGTTCCAGGGGCTCCGCTCTCAGGCTCTAGAAATGTTTCCCTTGGATTTTCAGGAAAGCCTATTGTAAACGAGATTTCCAAACCAGTTACTCTGGAAGTAGGTCCATTGTCCCGAACTACTGATCTATTGCTTACGAAGTCCTGTCCAGAAAATTTGTTAGGTATTAAGACACTGAAAGAATTAGGTGCAGTTATTTGTTGTTCCCCAGAGGGAATACGTTTGTTTTTACGTGACTTCAAGGGTCACTATGTATTACGAGATTTTGATCCAAGATTGTCAAATGTCCCGCAGCATCTATGGGCGCAAGGTCCAACTGATGTTGGTTTCATGCAAATCACACCCCATCGTGTGACTCTCAAGCAAGGTGTAGTGTTACCACGAATCAGACAGTACAGATTGCCACCTGAGGCTGTAGCAGCCTTATCCAAAATTATTGACGAGCTCCTTGCTCAAGGAGTAGTTGTAGAAACTGACTCCAATGTATGTAATTCTCCTATCATTCCAGTCATGAAACGTACTGATCCAAATGCACCCCCAGTATATCGATTAGTGATTGACCTTCGAGAACTTAATAAATGTATAATTCCCCAGTACCCAGTTGTTCCAGATATCTCATCTCTATTGACAGCCATTGATTCTGAGGCTACATTTTTCACAGTCATAGACCTCAAAAACGCATTTTTCAGTGTCCCCATTCATCCAGACAGCCAGTACCTTTTCGGTTTTTGTTTAAATGGAAGGAGCTATAAATTCACACGAGCTCCTCAAGGTTTCACAGAAAGTCCTATTATTTACAGTCAAGCACTTAAGAGACAACTAGACAACATTCACATGCCAACTGACACTGCCCTGCTCCAATATGTCGATGATCTACTGATCACAGCCCGTTCTGAACGTGCTTGCGAGCGAGCATCACTTACAGTTCTGTATTTCCTAGCCGAGATGGGGCACAAGGTGTCTCCTTCAAAGCTTCAATTCTGTGTCCAGCAAGTGATCTACTTAGGCCACTTACTGTCCAAGTGGGGTAGGCAGTTGACACCCGATCGCATCCAGTTAATAGCGAGTCTTCCACAGCCCAAGACACAGAAGGAGGTACGTGCTTTTATCGGCCTTACTTCTTATTGCAGACAATGGATTCCTCAGTATGCATTCCTAGCTAAACCACTGATACAGTTAACGACACAGGAGGCAGCCGTATCGACTGTCCTCCCTTGGACATCTGAACATACACTTAGTTTCAATGAGTTAAAGAAAACTTTATGCCAAGCTCCTGTTCTAGCTACACCGAACTACAGTAAGCCTTTTACACTTTTTGTCACAGAACGTGATGGTACTGCTTTATCTGTTCTCACACAAGATCAAGCAGGACAATACAAGCCCTGTGCTTATTTTTCGAGCACCCTAGATCCAGTAGCCCAGGCTCTGCCTGCGTGCCTCAAGTCAGTTGCAGCCACAGCACTAGCTATCAGACAAAGTGATTCCATAGTATTAGGACATTCCCTGACAGTACAAGTTCCACACTCCGTGGAAGTTCTTTTAAACCGAACACAGACTCAGCATTTGACAATTGCACGTTTAACAGGTTATGAACTGACACTGTTCCAGCCACACATAGAAATCAGACGCTGCAACGTTCTAAATCCGGCTACACTGTTACCGTCAGTTACTTCACATCCTGCCACACATGACTGTGTGGAAGTTGTTAACACTATGACTAAGCCAAGACAAGATCTGACAGATATTCCATTACCAGATCCTGACCTGACACTTTATGTGGATGGTTCATGTATGAGAACAAGTACAGGAGAACTAGTAGCCGCGTATGCAGTGACTACTGACACTGACGTTATTGAAACACACCGTATTGACACCCTGTCTGCTCAAGCAGCAGAGCTAGTTGCTCTGACTCAAGCCTGCATACACGCCAAGAACCTGACAGTTAATATTTACACAGATTCACGCTACGCATTCGGAGTTGTACACGACTTTGGAGTGCTCTGGCAGGAGAGAGGTTTCATGACTTCTCATGGAACCAAGATTCAGCATGGTCTCCTTATTCAAGCTCTGTTAGATGCAATACATTTACCAACAGCTATCGCTATCATGAAATGCAAAGCACATACGAAAGTTACTGACATTATTTCTCAAGGTAATGATCTAGCAGATCGAACAGCCAAGCTTACAGCACAGTCACCAGACATACCAGTTAACAAGACACCGACATCCACTCTAGAACAGACTACTTGTATGACAGTTAAGGACCCTACTCAGGATGTCATAGATATCCAGTTACATGCTACTCCCGAAGAAATCAAGAAATGGTCCGAACAAGGAGGGGTCCAGACAGATCAGGGATGGTTGACGAAGGGAAAAGCCACATGGTTTCTCCCCGACTCAATGGTTCAAGTCATTATCAATACCGCACATAGTCCAGCACACTTAGGAGAAAAAGCTATGTTAGACAGTATCCAGAACATTTGGTTTAACAAGCATTTACGAGCTGCAGCCAAGCAGAAAGTCCGTACCTGTATGATATGTTGCCAGTTCAATCCAGGTAAAAGTGTCCCGGTGGAACAAGGTGGATTCCAGCCCCCTGACCACCCTTTTGAAGTCCTCCAGATGGATTATATTCAGATGGAGCGATGTCGAGGTTTCAAGTATGTCCTTGTAGTTGTATGCGCTTTGTCCAGGTGGACAGAAGCATATCCAGTCCCAGATTACACAGCCGCGACCACTGCCAAGCAGTTGGTTTGTGAATATTTCCCCCGTTATGGACTCCCAAGGGTCGTATATTCTGATAAAGGCCAGCCATTCTCATCTGAACTCATGAAGCACGTTTCCCTGTTATTAGGGTACCAGTGGAAGTTCCATTGTGTACGCCATCCAGAAGCAGCCGGTCTCGTAGAGAGACATAATCAAACCTTGAAAATCCGCATTGCCAAAATTTGTCAAGAAAAAGGTGTAGACTGGTTAGTTGCCTTGCCAGTCGCTCTGTTCTATATGCGCATGGTCGCACATTCCAGATCAGGTCTGTCCCCTTATGAGGTCGTATTCGGCCGCCCCCCGAACGTGTGGGGTACACCTAGACCCCGAAGTATTACAGATGTTTCCAGTAATATGCTGACAGATTACCTAGCTTCCTTGATGTCTGCCCTACACTCTTGTCGTTCACAGGTTGCCGCCGCATTTCCAGACAATACCGAGGTGAAACCGCATGAAATTGTTCCAGGAAGCTTGGTTCTCGTCCGGAATTTTGATCGTTCAAGTCCGCTGGAGCCTCGCTGGAAGGAGCCGAAGTTAGTCCTCCTAACCACCCGTACTGCCGTCAAGTTGGAAGGCAGGAAGGGGTGGGTGCATCTGTCGCATGTTAAGAAATTTCACGGACTGAGACCTAAACAGCTCAAAGACACTTCTACAGACACTTATAAGTCCGAACATTTGCCTATTATCAAGGACTGTCCCGCAAATGACATTGATACCAAGCCTCCCCTGTTAGAGGAAACTCCGCAGCAGGAGTATAAAAGTAAGCTCCGGTCTAGTAAAATAAAGTCAGCCAGTTTAATTGTCTAAGTCCTCCCCTAGGTGAAACGGTTAGACAGGTATCTGACATGTATGAAATAGACCCCCATAGTGAGAGAGTTAGTCAAAACTCAATCCGATGTATCGTTTTTCTAAGTTTTATATTGTTTCTCAGCCTGATGGTTACCTGCACGAGCTATGCATTTCATTTATGTTTTCCAATTTCTCATGTAAATAAGTCTTCTAATGCTACAGTAGAGCACACGTTTAGTGATCTGCCTCCTCACGAACTATCCTATCGTCTTGCTATGCGCAACAATTCATTCATCCGTATGTTACATTATTCACACCAGACCAGCAATGCCACTAATTGTTGGGTGTGTGGTCGACTCCCCCCTTTCCAGACACCGAAGGGAGTTCTGCCACTCTTTCCTTATCCATTTTCACATAATGGCTCATGTGGAGCCTGGTCCATGTTAACGTCATCTTCAAATGATATGTCCCTTCTGAACAGTACATGTTTTCCAGACAAGCAAGGTCTTCCCCACAGAACAGGGTTAGATCTAGAAAATGAAGTTTATAATTTGGGTAATTATTCTTCGAATTTTATGGTCCTGAATGTTCAGTCTGATCCTACTCCAGACTTACCTGCTATTTCAGTATTACCAGTCAAAGGCGAATTATGTGTCCGACATAATGGTTCCGTACATGTAGGACACAGTGATTGTACTACTATTGTCGAGTATAGTGACAGTGGGAAATCTATTTTCAAAGCTTCACGTCATTCTTATTTTGTTTGTGGTCAGACCGCATATGTTCGTCTGCCCCTCGATTGGGAGGGAACCTGTTACATTGCCTTCCTACTGCCACCAGTTTTTCTAGCCCCATCTGATTATCATAGAAACACACATCTAGTACACATTAGACGTAGAAGGGAGATCGAGTCCCCGATTGTCGATCAAACTGAAACTGCTCTAGAACAGTATACAGATTTCAATAAAGGTTTCTTTTTCTTTATAGGACCTATCCAGAATAGTAAGCTAATACGTAGATTGACCAGAACCCTTGAAGCAGTAGTGAATGAGACTGCCTCTGCTCTAGGTAACTTAACCAAAGAGCAATCTGCTATGAGATTTGTCGTGCTCCAAAATCGTCTCGTTCTTGACGTCATACTGGCCGATAGAGGAGGAGCATGTAGAGTCATCGGATCTAGTTGCTGCATTTTCATTCCTAATAACGCGCCGTCTGTTTATTCAGCTATAACCAGACTTCATAAAATTGCCCATCAGTTACACCAGAATCCAGGCACCTGGACATGGTCCGGTTGGTTTTGGAGTATAATTTCTGCCTGGGGATGGAAAGTATTGTCATTTCTAGGTATTGCAGTAGCGATCATATTCAGTTGCTGCCTCTGTATACAATGTGGCCCTGCGATTTGCGGCATTTGTGCTACCTCTTGTATTCCTAGTCCCAAGTCCCGTCCTAGATCCCGTTCCAAGAAAATTCGAGACGAGCAAATGATACTGTATGAAATGATAGATGGTATCATGAATATTGATGTTTCCTGATGGAAACGTAGTGACAAGGAGGGAATGTGGAAAAGTAAATTTTGCCATGTTCTGTGTCCCTACGTGTTCCCCATCTTATGTTATGTGTGCATGATTAATATGCATATGTATTCCCCATGATCGATTAAAGACGCAATTACAGTTGTGTCCATCTCTAGTATGCCAGTTTCCAGTTCTCGTGAAAGCTACGAGTATTAGGCCTATGTAAAGCTACGTTGCCACGTTTCTCAGTGTGCACGTTATTTCATTGTAAAAATCCCCGTTTCTAGGCCTCAAAAGGGCCCGGACTCAGATTCAGCTCCTGTCTCCTGAACCCTCGCTGAGGAGCGATACAGCCCCCACCTGTATCCCTGACCCTTCACTTACTTCCTGCCTCACAGTGCCCGGCTCGGCCTGGCTCTGCCTGCCAGTCTGCCAAGAGTATGTTATGATTCTAGTTATCAGTCCAGCCCTCCTTCTCTGCATTCCTAAGCTACTGAATCGCATCAATAGTTTTAGTCATCGTCTAGCCTTTACGTCTCCATGTAAGAGAAATACTGTATTTATGGTCATTTAATATTCCTCAACACACACTACATGTAGAATAATGCATGCACCAGTCTTAGTGTCTGTTAGCCTTTGCCCTGATAACTTTTGGATTCCATCAACATGTTCTCTAAACATCAGATACTAGATAGTGTTTAGGTACATGTCGCTCTGACTCTCCAGACTTTCGTCTCTCCTTCTAGCGCAGAAGTCATAGCCCCCAGCTTCTCCCTAGTTACACGTCATTGCCAGCTTGCGCGCACCACTAGGTTAGAGGTCCCGGCTCCTTAGGTAGCCCCCTCCATGTTTCCGCCCCATTTATGACATATTCCGTTATGTTTACATCACATGTCCATGTACACGCCTCTTGTTACACCTACTTTCACCCTTATCTCTCGCGACTGTTACAGGCCCCACCCACTGTTACGCCTACTGTATGTATTGTAATGCAATTGTTTTAACTATATATACTTGTGCACTGTTATTAAAAAAGTTATCCCTTTAGCGCGCTCATTCCAGCTCCTGCCCGACAGCTGTCGGGGCCCCCCCGTTGGCTAGCCATCCCAGATCTTGCCCGTGCAGGTTGTCCTGTTCCTGTCCTTTATGCTGTATTAAACCTGCAAACTCCTACTACCTCGAATCTTGACTCTTATTTATTGAGCTATCTGTTATTGTTATATCCAGTCAAAAATAGAGGTATTATTTATTTATTTACCACAATGGGGTCACAACTGTGTCAAACGTTTGATTGAACAATTCAAAAATCACATTTAGAGGTGCTGCGCCATTTCATTTTCTTCTTGGCTGTTTTGCAGTCTCTTTAAGTGCACCTTTGAAATACACAACAAACCTGGGTGAGAGAAATCAAACACAGTGGTAGGAAGGAGAACACAGGGGCATATTATCAAGGGCTGGTGATATCATTATCGCCGCTTAAGAGTCCGTTTTTGGGCGAAAAGTGGTGGTAATATTATCGCTTTATTAACAAGGACACGCTAGCGCATGTTTCCTATTCTTATCGCCCGTTGTCAGCACGCCTCGCATCGCATCGTTAATGAGATGCAAAGGAGGCGTGCCTGACAATACCCCATGGGAAAATATTGCTGACCCAGCTTCGCAATATTATCAACGAGGGGTAGCGATATTTGAAATCGCGTTTACTATGTCTTAACGCTGGAAGTTATCATCTGTTAAAATCCAGACTAAGGCACACCTAACATGGGGGGTGGATTGTGTGGCTAAGACCACAGGCCCTATCAAAACCACGTTGTTCCATGGAAAATGGCGATATCCCAATTATCGCTGGAATTCTTATCGCCTCGGTGATAAGCATTGTTAATAATGTGCTAATCGGGCGATAAATTCCAGCGGTAGACGGCGATACTTAAAAAAGCGCTAAGCGCGCTCTGCGATATTTAACGCCGTCTGTTGATGATATACCCCACAGTGACTTCAAATCTGATTTTTACAGTTGTTTATATGTGCATGTGTTGTATTTACCTGAGCCTCTGGAACCAAACCTACATTTTAAAATATGACATTGGACATTAACGGTGTGTCGCACGTGGCAACGTAAACCACATGGTGGTAGTGATGAGCAGAAGACATTGCAGTCCGTATCAGCTAATTTACCTGCCCCAAAGCCCTATGGGGGCCATAGGCTGGAGCATGGAATAGAGACATAGTTTGACCAAGACCAACAACCACAACGCGTACTCACTGCCACCACTTCATGCTTCCATTGTGGTCCCCTCTGTGAGGGACTGGATTCTTTCCAGAAAGACTCAGTAGTTTTAGGCCATCCCAAAGCTGGTCAGTAACCTTGAGCTAGGCTATTCCTTTACGTGATATTTAATAGAAGCTACTTCCTGCAATGCAGCCTCAAGAGCTTATTATTAGTTATTTAAGATCGAGCGACCTGATTTAGAGGGGTTGATAATTGAGAAACCCACCAAAATACGCAGATAGTGTGCGTAAAGTGATGTATCTTGTCCTGCGCTTTTAGCTCCTGACCCACCCTATAGGAGTTGCCTCTAGGGTAGATGGCCAGCAGAGGGACCTCCACAGGATCTGCTATTATGTCTGGGAGGATCCGATGGCTTCTCCTACAAGTCTAGGATGAGTT
This sequence comes from Lissotriton helveticus, assembly GCF_964261635.1. NCBI lineage: Eukaryota > Metazoa > Chordata > Amphibia > Caudata > Salamandridae > Lissotriton > Lissotriton helveticus. The sequence goes on from NC_136064.1 coordinate 73,062,896, forward strand.
GCCTGGCACGTTATCCAGCAGGTGCAAGAATACAAAAGACAGCCATGAATAGCATGGCATGAATTCAGATGAAAGGGTTTTCTTCCTGACATGCTGGGGAGCTCCCTGGCATGTCAGAGAAACTTGCTATGTGGACACTGACAAGCAACATTGTCAGGATCAACATGGATGGCTAAATTCCACCACGCAGTGTGGGCGATTGAGGGTTTTTCATCAGAGGAACCCTTTGGGGACCTGGCAGTGAATCCAATAATGTGCCAAAGAGTTATGTCCACAACTGGTGGATGGAATGGCTGTGGACAAATCTATACATCCTTTCATAGTATTTCTAGATACATCAGTTGACTCCCATTAGTGTGGGGCGGAGACCACAAGTAGGCAAATTTCCTTTCTTTCCAGTGCTTTTTAGTGCTGCAGATCACTGCTTCAGTTCAGCCTGAATAATCCAGTAGCTCAGACAGAATCCTTGCCAGTGCTAGGACAGTGCTACAGTATTGACCTTACCCTATCTGTGTGGCATAGCTCCATGGCTTCCAAGCCGGGTCACTTCCAACAACAGGTCACTCTGCCGGGATACAGGACTAAGATGTCGACCCTTCAACGTGCCCCCTCTCCTTTACTGCAAGCATCACAGTACTACTCCTGAGAGCTTCGTCTTTTCCAAGAGTTGTTTAGTACTGGGTCTTAAACAAGGATTGAGTACTGGCTGTGGGACCTGCTTCTTTTTCAAGGGTTACTGGTCCAGAAAGGCTGTATTTTACCAAGGGTTGTTCAGTACTACGCCGGATAGCTGCATCTTTTCCAAGGGTTGTTCAGAACTGGTCCTGAGAGGCAGCACATTTTCCAATGGCTGTTCTGATGCTTCATATTTTCGAAGGGCTGTTTATTACTGGTCCGAAGGGGCTCCATCTTTTCCAAGAGTTTTTCAGTACTTGTCCTAAGAGCTGCATCTTTTCCAGGATAGTTCATTACTAGTCCTGAGAGCTGCATCTTTTCCAGGATTGTTCATTACTGGTCCTGAGAGCCGCATCGTTTCCAGGATTGTTCATTACTGGTCCTGAGAGCCGCATCGTTTCCAGGATTGTTCATTACTGGTCCTGAGAGCCGCATCTTTTCCTGGATTGTTCATTACTGGTCCTGAGAGCAGAATCTTTTCTAGGATTGTTCATTACTGGTCCTGAGAGCCGCATCCTTTCCAGGATTGTTAATTACTGGTCCTGAGAACCGCATATTTTCCTGGATTGTTCATTACTTGTCCCAAGAGCCGCATCTTTTCCAGGATTGTTCATTACTGGTCCTGAGAGCCGCATCTTTTCCAGGATTGTTCATTACTGGTCCTGAGAGCAGAATCTTTTCTAGGATTGTTCATTACTGGAACTGAGAGGCTGTATCGGTTCCAGGATTGTTCATTACTGGTCCTGAGAGCCGCATATTTTCCAGGATTGTTCATTACTTGTCCTGAGAGCCGCATCTTGTCCAGGATTGTTCATAACTGTTCCGGAGAGCTGCATCTTTTCCAGGATTCTTCATTACTGAACCTGAGAGCAGAATCTTTTCCAGGATTGTTCATTACTGGTCCTGAGAGCTGAATCTTTTCTAGGATTGTTCATTACTGGACCTGAGAAGCTGTATCTTTACCAATGATTGCTCAGTACTACTCCTGGGAGTTGCATTTTTTCCAAGAGTTGTTCAGTACTACTCCTGACAGCTGTATCTTTTCCCAAGGTTGTTCAGTACTGGTCCTGAGAGCTGCATCTTTTTCAAGAATTGTTCAGTGACACTGGCTCAAAGGCACAAACCTGGCTGCAGTCACTAGTGGTTCACAGACTGAATCGATAAAGGGCTTGCTTATTGCCTACAGCTCATATTAGCCTCTGTGTGTCTCTCGCAGTCTCCCACTCTAATCAAATCAAATTAATCTCTATTCGCGTATGATTGAGCCATAACTGATAAGGTACTAGTAATACAGTACAACATTGTCATAGAAGCAATTATTATAATATACAAAGAACAATCTCAAAGATGCCATCTTTGATTAGTCATAGGGCGAGATGTACGAAATCACGTATGTGCGATTTTCTAATAGTGGATTTTAGCAATTCGCTATTAGGAAATCACAAACTGCGATGTACAGCAGTGTGTTTGACACTGTTAGTGATTCACAGTGGGTCGCAAACGGACCTCCCTCATCAATATTCATGAGGCAGGTCGCAATTTGCGACTAATTGAGAATGGCCACAATCAGAGGAGTGATGGCCTACTGGGGTTAGCAGACTACCCTGTCTTTGAAACATTTTATTAGATACATGACTTGTAATAGTAACATTTAAAATAATAAACCCATATACGACATTTTATGCTTCATTGTACATCATTTCCATCTATAGGTAAGCATTATGTCTTACATATATCTCTGATAAGTTAGTTTATGTATGGCATTCTGATTTAACAATCATCTTCTGATAATGATCCTGTAGCTGGTGGGGTACAGATGCCTCCCCTAAATGTGTTCCATTTTGTGATTACTTTTTAAATAAAGCAATCTTTTTTTTGTATAGCAGTCCATTTTCCTTAAAGGAAAACGAGATGCATTTAAAAAATAAGAATGAAAATCTACATTTTCATGTTTTTAAGAGTAGGCAGTGATCCGTGGGACCACTGACTGTTCTTAAAAAATGTTGGTGCTCACACTCACAAAGTGGAAGGGGTCCCTTGAGGGCCCCTTACTGTTTGCGAATGGGGGTTACCACCAACTTCAAGTTGGTGGTAACTGCAAATGTTTTGCGACCGCATTCCTGGTCGCAAAACATTAACACATACCAGTGCTATTTGGTATTAGGAAGGGACACCCTAAACACGCCCCTTCCTAATACCGGATGCCAAAATGTGATTCGGCAACAAGTTACAGCATCGCATTCTGCCTTCTTTACATGGGAAATGCATTTTACTGGTCGCAAACAGCCGACCCGTAAAATGCTTCGAACATCTGTCCCATAGTTCGTTCCCATAGCTTTTCCTGATTTTCAAGGATGTCCAAATGAAATTTAAAACTACTGAACATATATGCTCAGATGAAAGTTGTTGAAGTAAAAGAAATGCCTCCTTGTGAGAGCGAATATCAAAACAGTTAAAAGCTCGCATTAAAAAGCATTTCCGCAGAGATATATATAAAGTACAAAATAACAGATCATGTAAAGTAAGTACAAGGGGTCAGTAATGGGTGTACCTGCAGGGAGGGGATGTGGGGAGGGAGAGGGGCAGGGTGGGGGGTAGTAATCTATGGATTACGGAGCTTTACAAGTAAGTAAACATTTAAATAAATAAAACGAATTTCGTTGCGCGCACTGTATCGCATTTGGGTCCTCTTAAGGGCCTCTGAAATCTGTTTATGAGTCTCAGAACGATCCTGATTTAACCATCCTCTACTACCTTGATTCTTGATTTGGGCGTTACTGATTAACATTACATTTATAGACTTTGTTAGTAACTGAGAGGTGTGCATAGCTTTATTTGGATGTCCTTCTGGGTTTAGACATACCTGCAGGAATCATTAATTATCTCTACATAGACTTTTTTAAAAAATAAATCAGATCTTTTTTTCCCATTTTATTCTTACCATTGATTTTCGGAGTACTTTAGTGGCAAGGTCTTCGTCTGACTAAAAATCCGTCTAGCGAGCATGTCAATTGCGAGTGGATTATGATCACTATGGTATTTCGGTATAACCTTGAAATTAGATATAACAGGTGCAAAGGCAACTGAAAATAAAATATAGTCATAGTACTCCCCAAGTCTTTCCCAATAAATGTTCAAAGATAGTGATACTTAGGGCCCTCTGCTGAACAATTGGAAATAATAAGTTGTATTTCATAATGAGTCTATTCAAGTACTCCCCGTATGGATTGAGTTTAAAGTGTGGATGCTTCTCCCCTGTTGTATTCAAATAACAACAAACATTATCACTAGAGTGTGTATAGAGCGTGATATTAAAATCACCTAACCAAATTATTGGAATTGCGGTGTAGAATTTCTTCAGTAGGGTATCTAAATCATGTTCAAAAGTTTTTACCACTCAGACATCCGCATTGTTGAAAACATTATAATAATAATTGAGTAGTACCTTAAGGCCTTCCTCTATTTTTAACAGAATCAGTTGACAATGAGGAGTAATAGTCATAACCTTTGTAGTACAGCTCGTACTATTAACTGATACTAAAACTGCCAATCTCCCGCTTGGTCTTCGCATGTTAAATTGGACAGGAGACATTGAAAAAGAACGATAAGCATTAATATGAAAATCCTATGTGAGCCTGGTTTCCTGGCAACAGATTAAATCAAGCGTATACATAAAATATAGCCAATCTTGGTTCTTCAAATTTGTTCATTCCATGATACAACCCGGGTCATACTTTTGGCTTCAGAAAGACTTGTTGAGTGATCAACCACAGTTCAACAGGCACCATTATCGTAATGTTGATTCGATGCATCGAGACCAATGAGTCACAATGTTGGATTTTCCCCATGTGCATTGGGTGATAACTGGAGTCAATAAATATTCAGACCCTGAAGTGGGCCAGACAGGTTTCTAACTGGGACGCTAAATTGATCTATTGGGGATCTGGATTCCAATGCCAACCTTACTCCATTATGAGCCAAGGTTTACAGTCGTCTTGGTGGCTTCTAAATTAACCTAGTGGCATAGCACTGACCTTGCCTTGCATGATAACACTTGAGTGTAGTCTGCACAATAGCTTTTCCACCATCAATGGGGTTTTGAAATTAATAGCTACGCAGTCCCCTGAAGTAGCTACGCAGTCCCCTGAAGTAGCTTTCAGACTATAACCCACTCATGGTGTCCATTCTTGTGCTACCTAGTGTTCTGTTTGAACCAGTGCACTGCATTTTTTTCAACTCCTCCCACCTGTGGGGCCTATATCCTGAAATGAGCTGGTGATGGGCAAATTGTGGCGACTTGGTCAAGGCGTGCACCACAGCTAAATAAATAAACAATATTTCTTCTTTACAACAATTAATCTTGTCTCCAATAATCACGCTAGAACATGTAATTCCACCTGTTTTTATGTGTGTTAAATGCTTAACTTCAGCAATAAACACTATAGTACAGACATGTGTCCATCATTTTTTATACGTATTCATACAATCATAATAATGACCAAAATACCATGACTGTTACAAAATATTTGAACAATGCACACTGTTATTTGTTTGTTTATTTATTTAGCTGTGTGCACGCCGTGTCCAAGTCACCACAATTTGGCCATCGCCAGCTCATCCAACACGTGAAAGGCAGCCCCCAGAAGGCGTAGCACACGCATCGTATAAACTGTTTATTTTTTGGGGTTGATAAATCAGAAATTTAGACTTAGGAGTGCACAATCTACTGCACATTGTTCTCCTGAGATGACCAGAATATTCTCCAAAACTATCACGTAAGGTGTGCATTCGAGGACAAGTTTTATTGACAAGGTGTTAGCCTCTTTTCACGGTTGAGAATTTAAGATAGGACATATTTGCCTTGTGGAATTATGTGTCATAGAATTGTGGCTAGAGGCATGGCCAGGAGAAGCCTGGTAAACTCCTGCTCGCTCTACAGTAGCCGGAGGTTGAGGTCCACTATCACTTGGGAGAGGCATTATACCAGAAATGCTTGTAACGCTAGGAGTGCTTACCGAGAAGGATGGATCATTGGTGGATTCAGCCACTATTATTCCACGGTGTGAAGCTCTCCTTGGGTTTGCATGATTCGACCACAAGAATAATTGCTTGTCCTTTAAATGAGACAGAATATTCCTTAATATGTTCTGTAGTGATTGTGTGAGGAAACATATTATAGTTTGTTCCAGCTTATTCCAATCCAAATAGTTCATTGTGGAAATGATAAAAACATGCAAGTCCCCAGATGACCGATCGCCTCCACAATCGTTAGCCATCCTTGTCCTAGCCCCCATCAAACTCTCTTTCTTTCCCTCTTAGGAGGAGGGACCTTCACGTTTTGGCCAATGGGGATTCAATTTTCTCAATACATTCTTGGGATTCTCTGAGAATGCATGGGTTGAGGCCTTGCATGTGCTGGTCTTCGCTCTGATTGTTATCGGTATCTACCAAAGTTGCCAGGGGTAGGGGATCATATCTAGAGTGTCTACCAGTGGAGTCAATACATCGTTTGCCTCCAGCAGATAAACCCCCATTAAACTCTATGTGCACAGAAGATCGCCATTCCTTAGCCCTTCCAATATCTGAGGTTAATAGATCCATTACAGTGGTAAACTATATGCTGGTGTGGGACGTCTGCCCACTTCTCGTTTTGTTACAGGAGCCTTCCTCTTGCCCATAACAATAAAATACAGTACCTGTCAATTATTGGTTAAAGCCAAGGAGTATAGCCCAGCACAGCCTCAAACGGATGGAAACGGGCCCGCTCTTCGCCTGTCCACACATTTGGGCGCGTCCTGTGCCACACGTCTGCTTTGCCCCTAAAAGCACATTGTAACATCGGAGGCCCTCCTTCTGGGCCCAATGATGGTAGCCAGGAAATGGAGTCCCCCTGGACTTGCTACTTGTAATTAGGGTTACGTTTTCATCAGTGAACAAATAGCCAGCCTGTACGGGACCACCCAATCAAAAAGCAAGAAGCGATTTGAAAATCAGCTTTCTCAGTCTTAAGTCCACCAATTAGGGTGTATACAAGGGTAGCTCCTGGCATACCCATTGGTAGCCCTGAGACTGTGCTGGCTAGACCCACCCAGTGTCATGGACCATGAAAACAGCAATGAGAAAAAAAAGATAACAGGGCTATTTGACCCATGCTTACTTCTGACTGAAGTTTGCCCACTGTTCACTACCACTTATTCCCTCAAACTGCTGTGGAGGGGCTATGCGTCAGGGAAGGGATCACCCTGTGATGCCATGAGGGGTCATACTGTGCATTTTGTCACTTTCAGTTTACCTAATATTGTGTGGTATTGACACAAATGTACTTTCTCCCTCTCAACACCAGCTCAGTTAGTCAGTGATGTCACTGAATTGCCATCAGCACCAGACTAGGGGCCTCATTTATGAGGCCGTGCGTCACTTTTACGCCGCCGGTGCGTCACTTTTTGTGACACACCAGCAGCGTAAATAATGTGCCTTGTAGCGCCATATTTACAAAGTGACGCATCTAGGTAGATGTGTCACTTTGTAAAGCCCTGCACCACATTATACCTGCGCCAGGTATAATGTATGCAAGGGGGGCATATTGACTCAAGGAAGGGTCGTAGAAGTGACGCAGTGAAATCTATGAGATTTCACTGCATCACTTTTAGGACGCAGTTGCGTCAAAATCTTGCGCCTGTCTCACAGCAGGCGTAAGACTGACGCAGACCCTTTCACATGGGGCTTTCCCCATGTGAAAGGGTGCATTGCTGGAGTTGCGTCACTTTTGTGACACACTCCAGCAATGCGTCACTTTTGCGCCATACAGATACGTCAGAAATACTGACGTATCTCTAACTCCTTGCGACATGATGCGTCATACATTAAATATGACGCATCATTGGTGTCGCAAGGAGTGCGCAGTGAAAAGTGACGCATCGCTGTTTTCAAGCAGTAATGCGTCACTTTTCATAAATGAGGCCCCAGCATTCTTAGTGCTCACTCAGCACTCCCATCTCATTATTTTATGTTAGAATTAAAGGCGGATGTCTCCAAGTTGTGAAAATATTGCATCCATGCAATGCCGAAAATAAACAATTCGTGGCTCGGGCTATTTATGGAGTAGGCGGCATGCACGGAGCTATTCTGAGAAGCAAATATGTACCTGATTAACTCTGACAGAGCCATTTAAATGTCATCACACGAGGAATCAGATCCTTCGGAAGCACTGATGAATCATTCATTATGTCAATGTCATGAAGAGTGCTCCGACCAAAGTTTTCAAGGTAATCTCCATGCCAGTGTAAGGAAAAGTCACTTAATCAATCTAAGTAAAAAGAAATGAGCAGAGCAGTCTGATGCTTTCTCCAACAACTACCCACTTCCCCCGCTTCTGATGGTCGCTGATGGCCCAGATACCAGTGGCGGCTCCTCCACTAAGGCAGAGGAGCGTCGCCCCACTGCTTTTTAGCAGTGAAATAAAGAGAAAATAAAATGTTAATAAATTGCGTTATTATAATGTTATTTTGTCCTACTTCTGCGGCTTTGCGTGAGGGGGCGTGGGCAGGTGAGGCGAGGTAGCACCCTCCTAAGGGCGCAATGACTGCTTGGCTGGCCCGCTAGGGCCGCTAAAACAGTCTTGCGCACTTCCCATGTTCTCCATGCAGGGTGCATCACAGCTTACGTGGAGAACGTGCCCAGGCTCCCAGTCAGCGCCTGAGCACCAAAACAAGGAAGGACGAGGATGCAGTGAGAAGGTAAGGTTTTTATTTTATTTTTTGCTGCCCGCTTCCCCCGCGTCCTCCCCCCTCCAGCCCCTGCCCCCCTACCTCCGATCCATGCAGGCCGCAGCTGCCAGACTCCTGTATTTTGAGGTAGTCTAGCATGTTGGGTTTTATACAGTCAAATCCGGTATTTTAATGTCCCTGAAGGTACAAAAATTAAGAAAAGCACCTATTTTTCCCCTTATCAGCACATACTTTAAACATTAAATGTAAGAACCCCTTACATTTTTGCTGAGGCTGCCTTAATGACCCTAAAAGACAGAAACACAGTGTTCAAAATGAATATACACAATTTCATTCCACTTAAGAATCATGCCAGGCCTTTGTGAGAATCTTGAAAGTGAACAGATGGCCAGTATTTTTCTCTTGGAAAGGTGGCAACCCTACTAGCTACCCATTATGATGGGGTTATGAGGTCATGGCTGGGTCAAGGCAGCCCATCATGCTTTGAAAACAACCTCCTAGCCTGTGGCCCACCGGGAACATGCCAGAGTGGCAGAATGGCTAGTCCAGCCCTAGGCTGGCAACTACCATGCTGGAGATGGCAGACCGTGGTGCGACTCCTGTCTTCTGTTTCTTGTCCTGATGGCATCTTCCATTCCTTCTGCCACAGTGTGCCTCCTTAACTCCACCCCTGTTTACCTCTTTTTTTTATTTTATATCTCTTTTTGTTGTTTCTTGTCCCTTTCCTTTGCCTTCCCGCTTCAGTGCAAAAAATGCTCTGCAATGTTGTAGTTAAAGGGCAGGGTACTCATACAAGAGCCAACCGGCACTCGGGGGGTGAGTCCTTTATTTCATGTTGGGTCGGTAGGTACAGCAACAGCAGGTAGGTCCCGTCAGGTCTCCATCCTCCCTCCAAATGTCTTTACCTCCTGTCTTCCACTCCACACCACACACAAACCTTCTATTACACCATTCACTTTCAGCTTTCCAGAAACAAGCCCAGACATACACTGAAGGGAGACACAGGATACTACACACACCCCTTTCTTACAAACAAAACAGTGATCAGCCATTCACCTACCTGTAAATTACAAGGACAATCACTCACACTCAACCCCCAAGATGTCTAACCTAGACATCCACCCAACAATTTGTTAAACTCACCAATATCCACATAGTCACACAAACATAACACAATACCAGTCACTGAAATTCATCAATGGCTCACGACTTAAGGCTCCCCACACCTCATGTTAAAGAATGAAATGGGATTGTGACTAGCAATGCACAATAGTCCAAGGCGTGCAAGTATTGTCATCTTCTGAGACATGAAGCCCTTCCACCAAATTTGTGAACACTCACAATGATGCATTGCATCCTTTATGCACACAAGATATGTAATCATGAAAGTCTGGCAATGTGACAGCCATTGCACAGAATAGACCAGCTTCCTTCGAATAAGTATTTCGCCATCATACCTAAGTCTACACATTCAAGGCACAAAACTAAATGAAAGTTTAACTGCCTCATCTCAAAATTCCCTTGACTAGAATCCAAACAAAACCTTTTATATTACACTATATACAGTGTTTCCAGACTTCCACCTCAATTTCCTAAACTACAAAGCACCACAAACTCTAAGACCTAAGACACAGCACCACACACACACACACACACACACACACATGCACACACACTAACACACAAAACTACAACCCCCCACTCCCCACACCCATTCACAGTAGCTGGTAAAACCAGCATGATTAATTGCCAGGCTGAAGAAAATACTTAACCTGTACCCAGCACCATACCCTCTGGAAACTGTGCCAGAAAAAGTTTGGGACATCTTCTGAACACAATGATGACAGCCTCTAGTATAAACATGCTGAAAAAATTAAATAAAACATCAATCAAGATCTAAAGTTGGCAAGAAGTTTGCAAGAAGTTGGCATAAAGTTATTTTACAGTTTCTGCTCCTCAGAGACTACAACAACATTAAAGAAAAACACATAAAACATTTAGAAGTGAGATGAAAAAACATGCTTCAAATATTGTTTTTTAGATTCAAATTCATTCTAAAACCCTAAGCATTACAAACCGTCCTAAAATCATTAACTGACTAAACAAAAAGCGAGTGCAAAGTGCCCAGCTGGTAGGACTTCCATACGCCAAGCGGTTCTGCATACTCACTCAGTAAAAACCTGGGGCCTCATTTATGAAAAGTGACGCATCGCTGCTTTAAAACACCAATGATGCGTCATATTTACAGTATGAAGCATCATGGCGCAAGGAGAGACAGATACGTCAGTATTTCTGACGTATCTGTATGGCGCAAAAGTGACGCATTGCTAGAGTGTATCACAAAAGTGACGCAACTCCAGCAATGTGTCCTTTCACATGGGACAAGCCCCATGTGAAAGGGCCTGCGTCAGTCTTACGCCTGCTGTAAGGCAGGCGTAAGAAATTGACGCATTTGTGTCCTAGAAGTGGCGCAGTGAAATGCGTCACTTCTATGACCCTTTCTTGCGTCAAAATGCCCCCTTTGCATACATTATACCTGGCCTAGGTATAATGTAGCACAGGGGTTTACAAAGTGACGCATCAACCTAGATGCATCACTTTGCTAATATGGTGCAATAAGGCACATTTTTTACACTGCTGGTGCGTCACAAAAAGTGATGCACCGGCGGCGTAAAAGTGACGCACGGCCTCATAAATGAGGCCCCAGGAGCCAATTCACAAAAGTAATCTGAGACAAAATACTAACTTTACGACTTTCGGTATTCACAAAAGGCATTTAGGAGTAATAAAGTTAGGATTCCTAACTTTACTACTCCTAAACTGAGACAAAATCCTAACTTTAGGACTTTCGGTATTCACAAAAAGGCATTTTATGTTTCTGCTTCTCGCACTGCGAGAAAGTAGTGAGGCAATGCTCCTCCGCCCTAATGGACGAGCCGGCCCTGGCAATGAGGTATGGGGGCTTCTTTATTATTGCACTGGTTTTTAACTGTTAAACATTTTGTTACGCCACACAGTCACACTCAGTGACTGAGACTATACTTTCTGGTGTGGGGTTCACACTTAATTTGACTGTGCACCCTGGAGTGAGACTCACGCCAAATGAATGGACATAAGAATGAGAATGAGCGAATTAAACTGTTGTCCAAGAGTGATACGTGTAACCAGTAAGTGAAAACGTTTTCTAAAATATAATGATCACATTCTGAGTGTCTTGTGCACCATCAAATTAAACTTAAGTTCACTAAAAGGAAATATGCTGAAAGACATGAGCCTCACATCCAATGAGAAGGGCTCTGCAGCAACATGTGATATTACCACCAAGAGAGGTTGCATGTGCTCCAAAAAGCAAGACTTACAAATAATTCAGAATACTCCACTCTGGGAATTGAGGCTCACACACACTGTTCTCCATGACATCAGACTCATGAACCATGTAGGCAAGCGAAACTCCAATGAGTGGGATCGTGCTCCGAGGCATGAGGCTTGCACCCAGTGAGAGAAGCTCTGCACACTTTTTGTTGGTACTTCTTGTGCTTGCCACATCTCTGTCCCTACATTATGCTCCCCGCGGGTGCCTGCTCTGGGCTCTCTTTTTATCTTGTTCTACTCTATGAGCACCTCACGCATGGCCTGATGGATCTCCCGGTGGCAGAACTCTACTTCCAGACGTAGGTCTTTGGAGCAGTGGAAGCATAGTTAATGCATGAACCAACTTTTACACTACTACTTCTACTGCTAGTAGTACTACTACTACTGGTACTTCCACTAATACTACTACAGCCACTACTACTACTAGTATTAATAGTACTAATACTACCACTACTCATAATAGTGCTGCTACTACTACTACTATTACTAATACTACTAGCATCAATGCTACTATTACTACTAATAATATTGCTAGTACTACTACTCCTACCACTGTTGCTACCACTATTACAACTACTATTACTACCATTACCACTACAACAACTAATACTACCATTACTACTACCAAAACTACTACTCCTCCTGCTACTATTACAACTACTATTACTACCAAGACTAATACTACTTTTACCACTACTAATAATATTGCTACTACTCCTACTATTGCTTCTACCAGTACCTCTATTACAACTCCTAATACTGTGACTACTACTACTATAACTACAACTAATATTATTACTACTGCTATCAGAAATACTGCTACCACTAATACTACTATACTACTACAACTAACACTACTACTAACTAATTATAGCGATGATAGCATCACTACTACAACTAACTCGAGAAATAATACGATTAAACGGTTTTAAAACCTATTTTATCATCATTTTATTTTTCTTCTAAGTGACTGTGTGCTGAGTCTTGAGGGCACGGCCAGGGGCGTGACAGTACTGGAGGGGTAGTGGTGGGCACTATTATTAGAGCGCATGACAATCTGACCGGCTATCTCAGGGCGGCCAAACTGTCATGCGCATTGACACTCTCTCCAACAGAGTTGTGTTGCCGGGTTGGAGACAGCACACACAGGCTCCCAGTCTGTCTGGGAGCGCAAATTCACAGTCTGTCTTAAGCCAATCCTGAAGCTGCTATCATGCATGAGTGAAGATTCAGTATTGGCCGCAGTGCAGTCTGGGAGCCTGTGCCTGCAGAGGAGAGGAGTGGAAGAGCGCGATGCTGGAGGGCAGCAAGTACGTTCTTTTTTTTTTCTCCGTCGTCCCCCATCCACCCTCCTAGCTCTACCGGCCCACCTCTTTTCCCTGACGCGAGCCGCTCCTGTGTACAATGACTAATGTGGGCATGAAAGGTGGGTCTTTGACGTATTCTAATATATTGGTATTTGTAGAGCATCTTCTTACCCCTTGTGAGGTCCAAAGCGCTTTGTGAGTTGTCTGAATATGTTATTTATATTTTATTTTATACAACGGACAAAACACACTGCTTAAAACCCAGTCCATCTCATCATTGTAAGTCTACTTATAATGAAAACCTCAATGCAGGGGTTTATATGGTCATAGTCTCACAAACAATCTTGCCACAAAATTGAGTTTGTGTTACAGATAAGGTATGAGCCTAGCAGGAAACCCTAAGTAAGTAAGGTTTCCGCCGTCAAACTGTGCAGAAACAAACACACACTCACAACAAAGACTCAAAGGGGTAAACTGTAGGATTTCTCGTCACAACCTAATGTAGAAAAAATGTGTTTTAAAGAGCAGAGTTTGCCCTGTGTCCCTCTGGTCTCAGCATGCATAAATGGTTTTAAGAACAGATGTAAAAGGTAAGCAATGTGAACAAATGATCATATGAAAAACAACAGTTGATGGACGGAATGCAGAACAATGTCATACATTCACCCCAGTACAGAGATCTGGGCCTAAATCCATAGTTTTTTTTTTTTGCTGAGTTTTATATAGCGCGAACTAGACCCGAACCGAATCAGGTATCAGAGCGCTTTACATAGCACCAGTTACGTTACATGAGGACACACTTTCATTTTTTTAGGCACGGGGAGATTAAGTGATTTGCCCAGAATCACATGAGGTTTTTGGCGTCGTTACCGAGACTCGAACCCAGATCCCCAGGTCGAGCGCCTTAGCCGTTAGGCCAACCCCACTCCACACCACCGCAGTTCTGTACTGGGGTGAATGTATGACATTGTTCTGCATTCTGTCCATCAACTGTAGTTTTCGAACAAATGATCATAGCCAAATTCTAGTAAAAATTATAGTACACTGTATAAATATATGGTACTTGTATTTGAAATGACATGTCTTTTATCAGTTGGAGTAATGCCCTTAAATGCAGGTTAAATTTTAAAAATATGCTTGTGGCCAAGGTGGATGTCTGCTGGATGTATGACGGTACGACGCGTACCGTCACAACGCATTCCTTTACAACGCGTTCCTTACAACGCAAGTTGTTACCATGACTTGCGTTGGGGGCGCGGATTTCGAATAGTATAATTTACTATTCTAACACCAGTCCCCGTGGACACTAGGGAAGGTGTTGGAATAGTAAATATACTATTTTTAATCCTCTAGCGCCCTCCAGCGCAAGTCGTGGTTACGACTTGCGTTGTAACGGACACGTTGTAAAGGCCACGCGGAGTAAAATCCGCGTGGTAAAGGATGTTTCCCTGTCTGCTGGCAGCTTGGTTTCAAATACTGGATCACAAGGAAACCCCTGCATTTTAGACATACATGTATATATTCACCAAAAAAACAAAGGTTACAGTAACATGATAGTTTGGTGTGCTAAAAAGATCTGTTATTTTTTTTTAACAAACCTTGGAAATTCACTGAAAAAATCCAATGGTTAAAGTAATGTTATGGTTAGGTGAATACGTCAGTGACAACATTAGTGTTTTGATCTAAAAAAAAAAACACGCAGAACCTCACCAGTAATAGTTAGCAGAACCCCCATCATGCACTACTTATAGCTTCACATAGTAGATCACTCATGGCATGTTCTATGACATAATTTATGACATCACTGTGGCCAACACCCCTGCAGGCAGGCAACTCCCCTGCAGGCAGCCAACCTCACGAGGCACACAGCCTTTCATTGTGCATGGCGTGGGGTTTGCTGCAGGCCCTGCAACCAACTCCCCCAGTCAGCCTTTGGCCCTGCGCAGCGGGGTGTTGTCCAAAGGGCTTGGCTTACGGCCAGGCCCTGTGGCCATAGCCCCAGCAGGCTGCTAACCACACTACACATACAGCCTGTGACGGTCTCATCGTATGGTTGGCATTCGGGCCCCAGAGATCCCATCCCCTGGGGCCAAACCAGTAAACTATGGAAAGGGTCCCCAATACCCCAGGCTCTTTTTTGTTTAAATTGTCCTGGGGATCCAATCCCTCAAGCCAAAGGCAATTAAAAAGGGAAAAGGGCATGTAGCCCCCTATGCCTTTTTGGGCCCCTGGGACCCTATCCGTGGGGGGGCAAATTTAATAAAGAAAAGTGAAGGGGCAAGTAGCCCCCCTCCACAAGCCTTATAAGGCCTGGGGACCCTATCCCCAAGGGCCAAGTAATTAATAAACGGGGGAGGGTATGGCCCTTCCCTAAGCCTAGTTAGGCCCCAGGGACCCCGTTCTCCCGGACCAAAATGTAAATAACAGGTAAGAGGGGCAATATGGCCCCCATCCCCAAGCCTTATTAGGCCCCAGGGACCCCATCACCCAAGGCCAAGCTCCGAGTCCCAAGACGACAGCCACCACTTTCTGGTTGAAGTGGTGGCGGCCAATGATCTGCAGACCCTCCATGTCCCTAAAAATACATAATTTTGTTTTATTACTTAAAAGCAACTGAACTGATTTACATCAGATTACAAAAAGAGATCTTTTTTTGGACCAAGACCTAGCTTTCTGCAAAATTTGGTGTAATTGCATTCAATGGTTTGGGCTTTAGTCGTGTCTAAAATCCCTGTGGGTTTTGAAAATTTCGTGAAACTACGCCAAAGTTTTTAGCAAAAGAAAATACTTTTCCTATGGAAACCAGGTCCGAACTACAGCTACCTTCTGGTGACCCCAAGTAGGTAATGTATATATTTTGCAGCCGCTCATGGTGTCATCCGTCAAGAATGACTGGCTGATTTTACAGCAGTAGCTACATCACTACTGCTTAACCTATGGTGAAAATGAAAAAGTTACTTACTGGTCCTCTGTATGCATTTCTAAATCCTGTCATTCACTGCAACGCGTTATGTGAACAAGACCGCACGTTTGCGGTCGAAACACGTCTGCTTGACATGCTACTGAAATAAAGAAATATTCTTTTTCATCACTATTGGAGTCTGTGCCCATTGTTCGACCCAGCGAGGTCTCACTGTGGGATTTTGCTTTGAACCCCCTTGACTAAACCCTGCAAAACCTTTACTCCTTCCACTATGAAACGGGTGGAACAAGTATGCTAAATTTGGCAAATGGTTAAAAAATTATTAAGGGAGAAAATATTTTAAAATCCATAAGTTGATAATATCTACACATTTGTAAACAAAAAAAGTAACCTATTACCACTAAAGTAAAGTGGTTATAGGTTGTTGATAACAATAAAAGTTAATACTTAATAATATGTAACTCTGTAAGCCATAAGCCAGCAAGACACTGAATGGCAAAACCATGGAAATTTGAAATAAAAACTATATGGCTGATTTTTGCCTTTGGTAAGCACAGCCATGAACCAATCGCATACCCAATTCCTAGGCCTATGTACCATGGTATACCATGAACTTAGTATGGTACACCTTAGCATAATATATAAGCACGTTTCATATAACGCATATGTTTAACACTGTTTACACTATTTACATATACAACCATAAATCAAAAAATTTAAATTTACATATTATAATGTATATTTTACAGATATAAAATTGACAATTTTTCACACACTTTAATTCTATGTTTCTTTTAATTTGCAAACTCCACTTTACGCCACTCTACTGTATAACATTTCACTTTACGACACTCCACTGTACTCTATTCAAAGTATGCCACTCCACTTTATGACACTCCAGTATAAGCCACTATAATGTACGCTAATCTATTGTACATTAGTCCACTCTACTTCACCGAACTCCACTGAACGCCACTCCAATCTACAACACTATACTCTATGCTATTATACTGTTCACCACTTTATTCTATTACACTTTTGTGTAGGACAGTTTCTTGACCCCTCTACACTGTACTGTTTGCAATTGTACGCTACTTGCTGTCCGCAACTCTAGTTTATACTATTCCACTATATCCTATTCGACTATGCCCCACTTCATAGTACAATACGAGAGTCTGCTATTCCGGCATGTACGCTTATACACTGTAGAGCACTCCATTGTACTGAAATACAGCATACGCCACTGTATTGTACTACAATCCACTGTATGTTATTAACTTTTACAAGACTACAATCTGCACCACTGCAATGAACAACACTTCACTTGTATATTACCAGACTCCACACTTTAATTAACCGTTTTCAGTTGTACAACACTCTACTGTACGGTACTCCAGCATATTGCCACTCCAATATACGTTTGAAGATTTCATGCCACTAAACTGAACGTTATGACACTGAAGACTACTCCATTCTTTCTTTAAACCCACTGTATGGCTCTATACTTTATGCTACTCCACTATACGCTACAGCACTGTACCCTATTGCACTGTACCCTACTGTAGCATACACTATTCCGCTTTGCACCACTACACTATACGGCACTGCACTTTATGGAACTTTAATTTACAACACTACACTGTACCACTCTCAACTTTACGTAAGCCCACTGTACACTGCTAAACTGTACACCACTTCCCTGTGTGATACCCCACTGTGCTCCGCTTCAGTTATCATGCTGTTCCACTTTATGCCACTCAACTGTACTAGAGTCCACTGTATGCCACTCACTGTACGATATTCCAATATATGCTCCAACACTGTGCAACACTCCAGTCTATAGCACTACACTTTACGTCAGTAAAATGGACACAAATACACCAGTGGTGGTTAGTGACATGCAAAAATGGTAAGGCACAATACGAGCAGAACTTACGTAAGTACCAGCCACACTACATTATTTAAACATTTAAAAAAACATTTATCACAGAAAAATTAAATGTTTTTGGCCCGATTCACAGAACTAACACAACAAAATCCTAAACGTACTACTTTTGGTATTCACAGAAGACATTTGGGGCCATATTATCAAGAAAGGATGATACATTATCGCCGCTTTTATCGGCAGGAAACTGCCGCTAAAGCGGCGATAAGGGGCTTGATAATATGCCCTTATGAATTGCCATAGAAGCCCAGGTTCTGGTGTTAACCTGGGCTTCTACGGGAATTCACAAGGGGATATTATCAAGCCCATTATCGCCGCTTTAGTGGCAGTTTCCTGCCTATAAAACCGGTGATAATGTATCGCCCTTTCTTGACAATATGGCCCTTAGTAGTCTTAAATTAGGATTTTGTCTTAAATTAGGATTTTGTCTTAAACTAGGATTTTGTCTTAAATTAGGATTTTGTCCTAAATTAGTATTTTGTCTTATATTAGGATTTTGTCTTAAATTAGGATTTTGTTTTACATTAAATTTAAGTTTAACTTGTTTGTCTTAAGTTTAACTTAAGACAAAATCTTAACTTAAGACTACTAAGTGCCTTTTGTGAATACCAAAAGTAGTAAGTTTAGGATTTTGTCGTAAGTTAGTTCTGTGAATCGGCCCCTAAAAGTTTAACTTACCTTAGCAGCCTGCAGCATTTCCCAGCATGTCCTCGATGCCCTCCAGTCCCAGGCTCTGAGCGCGAGGTTCCACTGCCAACTGCCTTATCGAATCCAGACACTGCTCTCATATTGCTAAAAATGTTAGGCAGCATGAGTGAAGCACCAGTAGTGGCTGGAGTGGGCTGGTTCAACACTCCTAAAGGCACTGGAGGCCTGTGCCTACACTCCACCCAGCTGTCTAAATCAGCTGGGTTGTAGAAGTTTGAATTACGCATATCAGGCTGGCTGTCGCAAGATAGCCGGCCAAACCGACATTCACACTCAAATGGAAGTGACCACTCACTGCAGCAGTGGCACACTGGCTCCACACCGCCCTTACCCTGGTTCGGCTGGCAGAGTGAAAAATAAAATCGTAATAAAATCATTCTCTTACCATTTTATTGTTCACACTTTCTGTGTAGCAGTGGGGTGGAGAGGAAATGCTCCTCCGCCCTTATGGAGGAACCGCCACTGAAATACAATCTATAATATTTACAAAACCTAACTCTACTTTATCACTTCTCCACTCTATACCACTGTAGTGTACACCACACTCTATATCACTATAAGATACACCACTGTACTGTATCCTTAATTCACTCTATGCCACTCCACTGTATGCCATTCCACTGTATGTCACTGCAGTATACCTGATTGCACTTTACTCCATTATACCAGAATATACTGTAGTACCAAAGACGACTTTACAACACTCTCCTCCTGTATATTGTAACACACGCCACTTACTAACACTCCACTCCACAAAATTAAAATGGACGATTATTCCAAATTTGTTACTAAGATTAGAAAGACCATTGAGATTTACAGAAAAAAACAAAAGTTAAAGATAAGTTACAGTTAGGAAACCTTTATTTATGTTTGCTATACAAACCCAACTTAAACTACACAAACATTAGAAATGTTGTTATAGGTATATCTTTAATTTCTTATTTAAGCACTGCTTACTTTTATATGCAATACTTATAACTCACATTTATACTTACGCACTTCCTTAACTTTCCAACAAATTGCACATCTTCATACACAGACTTCTCATCTCACTCGTCACACCACATTAACTATAACTCGCTGCTTTACCGTGTGTTCAGGCAAACTATGTCATTTAAGATGTCATGAGTATTGTTATTAATGCAGTGACTTCACATGCTCTAACTTCTGTAATATACAAGGGTATAGGTAGTGCACGCAGAAGAGGTGATTTAAGTAGGTGCATCGTCCTTGCGCCCCCTTGCATGGTGCAACGGCAATGCAACTGAATAATAAATAAACCCATGAGGTGGATGCCACAGAATACAGATTTTCTGCTGTTCAGCTTCAACAAAGGGAATAACAGTTGAAACCAGGTGACTGAGACCTTATTCTCCTCATTCTAAGGAAAAAG
Source organism: Lissotriton helveticus (assembly GCF_964261635.1). Lineage (NCBI taxonomy): Eukaryota > Metazoa > Chordata > Amphibia > Caudata > Salamandridae > Lissotriton > Lissotriton helveticus. The sequence goes on from NC_136064.1 coordinate 73,082,946, forward strand.
TGACAATGTAAACTATGAGAGCTCAAGGCAGATATGTCCCTTAGAATGTCATCTAATGTAATTGTTATGTGTTTTGGGACGATGTGCCATTGGAGCACAACTACTAAGGCTCTCTCGTCCCCTGGTTGATGTGTTTGTTGTTGTGTATATACTCCTCCAACAAAGCCCAGGATGTTTCCACCGACAGGACAAAAAACATTAGGGACATGGGGCCTCATTTATGAGGCTGTGCGTCACTTTTACGCCGCCGGTGCGTCACTTTTTGTGACGCACCAGTGGTGTAAAAAATGCACTTTGTTGTGCCATATTTACAAAGTGACGCATCTAGGTAGGTGCATCACTTTGTAAACCCCTGCGCCACATTATACCTGCGCCAGGTATAATGTATGCAAGGGGGGCGTTTTGACGCAAGAAAGGGTCATGGAAGTGACGCAGTGAAATCTATAAGATTTCACTGGGCCATTTCTTGGCCGATAATGCGTCAAAATCTTACGCCTACTTCATGGCAGGCGTAAGACTGACGCAGGCACTAACATCATGGGACTTGCCCATGTGAAAGTACATATTGCTGGAGTTGCGTCACTTTTTTGACACACTCCAGCAATGCGTCACTATTAAGCCTACAGATACGTCAGAAATACTGACGTATCTGTAACTCCTTGCGACATGATGCATCATAATATAAATATGACGCATCAATCATGACGCAAGGAGTGTGCACTGAGAAGTGACGCATCGCTGCTTTCACGCAGCGATGCGTCACTTTTCATAAATGAGTCCCCTGGTTTTTACCCTCAAGGAGGTGACCTCAGCACATTCCCTTAGATTCCAAACTTTACAAATGTATGTCAAATAGATGTGCAGAAATGGCGGATTGCAGTTGAAACATCTCAGAAGTCTCAATCCAGTCATCCCAAATCAAGACCTGAGGATGGTGGTCCATGCCCAACATATTTAATAAATAAACAATCTTATATTACAGCCACCCTTCCGTACCCCTCCCCTAGCTCATACCATCACTCCAGAAATCTCCTCATTTGTGCTCATGTGAGACAGTTTTTTCCTTAAAGCTCTTTAAAACCTGTCATGGTGAGAAGGCGCTATAGAAAACCTTCTAGTAAATAAATAACAGCTCATTCAGAGGGCAGTGTGTATATCACATTAAGGTAACTGATAGACGCTTCCCTTCATTTCAAAAGATCAAGGCGCTATTTGTTGTGCTTTATTGTGACTCATCTTTGTATCCATTTCAGTTTTTGTCTTGGTTCTGTTGCATTCATGCTTGCTATACCCATTGCTTTTTTACCATTGCATTATGCGGGGGCGACCGCTGAGCCTGCCCAGGCGAGGTCGCCCCCACTCCGCTGCTCCTGCCCGCTGACTGCCTGACTGCCTGAGCTCTGCTCTGCTGCCTCGTTGCTGCCGCCTGTTCACTCTTCCCCCCTCCTGCTGCCTCGTTATTGGCTTCTGCTAACCTTTGCCTTTTTTCCTTCAGTGTACCCCTTCCCCCCCTTCTGCTGCCCTCCCCCTTCCTTGTGTGCTGCTCCCTTCTGCCGGACGACCCAGCCGCCGGTGAGCCGCCCTCAGACCTCCTTCCCGCCACAGACCTCCGCCGACTCCACCCCCCTTCCTGCCCATTGGCCGCCCCGCTCCCGCCACCCAGCTGACCCGACCTCCCGGCTCCTTACTTGAGGGGACCGAGTGCAGGGACAGGGAGCGACCGCTGAGCCTGCCCAGGCGAGGTCGCCCCCACTCCGCTGCTCCTGCCCGCTGACTGCCTGAGCTCTGCTCTGCTGCCTCGTTGCTGCCGCCTGTTCACTCTTCCCCTCTCCTGCTGCCTCGTTATTGGCTTGGCTAACCGTTCCCCCCTTCTACTGCCTCGTTGTTGCCTCGGTGGATTCTTTTTCCCCTCTGCTGCTGCATTCGTTTTTCCCTTCTGTTTTTGCCTTTTTTCCTTCAGTGTACCCCTTTCCCCCCTTCTGCTGCCCTCCCCCTTCCTTGTGTGCTGCTCCCTTCCGCCGGACGAACCAGCCGCCGCTGAGCCGCCCTCAGACCTCCTTCCCGCCACAGACCTCCGCCGACTCCGCCCTCCTCCTGCCCATTGGCCGCAACGCTCCCGCCACCCAGCTGACCCGACCTCCCGGCTCCTTACTTATGACGCCCCCTGAGCGACCGCGCAGCGGACGCGCGCAGCGGGAGCACCGATTGAGCGCCGAAGGTGCGCCAAAGGTAAGCCCGTCCGTGCCTGGACCGCGCCCAGCGCCAGGACCCCTGGCCCTCCCCGCCAATGCAAGACAACCAGACTGACCTACGACGCCGCCACTCTCAACGCACTCAATGCCGGCCGGTCCCACGCCTGCTGCCGAGCCACCCCGAGACGCACCCACGGACCCTTCACCTGCTGCACCTGCAAGTTCACCTGCCTCCGAACCTGCCCCGCACCCGCCAAGACAAGCACCAGCAGCAACCACCTCAAGTGCATCCTGCTCAACACCCGCTCCGTCCACAGACACGCCGTGGAACTCTGGAACCTCCTCGACGCTACATCACCGGACGTCGCCTTCCTCACGGAAACCTGGATGAACGCCTCCCCTGCACCCGACATCGCCATCGCCATCCCGGACGGGTACAAGATCATCAGGAGGGACCGCATCAACCAGACCGGAGGAGGCATCGCCATCGTCCACAAGAACACAATCCGCATCACGACCGACGCCAATGACTCCTTCGCCGCAGTCGAACATCTCCACTTCCAGATTCACACCGACCCAAAGACGACCCTCAGAGGCACCCTCGTCTACAGACCCCCGGGACCACGCACACAATTCAGTGAAGACATCACAGACTTCATCAGCCGACACGCCCTCCCCTCCGCTGACTACATCCTCCTAGGGGACCTCAACTTCCACCTGGAGAACAACAAGGACCGCAACACCACCGCCCTGCTGGAAAACCTCGCCAACCTCGGACTCAAGCAACTGGTCAACACCCCCACCCACTACGCCGGCCACACGCTTGATCCCGTCTTCTCTTCCAGCAAGTACATCACCTTCAGCCACGCCACCGGACTCCACTGGACCGACCACAGCTGCGTCCACTTCAGCTTCAAAAGAACCATGACCCACCACCACCCGCAACAGGTACCTCACTGGAATTGGAGCAAGATCACCGCGGACCAGCTCACCACCTCCCTCAGCCAGAGCCCACCCGCCAACACAACGGAGCCCAACGAAGCAGCCCGCAACTTCACACAGTGGCTGACCGCCTGCGCCGACGACCTCGCGCCACTAAAGAACCCTCCCAGTAGACCCAGAAGCAAGAAGGCATCCTGGTTCACCGATGAACTCAAGGACTCCAAAAAGACCTGCCGCACCCTCGAGAAAGCCTGGCTCCTCGAACGGACCACCGACAGCATGACCGCCCTCAAACACGCTACCCGCAAGCACCACCAGCTCATCCGCACCACCAAGAAGAAATCCCTGAAGGAACGACTGGACAACAACGCCCACGACAGCAAGGAACTCTTCACCATCGTCAAGGAGTTCTCCAACCCCAGCACCGGCACCAACGACATCACTCCGTCACAAGACCTCTGCGACTCCCTCGCCTCGTTCTTCCACCGCAAGATCGCCGACATCCACAACAGCTTCGGCGCACCACCCACGCACCCAACCGTCGAACCCACGCCCCCCACCGCCACCCTTCGCACCTGGACCACGGTGACCACCAAAAACACAACCCGCACGATTAACACTATCCACTCCGGATCACCGACCGACCCCTGCCCACACCACGTCTTCAACAAGGCCGACTCCACCATCGCACCCCAACTCCGGAACATCATCAACACCTCCTTCAACACCGCCACCTTCCCGGAGAGCTGGAAGCACGCTGAGCTCAGCGCCCTCCTGAAGAAACCTACAGCGGACCCCACCGACCTCAAAAACTTCCGCCCCATCTCGCTCCTCCCTTTTCCTGCTAAAGTCATCGAGAAGATCGTCAACAGACAGCTGACCGCCTTCTTCGAGACGAACGGATCCCTCGACCCCTCGCAGTCCGGCTTCAGAGCCAACCACAGCACCGAGACCGCCCTCATCGCAGCAACCGACGACATCCGGACCCTGCTCGACAAGGGGGAAACAGTGGCCCTCATCCTCCTGGACCTCTCCGCTGCGTTCGACACTGTCTGCCACCGCACCCTAGTCCAGCCCTCAGCAACATCGGTATCCAAGAGAAGGCACTGGAGTGGATCATCTCGTTCCTCGCCGGAAGAACACAAAGAGTCCCCCCGTTTTGCTCCGAGGCCACCGAAGTCATCTGCGGGGTCCCGCAAGGATCTTCACTCAGCCCCACCCTCTTCAACGTCTACATGAGACCTCTTGCAGCCATCGCACGCCAGCACAACCTCAACATCATCTCTAACGCTGACGACACCCAGCTGATCCTCTCCCTCACCAGAGACCCCGACGCCGCCAGAACCTGCCTACACGAAGGGATGAAAGACGTCGCCGAGTGGATGAAGGACAGCCGCCTGAAACTGAACTCGGACAAGACGGAAGTCCTCATCCTGGGATCTTCGCCCTCCGCCTGGGACGACTCCTGGTGGCCCCCAGCCCTGGGCACCGCACCCAAGCCAACCGACCACGCACGCAACCTGGGCTTCATCCTGGACTCCTCCCTCTCGATGACCAGACAAGTGAACGCCGTCTCCTCATTGTGATTCAACACCCTACATATGCTTCGCAAGATCTTCCGCTGGATCCCGACCGACACCAGGAAGACTGTCACCCAGGCACTCGTCACCAGCCGACTGGACTACGGAAACGCCCTCTACGCCGGAACCACAGCCAAGCTACAGAAAAGACTCCAGCGCATCCAGAACGCCTCCGCCCGACTCATCCTGGATGTCCCCCGACGCAGCCACATCTCCAGCCACCTGAGGAACCTGCACTGGCTCCCCGTCGACAAGAGGATCACGTTCCGGCTCCTCACCCACGCACACAAGTCTCTCCACGACCTGGGCCCCAAGTACCTCAACGACCGCCTGACCTTCTACACGCCCACCCGCCAGCTACGGTCCACCAGCCTCGCCCTCGCAGCCGTACCACGCATCCGAAGAGCCACCGCCGGAGGAAGATCCTTCTCTTACCTGGCTGCCAAGACATGGAACTCCCTCCCCATCCACCTTCGGCTGACCCAGGACCATCTCGCCTTCAGGAAACAACTCAAGACCTGGCTGTTCGAGCAGTAGCATACCCCTTCCCCCAAGCGCCTTGAGACCCTCCCGGGTGAGTAGTGCGCTATACAAATGGTATGATTGATTGATTGATTGATTAATGTATTTCGTTTAGCAAACGAGTTAAATCTGCTGGAGGCGTAATATGCATCCTAGTGAGGTGCAGTGCCGCTCCTGTGATCTTGGTCAAACGGGTGTAACTCCTTTTGCATGTTTTCTTAGCGGAAATTGGCCACGAAAACTGTATGCGGTAGCCATACCCTTCCCTTCTGATTTCCGTGATACCACCTGAGTCAGGGACATGACATCCTCAAAGTTGCGTCAGAAGAGGCTCAGGAGGCGTGTCAGTGCAATCTTCAGCTGGGAACTTCCGGCAAAGGAAATCATTTTACAAATATTTATGAGCCTCAAGGGTTCCAGAATTCAGCAACAACTTACTAACTGTGAACTTTGACCCATCCCGGAAGGAAAACAATGGGCGAACTTACTTGACTCATTTCTGTCATTTTTGCATCTCCTCGGAGCCGAAGGTTTCCACTCCAGCACAGATCTGTTATCGTAGAAGGATTCATTTACCACGACCTAGAAAGGGACATTTTGGCCTTCAGTCTTCCTCTTCCGGTTAGGAGAACAAAGGGGCAGGAAGTGCCGAAAAGCCTCACACTGGGAACTACGTGGTATCAGAACAGCACATCTCCTGGTGACAGGAACCAACCACCCAATAGTCTCCTGAAATAACCCTAATTTCCTCCCTCCAAATTAAAAGCGAAATATTTTCATTATAACTGCATACCATTTTCTGTGTGTACCTCATGATGGGAATTGTCTGTGTGTTCCCCCTGTCATGCTCTTCTACGTATTATATGCTAACATGATAATAAACGTTGACAGCTCGTTAACAAGCTGACCAGCTAACATGACCTCCTGCAACAGACTGTTTTTTGCAGTGAGGACTACTTGTTTGGGCTTGGAAGGAGCAAGGTGCAGAAACTCTTCCCTAAATCACCTTTTACCCTCAGGTAAGACCCTCTCCTCAGCAGAATGAGGCTGGCCTCCCCTGGTTTTAGTCCCTTTCCTGTGCATGGTGCAACAACTGATCTTATGGTAACTCCTCTGACCCTGCAGACGCAACCCACACAGGACACAGCCCAACGTTTCAAACCTCTCATTCCTGGTATTTACTTCTCAAATACAACATACATGCATTACCACTCACACAGTGCTCACCGCCTCATCCTCCTGCCCACACTCCTGTGCACCCCCTGTTCACACGCTCACCCCCACCTCTCCACCCGATAACAAATAACCATCTTTCCCTCCAATCTCTCATCCCCTGCATACCTATTCCCACTACATCTCTAGCCTGGCCCACAATCTATACTGAAACTTTACTGTACATTACTGGTGCACCCTACTTCCTACCTGACCTTCTCTTCCTTGCCTATGCCTGCTTTAAGCATATTTGTCACATAGTACCCCCGCTTCCTCTTCCTCATCCTACACTATCCCTACAGCCTCCTACCTATCCTCTCAACCCATTAACCCCCAGATTCATCAAGAACACATTTTGCGATTCCATAATAGCGAAAAATACCGATTCGCTATTAAGGAATAGCAAAATGCTATTCATCAAGAAATCACTTCAAAAATAGCGATTTCCAATAATTTCTTAATTGCGACTCGCAAATTGCGAGTCGCAATTAAGGAATATCTCTCCATTCATTCCTATGGGCCTAGAGGCCCATAGGAATGAATGGGAAGACAATCTCAATTTGCTAATCACAATTAGCGATTCGCAAATTGAGATTGAGATTTCAAGGGTGCAGGGGTGTCCAAAGGACACCCTGTTGCACCCCTGAAATTGATGTGTGCACATATGTTGCGCACACACATGCCCGTAGGGCATGTGTGTGCGCAACATGGAACTTTGAAAAATGCACTTTAGTGCATTTTTCAAAGTTTTTGCTATTTACCACGTAGTTAGACTTCGCGGTAAATAGCGGCCCCAGATTGCGAATTCGCAATTTTAAAATGGTTCATGAATTGCATTTAAGGAATCTCAAATTGAGATTCCTTAAATGCAATTAATCGCAATTTAGCGATTTCTAAAATTGCGATTTTTGCATTTGGGATGATGAATCCCAAATGCAAAAATAGCGCTCCTGGCCCTTTGCGAGCCGATTTTAGTTTGATGAATCTGGCTGTAAGTCCTTTCCCATTGAACTCCTCTTAACTTAATCTGTAGAGGATCACACTCTTCTCGAAACCTTGTTCCTACCCTCACCCATGATCTGACTCGTCCTAGCAATCCTTCCTCACCGTACCCTCTACTAGGCTCATCTCCCGAAACACTCCTGGACCTCACTGCTCCTTCTCAAGATCCCAAATTCCACCCAATCATCTCTAAACCCTTCAGCACCTCAACATCAGCAATAATGCCTACCCCCCCAAAATTCTCCACTTCTGAAGCAATCAATGTCTACAACACTACACCGACTGCATCCCCTTGCACAACATCACCTCGCAAGAGACCAAAACCTGACTTCAACCTTACTAACCGCATATTCACACCACCTCCTTCTGTGCTGCACCTCAACCCACATAGACCATCCACATACTGCCCATTCCCCATGTCTTCACTCTTCACCACACACCCCAACCATCTGGCTCAACCTTCAAAGCAGGTTTCATCAAAAGGCTGATGTACCTAGAGTGATTCTTTTGAGAGTCTAGTAGGTGAGCCCACCTTACTGTGAAGCACTTTGAGGGGAGAATCCATGCAGCAAGGGGTGCACCGCAGCAGAAGAACAAGAGGCACTAGTTACAGGTGCAAAATATGTAACAATCACGAGGTATGCCTCAGAAGGCCCAAGTGCACATGAATCTCATGAATTAAACTCGAGGTACAAAATGCCCTCACTAAAGATTCTAAATTGTGACCTTATCCTAGACATTCCTAGCGATGCTGGCGTGACATGCTGGGCTTCACCATGTAAATGTAAAAATGTAAATGTAGTGGTACTTGTATAGCGCACGAATCAACCATGAGGCATCTCGGCGCTTGTACGAATACCGCTGAGGAACCCTTCCTGGTCTTTCCCTGTGAAGTGCCCACTTCTGGGCACCCCCAAGGTGAAGCCAGGCATCCTAGCGTTGTTGGGGCCGTTGTGGAGATTAAGCAAGCTATTGCCCAGAGTCGCAGAGTGGGACCCATGATTAGAGTAGGCACCGAGGCGAGAATTATCAGGTCCAAGGAAGTTGAGCCCAAGACCCGCCGAGGCGGGAATTGAGCCCTGGTCCTGGACCGGACCTCAGCATCAGGGTCTGCTGCTCTAACCATTGAGTCACACTTCTCAATGGTTGGGGTTATAAGACTGATATATTTTGTTGAAGCTCACAGGGAGTCTTAATCAATGAAGCTCTCGCCTTCAAGTCAATGGGCCCTCCTCGTACTCCCTCCCACCCTTCTATCTTTTATAATGAAAGCCGCTCATGAGAAGGTAATCTCAGGCTCCATGCTCTCGGTTATGGCAATATCTTTCACTGACGTCTCCTAGAAAGCAATGTAGCCAGATAGCAACCACTTCAAAACGCTTCTATGGTGAAGGCTGCTGGCTTTGATCAATGTTAGCAGAACACCCTGGCCAGACAAAAGGCCTAATTACGACTTTAGCAGTGTAGGAGCTGGCCGCCACACCACTGCCCCGCTCCCACACCACCAACGCCAACCACCGCCCACCCACCAGATTACGAGTTTTCTCTTGGTCTGGCAAGCGGTGAGGCCGTCCTACGGTGGTGCCTAAAAAAAATGTACTGCAATGGGAATGTAAAAGGCCGTTCCTGCAAGGCAAGGACTGTGCAGTCCATGTCACGCAGGAAAGCGGGTGCATGCATACAGGGGGCACAGCATGCGCCCCCTTGCATCCAGCCAAATGCAAAGGGGCAATTACCCACAACCATCATTTTCATGGCAGGCTCAACGCCATTTAAAGGCTAATGGTGGGGAAACTAGTACGGCACTGCCAAGCATATTCCTTCCCTAGACTGCAGTGCCACCACCAGGGATCGCATATCCCTAGCGCTTCTCTGCAGGTCTGACCTCAGGATTCGCAATACAGCAGTTGGACCGCTGGTGCAGCGGTCCCTGACCACCATCGCACCTCCACCACAGGCTCGGGGGCCGTATGGATCACTGAACTCTTAATCAGATTCGAAGTCTTCACTGACTTCCTATAAAACTAAACGCTTTTTAAGGCGAACTCCTTTTCCAAAGCTAGGTTTAGTAACCACTCTCCTGTTCTCATTCAGTATTATTGATGTACTTGCTTTTTTGCCCAGACTTGTTTTTATTCCCTTGTGCCTAACTTGCTCTATTGCCCAGACTTGTTTTTATTCCTCTGTGCCTGTACTTGTTTTCTTGCCTAAACTTGTTTTTCCTTCCTGTGCCCAGTTCTCCCACGGCCCCCGCCTGTTTTTCCTACCGCTGCGTCCCTGCGGCCCGCCCACCTGCAATCCCATTCGCCGCCCCGCTCCCGCCTCCCAGCTGCTCTTCCCTCCCACATCCCCTCATATGGAAGCCGCGCAGCGGTGAAGGGAGCGACTTATGACCCTGCTCGCAGGCAGGTCGCTCCCCATGCTGCTGCAGGGTTCTGCCTGCATTGTTTTTGCCTAATCTTGTATTTTTCCCCTGTGCCTAACTTGCTTTCTTGCCCAGACTTGTTTTTATTCCCCTGTGCCCGTACTTGCTTTTTTGCCCAGACTTGTTTTTATTCCCCTGTGCCTAACTTGCTCTCTTGCCCAGACTTGTTTTTATTCCTCTGTTCCTGTACTAGTTTTCCTGCCTAAACTTGTTTTTCCTTCCTGTGCCAAGTTCTCCCGCGGCCTCCGCCTGTTTTTCCCGCCACTGCGTCCCTGTGGCCCCGCCCACCTGCAATCCCAGTCACCACCCCGCTCCCGCCTCTCAGCTGCTCCTCCATCCCACATCCCCTCATATGGAAGCCGCTGGCGCACCTAAGGCAAGCCCGTCTGCGCCCGTCCGCGCCTGGACCGCGCCCAGCGCCAGAACCCCTGGCCCCCGCCACCCCCGCACCCGACCCAGACTCAGCTACGACGCCGACTCCCTCCACGCTCTCAACACCGGCCGAGAACAACGCAGCAACCAGGCCACTCCGAAACACACCCACGGACCCTTCTCCTGCCGCAGCTGCAGATTCACCTGCGACAGAACCATCAAACCACCAAGAACCAGACCCAACCAACTCCGCTGCATACTCCTCAACACCCGCTCCGCACGAAAACACGCCATCAAGCACTGGGACCTGCTCGACACCACAGGCCCGGACGTAGCCTTCCTGACCGAGACGTTGTGGAACGAATCCTCTGCACCAGACATCGCCGTAGCCATCCCAGACGGAAACAAGATCACCCGCAGGGACCGTGCCAACGGCATCGGAGGAGGAATAGCCATCGTCCACAAGTCCACCCTCAATGTCACCGCCCACACAGACGACTTCCTCAACACCGCCGAACACCTGCACTTCCGGATCCACACCGACCCCAACACCACCCTCAGAGGAACTCTCATCTACAGACCCCCCGGACCCCGAGCCCGCTTCAGCGACTCCATCGCCGACCTCGCCAGCACCCACGCACTCGCCTCCACGGACTACATCCTCCTCGGGGACCTGAACTTCCACCGCGAGAACAACAACGACGCCAACTCCTCCACGCTGATCGACAACCTCGGCAACCTCGGCCTCAGACAACTCATTACCACGCCCACTCACGCCGCCGGCCACACGCTGGACGCCATCTTCTCCAGAAGCACCCACGTCACCTTCGACCACACAACCGAACCCCACTGGATCGACCACCGCTGCATTCACTTTACCTTCAAAAAACCAACCACGCACCATCGCACCCAACAGCTGTCTCGCCGCTGCTGGAGCAAAGTCACCGAAGATCAGCTGATCACCACCCTCTCCAAGAACCCACCCACCGACCCTACCAACCCAGACGCCGCAGCCCGCAACCTCAGACAGTGGATTAACGACTGTGCCAACACCCTTACCCCACTGAAGAAACCCTCCAACAACCACGCCAGCAAGAGAGCCACCTGGTTCACCGACGAGCTCCTGGCCTCCAAGCACGCACGCCTGAAACTGGAGAAGAAATGGCTCCACGAACGCAAAACGAACAACCACGCAGCCCTCAAGGATGCCACCCGCAGACACCACCACCTCATCAGATCAGCCAAGAGATCCTCCTTCAAAGACCGCCTGGATAACAATGCACACGACAGCAAAGAGCTCTTCCGCATTGAAAAATAACTCTACAACCCCAGCGCCAACACAAACGACATCCCGCCCTCACAGGAACTGTGCGACTCACTGGCCATCTTCTTCCACTGCAAGATCGCCGACATCCACAAAAGCTTCAACACCACGACTGACCCGACCACGCCAGACTCCACCCCTCTCCTGAACACCAACAGCACCAACCGCCTGACCTCCTGGTCCAACGTCAGCGACGTCGAGACACGCAAGGTCATAAACTCCATCCACTCAGGATCACCGACAGACACGTGTCCACACCACATATTTAACAAGGCAGACGCAGCCATAGCACCCCAACTACGGAAGATCATCAACATCTCCTTCGAAACAGCGACATTCCCGGAAAGCTGGAAGCACGCCGAAATCAACGCCCTCCTCAAAAAGCCCAAGGCGGACCCCAAGGACCTCAAGAACTTCCGGCCCATCTCCCTGCTCCCGTTCCCGGCGAAGGTCATCAAGAAAATCGTCAACATGCAACTGACCCGCCACCTCGAAGACAACAACATCCTGGACCCATTCCAATCTGGTTTCAGACGAAACCACAGCACCGAGACAGCCCTCATCGCTGCCACAGACGACATCAGGCGCCAATTAGACAACGGTGAAACATCTACCCTCATCCTCCTGGACCTCTCGGCCGCCTTTGACACGGTCTGCCATCGCAATCCAAGAGAAGGCCCTCGACTGGACCACATCCTTCCTCTCCGACAGATCCCAGAGCGTCCGCCTCCCACCTTTTTGATCCGAAGCCACCGACATCATCTGCGGTGTCCCCCAGGGCTCCTTCCTCAGCCCGACGCTGTTCAACATCTCCATGGCCCCCCTCGCACAAGTGGCCCGCCACCACAACCTCAACATCATCTCCTACGCTGACGACACAAAGCTCATCCTCTCCCTCACCAAGGACCCACGCACCTCCTAAACCAACATCCACGACGGAATGAAGGCCATCGCCGACTGGATGAGGAGCAGCCGTCTGAAACTGAACTTGGACAAGACGGAGGTCCTCATCCTCGGACCCAACCCCTCAGCCTGGGACGATTCCTGCTGGCCAACCACTCTGGGGACAGCACCGACACCCACTGACCTCGCACGCAATCTTGGGTTCATCCTCGACTCCTCCCTCTCCATGTCCAAACAGGTCAACGCCGTCTCCTCCTCCTGCTACAACACCCTCCGCATGCTCCGCAGGATCTACAAGTGGATCCCGACCGAAACAAGAAGAACGGTGACACAGGCCCTCGTCAGCAGCAGGCTGGACTATGGCAACGCACTTTATGTCGGAATCCCAGCCAAACACCTACGACGACTACAACGCATCCAAAATGCCTCCGCCCGACTGATCATCAACGTCCCCCGCCGCAGCCACATCACCACCCACCTGAGAAACCTACACTGGCTCCCCGTCGACAAGAGGATCACCTTCAAAGTCCTCACCCACGCACACAAAGCACTCCACAACGCCGGACCAGCCTACCTGAACAGCAGACTCAGCTTCCACACCCATCGCCGCCAGCTCTGCTCCGCCAGGCTCGCCCTCGTCGCCGTCCCCCGCATCCAACGAACAACCTCAGGCGCCAGATCCTTCTCCTACCTCGCCGCCAAGGCCTGGAACACCCTTCCTACCCACCTACGGCAGACCGAAGACCTACTCGCCTTCTGAAGACTCCTCAAGACCTGCCTCTTCGAGCAGTAGCGAAGCTTCCACCAGCCCCCCTGCCCCCCCCCCCCCCTCAGCACCTTGAGACCCTCACGGGTAAATAGCGCGCTCTACAAATAGATTGATTGATTGATTGATTGAGGCACTGGAGTAAGAGCCACTTAAAGATGCAAACTCTGCAATGACCTACCTACTATCTGCACAGGATTGAGAAACACCATCCTTCAGAGATACTTGCAACACATTCCTGTTCTGAGAGTTTCTTATTTGCTGGGGTGATCGGTAGCCAAGATGCTCTCTGTGTAACTTTACCCTTACTAAATGATAAATGCAATTAAATGTAAATAAGCAATTAACTGTGTTACACGTTCTAATGAGATCCATTATGGCTCAAACGACTCAGAGGTGCTTGAAATTGATCAAAAACTACTTAATGCTAATATTGATGCTTAAACTATTTTTTTAAGGGAACTGTCAATACGGCCAATACTGTAATGAGGCATGTTGGTGTGATGTCTGTTTAAGTGAGACTCATTAGAGAGGCTTAACTGACAATGTGACTAATCAGCAGCATATTCATTTAAATGTACTTAAAGTACAACGTGATTAATGAATAATGAAATGAGGTGAGTTTAAACCCAATGCATAGAATGGTAAACAAATACCTGTACACAATTGAACTTTCTACAAAGGGTCTCATTTAAATTGCAAGTTATGGTTTGTCTAGCAGGTGTGTAACATATGGTTAAGATATGGTTTGCAAAGTAATTCAGAACTGATGAATTTCAGGCGATTTTTGGTTTTATTTTGTAACCATACTGCAGTTCTGCTGTGTTATTGTACGTGAAGTTTAAATTATTTTTAATTCTATAAGTGTTATAGGGCCAAAGCTAACTAAAAGTTTATTTCAACTTTGTTTTCATTGAGTTTCTGGTTGTTTTTGATCGTTTACACATCCAATTTCCATACCAGCAAACCTCTTCACAGATGGCCACTCCTGGTGTGCCCAGCCCTCCCCTCCACTTGCAGCTGAAGACCGCTGCACACAACCTTCAGCCTTGTGCTGCAGGAGTTAGTACAGGGGCTGGAGTTTTGCCGGGTCACACAACCTTTAGGACGCAACCAGACCCACTGTACATCTCCTTACCATGTTTAGCATGCTTTTCATATTTTGCATTTCATGCAAATCCATCTAAGGGAGGGAAACACATAATGCAATGTAAAAAAAAACAGCATTTTACGTCCTATAGATCTCTTTAGCTCTCTGCGCCACAAATAAAAAACATTATGCCAAACTTGGCATTAAACTAATTTTAAAGAAATTAATAATATTAATAAATTGTTGGTGGGCTGAACCTTTTTCGCAGACTATCTTTATGCCAGAATTGAAAAATAAAATCTTGCCATTGGACGAGGAGCTTTGTACCCATGTTGGTCATTTTGGGCCTCTGGTCCCATATTTGGATTATTAAACCGGTGCTTAATGTTTGCATATGGTTGCTCGTTGGGGCCCAGCGGCACTCATTTATGGGGACTGGCACTTATTTGTCTGAACTGGGGTGGCAGAGTGGGCTAAAGAACGGTGATGGATTAAACCCAGATTTGTTGACTGGGTGTGAGTGTTTGATTGGTTCAGATGCTCCGTTAATCACCACCCCCTTTTGTACCACTTATTTTTCCACATCAGACATTTCCCGATAACAAGAGAGGGAGACCATGCAAAAGAAGAAGGAGACAGAAAAAAACATCGTAATGAGATGGAACATGGACTGGTAAGAGTGAGGTAAAGAGGCAGGGAGGGTCTAACAGTGGATTGAAGAGGTTTGAAGTGAATTGAAAACTAAGCGACCTTGGCAACCGGTGATGGACGAAAGTCCTGCGCAGTGTGGCGTTGGCTGCCTGTGGTGGGTTGGGTCACGGGTGGAGAGCTAGGTGAAAGACTAGGTCCTGCGGCCAACTACCATTGTGCACGGCCAATGGCCATGTGCCGCGGGGTTGGCCCTCTGCAATGTGTTGAGCATAAGATAGGACCCAAGGGCATTGATGAAATCGCTAATAACATCTCTTCGTTGATGACGTCACTCAAAGTTTCTTCAGTCATTTTCTTGGGCTTTTAAAATATGTTTTAAGACCTTATAACCAAAACTAACCATAACTTCCCTTTAACCTTAGTTCAGTGAAAAACGACTCAGTAGCTATGATTAGGTCAGAGCTTCCATGGAAATTGCTCTTTGTTAAATTTTAACTTTGACACTGTTCAGCAAATCAGCGTGTAACTGTCCAAAAAACACACACATACTTCAATTTGGATTTGGCATTGGATGCTTTGTGCAGTTCCGTAAGAGAAGGAGGCAAAAACAGGGGGTGCTGAAGAATTTTTCCCATTTTAACCCCTGTAGGATTCGTTGGTCTCCACTATAGAAAATATAATGCAATAGATTTTCACCAGTCTTGGCATTACAACAGAAAGTTATTAAATACAGTGCCTTTTCCTCATTGGGTGTACATCCGTTCAGTAGTCTTCGAGAACTTTTCATCTAAAAAACGTGGATTCATGGATCATGTGGACGAAATTATTTTAAAAATCTGACTGGAGGAAAGAGCTTTTCCTCCCTCAATCCATTTTGGTCCATAGGTCCAGAGCTGAGGCCCACATACCAGAAGTTAATTCAAAGTGCCCTGCAGCAATTATTTGCTAGCAGTATCCCAGTCCCAGGTCAGTCCACCATGGAGGCTGTGACCTGATACAATGTGCCGGCATCATGACAAGGGTCAGAGGCTTAGGCAATCTAAAGCCTACGAACCTTCACACCATCATCATCCTCCCCCTCAACTCACCTCTTGAGATGGAGGAACAGAACCAGGAGGGAAAGTGGCTTTTTGCATCTGCCAGCAGGGTATGGTACCTGAATAACCAAAATATAACCTGCAGAAGTGTCCTATTCTAAATATTGTCCACCAAAATATTGCCAGATGGGAGTCAATAATACAAAAATCTACATTCCACAGGACACCATGTTTGTAAACTAGATTTAGAAGACAATCTTTATGAGAGTTGCTATTTCTTTCCACAGATTTTTTGACATATAACCAACAGCAATGACATCCTCTTCAAACTGCAGAGCAGGGCCGTGGGTCTCCTCAGCACCTTGCGTCCAGAGCTAATACAACCTCACTGAGCGCGTGGCCACCTCATGGAGGAAGGCTTTCACGTCACTCACACCTTAATGTCTCCTTCATCCAGACACAATGCTCTGTCGAGTAAAAGATAACACTGCCTGGACTTGATATGTTGTGAGTCTCTTCACCTTACCTTCTCCCTAAAAGGGAAATGTCTAAATAGGAAGCATTGGGCAATGAAATGAGCTTGAAGTGGTATCTGGTCTTTTAGCTTCCAAGAAGGAAGGCATTGTCTATCATAAGGTTGTCCCAGATGTACATAAATTGCACACGTCCTGGAAAAGTGGCCTGACACCACTCCACATTTGTCAGTTGAAAAGCTGTACCTGGTGAAGGTGGGGGCATTGAAAGCCAAATATTACTTTGGAATGCATGTTTTCAGATGCAATGGTTAGGGGAAAATGAGGTAGATAAGTTTATTGTTTACATAAACGGCTGAATGTTCTATGACTTGACCATGATAAGGGAACTGTAGTGCAATCTTCTAAAAAGACAAAAAAGTCTACTCTGTATCTCCTGGGGAAAAAAGAAACATCACCTGAAAATGCAAGGACTCAAAGCCATCTGGGTATGCTGTGTCATAACACTTGTATGTATGACGTGGAGCTCAGTTTGCAGCTTTTTCGAGCTGCGTTGGATCACTGATGAGCAACGTCCAGTGTCCAGATTCAATCAAGTATTGTGGACCTGCCTCTGGACATGAGAGCTCTGTCCAAGAACACACATTCCACAGGGGTGGGCACCACAAACAGCGACAAATGCACACACTGCACAACTGAGAGGCACGTGTAGCACAGGACCAGGAGCTGAAGGGTAGCAGGGCCGGACTGGAAACCAAACGCAGGCCTGACTGGAAGCCTCTAGAACGAGGCCGTGGGGTCTCTCGTGGTTGGATCGCGGCAGTCTATTCTGCACTGGAAGCAGTCTCTTCAACTGCAGCCTGACACAATGTCCAACCCTCCTGTAGAGTGAGGCCGTGGGGTCTCTCGTGGTTGGACCGCGGCAGTCCATCCTGCACTGGAAGCAGTCTCTCAGCCTGCAGCCTGACACAATGTCCAACCCTCCTCTAGAGTGAGGCCGTGGGGTCTCTCGTGGTTGGACTGCGGCAGTCTATCCTGCACTAAAAGCTGTCTCTCAGCCGTTCAACCCTCCTCGAGAACGAGGCCGTGGTGTCTCTCGTGGTTGGGCCGCGGCAGTCCATCATGCACTGGAAGCAGTCTCTCAGTCGTCCAACCCTCCTCTAGAGTGAGGCCGTGGGGTCTCTCGTGGTTGGACTGCGGCAGTCCATCCTGTACTGGAAGCAGTCTCTCAGTCGTCCAACCCTCCTCTAGAACGAGGCCGTGGGGTCTCTCGTGGTTGGACTGCGGCAGTCCATCCTGTACTGGAAGCAGTCTCTCAGCCTGCAGCCTGACACAACGTCCAACCCTCCTCGAGAAAGAGGCCGTGGGGTCTCTTGTGGTTGGACTGCGGCAGTCTATCCTGCACTGGAAGCAGTATCTCAGTCGTCCAACCCTCCTCTAGAGAGAGGCCGTGGGGTCTCTCGTGGTTGGACTGCGGCAGTCCATCCTGTACTGGAAGCAGTCTCTCAGTCGTCCAACCCTCCTCTAGAATGAGGCCGTGGGTTCTCTCGTGGTTGGATTGCGGCAGTCCATCCTGCACTGGAAGCAGTCTCTCAGCCTGCAGCCTGACACAATGTCCAACCCTCCTCTAGAGTGAGGCCGTGGGGTCTCTCGTGGTTGGACTGCGGCAGTCCATCATGCACTGGAAGCAGTCTCTCAGTCGTCCAACCCTCCTCTAGAGTGAGGCCGTGGGGTCTCTCGTGGTTGGACTGCGGCAGTCCATCCTGTACTGGAAGCAGTCTCTCAGTCGTCCAACCCTCCTCTAGAATGAGACCGTGGGGTCTCTCATGGTTGGACCACGGCAGACCATCATGCACTGGAAGCAGTCTCTTAGCCTGCAGTCCACTGGGGAAAAGCCAGAGTGAGGCCTTACACGCCACAGATACATTATGAGCAGTGACTGGTACCCGGCTCAGGAGCCCGGCTTTGTTTTTTTAGGTACGGTTTCTGGTTGTCGCTCCTGTAGCCTACATATCATGGCATCGAGGGATGGCTCCCCAAAGGGGGAGATGTTTCAATACATGGGGGGGACCTTTGGAGATGTTGAAGCCTGAAACAACTATTTATGAGCACTTTGTGAGCATTGCAAGTGAGTGCAGATCAGCTCCTCACCTTTATTGTCAATGTTCTACAAGTACTAGTGTTACTGCCTATTTGCCATGTGCTGAAACCACATTTAAAAGTGTAATTCTAAGAGGATAACATCACTCACAATGCTTGCATTTTTGCTGCTTTATTCCTATTTGCTCAATAAGACATATATGTCCTCCAGAGGCTTCACTTCTAAGTAGTCGATCGACCTTCGAGGTATTTTATAAAGCGGCAGCGATAATTATCGCTGGCAGCTCCTAGCGAGAACTTATTTATCGCCGGCTATCGCTGGCAATTATCGACATTCTATTGCTGTATCAACAACGCATAGCGCAATGGCGATTATTTTCCAGCGATAGCGGTGTTTTCCATGGAACATCGCTGGTTTTCCAGCGATGTTCCATGGAAAACGGCACTAACCTTGCTGATACGACCGTGTGGTTGTATCAGCATAATCCACCCCCATTTTGGCGTAAACCAGGGTTTTTCGCCAAAAACTAACGTCTGCTAAAATGCGCTGGACTTCTTGTAAATATTGCGATGTACATCTAGCGATATTTTACAAGGTAGTCTGTCAGGGGTACGCCCAGGGACGCCCACCTAGCATCTCATTAGAGATGCAAAGCGAGGCGTAGGGAAAACGGCTGCTAAAATGCGCTAATGCATGTTAGCGCCACCTTGTAAATAGGGCCATGAAAATATTGCCACTTTAGCGGCAAAAAGTGCTGAAAAAGCGTCGGTACTGCCCTTGGTAATATGCTCCTTCATTTTTTAAAGTATCGAGCACAAAGCAAGTGGTAATGCAGTCAGCACCAAGAACCCTTCTAGCTGGCAGAGTGCTGCCCCCTGAGGGTCTGAAGGCACAGAATGGCTTCCTCGCTCAATGCACAGCAGGCTCATAATGCTGCACCCTCGTGACAACAAGAGAACTTCTTGTTCAGAACATATTGACATTTCAGAGAACAAAAGCTTTGAATCAACCACAGGTACAAAAGACTATTCTAGAATGTCTCCCTGAGCAATTTTCTTGTGAATGAAAAGGACACTTTCTTCTGTCACTATGTTCCCCACAGAATCACATGTAAAACGTTTGGAGTGGGATTTATTAGCTGAATAGAGCGGTTGTAAGAGAGAGATGCCTCACAACTTATCACACCTTAGAGCAGGTGGGGGTTCAAACGGATTGTTTGAATAACTGTACTGACTCTGCCCTGGATACAGTAAACCTGATTCTTACACCAAGAAAAGGTCATTTTGTACATAAGAGGTGACTGACAAAAGTGTAATTACACTAAGTATGGGCGAAATTTGCCAATTCGCGGCACGTGAATTTGGGCAAAAGTGAATTTGCCGTCCGCAAAATCTACAAATGTGCGGAAATTTATTTTTTGCGTGTTTGCGGGGCTTTTTGCGTGTTTGCGGGGCATTTTGCGTGTTCGCGGGATTTTTTCAGCGCGGCTACCGCGAGGTTACCCATGAGGTCGTATATGGGCTAGTTGCATGCTCGCGTTGTGCAATTGCGTATTCGCGTCCGTTTTTGCATGCTCGCGGACAAAAAGACTCGCGACCAAGCAAAAAAATCTGCAAGCTTGCGAATTTGACAAATTCGTGCAATTCGCGGAACACGAATTTGTAAAAAATTCGCAAATTCCGTGAGCGGAACGGATTTTACGCCAATGCTTAAATTACACCTGGGTTTAATATGTGCATGCAAAATATCGCAAAGACATGCACACATTATGCGCACATGCATTTGCCCCCTGTCTACAAATGTGACCTGCCCAGGTAGGCGTTATAGAAGTGGCCAGGGAAACGTAATTCGGTTGCTATTCAGAAGGGGCAGATTTACATGCCCCTTACAACATTTTAGCGCCACCATTGTATCACTTTTTGTGAGGCAGCAGTAGCATAAACAATGCGCCACATTGCGGCCCATTTACAATGTGACGTATCTAGCGAGATGCTTCACGTTGTAAAGCCCTGCGTCACATTATACCTACATAAGGTATAATATATGCAGGGTGGGCGTTCCCACGCAAAAAGCCATGTAGAACTGATGCACTGCAATTTACAACATTTCACTGCGTAACTGTATACTTTCACTGCGTCATAATCCCTATGCCTGCTCAGACCAGGCGTAAGGAGTGATGCAAGGCTTTTTGTACGGGACTTACCTATCTGTTGTGGCACATTGCTGGGGTTGCGTCACTTTCATGAGCAACTCAAGCATGCGTTACTTTTGGGTCAACAGATGTGTCAGAATTTCTAACACATCCGTCAATCCTTGCGCTATGGTGCCCCGTATTGTAAATATGGCACATCCATGGTGGTGCAAGGGTTTTGAATGGAGGCTTGGGAAACTGACGCATCTGTACAGATACGTCCGTTTCTTGTAAACCTGCCCCATAGTACTAACTTGCTAGGTAAGGGTAAATAGCTTTACATACCATTATCTGTGCTGCCAGCTTACACCCACATGCGTGACATACGATGCGCAAAAAATGTAAGGAAGTACACCAACCCGTTCTGCTTCATCGGAATCTGTCAATGCGTGTATGTTGGTCATGTCCAATGTTATTTATACAAGCAAAAAGTGTCTTGGAATGAAATTATGGTTTGCAATTACCCTAACCTATGCTTGCACAATCTTCATATTGCTTACTTTTTTACCACATAGAGTTAGGTAAAAAGCATGTGTATCACCACTATTTGTGGTTACCACACTGTAGTATATATACTGGTTGATTGTATATGTACTTAGCTGTGTTATGTTCTTTCATGTGAAGTTTCATGTTCTGGGTCTCCTCTATTGGTGTTCCAGCCAACCCCCTACTCAAGGCAGTTGGTCACAGGCAATACTGGAGCAGGAGGTATGGGACCTGAGTTCATTACCTATATACGAAGTAAAGCACTACAAGACTTACCTTTGGAATCAAGTCCCTTCTAAAAATTTGGTGATGAGATACAACAAAGCAGACATTTCCTCATCGCCACACTTTGGTATCGCTGTGCTGTCTAGTCTAGAGCTGGACCTAGGGTGTTGCATTACTCTTCTTCTTCAACTATGTCTTCCACAACTTTCCATTTGCAGTCAGCTGCTGGTTAGATCACTTTTTGAGTTTCTCTTTGCTGTTGATGAGACAGAAGGCGCGGAAGTGTCACATGGCTCATCAGTGCGCGAGCTCGACAGAAGTCAGCAGCGACTATCGCGTAGAAGGCGCTGTGGTTTAACTACTGACATCAGCCCTCAGCTTGGCAGCCATCTTTATTTTGGGAAACCCAGCACAGTGGGGATAGCACATGCATTCAGTGGATTAGTACACAGATTATGACATGTTCATTTCATCGCGCAGACTGACGGCCATCTTTAACAGGGAAGTTCATATCAGAAATGATTGTCAGGAAAAATACTCTTTCGTTTTGACACATTATTTGCCCAGAATACTAGAGCATTGCATAATTTTGATGACCACCGCATAACTATTAGGTAGTGTAATAACTTTTATAAAGAATTGTTTTATTTTTGGAAAGGATTTATGTTACTATGGCTACATCTCATCAACTCATTATTATCACATTGTTGCTGTCACATCCTGGGAAACTATTAGTCCTATGGAAAGTTTGGTTTTGTACTTTTGACATTTTTTGGGTGGCTATTGATGGGGAGAAGTTTGAACCAAAAAGGACAGCAGATCTTTGATAATCTGCCAGAGGTAGAACCACCATATGGAGAATTTACAAACTGGGATGAATATCCTGAAGCATTTGCTAGGTTGTCAAATAAATTTACAGAACAGGCAAGTATTTTATTAGAAAGGTTACATTTTTTCAAAGGAAAACCGGATCAAGAGGTATTGGTGGAAGAAGTTGTGTCAGCTTTAAGGTTTTTTGCCTCAACATGTAACTTTGGCAGTTCATTCGTAATCTTTACTCACAATCAAGTTGTTTATAGCTTTCACTTAAAAAAAATTCAAGAAGGTTTATTAAGTTGTAGAGATCCAAGTTTGTAATTAGTAATAGATATAGCAAAAAGCATTGAACCTTCCATAGTCTCTAGCAGGATGATAGGGCACGACAGCGTAACAGAGTCTAATACAGTAAAGTCATTGAATAATTCAGACAATGTAAATACTGTAACAGTACATGCATTTGCAATGCAATAGGTCTCGCATTTACGCGACTTTAAGCTGTTGGCATTGTAAATGACAGTGCCTTTTATTTATGTTAAATGCGGGACCTATTACATTGCAAATGCTTGCTTAAGTTTAAAACTGAGCGCGGAGCTGCATCAAGGACACTGCGCTCAGTTTATTTTTTTGTTGTCTTAACTTTAACACTGAGCGCTGTGTCCTTGAAGCGGCGCTGCACTCAGTTTTAAGTAAAAACAAAAAATAAAAGAAACCGAGCGCAGTGTACCTGAAGCTGGCACCACGCTCATCATGAAAGTAAAAAACAAATAATTAAATAAACAGAGCACGGGGTCCCAGAAGTGGAAGCTGTGTTCAATAAAAGTTCAATATAAATATATAAATAAACTGAGTGTGGTGTCCCTAAAGCGGGCGCTGCACTTCAGGATACAAATACAATAAAATAGCATCCGCCATTGTCCACATAAGTGCCCATAAACAAAATAGTGCTGACCCCCTGGATAAAGCTGACCAAAAGGTCCCGTCGTCATGGGCGGTAACAAATGGCGACAAAGCGGTAACAAGGAGGGACTAGCAAGCCTCAAAATGAACCTGAAGCCACCATTTACCAAGGACAATGACACCAGCCAATGAAAAGTATTGACAGAGATTGGGAGAGGCTTACACGGCATACTCAACTACTGCATGCCTTGCAAAGCGAGCAGCGCATGCATGCCGCCGCTAGGCCGCCGCTAGGCTCGACCTAAAATACCAAACAAGTTAAGAATAAAAAATAAATATTACGGTGGGTTTCAAATGTGGGTCAAAGATGCATTTAAGTAACAATTTTAATTTTCCAGCAATTGGTAAACAATGTAATAGATGCAAAAAGATTGGGCACTATCAGAGTATGCTTAAACCTAATACTATGTAAAATCAAAAGGAGTGGAAGATCTGTGTTGAGACTGGGGGAATGGGAGGGCAACACCAACATTGTTGTGATATCCTCAACAGTGTTGTTCCACCAAAGGCAGGTCTCGGTTGGCGTACTTAGCCACTGATTGTTACATCATTAGGTGTTTTTATCCACAGGGAGGGATTGTCTCTTGAATCTGAGACAAGATGGCATCCTCTATGTGAGTAACAATGGTTTAAAAATACCCACTGCCTTTAGAAAGTACACATTTTATTAAGAAGATCAAAGGTAGTGGAATGAATAAAAAATGTGAGATGTGAAAAGAGAGGTATTAGGTGTTTCTCACATCTATCTCTGGAAGAACCAGGCCAACATACTTCAAGATGCAGGCTGAATAGGATGTGTCGCAGAGTCCACACAAAAAGTCTAAGCTTCTTCTCTCTAATGAAAGGAATAGTAATGCCGTGCCTCTGCTCAGACCTATGAAGACCTTCTAGAACAGAAACTAAGGACTGAACAAAGAATCCCGTACGACCGAAAAAAGAAGAGAAAAAACTTCAAAAATTGGAGGGAAAGTGTCCTATTTGATTCAATTTGACTTCACGAAGGAATCCTACAAAACAACCTCTCGGTCCTGATGAGCCAAAGTGCGCAAAGTAGACTGAAACATGTTGACCTGGTTCTTCCAGAGATAGATGTGAAAGACACCTAATACCTCTCTTTTCACAGCTCACATTTTTTAATCATACCCCTACCTTTGATCTTTTTATTAAAATGTGTCTTTCTAAAAGCAGGAGGTATTTTTCAACCTTTTTTCCTCACATGATGGATCCCAAATGGTCTCAGATTCAAGGGACAATCCCTCCTGGTGGAGGAAAAGACCCAAGGATGTAACGATAAGTGGCCAAGTACGCCAGCCCCTGTCTAAACACAAGTCTTCCACTCCTTTTGATTTTACATGTTCATTTAGGGGAGGTTGAGTGGAACTTTAACTTATCCCTTACTCTTTTGATTTTTGAAATAAAGCTAATTTAAAAAATTCAATTTGTCATTTCAAGTGATGTTAGAGCAGAAGAATGTGCACATGATCTATCTAAGGTGGTACCTACGGTTGACATTTAAAGAAGGTGTCAAACAAAATCAAAGATCCTTCATGTGATATCACCATTGTTGGAGTAGAATTCATTCATGATGATGGCAGACTCAGTTGTACCTATCACAGTAATTTCAGATATTATTTTCAATGAGCATTTGACTAGTGCTGTAACATTAACTGAAAAGGACATGCATCCAAAAGTCTGTTGTGACCAGGACATAGATATCATAGGATACTTTATTAGTACTTTGCAAGGTCTTGGAAGGGACTCAATAATAACAATGTATGTGCCTATCAAAATTAAAAACATCATTGGTGGCAAGTTTTAGCTACGCTAGGCTTAATGCTGGTGCCAGGATCTGAAAACCTGGTAGTATTATATACTGCCGTAATCTCGCTGGTGATGGTTCACACAAATTTCACTGTACAATATATTAACAAACAGTTTAGCAAAGTATTTGATTCCAAGATTGGCACCATAAAGACATATGGACATGTTATAAAGTAGAAAACAGATGCCATACCAGTCAAGCATATAGTTAGGCCAATACCACTTAGCGTAAGAGATTATCTAAAAACATTATTAGTTAAACACACTGATAAAGGCATTATTGAGAGCACAGAGCATTCAGAGTGGGTTAGTCCGATTGTTCATTGTTCAGAAAAAACAAGGGATATTCGCTTGTGTGCAGATTTGTGCCCATTGAACAAAAATATCAATATAGATTGTCATCTATCACTCAAAATTCATGATTTACTGGCCAACAATGGGCATGCTAAGTATTTTTCCTTGTTGGGCCTAAGTTTGGCATACCACCCAGTTACACATGCTATGGACCCACATGATATGACAACATTTGTGACTCTCTTTGGGGCATACACATTTTAAGTTCTCCTGTTTGTGTGAGTATTGTGTGTGCTGCTGGTTCCTGAGTGTGAGATGGATTCTTGTGTTGTGTACTAACCTTTGCTTTAGCTCACCCATTTGTGTGAGTGAAGTGTGTGCTGCTGGTTGCTTTGATGCACATGATTTGAGTGTGTGATGGATAGGTGGAGTGTCTACTAACCATGCTTTTCTTCCCCTGAAGTGTGCTTTCTGTTTCTGTGACTGAAGTGTGTGCTGCTGGTTCCTGAGTGTGTGATGGATGCTTGAGGTTTTACTAACCTGCCTTATTTCTCCTATTTGTGTGAGTGAAGTGTGTGCTGCTAGTTTCTGTGCTGCACCTGTTCTGAGTGTGTCACAATGCTCGGTTTGTGTACTAACTGTAGGAAACTGGGTTGCAGTAGTCCTCCCACTTTTTGCTTTTGCCTGGTATTTGATGGAACTTTGACTGGAGTGTGTTGGACACGTGGGTTGTGTGCTAACCCTTGCTTTAGCTCCCCTGTTTGTGTGAGTGAAGTGTGCACTGCTGGTTTCTGAGCTGTAGTTGTTTGCACTGCAGGTTCCTGTGCTCCAGCTGTTTGCACTCCTGGTTCCTGTGCTGCAGCTGGTTGCGTTCATGGTTCCTGTGCTGCAGCTGGTTGCACTGCTGGCTCCTGCACTGCACCTGTTTGCACTCCTGGCTCCTGTGCTGCAGCTGGTTGCACTCATGGTTCCTGTGCTGCAGCTGGTTGCACTCATGGTTCCTGCACTGAGCCTGTTTGCACACCTGGTTCCTGTGCCGCAGCTGGTTGCGCTCATGGTTCCTGTGCTGCACCTGTTTGCACTGCTGGCTCCTGCACTGCACCTGTTTGCACTCCTGGTTCCTGTGCTGCAGCTGGTTGCGCTCATGGTTCCTGTGCTGCAGCTGGTTGCACTCATGGTTCCTGCACTGAACCTGTTTGCACTCCTGGTTCCTGTGCTGCAGCTGGTTGCGCTCATGGTTCCTGTGCTGCACCTGTTTGCACTGCTGGCTCCTGCACTGCACCTGTTTGCACTCCTGGTTCCTGTGCTGCAGCTGGTTGCGCTCATGGTTCCTGTGCTGCACCTGTTTGCACTGCTGGCTCCTGCACTGCACCTGTTTGCACTCCTGGTTCCTGTGCTGCAGCTGGTTGCGCTCATGGTTCCTGTGCTGCAGCTGGTTGCACTCATGGTTCCTGCACTGAACCTGTTTGCACTCCTGGTTCCTGTGCTGCAGCTGGTTGCGCTCATGGTTCCTGTGCTGCACCTGTTTGCACTGCTGGCTCCTGCACTGCACCTGTTTGCACTCCTGGTTCCTGTGCTGCAGCTGGTTGCGCTCATGGTTCCTGTGCTGGAGCTGGTTGCACTCATGGTTCCTGCACTGAACCTGTTTGCACTCCTGGTTCCTGTGCTGCAGCTGGTTGCGCTCATGGTTCCTGTGCTGCACCTGTTTGCACTGCTGGCTCCTGCACTGCACCTGTTTGCACTGCTGGTTCCTGTGCTGCACCTGTTTGCACTGCTGCTTCCTGCGCTGCACCTGTTTGCACTCCTGGTTCCTGCACTGCACCTGTTTGCACTCTTGGTTTTTGATCTGCACCTGTTTGCACTGTGCTGCAACTGTTTGCACTGTTTGTTCCCGCGCTGCAGCTGTTTGCCCTCCTGGTTCCTGCGCTGCGCCTGTTCCACACCTGGCTCCTGCACTGCACCTGTTTTCACTGCTGGTTTCTGCGCTGTACCTGGTTGCACTGCTGGTTCCTGCACTGCAGCTGTTTGCACTGCTTGTTCTACCACTGCACCTGTTTGCACTGCTGGTTCTTGCGCTACACCTGTTTGCACTCTTGGTTCCTGTGCTGCATCTGTTTTCACTCCTGGTTCCTGCGCTGCAGCTGTTTTCACTCCTGGTTCCTGCGCTGCACTTCTTTGCACTCCTGGTTCCCGCGCTGCACCTGTTTGCTCTCCTGGTTCCTGCGCTGCATCTGTTTGCACTGCTGCTTCCTGCGCTGCAGCTGTTTTTACTCCTGGCTCCTGTGCTGCACCTGTTTGCACTCCTGGTTCCTGCACTTCACCTTTTTGCACTCATGCGTCCTGTGCTGCACGTGTTTGCACTCCTGGTTCCAGCACTGCACCTGTTCTCACTCCTGGTTCCTGCGCTGCAGCTGTTTTCACTCCTGGTTCCTGCGCTGCACCTCTTTGCACTCCTGGTTCCCGCGCTGCACCTGTTTGCACTCCTCGTTCCTGCACTGCAGCTCTTTGCACTCCTCATTCCTGCGCTGCGCCTGTTTGCACTGCTGGTTCCAGCGCTGCACCTGTTTTCACTCCTGGTGCTTGCGCTGCACCTGTTTGCACTGCTGCTTCCTGCGCTGCACCTGTTTGCACTGCTGCTTCCTGCGCTACAGCTGTTTGAACTCCTGGTTCCTGTGCTGCACTTGGTTGCACTCCTGGTTCCTGTGCTGCACCTGTTTGCAATACTGGTTCCAGTGCTGCACCTGTTTGACCTCGTCGCTCCTGCGCTGCACCCGTTTGCACTCCTGGTTCCTGTGCTGCACCTGTTTGCACTCCTGGTTCCTGTGCTGCACCTGTTTGCACTCCTGGTTCCTGCGCTGCAGCTGTTTGAACTCCTGGTTCCTGTGCTGCACTTGTTTGCACTCCTGGTTCGTGTGCTGCACCTGTTTGCACTGCTGGCTCCTACACTGCACCTGTTTGCACTCCTGGTTTCTGCTTTGCACCTGTTTGCACTTCTGGTTCCTGCGCTGCGCCCGTTTGCACTCCTGGTTCATGCGCTGCACCCGTTTGCAATCATGGTTCCTGCGCTGCACCCGTTTGCACTCCTGGTTCCTGTTCTGCACCTGTTTGCACTCCTGGTTCCTGCGCTGCACCTGTTTGAACTCCTGGTTCCTGCGCTGCACTTGTTTGCACTCCTGGTTCCTGTGCTGCACCTGTTTGAACTTATGGTTCCTGTGCTGCACTTGTTTGCACTCCTGGTTCGTGTGCTTCACCTGTTTGCACTGCTGGTTTCTGCGCTGCACCTGTTTGCACTCCTGGTTCCAGCGCTGCAGCTCTTTGCACTGCGGGTGCCTGTGCTGCACCTGTTTGCATTGCTGGTTCCTGTGATGTACCCGTTTGCACTCCTGGTTCCTGCGCTGTACCCGTTTGCAATCCTAGTTCCTGCGCTGCACCTGTTTGCACTCCTGGTTCCTGCGCTGCACCTGTTTGCACTGTTGGTTCCTGTGCTGCACCTGTTTGCACTCCTGGTTCCTGCGCCTCACCTGTTTGCACTGCTGGTTCCTGCGATGTACCCGTTTGCACTCCTGGTTCCTGCGCTGCACCCGATTGCAATCCTGGTTCCTGCGCTGCACCTGTTTGCACTCCTGGTTCCTGCGCTGCACCTGTTTGCACTGCTGGTTCCTGTGATGTACCCGTTTGCACTCCTGGTTCCTGTGCTGCACCTGTATGCAGTCCTGGTTCCTGCGCTGCACCTGTTTGCCCTGTTCGTTCCTGCGCTGCGCCTGTTTGCACGTTGGTTCCTGCGCTGAGCCTGTTTGCACTCCTGGTTCCTGCGCTGCACCTGTTTGCACTCCTGGTTTCTGCGCTGCACCTGTTTGCACTCCTGCTTCCTGCGCTGCGCCTGTTTGCACTGTTGGTTCCTGCGCTGCAACTGTTTGCACTCCTGGTTCCTGCGCTGCGCCTGTTTGCACTCCTGTTTGCACTGTTGGTTCCTGCGCTGCACCTGTTTGCACTGTTGGTTCCTGCCCTGCACCTGTTTGCACTCCTGGTTCCTGCGCTGCACCTGTTTGCACTCCTGGTTCCTGCGCTGCGCCTGTTTGCACTCCTGGTCCCTGCGCTGCATCTGTTTGCACGTTGGTTCCTGCGCTGCGCCTGTTTGCACTCCTGGTTCCTGCGCTGCACCTGTTTGCACGTTGGTTCCTGCGCTGCGCCTGTTTGCACTCCTGGTTCCTGCGCTGCGCCTGTTTGCACTCCTGGTCCCTGCGCTGCATCTGTTTGCACGTTGGTTCCTGCGCTGTGCCTGTTTGCACTCCTGGTTCCTGTGCTGCGCCTGTTTGCACTGTTGGTTCCTGCGCTGCGCCTGTTTGCACGTTGGTTCCTGCGCTGCGCCTGTTTGCACTCCTGGTTCCTGCGCTGCACCTGTTTGCACTCCTGGTTCCTGCGCTGCGCCTGTTAGCACTGTTGGTTCCTGTGCTGCGCCTGTTTGCACGTTGGTTCCTGCGCATCGCCTGTTTGCACTCTTGGTTCCTGCGCTGCACCTGTTTGCACTCCTGGTTCCTGTGCTGCGCCTGTTTGCACTGTTGGTATCTGCGCTGCGCCTGTTTGCACTGTTGATTCCTGCGCTGCACCTGTTTGCACTCCTGGTTCCTGCGCTGCACCTGTTTGCACTCCTGGTTCCTGCGCTGCACCTGTTTGCACTGTTGGGGCCATATGCATGAACACATTTTCCCATAGACACAGAATGGTCTAAACCCTTTGATGCATCTGGCCCATGGTTCCTGCGCTGCACCTGTTTGCACGGTGGTTCCTGCGCTGCACCTGTATGCACTGTTGGTTCCTGCGCTGCACCTGTTTGCACCGCTGGTTCCTGCGCTGCGCCTGTTTGCACGTTGGTTCCTGCGCTGCACCTGTATGCACTGTTGGTTCCTGCGCTTCACCTGATTGCACGTTGGTTACTGCGCTGCGCCTGTTTGCACTCCTGGTTCCTGCGCTGCACCTGTTTGCACTCCTGGTTCCTGCGCTGCACCTGTTTGCACTCCTGGTTCCTGCGCTGCACCTGTTTGCACGTTGGTTCCTGCGCTGCACCTGTTTGCACGTTGGTTAATGCGCTGCGCCTGTTTGCACGTTGGTTCCTGCGCTGCACCTGTTTGCACCGCTGGTTCCTGCGCTGCGCCTGTTTGCACGTTGGTTCCTGCGCTGCACCTGTATGCACTGTTGGTTCCTGCGCTTCACCTGTTTGCACGTTGGTTCCTGCGCTGCACCTGTTTGCACGTTGGTTACTGCGCTGCGCCTGTTTGCACTCCTGGTTCCTGCGCTGCACCTGTTTGCACTCCTGGTTCCTGCGCTGCACCTGTTTGCACTCCTGGTTCCTGCGCTGCACCTGTTTGCACGTTTGTTCCTGCGCTGCACCTGTTTGCACGTTGGTTCCTGTGCTGCGCCTGTTTACACGTTGGTTCCTGCGCTGCGCCTGTTTGCACGTTGGTTACTGCGCTGCGCCTGGTTGCACGTTGGTTACTGCGCTGCGCCTGGTTGCACGTTGGTTACTGTGCTGCGCCTGTTTGCACATTGGTTCCTGTGCTGCGCCTGTTTGCACGTTGGTTAGTGTGCTGCGCCTGTTTGCACGTTGGTTCCTGTGCTGCGCCTGTTTGCACGTTGGTTCCTGCGCTGCGCCTGCTTTCACTGTTGGTTCCTGCGCTGCACCTGTTTTCACTGTTGGTTCCTGCGCTGCGCCTGTTTGCACTGTTGGTTCCTGCGCTGCGCCTGTTTGCACTGTTGGTTCCGGCGCTGTGCCTATTTGCACGTTGGTTCCGGCGCTGTGCCTGTTTGCACGTTGGTTCCTGCGCTGTGCCGGTTTGCACGTTGGTTCCTGCGCTGCGCCTGTTTGCACGTTGGTTCCTTCGCTGCACCTGTTTGCACTCCTGGTTCCTGCGCTGCACCTGTTTTCACTGTTGGTTCCTGCGCTGCGCTGCGCCGGTTTGCACGTTGGTTCCTTCGCTGCACCTGTTTGCACGTTGGTTCCTTCGCTGCACCTGTTTGCACTCCTGGTTCCTGCGCTGCACCTGTTTTCACTGTTGGTTCCTGCGCTGCGCTGCGCCGGTTTGCACGTTGGTTCCTTCGCTGCGCCTGTTTGCACGTTGGTTCCTGCGCTGCGCCGGTTTGCACGTTGGTTCCTGCGCTGCGCCGGTTTGCACGTTGGTTCCTTCGCTGCACCTGTTTGCACGTTGGTTCCTTCGCTGCGCCTGTTTGCACGTTGGTTCCTGCGCTGCGCCGGTTTGCACGTTGGTTCCTGCGCTGCGCCGGTTTGCACGTTGGTTCCTTCGCTGCGCCTGTTTGCACGTTGGTTCCTGTGCTGCGCCTGTTTGCACGTTGGTTCCTGCCCTGCACCTGTTTGCACGTTGGTTCCTGCGCTGCGCCTGTTTGCACGTTGGTTCCTGCCCTGCACCTGTTTGCACGTTGGTTCCTGCGCTGCGCCTGTTTGCACGTTGGTTCCTGCGCTGCGCCTGTTTGCACGTTGGTTCCTGCCCTGCACCTGTTTGCACGTTGGTTCCTGCGCTGCGCCTGTTTGCACGTTGGTTCCTGCCCTGCACCTGTTTGCACGTTGGTTCCTGCCCTGCACCTGTTTGCACGTTGGTTCCTGCGCTGCGCCTGTTTGCACGTTGGTTCCTGCCCTGCACCTGTTTGCACGTTGGTTCCTGCGCTGCGCCTGTTTGCACGTTGGTTCCTGCCCTGCACCTGTTTGCACGTTGGTTCCTGCGCTGCGCCTGTTTGCACGTTGGTTCCTGCGCTGCGCCTGTTTGCACGTTGGTTCCTGCCCTGCACCTGTTTGCACGTTGGTTCCTGCGCTGCGCCTGTTTGCACGTTGGTTCCTGCCCTGCACCTGTTTGCACGTTGGTTCCTGCCCTGCACCTGTTTGCACGTTGGTTCCTGCGCTGCGCCTGTTTGCACGTTGGTTCCTGCCCTGCACCTGTTTGCACGTTGGTTCCTGCGCTGCGCCTGTTTGCACGTTGGTTCCTGCCCTGCACCTGTTTGCACGTTGGTTCCTGCGCTGCGCCGGTCCTGTGTGTGTGATGGATGCTCTGGTTGTGTTCTAAAGTTCCTGCACCCGGTCTGTTGATGTTCGACCGTCTCATGTTCATCTTCTCCCAATCTGGTACCTTTGATGAACACTAAATATAACCGGGGAACATTGATGTATAAATGAAAGAGCACAAGGAATTACAATGATTACAAAGTCCCATTATGCTAATGAAGAACGCAGGAAAGAGAGAGGGAATTAGATTATATTAAACAGGATGTAAATAATGGCGCTTTTAACGAGCTCCAAGCAGTTTAGTCATCCCGTCCCCAACCGCAAGACAGCTCCAGACGAAAATAAAAATATTAGAGCACTCTGCGCAAAGCCGTCCGTGCGGCTGTCGTGATGTTTGCTCGCAGCCGCCGCAGTGAAGGGCCGCCGCCACGGGCGTCCGGCACCCGTGACAGCTCGCTATTAAATCTGAAAACGCTGCTTCCGCCCTGCATTTTAATGCCACGTCTCTGCTGTCAACAGAGTCCCTTTCTTGCATTCTGTCGGAGCGGGGAAAAAATAAGACTTCAGGCGCAGAAAAAGTGAAAGAACTGGAGTAATGAGAAAGCCAGGGTTGCGCTGTTGCATTCGTCGCGCGATAAATTCCCGCAGAAAGTGTTCTACAAAGAGGCCGCTGATGTCTCCCGCAGTTTCTACTACCTCCTGACTTTGTCAGCACTGAGATCTTTCTCGATAGGGGACATGTGGGAGCTGCGAGCAACATGAAAGGGGCCTTTCTGGCTGAGGGGTCCTTACGTGCCGCGCGCCATCTTGTCTGAGACATCTTCAAGCGCATATGTAGTTTCCAAGTTGTCCTGCGAGAGCTGCGTGTCAGGCGCGTGCCGGAGTATGTGGACTGCACCATTTTCTTTCCTTCAGCAGGCATTTACACCAGTCACATTTCCGCTTTGTTTGCTCCATTATTAACTCCCTTGTTTGACGTCGCGCGCTGCTTGCTTGCTCCTACTCGCGCGCCCTCCTGCCTCTGCTGTTTCATCCTCTTCTCCAGGAGCTGGAAGGATGACATGCTTGTGTCTTCTAGGTGCAGACTTGGAAATAATTGCAAAGACCTTCTGCATAAAACTTTTAAATATAGAGCACAAGTTATTGCTAATGTACTCAGTTATTGAGTATCCCTGACGGTTTCTGCAAATCCTTTAAATTATTGCTTCAAACCACTTTATAGCTTGTAGAATATAGACCACATTCACTTCATATTGATTGAAAAAAAAGGAAAACAGACTTTTGGCCCAAATTTTTACCTATTTTTCACATTTTCAAATTATCTTTGAATAGTAACTTTTTTATTAGTAGGATAAGCACAAAATAAATTTCCGCCATTACAAACCATGAGGCATGTTTAAGAAATATCTAAGGGGTTATTATGATGGAGGACGACCCTCCACCATCAGTCGTGCCGTGGCAGGCCTTCCGCCACTGGAACGCGATTCTTCCCCACCACATTGCAATGGAGGGGGGAACTGCCACACGCTAACGTTCCAATTGCTTGGCAGAGCGGTCTGCATCCCCGAAATGGTGGCGGTGCCTAGCAGGCACCGTCTGCCAAATTAGGATGCTGGCTTCAGCAAGCCTTTGCATGGTGGGTAAAAAATCATTGAAAGGCTAGCGGGGATTGGTTTTGGGGGCCCGTTTGGGGGGTGGTGTTTGTGCACTGGGGAGGTACCCATGGTACCCCCCTACATTTGACTGCAGCAAGTGGCAGGCACTGTGTGGTGCCTGCCACGTAGTGCAGAGAAATGCACAACATGCATTTTTAACATTGTGGCGGGTGCTGCAGTCAGCAGCACCCGCCGCAATGTTAAATTACAAAATGGGACTGCCATGATGGTGGTTGCATTCTAATTAGGTGTGCGGGACCGCCGCATGCACGGCGGGCGGTCCCGATCCCCACCACAATGGCGGGTGGACTCAGGTCTGCCCACCATCGTACTGACCACCTAAACTGTGATTTCCGTTACAGCAACTACGATGAGACCCTCATTTTCTTGTTCTTGCTGGGGTTGGCAGGTGGTCTCCTGATATCGTTGCCAGTCGCCCAAGCTATTGTTTCATAATCTCTGTCATTTGCTCCATCGACTGGTGTCACAGCAGAACAACAGACGGACAATCTATCGCTGCACTGAGGGCAGCTTTTAAGCATAAAGTATGTCAGATAAAAGAGAGTATATTGAAGCAGAGTGGCTCAGAAATTTCACTCTACTAAAAGACAAGAATCACTCCCACCTGTGGAGGCACATAAACCGCTTGGGGAATCCTGAGCAAACCATGGAGAATGGAGTGCTGGAAAGAGACTGGATCAGTAATGTTGAACAGTTATACACAACTGACCAGGTGGAGAAAACAGCTCCGTCTCCACCCCAACTTGCTTCAGATCCCTGGGGCCATCAGTGCACACCTATTGCAGAAGGCACAGGAAGATATACTATTTAGAAAATGAGGAATGAGGTATGATGGGGCCACAGGACTCAACGGTATCCCTGCTGCTGTGTTCAAAACGATGCAAGACTTCTGAGTGACCACTCTTAAACCACTTTTTGATCACACGTCAGCATTCTCCAGGAGGGGATCAGTTCTATTTCGCATTCATAAAAAGGTTGACCTTTCCAACCCAGCAATTTATCGGCTTGTTGCTCTTCTCGATCCTGAAGCCAAAGCATATGCCTGCATAAAGTCACAACAAATATTCTCTGCATACTCTATACAACACTACCAATGTAGATGCTAGCCCAAGTGATATCACTGATGCTGATATGCCCTAAACAACGTGACATGTGATGCAAGATAGAAAGATTTTGGGCACAAATCAATCTGATGGTAGGCAGAAGAGAGATTCTAGATGTCAGCTCACTCTGCCTAACTCATCAAAGGAGGCAATTTGCCATTGATAGGAAGGTGAAGTATGTCCACCCAGGTGTTTTTGTTCTGGTCACAGCACATTCAGAGGAGACCATCTCTCTTATGAGCAACCATTATAGTGGTCAGTCACCGTGACTCCACTGTTTGAGAATCACAAGCATTTTATTGTTTATTTTGATTATCCTTGCATTGACCTTTGTTGGAGAGTCCTCACAAACAAAAGCAGCATCAATTACAATACAGTGCTTATTTTTCTGCATGAAGGTTATGTATTATGGTGGGTTCAGGGACATCAGCAATGGGAACAGACATGCTTCACGATGTTGTACACCATTACATGGTACAGGTTCAGTATTGTTGTGTGTTGTGTCTTTGATACCTAGAGTTTATATAAATAAGCCACTTATTAGTCAGGTGTATTTGAAGGATTTCTTGCCATTTATAAAAGCACATTAATAGCATTTAGGCCTGGTGATGAATGGGAAGAGGCTACATGTGTACACTCCCCAATACTGTCTTGTGATCTGCTATTTTTTTGAATCTATCACAAGGACACACTGAGTGGCTATTGGTTCTAGTCAAAGGAGCCATGATTGAGGTCCCTTGTTTATCACTACAGACTTTGGGCCTCATTATGAGGCCCTGCATCAGTTTTGCGCTTCCGATGCGTCACTTTTTGTGACGCATCGGCGGCGTAAAACATGCCTCCTGTTGTGCTCTATTTACAAAGTGACGCATCTAAGCAGATGCGTCACTTTGTAAACCCATGCTCTACATTATACCTGCGTCAGGTATAATGTATGCAGGGGGTGGCGTTCCCCCGCAAAAAGCCCCGTAGAAGTGACGCAGTGAAATCAATGCGATTTCACTGCGTCACTTCTAGTACGCTGTTGCATCAAAATCTTGCGCCTGCCTCACAGCAGGAGTAAGACTGACGCAGGCACATTTCATATGGGGCTTGCCCCATGTGAAAGGACGCATTGCTGGAGTTGCGACACTTTTGTGATACACTCCAGCAATGCCCCACTTTTGCGCCTACAGATATGTCAGAAATACTGACGTATCTGTAACTCCTTGCGACATGATGGGTCATACATTAAATATGATGTACAAAAGGGGGTGGTGATGGACGGAGCATCTGAATCAATCCAAAACTCACACCAAGTCAAAGGATCTGGGTTTAATCCATCACCGTTCTTTAGCCCACTTTGCCACCCCAGTTCAGACATAGCTATATGCAAATCAGTCTGACCCTGTGCCTCATGGGAACAGTCCAGCCCGAACTGCCAAGCCATGTCTTCCCTGGACCGGAAACAAGCTTCCGAGGACCGGTTTCTGGCATTCCAGCCGTCTTCAGCCCGGCTTGCTTGAATCCAGTGGCATAACGGTGATGGGACAAACCCAGATCTTTTGACTGGGTGTGAGTGTTTGATTGGTTCAGATGCTCCGTCCATCACCACCCCCTTTTGTACCGCTTTTGGCCGCCATAAGTGTGGCAGGGTATGCTCAGACGTGAGTCCCTTGTTCACTTTGCCACTGGATTTAAGCAAGCCGGGCTGAAGACGGGTGTAATGCCAGAAACCGGTCCTCGGAAGCTTGTTTCCGGTCCAGGGAAGGCATGGCTTGGCAGTTCGGGCTGGACTGTTCCCATGAGGCACAGGGTCAGACTGATTTGCATATAGCCATGTCTTAACTGGGGTGGCAGAGTGGGCTAAAGAACGGAGATGGGTCAAACCCAGATCTTTTGACTGGGTGTGAGTGTTTGATTGGTTAAGATGCTCCATCCATCACCACCCCCTTTTGTACCGCTTTTGGCTGCCATAAGTGTGGCAGGGTATGCTCAGACGTGAGTCCCTTGCTCACTTTGCCACTGGATTCAAGCAAGCCGGGCTGAAGACGGCTGTAATGCCAGAAACCGGTCCTCAGAAGCTTGTTTCCGGTCCAGGGAAGGCATGGCTTGGCAGTTCGGGCTGGACTGTTCCCATGAGGCACAGGGTCAGACTGATTTGCATATAGCCATGTCTTAACTGGGGTGGCAGAGTGGGCTAAAGAACGGTGATGGGTCAAACCCAGATCTTTTGACTGTGTGTGAGTGTTTGATTGGTTCAGATGCTCCGTCCATCACCACCCCCTTTTGTACCGCTTTTGGCCGCCATAAGTGTGGCAGGGTATGCTCAGACGTGAGTCCCTTGCTCACTTTGCCACTGGATTCAAGCAAGCCGGGCTGAAGACGGCTGTAATGCCAAAAACCGGTCCTCGGAAGGTTGTTTCCGGTCCAGGGAAGGCATGGCTTGGCAGTTCGGGCTGGACAGTTCCCATGAGGCACAGGGTCAGACTGATTTGCATACAGCCATGTCTTAACTGGGGTGGCAGAGTGGGCTAAAGAACGGTGATGCGTCAAACCCAGATCTTTTGACTGGGTGTGAGTGTTTGATTGGTTCAGATGCTCCGTCCATCACCACCCCCTTTTGTACCGGTTTTGGCCACCATAAGTGTGGCAGGGTATGCTCAGACGTGCGTCCCTTGCTCACTTTGCCACTGGGTTCAAGCAAGCCGGGCTGAAGACGGCTGTAATGCCAGAAACCGGTCCTCAGAAGCTTGTTTCCGGTCCAGGGAAGGCATGGCTTGGCAGTTCGGGCTGGACTGTTCCCATGAGGCACAGGGTCAGACTGATTTGCATATAGCCATGTCTTAACTGGGGTGGCAGAGTGGGCTAAAGAACGGTGATGGGTTAAACCCAGATCTTTTGACTGGGTGTGAGTGTTTGATTGGTTCAGATGCTCCGTCCATCACCACCCCCTTTTGTACCGTTTTTGGCCGCCATAAGTGTGGCAGGGTATGCTCAGACGTGAGTCCCTTGCTCACTTTGCCACTGGATTCAAGCAAGCAGGCTGAAGACGGCTGTAATGCCAGAAACCGGTCCTCGGAAGCTTGTTTCCGGTCCAGGGAAGGCATGGCTTGGCAGTTCGGGCTGGACTGTTCCCATGAGGCACAGGGTCAGACTGATTTGCATATAGCCATGTCTTAACTGGGGTGGCAGAGTGGGCTAAAGAACGGTGATGGGTCAAACCCAGATCTTTTGACTGGGTGTGAGTGTTTGATTGGTTAAGATGCTCCGTCCATCACCACCCCCTTTTGTACCGCTTTTGGCCGCTATAAGTGTGGCAGGGTATGCTCAGACGTGAGTCCCTTGCTCACTTTGCCACTGGATTCAAGCAAGCCGGGCTGAAGACGGCTGTAATGCCAGAAACCGGTCCTCGTAAGCTTGTTTCCGGTCCAGGGAAGGCATGGCTTGGCAGTTCGGGCTGGACTGTTCCCATGAGGCACAGGGTCAGACTGATTTGCATATAGCCATGTCTTAACTGGGGTGGCAGAGTGGGCTAAAGAACGGTGATGGGTCAAACCCAGATCTTTTGACTGGGTGTGAGTGTTTGATTGGTTCAGATGCTCCGTCCATCACCACCCCCTTTTATACATTAAATATGAAGCATCAGGTATGTCGCAAGGAGTGCGCACTGAGAAGTGACGCATTGCTGCTTTCACGCAGCGAAGCGTCATTTCTCATAAATGAGGCCCTTTGAGTCTAGTGTAAGGCAGGATGAATTGTCATGCGAGCAATGGGAAGACATTTTCTTGACTTGTAATCAACCCCATTCTGTTCATGATGATATATATATATGGTGCGTGTGTCCAAGTGATATGGCATGCAGGGCTAAGGGAGTCC
Organism: Lissotriton helveticus; assembly: GCF_964261635.1. Lineage (NCBI taxonomy): Eukaryota > Metazoa > Chordata > Amphibia > Caudata > Salamandridae > Lissotriton > Lissotriton helveticus. The sequence goes on from NC_136064.1 coordinate 73,121,977, forward strand.
GAGGAAGTTGTATCTTTTGGTAACACAAAAGAGGTGCGCAGAAAAAGCATTCTGCCGTGAAAATGTTGCATCCAGGGTGGACCATTCTGATGACACCACAAAGACCAACTGAAGGTGAATCTTTGAAGGCTGAGTTTTGCAATCGCAACATTTAGAAAATAACTACAAAAACTAAGAAGAATGCAAGTGTCTACATGCCTGAGAGTAATGGAATAACAATGTATAAAATGTGCCAGTCTTGAGACATCATCTGTCAGTAAATGAGATTAGAAAGGCGATTTTGACTTTTTGTTTTGATGAACAACTTTGTGTTGCATTGTGCTGTTGACAGCTCATTTCATAGCAAGTAGTCCCTGATACGAAAGGCCACTGTGGGATTACTAATAGGTGTTGGTGTTAGAGGCTTGTACATTCAACCTGTTACTTTGTAGCTGTTATTTTGTTCAATGAACTTTATTTGTGTATTAATAACTAGCAGCCCGTCCCGACGTTGTCTGGATATGAATTGTTATGTGTGTAATGTTTGTAATAGTAAACGTTAATGTGTGTACGCTGACAGTGCCCGGCGTGATCCCGTGTTTCAATTGGGGGTGGGGTCGCACACTACTCACAAACCAGCGGTATCGCCCCTAAGGACTGTGGTAAATGCAGTTACGGTTTCTGCGATGCATCTTCTTTCGATTCTCTGCTATCTTCGCTGTCTTCGCCATCCCTGGACATGTGTTTCGGGGTATCACCCTTCGTCAGCAGGGATAGGCGGTGTTCTGGGGTTGCCGGTGGCTGCCAAATATCTGCCAGGTTTAGTACCACTCAGGCGCGTAGGTGCGGGGTCCCAGGCTCGTCAGCCAACTGCTCGAGGGAGCTTTAACATTACAATCGGGGTGGGGTCGCACACTACTCACACACCAGCGATATCACCCCTAAGGACTGTGGTAAATGTAGTTATGTGTTCCGCGATGCATCTTCTTTCGATTCTCTGCTATCTTCGCTGTCTTCGCCATCCCTGGACACGTGTTTTGGGGTATCACCCCTCATCAGCAGGGATAGGCCATGTTCTGGGGTTGCCGGTGGCTGCCAAATATCTGCCAGGTTTAGTCCCACTCAGGCGCGTAGGTGCGTGGTCCCAGGCTCGTCAGCCAACTGCTCGAGGGAGCTTTAACATTACAATTGGGGGTGGGGTCGCACACTACTCACACACCAGCTGTATCGCCCCTAAGGACTGTGGTAAATGTAGTTACGTGTTCCGCGATGCATCTTCTTTCGATTCTCTGCTATCTTCGCTGTCTTCGCCATCCCTGGACATGTGTTTCGGGGTATCACCCCTCGTCAGCAGGGATAGGGCGTGTTCTGGGGTTGCGTGTGGCTGCCAAATATCTGCCAGGTTTAGTACCACTCAGGCGCGTAGGTGCGGGGTCCCAGGCTCGTCAGCCAACTGCTCGAGGGAGCTTTAACATTATAATTGGGGGTGGGGTCGCACACTACTCACACACCAGTGGTATTGCCCCTAAGGACTGTGGTAAATGTAGTTACGTGTTCCGCGATGCATCTTCTTTCGATTCTCTGCTATCTTCGCTGTCTTCGCCATCCCTGGACACGTGTTTCGGGATATCACCCCTCGTCATCAGGGATAGGCCGTGTTCTGGGTTTGCCGGTGGCTGCCAAATATCTGCCAGGTTTAGTACCACTCAGGCGCGTAGGTGCGGAATGCGAAGGGGCGACCCGGCTGAGAGGTCAGGATTGTGCTCCCTCCCTGTTTCCTCTTTAGGGCTCCCGTGAGCCTCCATAGCTGACGAGCTATAGGCGAAGCACCTCCGCACCCGAGAAGCAACGAAGCCTGGATTGTTTGGCAGCCTCTTAGCCCCCCTAAACTGATCTCTACTGATGAAGGATACTATGCAGAAACACGAGCCATGTGTCGTGTCTAGAGACACCTTTTACTAAGCACCTGATTGCACCAACCTTGGTGTAATACTTACGAACTTTGTCCTGAATCGTGTGAACTGCATTTACCAGAATGCGAAGGGGCGACCCGGCTGAGAGGTCAGGAGTGTGCTCCCTCCCTGTTTCGTGTTTAGGGCTCCCGTGAGCCTGCATAGCTGACGAGCTATAGGCGAAGCACCTCCGCGCCCGAGAGGCAACAAAGCCTGGATTGTTTGGCAGCCTCTTAGCCACCCCAAACTGATCTCTACTGATGAAGGATAATATCCAGAAACACGAGCCATGTCTCGTGTCTAGAGACACCTTTTACTAAGCACCTGCTTGCACCAACCTTGGTGTAATACTTACGTACTTTGTCCTGAATCGTGTGAACTGCATTTACCGGAATGCGAAGGGGCGACCCGGCTGAGAGGTCAGGAGTGTGCTCCCTCCCTGTTACGTGATCCTGTGTTTACGAGGGCTGGTTTGAGGCCCCGCCTGAGCCACAGACTAAATTTTAATTGTGAAGTGGCTTAGATCGTGTGGTACGCTGCCTGCCTTCAGTGTCCGCTGGAGCTGTTGGAGCGTGAATATGGCGGTGAGTGAATGGCGCGTTGTGCGCCCCTATTTTTTTTCCCTGCAGCCACTTCTGAGAAATCTTGCGTTCCTAAAGGAGTAAAGTTTTGTTTTGTTAGTTTAATTTTGTAGGCAGTATGGCAAGGTCCGTCAATGCGGCGCCCGTTGGTGTTTTGATACGGCCGCGTGAGAAGTGATCAGAACGCCAAGGCGGAGCGTGAATGTGCTCGCACATTGGTGGCGCAAGCCGCGCCCCTTTTTTTTGTTAATTTTAGTGCTGCCCCCTCTGACAACCCTGACGCCCACAAAGTTTGCGCCGCACTATATACCATTAATGTTGCGTCATCAGAACCCCAAGGTGGAGCGTGAATGTGCGTGCACATTGCTGGCGAAAGGCGTGCCCCTTTTTATTTTAATTTTGGTGCAGCCCCCTCTGACAACGCTGACGCCCACAAAGGTTGCGCCGCACTATATGTGATTAATGGCACCGGAATGTCAATGTGCGTGAATGCGGCGCAGCTTGGTGTTTGTAGACGGAAGTGTGAGGCGCGAAGGTGGATCGTGAATGGGCGCGCACATTGTTTGTGAAAGGCGCGCTACTGAAGTACGCGGCCATTTTTTGTTTTACTTGTGGCACGCCCCTCTGACAACGCTGTTGTGCCATGCCCCTCTGTCAATGATGCACGCCCACAAAGGAATAATGTAGTGTAGTTTGGCACGCCAACGCCCAAGTGTACTTTGACACGCCCACACCAACGCCCACAAGGGACTACTTTACCCCTAAGGTTGTTTGACCTTTGTAATGTATATAGTGGCCAGCTGTATAGCCTATGTCCATCTGCTGCATCTCCCCTTTACAATGCTGTATTGGGTGTTGTGATTGGTGCTGTACTTCTTGAGTTTACCCACCTCAAAGGTTTCAGCTCTCTCTTTATAATAGTAGAATAAACGAGAAGCAATACAGAGGAAATGAGGAGGGATAAGAAAAAAATCAAATAAAACATCTGACAATAGCTTGATGTGAACATAATTGTGGTACATACAATTGATGACCTTAAAGTGCATAAGATAACAATAGACATAAATCCAGCTCTCAGGATGTAACAAAAGCATGTGCCGTTGAGCTAAGGGCAGACTATACGACTGGATGAAATGAAACAGGTATAACTGCAAAGTGTACACATCTCAGCGGTGCCCTGATGTGTTGAAGAAGAAAGGGGGTTAGAAAGGACAGGGGAGAGAGAGGGGGAGTCATGTATTTTTTACATTAATTATTGTGGAGTGCCCACATGAATGATGTGCGAGGGTCAGGTTCTAACATTTCCTATATGCTTGTCTAGGTGTTTCAGTGTTGCCACAGAATTCTGAATTATCTGCAGTGCGACGAAATCCATTTTTAGGAGCAACCATAAGATATTTCATTATCCTGCTGTATGGACATTTTCTTTCCTAGTGCTATTGCGGATGCCTTTTCGTTCCAAAAACTTAAGCCTGATGAAGGATTAGTAATTCTTCTTATTAATTCCATCTCTAAAATGTAAAGTATTCTGAGCAACGCAAATTGGCCATTTTCTCTTTGCAGTCTGTTTTGATCACTATTGGATTTCATTCAGGAACTGCTGGAGAGTTATCGATGTTGTCGATAATCTTAGAGCCGGGGTACTTTTTGTGCAGAACTGGGGAGCTTTGCGGCATATATGTCCTTTCAAGTACCATTTTCCTCAATATAATATATAATGGGATCCCCAATGCTCCTGGCATTTTGTGGCTTGAACCCCTTTCTCAGAACAATAATGGGCATATTACCAACAACGGGTGCTAAATATCGCTATGCGAGAATCACGCGATTTTAATTATCGCTGGCTATCTCAGGATTTTATCACCTGGGTAGTGCACTATTAACTACGATTATCACCCAGGCAATAAAAATCTAGCGAAAGCTGGCGAAATGCAGGAATATGGCTGGAAATCCAGCCATATTCCTGCAGCGATAGGCATTTACTTGTAAATAGCCCATGGTGGTTATAGCCTGAGGTTACACCCCCCATTACACATATAGCTAAGTCTGAATTTCAGCCGTTGTTAGCTTTCAGCGATAACCGCGGTTAGCGCGGGTTTTGACATCGCTATGTGTATCATGGCAGGCCTTGTAAATACCGCGATGTGCGGTTAGAGTCTTATTCCCTGTGGTTTTGCTCAGGAATGCCTACTTTGCATCTCATTAGAGATGCGATGCAAGGCGTAAGCAAAACCGGTGCTACGACAAGGAAACACGCACTGGCGTGTCCTTGCTGGTACTGCAATGCCATTATTGCCGCTTTTCGGCCGAAAACGGCCGATAAAGCGGTGATAATGGGCTTGTTATTATGCCCCTAAGTTTCTTTAACCCCTCCCCTGCTGATGACGGAACCGCTCCGTCATCAGCCGCGGTCGCGCTGTGCTGATGACGGAGCGGTTCCATCAGGGTCCGCCCGGCACGCCTGCGCGGCGCGGATTCCGCACCTGCGCTGAGCGTTCTATTGAGCGGGGCGGGCCATGACGGAACCGCTCCGTCATAAGCACAGCGCAACCAACGCTGGTGACGGAGCGGTTCCGTCACCAGCATGCGCCCGCCGCTCTTCCGCCCCGCCCCCTTAGCACTGTGGCGGAATAGCCGCCGCAGTGAATGGTTAAAGATCATGCAAGAGGCCATATCTGAACAGGAAAGTGCACAGGGGTCTTAAGTATCTCTTTTTCGATGGTGGTCTATACACAATGTCTCCATCGTCATATTATGAAGAGTATTGTGAAAAGATAAACCGGTTCTACTTCCCTTCCATTGCATGCTGTTCAGACATAAATAAAACACATAATCCCTCAAGGTGAAAGGGGTTGAGCTAAAACCTGGTCCTGGTTTCACATTCGGTGCCAGCAGCCGGAACAGAGTTGTGCTTTGAGTACTAAGTCATAAAGAAGGGTCATTTCAAGCCTGTGTTAAGCCTCTTTGTTCTTCCCTTGAGCATGGCAGACATATTACTCTTTTCTCTTGTACCAGATGGAAGAGTACTCACATACATGATGGGATCATGGGACCCATGACGTACACAGACTTCTTTAAGGAAGCACAGCCTCATTGTTTCCATGCAACATGCAGACACAACCAATGAGTCTTGGCTAGAGCTGGAGAAACCTTCAGCTGCTGAACGCCTACTAGCAGCAACTTGGCAGTGCTGAGCATGAAGGTGGGTGTGAAGCAGAAGAACCGAGGAAAGCCATCAAGCAGCCATTCTCTTACCCAGCCATTTATTAATCCATCAATTAACGCTTGTACAGATTCTCCACACCCATGGTGAAGGCAGCAGAAAGCCCTGTTAGATGCAAAAAGAGAATGGGAAAAATTATACAGAAAATTGAATTCAAGCAAAACGACTTTACAATAAATTGATAATATTGGCAGCACACTTAGGGATACAACGTGCTTCTACGTAAGTCGTAGCACGCGCCGTCCCGTAGAGGGGCAGGAAGACCCCAATGATGAAGCATGACACTGAATCAGGGTTCAGTGTGTGAGGGGTATTTTACAATTTTTTAAACATTGCCCTTCCAACAAATTGAGAGATGGAGCTCTGATCTTTTTGAACCATTGTTCACATATGACTAAACACTTCAAATACAAATAAAAATAGCAGCACACACATGGGTGCATATATATTCACATAATACATGGTAGAATCCCTATATAGTGTGCAGTATACATTGTAATAACATATTGTCCACCTCATAATATGTAGGTAGTGCTGTCAATTACAAATATTCATCTTTCGCAGCTGTTTGGCACTTACTTCTTCAGCCTTGTTAAACTTAAATGTTGCTTGTTGTGTCATCTCACACTGTTAGTAACCTGTGCATTGTAAATTAAACACAAATTGTTCCCGCAGATGTCGAAATAAGCAGAGCTTCCATTGTGTCTTGTGATGCCCCTGCATATTAAACGTTCACAGATGTTGCCCTACTATAATGTTTGAGAAATTACGGTGAAGCTCATGAAGCTATGAAATTACATGCATTACATCACATCGGAGGCTATCGTAAGAGGTGTGGTCCATGGTGCTGATCTTGAGACTCATGGAGATCCCAATGGTGTCCCTTCTTAATTAATCAATCAATCAATCAATCAGGGATTGGTGAAGCACAACTACTCACCCGAGAGGGTCTCCAGGCGCTGGGGGGGGGGGGGGGGGTAGCTCCTGGGAGTTCACGGCGACTCGTCGAAGAACCAGGGATTTATCAATTGCTGTTCAAAAGTTTTTATTTTGTTTTGGACTTTGCAGACTAGCATGGACTTGGTGTGCACTCATACAGCAGTGACACATGTGTTTTCAATGGATAATTGGCATGCTCGGCTAGTATGATTCATTGTCTGCGTGTCTGGAAGACATCAGCGAGCGGACAGGGTCCAACTGGCGTCAACTTCAGATGCAGAGCAGAAGTTTTCATGATGGGCCCTGGACACCTCCTGTGTATGATATCCCTAAATCCATCTCAGTTGTGATTACAAGGTCAGAGAATACTAAAACATGGGGTTTCTCTGTAACACTAATCTAGATTAAGAAAACCTCAGTGGCTGTTGTCTGTCACTTTCATTTGTGGCAAAAGCTGTTTTATCTCTCACTGCAGGGGACAGGGTCGCGATGACGTGAATAGAAGCAAGTTGCACCTTGACACAGTCATCAATGTTGTATATTTAATCTTAGAGGATAAATGTTTTGCCAGAAAGCAGATTTATTTTTGGACTTTTAATGATCTAGAGGTGGCTAAATTCAAAAACATTTCTTCTTATCAGAATCTGAATCTGCTATAGTGTTCAGGGCAAAGATCTGAACATTTCTGTTTCTGAACCCCATACATTCCCATCAGTACTTGGAGAATAAAAAGACCACTGAAGTGGTCTTGAAGTGGCTAGCAAAGAATGATGTCTCCTTCACAGATGGGATGAGCCTAATGTGATCTTCAACAACATGCAGGATTTCTGAGAATTTTTTTTTCCAAGCCTGTTAGTGGGATTTTTCTAGAAATCATTGTACGCCTGATTCATAACTTTCTTTCTTAAAATGTTGTGCAGCACTTTCAATTAGTGGTTCCTCCTGCATTACCACATGTAAGACACAATTACGGAGCAAAAGTCCTGGGAATTCTACTCATTATGACCAAGTATTATTCCATATATATGCTGAGTGTACTGTCCCACCTGTCTATGTGAACCTACTTGCAAATTCCAAAGGTTCATGCTAGAGAGCCATACTTGAACCCATGGTTGTGTAAATATGTAGGTGAACAAAATCCGTCTTTATTGGTTTGATCATTGGGTAGGTACTTGACATCCAATTCGGCATGAGCTCAAGCCAGACAAAGTCTGACATCCACTTGTTCTCCATCAGCTTCAAACAGCAAGAGGTTCTCTTTGTTCAACCTTGACTGCTTCATAATGTAGCTGACTGGCAATGTGAAGTCACTTTGATTTACCCATCACGGGAAACAACCTTTACAACGCAACTTTTACAACGCACTACCATTACAACAAACTTTTACAACGCAACATCCATTACATTGCATGCCATTGCAACGCAACCATTACAACGCATGACACTACAACGCATACCACTACAACGCATGTCATTGCAACGCATACCATTACAAGGCATAACATTACAACGCATAAAACCCTTACACTATCCCACACTTACCCTACTGTTGTACCCCCTGGAGTTAGAATAGTAATTTTTACCCCTACACTATCAGACACTTACCCTACTGTTGCACCCCCCTGTTGCACGCCCCTGGAGTTAGAAAAGTAATTTTTACCCCTACACTATCCAATACTTACCATACATGCAGTGTAATGTTATGCGTTGTAATGGTATGCGTTGTAAAGGTAGTATGCGTTGTAAAGGTAGTATGCGTTGTAAAGGTAGTTTTTAAAAATCCGTTGTAATGGCATGCGTTGTAATGGAATGCGTTGTAATGGATGTTGCGTTGTAAAAATGTGTTTTAAAGGTATGCATTGCAAAAGTATGCGTTGTAAAGTCATACATCCCCCATCGCACTGACATCACATTCATGAACATATCACCAGGGTAACCAAGACAGCATGGTATCAGCTCTCCCTCCTGAAGAAAGTGGAACCCTTTCTCTCAGAAGCAGATTTCAGAAGAACTTTGCAATCCCTGGCCATCTCCACCCGAGATGAAGGTAACTCTCTGCTCATCCAAACTTTACTTTGGCACCTCTGAAAAGAATAATACGCAAACTCACCAAGGACCTGAAAACTTTTGACTACATAACCACCACTGAAGGATCTATGTTCCTCTATCTGCCGTAGAATCTAAAAGACCAACTACCTCACATACAAAGCTGTTAGAAGAAACACCTCCATGTACCTAGCCAAGAAACCGACCACCTCAAGCAGATTGTCACACCATTACTAGACTGGATACTAAGAGGTACAAGAAGATAAAAGACAAGTAGGCAGTCCTTCTCTCCATCTACTCACCCAAAAATGAAGAATAACATTTTATCAACATTAGAACCATTCCATCTCTTCTCAATTTACTAAGAAACATAAGTCATATTTCTTAAAACACTATTACCCCCCTCCTAAAACACACACACAAAGTCGAACTACGTGTTACATATATCTTGGAAATTATTAAAACCATATTAGTTCTGCATTTGTTTCTGCTGGGTAAATTCTGTTCCTGTTTAACCTTGTTTTACTTTCTCCAACCTACAGACTTGCTTGGCTTATTTTTACTCTTCACCTAACTGGGTCAGATCATTCTAGCCCCTTCACCCCTCCCTGCCTCAATAGCATGAGGCAAGTCCTTCTTCACTCACACTGCCCCTTTTTTATCCTTTCCCTGAACATAGGACCAATGTCAATAAATCCCACACTGGTCCACATTTACCCCTCCCTACTTCCCTCTCCTCCTAGGATTGCTGTCCTAGGGGTTCAGGTAAAGGGTTGAAAGCTTAGTGGTGTTATCCTGTGATGTGTTCCCTGTTTGAGCCTGGAAGGGTCTTGAGCCAGTCCCTCAGTCCAGTGGGTTCACCCACAGACCCTCCCAATTTAATTGTGAACTTAAAAAGAACTTAATCAACTGCTTTTAGGAAGATACATCCAAGATGGGCTACATTTATGTTGCTTCTCAGTGGGCTTCATAGATTTCTTAACAATTAGCGCTTTTAGAAAACTGGCTCTTCCTGTGGGATGTACCCCCACCTCACCTGGGTGGGCCCAATAGACTACATAACAATTAGTGGTGGAAAGCTGCATTTTCCAGTGTGGACCCTCTCCACTAATAAATAACTGGTTGCTGCTGGTATGCTGCTATGATGTCTTTCAGTGGTCTGCACATGCACTGCTTTTGGGATACACCCCATAGAATCTTATGTATGCTGAGAACTTGAGACTAGGGGTAGCATCCCCACCAATCCTTCATAGACCCAAGAGATTGCTTAATAACTAGTGGTGGATCCACAGATTGCTTAAGAACTCATGATTTGGGAAGCTGTCTCTTCCAGTAGGCTGCAGGTGTACCAGTCCTGGGTGGACCCCTCAGACATCAGCAGCTCCCCTCAACCAAAGAGGTAAATGAATCTCCCATACTTTCCAGCTCTGATACTACTCACAAGTTCAATTTAATATCATTTATTCACGGCGCCTAGAGCACAAAGATATTTAAGGGCCTTATTACTAGTTTGGCGGTCCAGACTCATAAGGGTGCAGCGCAACGTTGCTGCTCCAGCCACTGCCACACCGGTGGTCCAACCACGTTTAATAGGTTTGGCGGTCAGACTGCCATTTGACCATCGCAAGTGCCAGGGAATCGTGTTACCTGGTGGTGGCACAGCTGTCAGGGGCTCAGAATATGCTGGCGGTGCTGGTGCAGCACTGTCATGAATATTTTGAGTTTCACCACTGCCAGCCTTACATGGCAGCATGCGCCGCCATGTAAAAGCTGGCAGTGCGAAAACAAAGGGGGCCCCCCTTGCCTCGCACAGGTAGGTGCATGCAGGGGGCAAATATTGTGCCCCCGTGTGCAAGCACCCCCCTCGCCCCCCAGTTCCAGGTGGAATGGACTTTTCAGTCCATGCCATGTTGGAACACACTGTGGCAGTCCCACAGCGGTCCAGTATTAATGGGTCATTTTGTCCTTTTTCTGCACTGCGATGGGACCGCTATGCTACCCGCCCGCCAGACGATTTGTATTGTAATCTGGTGGGCAGGCAGCATTCGGGTTTGGTGGTGTGGGATTTGGGGGGTGGTAAATCGCCCCGATCCCGCACTGCCAAACTTGTCATTAGACCCTAAGGCTTGGTAAAAAGAAAGAAAAGAGGGATACATTTACATTATTATTGGAAGGGGGTTCCAGAAGGTGGACTCCTGGATTGAAAAGCTTTGATCTTCACCAATTTTGCATCTCAAGGGAGGAAGCACAATTGGTGCAATTACTGTAGCGGCCAGGGCTTGGCAGGCTAAAATCACTTGGTCCCCGATTCCAATAAGATAAGTGGCCAGAAAAAAGTTAAGCCATGTTCACCTACGATTGACGATCTCTAAGCCATCGGAGACCATGATTTATCAACGAATCGTAAGAAGTTTGTTGGAGAAAAAAAAAGCTTGTGGGACATAGGTCAGTTGGTTCCACCGATTGACCATGCGATGTGGACAAATAAACCAGCTGAGCTGTTTTTTCATTCACAGATTGCACAATTTGTGCTTCATGGTGATTGCCAGTTCTCATTATTTCTGCCAACCTCAAGATTATTGATTCAGAAAAGGGGGTGGTGATGAACAGAGTGTCTGAATTAAGCAGACCACTCTTACCCAGTCCAAAGATCAGGGCTTGATCCATCACCGTTATTTATCTCACTGCCCCATCCCAGCTCAGAACCTGGCTATATGCAAATTAGTCTGTCCCTGGCCCAGTGCATCATGGGAACAGGGCAGACCAAACTACCAAGCCAATTCTTCACCAGAAAGGAGACAAGCTACCGGGGACCGGTTTCTGGCATTTCAGCCTCTTCGGCCCGGCTTGCTTGAATCCTGATGGAGCAGTGAGAAAGGGACTCATGTCTGAGTATACCCTGCCACACCTATAGTGGCCAAAAACGATTCAGAAAAGGGGGTGGTGATGAACAGAGTGTCTGAATTAAGCAGACCACTCTTACCCAGTCCAAAGATCAGGGCTTGATCCATCACCGTTATTTATCTCACTGCCCCATCCCAGCTCAGAACCTGGCTATATGCAAATTAGTCTGTCCCTGGCCCAGTGCATCATGGGAACAGGGCAGACCAAACTACCAAGCCAATTCTTCACAAGAAAGGAGACAAGCTACCGGGGACCGGTTTCTGGCATTTCAGCCTCTTCGGCCCGGCTTGCTTGAATCCTGATGGAGCAGTGAGAAAGGGACTCATGTCTGAGTATACCCTGCCACACCTATAGTGGCCAAAAACAATTCAGAAAAGGGGGTGGTGATGAACAGAGTGTCTGAATTAAGCAGACCACTCTTACCCAGTCCAAAGATCAGGGCTTGATCCATCACCGTTATTTATCTCACTGCCCCATCCCAGCTCAGAACCTGGCTATATGCAAATTAGTCTGTCCCTGGCCCAGTGCATCATGGGAACAGGGCAGACCAAACTACCAAGCCAATTCTTCACCAGAAAGGAGACAAGCTACCGGGGACCGGTTTCTGGCATTTCAGCCTCTTCGGCCCGGCTTGCTTGAATCCTGATGGAGCAGTGAGAAAGGGACTCATGTCTGAGTATACCCTGCCACACCTATAGTGGCCAAAAACGATTCAGAAAAGGGGGTGGTGATGAACAGAGTGTCTGAATTAAGCAGACCACTCTTACCCAGTCCAAAGATCAGGGCTTGATCCATCACCGTTATTTATCTCACTGCCCCATCCCAGCTCAGAACCTGGCTATATGCAAATTAGTCTGTCCCTGGCCCAGTGCATCATGGGAACAGGGCAGACCAAACTACCAAGCCAATTCTTCACCAGAAAGGAGACAAGCTACCGGGGACCGGTTTCTGGCATTTCAGCCTCTTCGGCCCGGCTTGCTTGAATCCTGATGGAGCAGTGAGAAAGGGACTCATGTCTGAGTATACCCTGCCACACCTATAGTGGCCAAAAACGATTCAGAAAAGGGGGTGGTGATGAACAGAGTGTCTGAATTAAGCAGACCACTCTTACCCAGTCCAAAGATCAGGGCTTGATCCATCACCGTTATTTATCTCACTGCCCCATCCCAGCTCAGAACCTGGCTATATGCAAATTAGTCTGTCCCTGGCCCAGTGCATCATGGGAACAGGGCAGACCAAACTACCAAGCCAATTCTTCACCAGAAAGGAGACAAGCTACCGGGGACCGGTTTCTGGCATTTCAGCCTCTTCGGCCCGGCTTGCTTGAATCCTGATGGAGCAGTGAGAAAGGGACTCATGTCTGAGTATACCCTGCCACACCTATAGTGGCCAAAAACGATTCAGAAAAGGGGGTGGTGATGAACAGAGTGTCTGAATTAAGCAGACCACTCTTACCCAGTCCAAAGATCAGGGCTTGATCCATCACCGTTATTTATCTCACTGCCCCATCCCAGCTCAGAACCTGGCTATATGCAAATTAGTCTGTCCCTGGCCCAGTGCATCATGGGAACAGGGCAGACCAAACTACCAAGCCAATTCTTCACCAGAAAGGAGACAAGCTACCGGGGACCGGTTTCTGGCATTTCAGCCTCTTCGGCCCGGCTTGCTTGAATCCTGATGGAGCAGTGAGAAAGGGACTCATGTCTGAGTATACCCTGCCACACCTATAGTGGCCAAAAACGATTCAGAAAAGGGGGTGGTGATGAACAGAGTGTCTGAATTAAGCAGACCACTCTTACCCAGTCCAAAGATCAGGGCTTGATCCATCACCGTTATTTATCTCACTGCCCCATCCCAGCTCAGAACCTGGCTATATGCAAATTAGTCTGTCCCTGGCCCAGTGCATCATGGGAACAGGGCAGACCAAACTACCAGGATTCAAGCAAGCCGGGACGAAGACGCCTGAAATGGCAGAAACCGGTCCCCGGAAGCTTGTTTCCTTCCCAGTGAAAGAATTGGCTTTTGTAGTCTGGTCTGCCCTGTTCCCATGATGCACTGGGCCAGGGACAGACTAATTTGCATACAGCCAGGTTCTGAAACTGGGATGGTGCAATGAGCTAAAAAACGGTGTTGGATCTAGCCCTGATCTCTTGACTGGGTGAGAGTACTCTGCTTAATTCAGAGACTCTGTCCATCACCACCCCTTGTTGTAAATAACCTCAAGATTATTAGCATCTCATATCAAAGGTTATTGCAAATGGATCACACTAAGATGCTGTGTTCATGTTAGCCGGTCTGCTCTGGGAACCGCCTTCATGTGTTCCACAGCACAGCTCACCTTGCGGTTAGGAACGCGGGTGTGGTCCTAAGTTCCAGAAAGCACAATAGCTCCAGTGACTGATTTCTGTGCTGGGCTGCTGGTTTCTCCGGCAGATCAGATTACACCATTCACCTGAGGGAGTAGAGAAGGCGGTTGCCTCAACCTAGGTAGTGGTTGTATGAGACATGCTGTACATTGGCTTGATCTGGTCCATCCTTGATCAGTGGTTTCTGGAACGCTGGTCCTGTGGTGTATAAATTGAGTGGTTTCTGGATCGCTTGTCCTGTGGTGTGTAAATTGAGTGGCTTCTGGATCGCTTGCCCTGTGGTGTATTAATTGAGTGGCTTCTGGATCGCTTGTCCTGTGGTGTGTAAATTGAGTGGCTTCTGGAACGCTGGTCCTGTGGAGTGTAAATTGAGTGGTTTCTAAATCACTTGTCCTGTGGTGTATAAATTGAGTGGCTTCTGGATCGCTTGCCCTGTGGTGTATAAATTGAGTGGCTTCTAGATCGCTTGTCCTGTGGTGTGTAAATTGAGTGGCTTCTGGATCGCTTGTCCTGTGGTGTATAAATTGAGTGGCTTCTGAATCGCTTGTCCTGTGGTGTATAAATTGAGTGGCTTCTGGATTGCTTGCCCTGTGGTGTATAAATTGAGTGGCTCCTGGATCGCTTGTCCTGTGGTGTATAATTTGAGTGGCTTCTGGATCGCTTGTCCTCTGGTGTGTAAATTGAGTGGCTCCTGGATCGCCTGTCCTGTGGTGTATAATTTGAGTGGCTTCTGGATCGCTTGTCCAGTGGTGTGTAAAATGAGTGGTTTCTGGATCGCTTGTCCTGTGGTGTATACATTGAGTGGCTTCTGGTTCGCTTGTCCTGTGGTGTATGAATTGAGTGGCTTCTGGATCACTTTTCCTGTGGTGTGTAAAATGAGTGGTTTCTGGATCACTTGTCCTGTGGTGTATACTTTGAGTGGTTTCTGGAACGCTGGTCCTGTGTCATGTAAATTGATTGGCTTCTGGATCGCTTGTCCTGTGGTGTATAATTTGAGTGGCTTCTGGATCGCTTGTCCTGTGACGTGTAAATTGAGTGGCTTCTGGAACGCTGGTCCTGTGGTATGTAAATTGAGTTATTTCTGAAACGCTGCTCCTGTGGTGTGTATATTGAGTGGCTTCGGGAACGCTGGTCCTTTGGAGTGTAAATTGATAGGCTTCTGGAACGCTGGTCCTGTAGTGTGTAAATTGAGTGGCTTCTGGAACGCTTGTCCTGTGGCGTGTAAATTGAGTGGCTTCTGGAACGCTGGTCCTGTGGCGTGTAAATTGAGTGGCTTCAGTAACGCTGGTCCTGTGGCGTGTAAATTGAGTGGCTTCTGGAATGCTGGTCCTGTGGTGTGTAAATTGGTTTGCTTCTGGAATGCTGGTCCTGTGGCGTGTAAATTGGTTGGCTTCTGGAACGCTGGTCCTGTGGTGTGTAAATTGGTTGGCTTCTGGAACACTGGTCCTGTGGTGTGTAAATTGGTTGGCTTCTGGAACGCTGGTCCTGTGGTGTGTAAATTGGTTGGCTTCTGGAACACTGGCCCTGTGGTGTGTAAATTGATTGGCATCTGGAACGCTGGTCCTGTGGTGTGTAAATTGGTTTGCTTCTGGAATGCTGGTCCTGTGGCGTGTAAATTGGTTGGCTTCTGGAACGCTGGTCCTGTGGTGTGTAAATTGGTTGGCTTCTGGAACACTGGTCCTGTGGTGTGTAAATTGGTTGGCTTCTGGAACGCTGGTCCTGTGGTGTGTAAATTGATTGGCATCTGGAACGCTGGTCCTGTGGCGTGTAAATTGAGTGGCTTCTGGGTCGCTGGTCCTGTGGCGTGTAAATTGAGTGGCTTCTGGGTCGCTGGTCCTGTGGCGTGTAAATTGAGTCTCCATCAAACATCATCCCATGAAATGGTTTCTGCATCTGGCCCTGGCAAGACTGGTTGTGGAACAAGTGGCTTGAGGTCTGGTTCCTTCCTCGTCGGTTTTTGCTGAAGCGCACCGCTCCATGGTTTATGTTAGCTGCTTGTTTTTTCCAGTGGCCTTGACAGCGGTTGGGCCCTGTTCTGTGCAATGACAGCCTTTGGGGGCTCGGTGTTGTGTAAATACATGAGGCCTGGCTCTGAACCTGGCAGTGCTCTGTACTCTACTGTGTTGCCTTAATTAGCTGGTTAGGCAAGGTGGGGTTCTCTCAGACCTCAGCTGAGCTCCAGTTCATGGCTCCTTCACACAGGCCCTTCAAGGGACAGAGAAGGCAGTGTCAATATGTAGGTCTCTGGCTGTGCATTCATTCAAAATATTATCACAACCCACAGACTTGGGGTTGAAAAGCATGTTTTCTCACCACCTTCACTTATTTGTCGCAAAATCTGTAAAACTGTATAAATGTCAAGAACTTCGCCTTTGGGCTTTCACTTGAAATTTGGGACCGGCTGGTGCTTCTCTATGGCTTGCTTCCCATCTTCACCAAACTGTTTCCTGCTCTGTTTTTCAGATGCAAGAGGGCACTGAACTGCCATAACTTTATCTTGTGAGTTTCAGGCATCCATCCAGTTTCAGAGTCACAAAGAAGGCGCAGAAAATGGGATGTACATCCGGTTTCACAGCGTCCTCCCCCTTACAGAGTCCGCACAACAATAACATTTACAAGAAAAGGTTCAGCATGAAAAAATGTGGTATGGGCGAAGTCGAAAGGAACGTTAGAAACTACACCAACAATGCAAAGGCAACAATAATGAGGAATCTCGCAAAACTTTGCTCGCAGAATATAAACTTTGCATTTCCCCAATGCAGTTCTCTACTTTACCAGGGGAGCTATTTCTTTGACTAGTCAGATTAAAAAATAATTGGTACCACTTTTTATTTCAATAGTCGAAATAAAAGCTAATTGATAGCACCTTTAAGAATTGTAAACCAGAAAGGAGCAACCTAAGAAAGGACGTAATATTCCAGTAAAAGGGATATTAGGCAGAGCATTTTGAGTGCTCCCTTCTGAATCTTTTTTATGCTTTTATACAGCAGCTGTTTAATGCATCATACAAATCATCATAATGGGGAAAGTGATACCGGGGGCTCTTGTCTTGCTTCTTTCATCGCTTTAATACTGGCTCAGAAAGTTAGCATTGGTGACTCCTTCCACGGTAGTAGCCGCTTCCGCGCAGCGCTCATTGCCAAGGGGAGCAGAGGGGGAATTCATAGTCCTGTACCGGATTTGCACAATGATTGACAAATTAACAAAATGGCAAACAGGGCCAGCTTTAGCGCTGAGGGCGCCTGGTGCGACAATCTTTGTTGGAACCCCTCCCCCATTACCTCCTCCTCGGATTCTCTCACTACCACCCACAAAAGTGCCCCTCACCTCTCCATAGCCCTCTCTCACATGCATTTAATTTGTTTTAAAGTGCTGGGAAAGGCTGGCTTTACTAATCCATTCAGCTATCCACATAAAATACAGATCTGTTCTGTGCAGCAGCCTTGTTAACCCTCTGCACTACTTTACGGCGAGTCAAAACTGCCACTAGACAAAACTCCCGGGCACACCAGGAACTCTGCAGCAGGTACTTTTAAATCGTAAGTTATGGTTAAACATAGTGCGCCCCCTAAGTTCAATGCCCCTCTCCAGCTCAGCGCCCAGTGCGGCCGCACACTTCGAACCGCCCTAAAGCCGGCCATGGTAGTAAATGCCACTTAGAAGCAGGTGGACTGTCAACCCACATCTCACAGCCGAGTTTATGATGACTTAGTCCATAATTTGCTAGTGGCAACCTAAGGCACAAGCTATAGTCCCGGGTTTCTCACTTGACAAAATGTTTGATCCTGGGAACATACCTGTACCGCCCAACAGGGGTCTCATATGTGCAAAAAATCAGGAACGCCTGCAAGTAGGCAACCTTCCAAAATAACTATTTCACATTTTATATTGATGTTCTCTGTTGGAGACGTCTTTTTAGGGGGCATCCGGAAACAAATAAGTACATATAAAAATAAATCTATATCTATACTACTATTATAAAGAGAGAACACGCACCTTTGAGCCAGGTAAACTCGGGAACCACAGCGCCAATCCACACACCCGATACATTGTAGAAATTGTCAGGGTGTGCAGATGGACATAGGCTATAAAAAATAGAGAGAACACGCACCTTTGAGCCAGGTAAACTCGGGAACCACAGAGCCAATCCACACACCCGATACATTGTAGAAATTGTCAGGGTGTGCAGATGGACATAGGCAGGTAAACTCGGGAACCACAGCGCCAATCCACACACCCGATACATTGTAGAAATTGTCAGGGTGTGCAGATGGACATAGGCTATAAAAAATAGAGAGAACACGCACCTTTGAGCCAGGTAAACTCGGGAACCACAGCGCCAATCCACACACCCGATACATTGTAGAAATTGTCAGGGTGTGCAGATGGACATAGGCTATAAAAAAAAAAAAAAAAAGTACATTTAAAAAAATAACTTTAAAAAAAAGTAGTGCCCTGAAAGTAGCGCCGGCCGCGACGCTGCTCTGGCCGCGACGTAGCGCTGGCCGTGACCTGCGTGATGACGAGCAGCGGCGGACATGGAGCGGCGGTGAAGTGAGGAGCGCGGGCGCGTCATGGCGAAGAGGAGCGGCGGTGAAGTGAAGATCGCGGGAAGGAGCGGCAGCTCAGGTAAAGTAAAGGCTCATTGAAATCAGGGTGGGAGGGAGTCGGGACGGGAGGGAGTCGGGCGGGAGGGAGTCGGGCGGGAGGGGGGCGGGAGTCGGGGCGGGAGGGGGCGGGAGCGGGTGTGCACAGAGGGACAGGCGGGAGGAGTGGGGGCGGGAGGGAGTCGGGGCGGGAGCGGGTGTACTGCCCCCAGCCCCTTTCTGCCCCAGGCAACGCTGGGGCGGGCTGCTAGTAAATATATAAATACATAAAAGAAATTAATTTGACTAAATGCACACAGAAAGTTATTTTACACAGATCATAGTTTATGGAAATTAGACTTCACCCTCATTACAATACTCTATTTACAAGGCGTGTCCACACTACTGGGACAGGGCCCGTCAGTTGATACCCTTTAATGTTTTTAAGCTTTCATATCCGCCTTTCCCTACACATAGGGCCACACGTCAAGTCTCCCCTGCCGATAACCAAAGGTGGCATTTCCATCAGAACAGTAGATGAAGACCTGACAAATTAGGACAAGGCCAGCCTGCGCCAACTCAGTTTACTTGGACCTTCGTAAAACTGTGTCCCAGTCAGAGTTTGCTATTCGAATTCTTAATATTTTTCAAAGTAATACATATGATGCATAGGCTGGTTTATAACATCGACCCTGACATGGAATTATTCCTACCTCTGATGACCACTACCTCATGGTGGTAATCCACTCTCACAGTAAAGGTAGACATTCATTGTTAGCTCTGGGAGGACAATTATGAAACTTCCTGCCATTAAGGAAGTATTGTCAGAGGTTATAACAAGGTTTGGAATTCTGGTTGCTTTCATCGCTCTAATCCACAGAAATCTACCCTCGTTCCCTTTGCTGCTGTATAGCCCCATTAAACCCTCTGGGCACCCATCCGTGTTATCAATAACTTAACATAACCAAATATAACAAAACAAAACATGTAAACTGTGGAATCACTCACCCAACCACAGAGCAGGATGGTCATTAGCATTATCAGTCCTTTCATTACACCTGTTTGTGAAAGTTCTATTTCACCTGTGGTTGTAACCTGTAAGACAGCAGATTTTAAAGATAGTTATTTTCTTGACAGGCAACCAATGTAAGGATCTTAGAAAAGGTGTAGAGGCGGAACCAGGTGGAAGCTTGCAAATGAGACGGGCAACTGTGTTTTGAACAACTTGCAATTTGGCTAGTAAGGTCACATGTGCAGCTGCAACTTATGCTTTCCAATAAACCAGCTGCGTGTCGTCAGCATAGGACCGTATGTCAAACCGTGGTTGGGAAAAGTGGTTGAGACGCATCAACCGAAATATTTTTCGCAAAGTATAGCATTTTCCTCAAAACCACCTTTATCTTCAATTATTATATTTCTTTCTGTGTCTTTGTTTCCAGGATCTATGGTTGCACACATGGATGCCAACTCTCCAAAATCCCAAGTTGAGTGTACATGATTTTACCTGCCCTTTAACCCCCAATGACATCACAGGGCTGTGCACTTGCCTTGCCTTCATCCCCTTATCTGCAACCTATCTGCTTCAGAAGCACTAAGAGAAAGTCAATGAGATAACAGGGATAGCAAGGACACTGCAGAGTTTCCAATGGGCGGTTGCTACTCATGGCTACAGCGACATATTGGGAAACAGCCTTTACAACGTGGGTTGAGCCACGTGTGCCGTTTCCCCACAAGCGGAACGACGCTTACGCTTAACCACGCATATGCCTTAACCACGAATGTATGACGTTACAACGCATAGATTTACAATGCATGCCTTTACAATGCAGTTTTTACACCGCAACATCCTTTACAACGCATACATTTAGATTGCATGCCATTACAACACATTTTTTTAAATTACATTTACAACGCATTCTATTACATCGCATTATAGATTTACACCACATACCATTACAACGCATACCATTACATTGCATTTAAGGTAAGCTTTGGATAGTGTAGGGGGTATAAATTACTATTCTAACTCCAGGGTCTGCAACAGTAGGGTAAGTGTTGGATAGTGTAGGGATGCTATGTGTTATAATGGTAAGCGTTGTAATTACATGCGTTGAAATGCCTGCTTTGTAGTGACATGCGTTGTAGTGTCATGCGTTGTAGTGACATGCAATGTAATGGCTGCGTTGTAGTGACATGTGTTGTAAAGGATGTTGCGATGTAATGACTGTGTTGTAAATGTGGTGTGATATGATGACTGCGTTGTAAAGGTTGTTTCTCCTTAACCACGCATATGCGTCGTTAAGGCAGAGTGTGGTTCAGATGTGCGGATGGGCGGGGTTAGGAAGAGGAGGGATTGGTAGCCGATGCGATCTGGTAAGTGAGACTAGGACTGGGTTTTTGGGGGGTGGGAGGGTAGTTTTTAGGTGTGTGGGTAGTTTTTAGGACTCAGGGGGGTCGAGTTGTTTATCTGGCAGGAGGCCAGGTTTTAGGGGTCAGAGCGGAGGGGACAGAGTAGTTTTCAGGGGTGGGGGTCAGTTTTTAGGGCTCAGGGTGGGGGGGCTGGGGTCGGGATTAGGACATGAGGGTTAGCTTTTAGGGCTTAGGGAGAGGGTGCTGGGGTTGGGGTAGTTTTTAGGACGTAAGGGTTGGTTTGTAGGGCTCAGGCTGGGGCGGACAGAGGGGAGGGACAGTTTTCAGGACTGTGGCATTTTAGGGCTCAAGGGTGGGTCTGGGGTTGGGGTTGTTTTTAGTAGGTGGGGCTGGGTTTTAGGGCCGAGGGTGGGCGGGCTTACCAATCATGCCTTTACCATAAATGTGTGAAAAGTGTGTAGGAAAGGCATGCGTGGTAAAGGAATGTGTTGTTAAGACGCTTTCATTGGTGGGGCAGCGATGTAGAGGCACGCGTGATTTAGCCATGCAAGCCTCTGTCATACAACCCTAAATAACATCCATGAATGATCGGAACCAGTACTGCCAGCGACATAACTTCTTTCCATGTTAATTGGACAAGACAGCACTCTTCGTGGCCCTTGCAGCACTGGACACAGTGTAAAATTTGGGTGCAATGCAGTGTGTTGGATGGTTGCAGCTGAGAAAGGCGGTGATCTGAAAGTCACAACACAGAATCTCTGCCAGGCAGACTCAGACTTCCATTTTTCCAAAGTCAGTAAAAATCACCATAATGAATGGGCTAATGGAACCACCTGTTACAGTGCCTCGAGACAGCAGACGCGCTGTACAAAGGGCTGCATAAAAGACAAGCTATTAGAAAAATTAGTAAAACATATCCCTCAGGGTTGCCAGTGTAGTGCCCCATTTCTCACCCTCTTCACTCAGCAGTTCCTCCTGCCCAATTTGAAGCCTCCAGTAGTTTTTCTTCTGGGGTCTGGAAAAAGTTGCATTGATTTTGTTTTTACAGCTTTCCTCCATGCCATGATGTCATGTGGCCTTTTTTACATTACAGCCTGGTAGTTGAGCACGCTAATTACAGGTGATTAGTGGCTCTGTCACACCGCAAGGTAGGCTGCAAGAAGCAGACGCCCACCTTGTACGCGCCACGCGGTACCCAGAGACCGCGCGCGCCACATGCGGAGGAAGTGACAGGGGAAGGCTGCAGATGGAATTTCAACTGCACATGAACCCTGCTTAGCATCTGGATTAGCCAAAACATTCCTGCAAAGTTATTGAAAACAGTTGCTTGGTGACTTGGAAGGACAGACCCAAGCTTGAATTTAGCTCTTGCTGGGGACTTCTGACTGCACAAGGGAAGGGGAAGACTTATGACCCAGTCGGACATGCACTCAAGACTAAGAAAATTTACTGTAGGTTCCTCCTGGCAGATGTTTCAGAACGTGAGACCATCAACAGAAGGCCAAGACTACAAAAGGGTCCAGGATTCTGGCCCTGGACGAGTGACAACTGAGCGCAATGTACCCACCCACCAGAGACGCGGCTCTAAAGTTCTGATGCAAAATATATTATTGATTTAGCCAATTTCCTATGAAGCACGCTGGAGACGACAAGGCTGATGTAGTGCCAGCGTAGGCGTCTAAGTCTTTAGTTGTGGGTCCTAGAGTCTCCCTAGTGATCACAACCCGACATTTTCTGTAAATTTTCCTGGCTCCTAGTCATAGTATTTTTCCGGGACTATGATCTCGAACATAATACATTATTTGCAGGGGACCCGTGCTGGCCTCTCCTCTAATTACAGCCTTGAATACCTCCCTTCCAACCAAAATTCATATAAAGACGAACTAGGAGGCGCAATCTTAATCACGGTCTTAAGTTTTATGGAACATTCCTTTTTTAAGATTTCAATATGTGCCATCTTTGGAAATTCAACACTTCCTAACTCCACTCATTTGCTACTCATATGTCAATATGTGTTTAAGTAGCATATTCTTTCACTTACTAAGTTAAAATATTTTTCAGTGGACACATGAATATAACTTGTAACCTTTCATCACTTTTTTTAAAAGCGTTTACTCCTCTTGGTTGTAGAAGAATACATCGCAAGATTGGTAAGGTTTGCTACTACGTTTAGGGAGTTAATTTCTAATATTTAATGTTTCCCACAGATGATTCTGATCACTCTGGTTTAGAGCCTTGCTGAGTAAGTCTTACTGGCAGGAGAAACTCACATCCCAAAATAAGATTGGACAGTGTTGCTGAAACTTTATGCAACAATATGAATTTTTCATTATTTCGTTTTTTAATTAGGAAATATCACTTTCCTAAGTTTAGTTATCTTTTCTTTTAGCTCCCATTGATGTGATAATTAAGGTGCATTCATGTATAATTCCACCAGCAATAATTTGCGATGGAGACATTCTTGTATGTTTATCAGATTTAAAAAACACATTGGATGCTCCTAATATTTCTTTTAAAAAATAGCTCCGTGTTGGATTTATCAGAAGATATTTCACATGCAATAAGGTATTTTTGCCATCTGACCTGAAAACCCTACTTTTTAATGGATGTTTCACTTTTTTAGAAGTTTGATGACGTGTTAGAAAGCTTTGCGAAGTTACCAAATGCCAGCACCTCACTTTTCAGAAGTAGTAGTAATACATCTTCAACAAGTGCATTCCAAAGGAGCTGTTACATTTAATAAATTGAAATTGTGTTTTTCTTCCTTTTGTTCCTTTCTTTCCTTCATTTCTTAAGAGGTTGTTACATATGGTATTGGGTTTTTAAGGTTAATTTTAAGGTTAAGGGGAACCTTCGTTTCCATCCACTGTCCTAAATGTATTTATTAAACTGTCATCTATTCTATGGTGCACTAGTGTATATGGGTATGGTCCACCTTCTTTAGCAGAGATACAGAGGGGCATATTTACAAGCCCCTTGCGCTGCTTTTACGCCGCTGTTACGTCACTTTTGTGACGCAGCGGTGGCGCAAAAGTTGCGCCATGGTGCTGGGTATTTACAACGTGACGCATCTCCCAGATGCGTCACGTTGTAAAGCCCTGCGCCAGGAGAGGCGTACCATCGCAGGGGGAGGCATTCCGGCACAGGAACGCCTCCCAAAAGTGGCTGAGTGAAATCTACAAGATTTCCCTCAGTCACTTTTGGGCCCATGCTGCGTCAAAACCCTGCGCCTGCTTGAAGCAGGCGTAAGGATTGACGCAGCATTGTGCACATAGGGCCCCCTGATCATTGCTGGAGCTGGGTCGCGCTTGTGACGCAACTCCAGCAATGCGCCGCTTTTACGGCACAGATGCGTGACGCATCAGTGCCGTTTTTGCCCCATGGTGCGCCGCATTGTAAATGAGGCGCATCATGGGTGGTGGAGCTGCGGCTCACAATTACTGGCGCATCCCTGGGGATATGCAGGGATGCGCCAGTAATTGTAAATCTGTACAAGAGTTTTTACATGTGGTGAGTGCAGATCAAGCTAGTTAAACACTTAGGGCCTCATTACGAGTCTAGCGGCTTATGGACTGGCGGGGGCGTGACAGTAGCGTTCATTCAGCCACCATCTTGCAACCAAGCTGGTCGAGCCACCCTGGGACCATCGCAACTGCCAGGATCAGAGATCTCTGGCATGGGCGCAGCAGTTTTGAGGCCACAATATGCTCCTCTGCCCTCTTCCCTCCTTCTGAGAAACATTGAATCTACACCTCGGTTCCGAAAAAACCTGAATTCATGCCCGTAACCTGTCTTCTGTGCTGCTACCCTTCAGATTTTTAGCACCAGGACACTCCTTGGAGTAACAGTGCGCTCTATAAAATTCCCCATGTAGACATAGACATGTGCTTGGTGGGGCCACTACGGCACCGCTAAGCATAATACAAGTTTCCTCACCACCACACTTTTCATGGCAGTGCGACCGCCATGAAAAGTGTGGCGGTGAGGAAATATAGGGGGCCCTACAGGGACCCCTTGTGCCTCTGCGTCATGGGGTGCATGCAGGGGGGCAGATGTGCCCCACTGTGTGTATGCACCCCAGTACCTGCACGGCATGGAGTGCAGCAGTCCATAAAGTGCAGGATCTGATTTTGACGTTTGATCAATCAATCAATCAATCATGCCATTTGTATCGCGCACTACTCACCCGGGAGGGTCTCAAGGCGCTTGGGGGGAGGGGTATGCTACTGCTCGAACAGCCAGGTCTTGAGTTGTTTCCTGAAGGCGAGATGGTCCTGGGTCAGCCGAAGGTGGATGGGGAGGGAGTTCCAAGTCTTGGCAGCCAGGTAAGAGAAGGATCTTCCTCCGGCGGTGGCTCTTCGGATGCGTGGTACGGCGGCGAGGGGGAGGCTGGTGGACCGTAGCTGGCGGGTGGGCGTGTAGAAGGTCAGGCGGTCGTTGAGGTACTTGGGGCCCAGGTCGTGGAGAGACTTGTGTGCAAGGGTGAGGAGCCGGAACGTGATCCTCTTGTCGTTGGGAGCCAGTGCAGGTTCCTCAGGTGGCTGGAGATGTGGCTGCGTCGGGGGACATCCAGGATGAGTCGGGCGGAGGCGTTCTGGATGCGCTGGAGTCTTTTCTGTAGCTGGGCTGTGGTTCCGGCATAGAGGGCGTTTCCGTAGTCCAGTCGGCTGGTGACGAGTGCCTGGGTGACAGTCTTCCTGGTCTCGGTCGGGATCCAGCGGAAGATCTTGCGAAGCATACGCAGGGTGTTGAAGCACGATGAGGGGACGGCGTTGACTTGTCTGGTCATCGAGAGGGAGGGGTCCAGGATGAAGCCCAGGTTGCGTGCGTGGTCGGTTGGCTTGGGTGCGGTGCCCAGGGCTGGGGGCCACCAGGAGTCGTCCCAGGCGGAGGGCGAAGATCCCAGGATGAGGACTTCCGTCTTGTCCGAGTTCAGTTTCAGGCGGCTGTCCTTCATCCACTCGGCGACGTCTTTCATCCCTTCGTGTAGGCAGGTTCTGGCGGTGTCGGGGTCTCTGGTGAGGGAGAGGATCAGCTGGGTGTCGTCGGCATAAGAGATGATGTTGAGGTTGTGCTGGCGTGCGATGGCTGCGAGAGGTTTCATGCGGTGCCTATTTGATAGTCAATGCCGTGGGAACGCCAAAGTATTGTCCGCCAGACAGGAGAAATCTCAGAATCTGGTGGGCAGTTCAACCACAGGCTAGGCGGTGTGGGAGCGGGTGGACCTGCACCGCCAAACTTGTAATGAGGCCCTGTTACACATTATCTGAATACAGTAGTTACAAATCTGCTTTCGTGTTTTTTCTTTGCTGTTTCTTGCATAATTTCAATTTGTGTAGTTCAGATTTTTTCCACTTGCTTTAGAGCCAACATATGCTCCACTCCTCATTGGCTTGCATGCTAAGGGCTGCTCAAGACAAATTATAATTATACAGCTTCTTGGTTTAGGTGCATGATTGATTGCCTGACATAGACAGAGCGCTGAAGATACTCACCCCAGGCCACAACATGGATGCAAATAGTGACACTTGTCGTTCTTAATCTTTCAAGCTATCACACTGCTCTGGCGACCTTACATGTGATATTGCCAAGGGGTTTTTGAGTTTGACATTGGAAGTAGCATTAAACATTCCAGTCTCATTTTGTGCATCTGTAGGTGTAAGTGTTAATCTAAGAGTGCATCCTATGTCTATAGGATGCATCTGTTTTTTAAATTCAGTTATTACTCTGAGTGGTCGGTTTGCAGAGAAGCCAGTTGTCGGGCAGTGGTTTTCATGACTCCATCAGATGGGCTGGCTTGTCTAGTAGCTGGACGCCATGAGGGAGTGTTATGGCTGACCCTGGGCAATGAACTTTGCTCCATTTATGGAGGTTGCATAGTTGTCCATACCCCACACACTATTTCGCAGAGGGCGTCTTCAATCATAGCATAAAAGTGGATGCATATATATGTGTGTGCGCGCGCGCACGAGTGCATGTAGATATGTGTTGAACGTGAGTGTGTTTATTGCCTTTATGTATTTGTGAGCGGGTGCACAGTTCCCTCAGTCTGTCAGCGGATGCAGGCCCGTGTGTTCCCATCCACGAGTCACCGGCAGCCATTGAGGGAGAGTGACCCGCGGTGACTCCGGGGCCCTGCCCGACCTTCCACTGTGCGGGAGAAGAGTAGAGAGCACACCTCCCGTGCGTGGCCCACCTTTCCCCGCGCCCCCAGCACTGAGGGCCGTTTGTTTCACGTCCAGAGAGCCCGCAGCACCGCTCGGCTGGTGGCGCGGCCTCCCTGCTCCCACAGTCCACCCCTCGTGTTTACTCGACCGGCCCTCTGATCCGTGACCTTGGCCTTGTCATGGTGAATGGGAGCGGTGCCTGACATGACTCGGGGCGGGGAGAACGCGGTCCCAACACAGGCGGTGATGGAAAGCAGCCCCGAGATGCTGCCCCCCCAGCCCTGCTAAACAAGCGGTAACTGGACTCTCGCGTAATTACTTCCTTTCGCCCGTTCTGCCATGGCAGATTCCTCCCAGATCAACTTTCTCTAATGCTCTGCAGCGCTGCGGCCTCTCCCATGTGGGCTGCATTTGCAAACCGTGGACGATGGACTGTTTGTGAGAACTGTTTTCTGGGCTCACAATGCCTGCTAGTCAGCTATCTGCGCATGCGCTGCTCCACTCGCCCCCTGTGCCTGCTCTGAAGAACCCCTGCTTCCCTCTGACCCTCTCACACTCAGCTAAACCCTCTCTCTCATTATCCTCGAGCAACACACTGAGGCCCTCAAACACCTCAACTCTGCTAAACCCTCTCTCATTGGGGCCGATTCACAGAACAAATCTGAGTCAAAATCCTAAACTTACTACTTTTGGTATTCACAGAAGGCATTTAGTAGTAGTAAAGTTAGGATTTTGTCTTAAGTTAGGATTTTGTCTTTAAATTAAATTTAAATTAAAGTTAAGTTTGTCTTAAGTTTTGGTTTTAAGACAAAATCTTAAATTTACTATTACTAAATGCCTTCTATGAATACCAAAAGTAGTATATTTACGATTTTGTCTCAGATTAGTTCTGTGAATCAGCGACATAGTGTCTAAACAACAATCAGAGCCCCCCAAACACCTCACACACTCCGATGAATCCCCTCTCTCATTGTGTATAAACAATCCATTGACCCGCTCACGCTGTCCCACAGGACACGTTCCTTCCCCGAGCCAGTGACCATTAGTGCTGCTCCCACACATCTCTTGATACGCCCAAGTAAACTGTCTACGTCTGCCACAATCTCCCACACATCCGTCTGTACCCCTCTTTCTGTACTTCCTCCACTGAACACTGCTAGACTGTCATTCCCTTCTATTTGTTCCACATACTACCACGTGGTGCCGCCACTATTATCAAACCACATGCCTCTGCTGGTCTGTCTCTTTGCCACCAGGTGACTGTTCACATGACCTCTGCCCCCATCTGTACCTGGGTCGGATTGGTAACGCGGGCACTCGGGCAATGCCCGAGGGGCCGGCATCCGAATTCCAGCTGTGGGCTGCTTTTTTGGGCAGCCTGGGGCTGATTTGGGTGGTTTCTGCGTTGTGCGGATGCCGCTAGCCACCCAGTGGGTGCCTGAGTGGCCTTTCTGGAGGCAGAGGGGCATGCATTACCTCACTTTTATCAACGGGCAGAGGTGTCACTCCCTTTCTCTTGCTGGGCCCGCCCATTAATATATGCATACTGAGCGGTGGCAGGGGGCCTGAGCAAACGTGGCCTCACTTGTTTTCAGGTGTTTTTCACCAATGTGAACTAATCTGTGCATTTTTTTACCCCGCCCCCTTATTATAAAATTTCACAGAAGTGTTTTGCGGAAAGGCAATATGCAAATGTGGGCCACTTTTTTTAGCATGCCCGGGCCGATTTCTAATCCCAATCCAACCCTGATCTGTACACCTCGCACCTCTTCACATGGCCTCTGAATATACGCAGATTTTACCCCATACACTGCCTCACATGACATTTGTTTCCCTTGTAATACCATACATTTCTCACATGGCCTCTGATCCCACCTGTACCCCTCCACGCTACCTCACATGTCCTCTGATCCCACCTGTACCCCTCCATACTACCTCACATGGCCTCTGATCCCACCTGTACCACTCCATACTACCTCACATGGCCTCTGATCCCACCTGTACCACTCCACACTACCTCACATGGCCTCTGATCCCACCTGTACCACTCCACACTACCTCACATGGCCTCTGATCCCACCTGTACCACTCCACACTACCTCACATGGCCTCTGATCCCACCTGTACCACTCCACACTACCTCACATGGCCTCTGATCCCACCTGTAACCCTCCATACTACCTCACATGGCCTCTGATCCCACCTGTACCCCTCCACACTACCTCACATGGCCTCTGATCCCACCTGTAACCCTCCACACTACCTCACATGGCCTCTGATCCCACCTGTAACCCTCCATACTACCTCACATGGCCTCTGATCCCACCTGTACCCCTCCACACTACCTCACATGGCCTCTGATCCCACCTGTAACCCTCCACACTACCTCACATGGCCTCTGATCCCACCTGTACCACTCCACACTACCTCACATGGCCTCTGATCCCACCTGTCCCCCTTCACATAACCTCACATGACCTCTGATTACAGCTGTACCCGCTCACATGGCCTCTTATTCCACTTTTCCCTAGACGCTGACTA
Source organism: Lissotriton helveticus (assembly GCF_964261635.1). Classification (NCBI taxonomy): domain Eukaryota; kingdom Metazoa; phylum Chordata; class Amphibia; order Caudata; family Salamandridae; genus Lissotriton; species Lissotriton helveticus. The sequence goes on from NC_136064.1 coordinate 73,151,631, forward strand.
CCCTATACAGTGCTTCACCTGACATCTGTTTCCACTTCTAACACCACAGATGACTCACATAGCCTGTTTCCACCTTTTCAACCTGTACACCACTCACGTCCTCACTTGGCCTCTGCTTCTAACAGCTCCTCGCACACTGGTTCACCTGCCTCTTCCCCATGGACTGCATGTCGTGGCCTCTTTGCCACCTGTCCCCCACGCACTATTCAGCATGTCCCCTGTCCCACGTACAACCCCACACACTGCCTCACATGGCTTCACACAGCCTCTGTGCAAACCTGTCCCCATACACACTGCCTCACCTGGCCTATGCTTCCTCTACTAGGTGCACTGTCTCACATGATGTTTGCGTCCACCTGTTCTCCACGCACTGCTTCATATGGTCCCTGCTTCTACGTGTAAACTCACATACTGCCTGCCATGACGTCTGCTTTCACCCACTCCCTATACACTGCTTCACATGGTCCCTGCGTTCACTTGTACTCTCAAATACGTCTGCATAACACCCACATCCACCTAGGGTGATCAACTGGGATGGGTGCAATTTCAGACCGGCAAGTGTAAAGATTCAGGACGAAGGGTCAAAATTCAGGACAAAAATTCCAGACAGAAGGTCCAAATTCTGGACAAAACTTCGGGTTAAAAAGTAAGTTTTACAGACACATCAAAGGACGTTGCGCGATAGTATAAAAGTAGGTAAATAGACAACCACTTAGGTACAAGTCAAATAACTTTATATTAGGTTGAGACAATCGTGCACTTCACGTTTTTTCAGTATGCGTGCAGCTTTGAGCAACTGTGCAGGTCTTTTTGTGGTATTTCATATGATAATAATCTATTTATATGGTTACTGCACTGGTTTGTCCAGTCTGATAATTTGTTTACAACTCATAGTCCTGAGCAGGCATGTTTGATGAGAGAAGTGGTCGGGAAGATCTGCTTGGATAGATCTTTGTTACTAGCATCTCATATCTGAGTGCCATTTTGAGATATAAAGCGGCACGCAAAAGTGAATTAAAGGGAGCATTGCTGTGATGAACCCACTATAGGGAACGCATTATGGGTGTTTCAGCAAGTGGAACTTAAAATATGGAATCTGACTTATGGGGGCTTTGCAGAGAGTTGCACTAGCTGACGGAAGTCACACAGGTGCTTTACCCTGCAGCTTTTTTAAAGAAGGCACTGTCGATACACTATTATGTAGTTTATCTTTGACGCCTTGCCTATTGCTACAAACACAATATATATTCAAGAATATCTCATGGCACTATGAGGCTCTCCCTAAATCAAAACATGCAAACATTTACAATTACTAGTGTAACATTCAAGTAGCAGTTGGGTGTCACTCAAAATGCCATATGCATGATGTATAGATCGAACACATAAGCACACAGCAAATACAGAATAGTAACACATAGGCAAAGGAGTAGCCAGAAAATGATTTGCTTTTTTTAGCTACTCCTACTTGAACTAAAGCTCTTATTGCACCAAGAAAGCAAAGTAAGTCAGCACAACCCTCCCAAGAAGGGCTCTCTTGTCCAGGGATCTAGTCATTCATCCTTCCATCAAACCCCTGATATTCACCATTTCAAATTTACATTCTGTCATCTATTAATTATTTTATCCATCATTCAGTCCTTCACCATTCATTATGCCCTTCCATCTGTGTGCCCATCCATATCCAAACCTTTTCAACCATTTGCAAACCTATCCATCATCTATCCTTCCATCCATCATTTCTTTCATCCATCCCTCCATCCACCCTTTCAATCATCCCTCTATCCAACCTTTCACCCAATCCATCCTTTCACTCATCCATCCACTCTTCCACCCACCCATCCACTCACTCATCCATCCAACCATTTACCCATTCACCCATCATTTTACTTACTCATCCATCAACCTAGTCACTCATATGTACACCCATTCAACTTTTCACTCAGCCTTCTGTCAGTTCTTCCAGCTCTCCACCCTCACTTTCACTCATGTATTCAATCTTTCACTCACCCATCTTTACTATCTTCTTTTCACTCATCCAGGCACCCATTCGCCCATCCATTTTTCCAATCATTCATCCATGCTTTCACTCATCCATCCATTCATCCCCCTTTCTCTCTCCATTCCCCTTTCAATTAGCCACCCATCCTTCCATCCATCCTTCACCCCTCCACCCACTCATCCATTTACTCATCCACTTATGAACCCATCCATTGACCCTATTACTCATCCATCCTTTCGCTCATCTATCCTTTCTCTCATCCATCCACCCTTTCATTCATCTATCCATCCTTTTGTCCATCTACCCTCAGTTTCACTCGTCCATCCTTACATCCACCCTTTCACTCATCCATCCATCCATTCACCCTTTCACTTATCAATTCATCAATCCATCCATCATTTCTCTAATCCATCCACCCATTCACTTGCCCATCATGCACCTGTTCACTCATCCATCCATCCTTTTACCGATCCATCTACCCTTCCACACAGACGTCCATCTATTTACCCCTCATCCATCCTTCCGCTCACGCATCCATCCATCCTTTCTCTCATTATCCATCCATTCACCATTTCACTCATCCATTCATCCTTTCACTAATCCATCCAGCCATTTACCCACTCCTTCACTTATTCACTAACCCACCTTTTCACATTAATTATGAGCTAAACCTTTGTCTGTTGAGTTGCAGACAGAATATGCTCATAAAGAACTTCTCCCTCACTGTAGTTCCTCACGCAAGGGGTGGGGGTGGGTTCACTATGCCCCTGCATATAGGCAATCTGAAAACTTGGAAGTCATGAGTCATGCAGGATGCACAGTTCCAGGACGTGAGGTGACTGTGACATGGTGTTGTTTTCAGACCTGTAAGTGAGATGGAAAAACTGGGGGTGTCTCCAAGGAGCATGCCTGATGTAATTAAGGGCGTGGCTTAAAACACCTGAGCTAAAAATATGAGCTGAGCATAATGTGCCGCCCGACTGGTATTTTGCTGTGTCTTTCATTGCATCCAGTAACATTAGACCTACAACAAGCCATGACTATTGGCTTTGTCAATGGATGTTATTTGCATAAAATACATTAAAAAGGAGCAACTATGGCTTCATTGTATATAATATTAAAATGATGAGACTGTGTAAGAACTATAACCTCTTCTTTTTAGCTTCTTTCGCCAGCTTCTTATCATGAATTGTCACATAGCAACATGGGCATTTTTGTACATTTGTTTTGTACATTTCCTCCATCTAACGCTAACAGAATGCCCTGCCCTAGACCGAGGCTGGAGGAGGCCACCACGTGCTGTAACAGCCCAGACTGGCCCATTGTCAGTCTGTATGTGGCAATCAGCTGCATACAGAATGACAATGGGCGCGGAGGGGCTGCTCTTGTGCTCAGAGGAGGAGTGTGAGGCAGCCCCATAAGGGGGCTGAGGCCTCTCTCAGGGGAACAGCGCTGCTCCCTGCAAGGCCCAAAATTACGGACAAAAGGCGTCCGTAAAAAGGATCCTCCAGTGGGCGTGAGGTCTAAATTACTGATGGTCCATGTAATTTACAGCCTTTTGGTGACCCTACTTCCACCTTCTCCCCACACACTGGCTCACATGCCCTCTTTTTAGACTTATAAACTCATACAGCGCCTTACAAGACCTCTGCTTCCCTTCCATCTGTTCCCCACACACTGCCTTTGCTTTCACCTGTAAACTCATACAGTGCCTCACATGACCATTTTCCACCTTTTCCCTAAGCACTGCCTCACATTACTTTTGCTTCCACATGTAAACACATGCACTGCGTCACATGATCTCTGCTTACACCTGTTCCCCATACATTGGCTCACATGGTCTTATTTTCCCATCTGTTCCGGCACCTGCATCTCCGATGGATCACAGCACACCCTCAGCTCATCTCTTTAAAGGACACTACATCACAATGCATTAACAGTCCACAAACCAGCTACCATCTTATTGCTTCTTGACTTGATGCTTGCCTTTGACTATGTACAGTGCTATGCTGCTTTTCGGCTAGGCATGTGCTATAGAAACCCTCGTACATACCTCAGTGGGAAATTGTGGAAAACTGTTCTTGGGCTGCTTACAGCTGCTTACAGTAGAGGGTATTTTTAGACAGCCGCACTTAGTAACTGTTGCCTGTCTCCTTAGTCCGATGTCCCACCAACCCAGCAAAGACCCCAGCACGAGCATGAGCAGACACTACAAGGCTCCCCCCTTTTTTGGAGCCCGGCCGCCAGCACAGTGCTCCCCCCAAAAATCTCTATATCCCCTACTTTTTTTTTTTGGCAGAGTTTTATATAGCGCGAACTAGACCTGAACCGAATCGGGTATCAGAGCGCTTTCTATAGCACCAGTTACATTACATGAGGACACGCATTAATTTTTTTAAGGCACAGGGAGATTAAGTGATTTTTACACATTAATTTTTTTTTAGGCATGGGGAGATTAAGTGATTTGCCCAGAATAACAGGAGGTTTAAGCGTCGTTACGAGACTCGAACCCAGATCCCCAGGTCCGAGGTCGAGCGCCCTAGCCGTTAGGCCATTCTTTATACTGACCCCTCCCTTAGATCCTTTCTGTCTGGCGCTTTGAAGTATCTGCAGTGCTTTATAAGACCCCTACTTATGCATTCAAAACACCTGTCAGACCTTGTGTTCTCTCACATAGTATCTGCTTCCCTGTCAATCTTTGTGTTCTCTCACAGAGTATCTACTTCCCTGTCAGTCCTTGTGTTATCTCACAGAGTATCTGCTTCCCTGTCAGTCCTTGTGCTTTCTCACAGAGTATCTGCTTCCCGGTATAGAGTCAAAATATCGAGTTTTTATTATTGACTAGACATAATATCGAGTAAAAAATATAGAATAGACATAATATCGACTAGACAGAATATAGACTATCAAAATATTGAGTAGAACATTTTAATATCGAATAGAATGGACATAATATCGAATCAAAAATATAGAATGGACATAATGTCGACTAGACAGAATATAGACAACAAAAATATCGAATTTAAGGTAAGTTATTATTAATTTTTCATTTTTGTGTAATATATTTCAGTAGCGGATTGTGGGTTTATGGGGGAATAGGGTGGGAAGTAATTTAACTATAATTAATTAAATATGTTATTTTATTTATTGGTATTTATTTAAAATTAATTGTCAATTAATTATTAATTAGTAATTAATTAAAATATAATTGGTAATTAATTTTAATTGATTAATTGATAAATATGTTCATTTTAGTAATTTATTTTCTGTAGCGGGTTGTGGGTTTATAGGGGAATAGGGTGGGAAGTAATTTAATTATAATTAATTAAATATCTTATTTTATTTATTGGTATATTTTTGGAAATAATTGTGAATTAATTATTACTTTGTAAATAATTAAAATATAATTGGTAATTAATTTTAATTGATTAATTGATAAAAATGTTCATTTTAGTAATTTATTTTCTGTAACGGTTGTGGGTTTATACGGGAATAGGGTGGGAAGTAATTTAATTATAATTAATTAAATATCTTATTTTATTTATTGGTATTTATTTAGAATTAATTGTTAATTAATTATTAATTGGTAATTAATTAAAATATAATTTGTAATTTATTGTAATTGATTAATTGATAAATATGTTAATGTTATTACATTATTTTCTGTAGTGGGTTGTGTGTTTATAGGGGAATAGCTTGGGAAGTAATTTAATTGTAAGTAATTACATTTTTTAAATATTTTTATTTGTGTTTAATTTTTAATTAATTTTATATTGTAAATTAATTTATTGGTAATTGGTAAATAATTAGTATTAGTAGGTAATTTGTATTATTAGTTAATTGTTATTTGTAATTTTAATTGATTAATTAATATATTTGATAACATTTTAAAATATTTTAATTAATTTGTAATTGGTATTAATATTTATGTTATTTATATTTATATATGAAGTATTTACTTTCCCTACTATTGCACTCACTGGAGTGGGAATTGTAATTTTTATCCCTACGCTATCCAACGCTTTCCCTACTGTTGCACTCTCTGGAGTGGGAATAGTTATTTTTACCCCTACGCTATCCAATGCTTTCCCTACTGTTGCGCTCTCTGGAGTGGGAATAGTAATTTTTACCCCTACGCTATCCTACGCTTTCCCTACCATTGCTCTATCTGGAGTGGTAATAGTTATTTTTACCCTCCCACTATCCAACGCTTGCCCTGCGGTTGCACTCTCTGGAGTTGGAATAGTAATTTTTACCCCTACGCTATCCAACGCTTTCCCTACTGTTGCACTCACTGGAGTGGGAATAGTAATTTTTACCCCTACGCTATCCAACGCTTTCCCTACTGTTGCGCTCACTGGAGTGGGAATAGTAATTTTTATCACTACGCTATCCAACGCTTTCCCTACTGTTGCGCTCTCTGGAGTGGGAATAGTAATTTTTACCCCTACGCTATCCAACGCTTTCCCTACTGTTGCACTCTCTGGAGTGGTAATAGTAATTTTTACCCTCCCACTATCCAACGCTTGCCCTACTGTTGCACTCTCTGGAGTTGGAATAGTACGTTTTTACCCCTACGCTATCCAACGCTTTCCCTACTGTTGCACTCACTAGAATGGGAATAGTAATTTTTACCCCTACGCTATCCAACACTTTCCCTACTGTTGCCCTCACTGGAGTGGGAATAGTAATTTTTATCCCTACACTATCCAACGCTTTCCCTACTGTTGCGCTCTCTGGAGTTGGAATAGTAATTTTTACCCCTACGCTATCCAACGCTTTCCCTACTGTTGCACTCTCTGGAGTGGGAATAGTAAATTTAACACTCTCGCTATCCTATGGAAAAAATATTGTATATGTTTTGTTAATAATATGTATATATATATATATTAATGCTCGAAGGTGTCCACCTTTGAGTAGCACGCGAACAGCAGCTTGGTTTATGTATAGGTGAGGACGGGGATCCACTCGTAGATGCCGCTCCGTACGGGATCTGCCCGACGCGTTTCGAAGCTCCATATGCTTCTCTTCAGGGGCTTTAATGGAAGCGGTGTGCGCAACCGCCGACCCACTTCCACATTTTATATATAGCACACCCACCGATGGGAGGCTCAAATGAGACTGTGCATTCTGGGAAGTGTGGTCCGGGAAGCACACAATCAAGTCCTGTATGGACTCCACAAGTGGGCCCGTCCTCGATTCCAAGTACGACTGCTGCTTCACTTTCGTGACCCCCAGGGTACCCGGGGTGGTGCATACTCCGCGGCTGGACGGCCGCGTATAAATCAATGCTCGAAGGTGTCCACCTTTGAGTAGCACGCGAACAGCAGCTTGGTTTATGTATAGGTGAGGACGGGGATCCACTCGTAGATGCTGCTCCGTACGGGATCTGCCCGACGCGTTTCGAAGCTCCATATGCTTCTCTTCAGGGGCTTTAACGGAAGCGGTGTGCGCAACCGCCGACCCACTTCCACATTTTATATATAGCACACCCACCGATGGGAGGCTCAAATGAGAGTGTGCATTCTGGGAAGTGTGGTCCGGGAAGCACACAATCAAGTCCTGTATGGACTCCACAAGTGGGCCCGTCCTCGATTCCAAGTACGACTGCTGCTGCACTTTCGTGACCCCCAGGGTACCGGGGTGGTGCATACTCCGCGGCTGGACGGCCACGTATAAATCAATGCTTGAAGGTGTCCACCTTTGAGTAGCACGCGAACAGCAGCTTGGTTTATGTATAGGTGAGGACGGGGATCCACTCGTAGATGCCGCTCCGTACGGGATCTGCCCAACGCGTTTCGAAGCTCCATATGCTTCTCTTCAGGGGCTTTAACGGAAGCGGTGTGCGCAACCGCCGACCCACTTCCACATTTTATATATAGCACACCCACCGATGGGAGGCTCAAATGAGACTGTGCATTCAGGGAAGTGTGGTCCGGGAAGCACACAATCAAGTCCCGTCCTCACCTATACATAAACCAAGCTGCTGTTCGCGTGCTACTCAAAGGTGGACACCTTCGAGCATTGATTTATACGCGGCCGTCCAGCCGCGGAGTATGCACCACCCCGGTAACCTGGGGGTCACGAAAGTGAAGCAGCAGTCATACTTGGAATCGAGGACGGGCCCACTTGTGGAGTCCATACAGGACTTGATTGTGTGCTTCCCGGACCACACTTCCCAGAATGCACAGTCTCATTTGAGCCTCCCATCGGTGGGTGTGTTATATATAAAAAGGGGAAGTGGGTCGGCGGTTGCGCACACCGCTTCCGTTAAAGCCCCTGAAGAGAAGCATATGGAGCTTCGAAACGCGTCGGGCAGATCCCGTATGGAGCGGCGTCTACGAGTGGATCCCCGTCCTCACCTATACATAAACCAAGCTGCTGTTCGCGTGCTACTCAAAGGTGGACACCTTCGAGCATTGATTTATACGCGGCCGTCCAGCCGCGGAGTATGCACCACCCCGGTACCCTGGGGGTCACGAAAGTGAAGCAGCAGTCGTACTTGGAATCGAGGACGGGCCCACTTGTGGAGTCCATACAGGACTTGATTGTGTGCTTCCCGGACCACACTTCCCAGAATGCACAGTCTCATTTGAGCCTCCCATCGGTGGGTGTGTTATATATAAAATGGGGAAGTGGGTCGGCGGTTGCGCACACCGCGTCCGTTGAAGCCCCTGAAGAGAAGCATATGGAGCTTTGAAACGCGTCGGGCAGATCCCGTACGGAGCGGCGTCTACGAGTGGATCCCCGTCCTCACCTATACATAAACCAAGCTGCTGTTCGCGTGCTACTCAAAGGTGGACATCTTCGAGCATTGATTTATACGCGGCCGTCCAGCCGCGGAGTATGCACCACCCCGGTACCCTGGGGGTCACGAAAGTGAAGCAGCAGTCGTACTTGGAATCGAGGACGGGCCCACTTGTGGAGTCCATACAGGACTTGATTGTGTGCTTCCCGGACCACACTTCCCAGAATGCACAGTCTCATTTGAGCCTCCCATTGGTGGGTGTCTTATATATAAAATGGGGAAGTGGGTCGGCGGTTGCGCACACCGCTTCCGTTAAAGCCCCTGAAGAGAAGCATATGGAGCTTCAAAACGCGTCGGGCAGATCCCGTACGGAGCGGCGTCTACGAGTGGATCCCCGTCCTCACCTATACATAAACCAAGCTGCTGTTCGCGTGCTACTCAAAGGTGAACACCTTCGAGCATTGATATATATATATATATATATATATTTTTTTTTTTTAAGTTACATTTTTTATTTGTTAATTTTAAGTTTATTTAAGTATTTTAAGTATGTTTAAATAAATTATATGTATTATTATATTAGTTTTAAATTACTTTTAAGATTTTAAAAAAATCGATATTTTGACTGTCTATATCTTTTCCTATCGATATTTTGGAGTCGATATTTTTGTACTTACCTGTTTGTAGATAGGAAGTCGATATTCTGGCATTCGATATTTTTACCTCGATATTTTTGAAAGTCAATATTTTGACTGTCGAAATTCTGTCAGTGATCCCTGCTTCCCTGTCAGTCCTTGTGTTCTCCCACAGGGTATCTGCTTCCCTGTCAGTCCTTGTGTTCTCCCACAGAACATCTACTTTCCTGTCAGTCCTTGTGTTCTCCTAAAGAGTATCTGCTTCTCTGTCAGTCCTTGTGTTGTCTCACAGAGCATCTTCTTCTTTGCCAGTCCTTGTGCTTTCTCACAGAGTATCTGCTTCCCTGTCAGTCCTTGTGTTCTCTCACAGAGCATCTGCCTCCCAGTCAGTCCTTGTGTTCTCTCACATAGTATCTGCTTCCCCGTCAGTCCTTGTGTTCTCTCACAGAGTATCTGCTTCCCTGTCAGTCCTTGTGCTTTCTCACAGAGTATCTGCTTCCCTGTCAGTCCTTGTGCTTTCTCATAGAGTATCTCCCTCCATGTCAGTCCTTATGTTCTCTCACAGAGTATCTGCTTCCCTGTCAGTCCTTGTGTTCTCCCACAGAGTATCTGCTTCCCTGTCAGTCTGTGTGCTTTCTCACAGAGTATCTGCTTCCCTGTCAATCCTTGTGTTCTCTCACAGAGCATCTGCCTCCCAGTCAGTCCTTGTGTTCTCTCGCATAGTATCTGCTTCCCCGTCAGTCCTTGTGTTCTCTCACAGAGTATCTGCTTCCCTGTCAGTCCTTGTGCTTTCTCACAGAGTATCTGCTTCCCTGTCAGTCCTTGTGCTTTCTCACAGAGTATCTCCCTCCATGTCAGTCCTTGTGTTCTCTCACAGAGTATCTGCTTCCCTGTCAGTCCTTGTGTTCCCCCACAGAGTATCTGCTTCCCTGTCAGTCCGTGTGCTTTCTCACAGAGTATCTGCTTCCCTGTCAATCCTTGTGTTCTCTCACAGAGTATCTGCTTCCCTGACAATCCTTGTGTTCTCCTGCTTCCCAGTCAGTCCTTGTGTTCTCCCACAGAACATCTACTTTCCTGTCAGTCCTTGTGTTCTTCCAAAGAGTATCTGCTTCCCCGTCAGTCCTTGTGTTCTCTCACAGAGTATCTGCTTCCCTGTCAGTCCTTGTGCTTTCTCATAGAGTATCTGCTGCCCTGTCAGTCCTTGTGTTCTCTCACAGAGCATCTGCCTCCCAGTCAGTCCTTGTGTTCTCTCACATAGTATCTGCTTCCCCGTCAGTCCTTGTGTTCTCTCACAGAGTATCTGCTTCCCTGTCAGTCCTTGTGCTTTCTCACAGAGTATCTGCTTCCCTGCCAGTCCTTGTGCTTTCTCACAGAGTATCTCCCTCCATGTCAGTCCTTATGTTCTCTCACAAAGTATCTGCTTCCCTGTCAGTCCTTGTGTTCTCCCACAGAGTATCTGCTTCCCTGTCAGTCTGTGTGCTTTCTCATAGAGTATCTGCTTCCCTGTCAATCCTTGTGTTCTCCCACAGAGTATCTGCTTCCCAGTCAGTCTGTGTGCTTTCTCACAGAGTATCTTCTTCCCTGTCAATCCTTGTGCTTTCTCACAGAGTATCTGCTTCCCTGTCAGTCCTTGTGTTCTCTCACAGAGTATCTGCTTTCCTGTCAGTCCTTGTGCTTTCTCACAGAGTATCTGCTTCCCTGTCAGTCCCTGTGCTTTCTCACAGAGTATCTCCCTCCATGTCAGTCCTTATGTTCTCTCACAGAGTATCTGCTTCCCTGTCAGCCCTTGTGTTCTCCCACAGAGTATCTGCTTCCCTGTCAGTCTGTGTGCTTTCTCACAGAGTATCTGCTTCCCTGTCAATCCTTGTATTCTCCCACAGAGTATCTGCTTCCCTGTCAGTCTGTGTGCTTTCTCACAGAGTATCTGCTTCCCTGTCAATCCTTGTGCTTTCTCACAGAGTATCTGCTTCCCTGTCAGTCCTTGTGTTCTCCCACAGAGTATATGCTTCCCTGTCAGTCTGTGTGCTTTCTCATGGAGTATCTGCTTCCCCGTCAGTCCTTGTGTTCTCTCACAGAGTATCTGCTTCCCTGTCAGTCCTTGTGCTTTCTCACAGAGTATCTGCTTCCCTGTCAGTCTTTGTGCTTTCTCACTGAGTATCTCCCTCCATGTCAGTCCTTGTGTTCTCTCACAGAGTATCAGTTTCCCTGTCAGTCCTTGTGTTCTCTCACAGAGTATCTGCTTCCCTGTCAGTCGTTGTGCTTTCTCACAGAGTATCTGCTTCCCTGTCAGTCTTTGTGCTTTCACACAGAGTATCTGCTTCCCTGTCAGTCCTTGTGCTCTCTCCCTCCATGTCAGTCCTTGTGTTCTCTCACAGAGTATCTGCTTCCCTGTCAGTCCGTGTGCTCTCTCCCTCCAAGTCAGTCCTTGTGTTCTCTCACAGAGTATCTGCTTCCCTGTCAGTCCTTGTGTTCTCCCACAGATTATCTGCTTCCCTGTCAGTCCTTGTGCTTTCACACAGAGTATCCGCTTCCCTGTCAATCCTTGTGTTCTCTCACAGAGTATCTGCTTCCCTGTCAGTCCTTGTGCTTTCTCACAGAGTATCTGCTTCCCTGTCAGTCCTTGAGTTCTCTCACAGAGTATCTGCTTCCCTGTCAGTCCTTGTGCTTTCTCACAGAATATCTGCTTCCCTGTCAGTCCTTGTTCTTTCTCACAGAGTATCTCCCTCCATGTCAGACATTGTGTTCTCTCACAGAGTATCTGCTTCCCTGTCAGTCCTTGTGTTCTCCCACAGAGTATCTGCTTCCCTGTGGGTTCTTGTGTTCTCTCACAGAGTATCTGCTTCCCTGTCCGTCTGTGTGCTTTCTCACAGAGTATCTGCTTCCCTGTCAGTCCTTGTGTTCTCTCACAGAGTATCTGCTTCCCTGCCAGTCTTTGTGCTTTCCCACAGATTATCTCCCTCCATGTCAGTCCTTGTGTTCTCTCACCGAGTATCTGCTTTCCTGTCAGTCCTTGTGTTCTCTCACAGAGTATCTGCTTCCCTGTCAGTTCTTGTGCTTTCTCACAGAGTATCTGCCTCCCTGTCAGTCCTTGTGCTTTCTCATAGAGTATCTGCTTCCCTGTCAGTCCTTGTGCTTTCTCACAGAGTATCTGCTTCCCTGTCAGTCCTTGTGTTCTCTCACAGAGTATCTGCTTCCCTGTCCGTCCTTGTGCTTTCTCACAGAGTATCTCCCTCCATGTCAGTCCTTGTGTTCTCTCACAGAGTATCTGCTTCCCTGTCAGTCCTTGTGTTCTCCCACAGGGTATCTGCTTCCCTGTCAGTCCTTGTGCTTTCTCACAGAGGATGTGCTTACCCTGTCAGTCCTTGTGCTTTCTCACAAAGTATCTGCTTCCCTGTCAGTCCTTGTGTTCTCTCACAGAGTATCTGCTTCTCCTTACCCCCACACTCCTCTTATGAATCTTTGGTGCAGGGGGTTCAAACATGCGTTGAGACCAAGCTAGATCCATGACAGCCTTTTGGGGTGGCTGCATCAGTTAAATGTACCTCCAATTAACCAAAGATAACTAACCTACATAGTTGGGGATCAGCTTGAAAATTTGTCATGGAGCCTGCATGTGATCCGCTAAGACATTCGGTCTGGTGGGGTGTAAAGTGGGGATGTTTGAGTTGTGTTGTATTTATTACCTTTGGTAAGTAGATGTGTTGTGTTTATTAGCTTTGGTAAGTAGATGTGTTGTGTTTATTAGCTTTGGGAAGTAGGGGTGCTATTGTTGAAAATCTGGATTGGCAAGGGGTTCAGTAGAGTTCAATTTTAAGGCCTATCCACCTCAGTCATATTGTGTTGGGGAAAGTGTAATGTGATTTAATGTCAGAGACAAGTAAGCAGCAGCATCTTCTTAAGTGAGGATATGGACTTAAGGGTGGTGAGTAAGCCATAAAAAAAGAATTACCCTTCAGTTGTGGAACATCATGCTGCTTGGCATAAAGTGCTTAAATGCCTCATCATAGGTAATAGGAGCTATATACTTGCAGTTATAATACAATAAATAAATCTCTTGCCCTACACTAAATGTAACACCATAGCACTCAGTGTTCAGACAGTCAATTGTAGCTCATAAGGGCTGCGTAATACTTCTGTTATACCTCGACACTCTTGCTCTCACATAAGATAAAACTGCAATGGGTCATGTCTATCACCCAGTACTACACTAGTTCACAGCCATTAAACTACTCATCCCCAACTGAACACACGTGGAATAAATCAAGGATCTGCCACATGCTGATGGACAAAGAATGACTTTAATTTAGTCCACCACTGCAGATGCCAACATCCTACATTCTGTGATCGCTTCTTGACATCTCACAATGACAATTAGATATGGCATGATATTAAAGTTCATCCCAGCAGATCTCTTCACATTTTCTACCTCCAATCTATGCCTGCTCAGGATCATAAACTTTAAACAACATATCTCAGAATAGATCCCTCAGTACACTTAAGTGGACAATGATCCTAAGAAATATCATATAAGGACCTGCAGAGCTGCTCAAAGGACTATGTGACGTTACAACGCCACATATTACATCGCAGTAGGTAACAACGCGGACGTTACATCGTCCCCATTTTTACCACGCATGGCATTATAACGCAAGTCGTTTCTACGACTTGCACTAGATGGCGCAGCTGAACTTAGGAATAGTATAAATTACTATTCCTACTCCAGTTAGCGCAACAGCAGGGAATGTGTTGGACTTAAAATCCAACACATTCCCTGGTGTTGCACACCATCTAGCGCAAGTCGTTTAACTTGCGATGTAATGCCATGCGTGGTAACAACGCGGATGATGTAACGTCCGTGTTGTTACCAATGCGCGTGGTACTGACAGCGTTGTAAACGCTGTATCCCATTCAAAGCTGGCGGCTCTCTGAAAACCATAATATGCGTGCCTGTCTCTCACAATATTTCATTTATCACACTGCTAAGCTCTGCATCTCAAAAAGATGATAACCCCACCTAACTGGTCTACAGGTGCGACATAGAAACACTTCCTACATAGGATTAAGATACACTTATAACTATGCACCCTACACGGTGTAGCGTGCAACTCATGTAGGCAAGCACATAGGGGTAATAAGCGCTAAATGAATGTTACAGTACTAAACAATAACTGAATCTGGGCCTCCTGGAACTTTGTTGGGCACCAATACAGGTACCTCTGCATTTTCCAGCAGGCCTACACCTCTCTACAGTTAAATTTCCTCTCCATTAGGCTGGTCATTTTAATACCCAAATTACTGCTTATAGGATGACTGCTTCTTACTGCCCCGCAGAAAGTTGACCTAGTCTTTCCACACACACTGGGCAGCAATATCTGATTAGGCTCACTTGCCCCATATACATTCTTATTAAAAATCTGTAATACCGGCAATTTGTTATTGTTTTAGGAGTCTGCAAAGGTGTGCACTTGATACTAAATAGGACTTTAAACAAAACCATATGCATTCATTTGTAACATAACCTTTTAGCCCTTGTTTACTTTAATTATTAGGCAGGGATCATTAATGCAGCTTTAAAGCACATTTAAAATTCCATTCTGTTTATATTTGCTGTTTATGTTTGCTTATTTTGTACCGGCTTGGACATTAAAATACCAGTGGTGCGGGTAGAAGACTGGACATGTGGCAACCCTACATCCAGTGCTTAATTTGAGCCAATGGTTTCCGGTGCTCGGCACTGGCACTTAATTATAAACAGGCACTTATGAGAGTCTGCCACATGGTGGAGCTGTCTGTCTAATTTTGAGATGAGCACACCAATAGTTGTTCATTAATTCAATATATATTAGAAATGACTAATACCTGCCACACAAGCCTTTCTTATAGCTTTGGGGGGTTGGAATGGTCTACATTGTCGCATTTGTAGGAGTGTAATGGTTAGTAGTTGTGTTTGTACTGTCATTGCAGAGCTGGCAGTGGCAATGGATGGCGCCAGCTGCAGTGACGTCATGACGAGAGCCCTTAGACTTATTTTATTTACAAATTAAGCACTGGTGCACAACATTTCAATTAACGTTACAGGGTGACTTCCTGTTTCTAAGGACAGAATACTCCATTTCTAGACTTTTATTTTCCTTAAAATTGCATCACTTGCAAACTTTGCAAAGTTTGTGAAGGTCAAACATAATAACAAATAGCTAATGAAACATCCACTGAATGTTGGAGTGCAGAAAGCAATCTCAAAGAAATGCTGTCTTTTTGCATAAAAATAGAGGAAGTTCTTTCAGTCTCTTACCTGGAGGAACATGCTGGTACATTTATAATGAATGAACAGCGCTCCTCGTTGAGCAGTAATGGGCTGTCACCAGGACATATTGAATCTTGCAAACCCTCTGGAAGTGGTCGAGGCCTGCGGTGCATCTCACACTGTACTAAAAACCTTAACTCCGACAGCGGGTTAGCAAACCAGATGTTATTGTGATCGATTCTGGTTGCACAGTGGGCTAATGCATTCACTGCAGGGGCCTGTGTAGGACCTCATGGTCACAGGTTAACTCAGCTTTTCATCCTTCTGAGGTCGGTAACATGAGTACCATTGTGTTGGGCAATAGTAAACATCTGTTATTCAGTGCCAAGATTCCTACGGTTGAATGTGCATGTTACAAAGGCACTTTATGTAATTAACCTTTATTATCTTTAAAAAAAACATATTTTATTAGAGGCATATTATACTTGGAGCTAACCCCTGGAGGACAGTGAATTGCTTGATATGGAGTGAGCATAGCTTTGCCACGGCGGGTCGCAGGAGCATGGATGTCAGGTTCCATGTTTTGTCCATAATGTATACTTGCCAATGCATCGTCATTTCACACATTAGTAGAATAAGTTGTTTTCAACTTGTCTTATTTATTTTATTTATTTTATTTGCGGGTTTATAACGCGCTTGAATCACTCCTACCGGAGTATCTCTGCGCCCATAACACCAGAAGCGTGTTCAAGCAGTCAGTGGATAGCAGGTTAGTTCTGAAAAAGGAAGGTTTTAAGCTTCTTTCTGAAGCTTAGATGTTCAGGGCATTGCCTCAGTTCAAGGGGAAGCTTATTCCATAGATTAGGACCAACTACAGATAAAGCTTTTCCTCCTTGTCTGGCCTTTCTAGCAAAAGGCACTCTCAGAAGAAGTTGATTGCTGGACCTGAGGGACCGCACCGGGTTGTATGGAATGAATTTATCTCTCCAATGCGATGGCCCTAGTCCGTTTAGGCTCTTATCAGACCCCCCAGGATATAGCGGCATGGATTGGCAAATTTAGCGGCACAAAAATGAAAATTTAGCGGCACAAAAATGGAAATTTAGCGGCATTTAGCGGCATTTTATTGTGGTTTTTGCAACACCAAACACAGATATCTTACTGTTTGAGTTATTTCACAACATGGAGCTATGTACATTTTGTTTATTTACAATTCAGCCCATTTGTTTTAGTCAAGAAGTGCCCTGCTGAAGATTTTGCTGTGTGCAAGGAACTCTAAGGCATGACCTATGAAGAGTGCACCATCTGAAACTACAGCCCGGTGGATTACCTTGCTGCCAAAAGACTCAAGAGTGGAAACTCCCTGCAAGCTACAGGTTAACAGAGCTCACCTGGACAGCCCCGCAAAGACTTCAAAGCCTGGAGTACCAGGGGATTTGTAAGGGTTTTGTTCAAGTGGATTGCGGAATTGAAGTGTCACACTTTCAAGGACCCTCTTGGAGATTCCAGAACCATGGATTGAGGTACACCTCTCGTGTGCTCATGACGAGCTGAGCTCGTCATGACCACACCCATTAACATTATGGCCCAGCACAGCAGAGGAATTTCTGCAGCATCCATGGTGTTAAAGGGGCGCTGTTGGTTTCTAAGCACTAGAAAGTGACATCTTTAAAAATTCATATATCAGGTTCCCTACAGTGGATTATTTTCGTTTTGGTGTCATTTAAAAGATAAAAATATTACCTATTTTTATAAATTGGTGTTGGATTTTTATTTTGTGTTGTGTCTTAATTATGTACTGAAATTGTGTTTTTGAATGCTTTACATACCTGTCTTTGAAGTTAAGCCTGTCTGCTCGCAGCACGTTACCAAGGGTTGAGCAAAGGAATAATTTTCTAAGACCTATGCTGAGTCCTATCATGTGTTAGTGGCCTTATTGCCAGTGGCAGACTTACATTTGCCCCTACCAATAACCCACTTTCAACATCTACCAACTGGAAGGGCTCAGAAAAAAATAACTAGCAATTCTCTGCTAATAAGGCCCGCATCAAATTTCAAAAGGTAGCCCAGCCTCCATACTCCTCACTTCAGTGTCTCGGTCTTCACCTTCCAGTCACAGTAATACAAGCAATACACTTTCACTGTCTGAGGAAGCCATTTTCGGCGCCATGCATAACCAGACATATACAACAAGGATCAACAGGCCCCTGTACTCTACTCACACAACAGAGTCCTACAACCATGTATGTGCTGCACATCTACACACACAATACAATGTGAGTGAACGGTTCTGTGCTTTATTCAACAGTAGAACATGAGGGGTCAGTAAACCACACTCCTCAACACTGAACAAGATCTGGTCATAATGCAAATTCACAACACACAGTAGGACGCCACCACTGCTTTAGGTTATTTCCCCATGGCAATGACAGAAGTCCACTGTTTAGGTCACAGGACAGTTCCTAGATCTCACACTGACGGGGACAAGCATTGGCTCCTATGCACCTGCTAGGTTATGCTTGACAGCAGGGCGAAAAATAAGTCAGGATTCCAGTTTTTACATATATTTAGGCACTCATGCCAAATTACCATGCAGGGCCATTTCCAACTCCAACAGCCAGCCGTACATGGGCTGAAATAAATGGTTATGCATTTTATTATTGTAATTGATATATGTATGGTAAAAAAACTTTCCGACATCCTGTCTGTGGGCAGGCAAATTCTATTATTTATGACAATCAAGATATAACAATGCAGGACAGGCTCTTATTAGTAAGGTGTGGACTATTCTAACAAATCAGTTTTTGTTATCGACTTTTCGCCCCCAAAAATTTACAATATGAAAATATATTCACTTAAATTCATTATAATAAACAACTTGACCATGCTTACTACTTAAAAAGAAATAAAATAAAATTCACAAGGCATTTACTATTCGCTTGGAAAAACAGTTGAGAACCAGATGCAGCGTGGCGACATAGAAGAATGGCACTTCAATACATGGGTTGTTCATCAACCTCAGTCCTAAAATCCAGGTACATATGTACCAAAGACTTCCATGATCCAGATAAAGTCAACTTTAACATCCCCAACATTTTTGTGATAACGTGGTGGCCTTCTAGTTCAACTTAAACAGTGACTGCAGTAGAGAATGATAGTTTTGACGCATGGAGTTTTCAAGAAAATACAGATCCTTGATTTTTCTCTTCTGCATCTCAGTTAGTGACAGACAAGAAAAGGCACACAAAAAACAAACAAAGTGTCATTGCCACAGAGTGAAGCCTCTGCCTACTGACCCCCTCCCACTCGGCCAGCGCTCTCCCACAAACACGCAGCCCTGGCTGGGGGCCGGTCGGCCACATCTCCACTGCACCCCTCCCACCAGGGCAGCGCTCTCCCCTATGTGAGCGGCGGGCCCCCACCAGCGTAGGACGGACGTACCTGTCTTCTGTTTGCCGGACGGCTTTCCTCCTGCTCCGAGCCCCGGTCTCGGTCTCTGAGGAAGAGTCGAAGAGTCTTCGTGTCGCTGCCGCTTCGTGCTCTCTCCCCCTCTTGGTGTGGTGCTGGTCTTCTCCCTTCGCTCGGCCGCCGTCCTTTCTCTTCTCTCGCCGCAAATGAATCCTGGAATCCTGGGGGGAATGGGAAAATGGGTGCCTCTTTTAAGGCGGAAACGGGCGACGGGCGGAAACGGCAAATTTCGCGGGCTTTATGCCAAATATCGCGGCATTTCCCGAGATCGGCCGATTTCGCGATTTTTTTGCAAATCGCGAAATCGCGATAAGCTGGAGGGTCTGTCTTATGTATTAAACAACAGGTCTTAAATTTTACCCTATTGTGGACTGAGAGCCAATGCAGTTTATCCAAGAGAGGTTTAGACGGTGTTCTGGGCGGGGCATTTAATACCAGCCTGGCAGCAGTATTTTGAATCATCTGCAGTTTGGCTAGAACTCCATCATTGGCCGACAGCAAAAGGCTGTTACAATAGTCAAAACGACTAAGTATCAGAGCTTGCACCAAGGTCTTCCTGGTGAAGTCTGGTAGCAAAGGGAAGACCTTTCGCAACAGTCCAATGACATGGAAGCAAGAGCCCACCGTGATATTACAGTGCTGTTTAAAAGAAAGTTCACGATCTAAACGCACTCCTAGATTCTTCACAACCAATTTAGGGTCTGGGACCGGGCCAAGGTCTTGCGGCCACCGGTCCGGTGTCCATAAAATCTGTGCTTCCCCAAAGAGTAAAACCTCCGTTTTACCTACGTTGCACTGTAGGCAATTAGAGGACATCCAATTTGCTACCGCTTTCACACCACTGCAAAAGGAAGTTTTCACTTCGTCTGTAAGGGTTTTAAAAGGAAACAGGAGCTGGGTGTCATCCGCGTATGACACTGGGATGAAACCGAACTCTCTCAAGATTTTAGCCAGGGGGGCCACATAGATATTAAAAAGAGTTGGGCTCAAACAAGAGCCCTGTGGCACCCCCTTGGTAATCTCCGTTTCCTCCGAACGAAATGTACCCATACCAACCGATTGAGTCCGGTTAGATAGGAAACTTCTTAACCAGGCCAGTGCTGTGCTTACAAGACCGATCTTAGCAAGTCGTTCGAGCAGAATCTTGTGGGATATGGCGTCGAACGCGGCCGACAGATCTAACAGCACCAGGACTACTGCATGACCCCTGTCCTGGTACATGTGTAGATCATCCGTTACTGAGAGTAGTGCCGACTCAGTACTATGCTTCGGCCTAAAGCCGAATTGCGAATGATCTAGACTGCCAGCCTGTTCGATATACGTTACAAACAACTGGGTTGTACCCATATAGCCAAAGGGACCTGGGTGAGTGATCGTCGAGAACAAGGGGGTCCCAGACTAGAGAGAGGAAATCAGTTTCAAGTATACAAGTATTCAAAACAGCTCGAATCAGCAAATCAAGAAAGTGTAGTGTTTTTATTTTCACCACACTTGTATTGCCATTTTATGGTTATACGATATGTATCAAAAAGAAAAGCATTCCATATATTTCACAAGTCAGTGTGCCCATATAGGAAAGGGGAAGGGGAGTGCAAGGAACAGTTAGAGATAGTTGTGATTCACTATTCATTACTTCGTGACATAAACAACATACATTTAAATTCATGTATATGTTCTACTGTCGGGTGGTCCCCAGCAGGGAGGGGCCACACATACTTATGCAATAGTCATAAACATTTCACAATCAGGCTCCTAACGGCTGTGCGTGTCATGCTGATGGTAGGAGTTGATAAGGAAAGTGGCGGTCTACGTTTCGACCCAGGGGTTGGTAGGATGATTGATCCTTACATCGCGGGTCTTCATCAGGACGTGCAGGGGAGGGGGGAGGGCTAGAACTCCTAGGGTTAAGAAGGGAAACTAATTTAATCAAAATGGTCTCCGAATGAGTCCCAAGATAATCCGTAGCGGAAATAACCACTCGGTATGTTAGTAAAAACTAAAAACTAAAACACATTAAAAACTGAAATACACTGAGGACTATACAGGTAATGGGAGGCATGTTTACCTGCCGCAATTAGTAGGTCGGGAGGTATCAGATGCGACCAAGTTATATCGTGGGCAATCTGAGGGAGCGAGAGAAAAGCATGCGGGTCAGTTTTTTCGAGATGATCGTGCATTAACAAAATGGATTATCATCTCATTACATCCAAGTAAGGTAAGGATAGTGTGGCACGGTGGTTACCTGTTTTAGGGGAGCATGCCGGAAAAATCCATACAGCTGTCCGTGTCTGCAAAAATGGAGAATATGGGAAGCCCAGTCAGTACTCGTAAAAGTACTTAGGAACAAATAATGTATTGCGCGTGAAACGCTTGCGGGTCTTACCCGTTCAATCAGGTTTCTTTGAATCCTAGGAGGGCTCGTGGCTGCGACCGATCGCGGCTCCCGTAACCAGGAAGTGAAATGAGAGTTGGAGGCGTTGTACACTAGTTGGCTTGATAATGGAAAGTGAAAAGGTACTATGCTCGGGCGGTTGCTAGGGAACCTCCTTTGTTTACACAGAAACGGGATCATCACGTTAAGGAGGAAAGTTGATAAATCAAACTTGCAATACGTTCGTTAAGATCCCCATAATGCGTGAACCTACACACACGGTGGTTTAGACGCATAACATTTGGCAATATACGATTACATTACAAGCATATTGCTGAGGAACCTCCATTGTTTAGACAGAAACGAGATCGTAACGTTGAAATGGATATATTATTCCTTATCAGGGCGGTAATGATACCTGGCCTGTTCGATATAGCTCGAAAGATGCTTATTTACATGTCTTTCAGTGAGCTTTCCCATGAATGGAAGTAGGGATATTGGCCTAAGATTAGACAAATCCGTCCAAGGGATTGTGGCATTCTTCCTAATAGGTCTTACTGATGCCTTTTTCCATGCCATGGGCACTAGGCCTTCTGTCAGTGATAAGTTCACCAGGCGCTGAATCCCTGTGTCCAGAGTCTTAAAAGGGGGCTAAACAAGGTGTGCCCCCTTTGCTACAAAACTTGGCTCAAAGGTTGATGAGATCAGATACTGACTGTGCACAACAAATGGTGAATGTGATATCTGTGGTTCTACACTGAGTATATGACGTTACAATGCAAACAACTACAACACATGCTTTTACAACGTGGTTTTTACATCACAACTACCATTACATCACATGATTTTACAACACTTTCTATTACAACACATACCATTACATCGCATACCATTACAACACATAATACTTTTAGGGCAACAGTAGGGTAAGTGTTGGATAGTGTAGGGGTAAAATTACTATACCCACTCCAGTGAGTGCAACAGTGGGGAACGTGTTGGATAGTGTAGGGGTAACAATTACTATTCCCGTCTACCCCAAAACTCATACCGACCCTAAAACTAAAAAATCTCCATTACTTAATTTATAATACATTGTAATGGCATGCGTTGTAATGGTATGCGTTTTAGTGGCATACATTGTAGTGACATGCGTTGTAAAGGCATCTATTGTAATGGCATGCAATGTAAAGGCAGTTGCATTGTAACAGTTGCGTTATAAAAGCAGTGTGATGTAATGACTGCTTTGTATTTGATGTTTCCCTTCTACACCCCATGGGATGGAAGATATGCCTGTGAGCGTGCACTGGACCACTGCAGCAGACTAGATATGCGTGTTGGGGCAATAGTCCCGAGAGCATGCTCAGAGAACTTGATCTTCCCGTGTTGTCACAGGTGATGTACCGACATCTATAAACCCCTCCCTCCTTGTAAGACAAAAGGCTGAGCTCACATCTTATCACAGCACTCAGACCAGCCGACCAGCACTGTGTGGAATTTTAATCTGTGCCCGGAGTGGTGATTGTGTGTCCATCCTGTGAAGGTGCGCTGTCGTTGGAAGTGGATTATGAGTTTTGCGGCTCTTCATTCGCATGCAGGTACAACGATGACTGTGCAGGAACTCAGTATAGCTCATCTTCTCAAGCTTTATGACTTGCTTAACTCTCCTCGCTTGGAGGTTGTAGCCAGGGTGAGGCCCCAGAAATGATCCTACTTCCCTCATTACAGGCAGATGTAATAAAAGATGCAAGGCATAGGCAGGATGCAAAGGTGTATTCAAAGTTCAAGCAATAGAGCGGGTAGCAGCAGTGCCAACCACGGGTTGTTTGCGTTGGCCTAGTCATCTCCAGAAAGGAAGTAGCATGGTGGGGGGAAGAGGCAGACGGATGTGGGAGAAGTGGAAGGGCGTGAGTTGGTTCCTGAAGGATGGACGAGTAGAGTCATTCACCGCTAGAGAAGGAGATGGTTCTTGAGAGCAGAAGAAAATGAGAAGAAGGCCTATCTTCACTTGTCTTCCTCTGAGAGACTCTTGGGTCCCAAGTTTGTGCCACAAGTGGTGCAATTAAGGACTAACATTGTTTTTTGTTCATGAAAATAAAATGCTTATGTTTGGGGGTATTGAACGTATGTGTCCAAAATAAAAAGTTTATATTCAATATCGAAATGTGTCCATTTTCTGAAACTGGCAATCTGACGTTTGGGGACACTCTGGTTGCATTCTGAAAGTTGATGTTTCAGTAATAATTCCTGCTAAATTTGAAAATAAATGTCTGATCTTGGTACCAGAAAACACTTAATTATTTCAGCCAGTTAATCAATCAATATATATTTTTACTAGAACTAAATTACCCTTGAGTACAGGGCTTTAAGTGGGCCAGGTCTCAGCGGGTCTGAGCACCGGCAGTGTTTTTTAAAGGGGGCCTCTAAACGGGTCTCTATCGAGCTCTGTTTTGTGCCCTGGCACAGGTGGTCCGTTCTTTTCCGGACTGCAGTGACCGCGGCACATCGGTGTGCGCTGCTCACACTGCTCACTTCTCACTAGTGGAGAAGTTACGGCATGACGTCATGCCAGGCGAGCGTTGTAGGGGAAGGGAATCCTTTAAAGAGAGTCATTTTCTCTCTGGATTTCTCTTCTCTTTTTGAAACTCAGGAGCAGCAACATTGTTGTGGTGTCACCAGGGCTGTAAGTGGAAGCTTTTCCAATATTATATACAAGCCACAGTTGCTGCTTGTTTATCTTATGCAACTAACAACCATTGACAAAGCCAATGTTCCTGACTTGTTGTAGGTATGATGTTACTTGTTGTATCATATATCTGGATTCAATGACAGAAACAGCAAAATACAAGACGGGCGGCACACAATGGCAAGCACAGATTTTTGGATTACACGTTTAAACCACGCCCTTAATTACATTGGTCACGCCCCTTTATGAGACCTCCCCAGTTTTTTCATCCCACTTAAAGCCCTGCATGAGTATTCAAACACACGAGACTTCAACAACAAGAAACCACTATTGAAAACTGATAGGTAATAACCCATATTGGTTGTTGGAAACTCTTCAGATGCTCTACTACATTCAAAAGACCTTCGTTCATATATTGTTAGTTTCCAGAAGCATTTCATGCTTGATCATAAAAATCTCTTAAGATTGCACACCCTAATTTGTTTCTGACTATGATTTATATTAGCATCAGTCCTGCAGTCTGAAGCCAGAGCACGTAATATGAGTGTAGCCTGTCCTCTGTTTAATCATGCAAAGTCTTTACATTGAGCAATGGAATAGATAAAAGGCCCCATAAGCGTGTTGATCTGCCATCTGAGGCTTCTGGCTGGGATATTTGCAAAACTTTTATTTTTTCCACCATGGACCTCCAAGTAGATTCTAAAGGGGCATATTTACAAGCCCCTTGCGCCGCCGCATTGTCACTTTAAATATGGGAAAAAGTGACATACCGACGGTGCAAGCAGGTTGTAAATAAGCCCCTGAGGGGCAGATTTACAAGCCCCCTGCGCCTCTTTTACGCCACCGTTGTGTCATTTTTGTGACGCAGCGGCGGCGCAAAAGATGCGCCATGGGGCCGGGTATTTACAACGTGACGCATCTGGGAGATGCGTCACGTTGTAAAGACCTACGCCATTAGGAGGCGTACCGGCGCAGGGGGGACGTTCCTGCGCAGGAATGCCTCCTAAAAGTGGCGAGTGAAATCTACAATATTTCACTCAGTCACTTTTGAGCCCATGCTGCGTCAAAACCCTGCGCCTGCTTGAAGCAGGCGTAAGGCTTGATGCAGCATTGAACAGATAAAGCACCCCCGAGCCTTGCTGGAGCTGCGTTGCGCTTGCGACGCAACTCCAGCAGTGCCCCGCCTTTACGGCACAGATGCGTCACGCATCTGTGCCGTTTTTGCCCCATGGTGCGCCTCATTGTAAATGCGGCCACCATGGGTGGCGGAGCTGCGGCGCACAATAACTGGCGCATCCCTGGGGATGCGCCTGTTATTGTAAATCTGCCCCTAAGTGTCTACTTAGAGGAGCAGGAAGAAAACATTCTGAACATTGAAGTTTAGGAGATACTTCACAGAAATGCATACCCAATTTGTTTTAACTTTCTTTAGTACCAAAAGCTCTTTAGCCACTTTAGTTGAAGAGTGTTGAAAAATTGAGCTATGTCAAGAAATTTTCGAAATTCTTTGGGGGAGGTTGATCTACGTATCCCCTTAGGAAGGGTAGACGTTTCTGGCACACCATGAACTTATTACATCATTTCTAGGATGCCCTTTCAAAACCTTTGGATTTTTTAGTGAGTTTATGTCTTTCTACTAAGCCGGAAAACCACACGAGGTAATCTTGTGGCATTGTGCATTTTCACGTGCACCATTTTCTTTCTATTTTTCAGCTGGAAAATATTTTCCATGCCACAAATCTATTACCTTACACAGAAATGTAATGATGGGTTATTCTCTTTCTTTCCCACCCTGGTAGGGCATTTGCACCTACTGTTCACCCAAGTAAACTTTTAAAGGTGAACAAAGATGAAATCTCACCTCATAATATTTTGTCTGCATGTAATTTATGTTCGAAAAACATAAGTATTGTGTCAAGCACAGCTCCCATGTGACAGTCGGAGCACATTCCTGAGGCGCCCTGGGCAATAGCCCTGCTGAGATCACTTTATTTTCTGTTGTTGACATGGCAGGCAGTCTTCTCCATGCCGGAAGTTCAGCAGTAAGGGCAGGGAATAGGGGAGCCACAGCATGTCTCAACTTTGCCTCAAGGATATAGAAAGCCCTGAGTAGTACTGGGGAAAAGTGGGGGCCATTCTCTGTGATCGGACATTCTTATTTCCTTTAATAGGATTTCGGTCGGCAGTGAAATGTTACACGTCTCTTCTTCATGGCCGGCGAAGTCAGAAAACGTTGTCCATCTGTGCAAAAGGTGCAGTTTTCGCCTGAGTTCAGGAGTGAAGTTACATTTCACTCACCCCTAGGAACTTTCTTTTCAAAAATACTTACTAGGAGTGAATTGTGGCTGTTTGTGGGTGTTTAGTGGCATTAGTGGGGTGGTCCACCATAAAGTGTTCCAAATCCCCAAACCAACACTAAAGTTACAATAGAAGAAAATGCACCCTGATTTCCTGCGCCGCAAGACCCCTTTATGATTGAAACATTTAACAAATCTTGTGGAGAATCAAGTGCAGAGTACCATCAGAAATTGAGGGCCATATTTACTAATATTTCAAGCAAGACAACTTGTTGCGCTGAATCAACTGCAGAGGGCAGGGATGCACCATATTTACTAAGGTATGGCACATTCTCTTTCTGCACTGGCGCACTGAGGGCTGCATAGTGCCACCGCAGGCAGGCTAGCGCCATGATGCACGGGTGCCTGCGTTGCAGGCAGAATGGCTTTGTGCAGCAAGTGCCACTTTCATGCACAAAGACAATCCTTAGAGGTATTTCTATGTGTGCTGCAGACTGTAGCACGTGAAAAGAGGAAATAACTAGGAAGATATTTCTCCTTGTTACACCTGCTAGGAAGGCGTAACATATTGTTGCATTGTGAGGTTTGCTACCCTTTGTAACTCTGGGAGTACGCCAAAATCCATGGGTGGTTGCATAGTACACCCACACTCCCCCCATGAAACGCCTTCCCAATGCATAGTAACACAAGGCAGTGCCGTGCGATGATTTGCGTTACTCTTTATTTACTAAGTTATGCAGAGCCACTCACAGTGGCTTTGCATGACCTTCTGTGATGCAATGACAATGCAAGGGCTTAGTAAATGATGGTCTGTGTGTGTGTGTGTTTTTGTGAACGACCATAGCACAAGAAATTTGGGGTTCTGTCATTATTGAAAGTTCTTTGGTGTTTGTTTGGTATTTACATAGAATGGCAACTTATACTGTGTGAGTTTAGGCATGTGCAATGCACAAAACAAATATATTATACTAACATTACATTAACTACGTTTTCAGCTTATCCCGTACACTTATTTCTGATAGCGCTGATGTTCCTTCAGTCTTATTACTTTACTGCACACATCCTGCAGGTTCTGTACTAGACCAATAAATGCAAGTTTCAGTACATTTTACTTTACTTTCCCAAATATACTTTCAAGTAAACATTATTTAGTTAATTTAGATATTTGCTGTTATCACAGACCACGCTCCAGGATATCCTTCAGTGGATCTCATAGAACATTACAAACCTGTTTGTTTCTCTTTTTTCACTACAGCACTTCTCACCCCCTTCTACCATTTCTTTTTTTTTTTTTTTTTTTTTTTTTTTTGATTTCTGTATTTTTTTATTGTATATAAAAAAGTATATATATGTATATATATGTACATGGAGCATGGACTATACAGATATACAGATACATATAGAGGGAAAAAAGAAAGAAAAGGCGCCAGGGGGTCGGGGGGGGGGAGGTGGGTGGAGTGTTGGCCACCGGCCTTCCTTGTCTTTGTAATAGTTCGGTCTTTGCAATAGTTCGGTAGATCGGATAGTTCCAATATTTCAAATGTCCTTTTTCCGGGTCCTGCTTGTCGTTGTCTTCTGCCTCCCCCTGTGCGATGCCTGGTGGGTATCTTTGTCCACGCCCCGGACGGTAGAGAGTATAGAGAAGGGTAGAAGTCGGAAATGAGAGAGGCGAGGAGCCTTGCTTACTTGTTTCTTTTGTTAGAGCGTGGGTCCCCAGAGTGTACCCCTTGATGGTTGTCTATATTCTGCGCCTAAGGGGGTTTATGCGCTGATAGGTAGAGGTCTAGGGGCCCCCACATGTTTGACTGCCTATGAGTTTTCGGTGAGTGTTTCGCTGTAATGTTATCTGCCCCCCTAAGGAACGTGACCCAGTTGAGCCATGCCTGTGGCGCAGCTTTCGAAGTGTCTTTCCAGTTACTTAGGATTATTTTGACTGCAGCCGTCAACAATAGATCAATGAGGTCACGGTCTTCTGTCGTTGTGATGGACGGCGATGCAAAGCCTAGGACTAGACTTGGGAAATCTATGTGTATGGCTATTCCCGTGATTTCAGTGATAAGCTTTCCAATTCTATCCCAGAACTCCCTGATCTTAGGACAGCTGAACAGAAGGTGTTCTAAGTCTCCCTTCCCTTTGTCACAATTCCAGCATGCATCACTCTCTCGGATCCCCAGGGAGGCCAGGCGGGCCGGTGTCCAGTATGCCTTATGCACTAACCAGTATTTGGTCTGATTTAGCGATGCCATTATCTTTTTCCTAGAGGTCGATCTCCATAACTCTGCTTTCTCTGTCTCGCTTAGTTCCTTCCCTGCTAAGGTCCCCCAGAAGTTTGTGACCTTATCGTTGAGTTTGGTGCTTTTGGGGCGGAGGGCTTTGTATAGGTGTGCTACTTGGTGTCCTAATGTGTTGAGACTGGCTGCAAGTTGTATGAGCGATGGTGTCCGGCTGTTGAGGTTTGCCTTCCTAATTGCTACTCTGATTTTCAGGAAGTTGTAGAGTTCTATGCTTTGCAGGTTGTGGGTTTCCTTGAGTGTGTCGAAAGTTGTGTTCACTCCTTGGCTCTGTAGGTCTTGGGCCGTGGAGATACCATGTCTGTACCATTCGTGCATGTCTAGAACCTTATCCCTGTATCTTAAAGTGGGGTTGTGCCAGATGGATTCAAATTGACCTCCCTTGATGCTTGTTGTCAGTAGTTTGTCTACACTTAGAAGAGCTGTCTTTGTGTTCTTCAGGACAGGGTTTTCCTTCACTACTGGGTGTCGTGTGGCGGTGAGCAGGGTGGTGGGGTTCATGCCCTTTAGTAGTCCGCGCTCAAGTGTTAGCCATGCTGGGGTGTATTCCTGTCTTGGGTCCAGCCAGTGTAGCCCCTGTCTGGCTATGCATGCTACCTGGAACCGTTTGAAATTTGTTATGTTCAGGCCGCCCTGATCTTTCGAGAGCCTGAGCTTGTGTAGGCTTATTCTGGGTTTTTTCCCTTTCCACAAGAAGTTGTTCAGTATCTTGTCTAGTCTCTTGTGGAAGTCTTCTGTGTTAGTCAGTGGGAGCATGGTTAGCATATAGTTGACCATCGGTGTGAGCATCATTTTTATCGCCTCTACCCTTCCTCACCAAGTTGTGAATTTTGGGGACCACCCTTCTACTTTGTCTCTAATTTTCTGGATTGTTGCGTGTTCATTGTGTTCCAGTGTCGTTCTTAGGTCTCTCTCAAAGAGGATACCCAAATATTTTATGGGCTTCGGTTGCCATGTTAGTCCGGACGTTCCTAATACCGTTCTTGTTGTGTGGATGTTTAAAGGCTTGCACTCCGATTTGTCTTTGTTGAGTTTGTACCCCGAGACCTGGGCGTATTTATCAATGGTATCAGTCAGTGCTTTAATGGATCTTTCTGGGTCTTCTGTGATTATTAGCACGTCATCCGCGTATGCCGCTAGCTTGAAGGTTTCCCCCCCTATTGGTATCCCCACAATATCCACGTTTGTTTTGATCATCGTGAGGAGCGGTTCTATGGCTAATAGGAATAGGGCTGGTGAGAGAGGGCAGCCTTGTCTCGTTCCCCTTCCCAGGTTGAGTATGTTCGATGTGCCTCCGTTGACCACCACCCGTGCTTTGGGGTCCTCGTATAGAGCCATCACCATCTTCCTATAGTTTGGTCCTAACCCGAATTTCCCCATGCATTGATCTAAAAAGGGCCATAAAACCCTGTCGAAGGCTTTCTCAGCGTCTAGGGCTATCATGACTGCTGCGTTGTTGCTTCGGGAGGAGTGGTTAATTATGTGGCATAGTAGTCTCGTATTGTCGTGTGACATACGGTTTTTGAGGTATCCTACTTGAGAGTTGTGTATAATTTTGGGTAGGTATGCGTTGAGTCTATTGGCCAGTATTTTTGTGTAGATCTTGCAGTCTACATTTATGAGGGAGATCGGTCTAAAATTCTTCGCCTCAGTTGTATCCTTCCCTTCCTTTGGTATAACAATTATGTTTGCCTCAGCCATTGAGGGTGTCATGCGTCCACTTTGGACACATTCCGTGAATACCTGTTTCATTGTGGGTTTGAGTGTGTGTAGGTACTGCTTGTAGAAGCCAGCTGTGAAACCATCTGGCCCCGGTGCTTTATTGTCTTTGAGGCTTGCCGTGGCTTTCTCTATCTCATCCTCAGTTATGGTCATTTCTAGGATGTCGCGTTCTCGGTCTGATAGTGTGGGCGTGGTTATGCTCTCTAGTAGTTCTTTGCCTGCATCCTCCTTTAGCGTTTC
Organism: Lissotriton helveticus; assembly: GCF_964261635.1. NCBI lineage: Eukaryota > Metazoa > Chordata > Amphibia > Caudata > Salamandridae > Lissotriton > Lissotriton helveticus. The sequence goes on from NC_136064.1 coordinate 73,182,329, forward strand.
ATCTTTGGTGTACAGTCCCTCATAGAATTCTCTGAAGACCTCTAGGATGTCTTTGTTTGCAGTCTTTGATGGCTCCTATCGAGTGGTGTTTCTGTTTCCCCCTTAGATAGGATGCTAGGTTTTTGCCCGCTTTGTTTGCCGTGCAGAGGTTAATAGATTTGTATTTATTAATCCAGGTACCTGCTCTCTCACTCAGTATTCTATTAAGTTCGTACTTCAGTTTGGTCAGGTTCGTGAGTGTGTTCTTATCTTCTATTCTGGCTATGTGGCTGTTCTCTAGCTTTTTAATCTCTTTCTTTAGGTCTTCAATTCTCTTGTTCCTTTCTTTGTTCATCCTGCCCTTGACTGTCATGACTGTTCCCCGGATGGTGGCCTTCAGGGCATCCCATAGTACTTCCCTGTTTGTCTCTGGTGTGTCGTTCATTAGCAGGTATTCTTTTATTGCCTCCTCTATCTCGGCTTTCGCTGAGGTGTGTTGGAGTAGACTGTCATCGAATCGCCATCTGCGTGTTGGCTTTTCGTTGTGCTTGCCAGATAGGGTTAGACTTATGTGCGAGTGATCTGATACTGTTCTGGGTCCTATCTCTGTGTGGTCTATGAGGTGGGTGTGTGTTTCTGACATTAGGATGTAGTCTATCCGGCTATATGAGTTATGTGGGTTGGAGTAGAATGTGTATTCTCTGGCATCTGGGTTGCTTATGCGCCATGGGTCTCTTAGTCTTAGTTTGGAGCAGAGGTTCTTTAGGATGTTGGGATTGCTTGTCGATTGGCTTGGTCTGTGTGGGTGCTTGTCAATCGCTGGGTCAAGAACTTGGTTCATATCTCCTGCGACGATCAGCAGCTCACCCAGCGGTAGAGTGTATAGTTGTGCACCTATCCCCTCCCAAAATGGTTTGTCTTCGCTGTTGGGACCATATATGTTTGCCACATGGAATGTCTCTCCCGCTCTTCTAAGAGTCGTTACAAGTGTTCTACCTTGGGTGTCTGCTTGGGAGTCTACCACTTCTAGTTTGGAGTTTTTGCTTATGATTGTTATCACCCCATTCTTCTTATTCTGTGCCGGTGATCCCAGCACCTCGCCTATCCAGCTGGCCCCTATGCGCCTGATGTCCTCTCCTTCTAATCTGGTTTCTTGGAGCACATATATGTCACTTTTAAGTTTCCTGAGGTGTTCGAGCACCTTCCTTCTTTTCACAGGGCTGTTCAGACCCTTGACGTTTAGGGACACTATTTTAATGTCAGACGCGATGCTACTCTGGTTGCTGTTTGTCATTTACGCTGCTCTTTTTTTCGCGTTGCCTGTGGCCTTTCTCTGCGTGCTTTTGGTCTCCGGGTTGTGTGTGGATCCATCTCCCTACGCTTGCGTGTGCTGCTCCTCCATGTGAGTGTATGGAGAGTGAAAAAGTAGAGAAAGAGAAGATGATAGTAAGTAAGCCCATGTATATGCTCCCCGCTCCCCCCCGCTTCCCTCGCCCCCTCCCCCCCACCCATCCCTCCCTCCTCCCCCTTCCCTTTACTTGCTGAGTGGGTGTGCGACGACAAAGTTCCTTCGCTCCGCATCTTCCCTGAGGTAGAGTTAGTTTCCTTCCTTTGGTGTAGCCTCTGAGGTAGTTATGAGGCACCGTCTTCCTCCGCATCTTGATTGTCTCGTTCAAGTTGTGCCTTATTTGACCTTGGATGTGTTGTTCTCGCCGCAGACTGTAGGAGAGCCTTGATGTCTATTCATGGGTCTGCAGCCGGGCTCTTGAGTCTGGTTCTAGTTCCTTATTTTACTGTCTTGGGTATCATGAGGTAGATATGTTGTCTTGTGTTTTTTGTTTTGGCATTTGTAGTGTGTCTTATTCAGATTGCCTGTTCCCTTCTACCATTTCTAACCACTGCAAATAACAGAGGTTAGTGTTACTCAATTTACCAACATCGGAAGGATGATACCTGTAGTCGGCCTCGCATGGACCCGAAATTGTGACCTTCTCGCTCGCTGCATTCATTGGATGGGAGGGGGCCTCAACATTGAGCCCTCGTTGGAGAGGTGTGGTGCAGCGGCCAGGGCAGCTGGCTTTGGAGCACAGGGTCCTTGTACGATTCCCGGCTCTGGCGGCAGCTCAGCTCAGCACCATGTGACTCTGGGCAATAGCTCACTAAGGGGCATATTATCAAGCAGGGCTATTAGCAAGCAATCGCTAACTGATGTTAGCAACAGCTTTTAGGCGATAGCGAGCGGTTTGGGGCCCGCTTTGCATGTCAGCGATGTTTATCGCTAATGACATGCAAAGTGGGTGCACCCAACCTGTTAGCGACTGAAAGCAATCGCTAACGTCGCTATCGCCTATTAGCAAGGCAGGCGTAGCGATGGAAATATTCACACTAAGCGCGAATATCTCCAAATACTAACACCTGCCCAGACCAGTTCTCAGCCATGTTATCCAATGGGAGGTGGATAACATGGCTAAGATCATTTCGTCGCTAATGCGTGAATATCGCTGTATTCTCAGTGATATTCACGCATTTCGCCGCTATCGCTGGATATTGTAGCACAATGGAGAAAAACGTTGCTAATAGCATGTTTTCTCCGCTAACATATCCAGCGATAGGCAGCGATAAAAAAATCGCCGCTAAGCCTATTTAGCGATAATTATCGCTACTTCTTGGTAATATGCCCCTTAATTTCCACGACGGACCCCAGCGCTTTGAGACCCGTAAGTGTGAGTAGTTTGTGCTTTACAAATACAGATTTTTTTAAAAATGTTTTTATCTGAGCCACCTTGATACCCTGATTTGATGTCTGTGTGCACATATTTTAGAGGTACCTGGCTTTGTACATCACAGATCTATTGTGCATGTATAATGCCTAACCTTTTCCTGACATAATTGATTTCTGCCTAACCAAAAGCATTGTGATTGCAACCTAATGTGATTACTCGATTATAGGCCTAACCACAGAGCAATCAGCTCCTTGCTGCTCTTGTGTGTGTGGTCTGGTCTAGTGTTTGCCGTGAAATTGGCAATATTGTCTGTGCTGTGCTACTTGGCACTAACTGGGGCTCTGACATTTTCTTGCAAGTTTAGTTTGAAACCTTCTTTGACACTTTGAAACTACATGTGCAGTGGATATATTTTTTTCCCATACAACGTAAGGAGGTGCAGTTTTAGAGTGAAATTCCATCTTCCAGAACTAGAGGTAGTAATTGTACACCACCAAATACTAAAAGACTAACCCCAGCTGTCATGTTATTAGTCATCTCTTCCCTAACCTGCCCCTCTTTCGTGCCCATTGGCTAGTACACAATCTGTCTCATTTTTCAAACCTGTACACAGCATCACATTTCTAAAACCCCAATATCTCCTTTCTGTCTCATTCACGGTGCCTGGGAAAATGCAATTTAGCATCTGACCCCTGAAAACTCACTTGTCAATTGCCTTTGACGTCAAGACATACTCTTCCCACACAGAGTTGGGTAAGTTTATGACCTTGTTGTTGATTAATGCACAGATTATCTGATGGCGACTATTACAGCGCATAATTAATGTGGCTATCATAATTATGAATGGCTGAGCTGAGTTTTTATTGACTATCACTTGGGTCGCACTTCCTGTGACCCGCAGATTATTGTACTTTATATCACAAGCTAGTAGAGTCTCCATGACTGTACCTTGTTTTACCAAAAAGTTTTTCTCTCTTTATAATTGTTACAGGGAAGACTTCCTCCACATTCGCATCAATCGGGAGGACATGGTAGGATGGTCCTTGTGACCACTTATGTGACTATTCACAGGCAAAGTATGGTCTGTTAGATGCTTTGTTATTATGTTCCTTTTCTGTGCACTTCTAATAGTGTAATTTGCAGTAGCACACCAGTTAGCTTGGCCCTGACGAATGCCGGTGAACATCCACCTTACGGCAGAAACATGTTGGCCTGATTTACTACCAAGCAAAACAGACAGTGATTTTTTCACACTGTCCCTACACTGTTTTTTAACCTGACGTCCAGGTGAATACCAATAAAATTTCTCTATTTGCCTTGACCGCCATTTTAATTCACATCACTTCACTTTTTGCACTGCATTCATCAGCTTCACCAGTGGTGAGGACACTTGCATTGACTGAACTACGGCCTAGTGATACAAAGCCAATACATCTGGGCTTCGGTACACAGACCTAGTTTAAGATGTCCTACATGATGAGGCTCCGCCACATGGGTGGGCTGATAGGACTCAAACTATTATGTTGAGTGCCTTTCCATCACGTGATAGCTGATGCACTGCACTCGTATTGTGCCGAGTCCGGTGATAACCTATTTAACTCAGCTAGTTTAGACCTTCAAGTTTCTTTGTTGTTTATATACTCTCCACCGCTGCTTGGTGTAAGGGAGGGCATGACAGACAGCTCATCCCAGGACATTCTTTCTATGTCCCACAGAGTTTTGAGGAACCACAGTGGGTTTTGATCCACCTGGGGCAGGTACTCCTGGGAGTCACCAAGAAACCCGAGTTCTGACTGTGAAAAGACACAGGGCCTGATTCACAAAGGTAAACTCACACTTTTCACTAACTTCACTATTTTTCTGTATTCATATACTACGAGCTTAATTTTGCTAATAGGAGTTTTATGACTGCAGAGATTCCACAGTCGGACAGAGAACTCTGCACATAAAAATATAGGACAGTCGTGAATTTATCATTAGTAACATTAAAGGAATAGTTTGTGAATACCAAACAAAAAGTTTAACTTTTGAAACAGGCCATCTATGACTGGTGCCGATGTTTTAGGGTGAAGGAAGCTCAAAATAAATCAACAATTGAATATTGGATTATGCAGTCCATCAGTTGCAGTCAAGCGGTAGAATAATAACCAACATATTTCAAATGTATTTATTTATTAATTTAGGGTTCTCAGGCACTTCGAATCACAAGCAACTCTAAACACTAAGGGCTGGCTCATGAATAGTGGAGCTGACTCAGCACAGAGCTGTATGCCGCTTGTTTTTAATTTGAGTTCATACATAGGAATTCTCCAAGATAATGCATGATCTGTACACACAAGTTGGAAACAGAACAAAATAATAAGTCTCACTGTTTCCGACTTTTGCAGTATGTATCTCATGCATTAATTAAGAGAGATTCTGAGTTTGGAGGCACATGTTCCAAGCCTTTTTGGATTTGCAAATGGGCTGATTGACAGATACCCAAACTGTGATTCAGTAACACATTACCAAATAGCAATTTAGGTTAGCGGCTTCATACAGATTCAGTATTTAAAAGGGGTATGTTAATGACATGTATTAATGTTTTGAGACTGAAATCCAGTTGTAAAATATTAATATTTTACCTATTACTAATTACCGATGACTGCCAACAGGAACATCTACCCTGCAAGGATCCCTTCCCCTTTCTCAATTTTCAATTTTGTTTTTTACAGTATGCAGTGGCCCATATTCTTAAGCAAGACGTTGCTTATCCGTTTAACCGCGGCGGCAATTCTGCCGCGGTGCAGCGGTTTAGAGGAGTGGGCGGGGCCTCATCGGCCAATGGACGTGCCCAGCACTACGAAGGTAGTATGCGCGACAGCCATTGGGCGACAGAAGCACGCAAGGGGTTAAACTTTCCTTTGTTTTATTCTTAAATTCATCCAGTTTTTTTATGGAAAATGGGATGTGCTAAAAATAATATTGCTTTATTGAAAAGAAATAACAGACTGTCATCCCTGTGATGGCAGCAATTCATAGTAAGTTACATTATGCAACCTATGTCATTAAAATTAATTAGGTAAGTCAAATTGTGACCCACTTCGAATCAGGTTTTTACAAACTGACATTAGTACATAGATCGGTTTGCAAGAACAGAGTGGATTCGGTCAAAGTTGGATCGCAATTTGCAATGATTTTTACTGACACCATTCTTTCAACATCTGGCCTTAAAGGCATTAACTGTAGACACCTCAGAGGAAAACACACAGATGCTCTGCTCTGCCCTTAGTCAGCACTGCTCTCCATGTTATGGCTTCTTGTTATTCTTAATTTGTTTGAAATCTCCTAGAAACGGGAGTAGACATAACTTGACATACATAGCTGTGTAATTTTGCCCAATTTTGGACTGTGGCAGACTGGTTTGTGAAGTAAACGTCTCACCGAGGAACATTTCCTGCTCGATCCAGTCTCCTACTTGTATCTCGTGAGACTCTTTTAGCCGAGGTGCACGCTCAGGTGAAATAGTTATGTCAGAAACTAGCAAACCACATTTCAGTCTGTATTCACGTTTGCATAAACCTACTATGGGCCATACTTTCAAGGAAGGGCAATAACATTATCGCTGCTTTAGCGGCAGGAAACGGCAGAAATAGCGTCGATAGGGGGCTTGATAATATGCCCTTGTGAATTCCATTGAAGCCCAGGTTCTGGTGTGAACCTTGGCTTCTATTGGAATTCTATAGTTCAGTTCAGTTCAACTTTATTTTGGCTGATAGCCATAAAAGCAGGAAGTACACAAAAATAAACTATAAACAAGCATGGGCTAATTGAAAAGGTAAAGGTACAATTCATGACAATTTATCGAATAACACAATGCAATTGATATGTACTGGGGCAGAGTAACAATTAATTCTATACAGTTAGTTATGCCTAGTCTTAAAATTCAATTTAAAACATAAAAAGGTTATTTCATTATAAAAGCCAGACTAAAAACATAGATTTAAAAACTTTAAAACCACATGATTTGTACAAAAGTGAACTCAGTGCATTCTACGTTGTTTAACATTGTGGGAGAAAACTACAGATTTCATTATTACATTATAGTTTATAACCAAGGCGTTTTCTAATAAGAAACACATTGAATAGAAATCTGCTTATACAAAAAACCCACCGATTTTGAGGTATTAGACCTTATAATACGCTCAGCCTCTTTAAATGTCCTGACACCCAGATTTTTACACAGAGGTTTTATCCAGCACTGTCTAGGTAGTGCATAAACAGAGCAGAAAAACAATAGATGGACATCATCCGAATTCTATAGGGCATATTATCAAGCCCCTTATCACCACTTTAGCGGCAGTTTCCTGCCGGTAAAGCGGCGATAATGTTACCGCCCTTCCTTGATAATATGGCCCTACGTATCATGGCGTTTCGTAAAAATGTCAGGAAAAGCTAATGTGTGTATTAGGAGAGTAGAAAGGACACCACAGAAGTAGAAAAGAGCATCAGAGGAAAGATCTCAAGACCTGGCTCTTCGACAGAACCCCTGCGCCCGGATGGATCAGCAGCCCCCCCTTACCCACCAGCGCCTTGAGACCCTTACGGGTGAGTAGCCATGCTACATAAATCACTGATTGATTGATGAAAGATAAAGAGACATCAAAGAGAAGGACATATTAAAGAAGAAAAGTCAAAGCTGCATTGAAATAATGTGAAAAGAATTGAAAAAGCAAAAGAACCATTAAAGAGAAGCAATGGGGACTGAACAGATACAATCTGAAGAGTAAGCAACCTCAAGAAGGAAGAAAGTGGGATGGAGTAAAGAAATATATATTTGAGAGAAACAGCATTGACACTGGGGAAACATCAAAGAAAGAGGGGGAGTGCAAAGGAGGGGAGTAGTAAATAGAGGAGAGACAAATTTAAATTATAAAGCGAGAGGGATGCCGTAAAGAAAGTGTGAATCCGAGTGTGCTGTCCCAAGGAATCGCAAGTTTGTGCTGCCCTGAGGGCACAGCATTCATCCTAAAAGAGCGCACTGTTCCTGTTTGCACCAGGTGCACCTGTTTAAAGGTGTGCCATGGCACAATCATAGTAGGCAGGTGAGGCATTCAAAACCTACGTTCAGTCAAAAACCTAGATGTGCGATTATTTTACTTTCCGAACAGGGCTGTGGGTCTCCAAAGCTGGTAAGAGCCTTTATTTCTTTAAAAGAAAATTGTGTGACTGTAATACTCCTTCCTGTGAGCTGATCCCAGATGTGAAAGACAGTGTCTAAAGCCAATGATTAAAGGTTCTAAAGCAAAAAACAGGCAATGGCTAATGGAGCCTGACCCAAAGTAAATGTAAAATGCAGTATGTTCAGGGCACGAGTCGGGGTACCACGCGGGTGGACGGCATCCCCCCACTTATTTTCCAGGGTTTTCCAGGGTGGACGCCGTCCACCCTGCTCAATCAAAACGCCGTCCAGATCCAGACTTTCCTTCGTCCCCGGCCTCGCCTGCTGCCTGCCCGCCTCAGCCGGATATGTACGAAAACAGACTCTCCCAATATTGCACCTCACTGCCAGCTTTATTAGCCCATCATCCCCTAATGCTGTGGTTCCCAAGTGTGCGCCGCGGCACCCCGGTGCGCCGTGATGAGAAGCCAGGGGTGCCGCGGCGCCGAGCAGGATGTGGGGGAGCTTGAAAGAAATGCCACCTTCTGTTGCATCGCACATGCTTCAAAACATTGGCACAGAGCGCCCTCTCTCCACCTGCCCGCCCCCATTCCTGCAATCACAGGCTGCTAGAAGCGCAAGAGCAGCCCCACCCCGCCCATTGTCACTTTGTATGGGGCTGATTGCCACATACAGAATGTCAATGGGCCAGTTTGGGGTGTTACAGCATGTGGTGAGCCGCTTCCTGCGGGTAGCGCCGCCGGCAACATTAACAGCTGGTCAAGGGCATTCCCAAAAATCTCACCAGAAGTATGCTGCTTGCCACAGGGTCAGGAGTCTCTCTCTCTCTTCTTTTGGCATATGTTGAAAGCTAACACGATGTGCAACATTTGAAAATGAACGGAGGGTGTAATGTGTTTCAAATAAAAGTTCGATTATTTTAAGACTGTTTTTTCACACATTTTTGTCTAAAATAAAAAAAAAATCTGAGCAGTGAAGGCTCTTGCAGGGCTGTTAATCGGTGAGTCGAGTTCCCAAGAGGTATGTTAGTCCCTTCTCTCCAGCCTGCTTGCTCAAATCAGAGGCGAACACCCAGCAACTGGCTGTGCATAAAAGGCAAGAACCACCCGCCTAATTACTGGAAAGGTGAGGAAGCATGCACCACTCCACTGTACAAGAATCCACAGACACCCCGGAAATGTTTCTTTTGTGACTGCTTTTTTAAACATGTTTGTGCACTTCGGTATATTCAACACAATATTCACCATAATATGATGCAATCGTTTTTCAGTGAACAAGTGTAAAAGTGTTGGGTACCCTAATCTCATGCTGCTGTATCAGCCTTCCATCTTCACTAGATCGATAACATTATGATCATTAATTTGTCTAACAATACATATCAGGTATGACACCTGACAAATGTACATTTCTTATTGTCTTACAGGCTGGATGGGTGAAAGGGTAAATGGTTGGATGGATGAGTGAATGGATGGGTGGGTGGAAGAGTGGATGGATGAGTGAAAGGATGCTTGGGTGAAATGGTACACGGTTGGATGGATGAGTGAGTGAATGGATGGATGAAGGGATGGATGACTGAAAGGATGGATGGAAAGATAGACGATGGATAGGTTTTCAAATAGTTGAAAAGGTTTGGATATGGATGGGCACACAGTTGGAAGGACAGAATGAATGGTGAAAGACTGCATGATGGATAAAAGAATTAATAGATGACAATGTACATTTGGAATGGTGGATATCAGGGGTTTGATGGAAGGATGAATGGTTAGATCATTGGACAAGAGAGCTCTTCTGTGGATGGTTGTGATCAGTGGCGTCACAAGGGGGGTGCGGGAGGTGCGGGCCGCACCGGGTGTCACCAGCAGAGGGCTGACACCAAAATGAACTCCTCGCTATTTATTTACTGTTCATGTAACACCGTCCGTATTGTCCCATGCTGTTTATAGTGCAGGGAAATGGACGGATGCCAGAATCTTCCTTTTCCCAGTTCTGCGAGCGCAGCGGCTTTGTCAGGAGGGGCTTGAGTATAAAATGAGCTCCGCCCTTGACCTTCTGCTCGCTATTCTTTTTGCTCAGAGATGCGATCTTGGTCGTGTTCATGTTCCGAGTGCATGTGGGCGTTTGGGGAACACCACATTCAGTGAACACAAAGTCAAGATTAGCCCAATCTCTAATGGTAAGAACTTTCAGAGTTTCGTAAAAAGTCACATTTGCAGTTAATTTTTGGAACCTTTTGAATCATCCGTGTATATATGTTGCGAGGCTTGTCCTGCATTACTGCAGATGTTAATATGAGAAGCACTGAAAAGACCATTTGATTTCTTTGGACAGCGCTATGATGGGCCAAACGCAGGTAGGTCACAGAGTGTGCAGGATGGCAGGAGGAACGAAAAAAGGCCTCACCCTGTTTGCCACGCCTGCCCTAGACAATGGATGTTCAGTTGAATCATACAAAAGTATAAAAAAAAGGCTCCGATACTCAGCACATCGAAGCGGGGTAGGAGCGGGGTAGGCGCAAATTTGCGTGCACAAATTCAAAGCGCATTTCATGAGTTTATTTCAGTCACTTTGAGAAGAGCCAAAAACTGTGGGAGAAACCATGGGGGGGGAGAAGGCGACGAGGAAAGGGTTAAAAGAGCAGCAGGCAGGGGAGGGAGGTGCAGGCGGAGGGGGTGGATGGTTCAAGCAGAGAAGGAGATGATGCAGGCTGAGAGGGAGACGGTGCAGCCAGAGGGAGAGATGGTGCAAGGGGATGAGATGGTGCAGGCAGGGGATGAGATGGTGCAGGCAGGGGATGAGATGGTGCAGGCAGGGAGTGAGATGGTGCAGGCAGGGGGTGAGATGGTGCAGGCAGAGGGGAGATGGTGCAGGCAGAGGGCAGATGTTGCAGGCAGAGGGGAAATGGTGCAGGCAGAGGGGAGATGGTGCAGGCAGAGGGGAGATGGTGCAGGCAGAGGGAGAGATGGTGCAGACAGAGGGAGAGATGGTGCAGGCAGAGTGGAAATGGTGCAGGCAGAGTGCAAATGGTGCAGGCAGAGGGAGAGATGGTGCAGGCAGAGGGAGAGATGGTGCAGGCATGGGATGAGATGGTGCAGGCAGGGGGTGAGACGGAACAGGCAGAGGGGAGACGGAACAGGCAGAGGGTAGATGTTGCAGGCAGAGGGGAGATGGTGCAGGCAGAGGGGAGATGGTGCAGGCAGAGGGGAGATGGTGTGGACAGAGGGAGAGATGGTGCAGACAGAGGGAGAGATGGTGCAGGCAGGGGATGAGATGGTGCAGGCGGAGGGGAGACGGAGCAGGCAGAGGGCAGATGTTGCAGGCAGAGGGGAGATGGTGCAGGCAGAGGGAGAGATGGTGCAGACAGAGGGAGAGATGGTGCAGCCAGAGGGAGAGATGATGCAGGCAGAGTGGAAATGGTGCAGGTAGAGTGGAAATGGTGCAGGCAGAGGGAGAGCTGGTGCAGGCAGAGGGAGAGCTGGTGCAGGCAGAGGGAGAGCTGGTGCAGGCAGAGGGAGAGCTGGTGCATGCAGAGGGAGAGCTGGTGCAGGCGGAGTGGGAGGGGGAGATGGTGCAGGCAGAGGGAGAGAATGTGCAGGCAGAGGGAGAGATGGTGCAGGCAGAGGGAGAGATGGTGCAGGCAGAGGGAGAGATGGTGCAGGCGGAGGTAGAGATGGTGCAGGCGGAGGGAGAGATGGGAGCCATCCTATTCAACAGATCTCCCTGCCTTGCATTTGTCCTGCTCACACCTGTCATGATGTCACTTCCTGTCGTGATGTCACTTCCTGTCGTGATGTCACTTCCTGTTGTGATGTCACTTCCTGTCGTGATGTCACTTCCTGTCGTGATGTCACTTCCTGTGACCACACCTAACTTGGAGAGTCCCCCCACTTCTTTTTTTAGGACTTGTGCCCTGTTTGTCATGAGGAGTGGAGAGATTGTCAAACAAGTCAAGCCTAAACATGGAAACCAGATTACCCAACGGATTGTTACACCGCGGTCTGCTTTTCACAAGTCCGAGTGTCATGGCAAGAAATGTAGGACACCATGTTGATAATTTTACGCTGAGGCCTTCACTGGGTGGGTACATTCAGGGCACTTGTGTCATTAGAGCAGACTATATGTGTATGAAACATTAATATGTCACACAAAAAAGCCCTCTCGAGCACTTTCCAGGCAATGATGGTTGCGAGCCAGATATTGTGCCGAGAGAAAATTAATTTCGCCTCTGATACATATTAATTAGTGGTGAATGGACATATTCTGTGCAGATTTGTAAGAAGCAGACGAATATTTCTCTCTGATTGCATGACGCAATGCCTTAAATCTCCAACAAATCAGTGCAGGTCAAAGTGGTCAACTGAAGTGAACAGAGGACTACAACACCCAGAATGCATTCGTTTTAAAAAAAAAATCGAATACATCGTTCATTGATGTGTCTTAGCTTGCAACCATATCTTTCAGAATGAAGAGTATGTTTTAGGCATATTTGGGGGCGGGGGGGAGAGATTGAGGGGGAGATGTGTTGCTAAAAGTAGGTTCGTCGAGTTATTTTATTCTGAATTGGTAAGGTAAAGTTTATATCTGTTTTTTAATTAACTTCGCAAACTTGTGAAGTTCATGACTCTGGCGAAGCCCTACAGGAAAACTTTCCGTGTTTCGAGACACTGAGATTCGCGCACCCGAGGTGGCAGGGTGGGTTTGTGGTAAGTTAAAGTGTGACTGACATTAAAACGTATCTTTTGAATCAGACTAGGCCGCAACAAGTTTGGGAAGGTTTGGATCAGAATGAAAAGCGCTGGCAGCTGTAATTAAAAGCAGCCCCCGCTGTCTCTGAGCTGACGAGAAACGACACAGCAAATGCGCCTCAGAAGCAAACACGACGCGAGCTGCACGTGCCAACAGAGAGGCCGCTAGGTGTGGGCGCAGGCTGTGAAGTCACATAGCGCCAAACCCAGGCGCATGTCCGATGGCGCTGCGCTCGGCGCTACATCTGGCATCTCTCTAACCGATCACTTTCCTGGATTGGAGGGCGACCCCTCCCCCCTCTTCCCCACCATGAGTAACCAAAAGGCACCCTTAACATCAACCAGCAGACACCTCCGCCTGTCAAAGCTGAGCCTGTAGGAGGTTGAGTGCCTGTCAGGGAGACTGCGCCATCTGAAAAGGGGGGGCCCTCGGCCCCCCCGCACGCATGGCGGCGCGGCGACCGTTTCCCCCCTTTCCCCTTGGTGTCTCTCGGTGGTGGGGGCGGGCCCTTTTGGGCGCGACCCACCACCGATTGGCCGGCGGCCTCCCTGACCCGGATACCAGGTAGAAGGTCCGGGTCAGGGGGGGCGGGCTCTGGAGGGGCGGGGCGGGGGGGCGTTGCCCCCCCGCCTGGCCCCTTGGGAATAAAGAGGTGGGGAGCGCCCAGGAGACCCCCTTGTACCTGGACGCTCCCCCACAGCACCGTGTGCCCCGCGCTCGGGGCTTCTTTGTTTTATAATTTTTCTGCTTTCTTTTTCAGGCATTGTACGTTCGGAGCAGCCGTGTCGGGCCAGCCGCGTCGTGAGGGCGGAGAGCGTCTTGCAGCCGCGTCGTGAGGGCGGAGAGCGTCTTTGTTTTATATTTTCCTTTCTTTTTTAGGCTTTGTACGCCGCGTGGGACAAGCCGCGTCGTGAGAGGCTGTGGTGGCTCGGAAACATCGCTTCGCCGTTTGCGGTTTAGGCAGTGAGGACCTGTCGGGGAATCCAAGGCGCAAGTGCGTGTAGCGGCTGAGGAAGCGTGGTGCGGGCCGTTCGAGGCCCCGTAAGGTACCGTGCGGGGGCGGGGGGTCTTCAGTGACGAGTACGGGAAGGACCGGGTGAGGTGCGGTCAGTAGGGCGGTTGCCTTGGGTACTGGATAGGCGCGCCGTGAAAGCACTCTGGCTGTTAAAGACTCTTGCCCCTAATTTCATGTAAAGAAAATAAAGCAGCGGTATTTGTGTTCGGAGCGGGCAAATTTTGGCGCGCATTTGAACGAACGGCTAATAAGGCCGGGGCGGGCTAATTTAAATAAAGCGAGAGCATTAAGCTAATTGAGCGCGTGCAACTAAAGGAAGTGAAGCAGGGTCGACCAGGGCAGCGCCTGGGTGGGAGACCCCTTGTGAAAGTATACAATCCTAGGACAAACGAAGTAACAATTTTTTAAACTGTTTTCACGACTGCATTACATTAATTATTAGGCAATTTGTTGTTCATGACGTGGCACAAAGTGTACAATTGTAGGAAAAACGAGGTGACATTTCTTAAACTGTTTTCACGACTGTATTGCATTAATTATTAAGTAATTTGTTGTTCATAACGTTGCACAAAGTGTACAGTGGAGGGTAATAAGTGCAGTTACTTGTTCTGAATTGTCCTGACCTTTGAGGGAGTGTTAATTTTGAATGTTGCTGATAATGTGTTTTAGTGGCGCACAGCAACAGTGAGATTTAACAGGGGGGGTTCAATCGTCCTCTGTATTCAAACCGGGTTGTCCTAAATCTGCTCCTACTTTCATTACACGGTGTTAATACATTTCTCAATTCCAGGCAATTTTAACGACATTATTGGTGCAATTCACTCGCAGACAGGACGTAAGGGCATTCAGCACGCAACGTGGTGTGGGGCGTGAACGCAGACCATTATCGCCGGCGAGGACGCGGGACTGGTCGGTAAGAGGGGTACGGGGGGCTGGCATTCATCGCTCCTGGTGGCCGCCGGGTGGGTCTACATTAGGTTTGCTCACCCCCTACATAAGCGGACAAGCCGCTAGTGTTGCGGTAGCCATTGCATGGTGCTGAAAGCCCCCTGGTGACCCTCCATCTGAAAGGTACACAAGGTTGGCCTGTTGTGACGCTAGGAGAGTAGGCAGTTGGTTGTCGAGTTTTATTATGCCAGGACCACGGGGTGGAAAGGGTGGGTCCAAGATGGAGGCTATGATGCGGGCCATGATGCGGGAAATGGGCGAAATTAAACAGCCACTAGGGAAGGTTGATGAGCTGGAAGCCCGGATTAATGGGAGGGATGAGGAGGCCCCTGGCCCATCGGGCAGGCCTATCCGCCAGAGGGCGGCACCATTGCCAAGGGGGGATTTCGTTACCCCGCCTAGGAAGTCTAAGCCCAAGAGACCCAGGTATGCAGCACCTGCCACGCCGCCGGCGGCCATCCCACCCCCTATTATTATACCGGTGCCTATATTGCCAGCCCCCGTGTTGCCAGTGCCTGTTGTACCGCCAGGAGATGCGGGACTTGCTCCCCCACCGGTGGCCACAATCCCGGCCACAGGCGTGCCGCAACCGGCACCCGCCTTGCCTACTGTGCCAGTACCATTGGGCATAACCCCGGTGGTACCTGCTGTCCCAGGTGGGAATTTAGATTCAATGCCCCCTGAATTGTTGTCTCAGATAACGGCCTTGATGCCGTGGCTACAGAAGGGAGGTGCTTTCCCGACTTCTGCAGATCATGCGGCAGAGGCGGCGAAGTTTGTGGAAAAGATTAAATCGGCAGCAGTCGCCGACTGTGTTGCAGTGCCCATATCTTCTCCCCTTGCAGGTTCAAGTCTTGCTCAGCCGGATGGATCTAGTGGGCAGCCGGCCCCGGTGCCCGCACACGGTAAGGAGGTGTCATTGCCGCTCTTGGGGGACGGTGCCATACCTTCCAGGAGTGAGAATTTAGCGCAATATGTGTCGCTGGCGGTGAAGGAGATGATTTGGGCAGATAAATATGTGTATATTTATTCTTTGTTATTGGATAATAGGGAAATGGAGCATGCTAAGACACTGAAAGAGTGGATGCACCCAAGTGAATGGAGGGCTCAGTGTGCTAGATTCAGGGTTGAGGAAACACTGCTCAATTGGATCAAGGCTTTTGCTGTATTCACGGCTATCAAGGCCGAACGACCCCCAGATTTACAGGCGCCATTGGCATGCTACCAGAGCAGGATTGTGGGGTGGAGCGAACAGTATTCTGGGGATGCGTGGAAAGGGTACGATTTGAATTTCAGGAAAGCATTGGAATTTAATAGATCATTAGCATGGGATATGGTGGACTCCATGTCATGGCATAAACAGTTCTCTGATAATGCACCCCCCCTCAGTTCTCCGGTTCGGTCAAGGTGTTCTCCGCGAGACCCCAACAGCCCTTTCGGCCCCCCCAAACGAGTGAGGTACCTGGGAAGTTTAGGGCCAGTGGGGCGGAGAAAAAGGGGGTGTGCTGGGACTTTAATAGGCGCACCTGCACAAGGGGCGCGTGTAAGTTTAGACACGCATGTTCCTCCTGTGGTCACCCCTCTCATCCAGAAACTGCCTGTAGGTCCAAGCATGGGAACACGGGACAGAGGGGAAGGGGAAAGCCACTGTGAGACAAACCAGTTAGGCCCCCCCACGCCAGTGGATGTGTTGGCAATGATACCATGGTTGAATAGATACCCGGACCAAACATCGGCCACCCTACTCCAAGAAGGTTTCTCTAAGGGCTTTAGGATCCCTGCAGAAGGATACACAGGCAGCGCACACTGTAAAAACCAATTGTCAGTAAAACATAATCCGGCTGTGGTGGCCGACAAGATTGACAAGGAGCTATCTTTAGGCAGGATAGCTGGCCCTTTCACTGAAGTGCCGGTGCCCAATTTTGTGTGTTCCCCATTAGTCCCCAAAAAAGAGAAAGGGCAATTCAGATTGATCCACAACCTGTCAGCACCTAGGGGGGCGTCACTGAATGATGCCATTGACGAGGGTATCTGTAGTGTTAAGTACGCCTCTTTTGATCAGGCTGTTAACTTATTACAGGCCACGGGGCCCGGGGCGCTGATGGCGAAATCAGACATAGAATCAGCCTTTCGCCTGCTCCCGGTACACCCAGCGGATCAACATCTCTTAGGCTTCACCTTTGGGGATATGTTCTACATGGATAAATGCATGCCCATGGGTTGTTCTATATCTTGTGCTTACTTTGAGATGTTTAGCTCTTTTCTTGAATGGGCCATGAGACAAGCGACGGGCCACCAGCAGGTCATGCATTATTTGGATGATTTCCTCTTCCTGGGTACGGCGGGATCTCAGGAGTGTGCACTGGCATTGCAGGAATTTTGCGTGCTCATGCGGGCTTTTGGTGTCCCGCTTGCGCCCGGGAAGACTGTTGGCCCGACCACCTGCTTAGAATTCCTCGGCATTGAGATTGATTCAGTGGAGGGATGTTTTAGATTGCCTAGGGACAAGGTGGACAAATTCAAAACAGCGCTACGTTTATGCCTACGGAAAGATAAGGTCACCCTGCAGCAATTACAGGAGGTGGTAGGGCAGTTGAACTTCGCACTAAGGATCATCCCCATGGCTCGCCCTTTCTCTCGCTCCATTGCCCAAGCAATGAAGGGGCTGAGGGAGAAACACCACCGCACTAGGTTGTCGTCTGAAATTCGCCAGGATATGCTTATATGGATGGCATTCCTGGAGGATTTTAACGGCAGGGTGGTCTGGCCCGGCCCGCCCGCAACATCAGCAGAGTTGGGCCTGTGGACTGATGCCGCCGGTAGTGTGGGCTTTGGCGCCATCCTAGGGAACATGTGGGTCGCTCAACAGTGGCCGGAGGCATGGAGAACATGGGGTCTGACCGCTAATATTGGCTTCTTGGAACTCTTCCCAATATGGGTGGCATTGATGGTCTGGCCCGAACACCTATGTAATCAATCAGTGGTGTTTTGGTCAGACAACATGACAGTAGTGGAATGTATAAACCAGCAGGGAGCACGATGCCCTTTCATACTTCGCTTAGTAAAAGAAATTGTGTTGCAGTGCTTAAGATGGAACGTAGTTTTTAAGGCCAAGCATGTCCCGGGTATTCTGAATAATGCAGCTGACTCCCTCTCTCGCTTCAAAATGCAGGTTTTCAGGGAACATCTTCCTACAGCAGACCCCTCGCCAGCGCACTTCCCAGCAGTACTTTGGCAGATTGGTGCCCCAGATTACAGGACCTCGTGGTTGCTAGCTTAGCCCCCAGGACCAAGACGGCTTATGAAGGGGCGTTTTTGTCTTACTGTACTTTCTTGGGGCAGCAATGGGAGGTGCTATGGGCGCAGGAGGATGGCTTTGCGGCCTATTTAGAATGGATGCATAGGGAGGGACGCTCAGTGGCAGCTGCAAACAGGCATAGGGCAGCGGTATCATTCTTTGCTCAAGCTAGGGGCTTGCGTGATCCTACTAATACCTTTATGGTGCGTAAGGCTTTGAGGGGTTGGCGCCGTATACAGGGGCATCATAAAGATAAGAGAAAGCCCATAGGGTTGGCGCGGCTGACAGCTTTACTGGGCGCGCTGGACACTGTTTGTAGCTCGGAGTGGGAGGTACTTCTTTTTAAAGCAGCATTCTCCTTGGCATTCTATGGGGCACTGAGAATTAGCGAACTTGTGGCAGGATCCAAGTCAGACCTACAGGGCGGCTTGCAAAGGGCGCGTGTAAGGATAAAGGAGGACACCATGTGGGTGACCATTCAGAAGTCAAAGACCGACCAGGAGTCAAGGGGTCACACCATAGTCCTCCAACGGGCCCCCGCCAACCCTTGCTGCCCAGTGAAGCACGTGGAATTATTGCACGGGCTGCTGGTAGGCATAGCGGGCAGGGCACTGCTCTGTCACGCCGATGGTAACCCCTTGACGAGGTATCAGTTCAGGAGGGTATTGGAGATGGTGGTCAGAAAAACAGGTCTTGACCCTAAAGAGTTTGGCTCTCATTCCTTTAGGATTGGGGCAGCAACTGAGGCGGTAGCAGGGGGCCTCCCAGTGGAGAGAGTGAAGAAAATTGGAAGATGGTCCTCAGATTGCTACAAACGATATGTACGGATTGACATGTTGTGATTACATGGTGCTCACGCTTGGTTTGTTTTCGCTTTCTTACAGTTTCTCAGACCTGTTACGCAGGGGAGGAATTTGTCGTCGGGCACCAACAACATACATCAGCGCGGAGCTACAGCCAGGAAACAATGAGGAAAAGTGTTTGGATTGTGGGCCACTCCTATGTGAGACGAGCCGAATGTGTTTTTATTTCAGGTGACCGTGGGAAAAGGGCTGCACAACTGGGGTTTGACATCACGTTCTTCGGGAGAGGGGGGTTATGTCTCAACCAGTTTAGGGGCTTCTTCCAGGGGCTGTTAGCGCGCCGGCAATCTCCCCCGTCAGTGGTGATACTTCACCTGGGGGAGAATGATTTGGCCAACATGGGGAGGCGCATTCTGATGGAGGAGATTATCTCAACTGCGGGGTGGATGGCCAGGACCTGCCCGGGTTGCACGGTAGTATGGTCGCAACTCATACCTCGATTACAGTGGCGGGGGGGGGGACTCGGTCAGGGCGTTGAATCACTCGGTAAAGAGGATCAACACACGGTTGGACAAGTTGTTTCGAGCCCCCCTGTTGCAGACAATACCTCATGGGTGTATCTGGGGCGACCGGTATTACTTGGGGGATGAAGTTCACTTGAATGAAGCAGGGAATGTCTTGTGGTCTGACAATATCTGGGCCTGGTTGGAGGGATTTGCTAATAGGAGCGTTCCTTAGGAAGGGTCTAGAGGGGGGAGGCCAGATCGTCGGTTAACAATGCTGGCCTGTGGCGGTAAGGTCATTATCGGTGAGCACATATTTGAGGTCTGAGGGGGCGGGCATCATCCTATGGAGGTTCCCGCCCAGGGGGAGGGGCCTGCGGGCCACTCCTAGAACTCCAGGGGCAAGGTAATTGATGCTTCAAAGGAGCGCGGGTAGGAGTAGTCACGCTTTCCTTAGGCTGGTAGCCACCCCGCGCGCGTATACTCATGACGTCACCGGATGGCGCAGAGTAAGGGCCCTCCTTTAGTGGGTAAATGGAGTTCAGGGCGTAGACCGGGCAATTCCCGGGGTAACACTGTGCATGCGCACGTCTCTAGGGGAGGCGCAGCTTGTAGGACCTGACACCGGTAGTGACCTTGCCATATGGCCAGAAATGTACAAAAATCAAGATGAGGATGTTAGACTCGGTTAGGAAACAACATGTATTAGAGTTTCTGTTAAGGTCAGCCTCTCAAACTTGTTGACGAAATTTGTATCTAATGTCCTGTTGATTTTTGTATAATTGTTGACCATGCAATTAAAACCTTTTTTAATTTCATATCTTAATAAATACGGCCGGGCGACTAGCGCCCGCCTTCCAAAAAGTAAAGAAGTCTCGTGTCCACGTTTCTGGGTGTTGGGTGCCGGTTTGGGGGGGACGGCAGCTAGTCGCTGACCATGTGAAAAGGGGGGGCCCTCGGCCCCCCCGCACGCATGGCGGCGCGGCGACCGTTTCCCCCCTTTCCCCTTGGTGTCTCTCGGTGGTGGGGGCGGGCCCTTTTGGGCGCGACCCACCACCGATTGGCCGGCGGCCTCCCTGACCCGGATACCAGGTAGAAGGTCCGGGTCAGGGGGGGCGGGCTCTGGAGGGGCGGGGCGGGGGGGCGTTGCCCCCCCGCCTGGCCCCTTGGGAATAAAGAGGTGGGGAGCGCCCAGGAGACCCCCTTGTACCTGGACGCTCCCCCACAGCACCGTGTGCCCCGCGCTCGGGGCTTCTTTGTTTTCCCACCCACCTCCCTTGGAACAAAGTCTTGTGGCATTTATTATGTCTGGTTTCATTGTAATTTTGCGAGGGTACTGTTAACATGTCTTATATGGTAGTAGAACTTGATCTGTTCGGTATATTTTGAGTATACGTTTTTGGTTTAGGAATTTTTTCCCTTTTAGCGAATTGTGTGTGAAGTACTTTTGCTTTGATGCCAAGTGTCTTAGGCCTTTTTTCCCTTTGTAGCTGTACGAGGATGCTGTGATTTATTAGCCAGTGTAGCTGTCCTTTAGAATTTTTTCCCATAGGTCGTCGTATTTATTAGGTATGGGGCATGCGGTAAGGTCATTATCGGTGAGCACATATTTGAGGTCTGAGGGGGCGGGCATCATCCTATGGAGGTTCCCGCCCAGGGGGAGGGGCCTGCGGGCCACTCCTAGAACTCCAGGGGCAAGGTAATTGATGCTTCAAAGGAGCGCGGGTAGGAGTAGTCACGCTTTCCTTAGGCTGGTAGCCACCCCGCGCGCGTATACTCATGACGTCACCGGATGGCGCAGAGTAAGGGCCCTCCTTTAGTGGGTAAATGGAGTTCAGGG
Source organism: Lissotriton helveticus (assembly GCF_964261635.1). NCBI lineage: Eukaryota > Metazoa > Chordata > Amphibia > Caudata > Salamandridae > Lissotriton > Lissotriton helveticus. The sequence continues at coordinate 73,203,342 of NC_136064.1, forward strand.
CGTAGACCGGGCAATTCCCGGGGTAACACTGCGCATGCGCACGTCTCTAGGGGAGGCGCAGCTTGTAGGACCTGACACCGGTAGTGACCTTGCCATATGGCCAGAAATGTACAAAAATCAAGATGAGGATGTTAGACTCGGTTAGGAAACAACATGTATTAGAGTTTCTGTTAAGGTCAGCCTCTCAAACTTGTTGACGAAATTTGTATCTAATGTCCTGTTGATTTTTGTATAATTGTTGACCATGCAATTAAAACCTTTTTTAATTTCATATCTTAATAAATACGGCCGGGCGACTAGCGCCCGCCTTCCAAAAAGTAAAGAAGTCTCGTGTCCACGTTTCTGGGTGTTGGGTGCCGGTTTGGGGGGGGACGGCAGCTAGTCGCTGACCATGTGCAAGCAACGACCGGTGCGGTGCGCCGTCTCATCCTCACGACAGCTGTGTGCCAGGGGATAGTGCCTCGACAGCCTGGAGTGAGGCGCTAGGGAGGGTAAAGCTTTAATAATAAACCAGGAAGAAGCAACTGCATCAATTTATAACAAATGTATAGCAAAGTCTGTCCCTGCAAATCAAATCATAACAGATATGTTTGCAGTGAAAAGCACTACAGTTAGAAAAAGAGTTATGGTTCTGACTCAAATGCGCAAAAAGACATTGAAATTAGCCAGTTAAGACAAGCAATGCACACAACTCACGCCATGACTCACATCGCCCGCCATGTTGTACTTTTGGTAGTTGCCTTTTTTCCTATGCTGTTCAAATACGTTTTTTGTGTTTTCTTCATAGCAGGTGCTGTGAGGCACGGCAGACAGTCAGTGCATTTAATGCCACAGCTGGCAACGTTCTTCCGCCAAGAACTGAAATTTAAAAGCAATCAGTGAAACTGTGCAACATGTATCTGCTTTGTTTAACATACGTGTGGTTACCTCCCAGAAGGGTTGTCTGCCAAAATATGGAGTGCAAAAATATTGTGATACAAAAATGTTGAATAAAAATATAATAGCAAAAATAATGAATATCAGTGCTTATACTGTAAGTACAGAAATATTGACCACAAAGTATTGTGATGAAAAATCTAGTGCACAGAAAAATATGGATCCACAAAATATAGACAACAAAAATATAATATTATTAAAATTGATATAGATGTAACCAAAATAACAATTTTAGTAATATGGTGTATATGAAAAAAACCATACACTAAAATAATTTAAATAACCTTTATATTTCAATATATATATTTTTTTAAAACACGAAAAATATAATCATACAATTGCTAAAATGCGTAAGTTTTTTTTTCTCATAAAACTGTGATTTTTTATTGTACTATTTTACAATTTTTAATTGCCTTTAAAAATCGGTCACAACTTTGAAATGCATGAAATAAATAATTAATACATTTAAAAACTGAATGTGTAACTCTCGAACATTAAAAATAATCAAAGGGTACACATTTACCAACACCAATAAAACAAAGGTTAGAGGAATTAGGAAACCAGCGAGACACATGTACAATTCTATCTACAGTCCCATAACTATTGTTGAATATTGAGTACATTTCAGGGGACACATTTAGTACTTTAACTTCAATTCCAGAAACTTTGAGGAAAGTGTAACTATTGCGGTGAGTAATGTACTATGCTAATTCCAGACCCACTTAGGTTGGGAAAAGTGCACCCATTTGGGGAGGTGGGGGTAAGGTAAGATCTACTGTTCTACACAGATTACAAATACATTTTAAAATAAAATAAAACACAACCGACTTAGTCCACAATAATTCCAATAACCCCCTCAAAAATTAACATTGTAAATACAATTCCAAGTTAAATAATACATTTATGTAAAAATATTGCTAACATATATATCCAAATATCATCATCCATTAAAATGATGATGAATCCATTCATGATGATATTTTAGTACACTATCTGCCTAATTTGGAGTGTGGAGTACGGTAGTTACTCTATCACCCTAACGGAGTATCCATACTCTGAATTTAGAGATGTCCACCGGCAGTGAGGACATCTCTAGTTATTGGCAGGAACTAACATCATGGCAGTTCCTGTCAATAAGTTAAAAGTTTGTCAGACGGTACCGTAACATAATGGACCCCTCTCAAACTATTAATACGTGTTTGCATTTAAAAAAAAAGAAAATCTCAAAGCAAGGTTTTGAAAATTAAAAAAGGAAAAAATAATGACCCACACACCATAGAAGTTGACTTCTATGGTGTGGGGGTAAAAAAAAATTCTACGCCGTTCACTCTAAATCTGGCAGACGGTGTTATATGTACTCTATCATGCCATTGGCGGAGTACGTAAGAGACGGAGCCGGAGTAGGATCTGTCACTGACATACTAAAGGTCCACCCACCTGTAAATCAGATGGTCGGACCAAGGGTTTGGTGTAGAGGGAGGATCCTCTCCACTAAATGCCTAACCCGGCCCTATATTTGAGACTTTGATATTGTTAATAACATGAAAACAATTCACTTGCCATCGATATTCAGTCCCATCATACTTTCACACGGATGATATGTTAACTATGAGGTTATGTTATGGAAAGCAGTGCTTGGGAGTCGATATGCAGGTCCTGCACCACAGAAAGTGAGACTCGCACATGAGGAGTGAAACTGTCCGTCAAACTTTAAGATTCGCACCCAATTGTTCAGGATTGTATTACTGAATACAGAGGCCATGAATATCATCACAAAAGAATATTGTGGACAAAATTTCGAAGACTAAAATATATGTAAATGTAAGAGCATATAAAGAAAGTATAGATTGATCAATCAATCAATCAGGGAATTATAAGCGCACTACTCACCCGTGAGTGTCTCAAGGCGCTGAGAGGAAAGAGGGGTGAGGGGTCCGTAGGTCTGTTTAGCCGAAGAGCCAGGTCTTGTGGGTCTTCCTGAAGGTGTTCAGGGAGAGGGCGCGTCTGATGTCTGCCGGTAGCTCGTTCCAGGTCCTGGCTGCAATGTGAGAGAAGGATCTTCCGCCTGCTCTGGCTCTGTGAATGCGTGGGGTTTCGGCCAGTGCAAGGTTGGAAGATCGGAGGTTTCTTTTGGGTACGTGGAAGTTGATTCTGTCGTTGAGGTATTTGGGTCCGTTGTTGTGTATGCATTTGTAGGCGTGAGTGAGGATTTACTATTCCTAATTCCACTTCTACATTCCCTGAAGATGTATACATCATCAAGCTACGTTTGTGAAGTTAGATATATACAATTATAATTGCTTACCTTTAGATAATTTGGATTCAATATTTTGTCCTCAATATTTGCATCCTGTGATACTCTGGATTCGATATTCAGAGTGCACACCTTTGTTGAGTCTGTATTAGTGCTGCTCTTTTGTTTCTTTATCCCTCTTGAACCCGCACCACCTGTATTTGCCCCTGTGTGGCGCTGTTTGCTGCTCCGGTCAGTGCTCACGTGACTTCCTGCTCAGTGCCGCTCCACTCTACAGGCGCCTGCTTCCAGGCAGAGGACTTCAAAGCACTGCAAATGTACATACAGAAGCACAAGAATTGTACTGTACTAGACATACTAATGATGAACCTAATAGCCTCATCTTCAAAGTGTGCAGGACACATCATTATTCTTATATTTTATGTAAGTATTCATTATACTCGATTGTAAACATTTGGAATGCATTCATTTTAATAAAACCCTGCCATGATCCGGTAATGATATTAAGGTCTCGCGCTTCTTGCATCATAAGGAAATGATCAGACATTCAAGCAGACATCTGTGGGAGAGCACAAACCATTGCGTTTCCATACAAAAATGCTCATTAAACTCCTTGGCAGCCTTCCTGGAGTGAGTTTTACACTCAAGTGAGCATCATGACTATAATGTCACAAGACTCCGGTAATGAATGCAATAACAGACCTGCAGCGCGTTGCAGCAATGCTAGGATCTATTTATTCGTGACTTCAGCATTGGTACCCAAAACAGTCCACAGAGTGGTACATCAGGGCATTGGTGGCCGGATGGCCTTGTAGCTGCCACCGCCTTTTGACTAGGTTCACACTATAGAAATACCATATGCATACATACATGTAGAGAGAATATAAAGGGGGTGGCCGATGAATGGGCACTGTATGGAGTACCTTGCTTACTGTAGCACCCTACGGACGAAGCAACAACCAGAATCACGCAAGCGGTGGTGAAGTGCCAATACCCCAATTATACCCCAGTCTCAAACTCAGCAGTTACACCATGAAAAATGCTTATACCGTCAATACAAACAGCTATTTTCACCAGCAGTGTTCACGGCGATGCAGCGTGCGCAATGTAATTTGTTTTATTTATTTATTTAGTTACTTAACTCAGTTCGGCCGTATGCCGGAGTTTATTACCACTCACCCTGCCCCCCGCCCCACCGCCCGCAGCACTCCCTCTAGGAGCCGCCACTGCATACCATACCACAGCAAACCATACCTTAGCATGCTATACCACACCATACCACCCCCTACCACACCCCACAATACCACACCACACTACATCATACCACACCACACCAAACTACACCATACCATACCACACCACACTACACCATACCACACCACACCACACTACACCATACCATACCACACCACACTACACCATACCACACCACAACACACTACACCATACCATACCACACCACACTACACCATACCACACCACACCACACTACACCATACCACACCACACCACACTACACCATACCATACCACACCACACTACACCATACCACACCACACCACACTACACCATACCATACCACACCACACTACACCATACCACACCACACCACACTACACCATACCATACCACATCACACTACACCATACCACACCACACCACACTACACCATACCATACCACACCACACTACACCAAACCACACCACACCACACTACACCATACCATACCACACCGCACTACACCATACCATACCACACCACACTACACCATACCATACCACACCACACTACACCATACCACACCACACCACACTACACCATACCATACCACACCACACTACACCCCACAATACCACACCACACTACACCATACCACACCACACCACACTACACCATACCATACCACACCACACTACACCATACCACACCACACCACACTACACCATACCATACCACACCACACTACACCATACCACACCACACCACACTACACCATACCACACCACACTACACCATACCATACCACACCACACTACACCATACCACACCACACCACACTACACCATACCATACCACCACACACTACACCATACCACACCACACCACACTACACCATACCATACCACACCACACTACACCATACCACACCACACCACACCACACTACACCACACCATACCACACCACACTACACCATACCACACCACACCACACTACACCATACCACACCACACCACACTACACCATACCATACCACACCACACTACACCATACCACACCACACTACACCATACCACACCACACCACACTACACCATACCATACCAGACCACACTACACCATACCACACCACACCACACTACACCATACCATACCACACTACACCATACCACACCACACCACACTACACCATACCATACCACACCACACTACACCATACCACACCACACCACACTACACCATACCATACCACACCACACTACACCATACCACACCACACCACACTACACCATACCATACCACACCACACTACACCATACCATACCACACCACACTACACCATACCATACCACACCACACTACACCATACCACACCACACCACACTACACCATACCATACCACACCACACTACACCATACCACACCACACCACACTACACCATACCATACCACACCACACTACACCATACCACACCACACCACACTACACCATACCACACCACACCACACTACACCATACCATACCACACCACACTACACCATACCACACCACACTACACCATACCACACCACACCACACTACACCATACCATACCAGACCACACTACACCATACCACACCACACCACACTACACCATACCATACCACACCACACTACACCATACCACACCACACCACACTACACCATACCATACCACACCACACTACACCATACCACACCACACCACACTACACCATACCATACCACACCACACTGCACCATACCACACCACACCACACTGCACCATACCATACCACACCACACTACACCATACCACACCACACCACACTACACCATACCATACCACACCACACTACACCATACCATACCACACCACACTACACCATACCATACCACACCACACTACACCATACCACACCACACCACACTACACCATACCATACCACACCACACTACACCATACCACACCACACCACACTACACCATACCACACCACACCACACTACACCATACCACACCACACCACACTACACCATATCATACCATACAATAGCATGCCATACCATATCATACCACACCCAACCATACTCTTCCATACCACACCACACCACACTACACAATACTATATGTCACCACACTACACCATACCACACCACACATACCATACCATACCATACCATACTTGCCTCCATCTAGCACAATCTTTGCCGTAGTTTGTCTCTTAATCTCAGGCACTCCTCTTCACAAATTACTTTTCCAAGACACTGACATAGACATGTGGAGGACATGAGGCGCGGCATGAGGGGCTGCAGGAGGCCTCAGGTGTAATTGAGTGAATTTTCAACGAGAGAGAGATGACAACCACGGTGACACAATATCAAGCAGCTCTGTAGTACCAGTAGTAGTGTGTATAATAAAAACATTTCTAGTAAGTAGTTGTAAGTTGATGACTTTTGCACTTCATGAATGTTGGGATGGAAAAGGCTCTAGAGAGAAGGCACCGCTGCTCTGAGTTCCCCATACTGAGGGGATTTCTTGAGTTTTTGGCCACTGCAACACAACAATCATGAGCACAAGCTGATGGCCCACTGAAACACAGAATCAGGGCCGGAGACCGCAGCAGGCATCAGGCATTTTCCCGGGGGGATAGAATGGTAGGGGCCAATTTTGGAGCAGTGTAGTCCGCTTTTGTGACTAGGGGCTGGTTTAGCAGCAGTGCTGCAAAAGCAACAATTGATGGACAGAATGCAGAAAAATGTCATACATTCACCCCAGTACAGAGATCTGGGCATAAATCCATCGGTTTTTTGCACTACACACCACCCCAGGTCAGACATGGCTATATGCAAATCAGCCTTGACCCTGTGCCTCAAGGGAACAGTCTAGCCCGAACTGCCAAGCCATGTCTTTCCTGGACCGGAATCAAGCATCCAAGGACAGGTTTCTGGCTATCAGCCTTCATCAGCCTGGATAGCTTGACTCCAGTGGTGTGGAGAGCATGGGACTCACGTCTGAGCATACCCATTCCACTCGGGGTGACAAATGCAAAAACAACAATTGATGGACAGAATGCAGAACAATGTCATACATTCACCCCAGTACAGAGATCTGGGCCTAAATCCATCGTTTTTTTGCACTCCACACCACCCCAGGTCAGACATGGCTATATGAAAATCAGCCTTGACCCTGTGCCTCATGGGAACAGTCGAGCCTGAACTGCCAAGCCATGTCTTTCCTAGACCGGAATCAAGCATCCAAGGACCGGTTTCTGGCTATCAGCCTTCATCAGCCTGGATAGCTTGACTCCAGTGGTGTGGAGAGCATGGGACTCACGTCTGAGCATACCCATCCCACTCGGGGTGACAAATGCAAAAACAATTGATGGACAGAATGCAGAACAATGTTATACATTCACCCCAGTACAGAGATCTGGGCCTAAATCCATCGTTTTTTGCACTCCACACCACCCCAGGTCAGACATGGCTATATGCAAATCAGCCTTGACCCTGTGCCTCATGGGAACAGTCCAGCCCAAACTGCCAAGCCATGTCTTTCCTGGACCGGAATCAAGCATCCAAGGACCGGTTTCTGGCTATCAGCCTTCATCAGCCTGGATAGCTTGACTCCAGTGGTGTGGAGAGCATGGGACACACGTCTGAGCATACGCATCCCACTCGGGGTGACAAATGCAAAAACAACAATTGATGGACAGAATGCAGAACAATGTCATACATTCACCCCCGTACAGAGATCTGGGCCTAAATCCATCGTTTTCTTGCACTTCACACCAGGCCAGACATGGCTAGATGCAAATAAGCCTTGACCCTGTGCCTCATGGGAACAGTCCAGCCCGTGCTGCCATATTGGCCTCCTGTAACAAAAGCAACAGCAGTGCTTCATGCTAGCACCCCTCCCCCGCCTCACGCAGCAGATCCGACTGAATTGCCAGGGTTGGTTTGTGTTCCCAGTCCACCCTACCCAGAATGCAGTGCTGAGCTGGGCCTTGAGGTCTGGACGAGCACACCACATGTACTCTGACATGTGGCACACTGGACTGTGGAGAAGTGACAATGATGGCCCAAAGGACTCTACCAGCAACACAGGCTATTGCCTACTTAAATTTGTCTGACAGTCCCCTGAAGCCGCTTCCTTTGCTCTGTTCATGTGGGTCATTCATGATGCATGTATGTTTATTTTATGTATAGTTAGTAGGTTGCATGTGGAGTATATTTGCAGTGTCTGACTTTGGCAATCCAGCAATCACTTTTGGGGTGTCTGAGTATAAATGGTATATAAGATGGAGGTTGAAATAACTTGTCAGACAGGAATCTGATCAGTAGTGTAGTTGTAGTGTGCCTGACTTTATGTTATGATAGATCAGAGTCAGAGTGTGTCTGAGAAGTGTAGAAGTAGGCCCTAACTCCTTCCTGGGCCCTTTTACCCCAAAAGGTTGAGATGCAACCTCTCCCTATTTAGTTCTTTTGGGTCTCCCAACAGGGAGCTTCTCAGCCCCTCTCCATTGTACTGCTGTCAATAGAGGGCAAATACTGTGAGTCTGCCAGTCTGAGAGGTGTCCCCTTGAGAATGGAATCTTGCTTTCATACTCTGTGTTTGTCTTGGTCCAGATAATGACTAATACCTTCCACTAAATCATTCTTCTAGTTTTGGGGGCCTGGAATAGTCTGAATTGTCACACTTGTAGTAGTGTGATTGTTGGTAGCTTTGTTGAATTGTCATTGGCAGCACTGGTAGGGGCAGTGGATTTTGCAAGCTGCAGTGGCCTCCTGACAAGGGTCCTGGCACTTATTGTATTCCAAGTTAAGCACGGGCAAAGCTAGCACAGACTATGAAATCAAGATCCCATTCTCAAGGGCACACCTTAAGGAGCCAGGGTCACAATGACTCACCACATGTCAGTGCAGCACTTTCTCCGTATTACAGCGGGCCAGCTTCAGTTCTTCCTACGTAGCTCCTCATGGCCCTTCTTTTCCAGGCAGCTTTCCTTCTTTCAGGGACATCTCGAGCAGTACTCCCCAGCAGGTAGTGGGCTCCTTCCTTCAAGCAGGCTTAAGGCAGCTCCTCTCTTCTTCGCAGGATGGAGAACTACAAGGTTCCTGTTCCACAGGACCGCCCTACTCATTGTGGCGGTCCGACCATCACCACACTGCGGCCCTGCCTGCAGTATTACGAGTGTGGCGGTCAGCCACCAGGAATCCAGGATCCCACAGTGGTCAGGGAGCTGCAATATGCTGACAGTACTGCTGCAGCACTGTCGAGCATATTATGAGTTACCTGTCTACCTTTCCTTTCATGGCGGTGAGCCCGACATGTAAAAAATTGATACTTGTATAGCGCACTACTCACCCGCAAGGGTCTCAAGGCGCTTGTACGAATACCGCTGTGGAACCCATCCTGGCTTTCCCTGTGAGGTGTCCACTCCTGGGCACCCCCAAGGTGGAGGCCAGGCATCCTTAGCATTGTGGGGGCCGTTGTGGAGATTAAGCAAGCTATTGCCCAGAGTTGCATAGTGGGACTCCATGATTGGAATAGGCACCGAGGCGAGAATTATGAGGTCCGTGGAATTTTTGATCCCAAGACCCGCAGAGGCGGGGAATTGAACCCTGGCCCCGGGCTAGACCTCTGCATCAGGGTCTGCCGCTCTAACCATTGAGCCACACTTCTCCACATTGACATGAAAGGGTGGCGAAGAGGCGACAAAGGGGGGGCCTAATCCCTGCTGCCCTGGGCCAAGAGGTGCATGTGGGGTTATACAACATGTTCCCCCCTGGATTTGCACCCTCAGTTCCTGCACGATGTGGCATGCATGCCACACCACTCTGATACGTGTATTCTGCACTCCCACTACGGCAGTCTGCATGTTAGGCTCTCCCATGAGTCTAACAGACCACCGCCATCAGACCACCGCTGGTACGCCCTTCCTCCATGGAATGCACTCGTAATCTGGTGGGTGGGTGCACCACGGCCTTAGTGGTCCTCCAGCCGATGGCACAGTGGCGGATGTAGGACCGCCAAATTCATAATAAGGCCCTAAGTTTTAATACCAAACAATAGCAACAAAAATCACCTTTTCTGTTTGACTTATCACTACCCAGGCAAAACCTTCAGTTTCTTGTAGGTTGTCTCCATTTTATTCCCAGTGAGTTCCACTTTGCCTTTATAAGGTGTTAGTGCACCTAGTCCTAATGTGAGCACTGAATCTGAAGCAAAACTGATGAGCTGGAAAAGTCTTGAAAAATGTTAACATGTAGATTTTGTACATCAACACGTTCACAGGTGAAAAAGGTAGAAATAGGTTTTTTGACATTGGACAAAAATCGGCTGTTCCAGCCAAGAATGTTGCACATAATGAAGAATATTTTTTTTTGGAACAATAGCAACACATAAAAATACAACCTTTGTTGAACATTGGGACGAATAAAAACACCAAGAAACCCCGCTGGTGAATCAATCATAAGTGAGTGACTCACTATGCAACCTGTCTCTCGAGTGTGCTGTTATGAGCAGGCAATGGCGGCAACTAAAATGGGCCCAAGTATGGGGGGAACAGGCGCTGGCAAATAACACACTCTCATACTGTGGCCACTGTGCCGGGACTGAACCACAAGAGGTTTGTCCGCATTTATTTAATACCTTGTCCATACATTGTGCGTTGGTGCAGAGCCAGGTAGCTCAGTACATCCCATCCAACGTTACATGGCGAGAGCATCTCCAAGGAAGCATGCACACAGTCCTGTGGCAACTGACTGGGGGCAGGATTGGTCCACAGTTCGTACCTGTGGTTCCGCCCACTCGATGGGACCATGGGGCTCTCCACCTCCTCACATTGTCTGGCCACTGGAGTGGGGGTTTGTCCGTCGCTGGTGGTCCTCGGTTGTGGTGTGACTGGACTGGTCACCGGGATCCAGGTGGCTTGTCTTGCATTGGGTGCACATCGCTGACTTTCGATTTGTTGTCCTGATCTCTCTCTCTTTGGTCAGGAGATGCTTACAGTCCAAACCAGGATCTGTCCCTTATGACTTCTTTTTGACCGCTTGGGCCATGTTCATGGTGTTGTTCACCCTGATACCTGTCCATGCTCCTCTCTCAAATGGGGTTTGAAACTTCTACCCTGGGTGGTGATCTCTGACTAGTATCCAATCTCCTACTTTGATGTTTCTTTCGGCTGCATGGCAGGCTGGGTCCGCTCTCTCATTTGTCCTCCACCATCTCGCCTGATCTCTTCTCTCATCACATGTTTTTGATTTCCAGCCGGGACCAGTTGGAATGCTGTCCTTGACCAGTCGTGGAATTATTAACAAACAAAGCAAACACAAGGAGATGATGGACGGAGTGCTGAAATATTCGGACACTCACCCTCAGTCACAGGTCTGGGTTGAATCCATCATCATTCTTTAGCTCACTTCGCCACCCCAGTTCAGACACAGCTATATGCAAATCAGTCTTGACCATGTGCCTCATGGGAACAGTCCATCCGGAACTGCCAAGCCATGTCTTCCCTGGACCGTAAACAAGCATCCTGGTACCGGTTTCGGGTTAACAGCCCTCATCAGCCAGGCTAACTTGAATCCAGTGGCAAAGTGAGCAATGGAACCACGTCTGAGCATACCCAGACCCATTAACTGCATGGGGGTGCATTGTGTCATGCAGTGAGGGTTTTTTTGTTCAATAGGCATGGAGGAAGTGATGCAGTTCCCACCCACAGCCACTGCCACATGTAGGGTCTTAATTAGTGTCCACGTTCACTTTTTCTCAGTGCAGTTTGCATGCAGTCACTGCGGCTTTATTCTCGGATGTTGGATTCCCCAGGTTCTCCAGATAATCTTTGAATTTAGCTCCCTGTAACTGTGCCCATTGTTGGCATACATCATGTCCGGTACGCCGTAGGCCACAAATGTTTTCTCCAAGAGTGTTTTGATGTGGGTAAATTCTGTGGTGGCCACTAACTCTACTACAGGGAATTTGGATCGATTGTAGACCACGATCATGGTCAGCTTCCTGTCCAGGAAACTTCCAAAGTCCAGATTCTCATTCCGACATCATCTGTGGCGTCCCCCAGGGCTCATCCCTCAGCCCGACGCTGTTCAACGTCTACATGGCCCCCGTCGCACAAGTGGCCCGCCATCACGATCTCAACATCATCTCCTACACCGACGACACCCAGCTCATCCTCTCCCTCACCAAGGACCCACACACTGCCAAAACCTACCTCCACGAGGGAATGAACGCCGTTGCCGACTGGATGAGGAGCAGCCGTCTGAAGCTGAACTCGGACAGGACAAAGGTCCTCATCCTTGGACCCACCCCCTCAGCCTGGGACGACTCCTGGTGGCCGACCACACTGGGAACAGCACCAACACCTACAGACCATGCACGCAATCTAGGATTCATCCTCGACTCCTCCCTCTCCATGTCCAAGCAGGTCAACGCCGTCATCTCCTCCTGCTACAACACCCTCCGTATGTTCCTCAGGATCTACAAGTGGATCCCAACCGAAACAAGAAGGACGGTGACACAGGCCCTCGTCAGCAGCAGACTGGACTACGGAAATGCACTCTACGTAGGAATACCAGCCAAACACCTATGACGACTACAACGCATCCAAAACACGTCCGCCCGACTAATCGTCAACGTCCCCTGCCGCAGCCACATCACCCCCCACCTGAGAGACCTGCACTGGCTCCCCTTCGACAAGAGGATCACCTTCAAGCTCCTCACCCACGCACACAAAGCACTCCACAACGCCGGACCAGCCTACCTGAACAGCAGACTCAGCTTCCAAACACCCACCCGCCAGCTCCGCTCTGCCAGCCTCGCCCTCGCAGTGTCCCCCGCATCCAACGAACAACCTCCGGTGGCAGATCCTTCTCCTAACTCGCCGCCCAGACCTGGAACACCCTCCCTACCCACATACGGCAGACCCAAGACCTTCTCGCCTTTGGAAGGCTTCTCAAGACCGGGCTCTTCGAGCAGTAGCAGCAATCCCCCCTCCCCTCAGCGCCTTGGGACCCTCACGTGTAAGTAGCGTGCTTTACAAGTACTCTGATTGATTCCCCCATGTGGCTGTAGCCGGTTCCTCCATGGCCACAGGCACTACTGGGCTCCCCATGATTTGGCATGTTTGGCATAGCTGTACCTCTTCCTCTACCCTTGAATCAAAGTCTGGGAACAACACTTTTCCTTTCATCCCTGCCTTCGTCTTCTCCACTCTTTGGTGACCCTCATGTGATAATTCGATTTCATGGTTCTCCAGTGCCCTCAGACTCATGATGCCGTGCCCTCTCATTACAATCCCCTTCGCCATGGAAGTCAGCTCATCGAGGATCCTCCACAGATGCGAGAGCCATGACCTCTCCTAGGGGTGCCACTGGTTGGCATCTTGGAGGTACAGTTTCCATGCATTGTTGCTGATGGCCTCAATAATTTTCGGGAAGCCATTGTCATCCTGGGTTGGCTTGTTGAATGTCTTCTAACGTCTTGGCTTTGGGGCATGCGGTTGTTGTCACCATCCGTGCACACTCTTCTTCTCCCCTGCCATCGTCTTGTCCTTCCATCTGCTCGGGGAGCAGCAGGGAAAGGAATTCTATCGGGTTGCCAGCTCCTGGCCTGTAAATTACCTGCAAGTGATAGGCAGCAGTTACAAAACCCACTGCTCGATCTTGGAGGGTGCTTGTGGGGCGGTGCCCAAAAATAGGCTCACCAGTGGTTTGTAGTCTGTGAGTGCCTTGAATTCTTTGCCAAATTAATTGGCATCAATGTTGATGTGTAAGTGGCGACAGTCTCGTTTGATGGCCAAAGCCTCCTGTTCAATTTGTGCGTAGCCTTCAATGCCTGGCTGGAGAATGCCGGTGGTGCCCATATTCGTGCTTCTTGCTCCTGGGTCAAAAAGACTCCTAGGCCTACTGGGCTTGCATCCACCACCATCTAAGTGGCCTTGTCAGGATCGAAATATGCCATTGAGGCATCTGCCAGAAAAGCGTCCTTGAATTTGTCCAGGGCTTCTTATTCCTGAGATCCCCAAGACCACTTCGTCTTGGCGTTAGTTAGCACTCTGAGCGGCTCCAGCAAGGTGGCTAGGTTCGGTAGAAATTGGCCACAGTATGTTCCCATGCCGAAAAATTGCAATTCTCTGTGACACTGCTAGGGGCTGGGGCCTCTTTGATTGCAGCATACTTTCTGGGGTCAACCTGTAGTCCTTCTTCTTAGAAGACAAATCCAAAGATCTCAATCGTTGTTTCAAAGAAGGAAAATGTTCCTTTGTGTAGGGTCAGCCCGCTGTCTTTCAGTTTTTGCAGAGTGGCTTTGAGGGTTTTATGATGATTGGCTTGTGTGGTTGAGTATATTAATATGTCATCACTAATGGTTAAGACCACTTCCAGCCAGGACGGTGTCTCCCTGATGGCGTTCTGAACCACATTGATGGCTGAGGAGATCCCGAAGTTCAGTCTTTTGTACCTCCTGAGCCGCTAGTGTGTTGAAAATGTCATGATATGACAACTGTTGGGATGGAGTACCAACTGGTGGTACCCAGCGTTCAAGTCCAGTTTAGAGAACCACTAGGCGTTATTCAAATCAGTGATAATGTTGACCATTGTGGGGGTGATGTGGACCGCTCTTTTGATTGCTCGGTTTGGCAGCCTCATGTCGATGCACAAGCAGATTGCCCCAGGCTCTTTTGGCTTTTCCGTTATTACAAGGGGTTCCGACATCTTTTCAATGACGTCCGTGCATTCGACTTTGTCCAATGCAGCCTCCACCGGGCTGGGCAGATGGAATGGCACTCAGCAGTGTCGGAGGGCTGTGGGCTGTATTGTTTTATCTATGTGTAGCTTGACATCAGCCCCCTTTCTGCGGCTGAGTCCCTGGAATAGCTCGGGGAACTGTTTCAGTATCTGGTCTACTTGTAATTCATGGACTTCCCTGGTGAAGAAGACTAAAGCCAGGTCTTTGGCATTGTAACATCCTATCAGTGTCCCCTCTCTGTAGGTCATCACATGGAATACCGGGCAGGTTTCATGGTCTCCGTGTTGTACACTCACATACATGGCCCCTACTACGGGGAGCAGTTCCCTGCCCCCATAGGTGTATATTTTAGTCTGCATGGGCTGATGGATGGCCTGGGGTTCAGTAGCAGGTATTGCTTGTGCATCATCACGTTGGCCGATGGACCTGTGTCTATAAGGGCTGGCACGATTGTGGTCCTCACTCTGTTGAGCGACTGAGGGCGACAGTCATTACTCCCTTGGGCCGTGTATGAGGCGAGGAACAAATCTTCCTGCTCCGGGTCATCTACTGTGACCTTATCCACCCTCCACCAGCTATCCATGATACCTCCAGGGGGTGCTTGTTCCTCCAGCATTAGACAGCATATGCTCTCGTCAGTGCTCCCCTACCTCGGGCTCGACGTTCCGGTTCATTGTTCCTGCAGACCTTTGTGAAGTGGTTGGATTGGTTGCTTGCACAGCATGTGCAACCAGCCACTTGGCATCTCCCAATTCAATTGGGTGGTATTCCAGGCCACATTTTCTGCAGGGTGTGTCGGACTCCTGCTTCGTCTTTGGTCATGGTGGTGGCCGTCGGCTGCGAATGGCATCTACTGCCTTCGTCTTGATCATTGGTGATCTTGGGCTCAATCCCTGCCCTTTTCCTCTGTTCAGCGCCAGCTCCATCGCATCTGCCTTGGCACTCGATAGGTCATGTGTGAGAGGTAGGATGAGCATGTCTTCGAGTTTGGTCCTGGGTTGCCGGAGAATGAGTCTCCTGAGGTTGTCCGACCTGAACCCTTGTATGAGGCTTCTTTATGCTGGTCATTGTCCATGCAGGTGATGGCTAAGGCTCTCAAGTGAGAATAGAAATTGTCCATGGACTCTCCTTCTCGTTGACGGGCATGGCGTAACTTGAACATTTCAAAATCTTGGTTCGGTTGTGGTTAAAGTGTGCATTCAGGGTAGTTATGGCTGTGTCACAGTCATCAATGTACCCGTGTTCGGGAGGTGTTGAAACATCATGTACAGTGTGTTCTCCCACCAAGGTGCATTGGTACGGATCCTTTGACCTCACCATCCTTGTCTCTTATGGCTCTAAAGCAGTTCTCCAGTCTCCCCACCCAGGTTTTCCATCTGGGAGCTGCCGCCACAAGGTCTGACAGCTCACTGAAGAATGCAAGGGCCCCTACCTCTGAAGTGGATGTTGACAGTTCTGAAGGGGCGCTTCTTTATCTGTTCCCCCAGCCTGAGCATCATCAGCCATTTTCGCTCCCTGCAATCTACATTCGCCAATACTGGGTTCTACATCACACTGTGTGGTGGGTAATTCAATATCAGCCAAATGGGACTCTGTCTCTCTCAAGGCCTGGTCTTGATAGCGTACCCCCAGCACGGGGCAGTCTCACCTCTATGTGCTGTGCCTCATTCCTGTGAAGAGGCACGCCAGGCCAGGACCGGCTTTAGGGCAGTGCGACCGGTGCAGCCGCACTAGGCACTGACCTGTGGTGGGGAAGCTGACCTCAGGGGTGGGTGAGGGGTACATAGTTTTTAGCAATAATTTATGATTGGAGATGTGAAGGGCACTTTTTGCTGGTGGTAGTGAAATAATCCGAGGTGGCTTCATCGTGGTTGTCAGTTCGTGCTGGACTGTTCCCATGAGGCACAGGGTCAGACGGATTTGCATATGGCCGTGTCTGAACTGGGGTGGTGGAGTGAGCTAAAGAATGATGATGGATTAAACCCAGATCAGTTGACTGGGGGTGAGTGCTTGATTTGCTCAAACGGTCCGTCCATCATCCCCTTTGGTATCTCATCGTGGGTGGAGGCACCAAAAATAATTCAGGCACTGGGTGCCACAAGCACTAAAGCCGGGCTACGGGCTAATCCAGCCCCCTCTAGCTGGGATGTCCACACCCAATGTGGGGCTATGATGCTCTGCCCCCTTCATTCACTTTATTAATTTCCCCCAGTTTCATGCCCATTGGCTCTGTGGAGCCAGATTCAGGCCTCCCCGGCCTGCAGTGGGATGTGTCAGTCTCCCTGCGGCCTCCAGTGTCAGGAGCGATGCATGTGCTAGGCAACTTTGTCTTTCCCTGACGGCAGTATGCAGCCACATGCCCCGGTGCGGCCAAGCTTAACTCCTTCGATGCTGATGAGGGAACTGCTCCGTCATCAGCTGCGGTGGCGCTGTGCTGATGACGGAGCGGTTCCGTCATGGCCCACTCGCCGCGCCTACACGGCGCGGATTCCACGCCTGCACGGCGCGGATTCTGCGCATGCGCTGGGTGTTCCATTGAGCGGGCGGGGTCATGACGGAACCGCTCCGTCATGAGCACAGCTCATCCGAGGCTGGTGACGGAGCGGTTCCGTCACCAGCATGGGCGCGCAGCGAAGGTGTTAAGTCCTCCTGCTATGGAGAGGCTTAGCCAGTTATGGCTGTAGGGAAACTTATTTCGCTGATGCGGTCAAGGCAAGAAGGATAGCTTGTGGTCCTCTTCTAGGACCAGGAGCCTTCTAATAGGTGATATGCACCTCATAAGCCACAAATTACTGATCACGTGCATGCGTATGAGTCCGGTCAGTGAGGATTTCATTTGACCTCATGTGAACCTTCTGTCCTGTGAGGGACATCTTTTTCCATATTTAGATATTACTTTCCATGCGCACCAAGTGTCCCTATATTAAAAGCATTTTTTTTGCAGCTGAACATACTCCCTGTTTTTATGCTGTGTTGTGGTTTACTTGTTTTTAAAGCAACCTGGATGCACCTTATATATTTATCCGAGGGCAGGTAAGGGAAGCACTCATCCCCAACCAACACATAACTCAAGGCTCCGCAGAGATCTTTAACGTTGGACTAAGATGAAATGCCCAGCATCAGTATGTGGTAATGTAAATGTAAATGTAGTACTTGTATAGCGCACGTATCACCCCCGAAGGGGTCTCAAGGCGCTTGTACGCATACCACTGTGGAACCCTTTCTGGCTTTTCCCTGTGAAGTGACCACTCGTGGGCACCCCCAAGGTGAAGCCAGGCATCCTAGCGCTGTTGGGGCCGTTGTGGAGATTAAGCCAGCTATTGCCCAGAGTCACAGAGTGGGACCCATGATTAGAATAGGCACCGAGGCGAGAATTATCAGGTCCGAGGAAATTGAGCCCAAGACCCGCCGAGGCGGGAATTGAACCCTGGTCCCAGGCCAGACTTCTGCATCAGGGTCTGCAGCTCTAACCATTAGCCACACTTCCCCACAATTGAACACTGGATTACCACAGCCTGTTTGGATTAGGGAGTCTGCGATTGGAATCGGGCAACTCAACCAGCATTGTGTAGGCGATGGTCCACATATCTTTGTTTACGATTGTCATGCCCTTGTGAATTGACCTCAAAACGTCTAAAATGGGAATATAAAATGTCTATTCATATACAGTGAGTACAAATGGAAAGAGAAGTGCCTGCTTTGCACTTTTAATAGCAAGAAGTTGACATTTTGGAGCCAAGTCACAAAGCTGTGTAAGAGTCTGTAAAAGCGTACTCCTGTAGTATTACTTCCCGTCCTCATGAATGCTTTTGTGAATCACTCCCTTCAACAAGAGAACTAATGACATCAGATACAGACCCTCCTAAACTTATAACCATCTTTGCTGATCCTGCCACTCATGGGCACCCGAGGCCACTCTGAGCCATAACATCCTCCATGTTGGCCTCAGATTCAGAAACCTACCCCTTTTAAGACCCAGCACTCCTGTGTGCTATTTAATGCAAGCATCTTTCATTTAATAATTCTCATTCATTGGAGAATTCATGGCCGAATTCCAGTCTGTTTATCCAGGGGAGCAGCCTCAGTTTCTACCCTGGTCCATTGAAATGTTTCCTGGCTGCAAGGCCACTCAAGGACAGGATATTTTGTCACAAAGGCACCATTAGGCTGGAACCATCTGCTGCCGGGTGTCTCTTCAGAAAAACATTTAAATCGCCTTTCATAAAAACATCTTTTCACATAAACATCCTCTGCGGCCATTTTCTGAAGCACCTGTACACATCCCTGCTGCATCATTGCAAGTTTGCAGGGAGCATTTGTAAGGCTGTGCTGTGCAAGCGTCGTAAAGCTGGATTCATCACAGTGCTGGCTTTTGTTTGTGAGCTCATCCGGCGCAGGATTGATGCAGTGTTTGCGGGTTGCAGTGTTTGCGGGTTGCAGTGTTTGCGGGTTGCAGTGTTTGCAGGTTGCAGTGTTTGTAGGTTGCAGTGTTTGTAGGTTGCAGTGTTTGCGGGTTGCAGTGTTTGCAGGTTGCAGTGTCTGCGGGTTGCAGTGTTTGCGGGTTGCAGTGTTTGCGGGTTGCAGTGTTTGCAGGTTGCAGTGTTTGCGGGTTGCAGTGTTTGCAGGTTGCAGTGTTTGCAGGTTGCAGTGTTTGCGGGTTGCAGTGTTTGCGGGTTGCAGTATTTGCGGATTGCAGTGTTTGCGGATTGCAGTGTTTGCGGATTGCAGTGTTTGCGGGTTGCAGTAGTTGCAGGTTCCTCTCAGGATTTGTGCGCTGTCCTAAAGCTAGAATGAAAGCGGCCACCAGCCCCGTTCACTTAGGAGCAAAACATCGAATGCAATGAATCCAGATTGGCAGAATAGTATGTGAGCCAAGCGAATGATCTGAATATAGAAATACTACGAGCAGGTGGAAAGTCATTTCTCAATTTGTGTTCGCGAGACATTCTTGGCCTACCTTTAATGGTAGGTAACCACTCGCAGATCTGTAACACTGTGAGTATCCCAGAAGCCTCAGAGATAGTTTTCCACCCTGGAAGAAAATTTACTCCTCACGAGGTAGGACTAAGGACCTCATTTACAAGTTTAGCGGCGCTTTGCAGCACAGCAATCCACTTGCGGCGCTGCACGGCGTCAAACGGTAAAGGCAGGAATGAACCATATTTATGAGATACGGCACATTCCTGTCCTTTCAACCGGTGCTGGCGCCGTTTTGGCTGCCTTGCGCTAATGCAGGTACCCTTGCGCCATGGTGCAACGGTGTCTGCATTGTTGGTAGGATTGTTTTTGTACAGGAAGTAATCCATGGAGGCACAAAATGTAGCACACATAGAAAGAGGAAAAAAAACGAGGAGAAATAAAGATATTTCTCCTCGTTACGCGAGCCCTGGGGAGGCGTACAGTTGTTACGCATTCTCTGGTTTACAGATCCTTGTAAATCTGGGAATGCGTCAAAACTAGCCGCGGCCCATGCAGGTAAGAGTAGTGGGACGGTGTGGCCCGGTGGGGGGATTTCGACGTACGATGGCTAGGAAAAATTAATTATGTATTTAATTTTACCTCCTTATCGTCCATCAAAATCCCACCTACCAGGCCCCACTGCTCTTACCTGCAGGGCCACGGCTGGTCAAAACCCATGGGTGTTGCATGGGAACACCCACCACAATGTCGGTGGAATGCATCCTGCGCTCAGAGTAAGGTAATGCAGAGACTTGTGCTGCGTTGCCTGACACCATTATATATGATGGCCATTAAAAGCCACTCAAAGTGGCTTTGCGTGGACTCGTAGATATGTGTCTGCACTCTACACCGCCACAGCATCAAAAAAAGTGATGCACGCCAGAGCAAGGGGCTTGTAAATAAGTCCTTAAATGTGGTTCTAGGGTGGGCACTGAGGAATGACAACCCCCTCGTTGGATGGGTGGACGACAAATGAGACTTCACCTGGGGAAAGGAAGGGGGTAATTTTCTCCATGAAAAACAAAAGGAAACATTAAAATGTGCTAATTATTTTTTTGCAACAGATTTACCCATATAGAATGTTATACCTAGAGTAAATATTCTCAATGGTATAAGTGACTGTCATAGATTTACTAGTATACTCCTGGTATCCCTTGGACTGTGCTCCAAACATCGAAGAAATCTGTCTGGAGCAAATTTTAAAGCAAGGGCTCTCTGAGTAGGGCCCAACAGAAAAGGGCAATACAGATGGTTTATATAGCGCCTTTGTCACCCCTATAGTTTAAACATATACCCTATGTGATTGGCAGATTTACCCAACTATTTCCAAAATTGTCTGTTGTGACCGTTTAATTACATTTATTGTTTTTGCCTCCAAAATATCTGTTGGTAGACTACAGCGCAGAATCTCAACAAATCACAGAACGCAGCGCAGCAGCCAAAAATACTGTGCTGCTTTGGTTGACAGGGAGGGAGGAGGAGAGCGCCATATCTAAAGAGATATGGTGCTCTCCTGTTTCACACACCTTGGCCTACATTTATTTAAAAAAAAAATGTCTGTTGACCAATTTAATGTCTGTATCTGTCCTCCAAAATACATATAAGTAGCTGCAATTGTTGTCATAAGACATGTGTCCTACATCCTCAGCACGCTCGCCGCCCATTTCCAGTCAATCTCCACATATGATTAGGATGTGATTACAGAAGGCCCTGCAAAATTTACATGGTGGCAGTGTAATTTCCAACATTTTGGGAATCTCGTTTTAAGAGTGCTACGCAAAACTCCTGAAATAACGTCTTCATGCCACTTCGCGCATTTAAGTGCAGCTTGTCGCAAAATTTCTCTGTGTGTATTGGATAATAACACAAGAATCCTGAACATGAGCAGCTGCTGCTCCCGCCATTTGTATTTGTGTCAGGGGCGGCGCCTCCATTAGAGCGGAGGAACGTTGCCCCACCTAAAAATCCCCCCAAAGATGCACAAAAACAATCCTGTGAGGTATTTTCCTCTTTCTGTGTGTGCTGCAATAGGAGAGGAAAGAACGAGTAGAAATAAATATGTTTCTCCTCTCTTTGTCCCTCCTGGGGAGATGTAGCATTTTAGTGTATTCCCAGGTTTACCAGTTCTGATAATCCTAGTAATGTGTCAAAATCCATGAGTTTTGCATGGGAACACCCATGCACCACTCATGAAAGACCTCCCTTGGGCAGAGTAACACATTGCACCAATTTGCACTGCGCTACTCTGGATTTAAATAGCCACTCAGGGCCACTCAGAGGGCATTGCGTGGGTTGACAAATCGAACCTTGAAGGTTGCATCGCTTTTGCAGCCATTGATATCAATTTTTGAGGCATCGAATCATCACCTGACACTGGCACCATACATCATTCTCTGATCCATAGTTTGAAAAAAGTTCTTATACAGAGTATGTTGGCACCATCACCATCTCACGGGAAACATAAGACCCAGTTTCCTTGCTACATTTGTGTGCTCACATCACATAGTACTACAGTCCACATCAAACATAAAACCACTGCGCAGGGCGGCGTGCAAACTTGTGCTTTGCTGAATGACTTTCCCATGGACTTCCACTCAGCGTGTCCAACTTTTAGCCACTAGTCACTCTTGCATGACCTTCCCATGCTTAAAGACCACAACACTGTCCCCTCACCGACGGCCACAACTACCAGCATGAAAACCCTCCTGCATATACACACATCAGACACTAGGCTACCTCCCAACATAACTAGATGATGGACACAAAAGCTGCTGCCATCATGCCTTAATGAGGGTCACCACACTTCTGCCACCATACCTACATAAAGCACACTAAGTTGCTTCTCCTCATACTTCCTTGACAGATAATTGCTGCCCTATGTGCCCATCAGCCTTTGAGCAGGTTTGGTTTAAGATGGTGGCACAACATTCACTCTTGACACTTCATTTCTCCGAAGTGTAGCCATCACGAACATCATTGAACGGGGTTCGATAGCCTGATCGTTTATACTATGACAAAGTTCTGCCAACCACTCCAGATACCAAACGCAACCATCTGACAAAGTGAGAACCTCAAGTTACATTTTCCAACACATATGAGTCTCAGATGCTAGAAATGCCTACGTTTCTTTATCTCTTTCTAGGAAGAGAATTTTAGACTAGACATGTGCAAAGTACTGTCTTGGCTCCACTGTGTCATCAGCATCAGCAATGCCATTTCCGTCTCAGAGCAATCCTGAACCGGACTCAAAAAAGATATACATGACTCCTGATTGATAAACCCGACTTCTTTGGGTGTGCCTTCTCCGAAGCAGGAACTTCCCATGACCTGTGAAACATGAAGCTCAAGACAGACAACCCTTTACCCAAACCCCAGGCCTAGATGAGAACTTCCCTCACGTTGTAAAGGGACAGCGTACCTTTCAATCTCCAATTCACGACCATCATGCAGGTGCACTGGGCCATCATCACAAAGCACACAACCTTATGTTTATTTTTTATTTTTGTGTAGCTTATTTTTTAGACATAGAGGTTGCTCAAAGTGCGATGGCTGTGGGGTTAAAAGTAGCTTTGAGTAGGATCAAAGTGGACTGGTGGGGGTAATATTTGTCAACATTGAGCAAATCGGGATGGAAATATCATTTATGTTGCCAAGCATCCATCTGTATCTCTCAGGTGAGTGGAAAATCTGTTTTAGATGGACGCCCTTTGGCATATCTTCCAATGGTATGCCAGCAGCACATGTTTAAGTAGGGGGAATTCTGACTATGAAAAAACATCTCTACAAGCACATGGCATTGGGTGCAGGTGTTTGTTTGGATAAGAGGCAGTGGAGTTGTGTCAGTGTGGGTGAGATGGGGTAATTGTGCTATAAGTTTGGAGTTTGGTGGGGTGCAAAGTTTTCTCACTACTTGGAGCGTAGCAGTTGACTTCACAGTATGATCTAATGTAGCTTATTCCAGTAGCCTATTCTCCAGGGAAAGGGTAACTGCCCTCACGAACCACAAGGACACCCTGTATAGTGTAACATCTGTGAAAGGTGTCACATGTCTCCTTAAGATGGTCCAAGGTAGGTGGAAAAAACACTAACGTAAAAAACTTCCTTGGCAATCTGATAGTGCTTGATTGTCATCATAAGGGGAAAAAAGAGCCATGCAAAAGGTGGAAATAATTAGAGCACGCGACGCGGCACACCAAGATGGCCACACCGTGAGGAGCTCCACGCTGACGAGCAGCGCTCATTCAAGAAGAGTTTGTTTAACGGCGGCGTTTTGGCGTCAAAGCAGCTGTTTTTGCTGTCGGAAGCACCCCTCCACTTATGGGTATGCTTTTAGGACTCAACATGATGGTTTTCAGCTAATTTTCGGCCGAAATGCATTCCACTCGATAACGGCCGCCATTTTTTTTTTCGTCTTTTCCCACGGCGTTTTTTTTCCTCTCTAATGCTGCTTTATTCCTATGGCTTGACTTATTGATGCTACTCTTGTTGGAATTACTGCCCTTTGCCTGTTGGAAAAGATACTTCATATGTGAAGCTTCATTTGCACCTTTGTCTGGACATTTTCAGTTACCTCAGGTTCATACCTGCATCATGGCTCCTATCCCCCTATGACTTGCTTCCCAGGTGCTGTTGCATATTGTCAGGACTAAATAGAGGTATTGCTCCATCTCTCCAGCTGGGCTTTATATTTTTTCGAATTTATGTATCTATTTCAACTCGCTTTTCTTGGTTCCTTACCTCAATGGTTGCTGCCTCCTTAGTTCATTCGATATTGGCCCGCATGCTGGTGTTTTTTTCATAATTCCTTATTGTTCTTACCATCTGGTCCGAGGATTTGGAAAATCGCAATCGGCGCAACAATTTGCGCATTTATGGTATTCCGGAGGGCCGGAGGGGACTGATATCATCCAATTTTTGAAGACTCAAGTCCTTCCCATTACTGGCCTTCCTAAGCACTTGGATGTCAATATTCAAAGGGCTCATCGTCTTGGACCAAGGAACTCTTCCTCCACTTCAAAACCCAGAGGCATCATTGCCTATTTCCTTCTCTATTCCGACCTTATGACCATTCTTCACTCTGCTAAGCAACATAAGCAGATGCTTTGATCTGGACATAAAGTTTTCATCACTCAAGATGTCTCCAAACCAACTGCGGCGCGATGGAAAGAGTTTCTTGACTTGCGACCTGCTCTTCGTTTGATGAATGCCCGATATGGCCTTATCCATCCTTGTTTTTTAAAAGTGACTTACAAAGAAAGAACTTTCAGCTTCGACGATCCGGCGGACCTTCGGAAGTTCATCCACACCCATAAAGAGGAATCCATGGAACTCAGCAAACCTTAACTTTTATGTATTCATGTTTGTTGTTTTACATTGTTCGGTATCTTTTCCCTTGTTGTAATGCTGCTCCTGTTTTTTTCTTCTTGTTTGCAGGTTTCCCCCTTCATAGTTCTTGTTGTTCATTGCATTTTCTGTGCTGCTCAGATGTCTGTACTGTGCATTTCGTTTTGCTGCCCCTCCTTCCTCATTGTTTGGTAAGTTCCCATAATTTGTATTAATTGGTTACGTGTGGTCTTCAGACCTTTTTATTTTTCTCTTTTCTCTCTATAATTGTTGTTTAAGTGACCAAATATTCATTTTTCTCTTCTGCTCGTGCGGTCATCTTGTTCTTCGCTGCTCCCCCTCTCACTTCATTGTCCTTTGTTTATCTGTCTTTAATGGCTAAAGTCACTCGGCTTTTTGTCATCTTCTTTTTTTCACTTTATCTCTTCGGAGTTTTGGTCTCCCATTCCTTTCCTTCCTTCTCCATCTCACATCTTCTTTTTCCCCTTTCTTCCCCCTGTCTCTTTCCCCTTGATTCTCTCTTTCTCCTAATTCTATTCCCTCTTTTAGGCATCTCTTTTCCTTTCCTATTATTCCATGTCCTTTGTCCTTTACAATTCATTTTCGTGCATTTCTCACACTTTACATTCACTTTTTTTTTCTTCTCTTATCTAGGGTGGTTATGTGATTCAATGCCTCATTAGCTAGGTTTCTCTTTCCAATCGTTTCATATTCTCTTTACTCTTCTCCTTTCCCTTCTTACCTATCCTTGTTTACTCTTACTACTTTGTTTTCCTTCTCTTCTACCTGTCCGCCTATTTTTTGTGATTTCCAGAGATGAATGGTCTTCGTGTTATTTCTTGGAATGTTAAGGGTCTCCGCAACCTTGTTAAGAATCAGCAGGTCTTTCCTCATTTAGCAAGACTAAAATGCCAAGTTGCTCTACTGCAAGAAACTCACCTCACATCTAAGGATCTGCCTTCATTGCGCAAACAACGGGTGTGAGAGATCTATTGCTCCCCATCTGTGAACAACAAGAATGGGGTTACTTTTTTGTTTCACAAATCATTATCTATTCAGTAAAAAAATGAGTTGCTTGATAGTAATGGTAGATGGTTATTTTTGGATGTTGTCAATAATAAAAATGTATTTTTTTGTAATGTTTATGGCCCCACTGGCGTGGATTTAACTTTTTGGAATGACTTTTCTATGCTTCTTTCTTCTCATGCAAATGCTGATTTAATTGTGGGTGGTGATTGTAACCAACTTATGGATCCTTTTCTGGATCGTAAATCCCAATCTAGATATGTTCCTAATAAGATGCCAAAATCCTTTCACAAAGCTTTATCTTCCAGAGGTTTAATTGATTCCCGGAAGATTTCCCATCCTGACATTAGAATTTTCCTTTTTTTCCCCTGTACATGCCTCTCACTCTCGTATAGATTATATATTTCTCACTCAACACACTTTCCGATTCATGACCAATTCTGAAATCGGCCCCATCCTTATTTTAGACCACGCCCCAGTTATCCTTGATATTGACTACCCCTCTCCTATTTCCTGTTCTCTACGTTGGCGCTTTAATAATTCCCTTCTTCTAGATTCCCAATTCAATGAGCAGTTTACTCTTCTTATGGAGGAATTCTTTCATATTAACCTCAACTCCACATCCCATTTCCATTTTATTTGGGATGCTTTCAAAGCTACTGCTAGGGGTTTTATTATTGATATCGTCTCCCGCAAGAAGAAAAAAGCTCTTTCTCAATCATCTCTTATTCTTAAACAAATAAAGGAGCTTGAACACCTTTTTTTACTTCCAACTCTACTGATGCACTTTCCTCCCTTATTAAAGCTAAACTTCAATTTAATAAACATACTTGGGATGCTGCATGTAATAATCTTCTTAAATTCAATGCAAAAATGTATGGTGGGTGTAATAAGGCTGGTAAATCTTTAGCGAATTACCTCAAAAGCAAGAAACAAATATCTAAAATTGCTGTTATCACTGATAGTCAGGGGTATAGTCAATTCACTGACAATAAGATTCTTGATTGTTTTGTTCAATACTATTCCTCCTTATATACTCCTGAATCTCCATCATCCTCTGATAAAATGGACTAATTTTTTCAAGCTATTCCAAAATCTCCGGATGTTCTTATAAATCTCTCTTCTCTTGATTCTCTCATCTCCGAAAAAGAAATCATTCATGCCATTTCTCTTTTGCCTAAAGATAAGTCACCAGGTCCCGATGGTTTTACTGTTCGTTTTTACTTACACTTCAAGTTTATCTTATTGCCACACCTTTTTTCTTTAATCATTAACTTTCTTTCTATGGGTGAATCTAAAGGCTCTTTTACGCAGGCAATGTTATGTTTACTCCCTAAAAAAGATAAGGATGCATCTCTCTGTAAGAATTATCGGCCTATCTCATTAATCAATACTGATTGTAAAATATATGCAAAACTTCAAGCCCTCCGTTTAAATAATGTTATTCCTAAGCTTGTCAATATTTATCAATCCGGTTTTGTCAAAGGTAGGTCCATCACAGATAACTCAAGGACTTTTCTTAATATCATTCATCTTGTGTCAAAAATGAATTCCCCACTTGCCGCTATTACCCTTGATGCCGAGAAGGCATTTGATAGAGTAGCTTGGGATTATATGTTTGGCGCTCTCAGGTGGCATGGCTTCAGTCTTCATTTCATTCAACTTATTCAATTGTTATACTCATCTCCCTCTACCTCTATTTGGGTTAATAGTGTTCATTCTTCATACTTCTCCTTGCATAGAGGCACCAGACAAGGTTGTCCTTTGTCTCCCCTTCTCTTTATTCTCGCATTAGAACCTTTTCTAGAACTGATTCGACGTTCTACCTCTTATTTTGGTTTTGTTTATAAGAACACTGATATTAAATTCACAGCCTATGCAGATGATATACTACTCTATATCTCTAATCCTGATACCTCTTTACCTGCACTTTTTTCTTTATTAAATACTTATTTCGAAGTTTCCGGCTACAAGCTAAATATAAATAAGTCAGAAGTGCTACCCCTCAATAAATTTTGCCTCCCTCATATGTTGCATGGCTCTGGTTTCGAATGGAACCCTCATTATATTAAATGTTTGGGTATTCTTTATACTAATACTATCAAGGAGACTATCAAAATCAATCACAAAGATATTCTCGCAAAGCTTTCTTCTCTTATAGATCGTTGGTCTCCATTATTTTTATCTTGGTGGGGTAGATTGGCAACCGTTAAGATGATGCTCCTCCCTATAGTCAATTTTTACTTTTCTATGCTTCCCATTTCTCTTCCCATGTATTTTTTTACACTTATTAATCACATTTTTACTAAGTTCCCGTGGAATAATCGTAAATCTAGAATCTCTCTTTCTCGTCTTCAACAACCTAAGAACCTTGGCGGAGTTAACTTTCCCAATATAGCTTGATTTCATTCTGCTTTCACTTTGAAACAAATATGGCCTTTCCTAGCAGACTCGTCTCCCCTCCCTGTTACAGCTTGGAGTACACTTGAATTGGCTCAACTTTCACCTTTCTCTTTTCTCACAGCTACCCGACTATCTCAGCCTCCTAAACAATATCTTACCCCTACTTTTAAACATTCCAAAGCTCTTTCATTGTCACTTCTTCGTTCTTCCTTTTCACAAGCTAATTTTCACTCGCTCACTCCGATTTGGTATAATCCTTCCTTAAAGATCAATAATAAGGCACTTTTTTGGAAGGAATGGATTGATAAAGGCATTCTTCTTTACGATCAACTTCTGACAGATGGTTCTCTGATGGACTTCTCTGATATTCGCATACTTTACAATTTGTCTAATGCACAATCCTCTCAATACCCACTCCTTAAATCTGCCCTATCCACCCTCATATCCCTACATAGTTCCTTACCCGATGCTTGCCCGTCTGATTTCCCCCTGCCAAATTTCACTATCCCCCTCAAAGCTGATGCTATTTATAAGCCAGTCAGTCAGTCAGTCAGTCAGTCAGTCATAAGCTTTTATTCGATATGCAAGATATCTTATAAGCACATTTACAATACAATCATTACAGTGTACATAAAAAAACATTGCTTTAAGAAGTCAGTATGAGGACTCGTTTAAAAAGGATAAAAGGACATGAAGTGCCCATATATAAATTAGCTAAAAAAGAGAATTAAACCGCTACTGACAATCTCTTACATCGAATAAGCCAAAACTGTTTTAAAAATGTTGCTATTCCACACACAATAGGGGGGAAGTGTCCGTAGTTAGGATACGCAAGGCAACTAGGTGGCTACGTGTACCCATATTTCGGAAGAGAGGTTTCAACCAAAAGCTCCTAGGCCCTGCATAGTCCGGGCATTCAAATAGGACATGCGCAATAGACTCAACCCTGTTCGGGCAACATGCACAATTAGGGGAAGAGCGGGCCGCTGATGTCCAATTCGATACCACAGCACCTAGTGGGAGGGATCCAACTCTAAATTTAAAATAAAGGGCTCGGTCAAAGGGGAGGGTGATCAGGTCCAGGTAGGGTTCAAAGGCCACAATGTCTTTGATTTGTAGGAAGGAGACAGTGGACTTGCAGTGCTTCGAGTTTGTAATTAGACGCTCCGCCGTCCATTTCCAGAAAAGCGCCTTGACAACTTCTTTTGGAGGGGCTGAGCGTGATGACCAACAGTCCCCTAGTCCGATCTTTTCCAAGAGCTTTTTAGTTTCTCTTAACCATCTGATCTTGGCCCAACCCCCCAGACTCATTATTTCCCCCAGACCCTCAGCGTAGGATTTTAGATCTTCACCCCTCCAGATTCGTGTCCATAGCAGGAGCGGGCGAAGCTGAGCCTGATCTTTGATGTTATTACAGCCGGTATCCAACAACACTGGTACAGATGGTGTGCTCAGTGGAATAGAGATAATGGATTTTAGTAGCTTGCTCTCCGCTATCGCTAGGGCATCCAAACGGCAGTGGCCCCACAGCTCTGCCCCATACAAGGCTGATGTCACTACTTTGGCCTTGTAGATATCGATTACTGGGGTAAGCGATCTCCTTGGTGAGGCCCGGAACTCCCTCACGAGTGCTCCTCCTACTCTCCTATGGTTAAGGACCATTTTGTCAATGTGATTTGCCCAAGACATCCTATCCGTAATCCGAATACCGAGGTAATCGAATTCGGCTACTTTCTCTAAAGCAACCGAGTTAAGAGTAGGTGGGCGGCCCAGTTTCCTAGGTGGATTTAAGACTAGGTATTTTGTTTTGTCCACATTTATTATTAAACCTTTTGCAGCACAAAACTCCTGGAAACGCGTTAGCAATTTCTGCAGGCCTTGGGGGGTCTTCGAGATCAGAAGCGTGTCGTCCGCAAAAAGCAAGGTGGGGATACGGACTCCTCCAAGACAGGGGGCGTCAGCTGGTTCTTGTTGAAGATGTTTTACCACCCCATTCACATATAGTGAAAATAGGGTGGGCGCCAAGACGCAGCCCTGTCTTACGCCCCTGGACACTGGTATCTTCTCAGTGAGCTCTCCGTTTTTACCCCAACGGACCTGTGCAAAGGTATGGTCATGGAGACTAATGAGGAGGGACAAGATGTAAGAAGGTAATCCCAACTCATTAAGCACCCTCCAGAGCTCTTCCCGGGGGACCAGGTCAAAAGCAGTCTTCAGGTCTATGAAGGCCAAGTAAAGACTACCCTTGCCTAGTTCCACAACCTTCCACCCCAGCAGTGCCAACCTAAACACCTGCTCTATTGTCCCCATACCAGCCCGGAAACCTGCCTGAAAGTCTGATAGGATTTTATTCTCCTCCACCCAATGTAGAATCCTTCCAAGGATAGCTTTACCAGCTATCTTTTGGGTGGAGTCTATCAGACTTATGGGGCGGTAGTTCCCCGGGGTTTCCCTACACCCTTTTTTGTAAATCGGGACCACCACCGCCCCTTTCCAGGATTCTGGCACTGCCCCTCCCATCATGATGTCGTTTAGGAGAGCGGCAATGACCCTTCCCCATTTCGCTGGGTATGCCTTCATAAGATCCCCCGGAAGGCCGTCTGGGCCCGGTGCCTTGCGAGGCGCTACCCATCCTATGACCCCCTCAATCTCTAAGGGAGTGAAGAGATCATAGGCATGAGGTTCAATTGCTAATGTAAGCTCCCTCCCAACTTTTAATTCCCCATCTGGAGGGAGGTATAGGGTCCCGAAGTGTTTTACCCAGTTTTGAGGCGGGATGTTGCAGGGTCTCATAGATGCATCGGGTTTATTCCGTGTGCCTATGAGATTCCAAAAGGCCCTTGAATCCCTAACTTTACTAGCCTGGAGCAGGTCTTCCCAGAATTTGTCTTCCCACTCCCGCCTAGCAAATTTGAGGGATTTGTTATAGGCCTTCCTAGTTTCCTGTATCTCACTTCGGGATTTGTGCTTGACTGCCTCAACTAACTTTGCCTTGTGAACCCTACAAGTTTGGGTATACCAACCATCAACAGGTTTTCTAAATTCTTTATTGCCCAACTTGTTGGGATGTGAGGTAAACACGCTAGTTAAGGCTTCTATCAAGGAGACAAAAAGCCCACTCACTCTACCCACCCCTTCTGGGGAGGTTCTGAGGTTTGTTACCGCATGATTTAAAAGGGTTTGAAATTCCCCTACCTTTCCCTCGGAGAGAACCAATTTCGCCCATTTTATTCGTCTTCCACAAGGGGAGACTTCAGAGTCATCCGGGAGTGCAACTACCAGGTTAATATTGTCCTTCCTTAAGGGGCGCCACCACTGGTCCATACTTAAAGAGAGTGAGTTGTGGTCACTTTCAGTCGTGGGGACCACCTGCATGTCCCTTACGTAAGACCATAGACACACATCTATTAGGATATAATCTAACCTAGAGGTGTGTCCTGGCCTATTGTACGTGTGGGCACCCCCCCTATCCGAGGTTGTCCTCCCATTTGCTGCCCTTAAGTTAAATTCAAGGCTCAGGGAGTATATCTGGAGCGCCACTTCTGTCCACCTTCTAATCGGTGGAATGTCCAGTACCGGAATCCCCAACCTAATATCATCCTCATCTTGGTCGAGGGAAACGTCCGAGCCCAACGTACAATTCAATTCATATCGCCCGCCACCAATGTACGCGTCTTGTGTGGGGTGTTTTTTAGCAAGGTCTCGAGGAGAGATATTACAGGAGACTTTCTCCCACCCTTGGTTCCCCGGGCATAAATATTGTAAACATTTAGGGCAATTCTTCCCCTGTGATCTATTAGGGTGATATTTTGTATGTCCGGGCAACCTGTGGGAAACTCCACTACTCTGCAGTCTAAAGAGGCTGCGACCCAAATGAGAAGGCCGCCCGAAGGTCGCCCTCTCCCTGATTCCGAGACTTGTGCAGGGGAGGAATAGGAAGAAAATCCCACCCTATGAGCCGGCACCAAGCTCCATGTCTCTTGGAAGAGGCACAGGGAGTGCTCGTCAACCCATGCAGTAAATTCCGGTATAGCCAATTTTCTTGCAATCCCTGCGACATTCCAGCTGCAAACCTTAAAGGCTAGGTCCGTCACAGCTGAAGTGTCGCTAGGCGCTAGAATGCCCCTGTCTATGTTCCTCCTCAAGGGTATCTGAGGTGGGCAGGGTTCTTGGGGGGTAGCTAAGGGGGCTACTATCCCACTTACAAAGTTGGCAAGGGTGGGTGATACTCCCGATGGCTCTACTCTACTCTCGATTTCCAGTCAATAGGGCCCTGGAGCCCGCAATTGGTTCTCCCTTGGGCCTCCCATGACCCCAACCCAATTTTGACCAGAAATATGTGAACTTGAACTTCCTCCAGTTAAGAGAACATTTTGCCTGGGGTAAAAATAAGAAAGATCTACCACTTTAACCCCTGGAACCCCCATACTTTCAATAGGAGTACAAATCGAGGGCACTACTCTTGGGTCTTGAAAATTTATAATTATACAATCCCCCTCCTGAGTCTTTTTCCCCAGGCCTACCCACCCCACTCTACGGACACCTAGAATGATACCATCCACACCCGGCGGGATTGGCCTATTTGCCTTCAGCCAGTGGATACACTTGTTTTTAAGTGATTGATGGTTTTCCAACTGGCTTTCTTTTAAAGAGGGCACATTAACCATAACAACAACAAAAGGTTGACAGTCTGGTGGGAGGTTTACTGGCGGAATCCGTCGTACTAGATTTCTAGGGACCGGTAAGGTAGTGGATGGGGCAGTAGGTTGGGATACAGATCTAGGGGCTTCCCCTGCCGCTAACCCATTGATTTATAAGCTTCTTTCCCCGTCACTGATCGCCCTAAATCTAAACTTGATCTCATTTGGGAAAGGGATTTAATGCAGGAATTCTCTTTCTCACCTTGGGATTCTCTCTGGTCCAAAATTCACACCGTATCTCGCTCAGCCAGCACTACTCAGACTTTATATTTTTTTTATGATAGAATTTTTTATACCCCTACTGATTTATTTAAATTTAAAACTTCTGCTAACAAGCACTGCTGGTCCTGTTCTTATGCTGTTAGTGATTTCTTTCATATGTTTTTTCATTGTCCTTTGGTTAAAGCTTTATGGTGTCAAATATAGTCTAAGCTAAATGATATTTTATGTTCTGACCACCCTTTTTAAATTGTTCATATTTTCCT
The DNA here is from genome assembly GCF_964261635.1 of Lissotriton helveticus. Lineage (NCBI taxonomy): Eukaryota > Metazoa > Chordata > Amphibia > Caudata > Salamandridae > Lissotriton > Lissotriton helveticus. The sequence goes on from NC_136064.1 coordinate 73,237,430, forward strand.
AGGTGGTTCTTCTCCTATTTGGAATGTTTCTCGTAATGTTCGTAATTTAATTGATTTGTTTATAGCTATTTCTTTGCAGGTTATTACATCCAACTGGAAGGACACTTCAAAAATTTCATATAGTGCTTGGTGGAATTTGTTGCGTCATCACCATAGACTTGATCGTGCTTTTGCTACCACAACCCCTTCCTGATCAAAAAGGATTTATTGTGGTTACCTCTAACTGATTTCCTCTCTAGACACGTACCTTAGTCCCCATTCATAGCTTCTTATCTGTTTGCCTTCCCCTTTTCTTCTTCTTCCTCCCTTCTTTCTCTCTCTTTCTTTCCCTCTTTTTTTTTCTTCCCCTGTTTCCCCTTTTCAAAAAATACTTTAAAAAGCATTTTCCCTATGTATATTCTCCTATAAATCCCCTTCGGGATTTCTTTTTGATTATAGCATTTTCCTTGAATAGTTATTGTTTTGATCAGTCTTCCTATTGCTCTTTCACTTTAATAACGTTCGGCAATGTTTATTTGAATCAAAAAAGCTTTCTAAACTCAAAAAAAGGTGGAAATAAAACCCAGCTGACCTGGAAGCTAAAAACAAGGAGAAAAATAGAGGTCAATTAGGCAATGCATGGAATGAAAAATGGTGAACAAATAGGTTCCAACGTGTCTTCCTCTCATGAGTCCATTGTGGGAAGAGTAGTTCATAGACTTTACATCACCTCATGACTGAAATTCATGCTAAGCATGGAAAGAATACTAAGGGCCAGATGTATGACCCTTTCATTTAGCGCCTGGCAATTTGCGACACATTGCGAGTCGCAAATTACGCGGCACTAAATGAAATGTACAACAGTGTGTTTACACTGTTTTGCGATTCCCAATGGGTCGCAAATTGCGAGGCTCATTAATATTAAGGAGCCTCTCGCATTTTGCGAGTGCATTGTGAATGCCAGCCCTCCCAGGGATGTTGGCCTGCTGGGCTCAGCAGACCACCATGTCTGGAACTGCTTATTAATAAAGCAGCTTTTCCTAAAATGCAGACCATTTTCCTTACAGGAAAATGGGATGCATTTAAAAAAAAAAAAAAAGGTTTTTGTTTCATTTTTTAAGGGCAGGCAGTGGTCACTGGGGCCACTTCCCACCCTTAAAACATTATTTCACTTCCTTTTGCAATGGGGGAGGGGTCCCTATGGGACCCTTTCCTCTTTGCCTATGCATTACCAACTACTTGAAGTAGGTGGTAATTTTGAGTGGTTTGAGACCACAATTGCAGTCGCAAAACATTAATACTTTGTTTTGAGACTCGCTATTTGGAAGGGAACGCCCCTTCCAAATAGCGAGTCTCAAAAAAATTGTGACTCGCGTAATAGGCTATGTACATGGCTCAATATGTTTTTGCATGCACCAACGGGTTTGTAAACCCATTTGCGCATGCAAACACAGGTCGTACATCAGGGCCTATATGTGTCACCTGCGCCAGCTGCTGGATTGCACAGCTCCACTACTGTCTATGCTGAGTTATGGCCCTCAATAGACCACGGAACACCACTCCACGTGACCACGATCATAGAAAATTCATCAAGGACCTGGCGAGGAGGGTGTGCAGTGCCCTCACTTGCTTCCTCTGACTGTCTCTGGTGAGCCCTGGGAACAGGAGGTTCATGTTTCTTCAGAACTACCAGCCACAAATCCTGTAAAGCGAATGTGTTTTTCAATAACTGCAATTGAGCCCTTGAACTACCAGAGGTATTGAGTTTGCACCCCCTTTCCACCAGTGATGCGGTTCACAAAAGCCATCTCTCTCTTCAGAAGGAATGAAGTAAGTGTTTTTGTCTACTCTGACTAAAGTTAAATCGACTTGATTCTGCTAATGTTATGTTTTTCACCTCTGAATTATGACTCAACCAATTACAACTTATCGACACTATCTCATCGACTGATAAGCCCAATGATGTATTGACTCATTGGGTGAGAGGAAGGCCAAAGCCAAGAAAGCTCCGAGGACAAGTATTACAACCATGACAAAGCTGATGAGTAACTGCAGAACACTCACAGTTTAAATCATGTTTTAATGAAATCGCCCTAATACCACATGACCCATCAGTGAGTAGTAGGGTGTTGGCCACATACAGAAATCCCAGCTGAAGGTTCAAGGTAGAAGGAGAAAAGGTTAAGGAAACAATCATGGCACATTGCATCTGGCTGGGGAATGACAATGCAGACATGGTAAGAACTGGAGGGGGAGCACCTCTTGTGGGTGCACATGCAGAGGAGTCAAGGTAGAAGCTAAGAAGTGAGGGGCTTATTTACAAGCCTCTTGCGCGTCATTTTTAACATGGGGAAACGTGACGCAAAAGTGGCCCAAGGGGCTTGTAAATCTGCCCCTAAGTACTTAGGATGGGGCCTCTCTCATGCCGGGCTCAACATAGCAACCTACACTTTCTGGAGCTGCGATGAGGGCCTGTTGATTGACCTGCATTGTGAGTAACCTGTCTGTCTGGGAGAACCACTTTATGCAATATTGGAGTACACTCAGAAGCAAAGTGGGGCTCTAACCAAGCACTCACTGTTAAACCAGGGGTAGACCACTCTTTGGAGTCCACCCAAGAGCAATAGAATGTCCCAGCCATAAAATTGTTGTTAAACCACTAGTTAACCACTTAGTGGAGTCAACCCAAAAGCAGTAGAAGGTCCTAACCATGGGGGTACTGTTAATCTACTAGTAGAACAATGGTTTGTATTAACTCACTGTTAAGCTACCAGTTAACCACTTAATGGAGTCCACCCACGAGTAGTAGGGCATCCTAATCGTGGAAAGAATGTTAAACCACTGGTTAATCACTTCATCAAGTCCACCCAAGAGTAGTAGAAGGTCCTACCCAGGGGAGCACAATTAACCACTAGTAGAACACTGGTTTCTGTTACATCAGTGTTGAACCACCAGTTAACCACTTTAACGAGTCCACTCAAGAGCAGTAGAGCCACCAGTAGACCCCTTAATCAAGTCCACCCAAGAGTGGTATAAGGTCCTCCCCAGGGGGGAACAGTTACATCACTAGTATAACACTGATTTCTGTTAACTCAATGTTAAACCACCAGTTAACCAATTAATCAAGTCCACCTAAGAGCAGGAGAACCACCAGTAGGCACCTTAATTGAGTCCACCCAAGAGTGGTATAAACTGTAAGGGTGGGCGTAGTTCGCGAAGTAGCGCTACGCGAAGCTACGCGAAGTGCACTTCGCACTACGCGAACTTCACATAGCACTACGCGAGCTGCGTAGTAGCATGTTCGCACTGTGCAAGATGCGTTTTCAATGATTGCACAGTGCGGACAAGCATCCGGCACTGTGCAAGCATTGAAAACGGCATCTTGCACAGTGCGAGCTGTAGTTTTCTGCTGCTCGAGTAGATTATTACTCGAGCGGCAGCTTTCTCAACGCGAACAGGTAGTTTCTCATTGAGAGCGGTCGCGAGCATGCGCAACCACTCACAATGGGAAACCTGACCTCCTCGCGTTGAGAATCTCGCCGGGATGTCATTTTGCTTGCTCGCGGTTGCGAACATGACGTTCAGGACCGCGAACAAGCAAAAAATGACCGCTGCACTACGCATGTTCGCATTGTGCTACGTGCAGCTCGCGTAGTGCGAAGTTGCGAAAACTTTGCAAACTCCGCGAGCGTAGCGTAGTGCTTCGCCCAGGGTTAGTATAAAGGTGCTACCGATGTGGGAAAAGTTAAACCACTAGTAGAACACTGGTTTCTGTTAACTCAATGTTAAACGATCAGTTAACCAATGAATCAAGTCCACCTAAAAGCAGTAGAACCTGACAGTGCTTAATTTGAGCCAGTGTATTCCAGTGCTCAGCACCGGCACTTAATTGCCACCACGGTGCTTATGACTGTCTGCCACATGGTGGCGCTGTCTGGCTAATTTACGTATGAGCACAACAACAGCTGTTTATTCATTCAATTTACATTTACAATGACTAATATCTGCCTCCCAAGCTATTCTTATAGCTTTGGGGGATTGGAATAGTCTCAACTATCACACTTGTAAGAGAGTGATTGTTAGTTGTTGTGTTGGTACTGTCATTGGCTGCACTGGCAGGGGCAATGGATGGTGCAAGCTATAGTGTCCTCCTGACGAGGGCCCTGGCAGTAATTTGTTTTACAAATTAAGCACTGTAGCCAACAGTTGACCCCTTAATCGAGTCCATCCAAGAGCTGTAGAAGGTCCTGTCCACGGAGATACTATTATACCATGAACAGACCACTTTATACAGCGATCGCAGGTGCTTTAGGAGCCCAGCCTATGGTGGCACAGGTAGACCACTAGTACATCACTATACAGATTCCCCCCAGGAGCCAAAGGAGGCCCATGTCATACAGGCCAGACATTGTAAAGCTGCAAGTAAATGTCTTGAGGAGACCACTGGGGGGCAAGATCTGCAGTGCTTTCTTGCATATTGCCGAGACCCCAAGGCACTATCCAGCTGGTTGAGTAGGTGGTTTCCAATTCTTCCAGTCATTGAATGGGGGCAGGTGTTGGCTATAGTCTCATCCTTCAGTGTCGAGTTGTGGTGTTCTAAATAAGGCCAAGGGAGTCCCCTTGAGACTTTGGATGGCCATGTGCATCAACATTCTATGCATGAGCAGAGTGCCAAGCGGAGCAAGGGTTAGTTTCGCAGATGACGTATGATTTGTAGCCAGATGTGTTCAGATTTTGGCATCATACTTGTCTGTCTGCTGCTTACCTGAAGCCTTTTCATTTTTTCACATTTGTCATTTCTCAATTACAGCCTAATTGTAAAGATCTTTGCTGCTCGCGAAAGTGAAATATCGAAAATACAGTTATTTAGCCAATCATCGGTTCAGGCTTTATTAGTTCGATGCACTGACGCTGTTAATGCAGTTTCCACTCTCCTGATCTTAGATACTCTTCAGTTACTTCTCTTCAGTGCAGCTGTTGCCCTTTCAAATCGGAGAACCTGAGATGTATTGTCTTCCTTTGTCCTTCCCCGCTGTCAGCCTGCCCTGAGCCGTGCCTGCTGAGTTTGTCTTCATTTGTCCTTCCTCGCTGTCTGGCCGCCCCGACCTGTGCCTGCTGAGGCTGTCTTCCTTTGTCCTTCCCCGCTGTCAGCCCGCCCTGAGCTGTGCCTGCTGAGTTTGTCTTCACTTGTCCTTTCTCGCTGTCAGGCCTCCCTGAGCTGTGCCTGCTGAGGTTGTCTTCACTTGTCCTTTCTCACTTTTAGACCACCCTGAGCTCTGCCTGCTGAGTTTGTTTTTCTTTGACCTTCCTTGCTTTCGGGCCGCCCAGAGCTGTGTCTGCTAAGGTTGTCTATCCTTGTCCTTCCTTTCTTTTGGGCCACCCTGAGGTGTGCCTGTTGAGGTTGTGTTCCCTTTTCCTTCCTCGCTGTCAGGCCGCCCTGAGATGTGCTGGTGAGTTCAACATTTTTGAACATATGTGACAAGAATTTTCAATTCTATTAAGAACATGGAGGCGAGGATTATGCATCTCATTTCTTTTCTGAAGAAATCTCAGCAGCCAATCAGAAAACAGTAAAAGAAATAAACACTACAATACCCATGAACACACACTGGGTATCACATGACAACCATAGAGAATCCCCTATAAAAGGTCCATAAGAGAATACCATATCCTCTTTCTTTGGTAAGCATAACAGTTGTAGTGAGGAAAACCAGTCTAACATTTGTGAAGAATGTGGCACAGAAAATAAGTCTGAGAACTGAAAACAGCAGTCCAAAAGGCTGGAAACAGAAGACTTGATGCGTGCATCTTCAGAAAAAAACGAAACCTGCAGGTATCCATAAGATAGTGCATGGAGAAAGATCAGCAAGTCTCATTTGGGATCAGAACCTGAAAAGAAATATAGAGTTGTAATACACCATTCCTTCATGGAATAAAGTACAGTAAAGGGGAGGGAAACAAGGAATATACACATAGTACAAAATATACATATGCATTTAAGGCAGATAATGTAAACAACCATATGAAATACAGAAATGGGTGGGATAATCCTCGCCTCCGTGTCCTTAACAGAATTGAAAATCTTGCCATGTATGTTTGCAAATTTTGAATTCTATGTCAGGACCAGAGGCTCTGATTATGCTTGTTTAAAGCTGCGCCACCACTACAGATGCAATATCCACAATAGGTTTATAATAAAAGGTTTTAAACATAGAATCAGATGACCAATCAGCTGCATTCATAATGTCTAGTAAACTAAACCCCATAGAAAAAGCCTCGGAAGCCCAAGCTCCACAAGCTGAATGTGCACCAAATTTGGTAACATCTTGATAATGTAGCTGGGGTCACGGGGCGAAAAGGTTTTTGCAGCGCAATCAACAACTGACCCCTCACATCCTGTCAAAATTCAGCAGTACTTACCTCATAATCCTCAATACATTGCACAGCACAAAGTTTAGGATTATTAGGAAAACTTGGATAAGTAATAGAGGCAGTATTACACTTAGTGCGTCTGGAGATAGCAAAAGTGACACTTCTGGTGAAAATCTACAACCTGCAAGATCCAGCACACGGATATCAGAAACGTGCTTACAAGAAACCAAACATAATAACATAGTTAATTTTGCAGAAAGTTGTTTGCGTGATAGATTTTATTGGAGGGCCAAGCCTACAAGAATCGTAAAACAGTAGATACATCCCATAATTCAACGTATTTAGGGCAAGTGGGTTTTACCAAACTGAAACCCCTGAGTAGATTGCTGACTAAGGGATGCTCACCAGCAGGTTTGTCATTGACTGTGATATGTCCTGCAGTAATGGCAGATCGAAAATGATTAACCTTTCTATAGGCAAGACCGGAAGAAGCAATGAATGCAAGAAAATTTACAACCAAAGAGACATCCGCTGTAGAGGGATCCACCTCCCATTGCTCGCACCAATTACACCATCGTTTCCAGGCTGTGGAATAACGTTTGTGTGTGTTGGGAGACCAAGCTTCACTGATAAATCTGGTAGCGTCTCTCGAAAAGTCTGGGATTTTCCAGCGATCCCCGAAACCCACCAGGCAACTAAAAGGAGTTGGCCCGATTCTATCAATGGATACAGGTTGTTGAGAGGGTCCAGCAACAGATTCCAGCGCTGGGGAAGAAGGTGCTGCACTGCACAAAGCATCTCCAGAAGAACTGGGAACCAAGCATGAGCCCTCCACAGAGGAGTGATCAGAATCAATTCTGATTGATAATGCTTTGTGCGTGCTAGGACCCTGGGAATCATCACAAATGGGGGAAAGGCATAACACAGATGTGACGGCCAGTCCTGCAGAAATGCGTCCGTGGCCAGGGCTTCCGGATAAGGACACCAACTGAAAAACATTGGAAGTTGCTTGTTGAGGCGAGAGGCAAATAGATCGATCTGATTTGGACCCCAAAGCCGAATTAGAGACTGAATACACGAGGATAAAACCTCCAATCGCTGAAATCTCTGAGATGACGAGAATTCCAATCGGCAATCAGATTGGTGCACCCCGGAAGGTACTCCGCAATCACTGTAATTTTTCTCTGAAGGCAAAAGTGCCAGAAATCTTTGGCAATTTCTGCCAAAATCTTGGACTTCATCCCCCCCAATTGGTTCACATACCGCACCGCTGACACATTATCCATGCGGAGACAAATGCAACAATTCGTCTTGCGTGGTGAAAGACAACGAATTGCAAAGGACCCTGCCAGGAGTTCCAGACAATTGATATGGAGAGACAATTCGTCTTGAGACCACCGGCCCCCTGTAGTTACCTGACTGCAACGGGCTCCCCATCCCCACCCACTGGCGTCGGACTCTATCACCACTTCTGGAGACACTCCGAACAGGGCTCGACCATTCCACGACTCCATGTGTTCTAACCACCAAAACATCTCCCACCTCGCCTCCTCTGAAAGAGGAATCTGATCTGAATATTTGAGGCCTTTCTAGAGATGGCGGATTTTGCGTCGCTGAAGTGCTCGGTAGTGGAGAGGACCCGGAAATATTGCTTGGATCGAGGAAGCAACCAGGCCGACTATCCAGGCTACAGATCTCAATGATACAATCTGTTTCTGCAAAATCAATCTCAATTCCCTCTTGATAGATCCGATCTTTTGATTGGGCAAGAGGAGTTGGCAACTGAGGGAATTGGTCAGAAAACCTAGGAACTCTATCTATCGACTGAGACGGGATGAAAACTGACTACTGTGGATTAACAGAATAATTAGACAGCCACCCCTGTTGCAAAGCATACAAACACAGATGACGTTTTAAAGGCTCAATAGCACGAACCAGCGCTTTATTTACAGAGTGTTGGACACCCACATAAAGTGTTCAACCAACTCTTGCTCCATGGAACCAGAGGCCCCTTCATCATAGTAGTAACCTTTCTCATCTTAATATTCAGCCATAGGAACACTAGAAGAGTCAATAATGCCCTCAGGAGGAGGTGTAAACACTGCAACCAAGTGTAATGCCAGAGGCAAATGTAAGAGGGAGTGGAAATACCCCAGGCAATCCAACAACACAGATACAAAGTAACTGTAAACAATACTAATTAAGCGTGGAGGGAGGGCTTGCCAAGAACCACGCTAGGCAATGCCTATGCACAATTATTCAACCCAAACTCGTATTGTATGATGTCTGGATGTTAAACTGGGGCTGCGACAGGCCAGTGGGCAAAGAGCATAAACAGCGCTTCTCTCGCGCTAATCCAAAATGCAGAAAACCGGCACAATGCCAGAAATGCAAGAAAAATGGCCGCTGCGCATGCACGGTAACGACAGCCTGAGCACAATAGAAAGAGGACTACGTGATATCAAACGCGTGTCCTCTAGCCCCGCACTCCCACAATAAAGAATAAGTGCGGGCGCAAAGCGCCTGAACCAGGGAGGTGACATATACTCCCAGCAAAAGGCAAAGTAGTCGGGGCACTGGCGCCCAGAAATTAAACAAGCGCAACGAGCTGCGAGCGCCACACGGCGAACAACAAGGCAAAAAGCAATCAAAGCAAGCAAATACTCAACAGCAAACGTGAGGCAAGCAAAGCATGAAACAATGTAAGTACAAAGATAAAGCACTTAACTGCCTGAGGAGCAGCAAAGAAAGAGGATATAGTATTCTCATATGGACCTTTTATAGTGGATTCTCTATGGTTGTCCTGTGATACCCAGTGTGTGTTCATGGGTATTGTAGTGTTTATTTCTTTTACTGTTTTCTGATTGGCTGCTGAGATTTCTTCAGTAAAGAAATGAGAAGCCTAATGGGAGTCTCCTGTCCTGATATAGAATTTGTCTTCCCGTTTCCTTCCTCGCTTTAAGGCCTCCCTGATCTGTGCCTGATTAGTTTGTCTTTCCTTGTCCTTCCTCGCTTTTGGGCCATCCTGAGGTGTGCCTGTTGATGTCGTGTTCCCTTGTCCTTCATCGCTGTCAGGCCGCCCTGAGGTGTGCTGGTGAGTTTGTCATCCCGTTTCCTTCCTCGCTTTCAGGCCTCCCTGATCTGTGCCTGATGAGTTTGTCTTCTCTTGTCCTTCTTCTCTGTCAGGCCACTCTGAGATGTGCCTGATGAGGTTGTCTTCCCTTGCCCTTCCTTGCTGTCAGGCTGCCCTGACATCTGCCTGCTGAGATTGTCTTCTCTTGTCCTTCCTCTCTGTCAGGCTGCCCTGACATCTGCCTGCTGAGTTTGTCTTCTCTTGTCCTTCCTCTCTGTCAGGCTACCCTGAGCTGTGTCTGCTGAGGTCGTCTTCCCTTGTCCTTCCTCGCTGTCAGGCCACCCTGAGCTCTGCCTGCTGAGTTTGTCTTCTCTTGTCCTTCCTTGCTATCTGGCCGCCCTGAGCTCTGCCTGCTCAGTTTGTTTTCTCTTGTCCTTCTTTACTTTCAGACTGCCCTGAGCTGTGCCTGATGAGTTTGTCTTCGTTTGTCCTTCCTCTCTGTCAGGCTACCCTGAGCTGTGCCTGCTGGGCTTTTCTTCCCTTGTCCTTTCTCGTTGTCAGACCGCCCTGACCTCTGCCTGCTGAGTTTGTGTTCCCTTGTCCTTCCTCGCTGTCAGCTTGCCCTGAGCTGTGCCGGCTCGGTTTATTCCACCCCATATCCCTCAAATGTCTGAAGCAGTGTTACTTCAACAGAATCCCTCGAGTTTGCCTTTTGGGCTGTTGGTGGCTCAGTGGCCTGAGACTCTATCCGTTTTCTTTGGCTGTGTAGGTATAATGTCAGAGCAGCGCCATGCTTTGCTTACATCTTTTCAAAGTGACATATGTTTCTGCCCGGAAGGAGCAGATCAGACTAAACTAGGCACAGACTGGGCCTTTAAACAGCCACCCTGGTCCCGGTCAGTGTGATATTCCAAGGATGCTGTGAACATGGCACCTTGCATTCTTCTACACGTGGCGTTCAACTGGTTCGTCACTTCACTCAACCAGGCTTCCAAAATCTTGTCATGGCCTATTGGACAATGCAAGCCTGTCTGTCGTAAGCAGATGTCACTTTGCATACATCTGGAAACACCGTAGACACTTCACCAGTAACCTTTGGATATTTCTGCATCACATTTCAGGAGCTGTCACTTGGAAATGATCGAACAACAACAGCAGTATTAATGCTTATATTATTATTATTATTATTAATATTATTATTATTATTATTATTATTAATAATAATATTATTATTATTATTATTATTACTAATAATAATAATAAATAAAGTAATGATACATATTATTTTCATCATTTAATAGCGCACACCATACAAAATGTATCAACTGGAGGTGCCTTGATCGTTGCAATTATTATCCTAATGAATGGCATCCCTTTTAAGTGACCTCAGTTACATACTAAGTCGGCCCAATTTCAAAGCATCCACATATAGAATACCTTCAGATCTCTCCAGTGGGTACTATTCTGGGTTGTCAGAAATTGTCGAAACCATTGAATCATTTGGGAAAATTACATAGTGCAGCACATGGAAGCTAAACCCCACTTAGATACATTACAAATGTATTACATTAAATTATATTTATTTTTCCAGAAGTTAAAATGTAAAACATTTATTTAGGCCTAATATTAAAAAAATACACCTAGACATTCATAATTATTTAAAGTGGTGTAAAGAATTAATTAAAGGTAATGTCATGAAATGTTATTAATATTTAATCTTACATAAATTTTTTTAGATTATGAAGGGTTGATAAAATACTCTATAATTAAATAATAATAATGTGTGATTTGTAGCATTTTTTTAATTTGTAATTATATTTATGTATATCCTTAAATTCTTTAAATAGTTTATTTAATTTATCATTATTTCCTGTGAGGTTTTATTTTAAGTGCCTACCTACCTATAACATATTCTATGAAGGGTTTTGCAGTATCAGTGGTTGGCCATGTGTGGCTCTGAAGGTACTCCTCGATTTTTTAGCAGTAGTAACTGAAACTCATAAATTTGGCTCCACCCCCATTTTCAGACGTGGAGACATGTCAGTCTATACAATCGAGTAACTTTACACATGCCTTTTGTGGATAGCTAAAAGCAGTAAAATTAATGAAAAGAAAATGCACACATATAAATTATTCAGAAGTGAAAGTTACCTTAGTGTATAACTCCGGAAATCTCTTCCCACTTCAACCCGCCATTCTCTGAGTTATTGAACGTTTATCGTCCTTCTTGAGTGGAAGCCGCATTTGATCATCAAGGGCCTGTCACATCAGTTAAGAGAGGTCTCCTGGGCTAAATCTGGCAGATTTAGCCTTAGTTAAGATCATTCAGATGAGTTCAATTATCCACATTGTAAGCAGTTCCATGATCATTCTGTCTCGCGGATTGGCCTTTCCTGTCCGGTCCAGTAGATTGGACTTTGGACACTATGTGTCCTTCCTGGATTCCTCCCATGATAAACCCCAATGCAATCCTGATGTTGCCTTGATGGGTTCCAGAGAGATTGGTCATTCATTAGTGAGAGAGCGCAAACTGACCTAAATGTATGAGTGCATCACACTTACCTGTAGTAAGTACAAATCATGAGGAGAAATGCCATGAGTGCTAGTAGTATCTGCAATTATATTCTGAATGTATAGCTAATGTAGAGATTTAAGTAGAAATGGAACTAATACAGAAATGTGTGACACTATATGATTTTATTAGATGTGATTATTCCTGAATCTATGTCGTGTAGCTGCTAAAATGTAAGATGGCATGTGGTTAAACGCAGAATGTGGTAGGCCTCAGGGCCAGAGCTAGAAGGTGTTTCTTTTCACGACATAGATTGAACTAATGTTTTGGTCATTGCATTAATGGGCCATGATTTATAGATGTGTTTACTGAATAATAGAATAAGAGTATTAACATGCTTTAATTAATGAAGAAGTTGAATGCTATAATTATTATGAGAAATGCTGTAGGCCTGAAATGTTTTAACATTGATTTACACGTACATGTCTGGGCCGAGAAATGTTGCGAACCTTTTTGGAAGTCTATGAGAGTTGGGTTCTTGGCTGCAGATGTCTGTCTGCAAGAGAGAAGGGAGGATCCGATTATAAATAATATGAATAGAGGTCTGTTCAGTAGACGGCCCAGACATGGAGGAGGGTTCTGGAATGTTTAAGGGGTATCAGCGGGCCGGAGAAGAGTCTGAGAAGCAAGGTCAACTCCAACGTATGAGGCCCAATACAAAGCAGCATGGAAAAAGCCAGAAGCTACACCACGTGAGGGGCGTCTCATGAGGGGCGTCTCAAATGTTGTTGACTGTTTTGTATTAGGGACAGCACCCCTGGGTGGAGTTAGAGCAGATGCCTGAGGACCCTTTAGAGAGCGGATGGGTAGGCAGAGAGGGGTCATGACTGGAGAACTATAGGTTTTCACCAAGAGACTAAGAGTGAGTGACTTCCCTTGGGGGTCATTCACTGCTGACACCTTTGTTAGGTTGAGACTTGGTTAAGTAGGGATACCATCTAGAGCAGGGTAGGGACAGCCTAACCTGTGTGTTTTTCTCCAACTTAAATGAAGGAGAGATCTCAATATGCGTCAATGCTGATAGCTTTATTATTCTTAGAACTTGTGCTGGTAATTTCCGTTGCTCGTCTGAGGGCTTTCAGAGAGCACATGTATGTAGTTGGACCTGTGTATCTCGTGAATCTCATTCTGAGATGTCTGTATTTGCAGCTTATCCTATCCTTACAATAAACTTTTGAAAGCTAGAAGTTGTTTGTGATCTTTTGGAACTGAGTCCTTTATTGGGTGAACTAACTTGGGAGAGAGGCACTTTCTTCCTTCAATGACAGGCAACAAAGGTTCAGTCGACCAGATCGGGGTTTAGATCAATAGTGATAAGGTATCGATCAAAATCTCGCCCTTCCAGTTGGTAGCTATAGAGGATGGTTGCCTTCTTGAGGACGGTGACCTAGGCCAGGTTAGTTTACCCCAAGGCCCCTAGAGATCGATGATCGGAAGAACCGCCCGCCGAAGAAGATCCGGATGACGTGAGACAGAAAAAGCAGCAGTATCGGTCGAGAGTGAGTATAAAGGGTCATGCGTGTTAGATTGCGGTGTTTTTGTATTGTATCTATGTTGTAATGTCTGGCGGAGTTGAATGTCTGTAGAGTGACTGTGGAACAGGTTGTGAGCGCGCGCAACCGGTGGAAATCTTAAGTTCAAGGAGAGCTTAAGTGGTTCGGGTGTATCGGACACCCAGAGTAATTGTCAAATAGTGTGAAGGGGGTCATGAGGTACCATTGATCACCCGAAAGACCGAGATAGGGGGAACGTAAGAGTGAGTGCGTGAGTAACGGACGCTGGTCGGAGGTTACTGTGTGTGTAAGCAACCTATCAGAGAGACGATAGACATTTCGTCAGTTGTGTTGACAATTACATATAGACTGTGGACGTACAGTCGAGGGAAGTGACCGCTTGGTCGGAAGTAGTCATTTTTCGGTGTATGAATGGGACGCATGCATGACCGGGAGACGAGTTGAGAAAGGAGGGGTGCTGCTGCGAAGCGGAGAAAAGTGACGTCAGGAAGTGTCGCGCAGTGATTGGCTGACCGGAGAAAGACCGCGCTGTGATAGGCCAGCTAGCAAAGACGTCAGAAAGTGTCGAGCTGGGATTGGCCGACCGGAGAAAGACCGCGCTGCGATAGGCCAAGTTAGCAAAGCCGCGACAGGATTGGTGGATTGTCATCAGGAAGTAAACAGAGTAGCGAGGCTGGATATTGTGCGCATAATTATGAAGTGTTTTAAATGGTTGAGAGCGGCGTTTAAAAAAGAGAAGCGGGGATCGGATGAAGGGGAAGAAGCCCCGCCGGAGGGTACGCCGGCTCGTTACATGGCAGTGAATGTTGGGCTGCATACGATCCTTTGGATATCAGAGTGGAGTAAGATTACGGAAGGAAATGAGGAACTGACGTTCCCGAAGTACGGGACGTTCAGATTAGAGGTGTTACATCGATTAAAATCAGTCATGACCTCAATGAGACCCTTGCCTAGACCGACCCAGTTTGAAGCCCTTGATGCATGGATTAGGGCAGCGCATGAAAAAAATATGAACAGACGACAAGAAAGGGTGAAACGATCGGTAAGGGCAGTGCAGGATGCCAGGTGGGATGCGGATGCTAAAAGATGGAGAGTGCATAACATGGAAGTAAATAAACTGTACCCGGTGTTAGAGGTGCCCGGAAATAAAAGCCCCCTAGAAGAGGATGATGAGAGCGAAACAGAGGACAGCCTGATAAACAGACTATTGACAGACAGGCCACCCCCGTATAATAGAGCAGGGGGAGAGGTCGAGCATAGTGAAAGAGAAAAGGGGGGCAATGCAGGGGAGCATGGACCGCTTCCCAGTACAGAGTGGGATCCTGAGGCAAAGAAAGAGCTGTCCCAGCCTAGTCAGGTGCAACAGGTAGTCGGGAGGTTTGTGGTACAAAGAGCGCCGGAAACGGAGTGCGCCACATCCTACGGATTACCAGCTGCACTACAGGTACCTGTTACCATAGGTCCTATAGTATCGATATATGACCCAGAGAGAGCAAGAGGGGAAGAACGGGTACGGAAGGACGGAGAAAGAGCAGAGACGGCAAGGAGGAACGATACGATCAATTCCCCAAGTCAGATGCCGATACCCAGAGAGTGGAGCACCCCGATGCACACAGCAGGGGACCCAGGAGGGGATCCCGGGGGCCCTAGATGGCCAGTGGATCTGAGGGGATCTGGACGAAAATCCTTTCAAGAGCTAAATGAGTACATGAAGAAGTGGGATGAGGCAGTGGAGGCTCACAAGAGCATCATAGCTGCAGAAGCTGAAAGGGAAAGTCAGGACAGCAGAGCTCGGACTCACTGCGGGGCTGGGGAGAGCAGCCCGGAGTGGGACTGGAGAGAGAGAGATAGTAGGGGAGTCACCCATTGGGCCCGGAGTGGAGATAGAACGGACCTGGAAAACGGGGGCCCCGGGAGTGGAGGGGTGGCGCGCCCAATACTCAGTGAAAGGGAGAGGAGAACGCAAGAGTACAGAAACAGCTTTAAGTGTACCCACTGTGTGCCCGGCACCAGAGAACTGAATGGGAGTTGTGAGAGGTCGCACCATAGTCCCTGTGATGACGGAAACGAGCGCAGCCCAGGGAATATGGGGAACCAGGAAGGATCGTATCGGATACTGAGCGATACTAGGCAAAGGGAGAGTAGCGACCAGAGGGAAAATAACAGAGAGGCGTACGGTGAAAGGAGAGAAGCAGGAGAGAGTGGGGGTAACAGGCCCGTGTTCCATCACCTTCCAAGATCGGATGGCCGAGCATGGGACCTGGAGAGATGGGAGCAAGGAAGAGCACTCATTAACTCTCCCGAGCCCAAACGTAGAGCTCGGAGTTGGGATGGTAGGGAGACCAGTGAGCCCCCTTCGAAAGACGTATTGCGAGCTGAGATAAAAGCTAAGAGACTCGATGTCGCCAGCTTAAGGTCAGACCTGGATGACATGATAGATGGTACCCTGCCTTTAGAAAGAATGGAAATGTATGAGCAAGATGAAATACTGTATATGGCAAAGGACATCACTCGAAAAGCGAGAGCAATCCATGAGAAGTTAGTCGAACTAGCAGGCAAATATATGGTGGACCTGTCAAGAACGAAAGCATTACAGGGTAACCACAGGCTACATTATACAGATCGAGACCTAGATGAGAGGAGAACGATCGGGCTGAAAACGCACATAAGGGAACTGATCACTGGAATAAGGACATGGAGGGCACTAGATAAGTGGGAAGAGAGGTGGTCCAAGAAAGGGACCGTCAGGAGAAGCACGCTTGGTACGACACCAGGAAGGCTGCAGGGAATAGAAGCATACCCTTTGCGTGAGGTCGCAAATGGGAATTATGTACATGTCCCTTGGAGTAGGGGAGATTTAGCTGCTTTTACCACCTCCTTCCCCAAATTGCGGGAAAGCCCAGTGGAGTGGTACAAGCAAGTTGAGAGATTTGTAAAAATCTCAAAGGTCCTATGGATAGATCTGAACACGCTGTTTGACATTGTAGTACCAGGAGATCTGTGGACAGCATGCAAGGTTAGCGCTGAGTGGCCCACAACGGAGCCGGAGAGAGATGCTAAGACTAATGGGCCGTCCGAGATTGTGATGGCAAAATTCGAGAGAGTGATGACTTGGCTGAAAGAGAAAGTGCCAATGCAAGACATAGATTGGGTCAAAATAGACCGAACCAGACAGGAACCCAAAGAGACAGTCCACGAATATTATGAGAGATTGCTGAAGGCGTTTAAACAGTATAGCGGCTTGGATGTAATGGATCCAAAAGACATAGGGCAATTTGTGTCCAAGTTCGTCCTGGGACTGAGACCGGATATTAGTTTAATGATTCAGCAACACTTGATTTGTTGGCAAAATAGACCCCTAGACGAAATACTGAGATATGCCAGGTACTGCTGTGATGAGATAGACTCCAAGGCTAAGAAACTAAAAGAAAAATTGATGGTGGTACAGATGCAGGCAGCAGGGAAGGGGGGACAGCAGCAACAGCAGCAAGGAACAGGTACAGGAGGAAAGAAGCAGTACAGTCAGAACAAGGGCAATGAGGAGAGTTCCACCTTTAGACCCAGAATAGACATAGCTGCCTTGAAGAAAACGACTAGGTGCCACCAGTGTAACGAGGTGGGGCATTGGAAACGCGAGTGTCCCTACAATGTAGAGATAGGAGAACAAGAGGAAGAGGAGGAAGAGGTCCAGAGAGCGCCTACGAGAGGGGTGACGCCATACCAGGGAAAGGTGCTCAAAGGGGGGGGGGCTCCTCCCCGAGCCCAGTTCCCGCAACCTCCCCGAGTAGGGAATATGGGTAAGACCTATAGACAGATGCCCCTGTTTGTAGAAGGAGAAGAGTGCTATTATGTGGACCCATTAACCGGACAGAGAGTGGAAAGAGAAGACTGCACCCTCGGGGCAGCCTTGGAGGTGGACCAGAGGGGACCCTATGTCGAAGCAGAAGTAGCAGGGTGCCCCACGACATTTCTGGTGGACACAGGAGCCACTAGGTCCACGATCAGATCAGCTGCAGTTCCAGACCTGCCCATGTCTGGAGAGACCATACAAGTGGTGGGGGTCGCAAACAGGAGAATAACCAGCCAATTGACAGAACCGGTACAGGTGAAAATAGGGAAGTACAGCGATGAGCACCAGTTTGTGGTTTGCGATTCAAGTCCTGTGTGTCTGCTAGGCAGAGACCTATTGTGTAAATTGAATTGTACAATATACTGTACACCTCAGGGAGTGGAGGTATTGACCAATGATGATGACGCAGACTTCAAAGTTGCAAACTCAAGAATATGCGTGGAGCTGTACCCTACTTTAACAGTAGATGAGCTCCCCTGGGACTTGAGAGAGACAGTAGCACCAGAAGTATGGGACTTCACTGGGGAAGAGATTGGATTGGTCAAAGGGGTGGACCCAGTGAAAATTGTAGTGAAACCGCATGCTGAGTTCCCAAGAACACCCCAATATAAATTGACTCCAGAAACGATTGCAGGCATAAAACCTGTGATCGAGTCCATGATTAAACAGGGAATACTGAAAGAAATCGTGGGTAGTCCATGCAACTCCCCGATTATGGGTCTGCAGAAACCAAATGGGAAATTCCGGATAGTACAGGACCTTCGAAAGATTAATAACATAGTCGTTTCGTGTTGTCCAGTGGTACCGAATCCATCAGTGATACTGTTTCAGATTCCATTCCAAGCTGAGTGGTTCACTGTGATTGATCTTTGTCAGGCTTTCTTTTCGATCCCTCTGGACGAAGAAAGCCATTTTCTTTTCGCATTTAAGCTGGAAGGTCGCGTCCTAACATGGTGTCGTATTCCTCAGGGGTATACAGAGAGCCCATCGATCTTTAACCAGCTTTTGAAGAAAAATCTTGAAAGTCTAGTGCTGCCCCAGAAGTCAGTTCTGGTCCAGTACATAGACGACCTCCTCGTGGCGTCAGAAACAGAAGAAGCTTGCAGGGAGGACTCCATTGCTTTGTTAAATCACCTAGCTGCCAATGGGCACAAGGTGTCCCCGGGAAAGTTGCAGTACTGCCTGACAGAAGTGCAGTACTTGGGACACAGAATAGAGAAAGGCAAACGAAAGGTGTCACCAGACAGGATAGAGGCGATCATGAAAATGAATGCGCCTAAGACACAGAGAGAGGTCAGGATGTTCTTAGGGATGGTGGGTTATTGCCGACAGTGGATCGCGAACTTTTCACTGAAAGCAAAGCCCTTGCAAAAACTGACGCATAAGGAGGTGAGCGATCCGGTACCATGGGACAAAGACTGTTTGATGGCATTCCTACAGCTGCGAGAGGACCTGTGTCGTGCTCCGGCATTGGGAATGCCTGATTACAATAAACCATTTTTGCTTTACTGTTGCGAGAGAGAAGGTTGCGCGTTGTCTGTGTTAGTCCAAATCCATGGGAATGCCCGTAGACCAGTTGCTTATTTCTCGGCTACTTTAGACCCAGTAGCCGCAGCGTTGCCCGGATGTCTCAAATCCGTTGCTGCAACGGGTGTCAGCATTGAGAGATGTGAAAATATTGTCATGGGGCACCCGTTAGAGGTGTGCGTGCCCCATTCTGTTGAACTGTTGATGACCAGGACCAAAACACAGCATCTGACCAACAGCAGGCTCACGCGCTATGAGCAAGTTATTCTTGCTGCAGAGAATGTGACCCTCAGGAGATGCTCTGTTTTGAACCCTGCCACCTTGATGCCACTCCCAAATGATATCGAGGATGATGATGAATGTACAGACCATGACTGCCTCGATGTGACTGAACTATGCACCAAACCCAGACCCGACATCGTAGATGAGCCACTGACCGACCCAGATGAAATTTTCTTTGTCGATGGCTCATGTGTAAGAGACGAAGTTGGGCAGTTGAGAGCAGCTTACGCTGTTTGTACAATCACTGGAGTTGTAGAAGCTGGGTGCCTGGAAGGAGTACACTCCGCTCAGGTAGCCGAGATTATTGCCTTGACACGTGCTTGCTTGGCAAGCAATCAAATTCGAGTCACCATATACACCGACAGCCAATATGGTTATGGGGTGGTTCATGATTACGGGCAGTTATGGTCTCAAAGAGGGTTCATGACCTCTTCAGGCTCTCCCATTCGCAATGGAGAGTTTGTGCGCCTGTTGTTAGAGGCGTTGCAATGTCCAGCAGGTATCGCAGTTGTAAAGTGCACCGCACATACCAGAAATGAGGACTTCGTCTCGAAAGGCAATAGATATGCCGACGAAGTCGCGCGGTATTGCGCAGAACAAGGGTACTCTTTCACAGAGGTGGAAGTGGGTGGAATAAATGTAAGGACCGAATTAGCTATGATATTGGAAACTGTTGATACTTGGGACGAACTAGCAAACATGCAAGAAAATGCTCCTGATTTTGAAAAAGAAACATGGGAAAAGGCAGGATGTGTAGTGGGTGAGTCCCATTTTTGGGTCTCAGCAGATGGCAGAGCAGTGTTGCCCAATGAGATGGTGAGCCCAATGGCCAGACACATACATGGTCCCGTACACCTAGGGAGAGACGCTATGCTGAGAGTGTTTAGACAGACTTGGTACAATCCTAAGTTTAGAATAGCAGCAGAAGCAGTGTGCCAGCGTTGTGTGACCTGTCAGCAGCTGAACGTAGGGAAAAGAACACCAGTTGCACTGAGTCACATAGGAAGGTCTGGAGGTCCATTCAATCGAATGCAGATAGATTTCATTGAAATGCCGAGGTGCAACCGCCTCCGCTATGTCCTGGTGGTTGTTTGTGTATTCTCCAGATGGGTTGAGGCATACCCTACACGTAGGTGCGACACCCTCACAGTGGCCAAGTTACTGCTTAGGGAACTCATTCCGCGCTTCGGGGTGCCGGCCTCTTTGGAATCAGATAGGGGAACGCATTTCAACAGCGAGCTTGTGAAGATGATTTGTGCGGCTCTGAACATAGATCAGAAATTGCATTGCAGTTACCGACCAGAAGCCTCAGGAATTGTGGAGCAGATCAATGGCACGATTAAAGCCAGAATTGCAAAAGTGTGTTCCTCAACGACCCTGAGTTGGCCTGACGCTCTGCCATTGGTCCTCATGAGCCTTCGTAGTACCCCAGACAGAAGAACGGGGTTGTCACCACATGAGGTGTTAATGGGGAGAGCAATGAGGCTGCCATCTGTCCCAACTACTGCACTGTTAAATATCACAGATGATATGATCCTGGACTATTGTAAGGGGCTGTCTGACGCCATTCATTCTGTGTCCCTTCAGGTGCAGGCTGCCGAGGTTCCATCGTGCCAGGGCCCGTGTCATGACCTGTATCCTGGGGACTGGGTCCTGGTGAAAAAACATGTGAGAAGAAGCTGCTTGGATGTTCGTTGGCGTGGGCCCTTCCAGATCATCCTGATCGCGAATACGGCTGTGAAGGTGGGAGGCCTGCCCAATTGGATCCACGCGTCACATACGCGAAGGGTTCCAGCACCTCGGGAAGAAACAGCTCCTCTCTCGGATAGACGTCCAGCAGAGGACCGAGAAGCCATAGAGGGGGCTAGCCAAGCTGTAGAGGTGCCAGCGGAAGCAGGGAACGAGTCTGACCAAGCTGAGGACGGTCAGTACAACAGCGAAACAGACGACGCTACAGAAGGAGAAAGTAGCTGGGAGTACGAGTCAGACACTGACAGGTCTGACAGAGAGCGAGAACAGACAAGAAGGAGACGGAGTAGAAGGGCACGTGGAGAAGCTAATTGGCCGCAAAGAAGGAGCTCTAGCCTGAGGTCAACTCCAGAGATAACCCTTCCTCCGATATCAGAAGACTCAGACCCGGAAGAAGGTGCTCAGGGCGCTGAAGCACCGGACCGAAGAAGGTCAAGAAGAGTGCGTGTGCCTAGCAGAAGATACTCCACACCTGAGTGGACATATCTGGCGACAAATGTCTTTGAAACAGGAGACAGGGAGGATTCGAGCGGTGGTGGTGTCCAGTTCTGAGCCCATCGTCACCGTGGAAATACGACTGTTGGTACCCGGAGTCGAACAAGAAGGGTCACTAACATTCATGCTCCCCAGACCTCCCCGCCTCAGCAAGTTAAAACATATGTTTCTTTCAGAATTGCAATTCCCCGACTTTGGTACAACGATAACAGCCCATGAAGAGCACAATCTTCGTTTGGAAATACTGAACTTTGCTATCGAAGCTGCAGGCACAAACTTGATAGTAGATGCTTAAAGGACTTTGTAAATAAAGCGAGCAGAAAAAAAGAAGATTACCTAGCGCCCAGGAAGCAGAGAATATTAGGGAACTTCCCTTGAGTTGATGGAGAAGGGCTAGGGTTGTCTTTATTGAACTGTTAAAGGACTTTTGCGAAGAAGGTTGTCAGCTTCCAGTTGTGTGGATTCTAAAGACAAAAGGAGTAAAAAGAGACTGTAAAGGAACGAGAAGAAAAGAACTTTGTGCCAAGATAAGAGAGAGCTATATTGTCTGACGAAATGGAAGCCGGCACCCAGAACCGCAGAGTTAAATGTATAATAGGTACACTAATAGTAGGAGTGATAATATTAATAGCTTTAGTGGTAACAATTTCTTATGTAAAGGGACATGAGGAAGAGGCGAAGGTAACTGATGTGAAATCTGTAGAAACGCTTACACCCACTGTTACTGGTGAGAAAAGGGAAAACACTCAAGAGAAAGCGTTATTAGCTGCAGAAGCCCGCAGGTTACACGTAGATGAGTCCCAAGGAGACTTTAGGTCAAATGCTTATGCTAAACTCTTATATGAATACGTGGATGCCATGGAGGTTAAGGACTGTTACGTCTGCATGCAGTTGCCGGCGTCTGTAGATGAAGGCATTAGATATCATCACCTCCCGCTGACATATGGCATTACATGTAGCTTATTGCTTAGTATATTTTATGAGAGAGATAGTTTTGAATACTATTTCTCCAACTATGATTCAGTGTTGCCAGAAGTCCCAAATTATAAGCAGATGAACAAATGGGACTACTGGAAGAGTGAAGACAGACTGGCCAAGTTCTTCATTCCTTGGATTACCTTAGATACTTCACATGCCCGTAGAAATAACCTGACATGCAAAGTGTCAGAAGTCGAGAAGAAGTTCATAGGGCAGGTGGATGATCGTTACAGGAGACAAAAGATTTTGAAAAAATCAGGACAATGGAAAACAGATTGGACCGAGGAAGAGAAGGCACACAAGAGAAAGGGTAGTAGTGGTCCAATAGCTTTAGATAAGACGCAGAGAGGAAAGCTATGTCTTCACCGAGCCAAAACGTATTATGAAAATGTATACGTGGGAGAAGTCAGCTGTGAACATGCTTTCAATATAGAGTACTATACTAAGGATTTCCTGAAGGGAATGCAAGTGATTCCAAATGTGTATTTTGTATGTGGAAGAAATGCCTACGTGAGACTACCTGACAACTGGTATGGATCATGTTACCTAGCAATTGTCTTCCCCAAAATATATCATGCACAAGACTTAGAGATCATCGAGGGCAAGACATCATCGAGGGGAAGGAGAGATATAGGAGATGCAGAAATGGTTGGAGATGTCTTTGGAGCTATGTTCCCTCTTTTGGGACTAATCCTTAATGATGTTAAAATTAGACGACTGGCAACAGTCGTCGACAGGTTGTCTGCCAGCACTGCTCAGTCCTTAATGCTGGTAGAGGGAGAGATGCAATCGATAAGGGCTATGGTTCTTCAGAACCGTCTTGCGTTAGACGTCCTACTAGCAAAAGAGGGCGGAGTCTGTAAGGCTTTGAAGGTCCAGGAATGTTGTTCTTACATTCCAGACAATTCGAAGCCCCTTGAGAAAGTTATTAGGAACATAACTGATATTCACAAGGAGATCGAAGACTTGAGTAGAGAAAATGTCTGGGAAAAGGTGGGCCACGGAATGAGTGAAGTTGGAGGGTGGATCTCCACCTTAGGCAAAAGCTTTGTGTGGTATATGCTAAAACCTATCATCATAATATTGATCTGTGGGATTATATTGTGGGGATTGGTGAGGGTATTCAAATGGTACAGAGCAAGAAGGTCAGAAAGGGCCCAAAGAGAGCAGCTGCAGAGATTGGCTGCCATACAAGATAATCAGTACAGGAGTCTGAGGGCTCTGGAAGCGCAGAGACAAGTTATGCTAGCAATAACTGCAGTTTAAATGTTAGTGATGACCCCGAGAGGTCATCAAAGGGGGGAACTGAGAGAGCGCAAACTGACCTAAATGTATGAGTGCATCACACTTACCTGTAGTAAGTACAAATCATGAGGAGAAATGCCATGAGTGCTAGTAGTATCTGCAATTATATTCTGAATGTATAGCTAATGTAGAGATTTAAGTAGAAATGGAACTAATACAGAAATGTGTGACACTATATGATTTTATTAGATGTGATTATTCCTGAATCTATGTCGTGTAGCTGCTAAAATGTAAGATGGCATGTGGTTAAACGCAGAATGTGGTAGGCCTCAGGGCCAGAGCTAGAAGGTGTTTCTTTTCACGACATAGATTGAACTAATGTTTTGGTCATTGCATTAATGGGCCATGATTTATAGATGTGTTTACTGAATAATAGAATAAGAGTATTAACATGCTTTAATTAATGAAGAAGTTGAATGCTATAATTATTATGAGAAATGCTGTAGGCCTGAAATGTTTTAACATTGATTTACACGTACATGTCTGGGCCGAGAAATGTTGCGAACCTTTTTGGAAGTCTATGAGAGTTGGGTTCTTGGCTGCAGATGTCTGTCTGCAAGAGAGAAGGGAGGATCCGATTATAAATAATATGAATAGAGGTCTGTTCAGTAGACGGCCCAGACATGGAGGAGGGTTCTGGAATGTTTAAGGGGTATCAGCGGGCCGGAGAAGAGTCTGAGAAGCAAGGTCAACTCCAACGTATGAGGCCCAATACAAAGCAGCATGGAAAAAGCCAGAAGCTACACCACGTGAGGGGCGTCTCATGAGGGGCGTCTCAAATGTTGTTGACTGTTTTGTATTAGGGACAGCACCCCTGGGTGGAGTTAGAGCAGATGCCTGAGGACCCTTTAGAGAGCGGATGGGTAGGCAGAGAGGGGTCATGACTGGAGAACTATAGGTTTTCACCAAGAGACTAAGAGTGAGTGACTTCCCTTGGGGGTCATTCACTGCTGACACCTTTGTTAGGTTGAGACTTGGTTAAGTAGGGATACCATCTAGAGCAGGGTAGGGACAGCCTAACCTGTGTGTTTTTCTCCAACTTAAATGAAGGAGAGATCTCAATATGCGTCAATGCTGATAGCTTTATTATTCTTAGAACTTGTGCTGGTAATTTCCGTTGCTCGTCTGAGGGCTTTCAGAGAGCACATGTATGTAGTTGGACCTGTGTATCTCGTGAATCTCATTCTGAGATGTCTGTATTTGCAGCTTATCCTATCCTTACAATAAACTTTTGAAAGCTAGAAGTTGTTTGTGATCTTTTGGAACTGAGTCCTTTATTGGGTGAACTAACTTGGGAGAGAGGCACTTTCTTCCTTCAATGACAGGCAACAAAGGTTCAGTCGACCAGATCGGGGTTTAGATCAATAGTGATAAGGTATCGATCAAAATCTCGCCCTTCCATTAGTCATTGGAGACCTCTTGCCCCCTGAGGTGACTAGCAGCTAGGGACGCCAGCTGCTCAGTGGACCTTCAGGTTCATAACAAGCCTTGCAATCTCTGGACAACAGAGAAACCCGCAAAGGTCTCACCTCACTCTGTATGAGGTGTGTGTAAATGTTGCCATCTGCTCTGGCTGCACGATCTCCTCCGCGCACCACAGGTGCGCGCACCGCACTCTCCAAGGAGTCGCGCGCATTGATGCTGGCTGCTGCCTTTGCCCCTTCTACGTCTTCTTGGAAGGAGAGTTACAACGTGTCTCTGTCGATTACACAGATCTCCCCCACCATGGGAAATGCACAGCAGGCAGACAGGAACCACAACCCCTCACAAAGAAAGAGAACCCCTCCCCCACATTCCAGGCGGTGAGCCATGTGTGTGAGGATGTGCCGAGGCTGGGCTGTCTCACTTGTAATTGACAGTCCAGATGAGCAGGTTCCAGCTGTGATAATGGATTTCATTTCCCCTTGCACACACACTTTCATTCGGTGGTTTGATTGCTTCATCAACTGGAAAGTCTTCCTGCAAACCTGCAGCATGGGAAGTCGTCCTGAGCCGCTGCAGGAAGTGAAAGCAGGATCCCGGGTAGTGAAGTGTGCAGGCCTGCTGGAAATGTCTCAGCTAGGCATGGTGTTGACGAACAGCAGCAGGAGAACAAGCACTTCAAGCCTCCTGTGGGTCGCACAGCACTTTCTCTGTCCCAGTACCATTGGGGTTTTCTGGTTCAGAACCTCTTTATTTCCTAATGGCTTAGATTTAACTGCACAGACATTCCACACATTTAATCAGAATCCTTCTCTTTCTAGATCAGCTTTGTTTGGAATAAAGTCCAATACTTATGTGTCATTGAAAGTGTTTCACTAGCATCGTTTGTCGCCAGTTTCTTTGAGATTACTGTAATGCTCTGACCTTCCAGAATATTCCAACTGGGAGGCACGCCCATAACCCCAGAGAAAGGTCAGAGACAAAAATGTGTAAGTGACCGAATGTATGAGTAAATGAGAGAGTTAACTGAGTAAAAATGAACAGGTTGGGGAATAAGTTTACGAAAAAGAAATCAAATATGTGAATGAATGTGTAAATCAGTGAACTAAACTGTGTGAGCTAATGAGTGAGCGATTTAGTGCATGCGAATGAATAGAAAGTAAGTAAATGCTTATGCAAGCGTGAGTGTGTAATTTAGTAAGTAAGTATATTAAGTGAGTGAATTTGAACATGAGTGACTGAGCAGGTACTTGGAGAAGTTAGTGAATGAGGAAGTGGGTGAAGGAAAGCATTCCTAAGCGGCTGAAAAGTAACAAGCAAGTTAGTGTCTCAAAGTTTAAGCCAATGAGAGTAAGTCAATGAGTGTTATGTTATGTTATGCTGTGTGACTTTTGGGAAGAGCACTTAATCATGGGACTCCACTTGGTGGCGAACAGAGCTAGGTATGCCATCCCCAACACCCACACCAAAAACCTCCTGGTTGTCATCGACAGCAAACTCAAAATGACCGCTCAAGTCAACACTGTCACCGCCTTATGCTCCTATATGATGAAGATGCTGAGGAACATTTTCAAATGGCTCCCAAACAGCACTCGGAAAACCATCAGGCATTCCCTGGTCACAAGCAAGCTGGACCACGGAGCACCGTCTATGTTGGTATCAACAAAAAACTCATCAGAGGGCCTGACCCTGTTCTCAATTTACCGCCACAAATGGTATTTAGCCCTGAGCAGCAGGGGGAGCCTTTTGCTCAGCAGTGCACGTTGGGGAGTTTTTCATTCTAGCTGGATTGGGCACAGGGTCTTGTCGCCAGACAGACCCAGCATTCAACCTGCTTCTGTGTGTAGTCAAAATCTATGCTCAGTAAGGAAGTTGGGTCATTTGAGGTGTTATCAGGGATGCCATTAAACATCATGAGTGATGTAATGTGTGAGGTCGTAAGCAGGGCATGGCCGGAGCGCAAGTTATAGTTAGCTCAGTAAACTATAACTAGTGGATTTAAAAAAAAATTATGTCGTTATAGCTAGATACCATTGGATTAATTTTTTTGGTTTGCTAATAATTCTGACATTGTTTAAAGAATCTTCAAAAAGCTTTCCAAAAACAAAGTTAATTCACCTCAGCTCCTTCTTAAAGGTTTTGGGATGGATTGTCAAGCGAGGGCTGAGAAAAAAGGGGGTCCCAAAACACATTCCCCCCTGTAATTCCCACAGGAAATTTTAGGTATCACTGTAGCCAGAATGGCTAAATGGAATTTCACCAAATTTGGCCAAAAGAAAGTCTTGGTGGAACCAGGGCACCCAGTTTTGTGGCCAGGCCCCAGCCGATGGGGTCCCTGGGCCCTAAATAGGCCTGGGAAGGTGGCAGCGCGCCCCCCTCCCTTTAATATTAAAAATAAAGAATGAAAGAACAAAAAGGTTGGGGCCCGGGAGAGATGTCCCCAGGGCCAAAATCAACCTAGGAAGGGGGGGGCCGAAATCAACCTGGGAAGTGGGGCAGTGTGGTCCCCCTCCCCATTTCATAAAGGACTAGCCCCAGGGGATTGGGTCCTTGGGGCTGAAATCAGTCCAGGGAAGGGGGGCTATGCAGTCACTCTTCCCTAAAAAAGGGAAAAAAAAGCCTGACAACTCACTGGAGGCCAGGCCACGCCCCCTTTCTCTACTACTCGTCAAACACGCATCCTGGGGCACTGCTGGTTGGGGATGAAGTCCCTTGGTTCTTGAGGGCCTTAGGTGTAAAGTAGACTTCTTCCCCAACCAGTGGTGCGCCAGGAGGTGCCTTTTGCAGTTGGTGGAGGAAGGGGGTGTGGCCTCTGATGACCTCTCAGCAATCCAGCAGTGTGGGTCTTACTGGAGGTAACAGGAGGGGTAGTTGGCCCTCTAGAACCCTCTGGAGCCAAGAGGACTTTCTCCCCCAAACATCATGACGCCAGAAGGACTCCTCTGTAGATGTCAGCCACCACTGATATAGCTGATGGTTCAAGAAAAAGTATGCAAATTGAAATGCCATTAGACAGGCGTGGTAATATGTAAGGATGTTTCTAAAAAAAAATATGTATCTGGAGGACGTGATGAAATCAAGTACAACATTGACACATACTGCACTTTCCGCACATTGCACTCTATCTTGTAATAGCTGTGAGATTTGAAACTACCTCATGCAATAGAAAACTTCAAGGCATTAGGCACTTTACAGTTTAAGTACTTTCGTGATGGCACTTTATCTCTTAACAGCTGAGAGACTTGATTCTATCTTGTGCAAAAGAGAACTTTTAGATACTACGCACTTTATAGTTTAAGCACTTCATTAAGGGCTAGCACACTGCATCTGACGTCCGCAGTGGTTGGCATACTCCAACATAAGAGAAAACGTGGGCAGATTAGGCACAATATGGTGTGAGTCTGTAAGAAGTGACACAGCTCAACATAAGAGAACACGTGAGTTGATCAACTACAGTACAGCATGAGTCAGCTCGTCATGAGGCACGGTAGTGCTGGCACGGTAGTGCTGTGCTCATGACGAGCTGAGCTCGTCATGACCGCCGCGGCAATCACACGCGGGGATAATTCCCCTGTTGTGCTGAGAGTTCTATTGAAACGGGCTTGGTCATGACGGGCTCAGCTCGTCATGAGCACAGCGCCACCGTGCTGCATGACGAGCCGAGCTCGTCATGAGCACCGCGGCGCAGAGCGCGGCCCCCCAATGGTCAGCATAGAGAATTGGAGTAGAAATATAGGCTGTGTGCACAGGACACCTAAAATATCACATACTTCATTGCAGTCTATCCTGTATTCGCCAAGATTATGATAGAATCCAATATATTGTACAACTGAGTAATGGAAAAAGTAGCTTGCATAGGACACTTTAAATACAGGACAGGATGTACCACACCCTGCACTCAGAGCCAGATTACCAAAAAGGCAAAGTAGGCACTGGCCTATGGGCCCATCTCCATTTAGGGGCCCCACGACAACGTATCAAAATAATATTGATTTGATCATGAAAGAAAATTACATTCAAGCTTTCTTAAATATAGTTTCCAAAAGATAGAAAAAAATAAATCAACTCAAAGAAATGAAAAGTTTACATTAAAGACTCTATAAATAAATACTGTATTAATGTAATGTACCTATTAACAACTTAAAGTACATAAACCAGAGAGATCACACTCACAAAACAGTTTGGGGCACATGCATCAACGGAAATTGCATTCGCAAATGGTGCGAATCGCAACATTCGGCCGTTTGCGAATGCAATTCCGTTTTTGGGGATGCATTAACATTTTAGTAATTTTCGCAATTTAAGAAATCGCAAAATTGTGATTTCTTAAATTGCGATTGCATTTAAGGAATCTCAAATTGAGATTCCTTAAATGCAATGCATCAAACTCTAAAAATTTGCGAATTCGCAAATAAGGGGAGCAAATTACCATGAAGTTGAAGTGCATTTTTCAAAGTTCCATTTTACACACACAAATGCCCTTGGGGCATGTGAGTGTGCAACATTTACTTCTAAGCAGATTTCAGGGGTGCAACGGGGTGTCCTTTGAACACCCCTGCACCCTTGAAATTGCATTCTTAATTTGTGAATTTCTAATGGTGAATTGCAAATTAAGAATGTCTTTCCATTCATTCCTATGGGCCTCTAGGCCCACAGGAATGGATAGGGAGGTATTCCCTAATTGCGATTCTCAATTAGAGAATCGCAATAAAGGAATTTTAAGAAATCGCTATTTTTATAGCGATTTCTTGATGCATTGCAGTTTGCAATTCCTTAATTGCGATTCCTTATTTTTCGCAATTAAGGAATCGCTAAATGCAATATTGATGCATGTGCCCCTTTGTCTCTAAAAAGCTAATCTTCTGGCAGCTCGCAGTTTGTAAAAAAATCTGGTGCAGTGGGTATTAGGAGATAATTTGCGAGAGGGGCCCCAAAATTTCGACTGCCTAGGAGCTGCCACAGGGTTAAATCTGGCACTCTGCACCTTGCCATGCATTGGTTGTGATCTTGATAGAAACATATAGATTAGAGAATTTAAGCAAATCAAGCTCTTTGGACGTGGGAGCTCTTGCATACAGTGTAAATGAAAACACACATGATCAGGTACGTCACCATGGAAATCCTGGTAGATGATGGGATCTGCACATTCCGCTGCGTTGTAAAGAGTAATTGTAAAGATCTTATGGGATTATCTGTGTGTTGTTACTCTGAGCTCAGTGCTGAAAATGCTCTTATGTTATCAAGAAGTGGTATTTGGGGTACTGTGTGCTGAATAAATTGGACTTTATTGCTTGCATTGCACATTTTATATGGTCTAAACCATTTTTTTGCACAGTGGGGAAATGAATGATTACAGGATGAGGTACTTCACCATTGGAACCCCGGGAGGCAAGAGGATATGAACAACGCGCGCTCCACAAATAACAATCGAAGAACTAATATAATCAAGATTGTGTCACTCTTCTGAAAGCTGAAGACCGAAAGGCTGTTTTTCTTTTTTTTTTTAAATAATCTTTGGGGTTTCTGTATGTTGAAGAAAAAATTAATTCTCACTCAAACTCTGAGTACTGACTACTCATTATGAGGGTGTGATCCCAAAATATGATACCATGTCGTAAATGGTGACCGAATTGGGAAATATCATTGAAAGACCGTGTTGCAGCCTAGCTGTTTTTTAGTGGCTTTGTTGATGGTGAGTGGAGAGGGGCTTTTCCCCTTTTAGAACACTCTACACAGTAATAATCTCTATGTCCAGCTGAAGGCTCCAGCCGAAACGCATCGCCACCTTGCACTTTTTTGTTTTGAAATATATATATATATATATATATGGGGTGTCTGGGGTGTGGGGGGTGTGGGTGTGTTTGGGTGTGTGTGTGTGTGTATATGACTGAAAAAAACAAAGGTTAAAGTGATGTTATAGCTAGGTGAATGTGTCTACGTCAACATTAACATTTTGAACTAAAAAACAAGCCAATCAAAGCGCTCGCTCCTGCAGGAGTCTGATTTCTGCAGGAGCATATTAGCCAAAGGTATAAAAAGCTTCCATGACCTACCAAAAAGCTCTATTCTTTAAAATTGGGTTTGAGGGACACTCATGAGTTCCTTGAACCCAACCGTCCAGATACCCATATATTTGTGAACCTTAATTTCTCAAAAACTACTGAACGGATTCACACCAAATAACAAAAAGAACAATCTGCGGACCAAGATGTAGCTATCTGCCAAATTTGGTGTAATTCCATTTAGCAGTTTTTGCAGTCGCGCTGCTTAAGTAGTCTATAGAAAATGCATGGGGATTTTGCGTTTTGGAATCCCCCTTTTTTTCACAGCCTGACAGATCACCCCAAAACTATCCATGTACAAACTATACAATCTAAGCAAAAAAGAACACTTTTTGGAAAGTTTTGTGGAGACTCGTCAAACGGTGCAGAGTTATTAGCAACTCAAAAAACGCATTTTCCACTATAAATGCAGACCAAATTATAACAACTGGGTAATATAAATAGGAGTGAAATACCACAGAAGCAGGGCCGGACTTGGAACCGAAACCGGCCCTGGCAAAGTGCTCGGCCGGCCCCCCCCTCCCCCGGGGGGGTGCGACCGCGCTCTTTGCTAGGGCCGGTTTTCGGCCGATTTTGTTACAGAGCTGTAACGAAACCGGCCCCCTGGGGTCCAAAACCGGCCCCCACCCTCGCGGCCGACCGGGGGATTGCCCGGTGCCTGCAACGGCCAGTCCGGGCCTGCACAGAAGAATTAGAGGTGAATAGGCATACACTGTTGGACTCACACATATGCAATCACGAGCCAACACACACACATTCACACAAACCCACACACACATTAGCAGCACAGAAAGACTGAGGGGCATTATCAAGGCGGGCGATATGAAATTATCCTACCACCCAGAATTCCCCTTGGTCTCCCAAGAAAAATGATACCTCACTTGCGTGGATGCCAACAGTAGCTTCAGCCTAAAAACAGATATCAGAGGAAAATTAGACTTTTTAGCTCAATTTGAGGTTTGAAGGGGATGCTCAGAAGGAAAACATTGGGGGATCCATGCAAGCCACACATCCCTGGACTCCCATGGGTGGGTGCGGAGGAACACCCACACAACGCCTATGGAACACCTTCCCAGGGCAGAGCAACACAAGGCAGTGTTTCACGCATTTCGCCGCTATCGCCGGAAATGTTATTGCATTTGAGATAAACGTTGCTAATAGCACGTTATCTCTGCGATAAAATCCGGCGATAGAAAACATTTCTCTAAGCTTATATAGCGATAAATATTGCTAGTTGTTGATAATATGCCCCTAAGTTTAGCTACTCATCTGTAGCTGGATATTTAAAGACTGATCTTCAACTCCTAGAGGAAATGCTAAATTGAGAGGAGAAACTGGCAATTCAATTTTCTCCCCCGTTTCCTCAGTTTCCCAATGGCATAGGAAATTATATCAGTGGATTCTCCTCCAGATTTAGCACTTTCCATGAAATTAGATAATTTTCATTGCCGCTTCACTTTAAATGAAGCTTTATTCTTCAGATCTGTCTGCTCCTGCACTATGATCACAGGGCCAGATTTTCTCAAGGTTTTGCTTCGCCCTTGTGCCAAGCCAGAGGGAGCAAGGGTGATGCATTTATGAGAGGGTGAGATTCATCAAGCTGTGCAAGGCCACTTATGTGGCCCTGCATGGCTTGATGAATATGGAGTAAAGCAAGGCAGCCCAAATCACTGCCTTGTGTTGCTCTGCCCTGGGAAGGTGTTCCATAGGGGTTGAGTGGGTGTTCCTCTGCACTCACCCATGGGAGTCCAGGGATGTGTGGCTTGCATGGATCCCCCAATGTTTTCCTTCCCAGCATCCCCTTCAAACCTCAACTTGAGCTAAAAAGTCACATTTTCCTCTGATATCTGTTTTTAGGCTGAAGCTACTTTGGGCATCCACTCAAGTGAGGAATCATTTTTCTTAGGAGACCAAGGGGAATTCTGGGTGGTAGGATAATTTCATATCGCTCGTCTTGATAATTCCCCTCGGTCTTTCTGTGCTGCTAATGTGTGTGTGTGTTTGTGTGTGAATGTGTGTGTGCTGGCTCGTGATTGCATATGTGTGCGTCAAAGAGTGTATGCATATTCACCTCTAATAGGCTGAAGCTACTTTGGGCATCCAGGCAAGTGAGGTATCATTTTTCTTGGGAGACCAAGGGGAATTCTGGGTGGTAGGAAATTTGTGCATGTGCGGTGATCCTACAACTTACCCACATAGAAATGTGAGGAAAATTTGACTTTGTAGGTAAATTTGAGGTTTGCGGGGGATTCTGGGTATGAAAACACTGGGGAATTCATGCAAGCCACACCACCAGCCAAGAGTCAGCACACGTACACCACCATCCACGAACACCACTAGCCAAGCGCCGTCCACACACCGCCAGCCAGGCACCATCCACACACACCGCCAGCCAAATGCCATCCATGCACATTGCAAGCCAAGCGCCATCCACTTACACCGCCAGCCAAATGCCATCCATGCACACAGTCAGCAAAGCACTATCCAAGCACACTGCCAGCTAAGCACCACCCATGCACATTGCCAGCAAAGCAGAGCCGGAATAGAAACAGCAACCAGCCTTTGCAGATTGTTGCTCGTCCGGCCCTGGGGAGGGGGCGTGCTAGTAAAAAGCGCCACTCCTGCTTTTGTTACTGGCGAATGATATTGCAGCACTGCTGCATACCCGGCCCCAAGTGACAAAACCGGCCCCATGGCTGAAAAACTGGCCCCTACCCCTCCGGCCCACTGGGGAAACGCCCGGTGCCCACTACCGCCAGTCTGGCCCTGCAGCAAAGCACCATCCATGCACACAGTCAGCCAAGCACCAGTCCACGTACACCGCCAGCCAAGTGCCACTTCACGCACACCACCAGGCAAGTTCCAATCTACACACACCTTTATCAATCACAAGTCCACACACACCATTAGCCAAGTGCAGGTCAAAACACTGCCAGAAAAATGCCAGCCAAAGGTTAGTATATGCAGACCGTCAGCCAAACTCCAGTTCATGAACACACAAACTCTCCCTGGTTTCTAGTGGTTTTCTGCCCCCACTTGTGGGACAATGTCGGTTGCTTCTCTTGCTCTCCTGATTCGAAAAGCCGGGAGCGTGTTTTTTAACTTGTTCTTATCTGTTTCTAAACATTTGAAAGTCACCTACTTTACTTGTGTGCACTCCCTACCTCCTTGCTTGGCACTTCAACTCTTCGCTTGTGAGGCGCTGCAGCGGAGTTCCGCGCTGCCGCCATTCCGCCGTCGAGTGAGGCCACGCCCCTTTCTCGAGGCCACTCCCCCCTCGAGGTCGCAGAGCACACATAAGGACGCTGACTAAAAGCACCGGTGGTTGCTTCTCTTGTTCTCCTGAGGTGAAAAGCCGGGAGCGTGTTTTTTAACTTGTTCTTATCTGTTTTTAAACATTTGAAAGTCACCTACTTTATTTGTGTGCACTCCCTACCTCCTTGCTTGGCACTTCAACTCTTCGCTTGTGAGGCGCTGCAGCGGAGTTCAGCACTGCCGCCATTCCGCCGTCGAGTGAGGCCACGCCCCTTTCTCGAGGCCACGCCCCCCCCCCCGAGGTCGCAGAGCACACATAAGGACGCTGACTAAAAGCGCCGGTGGTTGCTTCTCTTGTTCTCCTGAGGCGAAAAGCTGGGAGCGTGTTTTTTAACTTGTTCTTATCTGTTTTTAAACATTTGAAAGTCACCTACTTTACTTGTGTGCACTCCCTACCTCCTTGCTTGGCACTTCACCTCTTCGCTTGTGAGGCGCTGCAGCGGAGTTCAGCGCTGCCGCCATTCCGCCGTCGAGTGAGGCCACGCCCCTTTCTCAAGGCCACGCCCCCCTCGAGGTCGCAGAGCACACATAAGGACGCTGACTAAAAGCGCCGGTGGTTGCTTCTCTTGTTCTCCTGAGGCGAAAAGCCGGGAGCGTGTTTTTTAACTTGTTCTTATCTGTTTTTAAACATTTGAAAGTCACCTACTTTACTTGTGTGCACTCCCTACCTCCTTGCTTGGCACTTCAACTCTTCGTTTGTGAGGCGCTGCAGCGGAGTTCAGCGCTGCCGCCATTCCGCCGTCGAGTGAGGCCACGCCCCTTTCTCGAGGCCACGCCCCCCTCGAGGTCGCAGAACACACATAAGGACGCTGACTAAAAGCGCCGGTGGTTGCTTCTCTTGCTCTCCTGAGGCGAAAAGCCGGGAGCGTGTTTTTTAACTTGTTCTTATCTGTTTTTAAACATTTGAAAGTCACCTACTTTACTTGTGTGCACTCCCTATCTCCTTGCTTGGCACTTCAACTCTTCGCATGTGAGGCGCTGCAGCGGAGTTCAGCGCTGCCGCCATTTCGCCGTCGAGTGAGGCCACGCCCCTTTCTCGAGGCCACGCCCCCTACTAACGTCATCTACAACTATAAAATATGTGCTTCCCTCGGAAGCGCAGCGGACGAGCGCAGCGGGAGCGCCGTTTGCGCGCCAAAGGCGCGCCTAAGGCAAGCCCGTCTGCGCCCGTCCGCGACCGGATCGCGGCCAGCGCCAGCCACGCTGCCTGTGAGAGTAGGGCGAACAAGAGGATCGTTTGGTCAAGAGCGAAATTACTAGAACTGAATAAATCTAATATGTGTCAGGCGATTAGATCTGACCTGGCCAAAACTGCCCTACCATTGATGTGCTTAAAATGCCGCAAAACACTTTGTGATGCTTCTTCGTCACAAATATTACACTTAAAATCAAAAACGAAACCGTCAGCTAATCACTCCGAGATTACTATTAAAGCTGGCCTACTAAACTGCAGATCCCTCCCGAGACATGCTGATGACATCCGGTTGCTATTGGCTGATTCTGAGTGGGATGTCTTACTCCTTACGGAAACGTGGCTATCTGAGGAAAATATGGCCTCCATATCATTGGCAGTCCCGCCTGGTTTTAAAATAAGTTTTTCGAATAGAGAAAAGGGTAGAAGGGGTGGTGGGGTAGCCATTATTTTTAAAAACAAATTCACATTGGCGTCCTCAACTCCTACCACTCTTTCTGGCATAGAGGGGTTACTTTTTTGCCTCCAAATTAATCCTCAACTATCTGTAGCTGGTCTGATTATTTACAGACCCCCGGACTGCTCCTCAACTAATACCTGTGAACTCATGGACTTTATAGTCCAAAGCTCTTTGGCTCACTCATATTTCATTGTAGCTGGCGACTTTAATATTCACGTAGATAGTCCCGATAGCCCCTTGGCCTTGCAACTTATCTCAACACTGGAAGCTGCGAATCTACCTCAAATTATTTTGGAACCTACGCATAAGGCAGGCCATATGTTGGACCTGATTTTCTCCAACATCATGGACATAACAGCCAAACCCCCACAGCCACTGCTATGGACGGATCACTTTCTTATCCCTTTTTCATTCTCCTTCCCTCACCAGCACCGAACAAACGGGAGACGTTCATATGTACGCAGAAAATGGGACAATATATCAGCAGACTCCCTCTGCCCCGCTCTTGCAGCTACCCCCCTGGCTCTGTCTATGGACGTGAACACTGATGCGGCGCCGCTGAATTGCTGGATAGGTAATACGGTGGATATCTTAGCCCCTGCAGCAGTCGCTATATCACGGAGGGAATCTCCCTCCGCCCCTTGGTTCTCTACTGAGCTGAGGGGAAAAAAAGCAACTGTAAAAGGCTTGAGCGACTATGGCGGGCAAACTACTGCAACTCAGCTAAAACTTGCTATAAAGAAGCCCTCCGTGGTCTCCACCAAGCTATAAGGAAAGCACAAAAGCTATTTTTTGCGTCTTCCATTCAGCAAGCGGGGCAATCCAGCAAAGAAGTTTTCAAGATTGTTGAATCTTTTTTTAAACCCACATCTATTGAGACTGAAGTCACTCCGTCGGAGAAACTCTGTGAGGATATCTCCGATTTTTTCGATAAAAAAATTGAGAAGGTCTATGCCTCCTTCATTAGCCCCGAGCCCACAGTATTGACGGATGTGACTGAAATAGCGCTGCCCTCCACCTCCCTAGCTCAATTTCACCCCATCTCCTTTGCCGAGGCCTTGATAGAAATACAAAAATGAAAAGCAGGGGCCCCCGATGACCCCTGCCCGCCTAAGCTTTGGTCAATGATGTCGGAGGCGATTGCTATACCGCTCTTACACATCTGGAACACTTCCATTGTATCAGGCATATTTCCTGATTGTTGGAAACACGCCACTCTCCTTCCCCTAAAAAAGAAGCCAAACGGCGCTCCGGATGATCTAAGTAATCTCCACCCAATCTCCCTTCTAGCAGCCCCCGGCAAAATGCTCGAAAAATTGATACAACGTCAATTGAACAGATTTATCGAGGACAAGGAGATTCTGTATGAAACTCAGTCAGGTTTCAGATCGGGATTTAGCACCGAGACTGCCCTCATTGAGGTGGCTGAGTCGATTAGGTGGTCTCTAGATTCAGGAGCATCAGCCATGCTGGTACTCCTGGATCTATCAGCCGCATTTGATACGGTGGATCACGGTAGATTGATCTCACGGCTGAAGGATATAGGTCTGAAAGACAAAGCATTGGGCTGGTTACAATCCTATCTTACAGATCGCTCCCAGAAAGTAGCGCTGGGCACCTTCACCTCAAAACCAAAACACCTCAAGTGTGGCGTCCCTCAGGGGTCAGCTCTCAGCCCATTACTTTTTAATCTTTACTTAGCCCCACTTTTTACCTTGATCTCAAAATGGGGAGTGAAGGCGATTTCGTATGCAGATGATACACAATTAGTCTTCCCCTTCTCTGACGTATCTGAGGCAGCCTTCAGCAAATTAAGGGGCTGTCTTCGGGATATTGCCAGCTGGATGAATAGCAATAAACTAAAACTGAACGTTGGCAAAACGGAGGTTGTCTTTTTTGGCAAACACAATCGCCCCCCTCTGACCTGTGGTGGCCTCCTGAAATGGGTCCCCCCCCCTCCTCCTAGCACCAATGCGAAGAACTTAGGTGTAAGATGGGACGAGGGTCTCTCCTTTTCGGCACACATACAACAGGTCACAACTGGCTGTCTTTTCAAATTTAGGAACCTTCGAAAGTTCCTTGCTCCTTTGCCAGCAGACTGCCGAAAAATGGTAGTCCATGCAACAGTTACATCCAGATTGGACTACGCGAATGGCCTATATCTTGGCCTACCCAAATATTTGGTACAACGCCTACAGATCATGCAGAATGCGGCTGCGAGACTGCTAAAACACATCCCTTTTAGACAGCATGTCTCTCTGCATCTACACGACCTGCACTGGCTCCCTGTGGCTAGTAGAATAAAGTTTAAAGCCCTAACCTTGGGGTTCAGAGCACTTAAGGGGTCCTGTCCTGATTACTTAAAACTCAGACTCCCCAGGTATCACCAGGAGAGGTACCTGCATTCCAACGCTTGGCTACAGCTCCTCGTCCCTCATGCCAAAAAAGCTAGACTCGGAGGCAGGTCCTTTTCTGCTGGCACGGCAATACTCTGGAATACCCAGCCGGCCGCCATCCAAGCTGCCACGACAGAATCCAGTTTCAAGAAGCTACTAAAGACTTGACTCTTTGCCCAGAAAAGATAAGCACTCTCCCTCCTTTTTGTTTTTTCTGCCTAACAAGATTTGCTCACTTAGCGGGACACCTCCTCGCGAGGTAGCTGATCGCGCTGTATAAATGTCAGTATTATTATTATTATTATTAATGAGACTAGAAATATAACTGAAATAGCCAAAATTTGTGCCTAAAAAAGGGGAATGACCCTTGCCTATTTGGCTTCTCCCTGACATGCCCATAAATATATCCCTGGTGCCTAGTGGACTTTCTGCCTCCCACCCCCTCCAGTGGGGCCTATAAGGAGTATTGCCCGGATCTGCCTTCCAGGGAGCTAGAAATATATTTTTGGAGATGCGGGCATAAGCATGCCATTCTGGGCAGGCCCCACCTCTACGTATAATAAAAAACATAAACACTGGAGCCTAGTGGACTTTCTGACCCCGGGGGCAGATAAAGGACTATTGCACCCATCTGCCTACCGGGGGACAGAAAGACTAGGATACATTTTCTTGGGGGTGAAGGCATAGGCATGCCCATTCTGGCCCGCCCCACCCCTACGTATAAGAAAACAACATAATCCCTGGTGTCTAGAGGGCTTTCTGCTACTCCGGGGGGTGGGGCAGACCAGGGGCTATTGCCCACATCTGCCACATGGGGGACTTTTGGGGTAGGGGAATTTGCACACCCATTTTGGGCAGCCCCTGCCCCTACATGTAAAAAAAACAATCTCTGGTGCCTAGCTGTCAGGAGCTATTGCCTCCATTAGCCTGGGGGGGCTGAACAACTGGAATTTCTTTGGGGGTGCGGGCATTGGCCTTCCCACCCATATATCCATTAAAAAACATTTTTTGGGGGTGGGGGCATTAGCATGCCCATTTCGGGCAGACCCCACTCCTATATACATAATATGAATCCCTGGCGCCTAGTGTGCTTTCTGCCCCCTGTGGTAAATAAATAATTAATTACCGGTACTATTTTTTAATATAATCAATAAAACAGATAGCTCAATAAATAAGAGTCAGGATTCGAGGTATCTTGAGTCTATAGGCTTTAATCAGGCATAAAGGACAGGAACAGGACAGCCTATACGGGAATGAAGGATGGCAGCTGCCGGGGGAAATGGATCTGGAAATAATGGGGTAACTTTTTGTAACAGTCCACAGTATATATATCAAAACAATTGCATTACATTCAATACAGTAGGCGTAGCAGTAGGCGTGACTCGTAGCAGTCGCGAAAGATAAGGGCAAAATGATGTAACAAGAAGGCGTGTACAGGGCGTATACATAGACATGTGATGTAAACGTAACAGAAATGTCATAAACGGGGCGGAAACATGGAGGGGGCTACCTGAGCAGCTGGGACCTCTAACCTAGTGGTGCGGGCAAACGGGCAATGACGTGTTACCAGGGAGAACTGGGGGCTATGACTTCTGCGCTGGAAGAAGAGACTAAAGTCTGGAGTGTCAGAGCGACATGTACCTAAGGCATATCTGGTATCTGGTGTTTGGAGTACATATTGATAGAGTCCAAAAGTTATCAGGGCAAAGGCTACTAGACACTAAGACTGATGCGTGCATAATTCTACATGTATTGCGTGTGCGAGGAATATTCTATGAATATTAATACAGTATTTCTCTTACTTGGAGACATAAAGGCTAGACCATGACGGAAACTATTGATGCGATGCAGTAGCTTAGGAATGCAGAGAAGGAGGGCCGGACTGATAACTAGAAACATAACATACTCTTGGCAGACTGGGAGGCAGAGCCAGGCCGGGCCGGGCACTGTGAGGCAGGAAGTAAGTGAAGGGTCAGGGATGCAGGTGGGGGCTGTATCGCTCCTCGGAGAGGGTTCAGGAGACAGGAGCTGAATCTGAGTCCGGGCCTTTTAGAGGCCTAGAAACGGGGACAATTCAATGAATTAACGTGCACACTGTGAAATGTGGCAACGTAGGTTTACATAGGCCTAATATTCGTTGTTTTCATGAGGACTGGAAACTGACATACTAGAGATGGACACAACTGTAATTGCGTCTTTAATCGATCAGAGGGGAATACATGCATATCGATCATGCACATATAACATAAGATGGGGAACACGTAGGCACATACAACATGGCAAAATTTACTTTTCCACATTCCCTCCTTGTGCCCTACGTTTCAATCAGGAAACATCAATACTCATGATACCATCTATCATTTCATATAGTATCATTTGCTCGTCTCGAATTGTCTTGGAACGGGGTTTAGGACTAGGAATACAAGAGGTAGCACACATGCCGCAAATCGCAGGGCCACATTGTATACAGAGGCAGCAACTGAATATGATCATTACTGCAATACCTAGGAATGACAATACTTTCCATCCCCAGGCAGATATAATACTCCAGAGCCAACCGGACCATGTCCAGGTGCCTGGATTCTGGTGTAACTGATGAGCAATTTTATGAAGTCTGGTTATAGCTGAATAAACAGACGGCGCGTTATTAGGAATGAAAATGCAGCAACTAGATCCGATGACTCTACATGCTCCTCCTCTATCGGCCAGTATGACGTCAAGAACGAGACGATTTTGGAGCATGACAAATCTCATAGCAGATTGCTCTTCGGTTAAGTTACCTAGAGCAGAAGTAGTCTCATTCACTACTGCTTCAAGGGTTCTGGTTAACCTACGGATTAGCTTACTATTCTGGACAGGTCCTATAAAGAAGAAGAAACCTTTATTGAAGTCTTGATACTGTTCTAGAGTAGTTTCAGTTTGATCGACAATTGGGGACTCGATCTCCCTTCTATGTCTGACGTGTACTAGATGTGTGTTTCTGTGATAATCAGATGGGGCTAGAAAAACTGGTGGCAGTAGGAAGGCAACGTAACATGTTCCATCCCAATCGAGGGGCAGACGAACATATGCGGTCTGACCACAAACAAAATAAGAATGACGTGAGGCTTTGAAAATAGATTTCCCACTGTCACTATACTCGACAGTAGTAGTACAATCTGTTGTATCTTAATATATATCTAATGATGCAGTAAAGTTCCATGTATCACTCTATGCTCACTGGATTCCAGAATGTGGAATCCAGGGAGCAGTCCAAGGAAAGACGGTTGCAGAGGAAGCTGACTATGGATGTATCTGGGGTTGTTTTATATTAAATAAAGTACCTTCCTACATCATCCACCGTGTCCATGATCATTACAGTGGCCACGAGGATCGGATTCACCAAGACATGAAAAGAAGAGAAAGAAAGAAGTTGAAAAACCATCCCATATGAAGATTGGAGAAAAAACTGTATCTTTTGAAGACGTGGAAGTTTCTACAACAACCCCAGATAAACACGGTATGAACTCTTAAAATAATTGATGAAAAAAAAAAAAAAATTCCACGTCATTTTAAAATAACGCTAATTTAAGCTGAAGCGTTGATATTACTTTCTGAGTTTTAAAGACTTTAAATACGCTTCGCTACGTTGTAAAGGAGATTTCAATCTAACACAAATAATCTCCATTAAATGAATAATTGCCGTGTGAAATTACCTATTGGATTATAATTGGTTATCTACATCTCGCGCTAAACAGAACATTGCAACTGAACTGTTATACCTGTTTAAAAAATGCCGTGTTGATCAACAGACATCTTTGCATCACGACGAAAACACTCTGCTCGTCACAGCTCGTCTTCCTTGCGCAGCGACGCTTTGAAACATCGCATCATCACGTTATCCACGTAATGCAGCGGCCATCTTGAATCACCATAGAAACCACATAAATACATTTTATCGTCGTTTGCTTTTAACTTTAACTGCAATTAAACGCAACAACAATTTCAGAAAGCGGCAATTTCAGAAAGCGGCAACGATCACAAAAAAAACTATCTCAGGCACAAGTATGCATATTCTACAAGATAATTAAAAACAAAGTATACAAACAACCAAAACGAAGACATTAACATCAAACAACAATGAACACCTAAGCAACAATTGAACAATTATCTGCTTTGAAGAAACGCTGACAACGGTGACTACATTATTTATTTTAATTTATTTATTTCTTGTATAAATAGTGTTAAATTTCACATATTTCAATTTTTATATAAACATGGACGTTTCTTCTTCAGTAGTAGCTCCTCCTAAATTTTTACAATGTCCTGGTCCCCCAGTTATGAATTGGGAAGATTGGTCAGAATCTTTTGAGACTTATTTAGAAGCAATTGGTGGTGATGTATTTCTACCATCTAGAAAGTTAGCTCTATTAAAACACAATTTGGGAGTTGAAGGCAGGAAAGTGTTAAAAACCTTACCTATAAACAATCGTGTTGTTTCAACAGTTTCTGACAGTGATCAAACTAGTGAAACTAGTGAAACAAGTTCAAATGATACAACTGTTGACATATATTCTGAAGCTTTAAAAGCTTTAGAAGATAACTATGGGAAAAAACTAGTATTGTAGTTGAAAGACACAAATTCTTTTCTAGAGCACAGATGCAAGGTGAAAATGTGCAACAGTATGTAGC
The DNA here is from genome assembly GCF_964261635.1 of Lissotriton helveticus. Classification (NCBI taxonomy): domain Eukaryota; kingdom Metazoa; phylum Chordata; class Amphibia; order Caudata; family Salamandridae; genus Lissotriton; species Lissotriton helveticus. Next base: position 73,280,644 of record NC_136064.1, read on the forward strand.
TTGTTTAAGAACATTAGCTATCACATGTAAATTTAAAGACTTACATGAAGAGATCATCAGAGATCAATTCATCAATAGAATTAAAAATATAAAAATCCAAGAACGCTTGCTTGAACTCAAAAATCCGTCCTTGCAGAAAACACTGGACACTGCTAGGAAAATGGAAAATACTTCCCATTATGTTAAAGAATTGAGCTCAGTACCACAAAAAGACAAAGACGAATCTAGCAGTATAAATGCTTTAAGTAGTGGGTACAAAAGAACAGAATTTAAAAATGAAAATAAAAATATGAAAACCAATACTTACAAAAACAAAAGCAATTTTACTAAAAGGATATGTTTTAGGTGTGGAAGTCAAAATCACACTGCAGAGTTCATTAAATGTCCTGCTAGTAAAGTTACATGCATTAAATGCAAGAAGATAGGTCATTTTGCCAAATGTTGCAGAACAGGTGATAATAGCAATTGGAAACGATCGGTTAATCTAGTAGAATCTCAACCAGACAGTGATGACGATGAAAATGATAGAAGTAAAAATGATATTGAAGTAATGGTGCTGTATGATGATTCTGTAAATGATATTTCTGAAGATTACTGTCCTCCCAAATGTGAAGTACTGATAAACCAAGTATATATGTCGCTTTGGGCAGACTCCTGTTCGCCATATACTATCATTGACAAAAACATGTGGGAGAATGGTAACAAATACACCTTGATATCATCTGATGTTCGACCTAAAGGATATTGTGGAATAAAGTTACCTGTAATAGGTTACTTTGAAGCACAATTAACCTTTAAGGGAAGATCTTGTTCAACAAAAGTATATGTTGTCGAACAAGGTCGACCATTATTGAGTTGGAAAGATCTTAAAAAAATGGGATTATTATTAAATCCTAATCATCCTGATCAAGTGGTGTTATATGAAGATTATAATGAACAGGTATTATTAACTGGTGGAGAATCTTCGTCCAAATGGGAATCTGTTTTTCCCCAATTGTTTAGCAAAAATTTAGGATGCCTAATCAAATTTGAACATAAGATAATATTGAAATCAGACAGTATACCTGCAGTACATAAAGTAAGAAATGTACCATTTGCTTTAAGAGAACCTTTAAAGGAGGAATTGAAGAGATTATGTGATGCCAAAGTCATAGAACCTATAGAAGCCTCAGATTGGCTTAGTCCTGTTGTTTTGGCTCGCAAACCCAATGGCAAAATTAGGATGTGTGTGGACCTGAGAGATTTAAATAAAAATATTTGGATTGACCGACATCCTCTGCCACATATCAATGAGATGATATCCAGTATTAAAGATGCTATGTACTTCTCGTCAATTGATTTATCAAATGCATATCATCAAATCAAATTACATGCAGAATCTAGGCATTTAACATCTTTCATTACGCCTGAAGGTGCTTTTCAGTATCTCAGAATGCCATTTGGGTTGGCGTCTGCATCTTCTGTATTTCAAAGAGTCATGTGTAGCATTTTAAAGGATGAACCGAATGTAAGAATATTTCAAGATGATGTTCTCATTTGGGGCAAGGATACATGTTCTCATGACAAAGCAGTACACAATGTTCTGCAGAAATTACAACATGCCGGTTTAACTGTATGTGGTGAAAAATGCAAGTTTGGAGTGAAAGAAATAGATTATCTAGGACATACAATTTCCAGAGAAGGAATTAAACCTAAGATAAAATTATTAGATGCCATCGAAAAAGCACCTCATCCTATCAATAAAGACCAGTTAAGGTCATTTTTGGGGCTTGCAGAATACTATTCTAAATTTGTCCCAAATTTTGCTGACAAAGTACATAATTTAAGGATTTTAATGAAAAAAGGTGTTTCTTTTGTATGGTCCACATCATGTCAACAAGCATTTGACAATATCAAAAAAGACATCACCAAAGCAGTTGCTCTGAAACCATATGATCCAAATCACATCTCTATAATTGTTGTAGATTCTAGTGCATACGGTTTAGGTGCTGTTCTGATGCAAAAGCATAGTGGAGTTGAACGTATAATAGCTTTCGCATCTCGCACATTGAGGGGTGCTGAACCTTCGTATTCTGTAATTGAAAAGGAAGCACTAGCATGTTGGTGGGGAGTAGACCATTTTAAAACGTTTATTTGGGGAACTGCATTTGAATTGAGAACAGATCACAGACCTCTTGTTGATATTTTTACCACAAAAGGAGCTTCAAGGGCTACACCTAGAATAGCCAAATGGTTATACAGGTTACAGGGATACAATTTTCAAATTAATTATGTTCCTGGTCACAAAAATATTAATGTAGACTGTTTATCTCGTCTTCCTTTACCCAATGACAAGGATCATACGGTAGAAGATAATGATGAATGGCTAATAGCTAATATAGAAGAATCGTGCAACAATGCATTTAGTAAACAGGAATGGGTTCAAGCAGTGGCTGGTGACACGATATTGCAACAGATTATTAACAATCTTCATTTTGATGTTGATTTATCAACTTTGGATAAGTCCATTTTAGCTGATTATAAAATGATTTGGCATGAGTTATCTTTTAATGATGGCATACTTAGAAGAGGCGACAGACTAGTAGTACCGTTAACACTACGTGATAAAATGTTGAGTTTATTACATGAAGGTCATAGTGGAATGACAAGCATGAAAAGAAGGGCTAGAAATGATTTTTGGTGGGTTGGCATGGATAAAGATATAGATAGATGTGTTCGGAATTGTTTAGCCTGCATGTGCAGTGATAAATCTCACAAATCTCAAGAAACAACTATTTCAGCAACTGTTTTTCCAGATGGACCTTGGAACAAAGTCGCTATTGATATTTGTGGTCCATTTCATGTTAAAGGTATTGAAAATAAGTTTGCAGTAGTATTAATGGATTTTCACTCCAAGTGGCCTGAAGTAGCTTTTGTAAGGGATATTAAGGCTTCCAATATAATTGAATTTTGTGAGGAAATTTTTCGTAGAGAGGGTTATCCAAGCATAATCTTATCGGATAATGGTCCACAATTTATAGCTGAAGAATGTTCTATTTATTTAAACCAAGTTGGCATAAAACACATTACCACTTCTGTATATAATCCAAGAGAAAATGGTTTAGTGGAAAGATTCAACCGTGTGTTGAAAGAATGTATTCAACTTGCCAACAATAATGATGAAAATTGCAAAAAAGCTGTTAAGGAAATGTTGTGGTGTTATAGAAACACTCCCCATACAGCTACAGGTAGATCTCCTTTTTCCTTATTAAAAGGGCGTGTAGCTGGATCTAAAGTCAAACCAAATTGGATGTCGAGAGATCTTACAGGTAGTGTTAATAGTAAAGAATTATTAAATAAAGTACAACAATATCAAAACAAGTATGTACAAGAGCACAATGTCAAAATTAATCGTAATATCAGAACATTTAAAGCTGGTGATTGGGTACGCTCACAAGTAATGGGGAATCGAAAACCTGGATTTTCTAAGTGGTCAAAACCCAAACAAATCATATATGTATGTGGAAACATAGTGAAATTAGATGATGGAAAACAATGGAATATAAGAAGCATAACGAAATGTAATGAACTGGAATGCAAACAAATTGATGGTCAAAAAATCAATCACTCAGAAACATTTTCTGCAAAGGGTGAAGAGGTGCCTATTTCTACATCGGGGGTTCCATCTCTTCCAGCTAGGCACAAGTACAAACCAATATGGATGAAGGATTTCATATGTTCGTAATTTATGAAGATGCATTCAGGGGTATATAGTTTGTAATATAATAGTTTTAATTTTATTTCAAATCTAATCACATGTATATATGTAATGCTATTTTGAATAATTTATAGGAGGGGAGATATGTTGTATCTTAATATATATCTAATGATGCAGTAAAGTTCCATGTATCACTCTATGCTCACTGGATTCCAGAATGTGGAATCCAGGGAGCAGTCCAAGGAAAGACGGTTGCAGAGGAAGCTGACTATGGATGTATCTGGGGTTGTTTTATATTAAATAAAGTACCTTCCTACATCATCCACCGTGTCCATGATCATTACACAATCACTATGTCCTACATGTGCGGAACCATTCTTTCTGACACATAATTCGCCTTTGACTGGTAGTACTGAAATAGCAGGCAAATCTGGAGTAGTATCAGACTGAACATTCAGGACCATGAAATTCGAAGAAGAATTACCTAAATCATATACTTCATTTTCTAGATCTAACCCTGTTCTATGGGAGAGACCTTGCTTGTCTGGAAAACATGTTCTATTCAGAAGGGACATATCATTGGAGGATGACGTTAAAGTGGACCATGCTCCACACGAACCATTATGTGAAAACGGATAAGGAAAGAGTGGCAGAACTCCCTTCGGTGTCTGAAAAGGGGGGAGTCGACCACACACCCAACAATTAGTGGCATTGCTGGTCTGGTGTGAATAGTGTAACATTCTGATGAATGTATTATTTCGCATAGCAAGACGGTAGGATAGCTCGTGAGGAGGCAGATCACTAAATGTGTGCTCTACTGTAGCATTAGAAAACATATGTACATGTGGAATTGGAAAACATAAATGTAAAGCATAACTTGTGCAGGTAACCATAAGACTCAAAAATAACAAGAAACATAGAACAATAATACATCTTCTAGAGTTTGACTGACTCTCTCACTATGGGGGTCTATCTCATACATGTCAGGAACCTGTCTAACCGTTTCACCCGAGAGGGACTTAGACAATTAAACTGGCTGACTTATTTTACTAGACCGAAGTTTCTTTTTATACTCCTGTTGCGGAGTTTTCTCTAACAGGGGAACTTTGAGTTCAGAGTCTGTTTTTAGGCAGTCTTTAGGAATAAGGCAGTCCTTAGCAAAAGTCTTTTCTCGTAATCCATGGAATTTTCTGATATGGCTCAGGTGGACCCATCCTTTTCTGCCTTCAAGTTTTACGGCGGTCCTTGTTGTCAGCAACACCATACGAGGCTCCTTCCAGCGGGGCTCCAGCGGACTTGAACGATCAAAATTCCTCACCAACACCAGGTTGCCTGGAATGACTTCATGCGGTTTCACCTCGGTGTTGTCTGGAAATGCGGCGGCAACCTGTGAACGACAAGAGTGTAGGGCAGACATCAAGGAAGCTAGGTAATCTGTCAGCATATTACTGGAAACGTCTGTAATACTGCGGGGTCTAGGTGTACCCCACATGTTTGGGGGGTGGCCGAATACGACCTCATACGGGGACAGACCTGATCTGGAATGTGCAACCATCCTCATATAAAATAAAGCAACTGGCAGGGCAACTAGCCAGTCTACACCTTTTTCTTTACAAACTTTCGCAATTCGGATTTTCAAAGTCTGATTATGTCTCTCTACGAGACCGGCTGCTTCAGGATGGCGCACACAATGGAACTTCCACTGGTACCCTAACAGAAGGGAAACATGTTTCATGAGCTCAGATGAGAATGGCTGGCCGTTATCTGAATACACGACCCTAGGGAGTCCATAGCGGGGAAAGAACTCACGAACCAACTGCCTGGCAGTGGTCGCGGCTGTGTAATCTGGAACTGGATATGCTTCTGTCCACCTGGACAAAGCGCATACAACTACGAGGACATACTTGAAACCTCGACATCGCTCCATCTGAATATAATCCATCTGGAGGACTTCAAAAGGGTGGTCAGGAGGTTGGAATCCACCTTGTTCCACCGGGACACTTTTACCTGGATTGAACTGACAACATATCATACAGGTACGGACTTTCTGTTTGGCTGCAGCTCGTAAATGCTTGTTGAACCAAAGGTTCTGAATACTGTCTAACATAGCTTTTTCTCCTAGATGTGCTGGACTATGTGCGGTATTAATAATGACTTGAACCATAGAGTCGGGGAGAAACCATGTGGCTTTTCCCTTCGTCAACCATCCTTGATCTGTCTGGACCCCTCCTTGTTCGGACCATTTCTTGATTTCTTCGGGAGTAGCGTGTAACTGTATGTCTATGACATCTTGTGTAGGGTCCTTAACTGTCATACAAGTAGTCTGATCTGGAGTGAGTGTCCGTGTCGTGTTAACTGGAATGTCTGGGGTCTGAGCTGTGAGCTTGGCTGTTCGATCTGCTAAATCGTTTCCTTGGGAAATGATGTCAGTGACTTTCGTATGTGCCTTGCACTTCATGATAGCGATAGCTGTCGGTAAATGTATTGCATCTAACAGAGCTTGAATGAGGAAACCATGCTGAATCTTGGTTCCATGAGAAGTCATGAAACCTCTCTCCTGCCAGAGCACTCCAAAGTCCTGTACGACTCCGAATGCGTAACGTGAATCTGTGTATATGTTTACTTTCAGGTTCTTGGCACGTATGCAGGCTTGGGTCAGAGCGACTAGCTCTGCTGCTTGAGCAGACAAGGTGTCAATACGATGTGTTTCTATAACTTCGGTTTCAGTAGTCACTGCATACGCGGCTACTAGTTCTCCTGTACTTGTTCTCATACATGAACCATCCACATAAAGTGTCAGGTCGGGATTAGGTAATGCAATGTCTGTCAGGTCTTGTCTTGGCTTTGTCATAGTGTTAACAACTTCCACACAGTCATGCGTGGCAGGATTTGAAGTAACTGTCGGTAACAGTGTAGCAGGATTTAGAATGTTGCAGCGTCTGATTTCTATGTGTGGCTGAAACAGTGTCAGTTCATAACCTGTTAAACGTGCAATTGTCAAGTGCTGAGTCTGTGTTCGGTTCAAAAGAACTTCCACGGAATGTGGAACTTGTACTGTCAGGGAGTGTCCTAATACTATGGAATCACTTTGTCTGATAGCTAGAGCTGTGGCTGCAACTGACTTGAGGCACGCAGGCAGAGCCTGGGCTACTGGATCTAATGTGCTCGAAAAATAAGCACAGGGCTTGTACTGTCCTGCTTGATCTTGTGTGAGAACAGATAATGCAGTACCATCACGTTCTGTGACAAAAAGTGTAAAAGGCTTACTGTAGTTCGGTGTTGCTAGAACTGGTGCTTGACATAAGGCTTTCTTTAACTCATTGAAAACAAGTGTATGTTCCTGGGTCCAAGGGAGGACAGTCGATACGGCTGCCTCCTGTGTCGTTAACTGTATCAGTGGCTTGGCTAGAAATGCATACTGAGGAATCCATTGTCTGCAGTAAGAAGTAAGGCCGATAAAAGCTCGTACCTCCTTCTGTGTCTTGGGCTGTGGAAGACTCGCTATTAACTGGATACGGTCTGGTGTCAACTGCCTACCCCACTTGGACAGTAAGTGTCCTAAGTAGACCACTTGCTGGACACAGAATTGCAATTTGGAAGGGGACACCTTGTGCCCCATCTCGGCCAGAAAATACAGAACTGTAAGTGACGCCCGCTCGCAGTCACGTTCAGAACGGGCTGTGATCAGTAGATCATCGACATACTGGAGCAGGGCAGTGTCAGTTGGCATGTGAATATTGTCTAGTTGTCTCTTAAGTGCTTGACTATAAATGCTAGGACTTTCTGTGAAACCTTGAGGAGCTCGTGTGAATTTATAGCTTCTTCCATTTAAACAAAATCCGAAAAGGTACTGGCTGTCTGGATGAATGGGGACACTGAAGAATGCGTTCTTGAGATCAATAACTGTAAAGAACGTAGCTTCAGAATCAATGGCTGTCAAGAGGGATGAAATATCTGGGACTACTGGGTACTGGGGTATGATACATTTATTAAGCTCTCGAAGGTCAATCACTAGTCGATATACTGGAGGTGTATTTGGATCAGTACGTTTCAGGACTGGAATGATAGGAGAATTACATACATTGGAGTCCGTTTCTACAACCACTCCTTGGGCAATAAGTTCGTCAATAATTTTGGATAAGGCTGCTACAGCCTCAGGTGGCAATCTGTACTGTCTGATTCGTGGCAAAACTATACCTTGCTTGAGAGTCACACGATGGGGTGTGATATGCATACAACCTACATCAGTTGGACCTTGCGCCCATAAATGCTGTGGTACATTCAATAATCTTGGATCAAAATCACGTAATACATAATGACCTTTAAAGTCTCTTAAAAACAATCGGACCCCTTCTGGGGAACAGCAAATTACTGCACCTAATTCCTTTAACGTCTTGATGCCTAACAAATTTTCTGGACACGATTTCGTTAGTAACAAATCAGTAGTTCGGGACAATGGACCAACTTCTAGAGTAATTGGTTTCGAAATTTCATTAACAATCGGCTTTCCTGAAAATCCAAGGGAAACATTTTTAGAGCCTGAGAGCGGAGCCCCTGGAACCTCGTCATGACTGATAGTAGTCCTACTTGCCCCTGTATCAATCAAAAACTTTCTGTCTTTCCCTAATACTTGACTGTGTACATAGGGACCCTCTTGATCTACAGGTATCTCGATGAGAGGCAAGCCTACCTCCCTCTCTAGGCTGTTTCATGAATACGGCTGATAATCTGGATACTCTGTCTGGGCATACTGATACATCTGCTGTGTAACATGCTGTGTTGCAGCGATAGGCTGCGGTGCTGGAACTGTCTGTTGTGCATTCTGTGGTGACTGAGAAGTCTGTGAAACTTGTTCTTGTCTAGGCGGACGTGGTCTTTCTTTAGTTTTACCTGTAGCTATGTTGTGTTTCAGAACTGCACACTCGTTTATGAAATGACCTGGCTGTTTACAGTAATTGCAAGTCCCTTTAACGGGAGCTACAGGATGACTGGCTTGATTCGGACCCCTCTTCTGACTGTCTTGCGGAACAGATTGTGCAACTAATACTTTCATTTTCGTGTCTTTCATACGTCTTCTTTCGTGTTCTTGCTCTTCCCTGATTCTGTTCTGGTGATACTGGAGCATTTGTAACATCTGTGACGGAGTATTAGCTTGCCAACTACTTTCGACTTTCAAAACTCGATTTTTAACTTGTGGACTTGAATTCTCGACCAATTTGGTAACAAAAAGATGAGGGTACGATTCACTACTTGTTTTCAGACCACTGTTAATAATAAAACATTTTTCAAATCTAGAATAAAAATCACTAGTGTCTTCATCCTGTTTCTGTTTACAAGCTGAGATTGCATCCCAATCTTCCTTTTTCGTGGCTAGTAATCTTGGCAAAACCTGTATCAATAACTCGGGCAATTCTTTAACTTTACCCCCAAGACCGGTACCTGGTACTCGTGAATTATCTTCAGCTTCTAGAGCTGTCCAATCTATCTTTTTCTCTCCCACCTCCCATTCTTTTTCCTTGAGTTTTTCATATACCCCTGCGGGCAACAGGACCTTTAACATTTTAATGATATCAGGATACGTGTATTCTCCCATACGGAGCATGTCTTTTAATTCACGATGGAACCCTGCTGGATCTTTGTCGTGACAGGGAATTAACTTTTTCATCTCTAAGAGTTCCATCTTTGTGATAGGGGTGTAAACAAATACTCGTTCTAGATCACCACCCGCTGACCTAACTGGGTGTACTTCTCGTAACGGATGCTGTCTATCTATATACAATGATTTACTTTCTGGAGGTGAGACATGAACAAAATGTGGATTTAGAAACGTTCTATATTTGTGGCGCTGTTCTAGAATGATACTAATTAAATCAGTACCTAGACCTCTCCATCTATACTGGAGTAACTCGTTCAGAACATCATGTAACGGACCTGGATCAGAATGCTGTCCCTCATACAGTGTGATGAGGTGCTGGATCATATACATACCCACCAGTCGCTGCTCGGCTGGGGGCAGTTTCAGAAACATTTGTGCCACTATTTCGTCTGGAAAAGTGGTAGAATCAGTAGTCCATCAGACTGCTGATCGGGCTAGTTCTTGTTCATGCATGGTACTAAGTTCATTATAACCGATTCGTGATTTCAGAATGTGATCGGTAGCTTGGAATATTTGCTCAAGAGAACCTTGTTCTGGTGCTGGAGAGAGGAAAACTTTCTTGTGATCTAGGCGTGAAGGTCGGTCGGTAAGTCTAGTTCTACCTACATACGCTATTCTGGAGGTATTCTCGTCGTCTACCTCTTCATTAGAAGAGTTGTCTTCTTTATCGGTTACTTGTGCTGCTTCTCGTTTCTCGTGTAACTTTATTATTTCCCTACGGATTTTCTTGTACATACTCTCTATACAGTTCTGTGTCTTGTGTCTTCCCTCGGCTATATGGTCACTCCACCTAGTCAGGACTTTCATTTCTTCCGGATCTTTATCTGGATAATCTTGTTCTCTTATTAAACAATTAATTAGAAACTTTAAAAGCATGAGCTGAATCTCGACTTTTCTTTGAACCATGGCGTCGCCAATACTTTCTGGATCTACTCCTGTACGGATGAAACGATATATTCTGTCTAGATATCCTTTCATATTCTGCAGGGTGTCCAAATATTCGGTCACCCGTCTTACACGCAATGAATACAGGACCATATCATCATCGCCTGGGACTGGATCATAACGGCATTCGGTAAGGGCTCGCTTGATATCTGCAACTGACTGAAGTTTGGGCGAACGCTGTAACGCTCGTTCATGTAGCTCGAGTAACGTTAGACGTCTGTGTTGAGGCGGGGTTCCAGGAGGACTTCCCCCCGTGGCTCCTAGACTAGAATCGTTGACGGGTATTGTACGGGCTGGGAGAGTGACTGATGTAGCGGGTACATGTACTGTAGGCTGGACCGGGGGTGCCGTAACAGGTGCTGCAACGGGTGCCCCGGTGGCTGGAGGAACAGGAATTACATTATTTACGGGAGCTGGCGGAACAGGATTTGCATATGCTGGGACTGTGTCGTCCAGATAGGACGAGAGAAAAATATCAGCTGCGGTCGGTTTGTGACGTAGCTTGATCGGAACTAATGGCGGCGGAAAATTACATGGTGCTTCCGGGTTTGCTTTTGGCAAGCCCTCGGCAAGAAGAGGATACATACCCTTAATAAGGGCATTTCTCTGTCTGTCTGACTGTTCGGCTTTAACTCGTTCACCTACTTCGATCAATTCCCTTTCTTGGGCTCTTTCTGAGGATTCCCTACTTAATTCTGTTTTTCTGATTTCTTTTTCGGTTCTTCTATGAGATTCTTTGCGCCATAACTCGATGGCATCTTTCTGGGACTGTCTGGCTTTCTTTTTCCATAATGCTTCTTCTACTCGCATGATGCACTCGGCATCCCACGTACCTGATACGGGCCATCTATATTTCTCTTCTAATTCCTTGGTGTAATCCACCCATAAGTCTAGATATAATATGGCACTTAGGCCATGCTTATGATACATAAAATGACCTGGACTGTCCCTAGGCGGGACAGGAACTGCTTCCTCGAGCAATCCTTTTCTGGTTTTTAACTGACATAACTTTGAGAATAGAGGCATTGTCTAGGCTGGAATCTGGACACAATACAATACACAATAAACACAAGAATAACTGGAAAAACAAATCACTCATACCACGACATTGAAAACACATTGAAATAACATTTAGAATAACAGTTCGGACAGGATATTACCTGGAATACTGAGAACAGAACACATGAATGTCTCGAGAACGGAACTTACTAGAATTACTAGATGCACTGCTAAAACAGTACGAAACATACCGGTCCCATAAAGAGACACGTCAGGACCCGCGTCCACCTAGGTGAACACTTCGTGTTGGATTTGCGTACCCAAACCCACGGACCAGAGACAAATTAATTGACCCTGTCTAGATACTACCCCAGCAACGGTACTCACCGGGCAGCAAGAACGGAAGGCCTCGGACTGGACTGGACTGCTACGACGACGGACTACGAACTTGGGACTTCAGTTACAGGTGGGCCTCCGGATACCTCGGACCTTGGACTCTCGGCTTGGGCTCTGGTCGGGACTCGCCGCGTTCCTCACCGCCTCGTCTGGATGCTGGACCGCAACCTCCGTCTCCTCCGTGGGCCTGAGGGATACTTGAAGCAGAAATATCTGCACGTGCACGGTATGGTTCCGTCACGGCTGCAGAGGATCAGGGGGCCTGCGTGGCTTCTCCGGCGCGTGGGGAAAGGGCAAGTCCCTATTCGGGCGCCATTATGAGGTAAATAAATAATTAATTACCGGTACTATTTTTTAATATAATCAATAAAACAGATAGCTCAATAAATAAGAGTCAGGATTCGAGGTATCTTGAGTCTATAGGCTTTAATCAGGCATAAAGGACAGGAACAGGACAGCCTATACGGGAATGAAGGATGGCAGCTGCCGGGGGAAATGGATCTGGAAATAATGGGGTAACTTTTTGTAACAGTCCACAGTATATATATCAAAACAATTGCATTACATTCAATACAGTAGGCGTAGCAGTAGGCGTGACTCGTAGCAGTCGCGAAAGATAAGGGCAAAATGATGTAACAAGAAGGCGTGTACAGGGCGTATACATAGACATGTGATGTAAACGTAACAGAAATGTCATAAACGGGGCGGAAACATGGAGGGGGCTACCTGAGCAGCTGGGACCTCTAACCTAGTGGTGCGCGCAAACGGGCAATGACGTGTTACCAGGGAGAACTGGGGGCTATGACTTCTGCGCTGGAAGAAGAGACTAAAGTCTGGAGTGTCAGAGCGACATGTACCTAAGGCATATCTGGTATCTGGTGTTTGGAGTACATATTGATAGAGTCCAAAAGTTATCAGGGCAAAGGCTACTAGACACTAAGACTGATGCGTGCATAATTCTACATGTATTGCGTGTGCGAGGAATATTCTATGAATATTAATACAGTATTTCTCTTACTTGGAGACATAAAGGCTAGACCATGACGGAAACTATTGATGCGATGCAGTAGCTTAGGAATGCAGAGAAGGAGGGCCGGACTGATAACTAGAAACATAACATACTCTTGGCAGACTGGGAGGCAGAGCCAGGCCGGGCCGGGCACTGTGAGGCAGGAAGTAAGTGAAGGGTCAGGGATGCAGGTGGGGGCTGTATCGCTCCTCGGAGAGGGTTCAGGAGACAGGAGCTGAATCTGAGTCCGGCCTTTTAGAGGCCTAGAAACGGGGACAATTCAATGAATTAACGTGCACACTGTGAAATGTGGCAACGTAGGTTTACATAGGCCTAATATTCGTTGTTTTCATGAGGACTGGAAACTGACATACTAGAGATGGACACAACTGTAATTGCGTCTTTAATCGATCAGAGGGGAATACATGCATATCGATCATGCACATATAACATAAGATGGGGAACACGTAGGCACATACAACATGGCAAAATTTACTTTTCCACACCCCCGGGGCATATGCCTCCTGGAGGGGCAGAAAGACTGTGGAATTTTTTGTGGGTGTGGGGGCATTGACGCCCATTTTTGGCACCCCCACTCCTATAGCCATAAAATAAAAAAATCCTGGGTGCCTAGTGTGCTTTCTGCCTCCATCAGCCTCCCGGGGGAGCAAAAGCCCTGGCCCAAGGGGCCGCTCTCGTGCCTAGTGGTTGGATCCCTGCCTTGGGATCGCCATCCTGAGGCAATCCCCAAGCAGGGATCCACTTTCTACTCTCCCCTTTCCAATGGTTCCTCGCCCGTCTGCCTCAGTGCTCAGGGGGCTGAGATAGCCCCCTGAGTACTGAGGCAGTGAAACTGAAACAGAGTTTCAGTTTTGGTTTCTATGAAATGACATCAGCATGACCTACACACTGATCATCATTTCAGAGAAACGAGCTTCCCCAGCTCCTGAAGGTGTCTGTATTGCAATTAAATTTCTCTGGTGCCAGCACCAGTGGGATTTTCTGTGTGACGTGCGAGGATGGCCAGGAGGCATCCTACGCACATGAGCACGCATGGAACAGGTTAATCTGTTAATATTATTTAATTTCTTAATAGTCAAGTAACAGGCATCGCAGACCCCCAGGGTTCTCCAGACTACAAGTTAAGAACCACTGCCTTAAAGCAAGGACAGCTCCGATTATCTGAGTAACCTAATGTTATTGTCGAATAGCTGTATTTAATAAGGTGCCTTAGGATTTTAACTTGGTGAAAGAAATTAGTACAACAGCTCTAGGCAGCCAATCAGAAGCCTTCATCACCCTGGTACAGCCCTGAGCTGAAGGGCCTAAAAGAAATCTGCAGAAAAGCGGAGCGTCTATGAAGACAAGATTATAGTAACAATAAAAAAATATGCTATAATCTTGCTCTCAAACAGTATAAAGTGGCAATTATTGCCACTAAAAGACTATTTTACACTACCAGGTTCAAGGAAGCTGGTAATTCCTCTAAGGATCTCTTTAAAATGGTTACTCTGCTCTCCAAATCTCAGCAGGCAAGTTCTTTTCAATCAGATCAAAACATGTGCAGTAAACTGGCTAACTTTTTCCAGAATAAGGTCCAAATAATTTATGATGACCTCCTGAATACAAGAACGGGCTCAGATAAGCCAGATCTATCACAGGCGGAGGCTGATAAAATAGATGCTAGGATAGAGAGTTTCCCAGGAATCGCAAATGAGGACGTCTGCAAACTCCTCCTCTCCATAAAATCGGGTTCACCCAAAGACCCTTGTACAGCCGTTATCATGCATCTGGCCGTCAATAGAATCGAAGATGAACTGACCCCATTAATAAATCAAGTGCTGGAGTCCGGTAGCCACCCAACTTGCTGGAAGAATGCTAAGATCAGGCCTATTCTGAAAAAGCCCACCCTAGATCCCACTGAGCCCAAGAACTACCATTCTGTTGGACTCAACTCATCATGGTTTTCGATCATACCACTCCACAGAATCTGCCTTGATTGTAGCGGCTGAGGAGATCCAGGGAATAGTGGATGGAGGGGGCAAGGCAGTCCTCGTTTATTAGATCTGTCAGCGACGTTTGATACCGTGAACAACATGGTTTTTAGCCAGCGGCTGCAGGAGGTAGGGATTGAGGGCTCTGCTCTGTCCCTCCTATCGTCATTTTTGGAGGGGAGGGAGCAGTGCTTGCATTGGAAGGGCATGCAGTCTGATATTTTTCATCTTCTCTGTGGGGTCCCACAGGGTTCAGCATTGTCACCAACAATGTTCAACGTCTATGTTATGCCCCTGGCCAGACTTGTTAGGAAGCATGGTTGTGCCCTGGTGTCATACGCAGATGATACTCAATTTATAATCTCGATAGCTAAACAGCCTGAAGATACAGCCATGAGGTTTCATGAGTGTCTTGTTGAGATCATGTCCTGGATGAACCATAGCTTCCTAAAAATCAACACTGATAAGACAGAGGTCATTGAGTTTGGCCAGGGGCGATCCCTGTGGAATGACACCTGGTGGCCAGTGAGTGCAGGAGAATGCCGTAGCCCTGTCCTTAAAGTCAGAAACCTGGGAGTTATTTGTGATAATCAGTTAAATTTAACCACTCAGGTAAATAGTCTTAATTCTTCCTGCTTTTTCTTAATAAAAACTCTCAGAAAGATTTTCCCTTTTATCGCCCAGAAATTACAAAAGATAGTAGTGGTGGCTTTACCACTATCAAAACTTGATTATTGTAATGGCCTGCTGCTGGGGATTAACAAAACCCAGATGAGCAGGCTGCAGTCATTGCAGAACGCCGCCGCGAGGTTACTGCTAGATATACCTAGAGGACAACCAACCTCTGCTGGAATTAGAGCACTTCACTGGCTTCCCATTCAACAACGGGTCGAATTCAAGGCGCTATGTCTGGTCTACAAAGCATTCTATGGGGGGGAGCCAATGACATCCAGAAAATGTTCAAGCCCTATTCCCCGGTTCGTGCATTAAGATCCAGTAACACGGGTCTTCTCCATATTGATGGGATTAGGAGAGTGAGATGGGGTGGTAGAACCTTTTCTCACCGTGCAGCAAAGCTGTGGAACAAAATGCCAATAGCCATGCGATTTCAGTCAAACAGACAATCCTTTACGAAAGACCTGAAGACCTGGCTGTTTGCCTCAATATAGTTTCTGTAACGCTAGCTGCACCACTTTCACATACACCAGCGCCAAGACGCTTCAGCATTCGAGCGCTTTATAAACACATATCCTATCCTATCCCATCCTATCCTATCCTATCCTACTCAAGCATTAACTACTGGTATAGGCCAGCTTAGGAAACACGGTCTCTGTAGTGTGTAAGGGTGCTTTATTATGAGAAGGGCTCACTGATGCATGAAAGGGGCTGTGCATGACACATGCCCTCTTTCTTCGTGCATTTTGTTTATTTTTTCAACTTTCCCCCAACTTGCCCTCTAACTTTTTCTATGTCCCCCTTATCAAAAAATTCACATCAACTCCAGCATGTCAGGATGTAGTAGAAGCCAGGGTTGTCTTGTGACCTAAAGGAGACTACAATATTTCTAATTAGTTAGTTTGGGATTCTGTACACACTTATACATAGACTATTACATCCCTTGCATATACATATAGGGCCTGATTCACAAACTACATCTTGTAGTACTACAAAATGTATACAAAAATGAAATTCACATACTACCTGCAGAGTTTTTTTAACTCCGCACTCCTTATACTTATGTGTGTGCCTGCCGGGCCTCCAGGTGCAGAGAACTCCGCAGACATAAGTATAGGAAGTGTGGAGTCGTAAAACTCTGTATGTAGTTTGTGAATTCCGAGAAAGTAGTCACCTTACTAGTAAGTATAAATTTACTTTTGTGAATCAAGCCCTCGGTCTTCATAAGCATGATTGATTTGCAGGCTGTGTTTTGACTTAACACATTTATCATGCATCTATATCTGCTATGTACATTCTTTCTTTGGTCTGCTCTTGAAATCTTTCCAGCTCTTGGAATGTAAACAGAGGTCAAAGTAGGTGTAATGTATTGAGAACTATGCTTCCGAGTTTTTCTTTGATTTTACCAAAACAGTTTTAATACCTTTCTGAATAGTTACTGTTGACTACTCCGGAATAATGCCTGTTGGACCAGGGCCCTGTCTGCCTTCTCTGCAGGCTTAACCCAATTTTTTGCCTACCTTTTTGAACCCGTTTTTGTTGGCTTTTAGGACTTGCACTTTTTCCTCGCTTATCAGTGTCTCCCTTTTAAGCATTATAAAATTGGCATACACCCAATTGGCACATTTAATTTACTTATAATTCCCTATTACTGGAAAATGATACTGCATGTACCCAGGGCCTGTACATTAAATGCTAATAGTGTCCTGTGGCACCCATTGTGCCGCACACTAAAGTATAGCAGTAAAACACTATACAGGCCTGACACTGCAACTGTAGTGCAGTTTTAAACTGCAATGTCTACCTGGCAAAATAAAACTTATGTCAGGCCTACACCTTCCTGTTTAATACTTAGAAATCACTACTAAGATAGGTTCAAAAGGCTCAGAGGACAGGATGCATGGTATTTAAAAAGTAGGACATGTGTTCTCAAGTTTCACATGTCCTAAAAGTGAGACTCCGAAAGTTTTTTTTTCACTGATGCACAGCTAGACTAACACTGGCTTACCTTATTGCACTTAATAAGTCATAACTTCAGTTTGGGACCAGATAGAAAAATGCTACTTTTACTCATTTGAATTGTAATTTAAAATCATCCTTAATAGTGAAGTCAGATTATAAATTACAATTCTGAAAATGCCACTTTTAGTTAGCATGTTTCTGTCTAAGCTGAATGTGCCTTTCTACTAGTATACTGGGTCACATGGCTGTGAATGGCTCTCCTGTCACGGGTTGTATATTTCTTCCAGACTTGGGGGAAAAAGAGTCCTGGGTGTGGAAGGAGTGGGTCTTCCTGACAGGATGGTTGGCTAGTAGTTGTGTCCTGCCCTGATCACACATCAAATGACCCTGCCTGCAGGATACACAAAGAAAACTTACACCAGGTCGGCCTTTACCTATATTGCCCTAGACAATATAGAACCAAACACAGGGGAAGGGAAGAACTGACCAGAACCAGTTTGGAATGTAGACTAGTGATTTGTCCAACACAAACACTGGCACCAGGTATAAAAGTGGCACCTTCATAACCTTTCATAACTCTTCTGAAATTGTGGTAGATTCATTATAAGAACTGCCCTGGTTTCTGAAGAAGGAATATTAGACCTGTATGCTTTGAAAGCAGGCTACCAAGAAGTGACTTCAAGGGTCAGTTGGGTGACCTGCTGTTTGAGCTACAGAGACATAACAAGCTTTCAGAGGTATCCCTACTGCTGCTCAGCTGACCAGCAACAACTGGATCTGCCTGAGCCCTGCTGCAGGCCTCTGTTGGAATGAGTCCTGATCCACAAGAGGTACCCCCAGGTCCTGGGGCCTTCTCTGGCATGAGAGTGTACTACGTCTGTACTCTAGGGGAAAATCCAGAAGTTTTGGTCTCCTCACGATCATAAAATGGACTCTTCATGCTGAACAGCGACTGTCCATGACCCCCACCAACGCAAATCTCCAGTGATGACTGCTCTTTGCAGTAGCCCCAACAGGCTATATCAGAAGCAATAGCTCACATTACCACCAACACAAAGCTCCAGTGACGGACGGCTCTTTGTGCTTTAACAATGATCTTCCCGAATGCCCCCCATAGTAAGAGGGTTAAGCACAGATTTAGTTAGTGACTTTTATAGTACACCCTGACAAGCACTGTGTTTATTATTTGAGTGGGGCTTTAACCCCTCTCACTAATAAACCAGTTTTTACAATGCCTGAGACAGAAAGAGAAGGGGAGGGTCGCTTGCAACCAGAGGGGGGAGGAAGACAGACAGCTAAAGAAGAAAAAACATTTCCTTCATGAGACCTGCTACCTGGAAGAAATGTAAATGTGTGCAATTGGTTAATCAGATAATCTAAAGGCTGCTTGGGACTCCGCATAGGCTTTAATTTATGGCATCACAGAAAGATTCATGGTGACAGAGTGTTTCTTTTAACAGGTTCTGTAAGAGTTTTCCCATTTCTGGAATGGCTCCTTTTAAATTAAGCCTATTTGAAAAAGTTTGTACTGGGTATAGTTTAATTGCTATTACTAAATGTCTAACTTTCGAAGTCACTGTAAGCTCCTAAACAGTGATTCTTTCAGTGGTGGCCAGCACGCATCTGGGGTGGTGGGCGGGTGGCAAAGGGTTAAGGCGGTATAATTCTAAAAAAAAGAACATTCACTTACCTCTTCGACGTCTCTCCTCCACCGAACAGGAAGCAGCCAGTCTCCCCTGAGCCAATCGCAATGGTGTGTTGTGATTGGCTCTCCTAAACTAATCACAACATTGCGAAGCAGCACTGTGATTGGTCTCAGCACCGTGGTTCGGCACTGAGACAGGGACTGGGGTCCTGGACATGTTCTCCATGCAGGCTGTAATGCAGCTTGCATGGAGAACATGCTAAAGTGCCCATGACTGTTTGGTCGGCCCATTAAGGCCGGTCAAAGCATCATGCGCAATTTAGTGTGCCCTCCACTCTTCCCCTGCTCTGGAAGCAGAGCAGCCCCATCCTCATGCTTCCTCAGCAGGGAAGAATAAAATGCTAATAACATTGCATTATTATCATTTTATTTTTTCTTTCTTTTACTGCTTCAAAGCAGCAGTGGGGCGACGCTCCTCCGCCTTAGTGGAAGATCCACCTCTGGCATCTTTTGCACATTTTGAAGCCTATTTTATACTGTGTGTAATACATTTTAATAACCACTTCGGCTTATCCTACGCTCTGTAAATATACTAATAACTTACATATTCATAGTAATTGTTATCATAGGCAAGGACATCATAGCACTATATATATAAATGCCACTATTCTCCAGTGCACAAACCAAGATTCAAATCAATAACCCTCCTGTTAGACACACAGACATTTGAAATTATCACATTAACCAGATGAGCTTTCCCACAAGAGCAATTCATTGCCCACAGATTAGGTTAACTTGCATACACAATTCATTTAGGATGTGTGCATTATATCTAAGTGAAAGGCCAATAAAATAGTTACAGAATATTCTCTTCTTCTTTGCTGTGGCTCTAACCCTGCCCCACACTCACTGACTGCACCCCCATTTGAACTCATCATTACAGTTCTCATATTTATTTATGCTCCTCAGTGGCTGAGTGTAAGATGGTAAGAGTCGCTCATACAATTGTATCTTGGGCAGTGCAAAGGCTGCCCTTCAGATTGCGCTGTCTGGAGCTCCTGGCCTGCCTCTCTCCTTGCTCCCCTTCTTGAATGTCCAGGCTACACTGCTCTCCACAACCCCTTGAAAATCCATTCCCTTTCTCCCCTACTTGTATGCCTATGCAGCCCTGCTCTCCACAACCCCTCTCCCCTTAAAACCCTTCCCTTGCTCCCCTTATTGCACGCCCCTGCAGCACTGCTTTCCATAACCCCTTGAAAGCTCCTTCCTTTCTCTCCTTCTTGCGTGCCTATTCAGACTTGCTCCCCACAGCCCCCCAACCCTTCCCTTGCTCCCCTTCTTGCACGCCCATGCACCCCTGCTTTCCAAATCCATTCTCTCCTCACATCCTCATCCCTATCCCCTTCTTGCATGTTCATCCAGCACTTCTTGCAGCACCCACTCCCATCTTGTTGCCCTTGCCTTACCTGATTCTTACATGCACACGCACCCTGCCCTCCACTCCCCCTCTCTCCTCACACCCCCTTGCCCCCTCTGTAGTAGTGTAGTGTATTTTGTAAAGCTCACAGCTGCCCCAACGGGGCGTCCCGGCACTGTATAACACTGTGGAACCCTTCCTGGCTCTCCCTGTGAGATGCCCCTCCTGGGCACCCCCAAGGTGAAGCCAGGCATCCCAGTGTTGTAGGGTCCGTTGTGGAGATTAAGCAAGCTAATGCCCAGAGTTGCAGCGTGGGACCCATGATTAGAGTAGGCACCGAGGCGAGAATTATCGAGTCCGTTGACATTGAGCCCAAGACTCTGCCGCGTCGGGACTTGAACCCAGGTCCCGGGCCCGATCTCTGCTTCAGAGTCTGCCGCTCTAACCAGTGAGCCACACTTCTCCATGCCCTTGCACACCTGCCCTCAACTCCCCCTCTCTCCTCACACCCCATTGCCCCTTCTTCCATGCCCATGCACCCCTGCCCTCCACTCACCCTCTCTCCTCACACCCCCTTGCCCCTTTCTTCCGTGCACATGCCCCCCTGTGCTCTCCACCCTCTCTCTCCTCACATCTATTTGCCCCTTCTTGCATGCCCATGCCCCCTGCTCCCCACCCCCCTCTCCTCACATCCCCCTGTCCCCTCTTCCATGCCCATGCACCCATGCCCTCCACACATCTCCTCACATCCCCGTGCCCCCCTCTTCCATGCCCATGCACCCCTGCCCTCCACTCCCCCTCTCTCCTCACATCCCCTTTGCCCCCCTCTTCCATGCCCATGCACCCCTGCCCTCCACTCCCCCTCTTCCATGCCCATGCACCCCTGCCCTCCACTTCCCCTCTCTCCTCACATCCCTGTGCCCCCATCTTCCATGCCCATGCACCCCTGCCATCCACTCCCCCTCTTCCATGCCCATGCACCCCTGCCCTCCACTTCCCCTCTCTCCTCACATCCCTGTGCCTCCATCTTCCATGCCCATGCACCCCTGCCCTCCACTTCCCCTCTCTCCTCACATCCCTGTGCCTCCATCTTCCATGCCCATGCACCCCTGCCCTCCACTCCCCCTGTTCCATGCCCATGCACCCCTGCCCTCCACTCCCCCTCTTCCATGCCCATGCACCCCTGCCCACCACTCCCACTCTTCCATGCCCATGCACCCCTGCCCACCACTCCCACTCTTCCATGCCCATGCACCCCTGCCCTCCACCCCCCTCTCTCCTCACATCCTCTTGCCCCCCTCTTCCTTGCCCACGCCCCCCTGCTCCCCACCCCCTCTCCTCAAACCCCCTTACCCCCTCTTCCATGCCCCCTGCTCTCCACAGCCTTTCTTCTCTTACATTCCCTTTCATCCCCTGTCCTTCCAGTAGCTGCAGAATAAGTTATCACCTGTAATCCTGTCCCGTGATCTCCTCCATAATTTAGTGCTTGTCCACTCCACTAATCCCGGAGCAGTCTGGGAGAAATATGGCGTCTGCCGAGCCCGCCTTGGTATCTGGTAACACCGGCGCCAGACAGCCGGGCCTGATAGATGGGCACACGGGTGTGAATGAAGGTGACCCCCGAGCAGCGCCGAGGCAGGCATGTGTGCAAGGAAACACAATGTTCCTCTTATGCGTTCAGTGGGGGCAGACCTTTCCAGCGCCTTCTTCTGCCTGTGAATGGCGGTGGTCGGTTTGCCCTAAAAAGCTCTCTCTCCAAAGATGTATAAAAAGCCACGCCTGTTACACACTTTCAAAAAGTCTGAGGGCCTCATTTATGAGGCTGTGCGGCACTTTTACGCCGCTGGTGCGTCACTTTTTGTGACGCACCAGTGGCGTAAGAAATGCGCCGTGTTGCGCCATATTTACAAAGTAACGCATCTAGGTAGATGCGTCACTTTGTAAACCCCTGCACCACATTATACCTGCGCCAGGTATAATGTCTGCAAGAAAGGGTCGTAGAAGTGACGCCGTGAAATCTATGCGATTTCGCTGCGCCACTTCTAGGACACAAATGCGTCAATTTCTTACGCCTGCTTCACAACAGGCGTAAGTATGGCGCAGGCCCTTTCACATGGGACTTGCCCCATGTAAAAGGATACATTGCTGGAGTTGCGTCACTTTTGTGACACACTCCAGCAATGCGTCACTTTTGCGCCATACAGATACGTCAGAAATACTGACGTATCTGTAACTCCTTGCGCAATGATGCGTCATACTGTAAATATGACGCATCATTGGTGTCGCAACGAAGGCGCAGTGAAAAGTGACGCATCGCTGCCTTCACGCAGCAATGCGTCACTTTTCATAAATGAGGCCCTGGATGCGCATCTGTTTGAGTTTCACAGGCCCCTAAATGAATGATAATACTACAATTCAACCGTTCAATTGCGAGCCATAGTCAGTACCTTTTTAGGGGCTTATTTATGAGCCCTTGCGTCACCTTTGCGCCGCCGGCGCGTCACTTTTTGTGACACACCAGCGGCGTAAAAAATTGTGCCATGTTGCATCATATTTACAAAGTGATGCATCTAGGTAGATGTGTCACTTTGAAAACCCCTGCTCCACACTATACCTTCGCAAGGTATAATGTATGCAGGGGGGGCGTTCTGACGCAAGAAAGGGTCATAGAAGTGACGCAATAAAATCTATAAGATTTCACTTCACCACTTCAAGGATGAAAATGCGTCAGTATCTTACGCCTGCCTCATGGCAGGCGTAAGACTGACGCGGGCACATTTCACATCGGGGCTTGCCCATGTGTAATGACCCATTGCTGGAGTTGCGTCACTTTTGTGACACGCTCCAGCAATGCGTCCTTTTTGCACCGGCAGATACCTCAGAAATACTGACATATCTGTACAGTAAATGTGACACATCATTGGTGTCGCAAGGAGAGCGTAATAAAAAGTGACGCATTGCCGTTTTCACGCAGTAATGCTTGACTTTTCATACATGAGGCCCTTAGAATTCTGGGGAAGTCTCAGGTAAAGGCATGAAGATTCAGGGCGGTTCCCCTCGTTTGCAGGAGGCTGTCACTGCTCGGGCATAGAACAGGAACCCTGTGAAGACATGACTTTGCTAAAGATGATATAGGGTGGAACCGAAGAGCCTGGAAAAAAAAATCTACTTTATTCAGCTGCAGAGCTCCGCGAGCACAATAGGGTTACGAAGAGTTATGGAAGTCATACACTGCATTTTGAGTCTGGCTTCTAACTCTGGGGGTGCACTTTCTTTTACCCTTGCCTCTTGGGTATAGTGACCCAGGGTGTGCTCCCCACACAACACACCATCAGAGGCAAGGGAGTAGCCAGAAAATGAAAATACCCCCACTTCGAACCAAACCTCTTATGGCACCAACCAAGAAAATCAAGTCATCATCATCCCCCCCATAAGAACTCTCTTGTCTCTTCCATCCAAGCATCTATCCATTCATTCTTTCATCCTTCCATCTAACTGCTTATTTCCACAAATTCACTTTTGCATCAATCAAATTACCACTACCAAGCTAAAAGGAGACAGGAGCCAGAAACCATGCTGACCTTGCGCTGCCGCGGAGAAATTTGTCGGCATGGTGCTGTGTGCCTGGCCAGTGGCAAGACGTGACAGTGACATGTGGCATGCAGCAAAATGAACAACTTTGTAAAAGTGAGTAGGTCTCTCAGCAAATATTAGAAATAGAAAAATAAGCAAAACTATTGTATGAGTCTTTTTCATTTGTTTTAGCTCTCTGGAACCAAAACTCCCAAATTAAGGGGCCTATTAGGATTGCGGTTTTTCCGCATCCTCCGGGCCGGCGGAAGCCACCGCCGGCCCAGAGGATGCGGAAAAACCGCAGCGGACCCACCAGAGACCCACGCCACATTAGGATGGCTGGTGGGTCCTGGTTTCCGTCCGCAGCTATTCCGCCGCGGTTGGCTTACAACCGCGGCGGAAAAGCTCTAATATGGTGGCGGTGTCTCTCAGACACCGTCCACCATATTAGGAAATGCTTCAAAAGATGCTTTTCCGCGGCAGATTTTCAGCCGTGGAAAAGCATGTGGAACTTCACTGCGGGGGGCCGTTGCGGGCCCCCTAGGTGAAGGGGGGGTGGGGGGTGAACATTGGGGGGTACCTATGGTACCCCCCTGCATTTGTATGCAGAGATCGGCAGGCACCGCGCGGTGCCTGCCGCTTTCTGCATACAAATGCAAAGTATGCTTGAAGCTGCACCCGCCGCAATGTTAAGGATAGAGGATGTGACCGCCACCCTGGCGGTCACATCCTAATCTTCACGGGGGGAACGCCGCTGCCCTTGCGGACGTTCCCCCCTACTCTATGGTGGCGGACGGACTCAGGTCCGCCATCATAATCGGCCCCAAAGTTTAGCAGGAGAATTTCAGCAAATATGTTTTTTTGCAGGCAATTTTCCACTAATCTGGCGCCTAAGTATAACTCTACAAAGTCCAAATCTGGCACTGAATTAAAACGCCACAAAGTACAAATCTAGCACTGAAGTATAACTCCAGAATGTACAAATCTGTGCAGAAAGTACAAATCTGGCACTGAAGTATTACTCCAGAAAGTATGAATCTGTCCAGAAAGTACAAATCTGGCACTGAACTATAACTCCAGAATGTACAAATCTGTGCAGAAAGTACACATCTGGCACTGAAGTATAACTCCAGAATGTACAGATCTGTCCAGAAAGTACAAATCTGGCACTGAAGTATAACACCACAAAGCACAAATCTGGCACTGAAGTAAAAGTTTGGATAAGTTCAAATGTGCAACAATTTCAAAGTTTGCCCAGTTCTGTAGGCAGAATTAAACATGTACTCTACACTTGCTAGTACTAGTGCATTTCATTTTTTCCTTCTGTTAAATTCCAATATCTTGAATTCATTCATATTTATTGTGTTTTAATATTTATTGAGCTACTGTCTGGACAATGCTCTTGCTGATGGCGGGATGTGCCAGAGAGCAGAGGGCATACATACAGATTGCTTTTTCCTAAACATCGTCTGCCGTAAAGAGGGGAACTTTGTTGATCAAGTTTCTTCCATCCTCTGGCTTGTAGGGCACGTTGAGGGTTGCCATGGTATTTGGGGCTAGATGTATCAAGATACACTTTTGCGATTCTCAAATAGCGATTTTTAAGGAATCGCTATTTGAGGATTGCAAAATTGTATGTATGTAGAAATTCGCTTTTTTTTAGCGATTTCTTTAAATTCCTTAATTGCGATTAGCAAATTGCTAATCGCAATTAAGGAATAATTTCCCATTCATTTCTATGGGCCAGGAGGCCCATAGGAATTAATGTGAAATTATTCGCAATTTGCGATTCGCAATTTGCTAATCGCAAATTGAGAATAATTTCAAGGGTGCAGGGGTGTCCAAAGGACACCCTGTTGCAACCCTGAAATAAGCATGGGTGCACATGTGGTGCACATACATGCCCTAAGGGCATGTATGTGCATCACATGGCACTTAGAAAAATAGAAAAATGGGCATTTTTCAAGAAATTCGCATATTACCACCAACTTGAAGTTGGTGGTAATTTGCTATTCCTTAGGGACAATTAGCAAATTTTTTTTGCATCATACATTGCATTTAAGGAATCGCAAATTTTGCGATTCCTTAAATGCAATCGCAAAATAAGGAATCGCAAATTTGCGATTCCTTATTTTGCACGGAAATTTGCTACATACATACCATTTTGCTCAAATGAGTTCGCGAATTTCGGCATTTGCGAACCCATTTGAGCTTCATACATCTGGCCCCTAGCTCCCTCTTGTTAATGCAAACCAGGCGCACTAATTGTGATTGTAAATGTTTTTTATATACTGTTTACTATTCCTGACAAGGCGTTGAAGTGCTTCACGAGGAGTAGCATGCTACTCTGGGACCCAAGATAATAGTAGATACGTTAGTAGTTAGTAACTTAGAAAAACAATGTTTTTCTCCTTGTGCATTAGTTGTTTTAGGTTTGTGCTCTTGATTTCTTGTGTGTTTAGTAGAGTTCAGCAAAGTCCATGGTAGGGATAGGAGGATGAGAATGGATTTGAAAGAGGGAATTAGAAAGTTGTTTTTGCAAGTAGTGGTCGTGTGTGACTGTTAGCATGGGAGAATTTGTGTAACAAAGTAGAGGGAAGTTTGGAAAGGATATTTGTGACTTTATAGTAGTCATAAAGCTTTGGGATGAGCCAGAGAGAGGAGTTTGAAAGGAAGATTTTTTAAATAAAAATGAAATTTTTTATTACAAAAACTAAGAGCCAAAACAAACGTGAGTTCCGCAAAAAAAAAACTAAAAACAAACCTGGCTGTTAAATGACAACCACATCACAGTCAATACAAAACACCCCCCAAAGAACTGCAGACAATACAAGAAATTAGATCTTCTTTTAAATATAAGTGCAAAAACTATACTGCCAAAAGGGTAGGTCAGATAGCTGAAGATAATCAGATCTATCACATTTATTTTGTTGAATTCTGACATAGATTAAGAAATTCACGTATTTTCATAAACATCACAAGGGGGATTGGTGTTGAGAAAAGAGTTAGTAAAATTTCAATGAGAACAACGTTCTTGAGAGCATGTCAAAGGTTATATAAAGGTAGACAGGATTCACATAAATGTATTCTGTGGTCTTAACCCCTTCAGTGCAGGGCTGTTTCCCCCGCTGTGCTGGGGGGTGGGGGGGGGGCGCGTACAGCGCCCCGGTGCTCATGACGAGGTCAGCTCGTCATGAGCTCCGGTGCTCATGACGAGCTGAGCTCGTCATGGCCACACACGTTCCCATGGAACGTTCAGCACAGCAGGAGAATCAGCCCAGCGTGCGAGCGTTCCTCGGAACGGGCGCGGTCATGACGAGCTGAGCACCGGAGCGTCGTAGCTCATGACTAGCTGACCTCGTCATGAGCACCCAAGGTGTTAAGGTTTTAGGAGTACCTAGAAAAGAAAGCTGCTTTCAGAGAGAGCCACCTGAATGATGGAAGGGAATGCTACTGTTTGATCTACCAATCAGGACTGCTAATCAACCGATAGAGCATCTTAATGATGAATCTGGGTCACAGCCACAACACATGGTAAATAAAACCCGTTCAAACAAACATACACGGTCTCACTCTACATGTGCCCGCCCTTTCCAGACTCGCTCTCGTGATCTCAGACGTCCTGATTTCTTATTTGAGACTCTCAGTCCTGGTCTGACCTCCTGCTCTCTTCTTCCAGACTTACTGTCCTGCTCTCAGACCACCAACCCTCTCATTCCAGAATGGCTCTCTTACTCTCAGTCATCCTGCTCTCTTATACCTCCTGCTATTTTCTTCCAGTATCGCTGACCTGCTCTCAGATACCCTGCTCTTGTATTCCAATCTCGCGTCTAGCTCACAGACCTCCTGCTCTCTTATTCTAGACTCTCTGCCCTGCTCTAGGACCTCCTTCACTCTTATCCCAGACTCTCTCTCCTGCTGTCAGAACTCGTCTCTTTAATACCTCCTGCTCGTCTTAGTCCAGACTCGCTGTCCTGCTCTCAGACCTCTTTCTCGCTTATTGCAGAATTGCTCTCCTGCTCTTAGACCTCGTGCGCTTTTATTTCATGCTCAATGTCTTGCTGTCAAACCTCCTGCTCTCATATACCTCCTGTTCTATTCTTCCAGACTCGCCATCCTTCTCTAGGACCTTCTGCTCTCTTATTCCAGACTCTCTGTCCTGCTGTCAAGTCTCATCCTCTTATACCTTCTGCTTGCGTATTCCAGACTCGCTGTCCTGCTCTCAGACCTCCTGCTCTCACATTTCAGGCTCTCTGCCCTGCTCTAGGACCTATAACTCTCTTATTCCAGACTCACTGTCCTCTTCTTAAACCTCATTCTCTCTTATTGCAGATATGCTGTCCTGCTCTCAGACCTCCTTCTCTCTTCTTCCAGACTCGCTATCCTGCTCTCAGACCTCATGGTCTCTTATTCCAAAATCACTGTACTGCTCTCAGACCTCCTGCTGTCTTATTCCAGACTCTCTGCCCTGCTCTAGGACCTCCTTCTCTCTTATCCCAGACTCTCTCTCCTGCTGTCAGAACTCCTCTCTTTTATACCTCCTGCTCGTCTTATTCCAGACTCGCTGTCCTGCTCTCGGACCTCCTTCTCTCTTATTGCAGAATTGCTCTCCTGCTCTTTTATTTCATACTCAATGTCCTGCTCTCAGACCTCCTGCTCTCATATACCTCCTATTCTATTATTCCAGACTCGCCATCCTTCTCTAAGACCTCCTGCTCTCTTATTCCAGACTCTCTGTCCTGCTGTCAGGCCTCATGCTCTCTTATACCTTCTGCTTGCGTATTCCAGACTCGCTGTCCTGCTCTCAGACCTCCTTTTATTTTATTCCAGAATTGCTGTCCTGCTCTCAGACCTCCTGCTCTCACATTTCAGACTCTCTGCCCTGCTCCAGGACCTATAACTCTCTTATTCCAGACTCTCTGTCCTCTTCTTAAACCTCATTCTCTCTTATTGCAGATATGCTGTCCTGCTCTCAGACCTCCTGCTCTCTTATTCGAAACTCTCAGTCCTACTCCCGGCCCTTCTGTTTTCTTATTCCAGACTTGCAGTCCTTCTCTCAGACCTCCTGCTCTCTTATTCCAGACTCTCTGTCCTGCTGTCAGGCCTCATGCTCTCTTATACCTTCTCCTTGCGTATTCCAGACTCGCTGTCCTGCTCTCAGACCTCCTTTTATTTTATTCCAGAATTGCTGTCCTGCTCTCAGACCTCCTGCTCTCACATTTCAGACTCTCTGCCCTGCTCTAGGACCTATAACTCTCTTATTCCAGACTCTCTGTCCTCTTCTTAAACCTCATTCTCTCTTATTGCAGATATGCTGTCCTGCTCTCAGACCTCCTGCTCTCTTATTTCAAACTCTCTGTCCTGCTCCCTGCCCTTCTGTTTTCTTATTCCAGACTTGCAGTCCTGCTCTCAGACCACCTGCTCTCTTATTCCAGACTTGCTGTCCTGCTCTCATACCTCCTTCTCTCTTATTCCAGACCCGCTGTCCTGCTCTCAGACCTCATGGTCTCTTATTCCAAAATCGCTGTTCTGCTCTCAGACTGTCTGCTCTCTCATTCCATATTCACTCTCCTGATCTCAGACCTCCTGATTTCTTATTTCAGATTTCCTGCTCTCAGACCGCCTACCCTCTCATTCCAGAATGCCTCTCTCACTCTCATTCATCCTGCTCTCTTATACCTCCTGCTGTTTTCTTCCAGTAGTGTTGACCTGCTCTCAGATACCCTGCTCTTGTATTCCACTCTCGCTGTCTAGCTCACAGACCTCCTGCTCTCTTATTCTAGACTCTTCTATCAGAACTCCTTCCCTCTTATTACAGAATTGCTGTCCTGTTCTCATACCTCCTTCTCTCTTATGCCAGACTCTCTGCCCTGCTGTCAGAACTCCTCTCTTTTATACCTCCTGCTCGTCTTATTCCAGACTCGCTGTCCTGCTCTCAGACCTCCTTCTCTCTTATTGCAGAATTGCTCTCCTGCTCTTAGACCTCCTGCTGTTTTATTTCATACTCAATGTCCTGCTCTCAGACCTCCTGCTCTCTTCTTCCAGACTCGCTATCCTGCTCTCAGACCTCATGGTCTCTTATTCCAGACTCCCTGCCCTGCTCTAGTACCTCCTTCTCTCTTATCCCAGACTCTCTCTCCTGCTGTCAGAATTCCTCTCTTTTATACCTCCTGCTCGTCTTATTCCAGACTCGCTGTCCTGCTATTGGACCTCCTTCTCTCTTATTGAAGAATTGCTCTCCGGCTCTTAGACCTCCTGCGCTTTTATTTCATGCTCAATGTCCTGCTCTCAGACCTCCTGCTCTCATATACCTCCTGTTCTATTATTCCAGACTCGCCATCCTTCTCTCAGACCTCCTGCTCTCTTATTCCACACTTTCTGTCCTGCTGTCAGGCCTCATCCTCTTATACCTTCTGCTTGCGTATTCCAGACTTGCTGTCCTGCTCTAAGACCTCCTTTTCTTTTATTCCAGAATGGCTGTCCTTCTCTCAGACCTCCTGCTCTCACATTTCAGACTCTGCCCTGCTCTAGGACCTATATCTCTCTTATTCCAGACTCTCAGTCCTCCTCTCAAACCTCATTCTCTCTTATTGCAGATAAGCTGTCCTGCTCTCAGACCTCCTGCTCTCTTCTTCCAGACTCTCTGTCCTGCTGTCATACCTCCTGCTCTCTCATACCTCCTGCCTGTTTTATACCAGACTCACAGAAATGCTCTCACACTTCTTTCTCTCTTATTGCAGAATGGTTATCCTGCTCTCAGACCTCCTGCTCTCTTATTCAAAACTCTCTGTCCTGCTCTCAGACCTCCTGCTCTCTTATTCAAAACTCTCTGTCCTGCTCTCAGACATCATGCTCTCTTGTTCCAGACTTGATGTCCTGCTCTCAGACCTCCTGCTCTCTTCTTTCAAACTACCTGTCCTGCTCTCAGACCCCTGCTCTCTTGTTCTGGACTCGATGTCCTGCCCTCAGGCGTCCTGCTCTATTATTCCAGACTCACAGTCCTGCTCTCAGACCTCCTGCTCTCTTGTTCCAGACTCGATGTCCTGCTCTCAGACCTCCGTCTCTCTTATTCCAGACTCACTCTGTTGCTCACAGACCTCCTGCTCTCACATTCCAGACTCGCTGTCTTGCACTCAGATCTCCTGCGCTCTTCTTCAAGACTCTCTGCCCTGCTCTTATTCCAGACTCTTTGACCTGCAGTCAGACCTCCTGCTCTCTTATTCCAGACTCGCTGTCCTGCTCTCAGACCCCCTGCTCTCTTATGTTATGTTATGTTATATGTTATGTTATGTTATAAACAGTTTTGTAACGCGCTCAATTACTCAGGAGTATCCTGGCGCGGTCGCGTGCGGGAAGGCAGAAACCGGAAGTGTAAGCAGAAACCAGAAAGGGGGGATCAGATTGTTGTATTAAAAAGATGAGTTTTTAAAGCTTTTTTAAAAAGAACAATGTCCTGAATAACACGAAGGTGTAGAGGGAGTGCGTTCCAGGCTCTAGCCGCTGTTACAGAAATAGACTGTCCCCCCCAGCCGAGCATGCTGGAATCGGGGAAGGACCATTCGACACTGACTGGCCGATCTAAGGCAACGTGTAGGGACATACATTGAGAAACGTTTCCTTAGATATAGTGGCCCTTGATCGTGCGTCGCTCTGAAGGAGAGAACCAGGGATTTAAACAGAATCCGCGGTGCCACCAGCAACCAATGTAGGCTACGCAGATGATGGCGGACGCTAGACCTCCGAGGGATGTTAAAGAGGAGCCTAGCTACTGCGTTCTGAATAACCTGAAGACGTTTAATCAGGTAGGTAGGAATACCACTAAACAGAGCATTAGCATAGTCTAGCCGAGAAAGAATAAGGGCACGTGACACCGTCTCTTTAGCTTCCCTCGGAAGTAAAGGGAAAAATCTGTGCAGAGCTTTTAAAGTGCCAAAACAGACACCCGTAAATTTTTTAATATGGTCTTCAAATTTGAGATTTTCGCTAAACCATACACCCAGATTTTTTGCCGGACCACCCATAGATTTGGGGCAGGGGGCATCCGGTGGCCATACAAGTTCTCTGATTCCAAACTCTTTGTCCTGGTGTCAGACATCCTGCTCTCTTATGCTCCCTGTTCTCGTATTCCAGACTCGCTGTCCTTCTCTTTGACCTTCTGATCTCTTATACCTCCTGCTATCTTATTCCTGACTCACAGTCCGGCTTTCGGACATCCTGCTCTCTTATTCCAGACTCTCTGTCCTGCTGTCAGATCTTCTGCTCTCTTACCTCTTGCTCTTTCATTCCAGACTGGCTATCCTACTCTCAGAACTCCTTCTCTCTTATTCTAGACTCTGTTATCAGAACTCCTTCTCTCTAATTGCAGAATTTGTGTCCTGCTCTCAGACCTCCTTCTCTCTTATTCCAGACTCACTGCCCTGCACTAGGATCTCCGTATCTCTTATTCCAGACTCACTGTCCTGCTCTCAGACCTCCTGCTCTCACATTCCAGACTTGCTGCCTTACACTCAGATCTCCTGCGCTCTTCTTCAAGAATCTCTGCCCTGCTCTATGACATCTGTCTCTCTTCGTCCAGACTGGCTGTCCTGCGTTCAGAACTCCTTCTCTCACTTTTTTCTTTTTAAACGATTTTGTTAGTTTTCCGTGAGATCCGACCTCCTGCTTTCTTATTCCAGACTTGCTGTCCGGCTTTCAGACATCATGCTCTCTTGTTCCAGACTTGATGTCCTGCTCTCAGACCTCCTGCTCTCTTATTCCAAACTCTCTGTCCTGCTCTCAGACCTCCTGCTCTCTTGTTCCAGACTCAAAGTCCAGCTCTCAGACCTCCTGCTCTCCTATTCAAACTGGATGTCCTGCTCTCACACCTTTGTCTCTCTTATTCCAGACTAACTGTGTTGCTCTCAGACTTCCTGCTCTCACATTCCAGACTCACTGTCTTGCTCTCAGACCTCCTGCT
Organism: Lissotriton helveticus; assembly: GCF_964261635.1. Classification (NCBI taxonomy): domain Eukaryota; kingdom Metazoa; phylum Chordata; class Amphibia; order Caudata; family Salamandridae; genus Lissotriton; species Lissotriton helveticus. Next base: position 73,313,568 of record NC_136064.1, read on the forward strand.
CTCTTTTTCTAGACTCTCTGTCCTGCTCTAGGATCACCTTCTCTCTTATTCCAGACTCTCTGTCCTGCTGTCTGACCTCCTGCTCTCTTAATCCTCCTGCCCGTCTTTTTCCAGACTTGCTGTCCTGCTCTCAGACCTCCTGCTCTCTTATTCCAAACTCTATGTCCTGCACTCAGACCTCCTGTTCTCTTATTCCAGACTTGATGTCCTGCTTTCAGACCTCATGCTCTCTTATTCCATACTCGCTATCCTGCTCTTAGACTATCTGCTTTCTCATTCCAATCTCGCTCTCCTGCTCTCAGACCTCCTGCTCTCTTATTCCAGACTTGAAGGCCTGCTCTCAGACCTCCTGGTCTCTTATTCCAGACTCGCACTCCTGATATCAGACCTCCTGCTCTCTTATTCCAAACTCTCTGTCCTGCTCTCAGACCTCCTTCTCTCTTATTCCAGACTAGCACTCCTGATATCAGACCTCCTGCTCTCTTATTCCAAACTCTCTGTCCTGCTCTCAGACCTCCTGGTCTCTTATTCCAGACTCGCACTCCTGATATCAGACCTCCTGCTCTCTTATTCCAGACTCGCACTCCTGATATCAGACCTCCTGCTCTCTTATTCCAAACTCTCTGTCCTGCTCTCAGACCTCCTTCTCTCTTATTCCAGACTAGCACTCCTGATATCAGACCTCCTGCTCTCTTATTCCAAACTCTCTGTCCTGCTCTCAGACCTCCTGGTCTCTTATTCCAGACTCGCACTTCTGATATCAGACCTCCTGCTCTCTTATTCCAAACTCTCTGTCCTGCTCTCAGACCTCCTTCTCTCTTATTCCAGACTAGCACTCCTGATATCAGACCTCCTGCTCTCTTATTCCAAACTCTCTGTCCTGCTCTCAGACCTCCTTCTCTCTTATTCCAGACTCGCACTCCTGATATCAGACCTCCTGCTCTCTTATTCCAGACTTGATGTCCTGCTTTCAGACCTCATGCTCTCTTATTCCATACTCGCTATCCTGCTCTTAGACTATCTGCTTTCTCATTCCAATCTCGCTCTCCTGCTCTCAGACCTCCTGCTCTCTTATTCCAGACTTGAAGGCCTGCTCTCAGACCTCCTGGTCTCTTATTCCAGACTCGCACTCCTGATATCAGACCTCCTGCTCTCTTATTCCAAACTCTCTGTCCTGCTCTCAGACCTCCTTCTCTCTTATTCCAGACTAGCACTCCTGATATCAGACCTCCTGCTCTCTTATTCCAAACTCTCTGTCCTGCTCTCAGACCTCCTTCTCTCTTATTCCAGACTCGCACTTCTGATATCAGACCTCCTGCTCTCTTATTCCAAACTCTCTGTCCTGCTCTCAGTCCTCATCCTCTCTTGGTCCAGACTCGCACTCCTGATATCATACCTCCTGCTCTCATTCCAGACTCTCCGTCCTGAAATCTGTCCACCTGCTCTCTTGTTCCAAACGCTCTGACCTCCTGCTCTCTTATTCAAAACTCATACTCCTGATATCAGAGCTCCTGCTTTCTTATTCCAGACTCGATGTCCTGCTCTCAGACCTCCTGCTCTCTTGTTCCAGATTCAATATCCTGCTCTCAGACTTTCTTCTCTCTTATGCCAGACTCTCTGCCCTGCTGTCAGAACTCCTCTCTTTTATACCTCCTGCTCGTCTTATTCCAGACTCGCTGTCCTGCTCTCAGACCTCCTTCTCTCTTATTGCAGAATTGCTCTCCTGCTCTTAGACCTCCTGCTGTTTTATTTCATACTCAATGTCCTGCTCTCAGACCTCCTGCTCTCTTCTTCCAGACTCGCTATCCTGCTCTCAGACCTCATGGTCTCTTATTCCAGACTCCCTGCCCTGCTCTAGTACCTCCTTCTCTCTTATCCCAGACTCTCTCTCCTGCTGTCAGAATTCCTCTCTTTTATACCTCCTGCTCGTCTTATTCCAGACTCGCTGTCCTGCTATTGGACCTCCTTCTCTCTTATTGAAGAATTGCTCTCCGGCTCTTAGACCTCCTGCGCTTTTATTTCATGCTCAATGTCCTGCTCTCAGACCTCCTGCTCTCATATACCTCCTGTTCTATTATTCCAGACTCGCCATCCTTCTCTCAGACCTCCTGCTCTCTTATTCCACACTTTCTGTCCTGCTGTCAGGCCTCATCCTCTTATACCTTCTGCTTGCGTATTCCAGACTTGCTGTCCTGCTCTAAGACCTCCTTTTCTTTTATTCCAGAATGGCTGTCCTTCTCTCAGACCTCCTGCTCTCACATTTCAGACTCTGCCCTGCTCTAGGACCTATATCTCTCTTATTCCAGACTCTCAGTCCTCCTCTCAAACCTCATTCTCTCTTATTGCAGATAAGCTGTCCTGCTCTCAGACCTCCTGCTCTCTTCTTCCAGACTCTCTGTCCTGCTGTCATACCTCCTGCTCTCTCATACCTCCTGCCTGTTTTATACCAGACTCACAGAAATGCTCTCACACTTCTTTCTCTCTTATTGCAGAATGGTTATCCTGCTCTCAGACCTCCTGCTCTCTTATTCAAAACTCTCTGTCCTGCTCTCAGACCTCCTGCTCTCTTATTCAAAACTCTCTGTCCTGCTCTCAGACATCATGCTCTCTTGTTCCAGACTTGATGTCCTGCTCTCAGACCTCCTGCTCTCTTCTTCCAAACTACCTGTCCTGCTCTCAGACCCCTGCTCTCTTGTTCTGGACTCGATGTCCTGCCCTCAGGCGTCCTGCTCTATTATTCCAGACTCACAGTCCTGCTCTCAGACCTCCTGCTCTCTTGTTCCAGACTCGATGTCCTGCTCTCAGACCTCCGTCTCTCTTATTCCAGACTCACTCTGTTGCTCACAGACCTCCTGCTCTCACATTCCAGACTCGCTGTCTTGCACTCAGATCTCCTGCGCTCTTCTTCAAGACTCTCTGCCCTGCTCTTATTCCAGACTCTTTGACCTGCAGTCAGACCTCCTGCTCTCTTATTCCAGACTCGCTGTCCTGCTCTCAGACCCCCTGCTCTCTTATGTTATGTTATGTTATATGTTATGTTATGTTATAAACAGTTTTGTAACACGCTCAATTACTCAGGAGTATCCTGGCGCGGTCGCGTGCGGGAAGGCAGAAACCGGAAGTGTAAGCAGAAACCAGAAAGGGGGGATCAGATTGTTGTATTAAAAAGATGAGTTTTTAAAGCTTTTTTAAAAAGAACAATGTCCTGAATAACACGAAGGTGTAGAGGGAGTGCGTTCCAGGCTCTAGCCGCTGTTACAGAAATAGACTGTCCCCCCCAGCCGAGCATGCTGGAATCGGGGAAGGACCATTCGACACTGACTGGCCGATCTAAGGCAACGTGTAGGGACATACATTGAGAAACGTTTCCTTAGATATAGTGGCCCTTGATCGTGCGTCGCTCTGAAGGAGAGAACCAGGGATTTAAACAGAATCCGCGGTGCCACCAGCAACCAATGTAGGCTACGCAGATGATGGCGGACGCTAGACCTCCGAGGGATGTTAAAGAGGAGCCTAGCTACTGCGTTCTGAATAACCTGAAGACGTTTAATCAGGTAGGTAGGAATACCACTAAACAGAGCATTAGCATAGTCTAGCCGAGAAAGAATAAGGGCACGTGACACCGTCTCTTTAGCTTCCCTCGGAAGTAAAGGGAAAAATCTGTGCAGAGCTTTTAAAGTGCCAAAACAGACACCCGTAAATTTTTTAATATGGTCTTCAAATTTGAGATTTTCGCTAAACCATACACCCAGATTTTTTGCCGGACCACCCATAGATTTGGGGCAGGGGGCATCCGGTGGCCATACAAGTTCTCTGATTCCAAACTCTTTGTCCTGGTGTCAGACATCCTGCTCTCTTATGCTCCCTGTTCTCGTATTCCAGACTCGCTGTCCTTCTCTTTGACCTTCTGATCTCTTATACCTCCTGCTATCTTATTCCTGACTCACAGTCCGGCTTTCGGACATCCTGCTCTCTTATTCCAGACTCTCTGTCCTGCTGTCAGATCTTCTGCTCTCTTACCTCTTGCTCTTTCATTCCAGACTGGCTATCCTACTCTCAGAACTCCTTCTCTCTTATTCTAGACTCTGTTATCAGAACTCCTTCTCTCTAATTGCAGAATTTGTGTCCTGCTCTCAGACCTCCTTCTCTCTTATTCCAGACTCACTGCCCTGCACTAGGATCTCCGTATCTCTTATTCCAGACTCACTGTCCTGCTCTCAGACCTCCTGCTCTCACATTCCAGACTTGCTGCCTTACACTCAGATCTCCTGCGCTCTTCTTCAAGAATCTCTGCCCTGCTCTATGACATCTGTCTCTCTTCGTCCAGACTGGCTGTCCTGCGTTCAGAACTCCTTCTCTCACTTTTTTCTTTTTAAACGATTTTGTTAGTTTTCCGTGAGATCCGACCTCCTGCTTTCTTATTCCAGACTTGCTGTCCGGCTTTCAGACATCATGCTCTCTTGTTCCAGACTTGATGTCCTGCTCTCAGACCTCCTGCTCTCTTATTCCAAACTCTCTGTCCTGCTCTCAGACCTCCTGCTCTCTTGTTCCAGACTCAAAGTCCAGCTCTCAGACCTCCTGCTCTCCTATTCAAACTGGATGTCCTGCTCTCACACCTTTGTCTCTCTTATTCCAGACTAACTGTGTTGCTCTCAGACTTCCTGCTCTCACATTCCAGACTCACTGTCTTGCTCTCAGACCTCCTGCTCTCTTTTTCTAGACTCTCTGTCCTGCTCTAGGATCACCTTCTCTCTTATTCCAGACTCTCTGTCCTGCTGTCTGACCTCCTGCTCTCTTAATCCTCCTGCCCGTCTTTTTCCAGACTTGCTGTCCTTCTCTCAGACCTCCTGCTCTCTTATTCCAAACTCTATGTCCTGCACTCAGACCTCCTGTTCTCTTATTCCAGACTTGATGTCCTGCTTTCAGACCTCATGCTCTCTTATTCCATACTCGCTATCCTGCTCTTAGACTATCTGCTTTCTCATTCCAATCTCGCTCTCCTGCTCTCAGACCTCCTGCTCTCTTATTCCAGACTTGAAGGCCTGCTCTCAGACCTCCTGGTCTCTTATTCCAGACTCGCACTCCTGATATCAGACCTCCTGCTCTCTTATTCCAAACTCTCTGTCCTGCTCTCAGACCTCCTTCTCTCTTATTCCAGACTAGCACTCCTGATATCAGACCTCCTGCTCTCTTATTCCAAACTCTCTGTCCTGCTCTCAGACCTCCTGGTCTCTTATTCCAGACTCGCACTCCTGATATCAGACCTCCTGCTCTCTTATTCCAGACTCGCACTCCTGATATCAGACCTCCTGCTCTCTTATTCCAAACTCTCTGTCCTGCTCTCAGACCTCCTTCTCTCTTATTCCAGACTAGCACTCCTGATATCAGACCTCCTGCTCTCTTATTCCAAACTCTCTGTCCTGCTCTCAGACCTCCTGGTCTCTTATTCCAGACTCGCACTTCTGATATCAGACCTCCTGCTCTCTTATTCCAAACTCTCTGTCCTGCTCTCAGACCTCCTTCTCTCTTATTCCAGACTAGCACTCCTGATATCAGACCTCCTGCTCTCTTATTCCAAACTCTCTGTCCTGCTCTCAGACCTCCTTCTCTCTTATTCCAGACTCGCACTCCTGATATCAGACCTCCTGCTCTCTTATTCCAGACTTGATGTCCTGCTTTCAGACCTCATGCTCTCTTATTCCATACTCGCTATCCTGCTCTTAGACTATCTGCTTTCTCATTCCAATCTCGCTCTCCTGCTCTCAGACCTCCTGCTCTCTTATTCCAGACTTGAAGGCCTGCTCTCAGACCTCCTGGTCTCTTATTCCAGACTCGCACTCCTGATATCAGACCTCCTGCTCTCTTATTCCAAACTCTCTGTCCTGCTCTCAGACCTCCTTCTCTCTTATTCCAGACTAGCACTCCTGATATCAGACCTCCTGCTCTCTTATTCCAAACTCTCTGTCCTGCTCTCAGACCTCCTTCTCTCTTATTCCAGACTCGCACTCCTGATATCATACCTCCTGCTCTCATTCCAGACTCTCCGTCCTGAAATCTGTCCACCTCCTCTCTTGTTCCAAACGCTCTGACCTCCTGCTCTCTTATTCAAAACTCATACTCCTGATATCAGAGCTCCTGCTTTCTTATTCCAGACTCGATGTCCTGCTCTCAGACCTCCTGCTCTCTTGTTCCAGATTCAATATCCTGCTCTCAGACTTTCTTCTCTCTTAGCTCTTAGCTCTGTAATACGGGCCAGTTTTGTAGCCTGGAAGAGTTTCTCCACTTATACTCCAGAGAAGCTGGAAGTAACCGGAATCTCCTTGAACGGATTACCAAACATCAATGATTTCCAAAACTATTATTCTCTCTATCCCACTTTCAAGTTTTATCTTCTTATGTATTCCAATGATCCCAAAATCAGTGCCAAATATGTGGGAACTTCCACTGGAATGGATACTTGTGACATGATATGATTATTCAACTGGTATTTACACACTGTTTAAGCTGACAACGTTTTCCAACCATTGCCCAAATCCTTTAGGTTGGTAAACTTTGGCTCATAAATATCTGTGAGATGCCCTTAAAATAAATCCCTTTGTCTTTCAGTCTGATTCGCTAAACAAGAAATGAGAGCAGAAACAATGGCATTGTCTAAGCAGATGGTATAAGCAGTAGAATGCAGATATATTTTAGTGGTGTTACTTTCCTGCAATTCGAGACACCTGACACTTGAGCAGTTGTGTAATGCTGATAGGAATATTGATGAAATCAAAACGCTTCTGTTTCAGAACTAAAGGGAAATGTAATCTGTTCGAGGTATCAATTTCCCATATGGTTAGCGTTGCATCATTAGCCGGCCACTGTGAACAGAGCTGCAAAGTCTGCTGGATGAGGCCACACTCTCCACTGTTTTACATCAGATGAGACAAAGATGCTGGCAGTGCAGCTTGGAGACAAGTGGTCTGATTTAGACCCTGGTGGGCACTCTCCTAACTTGCCAGGATGATAGTGGTCATGATCCGCCACCCTGGTGGAGGACCATCCCCTGCATTTAGAAATCTCTGCCTGGCTGGGTATGATCCCTCTGCTTTGAAGGAAGCATACACCACGGTATATGGGGCCATGTAACACGTCCCATGCCCATCTCCTCCATACCTTGCTTCGAGGACAAGAGCACGGTGATGGAGCGAGATAGAAAACAAAATTTTGTTTAAACTCGTGAAGTCATATTTCCATAACATGAATAATAATATTAATGATTTATGATATGTCGTGCTAATACAACTTAGATTAAACTTTACACATGGGGGGACTAACATGTGTGCTCATAAACGTGCATAATTGTTGCATCTTTTTGTTCGTGCAAAATAATAAAATAATTTATTGTTTTCGTTTTTGTCATTACTAACTGCTGCAAACTTAAGAGAAGCATGTGCTTGTTTTGCTTTTCCTTGTTTGTGTGATGTCATTTCTACTATTCTAGGTGCATTTAAGTCTCATGGAATAACGGAGACTGGTAGATATAAACGCTGCTTTATTTGTTTGCATTGGCTAGGTAACATTTTGATTAATCGGGTGGGTTAATTAATTAGTAAATCCTGGGGTGGATACAGAATCTACATTATTTCTTACATTAATACTTTTCTTGTGTTTGTTTTATATTAGAAAACTTAAGTTGTCTGCTTTTGGGCCTTGTCTGCCCGAACTACAATATGCTGAATTTTACTTCTGCAAAAGTGCTGAGACGCCCATTCTGAAATAAATTATTCGTCAAAAGCTGCGTTCACAAAGCAAAAACTAACGTGCTATCGTCATTCTGTCGGACATGGCCAAGGTCGAAAAAGAACATTTTGTCAGTCCTTAACTTGGCATCCGCGGAAATCAATTGGAAGTCAATGGACGCTGCGAGAATGACTTTATACAATTGTTGCAATACAAGGAAGCTCCTGGTTGCACTCGGAAGGGACAATGGTCTCTAAGAAATGTGACTTAATGGAAGTTTTGAAAAGTGGGTGACATGTCACTTGTCACTCTCAGCCAATGGGACGTCGAAGATTTCTGAAAACTTTCCTTTGCGTAGTTTAGTTAGCGTAGAAAGGTATAAAAAGTCATGCCCCTAGGGATGGGCTGGCTGCTGCTTTCTGACTTTCCGATGAGGGTGAAGTGCTGACGGACTTTGCGTGGAGCACGTAAGAATCCTCAAAGAACTTTACTTTAAATTCTATCTATTTAGCTCAGTTAGGAAATTAGGTTTTAGAAATGCTAAACTTTATATATTTACTTTAAATTTGATTCACTTACTTAAATTGTATTTTCTCACATTTCTTTACAATCATGCTTGCTTTATTGCTAATAAAACTCATTTATAAAACTATCAACTTATATACCATAATTTAGTAAATAAAATCTTACTTTTGACAAACAAGCTGGTCTTGGTTATTCAGGAGTGTAGGTTACTATTAGCTAGATCACGTCGCCAATGGTGGTCATTTAAATGGTTAAGTTTTATTCTAATGACAATATTCCTTTCGCAGATGTATAAAAATGTATATAGTTTGTAGATAATGTGTATATAGATTTAATTTGACCACCTGATTCAGTAGGCCCAAAATATGTCAGGTTTATAAATGGGTCCATATTTAGTATAGAATTTTGTTTATAGTTTATGAAGTTGGGTAGCGTTGTTTATGATATATTTTCTATAGGCCGCTGGATCAATTCTCTGGTAGCAGAAATTGATGGTTGCTAAGAGTAACCAAGGTAATATGGTGGTTGCTAAGGGTTACTAAAATATTATGGTATGGAAATAGGATCGATGTTTTAACACATGTTGAGTTCGTTTTTCGTGCTATCTGTAAGCTATACCGGTATAGATTGTGTGGCGAGAAATTAGTCACGCAAGCCATCTGTTCTGTTTGTAGTGATATCGCCGAGTATCACAAGAGGTATCGCCGTGTACCATAGTGTTGTCGCCGAGCAACACAGTTTTAGGGCTAGGTCTGAATCTTGTAAAGTGAGGGTTTTCTAAGAAATTAAAGCAGCATGAGAATAGGGACAAAGCGCCTTCCATAAAACTCACTGTGATGAGAGTATTAGTTATATCCGAGCTTGAGTGAAGGGTAAATTAGCGTCGGTGCATGATTATCTATAAACAGGTTAGAGTCCTGTACGGGTACATGTTTCATATCTATAAACAGGTGAGAGCCCTGTACGGATAACGTCGTTATTTTGCTAACGGTGCATGATTTCTATAAACAGGTGAGAGCCCTGTACGGATTTCATGTGTGTTTGAAAATTAGGAAAATTTCAGTGTGAAAGTGCGAGTTTGAATTGTATTTTATGTTCAAGTGGAACTCTTAGAACTTTCACTTCGCGGTGGGTTCAGAGCAAAGCGAGTTCATAATTATACGTGTTAGAAGGGTGGGGTAAGGTTACTCTACTAACAATTGAATATTATCCTTAGTGTGAATAGCGCCGTCTATTCTGAAGTGTGGATACTTGAATGTATGTAAACTATCCTAAATAGTGAAACGAACAGATGTTGTCTTTATAGTCATTGTTAAGAATTAATTTACACTGAAAAGTGTTCTTAAAATGGCGCTGTGAAAAGATTTTGTGAAGGAGGGGTAAGCGCCAGTAGTGAGAAACGAGAAACCGCAGCTGCTGTGTACGTCACAGAGCCGCGCTGGGATTGGGTGACCTACGTCACAAGCTATGTTCTGATTGGCTCTTGAGTCTCTGACGGCCTGTGAGCTGATTGGTCCTTCGGAAAAACTCCAAATTTATTGGTTGAGCAGAAAAGTGACGTAGCTCAACTGTCATTGGCTTGTTAGTGTGTTTCGCGCACGGATTGGTTGTTTTTCGGAACATCCCGGAAATATTTTACGAACGATTTTGTGAATTAGATTTAACTCCTAAAAATGAGTTATCATTTTAAACATGTTGAGAAAAAGCCAACATTATTTCAGAAGTTTAAGAATTTATTTTCACCTGACAAGAAAATCGAAACGCGAGGTGGTAAACTACTTCATAAGTATAAAACACCTGCAGCGTATATGGAAGGTGAATATGGATATCATACTGTCTTATGGTTCGATAGTTGGAAACGCTATACTAAAAACGACGGTGTTTTAACTTGGCCTGATGATGGTTCATTTAATGTAAAAGTCTTAAGAAATTTACGAGAGAAAATGAATGCTCTTGTTCCAAAACCGAGACCAACTCAATTTGAAGCTTTAGTTGAGTGGGAAGACGAGATGTATCAGTTACAAAGAGAAGCTAGTGGAATTAAAAGACCTTCTAAAAATCCACCTTGGAGAAGAGAAACTCATGAAGATAGATTGCGAATGTGGAGACAGGGAAACATGAGTGAAGGATTGTATTTAATTCATGAAATGGTAATGGGTACTCCTACAGGGAAATCTATGGAAAGTGAATCTGAGGATGCAGTTATGGAAGAAATATATACAACTGCTAGAAAGAATCAGCCTTTGAGACCTCCTAGATCATGGTCTACTCCGGTGGTTTCTACTGAAACTTCACCGAGTGCACCTCCAATTAATGAAGCTCCTAAACTTTATCCTAATAATTGTGAAATCATTGAAACTCCTAGAAGACCAGAATTCGAGAATGCTCGAAATGAAGGTAGACATTTTACAATGACTCCAAGAGCAAGAGAACCTCCAAAAGATTATACAAGAGAGGCAAGAAATGTTGAAGATGTTGATTATAATGAATATTTAAGATCAAAAGAAGAATTAATAAAAAGAATGACAAAAGGCATGGAAGCTGTGACAGTTCCAGTAACAATTGGTCCTGTTCAGCCCGTATTTGACCAAAAGGAAACAAACAAAACTGGATTAACTATTCCTTTAAATACAGAAATTCAAAAGGCTGCTGAAAAATTTTATTCAGACTTATCTGAAATAAACTCTTCTAAATCGAGAATGCCTGATTTAACCTTTAATGAGGATTTATCTCCAAAAACACCAATGGGTGCTATATCAGATATAGGGAGTCCTGAAGTCAGGGTAACCACACCAAAACTAGATGTGGCCAAATTAAAAGCGAATATCGAAGAATTAATAATTGGAACAATTGGTCCAGATAGTTTAAATTACTATCGAGATGATGAACTACTGTTCATTTGTAAAAGCATACAGTGGAAAACGAAAAACAAATATGATCAACTAGAGGATCTAGCAGCAGAACTTGAAATCGATGTGAGTAAACAAAAGAATTTTGCGAAACATTACAGATTAGACTTTTCAGAAAGTGACATTGAGAGTTTAAACTCAATGGGAAGAATAGTTCATATTAAAGATTTGATTGTCTATATCAAAAAGTTAGGAGAACTGAACAAATGGAGAGTAAAATGGACGAAAAAGAAGGAAGATGAAAGATTGGAAAAATTGTCAAAACAATTTCCAATGAGAGAAATTGCAGGTGGAGGATATGTTCATGTCCCTTGGTCGAGACAGGACATTCTGTTATTTACAAATGACTTTCCAAAATTGAGGGAGAAACCAGTTGAGTGGTACAGGCAAGTCGATAGATTTATCAAAGTGTCAAAAGTTCTGTGGATTGATTTAGATGGATTTTTTGATATTGTCGTTCCATCTGATCTTTGGACAGAATGTAAAATATCGATTAGTTGGCCAAAAACAGAACCTGAGCGAATCAAAGAAACAGGTGCTCCAAATCCACTTGTAATGGATTTTTATGAAAAAGTAATTGTTTGGATGAAAAAAACAAAATTCCACCCAAAGAAGTCGATTGGGTTAAAATAGAAAGAACAGAACAGGAAACAAAAGAATCAGTTCATTCTTTTTATGAAAGACTACTGTTAATTTTTAAATACAGTGGTTATGAAAAATTAGATGAAAAAGACATGAGCCATTTTGTCTATAGATTTGTTTATGGACTAAAACCTGAAATTGGAGAAATGATCAGAAATAGTATTGTCGGATGGCAATCACTATCTGTAGATGATATTCTAAGAAAGGCTAAGTATTGCAGTGATGAAATAGAAGTAAAACAGAAGAAGCTGAAGGAGAAAGCCATGTGGGCTCAGGTAAAGGTGGCTGAGCAACAGATTGCCAGCATGGGAAATAAGAACACTAATTTTGTTCAAACTGGAAATACAAACCAGATACAAGGAAAGTTTAAAAGTAATAATTTCCCAAAGAAATTTAGCCCAAAGATTGAGGAGTTGAAACAAAGATTACCTTGTTTTAATTGTGGCGAAATTGGACATTGGAGAGACGAGTGTCCTCATCCTCCTAAAAACTTAAAGAATCCCTTATTGAATCCACAGATGCAGAATGGTGTTGACCTGCAGCGACAGCTACAGATACAACAGGGGTTAAACGAATTAAATATTCAACGACAGTTACAGCAACAGCAACAACAACAGGTGAATAATCGTCAAGACCAATTGCCACAACCACCTTTTCCGAATTGTGGGGGAGTTCAAAAATATAATCCAAACGTGGGATTTCAGGGAAGTGAACAGGTAATAAAACCACAAAAACAGCAAAAGCAGCAAAGGGTTCAAATGCAAAATGCTTCACAACAATTTTTATTAGCAGAAAGTCAAGATAGCGATTCTGATGATTATTGTTGACGGTGCCCGAGAGAGGAGGAAGAGTGTGTTGTTGGAGCCACTCTTGAGGTTGACCAGTCTGGTCCTTTTGTAAACGGGAAAGTTAATGATGTAGACATCACTTTTCTAGTGGACACTGGTGCTACCCGTTCTACTGTTAGATCAGTGGAAATTGAAAACCTACCTCTCTCTGGGGATACCATCCAAGTTGTCGGAGTAAGTAATCAACAAATTAAAACTGACTTAACTGATCCAGTACCAGTTGAAATTGGAAACTACAGAGATAAACACAGATTTGTGGTTTGTAATAGTAGTCCAGTAAATCTATTGGGCAGAGACATCCTATGTAAAATGAATTGTAGAATATATTGTTCTCCTGATGGAGTTGAATTACAAACAATGGAGGAAGATGGTTTATACAGAATGACAATGATGATGATGGAAGCAGAAGAAACAAAATTGTTTCCTGCATTTGAAGAAAAAGATTTACCTGAAGAACTCAAAGAAACAGTGAAATCTGAAATATGGGATTTTACTGGAAATGAGATGGGTCTAATGAAAAATGTAGATCCAGTAAAAATTACATTGAAACAGGGAATAGAATTTCCAAACACTCCACAATATAAAATGAAAACAGAAACAATTGAAGGTATTACACCTATAATTGAAAAATTAATCAAACAAGGTGTATTAAAAGAAATGGAGAGTAGCTCTTGTAATTCACCAATTATGGGAGTTAAAAAGTCTAACGGAACATTTAGAATCGTACAAGATTTGAGAAAGGTTAATCAAATTGTCGTTCCATGTTGTCCTGTGGTTCCAAATCCAGCAGTAATTCTATTTCAGATTCCACATGATGCTGAATGGTATACAGTCATTGACCTTTGCAATGCATTCTTTACTGTTCCCTTACATCCAGACAGTTATGAAATCTTTGCTTTCAGATTCCAAGGTAAGACCCTCGGATGGTCAAGAATCCCTCAGGGCTATACAGAAAGTCCTTCAATTTTTAACGAACTGTTAAAAAGATCATTAGAAGATCTAGACTTACCTGGTAGGTCTACGCTAGTGCAGTATATTGATGATTTGTTAATAGCTGCAAAGACAAGAGAAAATTGTGTAACAGACACAATAATTCTGTTAAATCGCCTTGCAGAAGAAGGACATAAAGTGTCCCCAGCAAAACTACAGTTTTGCAAACAAGAAGTAAAATATCTTGGTCACAGAATTGCAAAGGGAAAAAGACAAGTAACAATAGAAAGAATAAAAATGATTCAAGCAATGTTACCACCAAGAACACAAAGACAGGTAAGAATGTTCTTGGGAATGGTTGGTTACTGTCGACAATGGATAAGTGGATTTTCAGTAATTGCAAAACCACTACAAAGACTGACAAAGTCAGATGTAAAAGATCCAATTATTCTCAATGATGCTGAGATGGACTCTTTTGAGAACCTGAAAAAGAGCTTATGCCAAGCTCCTGCTTTAGGTATGCCAAATTATGAGAAAGATTTCGAACTGTATTGCAGTGAGAGAGAAGGATGTGCATTATCTGTGTTAATTCAGAGACATGGAAATTTAAAGAAACCTATTGCATACTTCTCTGCAGTTCTTGATCCAATTGCAAAAGCATTACCAGGTTGTTTGAAAGCAGTTGCAGCTACAAGTATCAGTCTTGAACAAAGTGAGGGGATCATTATGGGATTTCCTGTGAAAGTTTTTGTGCCTCATTCAGTTGAAATATTACTGACAAGAGGTAAGACTCAACATTTAACAAGTAGCAGATTGACAAAGTATGAGAAAATCATACTGGGAGCAGATAATGTTTCGATTTCAAGATGTTTAAATCTGAATCCTTCTACATTACTGCCTGATTCTGAAATTGTTGATGACATTGAAACAGAACATGAATGTTTAGATGTCATGGAATTCTGCACTAAACCAAGAAAAGACATCAAAGACAGACCTTTGTCTGAATCGGATTTTGTCTACTTTGTAGATGGGTCATGCTTAAGATCCGAAGGAGGTGTCTTAAAAGCTTCATATTCAGTTTGTACAGTCGTAGATGTTGAAGAAGCATCATGTCTTGAAGGAGTTCGTTCAGCACAAGTGGCTGAATTGATTGCTTTAATTCGTGCATGTGAAATATCAAAGGATATAAGAGTTACCATCATTACTGATAGTCAGTATGGGTACGGAGTTGTGCATGATTATGGACAACTCTGGTCACAGAGAGGATACATGACATCAGCAGGATCACCAATTAAAAATGCAGTTTTCATTAGGAGATTAATTGAAGCAATACAATTGCCAAAAGAAATCGCCATTGTTAAGTGTGCAGCGCACACTAGAGGAACTGATTATATTTCCAAGGGAAATGCCTTCGCAGATGAAACAGCTAAATACTGCGCAAGGAAAAATTATTCATACAATCGGGAGAGGAGTAAAGAAACTGATTCAAATTCATTAATGTTAACAACTGTTGTAGAAACATGGCATGAGATTAGAGATTTACAAAATGAAGCAGAAGATGAAGAAAAAGACTTGTGGTTAAGATCAGATTGTAGACCACGTGAAGAAGATGGAGTGTGGGTTTACAAAGATGGCAGAGTAGTCTTACCAAATTGCTTGATTGCTGACATGGCCAGATTATATCATGGTCCAGCACATCTGGGAAGAGATTCTATGGTTAGACTTTTCAGAGAAACATGGTTCAATACCAAGTTTAGAACTATTGCTGAATCTTTTTGTCAAAGGTGTTTGTCATGCCAACAAATGAATCCAAACAGAAAATCAGTGGTGGGGACAGGAATAATTGGTCGAGAGGGTGGTCCCTTTACCAGATTACAAATGGATTTCATTGAAATGCCCTTACACAATTGTTTGAAATATGTACTTGTAATTGTGTGCTTATTTTCAAGATGGGTAGAGGCTTTCCCTACACGACATTGTGATTCAATTACAGTAGCAAAACTAATGCTCAGAGAAATCATCCCAAGGTACGGTTTTCCAGTCACTATTGAGAGTGATGGAGGAAGCCATTTTGATAACAAACTGATGAAGTTAATTTGCGAAGCTTTGAGCATTGAGCAGAAAATACACTGTGCATACAGACCAGAGGCATCAGGAGTAGTTGAACAAATAAATGGAACAATTAAAAACAGAATTGGAAAAATGTGTCTTGAAACAGGTATAAAATGGACTGATGCTCTTCCACTTGTTTTGATGTCATTAAGAAGTACACCAGATAAAAAGACAGGTTTGAGTCCTCATGAAATTTTAATGGGAAGAGTTATGAGACAAGCTTTTGTACCTGTAGGTAAACTGTTGAGCATAAATGACAGTGCAATTTTGGATTACTGTAAAAGGTTATCTGATATGGTAACTTCTGTGTCTAATCAGGTGGGAACTGAAGCTCAATCAGATGAAAAGGTTTTGACACATGATCTGAGACCTGGCGATTGGGTCAGAACGAAAGTACATCGGAGAAGGAATTGTCTAGCTCCTAGATGGCAGAAACCTAGGCAGATAATTTTGATCACTACTAATGCTGTAAAGTGCAGAGGATTGAAACGTTGGATTCATCCTAGTCATACTATTCCAGTACCAACTCCTGAGAGTTCTGATGTTGAAAGTGATACCACAGACGATTCTGATTCTGAGGCAGAAGGCGAAACAGAAGGTGAAATAATTCCAGATTCTGAAGATCGACAAGAAAGTCGACATCTGGAAACTGTGCCAGTGAATGGAAATTTGACAAGAAAAGACTTGGAAATAATTGAAATAGATTCTGAAGGTGAAGAGAATCTGTTAAAAGGAAAGATAACTGAAGATTCGGTTGTCTCCATTGAAGACAAAGAAGCAGAACAAAAAGAAGTTTCAGACCAGGAGAGTATCGAAAGGCAGAGAACAAACTCTGAAGTAAGGAACAGAAATCCGAAATCTGGGAAGTTGGGGGTAATTGAGGAAGAGGAGGAAGACGAATTACCGAGTACCAGTGATGGAAGACAAAGTGAAGTTCCTGAAGGAGTGAAATTGCCGAATAGAGAAGTTCCTGAGTCAATTGAGATTTCAGACTACGAAACTGAAGAAAGTGACGTGGAAGGTGAAAGTGAAAATAGAAAGAAAAGGACTTGGAAGTCAGAATCAAATAATTCTGAACCAAAGAAGAAGTACGTGAGAAAAGCAGACTACTGGCCAGGTGGAAGATTGAGAGTCAGATTGATCAAAAAGCCAAAAGAACAAGTTGAAGAAATCAGTAGTCAAAAGAGTCCTGGAAAAGAAGTTGGAGTTGGAAGAAAAATTGAAGTGATATCGAGAAAAGGGAAGAGAATAATAAGACCAAACCAAAAATACAAGTCTCCTGAGTGGACTTACTTAGTAATTCCACCTGTTATTGACATATATGATAGTAGTGAAGAAGAAAACGAAATCCAAGAAATTAGTGACAATGATTGAGGTACAGAAATATTAAATTGGCAAAAGGCTGAAGAAAATTTGTTAGTTGACACAAGGTCGAAGAAAAACTGTTTAGTTGAAGAAAACTTATGTATGACATAAGGTCGAAGAAATCTTGTCTAGGGTTTTAAAAAAAAAAATAAAAAAAAAAAATATATATATATTTTAAAAGGGGGGTGTAAATATAAATTTAGAATTTTAAAATTTATTTTTATTTTTTTGAGGCTAAAATTAACCAAGAATGCCTTATGTTAAGGAGAGCACTTCAAAGTGTTCTGTTTTTAAAAGATGCTGTAAGATGACTCTGGTGTGTCTGCTCATTTTAGTTCTGCTCTGGTTGGTTCTAGCTGTGATTATCCCTTTGGAAATGAATAGAGAATTACACAAAGTTAACATAACAAGCAAAGCTCTGGTTAGCCAAACTAAACATAGTGCGTCTACAAAAGTTATTGATCATCAGCCTAACATTCATCAAGATAAATCAATTGGTGATTTCTCAAGTAATACATTCACAAAGCTATTGAGTGAATATGTTAAGGTAATGGATGCAAAAGACTGCTACGTCTGCGTTAAGTTACCTGCTTCTGTTTCTGAGGGAGTAACATATAATATGCTTCCTCTCACTTATGCTGTAACATGTAGTGTATTAACTAGTTTATTTTATCAAACTGGACGTTTAGAATATTACTATTCAAATTATGATGAAATTTTTGCAAATATTAAGATTGATAATGCTTTAAATAAGCATAAGAAAGCAAAACAAATGAGAGAATTTTTCCTTGTTACTAATGAACTCACTTACGAGTATGCTTACAAGAATAATCTAACATGCAAATTAAGTGCTGAAGGAAAGAAATTTTTGAACATGGTTGAGGAGAGAAGAGCAATTTATAAGAGGAATGAATTAGTCAAGCAGACTAAGTCAAGTTTCTGGCAGAAAGAAGATGAGAAATTAAATGGCAAAATGCTTGAAAATATTGCAATTCACATAGACAAACCAGTTAGTGGAAAACTTTGCATTAGAAGAGATAATACACTTTTTGATAATTATTTTGTAGGTGCAAGTAACTGTGAAGATACTTATCAGATTTTGGGAGGTTGGGGATTTAAAGGTGGAAAAGATCCTATCTTTCCTGGGATTTATTTGTTTGTGGTGACAAAGCCTACTACAACCTTCCAGACCACTGGTATGGAACTTGTTATGTGGGAATTGTTTTTCCTAAAGTGTTTCATGTTGACAGAGATTCAGAAGGATTGTTTAAAATTCATAATTATGTAAATAGAGTTAAAAGAGAAACTTTTACTGAAGTTCTGGGAGATATTTTTCAAGCTGTAATACCTTTTGTTGGTATAACCCTAAATGCAGGAAGAATCAGAAAATTGTCCACTATAGTTGATAGATTATCAACTGACACAGCTGATGGATTTCAATTAGTGAATGTTGAAGTTATTGCAATTAGATCTATGGTAATTCAAGACCGCCTTGCTTTAGACATACTCCTAGCAAAAGAGGGAGGAGTCTGTGGCATTTTACATGTACAACATTGTTGTACATATATACCTGATGAAAGTAAGAATATTGAAATGTATATTAAGAATATTACGCAAATGCATTCAGAGATAATTCCTTTTGAAGAAGATGATTTTACAGGGAAACTTTCAAAAAGGTTTCAAGCAATTAAAAACTGGTTTCATGATATTGGAAGTTCAATTCTTGGCAAGATTCTGGCACCTTTGATTATAATAGTATTCATTTTTATTTTGACCAAAATAAGTTGTTTGTTACATAAAAGAAAGAAACAGTTGAAAGAGAAGAAAAGAATCTATAAACTCAGAAAAGAAGAAGAAAGAGAGATCGAATTACAGGAGTTACATAGAGAGCGTTATGCTAATTCCAAAGATTATGCAGAAACAAACTTTTAGGTTTACTGATACAAATGAATTTGAATCGATTTCTTAGAAATTTAAATTATCAAAATTTTGAGTGCTGGTGTGGTGATTTGTTAATCACCAGATGAGGGAGTTGATGGAGCGAGATAGAAAACAAAATTTTGTTTAAACTCGTGAAGTCATATTTCCATAACATGAATAATAATATTAATGATTTATGATATGTCGTGCTAATACAACTTAGATTAAACTTTACACATGGGGGGACTAACATGTGTGCTCATAAACGTGCATAATTGTTGCATCTTTTTGTTCGTGCAAAATAATAAAATAATTTATTGTTTTCGTTTTTGTCATTACTAACTGCTGCAAACTTAAGAGAAGCATGTGCTTGTTTTGCTTTTCCTTGTTTGTGTGATGTCATTTCTACTATTCTAGGTGCATTTAAGTCTCATGGAATAACGGAGACTGGTAGATATAAACGCTGCTTTATTTGTTTGCATTGGCTAGGTAACATTTTGATTAATCGGGTGGGTTAATTAATTAGTAAATCCTGGGGTGGATACAGAATCTACATTATTTCTTACATTAATACTTTTCTTGTGTTTGTTTTATATTAGAAAACTTAAGTTGTCTGCTTTTGGGCCTTGTCTGCCCGAACTACAATATGCTGAATTTTACTTCTGCAAAAGTGCTGAGACGCCCATTCTGAAATAAATTATTCGTCAAAAGCTGCGTTCACAAAGCAAAAACTAACGTGCTATCGTCATTCTGTCGGACATGGCCAAGGTCGAAAAAGAACATTTTGTCAGTCCTTAACTTGGCATCCGCGGAAATCAATTGGAAGTCAATGGACGCTGCGAGAATGACTTTATACAATTGTTGCAATACAAGGAAGCTCCTGGTTGCACTCGGAAGGGACAATGGTCTCTAAGAAATGTGACTTAATGGAAGTTTTGAAAAGTGGGTGACATGTCACTTGTCACTCTCAGCCAATGGGACGTCGAAGATTTCTGAAAACTTTCCTTTGCGTAGTTTAGTTAGCGTAGAAAGGTATAAAAAGTCATGCCCCTAGGGATGGGCTGGCTGCTGCTTTCTGACTTTCCGATGAGGGTGAAGTGCTGACGGACTTTGCGTGGAGCACGTAAGAATCCTCAAAGAACTTTACTTTAAATTCTATCTATTTAGCTCAGTTAGGAAATTAGGTTTTAGAAATGCTAAACTTTATATATTTACTTTAAATTTGATTCACTTACTTAAATTGTATTTTCTCACATTTCTTTACAATCATGCTTGCTTTATTGCTAATAAAACTCATTTATAAAACTATCAACTTATATACCATAATTTAGTAAATAAAATCTTACTTTTGACAAACAAGCTGGTCTTGGTTATTCAGGAGTGTAGGTTACTATTAGCTAGATCACGTCGCCAATGGTGGTCATTTAAATGGTTAAGTTTTATTCTAATGACAATATTCCTTTCGCAGATGTATAAAAATGTATATAGTTTGTAGATAATGTGTATATAGATTTAATTTGACCACCTGATTCAGTAGGCCCAAAATATGTCAGGTTTATAAATGGGTCCATATTTAGTATAGAATTTTGTTTATAGTTTATGAAGTTGGGTAGCGTTGTTTATGATATATTTTCTATAGGCCGCTGGATCAACGGCTAATAAAGTAGGGTAGTACTAGCCTCAATATGGTGGGACGCCGTCGTTGTGGCCAAGACTAGTTATATTTAGACATAAATATATATTTCTCAGCACAGACATAACTTAGCCTTGTTCTGCAGGTAAACTTGCAAACTGGATAAACATACCTATACATATGTGCATCAATTCTATTGAATTACTGACCCTCATTAAGGAAATACTTTGATGCTTTAATATCAGGCACGTACGGATTCTAAAAATGTACCATATAGAATATGCTTCAGAGCACCATGATATGTACATTTATCATTAACGCTATTGCTACTGATTTCTATTCAGAAGGCGCAAATGCGTCCAGTTGCTATCGCAATGCAATGCCAATCCCCCCCCATGCCTGAATCTCTGCTACCCTCCCACTTTATGAAGACTGGGGTCCATTTAAGTCTCTTGCGTGCATGACTGTGTAATGGCTCTGTCCAATGGCACACACCTAATGGATCGAAGGCAAGTCATCTGTGCCTGGTCTATGCCCAGATCACGGCTGTGGCAAACGTCTTTCGACTTCTCGCTCCCACCCGCAAGCCTTTGCACCAGAATTATATTTCAACAAGTAAGAAAGACACCTTCTGATACTAGTTCATTCTCACCCCAATTTAGACTGCTGCAGTCCTAAAACTTTAACCTTAGGCAAAATCTTCTCTGCAGTGTACGATCATCCTCTCACTGGCAAACCTACCACTTTACTAGTGAGCGGCTTCTCCACCCTATACTACTCAATGAGCGAAGCTACCACAACAAGCTACAGAAATTTACAATTTTATTTTGGACAATAAATTGGACTTAGGGCCTGATTTAAATGGCGGCAGATAGGTTACATCGTAACAAAGGTGGCAGATATCCCATAATATAAATCTCCATATATACTATTTATTTATTTATTTGAAAAGTTTTATATAGCGCTGGCTAGACCCGAAAGTATCAGAGCTCTTTACATGAGTATCAGACCATAGTTGCAGGTTACATCATTACAAGATTACACAGTTTCAAAGCATAGTTACATAGATACATGTTAGGTCGAAAAAAAAATAAGGACGTATACGTAAGGGAAAGAGCAGGCATTGGGGAGATTCAGGGGCGAGGGGGTAGGAGCAGGGGAAGTAGACAAATAATGGGATTTATATTTCAGCAGACAGGACATCCGTCACTGACTGTTGTGACGAGTAACCTGTACGCTGAGATCTAATTCAGACCCTTAGTCTTCATAATTGAAACATGTCCATGCCACGCCCATGTCTGACGTCAGGGCCGGACTGGGAACCGAAATCGGCCCTGGCAAAGTGCTCAGCCGGCCCCCCCTCTACCCTGGGGGTGCGACCGCACTCTTTGCCGGGGCCAGTTTTCGGCCGATTTTGTTACAGGGCCGTTTTTGCAGCTATGCTGCAAAAAACGGCCCTGTAACAAAAACGGCCCCCTGGGGCCCAAAACCGGCCCCCACCCATGCGGCCGACCGGGGGATTGCCCGGTGCCTACAACGGCCAGTCCGGGCCTGCCTGACGTGGTGTTAGCCGTTTGTAACTCTTATAAATGTATGCATGGCAAGTGCTGCGGTAAGACTGGGGGTGGGGGTGGTGTAGTAGTGATGTCCTGCAACAACCTAGTCTTAAGCTTTGTCTGCGCCAAGAATGTATCTCTTGTTTTGCTGTTACGACTTCATAATTACTAGTCATGAGCAACTTTATTATGCTTCACTCTCTGCATCCACATCTAGGCTCGATTCTGATACATCTATTTGGCTACACTAATTCGTATGGGCACCTGTGCATCAATGCCGATGAAACCATTGGCCCAGCGGTGGCGCCTCCACTATGGCTGAGGAGCACCTCCCCACTCCCTGAAGAGGGGAGCGAAAAGTAAAATACAGATCATTGTATTTTTCATCCCGTAGCCGAGTCTTGGGGTTGGGCCACAGCACTGCAGCAGGGAGAGGAGGAGTAGTGGGCCCTGCTGGCAGTGTGCATGACGGCTTGGCCGGCCATCTTATGTTGGCCAAGCAATCATGTGTATCAACATCTCTCAAACCCAGCTATGTTGCTGGGTGGAGAGAGCTGCAGACACAGGCTCCCTACTCGCAATGGACCACAATACAAGCCCGCTCTGCTCAATACTGACACTGCTCTCATGGGTATGAGAGCAGTGTCTGGACTGGCCGGAATGATGGCTGGGAGCTTTAGCCTGTGCACAGAGAAGCAGAAGACCAGTGAGCAGAAGACCAGCAAACAGAAGACCAGCAAGCAGATGACCAGCGAGCAGAAGACCAGCAAGCAGAAGACAGGCCAGCAGAAGACCAGCGAGCCGAAGATGAGCAAGCAGAAGAACAGCGAGCAGAAGACCAGCGAACAGAAGACCAGTGAGCAGAACACCAGCGAGCAGACCAGCGAGCAGAAGAACAGCGAGCACAAAACCAGCGAGCAGAAGACCAGCAAGCAGAAGACCAGCGAGCAGAAGACGGCAGGTACTTTTAAAATTGTTTTATTTGTTACAGGCCCCCCTGGCATTGCTCCCACCATGCGCACCTCCCCACTCTGCCTCACCACATTTTCCTAACACCAGCCGCTACTGCATAAGCTTTATTTTCAGTTCATCTGAATTTATTTGTCAACCCTATAGCTCACAATTTCTGAGCACCGACAAAACAGACATTCCGTTTTCTATCTTGTTTACTGTCCTCTTTCCAGCAAAAAATAACCTAACATGTTTAGACCAATTTTGCTTCTAGTAAGCTTTCTTCTCATCTGGTAAAACGTAGCCTTCACATTGGAGCTAATCTTGAATCTGTGATCTCAAATGCTCATATCTGGTTGAAATAAGCCTATGACAATATTACCCTGTTAAAAACAAATGGCTCCCTTTGATCTACTTTTTCTGCTTCCTTGTACACCGAAATCCTTCAAAATCTGACAAGAACTTGAAAGGCTCTCAAAAGGCTTTGGTGCTCCGAGTATTCTCTCCCGACGGTTTGCAAGTATCAGACACCTATAAAAAATACAAATAGGGGGTTAGAGTGGGC
The DNA here is from genome assembly GCF_964261635.1 of Lissotriton helveticus. Lineage (NCBI taxonomy): Eukaryota > Metazoa > Chordata > Amphibia > Caudata > Salamandridae > Lissotriton > Lissotriton helveticus. Next base: position 73,337,246 of record NC_136064.1, read on the forward strand.
CAGTCTGCCTACTACTGCATATGCATTAGCACTGTAGGCAACTCTACCAGGGAACTACCTAAGATTTGCAATGAACTACCTGAATGGTCTGCCTGTAAGACTGCAGTTGTGTCTTCACAAGACGTTTGTGAAACACCAGCATCCCCTTTCCATCACTAAAATTCACAGCATTCAAGCCACATTTATTCTTTTAATGGCTTATCTCAGTTTTCAGACCTAGTAAAACATCAAAGCCAGTGGTTCAAGGGAACACAGGCTATCACTGACCTTCCTACCCATCATTCTGGGTATAACATTGTGTTCCCACTTGGACTCATGTTGTATGTACATCTTCCATCCCCTAATCACTGTCTCATTCACTACTTGCGTTGTCCTCTTAGACCAGATTTACAAATTAGAAATAATGTATATTTGAGCGTGTTTACATTAGCAAAATCAGGCTTCGATAAGACATCGGTGGGCCTCAGACTTCGTGAACTGACGTGCTATTTTATTCTTCGGTCTGCTGGAGTTCTTTTCCATTAATAGAAAGTAGTGGGATCTTTTATGTGGTGGAACTTCTCATACTGTATCTCACTTGTAGTTCGAAGGAAGCCTCGCCAGAGATGTTCTTGTAATATTCCAAATAATCAAGCCTGCTGCTGCCTGCAGCCACAACAATGTGTTTATTTGTTTAAATGGTTTATTGTTCAACAGTAAAATGTCATGTCCCTTGTAGGGGATAATTAAATGTTAAAATGTGGCTGATCTCTAGAGTAGCCTGAAGTAGCATCTTCTTGTTGTTTCCACCGTACAATTCCCAGGAAGATTCCTTTATTGAAACCAACTGATTTGAACACAATGTTATCTGAGAAATGCTGGGCTCATGACTGGACAATTGCCTGTGGGCACCTTTGTAGAGTCTCCAAACCTATCAACTTAACACACCTCAGCTCATTCAAAAGCATCAGCAAGGCTATTGATGGGTCATCTTAGGCAAGCCTTCATCGTGCATCACCTCAGACATTTGCACTGGGTCCCAGGTGGTAAACACATCATTTTTAGGAACCTCAGCATCTTCCACAAAGCTTGTTTTGGCCGACACCCACTCTTTATTAACAGGACAATTCTCTCTACTTGCCTTTATTTATTTAATTTATTTATTTATTTAAAAAGTTTTATATAGCGCTGCTGGCACATGAACAGAGCAGGTACATAATAAGTAAAATAAACAGTAAGAAATGGACAAGATACAGTGAGAGAAGTGGTCGTTAGAGCAGATTAGAGGTGGTGCAGGGGGAGTTGAGGTTAACGCTAAGGGAGAGGGTGAGGAGGGAGGAGGGTGAGATGAGAGGGGGAGAATGTAGGGTGACAGAGAGAGAGTGATAGATGGGAGATGAGGGAGTTCAAGGTCAGTAAGAATTAAGAACCCCAGTATTTATTGAGAAGAGCTTTGAGTCTCTTTTTGAAGAGAGGATAGGAGGGGTTGCATCGAAGTTCTTTGAGTAGTGCATTCCAGATAGTGGGGGCATTGCCAGAGAATGCACGAGATTGGGTCTTTTTGCATTTAAGTTTGGGAGGGATAAGGACTAGGGAGTTAGTATTTCTCAGCGATCTAGTGATCCCTGCTTTTTGTAGTTTACTTGACAGGTAAGAGGGGGTGTCTTGGTGAAGAGCTTTATGGGTAATGCAAGCAATCTTGTAGGTGGAGCGACCTTCGATTGGGAGCCAGTTCAGGTTTTTGAGGACAGGGGCAATGTGGTCGAATTTTCGACAGTCAGAAATAAGTCTGGCAGCTATGTTGAGGACAGATTTAATTGGTGCCAGGTGGACCTTGGGGGTGCCTGCCAGAGTGGCGTTTCCATAGTCGATCTTGGATAGGACAAGAGATTGTACGACAATTTTGAAATCATCAGCTGGAATGAAAGGTTTAACTTTTTTGAGGTGGTGTAGGGTGGAGAGAGCACTTCTTGCTGTATTTTTGATGTGGGGGATGAGGGTAAGGCCTTCCCTTGCTCTTCGTTCTACTTCATCCAATGTATTTGACATCCCCCAATCAGACCTGTTTGGGGTGCTAATCCATTGCTACCTGACGGCTAAGTCACAGAATTTCCTTTAATTGTTTTATAGCTAACTAGCAATCATCTACATTCAGGAAAGCCTTCAAAACTTGGCTTTTCTCTCAATAATTCCTTTTGCATCTGCACAGCTACCGAGTGTCAGGATATCCTCAGTGGTAGTCATGTTCTCCCTAAAATCCACAAATAAAGGACCTTAAAATAAAGGCAAGGAATCAGGTGGATGAACTATGAATAGAACCACAGAAGAGCCTTTCAAATAACTGGACAATGGTCATAACATCAGGGGCTCTACCGCTCTGATTAGGACATGTGGTTACAACCACCAGAGTAGTCTTTCTCTCTAGCCACACATAGGCACTGGTCAATGAAAACCCGATGTGGTCTGCAATGGGTGCTACAAATGTGCATAAAGACATTTTTAATGGCATTTCATGCAAATACACAAATTATACAAATGATGTAGGAAGACCTCGTGATCTTCAATAGCAGCATATCTTGAACCCAAATAATTGTTCCTGGTCTGCAAGTGGTAAGTATTATGCACGCCTCCTTCCTGCCTCTAGTCACCCAGAAGCGAGTACCAGATTGATTCATCCTTCACAATGCTGAAGATACAATGTTCCAAGCATCTCCCACAGTGCCACATAGCAACTTTTGAGACACAACGTGTTAAACAAAAAAACAAATACAGTAGAGTAGGTGCATATACCAGATGGGAATCTATTTTATAACACACTCAGGATCCATCATTATATAATAAATACTGTCTTTAATAAGCACTGCCTGTTATTAATCATGCAAAACACTCACACTGAAGCGGTAATAAAGAACGTAAAATATCTCTATATAGGTGGGTGGCAATGGTGGAACCGGCTCGGATGTATGACATTACAATGCATGCTTTCACCACGCATGCCTGTACAATGCAATTTTTACAACGCATGCCTTTACAACGCATAGTGCTTAGGGGTGCTGGATAGTGAATAGTTTAATTTACTATTCCAACTCCAGTCCCCGTGGATAGTAGGGAGGGTGTTGGATAGTAAATTAAATCTATTCCCTATCCTAGAGCGCCCCCCAGCGCTATGCGTTGTAATGACATGCGTTGTAATAGTTGCATCGTAAAGGCACTGCGTGGTAAAAGTTGCGTTGTAAAGGATGTTTCCCCCTGTGGTGAGGTCTTCTTGAGTCCTATTTTGAGCAATACTAGTAATAAGACTGGCCTAGCACACAAAGTTCACCCAAAAGGGCCACCACAACCTTGCGGGCCAGTAGCCAGAAAGTGTCTGATTACAGTATGAATATTTGGCGTCAATAAGGTTCCTGCGTCTTTAAAAATTAGGTATTTGTATTTAGGAAAATTGCCTTAGTGAACCAGCATCTTCAAGCAGGTTTACCCAAGGGCTTTCAAGAAAATCCCTAAATCCCACGTCAAGTTAATTTTGATTCCAATCTGGATGTAAGCAGTGATAATAATCCTATGTGTTTGAAATGCACCATCTGCGAAAGTATCAGAACAGGTATTGGCAAAGCTAACATGTTTCACCTGGGCAAGCTGTTGCAGTGTTTGTCCTTGGCAAGCTGTTGCAGTGGTTATATTTACATTCTTTTTATTGCAAGCACACGCCACAGAAACAAAACGAAGAAAACTGCCTAAATGTAGTGGTCTAATGTACAATAACATTTTATATTAAAAAATAAATGGGCCATTGCACATAAATGTAATAGAACAATACAGCCACATCCTAGCAAGCAATTAAAGTCTACAGTAGCCCAACAAACAACTGAATCGAAAAGATGTATTTGTAAAATAACAAGGATTTTCAATTTTTTTGGAACCATTAATATTTTAAATGAATGCTACTGTATAAAATCACAGATATTGTAGTTCATAAAACACCTGTTTCAGACAGTGGGCCAATTCACAGAACTAACTTAACACAAAATCCTAAACTTACTACCATTTTGGTATTCACAGAAGGCACTTGCTCATTTCGGTATTCACAGAAGTTAGGAGTCCCAACTTTAGGACTCCTAAATGCCTTCTGTGAATACCGAAAGTCTTAAAGTAAGGATTTTTCTCAGTTTAGAAATCCTAAAGTTACAACTCCTAAACTGAGAAAAATCCTAACTTTAAGTCTTTCGGTATTCACAGAAGGCATTTAGGAGTCCTAAAGTTATGAGTCCTAACTTTACTACTCCTAAACTGAGAAAAATCCTAACTTTAAGACTTTCGGTATTCACAGAATGCATTTAGGAGTCCTAAAGTTAGGACTCCTAACTTCTGTGAATACCGAAATGAGTAAGTGCCTTCTGTGAATACCAAAATGAGTAAGTGCTTTCTGTGAATACCGAAATGAGTAAGTGCCTTATGTGAATACCAAAATGGTAGTAAGTTTAGAATTTTGTCTTAAGTTAGTTCTGTGAATCGGTCCCAAACTTTTCAAATGTGGATTTTGGAGACCAATTTATTACAAGGAAGGTCAAAGTCAAAATATTTGATCGCTGATAGTCAAACAGAGTTCAAATAATGCTGTCCCTTAGATCAAACATCCTTATTAATCATGTTATTGAGAGCAGAAGATGGAAATCGTTGCAATGATGTGAATCAGCAGAAACCCTGCCAGCACCTGCTTCATTCCACTTGGAACCTTTCAAGGATGTAGTACAAGAGGTGACAGCAAGAGAGAACAACTCTCAAAGGTTCAATTATATTTTGAAGGGCTTCAAAGGTGGAGATGGTACTCTATAAATAGATTCAAGGATGAGAAAGGTGAGATCAGGTCAAGTAAAGGAATTAATATGATTATTTTAAAGTTGGCTTTTCGCTGAGTTCGATTGCGTGTCCAAACTGCATGGATTCAGAAGTTCTAGCGGGCAGGTGTACTTACAACAGATACAGATCCACCTTTTAGTTTGAATACACATCATATGAAAATAATATTACTGGCGCCGAGAAAAGTTACTATTGTCTTTAGGTTACTATATTCTGAAGACAAAATTTAAGCACACAAGATTGACTAGTACAACAGGAAAGGATAAAGCATTGAAAAAAAAGAGCACTAGCAAAGGTAAGTAATGCCTCCACCCCTGGTACTGCCCAGTGGTTAATTTGTAAAAAGTATAAGTGCCGGGACTCTCATCTGGAGGCCGCTTGCACCAGCCCATTTCTGCTGTTAGCGCTGCCTAAAACAGAACCAACTACTAAAAATGGGGAATGGATGTGGCGTAGTGGCCAGAGCTGCCAGCTGTGGAGCTGGGGTACAAGGTTCGAGTTTTAGCTTCGACTCAATATCCTGTGATTCGGAGCAAATCATGTAATCTCCCCATAAATGAATGTATTCTTAACTGGTGCTCATGAAAAGCTCCGGTGTTGATTAACGCCTTAACCGCGGCAGCAATACTGCCGCGGTGCAGGGCGTTCCATTAGGTGGGCGGGGCTGCGTCGGCCAACGAACGTGCGCAGCACTACCGAGGTAGTGCTTGCGACGGCCATTGGCCGACGGGCCGACTTTAATGGTTAAGTGCTGGTACTGATCACCGGAAACCACTGGCTCCAATTAAGCCCTGGTACTGCCATTCACTTCCTTTTAGGCAGATGTTCACATGTGATCAGGCCAATGCCATCACTACCACTGCAAGAAAGGCAATAGTTTAAGAGGGTTGATTCTTTGCCCCATGCTCTATGCTGTGGTAGGTGGAAGGAAAGTGTGAATGGCAGTTGAACAAACCAGTGAATGAAGGCGTTCACCCAAAGCCTCTGTGTGTATGTCTGGGAAAGTATTTTCTTACATGACACTGGCTAGACAGCTATAACTGTCTATAGTCCAAAGAGTAAAACTAGGTGGAATCCCATAGATTTCTGGCATACACATACTGATCCTTTCTGATGGCGATCCGCAAAGATGGCGAGGCAACTGTCCGACTCTGTTAATGCCCCATCTCTGACCCTCTTCCCTGCAGCCAGTGCAATCTTGCAACCCTAGAACTATGTTTAATAACCTCGTGTGCATCCTTTAACCAGGCAGGCTTGGCACATGCCTTTGGTATAATTTAGATCACTTGACTCACCACTCGCCAAGACCTGATATAATCTTGTAAACTGAGATATGGGCAACTAAAAGATCATGCGACTCGCCTTTAGTCCAGCTTGAAAGATGTGACTGTGGCAACATTCCAGGCATTGTACTGCTGAATTTTGTGAATTAGGAAAAATGCCACCTGTGAGAGAGCTTACTTTTACAAGGGCACCTTAACAATTCCATTTCAGAATCAGGACGCTACCTATTTATTCTTGCTTGGCATTGGGCCTGATTAAGAGTTTGGCGGTGCGGCACCGGGTCCGACCTGCCGCCACAACGTCAAACCCATGGTTGGGTCGCCAGCCAGATTACGAGTGTTTCTCATGTTTGGAGGGCTTTTTTTTACAGTCCCACGGCAGTGCCCTAAAAAGAGGCACCGCAATGGAAACGACAAAAACATTTCCGGCACAGCTGGACTATAGAGTCCATGCCGTGCAGGAATTGGGGTGCATGCACACAGGGGGGCAAATGTTGTGCCCCCCTGCATAAACTTCATGGCGCAGAGGGACAAGGGGGTCCCGCCTAACATATTGTGGCCTTATGACTGCCACGCCACAGCAGCTGCAGTGGGGCAATGGTGCTTAAATTGCCCCAATCGTAATAGGACGTTGGGAAGACCGCCACCGCCGCACCGCCATGAGTCTGGCAGTCCGTGGACCACCAAATTCGTAATCAGGCCCTTAGTGTTGCACCATACTGTCATTTAGCTCCTGATTTAAAGCTATTATTAATTTTCTTGTAATCAATTAATCTTCTTGGCAACATATGCATGCTGTTATTCGAACTTTGCTCCAATGAGCACTGCCGTTGTGCTTGTATAGCATCCATCCATTAGATCTATGTACAGGATTGCTAGTGACACATCTGAGGTGTCTATGATTTGCTTTTGAAAAATGTAATAAAAAACTAACAAAAAAACAAAAACGAATTGACAGGAGTGCTTAATTTGTTTTACAAAGTGTGGGGGCCCAAAGATTTTCTTAGGTGCTCACTGCTGATTTCCGCTGAACACTATGGCTGGCGGCCTCATCTCCACCTCAAGTGTCTTTCTTTGACCACCCTGCACTTCCTGTCACTTTATCACACTGTTGCAGGTTCTTCCATCCTGCTATAACGTGTTGTCACTGCATTTCTTTCTTTCTGTTCCCCCTCCCTCCATTTGCTGTCTGTCTGTCTCTTGCACTGGGTCAATGTCTTATGATAAAAAATATGTCCTGATCCCCAAAAACTAGTGTTAGTGCCCGTCAGTGTATACATTAGGCGGTATGTGCGAGGCTGCTTTTTAGAGCGCCCAAGGATTCACAAAGGTGTGAGGGGGCTCTGTATGCATGACTAATGCATTTAATGCGGTGATGGGGTCACCAGCGCTAAAATGCGTTAGTCTAACCCCTGATGTGTGATACTTGGCAGGGCTAGGTGCCACCATGTGCAACCCCTGGTGCAAATGAAGCAGTAACGACAAGGGCAGTGTAAGCGTTACCGAACATCAAGCCCTGGATGGCTGGTGCCACTCCTGACAATGCCAACTTTTCTCTTCACCTAGACTCCTCTGGGTCTTCCTCTTGAGCAGATGCGTGCACAGGTAAATGTTCTCATCCAATCTCACAGCTTTCAATGATAAGGGACGGCAAATGAAACGCCTTTGTGCACGTGGTGGGAAGGAAGGACACAGATGGAATTCTGAGATGCAACAGGAATTCTGGGAAAACAATGGGCTGCTGCAAAGCATGTCAGTCATATCCTTCCTCAGGAATGCTCGAGTGCTTCTCAGAATAGCTGCTATCTATTTGTTGAGAGGGGTCTTGAGCCATCTCAGCAACACTGCTGTTGTGCATCTGTTCTGACCCAGGTATGTGTTTTACAAATGCACTGAGACATCTTCAGTGCTTGCTTTCTTTAGTAACATCAACTACCTTTTCTGTCTCTTGCTTTCAGATGTCACTTACTTCATTCGGCCCTTGTTCTTGGAATATCTTTCCACTTTGACTGACCTCACCTTACTATGTAAAAACAAATAAGAATATGTGTCATGTTCAGTTTTAATTGTAAGTTCACCATATGATTGCTATATGCTGTGTATTTTCCTGGTAAACTCTCGTGCTTGGATTTAAATTTGTTTCTCAATGCCAATTGCTTTTTCCAGGTGGAAATTGACTTAGGAAGACTGACAGATCCAGATCATGGCCTTGGACTGGAATCCCAGCATGCCCGAGCCCCGCGCGCTTCTGGAATGAGTCATAGCCTTTGAGAGACGTCAGTGTCCCCAGCCGAATTCCTTCAACACAACCCAAGTCCAACTCTGATCCCAAAACCATAGGGGGGGTGGAAGGATGAAACTGGATCCATCAACACTGTGTCGGTGCCCAGGCCCCCTAACGCGTCGGCGTCAGCCTCTCATTTCCGCCACTGATGACATCTCGCCACCGCTGTCCTGAAGAGTACCACGCAAGCACAAATAAGTCGACTGGTGTTGAACAGATGGAATAAACTGTATCCTTTGTGTACACACAGCCCATGTTATGAATGATGCTGTTTGGCGGGTTGTCCACGAGATGCGCCAAGTATCCGCACTCAAGAAATGTTGTCGTATTTCACTTAAACTCAACTGACCCATCATGGGCGTCGCCAGAGTTTCTCTTCCCGGCACTGGTGTTAAACACAGCTTCTGCAGGGTATGCAAATCTTTCCTCTGTGGTCAGCCTTGGAACCTGGAAGCCTGAGTCAAGCCTGGGAAGGGCGGTCTGGCTCGCTGCCCCTCCACTTGTGATCTTGGCCAAGGACTTGTCAACATCCTTTTAGCAGAGATAGCAGGATGTGAAATGAGAGCTGGCTCCCAGCCTGTAGGGGTTGGGAATTCACCATGTTTAAAATGCGATGTAAACAACCAATGCATGTTTGTTTAAAGTATTGGATGCACACAAGGTTCGGTAATAAGAGATTCTAAACATCAATTCTTTCCGACTTGACAGCGAAAAATGCATTTGACACTTTCTTAGCTGTGTATTTGGAACGGGGCTTCACAGGCAGTTGTGTGGTGTTGACTGGCAGGTTTTGTCTGCATTCCTGCTTGAATATGAATTTAATGAACTGTGATTAACAGTTTCCAGTTGTTCCTGATTGTGTTGGTAATTACAGGATAAGGAGATTGGATGATCCTTTTCTGTAAGTTTACCGTACAAGCGGCATTATTGGCCAGCTGTGTCCTCTTACTGCACCCAGCAAACCTCTTGTGGTTGCAAAAACATTCCTATGACGTTGCTCATGTGATATGGAGACTCAAAATGTTCTTGCTTTTTAGTTTTCCTCACAGAGCGCCAAGAAGCCCCGCCGATGAATAAACAAATCATAATGGATCTTGGCCATATAGATCCTGAGAATATGTGAAAAGGTTTGGCGGTACCATTAGGGGTATATTATCAAGACAGGCAATACCATTATTGCCGCTTTAGCGGCAGAAAATTGCCGCTAAAACGGCGATAATGGGCTTGATAATATGCTCTATGGAATTCCAATTGAAGCTCAGGTTAGATGTCCTTCACACTTAACATGGCATTAATTTTATCGCCTGTCTTGATAATATGCCCCTTAGTTTTAGAAAATCCACTGACCTATAATTTTTCAACAACCCCACAATGTTCCTGTCAATTATTTGATTCTGAAATGGCCGACAGACTCTAGGGGCTTATGTACAGAGGTCTTTTGTGGTCACAAACCTTATAAATTTCACAATCACGGGGTGTGTAGTTATGAAGGGAGTTTTCTTTATGTGCACCAGCCGATTTTAGCAGTAGGAAAATTGTTTCCTACTCATGAAAGAACTTTTAGGATCCTTTCTATATTGCAAATAGTAGGTGGCAGAAATGGGCGCCCCTCTCCATTATTGTTTGGATAAATGTGTCAATGATACAGGACTACAACTGCACTCACAAACCACTGATGAGTTACTGACCTCCCCCTCCCAAGCCCTCCCCCCCCACAGTTGGGATGTAAACTGATTCACAAAGGGAATAAGGCCACCCTGGGGTCACTTCCTCTTTGGGAATCGTGTTGGTAGCCTAGGAGGAAAAATGCAGTGGTCCAGGGGGACAACTACTCCCTCTGCTCCCACTGAAGTTTTCCAAAATGGAGAGAACTGGCTGCATAAAAAATAAATAAAAAAACCTTTTCTGGTTTGAAAGAACCCTGTTATTGCAGCCTGAGTCATGAATATTAATTAGGCAGTTTGTTCGGTGACCCACTGGTGTTCAGTATTTTGTGAACTGTCATATTAGTACATAGGTAACTTTGCAAAATACTATTCCATTTAGATAAAGTTGCTGTGCAATTTGCAAGTTCTTCTTGTGAATCGAATTACAGTAAATGGGCTTTCTAAAGGCCAGATATCTGAACACATTTTCCAATAGACACAAAATGGGTAAAACTGTTTGATACATCTGTCTTACTCTCTTTTTTTGTTTTGTTTTTGCTTTGATTAAAGCATCATGACGCCAGCTTCAGAGAACATAAATACATTGATAATATCCCTCTCATTTCTCATACCAAAGGGTGTGCATAGTTTCAAAGATTACTGACTTGCATTGTTGCACAGCGTTTTTTACTTAACTTCTTTGCAAGCTATTTGGAGGATGGCGCGTGCAAGTTTAGAAGACAAACGTGTCAGAAGTTTGTGGAAAGAGAACCAGTTCAGAGGTATGCTGTGAGCTGGGTGGAGTTTCAAGGTAGTTAAAACCTGTTCTCGCTGCCCAACAGAGCTGTCAAAAGGCAGTGGTGTCTTAAGGATTTTGGGGGCCCTGGGCCAAACGTACTTTGGGGGCCCTTATTCGGAACAGCTTTAAGTGTATTATCCAATCTCAGCTCTCTCATGCCCTCTTTGGCCACGTCACTGACACTGCACAGTCACTTGGGTACATATATATATATATATATATATATATATATATATATATATATATATATATTCACTGAAAAAACCATAGGTTATAGACCATATATAGTTAGGAATTAGCATTTAAAAAACCTTATTTTACTCACACAAAACCATTGAAATTCCATATATAGTTAGTTGCACTAACTATATATCGCGCACCCGCAATCCACTGCTGATCATGTCACATATTACATCATTCATGACATGGTCAGTGACATCACTGATGACATCACTGATGACATCTCAAATGACATCACTGATGACATCTCATTTGACATCATTCTTGTGCTAATACGATAAACCTCTTCAGACTCTAATATAACCTTAGATACACTCAGTGTATACAGACACTCACACACTGCCACTCATCCATGGAGTTACTCACACACCCAGTCAGTCATGCAAAGAAACAATCTCACCTCCATTTCTTCAACTATACAGTTAAACACACCTTACTTATTGAAACATATACTAACACATATTTACTCTCTTATACAATCCCTGATACAAGTTCACAATGATCGATACAACCACTCACTCATTCAGTGGCTCTCATGCACAGTTATTTATATATGCCAACTCTCACATGTACTGTGTTTTACATATGTACTTACTATGACATGTAGCATTGAGATATCCATTCACTCATCAATACACTCATGCACACAGTCAACTGCCCATGTAGCTGTTTCCACATGCACTCTTGAACTCATACACCTAGTGAATAAACTGCTCACACATCTATGCATAGAGTCACACACCTTCCAGCCACCCCCACACAAACTCAATCTGCCATAGAAATACTTGGGCAACCAATTAATAACACATATAGCCTCTCGTATAGCTAATGATCAACACATGCAGCAGTTTACAGAACAACAGACATAATGATGCACAAATTAAGACAGTTTAGTCACTAACCCATGCACTCAGTGAGACACATTTAATCACTCACTCATACATTCAGTCATGCACCTACTAAATCCTTCGTCCAGACACTTATACATCTACTCATTCTTCAATATGTAAAACATATTTAAACTTTACAGAAACACACAGTCACTGGATGACGTCATCAGTGATCTCATCAGTGATGTCATTTGAGATGTCATCAGTGATGTCATCAGTGATGTCACTGACCATGTCATGAATGATGTAATATGTGACATGATCAGCAGTGGATTGCGGGTGCGCGATATATAGTTAGTGCAACTAACTATATATGGAATTTCAATGGTTTTGTGTGAGTAAAATAAGGTTTTTTAAATGCTAATTCCTAACTATATATGGTCTATAACCTATGGTTTTTTCAGTGAATTTTCAAGGTTTTGTAAATGCTAATTCCTAACTATATATGGTCTATAACCTATGGTTTTTTCAGTGAATATATATATATATATATCCAAACACCAATAGCACCAATAGCACGAACAAGGGAAATGTAACTGAAACCCACTGAGGTTTAATTAATGCAGCACTACAAATACCATGATGCCGAGAGGCCCGGTGGGGCACGGCTTGATTCAAATAAAAGCATGTGACTGCAACTTCAGTTCTTTTCTTTGCTGCCAGTGAACAAGGGCGGTGGCCCGAAACGCGTATGGCTGTGATGTGAGGCACTGGTCTTTGCCTTCTGCTTGCTGCACCTTCACTTATGGAATAAGACAGTTCACCTTTAGAGGCTTTCCCCGCAAGGAGCAAATCTTTGGTGTTTGGATGTTTTTCGGCTGTTCCAGTCGAGGGGATTGCTCGCCGCGCAAAAGCGGATTCTGGGATGACAACGTTGTTGTCCTTAAGATTGGTGTAACTTCCAGTGCAGGCTTTGGTAAAGGCAACCAGCGGAAAGCGAGACTTTTGTTAACCCGCTGGGGTGATGTATTTTTAATAGCACGAACAAGGGAAATGTAACTGAAACCCACTGAGGTTTAATTAATGCAGCACTACAAATACCATGATGCCGAGAGGCCCGGTGGGGCACGGCTTGATTCAAATAAAAGCATGTGACTGCAACTTCAGTTCTTTTCTTTGCTGCCAGTGAACAAGGGCGGTGGCCCGAAACGCGTATGGCTGTGATGTGAGGCACTGGTCTTTGCCTTCTGCTTGCTGCACCTTCACTTATGGAATAAGACAGTTCACCTTTAGAGGCTTTCCCCGCAAGGAGCAAATCTTTGGTGTTTGGATGTTTTTCGGCTGGCCCAGTCGAGGGGATTGCTCGCCGCGCAAAAGCAGATTCTGGGATGACAACGTTGTTGTCCTTAAGATTGGTGTAACTTCCAGTGCAGGCTTTGGTAAAGGCAACCAGCGGAAAGTGAGACTTTTGTTAACCCACTGGGGTGATGTATTTTTAATAGCACGAACAAGGGAAATGTAACTGAAACCCACTGAGGTTTAATTAATGCAGCACTACAAATACCATGATGCCGAGAGGCCCGGTGGGGCACGGCTTGATTCAAATAAAAGCATGTGACTGCAACTTCAGTTCTTTTCTTTGCTGCCAGTGAACAAGGGCGGTGGCCCGAAAAGCGTATGGCTGTGATGTGAGGCACTGGTCTTTGCCTTCTGCTTGCTGCACCTTCACTTATGGAATAAGACAGTTCACCTTTAGAGGCTTTCCCCGCAAGGAGCAAATCTTTGGTGTTTGGATGTTTTTCGGCTGGCCCAGTCGAGGAGATTGCTCGCCGCGCAAAAGCGGATTCTGGGATGACAACGTTGTTGTCCTTAAGATTGGTGTAACTTCCAGTGCAGGCTTTGGTAAAGGCAACCAGCGGAAAGCGAGACTTTTGTTAACCCACTGGGGTGATGTATTTTTAATAGCACCAACAAGGGAAATGTAACTGAAACCCACTGAGGTTTAATTAATGCAGCACTACAAATACCATGATGCCGAGAGGCCCGGTGGGGCACGGCTTGATTCAAATAAAAGCATGTGACTGCAACTTCAGTTCTTTTCTTTGCTGCCAGTGAACAAGGGCGGTGGCCCGAAACGCGTATGGCTGTGATGTGAGGCACTGGTCTTTGCCTTCTGCTTGCTGCACCTTCACTTATGGAATAAGACAGTTCACCTTTAGAGGCTTTCCCCACAAGGAGCAAATCTTTGGTGTTTGGATATATATATATATATATACATATATATATATATATATATATTCACTGAAAAAACCATAGGTTATAGACCATATATAGTTAGGAATTAGCATTTACAAAACCTTGAAAATTCACTGAAAAAACCATAGGTTATAGACCATATATAGTTAGGAATTAGCATTTAAAAAACCTTATTTTACTCACACAAAACCATTGAAATTCCATATATAGTTAGTTGCACTAACTATATATCGCGCACCCGCAATCCACTGCTGATGATGTCACATATTACATCATTCATGACATGGTCAGTGACATCACTGATGACATCACTGATGACATCATCCAGTGACTGTGTGTTTCTGTAAAGTTTAAATATGTTTTACATATTGAAGAATGAGTAGATGTAGAAGTGTCTGGATGAAGGATTTAGTAGGTGCGTGACTGACTGTATGAGTGAGTGATTAAATGTGTCTCACTGAGTGCATGGGTTAGTGACTAAACTGTCTTAATTTGTGCATCATTATGTCTGTTGTTCTGTAAACTGCTGCATGTGTTGATCAGTAGCTATATGAGTAACTATATGGGTTATTGATTGATTGCCCAAGTATTTGTATGGGAGACTGAGTGTGTGTGTGGCTGGCTGGGAGGTGTGTGACTCTGTGCAGATCAATGTGTACTTGTATCAATGATTGTATAAGAGAGTAATTATGTGTTAGTATATGTTTCAAAATGTAAGGTGCTCTATGTTTAACTGTATAGATTAGAAAATGGAAGTGTGATTGATTCTTTACAGGACTGACTAGGTGTGTGAGTAACTCCATGGATGAGTGACAGAGTGTGAGAGTCTGTATAGGTGTATGAGTGCATATGATAGTGTTGTAAAGATGAGTGATTGTATGTATGAATGATTGTATGGGTAAATGAGTGAATGTGTGTGTAAACATAGGAATCACTGAGTGCGTATGTAGTAACTAGTATTGGTGTGTCAATGGTTTCAAAAATTATACTCTGTATTTAACACTGGGTGTAACAGAGGTTATATTAAAGTGTGAGGAGATGCATTGTATTGTCACATGAATGATATCATCAGTGATGTGGTCATTGATGTCAAATGAGATGTCATCAGTGATGTCATCAGTGATGTCATTTGAGATGTCATCAGTGATGTCATCAGTGATGTCACTGACCATGTCATGAATGATGTAATATGTGACATCATCAGCAGTGGATTGCGGGTGCGCGATATATAGTTAGTGCAACTAACTATATATGGAATTTCAATGGTTTTGTGTGAGTAAAATAAGGTTTTTTAAATGCTAATTCCTAACTATATATGGTCTATAACCTATGGTTTTTTCAGTGAATTTTCAAGGTTTTGTAAATGCTAATTCCTAACTATATATGGTCTATAACCTATGGTTTTTTCAGTGAATTTTCAAGGTTTTGTAAATGCTAATTCCTAACTATATATGGTCTATAACCTATGTTTTTTTCAGTGAATTTCAATGGTTTTTTAATAGCAAATATCATAAGCTGTCGAATGTCAAGTACGTGGTAAGTAAAAACATTTTCGTGTTTATGCACACTGATCTGCTTTGAATGCTGCCCCCCACCCCTCATTTCTATTAGGAGTACTCTCTCTTTGCAGATAGTGAAGGGTAGTTAACGCAGCCCTTTGCCCCCTTTGTAATCCGTCGTGCCTGCTTCTCTCTCCATTTGATTGATTGTTCTCTTTGGTTCATTCTCTATTTACAAACAAGCACAGAGTCGCAATACTCTGTTTAGTCTTTGCAGATAGCGAAAAATCGTGTAAAAAAACAAAAGGAATCGAGCAAAATCAGTAGGCCACTAATGGGATCTCTTTTTGACCTCGCTAAAATAGAAACATTAGGAACAACCTGTTGAAAATAGCAATGCGTATGTATATAAGCGGCGTTCATTTGTGTTCACAGTACCCCTTGTTGATTGTTTCAATCGAGCATTGAATTGTTCGAAGTTAATTCTCTTAAGGATCTTCTCTACCTGCAAACGAGGAAGAATAGGAATATTCTCTCTCCCTTTGCAGATAGTGAAGGGTAGGTAACGCAAGCCTTTAACACGTCGTACCTATTTCATTCCTCATTGATTGATTGATTGTCCGAACATTGACTGTTTGGGAATTAGTTCTTTTTGGAGGTATTCCCTGTTTGCAAATAAACGTAGGAAAATCTTTGCAAGTAGTGAAAGGGTACGTAATGCGGACCGTTCTCCCCCGTTGTAATCTGTCATGCCTATCTACTCCCCACTGATTGATGCACCTTTTTCACCCGGACCATTTACTAGAGATACGTCATCTGGCCCGACCAGAGAGCACCCCTAGTGAAAAGGACATATGCAATAATAACGAAGTGATCACTGTATCCTGTTAACAGAAACTTTACCATGAAACAACCTGGAAAGAAAAAAATAGGAAAACGAAAATCAGTAGGCCACTGATGAACATGAACTTTTATTAAACAACGAACAAAGAAACGATAACATAACGTAATGATAAAACCTATTAATGTCCTAGAAACAAGAAAACGTTAAAATATGCCAGTGGTGAGACACCAGAAAAACAGTAAGAGAAACCAAATCACCCCTCGCTGTCCCACCGCCTGCCACGCCAAAAAAATCGCTAGACTAGGGAAAATGCAAGTCAGTAGAACATCCACCCCCACTCTGGAAACTTCCAAGGTGGGGCAGGGTTCCGGCTACGCCCAGCCGGGAGCAGCCCATATAAGGCAGGTCCTGCTGCCACGCCTCGGCCAGGAGATCCTAACGTAGGGTGTAGCCGAAGGAGAGGCCGAGGCCAGCGGGACCCGGCCAGGGGATTGCCTTTACAACGCTGAACAGTTGCAGGGGGGGGAATGTCTCCTCGACCCTCCCCTCTCTCTCCCAGTCCGGCCGCGGTGGCCCTTGAGAGTTGCAGGTAGTCCCGCCACATGCTCTTCCGGTCCGACCACCAACGGTCGGGGGGCCGAGGCCGACGGGATCCGGCTGCAGCCGATAAACCAAGAAACCCGTTCATGGGGCCAGAGCCAGGGGCGTCCGGCCGACATCCACCGGAAGCCCGGCCCGAAGACGGACGGGACACTTCTTTCTTTTATAATGGCTGCGACAACACTGGGGGGGGGATGTCTTGCACATGCCTCCGACCCCCCCCTCGTCCTCATCGCCTGGTCCGGCCATAACAAATCTCAAGCGAGACGCCGTGGGGTGCACTGGGAGGGAGAGACGGTGCGAACAGGCCTCTCCCGCCTCCCCAGGTGGAGACTTCCCAGCTGCACCCTCAGCGCTCCAGGCGCCCGGAAAACGGTTCTTCCACTGTGGCCATGCTGCAACGTCTCGCCCGGCAGGGTGGAGCCCGTCCGCTTATGTGACCCCGCGATCGCCGGTAGCTGCCGAACTCTCAAAATGGCGGTCGACCTGGCAAGAGCGGGCCCAGCATAAAGAAATGGCCCGGTCACTGGTTGACTCCACCACCGTAGTCCTCCACGACCTTGAAGATTCTAGAGGAGCCGCGGGAGTCTCCGACCCCCGATGGGGAATGACTGCCATGATCGCCCGTGGAGTGACGAAACTGTATCCGCGGGACGTCGGCGCTCCCATGCTGGCGCCAGCCTCACTTTGAATTACTAGAATCCTGCAGACCTCACTTCCGGTGAAAGCACAGTGTGACCCGGTAGGAAAAATTATTGCACCCCCTCCCCTTTTTGACTGATAGTTCAAACCACCGATCCTTTCCTTTGCCCTTTTAACGGAACTTTGGACTGCCTCCCCCTCTTTTACATTTTCTAGAGAAAACAAAACATTAACCACTACATTAGCATAGCAGTTGACACCAGAACTGTTTTCAAATTGAAAACCAACAACATCTTCAACAGAATCCTTTTTATTTCTGCTGTGACCCTGCTACAGCACAGGCATTGTCCCCAGAAGTAATTCTGCAATGCCGGTAAGAATAGCTGTGGTGCCTACTGGACTCACTCACCCCCGCGGCGCCCCATGCCGTTTTTTGCTGGGCGGCAACTTACTAGACATCACTTTCGTGCCATCTAGATTTCAGCGCGTTCTGCTGCCTTGGAACTATTTGCACAACAGACCGCTACTGACAAGAATATTTCATTATTGGTGCTGTCAATTTCAATAAATCTATTGGATAATTAAAAAGAAATTGCCACGGTCTCTTCGTTGTTTAAATGTTTTTACTGTTTTTGTTTTGTTGTATATATTTATATGTTATTAAAGTTTTATATTCCTACTACTTTGTTGGAGTGCTATATATTTTTAATGTGACACATAATTGTAAAAACTTTGATGTACAAAGAGTCATTCCTGGAATCTTCCGCTTCAGGCTCGGTCCCCTCCCCAATCACAATACAGGATGGTTTTCAGATAGTAGGAACACGTGTGGTGTGACGGATCTCATCGGGTGTGGGCCTTGATCTACTATAACTCCTTTGAAGAGGGGTGATTCTTTACAGCTGGGGCCATAAACTACATCTGCAGGGCTAGCTGATAGCCTGGACAATCGGACACAGAGAAAGAGGAGTGTCAGAGGGTGCGGTAGTGAATAGGGCGAAAGGGAGGTGTCGGGCGGGCACAGAGTGTGATTCTCAGGGAAGAGCAGCGCAGATGGGGGGAGGTTTATTGCCCATGCATAAGACAGAGAGCGGTGGTGACCAGTGCCTAGGGAAGATGCTTGCGTGGGTGAGGAGCCATGCTACGAATCGACAGCGTGCAGAGAGTGGGTCTGGTCAAGACATCTAAAATGGCTGCCGTGCACGACAAAAGTGTGGCATTTCAAAAAAGGCAAGATGGCGCAGACAATGTTTTTCAACACTTCCTCATTTCCTTCGAATCGAACGTTAACAGACGTTGGGGCATATTACCAAAGTTAAGCGATATTTATCGCTAACGATGCTTACCAACCAATTTTTTACCACTAAGCATCGTCAGAAATTATCGAAGATAAACCTTACTATTATCAAGGTTTATCGCAAATGCGATAATAAACGGCCGCAATGCATGAATATCGCTAAAAACTCCGCGATATTCATGCATTACCGAGCTAATGCTCTTAGCCATGTTATCCACCTCCCATTGGATAACATGGCTAAGAACTGCTCAGGGCAGGTGTTACTTTTTGGAGATATTCGCGCTTAGCGCGAATATCTCCAAAAGTTGGTAATAGGAGATAGATATCTTGCATGTTGTAATGCAAGTTATTGTGGTATATGGAACTCATACCATAATCTCTCAGGAAAGCAGAAACTGATCCTTTTGGGACCGCCTAAAAAGGCCTAGGGGGTGAGGAGTACTCTACTTTGCCCCCTTTTCACGTTCCGAACTATTTTATTTTACTCTCTTCTGTAATTACACAAAATAGCAGCGATAAGATGCATCGGAGACACACAGTGAGAGAAAGGAGGCCGGAGATGAAGAAGACATGTCAAATACACATTGGAGATAATATAGTGGCAGAAGGGAAGTAAATATGAGTAAACTTACCATGTAACATAAAAATGTTGCACTCTATACTATAAGTCTCATTTTATACTACAATCACTTCGCTACAACCTCATAAATTAAAAATAAAAATGAATAATGTCTCAAACAATTTTTGATTTCTAAATATACATTTATTCTTCAGAATGTTCTAAATTTGAAAGAACTAGTAACATGTCCTCATCAGCAATGTCCTCATTAAAAGTCTCCAATGATGATTCTTGTAACTCTATGGTCTCCAAACACTCGATAAATTCGCCATCAAGAGATTGATCAAAAAAATCATTCAAGTCATCTCCTCCTTGTGACAATATTTCATTATTGGTGCTGTCAATTTCAATCAATGTAGTGGAATCATTCAAGTCATCTCCTCGTGACAATATTTCATTATTGGTGCTCTCAATTTCAATCAATGTAGTGGAATCATTCAAGTCATCTCCTCCTTGTGACAATATTTCATTATTGGTGCTGTCCATTTCAATCAATCTAATGGAATCATACAAGCCATCTCCTCCTTGTGACAATATTTCATTATTGGTGCTCTCAATTTCAATCAATGTAGTGGAATCATTCAAGTCATCTCCTTGTGACAATATTTCATTCTTGGTGCTGTCCATTTCAATCAATCTAATGGAATCATACAAGTCATGTCCTCCTTGTGACAATATTTCATTATTGGTGCTCTCAATTTCAATCAATGTGTTGGACAATTCAAAAGAAATTGCCACGGTCTCTTCATTGTGAGCCATTTTATTTTGAAATTGCTTGCTGTAAATTGCAGAAAAAAATAATCACTTTCATTTATCGTTTTTAGTAATACATAATATAAAACTAACTTTATCAAGTATTTAGTATAACAGAAGGACTGCAAATAAATAACAGAAAACATTTTTCAAATTATCTTCAAGTGTACAACATAGTTCCCCTTACAAATTAACAACTCACCTTTTTAAAAGTAGCAGAAGTGTTAGTACTGTGTAAATCAAACACCAGAAATTCACCACCAAAAATTCCTCACAAATGTACCTCAGACAGTAGTATCACAAAATGGCTGTGGTTTCCTCTCATTTGACATATATACATAACCAATTAACTTTCATCACACACAAATACAAAACCAAAGTAACATTTTAATTGGTTCTAAATTTCAACACTTTCAAATGTGTTTTCCCCATGCAATTTTCCATAGGACATTTACATACGTCTACAGCCTGAATGGCTGAACGAAATTACACCAAACTTGGCAAAATGGTACATCAAACCTAAGAGGTCAGGAAGGATCTACTATGCCCCCTTATGGTCATTTCCCCCTTCGCTTTGGCCTCCTCTTGTCTCTCAATCCTACCGAGGGACAAGATGGCGGCCGCTACGGACTGTTTGGAATGTTGACAGACGCCGGAGAACCAATCAGCTTCGCAAAGCTCCGTAACGCGAAAAGTACGCGAAGCGGAGCGCTGTTACAGATATATATCTTTTTTTGAACGTTAATTTCTCAAAATCCACTGGAGCACATATATTGAGACCTAGCAAAGGCACATCGGGCTACCAGTCCCTAATATTTTGCCAAGTTTCGTGCAAATCCATTCAGCCGTTCGATTATTATTATTTTTTTTTTTTTTTGCCCCGCGGGGCCCTTTTAAAACCTCCACATCAAACCTAGGGGGTCAGCGAGGATCTACTATGCCCCCTTATAGTTATTTCCCCCTTTGTTTTGACCTCCTCTTGTCTCTTGATCCTACCGAGAGACAAGATGGCGGCCGCTACGGACTTTTTGGAATGTTGACAGACGCCGGAGAACCAATCAGCTTCGCTTCACAAAGCTCCGTTGCGCGTAAAGTACGCGTCCTGGGACGCTGCCAGGTCCGCTGTTACAGATATATATCTTTTTTTAAACGTTAATTTCTCAAAATCCACTGGAGCACATATATTGAGACCTACAAAAGGCACATCGGGCTACCAGTCCCTACAATTTTGCCAAGTTTCGTGCAAATCCATTCAGCCGTTCGGGCTAAAAGTGAGGCCAACCGCCCTATGGAAAACTCAATGTTAAAAACACGTTTTGGGACCCCCCTTTTTTCTCGGCCCCCCCTTGACGAACCCCCCCCAAATTTTCAAGGGCTGCTCAGAAACAAAATGTGCCATTTTCCTGAAAATTTCAGCCAATTCCGTCCACAAACGCCAAAGTTATTAGACATAGAATTTTCAAAAAACCCATAGAGAAAAAATCCTAACTATATATACCTACTGGCGACCGCCAGTAGGTAATATATATATATATATATATATATAAATATATATATGTTATAAAATGAAAGAGCAGCAAAAAACTGTTTTTCCAATAAATGTATAAAGAAAACCTAACAGGAAAGTAGATTTGTAAAGAATTATTGTAGCTGAATGTAATATAATGTAAACTAAATAATTTTAATCAATTATTTCACTATTCATATATTTGTTTGCATACATTTTTATATATATTCATATATATATATATATATACATATATATATATATATATGCTATAAAATAACAGAACAATAAAAAACGTTTTTCAAATATGTTTATAAGAAAAAACTAACAGTAAAGTAGATTGAACATGGTCAACAATATATACAGATACAGCCACCAAAAAATTATAACTAATTTCCGTATTAACTTAAACATATAAAATAGTTTTAGCACTTTAAATTAATTATACAACATAATCATAAAACTGTAATATATATATATATATATATATATATATATATATATATATATATATTTATATATATATACATATATATATATAAATTAAAAACAATATTCACAGCAAGACAAATATAAAAGCCTATATAACATATGATTACAATTAATTAAACTAATTTACTGAATACTGAAAAAGAAAGTACATTTTCTTTTCTAAAACTAATATAAATACAATCACATTTTAAAAATAAAAAATATACTATAATATTAAATAACATCATAAAATGCAATAAATGCAGTTTAATAAACATTACATAAAATATTTACCTTGCAAGCACATCATTCTCTGAAACAATAGGTTAGGTGAAGTATTGCGCTTCAGAGGGGTGAGATTTACTATTCTCACTCGAGTCTACATACCAGTAGAGAAAATGTTGGAGTCCTGTGGGGTTATATTGACTATTTCATCTCCAGTCCACATAAAAGTAGGTAAAGGGTTGAACTCTGGTGGCATAGGATTTACTATTTCCACTCCGGTCCACATAGCAGTAGGCAAATACTTTGGTCATATTGACATTTCGTGGCTTGCTGTTGGATCCATAAAGACCTGTAGTTTCTGTCTTACATTACAGTTACCATTGCAGTTGTAGTCCCCTATTTGGTTCATGCCTTTATTTAATCTAGTGGTAACTACCTTTAAAATGTTGGACACCCTGAGGTGCGGATCAGTTCTCACAAATCACCCACTGCTTTGCAGTCTATAATAACATGTAGGGCTTCACCAGATGTGATACATGCCTCACCATTAACTTACTCAGGAACCTGGAATTGAGGGCACTTGTTTTCACATTGCAGCAGGTGTTCAAGCAGTGTCATGTCATTGTGGTTTATTCTTCCTTATTAATTTACTTCCATTTTTAAAGTGTTGTTAGGCCTGCATCTGGCTACGTTTGGGCAACCGGCATATAGAAAGATTTAATGAATAGTGTGTAGCAATATGTTAGCAACAGGACATTTGAGAGTTCAGTTCTGCATACTTCAAGACCTGATCTAATAAACTGCCTAAAGAAAACATTTTAAAAGCCAAGTACTAAAGCAAAGCGGAGTCACTCCTCTACCTTTGAGGACTGTAGTTGCACACAACTTGACATGCGTGCTAGGGATGAACATTAGTGCCTAAAACAAGATTTCATTTTTTGGAATTTTTACATAGCGCAAACTCGACCCAAAGGTATTGGAGAGCTTTACATGAGCACCAGTTTAATTACACAAAGAAACATTCATTTTGTGTAGGCACAGGGAGGTTAAGTGATTTGTCCAAAATCACAGGATATAGAACTGACACCAAGACTCGATCCTTGTTCACCAGCGCCAATGGCAGCAGCTCTGGCCAATATGCCACATCCTCTTTCATCTTTGATCTTTCCAGAAAGATATCCTTCGTACAATGCATTGATGAGTCTACGCTATTGCAGCATACAAAAATCTATGTAGTTACCAATAATAGCTTAAGTATGTGTTGACATTTTTTAGCTGCCTGTTTGCCAGTGTCTTGTCAGAGAGGGTATTCCGTGCACCTGGACCTATTGTCAATACAATTTCAACTGCAAATCTAAAAGTGGCGTAGAGATGCCATCTGACTAAAGTGCCAGTAGCGCTTCCTACATTCTACTTGACGATCTCCAAGCAAAGAGGGGGTTTCTAGAGGACAGTGTTACCCTATGCCAGATCTTCAAGACAAGGAAGTTATGTTCATTAACCAGTAGAAGCAGTAAAAGTGAACACTGGTGCTAAAGGGTGTGTATCACTTACAACGCAACTTTTACGTCGTAATGCTGTTACAACGCAGCTATTACAACGCAGGATCCATTACATCGGATGCCATTACAACGCATGGCATTACATAGCAGATGGTATTACAACGCATACCATTACATCGTAAATATTGGTAAGTATATAATTTTTTTTATTTTATTTAATATTATATAATTGATTTAATTATTATTAATTATAAATAAAATTAATTAAAATATTTATTAATGTATTTAAATATTATAAATTAAATTTATTAATTTAAGTAATTTTTAAAATAAGTATGAGTATAGGAGTATATGTTTTGGGGTACTGAGGTATATGTTTTGGGGTGTTTGGGTATTTTTAGGTTTATGGGAAGGGTTTGGGTTTTGGGGTACAGGGGTGTTTTTAGGTTTTAGGGCAGGGTTTGGGTTTTGGGGTACATGGGTGTTTTTAGGTTTTAGGGCAGGGTTTGGGTTTTGGGGTACAGGGGTGTTTTTAGGTTTCAGGGTAGGGTTTGGGTTTTGGGGTACAGGGGTGTTTTTAGGTTTCAGGGTAGGGTTTGGGTTTTGGGGTACAGGGGTGTTTTTAGGTTTCAGTGTAGGGTTTGGGTTTTGGGGTACAGGGGTGTTTTTAGGTTTCAGGGTAGGGTTTGGGTTTTGGGGTACATGGGTGTTTTTAGGTTTCAGGGTAGGGTTTGGGTTTTGGGGTACAGGGGTGTTTTTAGGTTTCAGGGCAAGGTTTGGGTTTTAGGGTACAGGGGTGTTTTTAGGTTAAATTAAATTAATTATATTATATTAATTACATTTCTTAATTAAAATAATTAAATTAAATACATTATTTTAAATAATTTAATTTAATTATAATCAAAAAAATATTTAAATTAAATTAATTTAATTATAATTATATAAATTTATTAAATAAAAATAATTACTATTTTAAAATGTATTTTAATTAAATTAATTTAATTAAATTAACTTAAATACATTTTTTTAAAAAGGTATACTTACCTATACTTACGATGTAATGCCATGCTTTGTAATAGCATCTGCTATGTAATGACATGCGTTGTAAAGGTTTGCATTGTAATGGTTCCTGCGTTGTAAAAATTGCGATGTAACGGTCTGCGTTGTAAAATAACGCGTTGTAACATCATAGATCCGTTATGATACGAGTGCTAGCTCCTGCTGGTTACTTCTTGAATACTAGTTGTGGACATAAAAACATACAATTAGGTTCCTAAAACTGTTTTCTGCTTTATTGTTCTCCAACCTGCCACAACAAGGATGTTGTTATTTTATGGAGAGACTAGTATGAAATGTTTTTGGGTTCTCCTTTTTATGCCAGAATTACGTGTAACATGTTTTTTTCACTGGTTAGTGGATGTATCCTGTATAAATGCTGAAAATTACTGGAAGGAGTTTCTTTTGAGATTCTTTCTTTGAAACAGCATTAGAAGTCATATTAACATTAGGAATGGTTCAGACTGTCATAAAAATTTTCTATATGTCTGGTTTGTAAAATATGTGCAAATTATTGACTGATAGATTTACTAAGCATATGTGTGCCAGTAAACATCTACATTTTGATAAATGGTCTTTTTTTTACGTCTTCTCAGTGTAGATGCAAATAATGTTTTGAATTACATAGCCTCCAAATATGTATATATAATTACATTACATTGGGTTTTGAAACTTTATTTTTATTTAGCAAAAATGTGTGCGTTTGAATTGACCCTGTTAAATACGGAGTGAAAATAAATTTTGTATGCAATGTAAATTAACGTAAAGCAGACTTTCATATTGTGAACTCTTGAGTGGAAAAAAATGTTTTGTTGTAACTATATCTAATATACAAACATTAGAATGTATGGGACAATTGATTTCTACATGTTATACAAAATGAACTTGGATTACCCGAGCTGCCAAATCCGAAGAAAATTTATGTTGAGAAATTGGCAAATATTGAAAATAAGCGAGATAAAGTTATTGATTGCCAGATCATAAAACAAACTTTTAAAAAAACGTAAACCAGCACTAAAATGTGTTACACTTACTATAGTTAGTAAAATACTAGGACCTGGTAGGTAGAATATAGTAATTTTTAAATAAAAATAGCAAAGAGGGCCAATTGAGAGATACATTGGGTGGTGGTAGTCTTTTTATTTCATTTTTATTTATACTCTCACTATCATGTGAAGTCAAAGAGGGTGAAAACTCTGGTGAGGTGAGCCAAAAGTATGGGGAAACATACATGAGGAGTTGAGAAGTTAGCCCCAGGAAGAAAAAGCAGAAAAATGTTTAAATGAAGAAGATGAAAGAGGAGCGAAGAAAAAAGCGTCAAAAAGGAGAAAATTCTACTCCATCTCTGTTAGAAAATCAAAAAGGGAAAACTGAAAGCAGACGATTAGGAAGTGGTGGAGAAAAAATATGTTGTATGTGAAGAGGAGGCATACAGTTTTGTGGGGGAAAAGCTGAGCGAGGATGTACTAAATGTGGGGGAAAAGACTCTGGGATGAGGAAACGAAAGATGATTATTATTGTTGCTGTTTATTTTTGTACTACTAAATACAGATGTAAATAATACCGAGTTTATGGAACTCAGTGTACTCTGTTCAAAGAAATCCCATCCCTACAAGAAAGAATTAGGTAAAAGAAATTATATTTGATGCAAAAGAAAAACAATTATTAGGAATCTCTATGGACAGGAAAGACATTCACCATATGGATTCGGCAACCCTGTGAGTGTCATTAATTTTGAGGATAAAGCTTGGTCAAAAAACGAGTTTTCTCAATAGTCTTCATTCATAAAGTATATTTTCGTTTAATTTAAATAGAACCAGAAAATTGTAAAGTAGTGATCTGAGGCACACTGCTGCAAAATTATTGCAAAACAATATTTTGGCATAGAAGAATGTACACTGCAAACAAACAAACAAACATATCAAGAGAACCCGAATATTTACTATAAATCCTTCAGAACATAGAATAAAATCAGTGCACAGTTACTATAAAACCCTGAACATAAATATAACACAGCATGTTCAATCTTTTAGATACTACATGTAAGGTTAACACAGATATTTAAATTTTAATAGTTTAAACCAGTTATGAGAAATGTACTTTAAAGTATAGTGAAAATGGACGCAATTGTTATACGTGAATTGTAATATAGTACAATATCACATGCCCTATACAACTGGGCATATCGTGAGAATAAGATGCCGCATGGAAAAAAAGTACAATGAATGTGAAACACACATTGCAAAGTAAATTGAAGTTATGCACCGTAAAGTAGAAATAAACTGAATTCACGCAGGCAAATAATCTGAAGCATATTGTTCAATTTAAACCGGTATATAGTGAACATAAACAGGAATGTTCCATACAAACATGTAGGTGGAGGGAGAGGCGGGAAAGGGGCCTACAAAAAAGAGAGAAAAGATTGGAAAAAAGAACACGAAACAAGAACATAAAGTTATAGGTAAAATTTGAGGAATAAATACATTTTTAGGAACTAGAGCTATGCGCATTGCAAACACTTCTAAAGAATTGTGTCCTTCCACCTTCACTATTCACTAAAAAATATTTCCACTCAAAAAATTGGAAAACAAAATGAAAGTTGTCAAGACTTCACCAAACGAGTAAATCGAAATCTTTTTAGCTATTCAGTAGATGTTGTCAGCCTCAGACATTACTTGCCATTTTGTCACCTTGTGTTAAGGACAGTGTAGCAGTTCTGGATATTTGTGCACACCTCTTGTTCTTCCCCACAAATATACATAACTTGTATATATTGAGGACATTTCCGTCCAGACCAGCAGCAACTTAAACCGGAATTTTAGCTGTGTGCTAGTACAATTAAAAAACAACCCTATTATTATATCGGGGCTGGTGGATGGGGGTATCTTGTGGATATAATTCCACAACATCAAAGCGAAAAAGGGGGAGCCACAACTTCACGGCCATGGTTGTGATTTCGACTGCTTCAGCAACATTTGATAAATGTATTCATTGTTTTGTAAATGCATTTATTTTTTAGTGATCACACCAAAAGTGTCTGTAAACGAATAAAAAGGGTCTGAAAAGTTTCGGGTTGAAATGTAGAAATGAATGGTTCGTACTGTTACTGGAAGGTTAGGCTGCAGAGAAGCAAACACAAGGCTTTTAATGGTTAATGGTGGTATTATTGAAACAAAACAATATGAGAACATCTGAAATATGAAGCTGAAGGAAAAGTGAGGAAAGCAGAGAAGGGAAGTCATAACGGGGATCTCTGTCCAAACCAGTGAAGGGAGCATGAAGAGAGAAAGGAAGTCAGAGGGTAACAAATTCCATATTTCAATAAAGCGAGCTCTGGGGAATGCCGGACTGGCGAGTCAAAAGAGGCCATGATACAAATGCTAAAACCAACCCCGCTCCCTTCCCCTCCTTGAGCAATCTCCCTCTTTTCATCCATTCTCTCTCTCTCTCCATCTCTCCTCTCTACCTTCACCCGCTCTCATCTGTTCCTCCCTACCTTCACCTTCCCGCCTTTTCTTTCTCTGTCTCTTGAAGCCTCCCCTGCCTTCTGCAATTAACCTCGAAGTGATGGGAAAGTGACAGAAGCATCAGTAGTATCCCTTGGCTTTCAGGGCTTCCAGCGCTCCGACCCTCTGGGGATATGCCCAGTGGAATAAGAGGCCAGTCCGGCGCTGGTCCGGGTATATTTAGGTGAGGCATAATGTGGAATTTAAGGAAATATGCGAGACTCAGACATAGGAGGGGTAACCAGGGAACGGGTAAACCACCCTCAGGCGATCAATGGACATCGCTGGACCTTAGCAGAATGAAACAAGCAGCAGAGTCCAAAAAAATGAAGCAAAGTCCTTTGGCAAAAATATTAACACACAAACTGCTTCATATGCATCCACAACAAGATTTATCCAGATGGTAGCGAATAAAGATATCACTAAACAATACTTTATGTTAGTATAACCTCACTGGACACAGTCCAACATGGGGCACCGTAAACTATACAAAACACAACTGAAACTCTGGTGAATGATGGTGTGAATGGTTGAGAAAAGACCTGCAAGCAATCACATGAGCGTCGACCTTCGAGCTCATAACTAAACGATCGGATTAAGCCGCTAGGTACCTTAGAAACACACAACCAGGGTTGGACTGGCCATTGGGCGTTTTAGCGGGCTTGCAGCGTGGGGCCGGTTTTACTGCTGTGGAGTCCCACTTTGTTGCTGAGGACATGCTGCCCACGTTCCTACTTGCAGCACATCAAAATTATCAAGCAGCCCACACAGCAGAGAAACTGGCCCCCTCCCTGCCAGCCCACCAAGAACCCGGTGCCCTGTCTGGCCGTGGTCCCAAAAACACAAAGTTAAACAGTCTTCATATAACTTGCTTAGTAAGCCATATTCACAGTAACTTATGCTAGGTAGGCAGGGCTCGAGTCGGTGTACCACGCGGGTGGACAGCGTCCCCCCGCTTATTTTAACGGGAGCTCGATAACTGGAGCAAATGGAGCCACACATTCACTTTTTGGACTCTCTGGGGTGAGATCGGACCTCATTCAGAACGCTGCTCACGCGCTGGCTTCTCTGATGCAATCGCATCTAAGGGGTAAGTGAGGGGAGGCAATGAGTCTGATGGTGCAAGCCACCTTTCGTGACGTCACTTCCTGTCGTGACATCTGCATCCCTCCACTTCTTTTTTTAGGACTTGTGCCCCGTAGGAGGGTTAATGCAGTCTATACCACGTGAGGTGCGAATGATACCCGCCCGCCACTCATCCATTGGTTTTTGTGACTATCATTCATCGAGGGTTGAAGTATCATTATTCCTTCCACCAACAGTCGTGAACACCAATGGCGGTTTCTTTACGTGGGCGGGGTAGGATATCCCCATCGCCCGCTGTGAGCCGCGCTAAATGTTAAAAATAAAATGGCAATGAAATTATTTCATTGCCATTTTATTTTTAACACTTAGCGTGGCTCGCAGCAGCCTCCAGTCTGCCCCTAAGCCAGGAGAAATGGGGGGGTGTCCTGACAGTCCACTGCAGCCGATTCGCGTGAAGGAGGACTGGCCAGACAATGCAAATTACGCATGTCAGTTTGTCTGGCTGTCTTATGACGGCCAGCCTGACATGCACACATTGCAACTCTCCACTCAGCTGTATTAGACAGCTCGGTGGAGAGCAGGCATAGGCCTGCAGGACCTGAAGGAGCATCGGTGCAACCCACTCCATCCAATCCTAACTCTTCTCTCATGCTGGTCAACAGCATGAGAGCAGCATGTCGATTGGTTAGTGAAGCTCAAGACCTGGCTGTTTGAATAAGCCTCCGGAATATCCCATCCGGTGATTAGCCACGCTTTATATATCCTGACTGATTGATCATTGAATCAGAACACAGCCATTTCATTGATGCGGCAGTCAGATTAGTCCACAAAGGGAGAGTCATTCAGTTTGTTTCTGTTTTGAGTTCTATTACAATGTACGTAGGATGAAAAAGTCTATCGCTGTAGATGAAAGATACTCCAAACCTTCTGCAAATGGCCTTCAAATCCTGTGTAGCCAGAGCATTGGCTGACACACGGGGGTGAAGCTGGTGCTCTCAAGTTGCCTCATGGGAGGTGTGAATAGCTCATCCAGTCGTGGTGTTTGCTTTCACATACGTTGCGCTGGTTTTGGAGTATTTGCAATGGGAAAAAAGTTTAAAGAAAAAACAGGACTTCAGAAAAATCAAGAGGCAAAAGGAGAGGTGAGGAAGACACTGAAGCAGGCTCACTTCATCCAAGAAACGATTGAGGTGCAGCAGCCCCACGAATTGGCAAGTGTCCGTGCCACTGCAACGCCAGCGCTACCACACTGTAGAGAGTTTTTAACCCTCGCTGCTTTAAGGATTTCAGAGGTTTGGCCAGGCAGGACTGAGTCCATATTACTGTTCTGATGCACTATCCCTGCCTGAGCTGCAGCTCACCCTTAGCCGCATCTTCCTGGTGCAAGACACAGACAAGCCACATAATTACAAAAGAAAAGATGCTCTCCCCGCGCATGTGCGACCTATGACAAGTACGCATCTGCAACTCAGTGTAAAACTGCCAGCAAACCCAGCTTCACTTTCAAAAGAGGGCTGGGACTCACCTGCAGTTTGTATGGCAGGGAGTACCATGGAACTCCATGCCCCAACTGAGGGTTGTCAGCGGGGTGCGCTGTGTGTCACTTCACAATGGATGTACGTTGTTACTACGCATGCTTTTACTACGCATGCCTTTACAACGCAGGTTTTTCACCGCAAGTCGTTACAACGACTTGTGTTGGGGGGTGCTGGATAGTGAATAGTTTAATTTACTATTGCAACTCCAGTCCCCGTGGATAGTAGGGAAGGTGTTGGATAGTAAATTAAACTATTACCTATCCTAGAGCGCCCCCCAGCGCAATGCGTTGTAATGATGCGTTGTAAAGGCACAGCGTGGTAAAAGTTGTGTCGTAAAGGATGTTTCCCCTTCACAATTGGTGTACAATCATTCCACCTGCCAATGGATTGTTTGCAGTGCATCATGGGCCTAAGGGTCAAGGAGTTCTGTTATTTGCTTTGAGCCACACCTTTATGCAAATGAAGTGAAGCCCTTTGAGATGGTGCCATCCCCTTTTTTGCACCGTTCTCATCCATATTACAGAAGAAGCCGTATAAGAATCAGCAGCCCCTTCTGTAACACCAAAGCACCCTGGGGTGGTGCAGGAAGCAGGCGCAAATGACCTCTGTATCCTGGGCAGTTTGTGACAATTGACCCTTTAGCATAGAAAATAGAAGCTGACAACACATTTACAGTACTCTAAGATCCTGGACAAGTGTACAGAGAAGTATTGACACAAGTAAAGCGATGTCCTGCAGTGCTTTTATGAGTGACTGCAGCTACCCACAGTGACTGACGTAAAACGAGCTCACACAGCAAGTTTGACTATTCCTGAACTAACAATTTGGAAAATATTCTCTCTGTATATGCATAAAATCTGAGAACACTTCCTGCTACGCCTCCCTTACAAGTCTGATTTCCACCGAAAAGCATCTTTATTTAAAAACGATAAGTATTGAGCCTTTGCTGGACTAAAACAGAAGTCTATCTTAAGAGTCGTTCTTAGTCCAGCCTTCTTTGCAGCACCAGGATATTATAGGGGAGCAAAATCAGAGCTCTCAATGTTTCCCACGTCCAAGTATGAGTAGCTTCTCCAGTCCAAATCTTGATAGTTACATTTCCTAGTTTATAATGAAATAAACAGGACTACAAGTACCAGGATGCAAAGATGAAATATTAACTTACCAAGCTACTTGTGTCACAAGCCTGAGAGCTTTGTTTAAAACCGTAACTATGACTGCTGTTGTCTCCTTCTCAGATCAACCATTACCTGTACATGTGCGGGCGGTCACTGAAGCTTGACTGTTTGAGACAGCTATGCCAGGACCTGATCTCCCGCCGGAGCAACTTGGGATACAAGGTCCTAAAGCAAGTTTGGGATTGCTCAAAGCTCTCAATACCTCTACCAACATGCATGGTTCCAACATAATTTCCTGGCGTAGTTGCCTGGATCAAGTGGCCCAAGGGCTTAGGAGACACCATCAGTAAGTTGTGGTCTTGTAGACAACAACATTGTGAAGTCTGGGACTTGTAGTTACCCTTTTCTCTTAGGTTATTTATGCGAGAATTTGCATTTGATGTGTGATACAAGGAGTGTGGCTCAGTTGCTTCCTCGTAAGGAGGTTCCTCATCAGAGGAGATATCTCTCTGCGTGGTCCATGCATTGCTCCCCTTCAGACCTTCCATGCCATCTGAGCTCTGTGCCACTCCCAGACCCTGTGCTGTCCACCAGGGCCTTGCCCTTATTACCAACCATAGGTGTGTGGGCTCTCCCGCATAGGATGACATCTGTAGACTTAAGGCATCACTGAAATGGATGAGTGTTCAACTTTTTTTCACATTGTCAGGTGGATTTCAAGAAGAGGAAGCCCTGTGTATCGACTAATCTTACACCAGTTTGGTCTATATCTTGCTAGCTGGGTGTATATTCACATTAGAAAGGATGGCCCTAGCCACCTTTTTGCACAGTGCCTACAGAAGTAGACAACCGGGTTTTCAACCAGACCAACCTGTGGAAGGCTGGGGAAGGAATTGCGTCTGGATCGCAACATGTTGGACCAATAGTAAACCAAGAATTAGCACTCAAGGTCCCAAGTTTGAAACTTTGCCCGGGACCATGTTTAATGAGACATGGTTCTGCTGGCTGACAATCTAATTATTCACGTTGTCTCAGAACTGGTTGTGTTACTTAGAGAGTTATGCATCCACTGCAGAATTCTGTGCATTAACTGGAAGTCAAAAGTTCGAAATCTGGTAGCTGCTTTAAGTCTCTCACCTTTCCAAGCGCTACAAAATGAGTAGAAATGTGTGGGGTAACAGTAGCAACTGCAGTCGGCGCTTCCCTTCTTTAAGTTGAAGTCTAAGTTTGTTACTGTTAATAGATACCGTGAGAGCGCTTTCTATTGCCCCCCCCCCCCCCGCCCCCCCCCCCCTAATGCTGTGGTCGCAGATTGCAGGAACCTGTTAAACTGCACATTTATCCAAAGGGATCACTTTCCATTTCTGGAGCATGATGTTAAAAACAAACGGAACAGTGGCGCCTCGTGACATATCGTGATAAAAGAGCGCCGACCTTCATCCCATCTGCCGCTGCCGTTCATCAGAAGCCGCGGGAAGGCGTGCGTCGGAGTGAACCAACAGCTGCCCGCCCGGGGGGCTCGTGGGGCTGGAACCAGACTACTGCCCGCCATCCCAATGACATTTGGGGACTTCAGGCCCATCATGCGTAGTCAAAACATGGCTCAGTCCCTTCCTGGAGGGAGACAGCATCTCTCACCCGTTCATACCGCGATGACGCAGCACGCACCCTGCGGGCATTAATCATAAAGCTGCGTGATGGAGATTAATTAATGCTTGCCGTCGTGGCCTTGGTGCGAGCCTTGTCTCGGGTCTCGATGAGTTTCGACGAAAGAGAACGAAATTAACAATGAGGAAGGCGACAATAATGGACACCTTGCATCCGCCTGCGCTCTTCGGGCATGGTGTCCAGCTAGTAAGAAAGAGATTCCGGGGGAGCACGTCATTGTTTTTTGCTGTTAGTGTCCCTGACATGGCCGACAAGGCCTTCTGACACTATGTGACCCATACCTGAGTGTTTGACTTTTCAAGGGCTTGCATCGCACTCAAAACTCACGTCACTCTTATGTTGCATGCAAAAATAATAAAAGAAACACAACACCTGTAAAAAGAACAAATACTCGTGTGGAATGCAAGATGACGTAAAACTTTCAATATAAGCAGATTACATATTGCTGACTTGGATTATCACACTTGTTGTCGAGAAATTGATTAGTGTTTTTGCCTCCCAAGTTAAGTCTGTGGACATATAGAGTGTGGTTGGGGCCTATTTCAAAATCAGATAGTGGCCTAATTTATGAAGCCCGCGTCACATTTATGCCACCGTTGCGTCACCTTTTGTGACGCTGAGGCGGCGTAAATAATGCGCCATGTTGCTCCATATTTACGAATTGACACATCTAGGCAGATGCCTCACTTCGTAAACCCCTGCGCTACATTATATCTGCATCAGGTATAAGGTATGCAGGGTCGGCGTTCCCCCGCATTCAAAGCCTCAAAGAAGTGGTACATCGACATCTATGGGATTTCAGTGCACCACTTCTACAACGCCATTGCGTCAAAACCTTACGCCTGCCTCATGGCAGGTGTAAGGGTGATTGTAGGAAGGGGGAGTCTCTGGTTGGCGCAGTGCAACACTGGCGACAAGCAGGGCCTCTCTCTTCCTCGTCAGGGCTGAGGGTTACCTTCAAGACAACCTCTGCTTACCCTCTAGGTAGTGTGGCTTAAGCAGTCTTAGGCTAATCTCTGGGGCATGTAGGGTTAAACATTTGCAATATTACACCATCACCACCAACCCACCACACAATGACACCAAACTGTATTTGTAAAAATATATGTTCTTTATATAAATTTCAAGCAGGCTTGTAAATACAGTCTTGGTTCACGTTTAAAGGCAGGTTCCAGTTACTCTTTAACAAAATGCCACAGTTCTGGTTCAGCTCTTAATAGTCTTATCCTTCTTTCTCAAAAAGGGGGGGTTTCAGGCTCTTCAATGTACTTTCTCTGTCCTTCAGACACGGAGTCTAACCAGCCAGGGTTACCCCGGGCTGTCCGTGGGCCTCTCTGCGCCCCTGGGCTCCTCCGCGTAGGAAAAGCGGGCCCGGTCTGCCCACTCTCACGCTTCTGGCGGGAGCGGCGGCCGGGGAGTCAGCGTCCGCCTCTCTCTGCGAGCTGCACGGCTGTGCGCGGCTGGCGGGGGAGAGAGCGGGGGCTCAGGGAGCGCTCTCCACGCGGCTCCGAGGGCTGGGCGAGGCAGAGGGCGGTGCGAGCGAGGATGGCAAGGACTCGCACCGCGGGGCAGGAAACAGTACCTTTTCGTTGAAGCAGCTGGGCGTCTGTCAGCGCGGCGATCCGCGTCGCGGTGTCTTCCTTCCGACGGTGGAGCGAGCGGCGGCTCGGCTCTGGCTCGGGGGTTGGCGTTGCGGCGCGGGCCGGGTCAGGCTGGAGAAAACGCCTCGGGGTTTCCTCACAGAAGGGGGGACACACGCAGAGGGCAGTGATCCTCAGCGCAAGCCTCTGTCAATCCAGGCGACGCTCAGGCACCCCACGCAGCAGCTGTTTCTCGGACAGCGGCGGCGCGTTTAGGGGCACAAGACACGAAGGGGGGGGGCAAGCAGGCACCGGGCACGGCCTTCTCTTCACGATGCGAGCTGCAGCTCGGGGCCAGTCACGGTGTTTGGATCAGCTGGGCTGGTCGTCACGTTGCTTCTGGGCCAGGCAGGCGGCAGTCACTTTGTTTAGAGCGAGGGCAGCTCCCAGAGTGGTGCTAGAAAGCGCGATTGTCAGAGCGCGCTCTGCTTTTCCTGGAGAGGCTCGCAAAAGGGAATCAGCGTCTCGCAGTGGTTCCTCTGTCAGGGGGTAGCGCTCACTGTTCCTGGAGCGCTGGTCAGGGGGCAAGTTCACAGGCAAGCCCTTGGAGATCTTTCAGCAGAGTTTGGCACAAAGTTCAAATAAGCAAAAGTCTTTGGTAGTCTTTTCTTTCCTCTCCTTTGGCAGCAAGGCACCAGACACAGGCCAGAGACAGCACTCCTCCTTGTCCTTCCAGGTCCTTCTCTTCGGGCAGAGTTTCTTCTGTAGCACAAACAGGATCTAATTTACAAGGAGCAGGGCTCCTTCTTTTATACCCAGTTTCTTTTGTTCTAGCAAGCCAGGGGGGCCTCTGCATAACTGCTCCAGTCTCTGAGTACTTGTTGTGGGTACTTCTGGCTTCTGTATTCAGTGTGAGTGCAGGCACATCAGCCGCTCCCCAGGGGGGCGGAGCCGGCATTGTGAGGACAGGGGCAGCCTGAGCACTTTGTTGACAAGCTTCGGTCCTTCCTGGGCCAGGTGCAGGCTGAGTCATCAGTCGCTCCCCAGGAGGGCGGAGCCAGCATTGTGGGGGCAGAGCACAGCCTGATGCATCATTCAGGGGAAACTCCCACCACCCACTAAGGTGTCATCCTGCTATTCACAACCTGTCAACTCCCAGCCCTGTCACTCACACAACTCAGACAGTCAGATACACACAAAAGCAGAGGCGGGCTGAAATGGTTAGGCAAGCAAATGCTAGCTTTCTAAAAGTAGCATTTGCAAACACAGGATATTAAAATAAACTTTACTAAAAGAAGTATTTTATTATTCTGAGTTCAGGCATACTAAACATTAATTTCTACCATGTCCCCTGAGCCTGCTGGGATTATAGAGTGTAATAATTCCAGCAGCCCATCTGGCCTAGAAGGGAACTGGTAGCCTTACAATAGTGAAAAACGAATTTGGCAGTAATTCACTATTAGAACATGCCACACACATCAGGGCATGTCCTACCTTACACTTACAATGCACCCTGCCCTCAGGCCTACCATAGGGGTGACTAATATGAAGTTAAGGGAAGGTTTAGGGGCTGGCAAGTGTGTGCACTTGCCCAGCCAGTGTGACAGTACCAGACTGCACGCAGGATCTGCAATGGCAGACCCTAGACACATTTTAAGGCTGCTTCTGTGGGTGGCGCAACCAGCGCTGCAGGCCCACTAGCAGTGTTGGCATTCACAAGCCCTGGCACTCCTGGTGCACTTTACTAGGGACTAACAGTAAATCCAATGAACCAATCATGGACATCAATCACATGTACACTTTACAGAGGGAGAGCATATGCACTTTGGCACTGGTCAGCAGTGGCAAAGTGCCCAGAGTCATTAAACCAACAAAAACAGGTCAGAGAGAGTATTGGAGGAAGGCAAAAAGTTTAGGGATGACCCTGCCAAGAGGCCTAGGTCCAACACAACCCCCTTCCAGCCAAAACGCAGGGTAGACCAATCACCACTGTGATGGGCTTCCCTGCTTAGGGCGATAGAACCTGGACCTGGCCCGCAACAGCAGGGGCACATTCCAGTTCTACGCCAAACTGAACCTTTTTCAAATCCTCTGTCCATACTCTCAGGGTCCACCATGCCAATCCATGGGGCACCCTTCTCTTCCTCTGTGGACACCACCTGTGCAGCCTCTAACCTTAACTTGCTCACAGGTGTGTCCCAACAGACAGTCATCAAATCACAGTGGCCACTGACAGTAGTCAGGGCTGAGACCCAGGCCTCATGCCTCTCAGGGCTCCCAAACCTCTGTGGCCTTAAAGAGTGGGGGGCAGTAACCCCAGGTGCTTGGCACCCTTTTTCCACTCTCCCTCCTGTCAGGTCAGGTATGACATCCTGGCACTGACCCACCAGTCCCAGGTCTGTACCTGGCGGCTGTACCAAAGACTGGGGTGGCCTCTCCCACACCCGGTCCTCCTCCTTGGGGCTCTGTACCCTCCCACCTGGAGTGGTACCCCCTTCCAGAATTGTCAGGGCACCTGTGGCAGGTGACCTGCACAATTCGCCCACCAGTTCAGGGGTGCTATCCTGCAACTGGGGCACCATGTCAGGGGGGACACCCTGCACCTGGCCCTCTATCCTAGGGTCTACACCCTCAAACTGCACCGGGGTCAGAGGCAAGGACTCCCTCCCTCTGCACCCCCTTCCAGAGTACCGCCCACTCCCAACTGGAGTGGTACCCCTAGAAGTGACATGGGCCAGGACACTGATTACAGTGGTCCCACCCTCCAGGTCAGACAACACCTGAACCTGACTCTCCAACTCAGGGACCCAACCCTGCAGTTGAACCATTGCCTGGCGCACCAGGACTTCCCGGGGAGCACCCATGCCCCCCCTGAGGGTGGCACATAGCTCATGTGTCGTGCGACAGTCTGCCTGGCACAGATCTCCCAACCCCTGTCCCTCTGACAGTGCGGGAAGATCCCCCAGGACAGAAGTGGTGTCCCCCTGGTCATTCACTGGGGACGCAGCCCTGCTGGCTGGCCCCTGACCCACTGGTTCTTCCACTGGGGACTCTTTCCCCCTCTCGCCCCTCTTTCTGGACCTCTGCACCCTCCCAACTGGAGCGGTACTGCCAGACACCAGAACTACTGGAGCTCTGTTTACAGAGCCTCCACGTTCTCTAGCCACTGGGGGATCCCCCTCAAAGGGTGACTCATCCGGACAGCCTAGGCTCCCCACCTGGTGTTCCCTTAAAGAACCATCCAGGCTCTGAGACTGAGGTCGGGCACTACCGGGACAAAACCCATTCTCACTCCTTCCCCTTAAGGACAGGACGTGAGGCCCTACACCCCTCTCACTACTACAGGACCTAGCTGGGCTACTCTGCGCCACTTCCACCACTCTGGGCTGGAAGATACCTGAGCCACTCCCCACAGGATCACACCCCAATGCCTCTCCAGACCCTCTGGAATCCACCACAAGGTCTGCCTCCAATGTGAGCTCCCTGGGGTCAGAGAACTCACTCTCAAACAGGTGTTGGCATAGCTCTGGAAAACTGGGACTTACAATATGCTCTCCCAGAATTGGATCACACAGCCCCCTAGCAGGGTTAACCAAATTATCCTTCACCTCACCATCCAGCGCCTCACACACATACTCCACACCATTCTTCTGAGACTGGCCAGACAGTAGCGAACTGTCTCTGTCACACAACCCACACTCTTCTGGGCGGTCCTTACACTCACCCACCAGGACCTCAACCATGGGGGAATCCCTCCCACCACTAGGACCATGAACTCCTACGCCAGCTACCCTATTCCCTTCAGGGACGCTGCGCACTACTGGAGCTACCTCATGCCCTTGAACCTCCTGGTGTATGTTAACCCCCTCCAAGTCAGGTGCCATATCTCTAGGTGCGCGCGCTATGCTGTCTGCACTAGATACCTGAATGTTGCTGCCACCATCTGAGCTGGACTCCACCTCCAACTCAGCAAAGCTCAATCTCTGAGCTACACACATTTCTTGTTGCTGGGCTGAAGCCCTCCTGGCCTCAAGCGCCTCGAGCTCCAAGTCAAGTTTCCTCATTCTTAAGTCATGCGCAAGCTCCATTTTCATTACTTCCAGGGCTAACCTCCTAGATTCTAGCTCCAGTTGCCCATTTATTTCCAGCTCTGCCAACTTCAATTCATGATCTCGGGTTGCCTGTCTGTCCGCCAGCTCCTCTGGCGACAGACCTCGGCCAGAAACACTGCTACCCAATGGGGAGGTTGCACCCCTACACTCTGGAGTCAGGGGTCCCTCCAGCTGCTGTTCTGCATCCTCAAATTCAAAATCCTTTCCAGGGGCATTCCTTGCCTTGACCCAGGCCCTCAGCGCCTTTTGGAACTGCTCCCTTCTGGAGAGTCCGGTCATGGAAATGTTCAAATTTTTGCAGAAGCTCCTGAGCTGTTTCCCAGTGTAGTTTTCTAGTTTCTCCCAATCACAGTCAATAGAAGAAATGGATGCTGCCTTTTCCATTTTCACTGACACAGGCATGACTTCAAAAACACATGGAGATCTCTTCTCGCAAATCATAAATCCAAAAAAAACAAAGTCTGTGGCTTAGTTACTGGACTGTCATCACTGTGCAATGGTCAATAGTTAAGGCATGAACACTGCAAATGTAAATTCGCTATCCCACCGCTGCCACCAATGTAGGAAGGGGGAGTCTCTGGTTGGCGCAGTGCAACACTGGCGACAAGCAGGGCCTCTCTCTTCCTCGTCAGGGCTGAGGGTTACCTTCAAGACAACCTCTGCTTACCCTCTAGGTAGTGTGGCTTAAGCAGTCTTAGGCTAATCTCTGGGGCATGTAGGGTTAAACATTTGCAATATTACACCATCACCACCAACCCACCACACAATGACACCAAACTGTATTTGTAAAAATATATGTTCTTTATATAAATTTCAAGCAGGCTTGTAAATACAGTCTTGGTTCACGTTTAAAGGCAGGTTCCAGTTACTCTTTAACAAAATGCCACAGTTCTGGTTCAGCTCTTAATAGTCTTATCCTTCTTTCTCAAAAAGGGGGGGTTTCAGGCTCTTCAATGTACTTTCTCTGTCCTTCAGACACGGAGTCTAACCAGCCAGGGTTACCCCGGGCTGTCCGTGGGCCTCTCTGCGCCCCTGGGCTCCTCCGCGTAGGAAAAGCGGGCCCGGTCTGCCCACTCTCACGCTTCTGGCGGGAGCGGCGGCCGGGGAGTCAGCGTCCGCCTCTCTCTGCGAGCTGCACGGCTGTGCGCGGCTGGCGGGGGAGAGAGCGGGGGCTCAGGGAGCGCTCTCCACGCGGCTCCGAGGGCTGGGCGAGGCAGAGGGCGGTGCGAGCGAGGATGGCAAGGACTCGCACCGCGGGGCAGGAAACAGTACCTTTTCGTTGAAGCAGCTGGGCGTCTGTCAGCGCGGCGATCCGCGTCGCGGTGTCTTCCTTCCGACGGTGGAGCGAGCGGCGGCTCGGCTCTGGCTCGGGGGTTGGCGTTGCGGCGCGGGCCGGGTCAGGCTGGAGAAAACGCCTCGGGGTTTCCTCACAGAAGGGGGGACACACGCAGAGGGCAGTGATCCTCAGCGCAAGCCTCTGTCAATCCAGGCGACGCTCAGGCACCCCACGCAGCAGCTGTTTCTCGGACAGCGGCGGCGCGTTTAGGGGCACAAGACACGAAGGGGGGGGGCAAGCAGGCACCGGGCACGGCCTTCTCTTCACGATGCGAGCTGCAGCTCGGGGCCAGTCACGGTGTTTGGATCAGCTGGGCTGGTCGTCACGTTGCTTCTGGGCCAGGCAGGCGGCAGTCACTTTGTTTAGAGCGAGGGCAGCTCCCAGAGTGGTGCTAGAAAGCGCGATTGTCAGAGCGCGCTCTGCTTTTCCTGGAGAGGCTCGCAAAAGGGAATCAGCGTCTCGCAGTGGTTCCTCTGTCAGGGGGTAGCGCTCACTGTTCCTGGAGCGCTGGTCAGGGGGCAAGTTCACAGGCAAGCCCTTGGAGATCTTTCAGCAGAGTTTGGCACAAAGTTCAAATAAGCAAAAGTCTTTGGTAGTCTTTTCTTTCCTCTCCTTTGGCAGCAAGGCACCAGACACAGGCCAGAGACAGCACTCCTCCTTGTCCTTCCAGGTCCTTCTCTTCGGGCAGAGTTTCTTCTGTAGCACAAACAGGATCTAATTTACAAGGAGCAGGGCTCCTTCTTTTATACCCAGTTTCTTTTGTTCTAGCAAGCCAGGGGGGCCTCTGCATAACTGCTCCAGTCTCTGAGTACTTGTTGTGGGTACTTCTGGCTTCTGTATTCAGTGTGAGTGCAGGCACATCAGCCGCTCCCCAGGGGGGCGGAGCCGGCATTGTGAGGACAGGGGCAGCCTGAGCACTTTGTTGACAAGCTTCGGTCCTTCCTGGGCCAGGTGCAGGCTGAGTCATCAGTCGCTCCCCAGGAGGGCGGAGCCAGCATTGTGGGGGCAGAGCACAGCCTGATGCATCATTCAGGGGAAACTCCCACCACCCACTAAGGTGTCATCCTGCTATTCACAACCTGTCAACTCCCAGCCCTGTCACTCACACAACTCAGACAGTCAGATACACACAAAAGCAGAGGCGGGCTGAAATGGTTAGGCAAGCAAATGCTAGCTTTCTAAAAGTAGCATTTGCAAACACAGGATATTAAAATAAACTTTACTAAAAGAAGTATTTTATTATTCTGAGTTCAGGCATACTAAACATTAATTTCTACCATGTCCCCTGAGCCTGCTGGGATTATAGAGTGTAATAATTCCAGCAGCCCATCTGGCCTAGAAGGGAACTGGTAGCCTTACAATAGTGAAAAACGAATTTGGCAGTAATTCACTATTAGAACATGCCACACACATCAGGGCATGTCCTACCTTACACTTACAATGCACCCTGCCCTCAGGCCTACCATAGGGGTGACTAATATGAAGTTAAGGGAAGGTTTAGGGGCTGGCAAGTGTGTGCACTTGCCCAGCCAGTGTGACAGTACCAGACTGCACGCAGGATCTGCAATGGCAGACCCTAGACACATTTTAAGGCTGCTTCTGTGGGTGGCGCAACCAGCGCTGCAGGCCCACTAGCAGTGTTGGCATTCACAAGCCCTGGCACTCCTGGTGCACTTTACTAGGGACTAACAGTAAATCCAATGAACCAATCATGGACATCAATCACATGTACACTTTACAGAGGGAGAGCATATGCACTTTGGCACTGGTCAGCAGTGGCAAAGTGCCCAGAGTCATTAAACCAACAAAAACAGGTCAGAGAGAGTATTGGAGGAAGGCAAAAAGTTTAGGGATGACCCTGCCAAGAGGCCTAGGTCCAACAGTGATGCAGGCCCTTTCACACGGGGCTTTCCCCATATAAAAGGAACGTTGCTGGAGTTGCGTCTGTTTTCAGACACACCCCAGCAATGCACCACTTTTGGGCCTACAGATGCGTCAGTAATACTGACGTATCTGTAACTCCTGGAGACATGAAGCACCATACTGCTAATACAGCACATCCATGATGTCGCAAGGAGGGCACACTGATAAGTGTTGCATCGCTGCTTTGTCGCAGAGATGCAACACTTCTCATAAATAAGGCCCATACTAATTAGTCTGGTGCTGAGTGCTGGCAGGCCCCGCCCACTTAAAGGCCTGGATTCTGCTGACAACAGTTTAGCCAAACCCATTGATGGTGTGCTCAAACTTAGAGCCTCATTTATGAGGAATTGGTGTTGCGCAGCGCCGCAAGTCTTCTGGCTACACTGCCCTTCATCAATGTTAAAGGCAGGAATACACAGTGTTTATGAAATATCGTGCGTTCCTGTCCTTTCCCCTGCGCTGGTGCACAATTTACTGCCTAGCACCAATGCAGGTATCCTTGCGCCATGGTGCTAGGGTGTCTCCATTGCATGCAAAATTGTGTTTGTGTGGGTAGGGGGGTCTTTCTGCACAAAAACAATCCAGAGAGGGGGTTTCCTCTCTCTATGTTTGCTGCCGTATGCAGCACACATGGAAAGACGAAAAAACAAGGAGAAATAAAATTGTTTCTCCTCGTTAACGCTGCTCTGGGGAGGTGTAAGGTTTTGGCGCTGCCCCATTTTTACGTAATTAAGTAAATCTGGGGCAGCGTCAAAATCCATGCGTGCGGCTTGGGAAAACCCACAGCGACACCCTTGGAACGCCTCCATGGAGCAGAATAAGTCAAGGCATCGACTTGCACTGTATTGTCTCACTCCATATGTCCGAGGGCCATGCAGAACCATGCAGAGTGTCTTTACTCAAGCTCATAGATATGATTGAGAAGCTTGAACCCCCGAAGCATCAAAAAAAGTGCTACTTTGGCCGTGCAAGCCATTCATTAATAAGCTCTCCTCGCCTTCATTTTCGCTACATTTCTAACTAAGACTTTAGAAACGAAAAACAAGAAGGCCAACGATATTACAAAAATCACCTCGACCTGTGCGCTGGATGATTGCTTTCAAACTCCTAATGGCGAGATCCCTCTAGTACACCAATATTTATTAGAATAAGCGTAACCTCAAGCAGCCATGGTCGGTAGGGGAGTACCTGCCGGGGCAGTGACGTGGGGAGGGAGAGGGGCAGGGTGGTGGTTAGTAATGTATGGAAAATGGATTTTTGCAGGTAAGTGAGCATATAAGTAAATCAAACGAATTTCGTTGTGTGCACTACATCCCCAAATGCAATGCAGTGCCCGCAAC
Organism: Lissotriton helveticus; assembly: GCF_964261635.1. Classification (NCBI taxonomy): domain Eukaryota; kingdom Metazoa; phylum Chordata; class Amphibia; order Caudata; family Salamandridae; genus Lissotriton; species Lissotriton helveticus. The sequence continues at coordinate 73,381,642 of NC_136064.1, forward strand.
AAAATTCGTTTGATTTATTTTTTATGTTTACTTACCTGCAAACATCCATTATCCATACATTACTAACCGCCCTCCCTGCCCCTCACCCTCCCCACGTCACCGCCCCGGCAGGTACTCCCCTCCCGACCGCGTCTGACCTCAAGGCATCATCTTGGATTTTGATGACCATACCTTCTGTCGCGCTGAATCAACCGGAGAATGTTGGGTATTGTTATGTCTTGCTTCAGTTTCAGGATTCTGTTGACCAGAGGTTGCACTGAGTGCCCCGCCCACATGGACACACCATTATAAGCCAAGATTCCCATTTCAGGTCTGTCTAAACTGAAGAACTGGAGATGAAGGCAATGCTGACCCATCCTAATGCACTGATCCATGTCATCACTCAGAAGAGGCGGTCTCATGGGGCCTGGGGGACTTCTGTGATCTATAGAGTAGGTGGGACGCCAAGTATGGCAGAATACACAGATTTATTGGGTTTCACATGTCAGCATTTGTTAGTGATTCCGTGACATCTGGTTGAAGGTGATCAGATAGCAGGATGTGTGTTTCGGAGTGCACAGTTGGCACAGAGCACAGACGTGAGCCGACACATGTCCGTCAGCTGTCGCGCGCAGGCGCTCCAGTCCATCTTGTGAAAGAACTGTGGTTCAAGGGCCTCCTTGTCATGGTGCTTATGGGCTTCTGTGAGAGCAGCTCAGATTGAGCCCAGGTCAGTGTAATGTTCAAGCATTGCTGCCCATCACAGCGAGTTGATGTTCGAGCTGGCTGGGCAGCTGCTACCTGATGCCGGGGCTGGTAGTTTAGCGGACTAATGCACCCACTGTAGCGACCTTTATTCAACTTCATGGTCACAGGTTAAAATCCTGGCCGGTCCACTCAGCCTTTCATCCTTCTGCAGTCGATAAAATGAGTATCATTGAGTTGGGTAACAATAAATATCTGGGGGCAGATTTACAATAACTGGCACATCCGTTCATATCAGCAGGGATGCGCCAGTTATTTTGCGTCACGGCAGAAACCTCTAGAGCCACCATGGATGCGCCGTATTTACAATGCGGCGCACCATTGCGCAAGAATAGACAGATGCGTGACGCATTTGATGCCGTTAAGGTGACGCAGTGCTGGAGTTGTGTTGCAAGTGCGACGCTACTCCAGCACTCCTCGGGGGCGCCCCATACTAGCTGTTCTGCATCACTCCTTACTCTTGCTACAAGCAGACATAATCTTGTAGATTTCACTCAGCCACTTTTCCGAGGCTTTCCTGTGCCGGAACGCCCCCCTCCCCCCTTGCGCCGGAACGCCCACATGAAACCTGACGCAGGTTCCATGTGGCGCAGGGCTTTACAACGTGACTCATCTCCCTAGATGGGTCACGTTGTAAATACCCCGCAGTATGGCGCTGGCTTTGCACCGCCGCTGCAACACAGAAGTGACGCAACGGCGGCGCAAATGTGGCGTACGGGGCTTGTAAATCTGCACCCTTATATTTAGAGTCTTCTGGGTTAACGTGCGCCTTAAAAATACTTATGCTATGTACTGGAAGGCAGAACTGTCTATTTGAGGTGAGGTTCAACCGTTGTAGTCATGGTGAAGCTGTCCCTAACCCTTCCCTGTTACCAAGGCAGAGAGGCACACTGTGGCTATGCATGCTTTAAACAGATCCATTTTTTAATTCATGTTGTTTTGCTTTTCAACCCAAAGGTTTATCCTGTTAGCAACCCAAAGGTTTATCCTGTTAGAATCTGTCTTCAGATTAAGGTCCGAGTCTTCTCAGCTTGTCAGCAATCTAGAATCTGCCCCAAGCACACCCATTGACATAAGATAACCAGATGCCAGAAACGGGTACCGGGGAGATGGTTACTTTACAGATGTATCCTGGTCTGGGAAACTGCTCAAATGTTGTTTTTGCACTGGGATTGTTCAGACAAGCAAGGGAACCCCAGGTCTACCACCCTGAAGCACTGCAGCTGCCTGCCACAAGGTCACTCTATGGAAGTTTGACAGCATCCTTGCAGGTCTTAGCCTTTCTCATTGGCAGTCTGCAAGAAAAAGTATTCTATATAAATTGTGCTTTTTGACCTATAAATGCCATCAGAAATGCCTCATTGTAGCAGCAGGGCAATATAATTGTATAATTACCTATCTGTAAATTCCATATTAGGTAATCTCGGCCTCCCAATGGTCTAAGGGCAGGAGTTGGTGAGATGATCTGGAAGTAGCTACCCTCAGACATTAAGAATAAGAGCAAGAAAAGCTGTTGCAACTTTTCTGCGTAGAACTGATTCATTTTCTGCCTCCTGCAACATCTATACCTCCATTATTTTTCAGTGCCCTAATACAGCAATATGGCCACTATTTCCAAAATAAAGTTAAAGGATTGCGGCATGACATTGCCTATTCAAGCCAAAGAGCATCTAAGCCAATAGCACAAACACAAATCATAAATGATCCCAAAAATGTGCTACACTTGAAGCATGAGTTTGCTTGTTATCTGTTTAAACAGATTTAATGTTTGCTTGCAGGCATTGTATGGAAGCATGCATTTTTGTGTTAGCATTCATTAGTAGAAATTAATACAAATGTATGCAGAGCTGTCAGAAAGCGGGAGCTAAGGAGTGTTTATTCTCCAGGGCCCTCAGTTTTTGAGGGCCTCTGACTCATGCAGCAGCATTTATTTATAGATTTTAACACATAGGGCCTCATTTTGGATAGTGGACGGTTGGACCACCATCAACTGTTACCGCATGCGGCAGTCCGACCGATGCATTATGATATGACCATCGTGCTGGCCAGGGAAAAGGGCCGCAGCACAAGCCGCTGTGGTATGGAGCACTTCCTGCACCTCCATGTGCCCCCAGTGGCCCATGACAGACGGAATCCTTATTTGGGGGCCCAAATTCAGTTTCCGACAACCTTTTCAACAGTGGCGGCTCCTCCGCTAAGGCTGAGGAGCATCTCCCCACTCATCAAAAGGACAAATACAATGATAGTAACGTATCATTATTATGATTGTATTTTTCCTTTTGGATTCAGTGGCTCTCAGGGTGGGGCAGTGCTAGGAAAAGCAGTGAGAGGAGGGGTTTTCACTCCTCAAGTGGGCACGACTTCTTGAGTGGCCCTCTCGGGCCAACTGAGATTGCAGGAAGAAGAAGAAAGATGAGCGAGGAGAGTCTGCCGGCCCAGGTACAGGTAAGTGTTTTGTTTTTCTCCTTCCCCACCCCACCACTCCCATCCGGTAGCAGCCGCTACTGCTTTTCAAGGCAGTCTTTCCAACATGAAAAGGCTGTTGGAAAACGATATCATAATCCCGATGACGCTGCCTGCCTCGGCATCGCTGCCATTTGGGAATAAGTTTCTGATCGCCACCCCGTCGGGATCACTGATCCTGGCGGAGATGGCGGTATTCCCACCGACCTATGTGGGTCCGACTGCCGGGACCGAAGGGCTGTCAGCGGTCGGACTACCACAGATGGCCTGTCGGTTTGTGGTCCGACCTCCATCATAATAAGGTAATTAGGTAAAACAGTTGGATGGTCTAAATAAAAAAAACAGTTCCTACGAGTCATCTTAGTTTACACAGTGTGTCTTAAGATCCACTCCCTTACATAAATTGTCCCTGTCAGGGAGAGAATTAATTTTAAATCTATGTGTATTTCCCATCAAGCTTACTGGCAGACTGGCCCGGTGATTAACCACTCTCTTTTCACCCAATACTTTCCTAACAAACAGCTCCGTTCCACTCATGCCTTTTTGGCTACAGTCCCCCGAATTAGGAGATCCAGAGCAGGAGGCAGGTTGTTTTCTTACAATGCGGCCTAGCTGTGGAACTCACTCCCTCTTTATCTTAGATCCAACCCCAACTTATTCTCCTTCCGTAAACAGCTTAATTTTTTTTTTTATTTAACAAACAAGACTAATTTTTTTCCTGCTGACTGTGCCCACCAGGTAGAACCACTTTTCTTTAGCGCTTGGACGCCTCAGGGCAGCAATCGCGCTTTATAAAACTTCTTTTCATTTCATTTCATTTCAAATTGAGGAGAGCAGAAAGAAATAGCAGATAATTAAGCACAAAACAATAAAAAAAATCAACCAACTTTTAAAGACTTGTCTTACGTACATGTATATTTATATATATATGTACTCAATTGTATCTACAAAAATTGGTGATGCAGCTATTTAGCAAATGTCCCAAAAGTTAATAATACATTTATAATACTTGGAATAGCTAAAAAAATTGGTTACTGATTTAAGTCATCCTCATGAAAACTGCTGTTTTTTTGTCTTTCTCAAATAGATTAATGTGCATTCAGGCCTACAGATATCAATGTTGAAGAACCGATACCTGCTGACTCGTGTATTTACCACCCTTCACCACCCCTTTGCAATGCCAGAATAACACCTTATGAAAGGTCAGGTCAGTTTTACGACCATTCTGTAACGAATTGAACTTCAAAGTTAGTGGCTTTCAAGGAAGGCTGCAGGGATTCGTGATGTTCATGTGTGCAAGGAAAGACTGCCATGTGAAGATTAATATTAAACTTTCTAGACTGTGTCATGGTAACCACAATAAGATACATAATACCTTTATCAATGTAGTTGCATTTGTTAAATCAGATCTACAGGCTTTAACACCCATGAACCATTACATTAAACTAAGGCGTCTGCCTAAAGAGCTCTAAAACAACCACAGGCATATTTAATGTATTTAAACATGAATAACATGTCCCCTACCTGAGAGACAGGCAGTACATTTGTCCAGACCTGAGAACATGGATGTTACCAGTGAGAAGGGGCTCTCAACAAAACTCCAGCCACCATTCATGTTTCACTAGAGGAGCTGCAGGTCCTCTGCCGCCCCTGCCTTATGCACCTCGGGTGTCTAGCAATCCTAAGGACCCTGTATTCTCCGCCCGAGTCACCCACTCTAGGGCATTTATCAAAGTTGCACCCCGGCAGGCGGGTACCGCCTGATCCTGGGCACCTTTTCCTCTTTCCTGGCTGCAGGCTCCAGCTACCAGCGCCTCCTTGTAGGGGACTCCTGGCCCCAGGCTTGGTTGGTCGCAGTTCCTTGTCCTTCCTGCATAGCTGTGGTATCCTTTTTGGACAGCATCCTCCTGCACGGTACTTTGACAGATGTCTTTCCCACAGTGAGCTCAGCCTCTTCAACCAATGCAAATGCAGCTTTGTCAGTGCCAGAGAGTTTTGGAGTTAAGACACTTCCACAGATCCTTAGGCATCAGGTCAGAACCTACATCATGCCAAGCTTCTTCTCTGGGGAGCAGTCCATCAGCCCCCTTTTTCCAACAGGCATTTCCTTCTATCTCCAGGCAGTCAACTGAAGTCCTAGCTAGGGTGCTCCAGGTTTCCCCATCTAGCAAGAGTCAGCAAGGAGACTGTTATGTTGAAGTAAGTCCCAACTATGCTGCTGTACCCAGTCCATGGGAATACTGGCACCCTGACTTGGGTTTCCACCCAGTAATAATTAAAGTTTTGCTGACAACAACGCGCATTCCACAGATCATCCTCTAGAACCAGTTTCAGGCATTTCCAGATGTTTACTGTAACCCTCGCAGACTCGTCGATCTACAGTGTTTGTTCTCTGTAGTCAGCTGGAGGGAGGCCTGGGAGCTCCCTGTCAGGGATACCCAAAAGCAAAGGCACAGGAGAGAGGCTTCCTCGCTGTTTGTGCAGTTGTGAGTAAGGCCTCTTGGGGAAGAATGAAGCAAGAAGGGAGCAGTGACAGTCTCAAGGGACATCTGTCTCTCTCTTTTCCTTCACATCCTTAGAAATGTTACTACAATCTACACCCCTGTATGGCGGGCTCTCCCAACCCTACATTTTGTATCATACTCACACAGGGTTTTCAGAATAAATTCCAGTCCCTATGCAGAACAGCAATATAGATGCACCCCACGCTGACCACAATCCACACACCAACATAGCCAGTTCACATTCATTCTCCATGCATGACCCCTGCAACCTTCCTAGAGCCCCTTATCATAGAAGTCCACAGGCAGCTGCCTTTTAGTAAAAGGTTGTACAAAAGGGGTGGTAATGGATGGAGCATCTGAACCAATGAAACACTCACACCCAGTCAACAGATCTGGGTTTAATCCATCACCGTTCTTTAGCCCACTCTGCCACCCCAGTTCAGACATGGCCAGATGCAAATCAGTCTGACCCTGTGCCTCATGGGAACAGTCCAGCCCGAACTGCCAAGCCATGCCTTCCCTGGACCGGAAATAAGCTTCCTAGGACCGGTTTCTGCCATTTCAGCCGTCTTCAGCCAGGCTTGCTTGAATCCAGTGGCAAAATGAGCAGGGGACTCACGTCTGAGCATACCCTGCCAACTTATGGCAAACAAAGCGGTACAAGAGAGGGTGGTAATGGACGGAGCATCTGAACCAATCAAACACTCACAACCAGTCAACAGATCTGGGTTTAATCCATCACCGTTCTTTAGCCCACTCTGCCACCCCAGTTCAGACATGGCCAGATGCAAATCAGTCTGACCCTGTGCCTCATGGGAACAGTCCAGCCCAAACTGCAAAGCCATGCCTTCCCTGGACCGGAAACAAGGTTCCTAGGACGGGTTTCTGGCATTTCAGCCGTCTTCAGCCAGGCTTGCTTGAATCCAGTGGCAAAGTGAGCAAGGGACTCACGTCTGCGCATACCCTGCATACTTATGGCGAACAAAGCGGTACAAAAGGGGGTGGTAATGGACGGAGCATCTGAACCAATCAAACACTCACACCCAGTCAACAGATCTGGGTTTAATCCATCACCGTTCTTTAGCCCACTCTGCCACCCCAGTTCAGACACGGCCATATGCAAATCAGTCTGACCCTGTGCCTCATGGGAACAGTCCAGCCCGAACTGCCAAGCCATGCCTTACCTGGACCGGAAACAAGCTTCCTAGGACCGGTTTCTGGCATTTCAGCCATCTTCAGCCAGGCTTGCTTGAATCCAGTGGCAAAGTGAGCAAGGGACTCACGTCTGAGCATACCCTTCCAACTTATGGCGAACAAAGCGGTACAAAAAGGGGTGGTAATGGACGGAGCATCTGAACCAATCAGACACTCATACCCAGTAAACAGATCTGGGTTTAATCCATCACCGTTCTTTAGCCCACTCTGCCACCCCAGTTCAGACATGGCCATATGCAAATCAGTCTGACCCTGTGCCTCATGGGAACAGTCCAGCCCGAACTGCCAAGCCATGCCTCACCTGGACTGGAAACAAGCTTCCTAGGACCGGTTTCTGGCATTTCAGCCATCTTCAGCCAGGCTTCCTTGAATCCAGTGGCAAAGTGAGCAAGGGACTCACGTCTGAGCATACCCTTCCAATTTATGGCGAACAAAGCGGTACAAAAGGGGGTGGTAATGGACAGAGCATCTGAACCAATCAGACACTCATACCCAGTCAACAGATCTGGGTTTAATCCATCACCGTTCTTTAGCCCACTCTGCCACCCCAGTTCAGACAGGTTGGCACTACAGTTTTCAGCTCATAATACCATTTTAAAAGAGCTTACAATCAGTGAAACTCTGTTTGGAAGGCACACCGAACCAGAAAGGAAAATGTTGGGGCATTTCACAAGAAAAAGCACATTTTCCAAACACAAACCATGACAATTGGGACAGTGATGATGAGTACAAAATGTAACAGGACATGCACAGGGAAAATGGATCATTCACAGCCACTGACATTGGAAGGTATCCACAATTACTCTTCAACACTGTGACAGAGTTGCATGTTGTATCACTTGTCAGATTGGAGTGGCAGTCTGTCTGGGCGGAGGGATGATGTTATTATTGTGTCACTTTCAATAACCGGAATGTTATATGTGGAGTGCGTTGGAGTTTGTCTGAATCTGCACAGTGATGTTGGTTCTGAGTAAAAAGCAGTCCTGCGTGCAGAATCAAGCATGTTGTCCCACATGCCCGATGAATGGGAGCAATAGATAACACAGCATATACTTATGTTTGCCTTCAAAGCCCTGAAGGTGGCCAGTGTCATGGATTGGTTTCTGGTGGATCCCCTTCTGACCTTCCACCTCTGGTCCTTCATTCAACCTTGTTTCTTTTGATGTCTCGACAGAGGGTACAAGTAAACTACACTTGATGATGGATACATTCCATTCCCAGTCTTCTGGTCATGATAGGCCAGGATAGTCATTTTGAAGCTACTGGTTTTACTGCCTTCAGGTGCAATTTAAACATCTCTGGCAGGTGCCCACTCTGTCCACCTCCTTTGCATCTTCAGTGGTACATGCTGTCAAGTGATGTGGTGGGAGACTAACTCAGGTAGACATCTTGGTTTAGGATATCTATAGATTGGTATTACATAGTGGGCAGTGGTTTGAGTAGTTTGGGTAAATCTGCGTCACAATTCGATAACCATGGTCCATGGTATATTTGCATGCTTGAGGTTCACCAGCTTTCTGTCTGTTCATGCTTAAGTGAGACAGGGAGGAATATTTACAAAAATCGTCAGAGGGCGGTTCTATGCCAAATTTGGCGACGCCACACTCCGATATTTTTAAAACGCAGGGATGTTCCGTATTCACATGAATACAGCGCACCCCTGTGTTTCCCCTAACGCTGGCACAAAAAGGCTGCAGAGCGCCAGGGCAGGCACTCTGCCACCATGTTGCAATGGTACCTGCGATATAGGGGTGATTGTTTATGTGTAAGAATGCACACCTTCCTGCACATAAACAATCAATAATGGGGATATGCTCGTAGCACACATAGAAATAGCAAAAACTAATAGAAATTAATAATTTCTTCTTGTATCGCCATTTTAATACCAGATTTTTCCTGGGGTTCATTTTTGGTGCTGCCCCAGGCTTGTAAATCTGGGGCAGCACCAAAAAGCAATGGGTTTTGAGGTGGAACGTCCACTGCAACACCCATTGCACGCCCCTTTGCCGCCGAGGACTTTGGCGGAAAGGGGGATATTTACATGGTGCTGTTACCCCACATTAAGTGTCCTAGCTCCATCCCGTATTTGTGGGAAATGCCATTATGCCAGTGGAGCATCACAAAAAGTGAGTCTCCGGTGGCAATAGGGGCTTGTAAATATGCCCCTGGGTCTCTTCAGATGCTTGACCGCTAACATCTCATGAGGTCATGGTCTGTAAGGCCCTCTGGTGCACATCTTCAGAAGCAATAAGATTGCCTTCCACACACAGGTGATCATGCCTAGATACACTTTAACCTACTGCATGGCTATTCGTCATCGTATTTTTTCGGAATATCTCATGAATATAGATTTTCAAATGGCCACCATTCACTTATGTGTAAATGCATCCAATGGTGGTCGTGAGTCTGAAGCCGGTGAAACTGAGCTCACCTCTCATTGTCATGGCCAATTTCCAGGAGTCCAACTAATATTTCTGATCATCAAGACCATAACCTGGAAGCAATCCCCATTGCAAACAAACCCTTCGCACAGCAGGCTAACAAGCGTCTAAGTGACCTTCTGGTGACTCCTCTCACCTCTCTTGTCTTTCAGTTATTAGTGCACTAAAACCTACACAAGGTTTCCCACCAAAACCCTAAACATTTACAAAATGATGTTGTCTAACCACATTAATGTTAAAGAGGGCATGGCACATCTTAGCATTCATGACAACTCTAGACTGGCTGGAGATGAAGCAACTGGTCACCGCCAGTATCTCTTATGCCCTAACCACAAAGCTCTCTAAATCCACAACACATGTAAATGATCAGTGTGATCCTGCACCAGCAGCCTATCAAATGACTAGGAATGGCCTCACCAAACCTGCTGTCAGATACCACAATTACTGAGCAGAGTGTGACTAACCAGTGATAACCGGACCAGCAGGAGCGATGAACGATGCTTGTCCTCCCACATCCCATAATGCTCTACCAAGCGAGTTGTACACAGCACGCATTATGGAGGAAAACCAAGGGGAATGTGACTAAATATGAAAATAGTCAACCGCTGACTGTTTGACAGCTTCCTTCAGGCTTGTCTGTCATCTGCCTCTCACTGTGGGAGTGTCTGAACAACAACAAGAACAAATATTTAGTCATCACAACAAAGAAAATACCTTTACAGCTTATGATTTATAGTTTCAATCATTGTCTCTCTCAATCATGACTCAATATACCTGTTAATTTTCTTGAGAATCCATTAAAAATTAGTTGTTACTCTTCTAGATGTTTCTTCACTAAAATCAAACTAGTACCTGGATTTGGCATACACTACTTGGTTTCCTTAAATCTCTCTCTGGTTAGCACAGATTGCATGATTCATTGAATAATAATTAAGTGTCATATAAATAATGAAGTGTCTTGGCATTTTTGTCCACCAAATTCGTTCACTGGTGCTCAATTGTGATTCCTTTGTCTCGAATTCCATGCATGAACGAGGCAAACATCAAATGGACTTAGTTTTCTCTTGTCTCTTTAATCTATTGCAGATCGTCAAGAACCCCCTCCAGGAAGCGCAAGGTTCACAGAGGAAGATGATGTTCTGGAAGAGCAGGTAAGCTGGGTCGGCTGGAGAAAAACGGGGGATGTCTTCTCGGAACTCGGGTTGCCTAGCAAAGGTGTGGTCCAAGGGAGTGGTATGTATACCCTACTAAAATCAAAGATGGCTGCCACATCGCATGGCTGTTTCAAAACCTTCTGGCTTGTTCTAGAACCTTCTGGCGTGTTCCTAAAATTTCTGGATTGTTCCAGATGGATTGCAATGTGTTGCTTGCCAAAGTCTGTTTATAAATGAATAGTTGGCAACCTTGGTTTCTTTTATTAACAGTCTTAAATTCTCAGGGGGCATTCTGGCAAGGAGAATTGCTAAACTGGTTCCTAGTCTGATTAATATTGACCAAAAGGGCTTATTGCAGGGAGGTACATTCAGGAACAGAGACAATTGTTGATTGGGAATATCGATTTGGCTGTGGTGAGAACGGATCCTTTGGCAGTGGTGGCCTTGGATGCGTCCAAGGTCTTCAACAGGGTCTGCTGGAGGTATCTCTGGGGGGTTCTCGAGGGGCTGGGCATGGGCCCTGTCTTTGTCCAGACCTTGCGGAATTGTTACTGGGGAGCCTCCGCAAAGATCCTGCTGAATGGCACTCTGACTTCTAGCTTTGACATCCAGAGAGGGACTAGGCAGGGGTGCCCCTTATCCCCTCTTTTATTTAACATTTATATTGAGCCCTTGGCGCAAGCTATTAGGTTAGGTGATTTAATCTGTCCTTTTAAATCACTAAATTATCATTGTAAAATAGCATTGTATGCAGATGATATTATTATATATACTAGTGATCCGGAGTTAACTATTCCACAGCTCGAAAATCTGTTGGAGGAATTGGGCTCTATTTATGGCTATCTAGCCAATTCCTCTAAAACGGAAGTGACGTGTTGGAACATCGACTAAACGGGAGGCCACATCAGTAATGAATTTAAGTATTTGGGTAGTAAAATTGTTAAAGATCTGAATAAAATCCCCCTGATCAACTTGGAGAAAACCATTAAGGAAATCGACCGCCTCTTCGCCAAATGGAGAAATCTTCCCTTGACGATCTATGAGGTCAATTTGGTGAAGATGAGTATTCTCCCTAAGGTGACCTATCTGTTCAATGCAGTTCCTTTGGTCTTCCCGAGTAAGAGCATTAGTAAGATCCAAGGTAAAATCGGGAGTTTTATCTTGGGGGATAAAAGCGCAAGGATGTCCTGGAAAAAGCTGAGGAGGAGGCTCACGAAAGGTGAGTTGGCCCTTCCCAACATCAGATGGTACTTAATTGCTTTTCAATTTAAGGGTATTAGGATGCTGCTTTAAATCCCAGATGATAAAACATGGGGTAGGCTCCTGGGTGAGATGGTCATGGTCGAGGGGGGAGTGGAGGAGAAGGATTCCTATATAAGTTTAGGGCTCCAAGTTATTTTAAACGTGTGTGCCTCAAGGTCCTTAAGGCCGCCCTGGAGACATGGTATAAAGTGAGACGCAGATGGGGTATTGGATATTACTCTGATTTTGCTCCCAATGGGATTCCCCCAGGACCCCACTCAATTAAGAGAGCAGGTGTGGCTAAGTGGTCCGAGTTGACGGATGTAGATGGAATTCTTCCATGGGTGGTTTTAACAGCTAAGATAGGCACTGCACTCTCTAAGTTTAAGTACTTTCAACTTAAATCATGGTAGAGGCAGAAGCGGGCGAAATAAGAGTCAATTGGGAGCTAGTACGCCTATTGCAAAATGTCCAGCCAAAAAAGAAAGAGATATCCATGTGGTATACGAGGCTTCTTGAAGCAGATGATATAGACCTTCCTTCCCAATCATCGGTTTGGAACCAATCTCCACTTGACCATAATGTTGAAGATTTTTTTGAGCCATCTTTTAAACTACTTTATAACCACATCAAACCAGCCAGCTTAAGAAAAGAGTAATTTTTTCGTTCTTAACAGACTTTACTATACCCCGGCCAAGATAGCCAAGTTTGCTCCGCTCCCCCCTCCCCTAAATGTCCTAGATGTAAATCACCGAATGCGGACGACATCCACATCTTTTTTTAATGTCTGGAGTTAAGATCTTACTGGAAAGATGTGGGAGCCTCCTTATCAGATATTTTCTAAGTAAACATCGAGATCAGCCTCCAGTTGATGTTTTTTGGGGTAATGGCTCTACTAACTTAGCTTTATCACAGATCCATAGGGGATTGTTGCTATACCTCATATTGCTCGCTCGGAGGGAAATATGTATAAAGTGGAAAGACTCTATCCCCCCGAACAGAGAAGACTGGCTTAAAGCCTCGTTTGTTATGGCATGATTAGAGCAAGAGGGGAGCTGGGAGACACCGATTAACATTTGGCAACCTTTGTTAAGTTGGGGCCGGGATTTGCGATTAGTTTTTTCTTTTTTTTCTTCGACAATAGTAATCTGAAGAGTGTTGTTCTTCCCCCCGGGTCCTATGATTACACCAAGCCCTTACTACCAGGGGCAGGTCGGGCTGACCTAGGTGAATGCAGTTAGCCGTCGGTCGCCCAGCTGTAAGATATGATTGCTTGTTAAATCTGCAGATGTCTATTGGTGACATGAGGACAAAAAAAACAGTCTTAAATTATGTTTGTTCATTATGGTTCTATTACTTTTTAAACCTTCTGACAGATCCCCCCAACCCTCACCACCCTCAAAGCTTTGGCCAGCATATTTTTGAATCCCCACAATGTACCCAAAAACACCAATTCAATGGGATGTTCTGTCAAACACCTGACTCTGTAAACTGGGCCATGACACCTAATGAGGAACTGCAGATGGAAACACAAACATTTTGGGGCAGGTCCCTGTGTTACTAAGACCCCTTTTGTAGAATGTGTAACTACATTCAGACAGGGACCAGTGAGTTGTTGTATACACAGCTGGCCTGAGATCTTCCTCCATTCCTTATGCATCAGGGTCCAACCCAACTCCCATCTTTTCCAACTCTGGGATGTCTCTTCTGTTTGGGATTGCAGGAAGAGTGCATGTAATTCAGTGATGAGATGTCGGTCATTGACAGTAGCCACTCTTTGACGGGTGTGAGCGTATGTTGCACCCAGCCTCGAATGTCCGGGTGGGGGACCCAGTGGCGAACCTGCAGGTATCTGGCCGTCCATGGTCACCTTTTAGATGTTCGAAGGAAATTGGGGGCATATTATCAAGAACGGCGTTAAAAGTATTTCCGCTTTAGCTAAAGTAGAGATAATGTGCTTGAAAATATGCCCTTGAGAATTCCAATAGAAGCCCATGTTCTGGTGTTAACATGGGCTTCTATGGGAATTCACAAGGGCATATCATCAAGCCCATTATCGCCGCTTTAGGGTCAGTTTCCTACCACTTAAGCGGCGATAATTTTAACGCCGTTCTTGATAATTTGCCCCGTAGACCTTTAGAGTCAAACATGTGCCCAGTAGATCTACAGCCGGTAGCGGTAGAGTGTAGACCTAGGATAACTCTCTGAGTTTTTTAGGATAGGCATCAACAGTAAGGGGAACGAGGTAAAATTCCTCCGAATGGCGACTCAGTCCCAAACCAGAGGGTGGCTCTAGTAACAGGGGAAGAATACAGCTCCCAGGCTCTCAGCTTCCTTTGCAATCAGGGGATTTTGTAGAGTTGTTCTCCCGCTATCGCCCTATCTATAAAGCACCAATGCTTTTCAGACTCCTTACATTTTCACTCCACCAGAAAGAGAAGGTGTGCGGCCGGTTGTAATGTAGGAGGCTAGGAAACCCCAGACCACCCTTCTGGGCCATGTGGTAAATCTGCACGCGGTTCATTCTGGTCATGCAGACTGACTACAGCTATGCAGTCGCTTAAATCCTTTTTAGTAATAGAATATGTGCCATTATGCTGCCCTCTCAAAGTTCTGTGGCCGTTCCATCCTTACATAGTGTCCTCAAGGGGTCTGCACTTTCACTAATCTTATTTTATATTTACACAGTAGTCTGCTGGCTAATTTTGGTGGAAAACTTCCATGTAGAAAAATCTCTGATGCAAATGATGCACAGGGTACCTAAGGCCTGATAAACCAATTTAAGAGATAAACGAAGATATTTCTTCACAGGTGGTATTACATTGGATGAACTGCAGCTTTTAAACAAAGAGGGGCTTATTTATGAGCCCTTGCGCCACTCTGTGGGTCACTTTTTGTGACGCACCATCAGGGTAACAAATGCACCATGTTGCGTCATATTTACTAAGTGACGCAACTAAGTAGATGTGTCACTTTGTAAACCCCTGCCCCGCATTATACCTGCGCCAGGTATAATGTATGCAGGGGGGGTGTTCTGTGACAAGTAAGCCTCGTAGATGTGACGCAGTGAAATCTATGTGATTGCACTGCGTAACTTCAAGGAGGCAAATATGTCAATATGACGCATCCAGCATGTCGCAAGGAGGGCGCAATGAAAAGTAACGCATCGCTGTTTTCACGCAGCGATGCATCACTTTTCATAAATGAGGCCCAAAATGTTTCGGAAACAGAAGAGCTGACTCTGGCAAAACTGATTCTTGATTTCCATCATTTTGTGTTGAATTCCTTGCAAGTGCCTGCTTTGAAAGTTGGGGCTCAGGCCTTGTACTGGGCAGAGATCTTAGCCTGATATCACAAACTAAAGCAGTCGTTTTCAGCAGCTTCAGGTTTTACAGATAATTTGTCCTTTTATTCCAAGTAATTTGAGATCACTGCTGGCTAACTCTGCAGGCATGTCTCCCTTTGAATTATGCTAATACGAGCAATTTACAGCTTCAAGATGGAGCTCTGGAAGTTCATTCAGCATTTTGCTGTAAGGACTATTTTCAATCTTGGGAAATCAGATCCAGTCCCTGAAGATCATCTGCCCCTTTATTGGCTGAGAGATGTGTTAAATTTAAAGCCGGATGTTATTGCTATAAAGCCTTCCACAGGAAGGGGTCTTGTTTTTTCAAAGGTTGCTCCCAAGATATACTTGTGGTAGGTGTCTGAGATATGAAAATCCCCCTCCATGAACGATTTTCCGAATTTCACAAAAAAAGATTAGGGGGAAGGTCTTTTTCTGTGGTCACTCCTTCTTTGTAGAATCACTACCAAAGCAGCTTCGACAAAAGGAGAACTTTGGGGCAAATTATCAAGAGAAATATCGCCGCTTTAGCGTCTGTTTTGGGGCGAAAAGCGGCGCTAATTCTATCGCCCTATCAGCATGGACACACTAACGCGTGAATCCATGCCTTAGTGCCTATTTTTAATTTACGCCTCGCCTCGCATCGCTAATGAGATGGGAGGTAGGCGGTCCTGACTGAAATACAGTGAAAATAATCGCTTACACTGATTCTCCCTATCAACAAGGAAATCGCTAACCCGCCTAGCGACATAAAAAGTAGCCCTAACCAGGTATATCGCTGGTTTCTTACGCCGGCTAATTTTCCGACTTAGCCGTAGGTATCATGGGAGGTGGATTGTAATGCTAATTCCACATCTCCCTATCTACAATGTTTTCCGTAACGCTGTTTTCTATTGCTGGAAATCTTGCGATATTGCCGATTTTCGCCGCTATTGCCGGGATTTCTATCGTGTCTGCGATACGTGTTGTTAATAGTGCGCTAACCAGGCGATAAAATCTGGTGATAAACGGCGTTAGAAATGTGCACGCTAAACGCGGCCAGCAATAATTATCGCTGCCGCTTGATGATATGCCCCTTCATTCCTTGTAGAAAATAGTTTGGGAACTATTTATTCTGTTAAATTAATTGATAGTGCGGCATATGTTAACTCCAATTCTTAGAGCCATGAAGCCTTAAGGTGTATATATGCACTTTATAAATGGATGCTCACTTACTCTCCCACGTCATCATCATCGTCAAACAGGACTAACCCCCGTTAGGGTCTCCAGGCGTTGAGGGTCTTGTCGTGGTGGCTCAGTCGAACAGCCAGGTCTTGAGGCCTTTCCTGAACTCCAGCAGAGTGGAACAAAAGTGTCATTGAAAACGCTCCTAGGTGCTGCAATATTTCATTAGGAATACATTGTGATAATGACATACTAATCACTGTCACTAGAATTCCTAATTTGTCACACTTGGTCAACTCAAGCTCAGCATCCCCACAAAGAGCCTGTCTGTACTGTGACTGAGCGTGTTTCCTCCATAAAGACAATTGTCAGCACGTTTAATTTTTCTTGTCATTTTCTGATTCTTATCATGCCTAATGAAGCTCATTTGCTTTTCTTAATTAAGCTTCATTTACTGCAATTTAACATGTCACTTGCAATGTTCCATTTGTGATGCTCCCGAAGGCGAGAAAGAACATTCTTCTTGTTATTATGGCATTGACATTGTTGGATTGTGGTACATTATATGAACTGAAAGCCATCAGCTCTGCTCTAAAAATAGGCTTTGAGGAAAACTTCTGAAAAGTCATATCTTTTAAATAATTCATATTCAGATCTCAAAAGGTGAAAAGAAAGATGATGAGAAATGTTTTGCTTAGGGGTGTCCGGGCTGTAAGTTCTCTAGAGTGATTCTGTCCGTGATGAAGCCCCCACCTTGGGATACATTCAGGTGTATTGTGGGTTGAAACAGTGTTGTTATTCATTCATTTGTTCTTTCTTTATTCGGTTGAAAATATAATCATAAAAGATACATAAAAGAAAAGTTGAAAACCATAACATCAAATACAATACAGTGATATTAGGTATGTGAAATTCAAAGAATACCATAAAAACATTCAAGCATACATTAAGACAAGTGTTCAAAAGAAAGCTTCAGTGAGCACAAAATGGGAAGCCTGCCCTGCATTTGAGCCTATACAACAGAAGTTGCAGTAAGGTTTTCAACATAAAATGGGTCCTCAAATGTTCCAGGCAGTGCAAAACCCATGAAACAAGTACATGACATCTACTTAAGGACCAGAGTGTTGTCATTGTTGTGTTCCTGCAGAGGAAAGCAGCAGGAGGGCACCAGGAGTTATGGGAAGGAACAGGCCAGGCAGCCAGTGATGTTGGTAGCAGAACTGTGAAGGGACATGGGAGCATATTATCAACAAGTAACGATATTTATCGCTAACTAAGCTTAGCGACATTTTTTCTATCGCCATGCATCGCCGGGTTTTATCGCTGAGATAACGTACTATTAGCAACGTTTATCTCAAATGCGATAAAATTTCCGGCGTTAGCGGCGAAATGTGTGAATATCGCTGGTAATCCAGCGATATTCACGCATTACCGCCAATGGGGACTTAGCCAGAATATCCACCGCCCATTGGATTAAAGACCAGATGTAGGACACCAAATACCGGTCGGTAACGGCCGATTTCGGCCGTTAGCGACCGGTATTTGGTGTATGACATGTAGGGGGCCTTATATTTACAGAATCGGTAAATTTACCGATTCTGTAAAACAGCAAATCTGTAAATGCAGATGTAGGTGGCACTTTAAACAGTGCCACAGGCCCTTAACGATTCGTTATTTACCACCAAATACTGGGGCATATTACCGAGGAGTGCGTTGGAAAACGCACAACGCACATTCCCGTATCGCTGGCTATCGCCAGATTTCATTGCCTTTTTAGTGCGCAATTATCAATGCGCATCAGGCAGGCGAATAGAAATCCGGCGATAGTCGGCGATATGGCACATTATCGCATGAAAACAAACGTTTTCATGCGCTAATGTGGGCCTTGATAATATGGGGGGTGGATTCCACTTTATGATCCACACCCCCATGTTATCAATGCCTAACGCCTGGTCAGAGCAGGCATTGGGAGACCTGCGATAAATGAGTTTATCGCAGGTCTTTTCCTCCCATCGCCTTCCTTGGTAATAGGGTGTTCCCACCTCAAACCACATTTTTCATGTGGTTGGACGTGGGAACACCCACTTTGCATGTCATTAACAATGTTTATCGCCGACATGCAAAGTGGGCTTGGGGCAGGCTTTAAAATGCCTTTGTTAATAGGGCTCTAGCAGTATCGCCGCTTTCTCGTCACAATTCGCCGAGAAAGCGGCGATACTTGCCCTTGGTAATATGCCCCACTATTTGGTGGTA
The DNA here is from genome assembly GCF_964261635.1 of Lissotriton helveticus. Lineage (NCBI taxonomy): Eukaryota > Metazoa > Chordata > Amphibia > Caudata > Salamandridae > Lissotriton > Lissotriton helveticus. The sequence goes on from NC_136064.1 coordinate 73,400,168, forward strand.
AATAACGAATACCTGTGTACATGCACATCTGTGCATGTACACCTGTGCCATGTGAGACACATACATGCCCTTCGGGCCACATGGCACACAAGCCAGAAACAGGGGTGCAACAGGGTGTCAAAGTGACACCCTGTCCCCCTTGGCAACTCAGTAATTTTACCAATTCGGTAATTACCGAATCGGTATTTGCCATTGAATCCTATGGGCTTCAAGGCCCATAGGAATCAATGACAAATACTGATTCGGTAATTACAGAATGGGTAAATACCGAATCCTTCCGATTCGGTATTTTTAACCGCATAATAACCTACATTAGATTTACCGATTCATGAATACCGAATCGGTAAAATTCGGTATTTATGAATCGGTAAATCTAATTTACCTACATCTAGCCCATAATGGCTAAGAACTGGTCTGAGCAGGCATTAGATTTTGGAGATATTCGCGCTTAGCGCGAACATTTCCATCGCTACGCCTGCTTTGATAATAGGCGATAGCGATGTTAGCGACTGCTTTCAGTCGCTAACAGGTTGGGTACGCCCACTTTGCATGTCATTAGCGATAAATATCGCTGACATGCAAAGCGGGCCTCAAACCGCTCGCTATCGCCTACAAGCTGTCGCTAACTGCTGTTAGCGACAGCTTGCTAATAGGGCGATAGAATGATCGCAGCTTAGCGGCGGAAAACGGCCGCTAAAGCGGCGATAATCTCTTATCGCCCTCCTTGATAATATGCCCCAACGAGGGGAAATTGGGAGACAGGGACGCACCTGGATGTAGAGCTAAGCTTCTACGATATGTAGGGCGCACCCCAGGACTATTCACCTTGGGTTTTATAAGCAGTGATGCCTGGTAATAAGCATTGGCAAAGCCAATATGTTTGGCTTTAATGTTATAGCTCATGCAAACTTAGGCAAGCACATATGTGCATGCCAACACTTCACATGCATAAGTATATTAACACCAGAAGTGGTGAAGTGATCTTTGAATCTTCAATATAGTAGTGCTTTTGTTTGTATTTGAAATATAAATCGGGTGGCAAGAGAGACTTCATGGTAGTCCTGCATTTGTTTCTCTGGCATAAAAGCACAAACAGGATTACAATGAAGGTTGTCTTGCCACCCACTTACAAAAACACACAAAATACCAGGTAAGCAATAAAACTCCACTAGGAGCTTAAATAATAAAACAAAATAAAGCACTTGTCCCTTGTATCACTGAAGAAATAGCTAACAGGAGATACAAGTTGAAAATGGTGGCACTAGAGATGCTAGTTTGAGCTGTAAAAAAATAGATCCACATTGTCATTGTTCATCTCAGCCTGATTCAATCTGACGACCCAAGCTTAAAACCAGAACAAACAAAAAAAATTGCAGGCCACTCAATGTCACACAATTCCACTCAACTTCTCTCCACACCACACAGTGCCACACAGTTCAACTCCACCCCACTCCAGTCCACTTCACTACAGCACACTACACACAACTCCACTCCACTTTGCACAATACCACACACGTCCACTCCACTCCATACTACACAATGCAACACAATTCTACTTTACTCCACTCCACCCCAACCAATTGCACACCACTCCACACCACTTCATGTCACACAATTCCACTGCCCTCCACTCCAATCCACTCCACTTCACACCACACAATGCCACTCCATGTAACTCCATGCCACACAATGCCACACCGTTTCTCTCCATTCCACACCATTTCACTCTATTCTAATCCACTCCACTGCACTCAACACAATGCCACACAACTCCACTCCATGCCACACAATGTCACACAATTCCACTCCACGCTATTCCACTCCAAGCCACACAATTTCACTCCACACTACACAATGCCACAAAATTCTACTCCATGCCACACAATGCCACTCCACTCCACATAATTCCACTCCACTCCGCCACTCCCTTGCATGGCACACAATGCCACTCCATACCACACTATTTCACTACGCTTCAAGTCGCAAAATGTCGCTCCAGTCCACTCCATACACTGCCACTCCACCCCACTCAATGCCACTCCACACAATGCCACTCCACTCAATGCCATTCCACGCCAATCCATGTCACTCAAAGGCAATCCACATCACACAACGCCACTCCACGCTACGTCGCTCAATGCCACTTGACTCCACCCACCCACTGCACACCACACAATGTGATTCCACTCCATGCCACACAATGCCACTGTACTCCACTCCTCTCTACTCGACTCTACACAATGCCACTCCATTCCACGCTACACAATGACACTCCACTCCACTTTACTCCACACAATGCCCCTCCACTTATACTACTTCACTTCACTTCACTCAACGTTACTCTGCTCCACTCCACTCAATTGCAATTATATTTATATATTGCTTACTAGCCCTGATGAGGCATTGAAGAACTTTGTGGCATGCCACTCCACTCAACGCCACTCCACTCAATTAAACTTCACTCCACTCCACTCAATGCCACTTCATTCCACTTTGTGCCACACAATACTACTCCACTCATTCCACACCACACAATGCCACTCCACCCCACTCAATGTCACTCTACTCCACACAATGCCACTCCACTCCACAACACAAAATATCACCCTGCTCCACTCAATGCTCCTCCACACCACGTCACTCCACTCCACTCCATGCCACACACCACTCCTTGTCACACAATGCCAGTTTACTCCACATCACACAATGTCACTCCACTCCATATCACATAATGCCACTCAATGACACACAATGCCACTACACTCCACTCTACCTCACACATGCCACGCCACTCTATGCTACTCCAACCCACTCCACTCCACCAAAGTCAATTGATTTTACACAGGCGAGACCTATTGTCCCAACCAATTCTGTTTTCTTTTTGTTTAACCACTTTACAGGAATTTTACACTGTCTCCCTCATGTACATCTCTCCCATCTATCTCCTTCTATCCTTCTCACATTGGCCATATTTGCTTCCTCCCTGCCCACATTCCCATGCCATTCTTGCTTCTCCACCACGCTCTTGTCGATTTGCTCTACCCTCCATTGTCCATTTGCTGCTCCAACCCCTTCTACCTGCCCACCATTGTACTTGTGTTTGCCCATCTCCTCTCACCCTCCCTTGTCTGTGGGCTTCCCCAACCACTCCTGCCCACCATTCTTCATTTGCTTACTCAGCCCCTCCTGCTCACCTGTTGTTAGCGTGCAGCCCCACCCCCTGCCCCCTCCATTGTCAGATTGCTGCCATATTGACTCTTGCACTCAGTTGTCCTTCTACTTCCCCAGTCACACTCGCCCGCCCACCCTCTGTTTGTTGGCTTACAGCCCCAGCCCCTCCTGCCTGCCATCCGTTCACTGTCAGTGTGTTTCCCCATCTCCTCCTGTCCACCCCCATTGTCAGTGTACTACACTTTCCCCTCCCACCTACCCTCCACTGTCAGGGTGTTGCCTCATCTTCGCTCACCCACCCTCCATTACAAGTTTGCTGTCCCAGCCCTTCCCACCCGCCATACATTGTTAGCTTGCTGCCCCATCCCCACCTGCCTGTCCTCCATTGTCAGCTTGCCCTTTCTACCCACCCTCCATTTTCAGGTTGCTCTCACCAGCCCCTCCTGCTCAGTCTCTGCTATCAGCTTTCTTACCCAGCCCCTTCGGCCCATCGACCATTGTCAGCTTGCTATCTCAACCCCTCTGTTGTCAACTTCGTCCCCCAGCATCTGTTTACAGCTTGATTCCCCACCTTCAGTTGTCCGTGTGCTTCCCATGCCCCTCCTGTCTGCCTTTTTGTTGTCCATTTGCTTCCCCACCCCCACCTATCCTCCATTGCCTGTTTGCCTCCTGCCCACCCTCCATTGTCTGTGTGTCCTCTCCCCCATCCATATTCTTCTCACCTGCCTTTCCTGCCTTAGTAGTGTCTCGCCCCTCAACACACTCCCATGTTTGTGCTTTTTTTTTTTTTTTTTGTGCTTTTAATTATAAAAAAGCGCATTAGCCCTGGCCGTGTGATAGCACTTTAAAAAAATATATTTGTAGCCCTGCTGCACAGCATGGCAAAAACTAATTGCCTAAGCCAATAGCTTTCGCAGGTGCTAGCAATTGGATTTGCCAGTGCTTGTTTGGATATAGGGCCCTAATTATCACTTTGCAATGACCTGCCAGACTCCATGTCCTGTGTTAAATCACCTGCTGTTATTAGTGGTGCTAGGGTAACAATTGTCTCAAAAGTTTCTGCCAAGGCGGCTGCAAGTTTTGTAAAAGTATGTTGCAGGCAGGTAGCCATGTTTCTTTTGACAAAACAAAACCTGATGTAAAGTAGGCCAGGCAGAGTTTGCGGAGTAACTCTGCGAAGTGACAAAAAACCTCCATCAAGCTATGTGAGCGGCGGAGTGCAGTAGGTCGTGCCGTTCTTGAAGATTTTTATCGCCCGGTGTTTGACCCATGCTGTAAAATCAGCGCGAGCGGCATCATGCGCACGAGGGCTCTGCTTCTTTCTGCCGCTCGAGTAGAAGTTCTACTCGAGCGGCAGCTTCCTCAATGCGAATGGAGGGTTTCTCAACTTGAGCGGTAGCGACCATCCGCGTCTGCCTGCGTTGAGAAATCTCACTGAGGAGCAGTCTAGCAGTGGCGTTTCCTCCCTCGCTCTCGCCTACTTACCGTTGTTGAGTGTGAGCGAGGAAAAAACTCTGCTATGCGAAGCGGAGATATTCGGAACTCCGCAAGCTCATCGGAGTGCAAAAAACTCTGCAACTCCGCGAATGGAGCGGAGTTCACCACCCAGGCCTAGTGTAAAGTTTCATAAAAATGTAGGAATTTGAGGAGCAAAACTGAAAAACCTTCATTTTTTTGGAAGTTTCTGGCAAACTTCATGAGGCTGCACCGAGTGCTGTTTACGCAACACGTCCTGGTGAAATGATAATTTCACAGGCCCTGTCACTACCAATTTTATTTTACTGTTCAGCACCACCATCTTAGAGCCCATGCATAAGCCAAGCCCTGAAAATATGTGTTATGTAAATCATACAACAAACCATGTAAAATATGACACAGTCTCTTCAAAGTTGAAAAAAGTGTCCTTCTTTAACATGTGGAAGTACTGCACTAAGGTGTACTTATTAAAAATGATAGTTTTGTACAACTGGTACTATGAACTGACATATTCAAAAGTGCTTTCACCCGCGATAATGAACACAACATGTTTGTTTAATAAAATATTTGCCTAAGATCACACAATTCAAGACGGGAAACTGTGATTTATGCACCTATGTCCAACAACACATCCAGGGATAATATGATATGAAATATTCTCAAAACCTGGGTTAAATATCCATAGATAAACGTACCCTTACCAGGTGTCTTAAGAGGTGAATAGTCCATCTGTGGGATCCGAGCAAACGCAAGTCTATTTGCAAAATATGAAAAATTCACCTTTCTGAAACAGTGCAAGCTGCTCATGGAATTCAGCTTAACATGAAAGACCCCAGCAGTGGAGGATAATTCGATCGTTTCCGACGGAGGGAGAAACTGTGTAATGTCTTTGGGGTGCTGCGGTAATCATGAGCAGGCCCTGTGGCGCTTGATTAGGTGTGCGAGGATGTAGTGCGCGCGCTGTCACGCGGACATGACAGAAGCCGCGCGAACTTCCCCATTACCTCCCACCGGCGCGCGGACAAAGCGCCTCTTGTATCCGCAGCGCTAGCGCTTTCCGTAGATACAATACCCCTGTAGAATGGAGGTGTCAGACAGTACAGTAGTGCTCAGGAATGCTGCTGGAGTAAAATAAAAATGTAAGACTCATAAATTTAGCACCGAAAAGGAAATAGAATCTAGGAAGAAACGATGTATCTTTTCTAGGCTGTCTTCACTCCAGGAAAAATACATTTATCATACAATACCTCAGAGTCGCTCTAAATGCTGCATATAATGGGCCTCATTTATGAGGCCGTGGGTCACTTTTACGCCGCTGGTGCGCCACTGTTTGTGCCTTGTTGCACCATATTTACAAAGTGACGCATCTAGGTAGATGCGTCACTTTGTAAACCCCTGCGCTACATTATACCTACGCCAGGTATAATGTATGCAGGGGGTGTTCTGACGCAAGAAAGGGTCATCGAAGTGACGCAGTAAAATCTATAAGATTTTACTGCGCCACTTCTAGGACACAAATGCGTCAATTTCTTACGCCTGCCTCACAGCAGGCGTAAGACTGACGCAGGCCCTTTCACATGGGGCTTGGGACATATTGCTGGAGTTGCGTCACTTTTGTGACACACTCCAGCAATGCGTCACTTTTGCGCCTTACAGATACAGCAGAAATACTGATGTATCTGTAACTCCTTGCGCCATGATGTCATACTGTAAATATGACGCATCATTGGTGTCGCAAGGAGGGCGCAGTGAAAAGTAACGCATCGCTGTTTTCACGCAGCGATGCGTCACTTTTCATAAATGAGGCCCAATATGTCTAAGAGTGGGGATTAGGCAACTGCACTCCAAAATGTCCTTCAAATGACATGGTGTATGGGGTACGATTATCGAAGATGCAGGAACTAATTATGTCTGCTTTAGGTGAGGTAATATCACCTCCACTTCAGTTTATTTCAAGTTGCAACCAGGAGGGTACAACATTTGCATAATTTCCTTTCCCATGATTATGCAGTAAGCATAAATATGGAAAAATTATGTTAAACGACAAGAAATATAAATCTTCCATTTAGTGCTATATTTTAGGACTTTTTGGATGTGAAGGCATATTTCACCCTACAAACAAAGAGCAAAAAAACAAAAGTGGTGTGAACAACAGCAGTTTGCGTTCTGATTATTCACATTGTTTCCTGCTCCCATGATAGGATTTTTTTATCCGAATGGACTCGAAATTGTGCAATGTGGCAAAATGGCTTAATTGTAAGGAATTTCATGTAACAAGCAAAACAGGAAATGGCATTAATTAAGCAAGATTATTCAAGCGTAATGAAAATTTAACCAAGGCCCAAAAAAAGGGCCGAAACAATCACATATTCATCAAATACATCACACATTCATCAAACACATCATACATGAAATCAAGTCCAAAATAATAGGGGTGGGCGGAACTCACGGCGTTACACAAAAAACAGCAGGATTCCGCAGTGTACTGCAAATGGGTGAAATTAATCACGCTGCGCGGCTCGCACTATTTTTTAGTGCCGGGAGCTCGTTTCATGCTGAAAAGTCAGAGCAAACGGCACGACACAGTGAGTCAGAAGGCGCTGCTTCTCGAGAGGATTTTGTTGCTGCTCGAGTACATTTTCTACTCGAGCCACAGTTTTCTGACTGCGAATGGATGCAACTGCCCAAGTTGCATGGGAAATCACTCCAGGTGCCCTCCTAGCCCGGATATCACGCTAGGGGACGTCAAATCTCACTTGTGAACTTACCGGTGGTGACCTGTGCGCAATAAATACTCCAACATGTGGCCGATGGCAGAATTTGTCTGGATCTCTGCGCTACATGGGTAATGCGGTGGCTTTACATGCGTAACAGAGTGTGGCCAAAATTCCGCCACTTCGACTGGTGGAGGAGAATTTATTACGATAAAGTATTACAAGAGAGATCATCAGGGACAAATAGATGTATTTTTTTAAATATGTTCCAGATAGGTGTGTACAAAGATTAAGGTGACCACCTCACAGCAGGGAATTACAAGCACGGTCTCCAGTTCTGAGCTTTTGACCTAAGAACTCTTGATTTCAGGTATGTCACTCTAATTAGTTGAATGGTCTGCCCGACATCTGAGGCATCAGTCCGATCACCGTATTACGATACAGGCGGTCCGACCGATGCCTGCAGGGGGAATCCGTTGCGCCTCCAACAGGCTCAAGGATGTCGTCGAGGCGGCGGGGGGATTATAATTTCCAAAATGGAGGTAGTGCCTGCTCAGGCACCACCGTGGGATTTCGATGCACCTTTCTGGCATCCTTTTCATGTCGGATCTGCCAGCATAGCGCCATAGCGGGACCGCCAACTCCTTGCTGGGCGGTCCCGTTTCAGCTACGATGCCGGTTGGATGCTTCTCCGACTGGCATTGTAATGAGGGCCTTAGATTGGCCTCTACAATCCAGATACAAAGTGGACATTAAAATTACATTAAAAGTTTAATTAAAAAGCGCATTTTAGTTCTTTCAAGGAAATACTGGCACACATGAAGAAACTGTGGATGGGCACAACCAAAGGAAGATTAAATTCTGTGAACTATGATAAAGTCACAGATTGAGATCTACTCGAACCTATCCGTGTATGAGAAACACTTTAAACCCCTACGTTTGACCTGTGAGGTAACATTACATCAAGCTCTCAGAGCCCTCAAAGACAAAAAAATCAACACTTACCTTTGGGTGCAGGTTTCTGGGTCTCTGGAATTCACTAAGATTGTCAGGCATATGTCTGAGTAGCTGTGAGAATTTAAGGTTCCCAGAAGTGTTCATGGGAAACAATTGAGAATTTGTGATTATGCTAATGTGAAGTAATTGGCCATGTGGCATATTTACACCTTCAAAAAATGTCTCTCATATGAGCAGAGCTCCACATCAAAACATGTTAATCTATTTTTCTCAACACAGTAAATATTATTTCTGTTGTCAGCCTCAGAGGGACCAGGAGGCAGTCAGACTTCAGAAGCCTGGTTTGGGGACTGGTTCAACTAGCATGAGTGGGGCATTCAGATTCTAAAATAAACCCACTGAACCATTGTGTAGTCCTTATTATACTGGAGATACCATTTGTTGAAACCATGGTCACTACCTAAACCTAACAGACCAGTCACCAGTTGAGGCTGGTGTCAGTAATGGCTGCATGGAGTGACCCATTTCTAGTGGCCGCTCTTGCCACTAACACATCTTGATCATGACCTTTATATGTTCAATATGAAGGTCCCTAAACCAAAAAGCATGTTGGGTCTTTATAGTGCAAACACACTCACTATTTTCATAAATCTACTTTAAAAAATCGTAAGAACCATCTCGGTCCCTAATTGGTGCAGACTGCAGTTAACTAGTATTGTATCCCTGACTGAATAACATTGACTAGACGAGGGATCACTGTTTTTAGGAGTCACAGCTTTTATTCCATTTCAATATGCCAGTGTGTTGTCTAAGGATTAGAATTAGAGCCAGGGTCCCTACATATGCATCCTTGACAGACCTTTAAAACCTTTTTGCAATAGTATGGTTCAGCCGAACAACTAGAAACCACACGGGCTCATTTACAAAAGATTTTAGGGGCAGATGTATCAAGATTCTATTTTGCGATTCCTAAATAGCGATTTTTAGGGAATCGCTATTTAGAAATCGCAAAATGGAATGTATGAAAAAAATCGCTATTTTTTTGCGATTCCTTAATCTTCCTTATTTGTGAATTAGCATTTTGCGAATTCGCAAATAAGGAATAATTTCCCATGCATTCCTATGGGCCAGGAGGCCCATAGGAATGATTGTGAAGTAATTCTCAAATTGCGAATAGGCAATTTGCTAATCGCAATTTGAGAATTATTTCAAGGGTGCAGGGGTGTCTGAAAGACATCCTGCTGCACCCCTGAAATGTACATGTGTGTGCATATGGCGCACATACATGCCCCATGGGCATGTGTGTGCCTCTCCTGCCACCTTAAAAAATGCAAAATTGTGCATTTGTGAAGGACTTCGCAAATTACCATCAACTACAAGTTGGTGGTAATTTGCGATTCCTTAACCAAAATTCGTAAAAGAAAAATGCTACATACATAGCATTTAAGGAATCACAAAATTTGCGATTCCTTAAATGCTATGGCAAATTAAGGAATCGCAAATCTTTGCGATTTCTTAAATTGCGATTTTTTGATACATACAAAAACATGCAAAAAGACCATTTGCGATTCGCAAACGCCGAAATTCTGCGAATTTCGGCCTTTGCGAGTCGCAAAACGCTTGCTACATCTGCCCCTTAGAGTTTGCAAACCCTCGGATTCAGTAAACTACAGATCTTTGCATAACAATCCTCTGTACTCTCCTGGACAACCCTAAATGTGAAAGACGTTCAACTGGTGCTTGGGTGGTGGTTGTAGGTCCACACACAAGTTTGCGTATGTTTTCCCACATTTGTAAGTGTGATGCGTTCTTGGTCAGAAGGAATAGTGAGATGTACAAGAAGATCGGGAATTGGGCTACAAGTCCGAAGAGTGGACTGGACAGAAGTTTACGAAGGCGCGACATTGAAAGTGCCAGCCCTATAGGCTGTCGCACACAGCTACTTCAATGCTACTGATGCTCAGTTTCAGTGATCCTCAGCGTGTTCTACAGCAATAGCTGTTGGTCACCACCTTCTAGTCTGCTAGTGTAATTGCTTCGACTACTGGTTTTAGAACAGTATTCCTCTCTCCTGTGTGACGAACTAACATGCTGATATCAACATTAGCCGGGTCTGGTGGTTTAGTGGGCCAATTCATCCACTTTAGGGGCATGAGTTTGACCTCATGGTTACAGGTTCAAATCCCAGTGGGTCCACGCAGCCTTTCATCCTTCTGAGGTCGATAAAAAGAGTACTATTGAGTTGGGCAACAATAAACATCTGTTATTCAGCGCCAAGATACCCCGGGGTGAACGTGTGCTTTACAAATACATATGTTATCATTTCACACTGACGCCAACCCATGGTTAAACCGCCAGATAATCAGAATATTTATCCATGGCAATGGTCTTTTGTGGGAGGAGGGTCTTGCACAGCCTAGCATTTGCAAAAGAAACGTTCTTGGGATGAGGTGGTGGGCATGCAAGGAATAATATTGGAAAAATAAGACTATGGGCCACATTTACTAAATCCTCATGCAACGCAGTGCAGAAGCCAAAAATGCTGTGCTGTGCTGCGTTGCGTGAGCAGGAGAGCACCTTATTTACAGAGGTATGGCTCTCTCCACCCCTCTCACTAGCACCGGTGGAGAAATTTGCTACCGAGTGCCACATACACACCTTTTCTTACCTTGTATGTGTAATGTACAGTACAGCACACGTGCAAAGTCATGCTAAGTCGAAAGAGAAAGGTGAAATAAAAGCATTTCTCTGTGATAGCACCCAATTGAAATCAGCGTCATGTTTTTTATGCAAACCCCAGCCAACTTGTTTTTTAGTAAATAGAGTTTTGCGACAAAAAATATGGGTGGTTGCATCGGAACGCACTTATACCACACATGGAACGCACCCTTCTTTTTTTTTTTACGTTGAGTATTGCAGAGCAGCGTTAGGCACTGCTATGCATCACTTTCAACTTATTTTCGCGCGCAAAACAAGTTTTGGGATGGAAACTAAATTGGAAAAAAAAAGATTTTGCATCGATTTGCAGCATTTTTGTGAATCACACACAGAGCAATATTTTTGAGAATATACCCCTACATTCTTATGCCAATCTTGTCAGACTTTACATTGGCAGAGTAGTGGCTTCGTATATTTATTTGTACGTCAGTTGGTTCACAGGTTCCATCCCCACCACCACTTAATAGAAATACTGTTTGAGGCAGATTTACGTTGCCTGACGCATCTCTGCAAATCGGCAGAGATGCGCCAGGAAAGATACGGCACGCAAGTTCATCCTTGCGCCACCCATGATGCGCCGCATTTACAATGCGGTGCACCATGGCTCAGGAATGAACAGATGCGTGTCGCATCTTGGGCGTAAAGTTGGCGCAGTGCTGAAGTTGTGTTGCGTGCGGCACGCAACTCCAGCACTTTTCCAACTTGCCCTATCTTTATTGGGGTGCGCCAAGCCTTACGCCTGCTTCAAGCAGGCGCAGGGTTTTGACGCATCAGCGTTGGGAAAGTGACTCAGTTAAATCTTGTAGATTTCACTGAGCCACTTTTTAGGGGCGTTCCTGCGACGGAACGCCCCCCCGCCCCCTCCACCGGAACGCCTACATGAAACCTGACGCAGGTTTCATGTGGCGCAGGGCCTTACACCGTGACGCATCTCCATAGATGCGTCCCGTTGTAAATGCCTCGTAGGGATGCGCCACGTTTACGCCGCCTTGCGTGACGCAACAGCGGCGTAAACATGGCGCAAGGGGCTTGTAAATCTGCCCCCTGGTCTTTATGAAATCATTTTCGGCTTTTTAAATTTGTTTCAAAAGCATTTTTCCCAAAACCTTGCACTTTCTTCTGAGATGCATTTCTATTCCATTTGCCCTCTTTCAATCTCTTGAACGAGTGTGTTTCAAAATTCTTTACCGATCTGCAAGCAGGAGTTAGACATTCCATCTTGAATGAAGTGTTTTATAATGGTTTCCAAACACACAGTTCCAATTGTTTTGTAAGAAGCATATCCCTTCTCCCGGAGGCGAGCCCTGGGCTTCGTCTCTGTTCCCTGCATTGGCTGCTCCTGCGGTTTTCGGTCCTGGTCACTCAGCAGCGAAACCTTTCAAAGGGTCCACTCAGCATCCCGTAACCCGGGCACATTCCCGACGCATGCGCAGGGGCACACGAGCTAATTGAGTAATGGGGAAAATATGGAACTTGTTTGTGAAAGTGTCTCTGGAATCCGTAATAAGTAAGAAAAGTACAACAAGCCAGCAAATTAAAATAATTATGAGATGGCTCACTTGGACGTAACACGTGCTCCTGGAGACTAACCCTGCTGGACTTTGGCCTTTAGTCAGCGGCTAATGTCTGATCAAAGACCTCCACCCCGGAGTCCACCCTCCACCCCCCTTCACGACAGGTTAGCAGATTTGCAGCAGAACCAACACAAGTGAGATCCCAGCAGATTCCAAGATCCACGCGCGATAAGGGAATAGCAATAGGCCGCCAAAGCAGCCAGCGTGAAGGCATCTGCGGCTGTTTTAGTTCAGCGCCCGCTGGTCACGCATTCCAGCAGTCACCATAGCAAACAAGGGTGTAGACTGTGCAGAGGTCATGTCTAGGTGGTAAACAAAACAGACTCCATTTGGTTTTGAACCTTATTCACTGCAAGACTGTGAAAGAGAGAGAAAGTGTGTGTGTGTGTGGTGTGTGTATGTGTGTGGTGTGTGTGTATGTGTGTGTGGTGTGTGTGTGTGTGTGTGTGTGGTGTGTGTGTGTGTGTGTATGTGTGTGTGTATATATATATATATATATATATATATATATATATATATATATATATATATATATATATATATATATATGTATATATATATCCAAAAATAAAGGTCTCCCCACTTCGAAGAGCCAGCAATCAGGTAGGTATCAATTTTCGTTTTTATTTGCAGGTTTAACAGTGCAGAGAGGGACGAGCAGAAGTCCTGTAAATCTTAGAAGCCTGACGCGTTTCATGCTCTCATGAGCACTTCCTCAGAGGCTTTTCGACACTGCGCCGAGCATTACAGTTATTTTAATCACTTGCACCTGCCATGGTAGGCGTTAGCACTCCCAGTGCTTGCTGGTGCCTGTAGTCATTTTCTTCACGCTGCAGTGCGCTGCTCACACAATGTCAGACATTTTCAAGAATTAAAAACCCCAGTGGGCCAGGTAATTGCACTTCTCATACCTGCGCCGTGAATAACCACCTGCAAAACGACCTTCCTGCCAATTTCACGCTGTTTGTAAATAGCTGCAGCTTTCTATATATATATGGGCCTCATAACCAAGCATGAATTTAGTTTCCTTCACCCCTTGGCCGCGGCAGTAATTCCATCGCGGCGCTGGGGGGGGCCCGCGCATTGCCGACATGCTGGTGACGGAACCACTCCGTCACCAGCCACAGGTGGGCTGTGCTAATGACGGAGTGGATCCGTCACGGCCCCGCCTGCCTAATAGAACGCGCTGTGCAAGCGCGAAATCAACGCCACGCAGGCGCAGCGGCCGGGCCGTGACAGAACCACTCCGTCATTAGCACAGCCCACCCGTGGCTGGTGACGGAGTGGTTCCGTCACCAGCATAGAAGGAGTTAAGAATGAACACCCGATCACTCCAGTGTTGTACTTCATCCCAAAGGTACACAAACAAGTTACACCGGCACCAGGGAGACTAATCATTTCGGCTTAATGGAGTCTCCTTGAGCCCATGTCTAAGTACGTGGATTACTACCGACATGAATTCGTAGAGGGCCTCCCATCGTTCATAAAGGACACTGGCCACTTCCTGTCCAAACTGTAAATTGGGATGATGACTGCTTATTCATCGTAATGGACATGTGTTCATTATATACCAGCATACACCATGTAAATGATATTAACACAGTCAAATACTATGTGGACAGTAGAAGTAGACATCTATATGAGCATAATCTGATGATTGTAACCATGATGGAGATGTGTCTCAGTAATCATTTTTTCCTCTTTAACAAAATGTTGTTTCAACAGGTACGAGGAGTTGCCATGGGGGCATGTTTCTCCCCCAGCTATGCGTGTCTCCATATTGGCTGGTGGGAGGAGCATGCCCTCAAAGTTAAACACAGGGAGGCTTATGATGCACATGTCCTCCGATTTTGGCAACGTGTTGTTATATTGATGGAGACGGGGCTTGCTGAGTTTACAGATAGCATGGTTTAACTTAAAGTAATACTACTTCGGATTTGGTTCGTGGTTCCTGTTGCTGGCGCACCTTACCTCAGAACTCCATACCCTGGTAAACCCGCCCCGCCTGTCACCTGGCCGCTCTCCCTGCTCGCCCCGCCCCACCGACAGCTTGAAAAGACTCTGCCTGCCAAACAATCTTGGGATACTACTTCGGATTTGGTTCGTGGTTCCTGTTGCTGGCGCACCTTACCTCAGAACTCCATACCTCGTGGAACCCGCTCCGCGGGTCCCGCAGCGCCGTGTGAGCCCTCCTTGAACCTGGGACTGTACCTGTGGGTGCGTGTGCGTGCGCAGGGCTGCGAGCGACGGGACCGGGACTCCATATCCCAGGAGCCCTGGTAAACCCGCCCCGCCTGTCACCTGGCCACTCTCCCTGCTCGCCCCGCCCCACTGACAGCCTAACTGCCTGCCTATAACTACAGGTACTACTCCCCGCGGCGCGGGAGTGCGCGGGAGTGCCCTGGGCTAAGCCCGGGCAAAGGGCGGGCCCTCTGCGGCCCTCCGAGGCCTGTAGAGTCTGGTCTGGGCCACAGCTCTTGACTCTGTATTCGGTTTTGAAACTTGCTCTCATTTTAGTTCCCTGGGTTTAATACTGTGAGTAATTTTGTCTACTGCCATATTTTATTATTGGCTGCTTTGTTTTGGCTATTGTTGTCGTATAGTATATTTTGTACTAGTTGGATTTTGAGCCTTGGACACAGGGATGTGTACTCGGGAAACCCGTAGTAAAGCCGCGGCTAGTGCTTCTAAATTGACGGGCACTTTAGATAATTTTATTGTGCGCACAAACACTCTAATCGATGAGGGGATAGCCCTCATGGAAAGAAGAGTGTCACAGGATCTTGCTGCAGCGAGGAGATCATCCTTAGGCCTTATAGCTTCTGCCCACACACCAATTAGAGCTCAATGTACTCCCAAACTGGATTCTACTCAGCCTACAACTGTAAGGCATTCTATTTCTACTATTCAATCTGTATCCAGGGATTCTACTTCCTTGATGCCCCCTCAAGTAGCACCTCCAACTCCCTTAATGGCTATTCCGACTGCTATAAATGATCATATCACAACACTTGCATAAAAAGGTTTGAGGGAGGGCGCTATCCCTAAAAGTTCCCAAACATCAAGCAAGGTTAGTGCAGATCCTATAGTTATAGTTGACGGGATCGGAAGTTCTAGTGACCCAATTAGTACGCCCGGTGGGTTAGATGTGGAGAGGGACATTGTGGTTATTTTGGAAAATAGTGAAGGCAAAGCAGAGGGCCGCCGTGTTTCACACCCCCTACCATTGGGTATCCCTGATGATACAACCTCAACCCCAAGCATGGCAAACTTTCTCGAAGAGAGCAGCCTGGATGAATCTTTTGACGAGGCTGAAGACAGGAAAGGTATTTTTATGAGCTCTATAAGTGAGCTGATTAAATCCTTACTATCCCCTTTGGAATCTAGACTACAAGGCATTGAAGATCAATTGCAGGCCTTAAATCTGGAATTAAAAGCCAGACCAAAAGTTCCTGCAAAAAAGACAACTGGTGGACTGGCACCGACTGGTGCTAGACCACCACTGTCTAATACACAAGTAGTAGGGAAAAATCTTACCCCAAAAGTGTGCTCGTCCAAAAAACCACCAACCAAGGTTAATACAAATAGTAGCAACAAATTGCTCTCTACTGTGCCAAGTGTACCCCAGAAAGTAAATGGCCCCACTACTGCTGTCCCCTCACCTCCCACTACTCCTGGTCCCAAACCACCTCCTCCCATCCAGCGAATATTAAATCACGCCGGAATATTAATTTGACCCCTGATGTCCATCCTTATGTAATTGTTCTAACTGGAGTTCCTGAGCTTCCCCCCTCGTCATCAGAATCGTACTGGGCTCTTAAAAACAAAGTCTGCCACTGGTTAGACAGAAACTACCCACTCCCGCCCAACACTCGTAGTAATCTACTTATGCTGGAGAGAGCACCTTGGGTGGGTGAGAATCCAAAAAATCTCCAGGGTGATTGTATAGTTGTCACATTTGAGGACCCAAGTACGGTGGAGTATATTTGTGCTAGACCTTCATGTGACATCAATTCCCCCATTCTAGTCAAACCCCTCTCCTATTTTTATATGCTTGCAGACCATCGCAGCAATAGGTGGAGTTGGTTAAGGCCCTCTAATTACATAAGAAGGGGGTTGAGAGAAGAGCCCTCTCATGATCACATTGTGAACTATTGGGATGGGGGTGAGGAGAGAGGATGGAGCGCAGTACAAAGAAGAGTAGGTAGGCCCCCTTTTGGGTTTAATCAGCACCAGGGGGAATGGTTCGGACATCAGCATAATCCCCCTCCATTACTCTGTTTTAATCGTTTTAGTGCCCTGGAAGCAGCTGATTGACATCTAATTTATGCCTCCGGACAAAAGGTTTTGATGGAGGAGTTAAGGCCTCCACAGGTTATATCCACACTTGGAGGAAAGATTGAAGTGCCTGAGGATAATGTGGCCACTAGAAAGACTGAATTAGATTGTCCCCCATCGTCTATAACCACTGTAACAAATGTTGCTCCTTCCCCAATTAAGATCATCTCATGGAATATTGCAGGATTAAGGAAAAATCTTGAAAATCCGGATTGGAACGACTTTATTGATCCTTTTCATATTTGTTTGTTCCAGGAAACCTGGAGCCTGTCCCCACAATATAAAAACGGATATTCCACATATTTTGTCCGAGCAGTTTCTATAGGAAAAGGCCGCCCCTCAGGTGGCCTGCCTATTTGGGTAAGGGTGAACCTGAACTGTACCGTTATTACACATAATACACAGTCCAATGACATTTTGCATATTTCGTTGAAAAGCCCAAATGGGGAAATTGTTCATGTGTTCTGTGTTTATGCAAGAGGTGTTCAGGGTGGTTTAAAATCACAAACTATCGAGCTGTTAGATATAAAACTGTCCGAGCTCCCACCTAGGTCTAAAATCCTGCTGGGGGGCGATTTTAATTGTACATTTGAGCCCCTAGATGATGAGGATGTTTTGGGTTTGAATTCTGAAGACTGGAGACAGGCCATACCTCCATTAGCGCTGGCCCCTATTAAGAGGTGGACTGCCAGAGCAATACAGTTGAATGCATTAGCTTTGGAACATAATTTACGGGCACTAAATGGGCGGACTATCTCTGATCGGGAAGGAGCAATGACCTATAATAAGATAAGCTGTCCTTCGCAAATTGATTACATCTTTTTAGATGTTCATTCTTAGGCTAGTTTAAAAGATATGGAGGTCAGGCAGTCCTCAGACAGTGATCACAACCCATTATGCATGGAAATTAATTGGGCACAAGGGTTTAGAAACAATGGGGGTCTAGAGATGGTCACGAAGGAAGTTCTCCCCTCCAATTGTAACCGGAAACTGAGGTGGGAGGTGGTAAAATGTGAAGAGGAGAAACTTAATAATATTAGGGATTTAGTTAAAGCAGAAACCTCTAGCCTTGTAGCGGTGGATTGGGGAGAGGTTTCTTCTGCGGGGCACAAATTATTGGGCCAGTATAAAAAACTCACAGACAAAATAGGAGAATATTTCCTTAAAAACACCCCAAGGAACTCCGCGGTGGCCAATAGACCGCCGAAGGCGAACCTGTGGTATACAGCCGAATGCAGAGCCAAAAGACAGGCCATTGGTTCAGCGATAAAACTAAAGGATCTGACGGCAGTAAGACTAGCTAGAAAGGAGTATCGTGGTTTAATTGCTTTAGCAAAGAAAAATTGGGAGGAAGAGCATTGGCAGCAGCTTAAAATTGCTGCCAGTGGAAAGAATTCCACCATTTTTTGGAAACTGATTAATACGTTAGACCGGAGGGGTATCGATCCTATTTTAAATCATATTACAAAACCACAATGGCATGCTCATTTTTTAAAATTGTATAGTGATGTTGCCGATCAAACTCCCCTGCTTTCACCAATAGAGTGTAGCAATAGCAATCCAGGTTTGAAGTTGACAGGTAATGAAATGGAGTTGACAGGCAATGAAATGATATTCTCCCAGCAAGAAGTTAAGGCCGCTATTTTAAATATACTTCCAGGGAAAGCGGCCGGCCCAGATGGTCTGCCCGGTGATCTTCTATTACATGGTCCTATAATCTGGGCAGAGTATATAGCAAATTTAATAACTCTTATCCAGTTAGGCCATCCCGTCCCGGAATCATGGAAAGGGGCGGAGGTGATCACGATTTTTAAAAAAGGCAACAGAGAGGACCCTACCAACTACCGACCAATTAGTTTAATTGATACTATCCAAAAGGTAGTTGGCAGGGTCATTATAAATCGTGTTGAGGCTTGGCTAATGGATAATGATATTCTTACTCACTTCCAGGCAGGTTTTAGGCGGAATGTCGGAGCAATGGACCAAGTCTTCCGGTTTTGTGCGGTCTATTGGAAGTCAGTATTAATTACCAAGGGCTGCCTGTATCTGGCTTTCATCGACCTGAAAACCGCGTTCGACGTTATCCCACGCGCCAAGTTATGGGAGATTTTTGGACCATTTGAGGGAGGACCCGGCAGATGCCCCCGTCCTTGCCGGAGAGAAAACCCCGACACTTCTCTTTGCTGACGATACCCTCCTGATGTCCAAGACCCCTAAGGGTCTCCAAAAATTGCTTGACCGTTTTTCCCTCTTTTGTAACGATCGTGGGCTAACGGTTAACACCTTGAAGACAAAGCTAATGGTTCTAACTCCAAACAGAAAGGTTAGGAAGGTTCACCTTACTTTTTGTGGATCCCCTTTAGAGGTTGTTAACGAATTTGATTATCTTGGGGTGAGGCTGTCCAACAATATGAGTTGGGATTCGCATATCTCAAAAATGGTTCTAAATCTTAAAAGGGTGTCCGGTACAATACTAAAGAAGCAGCGCCTCTCGATTAGCAGACCGGTTGCCCCTGCCTTGGTAGTCTATGAAGGGAAGGCCTTGACCTCGGCAGTTTATGGCTCCGAATTATGGGGTGCTGAAAACACTAACGCACTGGCAACTGCGGAAAATAAGTTTCTCAGAGATTTAGTCTCACTTCCAGCCTCTACCCCTTTGCTACCCTTATTTTTTGATTTGGGTAAAAAATCGATTTCGGACAAAGTTCAACGAAGGCCGCTGCTATTCTGGGTACGCCTTAGAAGAACCGAGGAACTAGCTGGGTACGCTCGAGTGCTGGACGAGTTAATAAACCTAAATGTTTCACACCAAATAAAGTGGCTTAACAACCTTAAGAAATTAGTAAAATCAATAGGTTTGGGGGAGTCCTGGGCATCACAAGTCCCCCCTGCAAAGCAAATTGTAAAGAAATTATACTGGGATTGGGTTGAGTCCAAGATCAACAACAACTCAAATCTGGGGACTTTTTTTAACGACAAACTTTCTTAATCATAAACCTTCCATGAAGTTGGAACCATTTATGGATTTTATACAAGTAGCAAGAGATAGAACCTTGTTCTTGAAATTAAGGTATGGCACACTGCCCCTTAAATTTTTTGGGGAAAAGTGGAAATCTAAGGGGGGGATTGAATTAAAATGCCCTGGTTGCCAATGCCCAGAAGAAACCCTTGGCCATTTTTTGTTTGCCTGTCCGGCATACAAATCTGCTAGGACTAAATGGTTGAAACCTGTATGCAGAGAGTTGGGTGTAAAAGATCATAGGTCAGCTCTCCCTATTATTACAACTAACGCTGTTTCAATGTATATTATCTGTGGGGTGGCAAAATATCTGGGGGGTGCTTGGATAATACGCTCTAGATTGTTGGGTAATGTATAATAACCTTTTAACGGTTTTATATATTGTTTTTACTGATGTTTTTAGATTGCTAATTGCTGTTCGCGGATCTTGCCAAGTGTCAGGCGGAAGCTCTTCAGAGATCCCTAGCCAGGGGTTACAAGCAGACTGAGATCATACAGGCTTTGAACAGGGCTAATGAACAAGACAGAGAGGAATTTCTTCAAGGTCAAAAAGCCACCACTAATGTGACTCCAATAACTGCCAACCAGTTGTCAGATATCCCTGATACAGTCAGACTGAGAACTGCTTACAGCTGCCAGCAGAGGGAAATCAGGAAAATTATTTACAAACACTGGCCGATAGTGCTATCAGATCTAACACTATCTCGAATTGTGCCCAAACTGCCTACTCTCACATTTTGACGTGCACCCTCGATGAGGCATGCACTTGTGAAGAGCAGCCCTGAGATAATTGTTTCCGACAATTGGTTGTCTACTAAGTCAGGATTTTTAAAGTGCAACAGGTGCAGAGCGTGTAAGTTTGGTAAAACCATCACTGAGTACACCACAGCATTTGATGATAGACCTATTATAATCCAAGGTCATCTCACATGCCATACAGAGTTGGCAGTGTATATTTTGGAATTCACTTGCCAACTGAAGTACGTAGAGGGTACTAAACTCCAGGTGTTCAACCGCATCCTACAACCCCTCCGTGCTGCGGTTAACTCGGATTCAAACTACCCAGTAGCCAGACACTTGAAACATGTGCATAACAACAATCTTAATGACCTTAGATATTATGTGATTGGATCTGCACCCAAGTCAATTCGGGGTGGAAACAGGGAGAAAGAGTTGCGCCAGTTGAAATCATACTTTATTGTTCTATTAGGCACTCGGATGCCCAATGGCCTTAAGAAAGGTGAAGACCTTCACAACTTTTTGTGATTAAACCATGATTGATCTGTCTAGGTTCACTTGTACAGTCTCTTTCCAATGTTCTAGGTTGTTAATTCATTCCGTCCCTGATTTCCAAGTATGGTACTATATTTGACACTGAGATATATACTCATATGACATTTATTGGTTTTGACTGTGGTCTTAACGCTGATCTTTTACTCTTACTTTTACTCAGATTTTTTAATCTGACTATTTATTCTGAAACCTCTATTCTAAGATTTACCATGCTATCTTGGACGTTGCCCATCAAACAAAATATGTCAGATTTATGCCTCTTTGATTTCAACCGATGTATATATCGTGCACTGGTACATTAGTACTCAGAGATTCTAACAGATGCCGTAATCATGGGCAAAAGTTTATGAAATGACTATTTTACACATGTTTAGCCTTTTTTGCGCTATTTTGCACTTGCACTTTATATCTATGCACTTTATGGGGGAGCTTGGATCAGTTTGTTAGTTTATGACTTTATTAGGAAGTGACAGCCTAATCTATGCTTCAGAACTGATGGAACAAAATTTAATACAGGAGATGACATGATTAACCACTAAGGTTTTGATTAACTATGCATTTAGCATTTTATTCATGTTTTTATCCTGTATTCATAACAACTTGCAATACTTAGGGGTCGATTCCGATCCGGTAAAATAAACATCCGTACGAATCGTATCCGGAGCCATCTTCGTACGACTCGTACACACGCCGTACGACCCGACAAGTACGATCCGGACCGGGGCACTAGGACGCGATCCGTGCGGTCCACGTCAGGTAAGGCCGATTCGTACGGAAAAGCGCACAATCACATACACACCGTACGGTGTGTACCCCCCATGATCGCAGGGGTACGCCCCGTACAGCTGCAATCATGGGGGGTACGCACCGTACCCCGCGATCATGGGGTGTACGCACCGTACACCCAGCGAACATGGGGTACGGTGCGTACACCCCATGATCGCGGGGTATGGTGCGTACCCCCCGTGATCGCATATGTACGGGCGTACCCCTGCGATCATGAGGGGTATGCACCGTACCCGGGGGGGGCTGTTCCGTACCTGTTTTGACGCGAACTCTGCTTTTACGGCTGTTTTCAGCTCCCGTAAAAAAAGGGTCGTACGGTGCGTACCCGACACGTATCGTACTTGCTGGGTCGTAAAAACCAGCCGCGAGCCGTACAGATCTCGCGTACAGCGGGTTCCGACAGAGACTCGTACGGGGATTTGAGTCGTACGGTCTTTGTACGACTCGTACGGAGTCCGGCTCCTGGTACGAATCGTACTTCGTCGTACGTACGGCGGACGTTGCAGGGTACAATTCGTACGGGAAAAACGCTCCGAACGACTATTCAGAGCGTTTTTTACCGGATCGGAATCGACCCCCAAGTGTTATACTTATTTTATCAGTCATATATCTATTAGTATTATTTCACTTCAAACCTGTATTTTATGTCTTTTGACATTCGGTTATATATATTATATATGCTTAGACATTATCGGGCAGTTCCATGAACTGCAAAGTCTTTCTTTTCTTTCATTGGAATAGCTCCAAAGGAGGTGATTGCTTAATGTGCACTCTTCAAATATCAGTCCTGTGTGTCATATGATCAAGACCGCGGCAACGCAGTCGAAGCGTGTCAGGCTGGACACTAGTCTTCGCATTCCTGTGATGCTGATTTAATTTTACACGCAATAAAGCACTGCTTTTGAAACCTGAACGCGCTGTGGTCCGTACCTGTTCGTCCTGCTGGCATATTAGGAGTGTGGATTTCTCATCACATATATATATATATATATATAGATACATATATTACTTATGAAGCTTTATAATGTTCACATTTTAATTCTGGGCACAACTAGTTCAATTTTCCCATGACTACTGCCAGGACCAAGCCATAGTCGTAACATCTCGTTCATTCTAAAAAATGTTGACACTTGACCATGCTGTCACCTGCCTTTTGGACTCGAGGTATCAGTGGATCACCCACCTCTAGGTTCTATGAGGTGTTCTTATTCAGGTTGCCCTGCCTTTAACATGATTGGCATCTTAATTTTGTTTCTTTTTTCTAGCATTTTAATTTACCATTTTTACATGCCTGCCTGCCACATTTGTACAGTATTTTTTTTTTTTTATTTGTGGTTTTTGTAGAGCGCATCACTCATCCCAAGGGATATCACGGCGCTGAATATACTCAATGCCTTCTGAAGTATGCCCATGTAAACGTCACGATGCACAAGCACGCACACATAACGACACACAAGTCATGGTGCACACATGCATGCATGCATATCGGCAGCCATTAATAGGTAACCAATTCCAGGGCCTGCATTGCCTCCGCATGTGTATTGATGCGCTGCGTTGATGTCTGTGCCCACAAGCATTGGCAAAGGAAATAGCTCATTCTTTTAAAGCTGAGGCCTATTATGCTTTGCCAATGTTTTTTTTTCTAGGCATATCCATAATTGTAGAGTCAGCTGTTGGTAAATAGCTGTGGGTAGGCTTTTTCCTTTGACACCCTTGCTCATGGCGTGCTAAGTGCGTGCAAGATGCAAGAAAAACTGGGAGTCCGCCCCACATCCTAAACCACAGAACAGCAGGAACTCTGCAAGGGTAGTAGGAAACTGACTGCTTGGAAAAAACCCAAAAGCTTATTCTAGTATGGCCAGCTAATGAGGCAAAACAAGTGAGGCAGCCATATTGTCATGTTGTTCCTGCAGCGGCATCAGATATCTGGCTGGCATGAACAGGCAAACCACGCCGTTCTGCTGCCAAAACATATGATTGCTCAATGCAAACCTCTGATTGTTTTTCTCAGGAACAAATCACCACTGTTGAGGGGAGCCAACATTATGATGCAGTAAACTATTATTCCACAATGTGTGCTACATTTTGCAAATGGAATAACAGGAAGTCGTGGAGAATCACACCAGCACCAGCTCTTTTTATGCTCAATGTTAAATCAGGCACTAATGATGGCATCACAGGTAAAGAATTAGGGCAGATATATTAACGGCTTCCATGGCGCTAGGTCACGCAGTGTGACGCTAAGTGGTGCAAACGAGTTCCAGTTGTGATGATTTCCTGATGCAGAATGTCCCAGGTGGGACATCCTTCAGCAAAAAAAATGTGTGTGTGGAGGCTTGACATTCACTACCAAGAGGCGTGTGTGGGAGGGTCCTGAGCTGACGCCAGCTTATTTTTACAAAACAAGATCAAAAAAAGAACTTGATAAATGTTGCATTGCACAACACTTGCGCAGTTTAGAAAATCCACACAGTTGTGAGTCTGCCGACATTATAATTTTACATTTTTTCACTTTAAATCCCTTCTAATTGATGGCATTTAAAGTTGGATTGTGAAAACTTGATTGAGTGTGCTCTATTATGTACCGTCAGAAATCCACATATTCCTTCACATAGAATCCCACACTGTGCACCGTAATATCGAAAACAGAATATTGATGGCACAGAATATCAAGGAAAGTATATTGAATCCAAAATATTGACAGGTAATTAAGTATGGTATTTGTATACCTTATTCCACATATATGACACCTAGGTAACATTATATACATTCAAGGTATGTAGATGTGGAGTTAGGAGTAGTAAATCTATGCTTCCCTACATGCGCTTAACTTTAAATATTTTGTCCTCAATATTCTTGTATCCGATATTCTGGAGGTCGGTATTTAGTAGTGCAACCAGTATTTGAAAAATAATCCACCTTTAGAGCACAGCTTTAATGTTTGGTCATAGCTGGTGGATATGCCCCCCTAAAAATGTACTTCTGGCTATGGGCCTGCTCGCAAGGGTATTTACTTTGCAGAACAAAAGGTATATTGCATTAAAAGGTGGCATTTCTTTCAACGCAAATATTACTTTGTGTTAACCTGCACACCTTTGTATAAAGGGGCGTTACTTGGGGGGAACTTTGGCAATAGAGCACAAGCTTCAAGTGGCCCAAAACACCGCGGCCAAATTGGTTCTTAATGTCCCATCGAGAACACCATCTACGCCTCTCTTAGAAGAGCATCACTGGCTGCCTGTACGCCAGCGAATCAAATTCAAGATTTGCTGTATTATACATAAGACCCTTTTCGGATCAGGCCCTCACTACCTGACTCAGAAATGTCAAATTCACACACCGGAACGCCTTTTGCGCTCCAGTAGTCAATTTCTATTAAAAATCCCCCTCATTAAGAAGGCTAGGCAGGGTGGCCGAGCACTCTCTTATGTAGGACCTTCCCTCTGGAACAAACTCCCTATTGACATGCGACAAAACACCAATCTTCTCTCCTTCAGGAAAGCACTTAAAACACACTTTTTTCGGGAGGTTTAGCCTCCTGTCTGCATGTCCCAAAGGCATTGTTTTCGACACCTACAGCGAGCTAAGCGCGGAGATACCCCTTTGGGGGTCGAGTCCAGCGCTATAAAAGCAAATAAATAAATAAAATAAAAGCACCCATAGTTTTAAAAGCAAAGTCCCCCCCCCCCCCACCCATAGATTGCTACCCACATGATTTTGTGGCCTCTAAGAATGTATTGTTACACAGTCTGTGCTTATGGAAAAACTGCTTCAGAGCTGTGTACTTAACATTCGACTGCTTCCAAGGTACAGATTTGTTGCACCGTACAAATGGGATGCTCTGAGGAACCAAATTAAAACAGCATCTTCATGCTCAGAAGAGTATGCAGAAGGTGTGCTGTGTTGCCAGACAGTAGTGCTAACAGACTTCGTCTCCTCACGGGCCACAATCTTGACAACAGCATACTTCTTGGGGCTATCTGCTTTACTTCTATTGTTAGTCAGGAGCCCCAAGAAGAAGCAGTTAGCAGACATGTCTTTGGACTTTGGTACTGTCATCTCAGTGTCCTCTCGTGCACCTTCAGGCTATAAAAATAAGGAAGAGAGTGAGTCTTGGCAATTCTTGTCAATACAATACAAGTCATCATCATCTTAACATTATTATGGAAATTGATTACATTAATGAAAAAAGTACCAGTTGTTTTTCAGGCTCATGGAGAGTATTTGGAGCCACTATGAGTCTGGGTAAAAAATTTATTAAATCATTGAAAACCCAAGAAACAAGGAGACTGCTACAATCAGCCACAAGCACAATTTAATATGACAAGAAAAACAGAACAAAGGGAACGTGGCTGCTATTCCCTGGTTGGGGAACCTTCTCCCCAGCAAAAACATGCAGCACTGGAGGGAAGGATTGAAGAAATATATATAATCAAAATGTTAGCTTTTGTGGCACACTATCAGTGAAGCAGCAACAAGATTGTAAAAACAAAAAAACAAGAACAAATCATATAATGCTTGTACAGCAATATGGAAACAGTCAGAAAATGCCAAAATAAACTTTAAAAAAATACCAAACATTTCTGTGTAAGAATTATCCCAGCTTAAAACATTAACACGTTGCAGAAATTTTACATTAATCAACCATCGCTCACACAAAATGGTGGGAAACGATATAGGTATGAAGGTGGCTGAAAAGAGAAGAAAATGTATGGCTACATGAACCTGTACTCCTGGAGAAGTGGGTGATAGTTTATCACTGAACCCTTCCTGCACAGCTAATGCTAACCCTTTGGGTTGGCTACTTGCTTCAATTGTTTAGACCACGTTTAACCAAATGATTCTTCATTAACCTTTGGTTGAGAATTCTTGATATTGTTGCAATTTATTTACATTGAACAAAATTCAATACATTTGTTAGTTTTCAAATGAAACTTGATTCATTACATTGAACATTAAACACAAAATATAATTTTCACAAAATCATTTACAATATGCTGTTGTCAATCCCAATGCATTTCGAGATCACATGATCTCTTCTTCAGGGGAACAGCAATTTTGGTTTGTGCTGGTATCTACATTCATGGGGTCCTACTAGCCCCTCTGATGTGGGTAACAGGAAACTGAAAGGTGCAGTAAAAAATGCAGCAGTATTTCAATGATATTCAATGATGTTCCTTGTTATCCATCGATCTGGTCGATATGTAAACTGGCTGAGTATATAAGCGAAACTGCTTCCTGAACTAGTGAGAAATCGGTCCTTTCTGTAACGATTCTGTACCCGGAAGGGTTCAGTGATAAACTATCACCCACTTCTCATTTGTTACCCACAGGAGATTAGCTACCTCCTCCCGACCAAGCACGCCCTGTCTGAAAATTATTATGCAAATATAGAAACTCGTGATAATTATCAAGAATTGAGTGCGCAGTACAACCCACCGCTCCCTGTACTCCTGGAGCCACACCCAACCCTAGCCATCAACAGGAATATGCAGAAAAAAATTAACCTATAATTGGCTTGAATCCAAGGCCATATACAAGCCCATAAAATAATAAAATAATTCTCTAGTGCAGCACCAATGTGAATGAGATTGTGAAAAATACATTAGAAATATGCACAATGCCTACAGCAGATTAGACCCCAAACAGTAAAACACTACAGTATAATGAAAAATCTGGACACAATTTTGAACGATACAAGGAAAAGGAGGAATAAATATAACTCCAGCCCAAAATGCTGTTACAGTTTTTTCTTACACCTCACAGACTCAAGGCCATCCAGCGACAACAATCAAAATGAGAAAATAACAAAAATAGTGATTTATTTATTTATTTATTTTAGAGGTTTTATATAGCGCTGGCTGGACCCGGGGGTATCAGAGCGCTTTACATTTTAGAGACAAGAAGGTCAATAAGACAGGGGACATACATAGCTTCAATGTATATAAACAGCATATAAGTCTCAGCCTGACAGATTTCAAAATGATAAATATGGGAAATAAGCACAACAAAATGTGGAAGATGTGATAATCAAAAATATCAAAAGGCACAAATTGAAGAAAAGAGCCGAAAAATTGCAAAGTCAGGATAGGGAGGTTAGTGGTCCGTTAGGTTGGTAAGGAAGAGTAGCGGGAGGGGCAGAAGTGGGGGGGGTGGGTAGGAGGGGATGCGGGCTGAGGGTGGACAAGGGAAGGGGGGAGCAAGGAGGAGTGAAGGTGGTAAACAGGGAGGGGATAGTGACGAGGAGGAAGGGCGAGTAAGGCTAAAAAAGGGAGGGCGGCTGCATCTAGGGTCGGACTGATGTAGCCAGTGGAAGAGAACAGATATGGATTAGGGTCCCCAGTATTTATTGAGGAGATGTTTCTAAGTATCCACTGAACTTACTAGCTTTTCCAAAAAAAGAAAGATTCCAGGGGTGGATGATGCATCAAAGATTACAGACAAAGGAAACCTGTTGCTTTCCCTCCGAAATGTAAATGCATCATGATTTAGGACTGAAAAAAGCACAAGGAGGAGTCTTCAGGATAGGATGATGAAGATGATACTGTCGGTACAGTAGCTTCACTCTTGATGGCAGTTCCCTGTAAATAATAAAAGTAAAAATAAAGATGCATTTGATAAAAAAAATTATCCAGCTGGTCCACTTTGGTAAAACATCAACTTGAATGAATTTTTGGGTAAGTTTTACCGAGGTCAGTTTTTAGAAAAACATCCTGCCAGAAAAAAAAGGCTACTTGTTTGTTTATGTTTTTCAGTTACAAACTCATACTTTTCTGAATTTATTAATTAAAAGCAAAATGAGTGTATGTATAAAAGGTGTTTGGATAAAATATAGTTAAAAAAAATCAGGAGACAGAAATAGCGGAAATTAAATATTGAGGCACACACATATCATGATGCACAAATATTGTTGACAACAGTATCATATTTTGAGGTAAGTTATATCGTAAATAATATGGATGTTTTTAATATTGTTTTTCCTAATATAGTGTTTAAAAATATAATTTTCAATTATTTTAAATGTGGTTTGGTTGAAATATTAATTGTATGTTATTATTGTTTATTTAAATGTTATTAATTGTTTTTAAAATACAAATTGAAATTTTAAGTGATTTGAATTTTTTTCCGTAATTTGTAAAAGTAATTTATAGCGGTGTAGCAGGTTGCTGAGTCTGTATTGGGATAGGGTGGGAAGTTAATTGGGTAAATATTTAGTGTATTTCAATATGTGATTATTTTTCATTATATGTTAGTTGTGGGCTGTTAAGTTTGTAGTGGTATAGGGTGGAATGTAAATTAAGAAATAATGAGTTAACAATGAATTATTAATTGTTTATTAATTATTTTCTACTATTAAATAATATTGATACATTATTCATTTAATTGAATTGTAAATGTGTAAATTGTGAAATACTTACTTACTTTATTTTAGTTGCTGGATGCTAGGTTTGTAAGGTCTAGGGTGGGGAGCTAGTTAAGTAATAATTAATAACAATTAATTATTAATTGTTAATTCATTTTCTAATTTGTTTTAAATATGTAAGTTATTTAAATAGTTATTTTTTTGTTTGGGGTACAGGGTGAGAAGTTAATGAACTAATAATTAAATACCAATTATTTATTAACAGATAATTATTAATCATAATGAATATATTGATCTTTGTGTTTTAATACATATAGATATTATTTATGTTCTTTTTTTTTTAATTAACAGATTAATATTTTTCTACATTCATGGGGTTAATCATATATGTAATGTGTTTGAAGTGATATATTCTCCCTGCTCTTGCTTTGACTGCATAAAGTAAAACTAAACTTTTCGCAGTTCAACACTTTCCCTACTGTTGTCCTGTTTGGAGTGGGA
Organism: Lissotriton helveticus; assembly: GCF_964261635.1. Classification (NCBI taxonomy): domain Eukaryota; kingdom Metazoa; phylum Chordata; class Amphibia; order Caudata; family Salamandridae; genus Lissotriton; species Lissotriton helveticus. The sequence goes on from NC_136064.1 coordinate 73,430,078, forward strand.
ATATTAAATTTCACCCCTCCGAAGTCCAAAACTTTCCCTACTGTTACACTGACTGGAGTGGGAATAGTACATTTCACCCCTCCAAATTCCAACGCTTTTCCTACTGTTGTACTGACTGGAGTGGGAATGGTATTTTTTATATACTTGGACTTTAATAGTTTTCATAATATTGGTTAAATAGTATTAATAGTTTGAAACTTAAGAATTCCTCTTAGGTAATATTGTCTATTTGTCTCTTCAAATGCCCTGATTCTGCATGTAAAATAGAATTAGCTGCTGTGGACATTCTATGTAATTTTGACTCTAGGTGTCCATTCTTTTTTTTAAATATTTGTATTTATTTTTTGTAATTTGAACATACAATCAAACAAGTCATGAATACACGGTACAAATTGGATGTCGGGCAATAGCATTTGGTGTAGGACAAAAAACATAGCAACACTTCCTCTGCAAGAGAGCATGAGGTTAGATTCGAGTACCATATATGTACAGGTGCCAAGGGTCGCATCTGAATTATCCACACTTATCGGCAATGAGCCAGGTAGCACAATTTTCAAGGCTCTTTCCCCATTCTCCCCCATATCAAATCCAATCCCTCCTCCTCCACATCCATTTCCAAGCCATAAAATGTTATCCTTGGAGCCCATATCTTTTGGAATTTTCGGGGACAACCCCTTGATTTGTATGTCACTTTTTCCACAACCATACAGAGATCTATTCATGCTCTACATTCCTTAAGTGAAGGGAGTTGGCGGGCACCTCATTATCGAGCTATGTCCCTCTTGGCTACCACCAGCCACAAATTAGCCAACGTAAGCTTATGACGCAGCAGGTCCATGTCTGTGGGGATTACCACCAGGAGAAACCTAGCTTCCAACTAGAGTTGGGCTTCCAGTATATTGTTTAGTTCCGTTACTATCTTACTCCAGTATGTTTGAATCCTGCCGCACTTCCAGAAAGTGTGTATAAACGTACCATATTCTGTGTGGCATCTGAGGCAGTCCAGGGTGTCTGCTCTCCCCATATTGTGTGCCTTGCTATGACAAAGTAAGTCCTGTGTAGGATTTTATATCTAATGAGATGTAATCGTAGTTTAATTGCCACTTCACGTGGGTGCATAAGGGCGGCCTCCCAGATGGTGGTCAGTGGTGAGTTCCCATTTAGCTCTAAGTGGACCTAGTTTGCCAGGCATGTTGTTCATTAGTATTTTGTGTGTCAGCGAGTTGGCCATAGCAGGAATCTCTTCTTGCAAGAGTCTGCCTTCTAATGGGGCATATTCCTGCAGCGTCTCCGTGTTGTAGTCTGGCTTGCCAGGCATGTTTCAGTCTAATATAGGCATGGGATTGAGTGTTGTGGAGCTGATATGTGGTTTGAAGCGTGTTGAATGGAGCCAATATGCCTTTTTCTATTACAGCCCCTCTTTTGGAGTTCCCTATTAGATCCCACTGTCTAAAGCTTCTCAGTTTTCCGATCTCAGCTAGTCTGGTTCCCTCCCAATAAAGTGGTCTTCCTTGTAGGTTTCATTGACCATTTAATTTGCTTCTCAGCATTTTTCCACACTTCCAGAACCCTATGGGTAGCTGGTAAGAGCCGGCCTTTACCTCCATATATATAGTGTAACTGTGTGCGTTCTCGGAATTGTAGTATTTCCAACATATATGTGGGGTGGTCTCTTGGGGCGTGGTTCCATTCATTAAACACAATGAGATGGGCCACTCTATAGTAGGCTTCGATGTCTGGTAGGACCAACCCTCCATTGTATGGGTTTCGTTGGAGCATTTGCAGTGCTATTTGTGGATGGCCCGGGTCCCATAGAAGCAAGCGTAGCTTGCTGTTGAGGGTTGTAAACACGGTCTCTGGTATGTTGCAGTAGGTGCTTTGCAGCACATAAAGCAACTGGGGGAGTGTAATGATTGTATAAATAGCAGCCCTCCCCATGATCATCAGAGGGAGCTTCCTCCACCTCTTGACATCATCTTGAAAGTTTAAGAGGACTCGCCTGATATTATGTTTTTAGCTGGTTGCTACCTCAGTGGTTATATAGAGTCCAAGGTAAGTGAACCTCTCTGTTGACAATCGTAGACAGCCAGGGTAAGTCTGGGGCTCCACCGCCCCTCCCACCGGGTACAAGGTGGATTTACTAGAGTTAATCTTATACCCCGCGTGGCGGCCATATTCTTCAAAGATTTGCAAAAGTATTCGGAGTGTCTCCGCTGGGTCTGTAACATGTAATAAAATAGTGTTCGCATATAGAGATATGCGTTCTTCCTCTAAAAATCGGCACTCGTCCATGAAACCACCCAACCCTTGGTAGGCTCTAACAACACAGGCCAAAAGCTCCAATATGAGGGAAAACAGTAGGGGAGACAGGGGACAACCCTGTCGAGTGCCCCTTTGAATCGGCCAGCTCGTCGAGGTAACCCCATTGACCCGAACTTTAGCCTCTGGAGCATTGTACAAAAGGGTCAACCATTCCCGAAATACTGGACCAAATCCATATTTTTCGAAGATACATCTCAGAAAGAGACAATGAATGGTATCAAACGACTTCTTCCCGTCATACGAAAGGAGCAGATGGGTCCTATCTCGACTCTAAACCGTGTCCATCCAATTAGCCAGTCGCCATAGGTTAAAGCGTGTGGGTCGCTATGGCATAAATCTGGATTGTTGTTTATCTATCAGGGGGGACGATAACCGTCAAGCGGCGCATCACAAAAATAGTGGCCTGTATCTTTGTTTCAGTATTGAGCAGTGATATGGGGCGATAGGACCCACAACCTTCTGGATGTTTCCCTATTTTATGAATTACCACTACCGTTGCCATTCCGGGATCTTTTGGGAGAATCCCTTGCTCTTTTGATGTTCTGCACATATTTAGTAAATGTGGCGCCAGCAGGCTACTATTTCATTTTAAAAATTCCCCCGGGAGTCTGCTTGGGCCCAGGGTTTGCCATGACTTTTGGCGGCCAATGGCCTCCGTCACTTCTTCGAGAGTTAGGTCTGCCTCTAGTCTGTCCCTCTCCTAATGGGAGAGTGAGGGAAACTCAATTGTGTCTAAGTATTGGGTTATTTGTGCCTTGCTCGCCTGTGGTCGAGCTGCATAGAATTCTGTGTAGTACCGGGCAAAAGCCCCCGCTAAATCTTTGGGTGTGGTGTATATAGGGCTTCGATCCTAAATGGACATTACCTATCTCGACTCCATTTCCTTCCTGCCCAGTCATGCGAGTAGTTTACCCACCCTATCTCCTATCTCATACAACCGGTGTTGGACTGCCAGCTGATGAGCCTTTGTCTTTTGAGTTACTAGTGCCTGGTACTCCCTTTTGGTTATTTCAATATGGCGAAGGGTATGGCTACTCAATGTGGAGGTTCCACTTCCTTCAAGACTTAACAGCTTATTTTCTAATGCCTCTATTTCTTAGGTTTCTCTATTTGTTTTTATGGGCAATTATATTTTGTGCTCTATCTCTGATCACCGTCTTGAATGCTTCCCATAAAGTGACTGCCGACTGTACTGAGCCGTCATTTTCCTTAAAATAGAGCTCCGAGTCCACCCTGAGCTCTTTATAAACCCATTTGTCTTTCAAGGCCCATGAGCTCAATTTCCAGTTTGCTACCTGGTTGCCACTTTTCCCTCCTCCGTTAATAGAATCGGTGAGTGGACTGAGATGCCCCTAGCTAAGTATTCCACCCTCTCTACGTGCCATGCCCCCCTCCTGGAGTGAAGAGGTAGTCTTGTCTCAAGAACAGCCTGTGAGCCCCTGAGAAATAGGAATAAACATGTGTGTTCGGGTTATGTGGTCGCCATAGGTCGGTCAACCCAAGGACAGCTTGAAGCTTTGCCAATGGTGTGGGTTCATGCGACCCTGGTCATGACTGAGTTCGATCTAAAGAAGGTTCACTCAGGTCGTTAAAGTCCCCCCCTATAAATGCTTAGCGGGTCCGGAATGTAATAGGAGTTCTGGCAGTTTATCTAATGTACGTTGATGCAGTTATGGGGGAGCGTAGGCACTAATAAGTAAAAGCATCTTACGATTCCAAATTCCCTGTATTGCAACATATGTCCCATCTGGGTCCACCCATTGTTGAATAACACAAAAGGGAGGTGACTTTTTAATGAGAATTGCCACTCCTCTCGAACCCTTGGTAAAGTCTGCATGTGCCAGGGTAGTGTAGTGCCCTTTTCCCAGGAAAGAACAGTGGAAACCCATCAGGTGCGTCTCCTGCAAAAATATTATATCGGGTTTGAGTCTTTTAATGTAGTTGGATACTAAACCTTGTTTAATTTTGTTTCCTAACCCATTGACATAATACTGTGTACCTGCCCTCAGCCATTGCAATGAAGCTATTAAATCATCACAAGTCTAGTCCTCTCCCATTGTAGTGCCCACACCTCTCATTCCCATCTCAATCTGGGTATTCATTTGAACTAACTGAAGAGAACTTTCCCCCCTCCCAATAAATATAGTCCAGAACATTTGACGGTGTCTAACAGGCCCCCCACCCTACACTCTTCAGGTACCCACATCACCCACCAATTCGTCAACATGGCAACTTTGGCACCGGTAATCCACCAAGAGGTCTGTAACCCTCCCTCCCCCCGATTCAATTAACTTCACAATAATGCAGTTTCAACCCAGGATATACTTTCCTTTATCAGGCAGTTCTACAATGTCTGCCAGGCCCTGGGATTATCTTACTGTCTGTTGGCGGCCGTCTGGCCCCTGCATCTCATTCCTCTTCGCCATTGTTGGGCGACTGCACTTGTTGTGTACTTGCCTCTAGTAGGATCGGGTCTGGAGCTTCCAGCCATTGAACGCTCTCAAGAAGTGAATGCTCACTATGTGCATCCTCTGATTCTTCTCTCTCTGACAGTTCAGTGTTGACGTTGTCACTCGATCTCCGAAGGGTCTGTGCCTTGTGTTCCTGGACAGTGTCGTTGTCTGAGTCTGATATTTGTGACTTGTTTTCTCTAGGTTTCAGAGACTTCCCCGGTGTTCTCATGGCGGTATTCCGGACTTTCAGCACTCGTCTCCGACATTTTTCCTTAGGCCTTTCCTGGCTTGAACCCATCCTCTTTTCTGCGTACGCATCTTGAGTTTGGGACGTTCCATCCTTAACAGGGGCCGTTCCTCAATCCACAAGCATGCCTCGTCTGGAGTCTGAAAAAATCTGTGTGGTGTCTCGGAAAATGACTTTAAGCATAGCTGGGAACAGTAACATGTATTGGATCCCGAGAGCTCTAAGTTACGCCTTGATAGGGTCAAAAGTTCGTCTTTGCTTTTGCACGTCCCGTGAGTAGTACGGGAATACCATCACTCATGTATTTTCGTATTTAATCTCCCCTTTTTTCCGTAGCTCACGAATGATTAGATCCCTATCCTGAAAGTTCAGGAAACGGGCTAGCAAGGGTCGAGGGGGAGCCCCCGGTGGTGGGCGGACATTGGGCATCTGATGCGCCCTCTCTATGACAAAACAGGTCGAGAACTGTCTACCTGGAAGAGCTTCTTTAAGAAATGTCAGAAGAAACTGGCCTGGATCGGTTCGCTCCGCACCTTCCGGAAAACCGATGAATCTGAGGCTATTCCTGTGGGCCCTGTTTTCAGCGTCACCAACCCTCCAGGCCACCTCTTTCATTGAAGCTAAGAGTCCTGTCACGTCTTTCCGCGCCGAGTGGGAGGTATCTTCAAGTTCCGAGATGCGGTGCTACGCCTGGGTGACACTCTCGGAGACTTTTCGTAGACCATGGAATAGTAATGTGACCTCTGAACGTATTTCCGCCATCTTCCCCTCCAAGCTCTCTCTTGATGCATGAATCGCTTGTATTATGGCCGCATTATCTGGGAGGGGAGCAAGACCTCCCCCTGCTCCCGCCGGTGCGTGGAGCACTTTGTCAAACCGGTCCAGCTTGCCGTGTCTGGACGTTTTACCTCTCGCCATCTTGAGCGATCCGGTGCTAGGTTGTGGCCAGGCACTCTCTCCCACAGTCGTGGCCTCTATATCACTGTTGGTGGCCTCCTTAAAACTCACATTCCAGGTTTTGTTGTGGCTCGTAGATCAGTATGCATGGTGTCTGCCGGGCCTTTGAGGCTAGTGCGATGGCACAATTTCCCCTTCCACTGTGTCTGAGTTCAAAAGAGGGCATGAGGCCCACGTCTCCATCCAACCTCTCGTCACTCCCAGGTAGTCCTCCTGATCTCAACACGCACAGAAGCTGTACTAGTATGTCCGCCGTAGCTCTGTATCACCCTCTGCTGCCTCCACTGAGTTTCGACTTGAGCTTCGGGATGAATCCCAGACTGATGTGTCTGGTGACTTCTCAGTCCAAAATGCGAGGCCACAGTGTCTTAGTATCCTCATCCCCTGAACCCATGTCCAGAAATGCCCCTTCCCTCCCCCCGACAGCCCACACAGGCAACAGTGAAATCGGCGGGGGGAGAGAGGAAGTGTCCGCTATCGGGCCCACTGGACCCCTTGTATTAGTTCTGCTGGCTTCAGTTCAATACGTATTCCCAGTGCCTCATCTGCCACCCTAGGTAGAGGTCTTTGCGGCCGCTTGGCCTCCGGCAGGCTGGCTCGCGCAATCTCCACTGCGGGCACTGCTATCTGCCGTAAAGAGGAAACTTGGGATGCCTGTTCTCAGTCCCAAAATGCCTTACCTGGAGTCAACGCTCAGTCCAAGCCGCAGCCAGATACATTACCCGAAGGTAGGCACCCACTCCACCACCGGCAAGGCACATTTTGTCCGCTTGCTCCATCTCCGCAGTTCAGGATCTCTGCCTGCACCGGGTGAACATTCACTGGTCCTCGTCACGGTTCTAGCAGAGGGTGGGGGCACTGTTCACTACCACGTCTATTGCGATTGTACGAGTGTCCCTGCGGTATCCCCCACTGCCATCTCTCAGCCCGGGGACTTTGTGGGCCCAGAATGTCTCCGCGGGCAGCTCCGGCAGGGCGCCATCTTGCAGAGCGTCGCGCCAATTTCGTTTTAGGAAAGGCTCTGATTACGGTGAAAATTGTCCATTCACCGCTGTTCCACCCCGCCTCCGCCTCAGACCACCTTCTAGTCACCACTGGAGTAATTTTCTGGTGTCGAGGGTCAGGGTTAGAGTCAATATTTAGTTGGTGCAGGCGGAGCCAGCAGAGAACGCAGCTAACCAGATGTTGGCCACACCCCCTAGGTGTCCATTCTTGATATATAATTCCAAATCACAGATATATTAAAAGGATTTTAAAAATATCTGGAATTATGCCCCTTTTCTCTATTGTTTTATTTTATCATTACTAAAGCCTTATGAATATAGTAAAAACTTGCCTTAAAGTGAAGAGTTATAGGGAGCAAGGGGACAGATCAGATAATTGTGGGCTTTTAGATCAAATACGTTTTAGGAGGTTTTATGTGTGTTAATGAAATGTTTTGTTTAACTTGTTGGATGAACCTTTTATCGAAATGTATTGTTTGTGGACCAACGGTCCGAATAAACGTGAAATAAACTGAACTGAAACTGAAACTGAGTGGAAGATGTAGATCCTCACCAGCATAAAGGAGTAAATAGGATAGGTATATACTTAACTATTGGGGGTTTGCGTCCCGATGTAGGAAATTGTTTTCAATAAAAAACATTTATTTAATTAAAATATTTAGTTTTTTATTTTTAATCTTGTGTTTGCATTTGGATTCAAAGTGTATCCTAGAGTTTCACTAGATATTACTAAAGTTTGTTCCAAGTGACTCTCTAATAATTAACTTCAGCATAAACTGGGTCCAAACTCAAGAGGTCAATCCGCGCTAGCACGAAGGATTAACAGCGGGCCGTTCGGCTGATCTGCTGCGCGTTCGCTTCCCCTAGTTGGAAGTGAATTCCATTAAGAGCGTTCCTTCGTTTCATATTTTGCAGTTTGTTTTATAATAAACCTTTTTTTCTTTACATTTAATTCCAAAGATTTGTTCCTACTAAGGAAGGTTGATGAGAAAAGACTATTTCTTTAAACATATGAACAATAAGTCTGTGATTTAAACCATAAAATATGAAGAAACAAATAGATTAAAAGCTTTGTGATCCCTGAGGTGTGACCAATTAGTAAAGGCAAGGTATAAAAAGACTAGGAAGGGCGGTCTTAGCGATCGCGACTCTGAATCTGATGAAAATTACTGGAGTGTTAAAACGAAACACGGTGAGTGGGCTGAACGGGGCCACACTGCATTTGTTGAGCTGGGCTTGATGTTACTTTCTTTTAGAATTACTGTCCTTATTATTTATTTATTTTATTTTATTTAATGCGATTTTATATAGCGCAAACATTACCTGAAAGTGTCAGAGCGCTTTACATAGGAACCAGTTGCGATACATAAGGATTTAGGATTACATGAGTTACATAAAAGATACAAACAGAATAAATTGCAAATGTACAAGTTGTAAAGTCACACAAGGATTACATTTTATCAGCGATTAGGCTTGGACAAGTATATATCACATATTTACAGAGTGAAAAGAGAAATTAAAAGAAAAAAAGAAAAAGGGCTAGAGAGCGGTAGGTGGGGGAGAAGAGTCGGAGGCTGAAATTGGTGAGAGGAGAGAGGGGGACCTGAGGGGTGGAAAGATATAAGGCAGTCCAGCAAAAGAGAAATGACTGAAGGTCGGCAGGATGGAATCCAGTGGACCAAAGGAAAGCACAAGAATCAACAAGATGGCGGACCTGGGTCGTGGGCATCGATGGAAACCATCTCAAAATGGCAAGATGCACCCAGGTCAGGACCCAAACACCATGAGAGCAGAGTTCCATTAAGTGGGGTCGGAGGGGGGACGCAGTCACAGCATCAAGGGAGGGCAGTAGAATGTCTGCTGTTCCGCAAGACGGTGGACCAAGGACAAGAGCGACAACAGGAGACGGTCCCAAAATGGCGGGGCGCACACGAGTTCCATTGGTAATAGTCATAATGTAACAATAAGAAATGCAGGATGCTTGCCGGAATATTATGGTAGTAAGGTTTTTTGTAGCGAGTTGGTAGTACAGCTTTAAGCGGGATCACCAGTTGAATGTCGGTTTGAATTCAAATAGCAGAAAGAAATGCAGAGTTACCCGAGGGAGATCCATTGCATACAGAACCACTCTCTAATAATTGTGGGTAGTTGTTTCCTGTCTTAGATTATACCCAATAATTTATTAGAAAGGATTTGCAATTGGTTACAAAATGTACGCGAACTCAGTTTGAATCTTTGGATGGGGAAGGCAATGGACAACATAAACCTGGGTGGAATATGGATGGAGATGCACTCAAAGTTATTGCTCAAGTTAGCAAGGATTATTATTAAAGATAATTATGGAAGTGGCAATTCCGTATAAATAGGCATCATAAGATTTTCGCATTGTTCCCTTTTTCAGACCCTTATCAGGGGGACTCTACATTGGCAAACTATCAATAAGAACACTGGAAACTATTCAAGTAACCTCAAGTATCGCACAATAAAATTAACGAGGTGAGATCATTAATATCAAGTACCAAATCATATTAGAATAGCTGATAAGTGCTGTTGAGAGTAGATAAAAGAATTGGAAATAGTAAGAGAGTTTTTTCTTTTTTTGTCCTCTCCTAACACAGAGGTTATCATTCAATGAATGAACCAGAAAGAGGCCAATCGAAGATTACAAATAAAGACCAGGGAGATGATAAGATATAAACATAAAAAGGTAACTGATTTTTGTACATATCAGTCTCTACTGGGAGCATTCAAATCGAACAATAATACTGCACAGTTCTATTAAATATAATTTGCTTGCCCAAAAATCTACTATTGTGTACTGAGGTAAAGTGAATCTGGTTGATGGTCATATTGATGTTTTAGTAACTTTTGTTTAATTTGTAGTGCAACGTAGGAGGACTGACACAAAGGAGTTGCCATTTTGTGTGTTGTAAAATAGCAATGTAAACTGTAGTACAATGGATATAGACTGTGTGTGAACTTGAATTTTGTTTGGAAACCTCTTCTTTGTTTGTGTTTTTTTCACAAATGAATTTGATTCGTGACTTTATGTTTGATTCATTACTTTATGTTTGTAACAGCCCTGAAGAAGGCAAATGAGGCGCGAAACATGTGTTGGTTGTTGTGCTTTTTTGAAGGCATTATGCTGTACTGAATGAAGCTTCCAAAGGAAGGAATAAAAGAATTACTAAGCAACAAAGCATGAAAAAATCATTATTGCGTGTTGATTTCTCAGTATTTATTGTTTGATAAAAAATACTGTGCTGGTGAGGACCGGTAACTGAGATACAAAGCGCCGGGCAAGAATCCTATTATCTAAAGTATTGTTTTATATATATTTTTTTTACTAGAAAAAACAAAGGTTACATTATATTTAGGCACATATTTTGCACTACTTATGACCTCACATATTACATCACTTATGACATGGTCAGTGACATCACTCATGACATCTCCAATGGCATTACGGATGACATCATCCAGTGAGTGTTTTCTAAAAGTTTCTGAGTGTTAGATATATACTAAGATACTACAAAACTTAAATAAGTTACATTAGGTGTTCCGCAGGGTTCCATGTTATCACCCATTCTCCTTTACCTATTCATGGAACCGTTAATGGAAATTTTGAAAGCATCAAATATCAAGCCCTAATTTGGATGTCAGTCAGAGTTGCCTCCGGCCGAAATACCTGTGGTTTTGGAACCAACCAACCTCGACATCCAATCCAATTGACATCCAAATGAGTGCCCAAGTATCACATGTACGTGGATGACACCCAACTTTACCTGAAAATCTCCTCTCCAGGAGATATAAGATCTCGTAATACAACTCTACAAAAACCTCAGAATTGGTTGACCTGCAGCCACCTCAAACTAAAGACTCTCAAAACAGAATTCTCTTAATTGCACCCTCCCAAACATTCACTTGGCATTGCAGAATGGCAGAAACATCTTACAGCCCTCAATTGCATTCCACTTGTTATTGACTCCATGAAATCACTTGGAATAACGCTCGACAAGGACTTGAACATGCAGGAACACATCAGCTCAGCTACCAGAGCAGCTAATTTCCAAATGAGCCTCTAAACCCTTTCTCCCCTTCCATGACTTCAAGTCAGTTGTTCAAGCACTAGTAATCTCCAGACAGGATTATGGAAATTCAACCCTATCGGGCCTTCCAAGATCAAAGATTGCCCCCCTTAGGGCACAACTTAATTGAGCTGCTAGGCTCATTACCGGATCCAAATGCTACAACCACATCACACCGGATCTAAAATCTCTAAACTGGCTCCCTCTTCAGCAAGAATTCAAATAAAAGTTGCATAAATGACACATAAAGCCTTACACCCCGAGCTACATTGCACAAAAACTTGACACATCTGGCGTATCTAGATCCTCAAGAAGCACTTCATCTTTACTACAGAAACCACAGAAATTTAAGAAGAAGAAAACCTACAATCGGGCCTTCTCTGGCTCTGCCCCAAGAATTTGGAACTCCTTAACCTCTGAAATTCCAGTTCATCCTTCACTGGCCTTCTTCAAAACACAAGTGAAATTGGTACTGATGAACAAATACCTGCTTTAGCTCAAAGGACCTCGATTTATCGACTTTGATAAATCACACTGGCAATACTTGTGATATGTCTCTCGGGCTCCATACCTTGTTATGCATCTTTGTTTCTTTATGTGGGTCTAGAGGTAGTTCCTCACCCCATCCTCATACCACTACTTCATGTACTGTTATTTTGACTGTTATTATTGCTTGTCACAAGTTTATTCAACATAACACAGAATTGTGATTATCCCCATGAAGCTCTCTCATACTTCCTCCTTAAGATCTTTCTTCCATCCCTTTACAAGTCCATGAGACAGAAGTTAATGCCCACCTTAGATAGGGCCTTCATCTTTTTAACAAGCTGTGTCATTGTGACCTAATGGTGGTCTTGGCTCTGATTCAGATCCTCAGTGAGAAAAGCCTCTCAGATGTTGGAACAACACACACATATCATACAGCTGAGGAGGGATGGAAGATGTCAGCTCCCATGCATTTGGCATCTTCAGAAACAGCGGTAAGCAAACACTGCCACAGTAAAAAATTAAACACCTGGCGTCAGTCAAGTATGATTTATGAGTCCTCAAAAACTGTTTATATGTATGTAGATATGTATTTATATAGCACAAACCTAGCCGAAAGGCAGCGAAGCAATTGACTTTTCATTTACATGTAATATCCCTCAGACTCCTTGTGCTTGAATAGACCTTTAGAGATATAACCTTAGTGGCCAAAGGTAATGAACCCTGAACCTTCAGGCTGGGAGTCAGAGACCTTTAGGACAAGAGAGACGCATCATGAATCCTGAAGTGAAACTCTTCACAACCTGGGGTTAAGAGCACATTTCATCAGAATCTAAGCTGTTGTCATTAAAAACAGATGAATACAGGTCTACTGTTCAACACAGCCATCCACTGGTGAGAACTCCCAGTGTCCCTGGAATCACATCACTGTGTATGTCACATTATCATAAGTTGATGGAAGCTAGTGGTGTATGTAGTGAGGGCACATTCATCCACTAGGTCCAACGTCCTTGAGCACTCATGCCCTAAAATGTGCTGTTACACTGTCTTTCTGCTAGGGAGTGACAAGACAAGCAGATTCTAGTGTTCCCTTCAGTGATTTCTGATCTCCCAATCAATGGTCCTTGTTCAAAATGCAGCTTCTAGTAGCAGCCAAAACAACTGGGAAGAAGGATGAAGGGTTAAGCTGGTGTCAAAATTCTCAACAAAATAGGTAAGCTTCTGCATCCTCAAGGGCTCTGATGACATGCTAAGAAGCCAAGGGGACCTCCAGTTGCCTCTGCATAAATAGACTATCAAAGGCCCTTTGATCACCAGCAGTGATAGTCATTTCTACATTGAGGTTTTCAGGCTCTGTCCCTTTTACATTGTCACTGTTCATAGCCCCAGCACCAACTCAAGGTCCCCATTCAAGAGAAGGAAATGCACATGCAGCATCATGAAGTTAAAATGCGCTGTCCACTTCAAATCATTCACACTGAGATCAATCCTCAGAAGAGATGTCATAAAAGAAGTGGACACTTCCATGTGTGCTTGGCGCTTGTTCAGTAGTCCTTCAAATACCAGCATTAATTGGTATTTGATTCCCTCCTACCCACCTTAATCCTTGTACATCACCACAGTGAGCCCCTTTGTTGTTACACTGATATCAGTGGGCCCTCCCTTCTTGGACCATGTACAACTAGACATCAAACCAATAATGAATCCCAAACACTTTTAGACCAATTAGAAAAGGCCAAAAAGGAGCACATTTGCACATGCCTTAATGCATAAATAATAACAGATTATTTAAAAGCCGGTGGGATGTCATTAGACTTACAGGTCTGCAATGCATCACTGATGTTTGTTAGTGATCCTGAGATCAGACAAGGCTTTAGTTCCATTCCATTCCATTAAATTTGCGCTGGACGCAGGACACAAACCTTCTTTCTAGAGAAGGTTAAGGACCTACTAAAAGAGATCTCTGTCACCCCCAACGTCCGCTGCCCGCTGATACCTGATCCGCCGGCCCCTTCGTACACTACACCTCTCCCCACTTACCCTACTCTGACCAGTGATTACCTTGCTCCTCTAATGGAACGGGTCAAGTCTGGCTCACCAGCAGACCCCTGTCACCCACAATCTTTAAGATGGCACTACCAGGGATCGAAAGTGAGGTACTCTCACTCCTCAACCAATCCTTGGTACTCGACCACGTCCCCTCCAACTTTAAAGACGCATGTGTTATCCTACTCCTGAAGAAACCAGGAGCAGATGGGAAGAACCTAAAAAACTTTAGGCCTATTTCCCAACTCCCCTTCCTGGCGAAAGTGCTGAAACAGCATGTTTTGAAATCCCTTTCCCACCACCTAGAACTGAACAACCTTCTGCAACACAACCAGACAGGTTTTCGGGCCCATCACAGCACAGAAATGGTCATGCTGGCAGTGCTTAATAATCTCAGGCTTCAGGCCAACAAGAAAAAAACGTGTGCCCTGGTTTTATTGGATCTGTCCGCGGTGTTCGACACGGTCAACCACAACCTACTGTTGTCGCGGATATACAATCTAGGCATACAGGGCATGGCCCTCAAGTGGCTTACATCCTTCTTCAGTGGTCGATATTAGAGAGTACAGCTGATGGACCATGCGTCTGACCCTGGTAACTTTCCTGTGGAGTTCCCTCCTCTTTAATGCCTACCTACAGCCCCTGATAGCCGCACTAAACACCATGGAGTGTCAGATCTACAACTACGCTGATGACACTCAACTCATCATCCAGATCGACAGCACCCCAGCCTCCTACGCAAGAACACAAAACATTCTGAAATTCACTGCCAACTGGATGACGGCCAATTCCCTCAAACTCAACCCTGATAAGACGGAGGTTCTGGCTATCACCACCGACACTAATCCCTGGAGCAACCTTTTCTGGCCTCAGGAATTGGGCACCGACCCAGAACCGGCTGTGGTTGTAAAGAGCCTAGGCATCAAAATTGATGCTAAATTATCAATGACCCAGCAGGGGTCTACAGTAGTGGGAACACGTGCCGGCCTGATGAGACAGCTACGGAAGCTTGCCCCTCTCCTGACTTTTTCCACCCTCAGACTGGTCATGTCAGCCATGATAGTATCATGCATCCACTACGGAAATGCCCTATACATTGGCCTCCCGGAAAATCTACTAGCCAGACTTCAGGTCACCATAAATTCTGCTGCCAGGCTAATTTTCAGACTGCCCAGAAGGTTTCATGCCACCCCCCTTCTACACCAGTTACACTGGCTCCCAGTCAAGCAGAGAACCAAGTTCAAGGGACTCTGCATTGCGCACAAAGCCATTTATGGCCAAGCCCCCACCTACATTAAAGACCGCCTCAATCAATCAATCAATCAAGGACATTTATAGAGCGCACTACTCACCCGGAGGGTCTCAAGGCGCTTGGGGGGGGGGGGGGGGGTGCTGCTACTGCTCGAACAGCCAGGTCTTGAGCTTCTTCCTGAAGGAGAGGTGGTCTTGGGTCAGGCGCAGGTCGGTCGGGAGGGAGTTCCAGGTCTTGGCGGCCAGGTAGGAGAAGGACCTTCCTCCTGTTGTCGTTCTTCGGATGCGGGGGACGGCGGCGAGGGCGTGACTGGCTGATCGGAGGTGGCGCTTGGGAGCGTAGAAGTTGATGCGGTTGTTGAGGTAGCTCGGGCCTTGATCGTGTAGGGCTTTGTGTGCGTGGGTGAGGAGACGGAAGGTGATTCTCTTGTTGACGGGGAGCCAGTGCAGGTCTCTCAGCTGTCCGGAGATGTGGCTGTGTCGGGGGATGTCGAGGATGAGTCTGGCTGAGGCGTTCTGGATCTGCTGGAGTCTCTTCTGGAGCTTGGCGGTGGTTCCGGCGTAGAGGGCGTTGCCGTAGTCCAGTCGGCTGGTGACGAGGGCCTGGGTGACTGTCTTCCTGGTTTCGGTGGGGATCCACCGGAAGATCTTCCGTAGCATGCGCAGGATGTTGAAGCATGACGAGGAGACGGCGTTGACTTGTCTGGTCATGGAGAGGGAGGAGTCCAGGATGAAGCCCAGGTTGCGTGCGTGGTCTGTCGGTGTGGGTGCGGTGCCCAGGGCGGGGGCCACCAGGAGTCGTCCCAGGCGGAGGGCGAGGAACCCAGGATGAGGACTTCCGTCTTGTCTGAGTTCAGTTTCAGGCGGCTGGTCGTCATCCACTCGGCTACATCTTTCATCCCTTCGTGAAGGTTGGCTCTGGCAGCGGCGGGGTCGTTGGTCAGGGAGAGGATCAGCTGGGTGTCATCGGCGTAGGAGATGATGTTCAGGTTGTGTTGGCGTGCGATGGTCGCGAGGGGGCTCATGTAGACGTTGAAGAGGGTGGGGCTCAGCGAGGATGCTTGAGGGACGCCGCAGATGACTCCGGTGGCCTCTGACTTGTACGGTGGTAGACGGACTCTCTGTGTTCTTCCGTCGAGGAAGGAGACGATCCATTCCAGTGCCTTCTCCTGAATTCCGACGTTGCTGAGGCGCTGCACTAGGGTGCGGTGGCAGACAGTGTCGAAAGCCGCGGAGAGGTCTAGGAGGATGAGGGCCGCTGTTTCTCCGTTGTCCATCAGGGCTCGGATGTCATCGGTGGCAGCGATGAGGGCGGTCTCGGTGCTGTGGTTGGCTTGGAAGCCAGACTGTGAGGGGTCGAGGGATCCATTCGTCTCGAGGAAGGCGGCCAGCTGTTTGTTGACGGTCTTCTCGATGACTTTGGCTGGAAACGGGAGGAGCGAGATGGGGCGGTAATTCTTGAGTTCGGTGGGGTCCGCAGTAGGTTTCTTTAGTAGAGCGCTGAGCTCGGCGTGCTTCCAGCCCTCCGGGAAGGTGGCGGTGTCGAAGGAGGTGTTGATGATGTCCCTCAGGTGGGGTGCGATGACAGCGTCGGCCTTGTTGAAGACGTGGTGAGGGCAGGGGTCGGTCGGAGATCCGGAGTGGATGGAGTTCATCATGCGGATGGTGTCATCGGTGCTGATCGGAGTCCAGGCGCGGAGGGTGGTGGTGGGCGGCGTTGCTGCGGTCGTTGTGTGCGATGGTTGAATGCTGAAGCTGTTGTGAATGTCCGTGATCTTGTTGTGGAAGTAGGAGGCGAGGGAGTTGCAGAGGTCTTGCGATGGGGTGATGTTGTTGTTTCCAGCGCTGGGGTTGGAGAGCTGTTTCACGATGTTGAAGAGTTCCTTGCAGTTGTGTGCGTTGTTGTCCAGCCGGTCCTTGAATGCAGTTCTCTTGGTGGCGCGGATCAGTTGGTGGTGCTTCCGGGTGGCAAGCTTGAGGGTGGTCATGTTGTCCGGTGTTGGTTCCCTTCTCCAGACTTTCTTGAGGGCTCGGCAGTCCTTCTTGGAGCTCTTGAGTTCGTCGGTGAACCATGGGGCTTTCTTGCTGCCGGGTTCGCTGGGCGGGGTCCTCAACGGGGCGAGTTCGTCCGCGCAATTGCTGATCCACTTCGTGAGGTTGTCGGCGGCCTGGCTGGGGTTCGCTGAGCTGGCGGGAGGGTGCTGACTCAGGGAAGCGGCGAGCTGGTCGGCTGTGATCTTGTTCCAGCTTCTTCGGGCAACCTGTTGCTGGTGGTGGTGGATCGTCGTTCTTCTGAAGGTGAAGTGGACGCAGCTGTGGTCCGTCCAGTGGAGTCCTGTGGCGTGGCTGAAGGCGATGTCTTTTCTGGATGAGAAGACGGCGTCGAGTGTGTGTCCGGCGAGATGGGTGGGGGTGGTCACCAGCTGCTTGAGTCCCAGGTTTGCGAGGTTTTCCAGCAGGGTGGTGGTGTTGCGGTCGTCGTTGTTCTCCAGGTGGAAGTTGAGGTCCCCGAGGAGGATGTAGTCGGCTGAGGGGAGGGCGAGCGGGCTGATGAAGTCGGCGATGTCCTCGCTGAATTGTGTGCGTGGTCCCGGGGGTCTGTAGATGAGGGTGCCTCTGAGGGTGGTCTTGGGGTTGACGTGGATCTGGAAGTGCAGGTGTTCGGCGGGAGCGATGGTGTCGTCGGTGTTGGTCGTGATGCGGATGGTGTTCCTATGAATGATGGCGATGCCTCCTCCTGTCTGGTTGACGCGGTCTCTTCGGATGATCTTGTAGCCGTCCGGGATGGCGATGGCGATGTCGGGCGCTGAGGAGGCGTTCATCCAGGTTTCCGTGAGGAAGGCGACGTCTGGGGCTGTGGTGTCGAGCAGGTTCCAGAGCTCGACGGCGTGTCTGTGGACGGAGCGGGTGTTGAGCAGGATGCACTTCAGGTGGCTGCTGTTGTTGCTCGTCTTGGTCTTGGTGGGTGCGGGTGTAGTGCAGGTCCGGATGCAGGTGAACTTGCAGGAGCGGAAGCTGAAGGGTCCGTGGGTGCGTCTCGGGGTGGCTCGGTAGCATCCAGGGGTTCGGCCGGCGTTGAGTGCGTTGAGGGTGGCGGCGTCATACGTCCGGCGGGTGGGCTGGGGTCTGCGGGGGCCAGGGGTTCCGGCGCTGGGCGCGGTCCAGGCGCGGACGGGCGCAGACGGGCTTACCTTTGGCGCACCTTCGGCGCGCAAACGGCGCACCCGCTGTGCGTGCATGCTGCGCGTTTGCCCCTCTGCCATAAGAGGAGAGAGGGGGGGGCGGAGCGAGGGAGGGGCAGCTGGGAGGCGGGAGCGGGGCGGCGAATGGGAAGGCTCCAGGTGGAAGGGGGCGGGGCCGCAGGGGATCAGCGGCGGGGAGGTGGCGGGAAGAGCAGCGGGGTTACAGCGGGAGAAACGACGGCAGTAGACTAACAATTGAGAAGACAGACAGGCTGGGCACCGCTGGGGAAGCAGCACCAGCACAGGGGGAATAAAAACAAAAGTGCAGGAACAGCGAACAACCGGGTGAGAGGCACACAGGCAGCAGGGAGCGGCGCTGCGCTCCAGAAGCAGAGACCACGCCTCGTGGTCAGGGGCACAGCTGTGGGCAGCAGCGGAAACGGGGCAGCCTGGAAACACACACGGGGAGTGCGCGTGGTGGAGTGACCGGCCCAGAGGCAAAGACACCTAAACCTTTCCACCTTTCCGCCTAAACCTTTCCACCCCCAACAGGTTGCTACGACCCTCAGAGGCCTGCCTGCTGGCATGTCCTCGTTTAAGCCTCACCTCCAAAGGGGGAAGAGCTTTTTCTACCTCTATCCCCCCACTCTGGAAGAAATTACCAGAGAAACTGCGCAAGGAACACGCCCTTCTCCACTTTGCGAAGAAGAAGTTAAAAACAGTTCTCTTTGCAGAAGCTTGGGCCCTTCCCCAAATCTAAATCTCTACATCCCCAGGCCAGGATGAGCCTCTCTCTCTTGACAGCGCTTAGAGACCTGACGGTGATAACTCGCTTTATAAATGCAAAAATACATACATACATACATACATACATACATACATACAATGCTGATTAATTTTGTGCGACCTCTTGGCGGAATTTGACACAATCTCAAATGAGATCCTGTTACAACACCTTGACCATATAGGGGTAGGAGCTAAGGCACTGGCTTGGCTGAGGTCTTTCCTTGACCACAGGGATCAAACTATATGGCTCAAACCATTTTTCTCAGCCCCCAAATCATCAAGTATGAGCACCTCAGGAATTGGCCTTAAGCCCTGCACTGTTTAACATACATATGACCCCACTGGCCTTTTTTATTGAATATTTCGACATTTAGGTTATCTGATACACAGATGACACCCAATTAGTGCTGACATACAATAATAACAATGATGAGGCCAAAACTAAGTTTGCCGCCTGTATTACAACTGTGATGGGTTGGCTCAATTCCAACTCCCTACAATGCAACCCCAAAAAACGGTGATTTTGCCAATCGGAATGGACCCACTCCCCGGCTGGTTAGGGGCGTGTCCATTGAGCTGTTCTACACCCCCCACCCTGGCCGCTCCCCATCCAACCCTCCCGGAGTGGCCAGAAACCTAGAGGTGCTAGTGGACATACCTCAGAACACAGCAGAGGTCAAATATACATGTTGGCTTCTGAGGATGTTGAAGACATTTCTTAAACTACTCACTTGGGATGCTCAGAAGACGGTGGTACATGCACTCACCCTGTCCAGGCTGGATTTTGCGAATATCCTTTACATTGGAATTCCGGACTATCTGACCCATAGACTAAACAAAGTCCAGAACTTGGCTGTCCAGATGTTTTTTAACCTCCCAAAACATACCTCAAACACACAATGTCAGGAACAGCTGCACTGGCTGACTGTAAAGGAAAGGGTCAATTTTAACCCGTTTACCACGGTGGCAATTCCGCCGCGGTGCGGGCATTCCATTTCACGGGCGGGGCTGCGTCAGCCAACGGACATGCGCAGCACTACTGAGGTAGTGCTCGTGATAGCCGTTGGCCAACGGCCGCACGCAAGGGGTTAAAGCAGTAATAATAGCTTATTCAGCCTTCTATAAAACCGGTCCCTCCTACCTTCAAAGTAAACTGTTCAGCTACTGCCCTCGAAGGACTCTTCGCTCACAATCAGCACACCTCCTTACTCAACCCATTTACAAAAAGGAACAGGTGGGGACGTTCAGCCTGCTCAGTGCTTGCGACTGAACGCTGGAACAATCTTCCTCTTCCACTCAGATGCATTTCGGACAAAAAACTGTTCCATCAAAAAATAGAAACCAACCTATTCAAGAACTAGATTGTCATCACTACTGCTGGTCTGCTGCCTTAGCGCCGGGACACTCTCGGAGTAGCTGCGCGCTTTACAAACTCTCTCATTCATTCATTCATTCATTCCATTGCCACAACTTGCCTGGTGCGTGATATAGACATAGCACTGGAAAATAGCAAAGAAAGAACTACAGGAAATAGCAGAATTCGGGGGACACATCCTTGAACCCAAGGCAGTATGTTTTACAAAAATAACCAGAAGATAGTATCTGGTTTAATAGTATGTAGCAAAACAGAAAGCTCACTAAAGTCCATAAGAAGATACAAAAAATTACCCCAAAAATCTACTTATATCTATTTTTTGTGTTGGGTTTTATACACACAATACACACAACCATCAAAATTACCAGAGCTCCTGGAAACCAATGTTACTGTGGCAAATACAAACACACAAGAACAGTTACTCTTAATCTTCAGCAAGTTCAATTGCTGAATGTAACCCTCAGGAGGGAGCCAGTGCTGGTACCTCTTGCGGTAACCCCACAAATCCTTTTTTAGACAGAAACCAGGACAGTCGCCAAGGCAGAGTGGAAGACCAATAGTTCAATCAGATATAAGTGGAATGACTCTTCAGGTCTGGGTGTAGTTCGCTGAGTTTTGTGACAAAAATACTCAGCAGAGTTTCGCAAGTGGCGGAGTGCAGTGCGAACTGCCACCCCAGCTGGTTTTCCTGCTGCTTGGGTATAAAATCTACCTGAGCGGCAGCTCGAGCTCGTGAACGTACTGTCCGCGAGTGGGGGAAAAACTCTGCTGCACTACTCGAAGAAGAGTTTTCTGCACTCCGCGAGCTCCGCAGAGCGAGAAGTGCAGAAAACACTGAAAACTCCGTGAACGGAGCGGAGTTCACCGCCCAGGCCTAATGACAAACACGGTGACAATTTTACTTATGTTGTCGATCACAGTAGGAAACATAGTGAACATGACCATCCTCACCCTTAACCTGTCACAGTACGCTCTGTTCTCTAATAGGATCTTCTAAGAAGGGGCTTTTATGTTCTACTGACTGAAAGGACAGGTTTTTAAATCTACACCTTGAAGTGATGCAATGTTTTTTTTAAAGTTAGAATGAGGATGTTTTTTAGCAGACGGGTCTTACAGTGTTTCAACTAACATTACCGACCTATGACGCCCAGCCACCTTTAATGTCAGTAATGCCATAGAAGAGTAGAGCATTAAAAAACTTAGGGTCTCATTTACAATGATTTGACGTAGGGCAGCTCAGCAAGTGTTTTTGCTGTGCTGCCCCACGTCAAATCCAAAGGGTAGGAATGCATTATATTTATGAGATACGGTGCATTACTGCCCAGCCATAGCCGGTGCACAATATGGTGTCTAGCAGCACCGCAGGCACCGTTGCACCACAGTGCAAGGGTGTCTGCATTTTTCGCAGGATTGTTTTTGTGCAGGAAGAACACCTTCCTGCACAAAAACAATCCATGGAGTTGTTTGCCCCTTTCTATGTGTTGTGCACAATGAAGCACTCATAGAGGAAAAACCTAGAAGAAATAAACATATGTCTCCTTGTTACACCTGCCCTGGGGAGGCGTACACTTTTCACACATTCCCAGGTTTACAGATCCTTTTAAATCTGGGAATGCGTCAAAACACGAGGGTGTTGCGTGGGAGCACGCACCGCAACGCCCATGGAATGCCGCAGTGTAAGGCAAAATTATTTACAACAAGGGGTGGTGATGGACAGAGTCTCTGAATTAAGCAGAGTACTCTCACCCAGTCAAGAGATCAGGGCTAGATCCAACACCGTTTTTTAGCTCATTGCACCATCCCAGTTTCAGAACCTGGCTGTATGCAAATTAGTCTGTCCCTGGCCCAGTGCATCATGGGAACAGGGCAGACCAGACTACAAAAGCCAATTCTTACACTGGGAAGGAAACAAGCTTCCGGGGACCGGTTTCTGCCATTTCAGGCGTCTTCGGCCCGGCTTGCTTGAATCCTGATGGTGCAATGAGCAAGGGACTCACATCTGAGTATACCCTTCCACGCTTAGGGTGGACAAAATTATTTACAACAAGGGGTGGTGATGGACAGAGTCTCTGAATTAAGCAGAGTACTCTCACCCAGTCAAGAGATCAGGGCTAGATCCAACACCGTTTTTTAGCTCATTGCACCATCCCAGTTTCAGAACCTGGCTGTATGCAAATTAGTCTGTCCCTGGCCCAGTGCATCATGGGAACAGGGCAGACCAGACTACAAAAGCCAATTCTTACACTGGGAAGGAAACAAGCTTCCGGGGACCGGTTTCTGCCATTTCAGGCGTCTTCGGCCCGGCTTGCTTGAATCCTGATGGTGCAATGAGCAAGGGACTCACATCTGAGTATACCCTTCCACGCTTAGGGTGGACAAAATTATTTACAACAAGGGGTGGTGATGGACAGAGTCTCTGAATTAAGCAGAGTACTCTCACCCAGTCAAGAGATCAGGGCTAGATCCAACACCGTTTTTTAGCTCATTGCACCATCCCAGTTTCAGAACCTGGCTGTATGCAAATTAGTCTGTCCCTGGCCCAGTGCATCATGGGAACAGGGCAGACCAGACTACAAAAGCCAATTCTTACACTGGGAAGGAAACAAGCTTCCGGGGACCGGTTTCTGCCATTTCAGGCGTCTTCGGCCCGGCTTGCTTGAATCCTGATGGTGCAATGAGCAAGGGACTCACATCTGAGTATACCCTTCCACGCTTAGGGTGGACAAAATTATTTACAACAAGGGGTGGTGATGGACAGAGTCTCTGAATTAAGCAGAGTACTCTCACCCAGTCAAGAGATCAGGGCTAGATCCAACACCGTTTTTTAGCTCATTGCACCATCCCAGTTTCAGAACCTGGCTGTATGCAAATTAGTCTGTCCCTGGCCCAGTGCATCATGGGAACAGGGCAGACCAGACTACAAAAGCCAATTCTTACACTGGGAAGGAAACAAGCTTCCGGGGACCGGTTTCTGCCATTTCAGGCGTCTTCGGCCCGGCTTGCTTGAATCCTGATGGTGCAATGAGCAAGGGACTCACATCTGAGTATACCCTTCCACGCTTAGGGTGGACAAAATTATTTACAACAAGGGGTGGTGATGGACAGAGTCTCTGAATTAAGCAGAGTACTCTCACCCAGTCAAGAGATCAGGGCTAGATCCAACACCGTTTTTTAGCTCATTGCACCATCCCAGTTTCAGAACCTGGCTGTATGCAAATTAGTCTGTCCCTGGCCCAGTGCATCATGGGAACAGGGCAGACCAGACTGCAAAAGCCAATTCTTACACTGGGAAGGAAACAAGCTTCCGGGGACCGGTTTCTGCCATTTCAGGCGTCTTCGGCCCGGCTTGCTTGAATCCTGATGGTGCAATGAGCAAGGGACTCACATCTGAGTATACCCTTCCACGCTTAGGGTGGACAAAATTATTTACAACAAGGGGTGGTGATGGACAGAGTCTCTGAATTAAGCAGAGTACTCTCACCCAGTCAAGAGATCAGGGCTAGATCCAACACCGTTTTTTGTAATTATTTTGGCCACCATGAGTGTGGAAGGGTATGCTCAGACATGAGTCCCTTGCTCATTGCACCATCAGGATTCAAGCAAGCCGGGCCGAAGACGGCTGTAATGCCAGAAACCGGTCCCCGGAAGCTTGTTTCCTTTCCAGTGAAGAATTGGCTTGGTAGTTTGGTCTGCCCTGTTCCCATGATGCACTGGGCCAGGGACAGACTAATTTGCATATAGCCAGGTTCTGAACTGGGATGGTGCAGTGAGCTAAAAAACGTGATGGATCAAGCCCTGATCTGTTGACTGGGTAGGAGTGTTCTGATTAACTCAGATACTCTGTCCATCACCACCCTCTTTTTGTAATTATTTTGGCCACCATGAGTGTGGAAGGGTATGCTCAGACATGAGTCCCTTGCTCATTGCACCATCAGGATTCAAGCAAGCCGGGCCGAAGACGGCTGTAATGCCAGAAACCGGTCCCCGGAAGCTTGTTTCCTTTCCAGTGAAGAATTGGCTTGGTAGTTTGGTCTGCCCTGTTCCCATGATGCACTGGGCCAGGGACAGACTAATTTGCATATAGCCAGGTTCTGAACTGGGATGGTGCAGTGAGCTAAAAAACGTGATGGATCAAGCCCTGATCTGTTGACTGGGTAGGAGTGTTCTGATTAACTCAGATACTCTGTCCATCACCACCCTCTTTTTGTAATTATTTTGGCCACCATGAGTGTGGAAGGGTATGCTCAGACATGAGTCCCTTGCTCATTGCACCATCAGGATTCAAGCAAGCCGGGCCGAAGACGGCTGTAATGCCAGAAACCGGTCCCCGGAAGCTTGTTTCCTTTCCAGTGAAGAATTGGCTTGGTAGTTTGGTCTGCCCTGTTCCCATGATGCACTGGGCCAGGGACAGACTAATTTGCATATAGCCAGGTTCTGAACTGGGATGGTGCAGTGAGCTAAAAAACGTGATGGATCAAGCCCTGATCTGTTGACTGGGTAGGAGTGTTCTGATTAACTCAGATACTCTGTCCATCACCACCCTCTTTTTGTAATTATTTTGGCCACCATGAGTGTGGAAGGGTATGCTCAGACATGAGTCCCTTGCTCATTGCACCATCAGGATTCAAGCAAGCCGGGCCGAAGACGGCTGTAATGCCAGAAACCGGTCCCCGGAAGCTTGTTTCCTTTCCAGTGAAGAATTGGCTTGGTAGTTTGGTCTGCCCTGTTCCCATGATGCACTGGGCCAGGGACAGACTAATTTGCATATAGCCAGGTTCTGAACTGGGATGGTGCAGTGAGCTAAAAAACGTGATGGATCAAGCCCTGATCTGTTGACTGGGTAGGAGTGTTCTGATTAACTCAGATACTCTGTCCATCACCACCCTCTTTTTGTAATTATTGCAGTGTAAGGCAAAGCAGCAACCATATGACCATATCTATGAGGCCATTCAAAGCCACGCAAAGTGGCTTCACATCGCCCCATGGATATGGGTCTGCACGCTGCTCCACTGGAGCATCATATAAAGTGACGGACTAGCGGTGCAAGGGGCTTGCAAATACGCCCCTTAATGCTAATGTAAGTTTCCAAAACCAAAAACACAAGAGAGAACGTTTCAAACAATTTCAGTAAAAGTGAACTTATGACATTGAATAATGGAAGAGAAAACTCCAGCATCAACGGGAAACACTAAGGATGAATTAAACCCTGCTGCTGCACTGGGTGTCCTCTGGTCTTATATGGCCTAGATTCAAAGGATGTGTCCTATCATTCCTGTTTGATTTACACCAGGCAACTGTTTTTAACCAATTGCACTACTATAATGGAATATATTTATACCACCATTACCCGAAACAACTGATATACTTTTATTTACCCACTATTTTCTGATTGTAAGAACTGGACATGTAGCAGGCATTGCTGCTGCATGACTTCTTTATTACTTACCACCCCAAAAAAATTCAAGCTGTGGCAGATTGGGGAAGGATTCTAGAAGAGCAGTTCCGGATGGTAACAGACGTCAACGGAAGCCGCAGACTTGGATTGGTTGCCCATGAATAAAAATTGCAGAAGCTTATTAAATAGGTAAAGACGAATATCTTCAAAGGATTTTGAAGTAATACTAAATCCTGATCTCGTAAATAGGTCGTAGTTGGAAGTTACAACACCTTTTAATACCTGGACAATCTATGCTGATTGAAACATCCTTTATTTAGGATCGCAAGTCTCTGATATTGTGGAGAAGACTCAAAATTCCTTATCCAAGTCTTTTGTCTCGAAATACCACTGCGGACTTTTCCATACTCTGGAAAACGAAAACACGCTTTCTACTCCATTTAAGACATATAAAGAACCCCTAGACTATTTTTAAGATGGAAAATGTATTTTATTGGCCCTGAAGAAGGTGATAAAAACCTGCTTTCACCGAAACGTGCGTAGGCCAGCAACACTCATCTGTGAACTCCACCTAAGAATCACGTCAAGAAAACGATTATTCAAAATTAAAGTGACGGATCTTTGCATGTGTTTACATTTTGGAATACATTGATATAAGACAAACAGAACTATTGTAGTAGGACTTCTACTCAGATGTGGTTTCTTTGTGAATTTTGTTTGCACAGTATGATAGTTAGTATGTATGAGAGGAATGAAAGGTGAGAATGGATGAATGAGAGAATGTTAACAATTTCTCTTTTTGCTTTTGGGGGTTATTGAAATATAAATTCATGCTTAGATAAGTGAAGGAATGCTTTTCTTCCTTTTGAAATAACATTGTGAATATGTTTCATGTAATGTGCTTACCAATGGAAAAGTCATTTTTATAAAGAAAATGTGAAAATACTTTACATTTTTTTTTAATGGTTTTTGATAAATAAAACACAATCCAAATGAAAGTCAATTTTCTTTTGTGTATCTATGCAGAATAGTAA
This sequence comes from Lissotriton helveticus, assembly GCF_964261635.1. Classification (NCBI taxonomy): domain Eukaryota; kingdom Metazoa; phylum Chordata; class Amphibia; order Caudata; family Salamandridae; genus Lissotriton; species Lissotriton helveticus. The sequence goes on from NC_136064.1 coordinate 73,456,704, forward strand.
ATACTGTGAGCTATTTGCCATTCTTCAAATCAGATAGGCCTGATAAGAGGTTGTTCTATTTTGTATTTATTTCCCTTCCCCCTCCTCTTGGGCCTCAAAGAAACTGGAGGTGCCTTAGGTTAATCGCGTCTCCAAAACCAAAAACACAAGAGAGAACGTTTCAACAATATCAGTAAAAGTGAACTTATGACATTGAATAATGGAAGAGAAAACTCCAGCATCAAACATTAAGGATGAAATAAACCCTGCTGCTGCACTGGGTGTCCTCCGGTCGTATATGGCCTAGATCCAAAGGATGTGTCCTATCATTCCTTTTTGACTTACACCAAGCAACTGTTTTTAACCAATTGCAAGTCTATAATGGAATATATTTATACCACCATAACCCGAAACAACTGATCTACTTTTATTTACCCACTGTTTTCTAATTGTAAGAACTGGACATGTAGCAGACGCTGTATGACTTGTTCATTACTTTCCACCCAAAAAAAATTCAAGCTGTGGAAGATTGGGGAAAGATTTCTCTACATGAAAACGTATGTCTGCAATGTAAACAAGGTAAGGGATGTTTGCATTTTTATCTGAAATGTAAACTGCAGAATTTCATGCGGGGAGAAAATAAAACTTTAGAGTAAAACTTTTCCACATACATTTCAGATGTTTGTAGATTTAGGTAAGTTTGTGAAACCTTAAAAAGTGTAAAAAGTATTGCAATGGTGTGTAGACTCTTCATGCCCCCGGGTAGTCTTACAACTTGTGATGCTTCTGTTTGACAGATAAGACATTCTTGCATACTGGGACAGAACAGCCTGTACCAGACATTATACTCCAGTGACACAATGGAGCTCTCAGCATCCCAGGATTTTTTGCTACCGCCCAAATTTAAAGACATTAAAACACATTTGCTTTTTTACCTGTGCCTTTCAAGGACATACATAGATTCCTGCATGATAGCTAGGAAGCTGAGGCTAATTTGGCGCTCACCAGAAATGTATGCATTTTTATATTTTTCTATAGGTAACGACACAGATTAAGAGAGATCACTCAGCTGTGAGATGCTATCTAAACTTGAAAATTCCTTTCTTTCCATGTGCAATTTGTCAAACGTGTAAGTGCCTCCAGGAATAGAGATGAATGCGCATCTCTGCTTTTGATACTGAAATATTTGAACATTCAAATATACAGGCTATCAAGTGATAAAAATATAATTCCTCTACTGTACTGGCAAACGCCTCTGCATACCCCAGAGACTGAGACAGCAAGATATGCGAGTGGTCTATTCTGCTTTAAAAAGTTTATTGTTAGAAATGTGTAGGAGTGGCTTTCAAAAAATGACTTAATATGACACATGGTTGAATCAGAATTCTTTTCGGCAGAAAAAATGCATAATTATTGGAAAAGTTAACATTTTCAAATGAAGCAAAGTTGTCTAAAGCCCTCCTTGCCAGGTAGGGGTAAAGAAGTGAAGTATTAAATACTAAGGGGCAGATTTATATTAACTGGCGCATCCCTGCATATTAGCAGGGATGCACCAGTTATTTTGCAAGACTTTAAAAAACCCTTGCGCCACCATGGATGCGCCGCATTAAAAATGCGTGACTTATCTGTTGGCATAAAGGTGACGCAGTGCTGGAGTTGTGTCGCAAGCGTGACGCAACTCCAGCACTGCTCAGGGGTGGCCTATACTTGCGTTTGGTTTTGACGCAGCGGGGTCGTAAAAGAGACTCCGTGAAATCTTGTGGATTTCACTGCGTCACTTTTACGAGGCGTCCTTGCGACGGAACGCCCATTCTGCATCCCTAGATGCATCACATTGTAAATATGTCGCATAGTGGCGCATTGTTTACGATGACGCTGCATCACAGAAGTGATGCAACAGTGTTGTAAAGATGTCGTAAGGGGCTTGTAAATCTGCCTCTAATAGCCAGGGTGAGGTATTTACCATGTCAAGCTAAAAACCTAGGGGCTTATTTTCAAGTCCCTTGCGCCACCCGTACGTCACTTTTCCCATGTTATAACGGACGCAAACGTGGCGCAAGGGGCTTATAAATAAGCCCCCTTCTTTTTCCAGTTTTGGTTCTAGAAATGAGGCATAACATGTGCCGGCCTTATTATTATAGTTTTGCTCCTTTACCAGGCTTCACCCATAACAAATTTCATCAAGTTTTTTCAGAAAAAAAGTTTGTTGATGGGAAATAAACAGAGGTGCGATAACTATCAGACACCTTGGAATTCTTGGGCATATTAGCAAGGAATAGCAATATTTTTTTTTTATCGCTGCCTATCGCTGGATATGTTAGCGGAGAAAACATGTTATTAGCAACGTTTTTCTCCATTGTGCTAAAATATCCAGCGATAACGGCGAAATGCGTGAATATCGCTGGAAATCCAGCGATATTCACGCATTAACGCCAATGGGGACTTAATCTGACAATCCACCACCCATTGGATAAACAGGTAAGTCATGTTTTTAGCAAGCGTTAGATTATAGTGATAATCGCGCTTAGCATGATTTTTTTTATCGCTTCGCCTGCCGTGCTAATAGGCGATAGCTGTGTTAGCGGGGTACGTCCCCTTTGCATGTCATTAGCGATAAATATCGCTGTCATGCAAAGCGGGCGCCAAACCGGTCGTTATCGCCTGAAAGTTTTCGCTAAATGTACCGGTATTTATAGAGCGCACAGCTACTTCCCTGAGGTAGTGTCCCGGCGCTGTACGTATACCGCTTAGGAACCCTTCCTGGTTTTCCCTGTGAGTGTCCACTCCTGGGCACCCCCAGGGTGAAACCAGGCATCCCAGCACTTTTGGGGCCGTTGTGGAGATTAAGCAAGCTTTTGCCCAGAGTTGCAGAGTGGGACCCATGATTAGAATAGGCACCGAGGCGAGAATTATCAGGTCTGAGGAAATTGAGCCCAAGACCCGCCGAGGCAGGTATTGAACCCTGGTCCCGGGCCAGACCTCTTCATCAGGTTCTGCCGCTCTATCCATTTGAGCCACACTTCTCCATAACTGCTGTTAGCGACAGCTTGCTGATAGGGCAATAAAAATATTGCCGCTTTAGCGGCAAAATGTGCTGCTAAAGCGGCGATATGGCCCTTGCCAATATGCCCCTCTGATTCCTACGCAACTTCCTCCTTGTGTGGGCATCGGAGTGTATTCCTCTGGTCTGCTCATTATAAGTGATGCATTTTTGTTGCAAGAGTACCACACAAGAACCTCTGACCCCAGACAGCTCTCTGGCTCTTAAATCCGGCCATTGCATGACAATCATCTTGGAATGGGGAATAACCTGCTCAGAGCAGGGGACAAATGGGAATTCGTCAATCACGGCACCCCTGCATCGAGCAGCTCTTAGTCTGGCTTAGAAGAGTTTCACTTTCAGTGCTTAATGTGCAAGAAAATGCGTCCCTTCACTCTTGGAATGATATATAAACTGCAGTCAATAAAATCACTCTGCAGCTTGAATTCTTCTAGTTAGGCAATGCAAGTCTGACAAAATACAGACTCTCCCCAAAGGTATCGGATAGGGAACACACTTGACAGGTGAAATAGCTGCTTCATCCTTCTTGAATGATAATTCTCTTGCACGGTAGTTTCCAAAATCCCATTATCTCGCTCCCCAAAGAGGCATATATCATCTTGGTCACAGGCACAGAGCCCATAGATATCTTCAAAAAAACAGAAGGGAATAATTTCCACTTATGTTGTAACTTAAAACTCAGGAGTGGCTACTAAACTTTGAAAGTTGGTGGGGCCCAGAGCCCTGAATTTCCTTGAATAAGCAAGCTCATGTACCAGGGACACTTTATGAAATTGTTCCTGTCCCCTAGAAATTTTTTGCATGTGTGGGTCAAAGGTTACATTCTGCCGGACACGTGTTCTACTCAGTAACAAACGGGCGCTCGTGAACTATTTGAGCGAATTCCAAGAGTCACACAAAATAATGAAAACAGGACAGGGAAGCTGCCATTTTTCTGCTCAAAGCAAAGGTTCTGGATACAGTTCAAATAATTTTAACATGCTATTTAAAATAGCCTCATGCCTTTTTTACAGATCTATATAGCATCTTTCTCTGTGTCAAATTCCTGCTTCCTTTAATTTCTTCATCCTGCTCATCTAAGCAGATTCTCAGTCACATGTTGTCAGTGGTTAATTTGCAAAAAAATAAGTGCCGGGACTCTCGTCAGGAGGCAGCTTGCCCCAGCCCATTTCTCCTGAAAATTTGCCTAAAACAGAGTCAACTACTAACCAGTAAGTGTGGAGTGGATGTGGCCTTGGACCTGGAGAGCCAGCTTTGAGTCTTCATCGGCTCAACATCCTGTGATTCAAGAAAAATCTCGTAATCTCCCCGTGCCTACCAAAAATGAGTGCGTCCTTAACTGGTGCTCATGAAACTATAGCGCCGGTGCTGACCACCGGAAATCATGGGCTCAAATTAAGCTCTGCATGTTAAGACCAAGGGGTATATTCAGAAGAATGTGTGATAACTGCTGCAAGAGTAGCGTAACACAACTTTCAACATCGCAGCCCATCGTGGAGAAATTAGCCCCGTCCCAACGCAGAATTCACAACAAGGCGATGGCATGCGATAGACAACAGACAATGCAGCAAATGTCAGCGTGAAAATCAATGCCACGCCGCTAAAATACGATACGCGAATGCAAAAAAACATGCGATGAGGCCAGACGCGGTACAGAAAGTAGCGAAAAGAAGCCACAGGCCTGAAATTCCCACTCGTCTCGTGGAACAATGCACCATGAAAGCCACAGAAAAAAGACACCAGAAACAAGCCAAAGCACGTGGCAACATGGATGCACCCTGACCCAGCGCAGAGGCCAACTTGAACCCCACAACCCCACCAGACTACCAGCAATGAACAACGAGGTCGAGGAAGGCCAAGGAGAAGAGGGAGCGGAAGACGGGGTGCAGACTGCAGGAAAACAAGACCAGCGTCACGGAGGTGACAGAACACTACCAGCAACTGACCCAATAGCAGTCCACCTGGATTGCAGTCGGAGTGCCGAGGAGGCCAATAGGCGCCGGCATGACGTGACTACCTAAACCAGGCACCAACCCGCTGCCAACAGGAAGGCAGCAACGGCAACAGGAGGTAGCAATCTAGCATACCCAGAGGAGTCAGAGGAAACCCAGGCCACAGTCATCAGTGTGAAGACAGTGCAAGGAGTAGGGAGTACGGACACACACTGCTCGAGTGAACCTGACACAAGATCAACAGGGAGTGCCACGAATAGGGACTGGGTGGACGGGGGAGATGGGCACAATGGCATACATGCACAACGAGGCGTAGCACACTGTACACCCACTAATACCCAGGATCATGTTCCAGATCCCCTTGGCACACAGCAGCACACACCACATAGCACGAACAGCACACCCACATTGACGACAATGTGGAACAACGCGCATAGCCGATACTGCAGAACAGAGGACACAACTGGCTCCGCAAAGCACAGAACCGCGCCCATGGGCACGCAAATAGCAGTCACACACCCATGTTGGCTGTGCGTAAGACGGCCCTGGACACTCCTCTTTCGAATTGAGTGGGTGACAACAAAGCTACATGTCCAAGCTCCAACCCGCTGCCTGCGGTGACATGTCTGCTTCCGATGTACACAGCACAATGTAATGTTGTAGGGCCCAGGGCCCACATGCATACTACATGACCACAGGGACACACGCAGATATCATGTTGGACTAGCTTTGGGCACATGCGCCCGGCCCCTTTATTGGCAGGGCCCACATGTACAGCGACGCTTGTGCTGGTTGTGTGTGGTGTGAATGTAAGCTATTCCGCAGGGAATGTCTGGTGCTGGCATCAACTTGAATATTGGACACCAGTACAACGGAAACAGAAAACACATGCAATACAGAGTCAACTGCTGAGCAAAATGGAGTGAGCCGGAGGGCAGCCAACATGCAAAAAGCAGTGTCCGTGAATTTAAAGTGCACTGGGCTTTGGACACTGCATAAGAGTGTGCTCATGTGAAGGAAAAAACTCGGGTTGTGTCCCTTTGATATATTACTGATGCAGATGCAGTGGGGTATGTTAGACCTGCATCATCTTTCCCATCAACGTCTCAGGGTCCCCACACTGAGGTGACATACCGGCGCAACCGCTCCACAGCACAAAACACAATCAGCAACGGACAACGGCATGGGGTGCTGTGAGTCACTGGCACCTGGAGTGCTGAGCAGGGTATCAGTCTGATGATGGCATCCACGACAGATCTGAGCAACTCCGTAAGTCTGTCAGGACCACAGTTTCGACTCTGGCAGTTGGCGCTTGGAGGTGGTCCTTGCGGTGGTGGCGTGTGCCTCCTGCGGTGATGCGACATCTGGGCTGGCCTGGAATCGCTTTGGTGTATGAGCCCTGGTGGGACACATTTGGCCCCGGAGCCTGCGTATAGGGCTAAGCCACAGAGAAATGGCGTTGATGACCCCAGGGCCTAAGCTTCAGGGGCCATCCAATCTCCCCGGAGAAGGGGTCCCGGACCTGACCAGCACAGGGTTCATGGCCCCGGATGCACAGCGGCCAGCACAGGCACCCAGCCACGGGACAGTGACTTGCGGTTCAGTTAGATGGGCCATGCGACCTGAGCGGGTCACCATCAATGTCTGAGGTGTATGTCGCGGAGGGTTGCAGGGGACAGTGGAAGGTGGCCTCCAGGGTAAGATGCTAAAAGGTTTGATTTTATCAGTAAGCAGCAAATGGAGGAGTGGAATGCGACATCCTTGTTGCCACCCCCAATTCGGTCTACGCTACATGAGGATGAAAACTGCCCCCTAGTCCATAGGCTCAGACGCCACCAAAGTTCGACCAGAGAGTGTCCATGAATGTCGGGAACAGACTTAGTGGCACCCAGGCTGAAAGAGGATGCAGTCTGCGATGATGCCGGTACAGTAGTATGGACTTCGTCATTGTCAAATCAAGACTCTGTGACCTACTGGACCGCAGTGTAGGCTGGAGGCAGCGGTCATCAGTGGCCCACAGCCATGTGTCATTGGCTCATGATGCACAGTGCTAGTGACACCAGGGCAGTTCTCGGTAGTGTACAAACACCTTTGTAATGATGATCCTTTCCTCAATGCCAAGATGCATGGCGTCATCCACATACGACTTTCCTTGCGTCCAATGAAGTGTTATCTGCCTTTGCATAGTTGATGTTCAGTTCCAAATCTGTGACCTATTCGAGAGCAGACTAGGCCTTGACCAGTGTAGGCTGGAGGGAGCGGTCAGCACACGCCAGTCACCGAGTGTCGCCGGCATAGGTTGGCGGGACCACCGGCCTGCATAGTTCAGGTTCAGTGGCACCATGTGTTCAGTCATCTCCGTGACTGTGACCTGGCTTTCGTACGGACTGAGCCGCATTTTCCTCTTACTCCTCTCTGTGCGACCACTGGTGTGAGCTCTGCCATTCGTGATTCGCGACTAGCTGGATGTGAGACCTACTGGTCCACAGGGTAGTCCTGGTCCCTCATCCACATGTCGCCGGCTGGCGTTGAACAGAGTCTGTGGCAGCACGTGTCGCCAGCTGGCGTTGAATAGGGTTTGTGGCAGCACGTGTCACCTGCTGGCGTTGAACAGGGTTTGTGGCAACACATGTCTCAAGTAGCCCATATGGAGCTATGCATTACTGATCCGGGGGGGGGGGTTCTGGTGCTGTGGCCACTGGTCTGGATTTGGGGTCACTGCCATTCATTAGCCAGGACAGGGTTTCACATATAGGACCCACTGGGCCACAGAGGACGCCGGTAGAATATGTAAACGAGAAAGGAGTAATGTGGGCCAACGTCGGGGGGACAGCCGTGGTCTGAAAGGCTGTCCGGGTCGTGGGCCTCGGGCTTGGAGGTTACACTGGCACCTGGTGGGCCCTCCTTGACACACGCCGGTGTCTGATGCTGATCAGTGTGGCCTGACTGCGCAGGGTCGGCCCAGACGGGTTCGTGCACCAGCAGGCCGGGGTACGGCAGGTGCACAGGATCTCAGGCTACTCCCCTAATGAGGACGGCGTTGGCCTCATGTGGGATGGGAGGCGCTGCCCTGGCAAAGACGTTGTGCTTTCCAGAAGAGGACCACGCCCAGAGCTACGTGCTTTTTATTCGCACCCCTACGCTGGCCTGGCGTATGCTGGCCCATCCCACTCTGCTCACGCTTACGGTGGGGCGTAACAGGCAACATTTCCACAAGGACACCCACTGGCTGGGGTGGCATGGTTGCATCCACTGTCCACTATACTCCATACACCAGAGGTGTATGTCGCCGTGGATATGGGTGTGTTATGCATACTGCGGTCTATCCAGCACTTCACTGCAACTCTTGGCATTGTGTGCTTTTCCAATCATGGTTCTAATGCATCCTTCACACATGCCTACTTGCCTCCTCTCCCCACATTCATCTATTGTGTGGCTGAGTTGCCATGACGTTGATTGGTCATGTTCATGGCTTGCCCATGTTACCATTGTAAGTTGTTCAACCATGTCTGATGGTTGGGCATGTTGTTGTGCCTGTTGGTTGTTAACTTGTGACTTGTGCATTGCCAGATTTGTGGTTTGCATGGTTGTGGAGTTGAGGTGAATAGGGTGTTCATTGGGAACTTGCCAAGGAGCTGTGCATTTCCCTAGGTGTCATCCTGGGAAAGCTGGTTGCTGATGGTATGTCGGAAGGTGAAGGGATCATGCACACTGGCTGTGTATTTGGATGCGACATTGGTGTAGGTCCCACGGTGTTCTGATGTTGCCTGCACATCAATGTGTGATGTGTGCTTCCTGTTGCTCTGATTGTGTGCTGTGTCACCAGGGGGCACAGGTGGGACATGAGTGCAGTGTATTGCCCCCAACACGCGCATGCATCCGTCTATGGCGTATGGTCCTTGCTTGGTCTCCAGGGGTTCATGCGCATTGTATTGCCCGTACGGGGCATGGGGTGCCAGTGTGATGGCAATGTCCATGACAGGTGTGGGGGACTTGGATGTGGCTGACTGTGAGACTCCGCCTAATCTGGCGGGTGTTGGTTGGGATGTGCCAGGGGCAAACAGGTGCAGCACGACCAGCAGCTTGGTGTGGGGTAAGATGTTGGTTGTCTGCTGTGTTGGTGCCATTGGACTGTTGATCGATGACGGCCAGGATGCATAGGATGGTTGTCCCTTTCAGCCTGCAGTGGACAGTGACATTGTCAGGAATTGTGCCTGTGAAGCAGGTGCATTTCCTGGGGTGCCACTGACTTTGTCTGCACTGCCTCTGTGGTGGTCCGGGGGTCAGGGGGTGCTGGGTGGGTGTTGTAGCCATCTTGCGTGTCCGAGCTGCATGATCAGTAGCTCCATGGCTTCTGTTTGTCTTCAGGCTCTGGGCTGGGCTCCCTTTTGTGGTGCAGGCTGTGGTCTGACTGCACACCAGGTCAGAGCAGGTGTAATATTTCCAGCTGCTAACGTGCCTTATCGTGTGTTTTGTGTTCTTATCACCGATCTGGCTGGTCGTTGTGAATGTTGAGGTATGGTGTTGTCGCGGGTTTTGTCACAGGAACACCTACTCTGCATCTCATTAGCGATAGTTGCGGTGGTCCTCTGTGGCGATGTTTTTGGTGGCTGCTATCGCGGGAAAACTGGTGCTGTGGGCTGTGACCACCAGCTTGTGAATGGTGGGGTAAATTTATCACCACTTTGGCTGCGATAAAGTGCCATTAATTTGGCAAGAGCTCCTTGTGAATATGCCCCTAAGCGTTTGTTTTAGGCCCAGATTTTCAAAGGTTTTCCTTAAAGCTTGTGTTAATTTTTTAAGGCACACCTGACAAAAAATTATTTTCGATATTTACAAAGCAACGCAAATAGTTTTTTGAGTTGCTTTGTAAAAAAAGAATTGTAACACAGTGCGTTGCACTGCCTTGCATTGCTTTTCATCAGGGAGGCATTCTATGAGTGATGTACTTGTAAATACAGATTTTCACTAAAATCCTGCGCCTCTCTGAAACTGGTGTTAACAAGTAGAAATATCTTAATTTTCCTCATTATTTCGTCTTTTCATGTGTGCTGCAATCTGCATACAAAAAAGAATAGTCTCAACGGAAAGTCTTTTTGTGCAGGAATGTAGGCCTTCCTCCACAAAAACTATACTGACCGCAACACGGACACCCTGGCACAATAGTGCAGCGCATGCAGATGTGACACAGTTCTGCTCTCGTCAGGTGATGCAACAGAGCACAGCAACTTTGCTTGCTGCGCTGTGGTGCATTCCTTCAGGGGCGGCTCTAGGCTCATGGCGGCCCTGGGCAGGGAGCGTAGGTAGGGGGCCCCGGAAGAGGGGGCCGGGCAGGGTGGAGCCCCCCAGAGCTCAGGAAGGGGGGTCAGGGTGTTAGGAAGTGGAACAGAGCCGGAGGCCGCCAAATCCCTGCCAGGGGCCACCACGCAAATATGTATCCATCCTCAGAGGATTATTATATTAAGGACATATATTGGTGCGGAGGCACCTGGGGTTTGGTTGCCCTGTGCAGGTGCACAGCTTGCACATGCCTAAGGCTGCCCCTGATTCCTTGCTAGTTAATCTGGCCCGTAGTGTTTGGTGGAAAGGGCATTTTGTCACAAACACCATGTACTACCCTGTTTGCAAAAAACTTGATCTGCCCACCTCATTTAGAAATGGACAGACCTTCAGTCGACATAAAGCTTCCTCCGAAGACCTGACGGAGAAGGGGCCATCTGAGAAACGGTATTGTAACTGCCGCCCATGACATAAGTTTTATTTTATTTTTTGGAACCAAGCAGCACATGCATCAATCTATTTTGCGATCGCACATGCATCAATCTATTTTGCGATCACAAAAAAGGCTGTTTGCGATCGCAAAATAGCCTTTTGCAATGCACCAACTCAAAATAGCGAAATCACAAACAATTTGCAAAAATAAGGAATCACAAAATTGCGGGACCTGAAATAGAGAGTCCTTATTTGCGAATTACAAATAAGAACTCGCAAAGCTATGCACAAAAAATCGCAATTTGAAAATTTTGCTATTCGTGATTTTGCAAATTGCGGTATCGCAAATAGCGATGTCGCAGCTAGTGATTTCTTTATTAGCGATTCGGTAACATGCTATCGCTATTTGCGATTGCAAATTTTACCGATTCACTAATTATTTCCAAAATTGTTCCTGCATTGAATGTAGCGATTTCTTAATAGTGACTTGTTAAAAATTGATATTAAGGAATCGCTATTTCAGACTTTGATGCATGTGCACCCAAACTCAGGCTTTGGGAGTTTGTATCTGAAAAGCAAAAAAAAAGTTTAAAACCTTGGTGAATGGCCATCAAAAATGGCAGCCACACACATATTTGAACCTTAAAGGGAACTGCTGCGATGGCGATTTGGTTCAAGGTGCAGAGTGACCGCTGGGCCGGCAGATATCTCTACATCTAGTCGAGGGTAGCCCGCCAGCGTGGCGAGTTATTGTACTCCACCACCAAGACAGATGGAGTACGAATTGCCAACATCTAAATCAGGCACTAAAACCTACTTTCAAGAGAAATGATGGGAAAATGGAAAGTTACAATGATCTAACACTCTCACTCTCAATGATATCCCTCGAATTAGACAAGGGCAACAAGCATTGCCACTAGGATTACAGAAACTTTACGAATTCTGGAAGTCTCCATAAGTCTGATGTTACACCAGACATAGAGCACAGATCCCATACAACAGCAGAGATGTTCAAAACATGCATCCCAGTACAGAAGATGAAATGTTTCAGGTAAGTTATGGAATGGCAACTATAGCAGCAGGTGCCCTCTTACACCAAAGAAACCCTGTTAGGAATAACCGTCCCCAACTAAGCATGAATTATCACTCAATCGTCAATCTGAATTGGGAAATGGAAATGCAATCTATTTCTTAATTAAGCAGCTTCAATCTCCTTGAAGTATATACACATTTTCATTTCGTATAGTATTTTTTTGCAAAATGAAACATACTTTACTGTAACACCTGCTTGACGTTTTCTATAAAGGAATATGCTTCGCTCCTGACCATCAGTACATTATCAAGCACTTACTTCTACTACTGCACTTGCATTAGTATGTTCTGCCTCACATTTCCATGTAGCATCATTGCATGCTAGGAATGTCCAGCTCTTGACATGGGTGGCCACCGTAGGTATCACTATAAGCAAGAAATGCCCACAACCTGCAGTTCCACCATTGATTCATGGGCAACTACCATAATGGTGTATGGTTTGTAACCATATTCAATACACTATGTCAAAGCACTATTATTCCAGGGGTAGCCAGCATTAGAGCTACAATAAGGATTCGGTAATTTACCGATTCCTTAAATTACCAAATCGACAAATTACCGAATCCTTAAATCCAGCCACCTACATTAGAAGAAGCAAAATACCGGTCGGTAATGGGAAAATTACAGATTATCGGCCGTTACCGACCGGTATTAAGCTACCTACATATGGCCCCTACTGATTATGTAGTCTGTTGACTAGGGGTGGGTGGAACTCGTGGAGTTTCACTCTGCGGAATTTAACGGAGTTTGATGAAAACGTACGGGCAGAATTCGGCACATCGCGCTGCTCACTGATTTTTAGCGATGAAAGCTCGATCCGTGCGGAAGGATGAGCGTGAGCAGCACCACGCGGCATGCCAGAGGGCGCTGCTGCTTGAGTTGATTTTGCAGAAGCTCTTGTAGATTTTCTCCTCGAGCTGCAGCTTTCTCACCCCGAGCTGTTGCGACCACCAATGGTGGGAAAATCTTACCAGGTGTCCTACTAGCACCCAAGACTCATGCCAGGGGATGCCAATTCTTATACACACACTCTAACTTACCGTTGGTGAGCCGCATTTGAGTAAAGACTCTGCCACGTGGCATCTGGCGGAGTTTGGCTGGAACTCTGTGTTACAAGCATAATGTGGAGCGGCCAGAACTCCACCAAGTCCAGTGGCAAAGCTGAATTTATTGCCCACCCCTACTGTTGAATCTGTTGCTGTCATTGGTCCGTGGATATCACATGGTGCTGTTCCTTATCTGCAACACTGCTCAAAAGAGAACACTGGGATTCTGAAGACGTTCCTTCATCTTGAATGCCTCCCTTTATACCTGAAAGGGGACTAAACTCTTGTGTTTAACCAATTTTGGGCCAAACTTTTCTATTACCACTATCAAGATTCCCCCTGGTGATGCTCAGGGCACATAACTTACCTTACACAGATGCTACTATGATAGACTTCATTATTGGGCAATGAGGGGTAGAAGCTGCTTACACTTTTTTTAAGGTACAGAGCTGTACAGGGCTCTGAACCAGGGCCAACCTCCTCCCCAGAACCTCCTCATACCTCACCTGGCCTGGCAAAGACTTGCAGGGGCTGCCTGTGCACCACACAACACAGAATTAGAACATGTAAATGCTGATTTGATTTTAGGTGCTATGCAGCTGTTGATGCTCTAATTATAAAAATTGGGGTTTAAAGCCCCCAATCAGGCTACCTGAGTGTTCATAAAACATAGGGGCATATTTACAAGGAAACTGTTGGAGCGCAGTGTTAAGCCATAGTTGTTAACGCAGTGTTCCGGCAGTTTCAAAATTCAGGGATGCGCCATATTTACAAGAATGCAGTGCACCCCTCCCTTTCCTCCCGCGCTGGCGCTAAATTTAACTGCCTAGCACCAACGCAGGCACCCTAGCACCATAGTGCAAGGGTGTCTGCATTGCAGGGAATACTTTTTCATGAGCAGGACGGTATCACTTTCTGCACATAAAATATCCCTTCGTGCACATAAACAATCAATATTGGAGATTTGTAATTTCTATGTGTACTGCAGAATGCAGCACCTGTAGAAGTTGCAAAACTTTGGGGCATGTTTACAAGCCCCTATAGCCAAAGAAACATCACTTTTTGTGATGTTTCCGTGGCGATAGGGGCTTTGCCTTATTTACAAGGCAGTGTTAAGCCACTTAACGCTGCCTTGTAAATAAGGCACCCTTTCACGCTATGCTTAGTGTGAAAGGGGTGGGCAGTGGGTGTTGTGGTGGGCGTTCCACCGCAACACCCATTGTTTTTGACACTGCCCGCTATTTACACGGGCAGTGTAAAGAGGAGGCAGCACCAAAATCAAGCCCAGGGAAATCCAGGTCTTAAATCGGTGAAACGTGAAGAAATGCTTTATTTCTCCTTGTTTTTGCTTGTTCCATGTCTGCTGCCTTGTGCAGCACACATGGAAAAAGCAAAATGACTTGGATTGTTTATGTGTAGGAAGGTGACCCTTCCTGCACATAAACAATCCTTAAAAATAAATTACATATTGTAACTTCCTTGTGTGCTGCATTAAGCAGCACACATAGAAGTGACAAAATGGCATTTCAGGACTGTTTATGTGCACGAAGGGACACCTTCCTACACATAGACAATGCTCCTCTGCAGGGAGACACCCTTTCACTATTGTGCAAGGGTGCCTGCATTGATGCTACACTGCTAAATGTAGCACCAGCACAGGGGTAAATGCACAGGCTACACCATATTCTTGTAAATATGGTACAGCCTTGCGTTCTTGAAGTGGCGGAGTGAGGCGTTAAGCCATGACGGCTAATGCCTCACTCCGCCACTTCCTCGTATATATGCCCTATTCATTTTTTTATGATTGTTTAAGTGCAGGAAGGGACACCATCTTGCACAACTATCTAATGTTTCCGAATGTTGTAATGTGAAGCGATCTGATACCCTCCTGTGTCATGTTCGGGCTATATAAAACTTTATAAATAACTAAATAAACTTGAACAATCACTAACGGCGATTTGCTGTTTCTACATGTGCTGCAGAAACAGCACAAACAAGGGGAAACTATTCATTTCACCTTATGGCACCTGTTTAAGACCACGTTTTCCCTGGTCTTATTTTTTGTGCTGCCCTTTATTTACGTCACCCTTGTAAATAGGGGGCAGAGCCAAAAAACAATGGGTATTGTGGTGGTACGCCCTCAGCAACACCCATTGCCCTCCCCTTTGGCACAGAGGACTGCTGCAGTAAGGAGCATATTTAGAAGGTGGCGTTGAGCCATCTTAATGCCACCTCATAAATATGGAGCGGGCATTGGCCCACAAGAACGTCATTAAAAGTGACATTCATGTGGCACAATGCCCTTGTAAATATGCCCCATATTTTGTCTTCATAAAATCTACCCCTAGAACTAATACAACCTTCACAAGACAAGAATTCAAAGTCAAAACCATTGTTTATTCAAAATTAGGACCATTACAGAATGCAAAAATGTCTGTTAGTCAAATCCCGACCTAGCTCAAGTCAAAATAGTCAAACGTATCATTTGCGAGAGGAGTAATAGAGGGTCTGTCTCTGAAAGAAGCCAATAGCTAGAACCAAACATAAAGACAATAAACAGACTAGCATAGAGTCTGCTCAGATGAAATAGGCTAAGAAAGTTTAAGCATAAATCATTGTCTAAATACAGCAGTTTTATAGGGTTTCAGGCAGAATAGCCACACTCTCAACATGGTGTGAAATGATAGAACATAACGTGTGTATTTGTAAAGCGCACGTTCACCCAGAAGGGTATCTTGGCGCTGAGTAACAGATATTGGTTGTTACCCAATGGTTATCATTTTATCGACATCAGAAGGATGAGAGGCTGAGTGGAAACGCCCGGATTTGCAGCTGTGACCATGAGGTCGAACAGAGGTCCATACAGTGGACACATTAGTCCACTAAGCCAAAAGACCCAGCTGATAATACATAATAGAGTTGGAATAATTAAGATACATTTAAAAGCTATTCAAACCAATCACTATTCGAATGCACATGATACCTGAAATAAGAATGTTTTAGAAACACCAACTTTGATGCATATTAATAAACAAAATATTAATAAAAACAATACTAGAAGATGACTATGCATTTCATAACAGTCAAATTAAAGGGCTAGCTAAAGCAGTGAATGGCCTTTGCAAGAAATGCCAGCAAAAGACCTTGAAATTGTTATAGAAACAAGTACATCGCAGGCACAGCTTCCTTGTGGGGATGGAACGTTAATACATTTGTAGTTTTTTCAGCAAACAGGCACTGTGTTGAGAGCTTTTATTACTCTAATTTTTCTAAAAAGGAAAAGCAAAACGCAACATTCACTGGAAAGTCTTTTTCATAAAACTGCACATTTCTTCTGTATAGATGTCAATGCAAGGTGGCTTCGGCCTAGTTTTACAGGCTTGTTATGCTAACTTAAACACATACAATTTTAACTATTAGGAACTTTGAGTTTTAGTATTTATGTGACCAGTAGCAGTTTTATACCGATTTTCAGCATTTTGGCGCTTCTTATCTAAATACATTTTAACTGATCGTGTTCTATATTTTGAACTAATGTGAATGCAGGTGTTCCCATTTTAAATAACTGACACAAATAAATTAATATATAAATAAATAAGTAAATAAAAACATAAATAAAAAAATAAAAATATAAATAAATAGATACAAATATATCTATTAAAACACTTCTACACACTCTTCCATTGCCATTCCAGTAAGCCCAAAAGTGGTATTCTGTGCCAGTGGTTGAAGAAGCCATGACCTCATTTTCATAGAAGAACTCTCTTGCAAATGTCGCCTGGTTTCCACACCCCCGGCGGTAAACCTTAGACATGGAGTGCTATGATATATATGGGCCTCATTTATGAGGCTGAGCATCACGCCACTGGTGCATCACTTTTTGTGACGCACTAGTGGCGTAAAAAATGCGCCTTGTTGCGCATTATTTACAAAGTGACGCATCTAGACAGATGTGTCACTTTGTAAACCCCTGCAGCACATTGTACCTGCGCCAGGTATAACGTATGCAGGGGGGGTGTTCTGACGCAAGAAAGGGTCGCAGAAGTGACGCAGTGAAATCTATGAGATTTCACTGCGCCACTTCTGGGACGTAAATGCCTCAATTTCTTACGTCTGCCTCACAGCAGGCATAAGACTGATGCAGGCGCTTTCACATGGGGCTTGTCCCATGTGAAAGGACACATTGCTGGAGTTGCGTCACTTTTGTGACACACTATAGCAATGCGTCACTTTTGCGCCATACAGATACGTCAGAAATACTGACGTATCTGTAACTCCTTGCGCAATGATGCGTCATACTGTAAATATGACGTATCAATGGTGTCGCAAGGAGGGCGCAGTGAAAAGTGACGCATCGCTGTTTTCACGCAGTGATGCGTCACTTTTCATAAATGAGGCCCATAGAGCATTTCTACACTGTGACTAGGCGGTAACCAAAGTTACCGCCTGGTGGAAATCTTCACTGGTTTACTTAAGGATGCTCACCAAAGACCTCTGCAGAGCTAAAAGAATCACTTTGAAAACCCAGAAAAGATTCTCAAGCCTCCTTGGAGAACATTACTTTTAATCTTCAGGAAAAATAAGTGATTTTCTCCAAATGATGGGTTTTTAACCTGAAGTTGGATTTTGAATATTCTGATTTGTCTTTCGTGAGTATCCGTGAAATTCCTTTTCATCCCACCTCTACTACTCATCTTCCCTTTCCCGTTCATTTCTTGAACGCTCATTTCTACAACCATATCTCACGCTGTAAAACTCAAAATAAATACAGCAAAATGGTGCATTGACGACTTTAATCTGGGTTGAATATTCCACTGCCAAAGAAGAAACTCGTCTCCCAGCATAACAGGCTCCTGAGCACACATAGCCATCTTTGAGAGATATGAGCACTTACATATATTTAACAGAGTGCAAGGGGCGATAGGCAATTAGTCCTAAAGCGGCTGTTTTCGGCCGCTAAGCGGCGATAATTCTATCGACCTATTAGAAAGCTGTCGCTAACTGATGTTAGCGACAGCTTTTAGGCGATAGCGAGCGGTTTGGGGCCCGCTTTGGATGTCAGCGATATTTATTGCTAATGACATGCAAAGTGGGCGTACCCAACCAGTTAGCGACTGAAAGCAGTCACTAACGTCGCTATCGCCTATTAGCAAGGCAGGTGTAGCAATGGAAATATTCATGCTAAGCTCAAATATCTCCAAATACTAACACCTGCCCAGACCAGTTCTTAGCCATGTTATCCAATGGGAGGTGGATAACATGGCTAAGAGCAGTTCGTCGCTAATGCGTGAATATCGCTGTATTCTCAGCGATATTCACACATTTCGCCTCTATCGCTGGATATTTTAACACAATGGAGAAAAACATTGCTAATAGCATGTTTTCTCCGCTAACATATCCAGCGATAGGCAGCGATAAAAAAACAGTCGCTAAGCCTATTTAGCGATAATTATCGCTACTTGTTGGTAATATGCCCCCAAGAGCGGTACGTGAACTTTAACGTCAAAACAGGGATTAGAACCGAAAGCTCTAGGCGCTAGAACAGAAATGTAGCCACTAACCGCGCGTCCATCTTGTTTCATGTGCTCATAAAACGGGTCCAGATGAATGATAAAAGGTCTTAAAATATAAAACGAACGAGCATCGACCCTAGAAAACAAACGATGCATTTGAGAAATTGTCTCGCTTCATCAGGAGGAGATTCCGAGGGATGTTTCGTGACATTAACATTTGGAGTACCGCAGACGGTGCCACATGACATGAGAGTGACGTCAGCTATGGATAATTCTGCACTGTGCTCTGAGGCCAGTTGAACTTCCGCCCTGTGTGCAGGAAAGGCCAGTTATGCACTGTGTTCTGCCCTGAATTAAATCCACCTTCTCCTCGGTAAACAAACAGCCCCTCTCCAGCCGAGCGCCCCCTGCACGTGGTACCCATTACTGGAATGGGCTGGGGTCCTGGGCGACTCAAAAACACAGAAAGACACACATCCCCTGGCATCTGGAACCGCCGACTCATTCGCTGAACAAACAAACGACTCTGGCAGAACCGGTGCCAGGGCGGTTTTTCGAAAATTAAACACAAATTAAACATTATTTCTAGCCAGAGGACTAGTTTGGAAAGTAGGCCACCGCACCGAAGGGCTTTGGGAAATGTTGCTTTTTATATATACATATTAACAGCGCATGAATAATTCATCGGGCCATCCATCTGGCAGACGCCGGCGCATAATGCAATCCGTGGTGGTCGGGGCCAGGCTGGAGAACGGAGAGGCGCAGAAAGGTGGCTGGTAGTGGGCTGCATTTCAGCCGCCCCTCCTGCCCGCCAGACACCTAAATGTCACCACTCGGCCCATTTCTCGCTCAGTTTTACTGCCACCTGATAAGATTGCAATAAAACCGGGATCTAATTGCAGGGGTGGCGCGCTCTTGCGCCACGCGCCGATGGACCCGCGCTGCGTGCTGAGCATGGCAGTGTCAGGCGTTAGGACCTGAGCGCGAGGGGGCTGCGCTGGTGGCGCAATGGCTCGTCAAAGGCTGGGCTTTGATCTGCATCCGATTTAATTAAGATTATCTGGGATGGTGTTTGGACTGAGAGGGCAAAGGTAGGTCTGGGGCATTCAAGAAGTGTGGCTCAGGGGTTAGAGGCAGCAGACCCGGAAGCTGAGATCGGTCCTGGACCAGGGTTCAATTCCCTTCCTCGGCGGGTCTTGGGCTAAAAATTCCACGGACTCGATAATTCTCGCCCCGGTGCCTCCTCGACTCACGGGTTCACACTCTGCGACTCTGGGCAATAGCTTGCTTAATCTCCACAACGGCCCCTCGCGGCGGGATGCCTGACTTTCACCTTGTGGATACCCTGCTATCTCACAGGGGAATACCAGGAAGGGTTCCCTAAGCAAGCGCCGGGAAACCCACTGCGGGTAGCTGTGCGCTATATAAGCTCAACTACATTTACAAGAACATATGTAACACCTAGTGACGGCTCTACTGCTATGGCGGAGGAGCGTCACCCCACTGCTTTCAGTTATCATCATTTTATGTTTGTGCTGCTTTGCAGGCAGGTGAGTGGGCGGGGCTGCTCTGGTCTCGGAGCAGGGGAGGAGTGGTTTGCCCGCTCCTAAGTGTTCAATGGCTGTTTGGTCACCCCTCTTGGGCTGCCCAAACTAGTCATGCGCACTTTCCCTGTTCATGCCCACCCTTCAAGCCCCTGGCTGAGCGCCGTGCCACGGCGCTCAGACCAGTCAGAACGCTGCATTGCAGCCTTGCGATTGGCTTAGGGGAGGGACCTGGCTGCCTGCTTCCAGTTCCTGAAGTCAGAGGCAGGAGAGCAGTGACGCGGGTCCCGATAGCAAGATAAGTTACTTCATTTTTTAATTTTTTTTATTATGCTAACTCCCTCTCTAGCCTCAAGATAGCCCAGCTGAGGTTGAGTCCGCCCTGCTAGTATCATCTTACCCGGATGGGAAGAGGTGACCTGAATGAAGCATGTCACATTACATGAGTGAGCCCACCTCGTCCAAATCTTGAAATTTCCAGGTTTAGTAGGAGACGCACCAGCATTCAAGAACACCCTATGACTGGGACACCGCTTATCTCTGCAATGGAAACATCAGTGGACCCATTGGTCATGTCAGAACACCGAATCCCCAGATGACCACAAGAATCAAGAGAAGGCTGCTCTTCAACAAATGCCGCTTACCACTGTGTGGCTAAATTACTGACTTAGGAGCTTCGATCTAATCACGGCTCTGTAATGGAACCACATAATTGTGTGATTTTTGACAAATCTCATAATGTACTTTTCGATTTCAAAAGTTTTTATTGGTTGTTTCAAAACATAGCATACAGAGGTAAAGCAATAAAGCAAGTGTAAAAAACCATATCATAATAATACTAATAATAATATAATATACTATAATATAATGTACTTTTAATAGAAAAAAACCCAATAGTGAATGTTGTCTTCTCTGGCACTGTCAAGCATATATGGTTCTGTCATCCTTCCTCATCATGTCCTGGTTTCTGTGATCCAGTCTCAACCAGACTTCACTTTCTGTGCCGGGCACATCGTGTTCAAGGTGTTGCTGACCCAATACACATAGGGTCTGTAGAGTGCTCGACTACTGTTTGCCAACAGACCAGCACAATGTCAAACACCGAAGATAAGCTCTAAAATACAGTAAATTCCATCATTTGTCATGAAGAGTTGAGCACTGGTGACTCAGTATGAATGCCATACAATTAAAGCGCCCGGTTTTATGGTATTTATTTTTTGGCCATCTTATTTTATCTATCTATATTTATTTTGCGAGAATAAATGGAGTCAGGAAATAAAATATTTCCATATTTATTTAATTGAAAAGCATGCGCTCATATCTTGTGCCTATCACTTTTTAGCAAATTAAGCTACCAAATCTAACAAAACAGTACACCCACAGGTTAGTATTATAAAAAAAAATATGCCGACATATGCCTGTATTTAATTAGATCTTATCCTATTTTTTAACTCCTAATGCTTGTATCTGCTCAGCAGTTGGCCTGGAATTCATAAAGGAGAGCATCAAGAGTTACTCAAAACAATCACATTTATCTGTATTTTTCCACTTTTAAAAATAAATACAGACAGAAAACAGATTGTTTTCTGTCTGTATTTATCTGTAAACATCAGTAAAAACGGAGAACTGGGAGCCTGACATGTAAGGCATGAATTCCAGGATGATATTTATCACTCACAAGCTAAGGATGTGTGGTGTTCTCACTTTGAAGATGACATGTTCCAAAGTTTACAAACTCTAACTTCCACTTCTGTCAATCTTAAACTCTTTCTAAAACCTTTGTTGTTCCCTCCATCTGGCCTCAAGTCCTCTGTGTGTGACAGACACAGAAAATAAGCCCAACGACCTGTGAAAATATGCACAGAATGACACAAATATATGGAGATCAGAACAAGACAACAGTTATTTAAGAACACTACAGTAACCTATGTAGTGCATGGAGTGGCCAAGTCAATGGCATTAGTGTTGGCATTAGTGGTGAAACTTAGATACATGTGCCCATTGTGCCCTGCAGGTGGCAGTGTTGAGCCAGCCCTTGAGGGAGGGATGGTCAAGTGATGTTCTCTTCCAGTGGAAGGGAGGCCAGACTGGTGTAAATGTGACCCTAACTCTGCACAGTCCTACACTGCTCTTAACTAGTGGGCGAGCCTCTAGGGTAGGGAATCCACAGGCAGAAGAGCAAGGATAACATACTGAGTTCAGGGAGAGACTAACCCGGAGGTCCTGTGACATTTTGGTCCTACCAACCCATACCATGCATGTCTTGAGCATGTAGTGATGAGTGAGTGTGCATCAATCAAGTAATCAATCACTCAAACATTTATAAAGAATTCCAATCACCCGTGAGGGTCTCGCGGTGCTGTAGACGTTGGTAGCCGCATGGTGGATAGCTCTTTCGAACATCCAGGACTTGCTTTCTCTCCTGATCTGATAGCGCGTGCAATCCTACTATGTTTTCGTAGGCGATAAGATTAGACCTAATCTCTAAAATAAGGACTCCTGCTGCTATGAATTACCAGCAGGCCTGCAGAATGCATCCAACTAATAAATGGAGAACAGTGCACTGGTAGTAGTATCTGTGATCATTAGGAAGGAGAAGGAAATCAAACTCAGTTCCTGAGTAGCATCATCAGGTGCGCTACCACACCCACTCACAGAATCATCAGCCGTCTCTTGTTAGAGCCTCAAAGTTCATCCCTATATCCTGGGAACCTGTGGACCTCACTCCACTTATGGGGATCTGGGAGGTGTCAGATGATCCATATCTAGAGTAAAGTAGTGAGAACATGAATTCTCTCAACTGTGCTGATATTAGGACCATGAACTTGCAGATATTTATCTATTTGTTCTGGTTCATTCGAAATATCATTCAAGCATTTCAGCAGGAAGTGAGTAATCAATCCATATACATCACCATACATCACCAAGCCACTCTACAATGCAACAAACACCAGTTTAAAAACCACATATTCTATCCTATCTTTCCTTTTTTTTAAATGTCTACTTATTTTAATTCCAGATATCTATTTTACATTTTTTGTATTTTGAAAGAATAAGTAACTTCCCCCATTGCCCTCCATCCGCCAAAACAAGGAGAAAGATTTGAGTCACACCGGGTGCAAATAGATATGAATCCATACGTGACATTAGATCAGTTAGGCAGCATAATAGGTACTATTAAAACATTTAAAAAAACAACATAACCTAACTTTATCTTTCTAATCTTCTCATCTAGAAGCAGATCACAACAAAGTCTCTTGAAAACTTCAAAATCACCTTTTTAGATGCATACTCACACATGTTCATTATTTGGTTACTGATCCTGCTGTTCACTATACTATTTCGGTATTGGCTATATGACTCTCACCTACAATTGGGAAACCACTATGCATTATAATGACATCTTTATACACAAATGCGAAAACACTCTAGAGAACAACCAGGTGTATGGACCACTTGTAAAAAACATAGCACTCTTTTCTTGAATAAGGTTCCTGCATTAGAACCAGACCTGTACGCTTTTCTTGAAGAGATTTAAACATTTGAGTGCTAAACCTAGTATTCCCTAGGGCTTTTATATCAGTACTTTTACATGTAAATAAATAAATCTGGTATTTTTAAAGTGCAAACTAATCACCCCTAAGTATCTCAAGGCACTGGGGGCCGTCAAATAGATTAATTGAGCTATTGCCCAGAGTCACATGTTGCTGAGCTGAGCTGCCACCGGGGATCGAACCGCGAGCCCTGCGCACCAGATTCAGCTGCTCTGGTCGCTGTGCCATACCTCTCCCATGGATATCCATTGTCCATAACTTGTCACACCTTGGCATCATCGTCCCAGTAGTGATGTCTTTCAGGATATTGCTTTACAAATATATTCCATTAATCCAGGTATTCATTCCTTTCACACTTAAAACCATCCCCCCTCGCGTGACAGATCGGCATGGATTGATTCCATGAGGAGCAGGGTCAGTACTGATTTGCTTAAGGCAGGACTCTGTCTAGAGAAGCACCGCAGCTGTAAAACAATTTATTTATTTAAGAGTTGTATATAGCACTGACCTGAGCAGAAGGTATCGGAGCACTTTACAACATTTACAGCAATGGAACACACAGTATAACAATAATAATCACATTGATTCATAACAAAACCAGTTCAGGGAGGGGGGACAAAGGAGTGAGTTGAGAGGTAGGTGATGTAGAAGCCTTCTTATCAAAGTGACGATATGCTATAATGGACAAGATTCTACGTTAGGTGGCAGCTATCCATTCAGAAGAGTTCGGTTGAGGAAGAGGTCTTACAGCTGGCTTTTGAATTTTAAGACAATGGGGTTGATCCTGATATCGACTAGGATGGAGTTCCAAATTTTGGTTGCATTTCCAGAGAAGGAGCGTGATAAGGTTTTTTGTTTTGCGAGTTTTCGGAGAAATGAGAAGTAGAGTGTTAGTACTCCTGAGGTTCCTTGTCTACCGGCTTTTTTGAGTTTGGAGGCCAGGTAGGCAGGTTTACCAGTGTGCAGAGCTTTGTGTGTGAGACAAGCAGTACTGAAGTTGGCACATTTTTCGACTGGGAGCCTTTTTAGCTCTCTGGGAGCGGGGGAGATGTGTTTGTTTTTATTTACTCTGGTGGCCATCCTGTCTGCTGCATTTAGAGTTGATCCGAGGGGAGCTAAGTGAGATTTTGCTGTCCCTGTGAGGGTTGCGTTCCCGTAATCCAATCTGGACAGCACCAGTCATTGAGTAGCCTGTTTGGGGTCGTTGGGAGGGAAGAAGGGTTTTATTTTGTTGAGTAGGTTTAGGTTGAAGAAAGTGGTCTTTGCAGTGTTCTTGATGTGTTTGACCATGTCTAAGTTTGGGTCCAGAGTGATTCCCAGTGATTTTACGGAGTCGGCCGGGGTGAGATTGCAGTTGAGAGCATCAATAGTTTTTAGCCATTCTGTGATTTGGGGGGGTCTGCTCCTTGTTGGAAATTAGAAGGATTTCCGTCTTATCTTGGTTGAGTTTCAGGTGGTTGAGGGATAGCCATTGTTGGACTTCTCTTAGAGTGTCTTTCGGATTGGAATGTTTGCCTCAGTGACTGCCAGTAGTGTAGACTACTTGCAAACATTCCTTTTGTGTACTTCAGTTCTTTTCCCCAGCTCAATGCATCCTGCCAGCCCTCCCTCCTATTCACTGCGATGCTGCAGTTCCAGGAGACTGGACGCCTCCGTGAGCTGCTGATGCACAGTGATTGTGGAAGAAGCTAGGGGTTGTTGGAGTTCCTTTATTCTCTTCTCTATGGTCTAGTACTCTCCTGTGCCCTACTTTCCATCCCAACTCCCTCCTGTCCCATTCGCAATGCTGGCCTGAGCTCTGCCATCTTGTGGTCTCACAGACTGTGTAAGCAGTTGGGGGTCGAATAGCAGGGAAGAGTAAAGTCTTAGAGCTACAATGTCAGGAAGAGGCAACGAGCAGGGAATAGTGTATTGACGGCGGCTATCCATTCAGGAGGGAGCGGTTGAGGAAAAGGACGTTAAGTTTAAAAAAAAAAATTGTGAAGTACGGGACAGTCCTGATACCAACTGGAATTGCGTTCCAGATTTTGGGTGCATTTCTGGCGAAGGACCATGCAGCAGTTTTTTGTTTGCGTGTTTTCATGGGGATGAGTAGTAGGGTACTGGAGCTCCTGAGGTCCTTGTCTGACCAGCCCTCTTGAGTTTGGCAGCCAAATACTCAGGTTTTCCTGTGTGCAAGGCTTTATGTGTGAGACAGGCAGTTATGTATCTGACACGCAGTTCAATTGGGAGCCATTTTAATTCTCTGAGTGCCGGTGAGATGTGATCGTATTTCCTGATTCCAGTGACCATTCTAGCAGCTGCGTTGAGAGTAGTTTTGAGGGGGGCTTGGTGCGATTTTGTTGTACCAGTGAGGGTGGCATTCCCATAGTTGAGTCTGGATAGCACCAGTTATTGGGTGGCTTGTTTGAGACCGTTGGTTGGGATGAATGGTTTTATTTTGTTAAGTAACTTCAGGTTGATGAAGGCACTCTTTGCGGAGTTCTTGATGTGATTTGCCAAGTCGAGTTTTGAGTCTAGGGTAATTCCTAATGATTTAACGGAGTGGGTCAGAGTGTGATTGCCGTTTAGAGCGTCCAAAGCTTTTAGCCATTCTGAAATATGAGAGTTCTCCTCTTTTTTGGAGAGGAGGATTATTTCGGTTTTGTCTTGGTTGAGTTTTAGGTGGTAAGCGACAGCCAATATTGGATTTCATTTAGAGTGACATTTAGTCTGTGAATGTCATCAATGGAGGAGGTTTCAAGATAGATTTCGGTGTCATCTGCATAGAGGTGGAAAGGGATGTTAGCCTTTTTGAATAGGGTGGTGAGGGGTTCCATGTATATGTTGAACAGTTGAGGTGAGAGCACTGAACCTTGGGGGACGCCCCTGTTGACAGGGTGTAGGTCAGAGGTAATCTTTTTTTTTTTTTATTCTTTGTGAGTGGCTGAGTAAGAAGGAGGAAAATCAGTGCAGGACCACCTCATCAGCTCCTACCCTTTCTTGTAGCACCTCGATGTGAAGTTGGTGATTAACCGTGTCAAAGGCTGCCGATAGGTCTAGGAGAATGAGGAGGCAGCATTGGTCGGTATCGAGGGATTTGTGGATGTCGTCTTTGATGTTAAGGATCGCGGTCTCGGTGCTGTAGCCTTTTCTGAAACCCGATTGGTGGGGGTCAAGAAGGTTGATGTTATCCATGTGCTGAGTCAGTTGTTGGAGGAACCATTTTTCCAGGATTTTGGATAGGAGGGGGAGATTGGAGACTGGTCTGAAGTTTTTCGGTTCCTTGGAGTCAAAGCCTGTTTGCTTTAGTAGTTGGGTGACTTGGCCAACTTTGAGGCATTCAGGTATAATGCCGGTTTTCAGGGAGCTGTTAATTATCTTGCACCAGAACGGGGCTATGGAGAGACTCAGTTTTTTGGTCAGTTCCGTGGAAATCGGGTCAAGGACATGAGAGGCTGGTTTGGAGTTGGAGATTAGTTTGAGGATCTCGGTTTCCGGGATGGGGTTGAAGTACTTCCAGGTTTTTGTGGGGTGTTTGGGCGAGCTATCTACTGTCACTGGAGGCAGGTTTTTGCAGACGAGGTTGACGTTGATGTCCAGTGAGAGCTCAATCTTGGTGACTTTTTCTTCGGAGAAGTTGGCAAAGTTTTCACACAAGTCTTTGGGGGCCTGTAGGGAGGATTCCGGGGGTTTGGAGGTTTGTTGTTTGATGATTTTGACCAGTTTGTTGGGCCTGTTTTTTGCGTTGTCCAGGGCGGCACAGAGGAAGGTGGATTTTTCGCTGCTGATGTATTTTTTTGCATTTCCTTCTGGCTGCTTTGAGTTGCTCGAGTAGGCTTGAGGACGAGTTGCTCCTCCATAGTCTTTCTGAAGCTCTTCGTTGTCTTCTTTCGTCGTTAATGTCCGTGTTGAACCAAGATCTGGATGGGATGTTCCTGGTTTTTTTTGTTTTAAGGGTGCTACTTGATCTAGAATGGATGTCATGTTTGTGTTGTAGTGGGCGGTGAGTTCTGTTGTGGATAGATCGTCTGTGGAGGCAGTGAGGAGAGAGGTAACCCTTCTCTCTAGATCAGTCATGTTAATCTCGGTGAAGTTTCTTGTCGATTTCGGAGGGTCTTGGGTGGGGGGGTTTAGGTGTGATAGGCTGAGTGAGGTAGAAAAGGATTAAGTGGTGGTTGGACCAGTCCACGGGCAGGATCCGGTCTATTATGACAGTGTCGTGCTGGGCGATAATGGTGTCTAGGATTGCTCCTTTGTTAAGGGTTTCCTCTGAGCAGTATTGGGTGAGGTTGTTTCTGTGAAGAAGCTACTTCTGGTTCTGGATTAGCAGGTTGCTTTCTTCATTCCAGTATGATTGAGGTCGCCCAGAATAAGGTTATTCATATCTCGGAGAGAGCGGTGGGCAATCAGGTCAGACAGGTGTTCGGTGAATGTGGTGGTGTTGCCTGGGGGTGATAAATGAGGTGGCAGATGAGTGTTTTATTGTTGCTAGTGTTGATATTGGTGGTTGGACACTGAAAGGTGTTGTAGGTGAAGGAGTCTATTTCCATCACGGAAATATTGTTTTTGTGGATGATGGCTATGCTCCCACCTCTTTGATCTTTTCTTTCTTTGTTGGTGATAACAAAGCCAGGGGGATAAGAGTATCCATGAGTGGAAATGAGGAGTCATTTAGGCATGTCTCTGTGATGAATGCTATGGCTATATCATTGGTGAGGATGGATTCCGCTACCTCTGTGGCATGCTTGATGGCTGATCTGCAGTTTATGAGCATGCAGTTTGTGGGGGACTGTGAGAAGTTGGCCTGATATATGATGTTTCCAATTCTGGAACCACCCTGTATCAGTCCAATCTAACCTTTATGGTGTCTGGTTGTAAGTCAACCTTGTAGACAAGCTATCTTAATGGTAGCATAGACTAAGCAGCCTTGAAGGCTTAACTCAAGAGGTCGTGTTAAGCAAGCTGTTTTACCAATCACAGTCCTGTAATATCAAATGAAAGGACACCACACAAGTATATATTGTAAAAATATATGTATTT
Source organism: Lissotriton helveticus (assembly GCF_964261635.1). Taxonomy (NCBI): domain Eukaryota; kingdom Metazoa; phylum Chordata; class Amphibia; order Caudata; family Salamandridae; genus Lissotriton; species Lissotriton helveticus. The sequence goes on from NC_136064.1 coordinate 73,485,179, forward strand.
ATTCTTAAATAAATCCCCAGTACTCTTTATGAACAAAGGGGCACAAGCGTTAAATCAAAAGCACAGTATAACATACAAGGTTGCACAATTATGGATGAGGGCGGGGGGCCACTCAGACCATATACTAAAAAAATGGTATAAGAGATACCAATCGAACAGTGGTTAGGCCTAGGGCCTAGGGAATCGCTGGGAGCAGTCGGGACAAGCAATGCTGAAGTCGGGAAAAGCGTGCGGGATTCGGGTGCAGTGCTTAAAGCACACGCATGCACCAATGCAAGTCAATGGTTAAGTAAACAGAGTTTTAGGACACTTCCGCTGAACCTAGAAGGACAAAACTTTAGACACAGACCCTAGAGGTGTGTACCAGTGTAGGAACACCGGCGTTGCAATGTTACCTCACCCACAGGAAGCGGGTGCATAGGGTCGAAGTGGCGTCGTGTTTCGTCACGCAGGTTCTGGGTGCTTGAAGCTGAAGATGCTGCAGGCGATGTGACGGAGAAGTGTCCGGAGTGATCCAAGGGTGGATCAGAGTCGAAAAGTACCTGAAAGCAGAGGGGACAGAGTCTGGGTCACTCAGCAGTGACTAGGGTGGAACCAGGATGGAACCAGGCAATGTCGGGCGCAATCAGGTGGTTGTCAAGGAGCTTCTCTCCGCTGTCACGTGGGCTCTGGGGCATCTGCGACGTCCAGGAGCGGGTCACGATCTGTCCCACAAAGGCTCTCACCGTCGGCGCTGTCGGCTTCAAGATTGGAGCAAACAACAGTTGGCAAAAGCAATCCACGTGGAACTGGAAGATTGCTTCTCACTCGGTCCAGAAGGGTCAGAGTGGGTACTCCTTTTCAGGGAAGCAAGTGCAAATCTGAAGCAATCAGATTCACAAGTCGTATTTTGGTTTTCGCCAGCACAGGGGCCACAAGCCAGCTGGCAAGTGACCGGGCCAACGCATTGAGCCAAAAGCAGCAGAAGGGCCCCACGCAGCACGCATCGAGTGTGGAGGGCTGAACTTCGGTGCAAGAGTGGCTCAGGGTTGGGGCTTTTCAAACCCCGGTGCACAGCTTCGAGGGTCACTCGTGGGCTGCACGGTCAGCGTCTTGTGGTCTTTTCAAGATGGCTTGCCCCACGCTTCCGGTCGCCTCCACGGGTCTCAGCTCTGCAGGGACTGTGGATCGGGCTGTTAGAAGGCAGGCAAGCTTGATCTCGTTGATCTCTGTCGCTCGAGTTCTGGCGGGAACTGCAACAAAGCAGACGTCGATGTGCTGGATGGTGCCTGTTTGCACAGGGTGGTCACTCCTTGACCACAAGGGAGATTCTTCAGTCTTCTACGTTGAGTAGGATGTCGAAAGGTCCAGAGATTCGTTTCTTATGTTTCATCAGGATAATCTGAAGTGCATTGGCACTGCTCCCATTCTTATTCCAATCTAGGGGGCTGGATTACCTGCTAGGTCCCCTCCTATGGGTGGGACCCAGGAAGGGGGTGGGTACACCCCTTTCCATTGATCCAGGCCACGCTGGGACTGGGGCTGGTGTGCCCCAGAACTGGTTTGACCGGATTATGCAAGGGGCAGCCTTGTGCTCCCCATGCAGTGTCTGGTTTCTTTCAAACCTCCCTGCTACAATCCACTATCTCATGTCTGGGGTGGTGTGACACCTCCCTGCGACAGGAAACCCTTTGTCCAGGCCCCCTTGGCTGAGTTTCGGTCAGCTGCAGGGGGTCAGACTCGTGTCTGTGGCAGAAGCATCCATTTTGTGGATCTGAGGCTCTTTTAAAAATCAACCGCATTTCAGCAAAGTAACATATCTTCTCCCTCTAGAGGGGTGGAATGCTATCCCCGTTGCCAGAACTGGCGAGGGGATAGTATTCCAAATCGTATGACACCTTACACGACATGTTTTGAAAAAGCCAAACCAAAGTTGCTATATAACCGTGAGCATTATAAGGCACATAATAGTATATGGTATGGCATTATCCTGAAACAGCTTAGGGAGTTGTTCCCGACAGCTGCAGACAGGCTCAGCTCATGCTAGAGCTCCATCTCACATTAAACCACGCACTCTGCCTCCAGGATTGATGAGGCCTTCCATAGGAGTGGCTCACAGGTCTATATGTGTCCAGATATAGGTTTAGATATAGGTATACTATATCTAAGCAAGAGGTGATTACACCATCTTGCCCCAGCTGAGTGATCAGCCATTTGTGTCAATTTAAGAACCAGCCAGGGGTGGCAAAAGATATGCTGCAGCCCCTGGTAGGCCTTGGTGGCACCTATGCCCTGAGCACCTATAGTGCATGGTACAGGGGCTGACAAGGAGTCCATTTCCAATTGTGGTATGTACCTATAGCACATGTATTATAATTTAGAGAGAGAACAGCAAGCTGGGGGTCTGATTAGCAGGCCCACAGCCTCAGTAAGTCGAAAACCAGTGAAGCAAAAAGAAAAACTTTGGGGTGACCATAGGATAGCAGACCCTACTCTCCTACACAACCCCCCCCCCAAACGCAGGGACATTAAACTAACCTTGACCAGATAAGTCTTCATGTTCTAAGTGGAAGTACCTGGAGAGACCATCTGCATTACCATGGTCAGTCCCTGGGCGGTGCTCCACTGTAAAGTCCATCCCCTGTAGGGAAATGGACCACCTGAGCAGTTTGGGATTTTCACCCTTCATCTGCTTTAGCCACAAGAGGGGCTTATGGTCTGTCTGAACTAGGAAGTGAGTACCAAATAAGTATGGCCTCAACTTCTTCAGGGCCCAAACCACAGCAAAGGCCTCCCTCTCAATAGCTGACCAACGTTTCTCCCTGGGGGTCAGCCTTCTGCTAATAAAAGCAATGGGCTGGTCTTGACCATCTTGATTAAGTTGTGAAAGCACAGCTCCCACCCCCAACTCAGAAGCATCTGCCTGTACAATGAACTGTTTGGAGTAGTCAGGACTCTTCAGGATAGGTGCAGAGCACATGGCCTTCTTCAGGTCATCAAATGCCTTTTGACAGCTAACTGTCCACTGAACCTTTTTGGGCATCTTCTTCGATGTCAAGTCATTCAATGGTGTCACAATGGACCCATAGTTTTTCACAAACTTTCTGTAATACCCAGTCAGGCCCAAGAAGGCTCTGACTTGTGTCTGGGTATGGTCTGGATCTTGCTCTCCAGTGGTTGAACCTGACCCCCACCTACTAGGTGGCCCAGGTACACAACCTTGCTCTGCCCTATCTGGCACTTGGTAGCCTTGATAGTCAGGCCTGCCTTTTACAGGGCCTCCAGAACTTTCTTCAGGTGGATCAGGTGATCCTCCCAGGTGGAGCTAAAGACAGCAATATCATCTAGATATGCTGCACAAAAGTCATCCAACCCAGCAAGGACTTGGTTCACCAATCTTTGGAAAGTGGCAGGTGCATTCTTCAAACCAAAGGGCATTACCACAAACTGATAATGTCTACAAGGGGTAGAGAATGCTGTCTTGGCTTTTGACTCTTCAGCTAGTCTGATCTGCCAGTAGCCAGCTGTCAAATCAAATGTGCTCAGAAACTTGGCAGAAGCCAATTTATCAATGAGCACATCTGCTCTTGGAATGGGATGTGCATCTGTCCTAGTCACAGCATTGAGACCTCTGTAGTCCACACAAAATCTCATTTCTCTCTTTCCATCTTGGGTATGAGGTTTTGGCACAAGGACCACTGGGCTAGCCCATGGGCTCTCTGATGGCTCATTCACTCCAAGCTCCAACATATTTTGCACCTCAACCTTTATACAATCCCTGACATGGTCAGGTTGCCTGTAGATCGTATTCTTCATAGGCAGACTGTCACCGGTGTCCACCTCATGGGTGCACCAGTTAGTTTGACTGGGTGTGAGTGAAAACAATTGTCTGTGGGCTTGCAAAACCTGTCTGCAGTCCATCTGTTGTTGGTCAGTGAGGCTGCCTGCCAAGGCTACTCCATCAACTGAACCATCATCAGGGTTCTGGGAAAGTAGGTCTGGGAGAGGGTCACTCTCTTCCTCCTGCTCCCCATCTGTGGCCATGAGCAAGCTCATGTCCTCCCTGTCCACAAATGCTTTCAAACGATTCACATGGAGCACCCTGTGGGGGCTCCTAGGGGTTCCAAAGTCAACCAGGTAGGTGACTTCTCCCTTTTTCTCAATAATAGGGTAGGGTCCAGTCCATGTGTCCTGGAGTGCTGCTGGGGCCACTGGCTCCAACACCCACACCTTCTGCCCTGGCTGGAACTCAACCAGAACAGCCTTTTGGTCATGCCAAGCTTTTTGTAATTCTTGGCTGGCCTCCAGGTTTTTGGATGCTCTCTCCATATACTCAGCCATCCGGGAGCGGAGACCAAGTACATAGTCCACAACATCTAGCTTAGGCTTTTTGAGAGGTAACTCCCATCCTTCCTTCACCAAACATAGTGGACCCCTCACAGGGTGGCCAAACAAAAGTTCAAAAGGGCTGTAGCCAACCCCCTTCTGTGGGACCTCTCTGTAAGCAAAGAGCAAGCAGGGTAAACGGATGTCCCATTTCCGCCTGAGCTTCTCTGGTAAACCTTTTATCATTCCCTTGAGGGTCTTGTTGAATCTTTCCACAAGCCCATTGCACTGTGGGTGATAGGGTGTGGTAAACTTGTAGTTTACTCCACACTCCTTCCACATTGCTTTTAGATATCCAGACATGAAGTTAGTGCCTCTATCTGAAAGTACCTCCTTTGGAAAGCCCACTCTTGAGAAAACGGCAATGAGGGCTTTTGCCACCACAGGTGCTGTGGTGGTCCTTAGGGGAATTGCCTCTGGGTACCTGGTGGCATGATCCACTACCACCAGTATAAATCTGTGCCCAGATGCTGTTTGAGGATCCATGGGACCCACAATATCTATTCCAACTCTTTCAAAGGGTACCCCCACCACAGGTAGTGGTATGAGGGGGGCCTTTGTTGTGCCACCTGACTTACCACTGGCTTGGCAAGTGACACAGGAGCGACAAAACTCCTTGACATTTTCTGACATATGAGGCCAGTGAAAGTGAGGAACAAGCCTGTCCCAAGTCTTGTTCTGGCCTAAGTGTCCTGCAAGGGGAATATCATGGGCCAAGGTGAGAAGGAAACCCCTAAACTTCGAAGGTATAACCAACCTCCTGGTGGTGCCAGGCTTGGGGTCTCTAGCCTCTGAGTAAAGGAGTCCATCATCCCAATATACTTTATGGGCACCTTGAGCATTCACTGCAGCCTCAGCAGCAGCTTGCTGTCTGTGGGGTTCAAGTGAAGGGCAATCTAATTGGGCCTGCCATAGGTCTGCCCTTGAGGGTCCCCCTGTCCCCAGAAACTCAACCTGATCAGGCTCAAGTTCCTCAGAGACAGTCTCCTCTTGGACTGCAGAATCAGTTTCCTGTGAAATCTGATCCTCAACCAGGGGCAAGGGGGAAGACATAGCCTTTACCCTCTTGCTCCTTCTCTTGGGTTGTGGTTGGTCTATTGTTCCAAGATCCACCACTGGTTCAGGAAGGCACTTCTTAGCCTGAGTCCTTGTCACTGCAAGGACATGTGCTGAAATCCCTAGCATTTCTGCATGAGTCCTGTACTCCACTTCTGACCAAATTGAGCTTTCAAGATCATTGCCTAACAGACAGTCTACTGGGAGGTCTGCACTCACAACAACTTTCTTTAGGCCATCTACCCCTCCCCAGGAGAAGTTCACAACAGCCACACTATGTGAAGTAGTGGAGTTGCTTGCATTGGTCACTAGGTAACTTTCACCTAGTACAATCTGTCCAGGGTCCACAAAGTCAGGTGTCACCATAGTGACACTGGCACATGTGTCCCTGTAGGCCTGAGCCAGTTTCTCATTTATCAAAGGCGTCTGCCTATATTTGCCCAGGTTACTGGGACTCACTGTAGTGGACAAAGCTAGGTCCACATCATATAGGAGAACTGCCTGAGTAGGGACTCTGACTAGGCCAGATTCCATCTCAGTACCCAAGGTTAACCCCACTATACCCTTAGGTTGTGTACCACCACTGTTAACTGTACTAGGGGGTGCAGGTGCTTTAGGAGCTACAGTGGTGGGGACTGGATTTTTCTTGGTGCATTCACTGCCCCAGTGTGAAACTGATTTGCAGGTATTACACCAAGGTTTCTTTGGGCCATCGTTCTTCTTTTTCTTGTTTCCATTTTGGGAACCACCCTCCTTATTACTAGTTTGGGGGCCTGAAGACTTCTGGTCATTTTCTTTATCTTTCTGATTCCCACCCTTCTGGTCTGTTTTCTTCTGGTCACCACCTTGGTTCTGGGGTTTCTGCTTAATCCTTGTTCTGACCCATTTGTCTGCCTTCTTTCCCAATTCTTGGGGAGAGGTCAGATCAGAGTCAATAAGGTATTGATGCAACAGCTGGTTGTTCTGACAGTTATTAAGGATCTGCTCTCTCATTATAAGATTGTACAATCCTGTATAGTCTGAGACTTTACTTCCCTGCAGCCAACCCTCCAGAGCCTTAGTGGCATAATCAACAAAATCAGTCCAGTCCTGAGCCTGTGCTTTTTGGGTGTCTCTGAACAACAACCTGTATTGCTCAGTGGTTAGGCCAAACCCTTCAATAAGAGCACTCTTCAGGACAGAGTAGTTTTTGGCATCCTCAGGTCTAACTGTGAGGAGCCTATCCCTCCCTTTCTCAGAAAAGGAGTACCATAAAATTGCAGGCCAACTGATCCTGAGGAACCTGCTGTACCATGCAGGCTCTCTCAAGAGCAGTCATCCACTTGTGGATGTCATCCCCTTCCTTGTAGGGGGGCACAATTTTTGTCAGGTTTCTATTATCATAGCTCCTGTCTTTCTCTCTAGGAATTATGCTGCCACCAGTGGCATCTAAGCCACACAATTTTTGTTCTCTTGCTAGAGCAAGTCTAGCTTGAGCCAGGGCTACCTCCTCCCTCGCTATCTGGAGTTTGACAGCCCTCATCCTCGCCTTATGCTCAATCTTCTGAGAGGAAGTCATTCCTCTCTGAGATTCTCTTGAGACACTAGAAATATGAGAGTCCCCTGATGGAGATCTCACTCTTCTGTTGCCTGGGAGAATGATGTTTTGGGATCTGGGGAGGTGCTGGCCCTCTCCATTCCCAAGTAGGTCTAAGTTGGCCTGGTTAAGCCTGGCAACTATAACCTGGTTACCCCTCTGATCCTGATCTTCAAGGTCATCTAAATCTGACCCATCCTCCTCCTCTACCTCCTCTTCTTCTTCCTCTGGAGTGGTATCAGTTACAGGGGGGTTCACTCCATCTCCTGAAACTAAGGGAGCTGCACTCGCCTTATCTAAGTCATCCTGTTCTAGAATGGCTATCAGGGTAGGACTGGTGGGACTTCTGCCCCTTTTTAGCCCTCTTGAGATGCACAAGGCAATCAAGTCTTTGTGGCTAAGTTTGTCATAGCTGGAAGTTGCCTTGGTAAGGTCAACTGTCACAGGCAGAGAGCTTGAAGCTTCACCTGTGCCAGACATGACTCTAGTGAGGTGTAAGTGGTGCACTTACCTACACTAAGTGTTTTCCTACTGTACATTGCTAGTGAGTTGTAGTCAGGGTGTGCTAATCCCTTTAATCTACAACTACTAAATTCAGTAGAACTTAATATGCTAAGCTTTTGATTTATATGTACCTAAGGTACTTGATGTGATCTTTCAATTTGATAAAAAGATTGCAATGGTAAAACAACAGCAAGCTCAAATCCGCACCGCTGCGCACCAATGTGAGAAGTTGGCCTGATATATGATGTTTCCAATTCTGGAACCACCCTGTATCAGTCCAATCTAACCCTTATGGTGTCTGGTTGTAAGTCAACCTTGTAGACAAGCTATCTTAATGGTAGCATAGACTAAGCAGCCTTGAAGGCTTAACTCAAGAGGTTGTGTTAAGCAAGCTGGTTTACCAATCACAGTACTGTAATATCAAATGAAAGGACACCACATAAGTATATATTGTAAAAATATATGTATTTATTCTTAAATAAATCCCCAGTACTCTTTATGAACAAAGGGGCACAAGCGTTAAATCAAAAGCACAGTATAACATACAAAGTTGCACAATTATGGATGAGGGCGGGGGGCCACTCAGACCATATACTAAAAAAATGGTATAAGAGATACCAATCGAACAGTGGTTAGGTCTAGGGCCTAGGGAATCGCTGGGAGCAGTCGGGACAAGCAATGCTGAAGTCGGGAAAAGCCCGCGGGATTCGGGTGCAGTGCTTAAAGCACACGCATGCACCAATGCAAGTCAATGGTGCGTAAAAGTTAAGTAAACAGAGTTTTAGGACACTTCCGCTGAACCTAGAAGGACAAAACTTTAGACACAGACCCTAGAGGTGTGTACCAGTGTGGGACCACTGGCGTTGCAATGTTACCTCACCCACAGGAAGCGGGTGCATAGGGTCGAAGTGGCGTCGGGTTTCGTCACGCAGGTTCTGGGTGCTTGAAGCTGAAGATGCTGCAGGCGATGTGAAGGAGAAGTGTCTGGAGTAATCCAAGGGTGGATCAGAGTCGAAAAGTACCTGAAAGCAGAGGGGACAGAGTCTGGGTCACTCAGCAGTGACCAGGGTGGAACCAGGATGGAACCAGGCAATGTCGGGCGCAATCAGGTGGTTGTCAAGGAGCTTCTCTCCGCTGTCACGTGGGCTCTGGGGCATCTGCGACGTCCAGGAGCGGGTCACGATCTGTCTCACAAAGGTTCTCACCGTCGGCTCTGTCGGCTTCAAGATTGGAGCAAACAACACTTGGCAAAAGCAATCCACGCAGAACTGGAAGATTGCTTCTCACTCGGTCCAGGAGGGTCAGAGTGGGTACTACTTTTCAGGGGAGCCAGTGAAATCTAGAGCAACCAGATTCACAAGTCGTATTTTGGTTTTCACCGGCACAGGGGCCACAAGCCAGCTGACAAGTGACCAGGCCAACGCGTTGAGCCAAAAGAAGCAGAATGGCCGCACGCAGCACTCGTCGAGTGTGGAGGGCTGAACTTCGGTGCAAGAGTGGCTCAGGGTTAGGGCTTCTCAAACCCCGGTGTACAGCTTCGAGGGTCACTTGTGGGCTGCACGGTCAGCGTCTCGTGGTCCTTTCAAGATGGCGTGCCCCACGCTTCCGGTCGCCTCCACGGGTCTCAGCTCTGCAGGGACTGTGGATCGGGCTGTTAGAAGGCAGGCAAGCTTGATCTCGTCGATCTCTGTCGCTCGAGTTCTGGCGGGAACTGCAACAAAGCAGATGTCGATGTGCTGGATGGTGCCTGTTTGCACAGGGTGGTCACTCCTTGACCACAAGGGAGATTCTTCAGTCTTCTACGTTGAGTAGGATGTTGAAGGGTCCAGAGTTTCGTTTCTTATGTTTCAACAGGATAATCTGAAGTGCATTGGCACTGCTCCCATTCTTATACCAATCTAGGGGGCTGGATTACCTGCTATGTCCCCTCCTATGGGTGGGACCCAGGAAGGGGGTGGGTACACCCCTTTCCTTTGATCCAGGCCACGCTGGGACTGGGGCTGGTGTGCCCCAGAACCGGTTTGACCGGATTATGCAAGGGGCAGCCTTGTGCTCCCCATGCAGTGTCTGGTTTCTTTCAAACCTCCCTGCTACAATCCACTATCTCCTGTCTGGGGTGGTGTGACACCTCCCTGCGACAGGAAACCCTTTGTCCAGGCCCCCTTGGCTGAGTTTCGGTCAGCTGCAGGGGGTCAGACTCGTGTCTGTGGCAGAAGCATCCATTTTGTGGATCTGAGGCTCTTTTAAAAATCAACCGCATTTCAGCAAAGTAACATGTCTTCTCCCTCTAGAGGGGTGGAATGCTATCCCCGTCACCAGAACTGGCGAGGGGATAGTATTCCAAATCGTATGACACCTTACACGACATGTTTTGATAAAGCCAAACCAAAGTTGCTATATAACCGCGAGCATTATAAGGCACTTAATAGTATATGGTATGGCATTATCCTGAAACAGCTTAGGGAGTTGTTCCCGACAGCTGCAGACAGGCTCAGCTCATGCTAGAGCTCCATCTCACATTAAACCACGCACTCTGCCTCCAGGATTGATGAGGCCTTCCATAGGAGTGGCTCACAGGTCTAAATGTGTCCAGATATAGGTTTAGATATAGGTATACTATATCTAAGCACGAGGTGATTACACCATCTTGCCCCAGCTGAGTGATCAGCCAGTTGTGTCAATTTAAGAACCAGTCAGGGGTGGCAAAAGATATGCTGCAGCCCCTGGTAGGCCTTGGTGGCACCTATGCCCTGAGCACCTATAGTGCATGGTACAGGGGCTGACAAGGAGTCCATTTCCAATTGTGGTATGTACCTATAGCACATGTATTATAATTTAGAGAGAGAACAGCAGGCTGGGGGTCTGATTAGCAGGCCCACAGCCTCAGTAAGTCGAAAACCAGTGAAGCAAAAAGCAAAAATTTGGGGTGACCATAGGATAGCAGACCCTACTCTCCTACACAACCCCCCCCCCCCCCAAACGCAGGGACATTAAACTAACCTTGACCAGATAAGTCTTCATGTTCTAAGTGGAAGTACCTGGAGAGACAATCTGCATTACCATGGGCAGTCCCTGGGCGGTGCTCCACTGTAAAGTCCATCCCCTGTAGGGAAATGGACCACCTGAGCAGTTTGGGATTTTCACCCTTCATCTGATTTAGCCACAAGAGGGGCTTATGGTCTGTCTGACCTAGGAAGTGAGTACCAAACAAGTATGGCCTCAACTTCTTCAGGGCCCAAACCACAGCAAAGGCCTCCCTCTCAATAGCTGACCAACGTTTCTCCCTGGGGGTCAGCCTTCTGCTAATAAAAGCAATGGGCTGGTCTTGACCATCTTGATTAAGTTGTGAAAGCACAGCTCCCACCCCCAACTCAGAAGCATCTGTCTGTACAATGAACTGTTTGGAGTAGTCAGGACTCTTCAGGATAGGTGCAGAGCACATGGCCTTCTTCAGGTCATCAAATGCCTTTTGACAGCTAACTGTTAACTGAACCTTTTTGGGCATCTTCTTGGATGTCAAGTCATTCAATGGTGTCACAATGGACCCATAGTTTTTAACAAACTTTCTGTAATACCCAGTCAGGCCCAAGAAGGCTCTGACTTGTGTCTGGGTAGTTGGAGGAGCCCAGTCCTGTATGGTCTGGATCTTGCTCTCCAGTGGTTGAACCTGACCCCCACCTACTAGGTGGCCCAGGTACACAACCTTGCTCTGCCCTATCTGGCACTTGGTAGCCTTGATAGTCAGGCCTGCCTTTTACAGGGCCTCCAGAACTTTTTTCAGGTGATCCTCCCAGGTGGAGCTAAAGACAGCAATATCATCTAGATATATGTAGTAATCCAAGATTCAGGAGGATTAGTCAAAAAAGATGTATTAGATAAAATCTACACAGCTTATCATCTGCCAGCATCTCCAGAGTTTGCAGTTTCACAAGTGTTGAATCATAACATTCCACCTTGTCTAAGATGCAGATGACATCATAAAGTAAGGGACAGCTGAGCAGGGCCATCCACTTAAAGTGACAGTGTATAACTTAACAAGTTATGGAATATAACATACCTCCTTTCCTTCCTGAAGGTGAATTTAAAAATAAAAAGAAAGAGAAAAGAGTATAAAGCACATATTTAGTAACAAGTACAGAATTCATTTCAAAGACAAAATAAAAAAATAAAAAAAAGTACAAAAGAGTTATCAAAAAGGAATGATTAATCACGAAATCTACAAGGCAAAATAATAGGTCTAGTACTCTTTCTACTAGAAGAGTTCATATTGTTGATATGCATATCACATTTTCGAGGAGCTGCAAGATTTTCTTTAACTTTTACAACTGTATTTACTTCTTTCTTTCTTTGTGTGACTAGGATTCTTTATTTTAACAAAATCTCCCACACACAATGTGACCATCTTGGCATTTTTCTTTTGATCAAACCAGATTTTTTTTTAATTCTGTGTCCAAGTGGAATTAGATTTGACTGTTTATAAAACAGATTCAATATCAACTAAGGGACAAGACCATTTAGACATCCAACTGGGTCTAAAACTGGTATTGGCTTTCCTCCCTCTTAACACTTCAAAAGGGGAAACTTTCGTGGAAGAGTGCGGTGTCGTTATATAAGACCAAAGCATACTTTCAAGGGATGCAAAAACATCATGCCTCCCCTCGACTGCCCACCTGATGCAATCACCCACAACACGGTTCATCCTTTCCACAAGACCGTTTGTTTGTGGATAATAGAGTGAACTCCTAAGGTGTTTGATTCCACAAGATTTAAGAAATGATTGGAACTCAAGACTAACAAACTGAGTCCCATTGTCTGAAACAATAGATTCAGGAAACCCTTCTCTTAAAAATGCTTCCTTGAGAAATTTGATAACTGTAGAAGCACTGACCTCTTTTACAACTTTAACCTCAGGCCACTTCGATGTATAGTCCATCAAGACAATAATGAATTTCATGCCCAAAGGTAACACTTCATAAGGACCCATAATGTCAATTCCCACCTTAACCCAAGGACTGGTGGGACATTCAATGGGAGACAAAGGAGGAACCACAACTTTGAGCGATTTTTCAGATAAAGAACACACTGGACAATTCTCAACACAAGTACGAATCTCATTGTCCATGCTTGGCCACCAAAAATCTTGTCGCACTCGACGTATAGTAAGAGAAATACCCAAATGCCCCTCATGAGCCTCCTTCATGATAGTAGGTCTGAGACTATGAGGTGGAATCAGTTTGTCACATCTCACTATTAAACCATCTTCAATTGAAATTTCAGATTCAACTTTCCAATACGGCTGTAACACAGAGGATAAGGACTTCTCCTTGGGCCACCCATTCTTGACAAAATTGAACACCTTGTAACACCTTGTCCTTTAACAAGGACTCTCTCCAATTTTCCTCAGACCCCACAGCTAGGACAGGTATATCTATCGATGCCACAAAACAATCCTCCTCATCTTCATCATTCAAATCATGGAAACCTGTACCTTCGCTCACACCGTCATTCTGAGGAAAACGTGACAAAAAATCTGCACGTGTGTTTTTACCACCGGAAATGTGTGTGATATCAAACTGATATTGAAGTAATTTGGTCACCATTCTTGTGATCCTGGGTGTACAGCACTTAATAGGACCAGCAGACAAAATAGACACCAATGGCTTGTGGTCAGTGATCAATTTAAAATGTCTACCCCAGATATAAGGTCGATATTTGTCGATAGCCCACACACATGCTAACAATTCCTTCTCTATAACAGAGTATTGAACTTCAGGACTCCTAAGAACCCTGGAGGCAAAAGCAACTGTAAATTCTCGTTCACCAGAACGTTGAGTGAGAATAGCTCCCAAGCCCACCTTGCTTGCATCAACAGTTATATAACAAGGCAAGTCTGGGTGAAATGGAGTAAGTGCATCACCCTTTTTCAAAATGTCCTTTACTTCCATGAAGGCACGATCACAGTCACTTGTCCATGAAAACTTTGTGGAAAGTTTTAGCAAATTACTAATGGGTCTAACTATTGACGCGTAACCAGGCACAAACCTCGAATAGTATTCTAACAACCCAAGCAAAGACTTAACTCAAGCCCTGTCCTTAGGTACAGGTGCTTTCATAATGGCATCAATTAGTCCTTGTCTTGGTTTGATCCCTTCAAAAGAAAGTAAATGACCAAGGTATTCAATCTCACTGCAACTAAACTTGCATTTCTCTGTCTTTAAAACAACACCACTTTTCTTAAAAATTTCCAAGACCTTCCTAACAATGTTATCATGAGTTTCATCATCCTTGGCATAAATTAAAACATCATCTTGAAAAACAAGAACACCCTCAACATCTCTCAATAGATTCTGCATCACTCTCTGAAAAACAGAGGCTGCTGAGGCTAATCCAAAAGGCATCCTTTTGTAACGGAAGGTACCAAGTGGTGACACAAAAGCTGTAAGAGATCGTGATTCAGGGTGAAGTTCTATTTGGTGGTAGGCACTAGCCAGATCTAATTTTGAAAAGATGTTAGCACCTTTGATACTGGTAAAAAGATCTGTAATTTTGGGCAGGGGATGGGAGTCAACCCAGATCTCCTTGTTTAAGGACCTAAGATCCACACAAACTCTGAGTTTTCTGTTGGTTTTATGATTCCCTTTTCGCAAAGCATGGCGATTTCTTTATTAAGGTCTTCCTTAATGCTAAAAGGAACACTCCTGAGTTTGTGCTTAATGGGAGTTGCACCATCCTTAATAATTATCTTGTGTTTGAAACCTATGATCTTCCCAAGTTTATCACTAAATACAGAAGGAAATTCATTAACCCACCTTGTGCTTTCTTCTTCACAAGAAACAAGTAAAACTTGTTCTTTCATCCCTGGCGTAAGCTGCATCCCAAAGAGACCCTGATGAAACCATCCTAAAATGTTAAGTCCTTCGACAGCTACATAAATCTTTCCCCTGATTCTCCTACCTTTAAACTCTAAATAGTCCTCGAAAAATCCTAAAAGTGCAATTTTGCGTTTTTGATAGGAAATAGGTTTTCTGTCAGGAGGGAAAAGTACTCTCTCACCCCATGTTTCACAAAACAGCTCTTTGGTAATTATAGTGATTCTTGCACCTGAATCTGCTAAAAGATTAAGGCCCAGATGTAGGTAGCCAAATACCGGTCGGTAACGGCCGATTTCGGCCGTTACCGACCGGTATTTGGCTTTTGACATGTAGGGGGCAGGAAACAGGCCATTTCGGTAATTTTACTGATTCGGTAAATATACCGGTCGGTAAATTTACCGACTGGTATTTTTACAGAATCGGTAAAATTGAGATGTAGGTGGGACTCTTCTGAGTCCCACAAGCCCTACAAATTCGGTATTTTACCATCAAATTCAATTTGATGGTAAAATACCGATTCAGGTGTGCATGCACATGTGTGCATGCACACCTGTGCCATATGGCAGGCAGACCTGCCCTTAGGGCAGGTCTGCCTGCCATATGGCCCCCGAACCTTTTTTGGGGGTGCTAGAGGGTGTCAAAGTGACACCCCCTGCACCCTTGTCAAATTCGGTATTTACCGATTCGGTAAATATCGACCGGTAATGCCCCATTCATTCCTATGGGCTTCAAAGCCCATAGGAATGAATGGGGCAATACCGGTCGGTATTTACCGAATCGGTAAATACAGATTTTTACCGATTCGGTAAAAGGAACATCTGGATGTTCCTACATCTCCCCCCTTCTTATTTACCGATTCTTATTTACCGAATCGGTAAAATTCGGTAAATAAGAATCGGTAAATTAGTCCTACCTACATCTGGCTTTAAGTTTCTTATCACCAACAAGTATCTCAACTATGGGATCTACACAGGTAGAAGGATCACCAGTGAGGGGTATTGATGTGTCATCAGTCTCTATCTGGTCAGTAACAATAGAGATAGTTTCAGTATCTGAGTCATTATCTGATTCTAAAACACAAGCTGTAGTTTTCTTTTGAAATGTTTTCTTCAAACAGACAGTAGCATAATGTCCTATTTTTTTTACAATAATTGCACATAGAATTTATCGCAGGACACTTCGAACCTTTGCTGTGAATTGAACTTCCACAACGCAAACACATATTGCTGGGTACAGACACACCATCTTTAAATCTTGGAGATGAATTGTCCTTGAATTTTGAAGAAAAATTGTTAACAGTCCTAAAAGACTTATTTTTACCCTTTTTGGAACTCCCAACAAAATTGATACTGTCTACTGGTTTGTCTTCTAACTCTTTAAGAGAAATATGAGAAGTTTCAATACTTTTTGCAATTTTGATAGTCTCATCAAGAGTAGGATTATCCATTGTGAGTAACTTCTGTCTAGTCTGTTTGTCTTTACAATGACCAACAAATTGATCTCGAATTAACTGCTCAGTAAAGTTTTCAAAAAGGCAGACAGAAGCTAATTTCCTAAGAGTGGAAAAATAAGAATCAACATCTTCACAATCAGATTGCTTCCTCATAAAAAACTTGTGTCTAAGTACAATTAAGTTAGGCTTCTTATCAAACCTCAGTTTAAGTTTAGTGATAGTAGTTTGATACTCATCAATAATTACATAGTCTACAGGAGGATCAGGTAAGTGTTTAAAAATGGATCTACCTTCAAAGCCAAGCTAATGCAATAAGAGACATTTTTTTCTTTCAGGGCGATACCTTGAAGCACCAATAGCACCTAAATATGTTTCAAAAGCGTCAAACCAAATATCCCATTTCACTGGAGGATCTCCTGGAGTATCAAGGAAAGCAGGAGGAGCATTAATAGATTGTAACGTAGACATATTGAAGATAATATACACTGAGTAAAAAAAAACCTGTAAAGTGAAAAGGACAAAGTTAATCACAAATGTAATGCACTCTTAGTGGAAAGTGGTTTAGAAAAAGTTTTACTCCTTTGTAGAAAATAGAGTTCTTCTCAAATGTTCCTTTGTATTTAGAATTGCTTTACCAAGTTGATATAGAATTTGACAATCCAAAGAATTCCCAGCGTAGAAATGATGTAGTTACAATCCTTATTGATGAAAAGGAAGATGAAGAAGAATAAAATGACGTCACAATATTTTCCTTTGGTCGTGGGAATAGAACACTGAACTAAGCGTGTAGAAAAAGAATGTAAGTTGGAATTATTGGATTGTTCTACAAAAAGTGATTGTCAAAACAAGAATAGATTGTTTAAAACAGAAAGAGACAAGGCATCGTCGTGACGATATCACGTTGCTAGGTGACGAGAAATAGCATTTCCTCGTGATGCTTTCTGCTCGTGTTGTTTTCGATTCGTGGTGATTCGCGTTAAATAGAATCATCCGCTAGTGCGTGTGCTCACGTACAGCTCATGCTTCAGACGTCAGTCAAGGATGTGATGACGCTGCTCGTGTACAGCTCATGCTTCAGACGTTAGTCAATAGATGCGAGGACGTCGTTCGTATTGTTTAGCGCTTGCTCGCGTTGAACAAAGTCACTCGGTCTTTCGTTTTAAAAGTAAACACACGTGCAAGTTCTTTTGCGCTACAGGCACACGTGCTAATGACCTCGCTCCAACAACGTTACGCCTCGCTCTTGCCAGATAAAGATCTCGCTCCAAAAATGTTATGCCTCGCTTTTGCCAAATATTAAAAAGTAAACTAAGCTGGCATAGTAGTGTTTTATTCAGTGAAGATGGATGAAATTGAAATCTTTTAAATAGCTTAGTAGATAAAGTCAAAAGTCAAGAGGCAAAACACTGTGAAATTAACACACAGCAAAGATTTAGGAGAAATGGAGTAAAAAAGAGTCACTTATCTGGAGCTGAGTGGTAGTTGAGAATTCTTATTGATGAGAAACATGTGATGAATGTTGAGTTCGAGTTGAGAAGAAAGTTCCTTTGAATTCCTTTGAATTGAAGATGATAGATGGCAGATGACTTGAAGTGGATAAAAAAATTCTTGAAAAATTGAAGATGGATGTGTGGGTTCAGCTGTGTAGGACCGCGTCGCCAAAAATATGTAGTAATCCAAGATTCAGGAGGATTAGTCAAAAAAAAATTATTAGATAAAATCTACACAGCTTATCATCTGCCAGCATCTCCAGAGTTTGCCGTTTCACAAGTGTTGAATATTAACATTCCACCTTGTCTAAGATGCAGATGACATCATAAAGTAAGGGACAGCTGAGCAGGGCCATCCACTTAAAGTGATAGTGTATAACTTAACAAGTTATGGAATATAACAATATGCTGCACAAAAGTCATCCAACCCAGCAAGGACTTGGTTCACCAACCTTTGGAAAGTGGCAGGTGCATTCTTCAAACCAAAGGGCATTACCAAAAACTGATAATGTCCACTAGGGGTAGAGAATTCTGTCTTGGCTTTTGACACTTCAGCTAGTCTGATCTGCCAGTAGCCAGCTGTCAAATCAAATGTGCTCAGAAACTTGGCAGAAGCCAATTTATCAATGAGCTCATCTGCTCTTGGAATGGGATGTGCATCTGTCCTAGTGACAGCATTGAGACCTCTGTAGTCCACACAAAATCTCATTTCTCTCTTTCCATCTTGGGTATGAGGTTTTGGCACAAGTACCACTGGGCTAGCCCATGGGCTCTCTGATGGCTCAATCACTCCAAGCTCCAACATCTTTTGCACCTCAGCCTTTATACAATCCCTGACATGGTCAGGTTGCCTGTAGATCTTATTCTTCACAGGCAGACTGTCACCGGTATCCACCTCATGGGTGCACCAGTTAGTTTGGCTGGGTGTGAGTGAAAACAATTGTCTGTGGGCTTGCAAAACTGGTCTGCAGTCCATCTGTTGCTGGTCAGTGAGGCTGCCTGCCAAGGCTACTCCATCAACTGAACCATCATCAGGGTTCTGGGAAAGTAGGTCTGGGAGAGGGTCACTCTCTTCCTCCTGCTCCCCATCTGTGGCCATGAGCAAGCTCATGTCCTCCCTGTCCACAAATGCTTTCAAACGATTCACATGGAGCACCCTGTGGGGGCTCCTAGGGGTTGCAAAGTCAACCAGGTAGGTGACTTCTCCCTTTTTCTCAATAATAGGGTAGGGTCCAGTCCATTTGTCCTGGAGTGCTGCTGGGGCCACTGGCTCCAACACCCACACCTTCTGCCCTGGCTGGAACTCAACCAGAACAGCCTTTTGGTCATGCCAAGCTTTTTGTAATTCTTGGCTGGCCTCCAGGTTTTTGGATGCTCTCTCCATATATTCAGCCATTCGGGAGCGGAGACCAAGTACATAGTCCACAACATCTAGCTTAGGCTTTTTGAGAGGTAACTCCCATCCTTCCTTCACCAAACATAGTGGACCCCTCACAGGGTGGCCAAACAAAAGTTCAAAAGGGCTGTAGCCAACCCCCTTCTGTGGGACCTTTCTGTAAGCAAAGAGCAAGCAGGGTAAAAGGATGTCCCATTTCCGCCTGAGCTTCTCTGGTAAACCTTTTATCATTCCCTTGAGGGTCTTGTTGAATCTCTCCACAAGCCCATTGCACTGTGGGTGATAGGGTGTGGTAAACTTGTAGTTTACTCCACACTCCTTCCACATTGCTTTTAGATATCCAGACATGAAGTTAGTGCCTCTATCTGAAAGTACCTCCTTTGGAAAGCCCACTCTTGAGAAAACTGCAATGAGGGCTTTTGCCACCACAGGTGCTGTGGTGGTCCTTAGGGGAATTGCCTCTGGGTACCTGGTGGCATGATCCACTACCACCAGTATAAATCTGTGCCCAGATGCTGTTTGAGGATCCATGGGACCCACAATATCTATTCCAACTCTTTCAAAGGGTACCCCCACCACAGGTAGTGGTATGAGGGGGGCCTTTGTTGTGCCACCTGACTTACCACTGGCTTGGCAAGTGACACAGGAGCGACAAAACTCCTTGACATTTTCTGACATATGAGGCCAGTGAAAGTGAGGAACAAGCCTGTCCCAAGTCTTGTTCTGGCCTAAGTGTCCTGCAAGGGGAATATCATGGGCCAAGGTGAGAAGGAAACCCCTAAACTTCAAAGGTATAACCAACCTCCTGGTGGTACCAGGCTTGGGGTCTCTAGCCTCTGAGTAAAGGAGTCCATCATCCCAATATACTTTATGGGCACCTTGAGCATTCCCTGCAGCCTCAGCAGCAGCTTGCTGTCTGAGGGGTCCAAGTGAAGGGCAATCTAATTGGGCCTGCCCCAGGTCTGCCCTTGAGGGTCCCCCTGTCCCCAGAAACTCAACCTGATCAGGCTCAAGTTCCTCAGAGACAGTCTCTTCTTGGACTGCAGAATCAGTTTCCTGTGAAATCTGATCCTTAACCAGGGGCAAGGGGGAAGACATAGCCTTTACCCTCTTGCTCCTTCTCTTGGGTTGTGGTTGGTCTATTGTTCCAAGATCCACCACTGGTTCTTAGCCTGAGTCCTTGTCACTGCAAGGACATGTGCTGAAATCCCTAGCATTTCTGCATGAGTCCTGTACTCCACTTCTGACCAAACTGAGCTTTCAAGATCATTGCCTAACAGACAGTCTACTGGGAGGTCTGCACTCACAACAACTTTCTTTAGGCCACCAGGAGAAGTTCACAACAGCCACACTATGTGAAGTAGTGGAGTTGCTTGCATTGGTCACTAGGTAACTTTCACCTAGTACAATCTGTCCAGGGTCCAAAAAGTCAGGTGTCACCATATTGACACTGGCACATGTGTCCCTGTAGGCCTGAGCCAGTTTCTCATTTATCAAAGGCGTCTGCCTATATTTGCCCAGGTTACTGGGACTCACTGTAGTGGACAAAGCTAGGTCCACATCATATAGGAGAACTGCCTGAGTAGGGACTCTGACTAGGCCAGATTCCATCTCAGTACCCAAGGTTAACCCCACTATACCCTTAGGTTGTGTACCACCACTGTTAACTGTACTAGGGGGTGCAGGTGCTTTAGGAGCTACAGTGGTGGGGACTGGATTTTTCTTGGTGCATTCACTGCCCCAGTGTGAAACTGATTTGCAGGTATTACACCAAGGTTTCTTTGGGCCATCGTTCTTCTTTTTCTTGTTTACATTTTGGGAACCACCCTCCTTATTGCTAGTTTGGGGGCCTGAAGACTTCTGGTCCTTTTCTTTATCTTTCTGATTCCCACCCTTCTGGTCTGTTTTCTTCTGGTCACCACCTTGGTTCTGGGGTTTCTGCTTAATCCTTGTTCTGACCCATTTGTCTGTCTTCTTTCCCAATTCTTGGGGAGAAGTCAGATCGGAGTCAATAAGGTATTGATGCAACAGCTGGTTGTTCTGACAGTTATTAAGGATCTGCTCTCTCATTATAAGATTGTACAATCCTGTATAGTCTGAGACTTTACTTCCCTGCAGCCAACCCTCCAGAGCCTTAGTGGCATAATCAACAAAATCATTCCAGTCCTGAGCCTGTGCTTTTTGGGTGTCTCCGAACAACAACCTGTATTGCTCAGTGGTTAGGCCAAACCCTGCAATAAGAGCACTCTTCAGGACAGAGTAGTTTTTGGCATCCTCAGGTCTAACTGTGAGGAGCCTATCCCTCCCTTTCTCAGAAAAGGAGTACCATAAAATTGCAGCCCACTGATCCTGAGGAACCTGCTGTACCATGCAGGCTCTCTCAAGAGCAGTCATCCACTTGTGGATGTCATCCCCTTCCTTGTAGGGGGGCACAATTTTTGTCAGATTTCTATTATCATAGCTCCTGTCTTTCTCTCTAGGAATTATGCTGCCACCAGTGGCATCTAAGCCACACAATTTTTGTTCTCTTGCTAGAGCAAGTCTAGCTTGAGCCAGGGCTACCTCCTCCCTCGCTATCTGGAGTTTGACAGCCCTCATCCTCGCCTTATGCTCAATCTTCTGAGAGGAAGTCATTCCTCTCTGAGATTCTCTTGAGGCACTAGAAATATGAGAGTCCCCTGATGGGGATCTCACTCTTCTGTTGCCTGGGAGAATGATGTTTTGGGATCTGGGGAGGTGCTGGCCCTCTCCATTCCCAAGTAGGTCTAAGTTGGCCTGGTTAAGCCTGGCAACTATAACCTGGTTACCCCTCTGATCCTGATCTTCAAGGTCATCTAAATCTGACCCATCCTCCTCCTCTACCTCCTCTTCTTCTTCCTCTGGAGTGGTATCAGTTACAGGGGGGTTCACTCCATCTCCTGAAACTAAGGGAGCTGCACTCGCCTTATCTAAGTCATCCTGTTCTAGAATGGCTATCAGGGTAGGACTGGTGGGACTTCTGCCCCTTTTTAGCCCTCTTGAGATGCACAAGGCAATCAAGTCTTTGTGGCTAAGTTTGTCATAGCTGGAAGTTGCCTTGGTAAGGTCAACTGTCACAGGCAGAGAGCTTGAAGCTTCACCTGTGCCAGACATGACTCTAGTGAGGTGTAAGTGGTGCACTTGAGGTTCTGTGAAAATCGTTACGGTGTTTTGGGCATTGCCGAATATGGACGAGTTTGGTATCTATGAACAATAAATGGCGAGTTCGGTAAGTGTACGCGTTTTCACTGCACTACCTGGCATGGTTCGCCTCATTTACGTGTTTCTATACTTGAACCCTTGGGTTCCATTTCGGATACGGCTTCCATTTTGTTTCTTGCCCTCACGTAGTCAGTGAACAGGCAACTGTCCGCATCGTGACCTGTTAGTTCCCAAGCCATACGGAAGACGCATATTCCTTTCATGCGTCTTTATGACCGGAGGAATGACACTGCAGAGGCAAATGGCTCAGCTTGAGGGTAATCTTGCCGTACCGGCCTATTGTTTCAGACGTGCACGTGCTGGGATCAAGCTCTTTGATCCTATGATCATGTTTCCAATATTACCCCCACACTCTTTTCTTTAGGTGTGCCTGACTTCCTAGGAGCTGTTCTTGTCTTTTTACTCTTGCTCATTTACAACTCAAGTGGAATGTACCTAATGATGGGAAGATGTGCTTTTACAGTTGGAACTGGTGATGTTAATGTAATTATGTTCCGGGGTTCTGAATACATGAAAGCGATCCTTTTGAATTTTAGTGTGGGAACTGAGCTGTAACCTTTTGCTTACATATTGTGCAATGACAAGACTTTGTATAAAAGAGAGCGAACCACAAATACAATTTGAAGCAGATTCTTGGAACCTACACTCTGTTGTACTTCCCATGACTTTTGCATCCCTGCAGTAATAAACGCTGATCTTTGACGCCGAAGGAAGTCTCCCGTGTCTCTGTCTTTAGTGCGCCAGAACAGGTATCCCACGAAGGTTTTAGGTGTTGTTCCCTGGCACCGCTGGGCCTTAAATAGTCCAGTCCTTAAGTTGGCGCCCAACGCGGGGCGACATCGGCGGTACCGGTCCAAAGCCTGACGATTGTGAGGAACTTCGTGTGAAATCTCCGAGGAAAAGGTGCACCCCGCTTCATCGATCCTGTTGTCGAAATAAGTGGTCCGAAGATTTTTCCCGCGAAGATTCCCGCCTCCTGACGGCTGCGGTGGACTGATGCCCTGACTGTCGACCTGTTTTCGACGCCTAGCGTAGACCTTTCGTACAAGGGAGACGATAGACGGGCCTTCCGGGTGACGCCATTGTATTTTCAGTTAAGTATTTGTGGGTCGCTCCCAGTCCTTAGTTGTTGTCGAGCCTTTTTAAGCTTTGTTGTATGCATGGTTCCATTGCATTTGTGGTTCTTAGTTGTTGGTCCTTAGTTTTTATTTGACAATTGCAATTGCCAAAAACCGAGGGTTTTGTGTTCCACGAAGAATTAGTGCTTCGGTAACCCTTGAAGTTTGATACTAGGTTAGTGTGCACGATGCCTAGCCATAGTGGATTTCTTGGTTTCTTTAAATGTTGCAACAAGGATTCCCGGTTGGAGGACTCGTGTCCGATACCTCCAGTTGGAACTCCGATATATGAGCTCTATAGTCGACATGGTGTGGGTCCTATTATTTATAATAAATATTGGGTCCGTTACACGAAAAAAGATGGTGTCCTTAGTTGGCCACCGCATGGAAGTTTTGAACTTACGATTTTAGATAATCTTGAAGCTAAATTATTCAAAAAGAAAGCTAGACCAGCTATGTTTGATTCTTTTCGGTTGTGGCGTAAAGAGGCCAAGCAGAAAGAAATCAAACAGCTTAAAAGGGATCGAAGAGAAGGTTTTGTTCCGATAATGCAAGTTGTACAACAATGTCAGCGAGATAAAGAAGAAAAAGAAATAGAAGTTTCCACTAGACTACATCATATGAGGATAGACAAATGTTATCCGGTTCTACCAACTAGTCAGGATAAGAAAGAAGAGGATTCGAAGGAGGATCCCCTGTTAGCGTATTTGATGAAATCGCCACCCCCTTATGCACAGGGTGCTACGGCCCCTGTAGTTCCTCCTATAGTCCCGCCTGTTGTTCCTCCGGTTGTCCCTCCTGTTGTTCCGGCGGCTGCGGGTCAGCCCGTTGTTGGTCCCACGTTTGTCGCACCACCTGTCTCTATTCCTACTGCTCCTTTGCCTGTACCCTCTCTGCCTCTTGTCCCTGCCACCCCGACTACCTTGCCTGCTTCTGCTGTGTCTGCCTTCACTTCAAACGTTGTGGCTCCTGCTCTTCTTTCTCCTTCTGTTCGTAGTCGTATCCCTAACACTGTTGCTACCCTTTATTCACCACTTTCTGGTCAGTTATTTCCATACGATACTTCTGAAACTCCTCAAAGACGGAGTCAGATCCATAGTGGAAGGGAGAAAGAGACGCTAATGACAATGGCACGTAGGTGGATAAGACATCCTGCCAACTACCCACGCATGGTTTTCGAGACGTTTTCTCAGTTTAATGAGCCGACACAGAGATTCGTGTTCGAAGAAATGTGTAACCTTTTGAGGGAACAATGGTATAATGACAATTTAGATAACGTACCGCCCGATATAATTGAACTACAGAGTCAATTTTCGAGCGGTATGATTGTAGGTGGCGATGTACGACGTGCCTTAGAGCGATTGTTATCGTTTAGACCCACAGTGCCTTCTAGCGTGTCATTTAATGATGACGACTTAGAAACTTGGAAAACGGCTCCTGGTCAGTATCCTATGAGGGAGGTTCCGCCAGTATGGATGCCAGGTGATCCTGGTGCTGCCCCTCCGATCCCTCCGCATTTCCAAAGAGTTTGGATACACCTCCCATGGAAGCGATCAGAAGTCTTACAAGTCAAACAGTCCTTACCTGATCCACGCAAGAATCCGGCGGGTTACTACAAGGAGTTGTCTCAATTAGTAGATGCTACTATTATGAACCTTGCCGACATCGACATGCTGTTCGGCAATGTTGTACCACAGCCCGTTTGGGCGAAAATTCGTCAGGAAAATCATGCGAATGAGTTAGGCGGTGATTGGGCTGCAATAATAGCGGCTGATGGCCGACAAGTTGGTGGGGCTAAGCCAGAGCAGGTAATTTCGGATCTGCCCCAGAGAATAATTACGTTCATGAAAACGCTTATGCCGGCGATGAGGGTAAACTGGGATAAATTAGCAGCTTGTAAGCAGAAGAAGGACGAGAGTGTCTCCGATTTCTTTACTAGATTCGAAGAGGCATTTGTCGATCATAGTGGTCAGGATATGGGCACTGAGGGAGGCCAACGGTTATTTGTTGACAAATTCGTTTGAATTTGTTGCCAGAACTATGCAACAAATTGAAAAATTCAGAAAGTGCATGGGCTGTTTCAACCACGGCACAGATATTAGCGACGGCTCAATATTATTAGAATAGGGAAAAAGAAGAAAGTGATCGTGTAGATAAGAAAACGAAGGAGCTGAAAACGAAGGTTTTGTTGCAGCAAGCGTATCCTCCGCGTTCAAATCACACTGATTTACAATAGCAATATAGACCACAATCACAATCCTCCAGAATACAGTCACGTCCTGACTCCTCTGACTTTAGATCTATGCTTGGGTATAACCAATGTGCATATTGTAGAAGAGAGGGACATATAAAATACGACTGTCCCGCTTTGCGTGACCGTCTGAATGGTGTGTCATCACGAGGAAGCCGTGGTGGTCCTCAGCAGGCATCTCGAGGTAGAGGCCGCGGTACCATTCACAATCAGAATGATCGCCCTCAGAATTCATCAGATACAAATAATTGTTTTGACCAGCGAAATGCGGGGTCAGTTAGATCTACACAATATCATGTGGACGATTACTACGTTGAACATGAGACTGTTGCAAACGATCATTACTAGGACAGCCACCGACAAAGAGAGGGAGTAGTATCAGTTCCGGTTGATCAGAGTGGGCCTTACGTCGCAGTTGCTACATCTGGCGTAGTCGAGCCTTTTCTGTTAGACACTGGTGCAACGAAAAGTTCCATCATGCATTCGAAACTCCCTGGCGCACCTTTGTCTGGCTTAACAAATGTTTCCGTTGGATTCTCTGGCGCCCCGGTTAGAAATCCTGTCTCCAGCCCTTTGCCCCTCACTATTGGTCCTCGTGAGTTGGAGGCTCCATTGATTCTATCTACTGGTTGTGGTGAGAATCTTTTGGGCTTAGATTTGTTAAAACGGTTATATGCGACATTGTACTGCTCCCCTGAAGGAGTGGAGCTTACATTAGGTCGAAGAGTAATCTCTCCTATGTACTTGTCGATCGATAAACTCCCACCGGAATTGAGCTCCCTTCCTGCGTCTCTATGGGCCACAGGTCCCAATGACGTGGGTCTCTTGGACATCCCACCCTATATGATGAAGCTGAAACCAAATGTGCGACTGCCACGTATACCTCAGTATCGTATCTCCATTGAGGGAGAACGGGCGCTATTAGCGATTGTACACGACCTGATCAAAAAGGATGTTGTTGAAGAAACTCGAGGAAATGTGTGTAATAGTCCTGTACTACCAATTTTAAAACGCACTGATCCATCTAAACCTCCTGTGTACCGTTTCATA
The DNA here is from genome assembly GCF_964261635.1 of Lissotriton helveticus. Taxonomy (NCBI): domain Eukaryota; kingdom Metazoa; phylum Chordata; class Amphibia; order Caudata; family Salamandridae; genus Lissotriton; species Lissotriton helveticus. The sequence goes on from NC_136064.1 coordinate 73,511,550, forward strand.
ATCGATTTGAGAGAGGTGAATAAAATCGTGATTCCACAATTTCCCGTGGTCACTGATATCACCACTTTGCTGACCCTGATTCCAGCTTCTGCCTCCTGGTTCACGGTGATCGACCTAAAGAATGCTTTCTTTAGTATCCCGATCGCTGAGGAAAGCAGAGACCTATTCGGATTTTCATTAGGTGGTCGCAGTTTGAGACTAAAACGCGCACCACAAGGCTATTGTGAAAGTCCGTCGATCTATGGCCAGGCACTTAAAAGTCAACTGGATGCATTTGTGTTACCATCGGGTGCGGCTTTGATTCAATACGTTGACGACCTATTAGTGGCAGCTGATACGGAGGCTATTTGCAAAACGGCTACAGTATCACTATTGCGCTATCTACATGACTTACATCACAAGGTGTCACCTTCGAAGCTGCAATATTGTTGCCAAGAAGTAACATACTTAGGTCACTTATTGTCAAAAGAAGGGAGAAGGTTGACCCCAGAGAGAATTGCAGCGATTTCTCGAATGACTGTGCCTAAAACTCAGAGAGATGTACGTGCCTTTCTAGGTATTACGTCATACTGCAGACAATGGATCGCAAATTTTTCACTATTGGCGAAACCACTGTTAGCTCTCACGTGCAAGGATGTTCCGACTCCTTTGCCATGGACTGAAGAGTGTCAGAAAAGTTTCTCTGAATTACGTGATGAGTTGTGTTCGGCTCCTGTGTTAGGTACTCCTGATTACAGTAAGCAGTTTACACTGTACGTTCACGAGAGGGATGGTTGTGCGTTGAGTGTTCTGTCGCAACAATTTGGTGACAAACAGCGCCCATGCGCATATTTTTCTTCGACCTTAGACCCAGTAGCTAGAGCTTTGCCGAGTTGTTTAAGAGCAACAGCGGCAGCCGCGGCGTCCATTCGACAGTCCGCAGGTCTGGTCATGGATAATATGCTTACGGTGATGGTTCCGCATGCAGTTGACACTCTCTTGAACCGAACGAAAACTCAACATTTGACGAGCGCAAGGTTGTCTGGGTATGAGCTGACGTTACTGGCTAGTCACATACGGATAAAACGGTGTAATGTGTTGAATCCAGCAACATTATTGCCGATCAACACGGAGTCAAGTGATGTAGTACCGCATGACTGTTATCTAAGAACTGAAATGGAAACAAAGGGTCGTATTGACCTAAAAGATACTCCATTGGTAGATCCCGATGGTACTTTGTATGTGGATGGTTCCTGTTTTAAGTTGCTGAATGGTGATGTGACGACCGCGTATGCTGTAGTGACATTGAGTACGGTTGTAGAAACCGCAAGATTGGGTCAGAATTCGGCTCAGGCTGCTGAGCTGATCGCCTTGACGAGAGCGTGTGTGTTGTCCAGAGGAAAACGGGTGAATGTGTTTACCGACAGCCAGTATGCTTTTGGTGTGGCGCATAGTTTTGGGCGATTGTGGAAAGAAAGAGGATTTTTTACGTCGCATGGTACGAAGATTCAGCATGGACAGCTTGTGAATGACCTTTTAGATGCACTCACGTTGCCTAAGCAGGTGGCCATAATTAAATGTAGCGCGCATCGAAAGGTGACAGATGATATTGGTCATGGTAATGCGTTTGCAGACGAAACTGCTAAAGAGACAGCTAGAGATCTGACAAATCGAATGTACGTTGCGAATTCAGTAAGATGGCCAGCAGAGACTAGCATGTGTGAGGACACGGTTGAAAGTGTGAAGGAAATACAGAATGAGGCCACTGAAATGGAAAAGACTAAGTGGAAAGAAAGCACGGGCAAATTAGATGAGGATGGATGTTGGGTCGATTTGTCAGAGAAACAGAGATGGATGTTACCGGATGCATACGTGCTTGCTGTTGTTACAATGGCCCATGGCACAGCACATATTAGCTCGAAGGGCATATGCAAGTTGTTGTCTCCTGTATGGAAGAATGATGGGATTACTAAATGTGCAGAGAGAGTGGTTAAGAATTGCATGGTATGTTTGATGCATAATCCCGGCAAGGGCACCCCCACTCCACCTGGTCATTTCGCCCCTCCTACATGTCCTTTCGAAGTTATCCAATTGGACTTCATCCATATGGAGAGATGCAACAATTTGAAGTATGTTTTGGTTGTAGTATGTGCGTTCTCCAGATGGATTGAGGCTTACCCCCTTAAGGATAATACTGCCCTATCCACAGCAAAAATTCTGCTCAAAGAGTATTTCCCCAGATACGGCATGCCTCGGATTGTATGGTCGGACAACGGAAGTGAGTTTGTGGGAAGTGTGATGAAGAGTGTGTGTCGTGGTTTGGGTATAGTACAGAAATTCCATAGTGCTAATCATCCTCAGTCAGCGGGTTTGGTGGAAGGATACAATGCCACCCTGAAACTAAAACTTGCTAAAATTCAGGCAACAACTGGTTTATCATGGCCCGACGCTCTGCCTCTAGCTCTCTTATCGACCAGGGCTACTGTACACTCTTGAGTAGGGCTCAGCCCATATGAGATTGTGTTCGGCCGTCCTGCGAACATTTGGGGGGTTCCAAGGCCTAAAGAATTGAACAGACTTGAATATCCAATGTTAATCGACTATCTATATGATCTGACTGCTAAATTGAGTTTGATTCATCAACAGGTCTTTGAGGCTCTGCCGTCACAAACAGAGGGTCCTGGTCATCGGCTGCAACCAGGGGACTGGGTCCTCACCCGTAACTTCGGACGAAAACGAAACCTTGAGCCGAGGTTTGTGGGACCCTTCCAGGTGCTACTGGCAACAAGGACGGCGGTTCGGCTGGAGGGACGGAAGCATTGGGTACATGCCACCCACACCAAGAAAGTCCCGCTTCCTTTGCCGGCGGATACTTGGATAAAAAAGGGCTTTTCCTCGTCCGAGACCGACGCTCCACAACGCTTTGTCCCGTTCAGCGAAGCTCAGCCCATATCTGACACCCTTGTTGATTCCCCTCAACCAATTTCCTTTCCATCAACCTTGAAAACTTCAAGTGCTGAACAATTGTCTGAACAATCGAACACTCATTTGCCATCCAATTCACTGTTTGAAGATCAGACTCGCCCTGGGAGCAGCCGATACTTTCTTCGCCCACGCACAAAAGACTAATAAAATAATTGTTTGTTATTTTTGGATTCCACATTTACCCTGAATATTGTGGACATTTTATATGATGTACCTTTTTTCCTTTTCCGTGCAGCCAAGAACTTTATAGTAAATTGAATGTCCAATTTATCTAGAACCTATCATCCGGGTTGGCCGTAGGGCCGTGCGGGTACTTTCTTCTGTTTAGCAGTTATCGACACTAGGTCGTTTTCTTTTGTCAATTTCCGGGAACTCCTGGGAATTGATAATCGCTACACAGAACGAAGTGCGTCAAGAACGTCGCGGACGGTCGTTAGAGGATGGAATTTTCTAAGCTGTCGGAAAGAGAAAAAATGTCGGCGCAAAGATCTGCATTAGATAAGGTGTTGCGTACAAAATGTTTCTTGCTACAGGTTTTCATGTTGTTCCTAACTGTTTCTATGCTGCTGGTGGGTGGAGTATACTTTGGTTTTCAATCATTGCTGCCTTCTGCCTTACCTACCTCTCCTTCTCATGATCTCAATTTCGTCTCTACTGTTTCTCCACATTCTTTTCACATACTGCCCCAACATGAGCAAGTCAGACGTGCGGAATTTAGAAACAATTCTTTTGTGCAACTTTTGCATCAGCATCAGTTGGTGGTAAATATGACAAATTGTTGGGTGTGTGGGCTAATGCCGCATACCATGGACAGGGGTATTCCATATTTGGTTCTCCCGTACAGCCCCCAAGGGTCAGCTCGGGCATTCCAAATCATGTTCCGTAGTGCACTAGATTCCTACCCCCATCGAGAGCCACGCTCAGCAAGCTTTGGTCCTGGCCCGTATCATAAGTCTCTGGCGACAGCGATTGCTGATCTAGATAGAGACATTTTTGATGCTACGCTCATCCCAAAGGAGGAAGTGCAGGCCTACAAGTACCTTAGTGAGGCTGAGTATAGTATATCAGTGGGTGATAGACAGCTTAAAAGCTCACCTCCAATATGGATTGTACCTCACCTAGGCCACTTTTGTCTGCAAGGTCATGGCCGAAATCCAAGAGCCCAGCTTGGGAAGAGTGCTTGTGTGGATACTTACGTTCTACCGATGTTTTCTTCCCCTGTCCTTCTGACTGCCAAGGGTACCTATTTTGTATGTTATGACCGAGCAGATACGTGGTTACCACACGACTTCTCAGGTACCTGCTATATTGCAAATCTCTTGCCCCCGACCTTCACTGTTACCGCCGACTATCACAAAACCAGAGTTGTGAGAGGTGTCATTAGTAAAGAGGATACTTCCGGTCAAGAAGCAGGAGACTTCTTCAAGGGTTTCCTACCGTTTTGGGGCCCTATGGTCAATAGCAGGAATCTGAGACAGTTAACTCGTGTAGTAGAGTCAACTGCTAACATAACTGCATGTGCCCTTGGTAATCTGACAGCAGAGCTTCAAGCGGACAGGCTTATGACGTTACAGAACCGTATGGTTCTAGACGTCGTTCTAGCGGATAGAGGTGGTGTGTGTAAGGTCATCCATTCGAGCTGCTGCATATTCATACCTGATAACGCTCCAACGGTTTATCAAGCCATCTCCAAGTTGCATAAAATCTCGTGGTCCATACACGAGGACGAAGGAGATTGGACGCTTCTAGGATGGTTTTGGGAACTAATGTCGACTTGGGGTTGGAAGATTCTGATGATTATAGGGGTTGTTGTGACATTTCTGTTCACGTGTTGTCTGTGTGTACAGTGTGGTCCCGCCTTATGTGGCCTTTGCGCTACAACGTGTATAAGAAGGCCATCTGTTACCAAAGAGGCATTGATGGATAGAATTATGCTCCAACAACATCTGAATGATCTGATGAATATCGAGATCGACTCCGACTTCGACTAGTTCTTGCCTACATGAGGGCAAAAGGAGCGTCTGAGGTTCTGTGAAAATCGTTACGGTGTTTTGGGCATTGCCGAATATGGACGAGTTTGGTATCTATGAACCGTAAATTGCGAGTTCGGTAAGTGTACGCGTTTTCACTGCACTACCTGGCATGGTTCGCCTCATTTACGTGTTTCTACACTTGAACCCTTGGGTTCCATTTCGGATACGCCTTCCATTTTGTTTCTTGCCCTCACGTAGTCAGTGAACAGGCAACTGTCCGCATCATGACCTGTTAGTTCCCAAGCCATACGGAAGACGCATATTCCTTTCATGCGTCTTTATGACCGGAGGAATGACACTGCAGAGGCAAATGGCTCAGCTTGAGGGTAATCTTGCCGTACCGGCCTATTGTTTCAGACGTGCACGTGCTGGGATCAAGCTCTTTGATCCTATGATCATGTTTCCAATATTACCCCCACACTCTTTTCTTTAGGTGTGCCTGACTTCCTAGCAGCTGTTCTTGTCTTTTTACTCTTGCTCATTTACAACTCAAGTGGAATGTACCTAATGATGGGAAGATGTGCTTTTACAGTTGGAACTGGTGATGTTAATGTAATTATGTTCCGGGGTTCTGAATACATGAAAGCGATCCTTTTGAATTTTAGTGTGGGAACTGAGCTGTAACCTTTTGCTTACATATTGTGCAATGACAAGATCTTGTATAAAAGAGAGCGAACCACAAATACAATTTGAAGCAGACTCTTAGAACCTACACTCTGTTGTACTTCCCATGACTTTTGCATCCCTGCAGTAATAAACGCTGATCTTTTACGCCGAAGGAAGTCTCCCGTGTCTCTGTCTTTAGTGCGCCAGAACAGGTATCCCACGAAGGTTTTAGGTGTTGTTCCCTGGCACCGCTGGGCCTTAAATAGTCCAGTCCTTCACACTTACCTACACTAAGTGTTTTCCTACTGTACCTTGCTAGTGAGTTGTAGTCAGGGTGTGCTAATCCCTTTAATCTACAACTACTAAATTCAGTAGAACTTAATATGCTAAGCTTTTGATTTATATGTACCTAAGGTACTTGATGTGATCTTTCAATTTGATAAAAAGATTGCAATGGTAAAACAACAGCAAGCTCAAATCCGCACCGCTGCGCACCAATGTGAGAAGTTGGCCTGATATATGATGTTTCCAATTCTGGAACCACCCTGTATCAGTCCAATCTAACCCTTATGGTGTCTGGTTGTAAGTCAACCTTGTAGACAAGCTATCTTAATGGTAGCATAGACTAAGCAGCCTTGAAGGCTTAACTCAAGAGGTCGTGTTAAGCAAGCTGTTTTACCAATCACAGTCCTGTAATATCAAATGAAAGGACACCACACAAGTATATATTGTAAATATATATGTATTTATTCTTAAATAAATCCCCAGTACTCTTTATGAACAAAGGGGCACAAGCGTTAAATCAAAAGCACAGTATAACATACAAAGTTGCACAATTATGGATGAGGGCAGCGAGCCACTCAGACCATATACTAAAAAAATGGTATAAGAGATACCAATCGAACAGTGGTTAGGCCTAGGGAATCGCTGGGAGCAGTCGGGACAAGCAATGCTGAAGTCGGGAAAAGCCCGCGGGATTCGGGTGCAGTGCTTAAAGCACACGCATGCACCAATGCAAGTCAATGGTGCGTAAAAGTTAAGTAAACAGAGTTTTAGGACACTTCCGCTGAACCTAGAAGGACAAAACTTTAGACACAGATCCTAGAGGTGTGTACCAGTGTGGGACCACCGGCGTTGCAATGTTACCTCACCCACAGGAAGCGGGTGCATAGGGTCGAAGTGGCGTCGGGTTTCGTCACGCAGGTTCTGGGTGCTTGAAGCTGAAGATGCTGCAGGCGATGTGAAGGAGAAGTGTCCGGAGTGATCCAAGAGTGGATCAGAGTTGAAAAGTACCTGAAAGCAGAGGGGACAGAGTCTGGGTCACTCAGCAGTGACCAGGGTGGAACCAGGATGGAACCAGGCAATGTTGGGTGCAATCAGGTGGTTGTCAAGGAGCTTCTCTCCACTGTCACATGGGCTCTGGGGCATCTGCGACGTCCAGGAGCGGGTCACAATTTGTCCCACAAAGGCTCTCACCGACGGCACTGTTGGCTTCAAGATTGGAGCAAACAACACTTGGCAAAAGCAATCCACGCTGAACTGGAAGATTGCTTCTCACTCGGTCCAGGAGGGTGAGATTGGGTACTCCTTTTCAGGAGAGCAAGTGCCAATCTAAAGCAACCAGATTCACAAGTTGTATTTTGGTTTTCGCCAACACAAGGGCCACAAGCCAGCTGGCAAGTGACTGGGCCAACGCGTTGAGCCAAAAGAAGCAGAAGGGCCCCACGCAGCACTCGTCAAGTGTGGAGGGCTGAACTTCGGTTCATGAGTGGCTCAGGGTTGGGGCTTTTCAAACCCCAGTGTATAGCTTCGAGGGTCACTCGTAGGCTGCACGGTCAGCGTCTCATGGTCTTTTCAAGATGGCGTGCCCCACGCTTCCGGTCGCATCCACGGGTCTCAGCTCTGCAGGGACTGTGGATCGGGCTGTTAGAAGGCAGGCAAGCTTAATCTCATTGATCTTTGTCACTCGAGTTCCGGCAGGAACTGCAACAAAGCGGATATCGATGTGCTGGATGGTGCCTGTTTGCACAGGGTGGTCACTCCTTGACCACAAGGGAGATTCTTCAGTCTTCTACGTTGAGTAGGATGTCGAAGGGTCCAGAGTTTCGTTTCTTATGTTTCATCAGGATAATCTGAAGTGTATTGGCACTGCTCCCATTCTTATACCAATCTAGGGGGCTGGATTACCTGCTAGGTCCCCTCCTATGGGTGGGACCCAGGAAGGGTCCCAGCCCCAGTCCCATCCAGCCCATCCAGCCCCAGTCCCATCCAGGCCGTGCTGGGACTGGGGCTGGTGTGCCCCAGAACCGGTTTGACCGGATTATGCAAGGGGCAGCCTTGTGCTCCCCATGCAGTGTCTGGTTTCTTTCAAACCTCCCTGCTACAATCCACTATCTCCTGTCTGGGGTGGTGTGACACCTCCCTGTGACAGGAAACCCTTTGTCCAGGCCCCCTTGGCTGAGTTTCGGTCAGCTGCAGGGGGTCAGACTCGTGTCTGTGGCAGAAGCATCCATTTTGTGGATCTGAGGCTCTTTTAAAAATCAACCGCATTTCAGCAAAGTAACATGTCTTCTCCCTCTAGAGGGGTGGAATGCTATCCCCGTCGCCAGAACTGGCGAGGGGATAGTATTCCAAATCGTATGACACATTACACGACATGTTTTGATAAAGCCAAACCAAAGTTGCTATATAACCGCGAGCATTATAAGGCACTTAATAGTATATGGTATGGCATTATCCTGAAACAGCTTAGGGAGTTGTTCCCGACAGCTGCAGACAGGCTCAGCTCATGCTAGAGCTCCATCTCACATTAAACCACGCACTCTGCCTCCAGGATTGATGAGGCCTTCCTTAAGAGTGGCTCACAGGTCTATATGTGTCCAGATATAGGTTTAGATATAGGTATACTATATCTAAGCAAGAGGTGATTACACCATCTTGCCCCAGCTGAGTGATCAGCCAGTTGTGTCAATTTAAGAACCAGCCAGGGGTGGCACAAGATATGCTGCAGCCCCTGGTAGGCCTTGGTGGCACCTATGCCCTGAGCACCTATAGTGCATGGTACAGGGGCTGACAAGGAGTCCATTTCCAATTGTGGTATGTACCTATAGCACATGTATTATAATTTAGAGAGAGAACAGCAGGCTGGGGGTCTGATTAGCAGGCCCACAACCTCAGTAAGTCGAAAACCAGTGAAGCAAAAAGCAAAAATTTGGGGTGACCATAGGCTAGCAGACCCTACTCTCCTACAGGGACATATCTGTTGTGTGTTTTATCCTTCGGGGGACCAGGGGGAGGATAGTGCTCATGGCCGGGGGTCTAGGGGCTTTCGGGGGGCCTGTTCTCTTCCCAGTCCGGTGATCACCTGTATTTTGGATTGGGGGGTGGCAGTAATAAGATTGTCATACGAGGAAGCGAGAGCGGCCGCTTCACTCGCAGAAGTGACATCTCTTGTTCTTTTTGGTCTCTTTGTCTGATGAGAGAGGGGGGAGAGATCCCTTCCGGATGGGGAGATTTGGGAAGCCGCTGTTGAGATAGAGAAGGGAATGAAGGGTAGTGGTGAGGCTTTATGGGTGCGGCGAGGTTGGTAAGGATTTCACTAAGACCATGGATTATGGTGGTAATTTGGCTTTCGAGCAGGGTGAGCCGCTGCCAAGTCTCTATGTCAGTGTCGGTGTTCTGTGCGGGAAAGATACCCCTGGGGGGAGAGCCTGACGTTGTAAGGATGCCCTTTAGTGGGTGAGGTTTCTGTGTGGGATCTGGGCGGGGTCGGTGGTGCGGGGATGCGGCGGCCATGTTGGGTCGTGGATGTTAAATTGCATGAGGGACAGGGGAGGGGGTTGGGAGTCACGTACTGTGTGTTTAGGTCATTCAAAGTTGATTGGAAGGGAGGGGGGGGAGGGAGAGGGAGGCTGCCGGAGGGGGGTAGAGGGGTCTTGTTCTCTCTTCTAACTTACCTTTGTGAACAACGAAAGTCGTAAACATGGACTTTTGGTCTGAGTTTACCTTTATGAATCGGCCCTCAAATGGTAATTTTAGTGTTTGGCTTATCTTTTTTTTGCTATTCAACTTTAATATAAATATATTTTTTTTAAATCAGAAAAATGTATTTTTAGATTGTGTTACAGAAATTGAATATTGTGCTTGAATGGGGAAATAGGACGCAGCCTGTTAAAATTGTCATTTCATGTGAATGCTGCGTTGACACCTGCATTCGTTTCACCTCTCAAAGAAACGCAGCAGGAGATGGGCCAATTTAATTCGAGAAGGCTCCAGGGAGAGATGTTCGCATCTGTATTACCTAAATATTTATTAATGCCCTAGAGGAAGATTTTTACGCCTCTACTGACAATTCTTTACAGCGCAAAATATTGTTCAGAAAGGATTCTGAAAACTAGTGAGGATTATAACTGCACAATATCAAAAGGACTGTTCAACTTTTAATAACAATATAAAATGTCACTCAAATTAATATGTTTGAAAATGCAAAGGTAGGACAAGTTATCCTAAGACGCAGCTCTGTGATCTGTCAGAAAGGGACATTAAGACATTTAAGGGACATTAAGACATTGAAGGAACATTAAGACGTTTGCTTTCTGCACTCTAGCCATCCCAATTGAGTATTCTCTCTCTAAATGAGAAGTGTGGCATCAATGATTTGGGGCACTGGCAAGAAAGTTCCATCTGATAATTCATTTCCCCAGTTGGAATTTAACTTGGCAAAAGATTTTGCTATGTATTTGTCATTTTAAACATTGCATTCAAGTGTCTAGTCTTTTTGCATGGATTGCTACTTTTTAATTTTCTGTTACTTTTTAATAGAAGTAGACAGCCACATCTCCACTCCCCCCACCACATTTCTCCACTTGTTTCATCTCTTTCAGCCAGATGTCAATCTCCCTCTAGGGTATCTTCTGTCTCTCCTGTGTCATGTATGGTGATGAGGGATGCTCCTCTCTGTGTTTCTATTTCTAGTTGCTCGTTCACTTCTCTTTGCTGCTGTCAACTGCTCTTTGCTTCACACAAGGGACCAGATTTCCAAACCACTTGCACTGGGTTTGTGGCAGAAAATGATACAAACCTGTGCAAAATGCTTTTTTTGGACTTATTTTCCAGTACAAAACTTGTTTTGTTTGGCAAAGTTCCCTGAAAGGAGCACAAAGCACTGTTTTGCATTACTCTTCGTCAAGGAGGCATTCCATGGTGGTAAAAGGGCGTTCCTATAAAACTACCCATGGTTTTTATTACAAAAACCTATCTGCTAACAATAGTAGACAGCGCTTTGCACCAAAAAATAACACAACTATGAAGCAAGCATTAAAAATGAGAAATGCTTATATTGCTCCTAATTTTCTCCCCTTTGAATGTATGCTGCACTGTACGGTACACATCTGAAGTGAGAAGAGTTTTAACATGAGTCTAGGCATAGAATTTTGTACTGGAAGTAACGGTGTGTATGTGGCGCTCGGCAGACTGATTGCGAGCCAGCACTAAAGACAGAGCACGATAGTGTTATATCTCTGTGGATATGGAGCTTTCCTGCTCTCTCCCTGCCATGCAATGCAGTGCAAAAACTTTGGGTGCTGTTCTGTGTTGTGTGACAGTTTCGTAAATTTGGGCCAAGAGGATTGCCCTGCCTAATGGGGCTCACTCCATAAATGCCACCCGCTGCTGCACGCGAGCTGCTTCTTGTCCTCCGCTCTTTGGTCTATCTTCAGTGTAGAAATGAAGGACAGACTCAGAGACGCTGTAGTGCAGTTCCATTTTGTATAAAGGGGGCAAGTGGTTTGTTTATTTGCCTATTTCAAGGTCTCAAGGTTTAACTATGCCGAATATACTCTCAATGAGAAATTTGATTAAGCAAATTGTTAGCAGGGAGCTAATAATAATATTAATAGTAATTTTGATAGTGAAATGGTACGTGACCAAAGCATTTTCGCTGCTGCTGATTCATCCCTTTCAATGTGCCCAGTTGGCCATTTTCCAAAAACATTTCCATCTCTTTAATCCACCTAGTTATTTCCCCATAGTGCTTTTCCTTCCACCTCATAATTGTTCTGAATCTTATTTACACCTTTTTGTCTCCCTCATTGCCTATTCCTTCCTCAGTCTGACCTTTTCCTCTCCTAAGGATGTTCCTCGTTTCACCTACCAATGATTCTAGTTTTATTCTCTCCTTCACCAGCTCTTGACTATCTCATCTCAGTTACACCACCTGGACCCCTTTTCCCAATTAATCATCTTTATTACTCTACCTTTCCCTAACTAAGGCACCCAGACTGCATCCTAAATCCCATAGAAATGTAAAAATATTTCGAACGCCAACAACTCTGTTGCACATCATTTTCTTAAGGACTATTTCCAGTCATTAATTTGAGCCAGTGGTTTTTGGTGCTCAGCACCAGCACTAAATTTTCAACACCTACACTTAGGACAGTCTGCCACACATTGGCACTATTTGTCTAATTTAGGGATGATCACAGTCACAGTTATTTATTAATTCAATATACATTGAAAATTACTATTACCTGCTGCCCAAGTCATTCTTACCTTTGGGAGCCTGGAATAGTCTAAATTGTCACACTTGGAGGAGTGCGATGGCTAGTAGTTGTGTTGGTCCTGAAATTGGCAGTTTTGGTAGGGACAATGGCTGGTGCAAGCTGCAGTGGCCCCCTGACAAGGGCCGCGGCATCCTTGATACTGCAATATAATGAAAAAATAGAAAGTGTTTTGCTAAAATTATTGCTAAATTGAGCCCTTTAAATTCTGTAAGTGACCTAACTCCAGAAAATATTGGCAAATATTCTACTTACCAATGTTTACCATACTAGACCAATTTAGTGAACTTCTTTTTGTCACAAAGAGTACATACAGATGGTCTTAAAATTGTTCTAGTAGCTTCTCTTCTGAAGTAACTAACATTTAAGGCGATCTTTTACATTTCCGTTGTGTCTCAGGACTATCCTTTCTTTTTAAGACCATTGGTGGTTGTTTAGCCTCACAACTCAAACACAATATCCCGCCTCCCAGCTGTACAGCCCTCCCCGACCCCTACTTAATGGCGGCCACAGGCAGCGGCCGCACCGCTGGCGTGCTGCTGGCGTGCCAAAGGCAAGCCCATCTGCGCCCATCGGCGACCCAACCGCGACCAGTGCCAGGAACCCTGGACCTCCTCGACCCAGCAGCACTTCACTCTCTCAACCCAGGACGCAACAACAACTACAAGCTAGCATCACCAACAAACACCCACGGACCCTTAAGCTGTCACCGCAGCCGGCACACCTGCAGCACCGCCAAGACCATGGACCCAACCAAAGACTCTGCAATGAATCCTCCTCAATGTCCGATCCCTCCACAAACACGCCACCAAAATCTGGGACCTCCTCGACAGCACCACCCCGGACGTAGCGTTCTTCACCGAAACATGGATCTACACCACCTCAGGACCAGACATCACCATCGCCATTCCCCAAGGATACAAGATCTCCAGGAAGGACCCCCCCACCCGCCCGGGAGGAGGAATCGCCATTGTCCACAAATCCAACCTCTGCCTGAGCACACTCCTTGACGAGCCCACAGACCTGATGGAACACCTTCACTTCAAGATACTGGCCAGCCCTACCTCCACCCTCTGAGGAACCCTCATCTACCGACCCCCTGGACCCCACGGACTTTTCGCCAACTCTATCACGGACATCATCTCCCCGCATGCCATCGCGTCCACCAAATACACCCTCAACTTCCACCTCGACAACCAACTGGACCCCAGCACCACATCCCTCCTGGACAAACTCCTCAACATTGGACTCCGCCAGATTGTGACCGAACCCACACACTCAGCAGGACACACCCTCGACCCCCTCTTCACAAAAGGTAACTCCATCACCTTCATCCACACCACCGAACTCCCATGGACTGACCATTGATGCAGCCACTTCACCCTCAGAACAAACCACCATCCACAGACACCTGCACCTGCTCCCATGAAGAAACTGGACCAGAATCGCTGACGACCAGCTAACCTAATCACTCAGCAACTCCACCCCAACCATCGTGGAAAATGACGACCCCAACACCGCTGCCCAAACCCTGCACAGATGGAGATCCGACAGCGCCAACAACATAGCCTCCCTCAAGAAAAACAACAGCACCCATGCCAAGAAAGCGAGATGTTTACCACCGAACTTCAAGAGTCCAGACGCACTTGCCGCCACCTCGAAAAGGCCTTGAGGATCACCAAATCCACAGAAGCCTACAAAAACTTCAGAGCTGCCACCAACACCCACCACCAACTCATCAGAAAAACGAGGAAAAAAGCAATTGAAGACAGAATCTCTACTCACGCACACAACAGCAAAGAAATCTTCAACATCATCAAGGAGTTCGCCCAACCCACCAGCGAATCCACCGACATCCCTCCAACACAAGACCTTCGCAACAAACTCAGCACCTTTTTCCACCACAAAATCAAGAGCATCTACGACAACTTTGACGAAGACAACCAACACACTGAACCCTCACCAACCATCCCGACACCCTGAAGCCAGAGATCGACAACTGGACAGCCCTCACCACCGAAAACACACTACAGATGATGAATTCAATCCACTCCGGGGCTCCAACGGACCCCTGCCCCACCACATTTTCAACAGAGCCGCCAACACCATCACACCCATACTCTGCCACACCATCAGCCACTCCCTAGCGACAGCCACGTTCCCCGACCACTGAAAACACGCCGTGGTCAACCCGCTCCTGAAGAAACCCTTGGCGGACCCCACCAACATAAAAAACTACAGACCCATCTCCCTGCTCCTGTTTCCAGCGAACGTCATTGAGAAATCCATCAACAGCCAACTCGCCACATTCATTAAAGAGCACAACATCCTCGACTCCTCCCAATCTGGCTTCAGAAAAAAACACAGTACGGAAACCGCCCTCCTCGTTGCATACGACATACACACCCTACTGGACAAAGCTGAAACAGCAGCCCTCATCCTCTTCGACCTCTCAGCGGCATTCGACACATTCTCTCACCGCACCATAATACGCAGACTCCACAACGCAGGTATTTTACAACTACCACCTGCAGAGTCCCCCAGGGGTCCTCCCTCAGCCCTACACTCTTCAACGTCTACATGGCTCCGCTCGCCCCCATCGTCAGAACCTACAGACTCCACATTGTGTCATACGCAGACAACACCCAACTCATCGTCTCCCTATCCAATGAAACCAATGCCGCCAGACACAATTTTCGAGAAGGCATGTCAGCCGTCGGCAAATGGATGAAAAACAGCTGCCTACAACTAAACACCAACAAAACAGAAGTACTCATCATGGGCCCAAATCCCTGCGCATGGAACGACACCTGGTAGCCTCCCACCCTCGGAAGCCCGCCCACACCCTCGGATCTCGCACATAACCTGGAAATCATCCTGGACTCCGAGCTCAAAATGGACCGTCTGATCAATTCCCTCTGGTCCTCCTGCTTCCACACCCTCCACCTCCTACGTAAGACTATCAACTGGATCCCCTCGAACACAGAAAGACCGTCACTAACGCCCTGGTCACCAGCAGACTCAACTACGGCAAAACACTCTACGCTGGAATAAACAAAAGCCTCACCCGCAAGCTAGAGAACATCCAGAACACTGCCGCAAGACTGGTCTTCGACCTGCCAAGACACTGCCACGTCTCCCAGCACGTGTACACACTCCACTGGCTTCCCATCGAAGCTAGAGTCCCCTTCAAGATGCTAACCCACGCTCACAAGGCCCTCCATACCTGAACAGCCGACTCAAATTCAACGCACCCTAGAGGACCGTACGATATGCCAAGTTCTCCTACGCTGTGGTCCCCCGCACCAGAAAGACCAGATCGGGAGGCCACTCCTTCTCCTTCCTCGCGACCCGAGCCTGGAACGCCTCTCCACCTCAGACAGACAACATCGCTCCCCATCTTCGCAAGAAACCTCAAAACCTGGCTCTTTGACAGACCCCACCCTTGATGGACTGGAGACTGGTAAACCACCTCCCCCCCAGCACCTTGAGACCCCTACGGGTGAGTAGTCGCGCTTAACAAACCCCTGATTGATTGATTGATTAAATAAGACTCCTCAATGGCTCAAGTTAACACTTGGATTGTTTATTAGAAAACGATGTTGGCTAAACATAGCGGTGTTCTGTATCCTGTAGCAGCAGCTGATGCAATGGTCTTTGCAGCACCCAGTTTTCCAAGTATGGGAATACTGATCCCCCTTGCAAGTGAAGGCGCTAATTTAGAGGAGCTACCACTTTTGTGAAGGCACTTGGAGATGATCTCAATCCAAGGGAAGGACAGAGCTGGGTGGAATTTAAATTCATGCAGGTATAATTATAGCAATTTCATGAATTTTGTATTACAAAAAATTCCCAAAATGACGCCATTACACCACTTCATGTAATTACACGCCATTTGCAATATAAATATACAGTGAAGTGCGCCATTTGCATGCCAACAACAGAACGTAAGTGGCTGTTGCTCGTGCTGCTTTGCCAAAATGCTTCTTCGCATCAAAAATTGAGGCAAGGATGCATTTCTTGCTAAAATGTAGCACAAAATGCAGATTTTGTGTAACTATGCATAATCTATTGTTATTTTGTCAAAAATACGAGTAATTACATGAAAGAAAATTATGCAACGTTAGCACACCCCTAAAAAGGAATATAAACTTTGTGAAAACATAACTAAATGATGCTGGTACAGACATATGAAGAGAAATGCTAATATCATGTATATAATCACAAATATATTCACTGTTTATCAAATATTAATGTTGTTCCCCTGGTGCAAACTCTTTAGGCTCTTATCAAGTCCAGGAGCCATAATGCCCCAGGTTTTACATAGCACATCTTCGGTAAGCATAACCTTGTTTTCAAACTTGGCAGGAGAAGCAAGAATTTGTGAAAAGAATAGAGTCTGTATTTGTGGCCTTCAGAGACATCCTGTGCTTCCTTGAGAAAGATCCTGACACCTGCACACTAGATAAGTTTATGCTGAGAACAATACATTTCTGCCACGTGGTCATACATTAACTTGAGTTGACATTAATAATATGTATACTGGAGGGATTCTACTTGTGTTTTATCTCATAGCTCAAACTGACCGTTTTCTTGCAGGAGTCCTGGTCAATTAGAAATGGAAGTTGTCTTTTGAACTTTTTGCTTTTTTACCTGTTATTTTGCATTAAAAACTTGTTGGACTTTAGGAATCCTGACTTCTTGTGGTTTATTTTTAACAACAGCCAGTGTTGATTCTTCACATTACACCTCAAATATCTCTAGTAAGATTTCTCCAACTTAACATGCAAATGTGAATAGATCAAATCCAGGGCTGCAAGGTAGTGATCCTGTTGTATAAACAAATTATCCACTGTAACGTCTCCATCTTGATTGGAATTTGATTCACAAAATCAGCTTTTTCAAGTGTATGACCAACCTAAAAACACCTTTCACCTTCAAAAAACTGAAGCACAGGGTCTTATTTATGACGCCCTCCAGCAATGCGCCACTTTTGCACCTACGGGTGCATCAGGATTACTGACGCAGCTATGGACTCACTGCGTAGTCCTTTTCATATGGGGCTTGCCTCATGTGAAATGACACATTGCTGAAGTTGCCTCTGTTTGCAGACACATTCCAGCAACGCGCCATTTTTGCAACTACAAGTACATCAGGATTACCGACACATCTGTAAATCCTTGCGACATGGAGCGTGAATACGGCACATCCATGGTGTTGCAAGGATGTCGTTATGAAAAGTGTTGACTTGCTGTTTTCCCCCAGCGATGCAACACTCTTCATGAATGAGTCTCACAGTATAACCCTTCCCTTTCCTTTATCCAAAATTGCTAAAATCATATGGGTGACATCCACCTGCGAGCCTGCTGAAACCTTGAACATTTTTTCTTCTGCCATTGATTATCTATCCATCAGACCTGTCAACATAGAGACTAGGGGCCTCATTTATGAGCCTGTGCGTCACTTTTACACCGCCGGTGAGTCACTTTTAGTGATGCACCAGTGGCGTAAAAAATGTGCCTTGTTGCGCCATATTTACAAAGTGATGCACCTAGGTAGATGCATCACTTTGTAAACCACTGCGCCACATTATACACGCGCCAGGTAATGCAAAGGGGGCGTTTTGACGCAAGAAAGGGTCATAGAAGTGATGCAGGGAAATCTATAATATTTCATTGTGCCATTTCTTGGTCACTACTGCGTCAAAATCTTACGCCTGCTTCATGGCAGGCGTAAGACTGACGTAGGCACTAAGAACATGGGACTTGCCCATGTGAAAGTACACATTGCTGGAGTTGCGTCACTTTTGTGACACACTCCAGCAATGCTTCACTTTTGTGTACAGATACGTCAGAAATACTGACGTATCTGTAACTCCTTGCGACATGATGCTTCATATTATAAATATGACGCATCAATCATGACGCAAGGGGTGCGCACTTAGAAGTGACGCATCGCTGCTTTCATGCAGCGATGCATCATTTCTCATAAATGAGGCCCTACTTATATTGTATCAGGCAGGTTTTCGTCCATGGACTCCACGGGATAACTCTTATACATAAACCGTGGAAAGTTAATCTGATCTGGATGCTTCCATTCATTCAAAACAACATCTTTTAGATGCTGGTGGATTGGCAGGAGTACACACTAAGGTCTTTTAAATTGACCCAATATTGTGTCTTTGGAAGCACCATCAACCTCCTCTACAGGGAAACACATATTTTCCCTGACATGGTTCAGTAAATCAAGCAATAAATTCTTGGAGCTACATTTCCATTTAGTCTGGCATGGAAGACAAGGTTTCATCTGAGTAGTCTGATGCTGACAGCTCAGATTATATAGATCCTTGAGTTGAAATATTTCTGCTGACAATCTTTTTTTTTCAAAGATAATAAAGTTTCCAAAGATCCTTTCTTCCTCCTTGTCTCCTCCTATGCTCTTCTTAGATGCTGATGAAAGAGGAGCTGACTCACTTGAAGAGGATGGAGATGGATACCAATATCTCATTTTCTCAAACTGTTTCCTAATGATTCAAATTTAGGCAATCAAAATAGCACTTGAAATTCAAACAAAATCTAATTCCATCAGGATTCTTATCTCCTTATATGGCATGCTGCATGATCTTCGCATTCCAATAGGCACCCAAAGTGAAATTTAACACGCTCACAGGCAAATCCTAGTCCGCGCATTAGTAATGCAAAGGATACTCCAATGCAGGTCTGCTACTAACGTGCATGTGCTACCAACAAATGCTACACACAAGAGCTGATATGAATCCAAACGCTGAAAATTGAACCAAAAATAATGAAGATGGGTGACATATTGACAATCTACCTGAGCCTTGTCGCTCCTGCCGCATGGCAAGATGGCGCTGACACATCTGCAGTGTAATCACACTGATTTGGCTTCAGGGGTCCATTCCACCACCCCACATAGCCTACAGCGTCCACATTGGTACAGATCTCCCTATGCACAGTAGGAGCAAAACCTTTGCACATCGCTGGTGGTATAGCCCAGCTACTACCTCTGTATCCCTGTCCTGCATCCCTGGATGTATGACGTTACAACGCATACTTTTACAACGCATGCCATTACAACACATTTTTTAAAACTGCCTTTACAGCGCATTCCATTACAATGCATACTACCTGTACAACGCATACCATTACAACGAATAACATTACATTGCATGTATGGTAAATATTGGATAGGGTAGGGGTAAAAATTACTATTCTAACTCCAGGGGGGTGCAACAGTAGGGTAAGTGTTGGATAGTGTAGGGGTAAAAATTACTATTCTAACTCCAAGGGGGTGCAACAGTAGGGTAAGTGTTGGATAGTGTAGGGGTAAAAATTAATATTCTAACTCCAGTGGGTGCAACAGTAGGGTAAGTGTTGGATAGTGTAGGGGTAAAAATTACAATTCTAACTCCAGGGGGGTGCAACAGTAGGGTAAGTGTTGGATAGTGTAGGGGTAAAAATTAATATTCTAACTCCATGGGGTGCAACAGTGGGGTAAGTGTTGGATAGTGTAAGGGTACTATGCGTTGTAATGTTGTGCATTGTAATGGAATGAGTTGTAATGACATGCGTTGTAGTGGTATGCGTTGTAGTGTCATGTGTATTAATGGTTGTGTTGTAATGGCATGCGATGTAATGGTGTTGCGTTGTAAAAGTTTTGTTGTAATGGTTGTTTCCTGCATCCCTTATCCCAACAGGAAACAAAACAGGAAGTGCTTGGGACTGTTTACCTTCATAAGGTACCCAGCTAGGGTTGACTGTAGTCATAATTAGCTTTTCCAGTTTTGTTTCCTGTCCTTAGAAAAGGTTACCGCTTTTCCTACTGGTACATGTCAAATGAGGTCCCTTTTTGGTAAAAAAACAAATTGACTTGGATGAGAACAAATTTCAGTTTCTGCAGTAAACCTATATCTGGGTTATTGGCTGAGGGCCACTGAAGTACTAGTTTGAGCTGCTATTCTAAGCAAACGTATTGAAACAGGCCGATTGGCTGTGTAAGTGTTATCAATGAGCTTCTCTGTCTGTTTTATGTTTTGTCAGACCAGTGCCTGTGAACTTATTATGCACCCCCTTTCCTTCCCTTGTTTGTTGCTGCTTCTTGTTCTATCTGCAGCCTTGTTGGTGAGCCTTCTTGCATTGTTACTGTGCACTAACAATGAATGCAACCAGTGGAGATATTCTTATTCACAAACACCCCCCTCCCCTCTATTCACTTTGCGTTAGTAAACCTCTGGGGTAATTGGTAACTCTAGTGTGGACCAGGAGAGGGGGTGGAAAGGGATTATGGGGTGTGCCCTGAGTCTATCCTGAGAAATTAGGGGTTGTAGAAGGAATCATTAAATCCACCCAATTTCCCTGGTAATTCTCCTATTAATAAATAAATACATACATACATTTTTAAGGTTTTTCATTCAGAGATGTCGCTCACTTTAAGCAAAAGTCCCTGGGTAAAGACTCTGGTTCTGTAGTATATCACAATTCAGATTAGGGCCAGTAACTACTGTTAACGACTCCATAATGAGGCTTTTTGGGTCATCAGTAGGCCCAATGGAGCGCATGGTGCAGGGCCCAGGAGCTGAACTTCCCAGTACAAGGTAACTCCCTTGACACTTGAAGGCAGCCCTGGGGAGAGGTTCATGTGAGCTCTGATTGCCTGGGGTTCTCATGTTCTCCAGCGTGTTTTGAGCACCCTAAAGGCTGCCCTACAGGGGGAGACATGGAGATGTAAATGGATAATTTGGCAACTATCAATGAGTGCAGGTTGAGACTATGGGCCATATGTAGGAAGCCTAATTGCGCTCGCCAATGCTGAAATTCGCAGAGTTTCAGCATTTGCGATCGCAATTAAGGCAGTGTGCTATGTAGGACACAAAAACTCATGCAAAATAAGGAATCGCAAAATTTGCGATTCCTTATTTTGCTATTGCATTTAAGGAATCGCAAATTGCAGGTTGGTGGTATTTTGCGATTTCTTTGAAAAATTCACTTTTTGGCTTTTTTCAAAGTGCCATGTGGGTCACATACATGCCCTTAGGGCATGTATGTGGGCCACATGTGCACACATGTTAATTTCAGGGGTACAAAAGGGTGTCCTATTGACACCCTTACAACCCTGAAATTGCATTCTCAATTTGCGATTCTCTAATTGAGAATCACAAATTGAGAATATCTTCCCACTCATTCCTACGGGCCTTCTAGCCCATAGAAATGAATGAGAAGGTATTCCTTATTTGCGAATCGCAATTTGCGATTCGCAAATAAGGAATAAGTGGGATTCGCAATAACATTTGCTAATCCTACCTACATTTAATTTTGCGATTCTCTAATTGCTATTCCCTAAATATCGCAATTTGAGAATTGCAAAATGAAAATTACCTACATATGCCCCTATATCCTGCTGCCCCCATTGTGAGACTCTCGACCCATTTCGATATGCAGACCAGGCCAAGAATTGAGCATCAGAAGCGACACTTTTAGTAGCTTCGCATCCTGGCCCATTGATGGAAAGGCCCTGCAAGTGTAGGGGTAGGTAGGGACAGGACCCACCCTCTTCAGGCCCCCTGTTACAAAGGTGCAGGAACCTGAACAGAATCACAGACTTGTGGGGGGTGCGTGGAAGAGTTGCTCCATATCTGTGTCGGCACAGTGAGAGCCAAACTCCCATAATCATCTGAATCCCAATATTTTTAACACCCAAATTGTTACCAAATTAATTTGTCTCGAAATCTCCAATAGATACAGCAGCTGGAGACTACACTGCTCTTGGGAAAATACACATTTCAGAAGAGCAAATGAGAATAGATCAGGAAACACTGATAACTGAGTTCTAGAACAAAAATCGGGCAAAATTAGTTTTGGAACAGATTTTTTTTTAGCAAATACGGTACAGAGAAAAAAAAATAATACATGAGAATGCCATGAAGGCCCAAATAGAGAAATACAAAATTATATTACGTAGCCCTTGCTAAACAAGTTTAGGTAAAACTCCTATGGCCTCATTTATGAAAAGTGACGCATTGCTGCGTGAAAACAGCGATGCATCACTTTTCACTGAGCACTCCTTGTGACACCAATGATGCGTCATATTTAATGTATGACGCATCATGTCGCAAGAAGTTACAGATACGTCAGTATTTCTGACGTATCTGTAAGCGCAAAAGTGACGCATTGCTGGAGTGTGTCACAAAAGTGACGCAACTCCAGCAATGCTCCCTTTCACCTGGGGCAAGCCCCATGTGAAAGGGCATGCGTCAGTCTTACGCCTGCTGTGAGGCAGGCGCAAGATTTTGACGCAACGGCGTCCAAAAAGTGACGCAGTGAAATCTCATAGATTTCACTGCGTCACTTCTACGACCCTTCCTTGCGTCAATACGCCCCCCTTGCATACATTATACCTGGCGCAGGTATAATGTGGCACGGGGTTTACAAAGTGACGCATCTACCTAGATGCGTCACTTTGTAAATATGGTGCAACAAGGCACATTATTTACGCTGCTGGTGCGTCACAAAAAGTGACGCACCGGCATCATAAATGAGGGCCCCCCCCATGTGTCAAACTCATAAAGAGTGCTAACAACCTATAGTAAAATCTAAGAATAATGGGCACAGTCTTAGGAGAGAAATAAAAATCACCCCAGCAGAAAAATGAACAAAATGATATTCGCATAAAAATGGAATGAGTCCTACAATGCCTAAGCCCAAGAGTTTTTATACACAAACAACACATTCTATTAATAGATTCTGCAATTTCGGCATGGTATGATCGTAGTTAGGGTCTCACTGGCAAATCAGAAACAGCAATGTGATAGATTAAGGGGTTTATTTATGAAAATAGTGGAGCAGGGTATCAAAGCAAGACACCCCGGGGCATATTACCAAGCTATAGCGATAATTATCGCTAAGCTTGGTTAGTGGGCATTTAAAAATCGCCGCTCTCCGACGATTTTTATCGCTTAGGAGCCTTGATATTATCAAGGTTTATCTCCTAAGCAATAAAAATCGGCCGAAATGCATGAATATCGCTGTAAAGTCAGCGATATTCATGCATTAGCGAGCAAATGCTCTTAGCCATGTTATCCACCTCCCATTGGATAACATGGCTAAGAACTGCTCAGGGGCAGGTGTTAGCTTTTGGAGATATTCGCGCTTAGCGCGATTATTTCCAAAAGTTGGTAATAGGGGATAGCGATGTTAGCGACTGTTTCCAGTCGCTAACATCTTGGGACGCCCACCCTCCATGTCATTAGCGATAATCATCGCTGACATGCAGAGTGGGCCCCTAAATGCCCGCTTCACCTATTAGCTGTCGCTAACTGGTGTTAGCGACAGCTAGGGAATAGGGCGATAAAATTATCGCCGCTTTAGCAGGAATTTTTCCCGCTAAAGCGGCGATATTGCCCTTGGTAATATGCCCCTAATTATCTAATACGGCTAATTCCTGTCCTTTTCCCCTGCACTAGTGTCATTTTTGCAGCCTAGCGCCAATGTAGGAAACCTTGAACAATGGTGCAAGAGTGCCGACGTTGCATGAAGGATTGATTTTGTGCAGGAAGGGGCACCTTCCTGAACAAAAACAACCTTGAGAGGCATATTCCTCTTTCCACGTGTGCTGAAAAATGCAACATACGTACAAAGAGGAAAAAAATAGAAGAAAGAGATATTTTTCCTCGTTACGTTTAGCCTGGGGAGGCGTAAGATTGTGGTGCATCCCCAGGTTCACAAGACTTGTGAATCTGGGAATGCATCAAAAGCCATGGGAACTGCATTACAACATCCAGCGCAGCGCCCATGGAATGCCTTTCTTGCACAGACTAAGGCAACGCATCAATTTGCGCTGCGTTGCCTTACTGCAGATTTTTTAAGCTATTCAAAACCATTCAAAGTGGCTTTGCGTGGCCTCATAATTTTGACTTAGGGGCTTGCTTCGCGCATGTACCACTTTGCGTGGTGTAAACATCACGGATGTATGACGGTACAACTCGTGCTTTTACAATGCGTACCGTTACCGCGCAGGTTTTACAACGCAAGTCGTTACAACGACTTGCGTTGGGGGGTGCTGGATAGTGAATAGTTTAATTTACTATTCTAACTCCAGTCCCTGTGGATAGTAGGGAAGGAGTTGGATAGTAAATTAAACTATTCCCTATCCTACAGCACCCACCAGCGCAAGTCGTTGTAACGACTTGCGTTGTAAAACCTGCGTGGTAATGGTACCGCGTTGTAAAAGTTTCGTGGCAAAGGATGTTTCCGAAACATCACACAAGTCTCTTATAAATACTAACCCATTTTTTGAGGTAAGAGAAATCTTCCACCTACTCTCTCAGCAACTGAACTCTGAAGATGATCAGCACAAAATGAAAGATTTCTTAAACAATGGCTCATGGAATCAACACTCCTTCAGCTGAACTTATGGCGAAAGTCCTTGAATATGATACTTTGGGGGCAGGATGGAAGCTTCATTCAATATATATATTTCCTAACAAAATAGTTCATTTTTTAATCTTTTATATCATTCCCTTGGTGCCCCGCAGAAAAGAGAGGAGAGATGGTTTGCAGCAAGACACTGTTTGGGAGGGGCAATTTGCAAGAGTGAGATAAACAGAACACCCAAAACGGCATCCATATTAGAATAAATGGCGCCTCAGATGAAACATTGTTCGAACCTACAAATTTCAGAAATCATTTTCACCCGACATCACACATTTTCACATTAAAAAAAAGAAAAAACACGACTACAGCACTCATCTTCCTGTGTACTGCTTGTGCCAGGTAGCAGATGTGCAGGAGACAGCCCTGAGTAGGGGATACAGCCTAATCCGCTGAAGAAGCACATGGTTCCCCCATCCACATGCACACCTGGACCCATGCACCGGGTTCGTAATCAGGTACCAGGATTATCTGAACAGTGAAGGTCATGTTTCGGCCATGTTTCCTTCCACTCATCTCCCTGTGTACCGCTTGTGCCAGGTAGTGGATGTGCAGGAGACAGCCCTAAGTAGGGGATAAAGCCAAATCCACTGGAGGAGCACCTGGCTCCCCCATCCACATGCACACCTGGACCCATGCAACAGGTTCATAATCAGGTACCAGGATTATCTGAACAGTGAAGGCCATGTTTCGGCCATGTTTCCTTCCACTCATCTCACTGTTTACCACTTGTGCCAGGTAGTGGATGTGCAGGAGACAGCCCTGAGTAGGGTATACAGCCTAATCCGCTGGAGGAGCACCTGTTTCCCCCATCCACATGCACACCTGGACCCATGCACCAGGTTCGTAATTAGGTACCAGGATTATCTGAACAGTGAAGGTCATGTTTCGGCCATGTTTCCTTCCACTCATCTCCATGTGTACCGCTTGTGCCAGGTAGTGGATGTGCAGGAGACAGCCCTGAGTAGCGGGATACAGCCTAATCCGTTGGAGGAACACCTGGTTCGACAATACACATGCACACCTGGACCCATGCACCGGGTTCATAATAAGGTACCAGGATTAACTGATCAGTGAAGGCCATGTTTCGGCCATGTTTCCACTCATCTCCCTGTGTACCGCTTGTGCCAGGTAGCAGATCTGCAGGAGACAGCCCTGAGTAGGGGATACAGCCTAATCCGCTGGAGGAGCACCTGGTTCCCCCATCCACATGCACACCTGGACCCATGCACCGGGTTCGTAATCAGGTACTAGGATTATCTGAACATTGAAGGCCATGCTTCGGCCATGTTTCCACTCATCTCCCTGTGTACCGCTTGTGCCAGGTAGCTGATGTGCAGGAGATAGCCCTGAGTAGGGGATACAGCCTAATCCGCTGGAGGAGCACCTGGTTCCCCCATCCACATGGACACCTGGACCCATGCACCGGGTTCGTAATCAGGTACCAGGATTATCTGAACAGTGAAGGTCATGTTTCGGCCATGTTTCCTTCTACTCATCTCACTGTTTACCACTTGTGCCAGGTAGTGGATGTGCAGGAGACAGCCCTGAGTAGGGTATACAGCCTAATCCGCTGGAGGAGCACCTGTTTCCCCCATCCACATGCACACCTGGACCCATGCACCAGGTTCGTAATCAGGTACCAGGATTATCTGAACAGTGAAGGTCATGTTTCGGCCATGTTTCCTTCCACTCACCTCCCTGTGTACCGCTTGTGCCAGGTAGTGGATGTGCAGGAGACAGCCCTGAGTAGCGGGATACAGCCTAATCCGTTGGAGGAACACCTGGTTCGACAATACACATGCACACCTGGACCCATGCACCGGGTTCATAATAAGGTACCAGGATTAACTGATCAGTGAAGGCCATGTTTCGGCCATGTTTCCACTCATCTCCCTGTGTACCGCTTGTGCCAGGTAGCAGATCTGCAGGAGACAGCCCTGAGTAGGGGATACAGCCTAATCCACTGGAGGAGCACCTGGTTCCCCCATCCACATGCACACCTGGACCCATGCACCGGGTTCGTAATCAGGTACTAGGATTATCTGAACATTGAAGACCATGCTTCAGCCATGTTTCCACTCATCTCCCTGTGTACCGCTTGTGCCAGGTAGCTGATGTGCAGGAGATAGCCCTGAGTAGGGGATACAGCCTAATCCGCTGGAGGAGCACCTGGTTCCCCCATCCACATGGACACCTGGACCCATGCACCGGGTTCGTAATCAGGTACCAGGATTATCTGAACAGTGAAGGCCATGTTTCGGCCATGTTTCCTTCCACTCATTTCCGTGTGTACCGCTTGTGCCAGGTAGTGGATGTGCAGGAGACAGCCCTGAGTAGGGGATACAGCCTAATCCGCTGGAGGAGCACCTGGTTCCCCAATCCACATGCACACCTGGACCCATGCACCGGGTTCATAATCAGGTACCAGGATTATCTGATCAGTGAAGGCCATGTTTCGGCCATGTTTCCACTCATCTACCTGTGTACCGCTTGTGCCAGGTAGCATATGTGCAGGAGACAGCCCTGAGTAGGGGATACAGCCTAATCCGCTGGAGGAGCACCTGGTTCCCCAATCCACATGCACACCTGGACCCATGCACCGGGTTCAAAATCAGGTACCAGGATTATCTCATCAGTGAATGCCATGTTTCGGCCATGTTTCCACTCATCTCCCTGTGTACCGCTTGTGCCAGGTAGGGGATGTGCAGGAGACAGCCCTGAGTAGGGGATACAGCCTAATCCGCTGGAGGAGCACCTGGTTCCCCCATCCACATGCACACCTGGACTCATGCACCAGGTTCATAATCAGGTACCAGGATTATCTGAACAGTGAAGGTCATGTTTCGGCCATGTTTCCTTCCACTCATCTCCCTGTGTACCGCTTGTGCCAGGTAGTGGATGTGCAGGAGACAGCCCTGAGTAGGGGATACAGCCTCATCCACTGGAGGAGCACCTGGTTCCGCAATCCACATGCACACCTGGACCCATGCACCAGGTTCATAATCAGGTACCAGGATTATCTGATCAGTGAAGGCCATGTTTCGGCCATGTTTCCACTCATCTCCCTGTGTACCGCTTGTGCCAGGTAGCAGAACTGCAGGAGACAGCCCTGAGTAGGGGATACAGCCTAATCCGCTGGAGGAGCACCTGGTTCCCCCATCCACATGCACACCTGGACACATGCAACGGGTTCGTAATCAGGTACCAGGATTATCTGAACAGTGAAGGCCATGTTTCGGCCATGTTTCCTTCCACTCATCTCCCTGTGTACCGCTTGTGCCAGGTAGTGGATGTGCAGGAGACAGCCCTGAGTAGGGGATACAGCCTAATCCGCTGGAGGAGCACCTGGTTCCCCCATCCATATGCACACCTTCACCCATGCACCGGGTTCGTAATCAGGTACCAGGATTATCTGAACAGTGAAGGCCATGTTTCGGCCATGTTTTCTTCCATTCATCTCCCTGTGTATCGCTTGTGCCAGGTATTGGATGTGCAGGAGACAGCCCTGAGTAGGGGATATAGCCTAATCCGCTCGAGGAGCACCTGCTTCCCCCATCCACATGCACACCTGTACCCATGCACCGGGTTCGTAATCAGGTACTAGGATTATCGGAACAGTGAAGGCCATGTTTCGGCCATGTTTCCTTCCACTCATCTCCCTGTGTACCGCTTGTGCCAGGTAGTGATGTGCAGGAGACAGCCCTGAGTAGGGGATACAGCCTAATCCGCTAGAGGAGCACCTGGTTCCCCAATCCACATGCACACTTGGACCCATGCACCGGGTTCATAATCAGGTACCAGGATTATCTGATCAGTGAAGGCCATGTTTCGGCCATGTTTCCACTCATCTCCCTGTGTACCGCTTTTGCCAGGTAGCAGATGCGCAGGAGACAGCCCTGAGTAGGGAATATAGCCTAATCCGCTGGAGGAGCACCTGGTTCCCCCATCCACATGCACACCTGGACCCATGCACCGGGTTCGTAATCAGGTACTAGGATTATCTGAACAGTGAAGGCCATGTTTCGGCCATGTTTCCTTCCAATCATCTCCCTGTGTACCGCTTGTGCCAGGTAGTGGATGTGCAGGAGACAGCCCTAAGTAGGGGATACAGCCTAATCGGCTGGAGGAGCAAATGGTTCCCCCATCCACATGCACACCTGGACCCATGCACCGGGTTCATAATCAGGTACCAGGATTATCTGCACAGTGAAGGCCATGTTTCGGCCATGTTTCCACTCATCTCCCTGTGTACCGCTTCTGCCAGGTAGGGGATGTGCAGGAGACAACCCTGAGTAGGGGATACAGCCTAATGCGCTGGAGAAGCACCTGGTTCCCCCATCCACACGCACACCTGGACCCATGCACCGGGTTCATAATCAGGTACCAGAATTCTCTGAACAGTGAAGGCCATGTTTCGGCCATGTTTCCTTCAACTCATCTCCCTGTGTACCGTTTGTGTCAGGTAGTGGATGTGCAGGAGACAGCCCTGAGTAGGGTATACAGTCTAATCCGCTGGAGGAGCACCTGGTTCCCCCATCCACATGCACACCTAGACCCATGCACCGGGTTCGTAATCAGGTACCAGGATTATCCGAACAGTGAAGGCCATGTTTCGGCCATGTTTCCACTCATCTCCCTGTGTATCGCTTGTGCCAGGTAGCAGATGTGCAGGAGACAGCCCTGAGTAGGGGATATAGCCTAATCCGCTGGAGGAGCACCTGGTTCCCCCATCCACATGCACACCTGGACCCATGCACCGGGTTCGTAATCAGGTACTAGGATTATCTGAACAGTGAAGGCCATGTTTCGGCCATGTTTCCTTCCACTCATCTCCCTGTGTACCGCTTGTGCCAGGTAGTGGATGTGCAGGAGACAGCCCTGAGTAGGGGATACAGGCTAATCCGCTGGAGGAGCACCTGGTTCCCCCATCCACATGGACACCTGGACCCATGCACCGGGTTCGTAATCAGGTACCAGGATTATCTGAACAGTGAAGGCCATGTTTCGGCCATGTTTCCTTCCACTCATTTCCGTGTGTACCGCTTGTGCCAGGTAGTGGATGTGCAGGAGACAGCCCTGAGTAGGGGATGCAGCCTAATCCGCTGGAGGAGCACCTGGTTCCCCAATCCACATGCACACCTGGAGCCATGCACCGGTTTCATAATCAGGTACCAGGATTATCTGATCAGTGAAGGCCATGTTTCGGCCATGTTTCCACTCATCTGCCTGTGTACCGCTTGTGCCAGGTAGCATATGTGCAGGAGACAGCCCTGAGTAGGGGAAACAGCCTAATCCGCTGGAGGAGCACCTGGTTCCCCAATCCACATGCACACCTGGACCCGTGCACCGGGTTCATAATCAGGTACCAGGATTATCTGAGCAGTGAAGGCCATGTTTCGGCCATGTTTCCACTCATCTCCCTGTGTACCGCTTGTGCCAGGTAGGGGATGTGCAGGAGACAGCCCTGAGTAGGGGATACAGCCTAATCCGCTGGAGGAGCACCTGGTTCCCCCATCCACATGCACACCTGGACTCATGCACCAGGTTCGTAATCAGGTACCAGGATTATCTGAACAGTGAAGGTCATGTTTCGGCCATGTTTCCTTCCACTCATCTCCCTGTGTACCGCTTGTGCCAGGTAGTGGATGTGCAGGAGACAGCCCTGAGTAGGGGATACAGCCTCATCCACTGGAGGAGCACCTGGTTCTGCAATCCACATGCACACCTGGACCCATGCACCGGGTTCATAATCAGGTACCAGGATTATCTGATCAGTGAAGGCCATGTTTCGGCCATGTTTCCACTCATCTCCCTGTGTACCGCTTGTGCCAGGTAGCAGAACTGCAGGAGACAGCCCTGAGTAGGGGATACAGCCTAATCCGCTGGAGGAGCACCTGGTTCCCCCATCCACATGCACACCTGGACACATGCACCGGGTTCGTAATCAGGTACCAGGATTATCTGAACAGCGAAGGCCATGTTTCGGCCATGTTTCCTTCCACTCATCTCCCTGTGTACAGCTTGTGCCAGGTAGTGGATGTGCAGGAGACAGCCCTGAGTAGGGGATACAGCCTAATCCGCTGGAGGAGCACCTGGTTCCCCCATCCATATGCACACCTTCACCCATGCACCGGGTTCGTAATCAGGTACCAGGATTATCTGAACAGTGAAGGCCATGTTTCGGCCATGTTTTCTTCCATTCATCTCCCTGTGTACCGCTTGTGCCAGGTAGTGGATGTGCAGGAGACAGCCCTGAGTAGGGGATATAGCCTAATCCGCTGGAGGAGCACCTGCTTCCCCCATCCACATGCACACCTGTACCCATGCACCGGGTTCGTAATCAGGTACTAGGATTATCGGAACAGTGAAGGCCATGTTTCGGCCATGTTTCCTTCCACTCATCTCCCTGTGTACCGCTTGTGCCAGGTAGTGGATGTGCAGGAGACAGCCCTGAGTAGGGGATACAGCCTAATCCGCTAGAGGAGCACCTGGTTCCCCAATCCACATGCACACTTGGACCCATGCACCGGGTTCATAATCAGGTACCAGGATTATCTGATCAGTGAAGGCCATGTTTCGGCCATGTTTCCACTCATCTCCCTGTGTACCGCTTGTGCCAGGTAGCAGATGCGCAGGAGACAGCCCTGAGTAGGGAATATAGCCTAATCCGCTGGAGAAGCACCTGGTTCCCCCATCCACATGCACACCTGGACCCATGCACCGGGTTCATAATCAGGTACTAGGATTATCTGAACAGTGAAGGCCATGTTTCGGCCATCTTTCCTTCCAATCATCTCCCTGTGTACCGCTTGTGCCAGGTAGTGGATGTGCAGGAGACAGCCCTGAGTAGGGGATACAGCCTAATCCGCTGGAGGAGCACCTGGTTCCCCCATCCACATGCACACCTTCACCCATGCACCGGGTTCGTAATCAGGTACCAGGATTATCTGAAAAGTGAAGGCCATGTTTCGGCCATGTTTTCTTCCATTCATCTCCCTGTGTACCGCTTGTGCCAGGTAGTGGATGTGCAGGAGACAGCCCTAAGTAGGGGATACAGCCTAATCGGCTGGAGGAGCAAATGGTTTCCCCATCCACATGCACACCTGGACCCATGCACCGGGTTCATAATCAGGTACCAGGATTATCTGCACAGTGAAGGCCATGTTTCGGCCATGTTTCCACTCATCTCCCTGTGTACCGCTTCTGCCAGGTAGGGGATGTGCAGGAGACAACCCTGAGTAGGGGATACAGCCTAATGCGCTGGAGGAGCACCTGGTTCCCCCATCCACATGCACACCTGAACCCATGCACCGGGTTCATAATCAGGTACCAGAATTCTCTGAACAGTGAAAGCCATGTTTCGGCCATGGTTCCACTCATCTCCCTGTGTACCGCTTCTGCCAGGTAGAGGATGTGCAGGAGACAACCCTGAGTAGGGGATACAGCCTAATCCGCTGGAGGAGCACCTGGTTCCCCCATCCACATGCACACCTGGACCCATGCACCGG
This sequence comes from Lissotriton helveticus, assembly GCF_964261635.1. NCBI lineage: Eukaryota > Metazoa > Chordata > Amphibia > Caudata > Salamandridae > Lissotriton > Lissotriton helveticus. Next base: position 73,543,667 of record NC_136064.1, read on the forward strand.
GTTTATAATCAGGTACCAGAATTCTCTGAACAGTGAAGGCCACGTTTCGGCCATGTTTCCTTCAACTCATCTCCCTGTGTACCGTTTGTGTCAGGTAGTGGATGTGCAGGAGACAGCCCTGAGTAGGGTATACAGTCTAATCCGCTGGAGGAGCACCTGGTTCCCCCATCCACATGCACACCTGGACCCATGCACCGGGTTCGTAATCAGGTACCAGGATTATCTGAACAGTGAAGGCCATGTTTCAGCCATGTTCCCACTCATCTCCCTGTGTATCGCTTGTGCCAGGTAGCAGATGTGCAGGAGACAGCCCTGAGTAGGGGATATAGCCTAATCCGCTGGAGGAGCACCTGGTTCCCCCATCCACATGCACACCTGGACCCATGCACCGGGTTCGTAATCAGGTACCAGGATTATCTGATCAGTGAAGGCCATGTTTCGGCCATGTTTCCACTCATCTTCCTGTGTACTGCTTGTGCCAGGTAGCAGATGCGCAGGAGACAGCCCTGAGTAGGGAATATAGCCTAATCCGCTGGAGGAGCACCTGGTTCCCCCATCCACATGCACACCTGGACCCATGCACCGGGTTCGTAATCAGGTACTAGGATTATCTGAACAGTGAAGGCCATGTTTCGGCCATGTTTCCTTCCAATCATCTCCCTGTGTACCGCTTGTGCCAGGTAGTGGATGTGCAGGAGACAGCCCTGAGTAGGGGATACAGCCTAATCCGCTGGAGGAGCACCTGGTTCCCCCATCCACATGCACACCTTCACCCATGCACCGGGTTCGTAATCAGGTACCAGGATTATCTGAAAAGTGAAGGCCATGTTTCGGCCATGTTTTCTTCCATTCATCTCCCTGTGTACCGCTTGTGCCAGGTAGTGGATGTGCAGGAGACAGCCCTAAGTAGGGGATACAGCCTAATCGGCTGGAGGAGCAAATGGTTCCCCCATCCACATGCACACCTGGACCCATGCACCGGGTTCATAATCAGGTACCAGGATTATCTGCACAGTGAAGGCCATGTTTCGGCCATGTTTCCACTCATCTCCCTGTGTACCGCTTCTGCCAGGTAGGGGATGTGCAGGAGACAACCCTGAGTAGGGGATACAGCCTAATGCGCTGGAGGAGCACCTGGTTCCCCCATCCACATGCACACCTGAACCCATGCACCGGGTTCATAATCAGGTACCAGAATTCTCTGAACAGTGAAAGCCATGTTTCGGCCATGGTTCCACTCATCTCCCTGTGTACCGCTGCTGCCAGGTAGAGGATGTGCAGGAAACAACCCTGAGTAGGGGATACAGCCTAATCCGCTGGAGGAGCACCTGGTTCCCCCATCCACATGCACACCTGGACCCATGCACCGGGTTCATAATCAGGTACCAGAATTCTCTGAACAGTGAAGGGCATGTTTCGGCCATGTTTCCTTCAACTCATCTCCCTGTGTACCGTTTGTGTCAGGTAGTGAATGTGCAGGAGACAGCCCTGAGTAGGGTATACAGTCTAATCCGCTGGAGGAGCACCTGGTTCCCCCATCCACATGCACACCTGGACCCATGCACCGGGTTCGTAATCAGGTACCAGGATTATCTGAACAGTGAAGGCCATGTTTCGGCCATGTTCCCACTCATCTCCCTGTGTATCGCTTGTGCCAGGTAGCAGATGTGCAGGAGACAGCCCTGAGTAGGGGATTTAGCCTAATCTGCTGGAGGAGCACCTGGTTCCCCCATCCACATGCACACCTGGACCCATGCACCGGGTTCGTAATCAGGTACCAGGATTATCTGAACAGTGAAGGCCATGTTTCAGCCATGTTTCCTTCCACTCATCTCCCTGTGTACCGCTTGTGCCAGGTAGTGGATGTGCAGGAGACAGCCCTGAGTAGGGGATACAGCCTAATCCGCTGGAGGAGCACCTGGTTCCCCCATCCACATGCACACCTGGACCCATGCACCGGGTTCGTAATCAGGTACCAGGATTATCTGAACGGTGAAGGCCATGTTTCGGCCATGTTTTCTTCCATTCATCTCCCTGTGTACCGCTTGTGCCAGGTAGTGGATGTGCAGGAGACAGCCCTAAATAGGGGATACAGCCTAATCCGCTGGAGGAGCACATGGTTCCCCCATCCACATGCACTCCTGGACCCATGCTCCGGGTTCATAATCAGGTACCAGGATTATCTGCACAGTGAAGGCCATGTTTCGGCCATGTTTCCACTCATCTCCCTGTGTATCGCTTCTGCCAGGTAGCGGATGTGCAGGAGACAACCCTGAGTAGGGGATACTGCCTAATCCGCTGGAGGATCACCTGGTTCCCCAATCCACATGCACACCTGGACCCATGCACCGGGTTCATAATCAGGTACCAGGATTATCTGAACAGTGAAGGCCATGTTTCGGCCATGTTTCCTTCAACTCATCTCCCTGTGTACCGTTTGTGTCAGGTAGTGTATGTACAGGAGACAGCCCTGAGTAGGGTATACAGTCTAATCCGCTGGAGGAGCACCTGGTTCCCCAATCCACATGCACACCTGGACCCATGCACCGGGTTCGTAATCAGGTACCAGGATTATCTGAACAGTGAAGGTCATGTTTCGGCCATGTTTCCTTCCACTCATCTCCCTGTGTACCGCTTGTGCCAGGTAGTGGATGTGCAGGAGACAGCCCTAAGTAGGGGATACAGCCTAATCCGCTGGAGGAGCACCTGGTTCCCCCATCCACATGCACACCTGGACCCATGCACCGGGTTCATAATCAGGTACCAGGATTATCTGAACAGTGAAGGCCATGTTTCGGCCCTCTGCTATGACACTGCTGGACCTTACCCCTATCTCACCTCTTGTCATTCACGAGCTCTATTTATGCAGGAATTTAGCAAACTTTTCAGAAGAGTCTCAGGGGACAAATACCTGGACGCTTTACAGATTTTCCTGTGCCAGCTCTATAATGAAAACCGAAAAGCAATGGAGGGTAGAATTACTATTTTAATGCAGCATAATAACACCTTTAGAAATGCACAGAGCCATTACCTTTTCCAAAGTATTTTGCAAACCTTTTTACTGTGTTTTGTGTACTCATTTTCTCCTGGACCCATGCTGTGTGTATCTCTTTAGGTAAAATATCCCCTTTTCACTGAAGGACACACCAGCCTCATTTATCAGCTTATAGTTAAAAGAATGGGCTGTTATCGTTTATCGTGAAGAAACTACACAATGAAACAAAAGTATCAGGATTGCATACGATGAATCTAGGTATTTATATGGTTTTTTTAAGTCCCCGAGGGGATTCTAATCCCTGTGCAGGGGTATAAATAAAATAAGAATTGGCATAGCCAATCGGTCTCGTCAATGGATGTGTCTAATTACAGAGACGGCGAAAGTGGCGGGAATCGACCAATTAGCATGCAGCCTGCAGACAAAGGCTCGCAAATATGTTACAGTAATTTAAAGAATTTTGCATGCTGCAGTGGATAAGTGCTTTTTTTTAAACCTGGGAAATGTAAGTAGAGGGAGGATCAACTACAAAGGAAGAGAAATCATGTTAGCACAGAGTAATTACAAATACAGGAAGAGTGAAGTACAAGGGGGGGAAAGAAAGCACAGGACAGATAGGCCATAGTTACAGAAAATGCAAGTCTGTCCATTAGGAAAGAACACAGGGACATATTATCAAGGACTTGCGATAATCATTAGCGCTGTATTTTTTATCGCAGGTTTAGATCGCGGAGATAACGCGTTATTAGCAACGTCTATCTCCAAGGAGATAATAAACCAGCGATAGCAGCAATTTTCCATCAATAACGCGGGAATTCCAGCAATGAATTTCCATCGCTAAGGAAAAGGTCACTAATAGGCAGGTGAGGATTCAGCCGTAGAATCCACCTCCCATAGAAAACAACGGCTAGGTCAGGATTTTAGCAGGTGTTAAAATCCAGTGCTAATCGGGGTTAGCGCGAGTTTTTTTTATCACCTCGCTAATAGGGGGAAGTTGTGTCAGCGACTGTTTTCAATCGCTTTTAGTTGGGAACGCCTACCTTGCATGTCATTAGCGATAATTATTGCTGACATACAAGGCGATAGGAAAATCGGCCGCTATCGCCAGAAAGCTGTCACTAACGCCTGCTCACATATGCACGGGGAAGGCCCATAAAGAGTGTGCAACCAAGAGGGATAGAATGCAGGTGCCCATTCATGCAACCAGGAGCATACACACTAACACAAAGAGTAATGCACACCACATACATTAGGGAGTGCATACCTTCCCTGAAACAAACAGGGACAGGCAGAGAGTAGGCTTCACATACAATAGGGAGGGCCCTTAACTATAATGGGTGAGCGCTACTCTCCACAATGGAGAGATGGGTGCACGATAGACATTGTTACTGGTGGCTCAGGCTGCAGTGCGGTGCAGGGGGCTCCATGTACAGCTCCCCGGGGGAAGAAGCGAACAATTGTCATGCAGTGCTAGAGACAACTGCCAGAACAGTGCCTGCCAGCCAAAGTAATCCTGGACCCACCTGTTGATGCTGGCCAAGGCCGTGCAGGGCGAGGCAGTCAAGCTGAAGCAGTACTCATCCGGCCCACTGGCTTTTTCAGCTGCCATTTTCTTTTCCTCATCATAGAGTGTGACAGAGGAGGCAAAAGCAGCGCAAAGCAACACCCCATGAGACTTCATGGGAGTGCAGCCATGTGGGGCAGCGGTGGAGGATGGTAGTGTGTAGCAGCTCCAGGGAAAAAAGCATTTGCATCGGACTCAACCCAAAGCTGCTTCCTGTGATCCTGGCCCCCTCCGTGAACATGCGTGGACGTGAAGAGAGACCGGGGCTCGGGAGAAGCTGACACAGCACTCTGTATTTTATTTCTGTTTTTTTTTGGTGCGATGAAACAATAAACGTACGCTGCCCACCCAGATACACTTGCACAGTGAAACCACACCGCCGCCGTGATCCGTTGTCCCGGCCCTTCCCCATGCGCAGCCAATGATGAACGGAGAAGATCAAAAGCGGGACAATATTAGAAAAGAAAACGGCACTCGGAACGAAGGAAAACGCCAGCCCTCCTGAGGAGTGCTGGTAAACCAAGAAAAAAGAAGTTCCTAAAATTGTCATAAAATTAGGGCAAGTGGAGAGCTAGTGTACTTGGTCTCTGCTCTTGGAGAGAGGGGTAAACACAGGAAGAGGCATGACAAATGTATGCCATGGACAAATCGGGTAAAAGATTAGGAGAGCAGCGTATATGCTTGTTTCCAGTCCAGGGAGGACCTGGCCTGGCAGTTCAGGCTGGACTATTCCCATTGGGCGCAGGGTCAAGACTGATTTGCATATGGCTGGGTCCAAACTGGAATGGCATGGTGAGCAAAAAAACAATGGATTTAGGCCCAGATCTCTGTACTGGGGTGAATGTATGACATTGTCCTGCATTCTGTCCATCAATTGTTCTTTTTGCATTTGTCACCCCGAGTGGGCTGGGTATGCTCAGACGTGAGTCAAGCTATCCCTGCTGATGAGGGATGAAAGCTGAAACCGGTCCTAGGAGGGAAACATCCTTTACAACGCAACTGTTACGAAGCACTACCATTACGACGCAACCATTACAACGCAAGTCATTACAACGCATTGCGCTGGGGGGCGCTCTAGGATAGGGAATAGTTTTAATTTACTATCCAACACCTTCCCTACCATCCACGGGGACTGGAGTTGGAATAGTAAATTAAACTATTCACTATCCAGCACTCCCCAACGCAAGTCGTTGTAACGACTTGCGTTGTAAAACTTGCGTCGTGAAAGCATGCGTTGTAATAGCATGCCTTGTAACGACATACATCCGTCCTCGGATGCTTGTTTCCAGTCCAGGGAGGACCTGGCCTGGCAGTTCGGGCTGGACTGTTCCCATTGAGCGCAGGGTCAAGACTGATTAGCATATGGCTAGGTCCAAACTGGAATGGCATGGCGAGCAAAAAAACGATGGATTTAGGCCCAGATCTCTGTACTGGGGTGAACATATGACATTGTTTTGTATTCTGTCCAACAATTGCTCTTTTTGCATTTGTCACCCAGAGTGGGACGGGTATGCTCAGACGTGAATCCCGTGCTGTGAGTCCCGTGTTCTCCATGCCACTGCAGTCAAGCTATCCTGGCTGATGTGGGCTGAAAGCCCTAAACCGGTCCTAGGATGCTTGTTTCCAGTCCAGGGAGGACCTGACCTGGCAGTTCAGCTGGACTGTTCCCATTGGGTGCAGGGTCAAGACTGATTTGCATATGGCTGGGTCCAAACTGGAATGGCATGGTGAGCAAAAAAACAATGGATTTAGACCCATACCTCTGTACTGCGGCGAATGTATGACATTTTTCTGCATTTTGTCCTTCAATTGTTCTCTTTTCACAAAGTAGATACAGCATGTCTCTTTCAGATGGCACAGGCACTTTCTACTGCAGTGACCTAAACATATAGGATGGACGAATTCAATCAGCTACTGAATGAGTATTTTCTCTGTAGTATATAGTGCCAAAATATCATAACAAAAGTATTGTCTACACTGACAGAAATAGTATGTCTTATTTTTGTAAACGATATTTAGGGCCTACTGTTCCTTTCAGACTACATTATTGGCAAAAATATTCTGATACACAATACAACCCCATTTAGTGAGCATGAAATGCAATATAACTGTTTGCAAATAGTTTGAGTGGCTGAGAGAGGGGTTTAAGTGATTCCTTCCTGACACTAGGATGGAAGTAGTTGCCATCCCTGTAGGTGAATCTGTTTTCAAGATTGAAGACTTTTGACACTGGCCCCGTGGCACACTAGCGGAGACTGTTGTGACAGTGGCCCTTTAAGAGACGGCCTTAGTGGCCATATGAGGTCTTCATGACCTGTTGCATCTCTACCAGATGACAATCCTGTCTTGATACCTCTGACTTCATAACAGACAGCAAGGATTGGTGTACCGTCCCCACCATTCCTCCTAGACGAGGCACGACAGAGTAAAGCTGAAGCGCTGACCTGCTGTACAAGACAATGTTCCAAACACTCTAATGATGCTCTCATCCCAATTATAGCTCTGGGAAGGCACCTAGCCTCTTGGGTGACTTGATCCTAGGCCTCACCTGTAGCTGTACATGGATAGAGAAGGACGGCTGGCTCCATGCTCTTGAGTCATCTGTGGACTCAGGTGGTCAGGTAACCAGAGTGAATTCTTCTATTACATGGGAACATCACCACAGTCTAGAGGCAATGTGGACGGCAGACGTCACTGAAATCCTCCGAAAGGGAGGACAGAGATGTGTTCGTGTTCAGACACTCATTACATTGAGAAGCCGGTCTTTAGTCTTTCTCTGGAACTGGCCGTTTATCCCAGGGTAATAAAGGATTTTATATAAACCAACAAAGTCCCAAATGTACTAAATAACCACGCAGTGCAGGAGCCGCAAATGTTGTGCTGAGCTGCATGAGAAGGAGAGAGCGGGAGAGCGCAATATTTCAGAAATATGGCACTCTCCTCCCTAGCGCAGAAATGTGCTGCCATGTGCCACTATAGTGCAAAGGTGTCTGCGTGAGTCAAGCATAGGTTTTGTACTGGAAGGTTAGCCTTCACGTACAAAATGCTATGCTTAGGCTAACTTTAAAACTTTTCCCACCTTTCATATGTGCTGTGCAGTGGAGCACACATGCAAGGTTAGAAAAGAAAGGAGAAATAAAATCATTTTACTGTTATAGCACCTGATTCAAGTGGGTTCTATCTTTTGACGCAAAACCCTGTCAACTTTTATTAGTAAATAGGGTTTTGCAACAAAAACCTTGGGTGCCCATCCCCCATCTATGAAATGCCCCCTTGATACTAAGTAATGCAAAGCAGCGCTCTGCACTGCTTTGCACTGCTTTCAAGTGATTTTCCAGCACAAAACATGTTTAGGGGTGGAAAGTAAATTAGTAAAAAAAGATTTTGCGTTGATTTGCGTCACTTTTGAGTAGCAAACACAGCTGTAAATCTTAGTAAATATACCCTAAAATTTCTTACAATTTTCCTGCTAGTGCACCTGGGCAGGGTGTCAGGAAGAGATGGATAGACCTTGTCACATGCAGCATAGATTATCCTAAGGTAATTTTAGGGTGATGGCTTTAACCATGCACATGTGCAGCCTGTGTTTTGGTATCCAAATGACTACCTATTTCCATCCTCACTGTTTATCCTGAACCACCCCATCAGAAGGCTGCTGCTGTTACCCTCTTGACAGGTAGGACTGTTCTATTATGCCTTACACATCAGCTTACACCTTCAGGACCCCTTCTGAGACGTGCATTAAACCATTCCTTTTCTAGGGCTCGGGCCTAGCATACACTGCGCATGCAGTGTCGCGCAGCGAGAGTCCTTTTCCCAGGGTTTAGAAAATGGACCTGGAAATTCCACGCAGCTCGTGCGTGTTATTTTCTAGGTCCATTTTCATTGGCCTTTCAGTGCGTGTGTTTTTAAAACAGAACACGCAATAGGCCATGGGAGGTCGCGTAGCTCCGCCCATGGCCTATTGGTGTCTGTTACGCGAACCAGAGGCCATATATCTTCAATTATCGCGGCCGTCAGGGTCGTGGTAATTGAAGACATATGCTGGCAGTGGCGCGCGCGTGCGCACCACTCGCCGTTTTTTTTTTTACAAAAGCAATCTCTGTAATGAGCGTTGCTTCCAGCAGGCTCTATTGCACGAATGTGCATTGTATTTTGTATTGTGGTAGTATTGATTGAACGCGTTCTGAAATGTATGTGGAGTTATGTTATGCTGTTTCACACATGTGATGAGGTGTGGCTTGCCTTACAAGCCGTCTCGCAAGCTGCTCTACAAACTTTGCTGCGAGCTGCCTTGCAATCTGTCATGCAGTGTGCACTGAAGTGGACACGCTGTCCGTCATGCAGGTGTCCATGCGGCGGTCATGCAGACCTCACTTCTAAGAGATCATGCATGCATATAAATAAATATGTGCACGCACATATGTGTAACTGGAAATTTATGGGTTAGAAGCCCCCTGGCAACAAAAGTAGGAGTAGCACTAATTCATAACTTAGTCTGCTTGTGGTTCATGGAAAACGATATATATTGCATTTCAGCATTATTATACGTGTGGCAACTAAGAAAGGCGAAATACTCCACACATGTTTTTGTCAGTGGGATATTGTAGTACACTAGCTAATAGCAACTGAATTTCAAAGTGCAAACTATCACTGGATGAAACCTAAGTACATGCACTATATAATACTTAAGGGTAATTCAGGCAAACTGAGAAAATGTACAGTAACCAGATTTTTCCTCTTTGAGTTTATTTTGAGATTAAAGTGAATACCTTAATGTGCAACAGTGGATTACTACATCAGTGATGTAGTAAAGTCACATCACATACAGCTAATTCTGTTTACTTAACCTCTAGCAAATGACTGCATGAAAAAATCCACAAAATGGCAAACCAATAGTTTTGCCACTCGTTATCTTATATGTTTAATGGCATAAGTCTAAATCAAGAGAAATAGCTACAGGTAACAGATGGTCATTTCATCAGTATGTTGCTGCAAAATCTAAATGACTCTGAATCAGTTTGCAGTATCGAGGAACTATAGGCTCAACATGCACAGTAGGTAACACAAACCTGTTTCCTCTGTGGAACGTTGTGATAAATGTCCGACAAAAAACACAATTTAGTAGCTGCATCCTTCCTGGAACTCAATCATCATAATATGTAAAGCGCTCTTTCACATTTGGGTGAAGGCTGGCGCTATATCAAACAGCACTCCTCTCTCCACCCACCGCACTGGCTAGCCTCCTCCCCCGGGCACACTTCACCTGCCCTCCGCCGTGGTTTGCTTTCCATGCCTCGCCCGTCTCCCAGCACGGGCTCTCCCTTTTATCGCGAGCCTTTCCCCCATCACTTCGGCACTACCTCCCGCACCCTTTTTCATCTGCCAGCACTGGATCACTCTGCCCCTTACCGCTGGTTCTCACCCCTCTTGCTCCTCAGCCCTCGCTACCTCTCCCCCTCCCCGGACGCACTCTCCATTCTCTGCCCACAACCAGCTGTAACTCTGAACCCGACTCCGCCGTCACTCTCTCTCCCGCCTATCTCTCACCCTCCCCGGCACCGACTTCAATCTCCCTTTCCCCTTCACCACTGCCCCCCACCCCCTCCCCCGCCCGAGCACGGGTTCGGACTGTAGCCTCTCCTTTGTCCAGTAATAGTATTTTCTCCTCTACTTTTTTTGCACTTACTTTGATTATTTTTCTCTCGCCCTGTTCCTCGATTACCTCCCCCTCTATCCTCCAGCACCGCCCCCTCACACTCCTGTCATCCAGGAGTAGCTCGCTGTTTTTTCTCTCCCACATCTCCAACACCTCTATTCCCCCTCCTGACACTCTCTCCAGCACTAGCTCGCGCTCCCTCACCCACCCTTTCCCCTCTGTCACCAAATCTCCAGCCCCCCTCAGCAGTGTGATCAGTATGTGGGTGTCCAGGGCCAGCAGTGTGTGAGTGTGCAGGGCCAGCAGAGTGTGAGTATGCAGGGTGAGCAGAGGGTGAGTATGCAGGGTGATCAGTATGTGAGTATGCAGGGTGATCAGTATGTGGGTGTCCAGGGCCATCAGTGTGTGAGTGTGCATGGCCAGCAGAGTGTGAGTATGCAGGGTGAGCAGTGTGAGTATATAGGGTGAGCAGTGTTTAAGTATGCAGGGTGATCAGTATGTGAGTATGCAGGGTGAGCAGTGTTTGAGTATGCAGGGTGATCAGTATGTTAGTATGCAGGGTGATCAGTATGTGGGTGTCAAGGGCCAGCAGTGTGTGAGTGTGCAGGCTGAGCAGAGTGTGAGTATGCAGGGTGAGCAGTGTGAGTATGCAGGGTGAGCAGTGTTTGAGTATGCAGGGTGAGCAGAGTGAGTATGCAGGGTGAGCAGTGTTTGAGTAGGCAGGGTGATCAGTATGTGAGTATGCAGGGTGATCAGTATGTGGGTGTCCAGTGCCAGCAGTGTGTGAGTGTGCAGGGTGAGCAGAGTGTGAGTATGCAGGGTGAGCAGAGTGAGTATGCAGGGTGAGCAGTGTTTGAGTATGCAGGGTGATCAGTATGTGAGTATGCAGGGTGATCAGTATGTGGGTGTCCAGGGCCAGCAGTGTGTGAGTGTGCAGGGTGTGCAGAGTGTGAGTATGCAGGGTGAGCAGAGTGAGTATGCAGGGTGAGCAGTTTTTGAGTAGGCAGGGTGAGCAGTATGTGAGTATGCAGGGTGATCAGTATTTGGGGGTCCAGGGCCAACAGCGTGTGAGTGTGCAGGGCCAGCAGAGTGGGAGTGTGCATGGCGAGCAGAGTGTGAGTGTGCATGGCGAGCAGAGTGTGAGTATGCAGGGTGATCAGTATGTGAGTATGCAGGGTGAGCAGTGTTTGAGTATGCAGGGTGATCAGTATGTTAGTATGCAGGGTGATCAGTATGTGGGTATCAAGGGCCAGCAGTGTTTGAGTATGCAGGGTGAGCAGTGTTTGAGTATGCAGGGTGAGCAGTGTTTGAGTATGCAGGGTGATCAGTATGTGAGTATGCAGGGTGATCAGTATGTGGGTGTCCAGGGCCAGCAGTGTGTGAGTGTGCAGGGTGAGCAGAGTGTGAGTATGCAGGGTGAGCAGAGTTATATGCAGGGTGAGCAGTGTTTGAGTAGGCAGGGTGAGCAGTATGTGAGTATGCAGGGTGATCAGTATTTGGGGGTCCAGGGCCAGCAGCGTGTGAGTGTGCAGGGCCAGCAGAGTGTGAGTGTGCATGGCGAGCAGAGTGTGAGTATGCAGGGTGAGCAGTGTGAGTATGCAGGGTGAGCAGTGTTTGAGTATGCAGGGTGAGCAGAGTGAGTATGCAGGGTGAGCAGTGTTTGAGTAGGCAGGGTGATCAGTATGTGAGTATGCAGGGTGATCAGTATGTGGGTGTCCAGGGCCAGCAGTGTGTGAGTGTGCAGGCTGAGCAGAGTGTGAGTATGCAGGGTGAGCAGTGTGAGTATGCAGGGTGAGCAGTGTTTGAGTATGCAGGGTGAGCAGAGTGAGTATGCAGGGTGAGCAGTGTTTGAGTAGGCAGGGTGATCAGTATGTGAGTATGCAGGGTGATCAGTATGTGGGTGTCCAGTGCCAGCAGTGTGTGAGTGTGCAGGGTGAGCAGAGTGTGAGTATGCAGGGTGAGCAGAGTGAGTATGCAGGGTGAGCAGTGTTTGAGTATGCAGGGTGATCAGTATGTGAGTATGCAGGGTGATCAGTATGTGGGTGTCCAGGGCCAGCAGTGTGTGAGTGTGCAGGGTGTGCAGAGTGTGAGTATGCAGGGTGAGCAGAGTGAGTATGCAGGGTGAGCAGTTTTTGAGTAGGCAGGGTGAGCAGTATGTGAGTATGCAGGGTGATCAGTATTTGGGGGTCCAGGGCCAACAGCGTGTGAGTGTGCAGGGCCAGCAGAGTGGGAGTGTGCATGGCGAGCAGAGTGTGAGTGTGCATGGCGAGCAGAGTGTGAGTATGCAGGGTGATCAGTATGTGAGTATGCAGGGTGAGCAGTGTTTGAGTATGCAGGGTGATCAGTATGTTAGTATGCAGGGTGATCAGTATGTGGGTATCAAGGGCCAGCAGTGTTTGAGTATGCAGGGTGAGCAGTGTTTGAGTATGCAGGGTGAGCAGTGTTTGAGTATGCAGGGTGATCAGTATGTGAGTATGCAGGGTGATCAGTATGTGGGTGTCCAGGGCCAGCAGTGTGTGAGTGTGCAGGGTGAGCAGAGTGTGAGTATGCAGGGTGAGCAGAGTTATATGCAGGGTGAGCAGTGTTTGAGTAGGCAGGGTGAGCAGTATGTGAGTATGCAGGGTGATCAGTATTTGGGGGTCCAGGGCCAGCAGCGTGTGAGTGTGCAGGGCCAGCAGAGTGTGAGTGTGCATGGCGAGCAGAGTGTGAGTATGCAGGGTGAGCAGTGTGAGTATGCAGGGTGAGCAGTGTTTGAGTATGCAGGGTGAGCAGAGTGAGTATGCAGGGTGAGCAGTGTTTGAGTAGGCAGGGTGATCAGTAGGTGAGTATGCAGGGTGATCAGTATGTGGGTGTCCAGGGCCAGCAGTGTGTGAGTGTGCAGGGTGAGCAGAGTGTGAGTATGCAGGGTGAGCAGAGTGAGTATGCAGGGTGAGCAGTGTTTGAGTATGCAGGGTGATCAGTATGTGAGTATGCAGGGTGATCAGTATGTGGGTGTCCAGAGCCAGCAGTGTGTGAGTGTGCAGGGCCAGCAGAGTGTGAGTATGCAGGGTGAGCAGAGGGTGAGTATGCAGGGTGATCAGTATGTGAGTATGCAGGGTGATCAGTATGTGGGTGTCCAGGGCCAGCAGTGTGTGTGTGTGCATGGCCAGCAGAGTGTGAGTATGCAGGGTGAGCAGTGTGAGTATGCAGGGTGAGCAGTGTTTAAGTATGCAGGGTGATCAGTATGTGAGTATGCAGGGTGAGCAGTGTTTGAGTATGCAGGGTGATCAGTATGTTAGTATGCAGGGTGATCAGTATGTGGGTGTCAAGGGCCAGCAGTGTTTGAGTATGCAGGGTGAGCAGTGTTTGAGTATGCAGGGTGATCAGTATGTGAGTATGCAGGGTGATCAGTATGTGGGTGTCCAGGGCCAGCAGTGTGTGAGTGTGCAGGCTGAGCAGAGTGTGAGTATGCAGGGTGAGCAGAGTGAGTATGCAGGGTGAGCAGTGTTTGAGTAGGCAGGGTGAGCAGTATGTGAGTATGCAGGGTGATCAGTATTTGGGGGTCCAGGGCCAGCAGCGTGTGAGTGTGCAGGGCCAGCAGAGAGTGAGTGTGCATGGCGAGCAGAGTGTGAGTATGCAGGGTGAGCAGTGTGAGTATGCAGGGTGAGCAGTGTTTGAGTATGCAGGGTGAGCAGAGTGAGTATGCAGGGTGAGCAGTGTTTGAGTAGGCAGGGTGATCAGTATGTGAGTATGCAGGGTGATCAGTATGTGGGTGTCCAGGGCCAGCAGTGTGTGAGTGTGCAGGGTGAGCAGAGTGTGAGTATGCAGGGTGAGCAGAGTGAGTATGCAGGGTGAGCAGTGTTTGAGTATGCAGGGTGATCAGTATGTGAGTATGCAGGGTGATCAGTATGTGGGTGTCCAGGACCAGCAGTGTGTGAGTGTGCAGGGTGAGCAGAGTGTGAGTATGCAGGGTGAGCAGAGTGAGTATGCAGGATGAGCAGTTTTTGAGTAGGCAGGGTGAGCAGTATGTGAGTATGCAGGGTGATCAGTATTTGGGGGTCCAGGGCCAGCAGCGTGTGAGTGTGCAGGGCCAGCAGAGTGTGAGTGTGCATGGCGAGCAGAGTGTGAGTGTGCATGGCGAGCAGAGTGTGAGTATGCAGGGTGATCAGTATGTGAGTATGCAGGGTGAGCAGTGTTTGAGTATGCAGGGTGATCAGTATGTTAGTATGCAGGGTGATCAGTATGTGGGTATCAAGGGCCAGCAGTGTTTGAGTATGCAGGGTGAGCAGTGTTTGAGTATGCAGGGTGAGCAGTGTTTGAGTATGCAGGGTGATCAGTATGTGAGTATGCAGGGTGATCAGTATGTGGGTGTCCAGGGCCAGCAGTGTGTGAGTGTGCAGGGTGAGCAGAGTGTGAGTATGCAGGGTGAGCAGAGTTATATGCAGGGTGAGCAGTGTTTGAGTAGGCAGGGTGAGCAGTATGTGAGTATGCAGGGTGATCAGTATTTGGAGGTCCAGGGCCAGCAGCGTGTGAGTGTGCAGGGCCAGCAGAGTGTGAGTGTGCATGGCGAGCAGAGTGTGAGTATGCAGGGTGAGCAGTGTGAGTATGCAGGGTGAGCAGTGTTTGAGTATGCAGGGTGAGCAGAGTGAGTATGCAGGGTGAGCAGTGTTTGGGTAGGCAGGGTGATCAGTAGGTGAGTATGCAGGGTGATCAGTATGTGGGTGTCCAGGGCCAGCAGTGTGTGAGTGTGCAGGGTGAGCAGAGTGTGAGTATGCAGGGTGAGCAGAGTGAGTATGCAGGGTGAGCAGTGTTTGAGTATGCAGGGTGATCAGTATGTGATTATGCAGGGTGATCAGTATGTGGGTGTCCAGGGCCAGCAGTGTGTGAGTGTGCAGGGTGAGCAGAGTGTGAGTATGCAGGGTGAGCAGAGTGAGTATGCAGGGTGAGAAGTGTTTGAGTAGGCAGGGTGAGCAGTATGTGAGTATGCAGGGTGATCAGTATTTGGGGGTCCAGGGCCAGCAGCGTGTGAGTGTGCAGGGCCAGCAGATTGTGAGTGTGCATGGCGAGCAGAGTGTGAGTATGCAGGGTGAGCAGTGTGAGTATGCAGGGTGAGCAGTGTTTGAGTATGCAGGGTGAGCAGTGTTTGAGTATGCAGGGTGATCAGTGTGTGGGTGTCCAGGGCCAGCAGTGTGTGAGAGTGCAGGATGAGCAGAGTATGCAGGGTGATCAGTATGTGAGTATGCAGGGTGATCAGTATGTGGGAGTCCAGGGCCAGCAGTTTGTGAGTGTGCAGAGTGAGCAGTGTGTGAGTATGCAGGGTGATCAGTATGTGGGTGTCCAGGGCCAGCAGTGTGTGAGTGTGCAGGGTGATCAGTATGTCTGTGTGTGAGTGTGCAGAGTGAGCAGTGTGTGAGTATGCACGGTGATCAGTGTGTAAGTATGCAGGGCGAGCAGTGTGTGAGTATGCAGGTTGCACGCTTTCACCAGGCATGCACAACCAGCCGTCAGTGCACGCTTCCACCAGGCACACACACACCACCAGCCGTCAGTGCACCCTTTCACCAGGCAAACACACCACCAGCCGTCAGTGCATGCTTTCACCAAGCACACACACCACCAGCTGTCTGTGCACGCTTTCGTCAGGCACACACACCACCAGCCGTCAGTGCACGCTTCCACCAGGCACACACACACCACCAGCCGGCAGTGTACACTTCCACCAGGCACGCACACCACCAGCCATCTGTGCACAATTTCACCAGGCACACACACCACCAGCCATCAGTGCACACATCAATTGTTAACGCATCCACAATTAACTTTTGTATCAATCGCAGTATGGTGCAATTTACTTTTAAACATATTCATCTTAAGCGCAGCATGCCACCATTGCTACAATTCCAATCCAACCCTCAACACATGGCGAAAAGACATTGTGTTGTATGTAGAATAAGACCTTCTGAAGACTCCATGCAGGTAAACAGGTAATGCCATTTGCTCTAACTCAAATAAATCCGAGACCTATTGCATTTCCAATGCTTGTCTTTCATTGAAGCTTGCTGCCCTGCCCTGCCTTCTGCAGCACCCTGCGGCCTCCATCTCATTCTGACTGGTCCTTCTTCTGTGGCTGCAGCCCTGGCTTCTCTGCTCAACCCTGCCAGCTTTCACTGCTCCCAGGCTGTTCAGCCCATTCTGGTTTCATCTCTTGCATCACAGGCAGTAAACTTAAGGGGAGCATTCATCTCAAATTTTAGTTGACAATTCCATTCTGTAGTATATTGTCCTCGTGTGCTGAAAGTGTCCCAGACTGTGGATTCATCTGCCAGGATGTGGGGCTTGCCATCACCTGACACATGAGCTTAGAGCATTTTGCAGAGCAGTTGGTGAACTAAGCAGCATGGGGGCAAAGGTCAGAGGAGGGCATAAAACTGTCCTCACCAGCTCTGGGCTGATTCGTTTGCTTAGGACTGTGATCCTTAAAACACACAAATGGAACTTGAGACTGTGTTAAATCTTGAATCTCTGCTTAGTTATTGCATCTGGTGGCAAATGAATTTGCAGCAGCAGGACCCTGTCAAAATCATAAATAAAAGATGCTTCTTGGCAGTCGTTCTACTTTGACAAATAAGTCTACGCTAAAAAAATGATACCTAGAATTATATTTTACCATCAGTGTGAGAATAAAATAAACACTTTTGTCTTCTTGTTACTGTCATAAAATGAAATGAATTCAGTCAAACACACACAATATATCTGTCAAAACAAGACTGATATTCCACAAGAGAATTGCAAACTAGTGTCTGATACAGCCTACTGGCTTCCTGTGAGCACAGACTCGTGACGTGAGCAGTGTGGCTGCTGCTCCATGAAGGTTCTTGCATAGTATAGACCGCAAAATGAATTGCACGCGACACAAAGATTTGTACAAGATTACACAATCTGGTTAAGTGGAGAAGCCGGGATCTAGATGTATATCTCACGCTATTGAAGTTATCACCTTACACACTGCCCACATCTCCATGTTCCACCGCTCTCCTCACAGTCATCATATACATTTATATAAATAGACACAGGGAAAATAGAATTATAGCCCAGCGCTATTTCTCAAAACCCCATTTCCTTTACAAGGAATAATCGATATGGTCCACTTTATTTCATGTTCTGAGAAGCATACACAAAGAGATGTGGAAGTCCATATAAAATCTTTATTTTCAAAAGCTCCTTTGCTTTCGATATTATTCAAAGTTCTCCTTTAAATGCATACGTTCAATCAAAGTTCCCCAATAAATGCATAAGTTCCATAGCCAGCCAACACGTGTTTCACGAGTTTCTTGCTTCTTCAGGGCTGTTTTATGAAAACAGAAATGATATGCTCTCAATATCAACATACTAAAAAACATTATGAACAAAATTGTAACTAAAGACATAATACAATTTTCTTCAACTAGCTCAAACCATGAAAATACAATGTTATTATACATATATATATATACCATCTCTTCACAATATAAAAGGTAAATGTAGAAGGGAAAAAAACTGAAAAAACAAAAAACATTACACAAAACGTTTTAGAAAAAGAGTCTTATTAGAGTGTATACAAAATACACAACATCAAAACAAACAAGATGATGGACGGAATGTTGCACAATGGCAAAAAATCACCCCAGTCACAGATCTGGGTTTAATCCATCGTTATTTTGCTCACCAAGCCACCCCAGTTCAGACATGGCCATATGCAAATCAGTCTTGACCCTGTGCCTCATGGGAACAGTCCAGACCGAACTGCCAAGCCATGTCTTCACTGGACCGGAATCAAGCATCCTAGGACCAGTTTCTGGCTATCAGCCTTCTTCAGCCAGGATAGCTTGACTCCAGTGGCTTAGTGAGCACGGGACCCACGTCTGGGCATACCCTTCCCCATAGGGTGAACAACAAAACAAACAAGATAGCGATGGATTAAACCCAGATCTGTGACTGGGGGTGAATGTTTTGCCAATGTGCAACATTCCGTCCATCACCTTGTGTGTTTTGCAAAATACATAACATTACATTTCTATAAATCCTCTCACCCAGTATGGATACAACAAATTTGTATTTTTTCGCAATGCTTGAAAATGTCTAAGCCACATCCATAATTATCCACTTTATAATTATTAGAGGATCTACTAAGATTGCAATTGGTTACACCACTGTAATCTAATGAATGGAGTACAATAACAAGTTACCAGAGAAGCCATACATAGGACTTGCCATTCAATGACCTGGATAGTTGTAAAGAACTCTAACATGCCCCTAACCCCTGACTGGTTTTCTCATGTGTATTTGTTACATTGCTAGTAGAGCTACAGGCCTCATCAAAGTGTACCTATAATATTGTACATCCAATCTTGAGTCCATGATTGTGGGCCTTATATCCTATTCTAGACTGTTTGAAAGGGGTATTTACGATCAAACAGGCCCTCCTGCAGCTGGGCACAACTTTTCTGGAGACCCTTCTGATGTGCAGAGGCACCTGTGCCCTTCAGGGGTGCTCGTGCTTCCGTGAAGGTCAGACTGGTTGTGTGAACAGCAGATGTTTTAATGCACGAGCCCAGATTTTGTCATGGAATTGTAAACACGATAGTACAGAAGATGGAAACAGCTGGAGCCTTAACTCAGTTGAGCACATGTTTGTAAACAGCATTTGATTTTCCATGTTTTTTAAAACTAAGCATATATAATTTGTCATTGCTTTACATATGAACCTGTGATGTTGACATTGTTTCTCCTACTAACCGCTGTATTTGTTATTTTATCTTCTTTGTGCATATAAATGATAAACGAAGGGGGGGTGAAAGGGAGGAAAATGAACAAATGCAATTATAGTTGATGTTTCAGTATAGCAGAGTGGAGGAGAGAAACCTTGCCAGGCCCTTCCATCAAAAGACACACAATTGATGGACGGAATGCAGAACAAATCAAAACATTCACCCCCAGTTAAGAGATCTGGGTTAAATCCATCATTATTTTGCTCACCATGCCACCCCGGTTTAGACCTGGCCATATGCAAATCAGTCTTGACCCTGTGCCTCATGGGAACAGTCCAGCACTAACTGCCAAGCCAGATCCTCCGGCAAAGTATTATTTCAGAGCTAACCTAGTTGAAAGTTGGCCCACCGTTCTGTGGGGATACCAGAAGGCAGTGAGAGTGGCTGTACGACTGGGTAGGAGAATCTCTGAAGGTGGGTACCAAAGTTATTTTGTTAGCACAGGGATGAAAATCCCTACCAAGAAAATCCACTAATCTGGAGCTGATGCATCTATACTTACTGGTCATTCTTCTTGGCCATTTTATCTGGTGCTCGATTGTCATCTGTCCATCCCTGAGGCATCATCCACCATCACCTTGTACATAACCAGGAGGTGGTCCTAGGTTCTTCACAATTACCTCATGCTGAGGGATCTTCTGCTTCTTCAGACAGACGAGACGTATGGGAAAGCACCATCACTTTTTAACCTTCATTTGTTTTTTAGTAGTTACATTTTTTGTAGGTCGCGTGCTTCTCTGCTGTCAGCCCTAAAAAGAGAGAGGACGTGGCCTAACGGCCAGAGCTGCTGACTTTGAAGCTGGGGAACCAGGTTCGAGTCTCGGCGTCGGCTCAGCATCCCGTGATTCTGGGCAAATCACTTAATCTTCCTGTGCCTACCAAAAATGAATGTGTCCTTGTGTAATGTAGCTGGTGCTCATGTAAAGTGCTCCAATTCCTTTGGGTCGGGTTTGTGCTATATAAAACCGCAACAACAAAAAACCTGCGGTGCATTGTGACTTGATCGATAATTCTACTTCTGCTCCTCCCATTCTTTTAGGGAGTCGTTCGCCAATCCCTTTTGTGACCAATTAGCCGTCAAGGCCCCCTATGATCAACATCATGTAAAGGCAGTCTTTCCTCTTACCCAGTAGCGTATGGCATTCTGGGAAATCCCAGCATGCAAAGTGCTTCTGACTAAAAAGCCAGGCCTGGAGGAAGGTGTCTGACATAATAAGGGGGGCACTCAGGAGCTTAATAATGGCCCCTGTTTTCCCCTGCAGTGTGATGGTGCCAACCTTTCAGGGGGGCCCAAAATGATTCAGAGGGACGCTATTCAGCTCACAGCCAATCAATATCTGTGGAATATGGGAAACTAAGGAGACCCTCTTCACATTTTACACGGGCGCCCCATCATTTTGTGTTATGCCACTGGGGGCGCTTGGCAGATATGCGAGCCCAGAGCTATTGAATACATCTGCATGTGACAAAATTAGCCACACCCCTGAATGTCCCCAGTTAGGATTATTTATTATTTTTATGTGTGTGAGTACATGGTCTTTCAGGGCCCCCATTGTGCAATGGCTCCTATGGAAGCCACATATCTATCACTCCCTTGACCATGGCCATGCTGCACTGGGGTA
This sequence comes from Lissotriton helveticus, assembly GCF_964261635.1. Taxonomy (NCBI): domain Eukaryota; kingdom Metazoa; phylum Chordata; class Amphibia; order Caudata; family Salamandridae; genus Lissotriton; species Lissotriton helveticus. The sequence goes on from NC_136064.1 coordinate 73,564,293, forward strand.
ATGTGTGCAGGTGCATTAGCATCTGAGACAGAGGTGACATTGTCTCCAGTCCTGAATGGTCTTAGTCTAGCACCCACCTGTAGGCCTTCCTGACAGGCTGTGGCCCAGAGCTTTGCCCACTGTGCTCTCTTGAAAGAGAGGGTGATTTACCACTGTTTACAGTCATGATTCATGTGGGTCAGATCATGGCCATCAGGGAAGCTCACCTCACACACAACAAATATAGTCCAGGAAGTGGCTGACGTGAGCCCCCACACTCATAGCAGGTCAACATGCGTAGTAGGCGCACGAGCTCCCCTCGCGCAGAATGGATGAGGGTCCTGAGGTTTGTAGGATGGACTTACACAAAACAGGCCTGCCTTCCACCTGGCCCATATTACAGGGCACCTTCAACTCTCGCCTTTGCGCCACCAGTGCTTTCATTCTGGGGTTCTGCAGGTATGGGCCCACAGCTCACATGGCTATTGGCTTAAACCCCAGAACTGGCTCAAGGTATCACACAGAACACTTGATACATGAACAGTTCTTTTTGAGAAGCAGCTATTCAAAACCTCCTGAAATCTAGACTCTGCTGTTTACTGTTCCCAGCAATCAAAGCATGTCATGGGGAGGTGAGAGGACGTAGGGGTGTGGTTAGCGCCCTCCAGTGTCCGTGGGGTTCAGTGCTCCAATACGGAGTGCTTTACTGGGCGCGTATTGGTACCTATGCACAGTGATGGGGTAGGGTTCTCCTGTGTCCTATGTCCAATTGCAATATTCATTGAAACATGAGACTGACTCAAGACACTGAAGTAGAATTTTCTAAATACTGTTTCCAGAGTGCCTGTCCATGAACCTTGGTTTATGCTTGGCAGTGGGTGGACAATCAGGATGGTATGGGACTGTGCCCTTATTGTTTGAGTTAGATTCCAATACATGGAGTACTGATTGGCAGTTGGGACTTGGGTGAATGCTTATGGGCTTGGCAGTAGTGGGCGCTGTCATGAGCGTTAATACATACATTGTTGTTTAGAGAACATGCACTAGGGGGCTGTCGTCAGATCCAGGGTTAGCTCGCAGCAGGCCTGCATGGAGTCTCTCCAAATGTTGCAGACTGGTCCTTGGGTATAGTCTGTGGCTTTACACGCTTCTCTTCCTTTGGATCTTAGCTGCAGGTTCAGGGTTGATTGATAGGACCTTGGGTTATCACAGCTTAGGGTGCTGTAGCCAGATCTTGAGTGAGGGGCCCGAGGTACTTCGCCTGCATGGTTGATTGGGTCTTTGATCAGTCTGTAGACAGGGCAGGCTACTGTACAGTTGTCTGTGGAATGCAAAGTGAGTATCCATGTTTCCATGGTTTACAAGTGGTGATATGTGTAGTGTCTTGTAAATAAAAGAAAACTCAAACTCTTTTGGTTCCCACTGCACACCGTAGGCCTATGATGTAAGCATTAGAGAGATGAGTTGAAGGCAAGCTTAGAATATTGAGTTCTCACTTACACACTGCAGAATAAAGACTTGTAAAATTACCCTCTGTGTGTGGCGTGGTTATTGGTGAGTGCCTGGGCTGGTAGGATGCTACAGTATGCATTAGTGGCCACTGATTGGCAACATTTTCCAGAGCTAGCTCTGTCCCCTCCTGCACTGGGTGTGTGATTAGTACTTACCAGTATGCTAGTCAAAGTCTTCTTGCATGTCATTAAGCTAGGGGGAGACAAGAGCCTTGTACCAGGGTTTGGGGTGAACCCATTACACCTACTGCCTGAAGGCCTTCATTAATAGTGCCTGGACATCTGGGGATCCACAACGCATGCATACTGAATGATTGCTTGCACAGGTGGCTTGTGGACAGCTTCTCTTAAATTGGACCGTCAAGGTGGTCAGAAGATACAGCTGCATCCATACACAAAGGGCACGGTGATCCTCACTGCAGTGCAATGGAACAGGCTGATAGCGAGCTGAGTATGAAAGAATTTAAGGAAAGAATTATTATGAAAACATCTTGGAGGACAATTGTTTTGAAAGTGGTCTTTCCAGTAGTATTTCAATGCAATAATCTTTTGACCAATGTGATGTGTGATTTCATATTTAAGATGCTCCGTTTTGCTGTATTTGCTTTTGAAAAAAATCTGTAACTCACCAAAGCCCCTGAGATAACTTGAATATCTATGCACTTTGAGCCAGTCTGGTGGGTGGCATATACCCAAACTATATATCATCTGCTAGAAAACAGTCTTTGGGACAGGGCCTATAATCTCCTTTGAAATTGACTTTGCAAGCTATCTACCTTGGAACAACGTGTTGGGGTTGGTTGGTATGCTTCCTCTGAATAACAAACACTTGCAATGAGTTCGTTTGAGAAGAATGCACCATTTATTATGTTTTCAGTCTTACTTTGTTCCGATGGTTGTTTTCCACAATGATTTAAAAAAATGTTTTTTTGCAACATCTATTTAATTCACAGTCAAGATCCATAACGTGTGACAAATGATTGTAGGCACCCACCTCTTAAAGGTATGAATGCCGAATGCCAGGTATTATCAGCAGAACTAAATTAAAATGGTAGTTAAGATTGAATGGTATCAGAGACAGGGCTCCTCCGACTTCTAGGATCTTAATGTGGAGACACCCAATCAAGGGAGGGTCCCTCTGACTAAGATATGTTGAAAGTCACATTCCAACAAACTTGAAAAGCTCCTATGAGCAGGAGAACCGCAGGGTCGCAAACACCAATATTTTGATCGCTCCAGTGACGTAGACCATCAAACTCATGGGGTCCGAGAGTCAGGACATGGGACCACCGTACATTATTCTGACAGGCACAGTAATAAGAATTGCTGATGTAACCCACACTCATAGCCCAAGATAATGTGGGGATACCAGAAGGCAGTGAGAGTGGCTGTACGATTGGGTAGGGGCACCTCTGAAGGTGGGTACCAAAGTTATTTTGGCTGCACAGGGATGGAAAAGCCTACCAAGAAAAGCCACTAATCTGGAGCTGATGCATCTATACATACTGGTCATTCTTCTTGACCCTTTTATCTGGTGCACGATTGTCATCTGTCCATCACTGAGGCATCATCCACCATCACCTTGTGCATTACCAGGAGGTGGTCCTGGGTTCTTCACAATCTCCTCATGCTCAGGGATTTTCTGTTTCTTGAGACAGAATAGATATGAAGGAAAGCAACTCCTTCAGCAGGAATTAACCATATAACCACTTCAAAACAACCTCAGTATAAGAAACTCATGCAAGTGTACTTTCAGAGGCTGCTAGTAGCATTTATTCTGTAAATATTGTTACAGGAATCGTAAAGAAAACTTAAATCTGAAAGTAACTTATCTATGTCTATACATGGCTTCTTCTCTTAATCAGCTCTTCCCACTTCCTGTTTTATCAAGATTTTCCAATAAAATGCAGGCCCACAAGCTCATACTTATAGGCTGCACCACGGATGGAATAAAGTCTCATTTTGAACAATGTATCATTAACTAATATTGTGAATTCAAAAATTGTAGATCGATTCTTCACAGTCACACCTGGAAGAACATTGTAATTTTGCATTTTATGGTGACTATTAGTAAAATGCATGTTATATTATATAAATTATGGGCCATATGTATCAACACATTTTCCCATAGACACAGAATGGGCAAAACCCTTTGATACATCTGGCCCTAATATTTCTCAACATACTGACAAAATTACACTTAAACAATAAATTGGTGTCAGCAAGAAAGTTTGCTAAATGTCATAAAGAAATGTGAATAAAATCGAAATTTCCCAGATGTTATTGTTATAAACCGCTCTGCTCATTAGCATTGTTTTTCAAGCCAAGAATTTTATATTTAAGTGTTTGGTTAATTGCAAACAACTCTGACAACTTTCCAGAACTTCATCTCTGCTTATTCCAGACTGGAAGGCGAAGGTCTCATGCAGCCCACAGCCTCTAGGGGTGTGCAAAATCTGTGTATTTGCTTTCATATGATTATGCGACATGTAATGTTAAAAACATTATACAAAATTATGCACGATTATGTGAACTGTAAATCTTGCATTTAGCGCTATATTTTGGTGCAGAGTGCATCCTAGTCCGTTTTTTGCAGCCAGGATGACTTTTGTGATAAAAATAAAAGCAGGAAAAACACAACTATCACAAACAACAGCTGCTCACATTCTGGTTGTTTGCGTTGTTCCTGCGTTCCCAGGGTATCATTTTGCACAGTACAGAGGCGTAAATACGTGATGTGGTGTAATGGTGTATTTTGGGGGTTTTAATAAACAAGTGTATTATGAAAACTATGCTGCATAATTTGCATTTTGCCATGGCCTAATTATAAGGGGTACCAAGCACATTATTGATGACATGCAGAGGCCAAAACCTTCCAGATGTTCTGGCCTCCGGGATTAAGTACATATTCTGTTTTAGGGGAACCTGTATAGAAGTCCAGGTCCAATCAGAAACGGTGCTGGATGTGAAATATTTGGCAGCAGCCAATCAGGGACAAAGCTGGATTTAATGGCCAAAATGATTTCATAAATGTTGGCATTTGATTTCAACCCATGGGCCAAAATGTTTCACAAAAACCGCTTGCTGAGGTAGGATGCTCTCTCAAGAAAAGGAGTAGCCACTAAGTCATGCCAAAGGGCCACAGGGGGGGGGGCTTTGCTCAGCAGAGTGGTCACATGCTCCCATACCTGGAACCAGAGATCATATCGTAGGCATGAACTGAGTTTTGGGAGTTCTGGTTCCCACTGGGACAACATGGATGTTACCCCCCGAATTCGTCAGATACCTATATCCACCATACAGGTAGATTCATCAAGCATTTTTGCGAGCGCAAACGGTGTGAATCGCAAAATTCGGCCATTTGCGCCTGCAAAAATGGCATTTGAGATTCATCAATGGATCATGAACTCGCAATTTGAAAAATCGCAAATAATTGCGATTTATCAAATTGCGATCGCATTTAAGGAATCTCAATTAGAGATTCCTTAAATGCTATTCATGAACCTTTTAAAAATTGCGAAATCGCAATATTGGGCCGCTATTTACAGCGAAGTGTAACTTCGTGCCAGGGTGTCCTTTGGACACCCTGGCACCCTTGAAATCGCATCCTTATTTGCGATTCGCTTATTGCTAATCGCAAATAAGGATTGACTCCCCATTCATTCCTATGGGCCTTTGGCCCATTGGAATGAATGAGGAGTCATTCCTTATTTGCGATTAGCAATTAGCAAATCGCAAATAAGGAAGATGTAGAAATTGCTATGAATTTTGCGATTACTACATGCATTACGGTTTGCAATTTTTTAATAGCGATTCCTTAATAACCGCTAATAAGGACTCGCAAAAGAGGAGCATGATGAATCTGGGGGTTAGTTTCTGAACCTGTGGGGTGATAAAAGGAAACCAAGGGTAAGGATGAATTAATTAAATGGAAAAGGCGTTCTTTTCTCTGAAACATCCTTTGTTGTGATGCGGCACGGATTACTAAAAAGAGAATACTTAACAGATACAACAGTGTTTTGTGCCCAAGGGATGAGGGGTAATGGGACCCAGGCCTCAGCAGGCCTGTAGTAATAGAGCGTACAATTTTAGGATTCACTTGTTCTCTGCAACGAGAGACCCCTTCCATATTATGAGAAATTAGCTTGATGAAGTGCCAGAACAAGTAGAAGTCGTCACTCTTTTAACTGGAAAAATTCAAATTTATTGCTTCATTAGAAGCAATAAATAATAATAATAATAATAATCCACATTTGTAAAGCGCACAATCACCCGTAAGGGTCTCTAGGCGCTGGGGGCCGTCGGGAAGATTAAGCAAGCTATTGCCCAGAGTCACATGGTGCTGGGCTAACCTACCGCCGGAGCCGGGGATCGAACCCTGATCTCCAGATTTCAGCGTCAGTCGCCCTGGCCGCGGCGCCACACCTCTTCCACTGCGACTCTTGTATGCATGTAGAGTCATATACAGCAAGCACAGATCATAGAACCATAGGACAAGTGAAGTTTAGATAGAACAACCAACACGTGTTTCACCCCCTTGTGTAGCCGTCAGGCCTAGGGGCTTCCTCAGGGCGATGAAAGACGTCCCTGCCGACTAATCATTGCTAGACGTCAGTGACCGGACGTCCACCTTTCAAATATTTATCTGAATTTTTTTTCTGAGCAGGATTCGCTTGCAATTTACCTTTAACCTACTCTTGCAGATCCCACCACATTTCTGTATCCAGTCAGTCTTCCTCCTGGAAGAGGCAAGACCCGACAATGAAACGATCCGCTACGAGTACATCGATGATATCATATACACCACTCAAAGTAATGGGTGAGGGTCTCCCAATTTTTTTTAAAGAGAATCTGATTTCAAGACTTGAGAGGCTTCACTCCCCTTTGGTGTTTTGGTACCTGACTTTATACCTGAGTACTTGGAATCCAGAGAGACTATGGTCTTTTTGTAGAAATTCACAGTGTCAGAAAAGAAAAAAAAAGGAGGTGACTTGATTCTCAGTCTAAGCCTACACCACCACACCACACTGTCCCACGCTACGGCAACCAAACCATTTGTCATTCTGCCCGTAGATAAAGATGGAGGGGCATATTATCTAGGAAGTGACGGTGAGAGGCATTAGCCTCCTTGGCTAACGCCTCTCATCACCACTTCGGAAGCGCCAGGCTGCACCATATTACCAAGGATATGGTGCAGCCTGGCGTTTCCCCCTGTGATGGCGCTAAGTCTCACGACTTAACGCCAACGCAGACACCCTTGCACCACAGTGCAAGGGTGTTTGCGAGCAGGGAGGTTTGTTTATGTACAGGAAGGTGTCCATGGAAAAAGTAAAAACGAGGAGAAATGAAGCATTTCTTCTCGTTTCGCCACCTTAAGACCAGGATTTTTCTGGGCTTAAGTTCGGCGCTGCCACCTATTTTCGCCTCTCTTGATAATAGGTGGCAGTGTCAAAGTGAATGGATGTTACGGTGGAATGCTCACTGCAACACCCACTGCCCGCCTCTTTCACGCTAATTTTAGCGTGAAAGGTGCCCTATTACCAAGGCAGCGTTAAGCCACTTAACGTGGCTTTCTGCCACGTTATGTGGTTCAATGCTGCCTGGGTAATAGGGCGCTGACCCTATCGCCACCACAGCATCACAAAAAGTGATGTTGTGGTGGCGATAGGGGCTTGGTAATATGCCCCCGGAGTTTTCCTATTTCAGCAAGCTGTGCTCCTGGTTATGGCAAGCAGTGATGTTTTAGTGGTAAAATCCCTGGGCGTGTTTGCAGTGGTGTCTCAGTGGACACGTTGAGCCAGCGCCTATGCTTCTAGCAGTGTTTTTGTTGTGGTTCTTATGTCTATCATTGGAGGTGGTGATTCTCTGACTGTACTCGTCACTCTTCATGGTAGTGGTGTTTCTTTGGTTGTACTTGTGCCTTTTAGTGGTAGTAGTAATCCTCTGACTGTTCTCGTGCATATGTTTGGTAGTCGTGTCTTGCTGATTGTACTTCTGCCTTTTTTTTATAGCAGTGTTTCTATGGCTGTACTCCTGCCTATTCTTGGTAGCAGTGTTTCTATGGCTGTACTCCTGCCTATTCTTGGTAGCAGTGTTTCTGTGGCTATACTCCTGCCTATTCTTGGTAGCAGTGTTTCTGTGGCTACACTCCTGCCTGTTCTTGGTAGCAGAGTTTTCTGTGGCTGTACTTCTAGCTATTCTTGCTAGCAGATTTTCTGTGGCTGTACTCCTTTCTATTCTTGTTCGTCAGTGTTTCTATAGCTGTACTCCTGTCTATTCTTGGTAGTAGTATTGCGGTGGCTGTACTCCTACCTATTCTTGTTAACAGTGTTTCTGTGGCTGTACTCCTGCCTATTCTTGTTAGCAGTGTTTCTGTGGCTGTACTCCTGCCTATTCTTGTTAGCAGTGTTTCTGTGGCTGTACTCCTGTATGGTCTTGTTAGTCAGTGTTTCTGTGGCTGTGCTCCTGGCTGTACTCCTGCCTGTTCTTGTTAGTCAGTGTTTCTGTGGCTGTACTCCTGCCTGTTAATAGCAGTGTTTCTGAGGCTGTACTCCTGCCTGTTCATAGCAGTGTTTCTGAGGCTGTACTCCTGCCTATTCATAGCAGTTTCCTTGGCTGCACTTATGCCTGTTCCTGTTATCAGTGTTTCTATGGCTGTACTCCTGCCTATTCTTGCTAGTAGTTTTTTTGTGGCTGTACTTCTACCTATTGGTAGCATTGTTTCTGTGACTGGGATCCCCAGACATCCTCCCAGACCCAGAGGCAAATGCTGCAGTAATGAGATGAATAATTGGTAAATAGAAGCGACCATGAGAAAATTGCCTGTAACACCCAGGATTGTAGCTCATTTCCTGGGGCTCAGGCACAAAACTTGGGATTTTGCTCTTTTCTGATAAATGAAGAGGATTTTCTCTTCCATGAGTCAGAGTCTGGCCGCTTTCTAAAAAAAGTACAAAAAATCCCATTAAATTCCTAATTAAATCTGTAAAAATAAAAACGCTAACAGGGAAAAAGAGTGGCCTCTCAATGGTTCCAGTTTGTTTCCCAGTAGCTCATGATGCTCAGATCCCTGACTTCCGGTTCAGCAGTAGCTGGTGAAACTGTGATTTCCTGCCAAGACTCCATGCATGAGTTCCCACTTTGAAGTTAAGGCTGCTTGTTATTGCTGATGGAGGGAGTGGAGTTGTCTCCCTCTCTGCCTCTTGTGACCTGGCCTCCATGCTCCTTTTTCACTCTGTACATATTTTCTTCCCTTTGGGCTGGCTGACCCCTGACCTCTATGTGTACTTGGTCTATTCCTGTCTCTCAGACAAATACTCCCAGCAACTTCAAGTGTTAACTTGATTAAATGTGGTTTAACAAGTGTAGAAACTCTGCCAAACAAGGGATATGTATCATCATTATCACTCTGAGCCACTGTGAAGAGAAACAGATCTCTGTGTAGAAAGTGTTTGAGGATTGCTTGATAATAAACGTTTTTGTGTTTTTCCCCATATTTTTATTATTTCTTGCACTATAAATATATTCGTGAAGTCTGGGTCTACAGTACATCAAATATGGCAAATGTTAAATCAATACTCAACACACAAAGGGCCATATTATAAAGAAATGGCGATACATTATCGCCGCTTTTATCGACAGGAAACTGCCGCTAAAGCGGCGATAATGGGCTTGATAATAGGCCCTTGTGAATTCCCATAAAAGCCCATGTTAACACCAGAACCTTTCTTGTTAATATGGCCCATACTTCTGGATTTGGTGATGCTTCCATTTTTTCTCATTTCTAAACTTGGTCAATTCAATTCTCCAATTGAATCATACAGATGAATAGCTTACAAATTTCTACATCTGATACCCTTTGATTGATTATGGAATTAGAAGATTGTTTCTACTGATGGAAAAACATCTGCACGATATGTCTTGTGTCAAGACCTGTGAATTTCCTTCCCGCTTAAGTTTGAGATTTTGACTTCCAGAATGGTGATGCGAAGCAGGCATGTAACTTGCACCAGCCCTGGGGAAAAAGTTCAGATTTAGTGCACGAAACACGTGTCAGATGATCGAATATTCACAAGTTCTGTTATCCTTACAAATAATGTTATGGCTGCTCAATGCATTGGATGATATTTCTCTTTTGGAGAGTTGGAAATAATCTGTAGGGTTCAATTCCACAATTCGACAAAGTCGGTTACCTATAACAGTCCACAGTTCAATTTTACGTATTTTTGTTTCTTTTCATACCCATTGTCAAATAAAGCATAGATCACCTGGTACCTCCTAAGCCTCCTTCACTAAAATCAAACTCTACACATCTTATGTCACCTTCTAAGCTACATGACGCGCTCTCATCTTCTTCGGTGTTGATTGAGGGAGTGTTGTACTCTTCATCCTCCATTGCCGCCTTAAAATCAGCTTTCAAAGCTGCCCCCCCCTCCTTGTTATAGGCAAATGCTTATTTACCACATGATCCCCACACGTGCTCCACTCCAGCAGCTCCCACCTTGAGCTCACATCACTTTTAAATACTTTTATTTTGTTCTCAAGGAGCTTCAATCAGGGGTTTATAGAGCGCGCTACTCACCCGTGAGGGTCTCAAGGCGCAGCCTTGAGAAAAATACTTGCCCACCTGAGAAACTCAAAACCTGAAGTTGAATGTCCACATAAGAAAGAGTTTGGTCAGATGGAGATAGCAAGCTAATGAAGAAAAACACAGAGACTAGTAAACTCCTCCTTTGCCCACCACTATAGGACTCTATACCAACCACCTTTCAGGAGGCTCACTCCATCCGGTCGATTAGGAACCACATAAAGCTGCTCCTTATTCATGGACATCTCCATGCCTTTCATGCTGATATGATGCCCATGTCTTAGTTCAACATACTGCGGCAGCCCACAAATCTTTAGGACCAATTATCCATGCTAATATATCTTTTCACTTATTAATATGTCTCAAAGTATTTTGATCAACGTAACACACAACTATGTTCTGTACAGCGGTGCACTGTTTCCTACAGATCAAAAACAAAACACACCATTAGCACCTAAATTAGGCATCTTTTTATTCTCCAAATTAGAAGAATAAAAGGCAGGCAGATTACTACCTCCCTTCTTGTTTCTTCAGGCCTCCTGGCTTCAATGAGCACTTTTAATGCCATTACTCATTCACACGGCTGGTTGCATTGTTTGCCCTAAACCTGGCGTGGATGTGTCTAGCATATATCCTATGTGGCCCTAATGCTACGTGTAAATAATAAGAGTTTTATAAAAATCATTTAGGTTATCACGAGTCAGATAAATGAGCCAAGCCATGAAGGACTAAATAACTACATAATTACCATATGGCTACCTACACTTCCTTTTCATCTCCCACATTTTTGCCAAAGAGCTGCAGAGTAGAAGCTACTGACTTCTGGTTTCTAGACCAATTATTTATCTATGTGGCAAAGATGCATTAACAATATATTTGTAATTGGTTTATTGCCTCCTTCAATCTATGTTGAAGGTACCATCATATGTTACATGCGTATGTGTACTGACAGTTACCAGTAAATAACTTATGGTTAATTTCCATTATTTGCCAGTACATCTTTTGCCCAAAAATGCTATTCTGTTTAATTTAGTAGTTTTTCAGCACCTTTGCTGCCAGAATCTCTCTGTTAGTAGTTAAAATTGCAATTATGAATGGCTGCTCCTTGATGAAGTTGCAGGCGCATGGGTTTATGAGTAATGCCAGATTAATTCACTTGTTGGGACTGGAATATAACACAGTACAAGCCTAGCTAAGAAGCAAATGTACTTAGTAGAGGGGGCAGGTTACGATTCAAGGTAATGTACAGAAAGTGGGGGGAGGGGTGGAGGAGTGCAAGAAGGGGTGGCTATGAAAAATGAATACAATGTTGTGTACACTACAGCTGCCATGTTCTCAACCTTAGATTTGCAAAACATTTTGCCATCAGCAAGAGTCATCGTAATAATGTAAACCACTGGCCACTGTTACTACGTGGTTTGGGCTCCTTGCTTTAAAAAAAAAAAAAACTCTGGGTTGGCTTTCTCCATCTCCTTTTTCAGCAGGCAATGTTCTGTATATTCAAATATCTGAATTCATATGTTCCAGGAGGAAATACTGGTCCTGTCAAAGTATACTGAACCACTTATACATTGTGTGTCCATTTGTTTCATGGTGGCTTGGTTGTACCTGCTACAAAGTGCTCTGTGTTTCAAGCCAAGGTTAAGTATCTGGACCACTGTATTTCAATCAAAGGTGTCCCAATTCGAACTCTTGTTGACACCGGCCTTGATAATAAAGAGAGCTCACTTTCCTTTACAGCAAATGTCTGGAACACTTTGCACTGATAATGGAACTGCAACACGAACTCATACCAAAGAGCACAGGCTTTTTGTTTGAAGTGAAATAAAACAACTTGCTTTTGAAAAAGTCAAGCATGCCATTGTTTCTGCTCTCACGTTGAAACCCTCCATCCTGGCAAAATATGCATCATGATTGCAGAAGCCTGTGCTTCTGGCCTTGGAACTGTTTTTTTCAGTGTGAGAGGCCAAACAAATGCAATGTGGAATTTCTTTTCAGAGCTCTGAATGTCAGAGAGCGCAAATATTCAGTCATTTATAGGGAACTGCTAGCATCATATGTGTCACCAAACATTCAAGTCACTTTGAGAGGGAAAATTGTCTTAAAGACAGAACACAATCTATTGATTAACACTGTTGCTCCTAGTGGGGAGTTCTCTGTCACTGGGAGTACTGCCTGCCCCTGCTCCAAATTGCAGGAATACACCTGAAACTATACATGTTTCTGGCCTCTCGTGCCTTCCCATGGCTAGTTTGCAATAAGATTATCCGCTATATGTATCAAGCTATTTAGCATTCGCAAAGACCGAAATTCTGCGAATTTCGGCCTTTGCGAATGCTAATTAGACAAATGGAATGTATCAAACTAGTTTGATGCAAAATAAGGAATAGCAAAATTTGCTAATCCTTATTTTGCGATTGCACTTAAGGAATTGCAAATTTTGCGATTCCTTAAATGCAATGTATCAAACAAATAAAATGCAAAAAATGCCATTAAGGAGTAGCAAATTACCACCAACTTCTAGTTGGTGGTAATTTGCGATTTCTTATCAAAAATCTTTTTTGATAAAAACCAAAGGTGCCATATGACGCCCATACATGCCCTTAGGGCATGTATGTGCGCCATATGCCCCCAAATGTCTTTTTCAGGGGTGCAGCAGGGTGTTCTTGAGACACCCCTGCACCCTTGGAAACATCCCTAATTTGCGATCAGCAAAGTGCTAATTGCAAATTGCACTTTCATTCCTATGGGCCTCCTGGCCCATGGAAATGAAGGGGTAATTTGCGATTGACAATTTGCTAATCTCAAATTAAGGAATGCTAAGGAATCGCTATTGGAAAGCGATTTTGTACATACATACCGTTTTGCATTTCCTAAATAGCGATTCCTTAAAATTCGCTATTTAGGAAATGCAAAATGGTTTGTTGATACATATAGCGGTAAGTCAGCAGACATTTAGACCTATGTGAGTGCATTTGCTCAATACATTGCGAATTCTTTTGCCCCTGAGTAACAGGAGAAGGACAGGCAGGTGCTGCTATTGAAAGGGATGAAACTCGGAGGTGGTACATTTATGGAAGGTTATCCAGCTATCAAATCCTTACAAGGTTCTGTATTGTCTTCTGTTAAGTTACAAACAGCTAGATTAATCAAAGACCCATTTTGCGAGTCTTTAATAGCGATTCTAAGGAATCGCTATTAAGGACTTGCAAAACGGGATTCATGTAGGAATTGCAAAAAATATTGCGATTCCTACATCTTCCTTATTTGCGATTAGCAAATTGCTAATCGCAAATAAGGAATAACTCTCCTTTCATTCCTATGGGCCTTGAGTTATTCCTTATTTGCGATTAGCAATTTGCTAATCGTAAATAAGGATGCGATTTCAAGGGTGCCAGGGGTGTCCAAAGGACACCCTGTAGCACCCCTGAAAAGCAAATGTAGCCAGATGTTGCGCACACACATGTCCAAAGGACATGTGTGTGTGTAACATACCACTCAGAAAAATGCACTAAAGTGCATTTTTCTGAGTTTTCGCTATTTACCACGAAGTTACAATTCGTGGTAAATAGCGGCCAGAAATAGCGAATTCGCTAATAGAAAATGGTTAATGAATTGCATTTAAGGAATCTCAAATAGAGATTCCTTAAATGCAATTCCTCGCAAATATGCGATTTCACAATTAGCGATTTTTGCATTTGGGATGATGAATCCCAAATGCAAAAATTGCACTCGCAAAGGGCCAGATTCTCAGAATATGGCCCTTTGCAAGCCGATTTTTCTTTCATGAATCTACCTGAAAATGAACTGATTTGTGTTAGACTCTCTAATACTGAGACATTATACCTGTATTCCTCAGGAGAGAACCTGTTAAGCTGTTCTTGCGAAAGGTCATGGGCATGTCTTCTCCAAAACCCTTGCAGGCCTTCTGATGGCCTGGCGTGGACTGGGAGGTGGACACATGTCTTCAGCTGTGAGATCTATGCATGTCCTCTGACAATAATCCTAAAATGTCCCCTTTGCCATTATCTGCTGTTCCGTGATCCACGTGTGCATGGCAAATACTTGTATTCAAAATTATCAATTCCTTCAAGATAGATGCTTTCTATTAATATTTGATTTTCTCTAATCCTAGATGCCTATAACTGTTAGTGGACTGGACATCACATTTGCTGAAAATGCCACTACTGAAACTGTCCTTGCTTTTTAGGCCAAGCCTGGGCAACGCATTTGCTACTTTGCGAGCCATGCTGTTTTCGAGTATAGAGTTGAAGCTCCACTCACTCTCCACCCATATTTTTAATTGGCTTGTGTTATTGGCCTTGGTAAAAGCTGTTTTCTGATTCGTTAATAGGCTTGCTAGTCCCTCCTTAGTACTGCCTTATCTTAATTTATAATTTCTTTGATGAGCTTCTCCTACTGCAGGCACACACATCCTTTCCTGCAACATTCAGCACCCCATACGTGGTTACACTTTCCAAGCAGCCCGGCACAATAGCGATCACTTCTTTGAAATGCAATAGGTCTCGCATTTACAAGAGTTTGACATATTGGCATTGTAAATGACAATGCCATTTATTTATGGGTTAATAATCAAAACAGATAAATAAAATGCATTGTCATTTACAATGCCAATAGCTTAAACTCTCGCAAATGCGAGATCTATTGCATTGCAAATGCTTGTTTAATGGCTGTAACCATTAAAGACATAGGACCCGATTTATAATTCGGCAGACGTCCGGTTCTTCCGCCAGGAGAACAAAGTGCATTTACTGTGCCTTCCTGGTGGAGAGACCGCCCACCAATTTTATAAATCACAGCTAAGCAGGCGGTCATTTGTCGTGCAATGGCAGGAACCACCATTATGGCGGTTTTTGCCAATGCATTTAGCTGTTTGGTGCAGGGCTGCATCAACATTACATAGACCTGCACCAAACAGCTTTTTTTTCTTGTTTTTATTTTCAAAAAGATAATCCCAAAATAGGATTCTTTTTTTGAAAATAAAAAATAAACGGCACACTAGCCATGGGAGTAATCTCAATGGCGAGTGGGGTATTATTTCTATTTTACTGTCCCTCACCGCCAGGGTTTGCCCGAGGTGATGGACTGTAAAAAAATGTCTATATGTCTCTCCATCCTAATTGGGTGAGTGGACTTATATACCTATTTCTCTGATGGCCCTTACTCTGTTGGGCTGTCGGAGAGGTTTGGCTATGCGGGTGATGGAGTAGTCACCGCCGTAGCCAAACCTATGGAGCGCCTGCATCAAAATCAGGCAGGCGGACCATTATGTTGGCAGGAAGGATGCTCCATCGCCATTGCAAAAGACAGAATATCCCTTCTGTCAACATATAAACCAATCAAGAAATCAATACAGATTTATAAATTATGACTAGTCACCCGTGAGGGAATCCAGGTCCTGAGAGTCTTGCTGCTTCTGGTGGGTTCATTTGAACCACAAGGTCTTGAGTGCCTGCTGGAATTCAAGGAGAAAGATGGACGTCAAGGATTTAGCTGTGGGGTAGGAGCAGGAGAATCCTCCACTGTTGCTACGGGAATGTTGGGGATGTGCATGTGAGAGAGGGAGTGTTAGTAATGTGGGTCTCTAGTTGGCAGAGGTAAGTACCTTTGTCCAAATAGGGACCCTTGCGTCTAGTCAGGGTAAGGGGGATACACACTTTCGATAACCCCTGCTCACACCCTTGGTAGCTTGGCATGAGCAGACAGGCTTATTCCAAAGGCAATGTGTAAATTATTTGTACCATCACTCACAGTAACACAGTGAATAAAATATCGTTATCTAAACTTAACAAGACCAAAACGACAAAAATCCAACATACACAGTTAAAAATATGACTTTCAAAAGGTTTCAAGAACTTGTACCATAGAAAACTATGGATGTGCAACTTTTCACTGAAGTACCTGTAGATGTGTGAAAGTTCCAAAAGCCAAAAAGTCGCAGAGTCGGAAAACAAAGAGATGTGACACTCCGGAGACCTTGAGGAGGCGATGCGACAGTCCCGCTGCACGCAGAGAAGGGGTTGTGTTGAATCCAGTCTTTATGTGGAGTGATGCGTCGATTCTTCGTGACAGTTCAGGTCCGCAGGACGAATTTGGCACACAGGCACGATGTGTGGAAATCTGGGATGCATTTGGCGATCGATGTGGCGGTGTCGAGCGGCACTGCGTCGGTCCTCTACAGCCGCGATTCCTCGATGTGTCGATTCTTGCAGCAGTGGCAGGCGCTGCAATGGTTTCCGCAGTGGCAGGCGATGCATGGAAATTCTCCTCGCGCCATTGAGATGCGTCGGGAAAACATCCACAAGAGTGATGCGTCGATTTCTGTAGTTCTTTGAGTTTCATTTCTCTTCCAGCTCCCAAACAGCAGCAACAAACTTCAGAGGCCTGACACTGGCACATGCATCTCTTGGCAGGTCAGAACTCACAGCAGCAGAGTTCAGGGTAGTTGTGGGTGAAGTCTTTGTGTCCCCGAGACTTCAAAACAGGAGGCCAGCACACTTCAAGACCTTGGAGATCTCCTTCAAGCAGGGGACACAGCACACAGCTAAGTCCTTCTCCTTTCCTTGGCAGAAACAGCAACTGCAGGCCAGCCCCAGACACACAGCAAGGGCAGTACTTCTCCTCGGTCTCTCCAACTCTCCTCCTTTGCAAAGGTTCCTTTTAAATTCCAGGAATGATCTAATGTCTGGGATTTTGGGTCTGATACTTATACCCCAAAATGTCTTTGTTCTGTTTGTGCAAAGGGCTCTGAGCCCAGTTCAAACTAGTTCTGGGGGGTACTCTGCAAGTGCACAACAATATCCATTGTCAGTGTGAGCCTTTGCTCCAGACACACCACAGGGGGGGCGGAGCCAGCATTGTGGCAGGCAGGGAGAGCTACTCCTCTCACCACTCAAATGCAGATCAGGTCTATTCAGCCTAGTGCTGACTCATCCATACTCCTTGAGCCACTGCACCTCCCCAGCCCCTGTCACTCCGAAGCCAGACAACCGATCCACAAACAGGCAGAGGCGTACAGATGGTTGAACAAGAAAATAGCCACTTTCTAGAAGTGGTATTTTCAAACACACAATTTAAAAAACATTTTTATTAAAAGATGTGTTATTAAATCCTGAGTTTAGGGATATCAAACTCCATTTTCCATCCTATCCCTATGGGAAGATATGCCTGTAAGATGTTACAAAGCATTCCCCATTCTGTCCTATGAGACAAGATAGCCTTTCGATAGTGAAAAATGAAATTTACAGTATTTCACTACCAGGACATGTTACACACACCAGTACATGTCCTACCTTTGACATACACTTCACCCTGCCCAGGGGGGTACCTTGGACCTACCATAGGGGTGTCCTATGTGTACAAAAAGGGAAGATTAGGGCCTGGCAAGTGAGTGCACTTGCCAAGTCGACATGGCAGTTCACAAACTACGCGGAGGCACCACGGTTGGCAGGACTGAGACATCTTTTCAGGGCTACTCATGTGGGGGGCACAATACTTGCTGCAAGCCCACTAGTAGCATTTCATTTACCAGCCCTGGCACATTCAGTGCACTTTACTAGGACCTACTGGTAAATCAAATACGCCAATGATGGATAACCAATCACAATACTAATTTACACAGAGAGCACATGCACTTTAGCACTGATCAGCAGTGGTAAAGTGCCCAGAGTCCTATAACCAACAAACACCGGTCTGGAAAATATAGGAGGAGGAAGCAAAAGGTTTTGTGATAACCCTGCAAAAAAGGCCATTTCCAACAGGGAGGCATAGAGCAGGTGTCTGGAAGGTTGGGGAAAGTTCAGGCGGTGCTTGGTCTAGGCTGTTCCTTGTTCATGCAAGCTTTGTAGGTGTGCATCAGCATCTTGAATTGACATCTCTTCTATATGGGGAGCCAGTGGAGTGAGATGAGGGGTGATGTGGGTCCATTTTGCGAGGTTGAGGTTAAGTCTGGCCGCAGAGTTCTGGACGATTTGCAATCTCTTCAGGAGGTGAGCGTTGATTCCTTCATAGAGTGTGTTGCCGTAGTCCAGGCGACGGGTGACTAGGGCTTGAGTGATGGTGCTTCTGGTGTTGATGAGGAGCCTTTTGAAGATTTTCAGGAGCATGTGACGAGTGAGGAAGCAAGCAGATGAGACTGTGTTGAACTGGGCTTTCATAGTGTGTTTGCTGTTCAGGAGAATGCAGAGATTTTTAGCATGATCTATCGGCATGGGTGAGCGTCCTTGTTCTGAGAGCCACTAGGAGTGGTTTAATCGGAAGCCATTGTTACCGAAGATTAGCACTTCCGTTTTGTCTGTGTTGAGTTTTTCAGGCAGTTGTTTTTCCTCCAGTTGGCGACGCTTGTCATACATCTGTGGAAATTGGCTCTCATAGTGGTATGGTCTTCTGAAAGTGAGAGGATGAGCATGGTTTCTGAGGATGTTGGCCAAGGGGGTCATGTAGATGTGAAAAAGAGTGGGGTCGAGGTTGAGCCTTGATGAAAGCCGCAGATAATGTACTTGGGTTCCGAGTAAGTAGGATGCGCAAAATCCGTTCCGCTCGTGGATTTTGCGAATTTTCGGTAAATTCGCGATCCGCGAACTCCCGCGAATTTACCGAGAATTCGCAAATCCGCGAGCGGCGGATCCGGGGGCAAAAGTTGAAGCCTGGCCTGTTGTAACTATTTTTCGATGGCGCCGGCAAGCTGCCAGCGCCATCCTAAAATAGTTACTAAGTTAGCTTCAACAGGAAGCTCTAATAGATAAACTAAAGCAGGTTCTCGATTTTATCTATTAGAGCTTCCTGTTGAAGCTAATTTAGTAACTATTTTAGGATGGCGCTGGCAGCTTGCCGGCGCCATCGTAAAATAGTTACAACAGGCCAGGCTGGTGTGCTTTCTTTTCTTCCTCAGCTCAAATTCAGTGACTCATTCATCGGCCCAAAAACAATCGTGCGCGTCATCGAGGCTGGGCAGGTGTGCCTTCTTCCCAAATCTAACGTCTTGGAGGCCTCCTCTCTGTGCCTCGATTTGCGCAGTTCAAAGTTCAGCTTTGATTGGGCTTTATCCAGCTTGCCCATAGTGCAGATGTTCCCCACGCAGTAAGGGTGATGGCACCTGATGTGCCCCCTCAATTGCCCCAACCAGAACTGTAGCCAGGTGATAGCCGCGATATTAGGGGGATAATGCCTCAGCCGGCTCCAAGCATGATAACCCCAAACTCAGTCATTGGAATTAAGTAGCAGAGCACCAATCTAGAAGTGTCAGCCCTTCATGCAAGGATGTTCCATGCCAATGGGTTAACGAGGGGGCCACCATTGCTGCCCTGTTATAAAAATGTACTCTGCTCTAGTTTGCTGCACACCGCCGACTCACTAACCTCAAGTCCCCAGGTGCAGCGGCACACGATTTCGGCGGTCGCCCTGCAGGTGGAGGAGGGGCAGAGAATGACCCGGGGGCTCCCCTTTCTTTTATGCTGAAGCCTTCAATGCAGTAGGTGGCCCCCGAAGACCACCCGTGCCCCCTCACATGAGCCCACAAGGGACAAAGTATCCTGTCAGCCAGGATGTAGGTTTGGACACCGGCACCCGTTGCTGGGGTAGGGTCTTACACAGGCAGCCACGGTGGAGCAAGGGGAACAGGAGAGCTCCGATTTGAGATGGGGGACCGAATTGCTGACTCACTGCCAACAAGGGCTCCAAAACGAGGAGAGTCCCCAGCAGTACATGCGGTGACCAGCGCGCCCCCACATCCAGCCGCCACCTCCAGGCTTGGTTGATTGCTGTGCTGGGAAGCCTGCCTTGCAGGTCAGCATCGGTACAGTGCTCAGAGTATCATCGATGGGGGCTGCGCAGCTATGCAGGGTCCACCTCACCAATCATTCAGGTCAGGTCGCAGCTCACAAAGGGCAGGCACTAGCTGCACCAAGCACAGGCAATGCAGATAATTATACGGCGCCAGCAGGAAAGCAGCACCGCCTCCCCGGCCTCACTACCTGCCCAAATCCGCGGATCCGCAAATCCGCAAAATCGATCCGCAAATCCGCGGATCGTGGATCCGCAAAATCCGCCCATGCTTAGTTCCGAGGTGAACAGTGGTAAACAAACTCTCTGGGTGCCTCCAGTGACAAAGAAAGCAATTCACTTGAGGGCATCTCCTTGGATTCTGATGTGATGTTGTTTTTTGATCAGAGTGTGGTGGGATACGATGTTGAACGCTGCAGAGAGGTTGAGAAGGATCAGGGTCGCAGTTTCTCCCTGGTTGAGGAGGGTTCTGTTGTTGTCAGTGGCCGAAATTAGGGTGGTTTTGGTGCTATGGTTGGTGCGGAATCTGGATTGGGAGGTGTGAAGAAGATAGTTGTTCTCCAGGTATTCAGTGAGTCGGCAGTTGATGGTTTTTTCGGGGACTTTGTCGGGGGAGGAGTGCAAAGATATGAGACAGTTGTTTTTGAGTTCACTGGGGTCGACTACAGTTTCTTGTGAAGGGGTATGACTTCTGCGTGTTTTCATTCTTTGGGTAAGGTGGCTGTGGTGAGAAAGGTGTTGAAAAGGGTGGTGAGCTGATTGCTGATCTTTTTGTTACCAATGTTGAAAATGTGTTGAGGACAGGGGTCTGTGGGGCATCCTGAGTGGATGGAGTTTATGATTGCTGTCTGTAGTATTCTATGTGGTAAGCTGGTCCCTGTTGAGTAGGCCTTTGGGGCTTGCTTGTGTGGGAGCGAGGTGGCTGAAGAGGTTAGAGGGGGTGTGCTGGGGTTCAAAGTTCTTGTTGATGGTGGAGATCTTGTCATGGAAGAAGTCTGCTAGGGTGTCACAAAGTTTCTGGGAACGGGTGATAACATTTTTTATAGCTGAAGGGTTTGAGAACTCTCTGATGTTGAAGAGTTATTTGCTCTGGTTGTTGGACCCTCCGCTGATGCAGTCCACCTGGGTGTTCTTTTTCACCTCCTTCAGGACCTGATGGTCCTGGTTTGAAGGCTGTCTTGAAGGTGACTCTTTCTTCGGATTCCTTGCTGGTGTGTCGTGGATCTTTTGCATTTGCAGGACTCGATGGGGGCAAATTTGTTGGCGCAAGCAGTGAAGTTCTTGGCAGCTTGTTCTAGGTTGGGTGTTTTCAGGGTAGGAAATGATGAGGGCATCAGTCCACTGGCTCTCTGTCACTTTACACCAGCTGTAGTCGGAAGCACTGGGTGGCTCGGGGCAGTGCTGTGGGGTCTGATGACGGCAACGTGAATGATGGTGTTATCTGTCCAGGTGAGTTTGCTGACATGACTATACTTGAGTCTGACATTGGCCGTGAAGTTGGGGTTGTGGGTGTGTCCTGTGTTGTGAGTGGGTCTTGTGACTAATTGGGTGAGACCAATGTTGCTCATGCTTTTGAAGTGGTTGGCAGTGTTTGTGTCATTGAGGTCGACAAGGTGGAGACTGAAGTCTCAGAGGAAGATGTAGTCCTTGGAGTCAATGGCGAACAGGGCAATGAAGCCAGGAATGGCATTGCAGATGCTGGGGCGATTGGTCCTGGAGTTCTGTAAGCGAGGGTGCCGCTGATGGTAGATTTGCTGACTGGTTGGAGTTTAAATTTGAGGTGTTCCATGATTGAGGTGGTGTTGTTTGCGTGGTGGTGCAGTGGATTTTTTCTTCATGCATTATCGTGATCTGGTCTCCGTGTTTGTTTAAACAGTCCCGGTGTGCTATCGTGTAACCATCAGGTGTTGCTGAGGTGATGTTGGGAGCATCTGTGGGGATGAGCCAGGTCTCAGTGAGGAAGATGACGTCTGGGTGAGGGTGATATAATAATGTCACAGAGTTAGATTGTGTGCTTGCAGAGTGATTGTGTGTTTAAGAGGAGGCAGTTGAGTTGCTCCAAAGTGGTTGTGGTCGGTGCAGTTGTGGGTGTCATGCATGCAGGAGTTCTGGTGTTGCAGGAGGAGAGATAGTGAAGGCAGGTGAAAGGTTCTACCACTGATCATGGAGACGTGCAGCAGAAGTTGTTGTTGTCTAGAGTCCAGAGCTCGGAGATCAGTGGTGGTGTAACTGTGGTGGGCGGGAGAATTAGGGTTACTGGCGTTGGGTGCAGTCCAGGCACGAACGGGGCTGATGGGCATAGATGGGCTCGCTTTTTACACACCGCTGTTCACAGCAGCTGTGTGGTGGTGCTGCAGCCTCCATTAAGCAGGGCCTGAGAGGAGGGAAGGGTGCTGGGTGTCAGTGAGCTTGGCTTTCAGGAGGTGGGAAGTTGGATCGGTGGAGGCAGAAATGGGCAGGAACAGAATACGGCAGAAAACAGGTCACAATACAACAGAAGCAAGCCAAAATACAGCAGAGAAAGAACAAGTCAGAAAATAGCAGTAAACAAGGGAGACTACCAAGAAGATGAGGCAGAAAACTGGAAAATGTGAGGCAAATTACAGAAAAACAAATGCAGGCATAATACCTGCTGCTCGGGTCAGCTAGGGGGACCTAGTCATGGACCTGCTCAATGGGCTTGCGATTAAGTCTACATTAAATTGGGTTCTGGGAAGAGGGATAGGTTCTCTGTGGTGGTAGGCGGGGCTTGCGGGAGGCAGGAATGGGATCAGCGGAGGCAGAAAAGGACAGGAAAAGCAAGCGGGAAAAAAGCAATAGACAACAAGGCAGAATACAGCAGAAAACAGGTCACAATACAATAGATAACAAGTCAAATAACAACAGAAAACAAGTCAAATACCAACAGGAAAAAAGTGAAAATATGGCAAATTGGAGAAAACGGAAGGCAAGCCAAAGACCACAAATCAATTGTAACTAATAATGGAGTTCAAAGAGAGTTCCATTACTTTCACAGAACGTGTTACATTTGTTAACTCATTTTAGATCAAGCACATTACATCTACCCTGCATAATCCCCAATACAATGGACAAGTCAAATGGCCCATCCATTATCTGAACATCTCACTTAAAGTGGATCACCGGAATAATAGCTCTATATTAAACACTGTGAGTAAAATCCTATTGGTTTAAATAATAAGGCCTCATCATGTCATGATAGTCTTCTGAAGGTTCTCATCCAGTATTACAGCTTTGCTGTTTATTGCTTAAAAATCAGTGAAGCACGTGGAAGTTCTCATGTGCAACAAGGAATCAATTGCACACAGGAGTTATGGATAAGCAAATTAGTTTCAAAGCTTGGTGTGGCAACAAGAACAAGGTGTGTGTGTGCCAGATGGGAAGATTGGAGACACAGTCATCACGTCTCCTGGATATGTTAGGACGGGCAAATCTGTTTTTTTTTTCTCCCCCACGTATGTTGTAAAATGTAACAAAGGATTAGTTGTGACCTAGGATGGAAAATGTTGGAGCAAGAGAAGGGCTGTAAAATATTTAAAGTATGGGGTTCATTCTTACACTCAGTCTGGGACACCTGTTGGGTCTTCCCCAGCAAGGGTCAATAATGTGATTGATCTGAGTTCTCTAGTGTAGTCCCAGGATACCTTTTGCACACTGCAAATCATGCACAATTGAATTGGCTACAGATCCACCAACACATCTGCTACTAGAACCAGAGACTAGGCAACTTCCTTTTGAAGATTAAGTTGTGTACTTGGACGAAACGATGTTGTGTCAGAGGACACCATCTTAGAGATTTACACAAGGCTGAATGTATGTTAAAGGGAAGGGATGTATTATATTCTAATTTTGCCCTTGTTTTCATTTGCTTAAATAGTCTCTTCCCCATTCTCCTGGAGCACTCCCTTGTATGCGTGCAAGAAAAACAAACAAGGGGGATAAGCTAAATATTTAAAGCCATTGTCGGCCCATCAGAAAGCTATCTTGCATTAGAAACACAGCACTTTAGACGGCCATTATCGAAAGCTAAGTACCCCTCCTCCCCCCAAGAGAACTGCCAAGTTAATCTAGCAATCAATAGCCTACAATTGCAATAACTCACTTGGCAACAATTGTAATAGTGGTTGAATAAGACTGCATCTCTTTTTTCAGTAAGTTCAGCAAAATCTCGGATAGCATTTCGGTCACAGGGGTACATCATGGCAAACACTCAAAGCAACAGAGCAGCAAATGAAGTAAGTTTTGTCCATTTACACACCTCCCAAATCAACTGAAGAAGCTTCTGAAGGAACTACTGGAATACATGTCTGCAGTCCTGTGGAATATTATATATGGAGTCATCCAGGGCCATCAGTACTTAAGTGGCTGTGTCCATGGTGCGTACTGTTGTTTACAGCCCATGTCGTAAGGACTGGGGAATCAATGCATGTACAACTGACTTTGCAAGGGTAGCTAAGGAGAAAAAGTGTACTTTGGAGGTGGCAAGTTTGGTAGCAGGTTCAGGAATCAGACAGGCACAATAATTTCAGACTATACATATTTGAACAGAAAATGCATTTAGTCACACACAAGATATGTCAAGAAATAACATTGAGAATAGTTAGGGAAACTAGCTAGTGCTAGCAGCTTCTTCGCTTGAAATAAGGAACCACAGATTCATCACTCTTCCCAGCTGTCTTCTATTACTTTCAGTATTCACTTCCTTTTCTATGATTTTGGTCGAAGGACTGATGGATGTGGATACAATGTTACAAGCTGCCAAATATGCCATGCGATGATGTCTAATTTCTCTATTTACTCTATGGCTCTAGGTGCAAGGGAAACAACTCAGTAGGTGTGAACCTAGGCTACTGTTGTAGTGTTCTACCAAAAATGTTTCACTTTAAAAATATTTGAAACACTTGAAAGCCCACTAGCCATAAGTTAACTGTCATTGTCACTCACATAAAATAGAAGTATTTTGTGGACAATGGACAACATGTCAGTTGAAAAGTTTTAACGTGCATTTGGCGGTGTTAACTCGATTCAGTGACCAAGCACACTGGACAAAGCAGTGAATAGCTGCCAGACATTGTATTTATTGAAAGTCAATATCTTTCAATAATGCAATATTATATTCTAGGTGTGTATTATTGTATTTTATGTGTCAGTACTGCAGTCTAGTTGTCAATATAGCATTCTGGTTGTCAATATTACATTTTGTTTTCAAAGTAGTATTCTAGCAGCCAATGTTGTATTCTAGGTGTCAATATTGTATTCTACTTGTCAATATTGTATTCTAGTTGTCAATATTGCATTCTTGTTTTAAAAGTAGTATTCTGGTAGTCAATGTTGTAATCTAGGTGTCAGTATTGTATCCTGGTTGTCAATATTGTATTCTAGTTGTCAATGTAGTATTCTAGTTGTCAATATTGCATTCTTGTTTTCAAATTAGTATTCTAGTAGTCAATGTTGTATTCTAGGTGTCAGTATTGTATTCTAGTTGTTAATATTGTATTCTAGTATGCCAATGTAGTATTCTAGTTGTCAATGGTGTATTCTTGTTTCCAATGTAGTATTCTAGTATTCAGTGTTGTATTCTAGTTGTCAGTGTTGTATTCGTATTGTCAATATTGCATTCTAGATGTAATTATTGTATTCTAGTGGTCAATGTTGTATTCTGGTTGTTAGTATTGTATTCTAGATGTTGGTATTGTCTTCTAGGTGTCAGTGTTGTATTCTAGGTGTCAGCATTCGTTTCTACTTGTCAATATTACAATATACTTCTCAATATTGTATTCTACTGGCCAATATTGTATTCTAGGTATCAGTACTTTTAGTTACTGCTGTTATTGTTTGTCAGGATATTTGAATCTGGGGACAATTATATAAATTCTACAACTTTTTCTTTACCCTGTACATTCAGTGCACCGGCTAGACATTGTATTTATTGAAAGTCCAAACTTTTTAATAATGCAATATTATATGCTCGGTGTGCAGTATTTTATTCTAGGTGTCAATATTGCATTCTACTTGGCAATATTGTATTCTAGTTGCCAATGTAGTATTCTAGCTGTCAATATTGTATTCTTGTTTTCAATGTGGTATTCTAGTAGTCAGTGTTGTATTCTAGGTGTCACTGTTGTATTCTATTTGTCAGTATTGTATTCTAGGTGTACGTTTTGTATTTTAGTTGTCAATATTTTTTTCTAGTTGTCAATGTTGTATTCTAGGTGTTAGCATTGTATTCTAGTTGTCAATATTGTATTATAGTTTTCAGCGTTGTATTCTAAGCTTCAGTGTTGTATTGTGGTTGTCTGCATTGCATTGTAGTTGTCAATATTGTATTCTAATGGTCAGTGTTGCATTATAGGTGTCAGCATTGTATTCTAGGTGTCAGCATTGTATTCTAGTTGTCAATATTCTATTCTAGTTGCCAGTATTGTATGCTTAGTGTCAGTATTTTATTCTAGATGTCAGTATTGTATTCTTGATGTCAATATTGTACTCTAGTTGTTAATATTGTATTCTAGTTGTCTATATTGTATTCTAGTTGTCAGCATTGTTTTCTAGGTGTCAGTATAACATTCTAGCTGTCAATGTTGCATTCTAGTTGTCACTGCTTCTCAATGTTGTATTCTAAATGTCATTATTGTATTCTAGCCGCCAATGTTGCATTGTAGTTGTCAATATTATATTCTAGCTGTCAGCATTGTTTTCTAGGTGTCAGTATTATATTCAAGTTGTCAATGTTGCATTTTAGTTGTCATTGCTTCTCATTGTTGCATTCTAAATGTCTTTAATTTATTCTAGTTGCCAATGTTGTATTCTAGTTGTCAATATTGTATTCTAGTTGTTAATATTGCATTCTAGATGTCATTATTGTATTCTAGTAGTCAATGTTGTATTCTTGATGTCAGTATTGTATTCTAGATGTCAATGTTGCATTCTAGTTGTCAGTATTGAATTCTAGATGTCATTATTGTATTCTAGCAGTCAATGTTGCATTCTTGATGTCACCCACCTTCTCTGACCACAGACAAGAGTATCAACTGTGCATGAGGTCCAAAGAGTCACTCTTCCCTGCTCCTATTTCCTCTGTCCCATGTTTTTCTCTTTTTACCTGCTGGAATCTGGTTCTCTTCTCAATCCTAAGATCCCACTTTTAGGCCTCTCAATATCAAGTATGGTCCTCCTCAAAATGAGAAGTGACAGCTGCATTTGTAGTCTGCATGTTCACTCAGGTGTTATGGAACACTGGTGGGTTTGGCAGGCTCTGGTAGTTTCTGGTTGCTTGCTAGTGGAGAAAGGGCGGCAACCTCCAATCACTCTGTAGGGCATACGTCTGACAGCAAATGGGCATCATTACCAGTGGCAGCACAGAGCATTTAGTTTAGACGCAGACTGCAAGTTGAGTCACAGATGTGCATCCAACTCATGAGCATCCACTAAGCCACTTCCACTGCCCATTCCAACACTTCCTTACCCACGATACCAGCATTAAACCCGTTGAGAATGTCTAATTAGCTGAGCTTTAATAAACTTTACCTTCAATCGAAACCAATAAACCAGGCTTGGATGCAGAATATGTTATAGTAGCTCCTACTTCACATCCCTGATGTCTGCTCACAAACAGTACCAGACTTTACAGGGCTAAATTCCTACCATTTGTTGTAGACGTTGGGCTCTCGCACTCGTTTATGGAGACTAAGGGGCATATTTACAAGCCCCTATCACCACAGGAGCATCACTTTTGTTGACACTTCGGTGGCGTAGAGCCATTTCCCATATTTACAAGTTGGCACTAAGCCACTAAATGTGGCTTAATGGCACCTTTTAAATATGCCCCATTTCTGGCACAGTGCTCTGCGGCGAAGGGGCGTGCAATGGGTGTTTCTGCGGGTGTTCCACCACAACACCCATTGCCTTTTGATGCTACCCCAGATTTACAAGGCTGAGGCACTGTCAAAAACAGTGCCATTCTAACACCATGGATTACCAGGAGCTAGAATGGTGATACGAGGAGAAAATATTAATTTCTCTTTGTTTTTTGCTCTTTCCATGTGTGCTGCATCCTGGAGCAAACATGGAAAGAGCAAATCGTCATAATTAATTGTTTATGTGCAGGAAGAAACAACTTCCTGCACATAAACAGTCACCCCTGCTGCGTAGGCACCCGTGAAACATGATGGCAGGGTGCCATCTAGGCAGCTTTTTTGCACCAGCACTAGAGGAAACACAGGGGTGTGCCTTAAACTTGAGAATACAGAGCATCCTTAAATTTTCTTTAAATGTCGGAAGGTGTTGTTGCTGAATTTAGCGCAGCTCCACGTTCTGACATTTTTGGGGAAATATGCCCTGAAGACTTATTGTTTGACCTAGAGCAAGAGAGATAAAGGCAGAAGAGGGAGAAATAAGAAGGATGAGAAAGATACAAAAACAGTGACAAAGCAAGAAATCAGAATTGAAAAAATTGCGGTGGAAGAAAGAGGGGGAAAGAAGACTAGACAGCCTTAGTAGTTTACAACACTAGCAATCAGCGGGGTCAGCGACAGGCTACAAGGAAAATACTGTGTTCCCTACTTGTTTTTTTTGTTTTAATCAAGCACCAAAGGGAGGCTCCTATGCCCCCCTGCCAGCAGCCAAAAAATTACAAGAAAACAATAATGAACCTGTGTTTATTATCATGTTACTTTTCTGTGTAGTAGCACCTAGGGGGCGGGCCACAGAGATGACAGGCAGAGAGGGAGTTTTAGGTGCACTGGTTGTCAGTGCACATGAGGGTTTGGCCAACCAAACCCTAATGCGCACTGAAGCTCTCTCCATATGCGTTGCTGGGTTGGAGAGACTAGCAGGCACAGTCTCCCAGTCTCCCTGTGAGCGCAAATCATCAGTGCTCAGACCAATCGCGATGCTGCTTGCATGCAGCGTCAGGATTGGCCCAGGGGCTCCTTGGAGCCTGTGCCTGCAGTGCGCGGTGACGGAGCCAGAGAGGAGCGTCGAACAGGTAAGTTATTTTATTATTATTATTGTATTTTTTTTCATTCCGGTCCCCCCTCTCTCTTCACTATGCCAGTTTGCCAAGAAACTGGCCGCAACTGTTACTGGTATGCACTGTGCTTTATAAAATGTAAAAATGTATGAATACATAAACATTTCTAATTTTGTAAGGGTGATTTTCAACCAGTTCTGTTTTTGGAGTCAGCAGCACTGAAGAACCTATTCCATAGCAGGCAACATTCGAAAAAGAATTCCTGGGACATTTAGCAGCACAGGGCTGGGACAGATAGAAAGTTCTTGTTTGCGTACCTGTGTGTAACAAAGAGGAACAGTTTCTGCAACAACATTGCCCAGGACAGTCTCCAACATGCCGGGAATGTATCTGCAAAAACGGGACCGTTGACAACTATGCTATTTTTTTTTTTTTTTTGTGTATAATATAGCACATACTCGACTCAAAGGTATTGGATTGCGCTGGACACATTCATTTTGTTAGGCATGGGGAGATTAAAGTGACTTGACCAGAATCCCAGGATATTCAATGTCCTAGACCAAGCGGTTCCCTAGCTGCTAGGTACTATGCTATTTTTTTGTGTATAATATAGCACAAACTCGACCCAAAGGTATTGGATTGCGTTGGACACATAGGCATGGGGAGATTAAGTGACTAGGCAAGAATCACAGGATATTCAGCGTCCCAGACCAAGCGGTTACCTAGGTCGACCGTTCTAGTTGTTTAGGCCACACCCTCGGATTCGTAGTTCTCTTCTCCCTTCATACTAGACCTACAAGAACCACCAAACTTGGTTCTATTGGCTCAAAAAACAGAACTGGCTGAAACTCATCTTCTTGAGGTTTGGCCAGTTGACAGGTGGTCGGGCACCTGTCTGTCAGTGTCGGACACAACCATAACCTTCCTGTGGGTGAAAGGAATGCTGGTAGAGTTCAGAGATTAGCATACAATCTTTTCCTCTCCAAACTAGCCAGGGCCTGAAAGGCAGCACAGCTGTGAATACTGCCAGGGAGGGAGGGGCCACAGAGGGGCTGATGGAGCCGGTGACAGAGAAGAAAACATTTGCAGCTGGTTTTCTTGTGTCTGCTTTCAGTCACAGCGCCCTTGATGAGGTATCCTGCACTGCAATTTAAGCAGCATTTTCTGTACATGCCCTGTGCTGGGAGCTCTATTTATTTGCTCTCAGTAACAGCCCCCGCCCGCCCCCATTTTGTGTAAACCCCCTCTCCTCACGGTGGACCCGTCTGAGTCACGGCAGGCCGCGCCGAGTATTTATTGCACAGATTTGCTTGTTATACTGGGATCTGCAAAGAACAATATTGATAACAGTAATGAAGGAAATGGCTTATAAAGCCATCAGATCTCAGGCCCAGACTATGACAAGCCTGGCATTAGCTCTGACAGTGATTAAGGAGAGGTGGCTATTGCTTTTTGGCTTCATGGAGCCCTTTGTCTGATGAAAAATACTCCTGCCGTCCTGGGGACTGGGAGGGAAGGCAGCTCAGAGGCCCTGCGCGTCACAAAGGACATTTAAAATGTCATTTATCCCTTGTATTATATTACACAATGTTTGGCCATTTTTGCGTCCTTTGCAAGTTTATCATAATCTCTGCTGCCATCTACAATGGGGAGGATGCTGGCTGGAAACCTGAGGTTATTTGGGGATTCAGGTGGTATGGGCCCTGTGCCTAAAAAATGTCATTCTCTAAGGGGCAAACTTGTGAGAGGCTTGCATCGTATTTTCACCACGCAAAGTACATGCATGTTGCAGGCCTCTTAGTATGATTTATGAAGCCACACAAAGTCAGCCTGCATGACTTTGAGTGGCTTCATAAATCCGGCAACGCAGTGCAAAGCGCTGTGTCGCCTTACTTTGCGCAATGGAGGGGTTCCATGGGTATTGCAGTGGGAGCTCCCACACCACTCCCATGGTTTTTGATTTATTCCTAGATTTACAAGGACTTGTAAACCTGGGAATGCGTCAAAATCTTACGCCTCCCCAAAGTATGAGTAACGAGCACAAACTTCTTTATTTCTCCTCGTTTCTTCCTCTGCATTCATTCTGCAGCACACATGGAAAGAGGAAAACACCTCCATGAATTGTTTTTGTGCAGGTAATTGCCCCTTCCTGCACAAAAACAATACTGTCTACAACACAGGCACCCTTGCACCATGGTGCAAGGGTGCATGCGTTGGCGCTAGGCTGCCAAAATGGCAGCAGCGCAAGGGGAAAGTACAGGAATGCACCATATTGGAGAAATATGGCGCATTCCTGCATTTTGTTTGGTGGTGCAGGGCAGCGAAGCAAGGTGACTTGCTGCACTGCCCTGCACCGCCATTACCGTAAATATGCCCCTAAGTTACTGATGCAGTACAATAGCTATCAAAGCTGCTGGACCACCAGAAAATACACATGCGAATGTTACAGTACAGACATTGAACATACCCATCACAGCTGCTAGCCCACTAGAAAATATGAACGTTAGAGTTACTGTGCCAAAAAAAAACCATGTCTATCAGAGTTATTGGCCCACTTTAGGACAATGAGGAAAACCCAGAGGAGATGTAAATGTAAATGTAAATGTAAATGTACTTGATTTATATAGCGCACTAATCACCCAGGTGTAAAAGGGTTAGACTACCAACCAGAATATAAGGTCCTCAAGTATTTGCCCGGCGGTGTCGCCTCTTGAACCCATAAGGTATTTAAACTAATGAAGAGGCAGGCGCTGGAGACTGGAAGGCAGGAAACAAGGTTTTATTCTCTCCGGAGGAGAACACAGCAAAACAGACAGCAGGTATCGTTCTGAGGTGCTCTACCCGCATCTCTGAGGCCTGGCCTCTTATATACAAGTTAATCACTTTATTGCATGAAACACATTCTCGCTAATACTTTGATGTTCGAAAGACATCCCCGGAATCTCCCCTTCAGGTCCGTTCCCCCACATAGTTACAGTTGAAGTCCCCACCCCGGTCACAACAGGTGGTGATCATCGCGCAGTTGGATATTCCGCCGATCCATGGAAGGGGTGGGGTTCGATCGGATCTCGTAGGGTGGGGGTTTTTGATCGACCCGGGGGTCCGGCAATGGGGGGAAGCTTCCTACTGTACTGGGGGTAATAAACAGTATCCGCAGAGCCAGGTGGTGGCCTGGGAATGGGGAAGACAAAACGGGCACACAGAAAAGAGGGGGTTTACATCAAAGGACCTGGGACCATGAAAGGAACGGAGGGAGGTGTCGTGCTGGGAACAGGATGGGATTCCGAGGCAGAGCTGCACTGAAGAGGGGTTTATGACCCGAGACATGGGAGAGCGAGGGGGTTGCCAGCATGCGGAGGGGGGGTGGTGCCCGTGAGGCTAGGAGAGGGAGAGAGACGCACTGGTTATCAAAAAGGGGCAGGGAAACCATGGTGTTCAAAATGGCGGTTGTTTACGTGCACGAAAAAGGGGTCAAGAAGAGCAAGAGGGCGCCGATAATGTTGACAGTTTCAGCCCAACTTTCAACAGTCCTCCCTTTTCAACATATCTAGCCAACTTGCTTACTCAATGTCAATTTTCATCAAATTTCTAACCTCGGTATCGTATAATGCTCTCATGGGTTCGTTTCCAACGTCCACAGTTTTGGAGAAAATACAACTTGCACATAAAGAACACAGAGGTGGCAGACATTGAATTCCTAAGCATAGACCACATATTACAACTACGGGAATCAGGATAATGGTGAGCAGTCTCCAGCCCCAGTTCTTAACGGAGTCCCAGAACCAACCACCAAGCGACCATTCTCCTTGTTCTTGGTGGACTTCCGAAGAGAGTCTGTGAAGATGTTCAATGGCTTTGAACACTGAGGGTGAGTTGTCCGGAATGTATGTACAACAGCTGGACCCAATAACGCGGCATGCTCCTCCACGGTCCGCCAGAACCACGTCTAGAACGAGGCGGTTCTGGAGAGCCACCAGCCGGACCGCTTGGAGCTCGGCAGTGTTGTTAGCGAAGATACCAGCTGTGATGTTCATGGTTGTCTCAACTGCCTGAGTCAGGTGTCGGATGGCACGGCTGTTTGCCATCGGGCCCCAGAGGGGGACGAGTCCTTTCATAGCATCGAGGAACTGTGCTCCTGTTGAGTCGGCTTGTTCAATGTCTTTGGCTCGTTTTTGTCTATGGTGATTCGCTGGGGCCACATAAGTCGGAGGAAGGATGAAGGAGATGAAACAAGTGCCCCCCCAGCCTTTGGGGAGCCAGGTATAGGCCTTGGTACCGCAGACGAAATACATGTTTGGGGATGACACGAAGGAAGGTGGATCCGTGGAATCCAAAGTTCTGGTAAAGCGGCAAGCGCTGTGACCCACCAGCTGTGTCCCAAGTCCTTCTACACACATGTGGCCTGTGACGTTGATGACCGACAAGGCCACAGTCAGAGTGGCAGCCGTTCGTTTCCGTAGATAGGAGAAGGTGGGTCTGGTTGGATTGTTGAACACCTGCATTTCGATCCGTTCTTTAGCCGGGATGTCCATTTGGATTGAATCGTTGGAGGTCTGCGGGCAGAAGTGTATCTTCGTTTTGTTTCGCCGGGCCCCGTGGGAGAAATGCGTTACGGTTCTGCCGGAAGTGGCATTGTCCTTATAGCTTTCTTGCAGGAGGATCAGCCAAGCAAGGCAGGAGCCGTGAACGGAGAAGGGTGAAGGAATGAATGGTATTGAATGTCCAGTGGCATGGGGTAGCAACCCACAGATCCAGCAGTTGGTGGCATTGGTGGCAAGATTGTGTTGGTGAAGCAGCTGCACAAAAGAGTTATTCCAAAATTCCTTTCGCCTCTCTCTTAGTTGAGGAGAGAGTGAAATTAGATAGTGTTCCTTCATGGTGGTAGGCTGAGCTGTGGTTAGGAATATTTCGCGAGCAGGTGCATGTTCCTCCATAATCCAGAGCGTGGTCATGAGGAGAAAGCAGAAGAGGCTTACGATGAAGAGTGCAATTGTCTTTGAGCTATGGAGTCTGTCTGTTCTCGGATTTCTGTAGTGGGTATTTCCTGTTGTCTCCATTGGCTTCTTATTTGGCGCTTCCATCATCTTCTTATCTGGCGCTTCCATCATCTTCGTTTTCAAGGTGCTCGGTAGTGGGCAGGACCACAGACTTAGTTTAGCCTTTCTCTAGGTAACCCTTGGTAGGTTTGGGTCACCGTTCTGAGATCCTCTAACTTAGTCCGTGGCCTACTTAGCCGAAGCTCCCTCCTTTCGTCGCAGGGAATACCCTTCTCGAGATGGTACAGTGGGATCAGAATGTTTTGAAAGTTCAAGTGTCTCTGTGTCGGGATAGCAGTTCAATGATGGTCGGTCTTTGTTCAGGAGTTCTTCTTGGGTACTGACGTTGTCTGCCGTGGCCAGGGCTGAGGAGACCTTTTTGCAGTGATGGGCGTGCAGCCAGTGCTTCTTCCCCTCCACTCGAAGTGCGGTCCGAGTGGTGA
This sequence comes from Lissotriton helveticus, assembly GCF_964261635.1. Classification (NCBI taxonomy): domain Eukaryota; kingdom Metazoa; phylum Chordata; class Amphibia; order Caudata; family Salamandridae; genus Lissotriton; species Lissotriton helveticus. The sequence continues at coordinate 73,598,639 of NC_136064.1, forward strand.
TCAGCACTTGCCAGGGGCCCGTCCACCGGGGTTCCAAACTCTTTGACCGCTGAAAATTCCGGATCAGCACGAAGTCCCCCGGTTGGATGGCGTGACCCGGACCCCTGGAAGCATCAGGGATGGCCTGCTGCACCTGCTGATGAATGACAGACAGAGTTTCAGTCAATTTATACAGATAATCAGACATTAGGACGTCCGGGACGTCATGAATGGAAGTTGGTTTCGGAGCAGACCAGACGCTCATGGGTCGACCGAAGACAACTTCATAAGGAGTTAAGTGATGTCGGGTGGGGGTAGAGCGCATCGATAGCAATGCCAGTGGGAGGGCGTCTGGCCATTTCAGACCCGTGGTAGCCACTATTTTGGCCAGTTTAAGCTTTAGTGTGGCATTGTGTCGTTCGACAAGCCCAGCAGATTGGGGGTGGAAGACTGCGTGGAATTTCTGTTTAATACCCAACCCATTTAGGATGAGCTGGATAACTTTGGCTATGAAGTGGGGGCCATTATCACTCCATAAAATACGACAGAGGCCATAACGGGGAAAAACTCCTTTAACAGAACCTTTGCGGTGGCCGTAGCGGTGTTGTCGCGGGTTGGATAGGCTTCCACCCACTTGCTAAATGCGCACACCACAACAAGTACATATTTTAGGCCTTGGCATCTGTCTAGCTGGATGTAGTCCATCTGCAGGACTTCAAATGGGTGGTTTGGGACCCCAAATCCCCCCCGGGGTACTACAGTTCCTTTCCCGGGGTTGTGTTGCAGGCATATTAAGCATTGTTGGACCAGGCGTTTGGCGGAATCTGGGATCTTATCATTGTGCCAAACTCTGGAGACAAGTTCGATCATGGGGGCTGATCCTATGTGGGCAGGGGAGTGTGCCATGGTCAGTATGGGAATCAGGTATGAATCAGGGAGCAACCATTTGTTCGTGTCTTTTGTCCGCCAGCAGCCTTCATCGTCTTTTAATCCCACCCGTGTCCATTCAGTCAACTCGTGTTGTGTGCTAGCCGTTTGAATATCCCTGATAGTGTCTCCAACGTCAGTCCATTTTTCCGCTTGTGACCTGGTCACGTACATATGTGTTGTCGTCCTATTTTCAGCTGTCGTTCGGGCAGTGATGTCGGCTAGTGCATTTCCCTGTCCAATGATGTCTGTCACCTTCTTGTGTGCCTGGCATTTGATGACGGCAAGCTTGTCGGGGAGAAGGACAGCTTCGATTAAGGCGGAGACTAGATCCCCGTGCAAAATGGGTGTGCCGTGTGAGGTCAAGAATCCCCTTTCCCTCCAAAGGAGCCCAAAATGGTGAACCACCCCGAAGGCATACTGGCTGTCGGTGTAAATGTTTGCTGTGGTTCCTGTTGCCAGGATGCAGGCTCGTGTCAAAGCAATCAGTTCCGCTGCCTGGGCAGATCGCTGGGTGATGCGGGCTGTTTCTACTACGGTTCGAGCCGTGGTGACTGCATAGGCAGCGGAAGTGGTACCGTCGGAGAGTTTGATGCAAGAACCGTCCACCCACAGCTCCCCGTCGGGGTCAGGGAAAGCCGTGTCTCTGAGGTCAACCCTACTCCTGGTTTGTTCGTCCGTAAGGGTCACGCAATCATGCACAGGGTGTGCATTGGGATCGTTCTCTGGCAGAGGTAACAGAGTTGCCGGGTTCAGTGTGGTGCATCTTTTCAGGGTGATATGGGGTGCAAGCAAAGTCAGTTCGTATCTGGTCAGTCGTGCACTCGTCAGATGTTGCGTCTTGGTTTGGTTCAGGAGGGTGTCGACTGCATGGGGTACCAGTACCGTGAGGGAATTCGAGAGTACAATCCCCTCACTCTGTCGGATAGAGATTGCAGCAGCAGCTACAGCTCGAAGGCAGGCAGGCAAGGCTCTGGCGACAGGGTCAAGAGTGTCAGAGAAGTAAGCGCACAGTCGTTGCCTAGGGCCGATGGCCTGGGTCAGGACAGATAAAGCGCACCCCTCCCTTTCGTGAGTGTAGAGGGAGAAGGGTTTTTTGTAATCAGGGGTACCTAGGACGGGGGCTGAGCAAAGGGCATCTCGTAGTTCCGTGAAGGAAGTTTGACATTCAGGGGTCCAAGGGAGTGGGAAAGGGACGTCTTTGTTTAACAGAGAAAGCAGTGGTTTTACAATGAGGCTAAAGTTTGGTAACCATTGTCGGCAGAAGGAGGTGAGGCCTAATAGGGAGCGGACCTGTTTCTGGGTCTTAGGGACAGGGGTATCTAGGATAGTTTGGATTCGATCAGGAGTGAGTTTTCTTCCATCTTTGGACAAAAGGTGACCTAGGTAAGTGACCTGGGGTTGGCAGAATTGCAACTTCTTCTTGGAGACCTTGTGGCCATTTTCCGCAAGGAAGCGCAGGAGTCGAATGGTGGCGGTAACCGCTAGAGGGGTGGTGTCGGCTGCCAAAAGGATGTCGTCGACATATTGTACTAACACCACTCCGTCCGGTAACTGGACTTGATCTAGTTGTCTTTTGAGGGCCTGGCTGTAGATGCTAGGGCTCTCCGTGTAGCCCTGGGGCGCTCGGCAAAACCTATATGAGCGGGCTTTTAGGGTGAAGCCGAAGAGATATCGGCTGTCTGGGTGAATGGGGATGGAAAAGAACGCGTTTTTGAGGTCGATGGCGGTAAAGGTGGTGGCAGTAGAAGGAATCAAGGTCAAGATGGTGGTGATGTCTGAGACCACAGGGTACTGGGGTACCACCACTTTGTTGATCTCTCGGAGGTCGATGATAAAACGGTATGCTTTCTCATCTCCTTCTCCCTGCTTCTTGATAATGGGCAAGATAGGGCTGTTGCAAATGTTGCTAACCACTTCCTCTACCACTCCTGCGTCTATCAGTGACTGGATAATCATTACCAATGCCTTCTCGCCCTCTGGCGATATCCGATATTGTGGGAGTTTTGGGAGTGTTGCGTCTGGTCGGACAGTAATGTGCACTGGGTCAATTAACATACGCCCTACGTCCGAATCCGCGTTGGCCCACAGATACGGAGGCAGGGTGTCAAGCAGGGATGCGTCAGCGTCGGTGATGGAAAACATGTGTCGGGGAGAGCAATGTCTAAGCAGAACGGGGTTGTCGTAAAGAAACACTCGAACTCCATCTTGAGAACACCTGATCGTCGCTCGGAAGTGTTTCAGTAAGTCCAGTCCCATAATGGCGTCAGGGCTATTGGAGGAGAGCAAAAACGTGGTGTCAGTGGTGTTGTTTTCTACGTCAAAGAGGACCGGTGCAGACAAAGGGTTGGTGGAGGGCGTTCCATCGAAACCTGTCGATGTTATGAGTGAGCCAGACAAGGGTGCCCTTGGAATCAGTCGTTTAGATAACGCACTACGTGTTGCGCCAGTGTCTACCAGAAATGGTGACTTGGTACCCAAGACCTTAGCAGTGACGTAAGGGCCCTGCTGGTCAACATAGAGCTCGACTGGATCCCTCCCTTGCCCTTGGCTGTCCTATGCGAAGTTGTGGGTGTCTTCATAGTCGGATTGTTGATATTGGTTCTGCCTGGGTCGATCAAACGTATTTGGTCTGCCTGATCTGTCGTTAGTCGTGTCATTTGGGGGCCCTCGCTGTTGTCCCTTGTGTCTCGGTCCATTTGCTATGTCCCTGGTGTCTTTGTTTTTTATCATTTCCAGAAGAACTGGGCACTGGGATTTCCAATGGCCGGTCCCTTTGCAGAAAGCACACTGGTTCTCTCTAAGGTCTGTGCGTCCACTGTAGGAAGTCAGAGTACGGTCCTGGGGAAATGTAGTCTTAGGGACGTTCGTCTGGTAGTTTCCCCGGTATTGGTCTCGTCCTATAGTCACCCCTTGTAGTTTGGCAATCATCACCCTCTCTTTCAAGTCCTTCTTCTTTTTCTCTGTTGCCCTATCGTTTTCATTTTTCTGATGTTCATAATATTGGGCCATTTGGAGAATCGCTGTAGGTTTGGATGCTGCCAAACTACTCTCGCTGGCCTGTAGTTTCTGGGAGATCTCCGATGACGGTCCCTTAACATAATTCTGGACAAACAGATGGTGTCCGGTTGCAGTGGTCATGTCCTGGCCGCTGTAATCGGAGAACACCGTTTCAAACCGGGAGAAGTATTCCGATACATCCTCCTGGGGTTTCTGGCGGCAGGCCGTTACTATCGACCAGTCCACTTTCTTTTCTGGGATCAGGGTTTTTAATTTCTCTACGATTTTATCTGGAAGGTCTAGAATGGATTTCAGAGGCTTTTGTCCTGGTCCCCGTTGTTTATCCAGGCCATCGAGTTGTGACCAGGTATGCCCAAACAGCTCAAGGTGGTCGACTTTCCGGATTTGCTTCCACACATCAGCTGGTAGACATAACCCGAAGAACAAGTCGATGTCAGCCAGGGTCATAACCGTTGAACCCAGGGCTGTACCCAATTCAGTATAAAAGGCAGTGGGGTTTTTACGTAGATCGGGTAGAGATTTCCGGAATGTCAGAATCTCTTGCCGGTCCCATGGCTGGTAGACCCAGTTGTACACTACCCTTCCCTTCGCATCTTGGTTGTTTGCATCATCGTGAGTCCCTGTACCTCGGGGAGGAACCCAGTAAGGGGCAGCCTCTCGTATCGGCATCATGGTGTTAGATTGCTCGGTTGGTGGTTCGATCACTACGGAGGTCGTGGTTTTAGTTCCCGACTCTCGTTCAGTGAGGTGACGGAAAACCTCAAGCGTACGCGTAAGGAGGTCCGACACATCACACTCGCCCTCATCCCCAATATCGACCTTCCGGTACAGGGTCGTTAGGCTCCCGGGACCGTTGTCTCGATATCGGTCCTCGTATGCATTCAAGACGTGATAACACAGTCGTACGGTAAAATGTCGTCTGTGACTCCCTGTATACGAGTTGAACATATCCGTGATGTACTCTTCGTCTTCCTTCCTTTCTACCAGTGTCCTTGCTATCTTGTCGATCCCTGCTCGCTCATCTTTGCTCAGTCTGTTTGTTCTTGCAGGGCCAGCCCCCCGAGTCTCATGGTCGCCTAACGTTGTCGTTGATGTAGTATTTAATACAAGGGGTTCGGCTGGCACAGAGGCCATTGGGGCCGAAGCTGCGGCAGTACTTTCGTTTGTACCTGGGGGTGGCGCGTGCTGTGCTAAGGGTTGGGAAGGGGCATATGGAGGGGGCATGTAGATGATAGGAGGACCTAACAGCAGATCATCGTTAGTTCGTTGTTTCGAGGGTAAATCAGGGTAGAGCATGGAGGGAGTTCTGACCGGACACTGGCTCGGTGTTTCCATTTCTAGTTTCTGTTTAGCTTTCTCTCTTTCCTTTATCTCTTTTTCTAGTTTCTGGGCAGCTAGGTGGGCTGCTTTTCGCAGCTCTTTTTCCAACCTACTCTCAGTTTTCTTTTTACGTTGTTCAGTTTCTTTGCGCCACATGCCGAAACTGTCAAGCATAGTGGGTGTTGTCTTGTTTTTACCAAGGGCTGTTTCTAGCGTTTTTATTTTATCATCATCGAAGGATCCTATCAGGGGCCACTGACTTTCTTGACCCTTTTTCGTATATTTATGCCATAGTTTGCTATAGGCTATAGCGGTCAATCCATGCTTCGTGAACATGTCCTTATTAGGGGTGCCTTCCAGTGGGGCTGGGTGGTCCATCTCTAATAAGCGGTCCGGGCTAAACAGGCTACTAATCAGTGGGGAGAAGACAGACATGACGGCTCGTAACGAGGGACTAAAAGTCAGCACTGCCTATCTTATCACTGGGTGCAAAGACTGGACAGAATATTTCTATTCTACGTTGTTTGCAGGCAGTGAGTACCTCATGGATCAAAATAACAAAAGACCAATAAATATTCGATGGGGAGAATGAGTAGGTCCGCAAAGATCTGCGTTACCTACCCTTTTCACTATCTGCAGAAAGGGTGGTCTCTTCCCTGTTTGCAGACAGAGAATCTCCAGAAAACAATAGTTTGCGAACAACAGTTCAGTTTCAAGTAATTATTCAGTGGGGGAGAAAAAAAATAGGCACGACTGCTGCCCTACCTATCCTCCACTGTTTGCAAAGAGAGAGCCCGTTGTTTCTCCGTTTGCAGACAGTGAATCTCCAAATAAATAAAAAGGAGCAATACTAGTATTTTTTAAACAATCAAGCAATCATTTCGCAACTTGTCGTGTTTACACGACCTTACCCGGACCGCATGGACAGTTTCTTGTCTTCCGAATCCAGCGCCCGATCGTCCTCTCTTCTCCGTTATCCTCGCGGCACTCTTGATGGTTCCCAGTCAGGACCGTAGATCACTCGAGAGAGGTCTGTTCGGAACCAGTGAAGTTCGGATGATCGGCTGTCAGACGAGGGTCTATCGGACAGACGCGTTCCCGATCGTTGCAGTCGTTCACTCTGTCGTCAGGACCTCTCCCACTGGATCCATGAGTCGCTGATGGGCCCCACGCTTGGGACGCCAATTGTAAAAGGGTTAGACTACCAACCAGAATATAAGGTCCTCAAGTATTTGCCCGGCGGTGTCGCCTCTTGAACCCATAAGGTATTTAAACTAATGAAGAGGCAGGCGCTGGAGACTGGAAGGCAGGAAACAAGGTTTTATTCTCTCCGGAGGAGAACACAGCAAAACAGACAGCAGGTATCGTTCTGAGGTGCTCTACCCGCATCTCTGAGGCCTGGCCTCTTATATACAAGTTAATCACTTTATTGCATGAAACACATTCTCGCTAATACTTTGATGTTCGAAAGACATCCCCGGAATCTCCCCTTCAGGTCCGTTCCCCCACATAGTTACAGTTGAAGTCCCCACCCCGGTCACAACAGGTGGTGATCATCGCGCAGTTGGATATTCCGCCGATCCATGGAAGGGGTGGGGTTCGATCGGATCTCGTAGGGTGGGGGTTTTTGATCGACCCGGGGGTCCGGCAATGGGGGGAAGCTTCCTACTGTACTGGGGGTAATAAACAGTATCCGCAGAGCCAGGTGGTGGCCTGGGAACGGGGAAGACAAAACGGGCACACAGAAAAGAGGGGGTTTACATCAAAGGACCTGGGACCATGAAAGGAACGGAGGGAGGTGTCGTGCTGGGAACAGGATGGGATTCCGAGGCAGAGCTGCACTGAAGAGGGGTTTATGACCCGAGACATGGGAGAGCGAGGGGGTTGCCAGCATGCGGAGGGGGGGGTGGTGCCCGTGAGGCTAGGAGAGGGAGAGAGACGCACTGGTTATCAAAAAGGGGCAGGGAAACCATGGTGTTCAAAATGGCGGTTGTTTACGTGCACGAAAAAGGGGTCAAGAAGAGCAAGAGGGCGCCGATAATGTTGACAGTTTCAGCCCAACTTTCAACACAGGGGTCTCAAGGCGCTTGCTTAGGGAACCCGTCCTGGTATTCCCCTGTGAGAAACCCCGGCAGGGAATTCACAAGGTGAAAGCCAGGCATCCCGCCACGAGGGGCCGTAGTTAGGTGGAACGCTTGCATATATCTCACCCACTGGCAGTAACTCAGCCACTTTGCAATCCATTGTGTTTGCCCACCATGCCACTTCAGATGGAGACCATCCATATGCAAATCAGCCCTGGTCCTGCTCCAATAGGAATAATCCAGGTCAAACTGCCAGACCAGTACACAAGCAACCCTAGACTGACACCAAGGTGAGATTTTTGCAAGCATTCAAACTATGTGGCATATTTACAAGCCCCTATCGCCATAGGAGTGTAATTTTTTCTGATGCTCAAGTGGCGTAGCACCATTTTCCATATTTACAAGGTGGCACTAAGCCACTTAGCGTAGCTTAACGCCACCTTGTGAATATGCCCTTTTCTGGCACAGTCCTCTGCGACAAAGGGTCGTGCAATGGGTGGCAACACCCATTGCTTTTTGACGCTGCCCTAGATTTACAAGGCTGAGGCAGTACCACAAACCTATGCCATGGAATAACAGAGGTTAGAATGGCAAAACAAGGAGAAATCATTATTTTCTCTTCGTTTTCTGCTCTTTTCATGTGTGCTGCATTCTGCAGCACACATAGAAAGAGCAAATCGCCATGAATGATTGTTTATGTGCAGGATGGTGCCCCTTCCTGCACATAAACAATAGTCGCTATAGGGGAGGAGGAGCTTGGCGGGCATCCGAGATGGCCGCGTGAGCACAGCGCTCCCCGGACCCCCGCCGCTCCCGGCATAATATCCTGCATAAATCCTGATTTTTCACGAGGATTTGTATAGAGGACGCTGGGCTGATCTACCTGGACCTTTCAGAAATTTATTTTGACACCGGGTGCCTGAGTTACGGTGATTCGAACTTTTGGGCTCCGCCCTTGAGGTGCGCCCGGGACTGGGTGAGGTTCAGTGGCCGTCTTGGAGTTGAACAACAACGGCAGGGGGATTGGACTTGTGGGTCCCCTTCTTAAGTTTCGGTTTCGATTCTGCCTCTGACTGGGACATCGGCGAGAGGATCGGGCCAGAGCTGGGTCCAGGACACGAGTCGGCTGTCGGGCCTTTGGCTGGACTACTCTCCTATTTGGCTGTCCCTATCCTAGTGGTACCCTTGTTGCGGTCCTTTGGTCGCGAGGCTTCCCTTTCTGTTGCCCGGTCCGTTGACCCTGGTGAATCTCCTTGTGACGCATCTCCAAAATGGCGGGCAGAGGGGACCGGGAGACGCGGAAGACGAAGACACCTCTGCGCGGGGGTCCGGTCCAATCTAACGCCATGGACCGTTATACCCACTCTAAGGGGTCCCCCGGAGCTGCCCTGCCCGGTCCCAGTGCGTCTGACCACGTCGTGGATGCATCGACGGAGCCTTCCTTGCAAGACATCATGGGCGCCATTTCTGGCATGAGGGAGTCGATAGGCCAACAATATGAAACCTTGGCCCACAAAATTGACACCGTGGCCATCGATGTGAACTTAATTCGAGCCGATCTCTCAAAAACGAACGAAAAGGTGAAGTCATTGGACATCAAATCATCCAGCCTCACGGCGGACGTCTCTGAGATACAGACGGAGATTGGCAATCTCCGTAGGGTGAACGATTTCATGACCCGGCGCTTGGACGATTTTGAGAACAGGGCACGTCGCTGTAATGTTCGTGTGGTTGGTGTTCCGGAGAATCCGGAACCCCACTCGGTTGATCTCCTGGTTGAAGACCTGATCCTAAACCACCTTTCTCCATCTGGCCTTAGTAAATTTTTCACGGTGGAGCGTGCACATCGTGTTCCGGGGGGCCAGGGTAAGCCAGGTGCCCCGCCGAGACCTATTGTCGCAAAACTTTTCCACTATAGGGATCGGGACGCTATCCTGCAGGCCTCACGGGTGAAGGGCCCGGTGGCCTTTGAGAATGCCACGGTGAACTTTTATCCGAACTTTTCCCAACAGGTCCAGAAGCAGCGGATGGGATTTCGTGGTGCTAAGAAGCGTCTTAGGGACATGGGGATGCGCTACGCTATGCTTTTTCCGACCAGGCTGCGGGTTGAGTATAATGACCGAACTTTCTTCTTTGATCGGCCGGATGCTGTGAATGACTGGCTGGACTCCTTGCCTGGCCAACCTCCTGAGACTGAGTCCGATGCCCACCCGGGCGGTGCTGAAGGTGGTGTAGAGAGCTGAACATTTCGTCTTTGCCTGGTGCCTTGTTTTGAATAACTCTTTCCAGGAGTGTATGCCTCCGTTCCTCTATTGCTTATGTGATTTGATGTATGTTTTTTTTTCTCGTTATTGGTCTTGATCGGGGTGGCGGGTGGGATGGAGCCTTTCCTCCTCCGGGGTCTTTGTGTAGAATAGGGGTTCTTGGGCGACAGGCACACTGCAGGTTGGGGTGGCTTTTTAGCTTTTTGCAGGGGTGCAGGGTGGGGGGTGTTTTGTTGTTATTTGGGGGGTGGGCGGTTGGGAAGTTCGTTGTTTGTGTGTTCTGTTTTCAAGGCGACTTTATCCTGTATTTGAAGATGTTTCTTGTGTCCTGCTCATTGGTGGGGGGTTTTGGCTTTGCAGGGTGGGATGGGGGGTAGCGGGTTGAGATTTGTTTCGTGGAACGTTAACGGTCTGGGTGATCGTATCAAACGGAGTGTGGTGTTGAGATGTATACGACGTTTATCTCCTGATATTGTTTTCCTGCAGGAGACTCATTTGGTAGGCAATGTTTGTCATGCGATGAATAGGTGGGGCTATCGCCTCGTAGCACATTCAGGGTTCACCTCGGGTTCTAGGGGTGTGGGTATCCTTGTTCGGGCTTCCCTCCCCCTAGCTATTGATGATGTGATTCAGGATGATCGAGGGCGATATGCTGTCCTTGTGGGTCGCTATGAGGGTCGTGCCCTCTCCCTATTTACTGTTTACGTGCCCCCCGGCTTGCAGACTTCAACCTTTTCCGATTTGGGCCGTGTGTTGTTGGACCTCCCTGATAGTACTCTCTTTCTGGCTGGTGATTTTAATTCGGTGTTCTCCGGTCTCCACGATCGCCACCCCCCTAGAGATACTCCTGCGGCCCAACAGTGGTTGGGTGGGTTTTTGGATACCTTTGGCCTGGTGGATTGCTGGAGGCTTTTGCATCCTACTCAGCTTCAATACACCTTTCATTCTGGGGCCCATGGGAGTCTGTCTAGGCTGGATTATTTTCTGATGCCTGCGGCTCAGTCGCCAGCGGTGCGTGAGATGGTACACCTACCCAGGGGTATTTCTGATCACTCTCCGCTCTGGCTCCGTTTTGAGGTTGGAGTGGAGACAGTGGGCCGGGTGGCTCCCATCAATCCGTGGTACCTTACCTCCCCCGAGACCCGCAGCCTTTTGCTTCAGTCTTTGGACGCATATTTTCTGGATAACGAGGGGTCGGTTTCCTCAGCTGTGTCCCTGTGGGAGGCCTTTAAGACGGTGATTCGTGGGCAGGCCCTCTCCCTTATTGTTGAAGCTAAGAGGGCGAGGAATAGGGAGGTGGTGGACCTTGAGGGGGAGATTTCTGCATTGGAGGATGCTTTGGAATCTGGTGTCACGTCTGCGAAACTCCACGCCCTGGGTCTGAAACAATTTGCCTATAAATCTATGGTCACGGATGCTGCTAAAGTGATGTTTCGGGAGCAACAGGGTCGTTTGTATGATGTGGGGGACAAAGCGGGTAAATTGCTGGCATGGCTGGATAAGAAGGAGAGAGCTAATCGTGTGGTGCCCGTGATTCAGTCTTCGAGTGGTGAGAGTGTGACGGACCCGATTGGAATAGTTGACTGTTTTGCTGAGTACTTCCGTGTGGTTTATACCCCTGTGTCTGTGAGGGATGTGGCTGACTCTCGCCTTCTATTGCGTGATATAGCTCTGCCCAGTGTCTCCGACTTGGATCGTGTAGCGTTGGATTCCCCCTTTACTGTTGATGAGATAGCTACTGCCATCCGTTCACTCCGTTCGGGCAAAGCATTGGGCCCGAACGGGTTGCCAATTGAACTGTACAAGTTGCGTCCCGACAGAGTGGCGCCATATCTTCGCACCATGTTTCTGGAGTCCCGGGAACGGGGTATTCTCCCACATGATCAGCGACTGGCCACGATAGTTGTCATCCCTAAGGATGGTAAACCGCGGGACCTTTGTTCATCCTACAGGCCCATATCCCTGCTGAATGTTGAGCCCAAGGTATTGGCGAAACTCCTGGCGTCCCGCCTCCTGTCGGTCATTGGTGGCTTGGTCCATCCAGATCAATCCGGATTTATCCCGCATCGCAACACGGCTCTTAACCTACGTCGTCTCCACGGTGCGATTGTGAGGGCGGGGCTTCTGACGGAGCCGGCCATTTTGGCATCGTTGGATGCCTCAATGGCTTTTGACACTGTGGAATGGCCTTATCTTTGGGCGGCTCTTGAGAAATTTGGTTTTGGGCCTGAGTTTATTGGTTGGATCAAGTTATTATATGCTGAACCTCTGGCGCAAGTAGTGGTAAATGGTAGAGTTTCGACCCCTTTCACCCTTGGCAGGGGTACCCGTCAGGGCTGCCCCTTGTCTCCGTTGCTTTTTGCACTCGCCTTGGAACCATTAGCTGCCTGGCTTCGGTGGGAGCCTTCGCTTAAGGGGATTCGCTGGTCACCGGACTTTGAGGACCGCGTCTCGCTTTACGCGGACGACATTCTTTTATATCTCACCTCCCCGCGTAAATCTCTGACTGTTTTATTTGATGTTCTCACTTCATTTGGTGCCAACTCAGGCCTCGTTATTAACTGGGCCAAGTCCTGCGTGTATGTTCTCTCGGGTGTTTTACCCCCATTGCCGAGCAGACTTCCTATCCAGGTGGTCCAGTCTGGCTTCAAATATTTAGGGATTTTCATTACGCTGGACCCCTCGGTCCGATTTGAGCGGAATCTCCTCCCCCCGTTGCTTAGATTGCGACTGGACGTGGCCCGTTGGCGTAAGCTTCCTTTGTCTCCTCTGGGCAGGGCGGCTCTGTTTAAAATGATGTCCTTGCCGCGGTTCCTCTACGCGCTCCAGAATTCCTATGACGATATCCCCAAGACCTATTTCCGAGAGATCGAGAGTCTTCAAAGGCAACTGATTTGGGACGGGCGTCCACGTATTGCCCTCGCGAAGCTCACCATCCCTTGGTACGACGGGGGAATGGCGCTCCCCGATATCAGGCGATATTATTGGGCTTCCCAGTTGTCTGCTATTAATCATGTGATGTTTTCACCGGATCGAAATCCTGCATTCGAGATGGATAGACTCCAGCTGCCGGGTGGGGACTTTAATAGAGTGCTTTATTCTCGATCAGCCGGGCGCCATCTTGTGGGCCCGTCCAGGATTGCAGTAACTGTGTGGCGAGCCGCGAATGTGAGTTTGGGATGGGAGGGTCGAATGACACTGGCGACGCCGCTTTATGCCTCGGAACGTTTGGGGTGTCTCTGGTCTACTAAGGGATTTGACCGCTGGGATATGATTGGGATATGTAAGGTGGGTGATGTATGTTCGAAAGGTAGTGTGAAGTCGTTCCAGGCCCTCCAGGCGGAATACGGTTTGAATGGTAGGGAATTTTTTCGTTATCTGCAGGTCCGACGCGCCCTCGCCTCAGTCTTGACTCCTGACGAGGCCCTGCCCGAGTCTTCCCCCCTTGAAGATCGTGTCCTTGATGGCCACCTGCCTGATAGCACTATTTCCCTGATCTATAAGAAGCTGATCAATAATCGGGCGGACTTGTTGGTCCGACTTCGGGAGGTTTGGGTCGGCGATGGGTTGGAACTGGACGACGAGGATTGGCAATCGGCACTCTCCTCTCCCAAGGAGGTAGCCATTCCTGCCCGTCTCCGTTTGGTTCAACTTAAAATCCTTCATCGAGTGTACATCACTGGTCCGCGTCTGGTGACGATGGGCTTTTCCCTGGATGGGTTATGTAAGCGTGGTTGTGGGTCGAGTGCCACTTTTTTACACATTCTTTTGGAGTGCCCGGTTGTGGCGGCTTACTGGACTGCTGTGCTTGAGGTGATGACTGCTGTGACTGGTGTTGCCCTGCGGCCGGAGCCACGACGGTGTCTGTTGAATGTGTGGGAGCCCACTGACTATTCTGTAGCCCAGACCAGATGGGCTACCTTGGGTTACATGATTGCGAAACGGGACATTGCGCAACTCTGGGGCGCATCCAGGCCCCCTGAGGTCTCGAAATGGGAGGACAACATGGACTGGTCCATGTTTCGTGAGAAGACTGTATATGTGGCCAGGGGCAGACCCAGGGCGTGGACGAGGATTTGGGGCCAGTGGAATGAATATCGTGGGGATATCTGTACCCCTCCCCTTGTAGGCACTACTGATGTTGTCCTATCTCCCTAGGCGAGCGTTCCCGGAACCTTTCCATACTGTTTTGTGAATTTCCGATTCTCCCCGCTGCTCCCCCCCCCCCGACCTTGTTAGAGCCTCAGGGCTCTTGGCATGTTCTCCTGATTGTAGACCATCCCCTCCGTTCTTTGGGCTGACCTTGATTACTGTGCATTCGCCTTTTTAGTGTTTGTTTTTCTTTTTGTATAAAATAAAAATTCAATATGCTCTGTGATATGTTGGGAGTACTGCTTGGTACTTGATTTGTGCCTGACCACGGGAGTACATTTCTAATTCATGCCTTGTGCCTTATTTTTAGCGGCCAGCCCGTGAGGTTGTAGGCCCATTCTTGTACTTTTCTATGCTTGCTCAAATAAAGGTTTTTGAACAAAAATAAATAAATAAATAAATAAATAGTCGCTATAGCGCAGGCACCCTTGCAACATGGCGACAAGGTGCCTTCGCTGGCTCGAGACCGCTTTTTTGCACCGGCGCTGGGGGAAACACACTGGTGCGCAGTATTCTTGTGAATGAGGCGCATCCCTTCATTTTTAAAATATCAGATGGTGGCACTGCCAATTTTGGTGCAGCTCTTGGCTCCAACATTATTTTGTAAATATGCCCCTTTGTCCTTTGTGTTTTCCATTGTAGAACATGCCAGAGTTCCTGGCCCTGTAAAAAAAACCTGCTGGTCAGGTTTACTAAAACCTGAATTATAATTGAAATGTACTGACCACTGGCAGAGCCTACCTTAACAATCACAGCTATTTTGACAAACCTTCCAGACACCTCCGCTCGCCCAGACTACTACTCACACAAATCCCACACATATGGAAAACCAGATCTGGTGGTTGAGTCTTCTCATACATCGCTTCTAAAGCATGGAACGACCTTCTGCAATACATACAAGGCTCTTCCTCAATTCTTGGATTCCACAAGAAGCTGAATACCTGGCTATTACCTAAGTCCAACTAGGTCCTAGGTGTGGGTAGACTCACAACTGCTCAGCACCAGATACCCTCCCAGATGAAGTGTACTCTACAAATCTGCCTAACATAACCACTAGAAAACCTTCCAGTTGGAGATTATACCCATCAGAAGGGCTGCCTCACCCCAGATTATGCCCGTCAGTATAACCTACAAATCAGGGAACATGCCATGCCCATCAGTTACAGTCTCACTGGTCAACATTCCCCTTTAGTCAATAGCCTACCACATGATAAATAAAGTAAATTTGTTATTCCTAACAACATTGCCGAAGAATGAGAAACTCCGCACGTCAGTGTTACTGGCCTAGCAAAGAACTGGAGTAAAAGAGTACCTTGTCCAGTAAAGAAGAACATCGACTGAAATCGCACATACATTGTAAATAAGAGCCCCTAAGCACTTGTGATAATCTGAATCAAAGCTTTAGACCAGTGTAAGCATGGTTCCAGAATTACTGATGAGGTACTAGAGTTATTGCCTCACTTAGAAATAAGTCCATCAGAACTACTCACCAACCAGAGGACAAGTTATTTTGGAACATATCAATTAATCACCGTTACTGGCACTCAAGAGGCCAGGCCATCAGAGTTTTTGTCTCCAGAGCCAGGTAAAGCCCTTGACGTGAGGACTGTCTTGCCCCTCTGTTGGACCCTCATATCCTAATTATCATTGGGCACCACAGGCCTCTTATGATGTAGCTGCATGATGAAATGGCTATAGGATTATTGACCTATCTGGGTGACTACTTTGGTTCTCCCCAGTCCAGAGCACTGAGTCTTTGAGACTTTACTTTTACTCAACCCTGAACACTAAATTCAATGTTACCCACCTTTACCTCTACGCACTTCTACCCACTGTATTTAGTGCCGCTTCCCTCTAGGGACCTAAGTCACATTAGGTGGGCAAGCCCCTACTACATACAGCCTGTGCTCAGTGTGCAGACTGTGCAAAGTGCCGATTTCCTACAGACATGCAAGTGCTATTAGATGGAGACCCTACTTTGCACAGTTAGCAATATCTGTAGAATCTGCTCCCTTTATACGCCTAACTCAATTATAGGTGGGCAAGCCCGTACTATGTACCGTCATTGCTCAGCACACAAACTGCGCATAGAGCCCCCTCCCTACAGAGACCCAAGCTTCATTAGTTGTGCAAGTTCCTATTACACACAGTCTGTGATGAGTGAGCAGGCTGTAGATGGAGCCCACTCACTGCAGAGATCCATGCCCCATTAGGTGAGCTAGCCCCTATTATGCACAGTTTGTATGCAGTGCATAGAGTGTACATAAAGCCTACTCCCCCAGGCACCCAAAATCCCTTAGGGAGTCAGCCTCTATGGACAGCTTATGCTCTCTTTGCTGCTCTGCACAGAGAGCTCCCTCCTGCCACATACTCAAGCCTCCTTATGCAGTAGAGAGCCTACTATGTACTGTTAGGTATTTTCATAATATTTTACTTTAGGTTAAAAAAACTAGAGGATCAGTGAAAACATTCATAAGTTAAAGCAGCATTATAGTTATGGATGGTAATACTTTTTACTTCATGTTAAGAAAAACCCTTGACATTCACTGAAAAAGAACAAAGGTTAAAGTGATGTTACATCTGGTAATAATATCTCATTTTCTGTTAAAACCAACCTTAAAAATGTACTGAAAAAAAATAACAAAGGTTAAATTGAGGTTATAGTTAAATAAAATTTTAAACTTAAAAAAACACAAAAATTCAACATTTATAGTTTACTGAGCTAATTGTAACTTGTGTCACTGCAATGCTCTGCTTATGACCTCGTGTATTATATCACTCATGACATAATTGATGACATCACTGAAGGCATCTCAAATGGAATATCCCTGATAACATTGCCTATAGTGTTCCTGTAAATAGAAATGAGCTAATTACTTTTAGTTGCCCTGTTTTCATGCTCTGTTTTCACCTTTATTAGATAGCTGGGGTGAACAACCTTTACAACGCAACTTTTACCACGCAGTGCCTTTATGACGCAACTTTTACAACGCAAACCATTACAACGCATTGCACTGGGGGGCGCTCTACGATAGGGAATGTGTTTAATGTACTATCCAACACCTTCCCTACTATCCACGGGGACTGGAGTTGGAATAGTAAATTAAACAATTCACTATCCAGCGCCTAAAAGCACTATGCGTTGTAATGGTATGCGTTGTAAAAACCGCGTTGTAAAAGCATGCGATGTAAAAGCATGCGTTGTAATGTCATACATCCGATAGCTGGTATTTTTTAGGTTATTTTCTCTTTCTCCCTATTTCCATGCATGACATGCTGGTTAATGTAACTACTTTTTGTGTACTTGGCAACTGAAATGTGTCAATTGCTCAACTATATTGTTGTGACCTTCACATTAAGAGTAGAGAAGAGTAGAGAAGTGACCTGAGATTTTCATTTGCAACTGTGGCCATAATAAATTGGAATTTTTCATAAAAAAAAGAAGAACCATTGAAAATCAATAGAGTGAGTTAGAAAAAAAATCATTTCCAAATTCACTCTATTCGTATAAGCATACAAGAATGACTACTTCTTGAATACAAACCAAAGCCACATCACAGAAGGTCTGCTTGAGAACAGATACAACTCAGTGGGCCTGATTAAGAGTTCCTCGTAATATTCCGACACATGCGTTTCATGTTTATGCATGGGTTGGAATTATGAGCTTGAAGGAATTTAATGCATCCAATAATGATTGGATGCGTTAAATAACTCAAACTTTGTTAAATTTTGGCAGGTCAAACCCGCCAACATTTAACGTGAAAACATACAGTATTTATCGTATCATGTGGATTTTGGTTCATTAAACACAAAAATACTGATGTTATTCCCCATGAACTCGCAATAGGTGTTATTTATCGCACAAAAAAAAATAACTTACGCAGGAGAATCATTATTTATCGGGGCAGTATATAACGCCTTAGCTCATAATCCCGATCTGTGGAATTCAATGTAACCTACTCAACATCCATAAAATTAAACCTCTATTTTCATTTGTACTTCATTTATTTCCAAAATGATGTGTTTCACAAAACAAAACCCAGCAAAACAAATACAGCATTTTCCGTAAACGTGGACCTCAACCAGATGTTTATCTGCAAAGCGAGAGTATTTGTTTTAATCGAACTGAAACACCCTCAATCACTAACTCATACTTTGGATAGCTAAATGTAGTCTAGATTTCAAAGTTGGACCGTGTTCCAAACTCAATGTAGCAACACAAGAGAAGCCTTCCTCTTGACATTATAAAGTAGCTCTGAGGACCTGGGCTAAGAGAACCTTAGGTCCATAGGCCCATCCAAAATGTGGTCCTCTTTCACTTGGATGTTACCAGGCTGAAGCCAGAAAAGGCAGTCTCAAGAATGTTTTTACCGCATAAGGACAGTGTTAAGAATGACAGCTAGGACAAAACCCTTTGTAAGTCATGGTCAAACATGCTTTAAGACACTTAAAAGGCAGGAAAACATGTTTTGGGAAATCATCCCTAAGAAGCATTGACTCCATATTTATAAATAAACCAAATGTTTTGTTTTATAGTTTTTACCACATTTGACCAAGAAACACCTGCTGTCCTGACACTAAAACAATCCTAGACTGAATTAGTTGTGGTGGAGCTACTGTTAAAGGTCAGATAGAAATAGTATTATTCACACCTAAAATTATCTTGGATGGTCACGATAATGGCTATATAAAGGTGAATTGTGAATTGAAGTCTGTTCCACAGAGTCAGGGCAATAGAATTTCAAACAATTCCAACAGTTGAACTCTTTTTGCGGGGTGTCCCCCAGAAGTTTGCCGTCTGGTGCTGAATGTTGGCGTTAGGATTCACTGCTAACCAGTGCTAAAGTGCTAGTGCTCACTCACTAGAAACATTGTAAAATTGGCCTACACCTAATTGTAAGTCCCTAGTAAATGTTAATACATGCACTCAGGGCCAGTAAATTTAATCCTACTAGTAGGCCTCCCACACTCACTGTGCCACCCACTAAAGTAACCTTTTAACACGTCTCATGCCTGATACTACACCCTGCAGTGCCGTTTTAAACAGCCATTTGGACCTAACAAAATAAACCTTCTGCAAAGGCTAAACATTCCATTTCAATAAGAATAAGTCAACTCAAAGGTAGGCCCTAAAGGCTCACAGGGAAGGGTAAATTGTGTTTAAAAAGTAGGGCATTCATGTCCTATCAGTGAAAAGTCAGTGAAAGTCATCTTTCACTGTTGTAAGGCTGATCTCATCTATTGTGTTACAATAAGTTATCTTATTACCTATGACACTTAATAGGTGCTAACTTTGGATTGGGAGCAGATAGGGATATGATGTTTAAAATCAAATGATATGTTATTTAAAAATCTTCCTTAATAGGATTTTAAGTCACAATTCTGAAAATGTCACTTTTAGAAAATTGGCATTTTCTTAATCTAGCCATTTATGACTTCTGGCAGTGCCCTTGTTCACATGAATGTAAATGGCTCTGCTGTTAAAGTTTGTGTATTCTTTTAGAGAGTGAAACAAAGGGGACTGGGTGAACAGGATGGTCTGTCCTGCCAGGAAGGCTAGGGGCCGAGCTGTGCTTTGCTGCACTTACACTTCAAAGGGATTGCCCCAGCACACACAAGTGAATCTGACACTTGTAACTCCAGACTTTGTGGAACTTGATGGGGGAATGAAAGAACTTTCCAAAATCAGATGTGGAGGTAGTATAGGGAATCCACCCACTTCAAAGACTGGCACCGGGTATAAATATTGGACCACCAGAGTCACTCTTCAGTACACTCTTGGATCTGTGGACATTACAGAAGAAGGACTGCCTTGCCCGCAGAGTACTGCCCTGCTGCTACTTGAAGACTGGCTTGCTCTCTGAGAAAGAAGATTGAACCTGCTCCTTTCGTCCCTGACTAACTTGAGTTACTTCAAGGGTCAGTTGGCTGACCTCCTCTCTGAGCTACAGGGACTCAACAAGCTGTAGAGGCCTCTCTGCAACTGCTGAGCTGATTTGCTGCAATTGACCTACCTGGTCCGTGACTGGACATGTCCGAGCCCTGATGGGTTGCATTTCTGACCCCCAGGAGGGGCTTCCCCAAGTTCTGAACCCAGAGCGGATGGTGACATTTGAAAATGGTGGGGAATAAAACAATTGTCATTCTGCACTGCGGCTTGCGAACATAGCAAGCGAGCCCGAACCCCCTATGGGTTGTTCGGGGGGTTCTCCCCCACGAAACGTTTGAAAAAAGAATGGGCAAATTGTGCATTCCCAAGCACATTTTGGTTTTAGTAATTTTAGGAAATAGATTCGATGTGTTTCGAAATGCGTTGACCGACCCATCTAGTTGGAAAGGACTTTAAGTTGCATAGACTACAAGCAGCCAACAAACATGACAATAAGCCTGTTGTGTTAGTTGCATTCCAACTAGCTTGTAATGACAGGATTTACATTTTGACTATTGCAAAAAATATTTTTTTACCACCATTCATTTTCATCACAAATGAAGGATAGGTTTACCTATCAATTGTTATGCTTTTGTATTCACATGTCTTTCATTTTGTATTTATTAATGTGATTGTGTATGTTTTACAGATGTATAGAACCGGTGTTCTTCCATGTATGACATGCTTGAAATTTCTATGACTTTTTTTCAAAGAAGTAAAATAAATAATGAAGGTGAAATAAATCACTAAGACCACTATATCCATTACAGTGGTCCAGTTATTGAAATCTCCAGTTGAATTGTAGCACCCACACACTTCACAGTTGTGTTCTTTACTATTTGAGGCCTAGTTTGGGTGCTGTATATGGGCCCAACCCCTTCTTGTTCATAACGTTTGGAAAGTTGGCATTTGGTTGTCTTAACAACTTGTGCTCCTTGCAAGTGTCCTCAGTCACTTGACTGTGAATGGCTCTTCTTTTGATGTTTGTGTATTCCTTCCAGACAGTGACACAAAAGGGATTAGATGTGGACAGGATGGGCCATCCTGCGAGGAGAGTTGTAGGTGGAGCTAAACATAGCTCCACATACATTTCAAAGGACTCCAGCACAAACAAATGAACCTGAACTAGTCTCTTTTCACCCAAGACTTCATGGAGCCTCGACAGGGGCAGGGAAGAACTTTTTAGAACCATGTGCATGGATAGTATAGGGAATTTCCCCACATCAAAAGCTGGCATCAGGTATACATTTTGCACCAGATCCACAAAAATGAAGGAAAGCGAGATTGAGCCGTCCCTCGTTCTCCCACCAACTATGCTACACACTACATGAGAAGGACTTGAAAATAGGGATTAGGGGCCAGATGTATCTATATTGGATTTTGCTATTCCATAATAGAGAATTTTACTGATTCACTATTATGGAACTGCAAAATGCAAGGTATCTAGGATTCGCAATAATAATTGCGATTCCTACATATTCCTTATTTGTGACTCGCAAATTGCGAGTCACAAATAAGGAATGGCTTCCCATTCATTCCTATAAGCCTAGAGGCCCATTGGAATGAATGGGAATTGCATGCGCAATTTGCAAGTACCCGATAGGTACTCGCAAATTGTGCATGCAATTCCAGGGGTGACAAATGGACACCCTTTGCACTCCTGGATTCCTTAAATGCATTCGCAAAATAGGAAATTGCAATTTTAGGCAATGATCGGGAATCCCTATTTTGCGACTTCCTTTTGGGATGATACATACCAAAAGGCTTTTTCCTGTTCGCAAACGGGAAAAACGCTTGATAAATCTGGCCCAGTAACTCTAAAAATGTGTGTTTGTACGTATTACCCTCTAGGGGGTAAAATAATTGTTTTTTGAACTACGATGGGACTGGCTGGCCCAAGCCCTAGAGGGTAACACGTATAAACAAACATTTTTTAAGTTATGATCCCTATTTTCAAGTCCTTATTGTGTAGTGAGAAGCATACATTTTGCACTTCCAGAGCCGCTCTCTAGTACTTTCCTGGACCTGTGGACACTACATAAGAGGTACTGTCTTGTACCCCAGAGGACTATTCTACTGCTTGAGGCCTGATGTGCTCCCCAGAGGATTGCCTTGCTTCTACCAGAGGACTGCCCTGCTGCATGAGGCCTGTCTTGTTCCCCAGAGGACGTCTCTGCTGCTTGAGGCTGACCCTGCTCTTTGAGAAGAAAGACTGGACCTGCTGCCTACATCACAGGCTAACCTGAGTGACTCCGGGGGTCAGTTGGCTGACTTATCTCCTGTTCATTGCTACAGGACACAACAAGCTCAAGAGGCCTCTCTGTAACTGTCTATCTGACATGCTGCAACTAGACCTGCCTGGACCAGCTTGAGTCCTGCTAGAGTGAGTCCCTGATCACCAAGAGGTGCATCACCTGGTCCTGGACCCTTGACTGGCATCAGACTGAGAAACTGAGAAATCCTGAAGTTTTGGGCTCACAAAATTGTGAACAGGCCCGATTGCACCAATATGCTGCCACTTTTGGCGACTGCCAAGCGAAACTCCTGTGATCCTTACAGTACAGTGACCATCAATGATGACTGGCAAGGCTAGATTTACACTTCGTGCTACAGAAATGACAGCCTGCAGTGACCGCCAAATTGAAGTTCCAGCAACAACCGTCCACAATGCCTGACCAGCTCTTTGCGCTACAGGGACAACATCACACACCACCAGGCGTCCTCCTCTTGCTACAGTGCAAACATCCACAGTGCTCTCCCAGCTCCTTGCAGCTCCCTTCACCATGAAAGGAACTCTTCATATCACATGTTAAAAAGGAAACTTTTTAATAGGACTAAGGGGCTGGGGCATATTATCAAGGGGGGGCGATATGCAATTTTCGCCGGTTGGCCGCCAAGCGGCGAAAATTCGATCGCCCTATTATCAAGCTGTCGCTAACAGCAGTTAGCGACAGCTTGAAGGCGATAGCGTGCGGTTTGGAGCCCGCTTTGCATGTCAGCGATGTTTATCGCTAATGACATGCAAAGTGGGCGTACCCAACCCGTTAGCGACTGAAAGCAGTCAATAACGTCGCTATCGCCTATTAACAAGGCTGTCGTAGCGATGGAAATATTCCCGCTATCGCCAAAAACTAACGCTTGCTCTGACCAGTTCTTAGTATGTAAAGAAAGGGTCCCAGACAGAACACAACAAATTAAATTCACAGTTCTTAGTCATGTTATCCAATGGGAGGTGGATAACATGGCTAAGAGCATTTCGTCGCTAATGCGAGAATATCGCTGTATTCTCAGAGATATTCTCGCATTACGCCGCTATCGCTGGATATTTTAGAGCAATGGAGATAAACGTTGCTAATAGCATGTTTTCTCCGCTAAAATATCTAGCGATAGGCAGCGATAAAAAAAAAGTCGCTAAGCGCATTTAGCGATAATTATCGCTAGTTGTTTGTAATATGCCCCTTAGTTTGTCTCTGTCTCTAGCCAATGGTCCTTACCAGTCAGGTTCAACTTGTCACTTTCCCCCAGGCTAGCATGACCAGGTGACTAGAATTGGTGGTTTGTGCTTTTAAGTGTTATATTTATACTTAAAATTGAATATCTCTGGTTCTACTGATAGGGTTTTTATTGTTCTGGTATTATTTTATTTATTAACCCCTTCCCTGAGCCGTGAATTCTGCCTCAGCGAGGGGGGCTAGAGGGTCGTCGTGGCGCTTTGGTGCTCATGACGGCTCCACACCGCCATGAGCCAAACACCGGGAGTCCAACGAAGGTAGCGCCGCATGTGAGACAGGTAGGGCTGGTCCCCAACCAGCTAATCTCCTAAAAGGTTTTGAGCCTCTTTAATATTGCGTTCTTTGGCTCACCAATACCTTTAACTCATTGCAGGTTCCAGCCCGTTTTTTGATGTTTGTATACTTGGAAACATCTTGCCCTTTAAAAATTCCCATTGATTAAAGGATTGCTTCTACAAGTGAAGCACTGGCGAACGGAAGGTAGGGCTCCTTTTCAAATTTAAAAGTGTTTTGGAGGTCCTTTATATCGCGCCAGTTGGTCGATATATATTTTAATTCATTACTTATTTAATTGATTACTTGTGTGCATTCACCCCTGAGGCGGAAAGCCGGGGGCACTTTCTTTCCCTTTGTGGCTTGTGATTTTTAAACTTGATTTCGAGTGTGTTGTGTATGCGTGGTGATTACTACCGGTGTACAGCTGCCACCAGATTTGCATTTCTTAAAATACTGTTTATATTTTAACTGGAGCTTTTTTATTGAAATTCTGACCTCTTTACCGGTCCGGACGAGATTGCTTCGTCCCAGGGGCCCGACCTTGATCCTCCCCCGGCGCAGCCGAGCACAGCGCTCTTGCCGGCCGGGAGAACGCGGAACCGCCATCTTGGGGGGAGGCAGGGTAGCGCTCCAGCTCCTGGACGCCTCCCACCCTCCTCCCACCGCCAGAGGGTTATGGATATAAAGAAGGGACCAGCCCGTCGCCGAAGGCGCGCCTAAGGCAAGCCCGTCTGCGCCCGTCCGCGCCGGACCCGCGCCCAGTGCCAGAACCCCTGCTTCTAATGACCCAAAAATCTCTTGGACCTCTGATCAACTGTTACACCTTCGTTACAATTCCTGTAGCCCTATTTCCTGTTGTAAACCCAATAGCTTGGAATTAACCGGCTACTCCTGCTCACAATGCAAGTTTTCCATCCCGGTTGTTCTTAACGCATCTCAACCTCCCCCGAGGGGTCAACTGCAGCCTTCAGCTATCTTAAAAGCGGCGTTAATCAACTGCAGATCGCTCCCAGCCCACGCCACTGATATTTGGCTCTTACTTGATACCCATAAATGGGACATATTGTTTCTTACCGAAACATGGATTAAAGACTCATCTAAACCGGATATTAACCTAGCTATCCCCCCTGGCTACTGCTTCACTGGCATTAATCGCGAAAACTCTAAACCCGGAGGGGGCCTCGCCATAATTGCCAAATCTCATTTAAAACTGAACCTTACTAAAATCCCCAATCACGGCCTCATCGAAGCTGCTTACTTTACAATAATGGACTCGGCAAGTACCATCTGTGCCGGTATCCTGGTTTATAATCCCCCTACAGCTGCCGTTTCCTCTCTTAATGCTTTGACGCATTCTATTGCTGACTTTTCACTTAAACACCCTCATTTTATTGTGCTGGGAGACTTCAATCTCCATATTGATAATTCTTCCTGTACTAAAGCCTCTTCTCTGTTGGAAACTTTACAGGGACTTACCCTGCCCCAATTAGTTATAGGCCCGACCCACATTGCAGGGCACACATTAGACCTCATTTTTTCTAATCATCCTGGTATATCTGTTCTGTCCCCTTCTCCCCTGACCTGGACTGATCACTTCCTTCTTCCTTTTACCATCACCTCCCTTTCTCCTCCTCCCCCATCCTCTCTTCACAGAGACTGTGGCCGTAGATGGACCAAAGTCACCTGCGAGTCTTTAGAACCTCATCTTCAGTTTCAACTTAACCATCTAGAAGACCTTGACAATGAAACTGCAAGATTTAATTCGGCCCTTTCCTCGGCCCTTGATTCCGTTGCCCCTTTTGTTCCGTTGTCTTCTTCCAGATCACGTCCCTCCTCTCCTTGGTTTTCCTCCCTGCTTCGTGAGGAGAAGAGCTTATGTAAACAATTGGAACGCAAATGGAGAAAAAATTATGACCCTCTTGCTAAACTGGCCTATAAAGCTGCCCGGAATAAATTCCATAAGCTGAAACGCTCTACGATGAGAGCTTATTTCTCCAACCTTATTCAACAGGCACAGAACTCTTCTAAAACTCTTTTTACCATCGTGAAAGACTTTGTAAATCCCCCTGCCACGAAAACCCAATGTATCCCTACGCAAGATCTCTGCAACGGACTCTCGAATTTTTTTCTGGACAAAATTATCAAACTTTCTTCCTCTTTTGATACCACCCCACTTCACCACCCCCTTGACATAACATGTCCCATTCACAGCTCATTTAATCACTTTGATGAGCTCACCTCTGAACAAGCTTTGTCCTTGCTATATAAAGTCAAGTCCGGTTCTCCTTTGGACCCAGTCCCTGCCAAAATCATGGGCAATCTTGCCCCTGTTTTGGCTAAACCTCTCCTCACGATTTGGAACTCCTCTTTGTCTCGTGGTCAATTTCCCTCAGATTGGAAACAAGCCAGGCTAATCCCTATTCTAAAAAAACCCGGTGCTGACCCTTCGCAATTCACCAACTACCGGCCCATCTCACTCCTGCCTAAACCTGCTAAGGTTTTGGAGAAAGTGGTACAGACTCAGTTGGCCCAGTATCTGGCATCTAATCAGCTGTTACATGAGTCCCAGTCCGGCTTTAGAACGGGTTACAGCACCGAGACTGCGTTGCTAGAGGTCTCAGAAATTATTAGGGAATCGGTGGATAGGGGCGAGGAGGCCATGCTGGTCCTCCTCGACCTATCCGCTGCATTTGACACTGTATCCCATGACATACTAGCAACCCGTTTACATCAGCTCGGGATCAGTGGCACAGTACTGGCTTGGATCAATTCCTTTCTGTCTAATCGGTTCCAGAGGGTTACGTTGCACCCATTTGAATCAGAGGACAAACCCCTGCTGTGCGGTGTGCCCCAGGGCTCCGCCCTCAGCCCTTTATTGTTCAACATCTACGTGGCTCCTCTTGCCAAGGTAGTAGAATCTTGGGGTGTCAGGGTGGTCTCCTATGCTGATGATACTCAGCTTATTTTTTCATTCAGAGACCACTCTGACTCCCATTTTTCCAACTTTAGAAACTGCCTTGGCAATATCTGTACGTGGATGTCTGCTAATCACCTTGCGCTCAATACCGAAAAAACTGAGGTTCTTTTCTTCGGTCAGAAATCTCCTCCCCTTGCCAGCCTTTGGTGGCCCACTGTTCTGGATCCCCCCCCTAAGCCAGTTCAGGCTGCCCGCAACCTAGGCTTCACATTTGATAACACCTTGTCTGGTAAGTCCCAAGTCAACAAAGTTGCGGGGGCTTGCTTTGCGAAATTGCACATGATCAGGAAGATATTCCCGTATCTTCCTCAATCTTCCCGTAAAACGGTGGTCCAGGCACTTATTACTACACATTTAGACTATGCTAATAGTCTGTATGCGGGTGCCCCCCAATATTTGATTGACCGCCTGCAAATTGTCCAAAACGCCGCAGCTCGGCTCATTGGCAATATCTCTGCGCGCACCTCAGTAAGAGCGTACAGAGATGAGCTTCATTGGCTCCCCATAGCTCGGCGTATCGATTTTAAGATCTTGACCTTGGCATTTCGTGCAATTCATGGAACAGGCCCGTCTTACCTGAGTAAACGCCTTAAAATTTCATCTTCAGTTAGACACCTCAGATCTAACAGCCTTCGTTTACTGATCGTCCCAAGATTCAGGCTTTCCCGTTGCGGCGGCAGAACTTTCACCGTTATTGCTGCCAAACTCTGGAATAGCCTTCCTCTGGATCTTAGGTTCATTGAATCCGAGTTAGCCTTCCGACGTAAACTCAAAACCTGGTTGTTCACTAAACGGTCATAATAGTGTCTGCACCTCTTATTTTCTTTCTGTGGGATTTACTCCTGGTACCTTCCTAGGGGGACATTCAGGTAATCTTAGCGCCGGGACACCTCCGCCGGAGGTAGCCGTGCGCTTTATAAGCTTCAAAAATAAATAAATAAATAAATGGGCGGCGTGTGTTCATGACTGCGTGGTGCCATCATGACCCCGCCCGCTCATTAATTCGCCCGCACAGGTGGGGAATTAGTGCCATGTGGGCAGAGCGGCAGCGGCATGACTACTCCACGCCATCATGAGCACACGCCTACCCCGGCTCATGAAGGCGTGGAGCGGTCCTGAGCACCCAAGGGGTTAAAAGTTACTCTGTGTTACTTTACTTCGGGATTTTTCTTGTGTTGTGTTTTCACTTTATTACTCTTTGTGGTCTGCAAAAATACTTTACACATTGCCTCAGTTCAGCCGGTTTGCTTTTGTGCCAAGAAGCACCCAAAGGGTTAAGGAAAGGTTAATTCTGTAAGTTTTGTGGTTCACCCTGCCAACTATTGTGGGTGTGGTTGTTGCTTAAGTAGGGTCTTCTCCTCTCTCAAACAATAACCCAATTTCTCACAACTGGTTAGTGCAGTTCCTGATTCGGTTTTTTTCGCACCACAAACCATCTACACAAAACTTGAATACATAGAAAAAATATTGTGAAACTGTTCCAATAACTTTCCATCAGGTTAACTGCTCAATGCATGCTTACATCACAGATACCTAGGAAATGACAATGGCCGTGCAGATGATTGCATTCCAGCATTAATTACATTCATTCTCATGGGAGACAATGAATCTCCAGGCACAACAGCAGCCAACAGGAACGAGCAATAGGTCCATGGTTACCAGTGCTTTCAGAGAGCACGTGCTATGATGGATGTCAAGAACAGAAATATCTTTCCAACTTCACTGAAGCTGTAAAAGTCTCTCTTCCCCCCTCTCTGGAGACACAGAAATGCCATTTATTCTTGTGCTAGTCTCTTAATGATTTTGAAACTGTGCATAATAAAAAAGGAAAGATTGCATTTTCTTTTCATTAGGAAGGCACAATGAAATCGCAGGTATTTTTGTGAACACCTGGTGTTAGCATCAAATCGGCCATAAATTTAACAGGCCCAGACAGAAGTCATAAAAAATAAAGTTGCTACAAACTGCAAAGTTCTTTGATGAGCTCAGGGAAACATTTATCTTCTCATTTGTTCGATGAGACCATATTTTCCCCTTACATGCTGTTTTTTTTTGGTTCTCCTACAGCCCCTCCGAGTATTTCCTGAGCCTACGCGGCTCTTTTCTGAGCTTTGCTGTTGAACAAGCTCGGAAGGCTGTTTAAGCAGCAGAAAGGGCTCCAGTACAACCACAGGAACAGATGCGATGTCTACAGGAGGGGTACCCGGTGCTCCCCAGGTGGCCTTAGGAGAGTGCCCTCTGACTAGGGGTGGGCGGGATTTGCGTAATCGCCTTACGCAAATCTCCGCGAAACGGTAACAAATGTCCGCGAACACCCAGAAATTCTGCGACGAGCGGAATTGCTTGTTCACGATGCTTTTTTACTGTTCGCAATCGCTGTTTGCGTGCTCGAGGGATATATCTCGCGAACACGCATTTTGTGAACGCGAACAAGCAAAAAATTTCACAAAGTCGCGGTGCGCAGAATTTTGGGCAATTTCGTGTTCTCCGCGGAAGGCGAAATTACTCAAATTCTGCTAATTCAGCAAGCGGAACGGAATTTACTGCCCAGGCCTACCTCTGACCTCTGCTCCCTGAAGGTTTCTGTAGGAAGTCGCAGTGACACCTTATGGATTTTTGAGGTCCTTAGTAAAACATGTTTTGGGGTCGCTTGTTTGGAACAACTTTCAATGTATTAACTATTTTCAGTTAACTCAAGTCCTTGTAAGCCCAAACAATACTGAATTAAAAATAAAACCCGGTATTCTAGTGTGCACAGCGTGGGGGCAGGAGACCACAGGTTCCGACAACATCTACGGCAGCTACCGCAAGGGACCAACGTCACTTCGCGCCCGGAGGCGCTCATTACCACCGCGGGTCTCCTGCAGGGTGGGAGTCCAGAATACTAGTGTGCACAGCGTGAAGGCAGGAGACCACAAGTCCTGCCAACGCCTGCGGCCGCCGCCACGCGAGACCAATATCACTTCGTGCTCGGGAGTGCTCTCTATCAGCGTGGGTCTCCCGTAGCTGGGGGTGTGCCCGTCAGAGGCTGGAAGAGGATGGGCTGGGCCAACCCTCTTGGCTTGTAGAGTTATGTCCTGAGGCAGGATCCAGGGCATTGGGAGTGTGCTGGGAGTGCCAACCTGCTGTACCCCCGCCAGGCAAGCTTCTTGCCTTATTATTGCTACTGGACCAGGTAGGAGGAGGTTTATTGCAGACTTGGGGTATGATAAGAGGGGGGCCGGTTACGTTGAGACACTGGTGACCCTGTTGGTATCTATGTGGTGCCAAGCAATGAGCAAGCTTACACGATCTTTGGTGATTGTATTTTTGTAGTCAATCTTCACGCACAACCACGGGAGGCCACACAGGAGCAGACTATTGGTTCCATCCTGCAACACTGCTATTCTTGCACCCAGAGGAGCTTCCCAACTGGGACAGGGTGCCGGCAGCAATAATGGGGAAACAAACCTGTAGTGATAAAAAGCAAGTGCCTCCCCCACCACTCACTTCTTCATTGCCCCCAACCTCCATTGATAGGATGGTACAGAGGGCTATAGGTGTGGTGGCCACTGAAATTAAACTAACCGTCAGGTGGCTGTCTTTAAACCATGACCTACATCTCTCTCTGATGGGCTGTGACTCCCCCAGTACCTCCCGCCCTCCGGTTACCAATTCCCCCATGGCCCAACACACAGGCTGCGTAACGGCGTGTGAAGCTTCCAATGTCCTCCCTCGTAAAGGGGATGCCATTCCAGGCCCTGCCAAAAATGGGAAAACTAAGCCAGCAGTCAGGATCGTAGCCAAACGGAAGAAGCGTGATGATGGACACAGGACATTGGAGACAATTGAGGCCCTGGGCTGTGCACGAGCACCCGTGGACTACCCAGACCGGTATGGGTGACAAACGTTTTGGTGGATCTTCAGGTCCAGCTCAGGTCTATTGTAAGGGAGGAGCACGGGTAGACAAGCTGGCTGAACTGCTCAAGACAGGGGTAGGCAGTCCGGCAACAAGTTTAAGGGGGGACTGGATGCTACTAGCCAGGTAGATTTGTTCCCCACTTCTTCTAGAGCAAGACCAGAGTCCCCACTCACTCACGCCACCGACACCAATCAGGTCAACTATGAGGTAATGAACAGGGGCAGGGCACACCCAAGCATGCCAAGTGAGTAAGACTGTACGTATCGACAGGGCCCAAGGCGCAGGGAGGGGAGTGGTCCTGTATCCAGTACAGACGTCAGGGAAGAGAGGTCTGTTCTGCCCTGCATTAATCTACCTCCTGCTTCAGCCCCGTTAGTCATTATTTTTAGCAGGCAGACCAGTGCTTAAAAGGGAGCAAAGGGAAACCAACCTTGAACTAAGGAATAAGTGCATGTTCTGGCCGGCTAGGCAGAGGCAATTTTCCTACAAAGCTGCCGGCGAGATACTTCAGATGCCGAGGGTTAGCTGCATGGGTAACAGACCGTAAGATGTGCAAGGGGACTGTATAGTGATCCATTTTAAAAATATAATGTCTGTTCAAAGCCTTTTAGCCAGGAATCCTTATAGGCAGGGAGGAGGTATTAGGTCTCTACCATTGGGTTATTTCTACTCCCTAGGTCAAGTTCCAGCAACCAGAGAGCAATCAAGCTAGGGGCAGGGGGTGTGGAACCAGAATCATCAATTAGCTTGTCTGTGGCAGGAACCCCCTAGCCCTTTGCTATTCAGCATTCCAACAGCAAACAGATTTGAGGCCCTAGAGGCAGTTGATTGACTCAAATTCTTATGTTGTCAGGTAGAGAACTCCCTCCGACAGGGGGATCCCCAGGAGCGGGCCTTCCCAACAAGGGAGCTCTATTATTCTAGTGCCATATCCATGCTTGGGGTGGATGGAGGGAAGGTGTTCCCCAATGTAAAGCAGGGAGGTACTGATCGGTGAGAGCTGCCTAAGGACATAACAAAGACCCCTCCGTCTGGATCTTTTCATGAGGAAGAGCATACCATTGTTTCATCTACCATCGTGGTCTCCATTTCCCTACCTTCCACAGATGGCAAAAGGGACGGTAGCATCAGATCTATGGGGCAGAGGGCATGTGTCCCCCATAGGGAAGTTAGTCCACCGGAGACTGATGTCCATCCCCTTAATATAGGAAGACACCCGGTCTCACCCATGGTACGGGTATTATCATGGAACATCGCTGGACTTAGTTCCAAACTGTACGAGTCTGATTGGGGGGTATTTGTAGATCAAACGGAAATATGGGCTAGGGTGGATCCACATCGGCTGGGTTTCGCGTCATTTAGATTAGATGCCACTACTAGGGGAAAGGGCAGAACTTCGGGTGGGCTCTGCACTTGGGTCAGCTGGCATTTGGGTTGTATAGCCAAACAAACAGAGTCCTCCCCCAATGACATCTTGTTTATTCTTCTTACCTTTCCATCAAGGGTTAGAATAGCTTTTGTCAAAGTTTACTCCTGGCCAGTTAGCAACAGTCAAGATCAGTTGATCACTTTTATTTCCACCATCCCTAATACTTTTTTAGTGATGATAGGTGGCGACTTTAATCGTCAGTTTGATCCCCTGGATGGCCTGAGTGTAGGAAACCCTAGTGAAGAGGACCTCTATTGTGCAATCCCCGAGCCAAACATCCTGCCAACCAGGTTAACAGCAAAAGAACAAACGGCTGACCAGGGTTAAGCACATCAAATCCCTATGTACACTCTATTATTAGATGGGTGCAATCACTTCCTGCACCCGCCGTCTGGAGATGCAGAAATGTTCAAGAAAAATGGAAGGTGCACTCTTGCGTAGTCAATCACTCCGGCCAAGTTTGTCCCAAAAATACTTCTTTATTTAGTTAGTCTTAAAACTGGCACACAGCCAACGCGTTTCGTTCCCAATTGCCAGAGGGAACTTCATCAGTGCTCTTGAGTCCAACTGAGTAGTCGATATAATTTGTATGATAGATAAGTGTGAACCTCAAAAAACACAGTCAGCCTCAATTAAGAAATCGACATATGTAGCGGGATCTCACACCCAAGAAATAGGGTGTTCCAGATATCCAGAATCAATTTGAAATACAAAAATGTCCAAGTAACCCCTTTAATTTTGAGGAACTTATTGATTAAAGGTTCCTGATATGTGCCCTGTACACCATAGTAGTCTCACATAACGGCATGATAACCGGCAGGCCTGCCAACCAAGGCATGGGCTCCTTTGGTGCTCCAGATCAAATACTTCACCCTGAGGCATTCCCTAAGGCAGAGGTCTTCAAACATTTTTACTCTGAGCCCCCCTAAGCAAAAGGTTTTGAGGTTGGGCCCCCCTCCAAAACCTTATGGCAAGGATTGGGGGAGCGGGAGGGACATGGCTGCGTGCAGGAAGCATTGCTTATGAGATGATTTCAGGAATAATTTTTGTATAGCTTAAGTACTGCACCAAATATGAGACTTTTAAAACAGCGAATGCATCAAACAAAAACAGATATCCCAAACAAACTGCTCCCTATAATTGGGGTGTTGTGAGCCCCTCACACTCTTTGACCCCAATGCAACTATACCTGCTGCACTAATGATAACTGCAGTCCTGAGTAGCAGGCTTTCTCCTCTGCCTCTTTTACCTCTTCGCCACCATGATGGATCATCACCTCAGTCCTAATGCTTGAAAGGATAATAAGCTCTGATGACCCTTTTTTTAAGGGTAGACAGTCATAATTATGATGCAGTGGGCCCCCGAAATCCGTGGGTCCCAGACCTGCTGCATCTGCTCCTTTATCCTCCTTTACCAGCAGTGGTGGCCACTAGCACACTTGGCAGCAGTACCAGATTCACTAATGAATGTCCTTTTAAAAAAAACAAAAACACCTATATTGTCCCCTTCTTTGGGGTACCTCTCTGAAGAAGCGGTTTCTGGTCATTTGTAAACATAAAAATGAGTCCGCATAAAGTGCTCCCTATTCTGGGCCTTCTCTTTGACAATATCTATGAATCTCGCTCCTTTCCTCGGTCTCCTAGACCATTACTGTGAGGCCTCAAGGATCAAGAGGATTAGGGTTTTGCATCTGAATGCAACCCTGCTGACCTTCTACCTGCCACCCCATGGCCTCAGCTTTCACAAACAAACTGCCCCTGAATGGTTAAAACTGACTTTGAGATGCCTCTGCCTGAATTCGAAGTGTGTGGAGGTAGTGCAAAAAGTGAAAAAAGAAACTATGGAATTATGAGTTTCTGCAGCAGCAGCGTTTGCCACATAAGTATCAGTTTACTGCATTTGCTACATAATCTGCAGATTTCAACCAAAAAAACTTGATTCCAGCTCAAACGGAACAAAAGTTACTTAAAGCGAGACAAAGTGTTCTGGAGCAGTGGAAGGCCCTTTGCAAAGATTGACTGGTAATCTTGTAGTTGCTTTCTGCTGTATTTGTGTGCTACTGTGGTACTAATGGGGTGAAATATTTCCCTTGACAGCGTTACCGTGAGTTAAAATGACAAAATAATGAAGTCATGCGAACCATAAAATGTGCCGCATTTTGCCGCATAATTTACCTTTTCTTGCTGCTTAATTTAGTCAAACCTGCCGCATAATCTTGTCCTCTTCTACTGACTAATTCCAGTGGATCTGTTTAAAGCTTTATGCTGGCAAGGATCTATTCTTTTTAAGATGCAATTTAAAGGAGTTATCAGTTGGGATCTGGAATAGTGGAGACACTTAAAAAAAAGTCTGCATTAGATACAGTTTGATTACTTATTACTAAAAAAGTATGTTTTGTAAGAACTTGTTTTATCTCAATCACTACATCAATTTGCAGCAGCCTAGCTTAGAGTATGTAAATACTGCTTGAAAATAATGACTTACATATTCACAATGCTTTCTGCCACAGGCTGAGACCTCATAGCACTATAAACAGGGCCATTGGAATTATGCGGCAGGAGAAGGCCAAATGATGCAGCATGGTTGACTAAATTCAGCAGCAAGCAAAGGCAAATTATGCTGCATATTTTGTGATAGCATTACTGCACTATTTTGCTATTTTTTCACTTGTTAACATTGTCCTGGTCTTTATTGCCCCTCATAAGTACCACATTAACACCCCCATGTAGCAATAAGCAACAGAAAGGTGACCAGGCAACCTTTAGAAAGGGCCTTCCACTGTGAAGTAGCATGTGTTGCTGAATTTTTTAATCTGCAAATTATGCAGCAGATGATGGATTATGTGCCAAATGCGGGAAAAACTTAACTATGCGCTGTGAGTACAGGGTGAGCTTCAAAATGAAGGGTGAGAATGAGGAGCGGGTTGTCTGAATGCAGGGTGAGATCCCAGACACTTGAAATTAATCAGCATGTTATTGACGGGGTGTAGGGTTTCAGATGTAAGTTAAACTATTGCTATTATTATGCTATATCCTATTATCAGGGAATCGAGGGTGAAGGAAATAAATAATATGCTGATCCTGCAACAAACTTCCA
This sequence comes from Lissotriton helveticus, assembly GCF_964261635.1. Lineage (NCBI taxonomy): Eukaryota > Metazoa > Chordata > Amphibia > Caudata > Salamandridae > Lissotriton > Lissotriton helveticus. The sequence continues at coordinate 73,633,506 of NC_136064.1, forward strand.
GTCTTATGATCAGGGTTGCCAGCTCATTATTTTGATGTTGCATACGGTACAAAAATAAACACTCACCTAAAACCCTGTTTTCAGCATTTATCTGTGCGGACTTCGAAAAACAAATCTAAAGTACTTTTAAATGTGTTCCAAGGCTGCCTGAATGTTTCATCACTCAAAATAAAAGGAACAGACAGAAAGTCAAATTACAAATGAATACATACTTCTTTATTTAAGACCCTATTTAGTGTCAAAGCAGTCTTTGCAGGCTCTTTAAACATACACGGCTGGCATTTTTTTCTATTGGCATCCCTTTTTTTATATTCCTTTTCATGAACAGCATTTTCACACTACAGAGGTAAATTTAAAATACCAATGTAAGGGATAGGCAGAGTCGGGGCCCAGGATGTACTGGAAAAAGAAAAAAACTAGGCCTCGGTAACCAGTTTCCAAAGGTGTGCAAATGGTCTTTAAAGACCTGTAAAAAACTTGGTTGTGCTGGAGTCTTAATAAGACTCCAGGCATTACCCAGCCGAGCCCTTAGCAGCACACCCACTGACCTGTGGCCCCAATTCACTCTGAGGGATTCAGAGTAACTGAAGACAGCCTGGAAATGCAGCAAATAAACATCACTGCACTTCCAGGCGTCTTCATTTACATGTGCTTGCAGAGGCCTTTGCGCCCCACGGGGAACCCATCCAGTTCCCCCAGGGGGTGCGCCCCACAGTTTGAAGACCTGTGCCCTAAGGGCATGCAATGGTCGCAACAAATGGGATTCACCAGGAATTACACTTTTAATAAGCTATGGCACTCCTCCATTCTAGATTACATCTTGGTAGATATGAGGTTCTGGCACAGGGCACCTGATTTTGAGATCGTGCCCCACCACGACAGTGACCACAATGCCCTGATCCTAGAGGCAGCAATGCCGACTTCTGAGATTGCACCGGCTTAAAATCCAAACCTGAAGATAGACTAACACTTACGAACTACAGGAGCAGAGTCCGGTGGAAGGATATATACAAATCTTCTGATAAGTTGTCTACTCTATATGAATCCCTTATCCCGCCTTTATTGGCTGTGGAACATTCTATTTCTAATGATGTCATATCCATCTCCCTCATGCAAGTCGCTGAGACCAATAAAGAACTGACATCTATACCGGCCGACACCTTTTCTCCAACTAGTAGAATAGATAAGCACAAACAGGCCCTACATCCTTGGTACAGCGATAGCTGCCAAATGGCTTAGCTAGCCCTCATCGATGCAATCAAAGTCAAGGACTGGTCTTTAATTAGAGAAAAGCAGGTGATATATAAAAATACCATTACTGATGGCAAAAAAACATGGGAGTTGGACAAATGGGACTCCCTGAGAATCACCCCAGCCAACCACGACATAAAGTCTTTCTGGAACGTAGTAAAATCGGGCTGTTGTGAAGGGAAATAGCCCATTGAACCCAACATTGCAGCAGATGTCTGGAAGACACATTTTGAGGCCCTCTATTCAAGGTTGGAGGATGAGAGTGGCATTGCAGCCAATGAGTTCCTCTGTCCACAGAAATCCTGCACTGAGGCCCGAGATAACTCTAAAAGAGATTACTAGTGCTATAAGCAAAGTAGTCCTGTCCAAAGCTCTGGGGCTATGTAAGATCCCAGGGGATCTCTTTTGTAGTGAACCGACCATCTAGGTGCCCTATCTGTGGACCCTGTATAATGCTATTTTACAGGGAAAGGCGATTCCTGCAACTTGGGCTGGTGCGGAAATCCTGCAAATCTATAAAAAGGGCTCACCGCTTCTTCCCACAGATTACAGACATATAATTCTAATTGATGTTAGCAAAGAAAATCTTTGCTCGTGTACTGTTTGGCCATCTCCAGACTTGGATGGATGAGCACTACGTCCTAAGCCCGTTTCAAGCTGGCTTTAGTGAAAAAATGTCCACAATAGACCAAATCTTTAGACTCCAAATCCTGTTCTGGAAGACGGTGCCTATAGAGGGTGGTAGCCTTTACCTAATCTTCGTGGACCTAAAACCTGCGTATGATTTGGTGCCAAGAGACAAACTATGGGCACTTTTAAGTGATTTTTGGGGCCACAGCCTATCTATGTCATCTGTTAAAGTGGCTCCATGAAGGAAATTATGCCCAAATTGGGTTTGGCAAACAGGGAGAACTCACCACCCCTATACGCATCGACGGAGGAGTCCGTCAAGGCTGTGTCCTTGCCCCTACTCTTTTCTGCCTATTCATAAATGCACTGTTAGAGACATTGATCGCGGGGAAGGACATTGATGTGCCCAAGACAGCAAATTGCAAAGTACTGGCTGTGATGTTTGCTGATGATACTCTCCTGTTCTCTAAAACACCTATGAGGACACTCAATAGAGGACACTCAATAACTTCAGCGGCTTCTGTAAATGCAAGGGGCTTGAGATTAACACCCAGAAGACCAAATATATAGGGCCCGATTCACAGAACTAACTTAACACAAAATCCTAAATTTACTACCATTTTGGTATTCACAGAAGGCACTTACTCATTTCGGTATTCACAGAAGTTAGGAGTCCTAACTTTAGGACTCCTAAATGCCTTCTGTGAATACTGAAAGTTCTAAAGTTTGAATTTTCTAACTTTAGGACTTTCGGTATTCACAGAAGGCATTTAGGAGTCCTAAAGTTAGGAGTCCTAACTTTACTACTCCTAAACTGAGAAAACTCCTAACTTTAAGGCTTTTGGTATTCACAGAAGGCATTTAAGAGTCCTAAAGTTAGGACTCCTAACTTCTGTGAATACCAAAATGAGTAAGTGCATCCAACTTATTTTAGAAGCGCCCATAAGCCATAAAGGTAGTCTTTACCAGGACACTGGATCTCATGGAAGAAACAGAAATGAGAGAGAATGAGAATCCCATGAGGTCCTAGTATCATTAACACTCAGAAGCGGCCTGTGATGGTAAGAGTGGTAGGGCGGTGGGCCGCAGTGGAGAGGGAGTCGACAGACGATGAGAAATTACATTTTAAAAAAAGAAAACCACTTACCTTGCGCTCGCCGCGGCGATGTGGCGAGTGCAAGGTAAGTGATTTTCTTTTTTCTAAATGTCATTTTCCCTCTGCGTCTGTCGACTCCCTCCTCACCCCGCCCCACCACTCTTACCTGCACGGGCCGCTCCTGACACTTTTGCATGAAGATGCTGTTCAGCAATCCATTACCAGCCAGTGCAATGCACCTCATTGGACCGACTCAGATCCAGGCTCCTTTGCATGCAGCTGATGATGTCGCTATTAACGAAGCGCCGGTGCAGCAGGATTAAATTAGCGACTGCTGATGAAAATGAGCATCAGACCTTTGGGATACAAGAGCTGGAGCAAGGAATATTGTTCAGGGGAGTTGGATCCGCCAGCCAAAAACAAATGGTTGTGCTGTGCTCATAAGTACCTGAAAGGCCTCTAAAACCAGAGACAATCAGTGAAATACAATGATAGTCTGAGCAGGAATAGTTTTTACAAGGTCTTCTAACAAGCCTTCAGCAAAACACTCAGACTTTGAGGTCTTGTAAAGCAAGTAATTGATGTATGGATAAACACATGCATGACTTCTTGTCTATCTGTCACTTCTTTGTGGAAAGTTCAGATCGACCCTAGCAGGTCAGACTGGTCCAGAGCAGCCTAACAAACAGGATTTGGTGGGCTTTGGGTTTTGGCTGGTCTGCCTTGTGTTGAGGATTAATTGTGTCTTCAGAGAGGTAGTTTTGAGTCTGCCTGGCCCTGGGGCATGTCACTGGGGCATTTATGAGGCTCCAAACGAAAACTGCAAAGCCACTCTCCCTGTATGCAGGGGAAACAGGTAGGGCCCCTCTACCAACATTTGTGTCTCTCCACGTGTTACTAATGTTATGTTGTTATGTTTCTTATGCTCCCAGTGTTTTTATAGCACAATAATCACTTATGAGGGTATCCAGGCGCTCGAAAAGCCAGGTCTTCAGCTTGTTGTGGAAGTCAAGAAGAGAGGAGGAGGCTCTGATGTGTTGCAGACTGTAGGAGCCAGGTATGAGAACCCACAGCCCCTTGCTGTGCTTTTGTGTATGCGTAAGGTGTGTGTCAGTGAGAGAGTGGCAGAGTGGACGCGTCTGGATTGTGGGTGGAGGTAAATTCAGCTGTTCAAGTAGGTCTTGAGCAGATCCTGCATTTCGAGGCCCGGGTTAGTGCTTTCCTTTCCAAAAACAGCCACCATCTTGAAGAGGTACTTCTTTAATTGTTTCATGTATTCAACCTTTCTCCCTCTTATTTTAGTTTGCATTTCGATCACAGTAACTACGTCTCACAAGGCAGCTTGTGAGTGTAGCCAGGGTAGCTGGACTCCTGTTTATTTTTAATTTGCCCTGCACTTTTTATCCTAGTTAGCCCTCGCGTGTTGCAGCGCCTGTGGCTACGACACCTCATGCCCCTAACTCACCCTCCGATGCCGGCTTAAAAAACCAGGCGAACAGCGCATCCACTCAACCCTTGAGCAGGTCCAGCGTTTCAGGGACTGGATTAGTGCTTTCTTTTCCTTTTAGGCACTAGAGTGTCGGGGAGTTGCCTGGCTCCCAAAACAGCCGCCATCTTGAAGCGGTGGTTTTTTAATTCTTTCATGTTTTAAAACTTTCTCCATCTTATTTCAGTTCGCATTTCTTTCACAGTAGCTACGCCTCACAAGGGAGCTTGTGCCTGTGCCGTTGGTAGCTGGACTCCTCTTTATTTTTAATTTGCCCTGCCCTTTTTAACTTAGTTAGCCCTTGCGCATTGCAGCACCTGCAGTCACGCCTCCCTTATGCCCCAACTCACCATCAGATGCCGGCTTATAAAACCGGATGAAGAGTGCCTCCACGCCGCTGGCATGCCGAAGCTGCACCAAAGGCAAGCCCAACTGTGTCCGTCCGTGCTTTGATTGTGCGTAGCACCAGCCACGTTGCCAGTTTCAAGCTAGATACCTCCCCACTAAGCCTAAACTCCAGTACTTCAGGGATGCCATAGTGGCCTTGAAACCGCCAGTTAAGACTTGACCTGGTCCGCGCTTCGACCCATACTCGGCTCAGGGTACATTGCACTGTTCTTATTGTGGCCTAACCTTTCAGCACTATTCATTGCCCACTTACGCACCCTCCACCTCTACCCCTCCTTCTAAAGGCAACATGAGATTCTCAACATTGTGTGTGCTTATTAACGTGAGGTCTTTATTTAAGAATGCAATTGCATTTCGTGAATTTCTAGAAACATATCACATCGAAATTGCCTTTCATACAGAAACATGGGAGATGTTTCGTCTGATCCTGACCTACTTCTGGCCATACCTACAGGCTTCAAAATTCATAGAGTTGACAGAGTAGGAAAAAAGGTGACGGTAGCCCTAATTCTTAAATTAAGTTTTAAATCATGTTTCAAAGCGTACCAGATAACTTGGATTGTGAAGCCATGGACTTTAAGGTCGAACTAGATGGTCAATATTCTTTCAATTGGCATTCTACTTTACCGTCCACCTAGATCTAAGGCCTCATTTATTGATAATCTAGGACATCTTTTAGTTTGCAAACCTGAACTTCCCAACTTCTCCATTTTAGGAGATTTCAATTTTCATATGGAAAAAGACACTGGCCATGACACCGAAGTGCTTCCTGATCAAATGGCCAGCGTTGGACCAAGTCAACTAGTAAAAGGTCCAACACATACTGCTGGACACTGTCTGGATGGGATTTTCTCTGACAATCCTCATCTAAGATGGACTAGATCCCTTCCTCTTATTTGGTCTGATCATAATGCAATCCTCTTTGAAATATCACTGCCACGAAAGATACGTCCCAAAGAGTCTCGGGAATCTTATATTAGTCGCTCCTGGAATAAAATAGAAGCTAAACAGTTAACTTCCTTCTTTTGCAAACTCTGCCGCACATTTCAACCAACTCTAATCAAGCAGTGGCTAATTACCATAACTAGCTTAACTCGGGAACTATGCAAACCGTTTCCCCAAGAAACAGTCGGCGTTCCAGGTGCTCACCTTCAGACACAATCCACAGCAGGATCAGTATCTCCAACACACTCATCCTTTTAGGCCTAGGTTTTAGGTCTTCTGGAAGTATAACCATAGTTAAGGAATTGTTGATGATTCTTGTTACTGGTGTAGCATCATTTCTTGAAGGTTTGTGGTGGACACAGGTCAGAAGGGCTGCCGGCAGGCCTGCTTGCTTTGACCAGGTCCAAAGAATTAATTGTGTGATACTTGTTGGAAGGAATACAGAGGCTGGGATAGCCTACTCTTACAGTGTTTTTGGGAAAAGGATTGGTGCCTGTGTTTTTTCTTTGTAGGTTGTCCAATGTCTCTACTTTGGTTGTGTAATGATTTTCCAGTTTGTCTGTGAAACTTGAGTAATGGGATGAGCTTCTTCTAGTCAATTTGGTTTATGAAATTCTGTAAGAATTTTATACAATTCTTTATTTGCACATTTAGCATTTTGAATTCTGTCTGAATAGTATCTTTTTTTGGTTTTTTTGATTGCTGACTTTTATGATCTGTGCTGTAGGTGAGGTTTGTCTTGAGTGGTGTTTGTATTGAACCTGGTGCTTTGTAGCTTTCTAATTTGCTGTTTTATATCTTTTAGTTCTGTATTTCTCCAAGGTGCCTGTTTTCTTTTGTTCTGTTGTTCTTAGTGGTATTAGGCTTTTTAAAAGCTTTCTGTAGCCACTCATCTAGTTATATATAGGCTGTCTAATGGCTCATCCAACGTTTGGTCATATTTGCTTAACCGGTTCTGTGCTGATGACGGAACCGCTCTGTCATCATACGCAGTGGTGCTGTGCTGATGACGGAGCGGTTCCGTCATGGCCCGCCCGACGCGCCTGCGCGGCGCGTTCTATTAAGCGGGCAGGGCCATGACGGAACCGCTCCGTCATGAGCACAGCTCAACCGCGGCTGGTGAAGGAGCGGTTCCGTCACCAGCATGCGCCCGCCGCGCCCCCCTTAGCGCTGCGGCGGAATAGCCGCCGCAGCGATGTGGTTAATCTTTCATCCTTCCAAGTTGACAAAATAAGTATCATTGAGCTTGTTGTCATTAACACCTTTTATTAAAGTGCTATGAGTCTATTAATTTTTGGTGAGCGCTACATAAATACTAGGTACAGTTCAATAGACCTGATGCCTTTACAATTCTTCCCCAAGGAGGTACCAGCTGGTAGTTGGCCACATCTGAAAATACGATTCAACTTCTCTTGCAAATAGTTGTAAAATGTTTGTGGCTCTTGATCTGAGGAGTATTTCCATCCGCACTACTTACATTATTATGCGGTAAAATCTCATGGAAATGTGTATGAATCTTCTAAAAACATAAGCATTTTCCCCAGAGGCATGGTCAGGAATCACGAATGCCAATCGAGATCAAAGACGAGTTCCATGGCAAAAAGATTTGATTTTTCCCTGTACGCACAATACAGGCGAAAGTGCACCCTGAGTCAGAAAGCATTGAGAAAAACAAGACATTACAAGGAAGTTACTCCAGGTATTTTCTTACGTGCAACTGCAACCTACCGCTGGTAGGATGGCTCAGTGAGTTGAAAATTCACCACTGAAATATGCGGTGATGTGCATGACTTGGCAAAGCCAAATCAGCCTTTTAGCCTTCCAATCCCAGAAAAAGTAAGTAAAAGTGCTCGGTATTCACAGTGCTTAAAAATTCTACAAGGTTGATAAGAAAACATGAAAAAGTGTCATCAGGATCAAAATAATTTGCAAATGATCAAACCCCTGTAAGGGCCCGGTGTAAGAAGGTCGGGTTGAAAAGCAGCCCGTGTTTTAGCGCAAAAGCTGCCGTGCAGCCAGACCTGAGTTTGTATTGTAAAGGATGTACATACTATTCGATGACAGTGCAAAGGCGGCATTCGCAGGGAGACACGGGGCCTCATTTATGAGGCCGTGCGTCACTTTTACACCACCGGTGCATCACTTTTTGTGATGCACCAGTGGCGTAAAAAATACGCCTTGTTGCGCCATATTTACAAAGTGAGGCATTTAGGTAGATGCGTCACTTTGTAAACCCCTGCGCCACATTATAGCGGCGCCAGGTATAATGTATGCAGGGGGGGGGCGTTCTGACGCAAGAAAGGGTCATAGAAGTGACGCAGTGAAATCTAAAAGATTTCACTGCGCCACTTCTTGGCCGCTAATGCGTCAAAATCTTACGCCTGCTTCATGGCAGGCGTAAGACTGACGCAGGCACTAACAACATGGGACTTGCCCCATGTGAAAGGACACATTGCTGGAGTTGCGTCACTTTTGTGACACACTCCAGCAATGCGTCACTTTTGCACCTACAGATACGTCAGAAATACTGACTTATCTGTAACTCCTTGCGTAATGATGCGTCATATTGTAAATATGACGCATCCAGCATGTCGCAAGGAGGGCGCAATCAAAAGTGACACATCGCTGCTTTCACGCAGCGATGCGTCATTTCTCATAAATGAGACCCACAGAATCTTAGCCCCATGAATATGCATGAGGCAGGACCTGTTTTGCAACTAAGGGGGAGAATCCACTTTGTAAATGGACTTTCGCATATTTTGACATGGCGTTACCCTGCCACAGGCTTGCAATTCCGATTACACATCGACACATCCCTTTGGGAGTCAGTGCAAACACAGACTTGTCACTTTCTCTGCACCTCACCCGAAGCACAAACAATCACTAAGGACCTGCGAGATGGGGAGTCATTTAAAAAGCAATTTCTGCCTTGCAATGCGTCCTTTGTGCATTGGGACTTGGACTGTTGCTGTTGCAAAGGCTGTGAATTTGTGATTCGCAGGTGTACACCATAAAACTGGCTTGTACTTCAGGCCCATGCTCTTTTTTCAGCATATAATCCTGATTTACATGCCCCATCCTTGGCCCCTCATTTACATTCCCCATCCTTGGCCCCTCATTTACATTCCCCATCCTTGGCCCCTCATTTACATTCCCCATCCTTGGCCCCTCATTTACATTCCCCATCCTTGGCCCCTCATTTACATTCCCTATCCTTGGCCCCTCATTTACATTCCCTATCCTTGGCCCCTCATTTACATTCCCTATCCTTGGCCCCTCATTTACATTCCCCATCCTTGGCCCCTCATTTACATTCCCCATCCTTGGCCCCTCATTTACATGCCCTATCCTTGACCCCCTCGTTTACATTCCCCATCCTTGGCCCCTCGTTTACATTCCCTATCCTGTGCCCCTCATTTACATTCCCTATCCTTGGCCCCTCATTTACATTCCCCATCCTTGGCCCCTCATTTACATTCCCTATCCTTGGCCCCTCATTTACATTCCCTATCCTTGGCCCCTCATTTACATGCCCTATCCTTGACCCCTCGTTTACATTCCCCATCCTTGGCCCCTCGTTTACATTCCCCATCCTTGGCCCCTCGTTTACATTTCCTATCCTGTGCCCCTCATTTACATTCCCCATCCTTGGCCCCTCATTTACATTCCCCATCCTTGGCCCCTCATTTACATTCCCTATCCTGTGCCCCTCATTTACATTCCCCATCCTTGGCCCCTCATTTACATTTCCCATCCTTGGCCCCTCATTTACATTCCCCATCCTTGGCCCCTCATTTACATTCCCCATCCTCTGCCCCTCATTTACATTCCCCATCCTTGGCCCCTCATTTACATTCCCCATCCTTGGCCCCTCATTTACATTCCCCATCCTTGGCCCCTCATTTACATTTCCCATCCTTGACCCCTCGTTTACATTCCCTATCCTTGGCCCCTCATTTACATTCCCTATCCTGTGCCCCTCATTTACATTCCCTATCCTTGGCCCCTCATTTACATTCCCCATCCTTGGCCCCTCATTTACATTCCCCATCCTTGGCCCCTCATTTACATTCCCTATCCTGTGCCCCTCATTTACATTCCCCATCCTTGGCCCCTCATTTACATTTCCCATCCTTAGCCCCTCATTTACATTCCCCATCCCTGGCCCCTCATTTACATTCCCCATCCTGTGCCCCTCATTTACATTCCCCATCCTTGGCCCCTCATTTACATTCCCCATCCTTGTCCCCTCATTTACATTCCCTATCCTTGGCCCCTCATTTACATTCCCCATCCTGTGCCCTCATTTACATTCCCCATCCTTGGCCCCTCATTTACATTCCCCATCCTTGTCCCCTCATTTACATTCCCTATCCTTGGCCCCTCATTTACATTCCCCATCCTTGGCCCCTCATTTACATTCCCCATCCTTGGCCCCTCATTTACATTCCCTATCCTTGGCCTCTCGTTTACATTCCCCATCCTTGGCCCCTTATTTACATTCCCTATCCTTGGCCCCTCATTTACATTCCCCATCCTTGGCCCCTCATTTACATTCCCCATCCTTGGCCCCTCATTTACATTCCCTATCCTTGGCCTCTCGTTTACATTCCCCATCCTTGGCCCCTTATTTACATTCCCTATCATTGGACCCTCATTTACATTCCCCATCCTTGACCCCTCATTTACATTCCCCATCCATGGCCCCTTATTTACATTCCCCATCCTTGGCCCCTCGTTTACATTCCCTATCATTGGACCCTCATTTACATTCCCCATCCTTGGCCCCTTATTTACATTCCCTATCATTGGACCCTCATTTACATTCCCCATCCTTGACCCCTCATTTACATTCCCCATCCTTGGCCCCTTATTTACATTTCCCATCCTTGGCCCCTCATTTACATTCCCCATCCTTGGCCCCTCGTTTACATTCCCCATCCTTGGCCCCTCATTTACATTCCCCATCCTTGGCCCCTCGTTTACATCCCCATCCTTGGCCCCTCGTTTACATTCCCTATCCTTGGCCCCTCATTTACATTCCCTATCCTTGGCCCCTCATTTACATTCCCCATCCTTGGCCCCTCATTTACATTTCCCATCCTTGGCTCCTGATTTACATTTCCCCTCCTTAGCCCCCTGTTTTACATTACTAATGATTGGCTCCTGATTTATATTACCCATCCTTGGCTGATTTAAATTACCCATCCTTAACCCCTGATGATCCAACCTTGGCCATTGATTGACATTACCCATCCTTAGCCCCCTGATTTACATTACCAATCCTTTGCCCCTGATTTACATTATCCATCAACTGGCCCCTGATGATCCATCCTTGGCCCTTGATGTACATTACCCATCCTTGGCCCTTGATTTACATTACCCATCTTTGACCTTTGAGGGAGAGGTGTGGCGCCGCGGCTAGGGTGACTGACTCCGGAATCTGGGGATCATGGTTCGATCCCCGGCACCGGCGGCAGATTAGCCCAGCACCATGTGACTCTGGGCAATAGCTTGCTTAATCTTCCCAACGGCCCCCAGCGCCTAGAGACCCTTACGGGTGATTGTGCGCTTTACAAATGTGGATTGTGATGTGATGTGATGTGATGAGGAATTTCTATAGCGCACTATCGCTCCGAGGAGCATCTTGGCGCTTTTGACTTGTGTACTCCAAATAGTAAGAGTTTTTATTCTCACAACATCGTTCAGGTCCTAAACCAGTGTTTTGCAGGTTGTATCTGCCAGGCTATAAATCCACGTTTTAAGGGATTTCCTACATTTACTTTCACAGGTGATTTCACGAATTTGATAGGGAAGTTTGTTCCAGGCTTTAGCTCCTCTGACAGCCAAAGTTTTTTCTCCTCTAGTAGCGAGTCTGAACTTTGGAACGACCAACAAATTGGCTGTTGACGATCTCAATTCTCGGGTGGGGTGATAGCGAATAAAATTTTTGGACGAATATTGTGGGCCTCGTTTATGGAAGGCTCTAAAGGTAATTATTAGGACCTTAAACAGGATCCGCTTTTGGATGGGGAGCCAATGAAGCGTATCCAGTGCTGCAGAGGCTGAGGTTTTTCTGGGCCATTTAAGCACTAATCTTGCCGCAGCGTGTTGGACCATTTGCAGCCTGTGCAGGGCTGCTTTGTTTACCCCCGCATACAGACAATTACAATAATCCAACCTGGATATAACTAGGGCCACTGCTACAGTTCGTCTGGCTGATAAGGGAAGAAGGGTAAAAAAAATTCTGAGACCCTTTATTATATTGAAGCATGATCCTGCTACTTCACTTGCCTGTTGTTTAAAAGATAGTGCCTCATCAAATTTGATTCCCAGGTTTCGTGCAGCCTTGATGGTACTAGGCGGGGCCTCTGCCTCATTCGGCCAACAGGTCTTGGGGGAGAACAGATTATTTTTACCAAAAGGTAAAATTTCTGTTTTTACAGTATTGCATCTCAAATGATTATTGTTCATCCACTCAAAAGTTGCCTTCAAGCAGTCCCTTAAAGATCATTCAGCAATTGTCGAGTCCTCATCTAGGATTAGGACTAGTTGAGTGTCATCGGCATATGCTATTGAGCTGATGGTAAAGGAAAAAATAAGCTCAATCAGGGGGACCATATAAAGATTAAATAAAATAGGGCTCAAGCTATAGACCTGAGGTACACCGGACTGGACTTCCTTTTCTTCAGAGCAATACTGCCCTAGCATGGTAATCTGCTTTCTTTGTATCAGGAAGTTGTTAAACCATTTCAACACGGTGTCCACTATGCCCACACTCCTTAGGCGATGTATCAGAATATCGTGGGACACAGTGTCGAAAGCTGCAGATAGATCTAGCAGGATCAGGACTGCTCTTTTGGCCTGATCCAAAGCAGCTCTAATTGTTTCCGTAGAAAATAAAAGAGCAGATTCTGTCGAATGGTGGGACCTGAAGCCAGCTTGATTTGGATGGAGAATATTATTTCCCTCCAGGTATGCTGTGAGCTGTTTATTAATACAGGTCTCTGCGAGTTTGCATACCGCTGGAAGAAGCGAGATGGGCCGTAGGTTTGATAATACTGTAGGGTCTTGGATAGCTTTTTTCTGGAGAGGTCTGATCGCTGCGACCTTCCAGCATGTTGGAATATCTCCTGTTTGTAATGAGGAATTAAGAATGGAGTTAATCATTGGATTGACTTCCTCTTTTATCGCTTTTAGTAGTGCCGGAGGACAGGGGTCGAAAGGAGAACCTGAATTCAGTCTGGAGATGGCTTGGGAAGATTCGTCTAGGCTGATCATGGCAAAGCTTTCCCAGGTTGTAGTACCCGGTCTTTCCTTTAGGGCTTTATGTACTACATCTAGTTCTTTTTGATTAATCTGTGGGAAATCTTTTGTAAAATTTGTGATTTTCTGTTCAAAATATACTGCAATTTCATCATAGAGGGTCTGGGATGGCGGGATTTCCTGGGATAAAAATTTGGGATTCCTAAAGCTGTTGACAATTTGGAATATTTATTTTTGCTTAATATTGGTAGACTCAATCAAATTTGTATAGCAGGTTGTTTTAGCGAGTTTGATTGAGACATGATATTTCCTCCTGGCCCTTTTATAGCTTTCCCGGTCGTCACTCTTGTAGTGGCGGCGCCATTTACGCTCTAATACTCTCACTTCTCCCAATGTTCCTTTTAGTGAGCTTGTGTATCAGGGGGCAGATTTTTTTCCTTCTCTAGTTTTAGATTTCATACCTCGAGTTTTCATTCTTTCCCCAATAGTTCTCATCCAGCCCTTATAATGCTCATTGTCAATGATCACATTCCCTGATGGCGCTGGTTTTTCCGCCTCCACCCAGCTCTTCAGGTCTGGATGTTCTATTATTTTCCCCAAACAAGGGATTGAGTTTATATTACCAGAAATCGATTTAGTTTCCTTTTTATTGTCAACTTTGAGGCTAAAACCAATAAACTTATGGTCTGACCATGTTTGGATTAGCGGTGGTTCTACTGTGATTGTGTTTATATTGGAGCAAATACAATCTAGGATATGCCCAGCTGTATGGGTTGGCTCTACTATTTGTATTGTAAGTCCTAGAATACGTAGAATTTCTTTAAAACTCAACACGTTAGGGTCACTAACATTATCCAAATGGAGGTTTAGATCTCCTAGCAGAGTGAAATTTGCAAATCTGAGGGTTAGATTGGCAAGTACCTCCCCTATACTTCCCAAAAACTGGGTTGCTTGTCCAGGGGGTCGGTATATTAATGCCCCAGAGAAGGTGAAAGAGTCATGGACTTGGAGGTTAAAACCAAGACATTCTGCTCCTTTTATGTCTGGTAGTTCCATGGTGGTACATTTAAGAGTGTCACGATGGATAATTGCCAACCCTCCTCCCCGCTGGCGGGGTCTATCCAATCTCTGTATTGAGAAGCCCAGGGGTAGAGCCTGGACAATGTTCAGGTTGGACCAGTCTTTGAGCCATGTCTCTGTTACAAATAGGCAGTCTAGATCTTTTTCTGCAATCAGATCATAAATGTGCTGAGCATTCTTACACATAGAGCGAGCATTTATGAGGACTCCCGTAAGAGTCCTCTCGGTCTCTTTGTCACGGTGTGTTGTAATGGGTTCTAGATTTTGTTTACAGTGTTGACAGCCTATAGGACCTGTCCACTTATCTACTTGAGGACATTGCGTAGAATGGGTATTCAAGGATAAGATAAGATTTTTAGTTGGTGAGGCGTACGTAGTTACCAGAGCAGAATTTCTGGCCCTAAGCCCAGCCTTAGCGCGGACGGGCGCAGACGGGCAGGACTTTGGCTCGACTTCGGCGTGCTTTCGGCGCCGCTGCGCGGAGGGGTGACCATCTCCTTTTATAGTCTACAGCGCTAGAGCGCTGGGACTTGCTTGTTCCACCAATATGGCCGCCACGAACCACTCTTCATTCAGGGGTCAGTGTGAGATGTTTCCCAGTGCGAGGGGATTGCAGGATTATGGGTAAAACATGGCGCAAATCAGGTTTTTAATAACGTTTCCAAATGATAATTAAAATAGCACACAAGTAGCCTAACACACGGCTTTCCGCCTCAGGAGTACACAAAGTCTCGCGAGCTATCGCGTTGCCTCCTTTCATAGTCTACAGTGCTAGAGCACTGGGACTTACTTGTTCCACCAATATGGCCGCCACTAACCACTCTTCATTCAGGGGTCAGTGTGAGATGTTTCCCAGTGCGAGGGGATTGCAGGATTATGGGTAAAACACGGCGCAAATCAGGTTTTTAATAACGTTTCCAAACGATAATTAAAATAGCACACAAGTAGCCTAACACCCGGCTTTCCGCCTCAGGTGTACACAAAGTCTCGCGAGCTATCGCGTTGCCTCCTTTTATAGTCTACAGCGCTAGAGCGCTGGGACTTACTTGTTCCACCAATATGGCCGCCACGAACCACTCTTCATTCAGGGGTCAGTGTGAGATGTTTCCCAGTGCGAGGGGATTGCAGGATTATGGGTAAAACACGGCGCAAATCAGGTTTTTAATAACGTTTCCAAACGATAATTAAAATAGCACACAAGTAGCCTAACACCCGGCTTTCCGCCTCAGGTGTACACACATTGTTATTATTATTATTCACAATAACTATCCTTGGCTCCTATTCACCCATCCTTGGCCCCTGAGAAGGATTGCCAGGACTCATCAGGACAAAAAGGATAGTGGAGACATCTAAAAAAATCAAATGTGAGGATATAGGGTGGACTAAAAAATGAATGACCTGGAAGAGCAGTCAATACTACCTGGTACCCGCAATGTAAAGAACCGCTGTGGTTTGTGTAAAATTCACCAAAAGATATCAGGCTGCCGCTTACGGCATGGAAATATCAGTGATATTTCGAGTTAAGGTATCAGAAGGCAGCTATTGGTATGAGGAATCCCAGTGAGATAAGCAAATGGTTACATACTCAGGGGCGTGGGGGTAAACATGTGGAAATTATCATACAAGAAAACATTTTTAAAATGTATCTCAGTAACTGGGATACCAATGTATGATCTTTGTGTTGACTACTATTCCTGTAGTGCTTCTAGATTGCTATCTATACTACTATTATAAAGGAAGAACTTTTAACCTTTGAGGCGGGTAAACTCGGGAACCACAGCACCAATCCACACACCCGATACATTGTTGTAATTGTCAGGGTGTGCAGATGGACATAGGTATATAAATTTTAAAAAAAGAAGTTATTTAAAAAATTTCCGAGAAAAGAAAGTAGTCCCATGGAAGTAGCGCCGGCCGCGACGTGCATGCTGACATCAGGAGCGCGGGGAGGAGCGGCGTCCAGGAGCGGCGGACATGAGCGCGGGCAGGAGCGGCGGACAGGCAGGAAGGAGCGGTGAGGAACTGCGGACAGGCTGGGAGGAGCGGAGAGGAGCGTCGGACATGCGGGGAGGAGCGGTGAGGAACTGCGGAAAGGCTGGGAGGAGCTGAGAGGAGCGGCGGACAGGCGGGGAGGAGCGGCGAGGAGCAGCGGACCGGTGAACTCAGGAGCGCGGGGAGGTGCGGCGGATGAGGTAAGGCTCCGGGGGACCCACGGACAATGTCGGGGCAGACGGGGGCCCTGAAGCCAAGGTCGGGGCGGGCGGATACTGTGGGGGACCCACGGACAATGTCGGGGCGGGCGGGGGCCCTGAAGGCTGATTGCTCCCGGACAAGGTCGGGACGGGCTGCTAGTGTCCTGATACATGGTCACCTTTGACACCACTCCAATTTCCCTGCTCCCAGAGGAGGCGCCATTCTTCTAAAGGAAGCCAGGTGTTTACAGCCAGTCTGTGTATACTAGTCATGGACCAAGGCTACTGGACAAACCAGTTTGCTCTGAAGTAGCACAAAGTGCAGTTTCCAAAGTTGATTTTCCTCTAAACACGTCAACATTTTATTTCATCATCTGATTATTTTTTAATACCGAGTAAAAAATAATGTTGAATGAAAGTTAAGTCCAGATGAAATTATAAAAAAAAAGAATTGTATTTAGAATTTTCTTACCTCAATGACTAACAGCTTTTTGACAATGTTTACTGTGGATACACATCCCCCTTAATATGTTGCATATTTGGGGCCCGATGTAGGTAATCCTAGATTACCGATTCTTAAATACCGAATCATACCGATTCGGTATTTAAGAACTGGCAATCGGGATGTACCTAATATTACCGAATTTATTACAGAATCTGTATGAATCGGTAATTACCAATTCGGTAATAGGGGGAAACATTGAAGGGTGGCAGGGTGTCACTTTGACACCCTGTTGCACCCCTCAATTGTGCATGGGTGCACATGTTGCAGACATACATGCCCTCAGGGCATGTATGTCTACAACATGGCAACGTTTTAAAAGCAAAAAAAATGCTTTTGAAAGGGTTTTCATTATTTACCACCAGCTTCTAGTTGGTGGTAAATAACGACTTCTTAAACCACTGTAGCACTGCTTTAAGTGCTACCTACATGTCAAAATACAGAATCGGTAATTTTACCGATTCTGTAAAATAATGGCCCCTACATCTCTATCACCAAATACCGGTCAGTAACGGCCGAATTCGGCCGGTACCGACGGTATTTGGTGACCTACATCGGGCCCTAATCTTTTATATGAATCAAGTTTCAAGACCTGTGGCCTTACACAGAACACTTGGGAATGACTTAGCTAATTTATTAAAGTAGGTTTTCATACAAGGCAAACCCTTTTCCTTACCAGGTTTCCCTGCAGTCAGAGGATGATGATTGTCACCTATATATAAGATTTAACTTATATATCATTTACAAGGCCACATTACTCCAACCGCTCTGGAAAGTTAAATAACTCAACTGATTTTAAATTATGTTTTCAAGTAGAACGCACAACAAATGGGGACTACATAGCTGTACCCACGGCGCACAGATAACACATATTAGAAAGTAGGAGTCTACTACAAAATGTTGTTCTTTCCTACAGTCACTGTCTCTAAATTACTTTTTTAATTTCTTCATAAAGTACAAAATATATCCCAAGTTTTTAGCAAGTGGTGAGGCATGTCAGCAGTAGCCAGCATACCACATGGTGAACAAATGCAGAATCAGGTGGTGTTTTATCACACTTTAAACATCCTTCAAAATCCCCTCCCACAAAAAGTACAATACATGTTGTTTATCTATTATTTCCTTTGCCCTGATGAACATTTCATTTACAACTTAGAAATTGGTGATTTCAAGCTCCCCCAAATCTGAATGCCAAGTTCTTGTGAGAACCCCTCTGGGACCTCTCAGCCCAGCCCAAATTCAAAGCATCAAGACTGATTTCATGTTCCCAGCCTCCCTTAACACCCTTCTACTCCCCCCTCAACCATACCTACCAATAAGCACTATACTTACAACTTATTGCACTAAAATCCCCACACAAGTTTCAATGCACACCCTCTGTCAACACATCCAAGTTGGACAAAAACATTTTATTTCAAAGTCCTTGATCACTGTCTGGCCCTCTTTCTCCATAACAGGACCAAGTTCAAGTTTATTTATGATTACGGAACTCCGAACAGGTCCACATATATCATAAAACCACCAACATATAAAAAAGATTTTGTTTTGCAATAAAATAGACACAAAAATATTCCTCCCCAACTTAGGAGGTCATTAGGATGGCGGGCGGACTTTGCCCGCCCGCCATCCTCACGGGGATTGCGACCGCCCGCCACAATGCTAAAAATGCATGTATGCATTTGCATACACGAAGCGGCAGGCACCGCGCGGTGCCTGCTGCTTTGTGTATGCAAATGCTGGGGGGTACCACAGGTACCCCCCATGTGCACCCCCACACCTCTCCTTCAATCTGGTGGCCCGCAGGGGCCCCCCAGAGTGAAGACCGCATGCCTTTCTGCCACCACGGAAAGGCATCTGAAACAGCCCATTGTAATATGGCTGGTGGTATCTAATAGACACCGCCACCATATTAATCCTTTTCCGCCCCGGCCGCAAGGCGACCGGGGCGGAAAAGCGGCAGACGGTCTTTCCGTCCGCCACGGTCCCCCCCCGCCATACTAATATGGTGAGGGGGAATATAGGTGCGGATGGTGAGAGGATTACCCCCGCCAAGCCGGCAGTGGCTACCGCTAGCCTGGCAGGGGCAATCCGCCCGCCATCCTAGTGGGCTCCATAGTCTCCTAAACTGAATCCAAAGAGCAAAGGGTTTTCAGCTATACAAACAGCAGCATAACATATGGTGCAATATATTAAAGTATATTTAGTGCCATTAGTGCAAGAGTTTAGGAAATAAATAAAATAATGCAACAGGCTGTAGCTTCAATGCTTTTGCGTCTTTCGGCGTCTTGGGGCTTCCGATAAAGTTCCGATGAGGGATGGTCACATGCGTACGTAGCTGGCGTTCACCATCATTTATGGAACCAATATTCAGATAGTGCACGCCTAACTTCAAACGAGAGTCTGACGTATACTGGTAACATGACCACTGATGCACACATTATCGAAATGTTCAATTCCACTTTGAGCCTTGTGTTGATAACCGTGCTCCCCCTCATGCCAAGAAGTCACGTTCAAACTCAGGGCCATATTACCAAGGTGAAGTATCGCCACTTTTTCGGCGAATTGTGCCGAGAAAGCGGCGATACTTCTAGCGCCCTATTAACAAGGGCATGCTAATGCCTGCCTCAAGCCCACTTTGCATGTCAGCGAGAAACATCACTAATGACATGCAAAGTGGGAGTTCCCACGTCCAACCACATGTAAAATGTGGTTGGAGGTGGTAACACCCTATTATGAAGGCAGGCGTTGGGAGAAGGAGACTTGCGATAAACTCGTTTATCGCAGGTCTCCCAACGCCTGCTCTGACCAGGTGTTAGACATTGATAACATGGGGGTGTGGATCATAAAGCTGAATCCACTTCCCCATATTATCAAGGCACACATTAGCGCGTGACAACAACGCTAATGTTCCCTATCGCCGGCTTTCGCCGGATTTAATATCGCCTACGCGTTGCACGTTGATAATGACGCGCTAACACGGCGATAAAATCCGGTGATAGCCGGCGATAGGGAAATGTGTGATGTGCTCTTTTTTAACGCACATCTTGGTAATATGGCCCTCAGTTTTACTGGTGCTCTCCACGCCTAAAAGCCTCAAAGCACATTATCAGGTCCCTTGAAAAGAATTTGGTGCATGTCTAATTTGCAGGGGACTATGTAACCATGACAAACAGGTAGTCCATGTAATCTTTCCATGCACTTGGTATTTTATGCACTTTATGATTTTGTTGAAGTGTTTTCAGATGTTGCCAATATCTGAAATAGAACAGTTCATTGATTGATGGAGTAGCCCATTAGAAAACACACCATTGAAACTCACAAGGCAAACCATTACACAAGAACAGTGCAGATGCTGAGAAGGAAAGTGAAGTATACAAAAAGGGATGGATGGAATGCTTGAATGAATCTCAGCCACACTAGGTTCAGCCCAAACTGCTAAGCTGCATCTCCTCCCAATGGAAACACAAGCCGCTCCAGGCTGGCTTCCGCCTACTTCCGCTCAGCCAGTCAGGCATAGCTTGAGTCCAGTGGCACAGTGAGCAAAGGACACATGTCCGGGCCAGGGGCGTAACAACAGCCTCTGTGGCACGGGGTTGGGGCGGAGCTCCAGGGGGGCCGTTTTGGCTCTGTGCACGGGCAGCGGGCCTGAACCTGAGAGCTCCCTACTAGGTCTGGAGCAAAGGACAGACCCTCCATGTACTTTGTAGGGGGTCCCCTTAAGTTCCGTTACGCCACAAATCCAGGCATGCCCGTCAAACTGATGGCATTGCACTGAGGAAAACACAAAAGTGATGGGTGGAAAGCTTGCCAAGAGCCCAGCGCGAGGCCACGAGGGAAAGCAAGGAGTACAATGCGGTACACGTTCTGGTGTGTGCCCAGGTACAAATTTTGCACCAGGATTAAATCCATGTGCACCTATGACATAACATGTCATCACATAACAAGTCATAACATAAGTAACATAGCAGGTTATGAGATAACATCTTGAATCAAGGATCCACATTCAACATAATATAAAATAAAACAACATAACTTAACATAACATAACTAAGGCTCCCTGTTTTCCGTTTTTACAGATTTTTACAGATAAATACAGACAGAAAACCTTTATTTTCTTGGCTGGATTTATTTTTAAATGTGGATGAAAACAGAAATTGAGTTGCTTTTTTGAGTAATTCTAAATACTGTCTGCAATGACTGACAGGCCAATCGATGTGTCAATTGATAGATAAGGGGGTTAAAAAAGAATGGAATTTTAGTAACGAGGCTATAACAGCAGTAGATATGCACAAGGTTGATACTGAAATTTGCATATTTTCATATAAGTGCACTGATTTATCTTCTGTGGGTGTTCACAGCACTGAAACCTGGCAGGCATTCAAGAATGAGTGCTTATTTATCAGGTTACATAAATGTGGAAATATACTAATTTCAGGTTATTTTTTTTTATAAAACCCAAAATAAATATGGATAAATACAGATAAAATTAGCAAAAAATAAATATGGATAAATATAGACGGAAATGGCAACAACAAAAAATACCATAAAACCGGTAGCCCTAAACATAACATAACCCAAGTAAAACTTATTTTGTGCATGTATGTAGTCTGGTTGCATATGAAAGGGCGAGATTTTGATCGATACCTTATATCTATTGATCCAAACCTCGATCTGGTCGACTGAACCTTTATTGCCTGTCTTGGAAGGAAACAGTACACCTATCTGCAAATTAGTTCACCCAAGAAAGGACTCTACTCTCAAAGATCACGGACAACTTCTAGGTTTCAAAAGTTTATTGTAAAGATATAATGAGCTGCAAATACAAGCATCTCAGAATGAGATTCACGAGATACACAGGTCCAATTACATACATGTGCTCTCGAAAAGCCCTCAGACGAGCAACAGAAATCACTAACACAAGTTCTAAAAATAGCAAAGCTATCAGCATAGACGCATATCTCTCCTTCATTTAGGTTGGAGGAAAACAAACACAGGTTAGGCGTCCCTACCCTGTTCTAGATGGTATCCCTACTTAACCAAATCCCAACCTAACAAAAGGTGTCAGCAATGAATGACCCCCAAGGGAAGTCACCCACTCTAAGTCTCTTGGTGAAAACCTAAAGTTCTCCAGTCATGACCCCTCACTGCCTACCCATCCGCTCTCTAAAGGGTCCTCAGGTCTCTGCTCTAACTCCACCCAGGGGTGCTGTCCCTAATACAAAACAGTCAACAACATTTGAGACGCCCCTTGCGAAACGCCTCTCACGTGGTGCAACTTCAGGCTTTTTCCATGATGCTTTGTATTGGGCCTCAGACGTTAGAGTTGACCTTGCTTCTCAGTCTCTTCTCCGGCCCGCTGATACCCCTTAAACATTCCAGAACCCTCCTCCATGTCTGGGCCGTCTACTGAACAGGCCTCTATTCATTCACTTATAATTGGATCCCCCCTTTCCTGTTGCAGACAGATATCTGCCGCCAAGAACCCAACTCTCATAGACTTCTAAAAAAAGGCTTGCAACATTTCTCAGCCCAGACATGTACGTGTAAATCAATGCTAAAACATTTCAGGCCTACAATATTTCACATTATGATTATAGCATTCAATTCCTTCATTTAATTAAAGCATGTTAAAACTCTTATTCTATTATTTAGAAAACATTACTCTAAATCATGGCCCATTAATGCAATGACCAAAAACGTTAAACAATCTGTGTCGTGAAAAGAAACACCTTCCCTTTTAGCTCCAGCTCTGGCCCTGAGGCCTACCACGTTCTGCGTTTTACCACAGACCATCTTATATGTTAACAGCTACACGACATAGATTCAAAATAATCACGTCTAATAAAATCATATAATGTCACACCTTTCTGTATTAATTCCACTTCTACTTAAATCTCTATATTAGATATACATTTAGAATATAATTTCAGATACTATTAGCACTCATGGCATTTCTCTTCATGAATTATGCTCTCTATAGGTAAGTGTGATGTACTCATATATTTATATCAGTTTGCGCTCTCTCAGTTCCCCCCTTTGATGACCTCTCGGGGTCATCACTAACATTTAAACTGCAGTTATTGCTGGCATTCTCTGCGCTTCCAGAGCTCTCAGGCTCCTGTACTGATTATCTTGTATGGCAGCCAATCTCTGCAACTGTTCTCTTTGGGCCCTTTCTGACCTTCTTGCTCTGTACCATTTGAATACCCTCACCAATCCCCACAATATTATCCCACAGATCAATATTATGATGATAGGCTTTAGGATATACCAAATAAAGCTTTTGCCTAAGGTGGAAAACCACCCTCCAACTGTACTCATTCCGTGGCCCACCTTTTCCCAGACATTTTCTCTACTCAAGTCTTCGATCTCTTTGTGTATATTTGTTATGTTCTTAATAA
Organism: Lissotriton helveticus; assembly: GCF_964261635.1. Taxonomy (NCBI): domain Eukaryota; kingdom Metazoa; phylum Chordata; class Amphibia; order Caudata; family Salamandridae; genus Lissotriton; species Lissotriton helveticus. Next base: position 73,656,763 of record NC_136064.1, read on the forward strand.
CTTTCTCAAGGGGTTTTGAAAGGTCTGGAATGTAAGTGCAACATTCCTGAACCTTCAAAGCCTTACAGACTCCGCCCTCTTTTGCTAATAAGACATCTAATGCAAGCCGATTTTGAAGAACCATAGCCCTTATCGATTGCATCTCTCCTTCTACCAGCATTAAGGACTGAGCAGTGCTGGCAGACAACCTGTCGACAACTGTTGCCAGTCGTCTAATTTTAACATCATTAAGGATTATTCCCAAAAGAGGGAACATAGCTCCAAAGACATCTCCAACCATTTCTGCATCGCCTAAATCTCTCCTTCCCCTCGATGATATCTGGCCCTCATTGATCAATAAGTCTTGTGCATGATATATTTTGGGGAAGACAATTGCCAAGTAACATGATCCATACCAGTTGTCAGGTAGTCTCACGTAAGCATTTCTTCCACATACAAAATACACATTTGGAATCACTTGCATTCCCTTCAGGAAATCCTTAGTGTAGTACTCTAAATTAAAAGCATGTTCACAGTCAACTTCACCCACGTATACATTTTCATAATACGTTTTGGCTCGGTGAAGACATAACTTTCCTTTCTGCGCTTTATCTAAAGCTATTGGACCACTACTACCCTTTCTCTTGTGTGACTTCTCTTCCTCGGTCCAATCTAATTTCCCTTGTCCTGATTTTTTCAAAATCTTTTGTCTCCTGTAACGATCATCCACCTGCCCTATGAACTTTTTCTCGACTTCTGACACCTTGCATGTCAGGTTATTTCTACGGGCATGTGAAGTATCTAAGGTAATCCAAGGAATGAAGAACTTGGCCAATCTGTCTTCACTCTTCCAGTAATCCCATTTATTCATCTGCTTATAATTCGGGACTTCTGGCAACACAGAATCATAATTGGAGAAATAGTATTCAAAACTATCTCTCTCATAAAATATACTAAGCAATAAGCTACATGTAATGCCATATGTCAGAGGGAGGTGATGATATCGAATTCCTTCATCTACAGACGCAGGCAACTGCATGCAGACGTAGCAATCCTTAACCTCCATGGCATCCACGTATTCATACAAAAGTTTAGCATAAGCATTTGACCTAAAGTCTCCTTGGGACTCGTCTACATGTAACCTGCGGGCTTCTGCAGCCAATAACGCTTTCTCTTGAGTGTTTTCCCTTTTCTCACCTGCAACAGTGGGTGTAAGTGTTTCTACAGAATTCGCATCAGTTACCTTTACCTCTTCCTCATGTCCCTTTACATAAGAAATTGTTACCACTAAAGCTATTAATATTATCACTCCTACTATTAGTGTACCTATTATACATTTAGCTCTGCGGTTCGGGGTGCCGGCCTCCATTTCGTCAGACAATCTAGCTTTTCCCTTTCTCTTTGCAAAAAAAGTTCTTTTCCTCTCGTTCCTTTACAGTCTCTTTCAATCCTTTTTTTTTGTCTTTAGAATCCACACAGCTGGAGGCTGACAGCCTTTTTCGCAAAAAGTCCTTTCACAGTTCAAAAAGACAACCCTAGCCCTTCTCCATCCACTCAAGGGGTTCCCTAAAATTCTCTGCTTCCTGGGCGCTAGGTAATCTTCTTTTCTTCTGCTTGCTTTATTTACAAAGTCCTTTAACAATCGACTATTAGATTTGTGGTTGCAGCTTCAATAGCATAGTTCAATATTTCCATGCGAAGAGTATGCTCTTCATGTGCTGTTATCGTGGTACCAAAGTCGGGGAATTTCAATTCTGTAAGAAACATGTGTTTTAACTTGCTGAGGCGGGGAGGTCTGGGGAGCACGAATGTTAGTGACCCTTCTTGTTCGACACCGGGTACCAACAGTTGTATTTCCACGGTGATAATGGGCTCAGAACTGGACACCACCACCGCTCGGATCCTCCCTGTCTCCGGTTTCACAGACATTTGTCGCCAGATATGTCCACTCAGGTGTGGAGTATCTTCTGTTAGGCACACGCACTCTTCTTGACCTTCTTCGGTCTGGTGCTTCAGCGCCCTGAGCACCTTCTTCTGGGTCTGAGTCTTCTGATATCGGAGGAAGGGTTGCTTCTGGAGTTGACCTCAGGCTAGAACTTCTTCTTTGCGGCCAATTTGCTTCTCCACGTGCCCTTCTACTCCTTCTCCTTCTGGTCTGTTCTCGCTCTCTTTCAGACCTGTCAGGGTCAGACTCGTACTCCCAGCTGTCTTCTCCTTCTGTAGCGTCTTCTGTTTCGCTGTTGTACTGACCGTCCTCAGCTTGGTCAGACTCGTTCCCTGCTTCCACTGGCACCTCTACAGCTTGGCTAGCCCCCTCTATGGCTTCTTGGTCCTCAGCTGGACGTCCATCCGAGAGAGGAGCTGTTTCCAGAGGTGCTGGAACCCTTTTCGTATGCGACGCGTGTATCCAGTTGGGCAGGCCTCCCACCTTTACAGCTGTACTTGTGATCAGGATGACCTGGTAGGGCCCACGCCAACGAATATCCAAGCAGCTTCTTCTCACATGTTTCTTCACCAGGACCCAGTCCCCAGGATACAGGTCATGGCAAGGGCCCTGGCACGCTGGAACCTCTGCAGCCTGCACCTGAAGGGACACAGAACGCATGGCGTCAGACAGCCCCTTACAATAGTCCAGGATCATATCATCTGTGATATTTAACAGTGCAGTAGCTGGAATAGATGGCAGTCTCATTGCTCTCCCCATTAACACCTCATGTGGTGACAACCCTGTTCTTCTGTCTGGGGTACTACGAAGGCTCATGAGTACTAATGGCAGGGCATCAGGCCAACTCAGGGTCGTTGAGGAGCAAACTTTCGCTATTCTGGACTTGATCGTGCCATTAATTTGTTCCACAATTCCTGAGGCTTCTGGTCGGTAACTGCAATGGAGCTTTTGGTCTATATTCAGTGCAACACAAATCATCTTCACAAGCTCGCTGTTAAAATGTGTTCCCCTATCTGATTCCAAAAAGGCCGGCACCCCGAAACGAGGGATAAGTTCTCTAAGCAGTAACTTAGCCACTGTGAGGGTGTCGCACCTACGTGTAGGGTATGCCTCAACCCATCTGGAGAACACACAAACAACCACCAGGACATAGCGGAGGCGGTTGCATCTTGGCATTTCAATGAAATCTATCTGCATTCTGTTGAATGGACCTCCAGACCTTCCTATGTGACTTAGTGCAACTGGTGTTCTTTTCCCTACATTCAGCTGCTGGCAGGTCACACAACGCTGGCACACTGCTTCTGCTGCTATTCTAAACTTAGGATTGTACCAAGTCTGTCTAAACACTCTCAGCATAGCATCTCTCCCTAAGTGTACGGGACCATGTATGAGTCTAGCCATTGGACTCACCATCTCATTGGGCAACACTGCTCTGCCGTCTGCTGAGACCCAAAAATGAGTCTCACCCATTACACATCCTGCCTTTACCCATGTTTCCTTTTCTGAATCAGGAGCATTTTCTTGCATGGTTGACAATTCATCCCAAGTATCAACAGTTTCCAGTATCATGGCTAATTCAGTTCTTACATTTATTCCACCCACATCCACCTCTGTGAAAGAGTAACCTTGTTCTGCGCAATACCGCGCAACTTCATCAGCATATCTATTGCCTTTCGAAACAAAGTCCTCATTTTTGGTATGTGCGATGCACTTTACAACTGCGATACTTGCTGGACATTGCAATGCTTCTAACAACAAGCGCACAAACTCTCCATTGCGAATGGGAGAGCCTGAAGAAGTCATGAACCCTCTTTGAGACCATAACTGCCCGTAATCATGAACTACCCCAAACCCGTATTGGCTGTCGGTGTAGATGGTGACTCGAATTTGATTGCCTGCTAAGCAAGCACGTGTTAGGGCAATAATCTCGGCTACCTGAGCGGAGTTTACTCCTTCCAGGCACCCTGCTTCCACAACTCCTTCAATGGTACAAACAGCATAAGCTGCTCTCAACTGCCCAACTTCGTCTCTTACACATGAGCCATCGACAAAGAAAACTTCGTCTGGGTCGGTCAGTGGCTCATCTACGATGTCGGGTCTGGGTTTGGTGCATAGTTCAGTCACATCGAGACAGTCATGGTCTGTATATTCATCATCATCATCAATATCATTTGGAAGTGGCATTAAGGTAGCAGGGTTCAAAACAGAGCATCTCTTGAGGGTCACGTTCTCTGCAGCAAGAATAACTTGCTCATAGCGCGTGAGCCTGCTATTGGTCAGATGCTGTGTTTTGGTCCTGGTCATCAACAGTTCAACAGAATGTGGCACGCACACCTCTAACGGGTGCCCCATGACGATATTTTCACATCTCTCAATGCTGACACCCGTTGCAGCAACGGATTTGAGACATCCGGGCAACGCTGCGGCTACTGGGTCTAAAGTAGCTGAGAAATAAGCAACTGGTCTACGGGCATTCCCATGGATTTGGACCAACACAGACAACGCACAACCTTCTCTCTCACAACAGTAAAGAAAGAATTGTTTATTGTAATCAGGCATTCCCAATGCCGGAGCACGACACAGGTCCTCTCTCAGCTGTAAGAATGCCATCAAACAGTCTTTGTCCCATGGTACCGGATCACTCACCTCTTTGTGCGTCAATTTTTGCAAGGGCTTTGCTTTCAGTGAAAAGTTCACGATCCACTGTCGGCAATAACCCACCATCCCTAGGAACATCCTGACCTCTCTCTGTGTCTGAGGCGCATTCATTTTCATGATCGCCTCTATCCTATCTGGTGACACTTTTCGTTTGCCTTTCTCAATTCTGTGTCCCAAGTACTGCACTTCTGTCAGGCAGTACTGCAATTTTCCCGGGGATACCTTATGCCCATTGGCAGCTAGGTGATTTAACAAAGCAATGGAGTCTTCCCTGCAAGCTTCTTCTGTGTCTGACGCCACAAGGAGGTCGTCTATGTACTGGACCAGAACTGACTTCTGGGGCAGCACTAGACTTTCAAGATTTTTCTTCAGAAGCTGGTTAAAGATCGATGGACTCTCTGTATACCCCTGAGGGATACGACACCATGTTAGGACGCGATTTTCCAGTTTAAATGCGAAAAGAAAATGGCTATCTTCGTCCAAAGGGATCGAAAAGAAAGCCTGACAAAGATCGATCACAGTGAACCACTCAGCTTGGAATGGAATCTGAAACAGTATCACTGATGGATTCGGCACCACTGGACAACATGAAACGACTATGTTATTAATCTTTCGCAGGTCCTGTACTATCCGAAATTTCCCATTGGGTTTCTGCAGACCCATAATCGGGGAGTTGCATGGACTACCCACAATTTCTTTCAGTATTCCCTGTTTAATCATGGACTCGATCACGGGTTTTATGCCTGCAATCGTTTCTGGAGTCAATTTGTATTGGGGTGTTCTTGGGAACTCAGCATGCGGTTTCACTACTATTTTCACTGGGTCCACCCCTTTGACCAATCCAATTTCTTCCCCAGTGAAATCCCATACTTCTGATGCCACTGTCTCTCTCAAATCCCAGGGAAGCTCGTCTACTGTCAAAGTAGGGTACAGCTCCACACATATTCTTGAGTTTGCGACTTTGAAATCTGCATCATCATCATTAGTCAATACCTCCACTCCCTGGGGTGTACAATATATAGTACAATTCAATTTGCACAACAGGTCTCTTCCTAGCAGACACACAGGGCTTGAATCGCAAACCACAAATTGGTGCTCATCGCTGTACTTCCCTATTTTCACCTGTACCGGTTCTGTCAATTGGCTGGTTATTCTCCTGTTTGCGACCCCTACCACCTGTATGGTCTCTCCAGACATGGGCAGGTCTGGAACTGCAGCTGATCTGATCGTGGATCTAGTGGCTCCTGTGTCCACCAGAAATGTCGTAGGGCACCCTGCTACTTCTGCTTCCACATAGGGTCCCCTCTGATCTACCTCTAAGGCTGCCCCAAGGGTGCAGTCTTCTCTTTCCACTCTCTGTCCGGTTAATGGGTCCACATAATAGCATTCTTCACCTTCCACAAACAGGGGCATTTGTCTATAGGTCTTACCCATACTCCCTACTCGAGGAGGTTGCGGGAACTGGGCTCGGGGAGGAGCCCCCCCCCCTTTGAGCACCTTTCCTTGGTATGGCGTCGCCCCTCTCATAGGTGCGCTCTGGACCTCTTCCTCCTCTATCTCTTGCTCTCCGATCTCTACATTGTAAGGGCACTCGCGTTTCCAATGCCCCAACTCGTTGCACTGGTGGCACCTAGTCGTTTTCTTCAAGGTAGCTATGTCTACTCTGGGTCTAAAGGTAGTACTCTCCTCATTACCCTTGTTCTGACTGTACTGCTTCTTACCTCCTGTACCTGTCCCTTGCTGCTGTTGTTGCGGTCCCCCCTTTCCTGCTGTCTGCAATTGTACCACCATCAGCTTCTCTTTTAGTTTCTTAGTCTTGGAGTCTACCTCATCACAGCAGTACCTGGCATATCTCAGTATTTCATCTAGGGGTCTACTTTGCCAACAAATCGAGTGTTGCTGAATCATTAAACTAATATCCGGTCTCAGTCCCAGGACGAACTTGGACACGAATTGCCCTATGTCCTTTGGATCCATTACATCCAAGCCGCTATACTGTTTAAACGCCTTCAGCAATCTCTCGTAATATTCATGGACTGTCTCTTTGGGTTCCTGTCTCGTTCTGTCTATTCTGACCCAATCTATGTCTTGCATTGGCACTTTTTCTTTCAGCCAAGTCATCACTCTCTCGAATTTTGCCATCACGATCTCGGACGGCCCATTAGTCCTAGCATCTCTCTCTGGCTCCGTTGTGGGCCACTCAGCGCTAACCTTGCATGCTGTCCACAGATCTCCTGGTACTACAATGTCAAACAGCGTGTTCAGATCTATCCATAGGACTTTTGAGATCTTTACAAACCTCTCGACTTGCTTGTACCACTCCACGGGGCTCTCTCGTAACTTGGGGAAAGATGTGGTAAAAGCAGCTAAATCTCCCCTACTCCAAGGGACATGTACATAGCTCCCATTGGCAACTTCACGCAAAGGGTAAGCTTCTATTCCCTGCTGTCCTGGTGTTATACCAATCATGCTTCTTCTGCCGGTCCCTTTCTTGGACCACCTCTCTTCCCATTTATCTAGTGCCCTCCATGTCCTTATTCCAGTAATCAGTTCCCTTATGTGTGTTTTCAGCCCAATCGTTCTCCTCTCATCTAGGTCTCGATCTGAGTAATGTAGCCTGTGGTTACCCTGTAATGCCTTGGTTCTTGACAGATCCACCATATATTTGCCTGCTAGTTCGACTAACTTCTCATGGACTGCTCTCGCCTTTCGTGTGATGTCCTTTGCCATATACAGTATTTCATCCTGTTCATACATTTCCATTCTTTCTAAAGGCAGGGTACCATCTACCATGTCATCCAGATCTGACCTTAAGCTGGAGACATCAAGTCTCTTGGCTTTTATCTCAGCTCGCAATATGTCTTTCGAAGGGGGCTCACTGGTCTCCCTACCATCCCAACTTCGAGCTCTGCGTTTGGGCTCAGGAGAATTAATGGGTGGCCTCCCTTGCTCCCATCTCTCCAGGTCCCATGCTCGGCCATCCGATCTTGGAAGGTGATGGAACACGGGCCTGTTATCCCTACTCTCTCTCTGCCCACTCTCATCTTCTTCTCTCCTCTCACCGCACATCTCTCTGTTATTTTCCCTCTGGTCGCTACACTCCCTTTGCCTCGTATCGCTCAGTATCCGATACGATCCTTCCTGGTTCCCCATATTCCCTGGGCTGCGCTCATTTCTGTCATCACAGGGACTATGGTGCGACCTCTCACAACTCCCATTCTGTTCTCTGGTGGCAGGCACACAGTGTGGACACTTAAAGCTGTTCCTGTACTCTTGCGCTCTCCTCTCCCCTTCACTGAGTATTGGGCACGCCACCCCTTCACTCCCGGGGCCCCCGTTTTCCAGGTCTGTTCTTCCTCCATTCCGGGCCCAATGGGTGACTCCCCTACTCCCTCTACAGTCCCACTCCGGGCTACTCTCCCCAGCCCCGCAGTGAGTTCGTGCTCTGCTGTCCTGACTTTCCCTTTCTGCTTCTGCAGCATTGATGCACTTTTGAGCCTTCACTGCCTCATCCCACTGCTTCATGTACTCATTTAGCTCTTGAAAGGATTTTCGTCCAGATCCCCTCAGATCCATTGGCCATCTAGGGCCCCCAGGATCTCCTCCTGGGTCCCCTGCTGTGTGCATCGGGGTGCTCCACTCTCTGGGTATCGGCATCTGACTTGGGGAATTAGTGGTATCGTTCCTCCTTGCCTGCTCTGCTCTTTCTCTGTCTTTCCGTTTCCGTTCTTCCCCTTTTGCTCTCTCTTGGTCATATATCGATATTATAGGACCTATGGTAACAGGTACCTGTAGTGCATCTGGTAATGGGTAGGATGTGGCGCTTTCCGTTTCCGGCGCTCTTTGTACCACAAACCTACCGACTACCTGTTGCACCTGACTAGGCTGGAGCAACTCTTTCTTTGGCTCAGGATCCCACTCTGAACTGGGAAGCGGTCTATGCTCTCCTGCATTGCCCCCCTTTTCTCCTTCAGTATTCTCGACCTCTCCCCCTGCTCTATTATACGGGGGTGGCCTGTCTGTCAGTAATCTGTTTATCAGGCTGTCCTCTGTTTCGCTCTCATCATCTTCTTCTAGGGGGCTTTTATTTACTGGCGCCTCTAACACTGGGTACAGTTTATTTATTTCCAAATTATGCACTCTCCATCTTTTAGCATCCGCATCCCACCTGGCATCCTGTACTGCCCTTACCGAGCGTTTCACCCTTTCTTGTCGTCTGTTCATATTCCTTTCATGCGCTGCCCTAAGCCATGCTTCAAGGGCTTCAAACTGGGTTGGTCTAGGCAAGGGTCTCTTTGAGGTCATGACTGATTTCAATCGATGTAACACCTCTAATCTGAACGTCCCGTACTTCGGGAACGTCAGTTCCTCGTTTCCTTCAGTAATCTTACTCCACTCTGATATCCAAAGGATCGTATGCAACCCAACATTTACTGCCATATAACGAGCTGGCGTACCCTCCGGCGGGGCTTCTTCCCCTTCATACGCTCCTCGCCTCTCTTTCTTAAACAGCGCTTTCAACCATTTAAAACACTTCATAATTATGCGCACAAAATCCAGCCTCGCTACTCTGTTTACTTCCTGATGACAATCCACCAATCCTGTCGCGGCTTTGCTAGCTTGGCCTATCACAGCGCGGTCTTTCTCCTGTTGGCCAATCACGTCGCGACCCTGTATGACGTGTTCGCTAGCTGGCCTATCACAGCGCGGTCTTTCTCCTGTCAGCCAATCACTGCGCGACACCACCTGACGTCTCTTTTCTCCGCTTCGCAGCAGCACCCCTCCTTTCTCAACTCGTCTCCCGGTTATGCATGCGTCCCATTCATACACTGAAAAATGACTACTTCCGACCAAGCGGTCACTTCTCCCGACTGTACGTCCACAGTCTATCTGTAATTGTCAACACAACTGACGAGATGTCTATCGTCTCTCTGATAGGTTACTTACACACACAGTAACTTCCGACCAGCGTCCGTTACTCACGCACTCACTCTTACGTTCCCCCTATCTCGGTCTCTCGGGTGATCAATGGTACCTCATGACCCCCTTCACACTAGTTGACAATTACTCTGGGTGTCCGATACACCCGAACCACTTAAGCTCTCCTTGAACTTAAGATTTCCACTGGTTGCGCGCGCTCACAACCTGTTCCACAGTCACTCTACAGACATTCAACTCCGCCAGACATTACAACATAGATACAATACAAAAACACCGCAATCTAACACGCATAACCCTTTATACTCACTCTCGACCGATACTGCTGCTTTTTCTGTCTCACGTCATCCGGATCTTCATCTGCGGGCTGTTCCTCCGATCATCGATTTCTAGGGGCCTTGGGGTAAGCTAACCTGGCCTAGGTCACCGTCCTCAAGAAGGCAACCATCCTCTATAGCTACCAACTGAAAGGGCGAGATTTTGATCGATACCTTATATCTATTGATCCAAACCTCGATCTGGTCGACTGAACCTTTATTGCCTGTCTTGGAAGGAAACAGTACACCTATCTGCAAATTAGTTCACCCAAGAAAGGACTCTACTCTCAAAGATCACGGACAACTTCTAGGTTTCAAAAGTTTATTGTAAAGATATAATGAGCTGCAAATACAAGCATCTCAGAATGAGATTCACGAGATACACAGGTCCAATTACATACATGTGCTCTCGAAAAGCCCTCAGACGAGCAACAGAAATCACTAACACAAGTTCTAAAAATAGCAAAGCTATCAGCATAGACGCATATCTCTCCTTCATTTAGGTTGGAGGAAAACAAACACAGGTTAGGCGTCCCTACCCTGTTCTAGATGGTATCCCTACTTAACCAAATCCCAACCTAACAAAAGGTGTCAGCAATGAATGACCCCCAAGGGAAGTCACCCACTCTAAGTCTCTTGGTGAAAACCTAAAGTTCTCCAGTCATGACCCCTCACTGCCTACCCATCCGCTCTCTAAAGGGTCCTCAGGTCTCTGCTCTAACTCCACCCAGGGGTGCTGTCCCTAATACAAAACAGTCAACAACATTTGAGACGCCCCTTGCGAAACGCCTCTCACGTGGTGCAACTTCAGGCTTTTTCCATGATGCTTTGTATTGGGCCTCAGACGTTAGAGTTGACCTTGCTTCTCAGTCTCTTCTCCGGCCCGCTGATACCCCTTAAACATTCCAGAACCCTCCTCCATGTCTGGGCCGTCTACTGAACAGGCCTCTATTCATTCACTTATAATTGGATCCCCCCTTTCCTGTTGCAGACAGATATCTGCCGCCAAGAACCCAACTCTCATAGACTTCTAAAAAAAGGCTTGCAACATTTCTCAGCCCAGACATGTACGTGTAAATCAATGCTAAAACATTTCAGGCCTACAATATTTCACATTATGATTATAGCATTCAATTCCTTCATTTAATTAAAGCATGTTAAAACTCTTATTCTATTATTTAGAAAACATTACTCTAAATCATGGCCCATTAATGCAATGACCAAAAACGTTAAACAATCTGTGTCGTGAAAAGAAACACCTTCCCTTTTAGCTCCAGCTCTGGCCCTGAGGCCTACCACGTTCTGCGTTTTACCACAGACCATCTTATATGTTAACAGCTACACGACATAGATTCAAAATAATCACGTCTAATAAAATCATATAATGTCACACCTTTCTGTATTAATTCCACTTCTACTTAAATCTCTATATTAGATATACATTTAGAATATAATTTCAGATACTATTAGCACTCATGGCATTTCTCTTCATGAATTATGCTCTCTATAGGTAAGTGTGATGTACTCATATATTTATATCAGTTTGCGCTCTCTCACATATGTAAAAATTACTTTATTCCCCCTATTCTTGTTCAAATTATCATCTACTGTATCAAATATATCACTAAATTGTTGTTTTTAAGAATAACTGTATTATAGGCTACGACCGCTAAAAATAGTTTTTTCACAAAGTAATTGACAGGAGGCAATAATGAGGGCAGAGTCGAAGAGAATTGTAGACACAAAAATGTAAGATTCTGGAGATAAAGCAAAAATAGTCCAGTGGGGTACAGACTAACTGGGGAATACTGCAGGTAATATTCGTAAAAATGGGCTTTGCTATTATTAAATTTGTTGGGTATGAAATCATCAGGCTGAAAGCAGAGCTGAGACCCTGGGAAACAGTCAGCCACGGAGGTGCCATTTCTTATATTTATGGAACATGATCCTTCCGCTGCCGATAAAACCTCGGGCCTGCAAGTCATTGCCAGTTCGGCTCCAATTTATGGATTAAATCTGCTTTCCCTTCCTGCCCTATTATTTCTGCTATTAGCGCCCGTAGGTTTATTCTGCACCTGCGCCTGGAAACGGATCCATATTGCCTGAAACAGGCAAAACTATTGTTTTTTGGAATTTCCATATTTAGTATCATATTTATTCTTGTAAAACTGTCATCTCCAAATGATTTTGTTCATGGGCAATTTCGCAACGTTTGCATTAGTGTTCCGGATGCCTCGGAAGAGCTCATGCATATGGATTGTATAAGCAGCCTGCCTCGTGCATGTGATGAAGCAATGCCTTCCCAGCCCAGCGCTGAGGCTGATGGGAAACGGGGCAGCTGGCTGGGTTCAGCGGGTGCTGCGGCGCGTCTCGCGCTCATTCCACTAATCAGCGTCGTGAGTGCAGCCATTCGTGAGAATAGTGAGTGCGTGCAAAGAATGCGTTGGTATTAGTGCGCTCTATAAATGGTATAAATGGTATAAATAAATAAATGAAATAAATAAATTGATGAGAGTAGTGAGTGCAGTGCAAAGAAGGCATTTATGAGAATGGTGAGTGCAGTGCAAAGAGAGTTGAATCTTTTAATGATGATGGTGTGAGCAGTGGGATGTATGACGTTACAACGCATGCTTTTACAACGCATGCCATTACGATGCAGGTTTTACAACGCAAGTCGTTACAACGGCTTGCGTTGGGAGGCGCTGGATAGTGAATAGTTTAATTTACTATTCCAACTCCAGTCCCCAAGGATAGTAGGGAAGGTGTTGGATAGTAATTAAACTATTCCCTATCCTAAAGCACCCTCCAGCGCAATTCGTTGTAATGACTTGCGTTGTAAAAGTTGCATCGTAATGGTAGTGCGTTGTAAAAGTTGCGTTGTAAAGGATGTTTCCCGAGCAGTGTAAAGAAGGCATTAGTGAGAAGAGTGAGTGCAGTGCAAAGAAGGCATTAGTGAGAATAGTGTGTGCGTGCAAAGAATGTGTTGATGAGAGTAGTGAGTGCAGTGCAAAGAAGGCATTTATGAGACTGGTGAGTGCAGAGCAAAGAGAGTTGAATCTTTTAATGATGATGGTGAGAGCAGTGTAAAAAAGCATTAGTGAGAATAGTGAGTGCAGTGCAAAGAAGGCATTAGTGAGAATAGTGAGTGCAGTGCAAAGAAGGCATTAGTGAGAATAGTGAGTGCGTGCAAAGAATGCGTTGATGAGAATGGTGAGTGCTGTGCAAAGAGAGTTGAATCTTTTAATGATGATGGTGAGAGCAGTGTAAAGAATGCATTAGTGAGAATAGTGAGTGCAGTGCAAAGAAGGCATTAATGAGAATAGTGAGCGCTTGCAAAGAATGCATTGATGAGAGTAGTGAGCATAGCACAAAGACAGCTGATTCCTTTAATGAGGGTGGAAAGTGCAGTGCAAAGAAGGCATTAATGAGAATACTGAGTGCCTTCAAAGAAGGCATTAATGAAAATAGTAAGTGCGTGCAAAGAAGTCGTTGATGAGAGTAGTGGGCTTAGAACAAAGACAGCTGATTCCATTAATGAGGGTGGAACGTGCAGTGCAAAGAAGGCATTAGTGAGAATAGTGAATGTATGCAAGGAGGGCATTAATTAGATCACTGGGAGGTAGCACAAAGACAGTTGATTCCATTAATGAGCTTTGAAAGTGCAGTGCACAGAAGGCATTAATGAGAATAGTGAGTGCGTGCAAAGAAGGCGTTGATGAGAGTAGTGGGATTAGAACAAAGACAGCTGATTCCATTAAAGAGGGTGATGAGTGCAGTGCAAAGAAGTCATTGATGAGAGTAGTGAGTGTAGCACAAAGACAGCTGATTCCGTTAATGAGGCTAATGAGTGCAGTGCAAAGAAGGCATTAATGAGAATACTGAGCACAGAGCAAAGAAGGCATTAATGAGATTACTGGGCATATCACAAAGACAGCTGATTCCACTAATTAGGGTGGTGAGTGCAGTGTAAAGAAGACATTAATGAGAATACTGTGCACAGTGCAAAGAAGGCATTAATGATTAATGGGAATAGCACAAAGACGGCTGATTCCAATAATGAGGGTGGTGAGTGTAGTGCAAAAAAGACATTAATGAGAATAATGAACGTAACTCAAGGACAGATCATTCATTTTTGAGAATAGTGAGTGCGTGCAAAGAACGCGTTGATGAGAGTAGTGAGCGTAGCACAAGCAGCTTATTCCATTAATGAGGGTGAGGAGTGTTGTGCAAAGGAGGCATTAATGAGAATACGGGGCATATCACAAAAACAGTTGATTCCATTAACGAGGGTGGTGAGTGCAGTACAAAAAAGGCATTAATGAGAATGGTGAGCCTGGCACAAATATGGCATTAATGATAGCATAGCTGATTCCATTAATGAGTGCCGTGAGTGTAGAAATATGTGTGAGTGTAGGAATATGCCTTTTTAAGATAGTCATGTCTGCCACAGAAACATGGAAAGGGCGCTAATATATCATCCTCCAGGCAGAAAACAGGAGTTTTCACAGACCCTAATGGACTTTATTGCACCCTATGCCTTGGCAAAGTTTCTCCTACTGGGTGTCTTTAACTATCATGGTGAAAACCATCATGATCCAGGTGTGATCCAACTCTTAGGATATTTGGAATCACTAGGGCCCAAACAGAATGTGTCCGGCCCTACATATAAGGCAGGACACGTGTTGGATCTCGTCAAAAGCAGACTGGACTACGGAAACGCTCTCTACACAGGAGCCCCTGCCAAACTACTGAAATGACTGCAACGCCTGATCCTTGACATCCCTCGCCACAGCCACATCACACCCCACCTGAGAGACCTACACTGACTCCCCGTCAAAAAAGAGGATCACCTTCAAGCTCCTCACCCATGCACACAAAGCACTCCACAACACCGGACCAGCATACCTCAATAAACGACTCACCTTCTACACCCCGAACCGCCAGTACCAATCTGCCGACCTCACCACCGTCCGGCGCATCCGAAGAATGACCACCGGCGGCAGATCGCAGCCGCGGGCCGTGGAGGGAGTTACGGTGGGGCAGGGAAGCGGGGAGGGGGAGGGGCAGGGTGGAGGGACCTAAAAACTGGCATATAGATAATTGCAGGTAAGTACACAATTTAATTATTAAAACAAATTTCATAGCGCGCACTGCATCGCAAAATGCGCTACGAATTTCGTTTTATTAATTAAATTGTGTATTTACCTGCAATTATCCATATTCCAGTTTTTAGCTCCCCCAGCGCCTTGAGACCCTTACGGGTGAGTAGCGCGCTTTACAAATGTCTTGATTGATTGATTAATTGATTGATTGGACCTTACTTTTTATTAATGCGAATGAAGTCTCTAGTGATTCTCCTCTTCCTGTTATCTGGTCTGACCATTACTTATTTTGTAGAAAACTACTGATGGAAATCCCAAGAAACTTGCATCCAGATTCCAACGCAACTGGAAAAAAGTTACTTCAGCCATTTTAATGGATGCCGGCTTTGTTCCCCTGTCTCTATCCCACTTAGACATGGACACAGCTTTGTCTGTTTATCATGACTCCTTGACCAGTGTTGTTGATTGCATCGCACCCTTTAAAACATGTGCATTCATCTCTCCCAGAAGCTCAGCTCAGTGGTTTTTGGAGATTCTGTCCTACGAGAAATCGATTTGTAAACACCTCAAGCTTAGATGATGTCTTACTACATCTCCCATGGACCAAATAGAATATCGTTCCAGGCTTAGAGTCTATCATAACATGATAAGAGCAGTGCAGAAAGCCTATCTGGCTTCTACAATTGCCAATGCTGGTAATTCCACCAAAGAGCTATAAAAAGTATTATATAGCTTCACGAATGCCCCCTTCGACAGACCGCAGACCTCCCGGCATTCAGAAGACTGCTCAAGACCTGGCTCTTCGACCACTAGCTGCAGCTCCCCCCGCCCCCCACAGCGCCTTGAGACCCTAGTGGGTAAGCAGTGCACTTTACAAATTCCCTGATTGATTGATTGATTGAATGCCCGGGCATCTGCCGCTACAACTATTGCCTCACAAGCGCTGTGCAATGAGTTAGCTGTCTTCTTTGAAAACAACATTTAGATCATTTACAGTAACTTCCCTATGAGCCCCGATTTTCATGAGAATGAGCTCGATTTTAATATCGCACACCCTTTAGCCATGGGTAGCCTGTGTGACTTTGATCCCTGTTCGAAAGCCCAGTTGTTGGACTCACTGCTCTGTGCTAAGTCTGGTTCCCTTCTGGAACTTTGTCCGCCAAAGACAACAACCAACTTAGGGGTTTGCCTGAGTCCCACGACCACAGACCTATTCAACCCTACGCTCTCTACGGCTAAAGTGCCTGTGGACTGGAAGGCCGCTCTGTGTCTCCCCTGCTGAGAAAATCTACTGCTGGTCCAACAGTTCTTTCCAACTACAGATCTATCTCACTACTACTTCGGGTGATACGTGCGCTATATAAATCGCAATACATTTTTTTTACTTGTCCTTGCAAAAACATTAGAAAGGTTAATTAATGAACATCCTTCTGCCTTTCTTGAAGCTAAACGCATCCTGGGATACCTCACAATCGGGCTTCAGTGAGCTCCACAGTACTGAGCCCTTTTTATTGGCTGTGCCATATAATATCCGGCTCTTACTTGATGTTGGAACTCCGGTCATGTTGTCGCTGTTGGATCTGTCTGCAGCGTTCGGCATGGTCTCCCATTCTATTCTTGCCTGCAGGCTGCATGAGGCCGGGCTTATGGCAGGGGGCTACATTGGAGATCAACATCTGGTGGAAACACCACTAGTATACCAAACGCACAATGTGTTATAAAGTATAGCAATGGTAAAACATTGTAACTGGTAAAGCTCCTAAATAATCAGTCGAAAAATTGCACTTTGTAAAAAAAAAATGTGGGTTCTATTTATGAATTCTATTACATTTACCATAATCACACAGTAACATGTTTACACACAATATTTGCTGAGTCCAAAAACAAATTCATTGTCATGAAGCTGTTATAGTAAATCAATTAAACGAAAAAATCAATCAATTATAAACATGTAATAGCATAGTCACAACTTAAAGTAGGCCCAATGCATTTCGGAAAACTCCCTTCTTCAGGGGCGCTGTGAAAAAAACATGAAACACTTGATAAACACAATGTGTATGTAGCTGTAGACATTTTAACTTATTGTTACTCAATGCAGCAAAATAAATAAATAAATGAAATCACTCAATAGCAGTTCTTCAAACATACTGGAAACGCTATTAATTACAACAAGTTGATTGAACTAATAAGCTTATTTCTAGGTCAAAAGAAACCAAAAGTGTCTAAAAAGCGAAGACAAGAAATTACCTCTGAATAGACCACCACCTTAAGTGTGAAGTTTTTAGGAAAATTCATAATTCTGGAACCTATATGATAGTCACCGATGTCTTACTGCCACCACTGAGAAAATTTGAACCCAAGATCATACCTCATCTAAACAACATCGTACTCACTTCTATGTGAAGTTGTGTAGAATTCGAAGATTGCGTGACTGATTTGAATGTATAGGGCACTGCACCTCTGTTGTTAAACAATAAAAACAAATGCCGAGGCGGTCATTAGAAAAAAGAACGACCCATTTGTTGGAGAATGTCACAACATTGTAATCTCACTCAATAACTTACTGTAATCAGCTAACTCTCAATGAAGCAGCTAGTTGTATGAAAACACGTATCCGCAACTATGTGTTATGATGCACTCGAATGTCAACCTGAAATATCGAACGAAATGTCCTAAGTAACTAGAATATGAATAAGTGAGCCAACCTAATGGCATTTAATTTGCGATGGATTATGCACAAACCTAACTCACCAAGATAAGACTATTCACGACCCTTCTCAGTGCAAATTTTTTTATATCCTGCTCAAGATCATGCGGACCCTGGTAGTCGGTCGTAATCTGTAATGAAGTAATTGGAACACTATGAACATGTGAGCATTTGCACTATATGTTCAAACTATCTCACTTATTGTGACTGACACTCTTTGTGTAAGTGAAAAACTCACCTCCGAGTGGAAGACTGCATCCACGGTCGGCGTGATGAGAACTCACTTAGAAACGTGTTCTGGAAAAGACCAACGCTACAATTAATTATTTGGATGCTACGACCCGTGATGCAAACTTAAACTGTTCGTTACTCAAACAAAGTATGCTGTAGATCCTGTACTCACCAGGACGGCAGAAACGATTGTCCTCGGCTGCCTGAACCACGACCACGAACGCGAGTAACAGCGAACGCCTAAGTTAAATGAACGTGCGCGTCCTGTGCACTCATAAAAAGAGGACTAAACTATTCCGCCATCTTGGAGTGGTGTAGGAATAATACTCCCCATCTCGATATGTTGAGCTAGCGACTAAGAGTTAATTATGTGCGACACGTTTCTGGGAAACGAAGTGAACTAAAATACTTGTAATGCTATCGTAAGCTATTGAGTTCATTATGCTGATAATTAAGGCACGATCGAGATGCCATATAAGATACCTGATTGAGAAAGTATCTTAAAGAATATTACCAACGTCCACATGTAAACCTAGAAATGTCTGCTGGAATCAAAAGTTCCAGATAATAGAAGCTACCAACCCCTAAAAAAACCAATGGAAGTAAATAAGAGAATTACCAGTGACTGTATGGAATTTACTGTGAAGTGTGGTTATTAACTCACGTGAAAAGTGGTAACTGAGTGAAAAAAGGGGGAAACCAATCTAAAAAAACTGCAAAAGATAATAAAAAGAATAAGTGAAAGACTGAGGTTGACAAAAGAAAACTAGGTTCTTGAATCAATGCCACATGTGTTAATTGACCAAGAAATAAACTCATTTACAATAGTTGTTATGGTCGACTGTGAGTACAGTCCTATTTACAGTACTTCAAGGCTTTCATAGAAAACATTGCAATTCAATCCTGTCATTAAGCCCACCCGGTACAAGAGTTTGCAAGTATTTAATCCACCAAGCTTCTCTTTGTGCTAGTAGTGTAGTATGATTGTAATCTGACTTGACTGCAACTATTTCCAAAATAGTGTACCTTAACTGGGCATTAGTATGCTGGTGTTCTAGCCAATGTGTTGCAAAGTAGGACTTTGTAGACTTTGTGTGAAATGTACTTTTATGTTCTGTTATTCGTACCTTAATTTTTCTTGAAGTTTTACCAACATATAATGATCCACATGGACATTTGATGGTATATATTACATTAGAGCTGTTGCAATCCCCATTGTATTTCAATGAGATTGCTTTCCCTGAGTGTGGAGGGTGTATGGTATTGCCTATCATTACATTGTTACAATGCACACAGTTGTAGCATTTGCGCATTCCATGATATTGTTGTTCAACTGCGACTTTAGTAGTTAGAATTTCCTTGATATTTTTACTGAGTGTGTACGCGAACAGAGGTTCTTCATCATATAGGCCCTTGAAATCAGGTTCTTGTTTCAGTAATTCCCATCTTGATTTAATTATGTGCTTGATTGCATGAGATCTAGATGAATATTTAGAAACAAAAACGTCTCAATTGGTTTTTTCTTTGGGCTGAATTGTCAGCAATGTTTCACGTTCTTTGGACTCAGTCTTACTGAGTGCTTCTGACAGGATTTCTGAGGGATAGCCACGTTCATTAAATTTCGCTTGCTGTTTCTCTAATGCCTCTTGTAAGTTGATTCTGTTAGAAGTGATTCGTTTCACCCTCAACATTTGTGAGTAGGGTAAATTTTTGATCAATGAGGGTGGATGAAAACTTGTGTATAGTAACAAATTATTTCTGTCTGTTGGTTTCGTATATACCAACGTTTCCAGTTTGTCATCTTGTTGGCTGATCAATACATCCAAGTAATGGATGTTGTATTGATTGATCTCATGTGTGAATTTTATTCTCTCATGCTTGTTGTTAAGTTCACAAATCGCTCGTTCCAACATACTTTTGGAATTTTTCCACACTAGAAAAATGTCATCAATAAATCTTGTGTAGAACACTAGATTGCTAGACCAGATCTCCTGACTGAAAATATGAATGTCTACAAATTGCGCCATAAACGTGTTGGCGTACGCCGGTGCTCCTGAAAAACCCATGGAGGTTCCACTTACTTGTAGGAAAAACTTGTCTTGCCATGTTAAGTAACTATGCTGAAGACAGAAAATCCACAATTCAAGTATGAAAACTTTATTCACTGTTAGCTCTGGCAGTTGTAAAAGAGCCCATTCGCAAGCTTCAACTCCTTCTTTCAACGGAATCAACGTATACAATGAAGTGACATCGATAGTACACATCAGCCAATTGGGATTGTAATCATTTTGCACATGTTGTAACAAGTTCAAGAAATGAGTAGTGTCCTTAACGTAGCTTCGCCAAGATTGTACAAATTTTTGAAGAAAGTGGTCAATCAGTTGTCCTGCTGGCGCGAAAATTTAATCACAACCAGACACTATTGGCCGAAAAGGTGGATTGTTCAAATTTTTATGCACTTTTGGGAGCATATACAGCCTAGGTCTCCTTGGAAATTGAACAGTCAAAAAATTCCGTAATGATGAAGTGATCCAGGACATATTTTCTGCCTTGTCTAAGATTTGATTGAGAGTTTCCATGAAATTAGTAGTTGGATCTTCTCCCAATTGGATGTACGTTGTAGTATCTTCAAGATGTTCATTAACTTTGTTAACATAGAAACTTGTGTCCATAATGACTAAGGCTCCTCCCTTATCTGCCATTTGGAGAATTATTTGTTCATCCATTCTTAGTCTATGTAGAATGTCCATTTCATCCTTTCTCAGGTTAGACCGTATCCGTGGACGTAAATTCAATTTGGTCAAGTCATGACGTACCAGTGATTCAAAAGTGTCTAAAATTTTATGTGACACTGGCGACATAAAAATGCTTTTAGGCTTGAATGGCCTTAATTCTGGGTCTTCTCTGTCCTGGTCTGGTGTGGGTGTGTCTAGAGTTGGTACTACATTTGTGAAGAAGTGTTTGAGCCTTAGGTTTCTTAAGAAACGAAACACAGAAACCTCTACTTCTAGTTTGTTAGTATGGTAAATTGGTACAAACGATGTACCTTTGTTTAAAACAAGTTCTTGTGATCTAGTGAGTTGTTTAGAAGAGATATTTATCACGAGGGTTTGCCTTTGCTCCTCAAGCTCCGTGCTTCCGCTTCTCGTTCTTTGGCTTCCTTTTCCTTTGCTTCCTTTTCTTTGTCTTTGACTCCTCCTTGTTTTTTTGTGACGTCTGGAGGTCTGCCTTCCCCCTGGCCCTTCTCTAAAAAAGCGGTGCTGCAGAAGATGTGCTTGCTCCATTTTTTGTTCCCAATGTATGTTGTTGACTGTTGTCTACATTGGCTCATGGACCTCCTTGCCCATTGAACACAATAATTCTGTCTGGACCCTTTTAAGTCACAACTCATGCATATGTAAAAGGGGGTCCCCCAGGGATCGTGTCTGAGCCCCTCTTTGTTTAACATCTATAAGGCACCTTTAGCCCGAATCGTTAGAGCCTGTGGTGCAGAGACTGTGTCATATGCAAATGACACACAACATCTGTTCTCCTTTGGTCCTGTTCCAGACAAGCTAAAGAGAAAATTCACAAACTGCATGTTGGAGGTCGCCGTCTGGGTGAGTAACAATTGTCTCCAATTGAACAGTGTCAAGATAGATATCATGCTGTTTGGTAAGTCTTCCGAGATATGGTAAGCCGACGAGTGGTCCACACACCTTTGAATGGCTATTGCATCGAATCAGGTGGTAAAAAATCTGGGCTTGAGAGTTGATCAATCTGTCTTTATCAAGATCATGTCAGCTCCACCTGTGACATATGCTTTGCAACCCTGTGGCTTCTAAAAAAAGCCATGCAATGGCTTTTTGATATGGCTAGAAAAACTCTGGTCCAAGCTCTTATCCAGCCACCTGGACTAGTGGAATGCTTTGCTGACCTCTGTAAATGATATCCTGCTGGCAAAACTGCAGGTGGTTCAAAATACTGCTGCACGACTATTCTGTAACCTCCCTTCGCCTTCTGCTCCGCTCCTCAGAAAGCTGCGTTGACTGCCTGTTAGGAAGCGTATCATCTTTAAACTCTCTTGCTTGCCACACAAAGCCATCTTTAAGTCGACGCCAGCTTACCTAGCATCCCTACTAAACCCTTATCTCCTGTCTAGATGCTTGAGATCATCGGACAAAGTGTTCTTGGTGATTCCTCTCATCTGTACCTCAAAATATGGGGGCAGATCGTTCTCCTACACTGCTCCATATCATTGGAACAAACTTCCTTTTTGCCTTAGCTCCTGCCCTGACTTCACTTCCTTCATAAGGGTTAAAGACCTCGCTATTTTAGATTATCCTCTTTCCTCTTGTGCAGCACTGATATGCTCCTACGGGAGCTATTCGCACGTGATACTATTAGGCCCATTAGGATGACGGGCGAACTTTGTCCACCCGCCATCCCATCATAGAAAGGGACCGCCCGCCATAAGGGCGAATCCTGTATTTTTAACATTGCGGCGGGCGGTGCTGAATGCACCGTCCGCCGCAATGCTAAGAATACATGTAGTGCATTTCAAAGCACAACGTGACAGGCACCGCGCGGTGCCTGCCACATTGTTCCTTGAAATGCAAGGGAGTACCATAGGTACCCCCCATGCGCACTCCCAACCCCTGGGGTTCCGGGGGGCCTGCAACAGGCCCCCGCAGGTAGACTCTGCATGCCTTTCGGAAAGGCATTGAAAAATGCCCATACTAATATGGTGGCGGTGTCTTATAGACACCGCCACCATATGGAACCCCTTGCAACCGGGGCGGAAAAGCGGCGGACGGTCTTTCCGTCTGCCGTGGGCCCCCCAGCCAAAATAATATGGCGGGAGGTCATTCCGGCACGGATGGCGGGCGGATCGCTACCGCCGGCCTGGCGGGGGTGATCTGCCCGTGATCCTAATGGACCCCTTAGTGTCCAAATAAAATAAATAGTGCAAAGAAGACATCAATCAGAGTAATGAGTGTAGCACAAGGACAATTCATTCATTCATGAGGGTGGTGAGTGCAGTGCAAAGAAGGCATTAATGAGATTACTGGGTGTAGCACAAAGACAGCTGATTCCATCAACGAGGGTGATTAGGGTAGGGCAAAGAAGGCATTAATGAGAAATGTGAGCATTGCACAAGGACAGCTCATTCCTTTATGAGGGTAGTGAGTGAGTGCAAATAAGGCATTCTGGGTGTAGCACAAAGGCAGCTGATTCCATTAATGAGGGTGGCGAGTGCAGTGCAAAGAATGCATAATGGGAATAGTGAGCACAGCGCAAAGAAGACGTTAATTAGAATAGTGAGCTCAGCGCAAACATGGCATTAATAAGAAGAGTAAGCGCAGTGCAAAGAAAGCATTAATGAGAACAGTGAGATCAGCGCAAAGAAGGTATTGATGAGAGTAGTGAGAGCAGTGCAGAGAAGATATTAATAAGATTAGTGAGTGAAGTGACAAAAAAGCAATTAATGAGGTAAGCGAGAGTAGTGAGCTCACTGCGAGAAGGCCATTAATGCAATTACTGAGCGCACCACAAACAAGGCATTAATGAGATTCATCCCAGCAGTGCAAAGAAGGCATTAATAATATTGGTGAGCACAATGCAAAACGTATACTAATGAGATTAGTGGCAGCAACACAAATAAGGAGTTAGTTAGATTATTGAATGTAGCGCACAGAAGGTGTTAATGAAATTAGTGAACACAATACAAAGAGGGCATTAATGAGATTAGTGAGTGCAGCAAAAAGGACATTGATGAGATTAATGTACACAACACAAAGAAGCCATTAATGAAATGAGTGATTGAAGAACTAAGAAAGAGATAATGAGATTATTCAGCACAGTGCAAAGAAGGCCTTAATGAACACAAAACAGCATTCATAAAATTAGTAACTAATCTTATTAATGCCTTCTTTACACTGTGCTCACTAACCTCCTCAGTGCACTTTTGCACTATACTCACTAATTGTATTAATGTCTCCTTTGTGCTGCTATCACTTATCTTATCAATGCCTTCTTTGTGCTGCTATCACTAATCTTTTTTTTGGTTAGTTTTAAAAATTGAATGTTATTGAAATAATACTCAATTAGCATACAGAACAACAACAACTCATTAAGCATGTCATCACAAATATGAAATACAAAGCACTATCAGGAAGAAATACATTAATACTGTGCCAACATGAAAGCAATCTTTAATAAAATCTTAACGGCCTAGAACTAATACATTTAAATGTTATTTCTAGAGAAATAATTCATGGAGGTTTAGGTACTTCTTCAATTCTAGGGTTATGTAACTGTGATTTGCGGGAAGAAATATTTAGGAAAGTAGTTATGAGTACCCATAAAAGAGCCCGTTGTAAGAACAAGTGCAACTGGATATACATATGCTCTATCAAGCCTATGATTGTAGCAGACTCCATACCACCATGCATGAAAGTAACATTCCAAGATTTCGTTATTTGTTGAAAAACAACAGACAGAAGTAAATCTATTATATAAAAATCCTTAGGTTGGGAAATCCGGTAATCAGAAATACTACCTAAAAATATGTAAGCAAACTTAAATGGGACTTGTGTGTTAAAGATAATATTTATTTGTTGCCAAACCTTCAACCAAAATTCATAAATAAGAGGACATTCAAAGAGCATGTGTTTAAGGTCTGCTGTGGGTTGAAAACAAGACCAACAGTTAAAACGGACTTCAGGGTCTATTTTATGTATGATAACAGGAGTGATCAAATGGCAGTTATAAATGAAAAGTAAGGTTTGAATTGCATTAGCCTCTCCAGAAGATTTTCTTATTTTAACCCAGATTCTATGCTAAATTTGAATGGAGAAAGTAGTTTGCAAATCGATTTCACAAACATTCTCTATTTCTGTATTAACTCTGTCTTCCGAATTTGTTTTTTTTAAGTTTAAGAGGAGACATCCTGGGTTTTTCATTATTCCATTAGAAGTCTGATAAAATAGAATATATCTTTATAAAATGAGACTGAGGAACATTAACTGGCATATTTGAAATATTAAACAATATAATAGATACTAGCGTCATTTGTATAGTTTCAAAACAACCCCAACAGTATAAAAACAAAGGATTCCAACAAGATGTATGCGTAAGAAGAACTGTGTGTGGCATTTTAAAATTTGCGGTTATGGTATCTTTAACGGTATCCGAGAATCACAAAGCTAGATATTTAATACACTCTGGATTCCAATGAAAGGAGGACAAACTGAAATTGGCATGAAAACATAATTTATTTAGAGGGATTTCACATTTCTCTGTATTTAATTCACATCCCGAGTCAAACACATAATTATCTACTTCTAATAAAAAAGCTGGTAAGGATGATTGTGGGTAAGAGATAAAGAGCAAAATATCATTTGCATACACGGAAAGTTTAAGCTGAGTGTCTCCATAAGTGAACCCCATAATCTGTGAATAAGAACATATTTTTATTAAAAAGGGTTCCAAAGCAAGAATAAATAATAAATGGAAGAGTGGAAAACCTTGCTCAACGCCTCTATGAAGAGGGAAAAAAGGGGACATAAGACTATTAACTAAAATAGATGACTTAGTTGAAGAATATAATAAGGAAACATAGTGCCATATTATTAAGAAAGGGCGATACATTATCGCTGCTTTTATCAGCAGGAAACTGCAGATAAAGCGGCGATAATGGGTGTTAACCTGGCTGCTCCGCCGTGGTACCCCCTCGCCATGCTAATGTGGCGGGGGTTAAAAGGTCAACCGGGAGGGTAATTTTGTGTGCGGATCTCCACCACCGGTAGGGCAGTGGTGATCCGCATGCCATACTAATAGACCCCTAGGTCCCTTTGGGTATATTCAGAGTAAGAGTTATAAAAAGAGTATTCTAATTGCTTAATGCTTGAGCTAAGTTCTTTATGTTTATTGGAGGCAGACTTCCGTTTCTGGGAAACAAAGTTAATAATAAAATCTCTAGAAGCAGTTTTAAAGGTATCCCAACTAAATTGAGGAGATAGAGTAGGGGATTAATTTTCTTTGAAAAATGTGTTAACAAATTGCTCAAAGTTGCAAGTGAATTGCAAATCTAGGAGAAGAGAGTTGTTAAATCCCCATCATTTAGTTCCCTGAGCGGATAGTAGGAGATCTAAATCCAAGGTGACTGGTGCATGGTTGGAGATTAATATGGATCCTATATCACTATTAATAACATGTTCGGCAAGAGCATTAGAAATAAATAAATAATCTAACCGTGATTGCGAAAAGTGAACTGGAGAAAAGAAAGTGTACTCTTGACAGGTTGGATTATACAATCTCCATGTATCAATAAGGGATCGTTGAGAAATTGTCGACTTGATCGGAGTATGTATTTGTGAAGGCAAAATTCAAGCTTTGGAGTGTCTATCTATAATGGGATCAAAAACCATATTACAATCCCAACCAACAATCGAATATTCATCAGTATAAGTTATCAACTTAGACAACACTCCTGGCCAGAAGGAACTATCAATTCAATTTTTCACATTGCATGCTGAACAGACACTTTGGAAACCGTCAAACGTAATCCCTAATCATGGCCATATAGGTTCACTGTATCTTTGTCAACACCAGCAATGCGGTTATTCTGCTGATCCGCATCACTCACGGACGCCACCTTCGGCTTAACCATACTTTCCGTCTCATAGTCACCGGCTAATTTGTGATTGCACATATTTCTATAATCTCCTCAATATATTGGATCCTTTCTTTAGTCCTTCCACACCAACAGCTCAGCTCTCCTGGAGTTTACACACCTCCAGGCATATGGCTACTTCACCCTCCCATGCAACCACGCATGGTTCACAGCATTCTGCAACAGCCCCACCAGCACTTCCTTGCATGGTGCTCCTACTTCCAGTAGCCTTAAGCCTAGTACAGCCCCCTGATTTTGTGCTTGTTCCTTTCTAGTAAAAATTCTCTCTGCCTCTTTATTTGCGCACTGTCTCCTTATTTTTGTTTTCCCCTCCTTTTCTCACAGGCAGCTTGTCATACTCAGGCATGTAATTATACCGTCCTGATGATGATCCCATTATCCTTCTGATAGGGATCGAAATGTCGCCGACCTATGTAACAAATTCACACGTCAAACCATTGTGTTAAAACCAGTGTGAATACTGTTTTGGAAAGCTTGTCATTTATTGTTACTGACTTTAAGCCTTCGCCGTTTTTTGCCTGAAAACCCTAGATGTTCGTATGTAACTGTCTTTTGTTTTCATGTGTATGATGCAGGACTGTGTCCCACTCTATTGTTGCTTGTTCTTGAATATGTTAAACATTCCTTTGATTTATTAAATCGCGTGTCCGGCTGAACATCCTGAAATATAGCACTAATTCTTGGTCTATTTTTATCAGTTTTGTTATAAATGTCTTTTAAGGACCATTGTTTCTGACCTAAACGATGAGCCCTTTGAAAGTTAGTGGTGGAGATTCAGGAAAATCGAGAAGTTTGGGGAGAAAGGATTGGAAAAAGGAGAGAGGATTGGATCTTTCACGCCCCTCTACCAAGCAGTGTATATGTAGATTATTGCATCAATTGTGATTTTCAAGGTTCTCAATCAGTTTTTGAAGATTTGAGATCTGAGATTGCATAGGAGGAATATGATTGGCAATAGAGTGAAAAGTTTCCAATTTTTTTTCTAGATGAACAACCCTACTCTCCATATGTGACCATTTATCATCCAGTTGTTGAAGGCGTATATTAGTCTCTTCCATGTAATGTTTCAGTGATCGAATTTCCTCAAGGATTGTTTCCATAGAGATTGAAGGAGGAGATATGATTGGTGAAGGTGGATCTTTTTTAACCCTCTTCCCTGATGAAAGGGCAGACGAGCCCAATAGTTTAGATGTCATTCTGAAACTAGAAAGTGGGATATTTAAAGGTGAAGGATTTGTTGTTTTTGTGCCTTGCTCTGAATCTGCAGTTAACTTGAAAGACGGAAAAGGGGCATAGTCAACCACAGTTGAAGAAGAGCTGTTGACAGAGCGAGAAGCAGGTTTTGTTCTCCCCATACCCTAAGTAGCAATAAAGGGAATACGCCGCCAGAAATATTAAAGCAGCCTGACGAGCATGCACAGCAGAACAGCAGCAATGATAGTTTATATTTTATGTTGAGAAGTTCCAATCACAAGGAAGAATAAGTGAGGCAATATTCAGAAAATTGCAGAAGAAACTTAAAAAATGATGTTAATTACCTCAAAACTATTGAGGGTTAAAAAATAAGTAACTCCAGTATGAAACATTAATATTGACCTCTAAATATCCAGCAAGAACTTCAAATTTGATGATTCCATGTCTTAAACAGACCCTTATCATTCATTTCTGAGGAAAAGCATCCTCCTAGCAAAAACAAAATGGCGGCCGCAATCCCTGAGGAAAACACGACTGCACAAATAAATGCAGAAAGGGGGCTTCTGCTTACCACAAGTACGCTTTTAATAGTTGAAAACAAATGCTGATAACTTCATTTGTTGATGCCTTTCATTGTAAGTATGCCAGTAAATTCTTGCCGGGAGAGCGAAGGAGAAAGCCTCCCGCGCTGAATCGTAGCTCACAGCGGTGTGGCCATTTCCTATGACGTCCACGTAATGAATTTTATGTTAAATTATTTTTTCATATTTTAGTTCCATAGCTGGTTGTGGGTTTATAGGGGAACAGTGTGGGAAGTAATTTAATTTAAATCAATTAATTAATTAAATGTTTTTTTTAGTTCATAATGTATATTGTTAATTGTATTAATTAATTATTAATTATTCATTGATTAATTATAATGAATAATGTGTGGTAATTATGTTAATTGTGTTACAAAGTTATTAAGTAGTTATTAATTTGATATTAATTATTAATAATGAATCTGTTAATATGTTAATGCTGTACTTTTTGTAGGAGTGGGTTATGGGTTGA
The DNA here is from genome assembly GCF_964261635.1 of Lissotriton helveticus. NCBI lineage: Eukaryota > Metazoa > Chordata > Amphibia > Caudata > Salamandridae > Lissotriton > Lissotriton helveticus. The sequence continues at coordinate 73,685,564 of NC_136064.1, forward strand.
TAGGGGAGTACAGTGGTAAGTCATTTTAATTGTAATACATTTTTTATATTTTTATATAATATTTATTTAAAGTTATTTTGTAGTGTTAATTGTGTGAATTAATTTATATTTGATGTTTATTAATTTTACTGTTACGTGTTATTAGTTAATTCAATAATTGATATTTAATTATGTTAAATTATTAATATTTTACAATATTGGTGGTGACGTTTATAGGGAAATATGGTGGGAGGTAAAAAAAAAAAATTAAATCATTAACTGTTAATTAATGTTAATTATATTGCAGGAGTGGAAATACTGAATTAATCCCCTACACTATCCAATACTTTCCCTACTGTTATACTTGGTGGATTGGGAATAGTAAATTATTCCTGCCCGCTATCCAACACTTTCCCTACTGTTGCACTCACTGGAGTGGGAATAGTCATTTTTACCCACTCGCTATCCAACACTTTCCCTACCGTTGCAATCGGTGGAGTGGGGATAGTAAATTATTCCTACCTGCTATCCAACACTTTCCCTACTGTTGCACTCGCTGGAGTGGGAATAGTAATTTTTACCCACCCGGTATACAACACTTTCCCTACTGTAACACTTGTTGGAGTGGGAATAGTAATTTTTACCCTCTCGCTATCTAACACTTTCCCTACTGTTACACTTGCTGGAGAGGGAATAGTAAATTATTCCCACGCGCTATCCAAAACTTTCCCTACTGTTGCATTCGCTGGAGTGGGAATAGTAATTTTTGCCCACCTGCTATCCAACACTTTCCCTAATGTTGCACTCCCTGGAGTGGGAATAGTAATTTTTATTTCCTTTTATAGATATACCATGTATTTTTATATTCATATCACAGGTTTATTTAGATATATAAGTAATTGTAATTTTAAGAGACTTGGTCACTAGAAATCCCCCACAGACTCGGATATAAAACCTTTAGCGTAAGTGCTAGTCAGCCAGGCAGAGCGAGACCATCTGGAGATTTGGTCATCTAGATAGGAATTACCCTGGAAGTTGACATAACCCCTTTATATATCCAATCCCAGGACATGCAGGGAGTAGAAATAACCACACGAGATAACAGGGACCTATATTTAATCAATGTTTATAACAGGCCAAGTACTAGTAATAAGGAATCATTGGTAATAGAGCAACTTGATTCCTTTCTAGACACAGTAGGGCCCGTGTCAAGTGTAATTGTTGGTGGCGACTTTAATTGTAAATATGAACCGATGGTGGGTCTGAATGATCTCTTTGAAGAACAAGATAGGGCTAACAATATTCCAAGTATCGATAGTAGAAGGGAGATAAAAATGCACGGTTGCAGCGGCTCAAATTCTAAAGCTCACTGTGGGACATGATTTGCGGGCATGCAACGGGCGTCTACCTTCAGATAGACCTGGAGCTCTTACATTTTGTAGAGGCAGCTTGCGTAGCCAGATAGATTATATTTTGGTCTCAATGAATTTTTGGCAATACACCATAGATTTGAAAACTATACATAGAGTGGAGAGTGACCACTATCCTTTAGAACTGACACTAGAATCTCAGCCCTTCAAGTCCATTACAGCTGGGACTGAAGGTAGTAATCTACCAACTGGAGAGCTATTAATAGGCAATAATAGACGAGCTCTGAAATGGCCTTACATCCTAGTTAAAGATGTGGTGATGAAAAATATTTATAATACCTTTGCTGACATTGTCACACCATTCCAAGATCTAACAGTAGGAGAAGGTAGTGTATTACATATGCACAATAATTTGGTAGATGCACTGATTCCGTTCTTAAGAAGTATGTACAAAGAGAAAGACGGAGGTAGTAGCAAACAAAAAGAGATAATAAATCCCTGGTACAGCAAAGATTGCAGATCAGCGAAGGTTGCGCTAATACCGGCAATTAAAAGTAAGAATGTATTAGAAATCAGGGTGAGAAGGCAAAACTATAAGAGGACATTGGTAGATGCAAAAAAAGCCTGGGATGATGATATCTGGACTGATTTAATTGTTGCTGCAAAGTCCAAAGACCAGGATGCCTTCTAGAGCCTAATTGCGTAGGGCAATAGGACTTGAAGAAGTGCCAAAGATCTTTATTTAAACGAGAAAACCTGGGTGGCACACTTTACTGGTCTGTATCATGACAATACTGGAGACACTTGTGTAATAGGAAAAGAACTGGAAGTAGAATCAACAGTCACTGACTTGTATTTTAGTATAGAAGAGACCAAAAAAGCAATACTGGCAATTAAATCGGGGAAGGCACCCGGCCCAGACAAAATCCCAGGAGACTTACTAAAGCATGATTTGGAAGTTTGGGGCCCCTATGTTAATTTTTTATGTAATTCAATAGTTGCAGGGACACCAATTCCCAATACGTGGAAAGGGGCAGAGATTGTGACAATTTTTAAAAAGGGCAATCGCCATGTTCCGGCTAACTATCGCTCAATTAGTTTAATCAATATTTTACAGAAAGTTTTTGCTAGGCATATTTTAAATAGATTATTAGAATGGATGGATGAGGTAGATATTTTATCTAAGTGCCAAGCGGGATTTAGAACTAGAACAAGCACCATTGATCAAGTGTTTAGATTTACATGTATTTATTGGAAATATATTACTCTATGGAAGGGCAGCTTATATATTGCCTTTGTAGATTTAAGGGCAGCCTTCGATCTGGTCCCTCATGCCCAATTGTGGGACACATTAAAAAATAACGGGGTACCAGCAGAATTACTCATGCAAATAATTAGGCTACATACAGGAAACTTTGTAAAAGTAAGATGGGAACCGAGGGGTGAATTATCTAAGCCAATCCCAGTGAGAAGAGGTGTAAGACAGGGGTGCGTGTTGGGACCAACTCTATTCTCACTGTACGTAAATGATATCCCCAAATATCTATTAAATTGTAAGCATGATTCACCTCAACTTGGGGGCGAAGCTATCCCGCCTTTACTATTTGCCGACTACACAATTTTAATTTCACAAACCCCCAAGGGACTCCAATGCCTGGTGGATTCTTTTAATACCTACTGCACATTGAAGGGCCTCGAAATCAATTCTAGTAAAACTAAATACATATCCCTAAATCCACATAAGTCATTTAAAAAGAATCTTAGAATATGTGGAAAGCTTTAATTATTTAGGAATCACCCTGGATAGTAAAATTTCTTGACAGGGACAATTAGAAAAGAGCAGGATAATGCTGCTCCAAAACTCGCTACCCATATTGAAAAACATGAGACTAGTTCATCTAAGACTGTTTCCCCTGCACTGGAAGCATACAAAATGAAAGCACAATCTGCAGCACTTTATGGGGCTGAGATTTGGGGGTCACATTGTAAGAAGAACTTCGAACACGAGGAAAATACATTTTATAGGAAATTACTAAAACTTCCAACTAGGACACCCCTAATCCCAGTATGCATGGACCTTAATATAAAACGCACAGACCATCATGCTGCCTTGAGGCCATTATTATTTTGGATTAGGATTTGGTCAACTCCAGAACTGCTTCACTATAGAGAAGGCCTGAAGGAAATTATAAAAACTGACCGAAGTAAGGATATTCCCTGGTTAAAACATGTTATATCATGGATGAGAAAGTTAGGCTTATCCCATTATTGAGAGGATCCTCAACAGCTGACGGTACTGTGTAAGAAACACCTAAAGTTAACATATTGGAACTATATGGAAAATAATGTGTTACACAGCTCGGGTGTCGGGTCCTTAACTGTGAAGTTTTTAGCTTTTAAAGATGTTGCTCGTCTAGAGCCTTTTCTGGACGAGATAGAACCCCCGTTAGCAAAATCCCTATTCCTGCAGTTTAGTTATGGAATTTTACAAACAAGTGCAAACGTATCCAGTTGGGGCAGAAACAAGGGGGATAAGAAAAGTGACTTGTGCCCCCTATGTACAGAAGAAGTAAAGGAAAATGATGCCCACATACTTTTCTTTTGCACAGCATACAATTCTGCTAGCAAACGCTGGATTAGACCTCTTTGTAGGCATATGGGGGTCAGAAGCTGTAGTGATGCTGAACGCATCCTAAAAACTGACACCACACGAATAATTGTTTTTTGTGTAAGCAGGTTTCTATTTAATGTATCTTTGACAAGAAAGAAAGCTGGGTTAAAGCTTTAGAACAAAATAATGTACTTGCCTTAGATCTGAATATGAAGCTGAAGAGAAAATGCACTAGCACTTTTCAATTGGGTTAAATCCCCGTGACACTCTCTCATCTCCAAAATGTAGAATTTTTAAAAATGTAAGCATGCCTAGTTTTTAAAAGTTTTTATTGTGTGTTTATGAATTTAGAAAGGTTTTATGGCATATAGTAACCAATCCTAAAATTGTATAGCAATATCTGCCACCCTCCTTTTTGATATCCCAACTTCTGGATTAACTGTAACTGGAAAATGAATATTTGTAATTTGTAAATGAATTGTTGTTTTTTAAAATGTGTCTTTATGGTTGAAATTGATCGAAATAAAGATTAAATGATAAATTATGTTTTTAACATTTTATAACTTAATGTAATAATTATTTATTTGTATTATTAAGTTAAAATATATATATAAATTAATTATGTTTTATGTTTAATATTTATTGATATTACATTTATTATTTATTAATTTAATTTTTTTTAAATAATTCTAGCTATGTTTTCTTTAATTATATTAATAATTTAATTAATTGTATATTGATTTTAAGACATTAAAACAAATCGATATTTTCATACAACTATATTTTTAACAACGATATTTTGGTGTTGATATTTCGGTACTTACCTGTATGGAGATAGGAAGTTGATATTTTGTTCATCGATATTTTGACCACGATATTCTGGTACCTCAATATTCTGACTGACGATATTATGTTAGTGATCCCGCCGATCCATACAGGCTGCCACTGGTCAACCCAGAGTCCACTTTCTTAGGATCGTATCCAAGGCCCATGCGTGGGAAGCTATTTAGCATTTCTGAACCGACCGAATCGCTATTTCAGGTCATTAAGAAATGCAAAATAGCCTTTCGTTATGTATAAAAGGTAGAAACGTAGTTGCAAAATACTATTACTACCCTGTAGAAATCGCATGCTGCGATTACCAAAATTGGAAATTGAAACAGGGATTTCCTATCCGCATGTACAATTATTATTATTATTATTATTATGCGTCCTTATATAGCGCTCGATTACCCGTAGGCATCTCGGCGCTTGCCTTGGGAACCCGTCCTGGCTTCCCCAAGGTGAAAGCCAGGCATCCCGCCGCTAGGGGCCGTAGTGGAGATTAAGCAGGCTAATGCCCAGAGCTGCAGAGTGTGAACCCGTGATTCAAGTAGGCACCGAAGGAAGAAAAATCGAGTCCATGGTTATTTGGGCTCAAGACCCTGCCACATCGGGAATCGAACCCTGGTCCCGGGTCTGACCTCTGCTTCAGGGTCTGCCTCCTCTAACCAGTGAGCCACACTTCTCCACAATGTGTTTAGTAAATGTACAATGGGCATTTAGGAAATGCTATCACCATCGAATCCAATCTGAGGTTAACCAGGTGCAAATAAGTCACCCAAAATGCAGTTTTTACAGTGCCATAGAGCGCACACTTGCCTCGAGGGCATTGGAGCAATAGCGATTGCGACTCCTTAGAAATCGCTACTAGGAAATCACAATTTTTGTACATTCTAATTTGCATATCCTACATAGCGATTTCTTTGGATTCACTATTTTAGAAAATGCTAAATTGACTTTTTGTACACATGGGCCTAAATGTATTAATCTGAAAACATTGCATCTGACTTTCTGAAGAAGAGAAGACCCCCTTAGACTCCACCCTTCTTCCTGCTTCCAGCTCTACACACCTGCAAGACAGCTTGGAGTGTGCGGACTGCGTAGTCAAAAGCGGCTGACAGATTTAATAGAATCAAGGATCCTCCTGCCGCCTTACTGGTATCCACTCCAAACTCTACCCCTCTTCCAGCTCTAAACATGCGAAACAGCCTTTGATGCACAGTATCAAGCTACGCGAAGTGCACTTTGCACTACGCATGCGAACTGAGTAGTGCGTTAGGGAAAATGTTGTTCGCACTGATTGCACAGTGCCGGACGAGGAAAAAGTCTCTCTGGGATGTTGATTTTGCTCGCTCGCGGTCGCCAAATTGATGTTGAGGACCGCAAGCAAGCAAAAAATGTCCGCTACGCGTTTTTGCATTGTGCTATGTACAATTCATGTAGTGCATAGTAGCGCAATCTACGCACGCTCCGCGAGCATAGCGTAGTACTACGCCTAGGGTTACACATGACATTACTACTAGAAGACACACCCTCAAACTCTACCCCTTTTCCCGCCTCCTGCTCCTAACACCTGCAAAACAGCCCTTCTTGTATTGTGTCAAAAGCATTCAACAGATCTGACAGACTGAGGGATATACCAAGGGCTTTATTGAGAGAGGACCCACCCCCAAACTCACCCCCTCTTCTTGGATCTACCTAACAGATTGGGAGTGGATTTCTACAGATTGGGAGTGGATTTCAAGATGCTGAGATTCCTGGATGGAGGAAGAGGCAATGCACATCCTTTGACCTTCAGTGAGGTCCCAGGGTTGAACCCTTGTGACTAGGGCTCCCAGTTTAATGGTACTTATTTTTTTAACATTTCCTTTTATATTTACCCATATTTACTTTTTGCCATCTTATTGGTATCTGTTCATATTTATTTTGTGTTTTGAGAATAAATTAAGTCATAAAATGTTATATTTCCACATTTATTTAACTGATAAACAGGCACTTATACTTTGCTATCTGTCGAGTTTTAGCAAATGAAGCAGTCAAATTTATCGAAACATTACTCCAATGGCTAAATATAGCAGCATTATGCTACAAATATATGCTAATACATGCGTATATGTAGGGAAATCTGAACCTTTTTTTAACTTCCCTTTCTGTCTATCTGCTCAGCTGTTCTCTGGAAATAATGAAAGGCAGCATGGAAAGACACCACAAAAAGCACACATTTCTGTATTTTTCCACTTTTAAAAATTAATACAGACAGAAAACATGCTGTTTTCTGTCTGTATTTATCTGTAAAAATCATTAAAAACGGAATGCTGGGTGCCTTACGTATGGCCCACACGAAGAACCTCAACAACTTTCTATGTGCTGCTGAGGAGCTAGTTCGCTGGGAAAGGGTGGACACTTGAAAAGATAAAATGTTTCTAGGAGATTTGTGTACTTTAATCTGTACCTGTCACTTCCTTCTGAGACCTGAGACCAGGGGAAGCAAGGTAAGTGACAGGGGTAGGAAGGGATACAGCAGGCGTGGGCAGGGCACAGATATGTCTCTTTTTTTAATGTACCCCCCTCTCCCTCCATTTAGGTGCGGTAGTCTTGAAGAACATCTTTTATTTGTTTATTATGTGTCCTTTTCTTGGGAAATGAATTTCCCAACCACCGTATGTGGTGCGGTATGCTGTGGTGTGCTGTGGTGTGATGCTGTGTGGTGTAGTCGCTGTCTCATGGGACCTAGTGCATGGAAGGAAATGGTCCATCTGGCTGCTGTTTGAATTGTAAAATACAGCAATAATCAGGAAAGGGTGGGCCTTCAAACCTCTGGGCCCTGGTGCCACTGCACCTTCCGCACCAATAGAAGCTAGGCCCCTGCCTGGGGTCCACTTATCTTAGCTGATCCCTGCCCCTCTCTGTATGTGTGTCTCTAGAGAGGGAGTCAGTTTATAATAAAATAATAAGCATGTTTCCCCTCTGCCAGCATGAAATGCAGGGTCTTCCCTGCTCCTTGTGGTTCCTACTCAGACTCGTGCCCTCTCCATACTGCACTCAGCATCTGCTGGGAGAAGCATGGTCTTTGCAGGTGGGCCCCTGACGTAGCACTCCTCTAAATCCTAAAGCGAATACAGATAGCTCAGTGGGTTTTACCTCCTGTTGCAGAAACATCTCCTTTATCCGTGGGTCTTTAGTTCAAAATGTCATGTTTTTTTACGGTAGGCTCTCCAAATACTGCTTGCCGTTTCAATTCCATTCAATAATCTTTATTCGGATATGCAATATCCATAAAAGCACAAAGAATTTTTACAGAATAAAATCATTTACACATATGCACATCATTTAAATTTAGGACATACTTTAAAACATTAACCATATAAAACAGTTCGATAAATCATCATAAAATTGTCACAGGTGTGTCAGGTTGGATATATAGCAGCATCATATAATAAAGTGCAAAGGTGCAGAGTACATTTGGATTTTTGGGGGAAGTAGCAGCAGAGGAAAATAAGCTAATGGACACAGACTCCTTACATTTCACTGTCGGTCAAGAACCCAAGGGCATAATTCTGTGTCCACATAGGCCATGAAATACGTATATTAGACAGACTGGTCTAGTCAGGTTAAATGTATAGCTGCATCATATAATAAAGGGATGTATGACGTTACAACGCAGGCTATTACAACGCCTGCTTTTACAACTCGGTTTTTACATCGCAAACCTTTACAACGCATAGCGCTTAGAGGTGCTGGATAGTGGTAAGTATAATTTTCTATTCCAACTCCAGTCCCCGTGGATAGTAGGGATGGTGTTGGATAGAAAATTAAACGTATTCCTTATCCTAGAGCGCCCCCCAGCGCAATGCGTTGTAATGACCACGTTGTAATGGTAGTGCGTTGTAATAGTTTCGTTGTAAAGGTTGTTCACCATAATAAAGTGCCATGGTGCAAAGTGCATGCGGTTTTGAGGAAGATAGCAGCAAAGGAAGAATAGGCTAATGAATACAAAGTCCTTACATTCCGATATCAATCCAAAAAATACCAAAGAGCATATTTCTGTGTCCACATAGACCAAAGAGTACATATATTAAACAATCCTATCCACTTGTCAGGGACTCATAGAAGCACGCGAACGAATGGCCATTTTCAGAAAAGTACAGACACTGAGTGTTAAGTTTTCCCCATTGCACTGAAGGATGGTCCTATAAGCAACCGTAAAATCCACTATTCCATTTGCCCTAAAAAATGGTATCGAAAGATGCTGTCTGCACTTTTGATAGAAATTACAAAAGAACAGAAAATGCACATTGATTTTTTTCCTAGGTTGCCGCAGGGACAGGGCACTTCCTCAATATTTGGTTGGAAGCCTAAGGGGAGACACAACAAATATTTTAATGTGCCAGATCTAAGGAGCAGGCTTCGTTCCCAGCGTGTAATGTCCCTTAAAAGATAACTGGCTGGTAGATACGAAGTAGGGCCTCCGTCGTCTACCATTGGTATATAACGTGCAACGGAAGCTTTAGAGAGCTCTTGTGCGTGTCTTATGTCCCCATAATGTGTATATAGAGCTTCTAGAATAATCTTTTTGTTGACTCCATCTAACTTGTCTGGGTTACGAAAAATGTGTCCAAGATTTACTCTAGTTAGACTTGCTTTTACCCCTGCAAGCCACGGTATATTTCTGCCTTTGTCGCACTTTAACCCCTCCGAGGCTCATGACGAGCTCAGCTCGTCATGAGCCACGGTTCTTGTGTGCTCAGCTCGTCATGACCGTTAGAACGCTCAGGTGCGGGGCTAATTCCCCTGCTGTGCTGGGCGTTCTAACAAACGGGCGTGGTCATGATGAGCTCAGCTCAGCTCGTCATGAGCACGCGAGAAACGTGGCTCATGACGAGCTGAGCTCGTCATGAGCACCGGGGCGCCGTGCGCAACCCCCATCCCCCCAGCACAGCGGGGGAATCGGCCCCGCAGCCAAGGGGTTAAACAATCGACTATAATTTCCCTAGTTAACTGTGCTGCCGGGTTTTGCCAAACCTTTAACCAAAACATGGCAGGGAGGGACCTGATATAATCCTCTAGGTACAATAATTTTAACTCATTGTGACAGAGAAAGGAAGAAGAGGAGATAGGTATCCCCAGTACTCTCCTATAAAATCTGTTCTCTTCAACCTGGACATTTTTAGTGTTAATAAAGCCCCAGATTTTAGCCCCATATTACACACTGTACTCTTGCAGTATTTGAAAGTTTTGTTCCTTCGTACTCTTGGCAACTCAGCCAGGAAAGCTCCGCTGTTACCCAAAAGTGTAAGACCTTCTCTACGTTAAAAACTAGTTTCAATTGCAACTCTCTCTGTACTTTTTCCGACTTTGTCCCCATCATGATTTTTTTTTTTCTTTTTCCTTCCTACAAATTGCCTTTTTCCGTAAATTGCACCTGTCAAATATCTGGTCTCAGTAGCTCAGACTGCCCTGCTCTTTTCTTTCCAAAGTGATACTTGCAGTTCTGTCTGCAGTGCTCCGTTGATAAGTGCAGGGCTGAAAGTACCAGGATGAAACAAATGGAATATTGGTCTTTTAGCCTGGACCGGTCCAGTGTCGCGCGAAAAGACCCGAAATTCACCAGATTGCAAAGTACAGGAGTGCAATGTTCCAAGAGCAAAATGTACGGGCAGCTGCTAGCAACACGTGCAAGTCATGTGATTTTAAAAGATTTCTACATACCAAAAGAGAACATGATGAAACCAGTGTGAAATAATAAATTATGTTACATCCGCTGATGTTTCTTTCCATTAGAATTGGAATTATTTGTAAAGGCCAATCAATTTATCTAACTGTAAAAGAATGGAGAGGCGTGGGATTAGGCTCTGCTAATACTCATCTTAATTAAAAATTAGTTTTTACTTTACTGTAGGTTATTAACTTACATTAGGTAATGGTATGGGGCCTCATTTATGAGGCCATGCGTCACTTTTACGCCGCCGGTGCGTCACTTTTTGTGACGCACCAGCATTGTAAATAATGTGCCTTGTTGCACCATATTTAAAAAGTGACGCATCTAGGCAGATGCGTCCCTTTGTAAACCCCTGCGCCACATTATACCTGCGCCAGGTATAATGTATGCAAGGGGGGCGTATTGACGCAAGGAAGGGTCGTAGAAGTGACGCAGTGAAATCTATGAGATTTCACTGCGTCACTTTTAGGACGCCGTTGCGTCAAAATCTTGCACCTGCCTCACAGCAGGCGTAAGACTGACGGAGGCCCTTTCACATGGGGCTTGCCCCATGTGAAAGGGCGCATTGCTGGAGTTGCGTCACTTTTGTGACACACTCCAGCAATGCGTCCCTTTTGCGCTTACAGATACGTCAGAAATACTGACGTATCTGTAACTTCTTGCGACATGATGCGTCATACATTAAATATGACGCATCATTGGTCTCGCAAGGAGGGCGCAGTGAAAAGTGACGCATCGCTGTTTTCACGCAGCGATGCGTCACTTTTCATAAATGAGGCCCATGATATTTAAACAGTTGACGCAGTTTACTAGAAGGTCGCACGTTGGAATGTTGGGCAAGCTTTTAATGCCACTGAAAAGTTGCATGCAGCGCTCACCTTTTGCAATCTGCATGGCTGTAAAGTATGTGAGCTGCACACAACTGTGCACCTGGTGGGGGGAAGGGAGAGGGGATTTAACAAACAAGTTGGTTGTGCAAACGGAAGTGCTAATTACTGGCAGGAGCCTGTCCAGTGCTTAGATACATTAGAAATAGTAAACTACATAACCCAGAATGCAAAGGGCAAAGATCAGTGAACAGACTGCTCACACCGATCTACTCACATCCGGTATGGAACCACTCAGGATCGATGCAAAACCGGATTAACGTGGCCACTGCTTGTCTGAAACAAATGAGATAATGTATAGATTGGCATTGCTATACTGGGGCAATGCTTTAGAAGGGTGGCAGTGGGGCTCTGCACATAGAGATTGATAGAGAAGGCACTGGAATGATAAAGGTGGCAGCGGATGGCACCTGCAGTGGGCCCACGAAAATATATCTGGACTCTCTAACTTTTCTTCTTTTTTAAGCAAAGCTCAGGTGACACATATATTTTTGCGTTCTTGAGAGGATCACGCAAAGCAGGAGAAATACTACAGAGTAAGAAACCGCTGTGGAAAAGGAGAGAGCGCCACGAGGTTGGTTTGTTGTATGTCTTGTGACATAAATCACATAATTGTTTTCCCCCCTACAGTCCATCAGGGAAATAGTTTGTGGACCTGGAGGTAGGCTATACCTTTCTCAAGCCACAGCTGCATAGCATTGACAGAATTTCAGTTTCCCATAAGCAAAATTGAATGAATTTGTCCAAAATATGCGTTTGCAAAATGTTATGGTTTCTGTGAAATATGCACTTTGTGGATTTTGTAGTTGTTTCTGCTGGTTTTTCTCTCCCTCTTGGATCAAGAACACGTAATTTGTCCAAAATGCACTAACACCTGATGGATTCGCCTCACTTTGCCCTTAAATCAAATTCCCAATCTTTAAATGTGATTACATTTTATGGTAAATTTCCAAATAAATTCACAATTCAAACATTATGAGTCTCTGTAATGATTTTGTTCATATACACCTTATAAGAGCACAGTAGCAAGAAGAACACGACATGCTGACGTGTATTCCACGGTGCGGTGGGTGTTCTACACATGAATGAATGTATGATTTCTTGATGGAACCTTTCTTGTGGAACAAGAATCAGGAAATGGAAAGTGACATATTTGCCCGTGTTTGACACCATCACTTGCATAATGTCTGACAGATGGCGGGCCTGTGGGTCACGCAGGCAGGGCATTGGTCAGACCCTATTTCCTGACAATCCTCGCCTGCTGTCGTCAAACTCTTGCTGTACACCGAAATAGAAACATTTTTGTGCACGAGTTGTATTTATTGCAAAGAATAATCAAAAAGGTGACGCTGTTATTTCAAATTTTACAACGAACTTTCACAGACACCACTAGTTTAGTAAGATTTCTAGGTGGAATTTATGTTGTGAAAGAAGTTACTATACAAGTTTATGCATAAAACATTTAAAAAGTTTTTTTTAAAAGATTCTGTAGAGTCTCTAAGGGGCATATTACCAAGGGGGGCGATAGACAATTATCACCGATTTAGCGGTGATAATTCTATCGCCCTATTAGCAAGCTGTCGCTAACTGATGTTAGCGACAGCTTTTAGGCGATAGCGAGCGGTTTGGGGCCCGCTTTGCATGTCAGCGATGTTTATCGCTAATGACATGCAAAGTGGTCGTACCCAACGAGTTAGCGACTGAAAGCAGTCGCTAACGTCGCTATCGCCTATTAGCAAGGCAAGCGTAGCGATGGAAATATTCGCGCTAAGCACGAAGATCTCCAAATACTAACACCTGCCCAGACCAGTTCTTAGCCATGTTATTCAATGGGAGGTGGATAACATGGCTAAGAGCATTTCGTCGCTAATGCGTGAATATCGCTGTATTTTCAGCGATATTCACGCATTTCGCCGCTATCGCTGGATATTTTAGCACAATGGAGAAAAACATTGCTAATAATATGTTTTCTCCGCTAACATATCCAGCGATAACAAAAAATGCGCAAAGCGCATTTTGCGATAAATATCGCTATTCCTTGGTAATATGCCCCCATGTCTTTGAAAAACATACATTTCTGCACCTACGTCTGACTCTAAACTGGGTGATTTTTCAACCCGAACACCAGTTCATGCTGATGTGCAAATTCACCTTACTTTGTTTTACGTTTTTTTCTCACAGGACAGCATGTTTCCGCATTGGGAACTATCTTCCACTAAACCCTAATAAATACGGTGGTGCTAGGGTGTTTACTCGCACAATTTGCACATTTACGCCAACCTTTCTTTGCACTCACTTAAATGTACCCATTCAGTACCAAGGCATTGACCTTGATTTTGAGCCCATCCATTGAGATATGACTCTGACTCCAGGCGGCCCTCCCCCTGTTCTCCAGGAGCGCCCACATATTCCCCCCTAAGCCTGAGCCTGTGACTGTGAAAAACCCACCAAAAGTATGGCTTTTCTACAGCGTAAAGTTTCATAGGCAGAAGTAAACCTAGACCCTATGGGCCATATTACCAAGAAAGGGCGCTACATTATCGCCGCTTTTATCGGCAGGAAACTGCCGCTAAAGCGGCGATAATGGGCTTTATAATATGCCCTTGTGAATTCCCATAGAAGCCCAGGTTCTGGTGTTAACCTGGACTTCTATTGGAATTCACTAGGTTATATTATCAAGCCCATTATCGCCGCTTTAGCAGCAGTTTCCGGCCGATAAAAGCGGCGATAATGTATCGCCCTTTCTTGACAATATGGCCCTCGTTCCGGGAGACAGGTCCACCAATGCTGCCCATAGATGATGAGTTTTGTACACGTAAATTGAATTTAGGTGTGCAGTAAAAAAAATCACAGATGGCAAAATTGCAGCTGTGAAACTGAAAAATAACTTTATGAACCCTACCCAGGAAGAATAAACACATGTTTAGTAAAATAGACACGAGTCAGCAACGTACTTTGTACCACTGAATGAAGATGTATCTTATGGCATATAGTCGCGGAGTTGTAGAGCAGAGTTGTATTATCATCATTTGTCAATTAGCAACATTTCTAAGCATAGTTATGCATACCGTAACTAGGTATAAGCTGTTCACATAGCTAGGTATAAACTATGCCCACCGCAGTGGGGTATAAACCATGCCCAACGTAGCTGGGTATAAACTATGCCCTCTGAAGCTAGGTATAAACTATGCTAACCTGAGCTGGGTATAAAGTATGTCCACTGTAGCTGGGTATAACCTATGCACACTGTCGTTTACTCACGTTTTTACTAAACTTCTTGAAGTGGTCCCTCTGCACTGCACGCCAGAGCTAGATTGGTTTTTGGCTAACTTGGTAAAGACAGTGAGTTTCCTCGATTTTCACAAGTGGCAATGACTTGCGGCACAAGGGTTTTTCCACACTCATCTATCCACAGGAGCTGCGAATCAGTGCTTCTGGGACCAGAGGGTCTGGGGAAGCCTGTGCAACGCTGCTGTCATGGTTTCCTGGTGTTGTTGAACCTCTTGGCGGCATTCAATATAATTGCATTTTGGTCAAGTACTGTCTGTCACTTCATTCATACACATGGAAACCACAGCTGCTCACATGTATTAAATGACGCTATTCATAAGGCACACTTATTATGCAGGTGTACAATGGTGCTGTGGAGAGAAACAACATAGCCACCTCGAGACGGTCAATGATTGTAAAAGTCAACTTTTTTAGTGATTCCAGAAGGATGGAAGAGGTGAGGGGTGAAGATCAGGATGGTGCCCATTCACTCTTTGGCAGCTGTTGTTGAGGAGGTCCTGTCGATGTACACTGATTGCACAATGATTTTTTTTTATTGTATAGCCTACATATGTCATTTCTAAGCGCTGTAAAGAACAAATGATACAGTTCACCAATTTAGTGCTACTTACTGAAGGATGTGTGAGGAATGAGTGTTTCGTGCCAGTTCAGGAAGAAATACCCTTCAGTGGGTCACAG
Source organism: Lissotriton helveticus (assembly GCF_964261635.1). NCBI lineage: Eukaryota > Metazoa > Chordata > Amphibia > Caudata > Salamandridae > Lissotriton > Lissotriton helveticus. The sequence continues at coordinate 73,700,921 of NC_136064.1, forward strand.
TTTCTACTGAGTATTTATTTTATTCATGGGCAACATGTGTATTAAATAAACGGGTGAAATCTTACAAAATGTGCATATTGTGTGAAACAAAAATTGCTTTGGGGCTTCACTGTCTCATAATGTCTCACCAGATTTGCTCATGTGAGACTCGTTGGTTCAGAAAATGTAAGACTTTGAAACCTATATTACCCATGGCTGCCTCTCAAGACCTCGCATAATGCTGCTGCCAGACTCATCACTGGAACTGAAAATAAAAAAAATCATCTCCTCAGATCTAACATCCCTGAGCTGGCTACCTTATGAGTAGGCCTGGGCGGTAAATTCCGTTCCGCTCGCGGAATTTGCAGAATTTGGGTAATTTCTCATTCCGCGGAGAACACGAAATTGCCCAAAATTCTGCATTCCACGACTTCATGAAATTTCTTGCTTGTTCGCGTTCTCAAAATGCGTGTTCGCAAGATATTTCCCCCCGAGCACGCAAACAGCGATTGCGAACAGGAAA